>NC_135232.1:1050458582-1052958582 GCF_051348905.1 Ranitomeya variabilis | reverse complement strand
GGGATGAGGAGACCATGTATACCAGGATGAGGATGAGGGGACCATGTATACCAGGATGGGGATGAGGAGACCATGTATACCAGGATGGGGATGAGAAGACCATGCATATCAGGATGGGGATGAGGAGACCATGCATATCAGGATGAGGATGAGGAGCCATGTATACCAGGATGGGGATGAGGGGACCATATATACCAGGATGAGGATGAGGGGACCATGTATACCAGGATGAGGATGAGGGGACCATGTATACCAGGATGGGGATGAGGGGACCATGTATACCAGGATGAGGATGAGGGGACCATGTATACCAGGATGAGGATGAGGGGACCATGTATACCAGGATGGGGATGAGGGGACCATATATACCAGGATGAGGATGAGGGGACCATGTATACCAGGATGGGGATGAGGGGACCATGTATACCAGGATGGGGATGAGGGGACCATGTATACATACCAGGATGAGGATGACGGCGTGTCCTGCTCCTGCCATTGCCAGACTGCCCCAGTGCTGAGACCAAATCACAGTGAGAATACAGAATGGCAACTGCCATTACCAGGCAGCCATGTAAAGTGTTGGGCGGGCACTGGGTCCAGCTGCAATATCTGCTGTATCTGTGGATTCCTGACAGTCATGTCTATAGACAACATAATACTTTTGGGCGCCTGAGTCCCACACACAAACTCTACTTCATTCCCGAATGGCCACTTTCTCCCACCAACAGACATTATAATCTTTTGGGTGAACGACTCAAACTTTTTCATTTTTCAATTGACATAGCCATATGAGGGTTTATTTTTTGCAGAACGAGTTGTAGTTTTGCATGATGCCATTCATTTTAACATTAAATAAAACTGAGAAAGAAATTAAAAGTTTGGTAAAATGTTGAAAAACAAAATACAATTGCAATGTGTTTTTTGGAGGTTTTTACGGATTATATTCTTTGCAAAATTATATGCTTAATCGTGATTTTCCAGGTCAGTATGATTAGGGAGATACCAAATGTGTTTACATATTTTTCCTTTAAATGTGAAAAGAAAATTCAGAAGTTTGTAAAAAAATAAATAAATAAATAATAAAAATAAAAAATAGGGGGGTTATTTGCCATTTTCCATCAATTAAGTTAGGTGAAGGCTTGTTTTTTTTTTGTGAAAAGCTGACAGCATTTACACAACAGATTAATTAATTTTAAATTTTAATAGATTGGAGATATCAAATATGTTTATTTTAATGGGGAGAAAAAGGGTGAGTGATTAACACTTTCATATTTAACAAAAACCTAAAAACTTTTCTTTACTTCTCAGTTCCTAGATGGGACTTGAACCTGTGATCTGTACTCAGCAGTTACTTAAAGGGCCACTGTCACCCCCCTCCAGCCGTTATAAACTAAAAGAGCCACCTTGTGCAGCAGTAATGCTGCAGTCTAACAAGGTGGCTCTTTTAGTTTTTGATTCATTTATTAGCTCAATAAAGCGTTTTATAAATTGGCCACACATACCAGATATTATGCCAGGAGGCGGTCCGAATCATCCTCTATGAATCTCCCAACTGCCGTCACTGTTCTCTTCAGAGGCGATGGTCGCCGCCCCCTTCGCGTTGTTGCTTCTTAAATCCGGCGCCTGCGCTGTGCGTGCCTGCCTGGGGCAGGCGCAGTCTTCATTATCAGTCACAGCTCAGACGCAGGGTGCCTGACTGCGCCTGTGCGGGCAGTGCGGCCACCCTGTTGCTGAATCCCCGCCCCGCACTGTGTTATTCATTATGCACAGTGCGGGGCTGGCGTTCCTGGGCATGCGCACTGCGCTTGTCAGACGCTCCCCCGGTCCCCCGCCTTCCAGCATTGCCCGAATATACAGGTTTCATTGCCGACGTTTGGAACAGCCACAAAGAACAACGCTGGAAGGCGGGGGACCGGGGGAGCGTCTGACAAGCGCAGTGCGCATGCCCAGGAATGCCAGCCCCGCACTGTGCATAATGAATAACACAGTGCGGGGCGGGGATTCAGTAACAGGGCGGCCGCACTGCCTGCACAGGCGCAGTCAGGCACCCTGCGTCTGAGCTGCTACTGATAATGAAGACTGCGCAGGCCCCAGGCAGGCACGCACAGCGCAGGCGCCGGATTTAAGAAGCAACAACGCGAAGGGGGCGGCGACCATCGCCCCTGAAGAGAAGAGTGACGGCAGTTGGGAGATTGATAGAGGACGATTCGGACCGCCTCCTGGCATAATATCTGGTATTTGTGGCCAATTTATAAAACGCTTTATTGAGCTAATAAATTAATCAAAAACTAAAAGAGCCACCTTGTTAGACTGCAGCATTACTGCTGCACAAGGTGGCACTTTTAGTTTATAACGGCTGGGGGGGGGGGTGACAGTGGCCCTTTAACCTGAGCACTTTACTCGGTGGGTACTGAACACTGACTGCTCTAGTGATGTAACCATTTGGTATCAGATCAGTAAAGTACAAGGCAGTGTTGGGTCAGTACAATGAGCAAGATCTCGCTCTTTCACTGTGAGAAGGACCCTACCGAAAAAGAGCTAACAAAAACACTAAAAAGAATGAACATATAAACTACAATGTCAAAATGAGCTGCTGTGCATATGTTGAGATTTTCAAAGAAGCAAATTGATTAAAGAAATAAGCAGAGCACTCTTCAGTCAGTTTGCAAGCCACTCACTAATTTATATAATACAGTACAAGTAAAAAAAAGAAAGACCAGCGGCTCTAACATCACAGAAAACGACCCAAAAGGTGCTGCAAAAGACACTTCAGTATGAAAGAAATGCTGGCCTTTCTTGAAGAGTCTTGTATTGAAAAATGCAACTGATATGCACATTCAAAAGAATTAGTTTATTCGGAGGAATTTTTAATCTTACAATGTACAGCTTATTGCAGAGGTCACCGGCCACCTCTTACAGTGGCCTTTCCCCAGGCATGGAGAACCCGCCGAAGGCACAGTGCTGCCTACCGAGAGACACAGAGGGGGAAGCACAGACACAGACATAACAATACTTTTTTTTTTTTTTACAATGATGCCAAATTATGTAATATAGCAACTGAGTATTGTTCCTCATTTTTGTCCTTTGTACTTCACCACTGTTTTGAATATATACAGTATATGGTGGATGTATCATATTATTCCTGCCTTTTCCTTTGTTAGATTTATTTTTAGGGTTCGCTCATACTGCCGTATATGGCATTCCAATAATCGAATGGAACTCAAGTGTATAGGTGTGAGTATAACATCAGACTGCACTCGGATGACATCTGAGTGCAGTATGATGTACGAGGACAGATACAATGGAGAAGATGGAGAAGTTCTCCATCTTCTCTGCACCTGTGCTGTGATTCTCTCGTGCGAGAGAATCGGATCACACTAAGGTGACACTCGGATCAAACTAACTAAGAGATTGAGGCGAGTGTCATTAGCATAATCGGCCTGATTATTTCGCATGACGCTGGCCTTAATCTATTTTTGCAAAGCCGTAGAATTTGTTATGTTGAACAAGAGGTCGAACAGAGAAGGAGGAGTGGAGTAAATTGACACATACATTTGGGAAAAAAATTCAGTAAGGCTTGTAACATATTCATTAAACCCCTGTTCATCCCGGGCTTAGGAGTCCAGTGGGCAGTCCTATCAGAATCTATGCATACAGCAATGGCTGTCAGTTAGTGAATGTGACCGCCCACTGGACTCCCAATCACAGATAGTGCAGGAATATAAACGAAGAGCTGACAAGTTATCCCACAAACCTAAATATCAATTATTGTCACGCAGTAAGAGCCATGGTGGCAGTAGTACGGTATGTGACCACTGCAGCCACTGATTGTCCGCAGGGGTCATGTGCCGCTTGTAAGCAAAGATGGGGAGGACGGCGTGAAGTTTCTTTCTTGTTTTGTAACATTTGCAGTCTTTTTTGTGGATAAGCCCATCAGTTACGGAGGGGTGTCTCATATTCACAGCTTAGTTATGCCATGACGGTCGCCTTTCTTCAGAGACGCCCCTGACTTTATAGCTGGTAAACTTAGTGACTTCTAACAGAGGAAATTGCAGGAAAGAGAATGGTGGCTTGTGTTGTAAATACTGACTATACTTCCTGTTAACTGTCTCATTTTCACTAAAAATATAATGCCGGGCACTTCCTTGTCTAAGAAGGTCTGTATAAAAGTCTATTTGGTTATGAAGAACAACAGGATTTGCTTCATGTTCTTGTCACCACATTCAGGGAGCCATAACTTTATTTTTTTCCTTCCATCTGACTGTATGAGGTTTTGTTTATAATGAACTGAGTTATAATTTACAGGGGTAATATTTTGGGGTAGAAATAAAGGAGGGAATGGAAAAAAAACAAGAATCACACGATTGTTTCTTACTATGGCCATAACCATGCAGCACAAATGTTACGTTATTCAGTAATTACAAAAACACCAAATGTCTATCATTTATTTTTTGTTTTTATGGCCTGATCATTTTATCCGTCAGGATCTTGGAGATGAAGCAATTCCAATTATAAGTAGTTTTCCATTTGCTTTTCCATAATAAAATAAAAAAGCATAAAAGATAATTTTTCTTATAATATTTTTTAGCCCGACATTGGGACTTGAGCTTGCGATCACGTATACAATACACTTCTTACGTAGGGCAGTGCATTATGCCTGCTAGTCAGACTTTGCCTGTTAGACCCTGCTTCTAGAAAGGCCTAAGGCCGGCCATACACAATAGATGGCTGTTGGCCGAAAGATGCTTGGGACGATTAATCAGCCGACAGCCATCTTAGCCGACTCTCCCATACATTCGAGCGCTCTTGTGGTCTCCATGAGAAAGCCACCCGCTGACTTGTCTCAGGCAGAACATTGCAGTCCAAAATCAGAAGTGTCTGATGGGCATCTCACCCGACCATTAGTCCTGGGACTCTCGTGCGGATCAATTCATAAGAAGGCAAAGACTGACGCCAGCGCTAACTGAGCACTGGGCACCACGTGTCCTAACAACTGCAAGAGAGCTCCGGGAACATAAGTGCCAACACCGCGGGAATGGCGCCGGCATCTGAGGCGAGTATAGGCTTTTTGTATTTTATCGGGTCCAAGTGTGGGGTATGAGAATGGATTGTCCAAGCAGTGGACCCTTAGACCGTCAGCCGAATCTGTTGATATCAGCAGGTTTAGCCGACTTTTGGTATAAATGTCGCTATTTATGTTTATGGGCATGTCACAGACGAGATGTGGACACAGTCATAACTAAACTACTATAATACATGAGATGATGCACAGCGCTTAAAGTAGGGTTTACACTTCTCAGAATAAAAACAGAGTAAATTATTGAAACTTTTCATCACCGGTACATACCGTCTTGGATTTTGTTGTGCACAAAAAGCATATTTTTCACGGATTTTACACTTTGCACGTCAAAAAGTAGAATCCGTATTGATGCTGCAGATTTCCCCTGCAGCATGTGAATAGGATTTCACAAAATTTCATCCACGGTGCTGCTACTGTAATACACAACGGATTTTCTACATAGAAATCTGCAGCTGTCCTTGTGGGAAGTAACCCTATTGCCGGGTGCCCACGATCTGGAAGTAACAGCACTTTGGAAGCAGCGTATGTTCACTGCATCCAAAGTGCTGCAGTCTATTGAACGCAGGTGATTCCGCATGTGATCAATGAACCGTGCAGATTCCTGCGTCCAATACATTGTACGGGAGAAATTACTCTTGTGGAGACTAGTGTCTCCGCAAGAGAAATTGACATGCTACGGACTGGAGAGACGCGCAGCAAGTCCGTCTCCGCGGGTGATCCGCAGACGTCTGTAGGTGCATAATGGGCATAGGATTTCTTGAAATCCATCCACTATGCTGTAACATCTGGCTGCTGTGGATTGGATGCTGCATAAGTACGCAGCATCAACACTGCAGCAACTCCGGATCGTGGGCACGTACCCTACATCAACTTCTCTGCAGACTTAGAACCAGCAAGGAGTTCTGCAGAATTGTGAAACCTGCTCTGGAGTGTAATAAATTATGGTATTTAGGGTTAGTACAAGGTAAATCATAACATATGTGTACAACACACAGCCTAGTAAGCGATACATCCCTGGAATCAGGCTATCTTGCCCTACATTATGCTGCTCTCAGATAAATAGCAAAACCTGCTAACAGATTCCCTTTAAGGAAAATTAATCTAACATTTGCAACCACAGCACTCTAGGATAAACTTCACATCAGCATTATGAATTCCATTACTCTGGTCTGTATTACAAACTCCAAAATATCAATCACGCCAGGGAGATATCTGTCACATCAAAGACATCATCTGCACCAGACAGACCAATCTGATTTATTGTACGCTTTGCCAGGTTTCCGTAATATTACCAGAAAAATATCGCTATTTGTTCAAGTAAAAATGGCAAAAAAAAATCTCCAACGAAGCTTTGTAAAATAGACTCAACTGCAGATCTGAACCCAACATACCGTGGCCGATCAAAGCATGTGTACTTTAGGTGGCGTCAGGGGACCTTTGTTATGTGATAGGTTGAACTCTATGGACTTATGTCAAATTTCAACTACAACAAAAAAAAAAAATCCTATAAATTAAAGAGGACCTATCACCAGGTCAAAAGTGACCAGATTTTTGTTATATTTTATTCCGATTTCTCCCAGAGTATTTATTTAATTTATGTAGTGTGTCAAATAAAGGCCCTTTGCGAAAAGTTATATGGTAAATTATTTATTTATTTATTTTTTACACAAAACCGGAATATTCAGGTGAGCAGAGCAAAAATTGCCCACTTTTCCCCTCTTTAACTAGAGATCAACATAGGACCATCAGAAAATCACTTGCAAATCTTTTGAAAGTTGTAAAAGGGTTTTCCCACGAACAAAGTTAATTTTAAAGTTAATTTGAATCACTAAATCTTGGAATAATAAGAATAATTTCCACAATTGGATGTTAAAAAAAAAAACGATCCTGTTCCGAGATAATCTTATAAATGTTTCCCTGCTGTGTACTGTGTAATTGCCGTGTCTGACCCTGCAGGGACATGGACTGATCATTCCACAGCTCCTGGGCAGAGAAGAACACAAAAGACAGTATACAGACAGGATAGCAGGGGATCACAGCTGACTCTTTCTGTGTGGTAAAAAATTTCCCTGCCTGGTTTTAAACAATGTTTTACTTCAAAGAAAGAATAATTTTCTATCCCGTGCTGCAATGTCTGTATACTTTTTTCTCTCCTCTCCTGCCCAGGAGCTGTGGTATGATCAGACCATGTTCCTGTAAGGTCAGACACGGCCATTACGCAGTACACAGCAGGGGCACATGTATAAGATTATCTCAGCACAGGAACATTGTATTTAAACATATCCAATTGTGGAAATTATTATTATTCCAAGATCTAGTGATTAAAAGGAACTTTGTTCATGGGAAACTGCTTTCAGTTATGAACCAATTACTCTGTAAAAAAAAATATTACAAATAACATGTCTATATGTAGCCCCAGCCTTACACCGCTAATTTCCTACCTGAACACACATCAAAGTGGCAGGTTTACATGTGCCACAGAGAACTCAGGAAATTACATAAAGGTCACAAAATATGGAAAATACTCATCTCACCCCTACGTGACACAATATGCAGACTTAAATCACAGCATTATATCAACTCTGGAGTGACCCAAAACTTGGCATCTACAGTAAGGTCACAATATAACAAATCCTACCTATCAAAGGCAGACACACTGTTCTTATAGGGTATATTATTAAACATTATCACTCATCACCCATGGAGTGCGCTCACTCACAGTTTTGCCTAATAACACTGCCATAAATAAAGAATAGGATCTAGACATCCTCCAAGAACAACATCTCCCAACAATCCAGGAGCAATTTGGTGATGAACAATGCTTCTTCCAGCATGATGGAGACCCATGTCACAAAAAAAAGTGATAACATAGTGGCTCGGTGAATAAAGCATTGACATTTTGAGTCCACGACCAGGAAACGCCTCAGATCTCAATGCCATTAAGAACCTGTGGTCGATGCTCAAAAAGTGGGTGGACAAACAAAAGCAAAGAAATTGTAATGAACTCCAATGACTGATTAGACAAGAATCGGCGGTCATCAACCAGGATTTAGCCCCGAAGCCAATATCCAGCTGCCAGAGCAAAGGGCAGAAATCTTGAAAAATAAGGGTCAACATTGCAAATATTAAGTCTTTACATAAATTTGATGTATTTGTCAATAAAAGTGTATGTAATTGTTCTTCAGTAACCATAGAGACATGCAACGAAAAGATCAAAATTCATTGAAGCATCCAACTTTTTGTGAAAACCAAAATTTGGGTCAGTCTCAAAACTATTGGACACAATCGAGATGTGGAAATGTTTTCTGTGGAGTGATGAATGACACTTCTTTATCTGGCAGTCTGATGATAAGTCAGGAGAACGTTACCTGCCTGCATTGTGCCAACTGGAAAGTTTGGTGGAGGAGGGATAAGGCTATGATGCTGTGTTTAAGAGGTTGTCCTAGGCTCCTTAGTTCCAGAGAAAGAAAATCTGATTTCTTAAGCATATCAAGATATTTTGGACGGTTGTATGCTTCCAGCATAATGGCACTCCATAGTTGGGTAAGTTTGCTATGGAAGAATTTGACCTGCCCATAAAGAGTCCTGATTAGGGATGGGCAAACAGGTGGAAGTTCGGGTTCTGGCACCCAACCCAAACTTAATTTCAAAGGTCGGTTTGAGTACCAGACCAGAACCCCATTGAAAAAACAAAAGATAACCCGAACTGGGAAAGGAAAAACAATTCTCTCTCCCAAACTCCAGACTTATCCCGAAACTCCAACAATTGGTACGGACTTCCGGGGAAAGTTCGTGTTCGGTGTTTAGAACCGGACAGTAACTGTCCGGTTCTAATGTCCAGCTCTAGTCCTGACCTCAATGCCATCAAAACACTTTTGGGATGAACTAGCAGAAATTGTGAGCCAGGGCCTTTCATCTAACATCAGGGTCTCAGAAAAAGGGAATACAGCATTCCAGTCCTAAAGGGAACCTGTCAGCAGATTAGCAGCTATAAGATGCGGCCACTGCCTTTCAGGGCTTATCTACAGCATTCTATAATGCTGTAGATAAGCCCCTGGTCTGACCTTCAAGCGAAGAAAAATAAGTTATATTATACTCACCTGGGGTGGCGGTCCGGTCCGATGGGTGTCGCATGTCCGGGTCAGGCACCTCCCATCTTCTTGAGACAAAGCCCTCCTGCTTCTTCATCGCTCCCCGGCATCGCCGCTCCTGCGCAGACGTACTTCTCTGCCCTGTTGACGGCAGAGTAAAGTACTGCAGTACGCAGGTGCCGGGCCTCTTTGACCTTTCCCAGCGCCTGCGCACTGCAGTACTTTACTCTGCCATCAACAGGGCAGAGAAGTACATCTGCGCAGCAGAAGGTGCCTTTTCAATTAAATAACATCACATATCTGTAACATCGGATGGCAGGTGCTAATCAGAATGCAGAAGATCATTCTGATTAGTTCCTGCAATCTCATGTCTATTGTTTAAAATGTTTAATGATTAATGTGCAAAAATTCTCATAAACCTACTGAAATCTCGTAGAAGCCTCCACGGGAGAATGAAAGGTGTTATAGCTGCAGACAGGGGACCAAGCTCACATTAATGCCTCTGGATTTACAATGGCATGTCTTTTATCCATATAATGTATCACCCATTGAAGTCAGTGAAGAAATAATGTTGCCTCTCTTATAAAAAGAGCAAAAACATTACAACTATGTAGAAAAGGATGAAATGTGTGGCTAAACTGCACTATTTCCACAACGGTAATCACAGTATTAAATTACACATCTGCAGTGGAATTACCCCTTAGGAAAGTACCCTAAACATATCAAATAATTGAAAAAGATTAAAAGGTGTGAACTTTTCCTACCTATAGAAACACTTTTTAGCATTTATGTGGAGCTTGACTAATTGTTTCATTAAAGTTTTACAGATATAGCTCTTTTTGCTATTATACATTCATTAAGGCTATTAGGCAAAATAAAGGGTCAACAACGTGGCATACAATATAAAAGGATGATATTGATAATCTATTATAAGGAGTCATCAATATTATATGCCTGTACAGTCCCTTTCATGTCCATATGTTCAAGCTCATCATGGAAGGTCAGTAAGTAACTAAAGTTATACATCTCTACAGAAAATGAATTATATGCATTTATTTTGTATCACACGCTTTATGGAATTACTAAATGAATGTGATGCTGGGTCATTACTCACTGGCAAGCAATGAGACAGGCAAGTCAAGGAGTTTGAGGTCAAATGCCAGGAGGGTAAGTCAAAGACAAGGAGATAATAAAAACGGATAGTCAAATACAAAGTCAGGGGTCAGGAAACAAGGTCAGAGTGGAACAACACAAAAGGGTTAATAAAAACGGGTATTCAAAAAAGGCAAATCTAAGGTTCAGCAACAAAGACCAGAAATTCAGAATACAGAGCAAACAAACACGCCACTGAGCTGGCAAGACCTGATAATAGCCAGCCAGCTAAAACGCCAGGTAATCACCCAGAAAGGGTAATAACATAAAGACCCTGAAGGTGCAGATTGGGATGCTGGGCTGTCAATCACACAGACAGAATTATTGGAGCCCTAGACATGACATTTTCTATGATGTTGCCCTCTATAGTACTTTTTTTCACTTAACGATCTATAAAAAAGTCAGATAACAAGTATTATGATATACCGTAACACTCATTACTTTATTTTATGGCTTGCTATATTTAAGAAGCACAGTTTGGTCTTTTGTATATTTTTAGCTAGATAGGTTTTAATTCTTTCATTAACTCCATCCTGCCAGATTATTTTTTTTGTGTTTTCTTTTTTTCCTCGCCTTCTTTTAAGAGCCACAACTTTTTTATTCATCTGCCCACATAGCTGTATGGCTTGCCTTGGTTTCTTGCAGGATAAGGTGTAGTTTTCAAAGACTTAATTCAATTTACAATATAATGTACTGACAATGGGGAAAAAGTAGCGTAAAAGGTTAGAGAAAAAAAAAAAAACAATGCTGCCATTCTTTTGGGTGTCTCATTTTTACAGCTTTCACTATGCATGCAGCAAAAAAATTATCTGGCAATATGAGTCTTCAGATCAGTACAACTACTGTAATACCAAACATGAGGTTTTTCTATGCGATTTCAAGGTTAAAAAAAAAAAAAAAAAGTTTGTTTTAATTTGGTTTGTACTGCAATTTTTGGAGACATGAAGAGCTGTTTTTTTTCATTGATAAGATTATGGGGTAATAAATGTTTTAAAAATGTTCCATTCCATTTTTGGGGGGAGGGGAAGTAATAAAAGCAAAGAAAATGAATTCTGTTTTTGTCTTTTTTTATTTAAAGAAATTTTTATTAAATTTTAATTATTTACAAAAAGGAGACATTAGGGTAAGTCAGGGATTAGTACTAATGTACAGATCTTGATATCATTAATGATAGCGAGGAGGGAAAAGCAAAGAAAGGAGAGGGGAAGGGACTAAAAAGGAGGGTCAAAAGGAAAAAGGTAAACAAAATCTTAAAGAAAAAAAAGAAAAAGAAAAGAAGATAAAGTTGTTATAAAATAACTTTTAAACAGCTTTTACCCTATTGGTGAATTAATTTTCTACATTGATAAATCAGACTTATGTACATGGCCTTATCAAATATGTTTTTTAATTTTTATTTATTTGTGAATTGAGAAAAGGGGGCGATTTAAACTTGTATTTTTATTTCCTCATGCTTTTTTATGTTTTAGTCCCTACAGGTTCAAGTCCTGGATATACAGTATATCACAGCTGCCACCTGCCCTGCCTATACATTCTATAAACCCCACAACCAACATGTGATGTTCAGATAGGTCTCACGTCATGAAGGAGTTAACAATAAAGTTTTACTAAATAAAAGCTGTTTTCTATTATAGGTTTAAGACTATTATACAAATTAGCCAGGACTTATATGTGAAGCAGTAACATAATAGCTTCTCTCTACCAGACAGGTAATGCTTGGGTCAGTCATTTGTTTTCATGTTTTTACTTAGCCAACGACATGACTCTTTCAACAGTTGCAAAGTATTTAGAATAAATGTGGTGCACACAGACTAATAATGCAACTCAACTATGTCAGTGTGCCAGCCACAGATGCCACTATATCAGTGTGCCAACCACAGATGCCATTGTCAGTGTGCCAGCCACAGATGCCACTATATCAGTGTGCCAACCACAGATGCCATTGTCAGTGTGCCAGCCACAGATGCCACTAGGTCAGTGTGCCAGCAACAGATTCCACTATATCAGTGTGCCAGTGTCACGCTCACACACTGACTGGTGGGCGTGAGCTCGGGGGTTTGTGGCCCCCACTGTGCCACAAATCAGACTACCCTGGAAGGGGCGTGACTATGACAGCTGCCTGGGTTTTCAATGGAGCCTCTGATGGTGAGGTCAGGCTTGTGCAGCAGGCAGCTGCCAGGTGCTACTCCAGGGTGGTGTCTGGCTGTGGCTGCTGATCCCACTTGGAGAACAGGAACACTAGGATAGGTGCGGGCATCAGGCAGGACTGGCAGAAGAGCATGGCTGAAACTCAGACGAGTAGGCTGGCACGGCTGAAACACAGGGCTGGCAGAGACACGGCAGAGAACACAGGGCTGGCAGGCTCGGCAGAGAACACAGGGCTGGCAGGCTCAGCAGAGAGAACAGGGCTGGTTGATGTGGTGTATGAAGGAACAGGTAGGGACCTGCTCACACTGCAGGTACAGATATGTAGTATGGAGGAACAGGTAGGGACCTGTTCACACAGGAGGTGCAGGAAAGGAAACAAGCAGAAAGGAATGAGGTATGAAGGATCAGGTTGGGACCTGTTCAGACTGCAAGAGAACCGCAAGGCTGCGGATAGGAGCGGTAGAGCAGCAAGAGATAGCACAGCAATAAAAGCTAAGCAGAGCAGAACCACAAAGAACATGGAGAGGAGCTGCAGCAAGAGATTACTGCAGCTGCAGAAGCTAAGCAGAGCGGAGCCACAAGGAATGTGGAGAGGAGCTGCAGCAAGAGGTTTCTGCAGCAGCAAAGCAGAGCAGAACCGCAAGGAATGCGGAGAGGAGCTGCAGCAAGAGATTACTGCAGCAGCAGAAGATAAGCAGAGTAGAAAGGAGCAGAACCGCAGGAGTGCGGAGCAGAGGTAAAGCCACAAAGGTACAGAGCAGGCAGAGCCGCAAGAGTGCGGAGTGTAAGCAGACTGAGAACACGAGGAAAGACACAGCAGCGAAGGAAGCCACAGACAAGGAGACCGAGATAAGACTAAGTTCAGACAAGGAAATGGAACAAGACAAGAAACAAGGACAAAGACACAGGGACCAGGATATTCTGCCTCCTAGAGGGCAGACAAGATCTAGGCAAGAATACAGAGTAAAGCCTCCAGAGAGGGAGTAACACAGAGCAAGGCCTGGCAAACTCAGAAGCTAACCACAAACTGAGGTAACACATTGCACAAGTCCAGTCCACTGGGTGGAGCTGCACTAAATACTGGAGGCCTCCTGGCAATTGGTCAGGAACAGATTAGACAGATGCTCCTGATTCCTATAAGATCCAGAGAGTTCAGGCGCCGCCCCCCTATGCACACAGCCAGAAAGCATGCAGAGAGCAGAGACACAGAATATGGAGCTGGCGAGAAACAGAAATCGCAACAGGACCTGGAGCAGTGGGTAAGATAGTGTGAGAGATGAGAGGCCATGTCGTGATGCCAGCAAAGTTGTTACAGCCAGCCACAGATGCCACTATATCAGAGTGCCAGCCACAGATTCCACTATATCAGTGTGCCAGCGACAGATGCCACTATATCAGTGTGCCAACCACAAATGCCCCTGACAATGTGCGAGTCACAGATGCCTCATAACGCAATCAAAAATGTCATTGTAAAAGTATGCAAGTGTCAGACACCATAATGTGCAAACATGTACATATGGCATAATACACCAGACATACATATACGCATACACATATGTACTCTACACACACACGTATACACCATATGTACACTATCCACACATATACCATATTTACATATAAAATATAAATATGTGCTCACTACCGCACTGGGGCAGACTAACTGCTGCAAAAAATAAAACAAAAAAACTGAATAAATTGCCAGTACCAGATTATAGTTGGTGGACTATCCTTTATGTACAGTTGGTTTGGACTATGTGTTTTGTAACGATTACTCAACTGCAATTCTTCAGTTAAGGACCGCAGTACCGATTATATACGGAGGTGGAGGTGAGGTGGGATCCAGTCTCCCCGAGCGACTGGGCTGTGGGCGAAGCTTCAGCGCACACCACAGCCCACCATTGCACTGCAGGAGAAAGCACGCAATGCTGGGCTGTGATGTGCAGTGACGCTCCACCAACAGCCCAGTCACTCAGGGAGACTCGCCTCGGTGATACCGGGTCAGCTTCCAGTTCCAGAAATTGACATGACATCACCTGACATCAGAGGCAGCTGCAGCTGGGGGTCACATGATGGGGATGAGCGGACAGCGATAGCGCCGCTCACAGGCACATTTGGAAAGGTATTTGAAGAAAGCCTTATTTCCAAGGTTTATATCAATCTGCCCACTACACATTGTAGTGGACAACCGCTTCAACTTACTGTTTATGTAATGCTGTTATCTTTTATTAATACACAATTTGAATATATTATACTTGTTGATGAGAATATCTGGTCACTTCGTGTCAGGACTCGAACCCAGCAGCTCTTCCCTTTGAGCTATTCAGGTCTCTGGCCAGTTCCTTGCTAAATCAGATACTAGTACCTGTGTTGTTCCTGATGTCTCCACCCCAAGTTCCTAATTGAGCACCCTACTTAAATCTGGCATTGCACTTCCTTTGTTGCGAGATTGCTGAGCTCCAAGCCGTTATTAGGCTACGTTCACATTTGCGGTCAGCGCCGCAGCGTCGGGCGCCGCAGCGGCGCCGCATGCGTCATGCGCCCCTATACTTAACATGGGGGCGCATGGACATGCGTTGTGCTGCGTTTTGCGCCGCATGGCCGCAAGCGTTGGACGCAAGAAACGCTTCAAGTTGCATTTTTTTTGCGTCCAACTTTCGGCCAAAAAGGACGCATGCGGCGCAAAACGCAGCGTTTTAGCGTGCGTTTTGCCGCGTTTTCGTTTGCGTTGTGCGCTGCGGCGCCGACGCTGCGGCGCACAACGCAAATGTGAACGTAGCCTTAGTCTAGCTTCTTCCCACCTGCTCAAGATCTTACTGCTGCTCCATGCACCGACCTCTGGCTATATCCTGACTACATTACCTGCTTATCCTCCCAACTATACTGCTGCTCCGTGTACCGACCTCTGCCTATTTCCCGACTACGATTCCCGCTTATCCTCAAGATCCTACTGCTGCTCTGTGTACAGACCTCTGGCTATATCCTGACTACATTACCTGCTTATCCTCCCAAATATACTGCTTATCCATGTACCGACGTCTGGCTATATCCTGACTAATTACCTGCTTATCCCCCAACTATACTGCTGCTCCATGTACCGACCTCTGCCTATTTCCCAACTACGATTCCTGCTTATCCTCAAGAAGATCCTACTGCTGCTCTGTGTACCGACCTCTGGCTATATCCTGACAATGGTACCTGCCGATGCTGCCCCTAGTAGTTGCAATATCACTACTCCAACTCAGGTCAGTCCATAACACTTACACTCTAAGGTTATGTGCACACTTTCAGGATTTCTTGCAGAAAATTCCTGAGAAAAACCTGAAATTGTCTGCAAGAAATCTGCATGCATTTTTTTGCGCGTTTTTGCCTCGTTTTTGGTGCGTTTTTTTCTGGACATTTCCCAATGCATTTTATAGTGGGAAATCAGCAAAAAAAACCTGCAAAATTAATGAACATGCTGCGTTTTTTACCGCAATGCATTTTTTTTTCGTGGAAAAAAACGCATCATGTGCACAAAAATTGCGGAATTCATTCTAAATGATGGGATGCATATTGTATGCTGTTTTTTTGGTGGTTTTATAGCGTTTTTATCGCTAAAAAAACCGTGACAAATCAGCAACGTGTGCACACAGCCTAAACTGCACACTGATTGTTTTCATTAACAGAGTACTGCAGCAATTTATGGTGTATATATCATATATACACGCACTGCTCAATAAAATACCACATCCTAGATATCACTGAATATTCCAGTTGCAAATCTTTATTCATTACGTAGTGTTATATATATATACACTGTTTAAAAAAATACAGGGAACACCTAAACAACACAATGTAACTCAAGTCAATGACACTTCTTTGAAATCAACCTGTCCTGTTATGAAGCAACACTGATTGTGAATCAATTTCTCCTGCTGTTATGCAAAGGGAACAGACAACAGGAAGAAATGATAGGCAATTAGCAAGACAACCCCTCTAAAGGAGTGGTTCTGCAGGGGGTGACCACAGACCATTTCTCTGTTCTCATCCTTTTTGGCTGTTGTTTTTGTCACTTTTGCATTTTGTCATTGCTCTCACACCTAGTGCATATTAAACTGAAGGTGATACTTGAACCTCCCTTTATAATAATGTAAACTGAATAAAGGTGAATTAAACAAACAACTAGATAGGTATATGGATGTGTATGTTTCCTTCACCTTAATTCAGTTTATATTATTATAAAGGGAGGTTCAAGTATCACCTTCAGTTTAAATGTG
The DNA here is from genome assembly GCF_051348905.1 of Ranitomeya variabilis. NCBI lineage: Eukaryota > Metazoa > Chordata > Amphibia > Anura > Dendrobatidae > Ranitomeya > Ranitomeya variabilis. Next base: position 1,052,941,852 of record NC_135232.1, on the reverse strand, counting down.
CTGTTTCTTTTGAATCTATTGATAGTATACCAATACGCTGTTAGGTATTATATAGGCACCCAATATTCCTATTACATTACAGCAAATAGAGAATTTTAATGCACACTTCGTTAATATTTTAACATTTGTGATTTATTAAAGTATGTATATTTAATATTATCAGAGTATATGTTTGTATCTTTTAATTTTTACTCTTAGTGTACTTACTCAAATTCGTTATTGACATTCTGGATATTGCATATGTGGAACAAGTATGAATGCCTGCAAAGACACTGAACTGCGAATATATAAGGAGACCAATCTGTGCCATGGTAAAACGCATCAGTTTTTGGTTACTTCGGCACACCTGGAGATGACATCACTCGCCATCTTCACGAAGATCCAGCAGCGCTGCTGGTCGGAGCGCTTAATACAGTAAAAAGGAGGAGAAAAAGACGAGCACGAGCGCTAGATAGGAGGATGCTCCCGCAACATAGCTCAACCTTTGTATCTTCAATTCGACTGACTTCTTTTTTTGGTCACTTCTCGCACGCAGTCTTTCACGCAAGTTAACTTCCCTGTGACTCAGTGGAGGACATGCTTGTCACAATGCCTGTTATCCTTTAATGGTGGATGGTTCATTACCATACACTTATTTAGTCAATAACCAGACGGCAATTGTGGAACAGAACTAACTTACTGTTTATATAATGCTTTTATCTTTTATTAATACATAATTTGTGTATATTTTACTGCATTGATGTGAATATCTGGTCACTTAGATACTCTAAACTGCACATTTAGTGTTTTAATTCACAGAGTACTGCATCAGTTTAGGATATACAGTCATGCCTGAAAGTGTTAGCACCCTTAAAATTGTTCCAGAAATGAAGCATTTCTCCTAGAAAATGATTTTTACTACACGTTTTGTTATGCGCATGTTTATTTCCTTTGTGTGTATTGGAACAACATAAAAAACTGAGAAAAAAGGTAAATTGAACATAATTTCACACCAAAAAAAAATGGACAGGACAAAATTGTTGGCACCTTTCCAAAATTGTTGGTAACCAACTTTGTTTCAAGCATGTGATGCTCGGTCAAACTCACCTGTCGCAAGTAATAAGTGTGGGCAAAATAAAAATCACACCTGAAACCACATAAAAAGGGAAGAAGTTCACTCAATATTTGCATTGTGTGTGTGTGTGCCACACTAAGCATAGAGAACAGAAAGAGAAGAGAATTGTCAGAGGACTTGAGAACCAAAATTGTTGAGCAGTATCAACAATCTCAAGGTTACAAGTGCATCTCCAGAGATCGAGATGTTCCTTTGTCAACAGTGTGCAACATAATCAACAAGTTTACAAGGCATGTCACTGTAGCTAATCTTCCTGGACGTGGACAGCAGAAAAAAATTGATGAAAGATTGCAACGCAGGATTGTCTAGATCAGCGTTTCCCAAACTCCAGTCCTCATGGACCCCACAGGTCATGTTTTCAGGATTTCCATAGTATTGCACATGTGAGAGAATTCCTGAGGGCTTAATGAAACTTCCACCACCTGTGCAATACTAAAGAAATCCTGAGAACATGACCTGTGGGGTCCGTGAGGACTGGAGTTTGGGAAACACTCTAGATGGTGGATAGGCAGCCCCAATCAAGTTCCAAAGAAATTCAAGCTGTCCTGCAGGCTCAGGGTGCATCATTGTCAGCGTGAACTATCCACTGTTGAATAAAATGAAACGCTATGGCAGGAGACCCAGGAGGACCCTACTACTGACACAGAGACATAAAAAAGATAGACTGCAGTTTGCCAAAGTGTACAGGAGTCAGACAAAATCCTTTTGGGAAAAAGTCTTGTGAACAGATGAGACCAAGCTAGAGCTTATTAGTAAAGCACATCATTCTACTGTTTACCGAAAACAGAATGAGGCCTACAAAGAAAAGAACATAGTACCTACAGTCAAACATGGTGGAGGTTCAAAGATGTTTTTGCATTGTTTTGCTGTTTCTGGCACTGGGTGCCCTGATTGTGTACACAGTATCATGAAATCTAAATGTTTCCAAAGGATTTTGGGTCACAATGTAGTACCCAGTGTCAGAAAGCTGGGTTTGCATCCTAGGTCATGAGTCTTCCAGTAAGACAATGAACCCAAAAACACTTCATGAAGCACCCAGAAATGGATGAAAACAAAGCACTGGAGAGTTCTGAAGTGGCCAGAAATGAGTCCAGATGTAAATCCTGTGGAGAGATCTTAAAATTGCTGTTGGGAGAATGCAGCTTTCAAATATGAGAAACCTGGAGCAGTTTGCAAAAGTGGAGTGGTCCAAAAAATCCATTTGAGAGGTATAAGAACCTTGTTCATGGTTATAGGAAGCGATTGATTGCAGTTATTTATTCCAAAGGGTGTGCAACCAAATAATAAGTTGAGGATGCCAACAATATTGTCCCACCCATTTTGGGGATTTTCCGTGAAATTATGTCCAATTTGCCTTTCTCTGGTTTTTTTTGCTGTTCCAATACACACAAAGGAAATAAACATGTCTATAACAAAATACGTGTAATTGCAATAACTTTCTGGGAGAAATATGTAATTTTATGGAACAATTTCACAGGTGCCAACACTTCCGGCCATGACTGTATGTATGCGCAATACCTATAGTGCTTTCCAGCTCTCACTGTAATGCACACTTGGCACTAGGAAGACCACATATTAAAAAATTCATAAAGTACAAACCAACTGCACATAAACGATAGTCCACCAACTATAATCTAGTACTGGCAATTTGTTCTGTTTTTTTGTTTTATCCTTCGTGGCAGTGGTTTGTCTGCCCCAGCGCGGTAGTGAGGACACATATTCAGTTATTCATTTATTGACGATCAGCACACAGAACCATTGTCTCTACTAGCTGCTAATCATATCCCAAAGTACATTAGGCAAAGCGCAAGTGTTATAATAGACTCTAAATAATCTATGCACACACAAATACATACAGTAGCAACCAAACGTTTTGCATTTTTTTTTAAAGTGTGATTACTTCTCTCTGGTTGTTGCGATGCCATTTTCTTGGTGATTTTAGTAAACTGGAAGCAAATATTTGTCAGCTACAAGGATGAAAATGGTGTTTGATGTTGTTTTATCCCTTTATGTGTTAATTTTCAACATTTGCTGGGCCAATTGTTTTGCATATTTTGTCATGGGTGGTCGAATTTTTTATAATTTTTTTTGTCTGTGTTTTTCAGTTAAAACATGGCAAAGAGAAAGACAAACCTATCACCAGATGTGAGGAAGCTTATTATTCTGAGAGTGAAGTCAGGAAAAAGCCAAAAAAGAGGTAGCTATGGAAATTAACTGCTCTCAGAGTCAAGCGTGACATATAATAAAGAAAGAAAAAGAAGGTTATGGAACAGCTGACAAACCTAGAAGTGTACGACCATGGAAACCTTCCAACATTATTAATTAAAAGTCAGTATATGATGTCCATAAAAGTGTTGTACAGATTACGCATGAAATGAACGAAGAATATGGGGTCAAAGGGAGTCGCCAAACAGTGGTGTGAAGGCTAAGAAAAGTAGGGTTGAATGCATGAGTTCCAGGCAAGAAGCCTTTCATCCCTGCAAAGAACCGCAAGGTCCGACTTGAGTTTGCCAAAGAACACAGCCAATGGAATGAGTCAGATTAGTCTAAAGTGTTGTGGTCGGATGAATCCAAGTTCAGTCAGTTTGGTAGTGATGGCAAGCACTATATATACCGCCCAATTGGAAAACGTAATGATGTAAGTTACCAAACACCTACAGTGAAACATGGTGGTGGCAATGTCATGGTTTTGGGGCTGCTTTTCTGTATCTGCAATTGGCCCTCTGCATAGAAATCATGGAAATATGAATGATACCATGTACAAGGATAAACTGGAGAATGCAATGCTGCCATATAGTAGAACCAAAGTAGGCTGGGGCTGGAAATTTCAGCAAAACAATGATCCGAAGCATGCATTAGTCAAAAATTGTTTAGCAAAGAAAAAATGGTCGCCTGTTGCAATGGCCAAGCCAATCACCTGATTTACACCCTATAGAGCACCTTTGGGATGAGTTAGGCTATGTGCCCATGTTGCAGAAATGCTGCGGAAATGTCCGCAGCATTTCCACAACTCCCTGCCGCGGGTAAAAAGCATGTGGAATTCGCATGCGTTTTCCCACAAAACACGAGCGTTTTGCAAGCATTTTTAGATTGCAGAATGCTTGCGTTTTCCAAGCGATTTGACGCATCGCTTGGAAAAGTGATTGACAGGTTGGTCACACGTCAAGCATAGTGCTTGACAAGTGTGACCAACTTTTTTTTACTATTGATGCTGCCCATGGAGCATCAATAGTAAAAGAGAGAATGTTAAAAATAATAAAAAGAAATAAAAAATATGGTTATTCTCACCTTTCCGACAGCCCCCGATCTCCTCAGCAGCGCTCCCGGTACGTTCCGTTCCCAGGGATGCTTTGCGCGAAGGACCTTTGCGACTTCACGGTCGCGACTGCGACATAATCTCAGGTCCTTCGCGCAATGCATCCCTGGGAACGGAAGCTTCCGCGTGCACCGCTGAGAGGCGGGAGGACTCCGGGTGCCATCAGATGGTAAGTATATCCCTATTTTTTATTTTAATTATTTTTTAATTCTCCTCTCCTTCAGACCCTAGGTACCATCCGTGCTTGAAGCGCTCACTTTACGCATGGAGGGAATAGCCACATGCGTAAAGTGAGCGTTTCAATGCAATCCTATGGCTGCGGAATCGCCGCGATTCTGCAGAAATAATGAACATGCTAGGGATTTTACCGCTATGCGATTCCGCAGCGGGAAAATCAGCAGCATAGGCACAGCAACTGCGGAATCCCATAGGATTGCATGGGAATGCGGTTTTTAAGCGTTTTTATGCGTTTACGCTGAGGCAAAAAATGCAGCAGAAACGCATAAAAAAACGCAACGTGGGCACACCGCCTCAGACTTAGGTGTTGGGGCCCATACCCATAGCAATAAAGGTGAATTGTTTGCAGATTTGCAAATGGAATTAAGTGAGATCCCTCAGGATTTCTTGAATACCCCTAGTGGCTTTAAAGGGAACCTGTCACCCCCAAAATCGAAGGTGAGCTAAGCCCACCGGCATCAGGGGCTTATCTACAGCATTCTCGAATGCTGTAGATAAGCCCCCGATGTATCCTGAAAGATGAGAAAAAGAGGTTAGATTATACTCACCCCTACAGCACCCCGATGTATCCTGAAAGATGAGAAAAAGAGGTTAGATTATACTCACCTCCAGGGGCAGTCCCGCTGCACTCCGGTCCGATGGGTGTTGCGGTCCGGTCCAGGGCCTCCCATCTTCTTACGATGACATCCTCTTCTTGTCTTCACGCTGCGGCTCCGGCACAGGCGTACTTTGTCTGCCCTGTTGAGGGCAGAGCAAAGTACTGCAGTGCACAGGAGCCGGGAAAGGTCAGAGAGGCCCAGCGCCTGTGCACTGCAGTACTTTCCTCTGCCCTCAACAGGGCAGACAAAGTACGCCTGTGCCGCCGGAGCCGGCATTATAGAATGCTGTAGATAAGCCCCTGATGCCGGTGGGCTTAGCTCACCTTCGATTTTGGGGGTGACAGGTTCCCTTTAATGCCCCGTCAGTGTGGTGCAGTAATTAAAGCAAGAGGTTATGCTATAAAATACTAAGTCATGGCACTGTAAAAATAAATTACTATGTTGTGATCAATAGTATATGCAAAACTTTTGACAGTTTTCTTTCATTAAAGGGAACCTGTCACCCCCAAAATGGAAGGTGAGCTAAGCCCACCGGCATCAGGGGCTTATCTACAGCATTCTGTAATGCTGTAGATAAGCCCCCGATGTATCCTAAAAGATGAGAAAAAGAGGTTAGATTATACTCACCCAGGGGCGGTCCCGATCCGGTTCTGGTCCGATGGGTATCGCGGTCCGGCGCCTCCTATCTTCATCAGATGACGTCCTCTTCTTGTCTTCACGCTGCGGCTCCAGCGCAGACGTACTTTGTCTGTCCTGTTGAGGGCAGAGCAAAGTACTGTAGTGCGCAGGCGCTGGGCCTCTCTGACCTTTCCCGGCGCCTGTGCACCGCAGTACTTTGCTCTGCCCTCAACAGGGCAAAGTATGCCTGCGCCGTAGCCGCAGCCTTGAAGAGAAGAAGAGGACGTCATCTGATGAAGATAGGAGGCCCCGGACCGGACCGCGACACCCATCGGACCAGAACCGGACCGGGACCGCCCCTGGGTGAGTATAATCTAACCTCTTTTTCTCATCTTTTAGGATACATCGGGGGCTTATCTACAGCATTCCAGAATGCTGTAGATAAGCCCCTGATGCCGGTGGGCTTAGCTCACCTTCCATTTTGGGGTTGACAGGTTCCCTTTAAATGACCATACCTACATTCTAAAGCATTTTGATTAAAATTAAGGTCTTGCATGAAAAAATCTTCATGCACTTTCAATTCATCACCAGGAAAAAGGCATCACAACAACCAGACAGAAGTAATCACACTTTAAAAAAAATGCTAAACTTTTGGTCACCACTGTACATTATGTAGACTGTCTGCAGGATTCCTGGTATTTTGACCACATAATTTTTATGCTTACTTTCCAAGTTCAAGATATTGTGGTGTGATCCTGGAACCATCAAAAGTTTTGTTGCAAATAGCCAACAGGGTAGTAAAAACGTGTTGAGAAAAAAAGACGCCAATTTACTGCCAAAGATTTGAGAAGAATCTAGTGTGACATGAGCAGAAAGCCATTATCCTCCAGTGCTGTCATATTCAGGAACTGCAACCTCTCTGGAAGCCCAGAAGTACAAGGTGTTCAGTGCTTAGAGACATTGCCAACATAAGGGAGGCTGAAACCAGTCCACCACTGGGAAAAATACAGAAGGGGAAACATCAAGACTGAACCAAGAAATATCTGAAGAGAGAATTTTCAAAGGTTTTATGGATTGATGAGAGGAGAATGACTCTTGACGGACCAGATGGATGGATCAGTTATGGAAATAGACCTCCACTATGACTCAGGCACCAGCAAGGTGAAGGTGGGGAACTGCTATCTATTTTATTCACTTATATAGCGCTATTAATTCCTCAGTGCTTTATAGACGTTATCGTCACTATCCCCATTGGGGCTCACAATCTAGATTCCCTATCAATATGCCTTTGGAGTGTGGGAGGAAACCGGAGAACCTGGCGGAAACCCACACAAACACGGGGAGAACATGAAACTCCTTGCAGATGTTGTCCTTGATGGCATGTCAACCCAGGACCCCAGCACTGCAAGGCTGCAGTGCTAACCACTGAGCCACCATGCTGCCCATATGGGCTTGTATTACTAAAGATGAGCTGGTTAGACCTTATTGGGTTGAAGATGGACTCAAAATCATCTCCCAAATATACTGCCAATTTTTAGAAGGCACTTTCATAAGACGTGGTGAAGGAAAAGGTATGCATCTTTCAAGAAAACCATGATTTTTATGAATGACAATGCTCCATCACATGCACAGAAGTCTCCACTACTCAGCTGCCATTAATGGTCTTAAAGATGAAAGAAAAATGAGATGGCCCCTTTCTCACCTGAACTAAAACCTATTGCGAACTTGTGGGCCCTTCTTAAACGGGAGATTTACAGTGAAGGAAAGCAGTGAACACCTCTGAACAGTGTTTGGGAGCAGGGTCACCATCAGGGCATTACTGCCCTTAATGGGGTATGGAGCCCAGTGAGCAGAAGCAAAGACGTGGGGGTCTGGGCCCTAGGGTATAATAATATGAATTGAGATTGGACGATGGTGGACAGTAAATGATGCTGTATTGAGGGTGGGGGAGATCAAATGATCATGAATTGAGGGTGGGGGGTGAGAGAAGTTGATAATGAATAAAGGGTGGAGGTGAGAGAACATGATATAATGAATTGGATTGGAGGGGGGCAAGTAAAAATAATGAATCGGTGGAGCAGGAGGTACATAGTGGGGGGCGTTGAGGATCCAGGTGTGTGACTGGCATTGAATTGGGGGAAAGAGTACAGGTGCCGATAAATTTACATGTTAATTTGGTGGGGAAAGTGGCTATTTATGGATGGTGGGGGCGCATTGGTGAATGACAACTTATATTTGGAATGGTGGATTGCATAATAACTAACTATATATTAATGGTGGGTGCACGTCTGTATTCAGCTGCGCAGTCTAGAACTTGGGGAAAAAGTGGGGCATGTGCTCTGGAAGCAGTGCTCTAGATAACTGTTATTTTCTGTAGAGAGAAGTACTGGCTGGAAGTAGTAATGGCGGTCTGCGCTGGAAGAAGAAAAGCGAACATGAAGGACTTCAACTAGAAATGTCCTTGGAGAGCCAGTGAGTTACCTGTACACTGACACTATGTACAGAGCTCTTGTGTATAATGGCACTGTTGATCCTTATTACCTGTACACTGACACTATATACAGAGCTTATGCGTATAATGCCACTGGTGATCACTGTATTACCTAAACACTGATACTATATTCAGAGCTCCGATGTGTAAATTCACAGTGATCACTGTATTACCTATACACTATATAGAGAGATCCTGTGTATAATGTCACTGGTGAGTCACTGTATTAGGCGACGTTTACATATTCAGTATTTAGTCAGTATTTTACATCAGTATTTGTAAGCCAAAACAAGTAATGGGTGAAAAATGCATAAATAGAACACGTGTTTCTATAATAATTTTCTTAAAGATTGTTCCACTCCTGGTTTTGGCTTAGAAATATTGAATGTGTGGACTTGGCCTTACTTGTACACTGTACACTATATACAGAGCTCCTGCGTAAAATATCACTGATGATCCCTGTATTACCTGTACACTGACACTATACGCTATATACTAAGTATAGAGCTCCTGTGTATAATGGCACTTATGGTAATATTAGTATTGTGTTTTTTTTATTAATGATCAGTATTGTAGTATTTGATCATTATGTGGTGGTAATATGTGGTTTGGCAGTATTTTTTCCTTGTATGTGGTATTATTCGATCACTATGTGGTGGTAATATGTGGTCTGGTTATAGCGTGACGGTATTTGTCCCCTGTATGTGGTATTATTTTAAAAAAATGCATGTGATAAATTCCCTTAAAGAAAAATAAATAAAAATATACCTAAAAAGAAAATCTTGGATATTTTAAGAAATGTTTAATAGGTTAGAGCAGAGCCTGGCCTACCTACCTTGTCGTGGTGGCTTAAATTTTTTTTTGCCAAAAACAAAAGCTGATGGCTGCGTATGTGATCTGGTGTCCTGTTAGGGTATGTTTCCACGTTCAGGAAACGCTGTGTTTTTGACGCTGCGTTTTTCCGCAGCGTCAAAAACGCAGCGTCCAGATGTTACAGCATAGTGGAGGGGATTTCATGAAATCCAGACTCCACTATGCGTTAAAAAACGCATGCGTTTTTGCCGCGAAAACGCATGCATGGTGCGTTTTTTCTAAACGCAGCATGTTGCTACTATGAGCAAAACACGCAGGTGACCTGCCAGTGACCTCAGGTGCAGTTTTGGTCAGGATTTTACCTGCATAAAATCCTGACCAAAGCCTGAAGCAAAACTGAACGTGGAAACAAACCCTAAGGGTATGTGTCCACGTTCAGGATTGCATCAGGATTTGGTCAGGATTTTACGTCAGCATTTGTAAGCCAAAACCAGGAGTGGGTGATAAATGCAGAAGTGGTGCATATGTTTCTATTATACTTTTCCTCTAAGGGTATGTTCCCACCGTCAGGATGGCCGGCGGTATCGCCACAGCGGCGAAGCTGCTCGGCGCTAAGCCCCGCCCCCTTTCTGGGACGCGATCATGCCGGATGTGTTAACTCTTCACATCCGGGATGATCGCTCTCTCCCATAGCGCCCTGTGATATGCCTTGCGGGGACGCTGCGTCCCCGCAAGATGTACGGACATGCTGCGATCTGAAAAGACGCGCAGCATGTCCGGAGTCGCAGGGCCGCTGTGTGCGGGTTTCCACGCATAGTGGAGACGGGATTTCATAAAATCCCCTCCACTATGCTGGAACATCTGGACGCTGCTTGTTTGACGCTGCAGCTCTGCGCAGCGTCAAACAAGCAGCGTTTCCTGACCGTGGAAACATACCCTTATTGTTCCACTCCTGGTTTTGGCTTACAAATACTGATGGAAAATCCTGACCAAATCCTGATGCAATCCTGAACGTGGACACATACCCTTAATGTGTGACTGGTGAGGATGAGGTGCAGCAGTGGAGTTTTTCCCAAGAGTGGGTGGTGGGAAGGTTCAAGGGGTGGAGGTGGAGTCTCAAGGGGCCTGAAAATGTTATCACTATGGGGCCCTGAAATTCCTGGTGGCAGCCATCTGAAAGGCTGTGGGTGGTGCTGCCCAAAAAATTGATAATCAACAGATTAGGAAACAGAGAGACTCAATAGATGGAAGGTTTATGACTTATTGAAAACAAGGGTGGCTATATTGGTCACAAATATTTTTTGTGAAATATCAGAAATGTATTTTGTACATTGAGTTCTCACTTTAACAATAGAAAATAAACAATTGATATGTGAAAAAATTATGTTTTTAATTTAGTTGCATGATAATTCTGCACACATACCGTAGATATCTGAAGAAAGACAAAACCTCACTTTTGCTTTCTTAAGTTTTCAGGTGTCAGGTTTATTAAACTTTTGGATTGACCCACAGATCTAGAGTTGTTCAATAATAAATGTAATCATAAAAATACAAATTACTTAATAATTGTGCACAGACATGCATTACACTACACATAGCATACAGCATGGATACTGTACCCAGACTCGTGCATTACATGTTCAGTACACAGACACCATACATACTGTGCTCACACATAGATGTACACATGCATGCACATTACTGGACGGTCTATAATGGACACATAAGTCCACACTTTTTTGCTTTTCTCTATCCGCTGTAATGTTTGCTGTTATTAAACGTCAGTAATCCGCATGGTAATAGACGTTCTTATATGTGACGACTACAAATCCATATGAAGCAGCGGTGTAATGTATACATTGTAATGTACAGTGCGGACTATTACACACGGTGTCGGTCAGCCGGAGACCCCAGACTCCTAATTTACTGCTCCGGAAACAATCACTAATAACAAATAGCAGCAGCATAAAAAGAGGTGCACAGCAGCGGAGTCTCACTGTAATAACGGAGATTGCTCCGTCATCTGCAGGAATTCCCTTTTTCCAATAACAGAATTTCTAACAGAAGTGTGAACAGAGACAGATCAGCAGGGTCCAAGGTAGAGACCCCCGTTCGGTCCACTCACCCCGGGTCACCCCCAGCACTCGCCCAGGTTATACTAGGTGTCACACAGCCACTAAAACTTTCTTACAAAACTTATTTGTCAACAACGCAAAGTAACCTGTCTGCAGTGTGAAGTGTGCGCCCCATTAGCGCCATTGCCGCAGCCTCCCCGCCCCTCGGGGTCTGTGCAGACGCTGCGCCCACACACACGTGCAGGTGACGGCACCGTACCTGGCCCGGGCTCCGGGGACGCCTGGTCTATGGGGGCAACAAGTGCTGTCACCCTCCGCCGCTACTCCAGCCTGCAGCTGCGGAAATGTCAGCTCCCTGCTCCCCGTGACGAAACCCCGCAGTCCCGCCCCGTCAGCGAAGAAAATGTATATATACCGGGCATTTCTGCCCTCCTCCTCTGTCACATGACCGCCTGCAGCCTGGCACCACAGAGTGGCAGCATGGCGTGCACGTCAGGCAGGGCTGAGTGTGGGGGGCACAGAGGACCATCCATGGGGGATGCGACTGCAGGGCAGGTGCACAGTCTGAGGACTGGAGTGTCTGTGCTCTGTGCCGTCCTGTGAGCAGCCGGAGGGCAGCGGCGCCACCTAGCGGTTATAATGTGGCAGTGAGATGCGCAGGATCGCGACAGGCTGCGGACAGCGCGGAATATCGTCCTCGTCGTGTGTAGTCGGGTGTTCGGAGTTAATGACCGTCCAGAGAGACTGCAGCAAAGATAGAAGGTTGATTTCATGCCTCACCCTCTGCTGGTTACTCCCCTCCTCACTACTGACCTCTGCTGGTCATTCAAAGTATCCCGTGTACATTCTCACAGGCGGCCCCGACTCATCAGTCATTACACGGAGTTCGCTGAGAAAAGTCGCTAACCTCTTACGTAACATGGAGATGTGCAAAAACATAGCGACTTTTGGTGTTTTCAGGACAGTGTCACTCAACTCCCAAAATGGGCAAAGCGGGGCAGGATGGCCTGGGGCAGGATGGGGGCAGAAAGGGGACAGGAATAGGGCAGGATGGGGCAGGAATAGGGCAGGATGGGGCAGGATGGGGCAGGACGCCACCGCTGGTCTAAGTGATGGACAACCAGAAGTCCTGGAGTAAGATTTCTGACAAGACCCACTTGTTAGACGCTCCTGATTCAGTATGAGGGGTATTCCCATCTCCAAGATCCCAATATATAGTAGGAGTAATAATAAAAATATTAGCAAATACTTCCAATTAGAAATGTAGTATAGTTCTCCTGATTTGCTATGTCTCTTTCCTCATGTGCAGGGCATTGCAGTAGCTTAGGTATCTATGGTTACAACCACTAAAAACTAACTCACTACATGAATGGTCGTAACCATGGATACCTAAGGTGCTACAATGCCCTGCACTTGTTGTAAGTGACATAGCGAATCAGAAGAACTGTACTTTATTTGTATATACATAATTGCAAAGGTTGAGAAAAGACCTCTGTCCTTCAAGTTCAGCCTTTCCGCCCTGACGATGCCATAATGATTAGCGCGCTGAGTGCACCAGGAAGGCGTTGACGTTCTTATCTATAGACGAATGATGCTGGTGAAGATGTTTTCATCATATACAAATAAAGTTGATGTTGATATTGCTGATCTGGATTTCTTCTACCTTCTCATCATCATCGTCGGTGGCAGCGACATTAATTCCGTGCTCCGGACGGACCTGGTAACCGTAGTGAGATGGCTTTTTTATCCTTTTTCTGACTTTTTGAGTTTCATTCCATTCCAAGGACGACTTTGTCAAGTCAAAAGGCTGCAAAACACTATGTGAAAAAAAGCTACAAAAACTTTTCAAAAAGAAAAATGAAGAGAGACCACTTCTCCTTGTCTAAAGGAAAAAAAAGTGTTTATTGGATTTTTCAGCCTCCAAAAAGCTCAGTTTGAACGGAACCTAATAGTACCAGCATTGAAGTGTTTAATCAAGTTTCACATAGAAACCCACAAAACCCCATGTGTGATGCTCTTTAGTTTTGCGGGTTTTCCAAGGATTCTATCATGCCGCTGCGGCTGCTTATACGGTTGTCAATAACTAAAAACTTTTGTGAAAATGGACCTAATGTGGTGCTAAAAAAATACATGTCCAACTACCGACCTCCACTACTGCACCATAAGGCCCAGTTCACACTTGTCATTTTTGCTGCTTTTTATGCTAATTTTCAGCTGCTTTTTACAGTACCATTAAAGCCTATGAGATCACTTCTTTCAGTGTTTTTTTAGCACTTTTCACCCATTGACTTGAATGGGTGGTGAAAAAACACACAAAAAACACAGGTATCAGGTTTTTCACCATTTTTTGTGCCAAAACCTGATGCTATGGAATAGGACTTTTTTTTTCAACACTAAACGTTATCAGCATGCACAAGAGACAAATCTAGCATGCCAAAACCGCTGCAGAAAAAAACGCAAGAAAAAATAATTAAAACCAAGGAAAACATGCTTTTTTTCTGCGGGCTTATTTCCTGCCAAGAAAATCTGCTGCAGAAAAAAAACGCTGAAAAAACGAGTAGTGTGAACTTACCCTAAGGCTATGTGCCCAGGTTGCGTTTTTAAGCATTTTTTTCCGTTTTCAGCTGCGGAAACGCTTTCAAAACGCATCACATTATTTTTAATGGAATTCCGCATTGTCATGCCCATGCTGCGTTTTTTTCCGCAGCAGAAGCACATCGCGGAAAAAAACACAGCATGTTCATTAAGTTTGCGGTATCGCGGTGATTTTGCCGCTATATAATTGTATTGGGATGCATGGAAAAAAAAGCATCAAAAACGTGAGAAAAATGCAACAAATACACGAAAAATGTGAAAAAAACGCGAGCGGATTTCCTGGCAAGGGAGTCCGGTTTTGATGAGGAAAATTCTGCTTACATTCTGCAAAGTGGGCACATAGCCTTAGGGTATGTGCACAAGCTGCGGATTCTGCTGCGGATTTTTCCACAGCGGATTTGGAAAATCCGCAGTGCAAAACCACTGCGGTTTTCACTGCGGATTTTCACGCGGTTTCTTCTGCGGATTCCTCTGCGGGTTTTCAACTGCACTTTCCTATTGGTGCTGGTTGAAAACCGCTGCGGAATCCGCACAAAGAAGTGACATGCTGCGGAAAATAATCCACTGCGTTTCTGAGCGGAATTTTCCGCAGCATGTGCACTGCGTTTTTTTTTTTCCCATAGGTTTACATGGTACTGTAAACTTTGGGAAAACTGCTGCGGATCCGCAGCGTCAAATCCGCTGCGGATCCGCAGCAGAATCCGCAGCGTGTGCACATACCCTTAGTCTTCTGGCTCCATCATTTAGCAGGGACACAAGGTGATAACTGTGTCCATTCAGCACCGGCTCCTTGGCTGCAGATATCCTGAAAAAGGCTCATTCAGACGACAGATGAGCAGATGAGTCTGAGATTGGACCAATAATGCACGGACTGTCCAGGGTCTCGTGATCCGAGCTTGTCATGTATTTCTATGAAGCTGTCCCACTCCTGTTGGGGGAGCCACGGCCGGTCCGAGCATCACTGGTCCAATCTCGGACAGATGAGCCTTAAGGCCTTATTCAGATGTCAGGGTTTTTGAAGTACAAGAAAAACGGACCGAATTTCATCAGTGATTTTCATCAGCGTGTGCTCAGAGTTTCATCAATTTTTTTTCACAACTGAGAAAAAATAAAATTGCTCCACCTTCTCCTATCTATCAGTGAAAAATGGACAGCACATGGATGGCGTCTGAATGCTGTCAGATTTTGTCACGGACCCATAAACTTTCATTGCTGAGTTTGATCCAACACTCAGATCAATAATTGATGGGAAAAGCCCAATAAAGCTGACATACAGTAGGTACAAGGGCGATCCGTGAAAAAAAAAAAACAGACATGACTCGTACATGAAAAACTGATGAGTGAATGAGCCCTAAACCAGAAGAAGAATCCAGGAGACTGTTTTTCAGAACCACCTGGTACAGATGGAACGTGACTGCTGCTGCCAGTCTCCAGGCTCTTTCCTTTGGCTGAGACAGAACATTCACTGACTGTCTGCAGTGGTCCTCAGGGGGAAGTTTGGAGTCCAGTGGAGGGGTCAGCTGCAGCGGTACAGAAGAGTGCCAAGTGCCCGGTAGGTGGGTACCTTTTTTTATATTGTAGCACGGTACTGGTGCCATTTTGAACAGTTTTTATCACTAAAGAACCACTGTTTGGGCTCATACTCATCTGCATTTAGAACATCGGTCCAATGTTGGTCCCAAAAAGTCGGACGAGTGTCATGGGAGAACAATGCGATTTTTCTCACTTAGCAACCATACGACATTCAAATGAAATACATATGCAATCTGTATGCAATGCGTTTTTAACATCAGCTTTTACATACAGGATTTATCTATGTCATTTAAAACTATTTTAGTAATTAATAAAAATAAAACAATCTTATATGCAGATATAGCTATCTAGATAGATAGATACAGCATATACACTCACTGGCCACTTTATTAGGTACACCTGTCCAACTTCTTGTTAACACTTAATTTCTAATCAGCCAATCACATGGCGGCAACTCAGTGCATTTAGGCATGTAGACATGGTCAAGACAATCTCCTGCAGTTCAAACCGAGCATTAGTATGGGGAAGAAAGGTGATTTGAGTGCCTTTGAACGTGGCATGGTTGTTGGTGCCAGAAGGGCTGGTCTGAGTATTTCAGAAACTGCTGATCTACTGGGATTTTCACGCACAACCATCTCTAGGGTTTACAGAGAATGGTCCGAAAAAGAAAAAAAATCCAGTGAGCGGCAGTTCTGTGGGCGGAAATGCCTTGTTGATGCCAGAGGTCAGAGGAGAATGGGCAGACTGGTTCGAGCTGATAGAAAGGCAACAGTGACTCAAATCGCCACCCGTTACAACCAAGGTAGGCCTAAGAGCATCTCTGAACGCACAGTGCGTCGAACTTTGAGGCCAGATGGGCTACAGCAGCAGAAGACCACACCGGGTACCACTCCTTTCAGCTAAGAACAGGAAACTGAGGCTACAATTTGTACAAGCTCATCGAAATTGGACAGTAGAAGATTGGAAAAACATTGCTTGGTCTGATGAGTCTCGATTTCTGCTGCGACATTCGGATGGTAGGGTCAGAATTTGGCGTAAACAACATGAAAGCATGGATCCATCCTGCCTTGTATGGAGCATCTTTGGGATGTGCAGCCGACAAATCTGCGGCAACTGTGTGATGCCATCATGTCAATATGGACCAAAATCTCTGAGGAATGCTTCCAGCACCTTGTTGAATCTATGCCACGAAGAATTGAGGCAGTTCTGAAGGCAAAAGGGGGTCCAACCCGTTACTAGCATGGTGTACCTAATAAAGTGGCCGGTGAGTGTAGATGTAACTGAGATATATAATTGGTGTACTGCAGCTTACTGTACATGTATTTAGCTCATAACTAAGTACGTAAAAAAAATGTGAGGTCCCCCGAATTTTTAATAACCAGCTGAGGGAAAGCCAACAGTTGGGGGTTTATAGCCTGTGAAGGGAGTAATATAAAAAAAATGACTTGGGGTCCCCCCTATAATTAATAACTAGTAAAGGCTAGGCAGATAGCTGCGGCTGATATTAATAGGCTAGGAATTGGGCCATGGATATTGGCCCCCTCCCAGACTAATAACATCAGCCCTCAGCTGCTTCAGAAATGGTGCATCCATAAGATGCGCCAAATCTGGCTATTAGCCTTGGTCTTTCCACCTGCTATGGTGCGGTGGCAAGTGGGGTAGTAGGGTTGGGCTATTTTATGGCTGCTGACATCAAGCTCAGGGGTTAGTGATGGAGAGGCTTCTTTGGGACACCCCCATTATTAACCCTATAGTCATATTGTAAAAAATACACAGCCAGAATAAAGTCCTTTAATTGAAAGAAAGACACAGACTCCGTTATTTTAAATAAATAATCCCCACCCTCTTTTTTCCATTTATTACTGTAAAATTAGAAATAATAAATTCCTCACCTGTCTGCCGAGAATCCACTCTGTGATGCTGTCCCATGAAGAACTGCAGCTCTGCTACATCTGAGTGGTTTGTTGATGGCTGGTGTGATGCGACCTCTCAGCAAGCCAGCTGGTACACATAGAGACAGTAGCGTGATTATTCTTCTGCAGTGTCTTCCTCTGATGTGAGAAAGATCACCGGAGTTCATAGCTGATGAACCCCAGTCACCTCACTGATGTCACTGCTAGCTGCATCTCACCGCCTCACCTCTTAATAACCCCTGGGCTTGATGTCAGTGGTTATAAAACAGCTGACATCAACCCTATAACCTTACTTGCCACCACACCAGGGCAAGTGGAAAGAGCAAGGCTAAGCACCAGATTTGGCTCATCTTATGGATGTGCCATTCCTGGTGCAGCTGAGGGCTGATGTTCTTGGTCTTGAATGGGGCCAATATACATGGCCCCTTCCTAGCCTATTAATATCAGTCTGCAGCTGTCTTCCTACCCTTTGCTGGTTGTTAATTATAGGGGGTCCCCATGTCATTTTTTGAGGGGGTCCTCCATTTTAATAACAAGTATAACTAAGTATACAGCTGTGAGCTTATATTAATAGCCTGGGAGGCTTCATGGATATTACTCCCTTCAAGACTATAAATATCAGCCCCCAGCTGTCGGCTTTCCCTCAGCTGGTTACTAAAAATTTGGGGGACCCCACGCCATATTTTTAAATTCTATATATACAGTACCTATCCATCCACGCTGGGGTCTGCATGTGTGGAGTGGGCTTGATACGTGGCAGATGCCAGCAGTGTTAGACGGCCAACATTTGTCTCTAACAGGAGCCGCCGGAGTTGAGCTCCTATCACTGCTGTCAGCCAGTTTAGTGTGCTGATGGGTTGTGTGTCGGGGGCCTGCTGATGGCTGTCATTGCTGCCATCTTGGTACTTCAGTGAAGGCCAACCAGTGGCTGAGCTTATTAGGAGACCATTATGTTGATAGTATGCTGCAAATCTCTAATATTGCACCATACATAACCAGCGATGAGAGACATGGAGAATTGTGTTTCCAATGAATCTCAGAAAAATATAACTCAATCAAACAACAGCAGAATTGCATTTATTGCACAATTTCATTCCATTTGCATTGTTTCCACTTTTCCATTACATTATATCATAAAATGTATGAAGTCATTCAATCCTACTTGTCCTGCAAAAACAATCCCTCATCCTGCTGTGTCAAAGGAAAAATTTAAAATAAAAGTTATAGCTCTTGTACATGGGGCATGTCAGAGCAAAAAGTTGGATAACCCCCAAGTTAAAAGGAATCTGTCAACAAGTATATACTACTAGATGATGGCCCGATTCTAACGCATTGGGTATTCTAGAATATGTATAGCAGTATATAGCACAGCCCACGCAGTATATAACACAGCCCACATAGTATATAACAGCCTCCGTAGTATATAACACAGCCCACGTAGTATATAGCACAGCCCATGTAGTATATTGCCCAGCCACGTAGTATATTGCCCAGCCACGTAGTATATTGCCCAGCCACGTAGTATATTGCCCAGCCACATAGTCTATAGCACAGAGACGTAGAATATAACACAGGCCACACAGTATATTACATAGCCCATGCAGTATATAACACAGCCCACGTAGTATCTAACAGTCCACGTAGTATATAGCAATGTGGGCACCATATCCCTGCTAAAAAAGAGAGCGTACGTCATCTCCGGTCATTGCCGCAATGGATTCTGACATTGGCGCGGGATTTAAATCACGCTTCGCTGTCCGGCCGCGAATTGGCGCGGGATTTAAACCACGCTTCGCTGATTGGTCGCGCCTGGCCGGCCGCAACCAGTCAGCGACCATCCAGGACCAACTTTTTACCATTGATGCTGCCTATGCAGCATCAATAGGAAAAAGATATAATGTTAAAAATAATAAAAAAATTAAAAAAATTGTGATATTCTCACCTTCCGGCGTCCACGGCAGCTTTTCCTGCTCCTCGCGATGCTCCGGTCCCACCGTTTCGCTGATTGGTTGAGGCCTGCGGCCGCGACCAGTCAGCAACATTGGCGCATGATTTAAATCACGCTTCGCCAGCCGTGCCAATGTAGCTGATTGGTTGCGGCCGGACAGTGCCTGTTGCTTCACACATCTGCGAGTTTAAAGCTGCAGATGTGTGAAGTGTCAAACCCGCAGCATTTAGTGACCGTGGGAACATACCCTAATAAATGCATAATCTTTGATCTCACACATTACCTATCTTCCCAGTAGATGTGACGCCACCTACTGGCTACTTGTTACATATGCAGTACATGGAAGCTTTCCGCAAATGATTCTGCAGTATTGCAGCTACATCACTAGAGGGAGCTCCAAATTCACTTACGAGTTTATTTTGCTGAACATTTGTCTCAAATAAATGTAAAACTTGAATAAAAATCCTGTTAAATAATTAGATACATAAAAAAATCGCATTAACTTTTGCCTACATTTTAAAGCAAAGAAGATTGATAGAAGCCAGAGACTAATATCTAAAATTATACAGAAAGATGTTCGGGTTTAGATCAAAAATGTAATTTGTACCAGGGGGCTGACGCCGCTCATTACTGAGCCTATTTTTCGGGAAAAAAAAATCTCAGTTAGCTTCAACCATCGAT
This sequence comes from Ranitomeya variabilis, assembly GCF_051348905.1. Classification (NCBI taxonomy): domain Eukaryota; kingdom Metazoa; phylum Chordata; class Amphibia; order Anura; family Dendrobatidae; genus Ranitomeya; species Ranitomeya variabilis. The sequence continues at coordinate 1,052,921,919 of NC_135232.1, read as the reverse complement.
GTAGCTGTATAAGGGCTGGAGGATGAGTTATAATTATGAACACCACAATTTTTTTTATTTTTTGGGAGATCGGGTGGGTTAAAAAAAATCAGCAAATCCACAATTGTTTTTGGCATTTTACATCTGCATCATTTCTAGGTATTTAATCATTGCGATTGCAGAGACACTCAGTGACATGGGGTGGCTAGATCCATGTGTGAACTGCACTGCACACAGAGTGATGAAAAACTTGTGATAAGCCTGGACGACCCCCTTAAAGGAAATTATTACTTTTTAAGAGGGCACCCTAGAGACATTACCACTTTTTATGGTGGCACTTGGGCAGTATTACTTCATAAGGGGACTTATAACTTTCAATGGGGCACACAGAGGACGGTATCGCTTGTGTGTCTTTTCTGGGGCACACAACACGGCATTATTCTTGTTCTATGGGAGTGTTATTGCTGTCTAGGTTATATATAAGGGGCATTATAACTTAGTGAGGGGCACTAGGAGAAGCACCCATGGGCTCTGTTCACACGTCACATTTTTGCTGAGTTTTTTTCTGCAGGCAAAACCCGCTCTCTTGGCAGTAAAGAAGCTGCTTACCAACAGCGGGTATTGCTGTATTTTTATTGTCTCTTGTGCATGCTGATAAACTTTAGTGCTCCCCAAAAGAAACATGATGCAACTTCCTTAGGTTTTTGCACCAAAACCACAGCAAAACCTGATACCTGCATTTTTGCATTTACACATTGCTTTCTATGGCTGACAAAATGCTGAAAGAAGTGACATGCTGCAGTTTGCAAACACAGCAGTTTTCCAATTCAGTTAGGAAAAACCCCAATGTGTGCATGAGGCCGGGATCACACATACGCGACATATGGCCGAGTCTCACAGGTGAAAACCCAGCTCTGGTGCCGGCACTCCGGAGCGGAGCGTGCAGCTCCATGTGTTGCTGTGCGGCTGCACGCTCCGCTCCGGAGTGCCGGCTCCAGAGGAGGGATTTCACCTGTGAGACTCGGCCGCATCTCGCGTATGTGTGATCCCGGCCTGAGAATGCTGAAATCTCAGCTTTTGCTGGTGCTGTAAAACACAGCTTAAAATTTGCATTAAAAATGCAGCAAAAACGCAACGTGTGAACATAGCCTTACTGTTTACAGGCACTAAGAAGATCTCTATTAGGGCTCATTTCCACATGCGAGAAACACGTCCGTGTCTCGCATGTGGAAACCAAGCTGTGGAGCCGGCACTCCAGAGCGGAGCGTGCGGCCGCATAGTAACACATGGAGCTGCACGCTCCGCTCCAAAGTGCCGGCACCAGAGTTTGGTTTCCACATGCGAGACACGGACGTGTTTCTCGCATGTGGAAATGAGCCCTTAGGCCGGGGTCATATTAGCATATGGTATATGATGTGAGGGCATTGGATGCGATAAGCTAATGACTCTCGGAGGCATATATGGGAACAGCTTTGGCCCACAGATATGGGTGCGGTATTATGGCACCATATAACTTACTAGATGGCAGCCCGATTCTAAAGAATCGGGAGTCTAGAATCCATATATACTTTATTTATTCAAATGTAAGAATAATTGGGTGGACGGGGACCCTCGGCCTCCGATTTGGTTGGCGGGGCCCCACGGCCTCCGATTTGGTGGGTGGGGTCCCTCTGCCTCCACTTTGGTGGGCGGGGCCGCTCGGCCTTCGATTTGGTGGGCGGGGCTCCTCGGCCTCCGATTTGGTTGGCGAAGCCCCTCGGCCTCCGATTTGGTTGGCGGGGCCCCTCGGCCTCCGATTTGGTGGGCGGGGACTCTCGGCCTCCGATTTGGTGGGCGGGGACCCTCGGCCTCCGATTTGGTGGGCAGGGACCCTCGGCCTCCAATTTGGTGGGCGGGGCCCCTCGGCCTCCGATTTGGTTGGTGGGGCCCCTCGGCCTCCGATTTGGTGTGTGCTCTGCCTGGGGCCACTGTGCTCTGCCTGGGGCCCCATATGCTGCCTGGGGCCCCTGTGCTCTGCCTGGGGCCCCATATGCTGCCTGGGGCCCCTGTGCTCTGCCTGGGGTCCCATATGCTGCCTGGGGCCCCTGTGCTCTGCCTGGGACCACTGTGCTCTGCCTGGGGCCCCATATGCTGCCTGGGGCCCCTGTGCTCTGCCTGGGGCCACTGTGCTCTGCCTGGGGCCCCATATGCTGCCTGGGGCCACTGTGCTCTGCCTGGGGCCCCATATGCTGCCTGGGGCCCCTGTGCTCTGCCTGGGGCCCCATATGCTGCCTGGGGCCCCTGTGCTCTGCCTGGGGCCCCATATGCTGCCTGGGGCCCCTGTGCTCTGCCTGGGGCCCCTGTGCTCTGCCTGGGGCCCCATGTTCTGCCTGGGGCCCCTGTGCTCTGCCTGGGGCCACTGTGCTCTGCCTGGGGCCCCATATGCTGCCTGGGGCCCCTGTGCTGTGCCTGGGGCCCCATATGCTGCCTGGGGCCCCTGTGCTCTGCCTGGGGCCCCTGTGCTCTGCCTGGGGCCCCATGTTCTGCCTGGGGCCCCTGTGCTCTGCCTGGGGCCACTGTGCTCTGCCTGGGGCCCCATATGCTGCCTGGGGCCCCTGTGCTGTGCCTGGGGCCCCATATGCTGCCTGGGGCCCCTGTGCTCTGCCTGGGGCCACTGTGCTCTGCCTGGGGCCCCATATGCTGCCTGGGGCCCCTGTGCTCTGCCCGGTTGTAGGACACTGGTGACGTCACTTATCTCCGGACATTAGCTCCGGACATTAGCTCCGGACATTAGCTCCGGACATTAGCTCCGGACAAAGCCACGGAAGTTGGCACAAATTGCAGGAAGTAGTATTCTAGGCAATTATATATTAGACTAGATGGCAGCCCGATTCTAAAGAATCGGGAGTCTAGAATCCATATATACTTTATTTATTCAAATGTAAGAATAATACAATTAATAAATAATAGTAAGAAAGAACAAAAAATGGCTGCACTCACCAGCTCTTGACAATTCTTGTTATTTAAGGTACAGTTACACAGGATCCATGAACATGCTTATGAGGGGAGTGATGAAAGACATCAGACAACAACTTTGCGTGTTGTGGCAAATGCCACAACAACGGTTCTTTGCTTAAGAACAATAATGTAAATAATAAATAATATGTATCAATAACTATGTATATTGGTATGTTCTATGACATTTTAAAATATTTCATTATTATGTGGAAAAGCTCTTAGTACCCATACTGGCGCATACTTGTGTGCCCATCAGGTATTTTCACAGTAAAATTTTCACAGGTGGGGCCCCTCGTCCTCCGATTTGGTGGGCGGGGACCCTCAGCCTCCGATTTGGTGGGCGGGGACCCTCGGCCTCCAATTTGGTGGGCGGGGACCCTCGGCCTCCGATTTGGTGTGTGCTCTGCCTGGGGCCACTGTGCTCTGCCTGGGGCCCCATATGCTGCCTGGGGCCCCATATGCTGCCTGGGGCCCCATATGCTGCCTGGGGCCCCTGTGCTCTGCCTGGGGCCCCTGTGCTCTGCCTGGGGCCACTGTGCTCTGCCTGGGGCCCCATGTTCTGCCTGGGGCCACTGTGCTCTGCCTGGGGCCCCATAAGCTGCCTGGGGCCCCTGTGCTCTGCCTGGGACCACTGTGCTCTGCCTGGGGCCCCATATGCTGCCTGGGGCCCCATATGCTGCCTGGGGCCCCTGTGCTCTGCCTGGGGCCACTGTGCTCTGCCTGGGGCCCCATATGCTGCCTGGGGCCACTGTGCTCTGCCTGGGGCCCCATATGCTGCCTGGGGCCCCTGTGCTCTGCCTGGGGCCCCATATGCTGCCTGGGGCCCCTGTGCTCTGCCTGGGGCCCCTGTGCTCTGCCTGGGGCCCCTGTGCTCTGCCTGGGGCCACTGTGCTCTGCCTGGGGCCCCATAAGCTGCCTGGGGCCCCTGTGCTCTGCCTGGGGCCCCATATGCTGCCTGGGGCCCCTGTGCTCTGCCTGGGGCCCCTGTGCTCTGCCTGGGGCCACTGTGCTCTGCCTGGGGCCCCATGTTCTGCCTGGGGCCCCTGTGCTCTGCCTGGGGCCACTGTGCTCTGCCTGGGGCCCCATATGCTGCCTGGGGCCCCTGTGCTCTGCCTGGGGCCCCATATGCTGCCTGGGGCCCCTGTGCTCTGCCTGGGGCCCCATAGGCTGCCTGGGGCCCCTGTGCTCTGCCTGGGACCACTGTGCTCTGCCTGGGGCCCCATATGCTGCCTGGGGCCCCTGTGCTCTGCCTGGGGCCACTGTGCTCTGCCTGGGTGTAGGACACTGGTGACGTCACTTATCTCCGGACATTAGCTCCGGACATTAGCTCCGGACATTAGCTCCGGACAAAGCCACGGAAGTTGGCACAAATTGCAGGAAGTAGTATTCTAGGCAATTATATATTAGATATGAATTTGGAATACAGTCGTATTTGTCCCTTTATGATCTCTTGTCATTTGTTGTGTTTGCTTTGTAATTTATTTTAGACTAGATGGCAGCCCGATTCTAAAGAATCGGGAGTCTAGAATCCATATATACTTTATTTATTCAAATGTAAGAATAATACAATTAATAAATAATAGTAAGAAAGAACAAAAAATGGCTGCACTCACCAGCTCTTGACAATTCTTGTTATTTAAGGTACAGTTACACAGGATCCATGAACATGCTTATGAGGGGAGTGATGAAAGACATCAGACAACAACTTTGCGTGTTGTGGCAAATGCCACAACAACGGTTCTTTGCTTAAGAACAATAATGTAAATAATAAATAATATGTATCAATAACTATGTATATTGGTATGTTCTATGACATTTTAAAATATTTCATTATTATGTGGAAAAGCTCTTAGTACCCATACTGGCGCATACTTGTGTGCCCATCAGGTATTTTCACAGTAAAATTTTCACAGGTGGGGCCCCTCGTCCTCCGATTTGGTGGGCGGGGACCCTCAGCCTCCGATTTGGTGGGCGGGGACCCTCGGCCTCCAATTTGGTGGGCGGGGACCCTCGGCCTCCGATTTGGTGTGTGCTCTGCCTGGGGCCACTGTGCTCTGCCTGGGGCCCCATATGCTGCCTGGGGCCCCATATGCTGCCTGGGGCCCCATATGCTGCCTGGGGCCCCTGTGCTCTGCCTGGGGCCCCTGTGCTCTGCCTGGGGCCACTGTGCTCTGCCTGGGGCCCCATGTTCTGCCTGGGGCCACTGTGCTCTGCCTGGGGCCCCATAAGCTGCCTGGGGCCCCTGTGCTCTGCCTGGGACCACTGTGCTCTGCCTGGGGCCCCATATGCTGCCTGGGGCCCCTGTGCTCTGCCTGGGGCCACTGTGCTCTGCCTGGGGCCCCATATGCTGCCTGGGGCCACTGTGCTCTGCCTGGGGCCCCATATGCTGCCTGGGGCCCCTGTGCTCTGCCTGGGGCCCCATATGCTGCCTGGGGCCCCTGTGCTCTGCCTGGGGCCCCTGTGCTCTGCCTGGGGCCCCTGTGCTCTGCCTGGGGCCACTGTGCTCTGCCTGGGGCCCCATAAGCTGCCTGGGGCCCCTGTGCTCTGCCTGGGGCCCCATATGCTGCCTGGGGCCCCTGTGCTCTGCCTGGGGCCCCTGTGCTCTGCCTGGGGCCACTGTGCTCTGCCTGGGGCCCCCTGTGCTCTGCCTGGGGCCCCTGTGCTCTGCCTGGGGCCACTGTGCTCTGCCTGGGGCCCCATATGCTGCCTGGGGCCCCTGTGCTCTGCCTGGGGCCCCATATGCTTCCTGGGGCCCCTGTGCTCTGCCTGGGGCCCCATAGGCTGCCTGGGGCCCCTGTGCTCTGCCTGGGACCACTGTGCTCTGCCTGGGGCCCCATATGCTGCCTGGGGCCCCTGTGCTCTGCCTGGGGCCACTGTGCTCTGCCTGGGTGTAGGACACTGGTGACGTCACTTATCTCCGGACATTAGCTCCGGACATTAGCTCCGGACATTAGCTCCGGACAAAGCCACGGAAGTTGGCACAAATTGCAGGAAGTAGTATTCTAGGCAATTATATATTAGATATGAATTTGGAATACAGTCGTATTTGTCCCTTTATGATCTCTTGTCATTTGTTGTGTTTGCTTTGTAATTTATTTTAGACTAGATGGCAGCCCGATTCTAAAGAATCGGGAGTCTAGAATCCATATATACTTTATTTATTCAAATGTAAGAATAATACAATTAATAAATAATAGTAAGAAAGAACAAAAAATGGCTGCACTCACCAGCTCTTGACAATTCTTGTTATTTAAGGTACAGTTACACAGGATCCATGAACATGCTTATGAGGGGAGTGATGAAAGACATCAGACAACAACTTTGCGTGTTGTGGCAAATGCCACAACAACGGTTCTTTGCTTAAGAACAATAATGTAAATAATAAATAATATGTATCAATAACTATGTATATTGGTATGTTCTTTCTTGGCACAAATTGCAGGAAGTAGTATTCTAGGCAATTATATATTAGATGGGCATTTCCTGAAGGAAATACATGGTGCTTGAACAGCGCTACCAGCTTTACAGCAGCACTTTTCACACACGGGACTGGGGGGCGCACTTACTTTTGCACCCGGGGCCGGGGGCGCGCTTACTTTTGCACCCGGGGGCGCACTTACTTTTGCACCCGGAGGCGCACTTACTTTTGCACCCGAGGGCGCACTTACTTTTGCACCCGGGGGCGCACTTACTTTTGCACCCGGGGGCGCACTTACTTTTGCACCCGGGGGCGCACTTACTTTTGCACCCGGGGGCGCACTTACTTTTGCACCCGGGGGCGCACTTACTTTTGCACCCGGGGGCGCACTTACTTTTGCACCCGGGGGCGCACTTACTTTTGCACCCGGGGGCGCACTTACTTTTGCACCCGGGGGCGCACTTACTTTTGGGGCCGCACTTACTTTTGGTGGGCGGGGCTCCTCGGCCTCCGATTTGGTTGGTGGGGCCCCTCGTCCTCCGATTTGGTGGGTGGGGACCCTCGGCCTCCGATTTGGTGGGCGGGGACCCTCGGCCTCTGATTTGGTGGGCGGGGACCCTCGGCCTCCGATTTGGTGGGCGGGGACCCTCGGCCTCCGATTTGGTGGGCGGGGACCCTCGGCCTCCGATTTGGTGGGCGGGGACCCTCGGCCTCCGATTTGGTGGGCGGGGACCCTCGGCCTCCGATTTGGTGGGCGGGGACCCTCGGCCTCCGATTTGGTGGGCGGGGACCCTCGGCCTCCGATTTGGTGGGCGGGGCCCCTCGGCCTCCGATTTGGTGTGTGCTCTGCCTGGGGCCACTGTGCTCTGCCTGGGGCCCCATATGCTGCCTGGGGCCCCTGTGCTCTGCCTAGGGCCCCATATGCTGCCTGGGGCCCCTGTGCTCTGCCTGGGGCCCCTGTGCTCTGCCTGGGGCCCCTGTGCTCGGCCTGGGGCCCCATGTTCTGCCTGGGGCCCCTGTGCTCTGCCTGGGGCCACTGTGCTCTGCCTGGGGCCCCATGTTCTGCCTGGGGCCACTGTGCTCTGCCTGGGGCCCCATAAGCTGCCTGGGGCCCCTGTGCTCTGCCTGGGACCACTGTGCTCTGCCTGGGGCCCCATATGCTGCCTGGGGCCCCTGTGCTCTGCCTGGGGCCACTGTGCTCTGCCTGGGGCCCCATATGCTGCCTGGGGCCACTGTGCTCTGCCTGGGGCCCCACATGCTGCCTGGGGCCCCTGTGCTCTGCCTGGGGCCCCATATGCTGCCTGGGGCCCCTGTGCTCTGCCTGGGGCCCCATGTTCTGCCTGGGGCCCCTGTGCTCTGCCTGGGGCCACTGTGCTCTGCCTGGGGCCCCATATGCTGCCTGGGGCCCCTGTGCTCTGCCTGGGGCCACTGTGCTCTGCCTGGGGCCCCATATGCTGCCTGGGGCCACTGTGCTCTGCCTGGGGCCCCATATGCTGCCTGGGGCCCCTGTGCTCTGCCTGGGGCCCCATATGCTGCCTGGGGCCCCTGTGCTCTGCCTGGGGTCACTGTGCTCTGCCTGGGGCCCCATAGGCTGCCTGGGGCCCCTGTGCTCTGCCTGGGACCACTGTGCTCTGCCTGGGGCCCCATATGCTGCCTGGGGCCCCTGTGCTCTGCCTGGGGCCACTGTGCTCTGCCTGGGGCCCCATATGCTGCCTGGGGCCCCTGTGCTCTGCCTGGGTGTAGGACACTGGTGACGTCACTTATCTCCGGACATTAGCTCCGGACATTAGCTCCGGACATTAGCTCCGGACATTAGCTCCGGACATTATCTCAGGACATTATCTCAGGACAAAGCCACGGAAGTTGGCACAAATTGCAGGAAGTAGTATTCTAGGCAATTATATATTAGATTAAAAATCATCTCCATTTTCAAGATGAGATAAATATTTAATTCTATTGTATACTGCTTGTTGCCAAGGTTACCGGCCACCTCTGCAGTTTCTCAGCTATGGCCGATTTCAATCTCTTTGCCATAAAGTTTTCAAGTTCTTATCTGAAGTTGCCCGAGTCGCTGGAGTGCACTGTTAGCTCCCTATTAGACCAGATTCAGAGCCACTGTGTTCCTCCAATGTTGTAGATGCAAAAACAATGCCTCTGCTTACAGCATCTGAGAGCGCATAGCTCTGCACTTATGTTGGGACAACCCCTTTAAAGCAGATCTGCCATGAGATTACATAATACAAACTGCAAATACTTTAATAGATCTCTACTGACATTGATCCATGTCAGAATGGATATACACTCACCGGCCACTTTATTAGGTACACCATGCTAGTAACGGGTTGGACCCCTTTTGCCTTCAGAACTGCCTCAATTCTTCGTGGCATAGATTCAACAAGGTGCTGGAAGCATTCCTCAGAGATTTTGGTCCATATTGACATGATGGCATCACACAGTTGCCGCAGATTTGTCGGCTGCACATCCCAAAGATGCTCCATACAAGGCAGGATGGATCCATGCTTTCATGTTGTTTACGCCAAATTCTGACCCTACCATCCGAATGTCGCAGCAGAAATCGAGACTCATCAGACCAAGCAACGTTTTTCCAATCTTCTACTGTCCAATTTCGATGAGCTTGTACAAATTGTAGCCTCAGTTTCCTGTTCTTAGCTGAAAGGAGTGGTACCCGGTGTGGTCTTCTGCTGCTGTAGCCCATCTGCCTCAAAGTTCGACGCACTGTGCGTTCAGAGATGCTCTTAGGCCTACCTTGGTTGTAACGGGTGGCGATTTGAGTCACTGTTGCCTTTCTATCAGCTCGAACCAGTCTGCCCATTCTCCTCTGACCTCTGGCATCAACAAGGCATTTCCGCCCACAGAACTGCCGCTCACTGGATTTTTTTTCTTTTTCGGGCCATTCTCTGTAAACCCTAGAGATGGTTGTGCGTGAAAATCCCAGTAGATCAGCAGTTTCTGAAATACTCAGACCAGCCCTTCTGGCACCAACAACCATGCCACGTTCAAAGGCACTCAAATCACCTTTCTTCCCCATACTGATGCTCGGTTTGAACTGCAGGAGATTGTCTTGACCATGTCTACATGCCTAAATGCACTGAGTTGCCGCCATGTGATTGGCTGATTAGAAATTAAGTGTTAACAAGAAGTTGGACAGGTGTACCTAATAAAGTGGCCAGTGAGTGTATAATTCTATGTTAAAGTTTACACTCAATCTCTGCTTACCTAGCCTGATTGAAGGCTCCTCAGTGTCCCTCCTCCCTGCTGAGATCTCACACTGCTCGCTACAAGCTGCAGCTGTCAGTCTGGGTGGGAGGAGATTTAATACACTCACTCTGTAGCTGGATCATTCTGCTTCACTCTGACATGGATTTTCTGTCCTGATAATGACTGCAATGTCCTCATATTATACACTCATGGTCAAAATTGTTAGTACCCCTCGTTTAATGACAGAAAAACCCAAAATGGTCACAGAAATAAATTGAATCTGACAAAAGTTATAATAAATAAAAAATCTATGAAAATGAACAAATGAAAGTCAGACATTGCTTTTCAACCATGCTTCCACAGAATTTAAAGGGACTCTGTCACCTGAATTTGGAGGGAACAATTTTCAGCCATAGGGGCGGGGTTTTCGGGTGTTTGATTCACCCTTTCCTTACCCGCTGGCTGCATGCTGGCTGCAATATTGGATTGAAGTTCATTCTCTGTCCTCCGTAGTACATGCCTGCACAAGGCCTCTATGGCTGAAAATTGTTCCCTCTAAATTCAGGTGACAGAGTCCCATTAAAAAATAATAAAACTCATGAAATAGGCCTGGACAGAAATGATGGTACCCCTGAAAATAATGTGACAAAAGGAACAAGTTAAATTACAGTGTGTCCACTAAGTAGCATCACAGGTGTCTACAATCTTGCAATCAGTGCATGGCCTGTATATAAGGCTACAGACTGTGCTGTTTGGTGACATGGTGTGTATCACACTCAACATGGACCAGAGGAAGCGAAGGAAAGAGTTGTCTCAGGAGATTAGAAAGAAATTATAGACAAACATATTAAAGGTAAAAGTTATCAGACCATCTCCAAACAGCTTGATGCTCCAGTGACTACAGTGGCACATATTATTCAGAAATTTAAGATCCATGGGACTGTAGCCAACCTCCCTGGATGTGGCCGCAGGAGGAAAATTGATGACAAATCAAAGAGACGGATAATACGAATGGTAACAAATGAGCCCAGAAAACCTAAACAGATTAAAGGTGAACTTCAAGCTCAAGGAACATCAGTGTCAGATCGCACCATCCATCATTGTATGAGCCAAAGTGGACTTCTTGGGAGACGACCAAGGAGGACACCAAAAATATAAAAAAGCCAGCCTGGAATTTGCCAATCTACATATTGATAAGTCACAAAGCTTCTGGGAGAATGTCCTATGGACAAAAAATGAACTTTTTGGAAAGGCGCATCAGCTCTATGTGCAAAGACTGAAAAATGAAGCATATCAAGAAAAGAACACTGTCCCTACTGTGAAACATGGAGGAGGCTCTCTTTTGTTCTGGTGCTACGTTGCTGCATGTGGCACAGGGTGCCTAGAATCTGTGCATGGTATAATTAAATCTCAAGACTATCAAGGGATTCTAGAGAGAAATGTGCTGCCCAGTGTCAGAAAGCTTGGTCTCAGTCGCAAGTCATGGGTCTTGCAACAGGATAAAGACCCAAAACACACAGCTAAAAACACCCAAGAAGGCTAAGAGGAAAACATTGGACTATTCTGAAGTGACCTTCTTATGAGCCCTGACCTACTGAGCATCTTTGGAAAGAGCTGAGACATGCCGTCTGGAAAAGGCTACCTTCAAACACAAGACAACTGGAGCAGTTTGCTCTTGAGGAGTGGTCAAAATACCTCTCGAGAGGTGCAGAAGTCTCATTGACAGTTACAGGAATCGTTTGATTGCAGTGATTGCCTCAAAAGGTTGTGCATCAAAATATTAAGTTAAAGGTACCATTATTTCTGTCCAGGCCTATTTCATGAGTTTTAGGGTTTTTTTTTTTAATTCTGTGGAAACATGGTTAAAAAGCAATGTCTGACTTTCATTTGTTCATTTTCCTAGATTTTATATTATTACTTTTGTCAGATTCAAGTTATTTTTGTGACTATTGTGGGTTTTTCGGTCATTAAACGAGGGGTACCAACAATTTTGACAATACGTGTATATATGGACAAAAAGGGCAGAAGTCATGGCACTTAATAACTATAGATTTCCTAAGTTTGAAGCTCCTTTTTATAATAATCTAGTAAAATATATGTAGAAGAATTTTACTTTTAAAACAGACATAAGTCTCATTGTTGTTTTCACTTATCACCGCATACTGAGCGTCCATGAGCAGCCTCATAAGTGACAGAGTGACGCTATAGGACAATCTCACTGATCAACCTAGATATAAAATTATACTCCAAAATGAGAGCAATGAGATTGGCCACCTATCTACCAGACTTAATTCATACTGACCAGGTAGGGTTTGTACCGCGGAGAGAGGCGAGGGGCAATACTATTAAGACACTCTTACTTATGTGCCACAGTAAAACGACAAAGTCATCCACATGTATTCTATCGGTTGATGCTGAAAAGGCATTTGACTGGGTGAAATGGTCCTTTCTCCATTGTGCACTCCGTCAGATCAATATGGGACCTAACCTACAGGAGAAGATAATGGCTCTATATCATAACCTCGCAGCTAAACTAAAATGCAATGGTGTCGTTTCAGATTCTTTTAAGATATCAAATGGAACGAGACAGGGCTGCCACCGCTGCTGTATATTATAGTGATGGAGCACCTAGCGGTAGCCCTTAGAAACAACCCCAATATTACTGGTATACAGGTTGGGCCTAGAGTACATAAACTCTCCTTATATGCAGATGACTTATTGCTGTATTTCACGAACCCGAGACTTTCTCTACCCGTGGTTATGAGGGAGTTTGATAGGTATAGCAGGGTAAGTAACTTTAAAATCAATCCATCTAAGTCTGAGATACTTAATATTACGGTGCCGTGTCGAGAGAGGGTGGTGCTACAAAACTCACTTCCCTTTCGGCGGTGTTCCACATCAATGCAATATCTGGGGGTACAGTTGATATCAGAGACTTCCCAATTATATCAGGCCAACTTCATGCCTCTTTTAATATGTAGTACAGCCGATCTTTAAAGATATGGGAGAGCTAGGTTGTCATGGTTTGGTAGAATAAATGTCATCAAAATGGATATTCTCCCCAGACTGTTGTACCTGCTCCAGGGAGTCACGGTGATAATCACAGGTAAATTTTTTAATCATCTAGACACAGTCTGTAGTAAGTTCATATGGGGACTGAAGAGACCTCGGCTTGCTCGCTCACTGCTTAGCAAGCCCAAATCAGAAGGCGGTGCCGAACTTGAGAAACTACCATCGGGCAGCCATAGTGATACAGGCCTTGGACTGGTTTCTTGATCAGGGAGGTCTCTTTCACCACTGGCAATGACTTCGCTACTTTGGACCCCTAAGATACATCGTAACTGGACCAACTCTCTACCTTTTCTGACATGTGATCTACTTAAAATATGGGACTCTATTTTGACACAGAGTTTCTCAAACAGCCCCTATCCCATGACCCCAGTGCTTGACAATCCCGAGTTTCCCCGAGCTGTTGGAGTAGGGTCGTTTTTGGTGTGGTCCAACACACCTAAACTCCGAGTGATGCACATCTCTAGGACATTAGAGAGACGGCAATCACTTGCGGAACTGAGGAAGGAATTTCCAGATCTCCACATCTCATGGTTTGCATATTTGAAACTACGTTCCTTCGTGTCGTCCTTCCAGCCGGCTCCTTTAAACGAGACAGATCTGACACCACCGGAATCATTGATGATTCAAGAGACGAGTCCTGCACACTCAGTCTCACAAGTATACTCAATTCTTATGTCAGAGAGAGCAGAGTATAAGTCATGGTTTGCCTTGGATTGGGAACGGGAGATTGGGCTAGAATTTTCTTTTGGGTAATGGAAACAAGCTTTTTTTTGTGCACACAGGCTCCCTTTGGCTTGTAGGGCTCAGGAAACGAACTTTAAACTTTTAACTAGGTGGTACAGATGTCCAGCCTACCTAGCTATGGTATCTGGACCTCTGCTGGAGATGCGAGGCATCTGAAGGTACCATGCTCCACATCTGGTGGGATTGTCCACCAATTAAAAAACTTTGGAATAAGGTCTTTGAAATTTATTCAAAGGTGTCTGGTGACATCAAAGTAATCCACAGTTGCGGCTACTGTCAATTATCGCAGGCTACTTCAGGAGCATCAAGGTAGGACTCCTAAAACATTGCATAACGGCCACTCATACTATCATTCCTAGGAAGTGGAGTCCTAAGACTGCCCCAAGTATCGGGGATTGGATACTTGAAATGGATTTCCTATGTAGAATAGAGAGGCTATCCACCGTTACGACACAGCGTGAGGATACGCTTTACAAAACATGGCAGGAATGGATTATGTTTTGCGAATCGCCAGAATTTCTAACACTCTTGGAGACAAATTAGCGAAGTAGGGTAAAACAGAGAGGCAGTTAACACAAACAGAGGAGATTCAACTCTCCTCATACTTTACCCCTCAGTTCCCTTCTCTCCCCCCTGCCCCACATTTTCTTCCGTCCGCTTAATCAGACAACCCTACTTCCTCCTTTCTCTTTTTTCTGCACTTTCTATAACCTACTCTACACTCTCTTCTTCTTTTCATTCTATTTTGTTTATCGGATGTTTATGATGATAAGGAATATGATACTCAAGACAGCATTATGGCAATCAATTAATGGTTATTGAGTGAATCCGACTCATGTAAGGTGGTTATACTTCACCTGATTGCCTTGCCGTTTTACTTGAATGTTTTGCTATTTTTTGCTTTTCCTTGTCCTTGCATGGATACTCTTTACTTTTTGTATGTTATATATGAAAATATTCAATAAAAACTGTTTAAGAATAAGTGACAGAGTGACAGCTGGAATGGTTTGTCCCTGTCCTAGAGATCTGGCACCTGTCCGCTCTCTTATATAGTAGGTTCACATGAGGACATATTCCTCTGACAGCTGGTAAATACAATAAGTCTCTGTACTGATGTAAGCAGTTTCATACAGTATATGGATCATTGTACATAGTAGACTAAGAACAAGAGGAATGCAGTCATAGAATCCAATAAAAACACTTTTTATTAGTAAACAGTAAAAATATACATACAAAAGACCAGACAGTATACAGCGAGACTAGTAGATGACAAAAAAATACCAAAGGCAACATGAAACAACTAGTCATCTAAGGTCTGATGTCCCCAACGGTAGTCCAGAAACAGCCCATAGGAGTAAAAGGGCATGTAACATGTCAAAAAATCAGTGCAAAAAAGGTATCAAGCAGCCACAGTGTCTATGTCCCAATAAGACCCATAGCAGTAAGCAGTAGTATGGCTACAGACATGAGAAAACACTATAGTATACATATCAGCTGATGTAGAGAATCCGGACCAGCGCAGGGGACACCGGACCACCCCGACGCGCGTTTCGGCACGTGTACCTTCCTCAGGGGGCGCATATGCTATTGCTTACTGCTATGGGTCTTATTGGGACATAGACACTGTGGCTGCTTGATACCTTTTTTGCACTGATTTTTTGACATGTTACATGCCCTTTTACTCCTATGGGCTGTTTCTGGACTACCGTGACTAGTCACCTTAGGTGACTAGTTGTTTCATGTTGCCTTTGGCATTTTTTTGTCATCTACTAGTCTCGCTGTATACTGTCTGGTCTTTTGTATGTATATTTTTACTGTTTACTAATAAAAAGTGTTTTTATTGGATTCTATGACTGCATTCCTCTTGTTCTTAGTCTACTATGCGTTGGCAGTTATCCTCATTGTCCATACATGGGTGGTGTATTGACTCGGTTATATACCATTAATGTTTTGGTGATTTATATGCACCACCAACGATGTTTATTGGAATTTTCTTGCTTATCATTGTACATAGAATATATATTTCCTTTCTAATAGTGTATGATATGTCATTATTTCAGCTCAGCAAATTGTGTTTTTTATATAAATTAACAGTAGTTGCAACTGTAAAGCTGTAAGTCTGACAAGGAACTTAGTTTGTGAGCCCCCATTATTTTACTTAGTATGGCGTATGAGCACCACACACTTATCGCATTGAAGTTATTAAAGGGAATCTTTATCACTTACTGGGCTGCTTGCTGTAGTTTTCACTTATCAACAGGAGATTATCATAAGAGAGCTAGTAAACTTGCGATCATTTAGTCATCCATATTCATGAGCTGTGCACCACTGATTGGCAACCTTCTGCCTATGCACAGTGTACACAGAAAGCTGCCAATTAGTGAAGTGTGCGGGGTAACACAGAGCTCAGCATTGGGAGAACAAGTAGATCTGCAGCAGATAACATAGGGATTTTATGAAAACTGCAGCAAGAAGGCCAGTAAGTGACTCATTACTGAAATCATTCTCTGCCCCTACATCATGCTCCTCTCAGATGAGGTAGCAAAAACCTGGCGACACATTCCCTTTAATGGTTGTTTTAGGTACAGTCTATCCACAAGATAATTATTAGTCGCATGTTCCAAAAAACGTTTGTTAAGAGTGGCAAGAAGAAAGGCATTTTGAAACAAGCCATAAGAAGTCCCATTTGCAGGTTACAGAAAGCCCTTTAGGGGACACACTAGCATGTAAAAGAAGGTGCTTTGGTCAGATTAGACCAAAGAAGAACTTTTGGGGCTAAATAAAAAACACTTTGTGTGTTGGAAAACTAACACTGCACATCACATTGAAAACACCATCCCCACTGTGAAACATGGTGGTGACAGCATGATGTGCGGATGCTTTTCTTCAGCAGGGACAGAAAGGCTAGGCAGAGTTGCTGGAAAGATGGATGGAGCTAAATACAGGGTAATACTGGAGGAAAACCTGTTAGAGACTTGAGACTGGGGTGTAGGTTCACCTTCCACCAGAAAAATGATCCTAAACATACTGCCAGAGATAAAATGGAATTGTTTAGATCAAAGCATGTGTGTGAATGGCCCAGTCGCCGCCCAGACCTGAATTCCATTGAGAATCTGTGACAAGAATTGGAAATTGCTGATCACAGACTCCTCCATCCAATCTCACAGAACTAGATTGAGTGTGTGAAGAAGAATAGGAAAACATTTCAGCATCTAGATGTGCAAAGTTTGCACACACATACCCCAAAAGACTTGCAGTAATAATTGCAGCTAAAGGTGTTGACTCAGGGGGGCTGAATACAAATGGACGTCACAATTTTCAGATTTATATTTTTAAAATAATTAGAAAACTATGCATCGTTTCCTTTACACTTCCAAAATACTTGCTACTTAACATATCTACATCACATAAAATCCAAATAAAATACATTTAAGTTTGTGGTTGTAACATGAAAATATGTGGAAAAGTTCAAGGAGTATGACTACTTTTCATACTTTTTCATACTGTTTTTTTTTAATTGGTCAAAGATGAAGGAAAGTTTACCTTCAACTCTAAATGATAACATTAGTGGTCTGTGCTCTCTTACAGCTACACCTCATCTAATGTCAGTCCATATCGTGCTTTATGGAATGTTTCTTACTTTGGGCTGATGGCTTCTCCCATTATTCCTGGCAAGAAATGTGCAAAACCAGTATGGATTATAATACAGTTGTAAAAATGCCCAATTTACTTGATTATATTTTCATCCACATGTGGCATAAATGTTCAATGTGTCTTCCATTCCAGTTTTCTCTACCTATAATCATGGATGCACAAATGAAGCTGCCCCAATGATGAGACAATCTTCTCTCACTTTGGGAAATTGCAACAGTAATATATTCTAATTTGTGGTCCCATGTTAAGGAATCTAAATCTTAAAGAGGTTGTCCGCTACTCTTGCATGGGCCTCGCCTTGTGTGGAAAATAATTTTGACCTTCTTAATGAATTGGTTTCCTTCATCACAGCTATGGATCATGTGTTTGATGACCCGAATTGTATTGCTACAGCTGAAACCAAGTTACATAACCTACGTGAAGGGCGGCGCTCTGTAGCTGAATATACCTCTGAATTCTGCCAACGGGTGGCAGACACCACATGGAAATTAGCTGCCCCGAGGAGTCAATTTCGCCAAGAATTATCAGAGTTAATAAAGAATTAACTTGCAAGGATCGTAACCCCTGATAATTTAGAGGACTTTATTCAATTGGGCATCCAAATTGATCAGAGACTCACTGTACGAAGAAAGGAAAGACAGTGATTATTTGGAAACAACCATAACTACTCCTTTACTCAATCAGCATTAAAAAAATGACAAGAAATGGAAAGTGTTCCTGAACCTATGCAAATTCATTTAATAAAACATTTCTCTCTGTAGTAGAGAAGGAGAAGCGGCGTACAGAAAATGTATGCCTCTATTGTGGGGGCTTTGGACATTTTGCCATTAACAGTCCTAATAAAAGGACTATAGCCTTCACAAATGCCAAAACTGCAAGCAATTTAGACCTTTCTGAACAGCTAGATCCAGTTATGCAGACCATCTAATCTGTAACGCAGGATAAGGCCAAAGAGCAATCGCCATCTTCTCATTTTGTCGTTCCCATACAGGTCATGATTGGGAGCCAAAAATACCATGCTCTGCCACGTTAGATTCTGGAGCAGGAGGAAATTTTATGGACTTACAATTTCCACTTGATAATAACATTGCAAGTAGGGCTAAATCCATGCCAATCGATATGGAAACTGTGGATGGATCACCTTTATCTTATGGACCTGTTACTCGCGAGACAATTGAACTTCTTAATCTGTATTAAACAGAATCATCATGAGCCTTTAGTTTCCATCTTATTTCCTCTCCAAAATTTCCAGTTATTCTAGGAATTCCCTGGTTTTCAATCCATGACTCGTCTATCAACTGGGCATCGAGGACCATTACCTTTCCCTCTGAGTACTGTAAGAACAATTGCCATGCTAATGTATCTGTTTCCAAACAAATTAAAGTGTCCTAGATTTCTTATCAGAATGATGATAAACTACCACCTCAGTACCAGCAGTTCAGTGAGGTCTGCAATAAGAAGAAAGCCGATCAACTGCCTCCTCATCGTCCTTACGACTGTCCCATTGAATTACTTCCTGGAGCGTCTATTCCGTTTGGGCGAATTTACAATCTTTCTGAACCAGAACTGAAAGTACTAAAGGAATACCTAGACGAATATTTAGAGAAAGGCTTCATTCAACCTTCTTCTTCGCCAGCTGGAGCACCCTTGTTTTTTGTAGAAAAGAAGGACTCAATCCTGCGGCCATGAATTGATTACAGGGAAATTAGCAAGATTACCATTAAGAATCGCTACCCACTCCCCTTAATTCCTCAGTTGCTGGAGAGACTGCATTCTGCCAAGATTTTTACCAAATTCGATCTAAGAGGGGCTTATAATGTCATAAGAATTTGCCCGGGAGATGAGTGGAAAACTGCCTTTAGAACTAGATATGGACATTTTGAATATCTGGTTATGCCTTTCGGCCTTAGCAATGCCCCTGCCATCTTTCAGCATTTCATTACTGATGTGTTTCAAGATTTCTTGGATCAATTTGTCGTTTATCTTGATGATATTCTTATATGTTCAAATTTCTTGGAGGAGCATCGCAGACATGTCCAGTTAGTCCTGAAATGTCTACAGGAAAACCATCTCTATATCAAACTCGAGAAATGTGCATTTGAACACACCAGAACTCAATTCCTGGGATAGTTCATCTACCCAGAAGGTCTGAGCATGGATCCCAGTAAGAGCGGTAATTGACTGGAATACCCCAAGAAATGTAAAGGACCTCCAGCGCTTTATAGGATTTGTAAATTTCTGCAGAAGATTCATTAAAAATCATTTTACCAATTACTTTACTCACAAAGAAAACCAAAGTATATTTCTGGTCTCCAGAGGCACAAGTGGCGTTTGACAAACTAAAGACTCTTTTTGCTTCCACACCATTACTAGTCCATCCAAATCCTGAACTGCCGTTTGTTGTTGAAGCAGATGCCTTAGACTCTGCAGTATTATCACGGTGAGTTGGAGACAAAATGCAGCTTCATCCATGTGCATTCCTTTCTCATACCATGTCATCTGCAGAAAAGAACTATGACATTGGAAATTAAGAACTTTTAGCTATTAAAGTCACCTTGTCCGAATGGAGACATCTTTTGGAAGGGGCCAATCATCCGGTGACTGTCCTTACTGACCACAAAAATGTAGAATTCATCAGTACAGGTTTAATTCTAGCATTTATGGGCCTGGTTCAAGAAACAACAAGGCTGATACGCTGCCCAGGATAGTTACCGAACCTCAGGAGAGATTTAAAATTGACTACACCATTCTACGCCCAAAAAATTTCTTGGTGATACTGGATGCTAAAGAATTTTTAATGAAGATTAAAGATGGATACCAAACTGACGTTTTTCTTGACAATCCTTCTTTCTTTTAAGGAGGAGTTTTGCATGCAGAACCACCAAATAAATGTCCCCAAATCTGCTTGACTTGAAGTCCTCAAACTTGTCCATGATTCTAAACTTGTAGGACACCCTGGAGTCATAAAAATTCAAGAACTTCTGCTTCGTTCTTTTTGCTGGCCTAATTGTAGGAAGGATGTGAGAAAATATGTTTCCTCTTGTTTAACATGCATGGAACATGACACCACAATCTTCTCCTTTAGGACTCCTTCAACACCTTCCAGTTCCATCAAGGCCTTGGGGATCAATCTCAGTGGATTTTATTGTGAACCTACCTCCCTCTAAAGAAATGTCTGTTATCCTGGTTGTAGTGGATCGGCTCACAAAGATGGCCCATTTTATTCCAACTGAAGGGATTCTGTCATGATCTGTTATCGGGTGTCAACTGCACTGTTGAGAGCCTTAATGCAGACATGCTTCTGTGGCACCCCTGCAGTCCGGTTGCCACAATGGCATTGCCTTCCTCACGGGGGGTTAATGTCATGCCTGGGGGGTTGATGTCATGCCTGGAGGTAAGAAGGGACCCACTTAGTCTACGTTCACATTAGTGTTCGGCGCCGCAGCGTCGGGCGCCGCAGCGGCGCCGCATGCGTCATGCGCCCCTATATTTAACATGGGGGAGCATGGACATGCGTTGTGCTGCGTTTTGCGACGCATGCGTTTTTATGGCCACAAGCGTTGGGCGCAGAGAACGCAGCAAGTTGCATTTTTTTTGCGTCCAACTTTCGGCAAAAAAAGACGCATGCGTCGCAAAACGCAGCGTTTTAGCATGCGTTTTGTTGCGTTTTTGTTTGCGTTGTGCGTTGCGTAGCCGACGCTGCGGCGCACAACGCAAATGTGAACGTAGCCTTTGCAGGTAACACAAACATACAACACCTTCCTAACTCCAGACCAGAAGAGGGAGCTCTAAACCCTGTTTCAGGGTAGCTTCCCTATAAGTTCTGGTCTGGAGGTGGGATTAGAGAGTGCAGTGTGAGACATTGAAGTGAGAAGAAGCATGTGAGGAGAGAGACTGGGAGTGGAGCTGCAACTGAGCTCACCCCAGGATTGAGCGCAACAGAGCGGATACCGGAGTCCGTGGTTGTGTGAGAACTACTGACCCCGCAGCCAAATTTGGAGGACATGAAATTGCAGGTCTCCTGGCCACAACCGACACCCGAAGGCACAGCCGCAAACCAGAGCCTGGAGTCACCAAGAGGGAGTGACACTCTGAACAGGCTCGAGCTGCCTGCCATGCGGATAGTGTTTCACTAATTGGACAGACTTAGAGAGGGACTTGAGGAGAACTACAAGCATCAGGAACCCACAGAGCAGCGCAGTAGGGAGGCTTCCAACCCCACCTGGCTAGGGGAATTCTGAACTGCTTCAAGGCTGCCCGGATCTCCAATACCACCTGTTACCTGTGCTCCAGACTGCTCCTAAAGAAACTACAGTCCCTGTGTCCACCAATCATTCCGGCACTCAACATCCACAACCCCTCATAGACTGTTCTGGTAGCCCTGGGGCCCCTGCTGTGGGGAGCTATACAACTCTGCTGCAACACAAACAGCCCCAGTGGTCCCTTTAAGCAGCGTCGGCCATCCCTGGCCGAGTACCACAGGGGGCGTCACGAACATTTCCTTTATTCCCTACAAACTTTATTCCTTTCCATCATCCATCCCTTTTAAATGCGCGCCCAGGGCCAAGGACCGAGTCACCGCTGCCACGACCACCCCTTTAAGAGCCGTGCAACCCGGTTCTGAGTACCCAATGGCCCTAGCGGGCGCTCCACTTTCAGGAGCTCTCAACTGAGCAGATTAACCCCTGAACTGCTAAAAGAAATTTACACCTTTTAATATGAAGGTGAAGTGCTTCTAATCAGTGCTGGAGTAGGAGAATTCATTGCTGTTCTCTGGCTCCTCTCTGTCGCAGTAAACCTGTGACAGATTCCTACCCCTGAACAAACTGCACAATTAATGATCAGATAGGTATTTAGACTGCATGGAATTCTTAATAATGTAATTTCTGATAGAGGTCTTCAGTTTACATAAAGATTTTGGAAAAGCTTCTGCACAGCGCTAGGAGTTGTTGTCAATTTGTCTACTGCCTTCCATTCATAATCCAATGGCCAGACTGAAAGAACTAACCAAACTCTCGAACAATACGATGTTGTATTTCTTATCTGCAGGATGACTGGGTGGACCATTAACCAGCAGCATAATTTGCCTATAATAACTCCAAATACAGTTATACATCCCAAAGTCCATTTTTTTTGCTAATTATGGCTTGCATCCAGAATTTATTTCTAATCTTCCAGTTAATACTTTGGTTGCTGCTGTTACTGACAGACTTACAAAATTGCAGAAAGCTCAAAAAGAACTAATCGAGATGTTACAGAAGGCCCAGGAAGATTATACAAAAACAGCAGATAAACATTACAAAGCCCCTCCTATCCTTCAGTTGATGTCTAGGTTTGGCTTTCTGCAAAAAATCATAAAACAAATGTACCATCTTCTAAATTGGATCAAAAATTCATAGGACCTTTTCAAATTTCTGCACAAATTAACCCAGTTGCTTTCTGTTTAAAACTTCCTAACAGCCTGAAAATTCACCCTGTGTTCCATGTGTCTTTGCTCAAACCATTCAGTGAGAACTAGTGTTGAGCGATACTTTCCGATATCGGAAAGTATCGGTATCGGAAAGTATCGGCCGATACCGTCAAAATATCGGATCCAATCCGATACCGATACCCGATCCCAATGCAAGTCAATGGGACGAAAATATCGGAATTAACCCCTTCCTGACATCCGACGTACTATCCCGTCGAGGTGGGGTGGGCCCGTATGACCGCCGACGGGATAGTACGTCATAGCCGATCGGCCGCGCTCACGGGGGGAGCGCGGCCGATCGCGGCCGGGTGTCGGCTGCATATCGCAGCTGACATCCGGCACTATGTGCCAGGAGCGGTCACGGACCGCTCCCGGCACATTAACCCCCGGCACACCGCGATCAAACATGATCGCGATGTGCCGGCGGTGCAGGGAAGCATCGCGCAGGGAGGGGGCTCCCTGCGGGCTTCCCTGAGCCCCCCGCAGCAATGTGATCGCGTTGCTGCGAGGGTCTTACCTCCCTCCCTGCCTGCTCCAGACCCGGATCCAAGATGGCCGCGGATCCGGGTCCTGCAGGGAGGGAGGTGGCTTCACAGACGCCTGCTCAGAGCAGGCACTGTGAAGCAGCCTGTACTTCTCGCAGATCAGTGATCTGTCAGAGTGCTATGCAAACTGGCAGATCACCGATCTGTATTGTCCCCCCCTGGGGCAAAGTAAAAAAGTAAAAAAAAAAATTTCCAAATGTGTAAAAAAAAAATAAAAAAAAATATTCCAAAATAATGAAAAAAAAAAAATATATATTATTCCCATAAATACATTTCTTTATCTAAATAAAAAAAAAAAACAATAAAAGTACACATATTTAGTATCGCCGCGTCCGTAACGACCCCACCTATAAAACTGCCCCACTAGTTAACCCCTTCAGTAAACACCGTAAGAAAAAAAAAAAAAAAACGAGGCAAAAAACAACGCTTTATTACCATACCGCCGAACAAAAAGTGGAATAACACGCGATCAAAAAGACTGATATAAATATCCATGGTACCGCTGAAAACGTCATCTTGTCCCGCAAAAAACAAGCCGCCATACAGCATCATCAGCAAAAAAATAAAAAAGTTATAGTCCTGAGAAAAAAGCGATACCAAAATAATTATTTTTTCTATAAAATAGTTTTTATCGTATAAAAGCGCCAAAACATAAAAAAATGATATAAATGAGATATCGCTGTAATCGTACTGACGCGAAGAATAAAACTGCTTTATCAATTTTACCAAACGCGGAACGGTATAAACGCCTCTCCCAAAAGAAATTCAGGAATTGCTGGTTTTTGGTCATTCTGCCTCACAAAAATCGGAATAAAAAGCGATCAAAAACGGTCACGTGTCCGAAAATGTTACCAATAAAAACGTCAACTCGTCCCGCAAAAAACAAGACCTCACATGACTCTGTGGAGCAAAATGTGGAAAAATTATAGCTCTCAAAATGTGGAGACGCAAAAACTTTTTTGCTATAAAAAGCGTCGCTGGTTTCACACTTGCGTTTTTGTCTGCAGCGTTTTTTGCACAAAAAAACGCATGCGTTTTTTCCCTATATTTAACATTGAAAACGCATGCGTTTTTTTGTAGACGTTTGGTCGCGTTTTCAAACGCATGCGGTTTTTTTCTGCATGCGTTAATTTTCAGAAATACAACCTGCAGTATTTTCTTGGTGTTTTTAAGCACATGCGTTTGTTTGCGTTAAAAACGCATGCATTTTTATCGAAAAAAAAACAGAAAACACACTGAAAAGCCACCCACCACCATCAAGGTGATAAAGGGATCCAAACCCTAACCCTAACTCTACCCCTAACCTCACCCCTAACCGTTTAATTAACATTTTCTGACAGTCATAGTGCCACGTATTTCAGTGCCACGTATTTCAGTGCCACGTATTTCAGTGCCACGTATTTCAGTGCCACGTATTTCAGTGCCATGTATTTCAGGGCAACGTATCACGTATTTCAGTGCCACGTGTTTCAGTGCCACGTATTTCAGTGCCACGTATCACGTATTTCAGTGCCACGTATCACGTATTTCAGTGCCACATATTTTAGTACCACGTATTTCAGTGCCACGTGTTTCAGTGCCACGTATTTCAGTGCCACGTATTTCAGTGCCACGTATTTCAGTGCCACGTATTTCAGTGCCACGTATTTCAGTGCCACGTATCACGTATTTCAGTGCCACGTGTTTCAGTGCCACGTATTTAAGTGCCACGTATCACATATTTCAGTGCCACGTATTTAAGTGCCACGTATTTCAGTGCCACGTATTTCAGTGCCACGTATTTCAGTGCCACGTATCACGTATTTCAGTGCCACGTATCACGTATTTCAGTGCCACGTGTTTCAGTGCCACGTATTTAAGTGCCACGTATCACATATTTCAGTGCCACGTATTTAAGTGCCACGTATTTCAGTGCCACGTATTTCAGTGCCACGTATTTCAGTGCCACGTATCACGTATTTCAGTGCCACGTATCACGTATTTCAGTGCCACATATTTTAGTACCACGTATTTCAGTTGCACGTGTTTCAGTGCCACGTGTTTCAGTGCCACGTATTTCAGTGCCACGTATTTCAGTGCCACGTATTTCAGTGCCACGTATCACGTATTTCAGTGCCACGTGTTTCAGTGCCACGTATTTAAGTGCCACGTATCACATATTTCAGTGCCACGCATTTAAGTGCCACGTATTTAAGTGCCACGTATTTAAGTGCCACGTATTTAAGTGCCACGTATTTCAGTGCCACGTATTTCAGTGCCACGTATTTCAGTGCCACGTATTTAAGTGCCACGTATCACATATTTAAGTGCCACGTATTTAAGTGCCACGTATTTAAGTGCCACGTATTTCAGTGCCACGTATTTCAGTGCCACGTATTTCAGTGCCACGTATCACGTATTTCAGTGCCACGTGTTTCAGTGCCACGTATTTAAGTGCCACGTATCACATATTTAAGTGCCACGTATTTCAGTGCCACGTATTTCAGTGCCACGTATTTCAGTGCCACGTATTTCAGTGCCACGTATTTCAGTGCCACGTATCACGTATTTCAGTGCCACGTGTTTCAGTGCCACGTATTTAAGTGCCACGTATCACATATTTAAGTGCCACGTATTTCAGTGCCACGTATTTCAGTGCCACGTATTTCAGTGCCACGTATTTCAGTGCCACGTATTTCAGTGCCACATATTTCAGTCACGTTTAGGGTTAGGGTTAGGGGTAGGGTTAGGGTTAGGGCTAGGGTTGGAGGTAAAGTTAGGGTTGGGGCTAAAGTTAGGGTTGGGGCTAAAGTTAGGGTTGGGGCTAAAGTTAGGGTTAGGGTTTGGATTACATTTACGTTTGGATTAGGGTTGGGATTAGAATTATGGGTGTGTCAGGGCTAGGGGTGTGGTTAGGGTTACCGTTGGGATTAGGGTTAGGGGTGTGTTTGGGTTAGGGTTTCAGGTAGAATTGGGGAGTTTCCACTGTCCAGGCACATCAGGGGCTCTCCAAGCGCGACATGGCGTCCAATCTCAATTCCAGCCAATTCTGCGTTGAAAAAGTAAAACAGTGCTCCTTCCCTTCCGAGCTCTCCCGTGCGCCCAAAAAGGGGTTTACCCCAACATATGTGTTATCAGCGTACTCGGGACAAATTGAACAACAACTTCTGGGGTCCAAGCTCTCTTGTTATCCTTAGGAAAATAAAAATTTGGGGGGCTAAAAATCATTTTTGTGGGAAAAAAAAGATGTTTTATTTTCACGGCTCTGCGTTATAAACTGTAGTGAAACACTTGGGGGTTCAAAGTTCTCACAACACATCTAGATAAGTTCCTTGGGAGGTCTAGTTTCCAATATGGGGTCACTTGTGGGGGGTTTGTACTGTTTGGGTACATCAGGGGCTCTGCAAATGCAACGTGACGCCTGCAGACCAATCCATTTAAGGCTGCATTCCAAATGGCGCTCCTTCCCTTCCGAGCTCTGTCATGCACCCAAACAGTGGTTCCCCCCCACATATGGGGTATCAGCGTACTCAGGACAAATTGGACAACAACTTTTGGGGTCCAATTTATCCTGTTACCCTTGTGAAAATACAAAACTGGGGGCTAAAAAATCATTTTTGTGAAAAAAAAAAAGAATTTTTATTTTCACGGATTTGCGCTATAAACTTTAGTGAAACACTTGGGGGTTCAAAGTTCTCAAAACACATCTAGATAAGTTCCTTGGGAGGTCTAGTTTCCAATATGGGGTCACTTGTGGGGGGTTTGTACTGTTTGGGTACATCAGGGGCTCTGCAAATGCAACGTGACGGCTGCTGACCAATCCATTTAAGTCTGCATTCCAAATGGCGCTCCTTCCCTTCCGAGCTCTGTCATGCGCCCAAACAGTGGTTCCCCCCCACATATGGGGTATCAGCGTACTCAGGACAAATTGGACAACAAATTTTGGGGTCCAATTTATTCTGTTACCCTTGTAAAAATACAAAGCTGGGGCTAAAAAATCATTTTTGAGAAAAAAAAAAAAATTATTTTCACGGCTCTGCGTTATAATCTGTAGTGAAACACTTGGGGGTTCAAAGCTCTCAAAACACATCTAGATAAGTTCCTTAGGGGGTCTACTTTCCAAAATGGTGTCACTTGTAGGGAGTTTCAATGTGTAGGCACATCAGGGGCTCTCCAAACGCAACATGGCGTCCCATCTCAATTCCAGTCAATTTTGCATTGAAAAGTCAAATGGCGCTCCTTCACTTCCAAGCTCTGCCATGCGCCCAAACAATGGTTTACACCCACATATGGGGTATCAGCGTACTCAGGACAAATTGCACAACATTTTTTGGGGTCCAATTTCTTCTCTTACCCTTGGGAAAATAAAAAATTGGGGGCGAAAAGATCATTTTTGTGAAAAAATATGATTTATTTTTACGGCTCTGCATTATAAACTTCTGTGAAGCACTTGGTGGGTCAAAGTGCTCACCACACATCTAGATAAGTTCCTTAGGGGGTCTACTTTCCAAAATGGTGTCACTTGTAGGGAGTTTCAATGTTTAGGCACATCAGGAGCTCTCCAAACGCAACATGGCGTCCCATCTCAATTCCAGTCAATTTTGCATTGAAAAGTCAAATGGCGCTCCTTCACTTCCAAGCTCTGCCATGCGCCCAAACAATGGTTTACACCCACATATGGGGTATCAGCGTACTCAGGACAAATTGCACAACATTTTTTGGGGTCCAATTTCTTCTCTTACCCTTGGGAAAATAAAAAATTGGGGGCGAAAAGATCATTTTTGTGAAAAAATATGATTTTTTATTTTTACGGCTCTGCATTATAAACTTCTGTGAAGCACTTGGTGGGTCAAAGTGCTCACCACACATCTAGATAAGTTCCTTAGGGGGTCTACTTTCCAAAATGGTGTCACTTGTAGGGAGTTTCAATGTTTAGGCACATCAGGAGCTCTCCAAACGCAACATGGCGTCCCATCTCAATTCCAGTCAATTTTGCATTGAAAAGTCAAATGGCGCTCCTTCACTTCCAAGCTCTGCCATGCGCCCAAACAATGGTTTACACCCACATATGGGGTATCAGCGTACTCAGGACAAATTGCACAACATTTTTTGGGGTCCAATTTCTTCTCTTACCCTTGGGAAAATAAAAAATTGGGGGCGAAAAGATCATTTTTGTGAAAAAATATGATTTTTTATTTTTACGGCTCTGCATTATAAACTTCTGTGAAGCACTTGGTGGGTCAAAGTGCTCACCACACATCAAGATAAGTTCCTTAGGGGGTCTACTTTCCAAAATGGTGTCACTTGTAGGGGGTTTCAGTGTTTAGGCACATCAGGGGCTCTCCAAACACAACATGGCGTCCCATCTCAATTCCAGTCAATTTTGCATTGAAAAGTCAAATGGCGCTCCTTTCCTTCCGAGCTCTGCCATACGCCCAAACAGTGGTTTACCCCCACATATGGGGTATCAGCGTACTCAGGACAAATTGTACAACAACTTTGGGGGTCCATTTTCTCCTGTTACCCTTGGTAAAATAAAACAAATTGGAGCTGAAATAAATTTTGTGTGAAAAAAAGTTAAATGTTCATTTTTATTTAAACATTCCAAAAATTCCTGTGAAACACCTGAAGGGTTAATAAACTTCTTGAATGTGGTTTTGAGCACCTTGAGGGGTGCAGTTTTTAGAATGGTGTCACACTTGAGTATTTTCTATCATATAGACCCCTCAAAATGACTTCAAATGAGATGTGGTCCCTAAAAAAAAATGGTGTTGTAAAAATGAGAAATTGCTGGTCAACTTTTAACCCTTATAACTCCGTCACAAAAAAAAATTTTGGTTCCAAAATTGTACTGATGTAAAGTAGACATGTGGGAAATGTTACTTATTAAGTATTTTGCGTGACATATGTCTGTGATTTAAGGGCATAAAAATTCAAAGTTGGAAAATTGCAAAATTTTCAAAATTTTCGCCAAATTTCCATTTTTGTCACAAATAAACGCAAGTTATATCAAAGAAATTTTACCACTAACATGAAGTACAATATGTCACGAGAAAACAATGTCAGAATCGCCAAGATCCGTCAAAGCGTTCCAGAGTTATAGCCTCATAAAGGGACAGTGGTCAGAATTGTAAAAATTGGCCCGGTCATTAACGTGCAAACCACCCTTGGGGGTGAAGGGGTTAAAATAAACCCTTTATAAACTTGTAGGTTAATTCTACATGAAGGAAAACAACTAAGAATAATGTAGGATGTATTGGGGGACGTGGCGGAGACATTAAAGGCACAGAGGTTTAGCCCAATGTAATAGAATAGCAGGATTTTGGGGGGTTTTTATGACGTTCAGCGGTAGAAAGATTTTGACTATGTTAATTTTTTATTTTATTTTGTCAGATATTGATGTTTCACTACTTCCACGCCCTTCACCTTCTTTTTTACTTCTCCCACACTTTCTTCTTCATTATCCTCATCATCAGCTTCTTTGACATCAACTTCTTCACCTTATTCATCTTCTTCTTCATCTTCTACCTATTATTTTTTTGGTTACATTGTTCATATTCTTTTTATTTTACTATTATCTTCATCATATTCTACTTCTTCATCATATTCTTATTTGTGACAGGCATTCCCGTAGTTGTTATCTATAAAAGTTTGAAGATTACACCTTCCGTTCTGCCTGTCACAAAAGAGTTACATTTGTCCGCGTTCAGTTTGGCCTGCAGCATCAGGCTTTATCCAGGGGCACCACGAGGAGGAACGGACTCACCCCCATACACTGCTTAGTCTTCTTCTGCTTATAATTTAGATAATATTTTTTGCTCTGATATTTAGTGTTATGCTTAATGTTCTTCTGCTCTTTGTTCTGCAGCCTCTTGTTCTTCTGCTTCTCGGTCTTCCAGGTCGTCGTCGTCTCCAGGGTCGTCGTCTCCGGGGTTGTCGTCATCGGGGTGGTCTTCAGGGTCGTCGTCTCCGGGGTCGTCGTCATCGGGGTGGTCTTCGGGGTCATCGTCTCCAGGGTCGTCGTCATCACGGTGGTTGTCGTCTCTGGTGTCGTCGTCATCTTAGGGGTGGTCTTCCGGGTCATCGTGTTTAGTCTCTTGAACTTGGAAATGTAGCAGAAGGTACAAGAAGGCTGAGAAAATGCCGAGAACCAGCTGATGGAACTGGAACTCGGATGGCTACCCGAAGGTCCAAGAGCCAATGGAACTACCGAGGACCAGCTGACGTTACTGGAACCCGGTTACTAAGCAGGAGGTACCCGTGCCTGAAAGCACTACCAAGGACCACCTGACGTTGGTGGAACTCGGATACCCAGAGGGAGGCACCTAAGCCAAAGGCTCTGCCCGGAACCAGCTGACGGTACTGGAACCAGGATGGGGAGCAGAAGGTACAAGAGCAAAAGACACTGCCGAGAACCAGCTGACGGTGCTGGAACCCGGATGGGTAGCCGAAGGTCCAAGAGCCAATGGAACTACCGAGGACCAGCTGACGTTACTGGAACCCGGTTACTAAGCAGGAGGTACCCGTGGAGCGCCCCCACACCGCCGCACGGCCGAGGGGTACCCGGAGCCGGGCCTCTGGGATCTCAGTCCTGGGGTTGTCACGGTGGCTAGACCCGGTCCGTGGCCCTGTCTGTCAGTGGGGGACGTCCGTTGCAAATAGGTACTGTTAACGGTGGTATAGCGGTGCAGTTGTGGGGTGCAGGTCGCGGTAAATAACGAGGACACCAGGTTGCAGTCTCTTTACCTCTTTACTGGAGATCTCTCGGTCCTCAGTCCAGAATCCGGTCCACCAGGCTGCGCAAGTCCGGCCGGTCCAATGGCACTTCCAGAGTTCTCCTCACAGGTGGAAATCAGTGCCTTCCTTCTTAGCGCTTTGTGTTGTAGTCCTTTCCTGCTGTGCTTACGGAAAGTACCCCACAACTGTTGTGTCTGTTTCTTAAGTTCCCTCACAACTCGATTAACTGATCTTCTGCTAATCTTCCATCCCTTCCTGATGTTACAGTAAGAACGGCACCCGTTTGTCAGGTAGGCCTGGAGTTCTTCCGGGACCCTAGAGACGCCCCTCTCCCGCAATTGCCCCCCAAGACTTCATAGGTGATATGTGGTAGACAGCCCGCCTGAGACTGACTGTCCTGCCGCTGTTTGGAGTATGGCTTAAAGCTGTATATTATTCCACTCCCTCGGCGTTCCGGCCACCGGTAATGCGCCTCAGCAAGGTGCTGCCTCTTTCAACAAAACCCCTGCTGGTATTCTCCTTCTGCTTGATTTCGTTTCTCACTCAGCACAATCTATCTCGCTTCTAATCCTTTCTTAGGGCACCGCCGCTATTCTGAGCAGGCACGGTCCCGTTACGTTCTTTCAATGCCAAGCCTCTGCCAGGATCCCACCCCTGGCAGAGACCCTACTGTCTCTTCCTCCACAACACCCTCTCTCACTAGGTGTTGCTTCGTTCGATCCAGTCAGCTTTCTCTACTAACTTCCTGCCTGACCCCCAGTTTACCCACTATGGTGGGGAGTGGCCTAATGAATAGCACCCTTAGCTCCCCCCGGAGGCCCAGTTGTGAAACATATTGGTGTCTGTGATACCTGATTGGAGGAACTCCTTCAGTGCCATCGAACGCACCGTGGCTCCCCTTAGTGGCGGAGCCACAGTACTGCAACGACCAGGACTCTGGGGCGCTGCACTCCCCCCTGGTTAAACACAGTACTCCGGGACTGGGAAGAAAACAACAATACAGGTTAGCAAAAAGACATACAAATTTGTTGAGTGCAAAACAATAAGCATACTTGAACAGGCTTCCCTTTATGGGAGGTGAGGACACTTTAACGTTACAAAACATAATCAAATATCATAGCAACAAGCTACAATTAACTCTCATTACCCAACCGGGTATTCTACTAAGTGCAAATGCTGGAACAATAAATTAACATTGCCTTTAGGAAACATACACTCTTAGTTTACCAAAGGCCTTCCTATAATCACATTACAGGGCAAGGTAACTTCACATTCTCCTACTTTGAACCTGCAGGACCGCCTGTCCCTATGGCACCAGACCTACTGCCTCTCCTTTCTTTTACAGGACCGCCCCGTTCAGCCAGGGCCTACTGCCTTTCTCTACTATACATAGTATAGACATAACATTCCTTTCAATTTGAGAGCATGGAGCCCACTCTGCTTGGCTCCTATAAGGACTCACTCACTAACCCCTACGGGTCTACTTTCTGTCCTTAGTAACGAACTAACTTTCTATGGGGACGCAGGGTTTACCTTCTATCCTCACCTTCGTTATTACTTCTTTACTTTTAGTTAAACGGAACTCTACATCTACCCCTACGGGCTTTCTACATCTTTCTCTTCAAAGAACATTATCTAGGTTTCACATTTTAAACAAATTAAACACACATAACTTTTCCATGAAAAACAGTTACATTTCCTTCAAAGCATTATCTTGACATTACTGTTCTAAAACAGTATCACTTTCAAGTTCAATTCTAACCTCCCCTTTAAGAGGAGATCAAGTCTTTCTGAGGTAGCTCTTCTTCTCAGCCTACCAGTCCATGCAAAGGCTCCGGAATGGTATCTTCGCAAAATGTCTTTAAACAAAACCAGTAGGAAGCACCTTTAAGAAGGTGCAAACTATTTACAAGAAAGTTCAAATCATGCACAGTCCATGATTTCGCAGTTTGTGTAACTTTGTGCAAAACTTCAAGAAAACAACAATAGTGACCCCGGGTCAACAAAGGGGTCACCTTTCTTAAAGTTTACCCTGGACGGGTTTAGCAGCAACTTAAAGAACAAACAGTAACTATTTACATTTTAGAAGCAATAAAATCTTACTGGGGTTCTGCGGGAGGCGACCTCTTATCCGGCCTCACCAGGCCAACAGATCGCACCGGTGAGCCAGGACGCCGTTCCGGTCCCAGTAACGATAAAATCCCTCGCCGGGAGGTCCTCCTTGTCGGCAGGTGCACCCGTCCCTCCGGGGCACGGCGAGGCCGAGCTTCTCGCGATTCCTCGGGGCCGGGTCCCGCTGCCTTCCCTACGGGATTATCTCCTTCCGGTGCTCCCGCCGCAGCCTGGAGGGCGACGCATCGTTGGACACCTCGGGCGAACCAGCCCGTCTCTCCAGTGCCCCTTCTCCACCTCGTGTAGGTGACGGCGTCTCCCGGCTCCAGGTCACGATCGAACCTTCCGCTGCAAGGCTCCACCTCCTCCCGGTCCACGCGGATCTGCAGCGGCTCTCCAATTTCCTGGATCACCCCTCTTCCATACCGGGGGTTAAAGGCCACCACCACACCCCAGTGTGAGGACGGAATCTCCGGAACACTAATCAAATTAACTTGCTCCGCCTGGGGCCGGCTCCGCCACTCTGCCATAAGACGCCGTAAGTGCTCAGCATCCGGCATGATTTTCAGGCCCGGTGCGGGTAGCGTACCTTCCGCCGCGGCCGGGTAAGCAGCAACAGGAGACAACTTGATCTCGGTGAGCTGGCCCACCCGGGTGAGGGCACGGGCATCAGCCTTCAGGCGGCGGGCCAGCTGTCGGGCCTCGGCTGCAGCCACACATTCTTCGGACAGTGGCACAGGGGGTCGGCCCAACAGTGACTCGGTGAGGGTCAGACCCCGCAGCGTTGGCGTTTCGGAGCCTGTCCCAGCTTGTGCGGCCTCGGACTGGGCCGGGTCAGCTCCGCGCTGTGCTCCTGGTGCCGCCATTTCTTGTTCTTTTCCCGCGTCTTCTTCCCGCGGTCTCTTCCGTGGGAGGCCCCGTCCCCATGGTCTCCACCCTCCGGCCAGGATCAGGAGGCGGACCTCAGCTGTTGACGGGCACGTCCTCAACACACAGAAATATTTAGACTGGGCGGCCATTGCTGTTCGCGCTCTCCAACTTGTCTACGCCCACTCCACGCCCCTCTTCCTGCGCTCTCCTCAGCGCTGCAATGGCGGCGGATTTTGGCGGCAAATGGCACAACACACAGTCTTTTCAATAAAGTACGGTTCAAGTACAGTAAATTACAGTCTCTAGGCACACATGACCTGATTCTTCAGGCTTAAGTAGATCCTGTTCGTGACGCCAAGATTTGGAGCGCCCCCACACCGCCGCAGGGCCGAGGGGTACCCGGAGCCGGGCCTCTGGGATCTCAGTCCTGGGGTTGTCACGGTGGCTAGACCCGGTCCGTGGCCCTGTCTGTCAGTGGGGGACGTCCGTTGCAAATAGGTGCTGTTAACGGTGGTATAGCGGTGCAGTTGTGGGGTGCAGGTCGCGGTAA
Source organism: Ranitomeya variabilis (assembly GCF_051348905.1). Classification (NCBI taxonomy): domain Eukaryota; kingdom Metazoa; phylum Chordata; class Amphibia; order Anura; family Dendrobatidae; genus Ranitomeya; species Ranitomeya variabilis. The sequence continues at coordinate 1,052,887,573 of NC_135232.1, read as the reverse complement.
ATAACGAGGACACCAGGTTGCAGTCTCTTTACCTCTTTACTGGAGATCTCTCGGTCCTCAGTCCAGAATCCGGTCCACCAGGCTGCGCAAGTCCGGCCGGTCCAATGGCACTTCCAGAGTTCTCCTTACAGGTGGAAATCAGTGCCTTCCTTCTTAGCGCTTTGTGTTGTAGTCCTTCCCTGCTGTGCTTACGGAAAGTACCCCACAACTGTTGTGTCTGTTTCTTAAGTTCCCTCACAACTCGATTAACTGATCTTCTGCTAATCTTCCGTCCCTTCCTGATGTTACAGTAAGAACGGCACCCGTTTGTCAGGTAGGCCTGGAGTTCTTCCGGGACCCTAGAGACGCCCCTCTCCCGCAATTGCCCCCCAAGACTTCATAGGTGATATGTGGTAGACAGCCCGCCTGAGACTGACTGTCCTGCCGCTGTTTGGAGTATGGCTTAAAGCTGTATATTATTCCACTCCCTCGGCGTTCCGGCCACCGGTAATGCGCCTCAGCAAGGTGCTGCCTCTTTCAACAAAACCCCTGCTGGTATTCTCCTTCTGCTTGATTTCGTTTCTCACTCAGCACAATCTATCTCGCTTCTAATCCTTTCTTAGGGCACCGCCGCTATTCTGAGCAGGCACGGTCCCGTTACGTTCTTTCAATGCCAAGCCTCTGCCAGGATCCCACCCCTGGCAGAGACCCTACTGTCTCTTCCTCCACAACACCCTCTCTCACTAGGTGTTGCTTCGTTCGATCCAGTCAGCTTTCTCTACTAACTTCCTGCCTGACCCCCAGTTTACCCACTATGGTGGGGAGTGGCCTAATGAATAGCACCCTTAGCTCCCCCCGGAGGCCCAGCTGTGAAACATATTGGTGTCTGTGATACCTGATTGGAGGAACTCCTTCAGTGCCATCGAACGCACCGTGGCTCCCCTTAGTGGCGGAGCCACAGTACTGCAACGACCAGGACTCTGGGGCGCTGCACCCGTGCCTGAAAGCACTACCAAGGACCACCTGACGTTGGTGGAACTCGGATATCCAGAGGGAGGCACCTAAGCCAAAGGCTCTGCCCGGAACCAGCTGACGGTACTGGAACCAGGATGGGGAGCAGAAGGTACAAGAGCAAGTGTCTGCGTGGCTTTTGCAGGACACGATGCCGGCTGCACAGCAGGGGAACAGCTGGCGGTGCTGAACCCCACTGACACATTGGCTGGTGTTTTTCTCTGTGCAGCTAGCAGTACCGGGCCCCAACTGGCGGTGTTGGAGCCCGGGGTCAGCAGGAGGAGGAGATGGAGCAGAGTGTAGGCCGAAGCCTGCACTGGCGGCAGCTTTTGGGTCTGTTGTGCCTGCGTGGCAGTTGCAGGACACGTTGCCGGCTGCACAGCAGGGGAACAGCTGGCGGTGCTGAACCCCACTGACACATTGGCTGGTGTTTTTCTCTGTGCAGCTAGCAGTACCGGGCCCCAACTGGCGGTGTTGGAGCCCAGGGCTCTGCAGGGGGAGCAGAGTGTAGGCCGAAGCCTAATTGAACCAATTTCAAAGGTAACCTTTAACCCCCCCTCAGGGGTTACAAAGTAGAAGAGCCACAGCTTATGCAGCAGTAGTGCTGCACAAGTCAAAGGTTGCTCTTTTAATTTCGCTCCTTGCACACGCTGAATGAAACACGTATAACATTTAGCCCTTTAAACAGTCAAACTGTGTTGGAGGCGCGAGTTCCCTTTGTAATGAGACGCAGCACAGATGTCAAGAATCCCACCTTGGTGCTGGGTGCAGCCTCCTGAGCGTTGTTATTTGCTGTACAGGAGTCTGCGCTGTCGTGTGATCCCCTGGCCTAGCGCTGTTAGCGCTGCCCATGTTCTGGCATCATTTAATGTCGGCCGGTGCGGTTCGCGATGACCATGAATCCCAGCCCCGCAGTGTCTTAACATTGTTAAAACACTGCGGGGCTGGGATTCAGGGCCTGGCGCAGCACATATGTTCGCCTCTCACACTCGGGTCCTTACACCCGCTTCAGACTGTGCGGCGTCATCTGATCCCTTATCGCATGCCACGGCCATGAAGCCGCACAGTCCGCAGAAGGCGGAAGGAGATGAGGGACAGGCGAACTGATGCACTGATCATGCCCGTCAATCACACCCTCGCAGTCCCAATAAATAAGACAACGAGGGGCGTTGTGTGGGTCAGGGCGGCCGCAGAGGCGCAGGCAGCCAAACAATGATGCCAGAAGACGGGCAGCGCTACCAAGGGGGTTGCAGCGTGTCATTACAAAGGAAAGTCACACCACCGGGACGGTTAAATGGTCACACAGAGGACACATTTTAGACGTGTTTTCAGTTCCACATGTGCGAGGAGAATACGTTTATGAGCCACCTTGCACACATGCAGCATTACCGCTGTACAAGGTGGCCTTTAAAACGTACAAACGCCTGGGGGAGGGGGGACAGGTTCCCTTCAATTTCAGTTCTTGTGTCTGCGTGGCTTTTGCAGGACACGATGCCGGCTGCACAGCAGGGGAACAGCTGGCGGTGCTGAACCCCACTGACACATTGGCTGGTGTTTTTCTCTGTGCAGCTAGCAGTACCGGGCCCCAACTGGCGGTGTTGGAGCCCGGGGTCAGCAGGAGGAGGAGATGGAGCAGAGTGTAGGCCGAAGCCTGCACTGGCGGCAGCTTTTGGGTCTGTTGTGCCTGCGTGGCAGTTGCAGGACACGTTGCCGGCTGCACAGCAGGGGAACAGCTGGCGGTGCTGAACCCCACTGACACATTGGCTGGTGTTTTTCTCTGTGCAGCTAGCAGTACCGGGCCCCAACTGGCGGTGTTGGAGCCCAGGGCTCTGCAGGGGGAGCAGAGTGTAGGCCGAAGCCTAATTGAACCAATTTCAAAGGTAACCTTTAACCCCCCCTCAGGGGTTACAAAGTAGAAGAGCCACAGCTTATGCAGCAGTAGTGCTGCACAAGTCAAAGGTTGCTCTTTTAATTTCGCTCCTTGCACACGCTGAATGAAACACGTATAACATTTAGCCCTTTAAACAGTCAAACTGTGTTGGAGGCGCGAGTTCCCTTTGTAATGAGACGCAGCACAGATGTCAAGAATCCCACCTTGGTGCTGGGTGCAGCCTCCTGAGCGTTGTTATTTGCTGTACAGGAGTCTGCGCTGTCGTGTGATCCCCTGGCCTAGCGCTGTTAGCGCTGCCCATGTTCTGGCATCATTTAATGTCGGCCAGTGCGGTTCGCGATGACCATGAATCCCAGCCCCGCAGTGTCTTAACATTGTTAAAACACTGCGGGGCTGGGATTCAGGGCCTGGCGCAGCACATATGTTCGCCTCTCACACTCGGGTCCTTACACCCGCTTCAGACTGTGCGGCGTCATCTGATCCCTTATCGCATGCCACGGCCATGAAGCCGCACAGTCCGCAGAAGGCGGAAGGAGATGAGGGACAGGCGAACTGATGCACTGATCATGCCCGTCAATCACACCCTCGCAGTCCCAATAAATAAGACAACGAGGGGCGTTGTGTGGGTCAGGGCGGCCGCAGAGGCGCAGGCAGCCAAACAATGATGCCAGAAGACGGGCAGCGCTACCAAGGGGGTTGCAGCGTGTCATTACAAAGGAAAGTCACACCACCGGGACGGTTAAATGGTCACACAGAGGACACATTTTAGACGTGTTTTCAGTTCCACATGTGCGAGGAGAATACGTTTATGAGCCACCTTGCACACATGCAGCATTACCGCTGTACAAGGTGGCCTTTAAAACGTACAAACGCCTGGGGGAGGGGGGACAGGTTCCCTTCAATTTCAGTTCTTGTTTCTGCGTGGCTTTTGCAGGACACGATGCCGGCTGCACAGCAGGGGAACAGCTGGCGGTGCTGAACCCCACTGACACATTGGCTGGTGTTTTTCTCTGTGCAGCTAGCAGTACCGGGCCCCAACTGGTGGTGTTAGAGCCCAGGGTCAGCAGGAGGAGCAGGGGGAGCGGAGTGTAGGCCGAAGCCTGCACTGGAGCAAGTTGAAAGGAAACCTTTAACCCCCCCCCCCCAGGCGTTTGTAGCTGGAAGAGCCATCGTGTACACCACTAATGCTGGAAAAGGTAAACTTAGCTCTTTTAATTATGGTCCTTGCAGTTGCTGAACCTAACACTTATGAAATGTGTCCCCTCACAGCGTTCAACTCCCCTCCCTACGGCTTCTTCAGACTGTGCGGTGTCACGGCCGTGGCATGCTATTAGGGATCAGCTGACACCGAACAGTCTTTAGAAGCCGTAGGGAGGGGAGTGAGAGGCGAGGATATGCACTGCGCATGGCCACGGATCCCAGGCCCGCGGTGGGATTACATTACACGACACTGCGAGGCTGAATCTCGGACAGCGCACCCACACAGGCGCAGCCAGCCTGACAGCAAATGAAGTCAGAAGACGGGCAGCGCGAAATGTGTGCATGGCCAAGGGGTAACCTAACAGCGCAGGCTCCGGGACAGATTCAAACAACGCTGAGGAGGCGGCGCACGGCGCCAAGGGGGTAAAAATGACGGCTGTGCTGCGTCACATGACAAAGGAAAGTTCCACCTACCGGACGGTTGAACGCTGTGAGGGGACACATTTCATAAGTGTTAGGTTCAGCATCTGCAAGGAGCACCACGAAAAGAGGCACTTTTTCCCTTTGCATCATTACTGCTGCACAAGGTGGCTCCTTCAGTAACAAACGCCTGGGGGGGGGGGACAGGTTCCCTTAAATTTAACTTGTTGTGCCTGCGTGGCGGTCGCAGTACACGTTGCCGTATACACAGCAGGGGAACAGCTGGCGGTGCTGAACCCCACTAACACATTTGCGAGGTGTTTGGCTCTGTGCGTACAGCACTTCTGGACGGCAACTGGCGGTGTTGGAGCCCAGGGACAGGTGGAGGAGGAGGAGGTTGGAGGAGGTTGGAGGAGGTAGGAGGGATTGCCACACACACAGCAGGGGAACAGCTGACGTTACTGAACCCCAATAACAGAGGAGGGACTGTTGACTGTGCGTACAGCACTTCTGGACGGCAACTGGCGGTGTTGGAGCCCAGGGACAGGTGGAGGAGGAGGAGGTTGGAGGAGGTTGGAGGAGGTAGGAGGGATTGCCACACACACAGCAGGGGAACAGCTGACGTTACTGAACCCCAATAACAGAGGAGCGACTGTTGACTGTGCGTACAGCACTTCTGGACGGCAACTGGCGGTGTTGGAGCCCAGGGACAGGTGGAGGAGGAGGAGGAGGTTGGAGGAGGTAGGAGGGATTGCCACACACACAGCAGGGGAACAGCTGACGTTACTGAACCCCAATAACAGAGGAGCGACTGTTGACTGTGCTGTTGTGAATTTGCTTTTTGCTCCCTCTAGTGGTTACTAGTTTTTTGACTCTGGTTTTTCTGTCATTCCTTTTATCCGCACCTGGGTCGTTAGTTAGGGGTGTTGCTATATAAGCTCCCTGGACCTTCAGTTCAATGCCTGGCAACGTAGTTATCAGAGCTAGTCTGCTGTGCTCTTGTCTACTGATCCTGGTTCCAGTTATATCAGCTAAGTCTGCCTTTTGCTTTTTGCTATTTGTTTTGGTTTTGTATTTTTGTCCAGCTTGTTCCAAATCTATATCCTGACCTTTGCTGGAAGCTCTAGGGGGCTGGTGTTCTCCCCCCGGACCGTTAGACGGTTCGGGGGTTCTTGAATTTCCAGTGTGGATTTTGATAGGGTTTTTGTTGACCATATAAGTTACCTTTCTTTATTCTGCTATCAGTAAGCGGGCCTCTCTGTGCTAAACCTGGTTCATTTCTGTGTTTGTCATTTCCTCTTACCTCACCGTCATTATTTGTGGGGGGCTTCTATCCAGCTTTGGGGTCCCCTTCTCTGGAGGCAAGAAAGGTCTTTGTTTTCCTCTACTAGGGGTAGCTAGATTCTCCGGCTGGCGCGTGTCATCTAGAATCAACGTAGGAATGATCCCCGGCTACTTCTAGTGTTGGCGTTAGGAGTAGATATATGGTCAACCCAGTTACCACTGCCCTATGAGCTGGATTTTTGTATTCTGCAGACTTCCACGTTCCTCTGAGACCCTCGCCATTGGGGTCATAACAGTTTGCCAGGCCAGTATTAAATGTTTAATGCATTGCAGAAGAGGGATTATAAGAAAGAAGATTCTGAGTTTTTTTTTTTCTCCTTCCCCTTTACCTCAGAGTGGCTATGCTTGCTGCAGACATGAATGTCCAGACCTTGATTACAAGTGTGGACCAGCTGGCTACTCGTGTGCAGGGCATACAAGACTATGTTATCAGAAATCCTAGGTCAGAACCTAAAATACCGATTCCTGAACTGTTTTCCGGAGACAGGTTTAAGTTTAGGAATTTCGTGAATAATTGTAAATTGTTTTTGTCCCTGAGACCCTGTTCATCAGGAGATTCTGCTCAGCAAGTAAAAATTGTTATTTCGTTCTTACGGGGCGACCCTCAGGATTGGGCTTTTTCGCTGGCGCCAGGAGATCCGGCATTGGCTGATCTTGATGCGTTTTTTCTGGCGCTCGGTTTACTTTATGAGGAACCCAATCTTGAGATTCAGGCAGAAAAGGCCTTGCTGTCTATGTCTCAGGGGCAGGACGAGGCTGAAGTGTATTGCCAAAAATTTCGGAAATGGTCCGTGCTGACACATTGGAACGAGTGTGCACTGGCCGCTAATTTTAGAAATGGCCTTTCTGAAGCCATTAAGAATGTTATGGTGGGTTTTCCCATTCCCACAGGTCTGAATGATACTATGGCACTGGCTATTCAAATTGACCGGCGGTTGCGGGAGCGCAAAACCGCAAATTCCCTCATGGTGTTGTCTGAACAGACACCTAATTCGGTGCAATGTGATAGAAAAACCGCAAATTCCCTCATGGTGTTGTCTGAACAGACACCTGATTTAATGCAATGTGATAGAATCCTGACTAGAAATGAGCGGAAAATTCATAGACGCCGGAATGGCTTGTGCTACTACTGTGGTGATTCTACACATGTTATCTCAGCATGCTCTAAACGTATAGCTAAGGTTGTTAGTCCTGTCACCGTTGGTAATTTGCAACCTAAATTTATTCTGTCTGTAACTTTGATTTGCTCACTGTCATCTTATCCTGTCATGGCGTTTGTAGATTCAGGTGCTGCCCTGAGTCTCATGGATCTCTCATTTGCTAAGCGCTGTGGATTTACTCTTGAACCATTAGAAAATCCTATTCCTCTTAGGGGTATTGATGCTACACCATTGGCAGCAAATAAACCGCAGTATTGGACTCAGGTTACCATGTGCATGACTCCTGAACACCGCGAGGTGATACGTTTCCTGGTTTTACATAAAATGCATGATTTGGTCGTTTTAGGGCTGCCATGGTTACAGACCCATAATCCAGTCCTGGACTGGAAGGCTATGTCAGTCTCAAGTTGGGGCTGTCGTGGTATTCATGGGGATTCCCTGCCTGTGTCTATTGCTTCTTCTACGCCTTCGGAAGTTCCGGAGTATTTGTCTGATTATCAGGATGTCTTCAGTGAGTCTGAGTCCAGTGCACTGCCTCCTCATAGGGACTGTGACTGTGCTATAGATTTGATCCCAGGCAGTAAATTTCCTAAGGGAAGACTGTTTAATCTGTCGGTACCTGAACATACCGCTATGCGTTCATATATCAAGGAGTCTCTGGAAAAAGGACATATTCGTCCGTCTTCTTCCCCTCTTGGTGCGGGATTCTTTTTTGTGGCAAAAAAGGACGGATCTTTGAGACCTTGTATTGATTATCGGCTTTTAAATAAGATCACTGTCAAATTTCAGTATCCTTTACCGCTGTTGTCTGACTTGTTTGCCCGGATTAAGGGTGCCAAGTGGTTCACCAAGATAGACCTTCGTGGTGCGTACAACCTTGTGCGCATTAAGCAAGGTGATGAATGGAAAACCGCATTCAATACGCCCGAAGGTCATTTTGAGTACTTGGTGATGCCTTTTGGGCTCTCCAATGCGCCTTCAGTTTTTCAGTCCTTTATGCATGACATTTTCCGGAAGTATCTGGATAAATTTTTGATTGTTTATCTGGATGATATTTTGGTTTTTTCTGATAATTGGGATTCGCATGTGGAGCAGGTCAGGTTGGTCTTTAAAATTTTGCGTGAAAATTCTTTGTTTGTCAAGGGCTCAAAGTGTCTCTTTGGTGTACAGAAGGTTCCCTTTTTGGGGTTCATTTTTTCCCCTTCTGCTGTGGAGATGGACCCAGTCAAGGTCCGAGCTATTCTTGATTGGACTCAGCCCTCGTCAGTTAAGAGTCTTCAGAAGTTCTTGGGCTTCGCTAACTTCTACCGTCGTTTTATCGCTAATTTTTCTAGCATTGTGAAACCTCTGACGGATATGACCAAGAAGGGCTCCGATGTAGCTAACTGGGCTCCTGCTGCCGTGGAGGCTTTCCAGGAGTTGAAACGCCGGTTTACTTCGGCGCCTGTTTTGTGCCAGCCTGACGTCTCACTTCCCTTTCAGGTTGAGGTGGATGCTTCGGAGATTGGGGCAGGGGCCGTTTTGTCGCAGAGAGGCCCTGGTTGCTCTGTTATGAAGCCTTGTGCCTTTTTCTCTAGGAAATTTTCGCCTGCCGAGCGAAATTATGATGTGGGCAATCGGGAGTTGTTGGCCATGAAATGGGCATTTGAGGAGTGGCGTCATTGGCTCGAGGGTGCTAAGCATCGTGTGGTGGTCTTGACTGATCACAAAAATCTGATGTATCTCGAGTCTGCTAAACGCCTTAATCCGAGACAGGCCCGCTGGTCATTGTTTTTCTCCCGCTTTGATTTTGTTGTCTCGTATTTACCAGGTTCAAAGAATGTGAAGGCCGATGCTCTTTCTAGGAGCTTTGTGCCTGATGCTCCTGGAGTCGCTGATCCTGTTGGTATTCTTAAAGATGGAGTTATCTTGTCAGCTATTTCTCCGGATCTGCGACGTGTGTTGCAGAGATTTCAGGCTGATAGGCCTGAGTCTTGTCCACCTGACAGACTGTTTGTCCCGGATAAGTGGACCAGCAGAGTCATTTCCGAGGTTCATTCCTCGGTGTTGGCAGGTCACCCGGGAATTTTTGGCACCAGAGATCTGGTGGCCAGGTCCTTTTGGTGGCCTTCCTTGTCAAGGGATGTGCGGTCATTTGTGCAGTCCTGTGGGACTTGTGCTCGAGCTAAGCCTTGCTGTTCTCGTGCCAGCGGTTTGCTCTTGCCCTTGCCTGTCCCGAAGAGACCTTGGACACATATCTCCATGGATTTCATTTCTGATCTTCCACTATCTCAGGGCATGTCCGTTATCTGGGTGATATGTGATCGCTTCTCCAAGATGGTCCATTTGGTTCCTTTGCCTAAGCTGCCTTCCTCTTCCGATCTGGTTCCTGTGTTTTTCCAGAACGTGGTTCGTTTGCACGGCATCCCTGAGAATATTGTGTCAGACAGAGGATCCCAGTTCGTTTCCAGGTTCTGGCGATCCTTTTGTAGTAGGATGGGCATTGATTTGTCGTTTTCGTCTGCTTTCCATCCTCAGACTAATGGACAGACGGAGCGAACCAATCAGACTTTGGAGGCTTATTTGAGGTGTTTTGTCTCTGCTGATCAGGACGATTGGGTGACATTCTTGCCGTTGGCTGAGTTTGCCCTTAATAATCGGGCTAGTTCCGCCACCTTGGTTTCGCCTTTTTTCTGCAACTCTGGTTTCCATCCTCGCTTTTCTTCGGGTCATGTGGAGCCTTCTGACTGTCCTGGGGTGGATTCTGTGGTGGATAGGTTGCAGCAGATCTGGAATCATGTGGTGGACAACTTGAAGTTGTCACAGGAGAAGGCTCAGCGCTTTGCCAACCACCGCCGCGGTGTGGGTCCCCGACTACGCGTTGGGGATTTGGTGTGGCTTTCTTCCCGCTTTGTTCCTATGAAGGTCTCCTCTCCCAAATTTAAACCTCGTTTTATTGGGCCTTACAAGATATTGGAAATCCTTAATCCTGTATCTTTTCGTCTGGATCTTCCTGTGTCGTTTGCTATTCACAATGTATTTCATAGGTCCTTGTTGCGGCGGTACATTGTGCCTGTAGTTCCTTCTGCTGAGCCTCCTGCTCCGGTGTTGGTTGAGGGCGAGTTGGAGTACGTGGTGGAGAAGATCTTGGATTCTCGCCTCTCCAGGCGGAGGCTTCAGTACCTGGTCAAGTGGAAGGGCTATGGTCAGGAGGATAATTCCTGGGTGGTCGCCTCTGATGTTCATGCGGCCGATTTAGTTCGTGCCTTTCATGCCGCTCATCCTGATCGCCCTGGTGGTCGTGGTGAGGGTTCGGTGACCCCTCACTAAGGGGGGGGTACTGTTGTGAATTTGCTTTTTGCTCCCTCTAGTGGTTACTAGTTTTTTGACTCTGGTTTTTCTGTCATTCCTTTTATCCGCACCTGGGTCGTTAGTTAGGGGTGTTGCTATATAAGCTCCCTGGACCTTCAGTTCAATGCCTGGCAACGTAGTTATCAGAGCTAGTCTGCTGTGCTCTTGTCTACTGATCCTGGTTCCAGTTATATCAGCTAAGTCTGCCTTTTGCTTTTTGCTATTTGTTTTGGTTTTGTATTTTTGTCCAGCTTGTTCCAAATCTATATCCTGACCTTTGCTGGAAGCTCTAGGGGGCTGGTGTTCTCCCCCCGGACCGTTAGACGGTTCGGGGGTTCTTGAATTTCCAGTGTGGATTTTGATAGGGTTTTTGTTGACCATATAAGTTACCTTTCTTTATTCTGCTATCAGTAAGCGGGCCTCTCTGTGCTAAACCTGGTTCATTTCTGTGTTTGTCATTTCCTCTTACCTCACCGTCATTATTTGTGGGGGGCTTCTATCCAGCTTTGGGGTCCCCTTCTCTGGAGGCAAGAAAGGTCTTTGTTTTCCTCTACTAGGGGTAGCTAGATTCTCCGGCTGGCGCGTGTCATCTAGAATCAACGTAGGAATGATCCCCGGCTACTTCTAGTGTTGGCGTTAGGAGTAGATATATGGTCAACCCAGTTACCACTGCCCTATGAGCTGGATTTTTGTATTCTGCAGACTTCCACGTTCCTCTGAGACCCTCGCCATTGGGGTCATAACACTGTGCGTACAGCACTTCTGGACGGCAACTGGCGGTGTTGGAGCCCAGGGACAGGTGGAGGAGGAGGAGGAGGTTGGAGGAGGTAGGAGGGATTGCCACACACACAGCAGGGGAACAGCTGACGTTACTGAACCCCAATAACAGAGGAGGGACTGTTGACTGTGCGTACAGCACTTCTGGACGGCAACTGGCGGTGTTGGAGCCCAGGGACAGGTGGAGGAGGAGGAGGAGGTTGGAGGAGGTTGGAGGAGGTAGGAGGGATTGCCACACACACAGCAGGGGAACAGCTGACGTTACTGAACCCCAATAACAGAGGAGCGACTGTTGACTGTGCGTACAGCACTTCTGGACGGCAACTGGCGGTGTTGGAGCCCAGGGACAGGTGGAGGAGGAGGTTGGAGGAGGTAGGAGGGATTGCCACACACACAGCAGGGGAACAGCTGACGTTACTGAACCCCAATAACAGAGGAGCGACTGTTGACTGTGCGTACAGCACTTCTGGACGGCAACTGGCAGTGTTGGAGCCCAGGGACAGGTGGAGGAGGAGGAGGTTGGAGGAGGTTGGAGGAGGTAGGAGGGATTGCCACACACACAGCAGGGGAACAGCTGACGTTACTGAACCCCAATAACAGAGGAGCGACTGTTGACTGTGCGTACAGCACTTCTGGATGGCAACTGGCGGTGTTGGAGCCCAGGGACAGGTGGAGGAGGAGGAGGAGGTTGGAGGAGGTAGGAGGGATTGCCACACACACAGCAGGGGAACAGCTGACGTTACTGAACCCCAATAACAGAGGAGCGACTGTTGACTGTGCGTACAGCACTTCTGGACGGCAACTGGCGGTGTTGGAGCCCAGGGACAGGTGGAGGAGGAGGAGGAGGTTGGAGGAGGTAGGAGGGATTGCCACACACACAGCAGGGGAACAGCTGACGTTACTGAACCCCAATAACAGAGGAGGGACTGTTGACTGTGCGTACAGCACTTCTGGACGGCAACTGGCGGTGTTGGAGCCCAGGGACAGGTGGAGGAGGAGGAGGTTGGAGGAGGTTGGAGGAGGTAGGAGGGATTGCCACACACACAGCAGGGGAACAGCTGACGTTACTGAACCCCAATAACAGAGGAGCGACTGTTGACTGTGCGTACAGCACTTCTGGACGGCAACTGGCGGTGTTGGAGCCCAGGGACAGGTGGAGGAGGAGGAGGAGGTTGGAGGAGGTAGGAGGGATTGCCACACACACAGCAGGGGAACAGCTGACGTTACTGAACCCCAATAACAGAGGAGCGACTGTTGACTGTGCGTACAGCACTTCTGGACGGCAACTGGCGGTGTTGGAGCCCAGGGACAGGTGGAGGAGGAGGAGGAGGTTGGAGGAGGTAGGAGGGATTGCCACACACACAGCAGGGGAACAGCTGACGTTACTGAACCCCAATAACAGAGGAGGGACTGTTGACTGTGTGTACAGCACTTCTGGACGGCAACTGGCGGTGTTGGAGCCCAGGGACAGGTGGAGGAGGAGGAGGTTGGAGGAGGTTGGAGGAGGTAGGAGGGATTGCCACACACACAGCAGGTGAACAGCTGACGTTACTGAACCCCAATAACAGAGGAGCGACTGTTGACTGTGCGTACAGCACTTCTGGACGGCAACTGGCGGTGTTGGAGCCCAGGGACAGGTGGAGGAGGAGGTTGGAGGAGGTAGGAGGGATTGCCACACACACAGCAGGGGAACAGCTGACGTTACTGAACCCCAATAACAGAGGAGCGACTGTTGACTGTGCGTACAGCACTTCTGGACGGCAACTGGCGGTGTTGGAGCCCAGGGACAGGTGGAAAAGCAGAGGAACACAATGTAGGCCGAAGCCTGAGAAAGTCGAAAGGGAACCTTTAACCCCCCCCCAAGGCGTTTGTAGCTGAAAGAGCCAGCTTGTGCAGCACAAAAGATGCAAAAGGAAAAGGTGGCTCTTTTCATCATGCTCCTTGCAAACACAGAACTAAACACTTATAAAATGTGTCCCCTGCAACCGTAAAACCGTCCTGGAGGTGGGACTTTCCTTCGTAATGTGGCGCAGCACAGCCGTCATTCCTACCCCCCCGGCGACGCGCACTGGCTCCTCAGCGTTGTTTGATTCCGTCCCGGAGCCTGCGCTGTTATGTTATCCCGTGGCCAGGCACACTTAGCGCTGCCCGTCTTCTGGCATCATTTGGTGTCAGGATGGCTGCGCCTGTGCGGCCGCGCTGGCCGAGAGCCCGCCTCGCAGTGTCTTCTGATTTAATCCCACTGGGGGCCTGGGATCCATGGACATGCGCAGTGCATATCCTCGCCTCTCACTCCCCTCCCTACGGCTTCTTAAGACTGTGCGGTGTCACGGCCGTGGCATGCTATTAGGGACCAGCTGACACCGAACAGTCTGAAGAAGCCATAGGGAGATGAGTGAGAGGTGGAGGTTCAGATATGCACTGCGCATGTCCATGGATCCCAGGCCCCCAGTGGGATTAAATCAGAAGACACTGCGAGGCGGGCTCTCTGCCAGCGCGGCCGCACAGGCGCAGCCATCCTAACACCAAATGATGCCAGAAGACGGGCAGCGCTAAGTGTGCCTGGCCACGGGATAACATAACAGCGCAGGCTCCGGGACGGAATCAAACAACGCTGAGGAGCGGGTGCGCGGCGCCGGGGGGGTAGGAATGACGGCTGTGCTGCGTCACATTACGAAGGAAAGTCCCACCTCCGGGACGGTGTTACGGTATCAGTGGACACATTTTATAAGTGTTAAGTTCTGCGTGTGCAAGGTGCTAAACAAAAATAGCTACCTTTTCCTTGTGCAGCATTACTGCTGCACAAGGTGGCTCTTTCAGTAACAAACGCCTTGGGGGGGGGGGGACAGATTCCCTTACATTTCAGTTGTTGTGTCAGCGTGGCGGTCGCATGACACATTGCCGGCTACACAGCTGGGGATCAGCTGACGTTACTGAAACCCAATAACACTGGGTCGTATGTTTTGACTGTGCAGACGGCACTTCTGAGCCTCAACTGGCGGTGTTGGAGCCCAGGAATTTAAGTTCAGGTGGTAGAAAGATGAACACAACAGGAGACCTGGATAACGTATACAGTGACCTAATTATTTAATCAGGAGGAGGAGTGGCAAATTCCTGCGAGATCCAGGCCTTGTTCATTTTCAGGAAAGTAAGCCGGTCAACGTTATCGGAGGATAGTCGCATGCGACGGTCAGTTAGTACACCACCTGCAGCACTAAAGACACGTTCCGATAATACACTGGCCGCAGGGCAAGACAGCACCTCCAATGCATACTGGCTTAGCTCTGGCCATGTATCCAGCTTTGAGACCCAAAACTTGAAAGGGGAAGAGCCGTCTGGGAGTACAGCAAGAGGGCAAGACATGTAGTCTGTCACCATCTGACGGAACCGTTGCCTCCTGCTGACTGGAGCCGTCTGTGATGGTGTAGACTTTTGTGGGGGGCACAGAAAACTGTGCCACAGTTGGGCCATACTGGTCTTGCCTTGGGCAGAGGCACTGCTTCTGCTCCCTCTTTGTGCAGAGCCTCCACCACTGCCTGGACGCACTGAGCTGCTTTGACATGCACTAGCAGAACTTCTCTCAGTTGGAATGGAGAAGATGATGGAATTGACCAGTGTGTCTTGGTACTCCCGCATTTTTCGCTCCCGGTTCAACGGTGTGATGAGGCTTTCTACGTTGTCCCGGTAGCGAGGATCGAGGAGGGTGAACACCCAATAATCAGACATGTTGAGAATGTGGGCGATGCGGCCGTCGTTTCTCAGGCACTGCAGCATGTAATCCACCATGTGCTGCAGACTGCCAACTGCCCAAGAAACGCTGTCCCCTGCTGGAGGCGTGATCTCTGCCCGCTCGTCATCACCCCACCCTCGCTGTACACACTGAGTACTGGACAATTCGGTAACTCCCTCCTCTGGACGGACGTCTTCCTCCTCCATTGACTCCTCCTCATCCTCCTCACAAACTGTCCCCTGCCTACGCGTTTGTGAGGAACCACGTGGCGCTGACTGTCCAGAAGATGATGGAAATGGTGAATCCTCATCCTCCACCTCTTCCACAACATCATCCCTTAGCGCTTGCAGTGATTTTTCAAGCAGGCAGATAAGGGGGACAGTCATGCTGACTAGTGCATCATCTGCACTCGCCATCCGCGTGGAATAATCAAAGGGACGCAAAACCTGGCAGACGTCATTCATAGTGGCCCACTCTGTGGTTGTGAAGTCTGTACGGCGCTGACTGCGACTTTTTTGCGCCTGAAGCAGCTGGTACTCCATTACAGCTTGCTGCTGCTCACACAACCGCTCCAACATATGTAACGTGGAATTCCACCTGGTAGGTAGGTCACATATGATGCGATGTTCCGGCAGGCGGTGTCGGCGCTGCAGAGCCGCAATGCGCGCTTTTGCCGTGCTGGAACGCCGCAAGTGAGCACACTCTAGGCGGACCTTGTGCAGCAGTGCATCAAGATCCGGATAGTCCCTCAAAAAGCTCTGCACGACCAAATTGAGCACATGTGCCAGACATGGGATGTGAGTGAGGTTGCCGAGGCCCAGAGCTGCCACCAGATTTCGGCCATTATCACACACTACCATGCCTGGCTGGAGATTCGCTGGCACAAACCACACATCGCTCTCCTGCTTGATGGCATTCCAGAGCTCCTGCGCTGTGTGGCTACGATTCCCCAAAAAAATTAATTTCAACACGGCCTGTTGACGTTTGGCCACGGCTGTGCTCATGTCGGTCGTAACAGGTACACGTTCATCACGGGTCCATGTGGAGGTGGACTGTGACGGCTCCTGCAGCGATGATTCTGAGGAACTGGTGTAAGAGGAGGAGTCAATGCGTACAGAATGGATTCCTGCAATCCTTGGAGTGGGCAGGACACGTCCTGCGCCACTCGCACGGTCTGTACCCGGCTCAACGACATTAACCCAATGGGCAGTGAGGGAAAGGTATCGCCCCTGTCCATGTTGACTGGTCCACGCATCGGTGGTGAGGTGGACCTTGCTACTGACGGCGTTCAGTAGCGCGTGTTTTATGTGTCCCTCCACATGCTTGTGCAGGGCAGGGACGGCTTGCCTGCTGAAGTAAAAGCGGCTGGGCACATTGTACTGTGGGACTGCCAATGACATCAAGTCACGGAAGCTGTCAGTCTCCACCAGCCTGAATGACAGCATTTCCAGTGACAGAAGTTTGGCAATGCCTGCAGTCAGAGCCTGTGCTCGTGGGTGGTTTGACGAGAAAGGCCGCCTTTTCTCCCATGCCTGTACTACCGATGGCTGTAGACTGGGCTGGGAGTGTGTGGATGACTGGGAAAGTGGTGCTGCGGGTGGAATTACAGCGGGTCTCTGGACAACAGGGCCAGAGGTTCTTCCACGGCGATCCTGGGAGGAAGCCGAACCAGCTGCGTGTGAGCTAGAGGAAGAGGCAACACGAGCTGAAGAGGTGGTAGCTGCCGCTGTTGGTTGGCCTACCTCTTCAGTGTGTTTTTCTAACTCCGCCGGGTGCCTGTTGCGCACATGTTTCCACATGTTGGAGGTATTGAGGTTGCTGACATTTTTCCCTCTTTTGACTTTTTGATGACACACCTTGCATCTGACATAGCAAATGTCATCTGCAACTGTGTCAAAAAAGGACCAGGCACTGCAAGTCTTGGGAGCGCCCTTTTTGGCTTTTGGAAGAGACATGCTCCTAACGGGTGCCAAAGCGGAGGCTGCAGGATCTGCAGTCTTCCCCCTCCCTCTCCCTCTTTGGGCCGTACGGGGAATCTCTTCCTCAGAGCTGCTCCCACCACCTTCCTGTCCCTCACGCCAAGATGGGTCGAGGACCTCATCATCTACACTACCCTCTGCCCCCAACTGCTCCTCCTGGGTAGTCTCAGCAGCAGAGCACGCACCAGTAAGTGGCACCTGAGTGTCATCATCAGCTGATGCGGCCTGCGATGTGGTGACCGGAGCCACTGGCCCACCCGCCTCTTCAGAGGAAGACAGAAAAAGCTGTTGGGCATCACTGCACCCTGCCTCTTCTTCCATTTCTCCAATGCTGCTTGGCTGGCCCCCTGTTTCCAAGCCAAGAGATTCAGAGAACAGAAGTAGAGACGGCTCCTGTCCTGGGCTCTCTGTCTGCCTGGGCAATTTGGCAGGTGGTGAAGAGACAGATGGCTGCTCTCCAGTGCTCTGTGTCTGAGAGGATGTGGCACTAATGGAAGTTGATGCATTAGCTGCCATCCATCCGACAACAGCTTCAATTTGTTCTTGACGCAGCAGCGGTGTACGGCGCTCTGACACAAAGCTGCGCATGAACGACTGTTGCCTGGTGAAAGTGGGTGCTGATGAGTCACCGGTGCCCGCAGCAGGCACAGAATCCCCACGTCCCCTCCCTGCTCCGCGCCCACGCCCACGTGCCTTACTCACTGCCTTCTTCATCTTGGTTGACTGATAAAGATAAGCAGAAAAGTACTAACGGATTTGTGTGCTTATTCCTGAGCAACTCCTCCTAACAGGTATAAGAAACACTAATTTTCTAAAGTGTGGACTAGACTTTAATATGAGCTAATGTGGCCTACACAAATGTAAAGTGGTGTAACTGGTGTGTTTGGTGAACTTTATTATTTATTTATTTTTTGGGGGCTGAACTGACAACAGATAGAGCTGCAGTCACACGGAGACCGTGCAGACAGACGTAAACGGCGCTGCAAGGCCCAAAAACCCTCCTCTACGTTATCCTATGTAGTGTTTTTCCACAAGTTAGCTGGAGACGGGTGGAAAGACACTAATAGGATTTTTTAAAATAAATTAGCAGCAACCTACACTACTTGGAAAAAAAAGAAAATTGATTTGGCGGTATGACGCAGTGAAGAACCCTGAGCTGGAGACAACCAGGCTATGGCTGCTCACAGACTACAGGGCGAGCTGCAATCACACGGAGACCGTGCAGACAGCCGTAAACGGCGCTGCAAGGCCCAAAAACCCTCCTCTACTTTATCCTATGTAGTGTTTTTCCACAAATTAGCTGGAGACGGGTGGAAAGACACTAATAGGATTTTTTTAAATAAATTAGCAGCAGACTACACTACTTGAAAAAAAATTAAAATTGATTTGGCGGTATGACGCAGTGAACAACCCTGAGCTGGAGACAACCAGGCTATGGCTGCTCACAGACTACAGGGCGAGCTGCAATCACACGGAGACCGTGCAGACAGCCGTAAACGGCGCTGCAAGGCCCAAAAACCCTCCTCTACTTTATCCTATGTAGTGTTTTTCCACAAATTAGCTGGAGACGGGTGGAAAGACACTAATAGGATTTTTTTAAATAAATTAGCAGCAGACTACACTACTTGAAAAAAAATTAAAATTGATTTGGCGGTATGACGCAGTGAACAACCCTGAGCTGGAGAAAACCAGGCTATGGCTGCTCACAGACTACAGGGCGAGCTGCAGTCACACGGAGACCGTGCAGACAGCCGTAAACGGCGCTGCAAGGCCCAAAAACCCTCCTCTACTTTATCCTATGTAGTGTTTTTCCACAAATTAGCTGGAGACGGGTGGAAAGACACTAATAGGATTTTTTTGAATAAATTAGCAGCAGACTACACTACTTGAAAAAAAAAAAAAAAAAAAAAGAACAGTATGAGGCAATGAACCACCCTCCCTGAACTGAATACAACCAGCTATGGATGGCCTATGTGGCTGCACTCAGACTAGAGAGTGGGCTGCACTCACACACACACACACACAGACCTTGCAGATCGCTGTGAAAACAGCGCTACAAGGCAAAAGCAAGGTGAATAGTAGGTGAACACAGCGGTTGCTAAATTAGCCTTTGGAAAGCACAAAGAAGCAAATCGCTATCTCTAAACTGTCCCTCAGTCAGCAAACAGCGTCCTGTCACTAACTGAATTCACAGCAGAGTGATCGCAAAATGGCGCCAGCGACTTTTAAACTGCAGCATGACATCATTTCAGCAGCCAATCACAGCCTTGCCAGTAGTTTCATGCCCTCCATGCTAAACAGGATGTGCCCACACTTGGAATCATTCTCATTGGCTGAATTTCTGCATTTTGAATCTTGGAACTTCCGATTCCGGTATCCGATACGCGGCAAGTATCGGAATACCGGTATCGGAATTCCGATACCGCAAGTATCGGCCGATACCCGATACTTGCGGTATCGGAATGCTCAACACTAGTGAGAACCCATTTCCAGGAAGAACTCAGCCACCTCTTCCACCAGAAAAAGTCCATGGTGAAGAAGAGTACATTCTGGATGAAATTCTGGACTCTAGAAGATTTAGGGGAAGATTAAAATTGGGTGCAATGGAGGGTTTCCAGACCAGAAGATAATTCATGGGAGCCAGAGTGCAACATCCATGCACCCAGGCTTACGGGAGCCTATCATCAGAGGCATCCAGAGAAGCCAGCGCCTGCTGCTCCCTTGTACTGACCTCAGGCTATTCCTGACTATGCAGCCTGCTGATCCTTTAACTAAACTGCTGTTCCCGTGTACTGACCTCGGGCTATTCCTGACCATGCAACCTGCTGATCCTTTAACTAAACTGCTGCTCCCGTGTACTGACCTCAGGCTATTCCTGACTATGCAACCTGCTGATCCTTTAACTAAACTGCTGCTCCCGTGTACCGACCTCTGGCTATTCCTGACTATGCAACCTGCTGATCCTTTAACTAAACTGCTGCTCCCGTGTACTGACCTCAGGCTATTCCTGACTATGCAACCTGCTGATCCTTTAACTAAACTGCTGCTCCCATGTACCGACCTCTGGCTATTCCTGACTATGCAACCTGCTGATCCTTTAACTATACTGCTGCTCCCGTCTACCAACCTCTGGCTATTCCTGACTATACAACCTGCTGATCCTTTAACTACTGTATACTGCTGCTCCCGTGTACCGAGCTCTGGCTATTCCTGACTAGGCAACCTGCTGATCCTTTAACTAAACTGCTGCTCCCATGTACCGACCTCTGGCTATTCCTGACTATGCAACCTGCTGATCCTTTAACTAAACTGCTGCTCCCATGTACCGACCTCTGGCTATTCCTGACTATACAACCTGCTGATCCTTTAACCAAACTGCTGCTCCCGTGTACCGACCTCTGGCTATTCCTGACTATGCAACCTGCTGATCCTTTAACTATACTGCTGCTCCCGTCTACCAACCTCTGGCTATTCCTGACCATGCAACCTGCTGATCCTTTAACTAAACTGCTGCTCTCGTGTACTGACCTCAGGCTATTCCTGACTATGCAACCTGCTGATCCTTTAACTATACTGCTGCTCCCGTGTACCGACCTCTGGCTATTCCTGACTATGCAACCTGCTGATCCTTTAACTAAACTGCTGCTCCCATGTACCGACCTCTGGCTATTCCTGACTATGCAACCTGCTGATCCTTTAACTAAACTGCTGCTCCCATGTACCGACCTCTGGCTATTCCTGACTATACAACCTGCTGATCCTTTAACCAAACTGCTGCTCCCGTGTACCGAGCTCTGGGTATTCCTGACTATGCAACCTGCTGATCCTTTAACTATACTGCTGCTCCCGTGTACCGAGCTCTGGCTATTCCTGACTATGCAACCTGCTGATCCTTTAACTATACTGCTGCTCCCGTGTACTGACCTCTGGCTATTCCTGACTAGACTACCTGCCAGTGCTTCCCCTAGTGGTTGCAATACCACTACTCCAACCCAGGTCAGTCCATAATACTGACACTATTTTAACATATTTATAAAGATGTTATGTTGCACACACCTCAATCAAATATATAGTACAAAGGGCTTGTTAGGAAGGGTATTAATATAAGAATAAATACATGATGGAGATTTGGGAGGCATGGGGGAGCTGTCAGGGTTCCCTTTAACAAGGTTGTCCACTATTGGATAAGCCCTTATGAATGGCTGCACTGTGCAGTATCAAATAAGAGCACTGTATACCTACCTTATGAACCAGCGCCATTCCTCTGGTCTACACATTATGCCCCCTCTGTTCACAACCTTAATAATGTCACTTGATTGTTGCACCCGTCACTGTTCTGTTAGAGCTGAGTCGGAAACACAAGGAATCAATCAGAAGTAAAAGCAAGAAGAGCAAAATACCAATACGATCACTGACATCAGACATGTCATAGAGGCATCCAACTAGGATCCAGTGTTACCCCTATTGGCCGCTGAACCCTGTCCTGCCATTAGCCCTCTGACTAGCCCAGCCACTAGTCCTGCAGGTCGTGGTTCTGTGTGCTGGCGGCTCCTGAGGACAACATGTTAGTTAGAATCCCATCCAGATCTCCCATGTCCTGCATTAAACTAGGCTTACGTAATCTTTTATTAGGAGATTTAGTGAGTGATCAGGTAGTGAACGGGATATTGTGATGTGTCTTTACATTTTCTTTCCTGCCGCCTTTGTTTACCAGGATGAAGATCACATCATTGCAGTTTGCACAGTCAGCAATGATGTCTCTCGGGGAAACAACACACACCATATATTTGATGTCACCTTTCCCTCAGGGCTCTTTCATTTGCTACATACAGGATTTTATTCTATTGCCACCTGAAGAAATTCACCATTTGGGTAATGTAACACAGACTGAAAATACAAAAGACTACTTACAAAACAATTACTTGTGTAGCCTTGGCACTTGGGCTCAGTGCACTGTTTCACCCCTTTTTTATTGCAGAGCTTGAGTGATGCTACTAACATAAGGTCCCTGACCTAGTATTATATTAACGACCCGCTGTCTTAAACTCTTCCTAGCGCTGTTTACTATACATGTATTTAGCAAAAAATTGTGTGCCGTCCCCCTTATTTTTAATAGCCAGCAAAGGCAAAGCAGACAGTGGTACGCTACTAATAAGCTGGGAAGGTCATGGATATTGGCCCCTTCCCAGTCTATTAAGACCATTCCTAAGTCGCCCCCGGAATGGCATATCCATTAGATGCGCTAATTCTGGCGCTTTAGCCTTGGCTCTTCCCAATTGCCCTGGTGCGGTAGCAACAGGGTAAAGGGATTGCAGGGTTCATGTCAGCAGCTGGCACCCCCATTACCAACCCCATAGTCAAAAGAAATAAACACCCACCCACAAAAGTCCTTTATTTGTAAAAATCACTTCCTGACAGTTTAGAGATCGTTAAGAGAACGTAGCCCCATGGACGGGAGCAGCAGTCAATGCAGGTTCTCACGCCGTGATCCGCGAGACCCTGGCTGCTGTGATGCACCGCTCATCATTCTGGCTCTCGCGCTGCCCTCTGTGTGACCAGGTGGCTGTGAACTGCAGTAACATTTCTGACATCACAGCAGCAGAGTTCTCACGGAGTCCAGCGTGAGAATCGGCTTTGACTGCTGCTCCAGTGGATGGATGAGATCTCGCCCGCAGTGACACTGTGTGTGCATGTGTAAAAAGAAGGACCGGGCCGTGGGCTGTCTCCTCTGTTGTCTGGCGAAAAGCTTAGGGACCGGACCCACCCTTGTATCAAGGAGTAGGGTGTGTGGCTAAGTTGCAAAAGCCACAGCGCGCGGGGAAGTAGACAGACTTGGCGTGAACAGACAGCGCGCAGCAGGGAGAAGTGAGTGCTCTGTCCCTCAAATGCTGCAGCAGCGCAGGCCCGCACCCGAGCATCCCCGCTGCCACCTGCAGAGACTGTGCACAGAGATGTGCTGTGTGCCCGCTGGCACTCACAGAGCAAGGTGCCAAACGCTTCGGACCCGTGAGTACCACGCGTGTGCAGCCTGAGGGACCGAGTGTGTGACCGTTATCTGCGCCCTGACCCTCCGGTGTATATTTGCCACGTTATGCTCAAACAGCACTGTGGCCAGTACCCTATCTACCGCATCAGTATATGGACTAGGGGCTCAGCGGATGTATCAGAGACTAACCGCTGCAGCCAGAAAATGGAAACTTCACCGGACCAACCCCACACCAGCTGTTGTTGGCGCCATCCCTTGCCTTGTAACTCCCACAGCCTGAAAACCGACTGACTGGATAGGTTAATCCTACCAGAACTACCATATTTTCTGGTGTATAAGATGACTGGGGGTATAAGACGACCCCCAACTTTTCCATATAAAATTTGGAGTTTGGGATATACTAGCCGTATAAGACGGGGGTCATCTTATACGCTGGGTATCGTCTTATATGGCGTGTGCAGTCCGGATGGTTCCCAGGGTCTGGAGGAGAGGAGACTCTCCATCAGGCCCTGGGATCCATATTAATTTAAAAAAAAATGAATAAAAATAAAAAATATGGACATACTTACCGTCTGACGGCCCCCGGCTCTCAGCGGTGTAAGCGGCGGCCTCCGTTCCCAAGGATGCATTGCGCTCAGGACCGGAGATGAGTATATCCATATTTTTTATCTTCAGTCTTTTTTTTTTTTACATTAATATTGATCCCATGGCCTGGGAACCATCCAGGACAGCTCCTTGCACACGCCGTACCCAGCGTATAAGACGACCCCTGACTTTTGAGAAGATTTCCAGGGGTTAAAAAGTCATCTTATATGCCGGAAAATATGGTATTACTGTACACTGTGAATCACCAGATCCTCTTCACTATGCTCCGCTCTATAGGCCTCAAGGACACAGCCCTCTCCTGGTTCTCCTCCTACCTCTCTGACGGCTCCGTCACTGTATCTTTAGCTGACTCCTCTTCCTCTCCTCGTCCCCTTACTATCGGGGTTCCGCAGGGCTCAGTCCTAGGCCCCCTCCTCTTCTCTCTTTACACGGCCCCTATTGGACAAACAATCAGCAGATTTGGGTTCCAGTATCATCTCTATGCTGACGACAACCAATTATACACTTCTTCCCCTGACATCACTAAAATCTAAATCTCTCCAAAACGGAACTTCTTGTGTTTCTCCCTTCTACTAACCTCACTATACCTAACATC
The DNA here is from genome assembly GCF_051348905.1 of Ranitomeya variabilis. Classification (NCBI taxonomy): domain Eukaryota; kingdom Metazoa; phylum Chordata; class Amphibia; order Anura; family Dendrobatidae; genus Ranitomeya; species Ranitomeya variabilis. Next base: position 1,052,863,565 of record NC_135232.1, on the reverse strand, counting down.
GAAAGTACCCTGGAGGGTTCAACCATAACTCCCAAGCAGCATGCCCGCTGTCTTGGGGTCATATTCGACACCAAACTTTCCTTTACTCCCTATATCCGATCACTCACTCGCTCTTGTCACCTGCATCTTAAAAACATCTCCAGAATCCGACCTTTTCTCACCTTTGAAACAGACTCTTACTGTCGCTCTTATTCATTCCCGTCTGGACTACTGCAACTCTCTTCTAATCGATCTCCCTCTTATCAACTTTCTCCTCTCCAATCCATCTTGAATGCGGCAGCCAGGGTCATATTTCTGTCCAACTGCTTCACCGATGTCTCCATCTTGTGCCAGTCATTACACTGGCTACCCATTCGCTACAGGGTCCAGTATAAACTCATCTCTCTCACCCACAAAGCTCTCCACAGTTCTGCACCGCCTTATATCTCCTCTCTCATCTCTGTCTATCGCCCTACACGTGCCCTCCGTTCTACAAATGACCTAAGACTAACATCCCCCGTAATCCGAACCTCGCACCTCCGTCTCCAAGACTTCTCTCGTGCTGCTCCAGCTCTCTGGCATGCACTTCCCCAGACGATCAGACTGACACCTAGCCCCGACCTATTCAAGCGAGCTTTAAAAACCCATCTCTTCAAACAAGCCTACCACATCAACTACTCAGTAAACTAACTTTGCCCTGTTCCCTCTCTCCAAATATTACTCTGAATCTTAACCCTACTATTCATCTGTCTCCACACCCTCCATGCACATGATAACTGCACTTGATACTTGACTATTGCACTTAAACACACGGGCTGATGACCGGATCATGCAGCTTTGTATGAAAATCCCTATTTATTATAATTGCCAGACCTGAAATAATAAGCACTTTTCACCTATTGTGTTCCCCCATTTCATTGTAGATTGTAAGCTTGCGAGCAGGGACCTCACTCCTAATGTCACTGTTTAAATTGTCTTAACTCGTACTGAATTTATTGTTTGTACATGTCCCCGCTTAATTGTAAAGTGCTGCGGAATATGTTGGCGCTATATAAATAAAAAATATTTTTTATTATTACTGTTACTAAATCAGTTGTTCCTTCAATCAGTATATCCTTTTATATCTGAACTGCTTATTTTCCCCCATTTAACTGTTTACCTCCCTGTGTGGAGTATCTCTGTGTTAATTAAAATTGTTCACCCTTGCTCTGCCTCTTGTCCGTCACTGCATCCTGCTCACACGCACTCGCTGGCCTCCTGCAGCGTTAGTGCAGACATGCAGGGCCTGGGATTGACACTGCTCTAGGCAAGCGAAGAGGAGAGAAATGTGTGCAGCATTTGCTCTTGGCCCTTAGACGGTGAACGAAGGAGCATCATTTGTGCATGAAATAACACATTTTTTCTGTACATCTAAACAGGTGAAATCTGTCCTGCAGGTATGCGTTCTATAGTCCCCTGTAGAGGGGTATAAGTAGACGAAGTGACAGACATCCTATAAGATTTGGTCTACAAATATCTACAAGACTACAATCTGAACTCTACAATAAGTTGATTTTTTTTCTAGGAGATGGCTATGAGCAGTTTGTACTTTGGGAGCCAAGCAGGCTCGGACTGGCCCAAAGGAGAACAGGTGAATTCCCCGGTAGGCCCCTGTGCAGGAGTGGGCCCCCCAGCTTTCTACATGAGCAGTACTTGGCCCAAAAATCCTGATTCTCTATGTACAGACAATGGCAGCATCTTATCAGTCATTTAACAAACTAACTAGCCTAATGTATAACAGGTTTGTGATAAAGGGTAATGCAATACTTACATGTAGCTGAAAAGGGGGCCCTCAGAGTCAGTTTTACTGGTGGGCCCTTGGAATTCCAGTCTGACATTGGAGCCAAGTACATTAAATATTAGTTGAATATTTTCCATAAGATATTCCATAAATGTCTGACAAATGCAAGACCCACCTTTAGAACCTTCACCAATTCCACAAAAAGTATCCCTCCTGTCTGACCTGTGAAGGCGGCTGACAGCAGACATGTCCAGACGGAGGATGAATGGATAGACAAGTGTGTTTGATTTTTTTTTTCTGAGACTCCCATAAAATCAGATATTTGTGGCAAATTCTATGCAATAATTTTTGGGGAATGTGGAAAACCCACTTACCGTAATTGCAAAAGTTGCAAAATGATGAGAGCGAATTAAGTAATGAAGAGGATTACAGATCAAAGAAGCACACTACTAATCTCTTCCTACGTCAGATGTTTCATTATTACGTTCCATTTAAAGGGAATCTGTCACTGGATTTTTCCACCTAATTTGAGAGTAGCATGGTGTAGGGACATAGACTCTGATTCCAGAGATGTGTCACTTACTGGGCTGCTTAGTGTAGATTTGATAAAATCCGTGTTTTAGGAGGAAATTATCACTAGAGGACTAGTAAAGCTGCTGCCATGTAGTCCTCCATATTCATGAGCTCGGTGTAGCTCCGCTCCACCACTGATTGGCAGTTTTCTGCATATGCACAGTGTACACAGAAAGCAGCCAATCAGTGGTGGGGGCGGGGTTATACAGGGCTCAGCATTTGAGCACTGCTAGATCTGCAGCAGAGAAAGCAGTGATTACATCAAAACTGCAGTAAGCAGCCCAATAAGTGATAAATTACTGAGATCAGGGTCTCTGCCCCTACATTAAGCTGCCATCACAAGAGTTACCAAAAACCTGGTGACAGATTCCCTGTAACTATCCTCATACCACTACATTGGATGACTGCCCTGTACTTTGTCGGTGGCTGTATTAGTCACTTCTGTACAAGTGGAGATCTAAAAAGGAAAGTATTGGAGGCCTTAGAATTCATTGTGTCCTCTACTAAGTACATGATCTAATCGCAGCACACAATAACGAAATAGTTTTTTCTAAGCTCCAGTCACTTGATTCCCATGAGAGCGATTCCACACAACAAACAAACTGCAACTTTAATTTACAAGTCAGAGTAAATACATGGCAGGATCTGTACCCGGAGACTTACCAGTAATAGCTGCCGTGGTTCATTAGGTAAGAAGTAAATGAGCTCATGGGATTACAGGCCGGCTGCATTGTGCAACATCTCAGTACACATAGGAAATCCTCGCCATCCACGGTATTACCACGGACCCCGGCCGCACGCACCTGATCACACCCCTATTTACTGCAGATCCTTCTACATTAATGTCATCAGAAAAGTAACTGTTATTGAAATCTGTTTTTTGTTTACGGTAAATGTATTTTTTTACTTTTCAATTTTCCGTTCTGCTCTCTATATTGACTTTTTTTTTATTTGAAATCTTGCAATTTTTGCAAGATTTCTTGTTCTTTAAATTACAAAGTAATGCAAGATTCACTATGCGATATCACAGCTCGCCTTCTGCAACGCCCTTCACAATGACAATGACACAATGATGAGAGAATGCTCATTAAAGGGCTTATCCAGTGAAAACAAGTTATCACCTACCCATGGATAGGCAAAGTCTCACTCACTAGTGGGCATCCAACCAATTGGCTGAACGGGAAACCTTTATCCCCATTACAAAATGGAGTGACAGGTTGGATGCCCGATCACGCTCCATTCGTTCTATATCAAGCTCCTGAAAAAGCGGAGTGCAGCGCTCGGCAGCCCAAAGGGAATAAAAGGAGATGCGGGGGAGCATGCACACTGGTGCTCCATCCTAGAGGAGATAAAAATGCCTATTTCTGCCGATCACTGAGGGTCCCAGCGGCCGGATCCCCACTGATCAATAAGTTATCACCTACTTGTTTCCACTGGACAACCTTAAATACTTTAATACAATTCAGTAGGGTCTGAGTCAATCTGTCTATCTGCCTAAGAGGAAGTAGGAGACTAATATTAGGCCAAATAGTCAGTGTGAAAATTGCTAAATATTTTTTTAAATGTTTTGAACAGCTGACATGTGCCCGCAATAAGCATGGGCGGAATCGCGATCCGCCTGCGCCTATTAACTAGTTAAATGCCGCTGTCAAACGCTGACAGCGGCATTTAACAAGTGCTTCTGGCCATCCGGCCGGAAATGCGCGCACCGGTGACCCCCGTCACATGATCAGCATGACAACCAGAGGTCTCCTTGAGACCTCTATGGTTGTTGATGCCAGATTGCTATGAGCGCCACCCTGTGGTCGGCACTCATAGCAATGCTGTAATTCTACTACATAGAGGCAAACTGAAAATTATATTAATATTAAAAATATTTAAAAAATATATTTTTTAAAATATGAAAACAAAAATATATGAAAGTTTAAATCACCCCCCTTTTGCCCCATTCAAAATAAAACAATAAAAAAAAAATCAAACCTACACATATTTGATATCGCTGTGTTCATAATCGCCCGATCTATGAATAAAAAAAAGGATTAACCTGATCGCTAAACGTCGCAGTGAGAAAAAAAGTCAAAACGCAGAATTACGGGTTTTTTTGTTGCCGCGACATTGCATTAAAATGCAATAACGGGCGATCAAAAGAACGTATCTGCACCAAAATGTTATCGTTAAAAATGTCAGATTGGCACGCAAAAAAATAAGCCCTCACCCAACCTGTGATCACGAAAACTGGAGACGCTACGGGTAACAGAAAATTGCACAATATTTTTTTTTTTTAATTTTTGGCAAAGTTTGGAATTTTTTTTCACCACTTAGATAAAAAAGAACCTAGAGATGTTTGGTGTCTATGCACTTGTAATGACCTGGAAAATCATAATGGCAGGTCAGTTTTAGCTTCTAGTCAACCTAGCAAAAAAGCCAAACAAAAAACAAGTGTGGGATTGCACTTTTTTTTGCAATTTCACCGCACTTGGAATTTTTTCCCATTTTCTAGTACATGACATGGTAAAACCAATGGAGTCACTCAAAAGTACAACTCGCCCTGCAAAAACTAAGCCCTTATATTGCCATATTGAGGGAAACATAAAAAAGTTATGGCTCTGTGAAGGAGGGGAGGGAAAAACGAAAAAGCAAAAAGCTCCAGGGGTTAAGGGGTGGTCCGAACGCAAATCATTTTTCTCCTAACTCCCTATCTAAATAGTCCCATAATTACAAGCTATTTTCTAATGTACTTGCTTTAAAAATTCCCTACCGTTCCCTTACTACACTATCTAACTGCTTTTGTATTTTTTTTTCTATTTCCTGACTGAATATGAATTGTTTGAGTATCACCAGTGCATGCTGGGATATGCAGCTGAAGCATCATTGGGGGGGAGGCTGCAGTCACTGCCACAGCCTCTGCCCGATCCCTGAAACCAAGCATCAGCAGTGGCGCTCGTTTTAGGAGCGATGCTGTCCCTGCGGTGTCTCCCTTGTTCAGGGTCTGTCCCGTGCACAGTCTGTTCCAGTGCCCTGTGCAGTGAGCGCAGCATCCGGTCTGTTGTCTGTATAGATTAATAGCAATAAGCTGGAAGCAGAGTGGTGTCACTATACCCAGCGTGCAGGAAACCAGCACCGCTCCCACAAGTGCCATCGCTGGTCTCTGCGGGATATAGTGACATAAGCCAAAGTGAAAAGCCATTTTCAATAAGCACCAACAAATGGGCCAGAGAGAGACGGGGGATTACCACAGCTGCTCATCAAATTCATGACTAGCAGCGTTCGCTACGCCACAAATCTTACTCTAGGCAGTGACTGGAGTAGGATTTTTAGTGATCAATCAATCACAGTTCCTTACTGAAATCAGTAAGGCTGTATGTGTTATACTTGCTAGTGGTGGGTCCTCAGTATCAAAAGATGGTTGTGAGGAGCTGGCCATGGACTAAAGACTGTGTGTACCAGTAGTGTAGCTACTGAGGGAGTGTGTGTACCAGTAGTGTAGCTACCGAGGGAGTGTGTGTACCAGCAGTGTAGCTACCGAGGGGGCAGTGGCACTGGGCCCCGTGCTCTGAAGGGGCCCACCCGGAGCTACGCTATGTAACTGTATGGGCGAGCACATCGCGCCGATACAGTTACACTCTGCGGCAGGGAGAATCGATCTCCCTGCGCTGCCGCCCGGCCGCTATGGGGCCCCTCAGCAGGCGGGGGGGCTCCCCCACCCATCAGGTTCAGCTGTATCAGCATCAAGCCGATACAGATGACCGCATTGATGAGAGAGGAAGCGTTAAGCAGAATTAGGGCTTGTTTCCATTTGCAAGAAACACGTCCGTGTCTCGCATGTGGAAACCAAGCTCTGGCGCGGAGCGTGCGGCTCCATGTGTTGCTATGCGGCTGCACAGCTCCGCTCCCAAGTGCCGGCACCAGAGCTTGGTTTCCACATGCGAGACACGGACATGTTTCTCGCAAATGGAAACAAGCCTTTACAGACTTGCTATGAGTGCCAACCACAGGGTGGCACTCATAGCAATCTGGCAGCAACAACCATAGAGGTCTCAAGGAGCCCTCTGGTTGTCATGCCGACACACTAATAACCCCCGATCACATGACGGGGGTCACCGATGTACACATTTCCGGCCAGATGGCTGGAAGCGCTTGTTAAATGCCGCTGTCAGAGTTTGACATCGGCATTTAACTAGTTAAAGGGAACCTGTCACCCCCAAAATCGATGATGAGGTAAGCTCACCGTCATCAGGGGTTTATCTACAGCATTCCGTAATGCTGTAGATAAGCCGCCGATGTTACCAGAAAGAGGAGAAAAAGACATTAGATTATACTCACCCAGGGGCGGTCCCGCTCCGATGGGCATCTCAGGTCCGGTCCGGAGCCTCCCATCTTCATTCCATTACGTCCTCTTCTGGTCTTCACGCCGTGGCTCTGGCTCTGGCGCTGTGTACATTGTCTGCTCTGTTGAGGGCAAAGCAAAGTACTGCAGTGCGCAGGCGCCGGAAAGGTCAGAAAGGCCCGGCGCCTGCGCACTACAGTACTTTGCTCTGCCCTCAACAGGGCAGACAACGTACGCCTGCGCCGGAGCCGCAGCAGGAAGACCAGAAGAGGACGTCATGGAATGCAGATAGGTGGCGCCGGAGCGGACCTGAGACACCCATCGGAGCGGGACCGACCGCCCAGGTAAGTATAATCTAACCTCTTTTTCTCTTCTTTCGGGTAACATCGGGGGCTTATCTACAGCATTCCAGAATGCTGTAGATAAGCCCCTGATGACGGTGGGCTTAGATCATCATCGATTTTGGGGGTGACAGGTTCCCTTTAATAGGCGCAGATGGATCGTGATTCCACCAGCGCTTATTGGGGACACATGTCAGCTGTTCAAAACATCTGACATGTCCCGGTTTTGATGTGGGCTCACCGCCGCAGCTCACATCAAAGCGGGGGATACTGCCATCGGACGTGCTATCCCATCCGATTGCAGAAAGGGGATAAAAGCTGACATAGTGTTTGCCATTATTACCTCTTTGAGGTCAGGCATTCCACCGTCTGACTGCTCTAACTGTTATTACGCTCAATTTAGCTGTTCAGGTTCAGCAGGTTCAACAAAGCTACAGTTAAAAGTTTGGTTCAGGACCGCTCTGGACCCAAACCCAATAGAAGTCAATGTGGACTCGAACATCTGTACTTTAAATTGGCTGTAAAATGGTGATGGGGGCTTCAACAGGAAGCCAAATGGAGGTAAGATCAGGACAATTGCCCTGCAAACAAATATTGTTAGTAAAACATCTTAAAATAACATAGAATAAAAACAAACAAACATAATCTTAAACCAGGAGGCAGAGGTCCAAGTGGAGCAGGAGGTTGAGGAGGATGTGGTAGCGTAGGTGGAAGAGTAGGAAGAGGTAGCCAACACTGTTTTTTTAATTAGTATTTATTTTTTGGGAGGTATTCTGAAAACAGACATTGTAATAATCTGCTGGCCACTCTCTCTCTCTGAATACAGGTTGTGAAATCCTCTGTCATTCTTTGGGTTGAAAACAATGAGGAGAGAATCAAATAGGAGATATGGCAATGTTGCTGCTGGTGGTGATGTAGCTGCTGCAGGGAGAGAGAGGCCATGGTCGATCCGTGTCTGCTATGCACAGGGCCGTATTTTCCACTAGGCACTTGAGGGCATGTGCCTAGGGGACCAGGATGCGGGGGGTCAAAGTTTATTTTTTTTAAAGTCCGGGGTCAAACCACGTGACCGCTCAGCAGAAGAAGAAGCTGCCGCATCGGGACAGAGATGCAGTGCGGTGTGAGGAGGGTGAGTATGATGGGGAGGATGGAGGAGGACGTGGGAGGATGGAGGAGGACAGGGAGGTTGGAGGAGTATGGGGGAGGATGGAGGAGGATGGAGGAGACGGGGGAGGATGGAGGAGAACGGAGGAGGATGTGGAGCCCAGCCATGCATACAAGATGGGACAGGGGAGCCATGCATACAAGATGGGATGGGGGGAGACATGAATACAAGATGGGACAGGGGAGCCATGCATACAAGATGGGGTGGGGGGAGCCATGCATACAAGATGGGATGGAGGGAGCCATGAATACAAGATGGGACAGGGGGAGCCATGCATACAAGATGGGACGGGGGAGCCATGCATACAAGATGGGACAGGGGAGCCATGCATACAAGATGGGACATGGGGCCATGCATACAAGATGGGACAGGGGAGCCATGCATACAAGATGGGACCTGGGGAGCCATGCATACAAGATGGGAGGGGGGAGCAGAGACATGCATACAAGATGGGACAGGGGAGCCATGCATACAAGATGGAACAGAGGGAGCCATGCATATAAGATGGGACAGGGGGAACCATGCATACAAGATGGGACAGGGGAGCCATGTATACAAGATGGGACTGGGGGAGCCATGTATACAAGATGGGAGGGGGGATGTTATGATCCTTAGTGGTTGAGGATCACAAATTACTCCAGCTAAGTAACAAACATAGGACAAGCTCTAGGGAGGTGGCAAACTGGACTGACCGCAAATCTGAACCTATCCAAACACACTAGAAGTAGCCGGTGAACGTGCCTAAAAATCCTAGACATCTCGAGCCAGCCTGAGGAACTAACTACCCCTAGAGAGAGAGAAAGACCTCTCTTGCCTCCAGAGAAATAATCCCCAAAGATATAGAAGCCCCCAACAAATAATAACGGTGAAGTAAGAGGAAGGCACATACACAGGGGTGAAAGCAGATTCAGCAAATGAGGCCCACTAATACTAGATAGCAGAAAATAGAAAAGGGAATCTATGCGGTCAGTAAAAAACCCTTACAAAAAATCCACTCTGAGACTTCAAGAACCCCCACACCAACCCACGGTGTGGGGGGAGAAACTCAGTCCCCTAGAGCAACCAGCAAGCGAGGAAATCACATTTTAGCGAGCTGGACTAAAAACATAATGAACGCTGATAATCAAAAAATGCTCAAACAAAAACTTAGCTTGTCTTGGAGAGACTGGGAGCAAGGTAATCACAAGGAATCTGAAGAGCACTGAATACATTGATAGCAGGCAAGGAACTGAATATCCAGGTGAGCTAAATAGGAAACCAACCAGGATAACGAACCAGCTGATGCTGCAACCTGCAGAAAGACAACACTACACAGTACCGCTTGTGACCACTAGAAGGAGCCCAAAAATAGAGTTCACAACAGGGGGAGCCGAGTTATGCATACAATATGGGACAGAGGGAGCCATGCATACAAGATGGGATGGGGGGAGCCATGCATACAAGATGGGACAGGGCAGCCGAGCCATGCATACAAGATGGGAAGGGGGGAGCCGTGCCATGCATACAAGATGGGTCAGACGAGCCATGCATATAAGATGGGATGGGGGGAGCCATGCATACAAGATGGGACGGTGGAGCCATGCATACAAGATGGGACAGAGGAGCCATGCATATAAGATGGGACAGGGGGAGCCATGCATACAAGATGGGGGGGGAGCCGAGACATACATACAAGATGGGACCGGGGGAGCCATCCATATAACAGGGGGAACCACACAGAGCAGGACAGGACAGGGGGAACCACACATACCGGGATAGGGATGTGGGGACAATATACCGTATATACTCGAATATAAGCGACCCGAGTATAAGCCGACCCCCCTAATTTTGCAACAAAAAACTGGGAAAACTTATTAACTCGAGTATAAGCCTAGGGTGGAAAATGCAGCAGCTACCGGCAAATGTCAAAAACAAAAATAGATACCAATAAAAGCAAAATTAATTGAGACATCAGTAGGTTAAGTGTTTTTGAATATCCATATTGAATCAGGAGCCCCATAAGACGCTCTATACAAAATACGCCCCATATAATGCTCCATAAAATTTATGATGGGCCCCATAAAATGCTCCATACGGATATTTAGCCCATATAATGCTGCACAAATGCTGATTATGGCCCCATAAGATGCTCCATATAACAATGTGCCACATATAATGCTCCATACAGTTCTTTATGGCCCCATAGATGCTCCATATAACAATGTGCCACATATAATGCTCCATACAGTTCATTATGGCCCCATAAGATGCTCCATATAACAATGTGCCACTTATAATGCTCCATACAGTTCTATATGGCCCCATAAGATGCTCCGTATAACAATGTGCCACTTATAATGCTCCATACAGTTCTTTATGGCCCCATAAGATGCTCCATATAACAATGTGCCACATATAATGCTCCATACAGTTCTTTATGGCCCCATAAATGCTCCATATAACAATGTGCCAAATGTAATGCTCCATACATTTCATTATGGCCACCATAGATGCTCCATATAACATTGAGCCACATGTAATGCTCCATACAGTTCATTATGGCCCCATAGATGCTCCATATAACAATGTGCCACATATAATGCTCCATACAGTTCATTATGCCCCATAAGATGCTCCATATAGCAATGTGCCACATATAATGCTCCATACAGTTCATTATGGCCCCATAGATGCTCCATATAACAATGTGCCCCATATAATGCTCCATGCAGTTCATTATGGCCCCATAAGATGCTCCATATAACAATGTGCCCCCTATAATGCTCCATGCATTTCATTATGGCCCCATAAGATGCTCCATATAACAATGTGCCACATATAATGCTCCATACAGTTCATTATGGCCCCATAAGATGCTCCATATAACAATGTGCCACATATAATGCTCCATACAGTTCTTTATGGCCCCATAAGATGCTCCATATACAAATGTGCCCCATATAATGCTCCATGCAGTTCATTATGGCCCCATAGATGCTCCATATAACATTGTGCCACATATAATGCTCCATGCAGTTCATTATGGCCCCATAGATGCTCCATATAACAATGTGCCAAATGTAATGCTCCACACAGTTCATTATGGCCTCATAGATGCTCCATATAACAATGTGCCCCATATGATGCTCCATACAGTTCATTATGGCCCCATAGATGCTCCATATAACAATGTGCCAAATGTAATGCTCCATACAGTTCATTATGGCCCCATAGATGCTCCATATAACAATGTGCCACATATAATGCTCCATACAGTTCATTATGGCCCCATGAGATGCTCCATATACAAATGTGCCACATATAATGCTCCATACAGTTCATTATGGCCCCATAGATGCTCCATATAACAATGTGCCCCATATGATGCTCCATACAGTTCCTTATGGCCCCATAAGATGCTCCATATAACAATGTGCCACATATAATGCTCCATGCAGTTCATTATGGCCCCATAGATGCCCCATATAACAATGTGCCCCATATAATGCTCCATACAGTTCATTATGGCCCCATAGATGCTCCATATAACAATGTGCCACATACAGTTATATGAAAAAGTTTGGGCACCCCTATTAATCTTAAGCTTAATGTTTTATAAAAATTCTTTTTTTTGCAACAGCTATTTCAGTTTCATATATCTAATAACTGTTGGACACAGTAATGTTTCTGCCTTGAAATGAGGTTTATTGTACTAACAGAAAATGTGCAATCTGCATTCAAACAAAATTTGACAGGTGCATAATTATGGGCACCTCACCAGAAAAGTGACATTAATATTTAGTAGATCCTCCTTTTGCAAAAATAACAGCCTCTAGTCGCTTCCTGTAGCTTTTAATGAGTTCCTGGATCCTGGATGAAGGTATTTTTGACCATTCCTCTTTACAAAACAATTCCAGTTAAGTTTGATGGTCGCGGAGCATGGACAACCCTCTTCAAATGATCCCACAGATGTTCAATGATATTCAGGTCTGGGGACTGGGGTGGCCATTCCAGAACAGTGTAATTGTTCTTCTGCATGAATGCCTGAGTATATTTGGAGCGGTGTTTTGGATCATTGTCTTGCTGAAAGATCCATCCCCTGCGTAACTTCAACTTTGTCAATGATTCATGAACATTATTGTCAAGAATCTGCTGATACTGAGAGGAATGCATGCGTCCCTCAACTTTAACAAGATTCCCGGTGCCGGCATTGGCCACATAGCCCCAAAGCATGATGGAACCTCCACCAAATTTTACTGTGGGTAGCAAGTGTTTTTCTTGGAATGCTGTGTTTTTTTGCCACCATGCATAACGCCTTTTTGTATGACCAAACAACTCGATCTTGGTTTCATCAGTCCACAGGACCTTCTTCCAAAAAGAAATTGGCTTCTCCAAATGTGCTTTTGCATACCTCAGCCGACTCTGTTTGTGGCGTGCTTGCAGAAACGGCTTCTTTCGCATCACTCTCCCATACAGCTTCTCCTTGTGCAAAGTGCGTTGTATAGTTGACCGATGCACAGTGACACCATCTGCAGCAAGTTGATGCTGCAGCTCTCTGGAGATGGTCTGAGGATTGTCCTTGACTGATCTCACCATTCTCTGCCTTTCTGATGTTTTTCTTGGCCTGCCACTTCTGGCCTTAACAAGAACTGTACCTGTGTTCTTCCATTTCCTTACTATGTTATGGGCAGCACGTTGACTTAGTGGTTAGCACTGCAGCCTTGCAGCGCTGGAGTCCTGGGTTCAAATCCCACCAAGGACAACATCTGCAAAGAGTTTGTATGTTTTCTCCGTGTTTGCGTGGGTTTCCTCCGGGCACTCTGGTTTCCTCCCACATTCCAAAGACATACTGATAGGGAATTTAGATTGTGAGCCCCATTGGGGACAGCGATGATAATGTCTGTAAAGCGCTGCGGAATATGTTAGCGCTATATAAAAAATAAAGATTATTATTATTATGTTCCTCACAGTGGAAATTGACAGGTTAAATCTCTTAGGCCTTGTTCACACCATCCTTTTTTGTCTGCAGATTTTTCAGGTCCTGATTTGAGAAAACCCGCAGTGCAAAACCGCGGTGGATTTCCCTGCGGTTTTCTGTGCGGATTCCACTGCGGGTTTCCAACTGCACTTTCCTATTGGTGCAGGTGGAAAACAGTTGCGGAATCCACAGAAAGAAGTGACATGCTACTTCTTTTTTTTCCGCCGAAAATCAGCGCGGATTTTCAGGCGGAAAAAAGGAAAGTGGGCACAGCGGATTTGGTTTTCCATAGGGTAACATTGTACTGTACCCTGCATAGAAAACGTCTGCGGATCCGCAGCTGCAAATCCGCTGCGGATCCGCAGCAAAAACCGCAGCGTGTGAACATAGCCTTAGACAGCTTTTTGTATCCTTCCCCTGAACAACTATGTTGAATAATCTTTGTTTTCAGATCATTTGACAGTTGTTTTGAGGAGCCCATGATGCCACTCTTCAGAGGAGATTCAAACAGGAGAACAACTTGCAAGTGGCCACTTTAAGTAGCTTTTCTCATGATTGCATACACCTGGCTATGAAGTTCAAAGCTCAATGAGGTTACAAAACCAAAAAAAAGTGCTTTAGTAAGTCAGTAAAGAGTAGGTAGGAGTATTTAAAACAAGAAACTGATAAGGGTGCCCATACTTATGCACCTGTCAAATTTTGTTTGAATGCAGATTGCACATTTTCTGTTAGTACAATAAACCTCATTTCAAGGCAGAAACATTACTGTGTTCAACAGTTATTAGATATATGAAACTGAAATAGCTGTTGCAAAAAAAACAATTTTTATAAAACATTAAGCTTAAGATTAATAGGGGTGCCCAAACTTTTTCATATAACTGTAGAATGCTGCTGCTGCAATAAAAAAAAAAAAAATTACATACTCACCTCTTGTTGCTGCCCGCTGTTCCTCAGCATCCCATCTCTCCGCACTGACTGTTCAGGCAGAGCGCGGCGCACACCCTAATACGTCATCGCTCCCTCTGACCTGAACAGTCACTGCAAAGGACGCAGAAGACGAGGCGGCGGTGGAACGCGGAAAGGTGAATATGAAATACTCACCTGCTCCCGGCGCGGTCCCTGGCAGCTTCTCCCAGACAGATGGTCTCCAGCGCCGGCAGCTTCTTCCTCTGTTCAGCAGTCACGTGGTACCGCTCATTACAGTAATGAATATGCGACTCCACCCCTATGGGAGTGGAGTCCATATTCATTACTTTAATGAGCGGTACCACGTGACCGCTGAACAGGGGAAGAAGCTGCCGGCGCCGGAGACCGTGGGACATGCAGGGATCGTGCCAGGAGCTCCAAGAGCAGGTGAGCATCTGACCGTCGTTGCTCCCTCTCACCAGCCGACCCCCCCGCCGACCATGACTCAAGTATAAGCCGAGAGGGGCACTTTCAACCCATTTTTTTGGGGCTGAAGATCTTGGCTTATACTTGAGTATATACGGTATACCCGGCTTATACTCGAGTCAATAAGCTTACCCAGTTTTCTATGGCAAAATTAGGTGCCTCGGCTTATACTCGGATCGGATTTTACTCTAGTAAATACGGTATGTAATATATACACATGTATGTGTGTGGCTATATATATATATAGAATTGTCGCCATTAAAGGAGGGGGGCCCAGACACATTTCTTGCACAGGGGCCCCAAGCTGTCAGTGTCCACCCCTGCCCAGGGATCAATTGTACTCATGGAGCACCCCCACACCGCCGCAGGGCCGAGGGGTACCCGGAGCCGGGCCTCTGGGATCTCAGTCCTGGGGTTGTCACGGTGGCTAGACCCGGTCCGTGGCCCTGTCTGTCAGTGGGGGACGTCCGGTGCAATAAGTGGTGTTGTAACGGTGCAGTTGTGGGGTGCAGGTCGCGATAAATAATGAGGACACCAGGTTGCAGTCTCTTTACCTCTTTACTGAAGATCTCTGGGTCCTCAATCCAGAATACGGCTCACCAGGCTGCGCAAGTCCGGCCGGTCCAATGACACTTCCAGAGTTCTCTTCACAGGAGGAAATCTGTGCCTTCCCCCTAGCGCTATGTGTTGTAGTCCTTCCCTGCTGTGCTTACGGAAAGTACCCCACAACTGTTGTGTCTGTTTCTGATGTTCCCTCACAACTCGACTAGATGATGTTCTGCTAATCCTCCGTCCCTCCCTTAGGTTCGGGTAGGAACGGCACCCGTTTGACGGGTAGGCCTGGAGTTCTTCCGGGACCCTAGAGACGCCCCTCTCCCACAATTGCCTCCCAAGACTTCATAGGTGATTTGAGTTAGACAGCCCGCCTGAGACGGACTGTCCTGCCGCTGTTTGGAGTATTGCTTGACGCTGAATGTTGTTCTACTCCCTCGGCGTTCCGGCCACCGGTATTGCGCCTCAGTAGGATGTTGCTTCGGTCTTACAGCACGACTCCTACTGGTATTTCTCCTTTGCGTGATCCCGTTTCTCACTCAGCACAATCTATCTCTCTTCTAATCCTTTCTTGGGCACCGCCGCTACCCGGAGCAGGCACGGTCCCGTTACGTTCGTTCTCGTTGCCAAGCCTCTGTCAGGATCCCACCCCTGACAGAGACCCTACTGTATCTTCCCCTACAACACGCTCTGCCACAAGGTGTTGCCTGCTTCCAACCCAGTCAGCTTTCTGATCTAACTTCCTGCCTGACCCCCAGTTTACCCACTATGGTGGGGAGTGGCCTAATGAATAGCACCCTTAGCTCCCCCCGGAGGCCCGGCTGTGAAATGTATTGGTGTCTGTGATACCTGATCAGATGAACTCCTTCAGTGCCATCGGACGCACCATAGCTCCCCATAGTGGCGGAGCCACAGTACTGCAACGACCAGGACTCTGGGGCGCTGCACTCCCCCCTGGTTAAACACAGTACTCCGGGACTGGGAAGAAAACAACAATACAAGTTTAGCAAAAAGACATACAATTTTTGTTGAGTGCAAATAACAATACGTATACTTGAACAAGCTTCCCTTTATGGGAGGTGAGGACACTTGAACGTTACAAAACATGGTTAACATTAAACATTATAAATTACAGGCTATACATAACTCCTGTTACCCAACCGGGTATTCTACTAAGTGCAAAAATTGCTGAACAATACTTTAACATTGCCTTTAAGGACATACACTCTGTATCCATTAAAGACCTTCTTATAATCACATTATAAGGTAAGTTAACTTTTTCATTCTCCTTCTTTGAATCTGCAGGACCGCCTGTCCTATCGGCACCAGACCTACTGCCTCTCCTTTCTGTTACAGGACCGCCCCGTTCAGCCAGGGCCTACTGCCTTTTCAACTACTATACACAGTATAGAACATAACATTACTTTCAGTTTTAGAAGCACTGAGCCATCTACGTATGGCTCCTAGGAGGACTCACTACCTAACCCCTACGGGTTCACTTTCTGTCCTCTGTAACACATTATTAACTCTTTCTTTACAATAACTAACTTACTATGGAGGACTCAGGGTTTACCTTCTATCCTAACTATCTATCAACATTATCAAGCATTTTCTTCTGAACATTAAGCCTTCTCATTATCTTTCTTTCTATCATGCATGCTGGACTCCACGTCTATCCCTACGGGTCCACTGCATCCTTCTTCTACCTTTCACCTTTTTACTTCTCAGAGCACATCATCAGTATTTCTTCACATTTAACTAATTAAACACATATAACTTTCTCGTACAACATTATCATCACTTTTCTCTCATCAACATTATTGCTACTTGTCTTAAGCAATATTTATATCGAAATGCGGCAAATGAACATCCCCTTTAAGAGAGGACCAAGTCTCTGTGAGGTAGCGTATTTTCTCAAGCTACCAGTCCATACTCAGCAAAGGTTCCGGTGCGGTATCTTCGCAAAGAGTCTCTTTCTAAGTAAAACCAGTAGGAAACGCCTTTAATAAGGTGCGAACTATTTACAAGAAAAAGTTTGTATCATGCACGGTCCATGATTACTGCAGTTCTGTAAACTTTTGTGCAAACTTGAGAACATAAACAAAACAACAAGGATCCCGGGTCAGCAGAGGGATCCATAAGGAATTAACCCTGGACGGGTTTAGCAGCAACAGTAAACAAACAGTTAAAAGGAAGAACTATTTACATTTCCAAAGCATTCATGCTTACTCTTTTGGCGCAGCAGGTGGTTTCCTTCCGGGCCTCACCAGGCCAACGGGCCGCGCTGCCTCACCAGGAAGTGGCTCTGGTCCCAGCAACGACAAGATCCCTCGCCGTGATGCTCTTCTCACCGAGGATCCTGCACGCCCCCAAGGCACATGGTGGGTCCGGGTTCTCTGCTGTTCTGCCGGGTCAGGTTCTTTGGCCTTTTCGCCAGGAGGTTCGTCATCAGATGTTTCAGCGGTGGCCTGGAGCGCAACGCATCGCTGGACGCCCCGTGCCATCCAGCCAGTTTCGCCTGTTGCTCTCCTCCACCGGGTATAAGTCACGGCATCACCGGGCTCCAGGTCGCGGGCAAACCTTCCTCCGCAGTGCTCGACCTCCTTCCGGTCCACGTGGACTTGTAGCGGCTCCCCGATCTCCTGTATGACCCCTCGTCCATACCGGGGGTTGAAGGAGACCACTACACCCCAGTGGGACGATGGGACCTCCGCGACGGTGGTTAAATCGATCTGGGCTGCCGGTTGCGGTCGGTTCCGCCATGCAGCCATCAAGCGCTGCAGGTGCTCGACCTCTGGCATAATCTTCAGGCCTTGTGTTTGCAGCGCACCTTCAGCCGCGGCCGGGTCAGGAGGAGCAGGGGACACCGGAGTCAAGCGGACCTCCGTGGGTTGGCCCAGCCGAGCGAGCACGCGGGCCTCGGCCTCCACGCGGCGCGCTAGCTGGCGGGCCTCGGCTGCAGCTACACACTCCGCCGACGGCGGCAAGGGGGATCGGCCCATCGGCAGCTCCGTAAGGGTCAGTTCCCGCAACGCTGGCGCATCTGGGGCTGTGTCGGGCGGTGCAGCCTCAGGCTGGATCGGGTCAGTCCCACGCGGTGCTCCTGGTGTCGCCATCTTTTCTCCTCCTTCGGTGTCCTCTTCCCGCGGTCTCTTTCGTGGGCGGCCCCGTCTCCATGGTCTCCACCCTCCAAACAGGATCAGGAGGCGGACCTCGGCTGTTGACGGACACGTCCTCAGGACCAAGAAATGTTTAGACTGGGCGGCCATTGTCCTTCGCGCTCTCTAGCTTGTCTACGCCTACTCCACGCCCCTCTTCTTCTCCGGCGCCTCTCCTCAGCGCTGCAATGGCGGCGGTTTTGGCGGTTAACGGCACAGCACAGTCTTTCAATAAAGTACAGTCCAATCACAATAAGTCACAGTTCCAAGGCACACATGACCTGATTCTTCAGGCTTAAGTAGATCCTGTTCGTGACGCCAAGTTGGAGCGCCCCCACACCGCCGCAGGGCCGAGGGGTACCCGGAGCCGGGCCTCTGGGATCTCAGTCCTGGGGTTGTCACGGTGGCTAGACCCGGTCCGTGGCCCTGTCTGTCAGTGGGGGACGTCCGGTGCAATAAGTGGTGTTGTAACGGTGCAGTTGTGGGGTGCAGGTCGCGATAAATAATGAGGACACCAGGTTGCAGTCTCTTTACCTCTTTACTGAAGATCTCTGGGTCCTCAATCCAGAATACGGCTCACCAGGCTGCGCAAGTCCGGCCGGTCCAATGACACTTCCAGAGTTCTCTTCACAGGAGGAAATCTGTGCCTTCCCCCTAGCGCTATGTGTTGTAGTCCTTCCCTGCTGTGCTTACGGAAAGTACCCCACAACTGTTGTGTCTGTTTCTGATGTTCCCTCACAACTCGACTAGATGATGTTCTGCTAATCCTCCGTCCCTCCCTGAGGTTCAGGTAGGAACGGCACCCGTTTGACGGGTAGGCCTGGAGTTCTTCCGGGACCCTAGAGACGCCCCTCTCCCACAATTGCCTCCCAAGACTTCATAGGTGATTTGAGTTAGACAGCCCGCCTGAGACGGACTGTCCTGCCGCTGTTTGGAGTATTGCTTGAAGCTGAATGTTGTTCTACTCCCTCGGCGTTCCGGCCACCGGTATTGCGCCTCAGTAGGATGTTGCTTCGGTCTTACAGCACGACTCCTACTGGTATTTCTCCTTTGCGTGATCCCGTTTCTCACTCAGCACAATCTATCTCTCTTCTAATCCTTTCTTGGGCACCGCCGCTACCCGGAGCAGGCACGGTCCCATTACGTTCGTTCTCGTTGCCAAGCCTCTGTCAGGATCCCATCCCTGACAGAGACCCTACTGTATCTTCCCCTACAACACGCTCTGCCACAAGGTGTTGCCTGGTTCCAACCCAGTCAGCTTTCTGATCTAACTTCCTGCCTGACCCCCAGTTTACCCACTATGGTGGGGAGTGGCCTAATGAATAGCACCCTTAGCTCCCCCCGGAGGCCCGGCTGTGAAATGTATTGGTGTCTGTGATACCTGATCAGATGAACTCTTTCAGTGCCATCGGACACACCATAGCTCCCCATAGTGGCGGAGCCACAGTACTGCAACGACCAGGACTCTGGGGCGCTGCACTCACATCTTAGGCCGGGTTCACATTGCGTTAACAGCAGCCTGTTCAACACATACGTTAACGGGCTGCTGTTAACGCAAGTGCCGGTATGGTAGCGCGCTAGCGCAGATAGAGCATCTGCTAGCAGTGTTGCCGTAAGTGATCCATTACGCGGCAAATGCGGAAAAATTGCCTGATCTGCTGCAAAAGGCGACTTTCACACCAGCGATTATTGCCAAAGTCACTGCCGATAGTGTCATACTTACCAATGGGGAAGGCAGCACTAAAAGTGCCTAGGGCAGCAGAAAATCTAAATACGACCCTGGCTATATACCCAAATGAAACACCTTCCTCTGCTGCAAACAGGTGACAGGACGTTCTGTGTAATTTTGTAGGCCCGAGTTCTGCTGGATGAATGGTGAGGCCAGAACAAGTATTAAAGGTTTTAGATTTGATGGCTGAGAGTGCGTTCAGTTACTTTGCTTTGTCTTCCACCTGGTACCCTACTGAAATCGCAGATTTGGCACCTGTGGCTCATGTTCATCTGTCTTCCACCTCATCTCCTTGCAAATCAAGCAAGCAGTCTGAGCCCAAAGTCATGCAGCAGTCACTTCTGCTTTTTGATGACTGCATACTGTGGTTCCATGTTCCATCCACCTGGCCCTGCACCACAAGTGGAAGAGATTGAGGGCACTGATGCCCAAACACTTTTTCTTTTGGAGGAGGGGTAGTGAAAACAGTCAGCAACCCACCACAGCACATCTCTGATGATGATGATGATGATGATGATGATGATGATGATGATGAAACACAGGTGCCAACTGATGCAGCTTTCTACTGTGTGCACACCGGCAAGGAGAGCAGATGTGAAGACTGGGTGGAACATCCAGGGAGGACCCTTGCAGCCTTACATTCTACAGGAAAATGAGGAAGGAGACAGTAGGTTTGTGGGTTTCAGCAGCTCTGGTGTTGGTGAGGTGGCATGGGGGTCATTGTAGACTGTGAGCTGTTCCGAAGACAAGGATTTTCAAACTCCGCTTGAAAGTTACGGATGTAGGGGATAGCTGGATGTGTTGGGGCACAGAATTCTACAGAATGGGGGATACTCAGGAGAAATCTTGCAGGCGATTGTATGAGGAACAAACGATTGTGAAGGAGAGAAGGAGGTCTTGGGAGGACCAGATAATTACGTGGTAGAAGATATCGGGAGATAAGTTCATAGATACTGTATATGGGTGACACAGATTATGGTTGGTTTTATAGGTTGCGTTACTAGCTTGACGTGGATATGTTGTGGAATTGGGAGACAATGAAGGGATTTGCATTTTTGGCGTTCTCACCCTACTGTTACTCGCCTGTCTGAGGTGCAGCGTCACTTCTGCCTTCATTCTCTCCGCCTCATATGTGATGTACCCTGTTATGATCCGGTGACTTTGGAGCCGCATGAACTTTCTCTGGAGTAGGTGGAAACTGTACTGACCGCAAAACCTGAACTAACACCGCAACTAGAAGTAGCCGTGGGGTGTGCCTAACAAACCCTAGACACCTCGACACAGCCGGAGGACTAAATACCCCTATAGATAGGAATAGGAATACTACCTTGCCTCAGAGCAGAACCCCAAAGGATAGGCAGCCCCCCACGAATATTGACTGTGAGTAGGAGAGGAAAGACACACGCAGTCAGAAAACAGGATTCAGCAAAAGAGGCCACTCTAGCTAAATAGGGAAAGATAGGACAGAATACTAAGCGGTCAGTATTAAAACCCATCCAAAAATATCCACAGCAGATAATACAAAAAGTTCCACAATCTAACTAAAGACATGGAATGTATATCTGCCACTCCAGAGAATCCAACAAGACTGAGAAAATACTGACACAATCTAAGCTGGACAAAAAACACTGAATAGCAGAGAATTATTAAGCACACAGCATGTGTGCCACAGAAACAAAACCAGACACTTATCTTTGCTGATTTGGCGGAAGGCAGAAGGAACCAAACCAGGACCAAAACCTCCCAACAACCATGGACAACTGGCAAGGACTAATGAATCCTGCACGCCTAAATACCCCAGTCAGAACTGCAATCAGCAGATACACCTGACCAGGACTGCAACTCAGGGGCAACTGCATTACCACCTACAACCACCGGAGGGAGCCCAAAAGCAGAATTCACAACAGTACCCCCCCCTTGAGGAGGGGTCACCGAACCCTCACCAGAGCCCCCAGGCCGATCAGGACGAGCCAGATGAAAAGCATGAACCAAATCAGCAGCATGGACATCAGAGGCAAAAACCCAAGAATTATCCTCCTGGTCATAACCCTTCCATTTGACAAGATACTGAAGTCTCCGCCTCGAAAAACGAGAATCCAAAATATTCTCAACCACATACTCCAACTCCCCATCAACCAACACAGGGGCCGGAGGATCAACAGAGGGAACAACGGGTACCACATATTTCCGCAATAAAGATCTATGGAAGACATTATGGATAGCAAAAGAGGCCGGAAGCGCCAATCGAAAAGACACCGGATTAATAATCCCAGAAATCCTATAAGGACCAATAAACCGAGGCTTAAACTTAGGAGAAGAAACCTTCATAGGAACATGACGGGAAGACAACCAGACCAGATCCCCAACCTGAAGCCGGGAACCAACACACCGACGACTGTTAGCAAAACGTTGAGCCTCCTCCTGAGACAACACCAAATTGTCCACCACATGAGCCCAAATCTGCTGCAACCTGTCAACCACCGAGTCCACACCAGGACAGTCAGAAGGCTCAACCTGCCCAGAAGAAAAACGAGGATGAAAACCAAAATTACAAAAAAAAGGCGAAACCAAAGTAGCCGAACTAGCCCAATTATTAAGGGCAAACTCGGCCAATGGCAAAAAGGCCACCCAATCATCCTGATCAGCAGACACAAAGCATCTCAAATAAGTCTCCAAGGTCTGATTAGTTTGCTCGGTTTAGCCATTTGTCTGAGGATGAAATGCAGAGGAAAAAGATAAATCAATGCCCAGCCTAGCACAAAAGGCCTGCCAAAACCTAGAAACAAACTGGGAACCTCTGTCAGACACAATATTCTCCGGAATACCATGCAAACGAACCACATGCTGAAAGAACAACGAAACTAAATCTGAAGAGGAAGGCAATTTAGGCAAAGGCACCAAATGAACCATCATAGAAAACCGGTCACAAACAACCCAGATAACCGACATCTTCTGGGAAACCGGAAGATCAGAAATAAAATCCATAGAAATATGCGTCCAGGGCCTCTCAGGGACCGGCAATGGCAAAAGCAACCCACTAGAACGGGAACAACAAGGCTTGGCCCGCGCACAAGTCTCACAGGACTGCACAAAAGAACGCACATCACGTGATAAAGAAGGCCACCAAAAGGACCTACCAACCAAGTCTCTGGTACCAAAAATACCAGGATGACAAGCCAACACAGAACAGCGAACCTCAGAAATCACTCTACTAGTCCATCTGTCAGGAACAAACAGTTTCCCCACTGGACAACGATCAGGTCTGTCAGCCTGAAATTCCTGAAGAACCCGTCGTAAATCAGGGAAAATAGCAGAAAGACCCACCCCTTCTTTCAAAATGCCGACCGGTTCAAGGACCTCAGGAGAATCAGGCAAAAAACTCCTAGAAAGGGCATCAGCCTTAATATTCTTGGAACCCGGAAGATACGAGACCACAAAATCAAAACGGGAAAAAAACAAGGACCATCGAGCCTGTCTAGGATTCAGCCGCTTGGCAGACTCAAGGTAAATCAAATTCTTATGATCGGTCAAGACCACAATACGGTGCTTAGCTCCCTCAAGCCAATGTCGCCACTCCTCAAATGCGCACTTCATAGCCAACAACTCCTGATTGCCAACATCATAATTGTGTTCAGCAGGCGAAAATTTACGGGAAAAGAATGCACACGGTTTCGTCAAGGAACCAATATGATCCCTCTGGGACAAAACGGCCCCTGCGCCAATCTCAGAAGCGTCAATCTCAACCTGAAACGGAAGGGAAACATCCGGTTGGCGCAATACCAGAGCAGAAGTAAATTGACGTTTAAGCTCCTGAAAGGCAGAAACAGCCGCAGAGGACCAATTCACCACATCAGCGCCTTTTTTCGTCAAATCGGTCAAGGGTTTAACCACGCTGGAAAAGTTAGCAATGAAACGGTGATAAAAATTTGCAAAACCCAAAAATTTCTGAAGGCTCTTTACGGACGTGGGTTGAATCCAATCATGAATGGCCTGAACCTTAACCGGATCCATCTCAATAGATGAAGGAGAAAAAATAAAACCCAAAAAAGAAACCTTCTGCACCCCAAAGAGACACTTAGACCCCTTCACAAACAAAGCATTGTCACGAAGGATCTGAAATACCATCCTGACCTGTTCCACATGAGACTCCCAATCATCAGAAAAATTCAAAATATCGTCCAAATATACAATCAAGAATTTATCAATATAAGTCCGGAAGATATCATGCATGAAAGCTTGAAAAACAGATGGAGCATTAGTGAGCCCGAACGGCATCACAAGGTATTCAAAATGGCCTTCGGGCGTATTGAACACAGTTTTCCATTCATCACCCTGCTTAATACGAACAAGATTATACGCCCCCCGAAGGTCAATCTTCGTAAACCAACTAGCCCCCTTAATCCTAGCAAACAAATTGGAAAGCAAAGGTAAAGGGTATTGAAACTTGACCGTGATCTTATTCAAGAGGCGATAATCAGTACAGGGTCTCAAGGAGCCATCCTTCTTAGCAACAAAAAAAAATCCCGCTCCCATCGGTGAAGAAGATGGCCGAATATGCCCTTTCTCCAAAGACTCCTTAACATAACTCCGCATAGCGGTATGTTCAGGCACAGACAGGTTGAAGAGTCGGCCCTTAGGAAACTTACAGCCTGGAATCAAATCAATAGCACAATCACAGTCCCTGTGCGGTGGAAGAGAACTGGACTTGGGCTCATC
Organism: Ranitomeya variabilis; assembly: GCF_051348905.1. NCBI lineage: Eukaryota > Metazoa > Chordata > Amphibia > Anura > Dendrobatidae > Ranitomeya > Ranitomeya variabilis. Next base: position 1,052,838,896 of record NC_135232.1, on the reverse strand, counting down.
GAATACATCCTGAAAATCAGACGAAAACTCTGGAATTTCGGAAGAGGAAGAAGAGGAGATGGACATTATTATTTATTATTATTATTATTATTTATTGTTATAGCGCCATTTATTCCATGGCGCTTTACAAGTGAGGGGGGTATACATAATAAAAACAAGTACAATAATCTTAAACAATACAAGTCATAACTGGTACAGGAGGAGTGAGGACCCTGCCCGCGAAGGCTCACAATCTACAAGGGATGGGTGAGAATACAGTAGGTGAGGATAGAGCTGATCGTGCAGCGGTTGGTTGATCGGTGGTTACTGCAGGTTGTAGGCTTGTCGGAAGAGGTGAGTCTTCAGATTCTTTTTGAAGATTCTGATGGTAGGCGAGAGTTAAAGGAACATCATTATGAACCCCCTAACAACCCCAACTAGTCACAGACATAGACTTCCAATCCAACACAGGATTATGTACCTGCAACCACGGAAAACCCAACACGATAGCATCATGTAAATTATACAATACCAGAAATCGACAATCTTCCTGATGGGCTGGCGCCATGCGCATGGTCACCTGTGTCCAAAACTGGGGCTTATTTTTAGCCAAAGGTGTAGCATCGATGCCTGTCATGATTCCCCAATGGCATGGGAACATCAGAAACACAAAAATAACAGACTAGCTCTCGGGTGATGGAAACTCAAGCTGACCGTGACCTAAATCTACCACACAACTAACAGTAGCCAGGAAGCATTCCTACGGCTGCCTAGATGCCATGCGCCAGCCGGAGAACTAACTACGCCTGGAAGAGGAAGGAACAGACCTGGCTTACCTCTAGAGAAATTCCCCAAAGATGATAGTAGCCCCCACGTATATTGACGGTGAGTTCAGAGGAAAAGACATACACAGTATGAAGGTAGATTTAGCAAAGCGAGGTCCACTTACTAGATAGAGGATGGATACAAAAGAGGACTTCACGGTCAGCTGAAAAACCCTTTCAAAAACCCATCCTGAAATTACTTTAAGACTCCTGTGTCAACTCATGACACAGGAGTGGCAATTTCAGTCCACAAGAGCTTCCAGTAACAGGAAATGACAAAACTGTAAACTGGACAAGAAAAACAAAACAATAAGGACAAGAGTCCACTTAGCTGATCAGCAGACTAGTAGCAGGAACATGCAACTGAAAGACTCAGGTTACAATGATGACCGGCAAGGAAGTGACTGGAGAGCAAGGCTAAATAGGGAACTCCCAAAACTGATGGAAGCAGGTGAGCTGAGGCAGAAAAGCACACACAAGTCTCCAGTGCCACCAGCCACCACCAGGGGAGCCAAAAAGCGGATCACAACAGTACCCCCCCCTTAAGGAGGGGGCACCGAACCCTCACAAGAACCGCCAGGGCGACCTGGATGAGCCCTATGAAAGGCACAAACCAAATCCGAGGCATGAACATCAGAGGCAGTTACCCAAGAATTATCTTCCTGACCATAGCCCTTCCATTTAACCAGGTACTGGAGTCTCCGCCTGGAAATACGGGAGTCCAAGATCTTCTCTATAACGTACTCCAATTCACCCTCAACCAGCACAGGAGCAGGAGGCCCAGCAGAAGGAACCACCGGCACCTCGTATCTCCGCAACAACGACCGATGGAACACATTATGGATAGCGAAAGATGCCGGAAGGTCCAAACGAAAGGAAACAGGGTTAATAATCTCCAAAATCCTATAGGGACCGATGAACCGAGGCTTAAATTTAGGAGAAGAAACCCTCATTGGGACAAAACGGGAAGACAACCACACCAAGTCCCCAACACGAAGGCGAGGACCAACCCGACGCTGGCGGTTAGCAAACCGCTGAGTCCTCTCCTGGGACAAATTCAAATTGTCCACCACTTGTTCCCAAATCCGATACAACCGATCCACCACAGCATCTACTCCAGGACAATCCGAAGATTCCACCTGACCAGAAGAAAAACGGGGATGAAACCCCGAATTGCAAAAGAAAGGGGAAACCAAAGTGGCAGAACTGGCCCGATTATTAAGAGCAAACTCCGCCAACGGCAAAAAGGCAACCCAATCATCCTGATCCGCAGACACAAAACACCTCAAATACGTCTCCAAAGTTTGATTAGTTCGCTCCGTCTGGCCATTAGTCTGAGGATGGAAGGCAGACGAAAAAGACAAATCAATGCCCAACCTGGCACAGAATGCCCACCAAAATCTAGAAACGAACTGGGTACCCCTATCAGAAACGATATTTTCAGGAATACCATGCAAGCGAACCACATTTTGAAAAAACAAAGGAACCAACTCAGACGAGGAAGGCAACTTCGGCAATGGCACCAAATGAACCATCTTAGAAAAACGGTCACACACCACCCAGATAACAGACATCCTCTGAGAGACAGGAAGATCAGAAATAAAGTCCATCGAGATGTGCGTCCAAGGCCTCTTCGGAATAGGCAAGGGCAACAACAACCCGCTAGCCCTAGAACAACAAGGCTTGGCCCGAGCACACACATCACAAGACTGCACAAAAACACGCACATCACGAGACAGAGATGACCACCAGAAGGATCTAGCCACCAAATCCCTGGTACCAAAAATTCCAGGATGACCCGCCAGCGTAGAAGAATGAACCTCCGAGATGACTCTACTGGTCCAATCATCAGGAACAAACAGTCTACCAGGTGGACAGCGATCAGGTCTATCTGCCTGAAACTCTTGCAAAGCACGTCGCAGATCTGGGGAAATAGCGGATAATATCACCCCATCCTTAAGGATACCTGTAGGTTCCGAATCACCAGGGGAATCAGGCTCAAAACTCCTAGAAAGGGCATCCGCCTTCACATTCTTAGAACCTGGTAGATATGAGACCACAAAATTAAACCGAGAGAAAAACAACGACCAGCGCGCCTGTCTAGGATTCAGGCGCCTGTCTAGGATTCAGGCGCCTGGCAGACTCAAGATAAATCAGATTCTTGTGATCAGTCAAAACCACCACCTGATGTCTAGCACCCTCAAGCCAATGACGCCACTCCTCAAATGCCCACTTCATGGCCAAAAGCTCCCGATTACCGACATCATAATTTCTTTCGGCGGCAGAAAATTTTCGAGAAAAGAACGCACAAGGTCTCATCACTGAGCAATCGGAACTTTTCTGCGACAAAACCGCCCCCGCTCCGATCTCGGAAGCATCGACCTCAACCTGAAAGGGGAGAGAGACATCGGGCTGGCGCAACACAGGGGCAGACGAAAAGCGGCGCTTAAGTTCCCGAAAGGCCTCCACAGCGGCAGAGGACCAATTGGCAACATCAGCACCCTTCTTAGTCAAATCCGTAAGAGGCTTAGCAACACCAGAAAAACCTGTTATAAATCGACGATAAAAATTAGCAAAGCCCAAGAACTTCTGAAGACCCTTTAGAGAAGTAGGCTGCGTCCAGTCACAAATAGCCCGAACCTTGACAGGGTCCATCTCAACAGAAGAAGGGGAAAAAATGTACCCCAAAAAGGAAATCTTTTGAACCCCAAAAACACACTTAGAACCCTTTACACACAGAGAATTCTCCCGCAAGACCTGAAAAACCCTCCTGACCTGCTGAACATGAGACTCCCAGTCCTCAGAAAAAATCAAAATATCGTCCAAATACACAATCATAAATTTATCCAGATATTCACGGAAAATATCATGCATAAAGGACTGAAAAACTGAAGGCGCATTAGAAAGGCCGAAAGGCATTACTAAATACTCAAAGTGGCCCTCAGGCGTATTAAATGCGGTTTTCCACTCATCCCCTTGCTTAATTCGCACCAAATTATACGCCCCACGGAGATCAATCTTGGAGAACCACTTAGCCCCCCTTATGCGAGCAAACAAATCAGTAAGCAGCGGCAACGGATACTGATATTTGACAGTAATTTTATTCAGGAGTCGATATCAATACAAGGCCTCAGCGAGCCATCCTTTTTAGAGACAAAGAAAAACCCAGCTCCTAAAGGTGATGAAGAAGGACGAATATGTCCCTTTTCCAGGGACTCCTTAACATATTCTCGCATGGCAGCATGCTCAGGTACAGATAGGTTAAACAAACGACCCTTTGGAAATTTACTGCCTGGAATCAGATCTATGGCACAATCACACTCTCTGTGGGGAAGGAAAGAACCAATTTTAGGCTCTTCAAAAATATCCCCAAAATCCGACAAAAATGCAGGAATCTCAGAGGGAATAGATGACGAGATAGGAACCAAAGGTATGTCCCCATGAGCCCCCCGACATCCCCAGCTTAACACAGACATAGTTTTCCAGTCCAGTACTGGGTTAAGAGATTGTAACCATGGTAATCCAAGCACTAAAACATCATGTAAATTATACAACACGAGGAAGCGAATCATCTCCTGATGGTCTGGAGTCATACGCATAGTCACTTGCGTCCAGAACTGTGGTCTATTACAAGCCAGAGGTGTAGAATCAATACCCTTCAGAGGTATAGGGACTTCCAGAGGCTCCAAATCAAACCCACAGCGACTGGCGAAGGACCAATCCATGAGACTCAGAGCGGCGCCAGAGTCCACATAGGCATCCATGGTAATAACTGATAATGAACAAATCAGAGTTACAGACAGAAGAAATTTAGACTGTAAAGTGCCAATAGAAACAGACTTGTCAACCTTCCTAGTACATTTAGAGCATGCTGATATAACATGCGCGGAATCACCACAGTAGAAGCACAAGCCATTTTTGCGCCTATAATTCTGCCGCTCGCTTCTTGACAGAATTCTGTCACATTGCATTTTCTCTGGCGTCCCTTCAGAAGATACCGCCAAATGGTGCACGGGTTTGCGCTCCCGCAAACGCCGATCAATCTGAATCGCCATTGTCATGGACTCATTCAGACCTGTGGGCGTAGGAAACCCCACCATGACATCCTTAACGGCATCAGAAAGGCCCTCTCTGAAATTTGCCGCTAGGGCACACTCATTCCACTGAGTAAGCACAGACCATTTACGAAATTTTTGGCAGTATATCTCAGCTTCATCTTGCCCTTGAGACAGGGCTATTAAAGCTTTTTCAGCTTGAATCTCCAAATTAGGTTCCTCATACAGCAACCCTAAAGCCAGAAAAAACGCATCCACATTGAGCAACGCAGGATCCCCTGGTGTCAATGAAAATGCCCAATTTTGAGGGTCACCTCGCAGCAAAGAAATCACAATCTTAACCTGCTGAACAGGATCTCCAGAGGAGTGAGGTCTGAGAGAAAGGAATAATTTACAATTACATTTGAAATTCAGAAACCGAGATCTATCTCCGGAAAATACCTCTGGTGTAGGAATCTTAGGTTCAGAAATAGGAGTACGTATAACATAATCTTGTAAATTCTGAACCTTCGTAGCAAGATTATTTAAACCTGCAGCCAAACTCTGAACATCCATGTTAAACAGCTAAGGTCAGAGCCATTCAAGGGTTAAGAGGAGGTAAGAAGCAGCTAGACAGCAATTAAGGGCTAGGCAGCAAAACTCTGAGGGAAAGAAAAAAAAAAAAAAATTTCCCTTCAACACTTCTTTTTCTCCAGCTTCAGCCCAAACAATTAACACTTTGTTGGCCGGTCATACTGTCATGATTCCCCAATGGCATGGGAACATCAGAAACACAAAAATAACAGACTAGCTCTCGGGTGATGGAAACTCAAGCTGACCGTGACCTAAATCTACCACACAACTAACAGTAGCCAGGAAGCATTCCTACGGCTGCCTAGATGCCATGCGCCAGCCGGAGAACTAACTACGCCTGGAAGAGGAAGGAACAGACCTGGCTTACCTCTAGAGAAATTCCCCAAAGATGATAGTAGCCCCCACGTATATTGACGGTGAGTTCAGAGGAAAAGACATACACAGTATGAAGGTAGATTTAGCAAAGCGAGGTCCACTTACTAGATAGAGGATGGATACAAAAGAGGACTTCACGGTCAGCTGAAAAACCCTTTCAAAAACCCATCCTGAAATTACTTTAAGACTCCTGTGTCAACTCATGACACAGGAGTGGCAATTTCAGTCCACAAGAGCTTCCAGTAACAGGAAATGACAAAACTGTAAACTGGACAAGAAAAACAAAACAATAAGGACAAGAGTCCACTTAGCTGATCAGCAGACTAGTAGCAGGAACATGCAACTGAAAGACTCAGGTTACAATGATGACCGGCAAGGAAGTGACTGGAGAGCAAGGCTAAATAGGGAACTCCCAAAACTGATGGAAGCAGGTGAGCTGAGGCAGAAAAGCACACACAAGTCTCCAGTGCCACCAGCCACCACCAGGGGAGCCAAAAAGCGGATCACAACAGATGCCCCTTAAAGGAATAAGGTTCTGCAAGGGGAAACCACAACGCCTGGCAAACTCAAGGTCCATTAAGTTCAAAGCGGCGCCTGAATCCACAAACGCCAAGACAGAAAATGATGACAATGAGCAGATCAAGGACACCGATAACAGAAATTTAGGTTGTACAGTACTGATGGTAAATGAACTAGCGATCCTCTTTGTCCGTTTAGGGCAGACTGAAATGACATGAGAAGCGTCGCCACAATAATAACACAACCTATTCTGACGTCTGAGTCCTTGTCGTTCTGTCCTAGACAGAATCCTATCACACTGCATTGGCTCAGGACTCTGCTCTGAGGACAACGCCACAGCGCGCACAGTTCTGCGCTCCCGCAAGCGCCGATCAATCTGAATGGCCAAAGACATAGAATCACTCAGACCGACAGGCATGGGAAACCCCACCATAACATCTTTAACGGATTCAGAAAGACCCTTTCTGAAAATTGCAGCCAAAGCATCATCATTCCATTTAGTCAACACAGACCATTTTCTAAATTTCTGACAATACAATTCTGCCGCCTCTTGACCCTGAGATAGGGCCAACAAGGTTTTCTCCGCTTGATCCACAGAATTAGGTTGATCATATAATAGTCCTAAAGCCTGAAAAAAGGAATCTACATTAAGCAAAGCCAGATTCCCAGATTCCAGGGAAAATGCCCAATCCTGTGGATCACCACGCAGCAGGGAAATTACGATTTTAACCTGCTGAATAGAATCCCCAGAGGATCAAGGTCTCAAAGCAAAAAACAGTTTACAGTTGTTTTTAAAACTCAAAAATTTAGACCTGTCACCAAAAAACAAATCAGGAGTAGGAATCTTCGGCTCTAAAACAGGAGTCTGAACAATATAATCAGAAATTCCCTGTACCCTAGCAGCAAGCTGGTCTACACGAGAAGCTAATTCCTGAACATCCATGCTAACACAAGACTCCTTAGCCACCCAGAGAAAAAGAGGGAAGAAAGGGCAAAGCAAACTGCAGAACAAAAAATGACTCAACACCTTTCTTCCCTTCTTCTGAGATGCATTTAACTCATAGTGGGCCAGTTGTACTGTTATGATCTGGTGACTTTGGAGCCGCATGAACTTTCTCTGGAGTAGGTGGAAACTGTACTGACCGCAAAACCTGAACTAACACCGCAACTAGAAGTAGCCGTGGGGTGTGCCTAACAAACCCTAGACACCTCGACACAGCCGGAGGACTAAATACCCCTATAGATAGAAATAGGAATACTACCTTGCCTCAGAGCAGAACCCCAAAGGATAGGCAGCCCCCCACGAATATTGACTGTGAGTAGGAGAGGAAAGACACACGCAGTCAGAAAACAGGATTCAGCAAAAGAGGCCACTCTAGCTAAATAGGGAAAGATAGGACAGAATACTAAGCGGTCAGTATTAAAACCCTTCCAAAAATATCCATAGCAGATAATACAAAAAGTTCCACAATCTAACTAAAGACATGGAATGTATATCTGCCACTCCAGAGAATCCAACAAGACTGAGAAAATACTGACACAATCTAAGCTGGACAAAAAACACTGAATGGCACAGAATTATTAAGCACACAGCATGTGTGCCACAAAAACAAAACCAGACACTTATCTTTGCTGATTTGGCAGAAGGAACCAAACCAGGACCAAAACCTCCCAACAACCATGGACAACTGGCAAGGACTAATGAATCCTGCACGCCTAAATACCCCAGTCAGAACTGCAATCAGCAGATACACCTGACCAGGACTGCAACTCAGGGGCAACTGCATTACCACCTACAACCACCGGAGGGAGCCCAAAAGCAGAATTCACAACAGTACCCACAAGGTGGAACTCCATCTTGCATATGCTGGAGAGACTGTGTGCAGCAGCAGCACACAATAGTAGAGTTTGAGCTGCAGCACACACGGGTGAGTCGCTCTCCGCAACACCACTTCAAGGTCAACGAGTAGGCCTCCATGCGGGATGTGTGTGCAGTGTTGTGCTGCTTTGATTACTACACGAACATGGCCAGCGCTGATGACACCATCATGACTGTTACTTTCCAACTTCTATGCCACCTAGAAAAATAAAGTTTCAGGCAATGATGGATGAGGTGGTGGCACAGGAGGAAGAGGAGGAACAGGGAACATTCACAACAAGACGGCTGATGCCAATTATTTATTTCCCAGACTGCTATAAAACACACACCGGTTTAGGAAAATTAATTCTTTGGCCTAGAAATGGCAACGAAGGACAGAAAACTGACTGGCACATACTGACTAGTGTGAATAGGTGCATACCAGGAGGAGCTACCTCCATATACAATATACAAAAAAGACACAAACACAAAAAATGAGCTTAACTTGAGTTGGTACACATGCAGAGGTTGTTCACATTGGCCACAAAACATTAAAACCTACAAGAGAAAAAAGTAAGCAAAAACCCTGATGTAACTAAGTAAAAAAGCAAAAGTGCATTTAAATAACACAGAGTTTTTACTAATACTGTTTTTGATTAAAAAAAAAATAGCACAAAAGCCATCCCACCGCGTCAAGGTAACTCTGATCGGGACATGTCTAATATTAAAACCTTACCATGTGTCAATGTTGACCTCAGTGTGAATAAGAGCAGACAACAGGACTGGGCCCAACCAGTAGAACACCAGACTGGGGAAGCTGTTATGATCCTAGTGGCAAGGATCACAGGTCGGACTAGCTAAGTAACTGAACAGACTACTAGCTCTGGGGAAGTGGTAACTAGATTGACCGCAACCTGATCCTATTCGCAAACAACTATAGGCAGCCGTGGAACGTTACCTAAAAATCCTATTCAAAATATCCACGCAGAGATTGCTCGAGCCCCCACACCAACTAACGGTGCGGGGAAGCAACTCTGTACCCCAGAGCTTACCAGCAAAAAGAAATCACATAGTAGCAAGCTGGACTAGACTCATCATACACAGAAATCATATTAGTAAATCACTAATGTCCAAATATAACATGGGGCACTTCAACTACACTACAAACACAGTCCCATACTATTCTTGATGGGGCAAAGAAGAGATCCCACAAGTACCATATAAATTCATGTTTATTAGTAAATAATAAAATGAAACAATAGATAAATCCAACCAATACATAAGATACCATATAAGGAACGCCACGAAACAACAGGAATATGGGTATACCTATATGTGTACAGCAACCTTCTGCATGCAACATAAGCTAGAAGATGACAACGTATATCCTAGTCAACAACATGCTGACACTATACCCACTATATAGTGCAGAGAAACTGGGCGGCATAGATGTCAATACTCAAAATCCTAAACCATAGAAATTGTAATATATACTAGGGCTTCCTCTGACAATAAATGCGTGCCACAATGGGCATAGTATACAGAGCCCAATAGTCAAAATAGGAGTAGGTGAGTAAGCAATCAAAGATGTATAATATTACCTGCCGCACAGTTTCTCCCGGGCGTCTGTTGTGATTTTGCTTTTTGCTCCCTCTAGTGGTCATTAGTGATTTGACTCTGGAGCGTCTGTCTTTTCCTATATCCTCACCTGGGCCGTTAGTTCAGGGGCGTTGCTATATAAGCTCCCTGGACCTTCAGTTCAATGCCTGGCATCGTTGAAATCAGAGCTAATCTGCTGTGCTCTTGTCCTCTGATCCTGGTTCCTGTTTTTCAAGCTAAGTCTGCTTCTTTGCTTTTTGCTTTTGTTTTGTTTGGTATTTTTGTCCAGCTTGTTCCTATCTGTATCCTGACCTTTGCTGGAAGCTCTAGGGGGCTGGTGTTCTCCCCCCGGACCGTTAGACGGTTTGGGGGTTCTTGAATCTCCAGCGTGGATTTTTATAGGGTTTTTGTTGACCAGATAAGTTATCTTGCTTTATTCTGCTATTAGTAAGCTGGCCTCTCTTTGCTGAACCTGGTTCATTTCTGTGTTTGTCATTTCCTCTTACCTCACCGTTATTATTTGTGGGGGGCTTGTATCTTGCTTTGGGGTCCCTTTCTCTGGAGGCAAGAGAGGTCTTTGTTTTCTTCTCCTAGGGGTAGTTAGATTCTCCGGCTGGCGCGAGTCATCTAGCGATCACCGTAGGCATGATCCCCGGCTACTTCTAGTGTTGGCGTTAGGAGTAGCTATTTGGTCAACCCAGTTACCACAGCCCTATGAGCTGGATTTTTGTATCTTGCAGACTTACACGTTCCTCTGAGACCCTGTCCACTGGGGTCATAACAGTATGCCAGGCCAGTATTAAATGTTTAATGCATTGCAGAAGTGGGATTATAAGAAAGAAAATTTTGAGTTTTTTTTTTTCCCTCTCTCATTTTTTTTTTTTCTTTTCCCCTTTACCTCAGAGTGGCTTAAGCTTGCTGCAGACATGAATGTCCAGACCTTGATTACAAGTGTGGACCAGCTTGCCGCTCGTGTGCAGGGTATACAAGATTATGTTACCAGAAATCCTAGGTCTGAACCCAAGATTCCGATTCCTGAACTGTTTTCAGGAGACCGATTTAAGTTTAGGAATTTCAGGAATAATTGTAAATTATTTTTGTCCCTGAAACCTTGTTCGTCTGGAGACTCTGCTCAACAAGTAAAAATTGTTATTTCATTCTTACGGGGTGACCCTCAGGATTGGGCTTTTTCGTTGGCGCCAGGAGATCCGGCATTGGCTGATATTGATGCGTTTTTTCTGGCGCTCGGTTTACTTTATGAGGAACCCAATCTTGAGATTCAGGCAGAGAAAGCCTTGCTGGCTATGTCTCAGGGCCAGGACGAGGCTGAGGTGTATTGCCAAAAATTTCGGAAATGGTCCGTGCTGACACATTGGAACGAGTGTGCACTGGCCGCTAATTTTAGAAATGGCCTTTCTGAGGCCATTAAGAATGTTATGGTGGGTTTTCCCATTCCCACAGGTCTGAATGATACCATGTCCCTGGCTATTCAAATTGACCGGCGGTTGCGGGAGCGCAAAACCGCAAATTCCCTCATGTTGTTGTCTGAACAGACACCTGATGTGATGCAATGTGATAGAAAAACCGCAAATTCCCTCATGGTGTTGTCTGAACAGGCACCTGATTTGATGCAATGTGATAGAATCCTGACTAGAAATGAGAGGAAAATTCATAGACGCCGGAATGGCTTGTGCTACTACTGTGGTGATTCTACACATGTTATCTCAGCATGCTCTAAACGTATATCTAAGGTTGTTAGTCCTGTCACCGTTGGTAATTTGCATCCTAAGTTTATTCTGTCTGTAACTTTGATTTGCTCACTGTCATCTTATCCTGTCATGGCGTTTGTAGATTCAGGTGCTGCCCTGAGTCTTATGGATCTCTCATTTGCTAAGCGCTGTGGTTTTATTCTTGAACCATTAGAAAATCCTATCCCTCTTAGGGGTATTGATGCTACGCCATTGGCAGAAAATAAGCCGCAGTATTGGACACAGGTTACCATGTGCATGACTCCTGAACACCGCGAGGTGATACGTTTTCTCGTTCTACATAAAATGCATGATTTGGTTGTTTTGGGGCTGCCATGGTTACAGACCCATAATCCAGTCCTTGACTGGAAGGCTATGTCAGTGTCTAGTTGGGGCTGTCGTGGTATTCATGAGGATTCCCTGCCTGTGTCTATTGCTTCTTCTACGCCTTCGGAAGTTCCGGAGTACTTGTCTGATTATCAGGATGTCTTTAGCGAGTCCAGGTCCAGTGCATTGCCTCCTCATAGGGAATGTGACTGTGCAATAGATTTGATTCCAGGCAGTAAATTTCCTAAGGGAAGACTGTTTAATCTGTCGATACCTGAACATACCGCTATGCGTTCATATATCAAGGAGTCTCTGGAGAAAGGACACATCCGTCCGTCTTCTTCCCCTCTTGGTGCGGGATTCTTTTTTGTGGCTAAAAAGGACGGATCTTTGAGGCCTTGTATTGACTATCGGCTTTTAAATAAGATCACTGTCAAATTTCAGTATCCTTTGCCGCTGTTGTCTGACTTGTTTGCCCGGATTAAAGGTGCCAAGTGGTTTACCAAGATAGACATTCGTGGTGCGTACAACCTTGTGCGCATTAAGCAAGGGGATGAATGGAAAACCGCATTCAATACGCCCGAAGGTCATTTTGAGTACTTGGTGATGCCTTTTGGGCTCTCTAATGCCCCTTCAGTTTTTCAGTCCTTTATGCATGACATTTTCCGGAACTATCTGGATAAATTTCTGATCGTTTATCTGGATGATATTCTGGTTTTTTCTGATAATTGGGACTCGCATGTGGAGCAGGTCAGGATGGTCTTTAAAATTTTGCGTGAAAATTCTTTGTTTGTCAAGGGCTCAAAGTGTCTTTTTGGTGTACAGAAGGTTCCCTTTTTGGGGTTCATTTTTTCCCCTTCTGCTGTGGAGATGGACCCAGTCAAGGTCCGAGCTATTCTTGATTGGACTCAGCCCTCGTCAGTTAAGAGTCTTCAGAAGTTCTTGGGTTTCGCTAACTTCTACCGTCGTTTTATCGCTAACTTTTCTAGCATTGTGAAACCTTTGACGGATATGACCAAGAAGGGCTCCGATGTGGTTAATTGGGCTCCTGCTGCCGTGGAGGCTTTCCAGGAGTTGAAACGTCGGTTTACTTCGGCGCCTGTTTTGTGCCAGCCTGATGTCTCGCTTCCCTTTCAAGTTGAGGTGGATGCTTCAGAGATTGGAGCAGGGGCCGTTTTGTCGCAGAGAGGCCCTGGTTGCTCTGTTATGAGACCTTGCGCCTTTTTCTCTAGGAAGTTTTCGCCTGCGGAGCGAAATTATGATGTGGGCAATCGGGAGTTGTTGGCCATGAAATGGGCATTTGAGGAGTGGCGTCATTGGCTCGAGGGTGCTAAGCATCGTGTGGTGGTCTTGACTGATCACAAAAATCTGATGTATCTCGAGTCTGCTAAACGCCTGAATCCTAGACAGGCCCGCTGGTCATTGTTTTTCTCCCGTTTTGACTTTGTTGTCTCGTATTTACCAGGTTCAAAGAATGTGAAGGCCGATGCTCTTTCCAGGAGCTTTGTGCCTGATGCTCCTGGAGTCGCTGAACCTGTTGGTATTCTTAAGGATGGTATTATCTTGTCAGCTATTTCTCCTGATCTGCGACGTGTGTTGCAGAGATTTCAGGCTGATAGGCCTGATTCTTGTCCACCTGACAGACTGTTTGTGCCTGATAAGTGGACCAGCAGAGTCATTTCCGAGGTTCATTCCTCGGTGTTGGCAGGTCACCCAGGAATTTTTGGCACCAGAGATCTGGTGGCCAGATCCTTTTGGTGGCCTTCCTTGTCTAGGGATGTGCGGTCATTTGTACAGTCCTGTGGGACTTGTGCTCGAGCTAAGCCTTGCTGTTCTCGTGCCAGCGGGTTGCTCTTGCCCTTGCCTGTCCCTAAGAGACCTTGGACACATATCTCCATGGATTTCATTTCTGATCTTCCGGTGTCTCAGGGCATGTCTGTTATCTGGGTGATATGTGATCGCTTCTCCAAGATGGTCCATTTGGTTCCTTTGCCTAAACTGCCTTCCTCTTCCGATCTGGTTCCTGTGTTTTTCCAGAACGTGGTTCGTTTGCACGGCATCCCTGAGAATATTGTGTCAGACAGAGGATCCCAGTTCGTTTCCAGATTCTGGCGATCCTTTTGTAGTAGGATGGGCATTGACTTGTCATTTTCGTCTGCTTTCCATCCTCAGACTAATGGACAGACGGAGCGAACTAATCAGACTTTGGAGGCTTATTTGAGGTGTTTTGTCTCTGCTGATCAGGACGATTGGGTGACCTTCTTGCCGTTAGCTGAGTTTGCCCTTAATAATCGGGCTAGTTCCGCCACCTTGGTTTCGCCGTTTTTCTGCAACTCTGGTTTCCACCCTCGTTTTTCTTCGGGTCATGTGGAACCTTCTGACTGCCCTGGGGTGGATTCTGTGGTGGATAGGTTGCAGCGAATCTGGAATCTTGTGGTGGACAACTTGAAGTTGTCACAGGAGAGGGCTCAGCGCTTTGCCAGCCGCCGCCGCGGTGTGGGTCCCCGACTACGTGTTGGGGATTTGGTGTGGCTTTCTTCCCGCTTTGTTCCTATGAAGGTTTCCTCTCCCAAATTTAAACCTCGTTTTATTGGTCCTTACAAGATATTGGAAATTCTTAATCCTGTATCCTTTCGCCTGGATCTACCTGTGTCGTTTGCTATCCACAACGTGTTTCATAGGTCCTTGTTGCGGCGGTACGTTGTGCCTGTGGTTCCTTCTGCTGAGCCTCCTGCTCCGGTGTTGGTTGAGGGCGAGTTGGAGTACGTGGTGGAGAAGATCTTGGATTCTCGTCTCTCCAGGCGGAGGCTTCAGTACCTGGTCAAGTGGAAGGGCTATGGTCAGTAAGATAATTCCTGGGTGGTCGCCTCTGATGTTCATGCGGCCGATTTAGTTCGTGCCTTTCATGCCGCTCATCCTGATCGCCCTGGTGGTCGTGGTGAGGGTTCGGTGACCCCTCACTAAGGGGGGGGTACTGTTGTGATTTTGCTTTTTGCTCCCTCTAGTGGTCATTAGTGATTTGACTCTGGAGCGTCTGTCTTTTCCTATATCCTCACCTGGGCCGTTAGTTCAGGGGCGTTGCTATATAAGCTCCCTGGACCTTCAGTTCAATGCCTGGCATCGTTGAAATCAGAGCTAATCTGCTGTGCTCTTGTCCTCTGATCCTGGTTCCTGTTTTTCAAGCTAAGTCTGCTTCTTTGCTTTTTGCTTTTGTTTTGTTTGGTATTTTTGTCCAGCTTGTTCCTATCTGTATCCTGACCTTTGCTGGAAGCTCTAGGGGGCTGGTGTTCTCCCCCCGGACCGTTAGACGGTTCGGGGGTTCTTGAATCTCCAGCGTGGATTTTTATAGGGTTTTTGTTGACCAGATAAGTTATCTTGCTTTATTCTGCTATTAGTAAGCTGGCCTCTCTTTGCTGAACCTGGTTCATTTCTGTGTTTGTCATTTCCTCTTACCTCACCGTTATTATTTGTGGGGGGCTTGTATCTTGCTTTGGGGTCCCTTTCTCTGGAGGCAAGAGAGGTCTTTGTTTTCTTCTCCTAGGGGTAGTTAGATTCTCCGGCTGGCGCGAGTCATCTAGCGATCACCGTAGGCATGATCCCCGGCTACTTCTAGTGTTGGCGTTAGGAGTAGCTATTTGGTCAACCCAGTTACCACAGCCCTATGAGCTGGATTTTTGTATCTTGCAGACTTACACGTTCCTCTGAGACCCTGTCCACTGGGGTCATAACAGGCGTCCCTTCACCCCGACGCGCGTTTCGCCGCCAGCTTCTTCCGGGGGCGTGTCGGGGTGAAGGAGAGCCGAGTTTTTAAACAAGAGGTATCCAATCAGCGGCCCGCAGTGTAGGTCCCTATCGCAGATGACACCGGTGCATCGCGCGTCCGCCCTCCTCCGATGACATCACTTCCTGCCGACGCTCAATGGCACGCAAGCCAAAAGGCTGCGTGTCAGTGTATGAGCGTCACAGGAAGCGACGGAGGATCGGGACAGCGCTCATGCGCACAATCAGCTGCGACTAGACTGCAATAAAGGCCGGACCACGTATGTGGAAAAGTAACATGAAGCGCAATATAGCAAATAGAGGCATTAACTGGCAGTTATATATAGAATAAATACACATATACAATAAATACATGAATAAAGTGCATAATAAAGTGCATAATGCATAAATAACAACAAATACCTATATAGAAAATACATATATATAATACATAGATATAAATACATAAATAAAGTGCCTAAAATATTAATTACATCATTTTAACCATCCCATAATGGATGTAATAATTTATTAAAGTGCTTGGTGATGATTGTACAGTGAAATATATATTAAAGTGCTTGGTGATGATTGTACAGTGAAATATATATATATCATAAATACAAAACAAATATCAATCTATATATAATACTATAAAGTGCTAACATTGAACCACTACCATAACCTACAGTATAATGTATATACTTCCATATATTATAACATAACCCCAACTATAAAGCTAAAATGGCCTATGATTATATATATAGTAAGATGACATGAAAGGATGAGGACTTCTTCTTCATAAACTATGGTTGTAGTCCACCAACTTCCATACATATCCACATACGACAGTGCTAATAGAAAACTCCCAAGATCTAAACTGAAAGAATAAAAACAGTTAAAATACAAATACAAAACAATGTAAACCCAGCAACCCTCACCCCTAAAAAAGAAAACCTCTTATAAAAATGCTGAAAAGCCCATGTTTTCATTTAGACCTCTGGGACTCATTGTCCCTAGGCGATGAATCCACCGACATTCCAGTTGGGCTAAGACCCTGCCCAAATCACCCCCTCTGATACCCATGTGTAATTGGTCAATAGCCCTGAACATCAAGCCTTTGGGGTTACATCCATGGTACTTTTTGAAATGTCTAGGTAGCGTTTTTAAACTAGACTCATCTTTTACCAGGGCCGCTTTTTCAATATCTAGTATGTGTTCCCTAACTCTGATCTTAAATTCTCTAGTGGTAAGGCCCACATAAACCTTCCCACAGGGACACTCGGCGTGATAAATCACTCCTTTAGAAGAGCACGTAAGATGTTTCCTTATTTGAAAAGTGCGAGACCCATCCGCATTTTTGAAATTTTTGGTCCTTGTCAGATTTAAACACGCCTTACAAAGGCCACATGGGAAGAATCCCCACACCTCAGAATTCATGTTATGCCTCCTAGAGACTTCATAGTGACTGTGCACCAAGAGGTCTCTAAGGTTGGCTGACCGACGGGCTACATATTGGGGGGATGAAGGCAAGATTTGTTTCAATGCGGGATCGGTGAGTAAAACTCCCCAATGCTTTCCAATAATAGTTCTAAGGTTATTCCATTCTCCGTTGTATGAGGAGATGAATCGTACCTGTGATTTATCCTCGTTGGTACTGATCTTTTTCCCACTGTATAACAGTTGATTTCTTGTTGTAGATGACGCTCTTCTATAACCTCTTCGGATCATCCTGCGGCTATAGCCACGGTCTTCAAACCTCCTTGTAAGATCTTGGCATTGTCTCTCAAATGCTGTTGAATCCGAACAGATTCTTCAAACCTTACAAGGAGGTTTGAAGACCGTGGCTATAGCCGCAGGATGATCCGAAGAGGTTATAGAAGAGCGTCATCTACAACAAGAAATCAACTGTTATACAGTGGGAAAAAGATCAGTACCAACGAGGATAAATCACAGGTACGATTCATCTCCTCATACAACGGAGAATGGAATAACCTTAGAACTATTATTGGAAAGCATTGGGGAGTTTTACTCACCGATCCCGCATTGAAACAAATCTTGCCTTCATCCCCCCAATATGTAGCCCGTCGGTCAGCCAACCTTAGAGACCTCTTGGTGCACAGTCACTATGAAGTCTCTAGGAGGCATAACATGAATTCTGAGGTGTGGGGATTCTTCCCATGTGGCCTTTGTAAGGCGTGTTTAAATCTGACAAGGACCAAAAATTTCAAAAATGCGGATGGGTCTCGCACTTTTCAAATAAGGAAACATCTTACGTGCTCTTCTAAAGGAGTGATTTATCACGCCGAGTGTCCCTGTGGGAAGGTTTATGTGGGCCTTACCACTAGAGAATTTAAGATCAGAGTTAGGGAACACATACTAGATATTGAAAAAGCGGCCCTGGTAAAAGATGAGTCTAGTTTAAAAACGCTACCTAGACATTTCAAAAAGTACCATGGATGTAACCCCAAAGGCTTGATGTTCAGGGCTATTGACCAATTACACATGGGTATCAGAGGGGGTGATTTGGGCAGGGTCTTAGCCCAACTGGAATGTCGGTGGATTCATCGCCTAGGGACAATGAGTCCCAGAGGTCTAAATGAAAACATGGGCTTTTCAGCATTTTTATAAGAGGTTTTCTTTTTTAGGGGTGAGGGTTGCTGGGTTTACATTGTTTTGTATTTGTATTTTAACTGTTTTTATTCTTTCAGTTTAGATCTTGGGAGTTTTCTATTAGCACTGTCGTATGTGGATATGTATGGAAGTTGGTGGACTACAACCATAGTTTATGAAGAAGAAGTCCTCATCCTTTCATGTCATCTTACTATATATATAATCATAGGCCATTTTAGCTTTATAGTTGGGGTTATGTTATAATATATGGCAGTATATACATTATACTGTAGGTTATGGTAGTGGTTCAATGTTAGCACTTTATAGTATTATATATAGATTGATATTTGTTTTGTATTTATGATATATATATATTTCACTGTACAATCATCACCAAGCACTTTAATATATATTTCACTGTACAATCATCACCAAGCACTTTAATAAATTATTACATCCATTATGGGATGGTTAAAATGATGTAATTAATATTTTAGGCACTTTATTTATGTATTTATATCTATGTATTATATATATGTATTTTCTATATAGGTATTTGTTGTTATTTATGCATTATGCACTTTATTATGCACTTTATTCATGTATTTATTGTATATGTGTATTTATTCTATATATAACTGCCAGTTAATGCCTCTATTTGCTATATTGCGCTTCATGTTACTTTTCCACATACGTGGTCCGGCCTTTATTGCAGTCTAGTCGCAGCTGATTGTGCGCATGAGCGCTGTCCCGATCCTCCGTCGCTTCCTGTGACGCTCATACACTGACACGCAGCCTTTTGGCTTGCGTGCCATTGAGCGTCGGCAGGAAGTGATGTCATCGGAGGAGGGCGGACGCGCGATGCGCCGGTGTCATCTGCGATAGGGACCTACACTGCGGGCCGCTGATTGGATACCTCTTGTTTAAAAACTCGGCTCTCCTTCACCCCGACACGCCCCCGGAAGAAGCTGGCGGCGAAACGCGCGTCGGGGTGAAGGGACGCCCGGGAGAAACTGTGCGGCAGGTAATATTATACATCTTTGATTGC
The DNA here is from genome assembly GCF_051348905.1 of Ranitomeya variabilis. Taxonomy (NCBI): domain Eukaryota; kingdom Metazoa; phylum Chordata; class Amphibia; order Anura; family Dendrobatidae; genus Ranitomeya; species Ranitomeya variabilis. The sequence goes on along the minus strand of NC_135232.1, from coordinate 1,052,819,622 downwards.
TTACTCACCTACTCCTATTTTGACTATTGGGCTCTGTATACTATGCCCATTGTGGCACGCATTTATTGTCAGAGGAAGCCCTAGTATATATTACAATTTCTATGGTTTAGGATTTTGAGTATTGACATCTATGCCGCCCAGTTTCTCTGCACTATATAGTGGGTATAGTGTCAGCATGTTGTTGACTAGGATATACGTTGTCATCTTCTAGCTTATGTTGCATGCAGAAGGTTGCTGTACACATTTAGGTATACCCATATTCCTGTTGTTTCGTGGCGTTCCTTATATGGTATCTTATGTATTGGTTGGATTTATCTATTGTTTCATTTTATTATTTACTAATAAACATGAATTTATATGGTACTTGTGGGATCTCTTCTTTGCCCCATCAAGAATAGTATGGGACTGTGTTTGTACAGAAATCATATTGCAGGCAGATGAGCAAAAAATATTCAAACAGAACTTAGCTTATCCTGAAGAGGCAGAAAACGAGATAATCAGGAGTAATCAGAATAGCACTGAATACATTGACAGCCGGCAACAAGTGGAAGTGAAGCAGAGCTAAATAGGAGCCTCCCTGGTGAATAACGAGGCAGCTGATCCAGCAGACCCGCAGGATAATAAACCAAACCACCAGGGGGAGCCAAAAAACCAAAGTCACACAATACCATCTGTGACCACAAGAGGGAGCCTGAAAACGGAGTTCACAACAGTACCCCCCCCCCTTAAGGAGGGGTCACTGAACCCTCATCAAAACCCCCAGGGCGATCAGGGGGAGCCACATGGAAGGCACGAACCAAATCGGCCGCATGAACATCAGAGGCGACAACCCAGGAATTATCCTCCTGACCATAGCCTTTCCACTTAACCAAATACTGAAGCCTCCGTCTAGAAATACGAGAATCCAAGATCTTCTCCACCACGTATTCCAATTCTCCCTCAACCAGCACAGGGGCAGGAGGCTCAACCGAAGGAACCACAGCCACCACATACCTCCGCAACAACGACCGATGGAACACATTATGAATAGCAAACGATGCCGGGAGGTCCAAACGAAATGACACAGGGTTAAGGACTTCCAAAATCTTATAAGGACCGATAAACCGAGGCTTAAACTTAGGAGAGGAGACCTTCATAGGAACAAAGCGAGAAGACAACCACACCAAATCCCCAACGCGAAGTCGGGGACCCACACAGCGACAGCGGTTGGCAAAGCGCTGAGCCTTCTCTTGTGACAGCTTCAAATTGTCCACCACATGATTCCAAATCTGATGCAACCTATCCACCACAACATCCACTCCAGGAAAGTCAGAAGACTCCACCTGACCCGAGGAAAAACGAGGATGAAACCCTGAATTACAAAAAAAAGGCGAAACCAAAGTAGCAGAACTAGCCCGATTATTAAGGGCAAACTCGGCCAATGGCAAAAAAGTCACCCAGTCGTCCTGATCAGCAGAAACAAAACATCTTAAATAGGTTTCCAAAGTCTGATTAGTGCGCTCGGTTTGGCCATTCGTCTGAGGATAGAAGGCCGACGAAAAAGACAAATTAATGCCCATCTTAGCACAAAAGGTCCGCCAAAATCTAGACACAAACTGGGATCCTCTGTCGGAAACAATATTTTCAGGGATCCCGTGCAAACGAACCACATTTTGAAAAAACAGAGGAACCAACTCGGAGGAGGAAGGCAACTTAGGCAAGGGCACCAAATGGACCATTTTAGAAAAACGATCACACACCACTCAAATGACCGACATTCTCTGAGAGACCGGGAGATCTGAAATAAAATCCATGGAAATGTGCGTCCAAGGCCTCTTCGGGACAGGCAAAGGCAACAACAAGCCACTGGCACGAGAACAGCAAGGCTTAGCCCGAGCACAAATTCCACAAGACTGCACAAAGGAACGCACATCCCGCGACAAGGAAGGCCACCAGAAGGACCTAGCCACCAAATCTCTGGTACCAAAAATCCCAGGATGGCCTGCCAACACTGAAGAATGAACCTCGGAAATAACTCTGCTGGTCCATCTATCCGGGACAAACAGTCTCTCCGGTGGACAACGGTCAGGTCTATCCGCCTGAAACTCCTGCAGCACTCTTCGCAAATCTGGGGAGATGGCAGACAAAATCACCCCTTCTCTGAGGATACCAGCTGGCTCTGAATCACCAGGAGAGTCAGGCACAAAACTCCTAGAAAGAGCATCAACCTTCACATTCTTCGAACCAGGCAGGTATGAGACCACGAAATCAAAACGAGAGAAAAACAACGACCAACGAGCCTGTCTAGGATTCAGCCGCTTGGCCGACTCGAGATAAATCAAATTCTTGTGATCAGTCAAGACCACCACACGATGCTTAGCTCCCTCGAGCCAATGTCGCCACTCCTCAAATGCCCACTTCATAGCCAACAACTCCCGATTACCAACATCATAATTCCGCTCGGCAGGCGAAAACTTTCTTGAAAAGAAAGCACATGGCTTCATCACAGAGCCATCAGAGCTTCTCTGCGACAAAACAGCCCCCGCTCCAATCTCAGAAGCATCAACCTCGACCTGGAAAGGAAGGGAGACGTCTGGCTGACATAAAACCGGAGCCGAAGAAAACCGGTGCTTCAGCTCCCGAAAGGCCTGCACAGCCGCAGGAGACCAATTAGTAACATCAGAACCCTTCTTGGTCAAATCCGTCAATGGCTTAACAACACCAGAAAAATTAGCGATGAAGCGACGGTAAAAATTAGCAAAACCCAAGAACTTCTGAAGACTCTTAACAGATGTAGGCTGAGTCCAGTCATGAATAGCCTGAACCTTGACTGGGTCCATCTCAATAGCAGAAGGAGAAAAAATGAAACCCAAAAAAGAGACCTTCTGGACTCCAAAAAGACATTTTGAGCCCTTCACAAATAAAGCATTGGCACGCAGGACCTGAAACACCATCCTGACCTGCTTAACATGGGACTCCCAATCATCCGAAAAAAACAGAATATCATCCAGATACACAATCATAAATTTATCCAGATATTCGCGGAAGATGTCGTGCATAAAGGACTGAAAGACAGAAGGAGCGTTAGAAAGTCCAAAAGGCATCACCAGGTACTCAAAATGGCCTTCGGGCGTATTAAATGCAGTTTTCCATTCATCACCCTGCTTAATACGCACAAGGTTATACGCACCACGAAGATCTATCTTGGTGAACCAACTAGACCCCCTAATGCGAGCAAACAGATCAGATAACAATGGCAAAGGATACTGAAATTTGACCGTGATTTTATTTAGAAGGCGATAATCAATACAAGGTCTCAGGGAACCATCCTTCTTAGCCACAAAAAAGAATCCCGCACCCAGAGGGGAGGAGGAGGGGCGAATAAGTCCTTTCTCCAAAGACTCCTTTATATAACTCCGCATAGCAGCATGCTCCGGCACTGACAAATTGAAAAGTCGTCCCTTAGGAAACTTACTACCAGGAATCAAATTTATAGCACAATCACAATCCCTATGAGGAGGTAGAGAACTGAGTTTGGGCTAATCAAATACATCCTGGTAGTCTGACAAAAACGCAGGGACCTCAGAAGGAGTGGATGAAGCAATTGACATCACAGGAGCGTCGCCATGAATTCCCTGACAACCCCAACTTGACACAGACATTGCTTTCCAATCCAGGACTGGATTATGAGTCTGCAACCATGGCAGGCCCAACACGACAACATCATGCAAATTATGCAATACAAGAAAGCGAATCACCTCCTGATGAACAGGAGTCATGCACATGGTCACTTGTGTCCAGTACTGAGGTTTATTCATAGCCAATGGTGTAGCATCAATTCCCCTTAGTGGAATAGGGAATTTTAAAGGCTCCAAAACAAAACCACAGCGCCTGGCAAATGACAAATCCATCAGACTCAGGGCAGCACCTGAATCCACAAAAGCCATAACCGGGTAAGATGACAAGGAACAAATCAGGGTAACAGACAAAATAAACTTAGGCTGTAAAGTACCGATGGTGACAGATTTATCAATCTTTTTTGTGCGCTTAGAGCATGCTGAGATAACATGAGCTGAGTCACCACAGTAAAAGCACAACCCATTTTGCCGTCTATAATTTTGCCGTTCACTTCTGGTCAGAATTCTATCACATTGCATAGACTCAGGTTGTCACGCTCGCGCCCTGACTGGAAGGCGTGAGCACGCGGGGGTATGTGTGGCCCCACTGTGCCACAGACCAAACCTCCCTGGAAGGGGCGTAACTAAGTAGCTTCCTAGGTGTTCGCTGGAGCCTCTGATGGTGAGGTCAGACTTGTGCAATAGGAAGCTACCAGGTACCACTCCAGGGTGGAGTCTGGTTGTGGCTGCTGATCCCACCGGGGAACGGAACATAGACAAGCAAGCGGGCACGGATGGCACATAGGCAGGCAGACGGGTACAACAGGAACACAGGCAGGCGGGCACGGCTGGCTCTCAGGTAGGCAGGCGGGCACGGATGGCACATAGGCAGGCAGACGGGTACAACAGGAACACAGGCAGGCGGGCACGGCTGGCTCTCTGGTAGGCAGGCAGGCACGGCTGGCTCTCTGGCAGGACTGGTGGACAGGACTGGTACACTGGAAGAACCGGTAGGGACCGGTCTGCAGGCAGGTAAGTAGAACGGGTAAGAACCTGTTCAGACACGAGGACCTAGGAATAAGTAGATAAAGACCGCAAGAGCGGATGCAGAGCGAAAGCACAGGAGCTAGAGCCAAGAACAGAAATGCAGGAGGCGGAGCCAAGTGCAGACAGGCAGGAGGCGGAGCCAAGAGCTGGAGGCGGAGCCAAGTGCAGACAGGCAGGAGGCGGAGCCAAGAGCTGGAGGCGGAGCCAAGTGCAGACAGGCAGGAGGCGGAGCCAAGAGCTGGCGGCGGAGCCAAGTGCAGACAGGCAGGAGGCGGAGCCAAGAGCTGGCGGCGGAGCCAAGTGCAGACAGGCAGGAGGTGGAGCCAAGAGCTGAGGCGCTGGAGGCGGAGCCAAGAGCGGAGCCAAGAGCGGAGGCGCTGGAGGCGGAGCCAAGAGCGGAGGCGCTGGAGGCGGAGCCAAGAGCGGAGGCGCTGGAGGCGGAGCCAAGAGCGGAGGCGCTGGAGGCGGAGCCAAGTAGAACCGCAAGGAGCGGAGCCAGGTAGAACCGCAAGGAGCGGAGCCAGGTAGAACCGCAAGGAGCGGAGCCAGGTAGAACCGCAAGGAGCGGAGCCAGGTAGAACCGCAAGGAGCGGAGCCAGGTAGAACCGCAAGGAGCGGAGCCAGGTAGAACCACAAGGAGCGGAGCTAGGTAGAACCGCAAGGAGCGGAGCTAGGTAGAACCGCAAGGAGCGGAGAGGTGCTGCGGGAGGGGTCTCTGCAGCAAAGCTGAGCTGAGCCACAAAGAATGTGGAGAGAAGCTGCAGCTAGGGATAACTGCAACAGCAGAAGAAAAGCAGAGTACAAAGGAGCAGAAACGCAGAAGTGAGGAGCAGTGGTAAAGTAACAAAGGTTCAGAGCAGACAGAGCTGCAAGAGTGCGGAGTGAAAGCAGACTGAGAATACAAGGAAAGACAACAGGGAAGGAAGCCAAAGACTAGGAGACCGAGGTAAGACTAAGTGCAGACAAGGCAATGGAACAAGACACAAGGACAAAGACACTGGGACCAGGATATTCTGCCTCCTGGTGGGCGGACAACAAGACCAAGGAAATAACGCAGAGAATCCTCCAGAGAGGGAGTAATATAGAGCAAGGCCAGGCAAACTCAGAAGCAAGACACTAACTGAGCTAACACATTGCACAGGCCCAGACCACTGGGTGGAGCTGAACTAAATACTGGAGATCTCCTGGCAATTGGTCAGGAACAGATTGGACAGATGCACCTGATTCCTATAAGAACCAGAGAGTTCAGGCGCCGCCCCTCTATACACAGAACTATGAAGCATGCAGAGAGCAGAGACACAGAACATGGAGCTGGCAAGAAACAGAAACCACATCATGGCCTGGAGCAGTGGGTAAGATAGTGTGAGAAATGCGAGGCCATGCCGTGATGCCAGCAGAGTTGTTACACAGGTGTCTGTTCAGAAGACACCGCCAAATGGTGCGCAGGTTTGCGCTCCCGCAAACGCCGATCAATCTGAATGGCCAGAGTCATTGACTCATTCAGACCTGCAGGCGTAGGGAACCCCACCATGACATTCTTAATGGCTTCAGGAAGACCTTTTCTGAAATTTGCAGCCAGGGCACACTCATTCCATTGAGTAAGCACCGACCATTTCCGAAATTTCTGGCAGTACACCTCTGCATCATCTTGCCTCTGAGAGAGGGCCAACAACGCTTTTTCAGCCTGGTTCTCCAGATTAGGTTCCTCATAGTGCAATCCAAGGGCCAGAAAAAACGCATCCACACTGAGCAATGCATGCAGGATCCCCTGGAGCCAATGCGAAAGCCCAATCTTGAGGATCGCCACGCAAGAAAGAAATAATAATCTTAACTTGCTGAACAGAATCCCCAGAGGAACGAGGTTTCAAAGAAAGAAAAAACTTGCAATTGTTCTTAAAATTCAGGAACCTAGATCTATCTCCAGAAAACAACTCCGGAATAGGTATTCTAGGCTCTGACATAGGACTGTGCACAACAAAATCCTGAATACTTTGTACCCTTGCAGCAAGATGATCCACACTGGAGGCTAAACTCTGGATATCCATATCAGCAGCTGAACTCAGAGCCACACCAAGATTAAGAGGAGGAGAGAAGCCAGACACACATTAGCTAGACACACGGCAGCAAAAAAAAAAAAAAAATCTCCAAGCTTCTTTTCTCCTGCTTCTGCCATGCAATTAACACTTTATAGGCCGGCTGTACTGTTATGATCCTAGTGGCAAGGATCGCAGGTCGGACTAGCTAAGTAACTGAACAGACTACTAGCTCTGGGGAAGTGGTAACTAGATTGACCGCAACCTGATCCTATCCGCAAACAACTATAGGCAGCCGTGGAACGTTACCTAAAAATCCTATTCAAAATATCCACACAGAGATTGCTCGAGCCCCCGCACCAACTAACGGTGCGGGGAAGCAACTCTGTACCCCAGAGCTTACCAGCAAAAAGAAATCACATAGTAGCAAGCTGGACTAGACTCATCATACACAGAAATCATATTGCAGGCAGATGAGCAAAAAATATTCAAACAGAACTTAGCTTATCCTGAAGAGGCAGAAAATGAGATAATCAGGAGTAATCAGAATAGCACTGAATACATTGACAGCCGGCAACAAGTGGAAGTGAAGCAGAGCTAAATAGGAGCCTCCCTGGTGAATAACGAGGCAGCTGATCCAGCAGACCCGCAGGATAATAAACCAAACCACCAGGGGGAGCCAAAAAACCAAAGTCACACAATACCATCTGTGACCACAAGAGGGAGCCTGAAAACGGAGTTCACAACAGGAAGCCTTATATATAGTCTCTAGATCAAAAAGCAGTATTACTAAAAACTCTGTTATTTAAATGCACTTTTGCTTTTTTACTTAGTTACATCAGGGTTTTTGCTTACTTTTTTCTCTTGTAGGTTTTAATATACAAAAAAGGTTGCACTTTATCATGCTAAAGCATGTCAATGTGAAATATGTGAAATTTGAATAGCAATACGGCTTTGGAGTATTAGGAAAAAATATGAGACGCTTAGCATAAAATTTGGACAAATATTATCTGCCCATCAACCGTCGTCAAGGTGGTCTCAGTCTGATGGGTCCCTGACCTCTCTAAGGCTGATGTCTGAATTCCTGGCTGAATGTGGACACCTCCGTCAGCAATGCCTGCATTTATGGGTAAGTAGGGACCTGCTGTAATTAAAATCACGACCTGGTGGGGGGCGGAGTGCTCGGTCAGTAAGCTAATAGCCGTATTGCTATTCACATTTCACATATTCCACATTGACATAATTTAGCATGATAGAGTGCAACCTTTTTTTGTATAGAAATGGCAACGAGACTGCTGATGCTAATTATTTCCCAGACTACTAAAAAAACACACATCGGTCCAGAAAAAATATTTATTTGGTATAGAAATGGCAACAAAATGGCTAATACCAATTATTTATTTCCAGCAGGCAGGGGGGCGCAGTCGGGCCGCCTAATTCGGCGGTCCGCAGTGTCTCCCCCGGCGGCTGCATTCTGCCGCCCCCGGTCTGGGAGTCAGCTGTTCTCTGTGCTGACTGTCAAACTGACAGCCAGCACAGAGAAGCTGCAGAGTGCCGGCTCCCAATGTGTGCAGATGGGGAGGGGATCCCCTGCAGAGTGGCTGCGGCGGGCAGGGAGAAATCCCTGCAGCTCCGCTGCCCAGCGATCTGTCTTCCTGCTTCCTCTCACACAGACGCGCCGCTGGATGACGTCATTCAGCGGCCGGCTGTGTCAGAGGAAGGCGATGGAGCTGCTGCGGCAGAGCGCGAGGAGAGGTGAGAGGTGTGTGTGAATGTGTGTGTATGTGAGTGTGTGTGAATGTGTGTGTATGTGAGTGTGTGTGTGAATGTGTGTGTGTGTGAATGTGTGTGTGTGTGTGTGAATATGTGTGTGTGTATGTGACTGTGTGTGAATGTGTGTGTGTGGCTCAGTATTGGGTGTGTGTGTATCGCGCTGCAGGGGAATGTGCAGAGAAGTGAATGGTGTGTGTGGGGGAGGAGAGGGCAATGATGGGGCTGACGGGGAGAGAGCAATGATGGGGATGGTGGAGGAGGAGAGGACAATGATGGGGCTGACGGGGGGCATATGTCCTTGGGGGGGGGGGGGCGCAGCCAAAATGAATTCTTGCCCCGGGTGCCAGAAACGCTAGATACACCTCTGCTAGGAAACATACAGAGACTTAAAGGAACAGTACTCCCACAGGCGGAGGGTTGGAAGAGTACACACAGCGGTTAAAGGCTGAGTACTCACACAGGCTGGAGGGCAGAGTACACACAGTGGCCTAAAGGCAGAGTACACGCAGTAGAGTACACACATGCAGAGTACACACAGTAGCGTAAAGGAAGAGTACTCCCACAGATGGGGGTTTTGTGCAGAGTACACACAGGGGATTAAAGGAACAGTACTCCCACAGGCGGGGTTGCAGAGTACACACAGCGGCTTTTGGCACAGTACTCATAACAGATATCGTTTGCGCAGAGTACACACAGCGGCTTAGATGCACAGTACTATCACAGATCTGGGTTGCTGAGTACACACAGCAGCTTTTTTGCAGAGTGCGCAGTCAGAATCTGTCCCTTACTCCAGCTGGGTCCTATCCATACACTACACTGCAGCCTTTTAATAAGCTTTATTAGACTGCCGAACCAAACAGGAGACCGGACGCACAGAAAAAAGTCTGTGTTCAGGGTTCGGTTCCGGACGCTACGTGTCTGGTACTTACCCCGAACTTTCCAGCTCCGGTTCCCTCATCCCTAATTGTGACCCATTTTAGTACAGGATGACATTGTCCAAAAGGATACCCCTATAAGAATGAAATGGATTCTAAAAATATCAAGTTTCATTGGTTTCTCAGTCTTTCCCAATCAGCTTGAGAAGCCAAAGAGACTTTACTGAGCGTCAGAACGTCTGTGAAGTGCTCACCATAAATTTCTGTGAAGGATCAAATAAAATACGAGTTAGGTTTTCCCTGCAATTACTTTATTTTTACAACTTCTATATGATTTTTTTTGTCAAAGGAGTGGCAGAGTAAAACAAGCGTTGCTAGTGTAACAACCTTTATACACTGATTAATAAATATAAACACCTTCTGAGGAATCTGTTTTTATTATCATTTTATTGTTGTTACACTGCTATGCAATGAAGTTTGCCTTTAGAAGTTTGTCCTGTCTCTCTATCTGTAGCACAGCTCTGATTTCATTAACCCCATCCTTCTTCCCCAATTTGTGTTTGTCAGCCATCATTCAAGGTTCATCTCTGTAAATCCCTGGTTCAGAATCGTTTTACACCTGTTGCAGCTGCTTCTATTATTGTGCATAATACAAGAATTCAGCCTGAAAATAAACTTCTTCTGGAATCTTCATACGTTCCTCTGCAGCTTAGTCAAGCTATCTGATGAAGTGCTTGGTGTGAGTACCTGTTCTTACAGACAGCCATAGGAACGCTGAGCCCCGCACTTGCAGTCCAGTTATGGAGTCAGAATATGGGGCATTTTGCCTTTTGTAGCCCCCGTTCTTGCACTGAATTGCTGGCTGCAGAATGAGTTAACTGAGAAACGTTCAGTCAATGGCAGGGAGTTCGTAACTTTTTCATGTCTTTTCTTAGCAGCTGTTTTCAGAGCACACGAAAGTGGTGGAGAACCAGCGACTGAGCTCGGTCTGCGAGAAGGGTCTGCGAAATAGATATAACTGTGCTCCTGTCAGTTAATGTATGATCACAACCAACATCAAAGGAGAGAACGTTCATGTGATCATCTGAGAGGAGCTCAGCAAAAGACAGAGAAAAGAGGTACAAACTTTCTGTCAGAATGAGCTCATGGTCAGATTTTTACAGGGTTAAGCTGCCGTCACACTAGCAGTATTTGGTCAGTATTTTACATCAGTATTTGTAAGCCAAAACCAGGAGTGGGTGATAAATACAGAAGTGGTGCATATGTTTCTGTTATACTTTTCCTCTGATTGTTCCACTCCTGGTTTTGGCTTACAAATGCTGAGGTAAAATACTGACCAAATACTGATAGTGTGACGGCAGCCTTATTCCCAAGGTAGCAAGATCCAGATAACTGGAGGCCTCACTGCTGGTGCCCACAGCGACACTGAGAACGAGGCTCCGGCCTGGGATCGGGGGCTGTGCAGAGCCCCAGCTGCAGTGCAGTAGAGGAGCGCCTGCTCAGCCTCCGCCCCATTATCTAGAGGACCTGCTGAAAAAACAAAGCAGTGATTTTACTATATCCTGCAATACTGTAGGTTCTAGACAAAAAAAAATATACAAAAATTAAAATGTTATGAAAAATAATAATAAAAAATAAAGAACTGTAAATAAACATATTTGGTAATGTGGTGTCTCTATAGTCCGCTCCATAGGGCCAGGCTCCCACCATCAGCTCTTGATCTTACAGAATTTCTGCACCTATTATTTAAGTTGGGTTACTTGTGATTTTTTCATTGCGTTTGTGTGGGGGGTTTTTTTTCACCATTTTATCACTGTGGTTTTTTTCTCTGTGAAACTTCCTGGTATTGTGATTTCACTGAACCTTATTGCTATACATAGGTGCTGATGACGTGAGTTTTTCATGCATTTCCACCATGGAAACACACTAAACGCACATGTGTGTTTTTTACCTGCAGATTTTCCGCATCTAATGGGAGTTAATGGGAAAAATCTGCAGCGTAAACGCAAGAGAAATTAACATGTTGAGGTTCTGAAACCCGCACCAAAAATCAGACTACACTTGTAACTAAGAGGCGCGGTGGGCAGGAGAGTTCTATAAAAACGCAAAAATGGAAAATCTACCAGTCAGGAAGGAGTTAGCGGTCCTGTTCCTTCTCTGCCTACAGAACTCTGTATTACGGTACTGACATTTTCATGCTATAGAAAGGGTCCGGCCATGTGCAGACGTCTGCGCTCGGCCATGTGACCCGGCGTCACGTGTGACGCTCCTCAAGTGTCTGGTCCTCAGGAAGTTTTCTAACTTTAGTCTAGTTCTCGTGACGTCAGAAGAAGTAGTAGAATTCCGTCCAATCACATGAGCGCATTCCTTTGCCAGTCTTAAATATGGCCACTTGGCACCTTCCGGTCTGTAAACCAATAGAAAGCGGAGGGCTTGGACAGCACGCATTGCCACGTTCCATGGGCACGCGGTGACGTCATCAAGTATAACAGGTCTGTTGGCAATGAGCTGATTGGTGGAACAGACGTCAGGCAGGCGTGGTTTGTTGCGGAGTTGTCACTGGCTCGGCCGCGTCGGGGCGTGGTTATCTGGTAGAGGGTGGCAGTTGGTGGAAGTAAGCGGGCAATGAACTCCAGCCGGGGCTGAGGCTGTACGGAGTGTCGGAGAGGCCACGCCGGCAACCATGGAGGACGTCAACTCCAACATGAACGCGGACCTGGAGGTGCGGAAGCTGCAGGAGTTGGTGAAGAAGCTGGAGAAGCAGAACGAGCAGCTGCGCTCCCGCTCCACCAATGCCCCGAACTCTCCCCGGACCCCCGCACTGCCCCCCGCTGCCCGGGCCTCCCAGCACCTCACCCCTGCCTCCATGCTGCTGGGCACCGGCGGCCGCAGCGCGAGTCCCGGGCCTGTGGGAGGCCGAGCAGACGGGGCCGCCTGGGAGGAGTTCATGGAAGCGCTGGCCGAGGAGAGGAGGAGGGAGCTGGAGAGCGGACTCCTGCTGGACCAGGTGGTGCCGCTGCGGCCGGAGGAGCTGGACGGGATGGTGGACTTCGAGGAGGAGGAGAGCTGGTGAGTACCGGGCACTGGGCCTGTCAGCACCTCCGCCTTCTGGGTGACACCCAGGGGACTTATTGGGGCGACCAGTATCTGACCACTGAGCACATGGGCCTGTCAGCACCTCCGCCTTCTGGGTGACACCCAGGGGACTTATTGGGGCGACCAGTATCTGACCACTGAGCACATGGGCCTGTCAGCACCTCCGCCTTCTGGGTGACACCCAGGGGACTTATTGGGGCGACCAGTATCTGACCACTGGGCACATGGGCCTGTCAGCACCTCCTCCTTCTAGGTGACAACCAGGGGACTTATTGGGGCGACCAGCATCTGACCACTGGGCCTGTCAGCACCTCCACCTTCTGGGTGACACCCAGGGGACTTATTGGGGCGACCAGTATCTGGGCACTGGGCCTGTCAGCGCCTCCCCCTTCTGGGTGACACCCAGGGGACTTATTGGGGCGACCAGCATCTGACCACTGGGCCTGTCAGCACCTCCACCTTCTGGGTGACACCCAGGGGACTTATTGGGGCGACCAGCATCTGACCACTGGGCCTGTCAGCACCTCCACCTTCTGGGTGACACCCAGGGGACTTATTGGGGCGACCAGTATCTGGGCACTGGGCCTGTCAGCGCCTCCCCCTTCTGGGTGACAACCAGGGGACATTGGGGCGACCAGCATCTGACCACTGGGCCTGTCAGCGCCTCCCCCTTCTGGGTGACACCCAGGGGACTTATTGGGGCGACCAGTATCTGACCACTGAGCACATGGGCCTGTCAGCACCTCCCCCTTCTGGGTGACACCCAGGGGACTTATTGGGGTGACCAGTATCTGAGCACATGGGCCTGTCAGCACCTCCTCCTTCTAGGTGACAACCAGGGGACTTATTGGGGCAACCAGTATCTGACCACTGGGCCTGTCAGCACCTCCGCCTTCTGGGTGACACCCAGGGGACTTATTGGGGCGACCAGCATCTGACCACTGGGCCTGTCAGCGCCTCCCCCTTCTGGGTGACACCCAGGGGACTTATTGGGGCGACCAGTATCTGGGCACATGGGCCTGTCAGCGCCTCCCCCTTCTGGGTGACACCCAGGGGACTTATTGGGGCGACCAGTATCTGAGCACATGGGCCTGTCAGCACCTCCTCCTTCTAGGTGACAACCAGGGGACTTATTGGGGCAACCAGTATCTGACCACTGGGCCTGTCAGCACCTCCGCCTTCTGGGTGACACCCAGGGGACTTATTGGGGCGACCAGCATCTGACCATTGGGCCTGTCAGCGCCTCCCCCTTCTGGGTGACACCCAGGGGACTTATTGGGGCGACCAGTATCTGGGCACATGGGCCTGTCAGCGCCTCCCCCTTCTGGGTGACACCCAGGGGACTTATTGGGGCGACCAGTATCTGGGCACATGGGCCTGTCAGCACCTCCCCCTTCTGGGTGACAACCAGGGGACATTGGGGCGACCAGCATCTGACCACTGGGCACATGGGCCTGTCAGCACCTCCCCCTTCTGGGTGACACCCAGGGGACTTATTGGGGCGACCAGTATCTGACCACTGGGCACATGGACCTGTTAGCACCTCCCCCTTCTGGGTGACAACCAGGGGACTTATGGGGGTGACCAGTATCTGGGCACATGGGCCTGTCAGCACCTCCTCCTTCTAGGTGACAACCAGGGGACATGTTAGGGCGACCAGCATCTGACCACTGGGCACATGAGCCTGTCAGCACCTCCCCCTTCTGGGTGACACCCAGGGGACTTATTGGGGCGACCAGTATCTGACCACTGGGCACATGGACCTGTTAGCACCTCCCCCTTCTGGGTGACAACCAGGGGACTTATGGGGGTGACCAGTATCTGGGCACATGGGCCTGTCAGCACCTCCTCCTTCTAGGTGACAACCAGGGGACATGTTAGGGCGACCAGCATCTGACCACTGGGCACATGAGCCTGTCAGCACCTCCGCCTTCTGGGTGACAACCAAGGGACATGTTAGGGCGACCAGCATCTGACCACTGGGCACATGGGCCTGTCAGCACCTCCCCCTTCTGGGTGACAACCAGGGGACATGTTAGGGCGACCAGCATCTGACCACTGGGCACATGGGCCTGTCAGCACCTCCGCCTTCTGGGTGACAACCCAGAGGGGACTTATTGGGGCGACCAATGTCCGGCCAGTGGGTGCTGCAGAGCACCGCTCTCTCCAGCAGTTGGGGCCCCACTGATCACAAGGTACTGGCTGTCCCCTGGATAGATAACTTATAAAGTATGGAGCATCCCTTTTAGAGGCCGCTGGGTGTATCTGGACCATCTCTGCACACACTGGGTCCTCATAGGCTCTTCCAGTTCTATCTGTGGGAAGTCCACTTTGTTTGTTGACATGGAGTTTTTTTAGTGTTATTTTTTTTCCCTGTAAGAGGTTATGAAAAAAAGATTTTGGGGAAAAGTGCATGTCTGTTCCCTGGCGCTGATCCTGGTGGAATCTGTCCAATCAAATGACTGTGAAAGCCGCCTGCTCCAAAAACTGTTACTAGAAGTGGTTTCTGCTTGAAAAACTCATAATTTCTTTAACTCAAACATCTGTGTGAACATAGTCTTAAGTGTGTCAGTCTTCCCTGAGCTCACCACAGCGCGTGCACAGACCAAAAGTGATTATTGTGCGCTCACAAGGGCCATGCTCTGCACCTTTATCTGTCTTTGCTCCGCTAATGGCCAATTTCGTGCAGCCTGTCGACGTCTCAGCAAGGGGTGGGCAGGAACCAGCGCACCTCCATCAGCCCTATACAAGGCTGCAGAGCGCCTGTATGCGGAGCCCCTGCTCTCACCATTGGGGGCAGGAACCAGCCCACTTCCACCAGCCCTATACAAGACAGCAGAGCGCCTGTATGCGGAGCCCCTGCTCTCACCATTGGGGGGCAGGAACCAGCGCACCTCCATCAGCCCTATACAAGACAGCAGAGCGCCTGTATGCGGGGGACAGGTGGCCAGTAATTGTGGGACAGTCCAGGAGAACAGTTATCAGACCTCCTCGCCATCCATCATTGTGGTCATGGTCTCTGATGTACCTAACCTGTCAGTGATCTGATCTCCAGATTTTCCCGCTGTGCAATATACGTATGTACAGGGGGCACCAAGTCCTAGACCACCTGTGATGGGACTAGCGTGGCAGAGGATTTCATGGAGTCACTACCTGCTGCCTCTAGAGATCAGCCACAGTCATAAAACGTCTCGGGTGGTTTACTGTTCTGAAAGTTTTATTACCCGGCCACTAAATCAAAGTATAATTGCCGCTTGGAGTGGTGTGACCGGCTTGTAAAGCCTCCAGTTATGTCACCGCTTATTTGGACACTTCAAGTTGAAATGCAGAGTCGGCCATGACTGTGATCTCAGACCCCTCACTAATAATGGGGAAGTCGCGTCCTTTCCTGTCCTATAATCTGGCCGGTCGTCTCCCGTTATGGTGGTTGTGATCTGGTATTTTGTGATGGATGATCTGCTTTAATGGGGTTGCACTTCGCTGTCGTCACACTGGGACTGACTGGGAAGACATAATTTACTTCTGTTAATGACCGTGTCACACAATCATTAGCCTGGACTAAAGTCACCGACAAAATGCAACTAATGCAAAAGAAATCTTAACAACTACTGGTCCATCTACTGTCAGCTAATCCCTTTCAGGACTAGCAAGATACAGGACACCAGGGATCACCACAGCACTGAGGACCATGTAGATAGGGCTTTCAGCACCAGATAGCTTTTGGACACCAAGGATCTCCAAAGCAACGTGAGCCATGTATATAAGACTTCCAGAATGTGGTTCATACCTCTCCTGGATTTTTTTTCTCCTGCAGTTTCTTTTATTAGTAACCTCCCTGTCATTATGGTATAATACATTATGTGAGTATCTGCCATCACAGCAGGTTTTCCCTCTTGTAGAGTTCAGACTAAGCTCCGTCCGGCGTTGTCACGTAGGCTCCTGAGGTTTCTCACACTTGGGTGGATACTCTATAAGTGCTGCTGTCCATTAGGCTTTTGTAGAGTCATTCTACCAAAAGGGAAAATGTAATCTGCAAAGTTCACGGCCTGAGCTCATTATATAAAGCCTCTTACCTTGCGCCTAATAGGACATTATCAGGGAGTGCGGGGGACAGGCAGCTTGTCCTAGTGCGGAAACCGATTCCACCTCGGGTAATTGGCTTTCTATGTATCAAATCTGAAACCCCAATAAATAAAACCTATTGCTTGTTCCCTTATAGTTTGGATTCCTGTTGTGCTGGGGCTTTATAGCTGCCATGAAGGGTATATTGCCATGTCTTTCATACTGGATACAGCGTGGCTGTATTAATACCGTGCTATGTTATGGCGCCCAGAGGACAGTGTGGTTTCTTTGGGCCGTTCTAAACGTTGTCTGTTGGGCTGCGATCACTATAGATTGCAGACCGTGTCGGGTGATGCCGACATTCTGTCCCTACAGTGCCAAGTCTCTGCTGCTGATGCAATTGGAAATTTTGCAGTTGTTGCAAGGTCACTTGCAACTTTTTTTTTTTTACTTCTGCGGAATGGAGAAATTTGCATTTCAACCTTGATTTGACCACAGTTGGTGTGAATTTCACTGATCCAGCCATAAATGGATGATAGGTGCGGGTCCTAGCACATCTCTCTCGAAAACGGGGTCTTGTACAGTAGAAAGGTGCGTCTTGGAAATATACGGTAGTATGTACTAAAGCAGGGGGCGCTGATCTTGGTGCTGAGGGCACGTAACTGGGTGAAGGCAGTTGTGCAGATATTGATTTTATATATACGGTAATTATGTATTTATTTTGTAGGTACTGGAGTTTAATAAAAATGTTTAAAAAGTATTTGTGGGTTCGTCATGGAGGAGGCATCGGTGCTAGGGGTTGTGCCCGGTCTGTTACCGATGTTCCCGTCCATTGTGGGTGGCGATTTCTATGCAGCTGATATATAAGGGACAGTATTCACATCCTTATTACGGACACACATGATTACAGCTAAGTGGATTGCACTTGTAAGGTCAGCAGACCAGTATTACCCACATGTTCTGACCAGATGTACCTTTCATGCCTCGGGTTTCCTTTTTCCGTTTTTCTGCTCGGCTATACTTGGTGTAAATTCCACTTGTGTTGTGTAATTTGTGGTGTAATCTTATGCCTACTCTACTCTTATCACTATTGGAACGCTGGTAAATCCACAAGTGTAAAGGGAAGCGAACAGAATTAGTAGTGTTTTGGCCCCATCACCCAGATTGAGGGCACAGCAGTGCAGAGAACGTATTGTCCGGTTCATTCTCATTCTTATGTGGGTGGAAGCTGAGGGCGACGCTCATATTTGGATCTGACTGATCTGGGGGGAATCTCCATGGCTCAAATGCTCTATGCATTATTCAAGTCTCCTCCTTTTTATTTTTCTGGACTATTTCCTAAGGCAGGTCATTGACATAGGAAGGCTGTTAGTCGTACATCCTTGCAGTGTGATGGGGACTGACCCTATGGGATATATTATTCTTTTTGCCCCAGGACAATTCGTTACAGGAGCATTCCCATCTCCAAGGTCCTACTCCAATATGTAGTAGCTGTAATAATAATTAATAGCAAATGTCTCCAATTAAAAATGTATAGTTCCTCTAATTAACTATTTTGCTTACCCCATGTTCAGGGCATTTCAGTAGCTTAGGTATCCATGGTTATGACCATTCATATAGTCATAGTTGTTAGAGGTTGCAACCATGGATCTGGGAATGTTTAGTTTGCAAAGAAGAAGGCTAAGAGGAGACTTAATAGCTGTCTACAAATATCTGAAGGGCTGTCACAGTGTAGAGGGTTCAGCTTTATTCTCATTGTACATGGAAACATGAGAAGTAATGGACTGAAACTGAAAGGGAGAAGATTCAGATTAGATATTAGAAAAAAACTTTTTGAGAGTGATAAATGAATGCAACAGGCTGCCACGACAAGTGGTGAGTTCTCCTTCAATGGAAGTCCTCAAACAGAGGCTGGAAAGACATGTCTGAGATGGTTTAATGAATCCGGCATTGAGCAGGTGGTGGGACACGATGACCCTGGAGGTCCCTTCCAGCTATAACATTCTATGATTCTAGTATCTACGGTACAGACCAAAAGTTTGGACACACCTTCTCATTTAAAGATTTTTCTGTATTTTCATGACTATGAAAATTGTACATTCACACTGAAGGCAAGAAAACTATGAATTAACACATGTGGAATTACATACTTGACAAAAAAGTGAAACAACTGAAAATATCTTATATTTTAGGTTCTACAAAGTAGCCACCTTTTGCTTTGATGACTGCTTTGCACACTCTTGGCATTCTCTTGATGAGCTTCAAGCGGTAGTCACCGGGAATGGTCTTCCAACAATGTTGAAGGAGTTCCCAGAGATGCTTAGCACTTGTTGGCCCTTTTGCCTTCACTCTGCGGTCCAGCTCACCCCAAACCATCTTGCTTGGGTTCAGGTCTGGTAAGTGTGGAGGCCAGGTCATCTGGCGTAGCACCCCATCACTCTCCTTCTTGGTCAAATAGCCCTTACAGCCTGGAGGGGTGTTTGGGGTCATTGTCCTGTTGAAAAATAAATGATGGTCCAACTAAATGCAAACCGGATGGAATAGCATGCCGCTGCAAGATGCTGTGGTAGCCATGCTGGTTCAGTATGCCTTCAATTTTGAATTAAATTGCTAACAGTGTCACCAGCAAAGCACCCCCACACTATCACACCACCTCCTCCATGCTTCACGGTAGGAACCAGGCATGTAGAGTCCATCCGTTCACCTTTGACACAATGGTTGGAACCAAAGATCTCAAATTTGGACTCGTCAGATCAAAGCACAGATTTCCACTGATCTAATGTCCATTCCTTGTGTTCTTTAGCCCAAAGAAGTCTCTTCTGCTTGTTGCCTGTCCTTAGCTGCTAGGAAACCACTGCTATTTTACCATGAAGACCTGCTGCACAAAGTCTCCTCTTAACAGTTGTTGTAGAGATGTGTCTGCTGCTAGACCTCTGTGTGGCATTGAGCTGGTCTCTAATCTGAGCTGCTGTTAACGCATGTTTTTTTTTCTGGTCGTTCCCAGTCTTTTAGATTTGCCCATACTGTGAAAAAGTTGAGGAAGTGATAACTTTCCCTTTTGCATCTCTGCATCTGTGTCCACCACTGTTATTACCTCTTGATAACCAGCCTGCAGCCATTATGGCCTGCCTTCCCACCCACCATGTATAGCGCGACCCTCCTGCACCCCTTCTGTCCAGCGTCTGGGTTCCCTCATGGGTCCTGTATGAGGATTCACCTGGCCTCTGTTGTATTGTGCTGTGTAATATCATGGCGATGTAGCCGTGACTCGTTGGTGGGGTTGAGATGCTGTAAATGATACTCTCGGTCCATTAATATAATACTTACCGGATTAGATTACATCAGCCTGAGTCACGTCCATCAGCAGAAACGCAGCATTTTTTAATCTGTTATTTATGAGTTAATGTAAAGACTTTTCATTGTAGCTGTACATCCGCCATCCGCCCTAATCTTATCACTGTGAGGGGTCTCCGGGCCTGGGTTATTGGTGGTCCTCCACAATATGGTCTATTTCCCAGTATAGTGGCGTCATGTGTTGTCACCTCACCTATGGCCAGACATGGAAGTAAAAGGACACTCATATCAAATTTACATTAAATGTTACATTTATTGTTTAGATTTATGAAAAGAAATGAGTAAGGCCGGGCTTGTACATGCTATTAAAGAAAACCTAATAATATGGCAAAAAATGTTAGCACA
Source organism: Ranitomeya variabilis (assembly GCF_051348905.1). Lineage (NCBI taxonomy): Eukaryota > Metazoa > Chordata > Amphibia > Anura > Dendrobatidae > Ranitomeya > Ranitomeya variabilis. Next base: position 1,052,799,441 of record NC_135232.1, on the reverse strand, counting down.
CTGATCAGAATTATACCTGCTCTTCTGGCAATGGTTAGTGATGGCTCCGCAGCGGCTTTCAGTGATGTTGGCCAGTTCACTTAGCGCGATGCTATAACTGACTTGTGTCACTGCCGCCTCTGTGTGCGACCCCCCCCCCCCCCCCCTACAAAGAGATCAGTGTCTGTACCAGGGACACAATATGTGACTACAGCCTCGGTCTGCTCACAGCCGGCCAACAGGATGAAGATATTGCAATCCTCTGTCGTCAGCGCACATGAGCAGGCTTTTCCATTTATAGATGTCTTCTGAATGTGAGCAGCCCAGGCATGAAGCGTCCTGCTCACCCCAGTCCGTGCATTCCTGCCGTATGCAGTTATTCCGGGGGTGGCGGTTTTTACAGTATTTTTCATGTTCAGTGCCGCTGTGCCATAAAGCTCAGTTGTGAGGTTCTTCCCCCTAAATGGTCTAATGTGGACTTTTCTTCTACATATCGTAAAGCGCGCAGACTATGTTCGCCCTTTATAAAAGGATTATGATAACATCCTATTGTTCAAATGTTAGTATTGTTGTGATGTTTGTGGCGGTGTTGTGAGATGCCCTGAAGGGGTTTTCCAGAGTTAAGGTACCTTCACACTAAACGATATCGCTAGCGATCCGTGACGTTGCAGCGTCCTGGATAGCGATATCGTTTAGTTTGACACACAGCAGCGATCAGGATCCTGCTGTGATATCGCTGGTCGTTGAATAAAGTTCAGAACTTTATTTGGTCGTCAGACCGGCGTGTATCGTCGTGTTTGACACCAAAAGCAACGATACCAGCGATGTTTTACGCTGGTAACCAGGGTAAATATCGGGTTACTAAGCGCAGGGCCGCGCTTAGTAACCCGATGTTTACCCTGGTTACCATCGTAAAAGTAAAAAAAACAAACAGTACATACTCACCTGTGCGTCCCCCGCCGTCCGCTTCCTGCTCTGACTGAGCGCCCTAAAGTGAAAGTAAAAGCACAGCGGTGACGTCACCGCTCTGCTGTTAGGGCCGGCGCTCACACAGTGCAGGGAAGCGGACGCCGGGGGACGTGCAGGTGAGCATGTACTGTTTGGTTTTTTACTTTTACGATGGTAACCAGGGTAAACATTGGGTTACTAAGCGCGGCCCTGCGCTTAGCAACCCGATGTTTACCCGGGGACCTCGGCATCGTTGGTCGCTGGAGAGCGGTCTGTGTGACAGCTCTCCAGCGACCAAACAGCGACGCTGCAGCGATCGGCATCGTTGTCGCTATCGCTGCAGCGTCGCTTAATGTGACGGTACCTTAAATCAAGTGGAGTTGTAAATGATATCCACATTTCAAGCCACTTTCTGTTACAATGTATTTAGCAAAAGTGCCTCCATCTGTGCAGTACATGATGCCTCCAAAGACTGAAGCTGTTACTATGCTGACATTGCTGTACGTCCTCTTCCAGTCCATGTCTTCAGTTGGAGAGGGCATCTGCGCCTTGACATGTCTGAGGAGCACATGTTCTCCAACATCCTCAGTGTGTGCATGATCCCAGCACGGCATATTTGCAGCACCCATGCTATGCTGCCTGTCCTACTGGGTGTTCACTGGTTTCTTAGGCCCCCCATACATGCTCCGGTAGTCATGTACTCCTCTGAACAGCTAAGAACACTAAGCACGGTCAGCATTCATGGACGGGAACGATCAAAGAGCAAAATGTGTGATGTAAAGGATGTGACAGCCGAAGCTAGAATATGTAAACTTACTGGGGGTAGTTCCCAGGTCCTATGTTACAGGGAACCTGTCAGTGGGATCAACCCTCCTAAACCGTGTATATGGGCATGTAGATTATAGGAAGCTGAATAGAATGATACCTGGGTATCTGTGATCCAATGTCTTATTGCACAGAAATCCTTGTTTTTCTTAAATGTAAACAAGCTATTAAGATCTATGGGCCGGACATAGATCTCCCCGAGAATCTGCCTCCAGAGATTATTGTAAATGAAAAGCAGCGCTACCAGTATGAGACATGTAATGACTGACAGTCTGCTCTGCTGACCTACATGTCTCACACTGGTGACTCCCCCTTTAAAGTAAAATAATCTGTGGAGGCAGATTCTCAGGGAGATCTGTGTCCCGCCCATAGATCTTAACAGCTCATTTATGTATTAAGAAAGACTTGTATCTGTCTGGAATAGAACATCGGATCGCAGATATCACCGTATTTTATTACTTGGCTTCCTATGACCTACATGCCCATAATGACGGCTTAGGAGGGGTGATCCTACTGAGAGATCCACTTTAAGGCTTTTCAGATGATTAAAAATATCTGAAGGAAACTTCCTTTAATTATTTTTGTATTTTTATTTTATTCTATAGACCTGTAATCATCAGTTTGGTTAGTGTTGGGTAAAATGAAATATTTGAAAAGTGTTGGTGCTCGTTTACATGGCGATAAATCCCCTCACTCGGTGTACACAGGGGTGTCGTGGGTTGCTTTTTGAGTGACAAATCCACTTTGGTCCCAAGGATTGCCAACTGTTCCCTTTCACAAGAATAGAGCTGTTGTCATTTACATCAGTAAGTAATGATGTGAGCTGCATGGTGTCTGCTCACTTCCAGTGCTAGTTTATTCCCATGTAATTGGGATCTACGCTCCTGAGCTTGTGTGCACACACTATCTTCCCAGGCCGTGTAGTGTTGTATTCTGCTGTTGGTAAGCTATAATGACTCCATTATTATTATAGCGCCATTTATTCCATAGCACTTTACATGTGAGGAGGGGTATACATAATAAAAACAAGTACAATAATCTTAAACAATACAGATAACAACTGGTATAGGAGGAGTGAGGACCCTGCCCGCGAGGGCTCACAATCTACAAGGGATGGGTGAGGGTACAGTAGGTGAGGATAGAGCTGGTCGTGCAGTGGATCGGTCTATCTGGTTACTGCAGGTTGCAGGCTTGTTGGAAGAGGTAGGTCTTCAGGTTCTTTTTGAAGGTTTCGATGGTAGGTAAGAGTCTGATGTGTTGGGGTAGAGAGTTCCAGAGTAGGGGTGATATGTGGGAGAAATCTTGTATGCGATTGCAGGAAGAAGAGATAAGAGGGGAGTCGAGAAGGAGATCTTGTGAGGATCGGAGGTTGCGTACAGGAAAGTAGCGGGAGACGAGGTCACAGATGTATGGAGGAGACAGGTTGTGTATGGCTTCGTATGTCATGGTTAGGGTTTTGCACTGGAGTCTCGGTTATGAGGTGCCAGTTCAGGGATTGACAGAGGGGAGAGGCTGGGGAATAGCGGGGGGACAGGTGGATTAGTCGGGCAGCAGAGTTTAGTATAGATTGGAGGGGTGCGAGAGTGTTTGAGGGGAGGCTACAGAGCAGGGGATTGCAGTAGTCAAGGCGGGAGATGATGAGGGCATGGACTAGCTTTTTTGCAGTTTGCTGGTTGAGGAATGTGCGGATCCAGGAAATATTTTTAAGTTAGTCGGCAGGAAGTGGAAAGGGCTTGGATATGTGGCTCGAAGGAGAGATCAGGGTCAAGGATCACCCCGAGGCAGCGAGCTTGTGGGACTGGGGAGAGTGAGCAGCCATTTACTTTAATGGATAGGTCTGTATGGGGGGGGGGTCAAGTGAGATGGGGGAAAGATGAATTCTATTTTATCCATATTAAGTTTTAGAAATCTAGCGTAAAAGGATGAAATAGCGGACAGACATTGTGGGATTTGGTTAGTAGGGAGGTGATATCTGGTCCAGAGAGGTAATACTGAAAACCGTGAGATTCTATGAGCTGTCTCAGGCCAAAGGTATACATGGAGAAGAGCAGGAGCCCTAGGACTGAACCTTGTGGGACTCGGACAGATAGGAGGTGGTGTGCGAGTGGGAGACCCGGAATGTCCGGTCTGTTAGGTATGACGAGATCCAAGATAGGCCGAAGTCTGTGATGCCAAGATATGAGAGGGCCAGTAATAGGAAATGGTCCACTGTGTCAAAAGCAGAGGACAGGTCCAGGAGGAGGAGGAGGACAGAGTAGTGGTGGTTAATAGGTCTTGGTGACTATAGTTAGGGCCGTTTCAGGGGAGTGATGAGGGGCCGGAAGCCTGATTGTTAGGCCTTTTTCACACTTCCGTCTTTTTCCTCCCGTCGAAATCCGTCGAGTTTTGAAAAAAACAGGATCCTGCAAATTTTTCTGCAGGATCCTGTTTTTCCCATAGACCTGTATTAACGACGGATTGTGACGGATAGCCATCCGTTTCATCCATCGTGCACTGGATCCGTTGGAAAATAGCGGTCCGTCGTGCGGAGAAAACATTCAGAGGAACGTTTTTTTCTGCGCGTCGGAAAATCAGTCAGCGACTGTTCCTGCGCTGTCTGTCGTTGGCTATAATGGAAGCCTATGGTCGCAGGATCCATCACTGACTGTCAAACACTGGAATCCAGCGACACTTCCCGTTTTTTCTTTCTGAGCATGCCCGGAACCAACGCACGTTGTCAAATTTGTGCACGACGTGGGCAACGGATGCAGTTTTTCAACGCATCCGCTGCCCATTCTGAAGTCTGGGGAGGAGGGGGCGGAGTATCGGCCGCGCATGCGCGATAGAAAATGGCGGACGCGACGGACAAAAAAGTTCACAAACGTTTTTTTGTGCCGACGGTCTGCCAAAACACGACGGATCCATTGCACGACGGACGCAACCTGTGGCCATCCGTCGCTAATACAAGGGATTGTGACGGATCGCTGAAAACGCAAGTGTGAAAGTAGCCTATGCCGTCTAAGAGGGAGCAGGAACAGAGAATTGACATCTCCATGTAGGCAGATGAAACCCTACCCTGCTGCTCCACATTATCTAATCTCAATGACTGAGATTTATCTCACCTGTAATTAAAAATATCATCTGTTTTTAATTTAAAAAAGACTGCACTGTAGCCTGTCCTCAACTTATTTGCAGTCATTTTATTTGTAATTTTTTTTTTAAATAAGACTGATTTTCATTGGGGTAAATAACAGGTGCCCAACAGGGAAGACCACATGGTGAGGCTGGCTGCATCGCCAAACCTCTGCCCAGCCACGCCGGCCAGTGGCCTCATGGGCATGACACAAAATATTGCAGCCATTGGCCCCCATAGGCGGGCGAAGCTCCAGCTGCACTGTGCGGTCTCACCCTAGTTAGTGTTTTGCGAAAGTATTGAGTTTTGGTGGGTGCCCTCTCTTGGCAGGTTTGTGATATCATGTTCTTTCAACTTGATGATAATGGACTTGATGATGCTCCGGGGATGATCAGACATTGGGATATAACTCTTTATTTATTTATTTTTTTTTAAATAACACAAACCTGACTTGAACGTCTCACAACTTTGTCCCTGACTTGTTTGGAGATCTCCTCGGTCTTCATGGTGTGGTTTGGTCAGTGGTGCCTCTTGCTTAGTGGGGTTGCAGCCTCTGTGGCCTTTCAGAAAAGGTAAAGTGTATATACTGACAGACCATGGGACCCTTAGATTACACACAGGTGAACTTGACTTCACCAACAATGTGACTTTTGAAGGCAGTTGCTTGCAACAGACAATTGAGGCTTCATATCTAAAGGAGTGAATACATACGGTATATGTCCATGCCATTTTTTAGTTATGTAATCACACAAATGTATTTTAGACCGCACATGCGCGGCTGAAACTCCGCCCCCTCCTCCCTGGACCTTCCAATGGGGCAGCGGAAGCGTCGTAAGACTGCTTCCGCTGCCCCCGTTGTGCTTTTCTTTCACAGCATGCGTCGGTACGTCGATCCGACGCACTGCGACAGGCCCATACCGACGCTAGTGTGAAAGCAGCCTAACTTGACGCTGACTTCTTGTTCTTGTCTGTCACTTCTACCGATTGCTATCAGTTGTTGAGATGGATTTCAGGTGACAACGGACAGTGGAGGCAAGCTTAGTTTTTACTTAATGTGATGAAGATTTCTAATATATTTGTCTCTTGGGATTCTCGCACCCCGACTTCGCCTCAATATAGGCAATACATACACAGATGCCAGGTGAGCGACACTGACAAGGGCCATATTGTGCTGGCTAGGTCACTGGGCCAGATCAGCAGCTCCTGTGGGCTGAAATGGTTAGTGACTGCCAGACATGGTCTGAGAATGCAAGCGGAGGCCACACCGTCATGGGGACCATAGACCTCCCGCTCCCGTCTCCAAGACTTCTCACGTGCTAGGTTATAGTCTATGGACTGTGCTAGGTTATAGTCTATGGACCTGACAAACCTACAAATTGACACACTTCATCTGCACTTTAGCTTTAAGGCTTATTCCCATCTTCAGAAATGGCTATTCCTGGATAGTGCTTGTAAATAGAAGCAGTTTTCCATACTGTCCAAAGGAGGGACAATGTGATGCCAGCCCTGGGAGAGCCCCTGCTGGAACCGCACCTGCACTCTAGGGGAGTTTTGTTTTGTTTTGTTGTTTTTTTTTTATTGGGGGGGGGGGAACCTATTGATTTAGAAGGGGTTGTCTGAGCAGTGGACAGCTCTTTTAACACTTACTTTTTCAGCTTGTTGCCTTGGAGACCGACCACCCTTTTAGACAGCAGAATAATGGTCAGTGTTCACAAACTTTTCTATTGAGCTTCAAAGCACTAAATGAAATGTTGAGGGTCGCTGGATCGTGCTGTTATCTCTTAATCCCAGCCAGCTTTAGTGCAATGCTTCCATCTAGACAACAGCAGTGTTGGTCGGTCTCCTGGGCAACTGACTGTAAATGTGCTAATATCTTAACAACGGCTGCAAATTTTAATAAGCAGTAATTTGCTAAAGTGCTTGTATTTACAATGTTTATCTGAAAATATTAATGTATGAAGATGGGAACAATACTCTAAAACAGGTGGTGAAACGTTGTGGCTCACCACGAGAGGTGGTGAGTTCTCCTTCAATGGAAGTCTTCAAACAGAGGCTGGACAGACATCTGTCTGGGATGATTTAGTGAATCCGTCATTGAGCAGGGTGTTGGACACGATGACCCAGGAGGTCTCTTCCAATTCTATCATTCTATGATTGGTATGTCAGTCATAGAACATAGGCCCCTCTGATACTTGTAGCTTCTGCACAGATGCGGTGTTCCTATATCGCAGATAATAAAGCTGCTGTGCTCAATGCTCGGCTTATTTGGAATTATTCTGTAATGTGAATGGTCGCTGTAGGAGTGTAATCCTGAGGAACCCGCTCTGAAGAGGAGACGGGGCAGCGGGGGCTGTTAGTAATGCGTTCTGTGGAGTTTGTTAGCAGAAGCCTTCAGGCTGTGATTTCACATGACTCCAGATTCTGAGCAAGATGAGATCGGACAGTGCTGCCTTTCCCTACAGAAGTCGCATTAGAAGCTTAATCATTGCATTGGCCATCTGACCGCTCATTGCTTCTGTACGGGAAACTCTACAGCTGTCCTGTCGCAGGTTGTCAGGCCGTGGACTGCTGCCCCCTCTACTCATAGTACAGGTGCTACTCTATACTGAGCGAATGTCTTCTCCCAACACCTATGTCCTATAAAACCTCGCTAATGCCACTCAGCGGCCATTGGAATATATATGTGTGGATCTCATAAATCCTGATCACAAGGTAGAAGGCGAAACTAGAACAAAGTAATGCAGCTTGTGTTTGGGTGGTGACCACACAATTCCCCTCTGGTTGCAGGCGCACCCTGGTAGTAATGACTTGGATATTATGTGTACAGTCTGCTGCTCAGTGCAGGATTGGATCAATGACACACAGACATTAAAGATCTCTCCATACAGACATCCGGACATTCTGAAAAGATCTAATCAAGATGGGAACTTTAACGTTGAATGTCATGTGAATCTCTATTTCTTTATTGTTCTAGGTCAGGAGACCATTTTTGTCTTCAGTGGTCCTCATTGATAATTTAGTCACCAGGATCCTCAGGGATTAGATGTAACCTGTGTAGGAACCTGGCGTTGCACCCGCAGGAGAAACAAAGGCATACTGCCTGTGAATAGGCTGGACCTGTCCGATTGTTTTATTTTTGTATCTATTCTTCTCTCTGGTTAATATGAGGGTCCTGAACAAGGAACCTCACTATTAGAGGGGTATCCCGTTCATGTAAATGGATGAGCCTCCCTTCTCCTAAGAATGGAGTACACCTCTGGTTAAGCACCACACTCCCCTCTAAGCTTGCCCATCAGTTCTCCTGGCTCTGCTGAGAGCTGCAGTCCACCACCCTCACAGGAATGGGGTCCAGGTCCCCACATAACTTGTCGCCTCTGTGTGAGACATTTCAGTAGAGAATGCTGCACTAAACCCCAACCACGTCCCCTTCGTTGTCAGGGTCTGGGGAAAGTGGTGGCATAACATATCCATGGTCCATCACTTTACAAGATGGCAATACCCCTTTCTGTTAGAATTCCCTTATAGGATAAGGGACAAGACAAATTGGGGGTCTAGGAGTCACATCAGCACTGTAATAGTCCTTGTTGGCTAGACCGGAAATATAAAGGTTTGTCTAATGGTTTACCTCTGACAATCTTTTGAACTCTTTTCTATACATTAGGTCCATGTATATGTGACTATCGTCAATGTTCGGACTGATGCACCGACTGGCCACGGGTCTCCTGACCTGACCTTGACCGCCTCAGAGGCATATATGCAGCTGTCCGTTTCAGGTCAGGAACCCCGCAGTCAGACATCGCAGTCCGTACACAAATGGTGAAAGATGGACGGCTAAATTCTGCCCAATACTCTGAAGTACCGAACATGTCTTTTAATATTGATCATATTCTTGGTTTCTTGTACAGGTTGTATACCTCGCCAAAGAAAAGACTATCCTCCTCACAGAAAGCGGTGAGTCCGCTAGTCTGGTGTCGACAAGTTTTTGATAGTCCAACACCTGATGTGGAAAGTGCAAAAAAGTCCCTCATCCATAGGCTCGACCAAACCATGTCAGGTGAGTTCAGTGTCCACAGGAGAATAGTCCCACTATGCGGTATTTATTTTAATGTGCAGTTACAAGTAACTTTCTGGGGCCAAAATTTTCATACTGACTACTTAGACTAGAGTAAAGCCAACTGGAGAACTGGCGGCCACAGAAAGTATTTTTCTCTTGGGTGGCATTTTTATGTCGGAGTTTGACCATCCTTATGCACTGCTATTTCCAGACTGGTCACCCCATATTTATAGTACAATTTATTTCAGGTCCGGGTCAGAATTTGTGGTTTGTATACACAGGCTGAGAAACTCGGACAGGTGATTGAAGCCTTAGTCATCATGCAAACTTGTACCCAATAATTCTCAAAAATGGACGTCCTTCATGTGTAGACTCATGCTGTAGTCCGTCTACCTGTAATACATGTACAGCATTTTGCTGTCTGTGTCCGAGTGTCCTGTTTCTTTGGCAGTTGTCAGCTTTTTTTTTTTTTTTTCCAGCTCTCAGTGAAAATTTGCAGCAACCTAAGATAGTCTGAGCCATCTTTTTGAGGAGACGAGTGAAAAGCTGAAGGGTTGAATGGTGCTTCTAGACACATGCACTCTCGTCTTGCTACGTTCCACTCTCGTGTATAAATAGGTTCATCATAGACTGAGCTGTAAAAACAGGTTTTTATTGTCTGCATTTCTTCATTTCAATAGTTATGTGTGTTTCTGAGAATATGTCATCTGTTTTACAAATTGTCTTCCAGAAAATCTGGGGCACACTGAACATTTTGTGCGTGCGGCTCTTCAGCCAAATCCCACAATAGTCATTACTTAGTATTTTATAGTGAAGCTTCCTATATAATGACATTAAAAAAGGATAGAAAATTATTCTAAAAAAGAAAAATGGTTACATTTGTGAGTAAACTTTAAGGGGCCAATTCATCAGATAAAAAATAAAAAATATTTGCACAAAACACAGTTGTGCAAATAATCTGTCAACTTTTGTTTTCGCCCCGGCAACTCTTTGAAAAGAAGTCTAAGGCTACGTTCACATTTGCGGTCAGCACCGCAGCGTCGGGCGCCGCAGCGTCGCCGCATGTGTCATACGCCCCTATATTTAACATGGGGGCGCATGGACATGCGTCGCACTTGCGTTTTGCGTCGCATGCGTCACTGCGGCGCCCGCGTCCGGGAGCAGAGGACGCAGCAAGTTGCGTTTTTGCTGCGTCCAAAATCAATGAAAAAAAGGACGCATGCGGCACAAAACGCAGCGTTGTGCATGCGTTTTGCTGCGTTTTTGTTTGCGTTGTGCGTTGCGGCGCCGACGCTGCGGCGCACAACGCAAATGTGAACATAGCCTAAGCCTACAAGAAAGGATGTGGCCCCCACAGATTTATTATAATTAATAGCTGAAATTCAGACCCTGGAAAGCAGGCATAAGAATTCGAGGTCCTCTGAGACTTTGGTCGAGCTCACTACAAAAAGGCTTGAACTTAAAGGCCTGCTGGATAGACGGTTTATGGGTGACAAGGAAAGAACTAAAGGGTTTTTCTACAAAAGAGCTAATGTTTGCGGGCGCCCTCTAGCACGACTGCTTCATCCCAGATCGGGTCCCACCCTTATCTCATCACTCAAAAATGATAAGGGCCAACTGGTCCATAGTAATGAGGAGATCCTAGAGGTCTTTCAAAAGTTCTATAAATCTCTATACAACATTAGGGGCAGGTTCGCTGATTTGGATCCCACCACGTTGAAAAATAAAATTAAATCTTATATGAATAGGATCAAGGTCCCGTCCCTACTTGAGGCGGATTTGGCTGTCCTGGAAAAGGACGTAACCCCTGAGGAGCTGTCAGAAGCTGTTAAATCCACGTCCACCTCTAAATGTCCTGGGCCGGATGGGTTCACTCCCTTATTCTATAAATCCCTTCTATCTGACTTGCTTCCCCAAATGGTCCTCACCTTTAGGCCGGCGTCACACTGGCGAGTTTTACGGACGTAAGAGCGCAGAAACTACGTCCGTAAAACTCGCATTACATACGGCACAATTATTCTCAATGGGGCTGCTCCTATTAGCCGTATATTACGGTTCAGTATTATACGGCTTTCTACGGCCGTACAAAATCGCAGCATGCTGCGTTTGTCAGCGTATTGCGCAAAAAAAATCGCTAATGAAAGTCTATGGGGGCGAGAAAAATACGGATTCCACACGGACCTGCAGTGTGACTTGCGAGAAATACGCAGCGGTGTTAGTGAAAAGTCGGTAATTCAATTGCCGGCTTTTCATTTCTCCTGCACAAACCCGACAGGATATGAGACATGGTTTACATACAGTAAACCATCTCATATCCCCTTTTTTTTTGCATATTCCACACTACTAATGTTAGTAGTGTGTATGTGCAAAATTTCAGCGCTGTAGCTGCTGAAATAAAGGGTTAAATGGCGGAAAAAATTGGCGTGGGCTCCCGCGCAATTTTCTCCGCCAGAATGGTAAAGCCAGTGACTGAGGGCAGATATTAATAGCCAGGAGAGGGTCCACGGTTATTGGCCCCCCCGTGGCTAAAAACATCTGCCCCCAGCCACCCCAGAAAAGGCACATCTGGAAGATGCGCCTATTCTGGCACTTGGCCACTCTCTTCCCACTCCCTGTAGCGGTGGGATATGGGGTAATGAAGGGTTAATGCCACCTTGCTATTGGAAGGTGACATTAAGCCAGATTAATAATGGAGAGGCGTCAATTATGACACCTATCCATCATTAATCCAATTGTTGGAAAGGGTTAAAAAACACACACACACATGATTTAAAAGTATTTTAATGAAATAAACACAGCGGTTGTTGTAATAATTTATTGTTCTCTCAATCCATCAGGAACACCCTCGCTTGGAAAAATAATAAACGCACAAGATACATACCTTCTGGTGAACCGTCTCGTCCCACGATGTAATCCATCTGAAGGGGTTAACTAATATTACAGGCAGGAGCCCTGCTAAATGCAGCGGTGCTCCGTGCCTGTAATCCCCGGCGAATGAATGAAATGTAGGTCATTGACCTACATTTCCTTCAGTCGCGGTGATGCGCCCCCTGGTGGATGTCCTCATATGACCTGGAGCGTGGGAAAAAGTTCCCAGGCTGCAGTTCATGAGAACATCCAGCAGGGGCGCATCACCGCGACTCAATGTAAGTACAGATCACTGCTTTCCTTTCAGCACCCGGGGATTACAGGCACGGAGCACAGCTGCATTAGCAGGGCTCCTGCCTGTAATATTAGTTAACCCCTTCAGATGGATTACTTCGTGGGACGAGACGGTTCACCAGAAGGTATGTATCTTGTGCGTTTATTATTTTTCCAAGCGAGGGTGTTCCTGATGGATTGAGAGAACAATAAATTATTACAACAACCGCTGTGTTTATTTTATTAAAATACTTTTAAATCGTGTGTGTGTGTGTGTGTTTTTTTAACCCTTTCCAGCAATTGGATTAATAATGGATAGGTGACATAATTGACGCCTCTCCATTATTAATCTGGCTTAACGTCACCTTCCAATAGCAAGGTGGCATTAACCCTTCATTACCCCATATCCCACCGCTACAGGGAGTGGGAAGAGAGTGGCCAAGTGCCAGAATAGGCGCATCTTCCAGATGTGCCTTTTCTGGGGTGGCTGGGGGCAGATGTTTTTAGCCACGGGGGGGCCAATAACCGTGGACCCTCTCCTGGCTATTAATATCTGCCCTCAGTCACTGGCTTTACCATTCTGGCGGAGAAAATTGCACGGGAGCCCACGCCAATTTTTTCCGCCATTTAACCCTTTATTTCAGCAGCTACAGCGCTGAAATTTTGCACATACACACTACTAACATTAGTAGTGTGGAATATGCAAAAAAAAAGGGGATATAAGATGGTTTACTGTATGAAAACCATGTCTCATATCCTGTCGGGTTTGTGCAGGAGAAATGAAAAGCCGGTAATTGAATTACCGGCTGTTCACAGATATCGCGCTGAATGAAATCTAAATACAGAATATATATATATATGTGTCTCAATGACATATATATATATATATATATATATATATATATATATATATATATATATATATATATATATATATATATATATATATATACACTGTATATATGTTTTCCCGAACATTTGAGCACATAAATCCATTAGATGTCGGTTTTGCAAGCCTGCGCGAAAATCTCGCAGTACGGATGCCATACGGATTACATACCGAGGATGCCATGCGCAAAATACGCTGACACACCCTGACTACGGATCACTATTTTGGGAACATTTCTCCGTATTACGGCCGTAGTACGGACGTAAAAAACGGACCGTATTGTCTTACGCCGAGTGTGACGCCGGCCTTAATGCGATTTCTGAGGAGAATAGTTTTACCCCCCAGTCTCTAGAGGCTCATATTTCTGTTCTGCTAAAGCCTAATAAAGATCCCCTACTGGCCGGGAGTTATAGGCCAATCTCCCTGATCAACGTCGATGTAAAATTATTTGCTAAGATATTGGCTGACAGATTGTCGGGACTTCTCCCATCTATTATCGACATTGATCAGGTGGGCTTTGTCAAGGGCCGGGAGGCGCGGGACAACATTATCCGGTCTCTTCTCCTTATTGAGAGGACCAAGATGCAAAAGTCCCCTCTTTGTCTTCTGTCGATTGACGCGGAAAAGGCCTTTGATTGAGTCCATTGGGATTTTCTACGGGAGACCCTGACCCATATTGGCTTACAATCCAATTTCCTGGGGAAAATTATGTCATTATATTCAAAACCCTCAGCTCGTGTTAGAGTCAATGGATCTTTGTCCGATCGTTTTTATATCCAGAACGGTACTAGACAAGGCTGCCCGTTGTCGCCCCTATTATATGTTTTAGTTATTGAGCATTTGGCTAAGGCTATCCGAGTTAATGACAGCATCTCAGGGATTCAGGTTGGAAACTCTAACCATAAAACGGCCCTATTTGCCGACGACATCCTCCTCTTTGTCTCTAACCCAGTCGTCTCTTTTCCAGTGCTTATGAAGGAGTTCGAATCCTTCGGGGATTTAAGTAACTTCAAGATTAATTACTCCAAAACTGAGGTCCTAAACATTTCTCTATCTTCTTCCGTGGTGGCTTCCTTGAAGCAGGCCTTCCCCTTCAGATGGCAACGGGATCAGATTTCATATCTCGGGGTGAACCTCACCTCGGATCCTCTTCAATTATTTTCTTTGAACCATCAGGTCATTTTGAACAAGGTGGGATCCCTTCTGGAGTCTTACGGCCCATTGAGGCTGTCGTGGCTCGGTAGGATTCAGGTGGTAAAGATGGATATCCTGCCGAGATTTCTTTATATCTTTCAGGCAATTCCCATTTGGCCACATAAATCGTTTTTTATTAAAATACAGTCCTTGATTTCCCGTTTTATCTGGAAGGGGAAAACACCGAGGGTGAGTTACAAGGTTTTATCTAGGCCACGCCAGTTTGGTGGGGTTGGTCTACCCAACCTCCGAAACTATTGCAGGGCGGCCATATTAGTTCGCCTTTTGGACTGGAAATATAAAATTAAATTTAAAAAATGGGTAGAGTTGGAACAAGAATGGTCCGATTTGCCTCTTCAGTATCTTCAGTGGATCCCAAAGCAATATGCTCTTCAACGGGGGAGATTTTCCTTCTTAACCTCAGAGGCTATGAGGGCATGGCACTGCAGTGGGGTGAAGGGGTCCGCTCCTTCTGGGGCCAGCCTTCTTACACCTATTTTTTGCAACCCGGCATTTCCTCCGGGCATTCACAGGAAAGCCTTCATGGGATGGAAATACGAGGATGACATACGGGTTGGTGATATCTTACAGCGTGGCGAGATTCCCACCCTCTGTTCCCTCCAAACCCAATCTCTCTCCACTAAACTTCTATGGTGGGAGTACTTGCAGGTCCGGTCTTTCCTGGCCTCTTTGAATTTGCCTAGGGGTTCGAACTGTAGACTCTCTCCCTTGGAACTGTTGTTTGCCGGTGGTGACGCCCCGAGCAGGGGAATCTCTTCCCTCTACTCAATTTTTTCAACACCTGACTCTGACGCAAGGCTCTATTTCCAGTCTGCTTGGGAGAAGGATTTAGGGCGGACTCTGTCGGATGAGGATTGGGAGCGTTGCTTCCTGATGAACCATAAACTCCCGAGTTCCAGTGAGGCCTCGGAGAAGGGGTATAAACTGCAATATAGGTGGTACCTCACACCTGACAGGTTACACAAATTTTCTCCCTCAATTTCAAACTGCTGCTGGAGGTGTGGAAATGGCATTGGCTCCCTTTTGCATGTCTGGTGGGACTGCCCCTTGATTAGAACATTCTGGGACCAAGTGTTCCGAAATTATGGTTTGATCACAGGCAAGCACATCACCGGTACTCCGGAGATGGCATTGCTCTCCATGATTCCCGGTTCGGTGAGATCCCAAAAAAAGGACATCCTTAAATTTTGCCTAGCGGCTGCTAGAACGGTCATCCCCCGCCGATGGCGAGACCCGGTTCCCCCCGATGTTGTGGAGTGGTTTTCAGAATTTGAAACCATCTTTAGGATGGAGGAAATTGAAGCAGACCTTTCACAGACAAGGGTCTCCTTCTTAGGTACCTGGACTGAATGGATTCTATTTAAAGATTCTGCTCGTTTCCCTGACCTGTTTACCTGAATACACCTGTCTATTCTACAGTCGATTACTAAGCTACTCTTCCTTTCTTTTCATGTTCTCATTTTAAATCTTTTCTTGAGCCCCACCTAATTGGGCTCCCCCCTCTATTTTTTCTTCTTTCTATCTCCCCCCTGGGTGAGCTGTTCACCTTCCACCAGCTCGGTGTGATAGGTCTGTACCATGATTTACCAGTTACTTTTATAATGATACCATCTGCGTGCATGTCTCGCTTTAGGGGACATGGGCGAACTGATTTTAGGTATGCTTTACTTTATTTACGGTAATGAAAGTCCTCGCCTGTTGCGGGGGCAAGGAGTCATTGCTTATATGTTAAAGATACTGTAGTCATTCTTGAGGGTTTACTCCCTCTAATTTTTTTTTTTTTCTCTCTTTTTTGTAAGATTTATGCAAGGTTTGTGAATGAGTGTTTTTTTGTGTTACTCTTCTCGAATTGTATATTATAAGAAAAAGTACTTTGATCATTGACGTAGTTTTCAACTACTGTTTTTCTTGTAAAATTCTCTTCTCTTTAATAAAAATATATTTAACCATAATTAATAGCTGAAATATGCTCCAGTCCATGACTGAGGAACATTTTTTAGGATGCTGTCACATAGGCAGCCAAAATACGTGCCTGATTCTTTATAAGTGAACTCTGCTTTCATCAAACTCTGCAAAAATCATGTTGAATATATGAAACTTTGATATACATTATCAGCGAATTCTGCTTGTTTCTCCGCTAAGGCCACGTTCTCACTGTCAGTATTTTACATCAGTATCTGTACGCCATAATCAGGAGTAGAACAAAAAGAGGAAAAGTATAATGGAAACAAGTCACCACTTCTGTATTTATCACCCACTGCTGCTTTGGGCTTACAAATACGGATGTAAAATACTGCATGTGAACGTGGCCTTGTAAGCCACTTCTACCGCCCCCTTGCTTCCTGAATTCGCCATTCACTTTGGCAAAAAAAAACAGCTCAACTCTGTCTCAAGACGAGATATTGCCAGCACTGTGAGGTATCGGGTTCTAACTCCTATTATAATCTATGGAAAGGTGAGGAGCAGGGAGAGGAAACAGGCAGACACAGAAAGATGGTGCTGAACTTTTTGACAAATCCTTTAACTCGCACAGAGCTGGTTTGTTTAGGTGGATAAAAAATCTCTATATATAATTACCTAAGGGGTACTTCCGTCTGTTTCTAACTTCCGTCTGTCTGTAACGGAAATCCTGGGTCGCTGATTGGTCGCGGCTGGCCGGCCGCGAACAATCAGCGATAATGGGGCGGGATTAAACACCGCTTCACTTCTTACTATTGATGCTGCCTATGCAGCATCAATAGTAAAAACATAGAATGTTAAAAATAATTTAAAAAAAAAAGATTATATTCTCACCTTCCAAAGTCCGCCACAGCCTTTCCCGCTCCTCGCGCTCCGGTCCCAAGAATGCACGGCTGCAATGCCCCGAGATCACGTGGTGGTCTCGCGAGACTGCTACATGATCACGGTTTATTGCCGCTAGGCATTACTGGGAACGGAGCGTCGCGAGGAGCATCGGTAAAGGCCTCGGCTGGATCCAGGGGCCAATGGAAGGTGAATATATAACTAACTAACTATTTTTTATTTTAATTGTTTTTTTAACAGGGATATGGTGCCCACATTGCTACATACTGCGTGGGCTGTGTTATATACTGCGTGGGCTGTGTTATATACTGCGTGGGCTGTGTTATATACTGCGTGGCTATGCTATATACTACGTGGCTGTGCATTCTAGAATACCCGATGCATTAGAATCGGGCCACCATCTAGTGGTTTATAATGTCAGTCCTTATGAATTACTGCCCATGAATGTGTCTGTCAACTCTTCCTCCCTGGATTTATATTGCAGAATTAAGTTAACATTTTCTGTTTTCTGTGTGTACAGCAGATTTTGGGTTTGGGCTGGTCGCATTTTGGCAATCCTGTAGGATTAGATTGGATTAGGGTCTCTGGCTGGCATTCGCTCGGTTACCACTTGTTTTGTCATAGTTGAAGGAAATGTGGTCATCTACTATATAATTGTCTAAGGGTCACTTCGCTGCTATTAACCTTGTGTGACCAACTTTTTACTATTGATGCTGCCTATGCAGCATCAATAGTAAAAAGATCTAATGTTAAAAAAAAATCGTTATGTACTCACCGTCCATCGGCCCCCACATCCAAAACAGGCCTTTCCCGCTCCTCGCGACCCTCCGGTAACCGGTCCATGCATTGCGATCTCGCGAGATGATGACGTAGCAGTCTCGCGAGACCGCTACGTCATCTCGCGAGACCGCTACGTCATCTCGCGAGACCGCAATGCACTCTTAAGACCGGAGTGCGCGAGGAGCGTCGGTAACCGCTTCGCCTGGATCCGGGGCCAACGGAAGGTGAGTATATAACTATTTTTTATTTTAATTCTTTTTCATAACAGGAATATGATGCCCACATTGCTATATACTACGTGGGCTGTGCAATATACTACGTGGGCTGTGCAATATACTACGTGGGCTGGGCAATATACAGTTATATGAAAAAAGTTTGGGCACCCCTATTAATCTTAAGCTTAATGTTTTATAAAAATTGTTTGTTTTTGTTTTTTGCAACAACTATTTCATTTTCATATTTCTAATAACTGTTGGACACAGTAATGTTTCTGCCTTGAAATGAGGTTTATTGTACTAACAGAAAATGTGCAATCTGCATTCAATCAAAATTTGACAGGTGCATAAGTATGGGCACCTCACCAGAAAAGTGACATTAATATTTAGTAGATCCTCCTTTTGCAAAAATAACAGCCTCTAGTTGCGTCCTGTAGCTTTTAATGAGTTCCTGGATGAAGGTATTTTTGACCATTCCTCTTTACAAAACAATTCCAGTTCAGTTAAGTTTGATGGTCGCCGAGCATGGACAGCCCTCTTCAAATGATCCCACAGATGTTCAATGATATTCAGGTCTGGGGACTGGGATGGCCATTCCAGAACAGTGTAATTGTTCCTCTGCATGAATGCCTGAGTAGATTTGGAGCTGTGTTTTGGATCATTGTCTTGCTGAAAGATCCATCTCCTGCGTAACTTCAATTTTGTCACTGATTCATGAACATTATTGTCAAGAATCTGCTGATACTGAGAGGAATTCATGCGTCCCTCAACTTTAACAAGATTCCCGGTGCCGGCATTGGTCACACAGCCCCAAAGCATGATGGAACCTCCACCAAATTTTACTGTGGGTAGCAAGTGTTTTTCTTGGAATGCTGTGTTTTTTTGCCGCCATGCATAACGCCTTTTTGTATGACCAAACAACTCAATCTTGGTTTCATCAGTCCACAGGACCTTCCTCCAAAAAGAAATTGGCTTCTCCAAATGTGCTTTTGCATACCTCAGCCGACTGTTTGTGGCGTGCTTGCAACAACGGCTTCTTTCACATCACTCTCCCATACAGCTTCTCCTTGTGCAAAGTGCGTTGTATAGTTGACCGATGCACAGTGACACCATCTGCAGCAAGTTGATGCTGCAGCTCTCTGGAGGTGGTCTGAGGATTGTCCTTGACTGATCTCACCATTCTTCTTCTGCCTTTCTGATGTTTTTCTTGGCCTGCCACTTCTGGCCTTAACAAGAACTGTACCTGTGTTCTTCCATTTCCTTACTATGTTCCTCACAGTGGAAATTGACAGGTTAAATCTCTGAGACAGCTTTTTGTATCCTTCCCCTGAACAACTATGTTGAATAATCTTTGTTTTCAGATCATTTGACAGTTGTTTTGAGGAGCCCATGATGCCACTCTTCAGAGGAGATTCAAACAGGAGAACAACTTGCAAGTGGCCACTTTAAGTAGCTTTTCTCATGATTGCATACACCTGGCTATGAAGTTCAAAGCTCAATGAGGTTACAAAACCAAAAAAAGTGCTTTAGTAAAAAGTAGGTAGGAGTATTTTAAACAAGAAAATAAGGGTGCCCATACTTATGCACCTGTCAAATTCAGATTGCACATTTTCTGTTAGTACAATAAACCTCATTTCAAGGCAGAAACATTACTGTGTCCAACAGTTATTAGATATATGAAACTGAAATAGCTGTTGCAAAAAAAACAATTTTTATAAAACATTAAGCTTAAGATTAATAGGGGTGCCCAAACTTTTTCATACGACTGTACTACGTGGGCTGTGTTATACACTACGTGGGCTGTGTTATACACTACGTGGGCTGTGTTATACGCTACGTGCGTGGGCTGTGTTATACGCTACGTGCGTGGGCTGTGTTATACGCTACGTGCGTGGGCTGTGTTATACGATACGTGCGTGGGCTGTGTTATACGCTACGTGGCCGGCCACAAACAATCAGCGACAGGCAATTGGCGCAGGATTTGAACCACGCTTCGCTAATTGGTCGCGGCCGGCCGAATCCTGTGTATTCAATGTATTCTAAAATCTTCATAAATAAACTATATACATATTCTAGAATACCCGATGCGTTAGAATCGGGCTACCATCTTGTCTTTATAAATGTCAGTCACCATGAAAAAAAATCAGTGGTACCATCGTAAGAACAAATATCTGCAATCTAGACAGGTTTTTAAGGGTTTTTTGGGGGTTGTTTTTTTTTATTGATTGTTTTGCAAAAGGGGAAATCTGTTCTAAAATCCACTTCACATGGGACAAGCGGATGTGATATTTGGGCTTGTATAACCTGGTTGACTTGCATTATACTTGGTAGCCTAATTTCAATGTAAACTCTGTAACCGATATGTCATTTATATTTTTCTTGGGTTTCTTTCTGTTCGGGCAGCATGAGTTTGATGACTGGTTCCCTTTAATTTGGCTTCATGAATATTCCTAACATTTAAAGGGACATTGTTCGCTTCCCCAGTTACCCCCTCCCCTCAAAACCACCACCATGTGTTTATTGCCCTTTATATTTTCCTAACAAGCCCTTTTTTTGTAGCTCACAGATTTATTTAATCAGCATGAAATCTATTTTTATAGCTGCAGTGGTGATATGCTAGTTAGTGGGTATCTAGTTGTGGGGGCATTTTTTACCCCAGACTTACCCCTGTGGGTGTAAGTGATGTGATTGGCAAGAGTGGCATCACCACTGGCTCTTTGCAGATCTGTCTCTCCCTGGCCATGTGCAGTGACAGTGTCCGCACCATGGCTTCATCAGCGATCAGTGTATGCTCAGGGAGGCAGCGGTGACGTAGGACGCAGGCGGCCATGATATTTACAATGAGCCGGTGCTAATGGCGGGCCGAGTCCTTTGTCTTCCCTGCCACCCAGGGAATGTGCAGTGTGCCGGTGAGACTGTGTACCTGCACATTGGCAGATATTTGCATTGCACTGGCAGTAACACCACCTTTACAGATTGTGTCCGTCACACCTACAGGGAAAACCACCTCCCCACAGTCACCCACTAAACAGCATGGCGTGACCACTCTTAGAATAGATTTTAGGCAAATTCAAAACTGTATAATGAACAAAAAGGGGCTTGTTAGGAAGTATATAAAGGCATCAGCAAATAGTTTGGGGGTCCTGGGGAATCTGGCAGGTTACATTTATTATGTCTCGTGAAGCCAGATTAAGGGAAACCAATATCATATCAATAATTCAACACAATAGCAGCCAGATGTGACCCACTCTGAAACGCTGCGGTGCATCAGTGTGAACACACTCTGAAAAGCCACCAGTGATGATTTGTCTGGGCTGAGCAGTCCTGGGTGGGTCCTCCGTGGGGTCTCACTGCTCTGATCCTTTTCACTGTCAACTGGAGCAGGGCAGGGACAAGCCGGCAGGGACCTGACTCTGACTACTCGGCCCATACAAGTAGTCACCTTTTCAGAGTATGTTTGTTTTGTTTTAAATTCCGCTGCTCTGAAGTTCCTGCCTGCTATCATCTGCTGCCTGTGGTTCGGGCAGCATGGATCTAATGGCTGCTTCCCTCTCATACGATGCGTGTCTGCTGCGCCCCAGGGTGGTCAGTATGAGCGATAGGCGTCCAGGTGAGTAAGGTGGAGAATGATACTATTACAGCCTAACACTGGCCTTGTAGGAATCGGAGGTATATACGTTCCGTGTGTCTGATTCTCTGTTGATGATTTTCTATTGCAGCCAGCAAGAGGCAGAGTATGTACAGCATTCCCTACAGCTCCCCCGGCTACGCCAACCCTTACAACATGAATCCTAGTGGGAGCCCATATAGCAGCGGGCTCAGCTCGCCCTCCTCCACCCTCGGGAGACCGCCGGTCGTGAGGCAGCTGGTTCTGCCGAGTAGCACAGGTGAGAAATGTACAGCGGTCTGCAGTGCACAGGAGGTCGGATAGGACGGGGCTGTCGGGGACTCTGTACAGAATGTGGCTTCGACTAACCCATCTGTATTAATCACTTGTGCACAGGCTCCAATGTACCACGTAAAGGACCAAGTAAAGGGGTGTACATATCTTGTAAAGTTATGGTGTATTCAATCAACCTCTGTGGCCACCATCATTCTTGCAAATGAAGGGGGCGCGCACTGGTTTCCTTCACTGTACAGCACCGACTGATCCTATTTACTTACATGGAACTTTCTTCTGTTCTCTGCACCGCCCGGTGTACTGAAGGGGTAATGTACATGAGCATGCATCAGGGGAGGCAGCGTTTTATGGCCTTTACAAGGGGGCATGGCCTTGGGGTTCCTTGGGGGTTGTCTTTAGGCTGCTCTGCATTATTACCATGCAAGCCACGCCCCTTTGGTAAAGGCCACAAATATTCACACTCAGTAAGAAGGCCCATATCTTTTGAACCATATGGCGGATTTTTATTTTTTTTTTAAAAAAAAAGAAACCGTATACTTGGGAGCTTGGCAGGCACTGGCCCCTTTGACCTGGGGTAGTACACCCATTTCTCTAGTTCATTGCATGCTCCTGCACTTTCCCGCTCTCCCACATTTCACAATCCAGATTCCATACATTATTACATGGATCTTAGACCTTTGATGGTCACCAGTGTGTATGGACGGCTTGGCACACTGGTTTGAGCAGGTTGTGGTCCTGTCAGGGTGGAGTAATGGGTCCAGACGACTTCCTGCAGAGGTTTCCTGCACAATACAAGTCCGGCTTGTTAATTGGTGTACTTCTGCGGACCGTATATGTTGGCCGTGTTTTCTCTCCCCGTCTGCAGTAATTACACCCTTGTACCGTGTTATGACTCGCTGCCTCTTTTGTTTCCTGAGAGACACATTATTTTCCAAACAGGAGAATATTTTTGGCCGGGCACAAGCTTGTGACTATCATGTTACTTGTTCTACAAAGCAGGGCCGGGCCTGGCACGCACCCAGATATAATGTATTACCGGCTACTTTTCCTATATTCAAAGTCAAGTGCCACAAATGATATATATATAACCGGTGTTCTTGGCGCAGGGAGGCTGCTGGGTTGTGTGTCTTACATGCCTAATGACACAAGAAAATTAAAGAACAAGGTGTAACTTCACATTGTCGAAAGATTTATCAGAACTCTCTGTCTGACTCATATGCTAATAATCACATAATCATTTCTATAATAGTCGTAAGTTCCCAGAACGCAAGACTATCTTGGATCTCATTCACACACTGCTCTGCTGGGGGTCAGTCTGGTGGGGCACGAGCCCTCAAGTACCCACCTAATGTACAGGACTGGTGCTGAACCTTTCTGCTGGTAGGATCTCTAGAATTGGGGACAACTGGCTCCACAAGACAATAATAACCACTTGTGCTCTTAAGGGCATGTCATCAGAAAATCACACAGTGCTGAAATCAGATTTTATTATATTAAATAAGATTATGTAATGTATAAGTTGACCCAAGTAGAAGCCGAGAGACTTAATCTTGCTACAACAAAATGGGAAAACTTATTGACTCAAGTAGAAGCCGGGTGGCTCCTTATTCCCATCCTTGTCTGCATTGCTATATATATATATATATATATATATATATATATATATATATATATATATATATATATATATATATATATATATATATATATATATATATATATATATATATATACACACACACACACATATATACAATCACCTTATTCTAGCATTTCTGTCCTGCACTGAGGGCTTTTCAGCAGTGTCATTATCACAGTCAGAATAACAATGAAAGTTTGCACCTGTGTATACAGCAGATAAGACAAAATCCATCATCAACCACATTAACCATAGGTCACAGCTCGCCTCCTCCCTCTCTTCACAGTGACTTTTCCCCAAATTAGAGCATGCAAAGATTTTTTTTTTTTTGTATAATTATCAAAGGGTGTAAGTGAGTGTATTGCTGCTATTGTTCAAGCACCTAACTAAAGTGGGAGTCTTAAAAATTATAATTAAAACCTGACTTAATACAAGATTTTCTGATATCGCACTCCCATGAATGCAGCATTACCAGACACCTGTATATTTTACTTACCAAGCCGGTGCTTCCCACCTATACTTGACGTGGATGCAGGGGAAAGCCCCCGCTGTACAGGCCGGCCTGTCCGTATGTATAGTGCCGCCTGTTGTCGGTGGTACAGAGTATGTCAGAAGCTTTTCCCCGAATACACAGTAAATGGAGGCTGAAAACCTGATGTGAGCAGAGCTGTGATGTGTGTTTCGGACATATCTCATCAGTAATTGTCTGTTCTTTTTTAGGGTACTATAAAAACTCCTCAGAGCGAGTCCCTCCCCCGGTCAGCCCCCAGTCCTCTGTAGACAGCGAGCTCAGTACATCTGAGATGGACGAGGACTCTGTGGGGTCAGGGTACAAGCTGAATGACGTCACCGATGTCCAGATACTCGCCCGGATGCAAGAGGAAAGTGAGTATAAGAAAGGCGATCGGCACGAAATATCGCAGCCACATTTTACACCATACAGGTCCTGAGAAGAGATGGATTTTCTCTTCATATGTAAAATACTGATTTCACGTTTTATCACATTTTCACTAAAGGGAGGAGAGTCCTCTATGATGAGGCAGGTGGACAGTGAATGCTGACTGAGGTGCAGTGGGGGCTTTGTGTGCCCCTTTAGTGTACCTTTCAGCACTGCGATCTGCATTAGATGAGTGTGTGATCCCGATGAAGCCAATGTGGACGGTGTCGCCTCAGCGCAGTGTGCCAGGAGCCGTGGTCATTCCTGCCTGTTGCTTTCCATAATGTCCACCTCCTTTCTCTCTATTCCTGATCATTGTCTGTTTTTTATCAGAAATCTCTGATTGTCCATTGTTCTCTTAGGTCTGCGGCAGGAATATGCAGCTTCGGCTTCCCGGCGCAGCTCCGGCTCGTCGTGTCACTCCATGAGGAGGGGGACATATAGTGACCAGGAGCTGGACGCTCACAGTTTAGAAGACGAGGAGGATGCAGTCAGCCACTCTGCACATCTGTCTGTGAGCAGGTTCTCTCCTTCTCCACGTCACTCTCCTCGGCCTTCTCCTAGACATTCGCCCAGAAATTCTCCCCGCTCCCGGTCTCCAGCCCGCAGCATGGAGTACAGAGGCTCGTCGCCCCAGCCTATGCTCAGCCGTCTCCAGCAGCCTCGCCTCTCGCTTCAGGGACCTGCCACTGACATGCAAACAAACGTGGTAAAAAATGAAGGTGAGCGACTAGTGGGATTGTTTCTGTGTATGCGCCATATGAGTTTTTCAACACTGAGGTTTTGGAAGTTATTTTACGTTACATGAAAGGAAGTATCCAGCCTTCTAAAAATGGTCCCTATCTTTGGATCGGTGCAGGTTTGACTCTAGGCAACTTGCTAGCATCATATTATCAGGGTGGTGCAAGGAACCGCTCCATTGTCCCATTAACCGCTAAGAAAAGTATAGCGCAGGTAAGTATGAACCAGCCTGCAACCCAGTACATACAGTACTGTGCAAAAGTTTTAGGCAGGTTTTAAAAAAATGCTACAAAGTAAGAATTCTTTAAAAAATAAGTGTTAATAAATTTATTTTTATCAGTGAATCAGTGAAATGTGCAGCCCAGCAATATTTGGTGTGGCTGCCAAAGCATCAGTTCCTCTAGGTACACTTGTACGCAGTTTTTGAAGGAGCTCGGCAGGGAAGTTGTTCCAAACATCTTGGAGAACCCTGTAGATGTACACTTGTACATGTCGTTTTTTTCATGTAACCCCATACAGACTGGATGTTGAGATCAGGGCTCTGTGGGGGCCCATATCGTCACTTCCAGAACTCCTTGTTCTTCTCTACACTGAAGATGGTTCTTAATGACATTGGCGGTGTGGCATATAGACCTCTGCAGGGTTCCAATGCTAATTTTGGGCCTCGATGAGCCCCATACGAAGGCCACCATCGTACCATGTGTTCTCTTAAAGAATGTCTTGGGGATTGTAATTGAGGAGTGCTCCAATATATAGACACTTTGAAAGAATAATCACATTGGCTGTATAGTTGGGGTCATTTTCTTTTGCAGAACAGATTTGGAGCCAATCAAAAACCTCCCAGATGGTATTGCATGATGAGTAGGTATCTCCATGTATTTCTTAGCTTTGAGGACACCATTAGACCTTACCAAATCCCCACCCCCCTTGCCGACATGTAGCCCCAAACTTGCAAGGACCCTCCACTATGCCTCACTGTGACCTACAGATGGTCATTATTGTAATGCTCTCCAGCCATTCGTCGAACAAACTTCCTAATGTTACAGCCAAGTATTTAATATTTTGGCTCATTCGTTAAGAGCAGCAGGTGACATTTTCCCGGTTCCTATATTTTCATGCATAGTTGAGTGACTTACCGTAGCCTTGTTTCCATGTATGACTTTTGTTTGCAATTTCTCCAGAAAGACCACTTCTGGCCAGACTTCTCCTAACAGTAGGTGGGTATAGCTGGGTCTCTCTGGTTGAGGCCAGTTCTTAGCTGATGGCACTGCTGGATTTCTGCTTTTGAAAGGAAATTAGGATAATGTGTCTTTCATCTGCTGCACTAACTTTCCTTGGCTGACAGTTACATCTTCTGTCCTCAACATTGCCATATCTTGAGTGTCCTCAATGCTGATCTGCAGGCAGATACTTATCTATCATGCAGTACCATCAGGAAGGTATAGGATTGGCTCTGAATTTATTTAGCAGTAGGATAACAACCCAAAGCATAGAGCCAATGTCATAAAGAACAAGACCATTTCCACATCCATAGAAGATCTGTGGTTGGTTCTCCAAGATGTTTGGAACAACCTGCCGAGTCCCTTAGAACACTATGTGCAAGTACAAGTGTACCTAGGAGAACTGAGGCTGTTTGCAGGCAAAGGCTGGTCACACCAAATATTGATTTGATTTAGATTTCTCTCTTGTTCTTTCTCCTAGGTTGTGTACATCAGTTAACAAAAGGCAAATTAACCCTTCTATTTTTGGAAGCGTGTTTTTTTTTTTTTTCTTCTAACTTTTGCACAGTACAGTATATTGAAAGGCTGCAGTGTTAGTGTCATGGCCCCTTTGAACAGCTTATCGACATGTGATTGGCAGTTCAGTGGCTAGATGACCCCCTTTTGAAGTTGTCTTGGAGAAATTTAGACAGAACCATTGTGTGTATAAATAAAATATAAATATATATATATATATATATATATATATATATATATATATATATATATATATATTTATTATAATCTGGATGTCCACATTTCTTGGTCCGTGTACATACTGCGGTTTGTGGACCGGTCTCCTGACTCAAACTATCAGCCTAGGAGCCTTCTCCTTTGACTGTTGATGCTTTAGGTAAACTGGATGGATGTTGGATTTTGCTACTGAACGTTAAGGTTACGTGCACCCGTTAAGTATTCGTTGCAGACATATCTCTTGGCAGGAAAAAAGCTGCACAGTTACACATTTTTTTAGGTGTTTTTGCCATTCATTAGAGTGGATGAAAATGCAGCAAAAACACTAAAAGAAGTGACACGCTGCAGATATGAAACTGCTTGAAAAACCTGCAAGGAAAAAATAAGTAACATGTGCATGAGATACCAAATCTGATTCACAGTAAAATGCTGCATTTTTCACGGAAAAAATGTGATGTGTGAACATGACCTATGGCATCTCCTCTCCCGATCCACAGAGTGCAGTGTATACCTTCTACTCTTAGTTGGCTCCCTCTTTTACTGCCTTGATCACAGATTAATAAAGTAATAGTTGGGTCCTAGAGCTGTGTAGATAATGTATAAAACGCTTGTATGGAGGAGTGATGCTTCAATGGCCGATGTCATTCTTCATTACCGGATGACAGATGTGGTGATCTGGAGCCGCAGGATCTCTGCGCCGGCAGCGTCTCCCCTGGAAAGGCCTCCCCTCTCCCACCTTTCCTATGGCTCAGTAACTTCCTGAGTTCTGTTCTCTTCTTGTCATAGACAAGCCATGAGCAGATTAGCGTGTTGATTGATGGAGGTTCTCATCAGTATTCCCGGTCATACAACGTGAAATAACGAAATGTAGACTCCTAGTAAATGTGATTTAGCCTTTGTTCTCACTTGTATTTGTCTTCTCATGTCAGATATAGACTATATGAGCTAAAGTATTGGGGCATATGCACATTACACCTTCAGGAGCCTTTGTCATCCCTTTCTAAGTCCATAGACATTACTATAGAGTCGGTCCCCAGTTTGCAGATATAACAGCTCCCACTCTCTTGGGTATTTTTGCCCATTCGTCCAGAAGAGCATTGGTGGCGTCAGATGTCGTTATCCCTCCACCACCCAACTTTACAGTTGGCACAATTTAATCAAGCAGGTTGTCCATCAGACTTGTCCATTAAATGCCGGATAGATAAGTGTGAACACGTTTCCACTGCTCCAGGGTCCAGTGGTGGCAACTTTACACCACTCTGCCTGATGCTCGGCATTGTGCTTGGTGATGTAAGGCTTGCATGCAGCTGGAAACACATGCCACGAAGCTCGTGGTGTACAGTTTTATACTGATGTTAATGCCAGAGAAGGTTGGGGCATTTATTGGTCTCGATTCATCAATTGCCATTTACAGAAGTCACTCTTCTTTTTTTTTTTATTGTGATATTTGGTTGCATTTTTGCCAAGTTCTTCAAAATCTCACGAATTTGGCGATAAATTTTGCACTTTAGATTTTTTTTTTCTTCCAACTTCACCGGTTTTTCCAACTTTTTAATACCAAAGTCACAAACTTAAAGTGACCAGAATTATGCATCAAATTGAAAACTCCAGAAACATTACTCCTGTCTAAAATATCTGGATAAGCAAAGCAGTCGATGAAAATTAGACTGACAAATTGGGAAGTGGTGCAAAACGTATGGAGAATAAGGCTCAAATACTAAGACCTATAAAAATCAGCAAATTATCCGAAAAGAGGAGAAACATTGATGAATTGGGGCAATTGAGTTGGGCATTGGTGACTTTTATACACTATGCGCCTCAGCACTCGGAGACCCCTGCTTTGTAATTTTATGTGGTCGCTGCTTTGTAACGGAGTTGCTGCAGTTCATCAATATTTAGGAGGGAAGAGATCTCGGTGACGTCTCATTACAGGACCGCGCCGTATCGGCGAGCCGTTCTATCACAGAGGTCAGTAGCCGCAGGCTACACGGCGAGGGGCCGGATGTTATACACCGGGGGCAACGGGACTGAATGAAACAGCTGAATGCAGTGATTAAGACGCGTGTCCCAATACTTTTCTCCATGTAGCGCTTATTGTAAAATCTGAAGGCTACTAGACGCTCTGTACGTCAGTGCGGGGGACTCCTCATAGTGAGGTTATGAAGCATTTCATATATTTTCTTGTATCAGTCAAGGATCTTTTGGGGAAAAAAAAGATTGGCAGCCAGAAGAACAGAGCGAATTGAGACCTGACCATTGTTTCTCTGGCATTGTGACCGTTCTCCAGCGACGCTTCCCTTATTCTGGACCTGTGTCCGTGGTGCTCGACTACTAACTGTCTTCTCATCTGCATGTCTCCATGTAGAGAAACTGAGACGGAGTCTTCCAAATCTCTCCAGGGTAACGGGCAATCAGACAGCGGAGGCTGTAAAAAATAGCAGAAGCTATGAGTCAAACTTACAAGTGCCAAATGGTGGAGCGCCTCGAGTACAGAGTACTTCCAGTAAGTTCCGAACCTCTCGCCTGCATGAGATGTCTGTCCTGCTACAGGGGTTGTCAGATATTAGAGAAAAATCCTCATTTAAAGGGCTTGTCTGGTGCTTTCATATTGGCCACCTATCCCTAGGATAGGTCATCAATACCAGGTGGGTGGAGGGGCGACACGTGCACCCCCTCTGTTCCTGGTGCCGGATGAACTCAATTGCGGAACTACAGAGCACAGCTCCATCATGGTGTAGTGGCCGCTGCCAGGTACTGCACATCTGTCCCTATTCAAATGAATGGTGGTGGATCTGCATTACCCCGCTGCGTACACGATACAATTGACAGAGCTCTGCTGTTCTGCGCTGCAACTGAGCATGTCTAGCTGCTACCGGGAACATCTGATCAGGGTGGGGGTGTCTGTTGTCACCCCTACCGATCTAGTATTGATGACCTATCCTAAAGAGAGGCCATAAATTCAAAAGTTCCAGACAACCCCTTTTAAGTGAATGTCTGAGCTGCAATACCAGACGCTACCTATAAAGAAGTGTGGCGCTGTTATTGGAGACAAAAAAACAAGCCCTTTTTTCTAATATTGGATTACCATTAATTTATGACTATAAGCAGCATGCAAGCATTAATGTAAAGCCAATGACTACTAATAAATTGCCCTTAAAGAGGATTTCTCTACAACACCTTTGCACAAAATAGGTGATAAAGGCAATGTATAGCAGTCAAACATTTATGACCTATTTAGTGGGTAGGTGGTAATTGTCAGCAGTGGTGAAACCCCCCATGCATGTCGTGTGTGCATTACATGGCGGGTATATGGTGCATGAAGCTGCGGCAGTAGTGGGTGGATGAGTCCCGTGCACGGTCCCTGCATGTACTGATCTCACAATATGCTGGAGCTGGCTGCTGTTACCGCTGCAGGAGCCTTGTGTCACACACTTTTGTCGCCTTTTCTTGTCTTTTGTCCTGTTTGTTCTGATTTACAGATGTGATTTGCCATATTAGTGCCCGGGTCCTGACCTCATACAGACTGCACTATACTTCTGTCCATAATGAGCGCCTGCCATAGAGCACATTCATGCAAGGCCGTCCACTGTATTCATGAGGGCAGAGCCCCCTTTATCTTCTGAGAGACAGCTGCCTTACAGACATATAACAGCTACATCTGTCGCTGGTTTATGTGCAAGGACATAGATTGCCTTGTTTCTGCTTCTTTAGTTTGGGGTTGTAATCTGGGTTCAGAATAAAGAGAGACCAGTGATCCTTCTAAGACGACGTAGCTAGTGGTAGAAGAACAGTGCCCAGGTGAGTTGGGCAATACAGGACAGCATCAAATTACCGTATATACTCCAGTATAAGCCGATCTGAGTATAAGCCGAGACCCCTAATTTTGCCACAAAAAACTGGGAAAACTTAATGACTCGAGTATAAGCCTAGGGTGGGAAATGCAGCAGCTACTGGTAAATTTCAAAAATAAAAAGATACAGTAATAAAGTAAAATTATTGAGACCTCAGTAGGTCCATAATGCTCCATAAAGTTCATGGGCCCCATAAGATGCTCCATACAAAAATATGCCCCATATAATGCTTCACAAAGGTTGATTATGGCCCCATAAGATGCTCCATAGAAACATTTGCCCCATATGCTGCTGCTGCGGTTAAAAAAAAAAAAATTACATACTCACCTCTTGTCCTGAGCCGTCGGGGACACCGGCACTTGCGATATTCATCTGTCCCCGTTCCACCACCGTGCGCCGCTCTGTCTTCCGGGTCCTCTGCAGTGACTGTTCAGGCAGAGGGTGCGCACTAAACACGTCATTGCGGCTTCTGACCTGAACATCACAGCCAGAGGATGCAGAAGACACAGCGCGGTGGTGGAACGGGGACAGGTGAATATCGCATGACTCACCCTCCCGGCGCAGTCCCTGCTTCTCCGATGCGATGGTGCCAGCAGCTTCTTCCTATGTTCAATGGTCACATTGTACCGCTTATTAAAGTAATGGTAGTGGAGTCGCGTCCATATCCGTTACTTTAATGAGCGGTACCAGTGACTGCTGAACACAGGAAGAGCTGTGGGCGCCAGAGAAGCAGGGACATGCAGAGACGCGTTGGGAGCAGGTGAGTATGATGTGACAGCTGCCGCTCCCCCTCCCCTGCCGACCCCCTGGGACAATGACTCCCAACGCTATATCCTATATATAGGACCGTAGTGGTCGACGTAGGGCCACAGTTCTTATGGTCCTACCTGCCAGTCCAGTGGTGTCCTGCCCGATCTATTAGGGTCTGGGTCCGGATGCTGCCTGAACTGGGAGAAACACCATTGTGATCATATAATGGAGAAGGTCTCTGGTTGTGGACCAGGTGTACATACTTAGTATATTATACTATGTAAAATGTGCTGAGGGTGACTAACCACATTCTGTGCCATATTCTGGCCCATCTCTCATCCAGCCGACCTTTTGAGTAGGCAGATGAGGCCTCATCAGAAAAATGGCGCCAAATAGAAAAGCCCATATTTCTGGAGCTATGTGGCGGATTTAAAAAGAAAAACGTGCAACACTCCAGTGAGCCTGCGTTAATAAAATCCATGCAGAACTTCTGACCTGGTCCTCTTTATACTCCATGGTAATGTTAGCCTTTGGTATATTTTCTAAAGAGAAGTATAACATACAACTGTATTTAATCTTGGCTCCCCGTCTCGACCACGCTTCTGTGCACAGCCTTTCTCCCCGCTTTTTCACCCACCTTCTGAACTATAACCCTTTTTGTTCTATATTTGCACCTTTGTTGCATTTAGTCACCCACGTTTTAGAACATTTTCACAAAGTCTTTCAGATTGTTTTCTAGATTAATTGAATATTTCATTGTGTTTCAACAGCACCAAAAAGGCAGTTAAGTATGCCACGTACATCCCAGAAAGCCAAACGGGGCATTGTAGCCCCTAAAGGAGGTAATGTTCAGCCACCGCCACTTAGTACCGCAATGTAGATGGCCTAAAACTATTATCTAGGGCTTGTACCGCCTGCAAGGTTATGGCACAAAGTAGCAAAAATGACCTATCGTATACACACCGAAAACGATCTGTAGGCCCCAAGCCCGGCACTTCAATGGCTATTTGTAGTTTATCCACCGCGGTCCCTTTTTCTACTTCTACTTTTACACCTCTGTATTGTAGCCTGGCCTGATGGAGGAGCGTGAGGGCCGGGGCTCACCATGGTGGGTGTCCATTTATTAGTGTAGTCACAGGATCATGCTTTTGAATTTATTGATTTTTGAGACTTTTGATTGTCCCCATGTGCGTATTCAAGTTTTTTCAATGCAGTTCTTCTGTTATTGGACATAAACTTGTCAGTACCGAAGATCACTGGAGATATACGGTAACATTGCTGGTCAGCCACTAGGGATTTTGCGCTTTCTATGATCATTTGAGCTGAAATAACTAAATTCTCCTGGTTTGTTCTGAATTACTAGTTATGCAATTTATCTAGTGGCCAAGTTAGATGTGAGATAGTTACAAGGACAGCACGGTGGCTCAGTGGTTAGCACTGGGGGTCCTGGGTTCATTCCCACCATGGACAACATGTGCATGGAGTTTGTAGTTTTACTATATAAGTGACTTAATTAAATTAAATGGAAATATTATGTGGAGTACAAGGTAAGCAATTGCAAGGCTGAGGCTCTGTTTATGCAGAAGTCAGAGTCCATCATGTATTTTTTTTTCATTGTGGCTTTTCTTATGAGCAGACCCTAAGCAGTTAATTCCCAATAAATCGTTCTTTGTGTCGATCCTAATGTCAGGATCACTTTAAATGGCACTGTCATTTCAGCAAACTTTGCATAAATCCAGGAAATGGATCTGTGGAACTTTGGTAATAGATCTTCTCAGAGAAATGTGCGTCTTTATGAGCCACTTCTTCTGCCCTTCACTAAAGGTACCTTCACACTAAACGATATCGCTAGCGATCCGTGACGTTGCAGCGTCCTGGATAGCGATATCGTTGTGTTTGACACGCAGCAGCGATCAGGATCCTGCTGTGACATCGTTGGTCGGAGAAGAAAGTCCAGAACTTTATTTCGTCGCTGGATCTCCCGCTGACATCGCTGAATCGGTGTGTGTGACACCGATCCAGCGATGTCTTCACTGGTAACCAGGGTAAACATCGGGTTACTAAGCGTAGGGCCGCGCTTAGTAACCCGATGTTTACCCTGGTTACCAGCGTAAACGTAAAAAAAAAAAAAACCACATACGGTACTCACATTCCGGTGCCCGGCGTCCGCTTCCCTGCACTCCTCCTGCATCCTGTGTAAGTGCCGGCCGTAAAGCAGAGCGGTGACGTCACCGCTCTGCTCTGTGGGAGATGCCGGAGATGTTCGGCGCTGACACAGGATGCAGGAGGAG
Source organism: Ranitomeya variabilis (assembly GCF_051348905.1). Taxonomy (NCBI): domain Eukaryota; kingdom Metazoa; phylum Chordata; class Amphibia; order Anura; family Dendrobatidae; genus Ranitomeya; species Ranitomeya variabilis. The sequence goes on along the minus strand of NC_135232.1, from coordinate 1,052,765,419 downwards.
TGCAGGGAAGCGGACGCCGGGCACCGGAATGTGAGTATGTGTTGTTTTTTTTTTACATTTACGCTGGTAACCAGGGTAAACATCGGGTTACTAAGCGCGGCCCTGCGCTTTGTAACCCGATGTTTACCCTGGTTACCCGGGGACTTCGGCATCGTTGGTCGCTGGAGAGCCGTCTGTGTGACAGCTCTCCAGCGACCACACAACGACTAAACAGCGACGCTGCAGCGATCGGCATTGTTGTCTGTATCGCTGCAGCGTCGCTTAGTGTGAAGGTACCTTAAGGGGAACCTGTCTGCAGGTTTTTGCTATAAATTATGAGAGCAGCATAACATAGGGCAAGAGAGCCTGATTCCACTGATAAATCACTCACTTGGCTGCTTGGTATAGTTTTCAGAGAATCCCGGTTCTGTCGGCTGTAGATGAAGCAGAGCTAAGACTTCTGCTCCTTGTATAACCCCGCCCACACCCCTGATTGGCAGCTTCCTGTGTACACTGCTATGTGAGCAAGCTGCCAATCAGTGCTGTGGGCGGGGTTGTACAGATTAGCTTGACTGCTGGTCGTGTGAGCTGTAGTCCAGCAGTGTTCATCCCCTGCTGAGAAAACACTGTTTTGTATTGATACGACAACACACAGCCTAATAAGTGGCACATCCCTGGAATTGGGGTCTCCTGTACAATATTATGCTGCTCTCAGATTTAATAGCCAAAACCTGCTGACAGACTCCCTTTAATTTGTCTTCAAACCACAGAAAGCATGAATCAGAAGCTGCATAGTTGCTGCCCGGCATATTTTCCAACGCCCTCGTGAGCTTGGCTGGAGACTAGTTAAGACAGGCCGTCCCTGGTGGCTTCTCCCCACTTGCTGCCATGGATTGACGTGCTGACCCACCCGCTGCCCTGGATGGGAATGACTAGGTTTTCTTAACATGATCATAACATTCTTGAGCATTTTATTAACTGTCACAACTTTTTTTTCTATTTAATTTCTCCCTCAAGTCCCGTGCAAGTTCCGTTCACCTGCAGCGCCATCTCCTTTAGCTCTACGGCAGCCAATAAAGGCTTTATCTAACCCTGGCCTCACACAAGAAGCTGCTGCCCAGAATCCGCCTGCATCGGGCCCACCGTCCAGCCCACAGTCTGGCTCTGCAAGTCCGGTGGCTCGAGCTAGCACGCCAATGAAGAGTGGTTTGCCCAGACCGAGCACACCAACAGGTGGTAGTATACCAGTGCCTCGCAGCAAACTTGCACAACCTGTCCGAAGGTAGGTCACGTATATAAAGAACTTCTGCTCTACTAATACACCTTCTCCTCATAGAGACATAAGAACCAGCAAAAGAAAACTGGAGCAATAGTCCGATAAAAGTATCACAATTTGGTGTATTCCTACAGGCGTGTCCAGCTCATTATTTTATTGTGTGTCTATGCAGATTCATCCTTGTTTGTAGTTTGTTTTGTTTCCCCGATGTATGTCCCTGCATTGCACATTGTACATTGTATCACGTATACCACATTGGAGGATATCCATGAAAAGGAGTCCATGATGTGATACAGGGACATACATCGGGGAAACAAAACAAAAACTACAAACAAGGATGAATCTGCATAGACATACGATAAAATAATGAGCTGGACACGCCTGTAGGAATTCGCTTCTCTACACCTGGACACTGTGTGGCAGATCTAAAAGTCCTAATATTGAAAGGTCATTTTAATAGTGACAGAAAAATCTGGGAGCTCAAATTTATAAATATGTCTCAATCTCTAACAATAGGACTCCATTTGACACCTGGATTCATGACTCATTACATGGACACCGTTCACACCTCCACAAGAAGGTCTCCAGATCTCTAATAGAACACTTCCACCTCATCTGCATATATAACAATTTAATTTGATTTCCTTGACCTGTCTCTAGCAAGCATCACCTCATTTCCTTGTGTAATTCCGATTTAAACGTTGCCCTCTCTTCTCAGTAATTCACTTGTGTAATATCCGCCTGATGAAGGGGCCTTCTGAGCCCTGAAAGCTTGCAAATATAATTTCTCTGGTTAGCCAATAAAGGCTTCACTCCTTGAATACTTTTCTCATTTTTTTGAGACATAAGTATTTACATCGATTTTTCTGGCTAATACGGTACCACAATATTTTGTATTGTACATAATTTTCTTTCAATATTTTATGTATTTTGAAGTAATAAATTGTGATACTTTTATCGGGCTATTGCTCCAGTTCTCTTTTGTGGGTTCTTATTGCATTATGGAGTGTCCCTAATATATTGGGCAGCTCAAGACTGTTTGTCTAGGTGTTGTTGCCAATTTGATGATTAGTGGTACTATGTGTTCTGCTTTAGTATTATTCTTTTCTTCTCCTTATAGAGGTCTTATCCCCGAAAATTACATACTAAAGATAAACACACATAAGTTGTTGTTTTTGTTTTTTTTATCTAAATAAATACTATACAAAACCTTATATGTATGTATCTAAACCTTATATATGGCTAAAATTTACTAAAAGTAGCTGCCATGTTGTGGATGGCAGGGCTTCTAATTGATCATTACTCTGCACTACACACCGCTATGGCGCATGCACAGGCACAGGACGTGCGCTGAGGCCTTAAGGCCCCGTCTCACATAGCGAGATCGCTAGCGAGATCGCTGCTGAGTCACAAGTTTTGTGACGCAACAGCGACCTCCATAGCGATCTCGCTATGTGTGACACGTACCAGCGATCAGGCCCCTGCTGCGAGATCGCTGGTCGTGTCAGAATGGCCTGGACCTTTTTTTGGTCGTTGAGGCCCCGCTGACATCGCTGAATCGGTGTGTGTGACACCGATCCAGCGATGTCTTCACTGGTAACCAGGGTAAACATCGGGTTACTAAGCGCAGGGCCGCGCTTAGTAACCCGATGTTTACCCTGGTTACCAAAAAAAACAAACAGTACATACTCGCCTTTCGGTGTCCGTCAGGTCCCTTGCCGTCTGCTTCCTGCTCTCACTGACTCCCGGCCGTACAGTGAGAAGTGAGAGCACAGCAGTGACGTCACCGCTGCGCTCTGCTCTCAGTGTACGGCGGCTCAGTCAGAGCAGGAAGCAGACGGCAAGGGACCTGGACACCGAAAGGCGAGTATGTACTGTTTGTTTTTTTTGGTAACCAGGGTAAACATCGGGTTACTAAGCGCGGCCCTGCGCTTAGTAACCCGATGTTTACCCTGGTTACCCGGGTGCTGCAGGGGGACTTCGGCATCGCTGAAGACAGTTTCAACGATGCCGAAGTCGTTCCCCTGATCGTTGGTCGCTGGGGAGAGCGGTGTGTGTGACAGCTCCCCAGCGACCACACAGCGACTTACCAACGATCACGGCCAGGTCATATCGCTGGTCGTGATCGTTGGTAAATCGCTTAGTGAGACGGGGCCTTTACTGCACCATGCTTCCTGCTATGATTCTGCTGAAGAGCTCACCGTTTCCGGCAGACATAGTGTGTAATGACTAATATCAGCACGGATGGGGGAGTTACCTTTACATTATCGGTGTGTGTCTGGCAGACCTTTCCCTCTGCCTTACTGTCTCCCCGCTCTAAATATCGTGTTCTCATACTTGGAGGAGCGGGTCGAACAGGTAGAGTAAAGACTTCTAGAGAAAGAAAACTATGTCCCCCACAGCTGCGCAGGCATTGTAGTACGCTGCACTCAGTTTTCTCGCCCCTCTAAGCAGCGAGCTCAGGGGAGAGAGATCAACTATCAGGCCAGGTAATGATGTACATGTGCTAGGAATGCTGGGTTCAGTATAAAAAGGTATATTGGCATATAATTTGCATATCACATAGTACATGAATTTAACTGTTTTTTTATTATTATATTTATCAATTTGTTTATTTTTTTTATCAATGATATATTGATCTAAAAATACAAAGGTGATTTTCCTTGATGGTTACTCAAGAGAGTGCTAAAAAAGGGAATTGGACCTACCGGTAATTCTGTTTCCAGGTAGTCCCTCAGGACAGCACCATGGAGGTCGTCGTTCCTTGACCTATAGCGGGACAGGATCACAGAGGCTAAAAGGCGCCCCTCCACCTCCTCCCTCAAAGTAGAAGGATGGATGGAAATGGTCTAAACGTGCTCTTACAAACGCGTATGTAAGGGTACTGTCACACAGTGCAATTTTGATCGCTACGACGGTACGATTCGTGACGTTCTAGCGATATCGTTACGATATCGCAGTGTCTGACACGCAGCAGCGATCAGGGACCCTGCTGAGAATCGTACGTCGTAGCAGATCGTTTGGAACTTTCTTTCGTCGCTTGATCACCCGCTGACATCGCTGGATCGTTGTGTGTGACAGCGATCCAGCGATGTGTTCGCTTGTAACCAGGGTAAACATCGGGTAACTAAGCGCAGGGCCGCGCTTAGTAACCCGATGTTTACCCTGGTTACCAGCGTAAACGTAAAAAAAACAAACAGTACATACTCACATTCCGGTGTCCGTCCTCCGGCGTCTCAGCTTCTCTGCACTGTGAGCGCCTGCCGGCCGGAAAGCGAGCACAGCGGTGACGCGGTGACATCACCGCTCTGCTTTCCGGCTATGGTGCTTACACAGTGGAGAGAAGCTGAGACGCCGGGGGACAGACACCGGAATGTAAGTATGTACTGTTTGTTTTTTTTACGTTTACGCTGGTAACCAGGGTAAACATCGGGTTACTAAGCGCGGCCCTGCGCTTAGTAACCCGATGTTTACCCGGGGACTTCGGCATCGCTCCAGCGCCGTGATTGCAACGTGTGACCGCAGTCTACGACGCTGGAGCGATAATCATACGACGCTGCGACGTCACGGATCGTGCCGTCGTAGCGATCAAAATTGCACTGTGTGACAGTACCCTAAGACCCTTAATGGCTCCATCTCAATCTTGGGCCATGGTGACTTGATGGATGAATAATCTGCCAGAAGCTCAAACTTGTGTAAGCCTAAAGACAAACATAAGGGTGCTGTCCTGAGGGACTACCAGGAAACAGAATTACCGGTAGGTCTAATTCCCTTTTTTCATTACGTCCCTCCGGACAGCACCACGGAGAATACCAGAGCAAAGGTCCCAGGGTGGGTACAGAAGCCCAAGGACCAAAGTCCCAGGCAAGAACCTGGCTAGATATAAAAATGATCTGAAAGATCAAAGAAATATAGATATCTAAAGAGATCCACAAAAGATAATCACCGTAGTGAGTGTCTGATATATGTCTATAATGGCCAATTCCAGTGTGAATGTGGTAAACCAGGTACGGAGCAGAAACAGAGAGTGAAACACACCCGTTGTACCCCAATACCAATAATGAACCACAGTGAATTACAGTTATTGTGATAGATACTTGTAAACACCGCAGCCACAGAATAGGTTTAAAAAGACTTATTGCCCAGCAAAAGTATGGTGATAGCCCCAGCCACCACACAATGAGGACTGTACCGACCAATAATCTTCTGCATGTGCTTATAACCCAGGACTGTTCCTTCATCGGACCTCCTGGGCTCAGGTTAAGCCTTGGTTACAGACCAGCTTACTGTACTACAAGGAGACCTGCAGGACAGAGGCCCTGGACTGTGGGAAGATCAAACCAATAACAGTTAGTATGTGGATAATGGCAGAGCATTGGGATGTACGCACATTACTCATCCAGGAGATGGCGTCTATTCCGAATCCTTAGATGTCTAAACCTCCAGTAAGGGTTGGATATTATTAAAACTAAGGAATACACCATCTGGCAGGTAGTATCTCCTGCCATTACCAACGCCTGGCTTCTCATTAGAAGCGCTGAAAGGGAAATGTGGATCATCACTCCTGTTTTACTGATGTTAGACACAGGCAGTCCGGACTCTGGAATCAATGAAAGTAAATGGTGGTTGTGGTGGCAAAAATCCTTTGCCCCAAGAGATTATTTGAAACTGCCTCTATATAAGTCATTAGTCCAGACATTATATGTGTGTCAACTTATTTATCTATATATACAGTATCTTAAAAGGCAATCTTCTCAGTGATATTTAAACACCCAGACTGCCATGGTGGGAGGAACCATACTTTATAGCTAGCGGAAAGTAGGTTTCTTCCCATCACAGAGGCAGATTATCTACTCCACAGGCTATCTTCACTCTAGGAGCAACCTCTCATACAACTGTCCCCTGTAGGGACAGGAAAAACACTGGAGGGTGGAGGGGCCTTTTACCCGCTCTGTGATCCTGTCCCGCTATAGGTCAAGGAAGGACGACCTCCATGGTGCTGTCTGGGATGATGTAAAGGAAAAAGACATTTTATGATCATGCTGCTTCTTATTCTATTGTAAATATACTCTTACATTATTGCTTAAATAAAATACTGACACTTTTTGTTAAATCTACAGTCGTGGCTAAAAGTTTTGAGACTGGCACAAATTTTATTTTTCATGAAGTTTGCTCGTTTTAGTTTTTATAGTGGCAATTTTTCATTTACTCTAGATTATGATGAGTGATGAGACGAATTGCAGATGTTTGGGGAAAAGTAACAAGTCAATTCAATTCTCCCTCAAAATTACCTGCTGACATCATTTCTGTGATCTTGTTAGCTCAGGAGAAAGTGTTAGCAAGGACATGGATATCACTGTGTGATGCTCATGTAATTATAAGAGCAGAAAGATTTTATTAAAACAAGGCTTATGCTTGAAATCGTTGTCTACTTCTGTTAACCATGGTTCTCTCCAAGGAAAACACAAGCAGCCATTATTGCTTTGCATCAAAGGGGCTTTACCAGCAAGGACATTGCAAGTTGTAAGATTGCCCTGGAATCTTCCATTTATCGGATCATCAGGAACGTAATAGAGAGAAGTTCCGTTTCTTGAGCATCCTGAAGACTTCTTTATAGAAAGTCCAGCATGTGCCAGGGCTATTTTTTTTTTTTTTTTAAATAGGATTCAACCACGGGATCATTTCAACACCAGTGCAGAGATTTCTCAGGAATGGCAGCAGTCAATTGTCCGTATATCTGTACACATAGTGAGGCAAAGACTTTTGGAGGCTGTCCTGGTTTGAAGGATAGGAAAGAAGCCACTTCTATCCAAGAAAGGGCAGACTGACCTGCAGGAATTACAGGGATTGGGCTGGGCTGGGGTAAAGTTCCTATCTCTGATGAAGCCACCTTCAGACTGTTTGGCACATCTGCAAGAATAGTTTTCCAGAGAAGAAAAGGTGAGTGCTACCATTTGTGTCATGCCAACAATAAAACAATCTTAAACCAGTCACGTATGAAGGTTTTTCCACCCAAGGTAGTGGACTCTCACAATTTTGACTAAGAACACTGCCAATGAATAAAGAATATCTAAACATCCTCCAAGAGCAACTTCTCTCAATGACCCCAGAGCAATTTGATGATGAACAATACGGTCTCCAGCATGGTGGAGCATTACGTCACAAGGCAAAAGCAATAAAAAAGTAGCTTGGTGGACAGAACATTGACATTTTAGGTAAATCGCCAGGAGACTTCCTAGAACACCATCCCATTGAGAACCTGTAGTCAATCCTCAAACAGCGGGTGGACAAAAAAAACGCAAAAAAACAATGATAAACGCCAAACATGAATTAGACAAGACAGGGTTGTCATCAGACAGGATTTGGCCCAGAAGCTGATATTTCTCAAGGCTTGACCTGGCATGCTGAATAAGGGTCAACACTGTAAATATTAAGTTTTTGCATAAACTTGATGCATTTGTCAGTATAAGTTTAGAAGCGTATGAAATGCTGATCATTGTACTTTAGCAACCATAGAAACCTCTGACTAACAGAGATCTAAAGAAAATACTGAAACAACGAACTTCATGAAACCCAAAATTTACATTTAGTCTTAAACTTTTGGCGATGACTGTAGAGGCGATGTTTTGTTTGTTTTTTTTCTTAAGGACCTCATACACATCAGAGTAGTTTGCCAAACCATTTCACAATCTAATGTGAAAGGGGAGTTCCTGACAGCCTCTGTTGTGGGAGATGGGATCATCCCAATGATATCTGCTGGTTCGGACTAAATTAGTCTGTGTATACAGCCTTTAGACTCTTTACATCTATGTTGTGGCTTCCCATTGATAATGGACACTACCCTGTGCCAGATCCAACATGCACATTGACTTACAAAGAGCCTGACAGGGTTTCTCCAAGATGGCCATCAGTTCGACAGTAAGATTACCGCTTAACCTTTAAGCTTTGGTGTCCGATCTCATTGATGTGCTGTCCCTGCTTCTGACACAAATGTGAGGTGCACTCATGTGGCCTCCATCATTCCCAGCACTTGGAATGACACCTGTACTTGTAAAGCCGAGAAAATACCAATTTTGTTCTATCTAATATACTTCGTTGCTTTTAATCGTAGTTATTACTTTCCTCACTGCAGAAGAAAATGACTAAAAGCTGAGCTTACCTTTAGGACTTTAAAGGACAAAAAAAGTTTCTTGTCAACGTGACCCCACCATTCCTCCACACCACTTCCTGTGACCCCTGCCGGTCTCAATTGTTTTGTGGTAGGACATCACATGACTGCAACCAATGTCTGAGCTGAAAGTCTCCTAGTTCTCTTTTGGCTCAGATGAAACTTCACCACTGCAGCAGGCACGTGACCTTGTCTACTGGAAGTGGAAACGTGTAGACTGGCGGGTCATCTGCTAGTTATTGTTTGGTTTTTCTAGCTGGGTGTGTGATGAAACACATTTACCTGTCCTTCAACATTATACAACCTGCTACATACAATCACTACTTTTTTTGTTTTGTTTTCTATGCAGATCGTTGCCAGCTCCTAAAACGTATGGCACCATGAAAGATGATAGTTGGAAAGAAGGCTGCTACTGATCCACAAAATCCTTAAGCTTCACTGCTCGATGGACACGTCATCCACACTGACTGCGGAGCAAACCGCCCTCATGGGACATTTTGGGATTGACCTACCTGATCCCAGGCTCCTCTGTCCGTATCTAGCACAAGCAGCAGAGGTTACAAAGAAGAGCACTTTATTGATGTTGACCATCAGATACTTAGTCATACAATCTCTATCATGACATCACCCATCATCTGATTTTAACTTTCTACAGACGTAGCCCTTAAGAACCTAAATGCACTGCAATCCCATTTGGCTTCTTTAGTAAGCAGAGGTATAGGAATAACATCTGGCAATGGCATATTTTTTTTTAGTTTACAAGCTGAGGTTAATGCCAAAGAACTGCTCAAAAGATTTCTTTTTATATATAGATAAAATATATTAAGAGTTTATTAAGCATCAAGCACTAACACTGCAATTGCCTATGAAGGTATGTCGGCTGGCAGAATATTTTGAGTACTGATTTTACAATTTTATACGTAGACATTGTTCTTTTGCCGTGTATCCTGTACAATGGCTGTAGAGTCTTTCACAATCATTAACTCATCACAGGATCCCCTGACGGTGAAAGGATTTTACTTCACACCCAATAATTTTGTCTTGCTCTGGCTATAGTTACTGTTTTCACAGTATCTCGATTAATGACCACTAAGAGGTCTAAAACGAAAAGTATGTCCAAAAATCTATTTGTTAGATAATTTCCTTATGGCTGATTATGGAGCAGGAAAACTTGCCGACTGAAAGAATACAGTAGGCAACGTCTTACTGCCCAGAGTCATGAGCTTGGCCAAAAAGGCAATGTCTATCTGCTTGGTCTCCACTGATGACCACGTCGTGGTTTAGACTAAAGTTGACTATGTACATTTGTTGAACTTTGGACAAACCTGCATTACATGGTGGACTAATCCTGGCAAAGTCCTTCTAAAAAAAAAACACTTCTCAGGACTAACGTGGGAAGTACTGATCTAGAACGGTAGTCCATGTTTCCTAAAAGACAAGGTTACACACATTGATGTGTAATGCTCCAAAAAAATATATCAAGCCGAACTTTCCTTTCACGGTCAGGATCTCTGTGTGCCAAGTGGGCCAATAGCTGTTTGCGCTGTACTGTTGCATTCCCTTTGTGTATTTGTTGGGTTGAATATTGGAAAGCTTCACGTATTCTCCATTATAACTTGCATGTCAAATTGGGCGTATTTAAGTTTGTACATTTTTCCTGCCTCCGCTCAGTATTGCTCCCATATTTTATGCGCTGTCCATTCCCAGACTGGTAAGTACAGGTTACCACTTCTACTAAGTGTCGGTACATCTGTTCTTTCTGACACCATAAGTAACCACATAAGTTTAGTTCTCTTGTTCAGTTCTTCAAAAACAAAGCCTATTCATCCACTTGTTTCGTGTCTTCAGTTGCCACCCATTGACCTCTACCACCAGTGATCACTAGTTGTCTCTGACGTTATATGTGCAGCATTACATGCAGAGCTGCTCCTTACAGGCTTCTCCAACCAGCAGCAATGACCGCAAAATGGCAGCATAGGGTATCCTCCAACAGACGAAAACATGCGGAAAGGGAAAAACCAATGTGTCCTTAGGCTTATAACTAGTGATGAGCGAACATGCTCTGATAACATGTTGTCCAAGATTCTTCGGCATGCTCCGATAATATGTTCGAGTCCTGCATGTTTTGCGGCTGTTAGACAGCAGCACATGCAGGGACTGCCTGTTTGTTAGACAGCAGCACACGCGGGGACTGCCTGTTTGTTGGACAGCAGCACATGTGGGGACTGCCTGTTTGTTAGACAGCAGCACATGTGGGGACTGCCTGTTTGTTGGACAGCAGCACACGCGGGGACTGCCTGTTTGTTGGACAGCAGCACACGCGGGGACTGCCTGTTTGTTGGACAGCAGCACATGTGGGGACTGCCTGTTTGTTAGACAGCAGCACATGCGGGGACTGCCTGTTTGTTGGACAGCAGCATATGCGGGGACTGCCTGTTTGTTGGACAGCAGCACACGCGGGGACTGCCTGTTTGTTGGACAGCAGCACACGCGGGGACTGCCTGTTTGTTGGACAGCAGCACACGCGGGGACTGCCTGTTTGTTGGACAGCAGCACACGCGGGGACTGCCTGTTTGTTGGACAGCAGCACACGCGGGGACTGCCTGTTTGTTGGACAGCAGCACACGCGGGGACTGCCTGTTTGTTGGACAGCAGCACACGCGGGGACTGCCTGTTTGTTGGACAGCAGCACACGCGGGGACTGCCTGTTTGTTGGACAGCAGCACACGCGGGGACTGCCTGTTTGTTGGACAGCAGCACATGTGGGGACTGCCTGTTTGTTAGACAGCAGCACATGCGGGGACTGCCTGTTTGTTGGACAGCAGCACATGTGGGGACTGCCTGTTTGTTAGACAGCAGCATATGCATGCAGGGACTGCCTGTTTGTTAGACAGCAGCATATGCATGCGGGGACTGCCTGTTTGTTGGACAGCAGCGCACGCGGGGACTGCCTGTTAGACAGCAGCGCACGCGGGGACTGCCTGTTTGTTGGACAGCAGCACATGTGGGAACTGCCTGTTAGACAGCAGCACACGCGGGGACTGCCTGTTTGTTGGACAGCAGCACACGCGGGGACTGCCTGTTTGTTGGACAGCAGCACACGCGGGGACTGCCTGTTAGACAGCAGCGCACGCGGGGACTGCCTGTTTGTTGGACAGCAGCGCACGCGGGGACTGCCTGTTTGTTGGACAGCAGCACACGCGGGGACTGCCTGTTTGTTGGACAGCAGCACACGCGGGGACTGCCTGTTTGTTGGACAGCAGCACACGCGGGGACTGCCTGTTAGACAGCAGCGCACGCGGGGACTGCCTGTTTGTTGGACAGCAGCACATGTGGGAACTGCCTGTTAGACAGCAGCGCACGCGGGGACTGCCTGTTTGTTGGGCAGCAGCGCACGCGGGGACTGCCTGTTTGTTGGACAGCAGCACACGCGGGGACTGCCTGTTTGTTGGACAGCAGCACATGTGGGGACTGCCTGTTTGTTGGACAGCAGCACATGTGGGGACTGCCTGTTTGTTGGACAGCAGCACATGTGGGGACTGCCTGTTTGTTGGACAGCAGCACACGCAGGGACTGCCTGTTTGTTAGACAGCAACATATGCATGCGGGGACTGCCTGTTTGTTGGACAGCAGCACACGCAGGGACTGCCTGTTTGTTAGACAGCAACATATGCATGCGGGGACTGCCTGTTTGTTGGACAGCAGCACACGCGGGGACTGCCTGTTTGTTGGACAGCAGCACATGTGGGAACTGCCTGTTTGTTGGACAGCAGCACACGCGGGGACTGCCTGTTTGTTGGACAGCAGCACATGTGGGGACTGCCTGTTTGTTGGACAGCAGCACACGCAGGGACTGCCTGTTTGTTGGACAGCAGCACACGCAGGGACTGCCTGTTTGTTGGACAGCAGCACACGCAGGGACTGCCTGTTTGTTAGACAGCAGCATATGCATGCGGGGACTACCTGTTAGACAATCCCTGCATCTGTTGCAGCTGTCTAACAGCCGCGGTGAATCAAACATATTATCCGAGCACGGCCAAGATACTCCGATAACATGTTAGTTATCAGAGCACATTTTCTCATCACTACTTATAACCTATAGGGGAAAAGTGATGGTTTTGTGGCGTTTCTTTAACTTGAACAATTGATGAAGAAATGACGGTGCTTTAATGCCATCTTTACTTTTATGGTTACTTTAAGATTAATAATCCTAATTTTAAAGGGGGTTCCTGCTGCAGATGCCCCAGTATTGGGTTACGTGTACCAGGCATCCTCTGCTCCCTCTTGTACATTATTTTAGCATCATCTGTGTAAATAAATTATATCCAAGTACTTCTGAGGCTCTAATGCTACATAATTCTCAATCTAGTAAAAGCACAATCCCCCAGACACAGCATTTACCCCTCGGGGAACACATACCAGACTACTGTATACTGGATATAACTCTCTCAGACTGAGATTTTCCGATAATCCATACACCACTCATACTGATGGAGTAAATTTGTCCAAAAAACGATATCCTCCACTGGAGGGCAGCTTTTTAAGCTTTGCCTGTGCACTATATAAGTCCTATATCTTGTGGCAATCAGAAGAGACATGGATGGACTTGTATGTGATGTGAAGCTTTGAAAGTGCTGATTTTAGATTATATCCAGGTAGGTTTTGGGTACAGTGTTTGCGTCTACATCATGTAATGGAGAAGTGGATGTATACTCCCTATGTAATAGGCATGCAGTGACTGTATCAGGTACTGTTACTTGCTTTACGGGCACAGTTACTTAGGGTTGTGAATGTCTCGCTCACACATCAGCCGTTATTTTGCCGCTGGATTGCTCTGCAGACTGCAGCCTCTAGTAATCAGCAAGATAAGAATATACCGTAATTGCCGATCGGCCAATAACAATATGAGCGGGTGACTTTGGGCAGGCCAAGATGTCCGTTGTCATAATTGGGGCAGTCACATCTGTAAATTGCAGTCTCTCCTTTGTACTCTTACATTAGACAATAGCACAACTTCTTTGGCGTGGAGCTCGCCTCACAAGCAACCTCCCGCCACTAGTCTCCTAGAATAAGGAAAGTGAGACAACACCTTCAACATGTAATTTCAGAAATGTTCTACATTCCCTCCACCTCGGATACATTACACAGACAACGTTTCAGGCATTTCCTTCATGCCCTTCTTCAGAACAGTCACTGGTGGTTCTGACAGTGAGAACAAACTGCTGTCTGAGCCCCTGCTTCACTGACTGGCAGAAATATGGTATAATTAATACATCTTATACCACCATTTCTTTACAGATGAGTGTCTGTGTGCTTGTCTGCATTGCGGGTGGTGCCCGCTATTGCATGCGCCATTTTCGTCCATTGCTAATGTGCTAATGTCCGTTGCTAATGTGCACATTATTGAACATTGGCCAACACCCAGACCATTGCCTGAAATACGCCGTGTCTGAGCAAGGCATGATGTTTCCTGCACGTCTTGGAAAATTCTGATAAAGTGGCCAACCCTTTAACTTACCGTATATGCCTTCCTACTAGTGGCCATGTACCGTGAAAAGGGACGTTTTTATAATCCATGTAGAGAAAACCACCAATAACCAAAGTATTACCAAACACGCACACAAGTGGCTAATGCATCCAGGCAGCGTTTGGGTGCTGGATAATGACTCGCCTTAGGATGATGAGGCGCAGGTTTTTTGGTGTTGGAGTATCATTAGCGTTGATCCTGAATTCCCAGTGGAAGCACTCCTCCTCCCATCAAAGTTTATATCCCCTTAATATATTGCAATCCTCATATTATATAGCACTGTGTGCTTACAATTGCTCATTTTGCCTTTCTACCCAGTTATTCTCTTTTCTCTGCTTTAATTTGAAACATGAAGTCTCTCTTGTCCCTAGATTTATCATGTCCCCCCCCCTTCAGCTCCTGACCCAGCTGCTCCCTACTCTCCCTGACAGGGAGTTTTGCAGTGACTAATGACTCATACAGGAAAAATTGACCTCCTGTTTCCGCATAGAGCTTAGAAGGATTTAGCTAGTCCGTTATTAATAAAGTGATGTCCTAATTCTTCTGTTGTATGACATCACGTGATTAATAACTGACTAGTTGAATCCTTCTAAGCTCTATGCAGAAACAGGAGGTCAATTTTCCCTGTATGAGTCATTAGTCACTGCAAAAGTTCTTGGCATGGATGAGTAGGGAGCAGCTGGGTTAGGAGTTGAAGAAGGATGACGATAAATGCAGGGACGAGACTTCCTGTTTCTAAATAAAGCAGAGAAAATAGAATAATTAAATGAGCAATTGCAAGTACACAGTGCTATGTATACAGTAGTATTCTGACTGCAATATATTGGGATAAGGAGGAGTGCTTCTTCAACCATTTCTACTGTAAATCTAAGACATACATTTACATACATAGTATCAGATTATACTACAGTGCCTACAAGTAGTATTCAACCCCCTGCAGATTTAGCAGGTTTACACATTTGGAATTAACTTGGCATTGTGACATTTGGACTGTAGATCAGCCTAGAAGTGTGAAATGCACTGCAGCAAAAAAGAATGTTATTTCTTTGTTTATTTTTTTTTTAAATTGTGAAAAGTTTTTTCAGAGGGTCATTTATTATTCAACCCCTCAACCCACCAGAATTCTGTTTGGTTCCCATAAAGTATTAAGAAGTAGTTCAGGCACAAAGAACAATGAGCTTCACATGTTTGGATTAATTATCTCTTTTTCCAGCCTTTTCTGACTATTTAAGACCCTCCCCAAACTTGTGAACAGCACTCATACATGGTCAACATGGGAAAGACAAAGGAGCATTCCAAGGCCATCAGAGACAAGATCGTGGAGGGTCACAAGGCTGGCAAGGGGTACAAAACCCTTTCCAAGGAGTTGGGCCTACCTGTCTCCACTGTTGGGAGCATCATCCGGAAGTGGAAGGCTTATGGAACTACTGTTAGCCTTCCACGGCCTGGACAGCCTTTGAAAGTTTCCTCCCGTGCCGAGGCCAGGCTTGTCCGAAGAGTCAAGGCTAACCCAAGGACAACAAGGAAGGAGCTCCGGGAAGATCTCATGGCAGTGGGGACATTGGTCTCAGTCAATACCATAAGTAACGTACTCCACCGCAATGGTCTCCGTTCCAAACGAGCCCGTAAGGTACCTTTACTTTCAAAGCGTCATGTCAAGGCTCGTCTACAGTTTGCTCATCACTTGGAGGACTCTGAGACTGACTGGTTCAAGGTTCTCTGGTCTGATGAGACCAAGATCGAGATCTTTGGTGCCAACCACACACGTGACGTTTGGAGACTGGATGGCACTGCATACGACCCCAAGAATACCATCCCTACAGTCAAGCATGGTGGTGGCAGCATCATGCTGTGGGGCTGTTTCTCAGCCAAGGGGCCTGGCCATCTGGTCCGCATCCATGGGAAGATGGATAGCACGGCCTACCTGGAGATTTTGGCCAAGAACCTCCGCCCCTCCATCAAGGATCTTAAGATGGGTCGTCATTTCATCTTCCAACAAGACAACGACCCAAAGCACACAGCCAAGAAAACCAAGGCCTGGTTCAAGAGGCAAAAAATCAAGGTGTTGCAGTGGCCTAGTCAGTCTCCTGACCTTAACCCAATTGAAAACTTGTGGAAGGAGCTCAAGATTAAAGTCCACATGAGACACCCAAAGAACCTAGATAACTTGGAGAAGATCTGCATGGAGGAGTGGGCCAAGATAACTCCAGAGACCTGTGCCGGCCTGATCAGGTCTTATAAAAGACGATTATTAGCTGTAATTGCAAACAAAGGTTATTCCACAAAATATTAAACCTAGGGGTTGAAGAATAATTGACCCACACTTTTATGTTTAAAATTTATAAAAATTTAACTGAGCAACAAAACTTTTTGGTTTGTAAGATTTATGCATCTGTTAATAAATCCTGCTCTTGTTTGAAGTTTGAAGGCTCTAACTTATTTGCATCTTATTAAACCTGCTAAATCTGCAGGGGGTTGAATACTACTTTTAAGCACTGTACATAGGAAAAATCGCCCCAGAGTGCTCTTCTTGTTCTGCCCTATCTACTCTTATGACTTGATATTCACATGCATTTTTTTTATTTTTTTTAATATATATTTTTAACAGAATTTGTCTAACGATTGGACATTCATGTTACCTTCATTTTATATCAAATCTGTTTTTATTTATAAAATATACATTTAGTCAAGTAAAGAAAAAGAAAAAATTTCAATGACAGAAAATATTTAGTTCATGCTACAATCACTTTACATTAGCTTTATGTAGAACAATGGAAATAAAAGCTTTTTCTTTGGGAAACCACGTGCTGCAGTGTAACACAATGTACACGACAGGCTGATAAACCGCTAGGACAATAGTTGTAATGAGCAAAAGTTCAGTCTTTAATTTATTATAAACTTTCTATGCAAAATGACTCTGAAGCTGCCATATACATACACAAGAAGACTTTTTATGACCCATTGGGATTAATGCACCAGAGATGAATCGCAAACCTTTTACTTTTTAGATTTCCAAATTAAAAATGTGGAATATTTCTAGCCAAACTCCATTTCTACATTTCTGACAGCATTTTCATGTATTTTCCTTTTGTTCTATATTATGACTTTGTCACTAAATTCATGTTCCGTAATCCTACAATTCATGAATGTCGTGTGGAGGAACACTTTATTGTACTGTAGTTGAGGTATTACTGTCCCATTATTTTGAGTTTTGTGTAGGTTTTCCCCCAGGCTGGCATACATCCATCATACATACATACATACATACATACATACATACATACATACATACATACACATACATACATACATACATACATACATACAGACAGACATTCATCCCCATACATCCATCCACCATACATGCATTCCCACCATCCATCCACCATACATCATACATACATCCATCATACATACATTCATCCATCCACAATACATACTTCCACCAATCCACCATACATCCATCCACCATACATCCTTCCACCAATCCACCATACATCCATCCACCATATATACGTACATCCTTCCACTAATCCACTATACATACATCCATCATATATACATACATCCTTCCACCAATCCACCATACATACATCCTTCCACCATACATACATCCACCATATATACATACATCTTTCTACCATACATACATGGAGTTGGTACCTCTGTTTCTAGACTCTTGATACAAGACCTGCCTGTTCTACTTTTCTGAATCAGGAATTGGGTTTGCTTTTTGTACTTCATGATCTTGAGAGACGTGTGGATATGATATAGTGCCTATGATTTATTTATGTTTGCGTATTAAAAAAAAAATAAAAAATCTTTTTGAATGTGGATTATTTTTGTGCCAATGCAGTTGAATTTTCATTTTTCTATGTAAGCAGATTGTGTAACTTACTGCTTCCAAAGTTATTTAAAATTTTTGTATGTGTGTTAATAAAAAGTGTACAAATTGTAAAAATACAGATTTATTCTTAACAGTATGTGTTATGCCTGGTATTTATTACTTGTGAGGCTCTTTGCGCTATACGTCTCCATTAGAATAGTATTGGGGCTACCCAAAATGAGCAAATTTAAAAACAAGGGAACACTTGTATATTATAGTATAACCCCACGAGTTAATTAAACTTCAGGGAGAGTAATCTGTCGATTTAGGAAACATGAGCGATTGTGAACCAATTTAAACTTTTTGATGCAAATGGAAGTGACAACTTGCGTTCTGGAGAGGAACCGCAAGACAACCTCCAGAAAGGGAATGGATTTGTAGATTGAGGACAAAGGCAACTGACTCCTTATACGTCCTCACTGATTGTTCTGAGAGTACAGGTAGTCCAGCGCCTCCAGGATAATATAAATGTGTGTGTGTGTCTGTGTGTGTGTGTATATATATATATATATATATACACACACACACACACACACACACACACACACACACACACACACACACACACACACACACACACTTATATTATGCTGCCTCCAACAGTATCCACCATGAGCGATTTGGTGGTTGTCAGTAATGGTCTAGAGAGGCCCAGACTCTCATCAGATGGCTAGCTCTACACTTACTGAAATCCTCAGAACCAAGGTCAGGCCTTGTGCTGTCTAGGCGGGTCGTGGATGATGAAGGCATTGACACGGACTCTTATGTTCCCCAGACCTGAATACGCTTTAGTATCTCTGGGACTATGGATGAATGGACCCGTAGAAGTTCGGGTATGGACCGCAACGCGACCAGTGTGTGCGTTGAAGTCCGTACATTCGGCTTATGAGCTTAGCTCGCCAAGAGGTTTACAGCTTGACTTTCTGCACTGTACTCAAAGTTTAATCCACAGATATTAGTACATATCTCAGGAAAATTAAGGGAACACTTAAAGGTTTTTCCCACAAGCAAAGTTGATTTGAATCCATGCATATTGGAATTATAAGTTCTCTCCTTAACGCTCCCAAATCTTTTGCCCACCCCAGCACACTCTACCTATCACATGTTCAGAAATCTACAAGCCATTAACCCGTATACACTTAGACTCCCTACAGTCATCCCTGTCCCCAATCTTTTTCCTGTCCTGATCTGGCTGTAAATCACTATAATGACACTCTCAGAAGCACTTTGGACAAAGTAGGGCCCTCACCCTAAGAACCTCCAAGCACAGAGTAAAACAGCCCTTGCTCACATCACATATGCCTATGACGGAAAACACACACCAGAAAACTTCATCCACTACAAATTTGTTAAGGACCTATAACTCTGCCCTTCACCTTGCCAAACAGACCTACTTTGCCACCCTCATCTCACTAACAACCCAAAAAACTCTTCGACACCTTTCACTCCTTCCTCAGTTCTAAAGCACAGGCCCCTATCACAGACATCTAATGACCTGGCCTCCTACTTTACAGAGAAAATAGAAATTGCGGTCAGTAAATCCGCTCCCAGCCACCAAGTGCTGTGACTCCTATCCCTCCCCACATCTCTGGCTCACTCTCCATATTTGACCCTGTCACAGAAGAAGTCTCCAGGCTCTTCTCCTCCTACTGCATGCACTACTGACCCCATTCCCTCACACCTACTCCAGTCTCTCTCGCCAGTCGTCACTACTCGCCTAACTAAAATCTTTTCTCTTCGCCACGACAGCACCCACTTGAGAGAGGGGATCCGCCCCTAGGAACAGGAAACCCTATGGAGAGATAAAAGGGGCGGTCCCCCTCGCTCCCACAGTTGGTTTCCTGTTCCTACGGGAAACGCTTGGAGAGAAGAGGATACCCAGCCTGGTTGCCGCTTGCGCAGTTTACCTTTATGGGACGGCAAGGGCTCCAGAAGCTGGAAGCAGCGTTGGGGGTCCTATGGCAGCTTCCCCCCTCTGCTGGCAGGTACCGTGAGGCCGGGTCCGGGGAGTCGCCTGGCTCACGAAGATCCACCCAGCGGACCTGCGGGGACCGTATTGCTGGGGTAAGGAGATCCTGCGGCGCCATCTCCGATGGTGCGCAGGCAGCGTGGGTCCGGTGTACTATCCCCCGGAAGCAGTATCACAACTTCCGGGGTGATTCAGGAGGAGGACGAGGACGGCGCCTGCGCTGATGCTGGTGGGTGCGCAGGCGCATACAGCATAGCCGCGACCCGGATGTAGCGGTCACTTCCGGGTGCGGCAGGAAGAAGATGGCGGCCCCCATTAGAAAAGGACGCCGGCACTGATCCTCTGGCGTCCATCATGGCATCTCCCCAGGACCCGGCGATGGCTTCATCCGAAGTCACCGCTATTACGCCTGGTAGCCGGACAAGCAGCAGTCGCAGATCTTCATCTTCTAAAAGCACCAGAGATAAGAAATCAGGCCGGTCGGTCCCTCCATCTGTGCCTCCGTCTCCTCCTCATCAGCCGGTATTGTAACAACAAACTTCACTGGATGAGTGTGTGTGTACCCTCTTGGGCTGATTATACTCCCCCTCTTTGTCTATATTCCTTAGGCAAAAAGAACAGGGAAAACCAAACACAAGCAATGTGCTTTATGTTCTCAGCCACTCCCGGATAGTTACTTAAAAAAACTGTGCCAGTCTTGCATCGAATCCACCTTACGTGAGGAGTCTTCAGTAAGGTCGGAAGATATAAGGAGTATGATTCGGGAAGAATTACAGGCCTTCCGAAGCTCGGAAAAAATTCCTGAGGGTAGAAAAAAATATAATTCCCCCAGGTCTGAGCAGTCTTCTGATATTGAAGATAAAGATTCGGATGGTTCCCCAAGGATCATTTCCTCAGATGATGAGCGGGATACATGCTTTCCCACAGACAGTATCGACAATTTAGTTAAATCAGTTTGTAACACCATGGGCATTGAGGATACGAAAATTCCTAAAACACCACAGGACGTGATGTTTGCAGGCCTGTCTGAAAGGAAAAAACCTTATTTTCCTGTAATTCCAGCAATAAAAAATTTAGTAAAAAAGGAGTGGGAAAGCCAGGGACAAAGAGGATTGCCGTCTTCGTCAAAAAGACGCTATCCCTTTAATGACGAAGATTTCTCTATATGGTTAAAAGCCCCGAAGGTAGATGCAGCCGTGGCTTCCACTTCTAGGAAATCCTTACTATCTGTTGAAGATTCCGGCTCTTTGCAAGACCCGCTGGACCGGAAAGCTGATACCCTCTTAAAAAGAGTATGGGAATCCTGTACAGGAACTTTCAGGCCGGCTATATCGGCCACATGCACTGCCAGGTCCATGTTAGTCTGGTTGAATGATTTAGAAGAAGGATTAAAAAGTGGCCTTTCCCGGGATAAAGTGATCTCTTCCATACCATTAATCAGAGGAGCTACAGCCTTTTTAGCGGATTCCTCAGCTGATTCCATACGGCTAGCTGCCAAATCGGCAGGTCTGTCTAACGCGGCTCGTCGAGCCTTATGGCTAAAGGGGTGGAAAGGAGATCCCCAAACGAAGTCTAAATTATGTGGTCTTCCATGCCAGGGTGAGTACCTATTTGGTACCAAGTTAGATGAAATACTAACTAAAGCGGGTGAGAGGAAGAAGGGGTTCCCCAATAATACTTCTCTTCCATCCTATAGGAGAGCGTTCCGAAAGCCCATGTTTAATAGAAGAAAGGAATATAAAAACCAAGACCGCTGGGCTAACAAAGACTTTAAACAGAAAGGAGCTTTTTTCGGAAAACGTCCATTCAAACCTGAGGATAAACCCCGTTAGGACAGATCTACCCATTGGTGGTAGGTTGTCTTTCTTCTCTTCACAATGGCTGACAATGACTTCCAATCCATGGGCAATTAGCCTTATATCTACGGGTCTAAAATTAAAATTTGCCCGAGTCCCTCCGGACTCATTCTTATTGACTTCCTTAAGGTCTCAATCACAACAAGAGGCCTTAGAACAGGAAATAATAAATCTCCTGTCCAAAGGGGTACTAGTGGAAGTCCCTTTTCATCAAAAAGGAAGGGGTTTTTATCCCCCTTTATTTTTGATTCCGAAACCAGACGGATCGTTCAGAACAATAATTAACCTGAAAAGACTAAACGTCTTCTTAGAAAACCAAACCTTTAAAATGGAGTCTATACGATCAACTATAAAGCTTCTGTTTCCCCATTGCTTTATGGCAGTACTTGACCTTAAAGATGCGTATTACCATCTACCAATCTTCATCGAACATCAGCAATATCTACGGGTGGCAGTTATGATGGAAGGTCAAATAAGGCATTATCAATATACAGCAATGCCCTTTGGACTGTCGATAGCTCCGAGAGTCTTCACAAAATTAATGTCAGAAGTAATGTCATATTTGAGATTAAAAGACACTCTTGTAATACCATATTTAGATGACCTTTTGATAGTGGGCAACTCCTTTTCCCAATGCCATCAACGTTTACTTGATACAATTTCGTCCCTGCAGGAATTGGGGTGGTTAGTAAACTGGGAAAAATCCAAATTGTCCCCCACAACTCGACAAACATTCCTAGGGCTTATTCTAGATTCTACAAATCAAAGGTGCTTTCTTCCCGACTCTAAACAATTAGCAATTATAAACAAGGTACAATCGGTGATTAATAACCCCCTAATTTCTCTAAGAGAAGGGATGTCCCTTCTTGGTTCTTTCACATCGTGTATCCCGGCTGTCCCATGGGCTCAATTCCATAGTAGAAAATTACAGTATAAAATTCTACAAGAAGAGAGATTACAAGGCCAATTAGATAGTCGGTTATCTTTACCAACAGACGTGTTAAATTCTCTTACCTGGTGGTTAGATCAGAGTCATTTTACCAGTGGGGTTCCCTGGGTGGTTAAACCTTCAAAAAACAATCTTTACGCCAGTCCTAGTGGTTGGGGAGCACACTTAGGAGATCAAATAGTTCAAGGTCTGTGGTCTCTTAGAGAATCGAACGATTCTTCTAATAAAAAAGAAATGAAGGCTATCTATCATGCCATATGTAAATTTCTTCCGCAGTTACACGGAACGCATACAAGAATCTTTTCAGACAACATGACAGCGGTGGCATACATAAACCACCAAGGGGGAACAAGATCAGAAGCTCTCATGTCTATAGCCGGCGACATTCTATCCATAGCAGAGGAGCACCTCCTATCCTTATCAGCACTGCATGTAAGAGGAGTCGACAATCCAAAAGCGGATTTCCTCAGCTGCCACACTCTCCGCCAAGGAGAGTGGGTTCTCAGCCGTCGTATCTTTTTAATGGTAGTCAAAAAAATGGGGCACTCCCGAGATAGACCTTTTTGCGACGAGACACAACAGACAAGTCAAAAGGTTCGCTTCATTGTTCCGATCCGACAATCCAGATATCTTCGATGCTCTGCAAGTCCCATGGACATTCCAGAAAGCATATGCCTTTCCCCCATTAATACTTCTTCCAACTGTGATCAGGAAGATAAGGGAGGACAGAGCAAACGTGATCGTAATAGCTCCGTTTTGGCCCAAGAGGCCATGGTTTTCCTGGCTGAGAGCCATGTCGATCTCAGACCCGTGGATCCTTCCGGAGGATCAGGATCTTCTCTTCCAAGGCCCCTTCAACCACCCTCATGTGAAGGGTCTACGGTTGACAGCTTGGAATTTGAGAGGCAGCTGCTAAAGATGAGAGGGTTTTCTAACAAAGTAATTGACACTCTGCTATTAAGTAGGAAAAAATCCACCACATCTATTTATGTGAGAGTGTGGAAAAAAATTTTAAACCTCTACCCGACAGCACTATCAAACGAAATTCATATTCCTATGATTCTAGAATTTCTTCAAAAAGGGCGCGATTTGGGTCTGGCAGTCAGTACCTTAAAAGTACACATTTCTGCGCTGGGGGCGTTATATGGTCACGATATTGCAGGTAACAAGTGGGTAGCCAGGTTTATCGCAGCTTGCCAAAGGTCAGAGACAGTTCAAATTCCCCATGTACCACCTTGGGATGTCAATTTAGTCCTCGAAGCTCTGACAGACCACCCCTTTGAGCCACTACATTCGGCTCACATAAAACACGTCTCCATCAAGACAGCTCTTCTTGTCGCGTTAGTATCGGCTAGAAGAGTGAGTGACATACAGGCATTGTCGATAGATCCACCGTTTGTCTATATTTCCAAATAGAATTGTCCTGAAACGGACCCTGCCTACTTACCCAAAGTATGCACTAAATTTCATAGATCACAAGAAATTTTCCTTCCCTCCTTCTATGATAACCCTACGAATCAGGAAGAACAAAAATACCACACATTAGATGTGAGGAGAGCCATAATAGCCTATTTAGATAGAACTAGCGCCTGGAGGAAGAGCAGGGCTCTCTTTGTTTCCTTCCAGGGTCATAGAAAAGGAGATGGAATCACGAAGGGTACTTTATCTCGGTGGATTCGGGATGCAATATGTCTGGCCTATTCATCCAAAGGGGAGAACCCGCCTGAGACCGTAAAAGCACATTCCACTCGGGCGATAGCATCATCCTGGGCCGAGCGAGCGGAAGTTCCAATAGAACTAATATGTAAGGCCGCAACCTGGGCTTCTCCTACTACCTTCTATAATCACTATAGATTGGATTTATCTACTTCATCTGACCTGTCCTTTGGTAGATCAGTTCTTAACACTGTGATCCCTCCCAAATGACTATCTCTGAAAGTCTCTCAAGTGGGTGCTGTCGTGGCGAAGAGAAAACACCGGATTACTCACCGGTAATGCTCTTTTATAGAGCCACAACAGCACCCCTTTACTTCCCACCCTAATAAGTTATTTTTATATAGGAGCACGATTAAGGGTGTTTTTGGTTCTTGTAGTTAGCCATACTTAAGTTAACTAATGATAAATGATGAAATCAAATTGCCTACTAAATCTGGTGGGCGGTTCCTCGCAATCTCTGTAACCCAACTTTGGGAGCGAGGGGGACCGCCCCTTTTATCTCTCCATAGGGTTTCCTGTTCCTAGGGGCGGATCCCCTCTCTCAAGTGGGTGCTGTCGTGGCTCTATAAAAGAGCATTACCGGTGAGTAAGCCGGTGTATCTCTCCCTCTTCTGGTATCTTCCCATCCTCCTTCAAATAATATCATTACTTCAATATTTAAAAAAACACCCTCTCTCGACCCATCTTGCACAAATCACTATAGACCAGTCTCCAATCTCCCCTTCATCTGTAATCTCTTGGAGCGAGCGCCTGATCTACTCCCACCTTACCCTTTACCTCTCCACTCACTCCTAGATCCTTCACAGTCCGGCTTCCGCCCCCTACATTGTACAGAAACTGCACTCATCAAAGTGACCAATGACCTTCTGACAACAAAACGTAACAGTGGCCACTCTATGCTCATTCTTCTTGATCTCTTTGCAGCTTTCGGCACTGTTGACCACCATCTCCTATTCTCTATGCTCAACTCAATCGGTAGAAAGGACATTGCTCTCTTCTGGTTCTCTTTCTATCTTTCTGACCGCTCCTTCAGTGTATCATTTGCTGACTACATTTCTCTTCCTCTATTGGGGTACCTCAGGGTTCCGTGCTCCCGAGTTGCACCAATCCTCTGGAATGCTCTACCCCAAGAAATTAGGACTAACCACAACTTACACAGTTTTAGGTGCTCCTTGAAAACATCTGTTTACGGAAGCCTATCACGTTATCTAATCGATGTGTTTATATATATATATATATATATATATATATATATATACTCACACACACACACACACACACACTGTGCAGAATTATTAGGCAAGTTGTATTTTGATCAAATGATACTTTTTATATATGTTGTCCTACTCCAAGCTGTTCAGGCTTGAGAGCCAACTACCAATTAAGTAAATCAGGTATGTGCATTTCTGTAATGAGGAGGGGTGTTGTCTAATGACATCAAAACCCTCTACAATGTGTGCTTAATTATTAGGCAACTTCCTTTCCTTTGGCAAAATGGGTCAGAAGAGAGATTTGATGGGCTCTGAAAAGTCCAAAATCGTGAGGTCTTGCAAAGGGATGCAGCAGTCTTGAAATTGCCAAACTTTTGAAGCGTGATCACTGAATAATCAAGCGTTTCATGGCAAATAGCCAACAGGGCCCAAGAAGCATGTTGGGCAAAAAAGGCGCAAAATAACTGCCCATGAATTGAGGAAAATTAAGCGTGAAGCTGCCAAGATGCCTTTTGCCACCAGTTTTGCCATATTTCAGAGCTGCAACGTTACTGGACTAACAAAAAGCACAAGGTGTGCAATACTCAGGGACATCGCCAAGGTAAGGAAGGCTGAAAACCACATTTGAACAAGAAACATAAGATAAAACGTCAAGACTGGGCCAAGAAATATCTTAAGACTAACTTTTCAAAGGTTTTATGGACTGATGAAATGAGAGTGACTCTTGATGGGCCAGAGGCTTGATCAGTAAAGGGCAGAGAGCTCCACTCCGACTCAGATGCCAGCAAGGTGGAGGTAGGGTAGTGGTATGGGCTGGTATCATCAAAGATGAACTTGTGGGACCTTTTCGGGTTGAGGATGGAGTGAAGCTGAACTCCCAGACCTATTGTCAGTTTCTGGAGGACAACTTCAAGCAGTGGTAAAGGTAGGAAGAAGTCGGTATTGTTCAAGAAAAACATGATTCTCATGCAGGACAATGCTCCTTCACATGCCTCCAACTACTCCACAGCGTGGCTGGCCAGTAAAGGTCTCAAAGAAGAAAAAATAATGACATGGCCCCCTTGTTCACCTGATCTGAAACCCATAGAGAACCTGTTGTCCCTCATAAAATGTGAGATCTACAGGGAGGGAAAACAGCCCACCTCTCGGAACAGTGTCTGGGAGGCTGTGGTGGCTGCTGCAAGCAATGTTGATCGTAAACAGATCAAGCAACTGACAGAATCTATGGATGGAAGGCTGTTGAATGTCATAATAAAGAAAGGTGGCTATATTGGTCACTAATTTTTGGGGGGTTTGTTTTTGCATGTCAGAAATGTTTATTTCTAAATTTTGTGCAGTTATATTGGTTTTCCTGGTGAAAATAAACAAGTGAGATGGGAATATATTTGGTTTTTATTAAGTTGCCTAATAATTCTGCACAGTAGTAGTTACCTGCACAAACATATCCCCATAGCGTAGCCAAGTCTAAAAAAAAAAAAAAAAACAATCCAACTTCCAAAAATATTAAGCTTTGATATTTATCTTTTGGGTTGATTTAGGACATTGTTGTTGATCAATAATAAGAAAATCCTCTAAAATACAACTTGCCTAATAATTCTGCACACAGTGTATGTATCCCATTAAATATTTCTCTGTACATAATTCGCCATCAAACTCCATCGAACCCAAAAGCACCACAAAATATTCCCTCAAGATGGTTGGGCCATCATTGTAAATACACACCTGTACTTTGTGCCACCCCCACCTCATTGCAGATTGTAAACTCTTACGAGCAGGGTTGTCATTATTTTCGTTTTAATTATTGTATTATCTTTGTTTCTTATAACTTATATATGAACCGCTGAATTGTAAAGCCCTGCGGAATATGTTGGCGCTTTAGAAATAAAGATTTTTTTATTATGATAATTTCCCCAATTGGATGGTTTTTAAAAAAAAAATATTCCTGTGCTGAGATAATCTTATAACTGTGCCTGTACTGTGTAATGGCCGTGTCTGACCGTACAGGTTATTGTGGAAGTTATTATTATTCCAAGATCTATTGATAAAATTTACTTTGTTCGTGGGAAGACCCCTTTAACCCCTCTCTGCCATCTTATGTACTACTCCGTCCATGTGACCTGGGCCTATCTGCCCATGGACGGAATAGTACGTCCTCGCGATCGGCCGTCACACGGATGGTGTGCGGCCAGGTGTCATCTAAATCTCACAGCTAACAACCGGCACTAAGTGGCAGGAACGGTCACAGACTGCTCCCGGCACTGTAACCCCCGAAATGCTGAGATCGAATAAGACTACAGCATTCCGGGAGCAGGCAGAGGGCTGACAGCCCCTCTGCCATTGGATCGGAGATCCTGTGGGGTCCCGATCTCTGCCATGACCCAATGTCGTCATAACAACATCCTGGTCTCCAGAGCTGAGAAACTTCCTGGTCATGCGCAGTGCATAATCAGGAAGTCTCTCGGGTCAGTGTAAATTACATGCAGCACTGACAGCTTCTATAGCTGCTTCATCTGCATGCTATAGAAGCAATCAGCCTGCAAAAAATGATTGTCCCATAGTGGGACAAAGTGTAAAACATAGAATGAAGTAAAAAATTGTTTTTTTTAAATAATTGTAAAAATAATAATAAAAAAAAAATAATAAAAACATCAATATTTATTCTATCAAATAAATATTTGAATGAAACAAAAAAATCTAAACAATAAAAGTATGGCCCGACCTATAAAACTGTCCCACTAGTTAACTCTTTTAGTGAACACCATTAAAAAAAAGGCAAAAAACAACGCTTTATCATCATACCACCGAACAAAAAGTGGAATAACACGCGATCAAAAAGACGGATATAAAATGAACATGGTACCGCTGAAAACGTCATCTTGTCTCGCAAAAAACAAGCCACCATACAGCTCCTTCAGCGGAAAAATAAAAAAAAAAAGCTATAGCTCTCAGAATAAAGCGATGCAAATATAATTATTTTTCATATAAAATAGATTTTATTGTATAAAAGTGCCAAAACATAAAAAAAGATATAAATGAGGTATCGCTGTAATCGTACTGACCCCCCCAAAAAAAACTGCATTATCAATTTTACGCGGAGTGGTATAAACACCCACCCCCCACAAAAAAAAAAAAATCCATGAATTGCTGGTTTTTGTTCATTCTGCCTCCCAAAAATCGATCAAAAGATAAAAAGCGATCAAAAAATGTGATGTGCCCGAAAATAGTACTTATAAAATCGGAAACTTGTCCCCGGGCCTCTCTGACCTTTTCCGGCACCTACGCACTGCAGTACTTTGCTCTGCCCTCAACAGGGCAAATCAGTACACCTGCGCCGGAGCCGCAGCATGAAGACAAGAAGAGGACGTCATCGTAAGAAGATGGGAGGCCCCGGACCGGCCCGTGACGCCCATCAGACCAGAACAGAACCGGGACCGCCCCTGGGTGAGTATAATCTAACCTCTTTTTCTCATCTTTCAGGATACATCGGGGGCTTATCTACAGCATTACAGAATGCTGTAGATAAGCCCCTGATGCCGGTGGGCTTAGCTCACCTTCCATTTTGCGGGTGACAGGTTCCCTTTAAATGCCATTTGACAGTGGCATTTATCTAGTTAATAGGTGCGGGAGGATCGCGATTCCACCTGCGGTTATTGCGGTCACATGTCAGCTGTTCAAAACAGCTTTGAGGTGGGCTCAGCACCGGAGCCCACATCAAAGCGGGGGATACTGCCATCGGCGTAATAGTGCGTCCGATGGCAGTAAGTGGTTAAACATTCCAAAAAATCCTGTGAAGCACCAGAAGGGTTAATACACTTCTTTAATGTGTTTTTGAGCACCTTGAGGGGTGCAGTTTTTAGAATGGTGTCACTTTGGGGTATTTTCAGCCATATAGACCCCTCAAACTGACTTTAAATGTGGTCCCTAAAAAAAAAATGGTGTTGTAAAAATGAGAAATCACTGTTTAACTTTTAACCCTTATAACTTCCTAACAAAAAAAAAAATTTTGGTTCCAAAATTGTGCGTATGTAAAGTAGATATGTGGGAAATGTTAATTCTTACGTATTTAGTGTGACATATCTATGTGATATAAAGGCATGAAAGTTTAAAGTTGGAAAATTGTGAAATTTTAAAAATTTTAACCAAATGTCCATTTTTTTTCACAAATAAACGCAAGTCATGTCAAAGAAATTTTACCAATATCATTAAGTACTATACAGTGCCTACAAGTAGTATTCAACCCCCTGCAGATTTAGTAGGTTTACATATTTGGAATTAACTTGGCATTGTGACATTTGGACTGTAGATCAGCCTGGAAGTGTGAAATGCACTGCAGCAAAAAAGAATGTTATTTCTTTGTTTATTTATTTTTTTTAAATTGTGAAAAGTCTTTTCAGAGGGTCATTTATTATTCAACCCCTCAACCCACCAGAATTATGTTTGGTTCCCATAAAGTATTAAGAAGTAGTTCAGGCACAAAGAACAATGAGCTTCACATGTTTGGATTAATTATCTCTTTTTCCAGCCTTTTCTGACTATTTAAGACCCTCCCCAAACTTGTGAACAGCACTCATACATGGTCAACATGGGAAAAACAAAGGAGCATTCCAAGGCCATCAGAGACAAGATCGTGGAGGGTCACAAGGCTGGCAAGGGGTACAAAACCCTTTCCAAGGAGTTGGGCCTACCTGTCTCCACTGTTGGGAGCATCATCCGGAAGTGGAAGGCTTATGGAACTACTGTTAGCCTTCTATGGCCTGGACAGCCTTTGAAAGTTTCCTCCCGTGCCGAGGCCAGGCTTGTCCGAAGAGTCAAGGCTAACCCAAGGACAACAAGGAAGGAGCTCCGGGAAGATCTCATGGCAGTGGGGACATTGGTTTCAGTCAATACCATAAGTAACGTACTCCACCGCAATGGTCTCCGTTCCAGACGAGCCCGTAAGGTACCTTTACTTTCAAAGCGTCATGTCAAGGCTCGTCTACAGTTTGCTCATGATCACTTTGAGGACTCTGAGACTGACTGGTTCAAGGTTCTCTGGTCTGATGAGACCAAGATCGAGATCTTTGGTGCCAACCACACACGTGACGTTTGGAGACTGGATGGCACTGCATACGACCCCAAGAATACCATCCCTACAGTCAAGCATGGTGGTGGCAGCATCATGCTGTGGGGCTGTTTCTCAGCCAAGGGGCCTGGCCATCTGGTCCGCATCCATGGGAAGATGGATAGCACGGCCTACCTGGAGATTTTGGCCAAGAACCTCCGCTCCTCCATCAAGGATCTTAAGATGGGTCGTCATTTCATCTTCCAACAAGACAACGACCCAAAGCACACAGCCAAGAAAACCAAGGCCTGGTTCAAGAGGCAAAAAATCAAGGTGTTGCAGTGGCCTAGTCAGTCTCCTGACCTTAACCCAATTGAAAACTTGTGGAAGGAGCTCAAGATTAAAGTCCACATGAGACACCCAAAGAACCTAGATAACTTGGAGAAGATCTGCATGGAGGAGTGGGCCAAGATAACTCCAGAGACCTGTGCCGGCCTGATCAGGTCTTATAAAAGACGATTATTAGCTGTAATTGCAAACAAAGGTTATTCCACAAAATAACCTAGGGGTTGAATAATAATTGACCCACACTTTTATGTTTAAAATTTTATAAAAATTTAACTGAGCAACAAAACTTTTTGGTTTGTAAGATTTATGCATCTGTTAATAAATCCTGCTCTTGTTTGAAGTTTGAAGGCTCTAACTTATTTGCATCTTATTAAACCTGCTAAATCTGCAGGGGGTTGAATACTACTTGTAGGCACTGTATGTCATGAGAAAACAATGTCAGAATCACTGGGATCTATGGAAGCGTTCCAGAGGTATTACCTCATAAAGGGACAGTGGTCAGAATTGTAAAAATTGGCCCGGTCATTAACATGCAAACCACCCTCTGGGTTAAAGTGTTCCCTTAATTTTTTTGATCTATGTACTAATAGCTGTGAATTAAACCTGAGGAGTATAGTGCAGAAAATCAAGATTTAAACCTCTCTGGGCTCGTAAGCAGAATGTATGGACGGCAACGCACAGACTGGCCGCGCGTCTCCTGACTTCAACTTCACAGTCTCATGTATAACTTATGTCTATACACGGATGTCTGTAGGATATGTCCACAATGTTTGAACATCTTTTTAACCTCTTCAGTTTTAACAAAAGTGACCTGTCCATTCTTTATCTGTTTTCCACTCATGAGAAGCTCAATACTTTACAATACATTTCAATAGGAAAGCACCGGGATCCAGAAGTAGCGTTTCTCCTTGCGGAGAGTGACATGTTAAGCATGTCGAGGTGAGGAGACTTAAAGCCGCAATGCTCTTCTGGGAAATATGCAAATTGTCTCTTCAGAGAGGAAGAGGACTAGGACTCTAGTGCCACCTATTGGAAGTAGCAATCCTAACAGTCAATGTCGACCCTTTAACGAGCCTTGTCACATGACTTAGGATAATAGCACAATAGGAAAGCACAAAAGACATTAGGACATCTTTTGGTGCATTTTGCCATACTGTTTGCTAAAATAACCGCTTCTTCATTATTCAATTGAGTGAAACGGCTGACAGAAAACAAAGACTTCAGGAAAATCCTCAAAAACATGCTGGTGGCCAAAATCATAGGAAAAACGCTCAGGAAACCAAAAAAAAACAACGCCAAAGACTTTTCAGGAAATAAAAACGTCATGTTTTCCTGAAGTGTCTTCTGCTTCAAGAACTCTTCGGCTATGTGCCCACATTGCGGATTCGTGTGCAGATTTTTACGCACCATTTTTGAAAAATCCGCAGGTAAAAAGCACTGCATTTTACCTGCGGATTACCCACGGATTTACGGCAGATTTCGTTCGTTTTTGTGCGGATTTCATCTGCGGTTTTACACCTGCGGATTCCTATTGATGAGCAGGTGTAAAACGCTGCGGAATCCGAACAACGAATTGACATGCTGCGGAAACTACAACACAGTGTTTCCGCACCATGGGCACAGCGGATATGGTTTTCCATAGGTTTACATGGTACCGTAAACCAAATGGAAAACTGCTGCGGATCCGCAGGCAAATCCGCAGCGTGTGCACATACCCTTCTGGTTCGACTGAGTTTAAAAGATGTTGTGTGCACATAGCCAAACTTTCTAAATACTTCTACATTTAGTTTCTGCTCCGAAAACTGTGAAAAATAACTCCATGTGTCCATAGCCACGAGGAGTTCTTGTAGGAGCGTCTCATGTTCTGAGGCTGTTGTGCTGTTCAGAGTTGTTTTCAAGCATTTTTGTAGGTTTTTTCC
Source organism: Ranitomeya variabilis (assembly GCF_051348905.1). Taxonomy (NCBI): domain Eukaryota; kingdom Metazoa; phylum Chordata; class Amphibia; order Anura; family Dendrobatidae; genus Ranitomeya; species Ranitomeya variabilis. The sequence goes on along the minus strand of NC_135232.1, from coordinate 1,052,732,574 downwards.
CCTGAAATTTCTTTTGCAGACTTTTGATTGGATAGTGTATAGTTTTGAGGAATTTTTTCTTCAAGAGGCTCTTCAAAGTGATGTCCGCTTACTTTTCTCCCACCCTGCATTTTTTTAAAAGTCTGAGCATATAAACATTTTCTGGTGTTTTTAGAAGCAAAGCCTCTCCTAAAAAACGTAGGAAAAAGACAGTGTGACCATACCCTTACAATACTTTCAAAACTGAAGTACACCTTGTTTGCGGTGGGATGGCTTTTAGGCTCTGATTTTGTTTTTATTGTAGGTTTTATATTTTACATATATTTACGGAAAGTTTCGCCTTATTCACACAATTGGCTTTCTCTACATGAGCATTTAAAACAGAAAATCAGTATAAGTAAATGGGGCTACTCACACACTTTTTTATTTTTAATCTTTTATGGATCTGTGTGCCTCTTAAGAAGAACAAACCCTATTCTGGTGCATTTTTGTGAATCAAGTCTATGGGAGTGAGAATAAGTGTAATAACAATTATTTTTATTATTTCTAGCGCCAACATATTCCACAGCACTTTAACAGACAAAAAACACATTCAACAGCTCCAAGAGGAATGAGGGCCCTGCTCACAAGCTTACAATCTATGAGGAGATAGGGGGGACTCGAAAGGTGGATGGTAACAATTGCTTTCATTGTTCTGACCAGCCATAATGGAAGAAATAGACAGATTCACAACTCTGCATGAACTGGTCACCAGTTAGTATCAGTATAAGTACAGACACCGAGAGCTGCAAGGAGCGTGGGTGAACAGAGGACACGAGGGACTAGATTTGGAATGCAGTTTTGTAAGGGCAAATAGTTAGATAAGTGAGTTGAGGTGATAGCCCAGTCTGAAGTGCGTTTTTAGGGCACACTTAAAACTGTGGGTATTGGGAGTTAATTGAATTATCCTGGGTAGTGTATTCCAAAGAATTGAAGCACCCAAGAAGTATTGGAGGCAGGAAAGGCAGGTTCGTAGTATTGAGGATGTTAGTCTTAGATCAACTGTGGAGTGATAGACAGAGATGAGAGAAGAGATGTAGGGAGGTGCTGAACTGTGGAGAGCTTTGTGGGTGAGAGTGACAGGTTTATATTGAACTCTGTAATGGATGGGCAACCAGTGCAATGACTGGCACAGTGTAGAGGCATTGGTGTAGCGGCTGGAAAGGAATATGATCCTGGCTACTGCATTTAGTACAGATTAGAGAAGGGAGAGTTTAGTGAGAGGGAGAGCGATTAGTAGAGAGTTACAATAGTCCAGACAAGGATGAATAAGAGCTACAGTAAGAGATTTTGCAGTCAAAGGTAAGAAAGCCAATTATGTGCTGTTTTTCACACATCTATTTTTTGCAATCAAAAATCGGACTCTGGCCCGATACACATTAGACTAAAATCAAGTGAAACTTGCCAATATCGGCAGAATTTACTAGCACTCTAATGTGAATGGAGGCCCCATACTGTCCCCCGACAGATAATGATAATGTTCCGTCATGTCCACTTTCTCATTGTTGATCTTTTTTGTTCACTAAGGGTATGTGGACACAGCGAGTGAGCTCCAGAAGAATGGACCAAAGAATTGTGGGGGTTTTTTGGTGGGGTTTAGCGCTTTTTTCAGGCAGGTTCCAAGCAAAATCTGCTTGAAGAAGACGTCTTTTGCACATACTCTGAGATAAGTTGCCCCCAGAGATGTCTGATAGCAGCTGCCTATAGAGAATACAGGAGAATTCGGCAGAGTGAGCGCACCTGTGTATGGGAGAGACGGGAGATAGCGGTCAGCAAAATGATAGGCCGAGCAATCGTTCGTCCATCAGCTACCTACAGCTTATGTGGACGTCTTTTAGGTGGTAATGAAGTTCAGATTACTTTAATTGCAGGGAGATTGTGACTGTTCAGATTCATGTTTTTCATTTGCTGGTAGACATGGGTTACACTACTATATTTTTTCTCATCTGGGCGAATTGGACCGATTATGTTAATCACACTCTGATTAGAGTTTGATCATAGTGCGATACGATTTTCTCAGATGTGGAGAAGATGGAAAAGAAATGTCTCCATTCTGTCAGCATGTGAAAACTGAACTGCACTCATGTCATCTGAAGATCAGATCAACTTATGCATGCTGCAACTTTTTTCTTCGGATCTGCTCGGTGTGATGGAAAAAATCGGCATAGCCCCATTGAATAATACTGGTCTGAGTAAAATCCAATGTTTTGTCAGATCACACTTGGGTGGAAATTATAGACGCCTGCACCTGCCCTTAGTGTGTATATCAGATGCTAAACATGTCTTTTTGGCCTCCTCCGTGCTGGTACAGATCGGTTTACTGCAAATAAAGGTATGGGGTATTATAAAGTGTAAAAAAAATGTCCGAAAACCCTTTATTTTTAACATTGGAGTCTAAGGGTGATGGATGCCTTTGCATGGCACCTGTCATGGGTATCTGTTAATGCGGTATGCCATGCCTAATAGTGACATCAGTCACCTATAGCCTACAATGGCATCCATTTAATAGGCAAGTCATGAAAAGCTCAGTTAAGTTGACTGATGGATTCCACTGTTTGGTGTCCCTCACTGCCTCCATTTAATGTATACATCGGGAGCTTTTATGAGAACAGAGCCTTATACAGATGGCAATATGGGGCCACATTACAGACTATTGCATTACTGACTGGAGACTAGTGGGGACCGGTACACGGCAACTCGGCGAGAAGCCTGCAGGGTTGTTGGAGATGTGTGTCAGGGCTAACCAGAGGCTGGATAATTACTGAATGCAACTATGGATCTGAAAAGATACTAAAAGGGATCAAGACGCTCGGCTACGGCCATGGGAACAAATCCTTACAATGACGTCAGAGGTGGACTCTCTTAAGACTCCATTAGAGTGAATCGAAGCTGCAGGGGAAGCTCTGCAAATGCTATAAACTGGCAATTAATGGAGTAAGATAACATCCTACAACAAGCAGTAAACGGCAGCTCCAGTGTATTCAATTCCAGCTCACAACACATCTATACATGGAACAAATAAAGCTGTGGTGCTGGAGGGCGAGTCACAAGTAATTACTGACATGGAGGCTTAAAATAAAAACAACCCTTCACGTGGAGATCTCCGTCCTGGGCTTTATGTTACTCCTCTGATGATCGCACTGGGAGTCCTAATAGGCATTGTTACTTTAGAGCGTAATGAAGGCTTTAATTAGCTTCTGATTCCAGACCTCTAATTACAGACTCTGCTATAATATAAGCCGGAATTACTGGTTTATTTTGGTCACAATAAATATCTAACCAGTCCTAAAAACACATGCAGTCACCAGTGTGAACGAGGCCATCAGCGAGGGCCGCTGGAGATACTGGTCTGTCAATACCAAACTACAGTCTACAGAATAGGACCTTCTCCAAATCCTTCCTATAGAAATGCTCTAAAGATTCAACAGCAGTCCAGGATCATCGTTCATCATTCCTCAATGATTACAGCCAGGGCCGGACTGGTAATTCTGGAAAATGCCAGAAAGGCCTGTCTGGTCATGGGCCACCTTGTTGCTACATTGTTAACAGAATCGGTGTTCTCAAGACACCCATACTGTTAAGAGTTGTGACTGAGGTATCATTCGAAATATTGGTCTTGTAGTAAATATTGATTTCCTCCATGCAGGGTAATAATCGTAATATATCCCATCTGGTTCATGGGGACAGAGACAACATGGTCCTGTGTGATTTCAAATGTCAGGACTGAATTTCAGCCCCAGTCCGTACCTGATTACAGCTGGTCTTATACATTCACTTGGGAAGACATCTGTCCATCAAACTTCCATAATAAAAATTACCGAAGTAAAATAATGTGATTGCATAAACGTGAACACCCTCGTACAATTGTGGTTGTGTTCAGAATTAGCCAATCACATTTAAGCCCTTTGAAAGTAAGCCTGTTCTCACCTAAATGACCGGGCCAATTTTTACAATTCTGACCATTGTCACTTTATGAGGTTATAACTCTGGAACACTTCAACGGATCCCAGTGATTCTGACATTGTTTTCTCATGATGACATATTGTACTTTATGATAGTGGTTAAATTTCCGCAATATGACTTGTGTTTATTTGTAAAAAAAAAACAACAGAAATTTGGCAAAAAGTTTGAAAATTTCGCAATTTTTAAACTTTTCATTTTTATGCCCTTAAATTAGAGAGTCATATCACACAAAATAGTTAATAAATAACATTTCACACATGTCTGCTTTACGTCAGCACAATTTTGGAAACATAAATTTCCAGTTCACCACCTGACAGCACCATTGGAGGACGTCCTTCTTACCCTCAGTGGGACAGGAACAACAAGTGGTTAAAAGGACCCTCCCCACTCCACCCACCAGTGTTTTTCCTGTCCCACTGTGGATAGGAACGGCAAGCTTTTCCTCCCGACGGTGCTGTGCAGATGGTGCGGATTGGGGGGCCCAGCCTTTCCCTTCCCCGCCGCAAGTTATCTGCGGCTGATACCTGTCATGGGGGGTCCCTCAGCCTCCCCAGTGTAGCGCTGCTCCTGGGTTCGGGTCTGCTTCCTCTGTACAGGGGGCTCTCGGTCCGGGCGCCTGTCTGCTTGGGGGTGAGTGCGGCGGCCGCTTCCAGCACAGCGGCCGATTCCAGCATGTGGCTGCTTTCATCAGCTGCGGCGGCCGCCTCTGGGTCCAGCGACCGCGTCACTTCCAGACGTGACGGCCGCGTCACTTCCAGTGGCAGCGAGAGCGGGACACCAGCGGCAGCGCCGGCCTAAGGAGAGGCCTTTAGGCACGGTCAATCACATGGACGCGGAAAGGAGGGCAGGATCAACCAGGTAAAAAACATAAACAAAGTATGGGGGTCTATATGCCGCTGGCCATCCTGATAAGGAGCACCTGGTTAAGGTATCTCCATTATGGAAGAGACAACCAGACCTAGGGGCCAGATCAACCACAGGGGCACGTGAGTGGGCTAATCAAAGCCATACCACAATGCTTCTTATCCATCCCCCTACTCCCCTATTTACTAGATAAATACTAGGATCTCTATGTATTTTAGGCAGAGCCTCCCATCCCTGCACCTGAAAAGAAAAAATACAAAAAAAGTAAATGCCCTATTTGTGCAGCTAGATTCCCGAAAAATTGGCGAAAGCCACTATGCAAGTCATGCACATCTAAAATTGTTGGTGAAGAACAGACTGCTTTGTTAACGAATATGAGAGCAATTATACGTCAGGAGGTTCAGGCATCCATCTCGAGCCTGAATCTTCCCCAGACAAGCCAGACAGAACCGCAAACATCACGGAAAAGACCAAGAGAGTCTAGTCCTTCATCGGAGGAAGAGGATTCAGAGAAATTGGACCAAGAAGGAAGAGAGGAACCATTAGGAAGAGGAAAGAGATATCTCTTCTCGGCGGCAGATACGGATGAACTCCTACATGCAGTACGTAACACCATGCTGTTACAGGACACGCCAGAGGAAACCTCATTTCAGGATGAAATGGTTGGCATGCTCAAGTCACGAAAGTATTTCCAGTTAACAATCATTCATTCCATAATTTTTGAAAAATGGCAGGAAGCGGAGAAAAGACTAATAGTACCTAGAGACTTCAGACTCCGTTTACCTTATAATCCGGAGGATATTAAAGTTTGGGATGAAGTTCCCAAGATTGATGTGCCATTAGCAAAAGTGGCAAAGAAGACATCTATCCCATTTGAAGACTCCTCCGCCTTAAAGGATCCAATGGATTGCAAAGCAGATGGACTGCTCAGGAGAACTTGGGAATCCTCAGCAGCAATAATACGGGCCAATATAGCGGCAACATCGGTAGCCTGGTCCATGCATTTATGGATGGACGATTTGGAGGAACATCTCAAAGCTAAAACTTCCAGAGATGTTATTCTCAAATCCCTTCCATTGCTAAAACTCACACAAGGCTTTATGGCGGACGCTTCAGCAGAATCTGTACGCTTCGCCGCCAGAAGCGAGTCTTTGTCCAATGCGGCCAGAAGAGCTATCTTGACTTGGTCAGGGGATATCCAATCAAAAAATAAACTGTGTGGAATCCCATTTTCAGGGAGTAAAGTATTTGGGCCTATTCTTGATGACATATTAGAAAAAGCCTCAGACAAAAAGAAAGGGTTCCCTGAGGAAAATACAAAAAAGTACCAGCCCTTTCGTAGATCCCGACCTAGTCAGAAGACAGACTGCAAGGGGAGAGGGAAGTCTGGGAGGTGGTCTTATCCCAAGGGTGGAAAAGGTAGAGACTCCATCTTCCCGGGTACAGGTATGGGAAAGCCAAATAATTGACATCAAGGTGGGAGGTCGGTTACAGAAATTTCTAGGGGGTTGGCAGAAAATATCCAAAAATCCATGGATTCTGCAGGTGATTGCTCAGGGGTACAAACTTGAGTTCTCCAGCCTTCCCCCAGAAAGGTTCATAGTAACCAGACCCTGTCCTCTCTTAAACTCCCCTATGTGGACAAACATCCAAGAGTTGTTAAAGTCAGAGGCAATCATCCCTGTACCCATCTCGGAGAGAGGCAAGGGCCATTATTCACACCTGTTCTCAATAAAAAAAAAGCATCGGGGGACTCCCGAACGATTATACATTTAAAACCCCTGAACAGGTGGATCAGGTACAAAAGATTCAAGATGGAATCTATAAGGTCTACAACGCCTCTCATAGACAAGGACATGGTGATGTGCACCTTGGATCTAAGGAATGCATATTACCATGTCCCAATACACGCTTCCTACCAGAAGTTTCTGAGATTCGCCCTGCTGAACAAGGGAGTAATGTATCACTTCCAGTTCACGTGTCTCCCCTTCGGCCTTGCTTCGGCACCCAAGATATTGACCAAACTAATGTCAGAGGTAGTAGCCTATCTAAGGAATCAGAATATTGCCATAGTGCCATATCTGGACGACTTTCTGATAATGGCGAAATCAGAGAAACTTCTCAATATAGACTGCAACTTCACACTCTCCATTCTACAGGATCTGGGGTGGATTGTGAAATGGGAAAAATCATGCCTAGTCCCAAATTCCAGAATTAAATTTTTGGGGGGTCATATTAGATTCCAACGCCAGAACATCTTTTTTGCCGGAAGACAGACAAAAGGCGTTGATCATGAGCATACACCAATTCAGGAAAACCACTTCCTCCATAAGAGAAGCAATGAGGATTCTAGGCTTAATGACGGCATCTATACCCTGTGTGAAGTGGAGCCAGTTACACTCGCGGGGGTTACAGAAAGAGATCTTGAGATCTTGGAACAGAAGGCAGGATTCTCTGGAGAAGAAGATGATTATTTCTCGTCAGGAAAGAAATCCCTAGCCTGGTGGACCACACTGGAAAACCTGAAGGTGGGGGTTCCATGGGTCCTCTATCCCTGTGTCACCGTTACCACAGACGCCAGTCAGTTCGGATGGGGCGGACATATAGGAAGGACATACTACCAAGGGGAGTGGAGTCCACAGATCTCCGCAAAGCCATCGAATTTCAGGGAGCTGTATGTGATCTGGAAGGTGCTATACCAGGCCCAGTCACAAGTCAGAGACAGACACGTAAGGATACTCTCCGACAACATGACAGCAGTGGCTTTCCTAAGACACCAAGGGGGCTCGAGACATCCACCTCTGCAGCACCTAGCAGACCAGATTTTTAGATGGGCAGAGAAATCTGTCAGATCCATCTCAGCAGTTCACCTGGAAGGTACCAAAAATCAGGTGGCAGATTTTTGGAGCAGAACGCCTGTAGATCCCGGAGCATGGGAATTAAATCCAGAAATATTCAGCAGTCTGTGCTAGCAGTGGGAAACACCTCAGGTGGATCTTTTTGCCACCAGGTCAAATGCAAAGACCAGAACATTTTTTTCTCTCAATCCCCTAGATGGGGCCATAGGAGTTGACGCTTTGTCTCAGCATTGGGGAGGTCTCCTGTACGCGTTTCCGCCTCTTCCACTGATCCCAAAGACACTCAGGAAGATACGAGACGAAGGAGCAACAGTAATCCTGGTGGTCCCTTTTTGGCTGAAAAGGAGCTGGTTCTTTCTACTAACCAGAATGTCAACAGAGAGACCGATCCTACTACCGAAAAGGCAGGACCTTCTACTCCAAGGTCCGGTGTTCCACAGCAACCCAGACTCACTACGGCTATCTGCTTGGATCCTGAATGGCGGACCCTAAGATCCAGAGGCTTGTCAGAGGATGTGATTACCATACTCCAGGCAAGCAGGAAGCCGTGACCTCAGCAATCTATAACAAAATCTGGAAGCGGTATTGTTCTTTCTTAGGTGAAGTCCCTGTGGATACTTCAAATCCCAACATTCCCAGAATCCTCGACTTTCTACAACTCGGTTTTGAAAAAGGCCTCCGGCCTAGTACTTTAAAAGTACAGATTGCAGCGCTTAGTGTCTTTTTTTATTTATCACTAGCTTCCCATCCTTGAATAGCAAGATTCTCTAGAGCCACACAGAGAATGAGACCTCTTGTGAGGAGATCAACTCCTCCTTGGGACCTAAACTTGGTCCTTAATGCCCTGTGTAGAACCCCGTACTTGTTATCAGAAGACATGGACGTAGCCAATCTCTCCTTTAAAACAGCCTTCCTAATTGCCCTTACGTCAGCTAAAAGATTAGGGGAGATGCAGGCTCTATCCATTCAAGATGCATACCTTCAGATCTTTGACAACAGAATAGTCTTAAGACTTAACCCAGCCTTCCTCCCCAAAGTAGTTTCCTCCACGAACATAAATCAAGAGGTAATTCTTCCCTCGTTCTGCCAACACCCTAGAAACAAGGAAGGGGTCTATCATAACCTTGACGTCAGAGAGACGGTTCTAAAATACCTGGAGGCGACGAAAGGTTGGAGACGGGACACTAACTTGTTCATACAGTACGGGGGACCAAATAGAGCTTGTAAGGCAGCAAAATCAACCATTGCTAGGTGGATTAAAACTACGGTAGACCTAGCGTATACAGCCCAAGGGAAAGATCCCCCGGATATCCTTAGAGCCCACTCAACCCGAGCTATTGCTACATCATGGGCAGAGAGGGGGGGAGCTTCAGCAGAGCAGATCTGTAGGGCTGCGACTTGGACCAGTCTTTCTACCTTTGCCAGACACTATAAATTAGATGTCTCATCAGAACAGTTGCTTTTGGTAGAAAAGTATTACATGCAGTAGTCCCACCCTAGATTACCATCCTTTGCTATTCCTCCAATGGTGCTGTCAGGTGGGGAACTGGAAAATGGTAATTTGACCTACCGGTAATTGTATTTCCAGGAATCCATCCTGACAGCACTACTAGTTCCCTCCCACTGCAAACTCTTTATATGGACTAATGTGATGTAACATTGGTGTAAAATTGTTAATAAACTCTCTTTTTGCATCCTTCCAGATGTGGTACTTAGAAAATCACTGGTGGGTGGAGTGGGGAGGGTCCTTTTAACCGCTTGTTGTTCCTGTCCCACTGAGGGTAAGAAGGACGTCCTCCAATGGTGCTGTCAGGATGGATTCCTGGAAATACAATTACCGGTAGGTCTAATTACAGGGTTTTTTTAGGACGTTATAAGGGTTAAAAGTTGACCAGCGATTTCTCATTTTTACAAAAAAATTTGCAAAACCATTTTTTTTAGAGACCACCTCACACTTGAAGTGACTTTGAGGGGCCTCTATGACAAAAAATGCCCAAAAGTGACACCATTCTAAAAACTGCACCCCCTCAAAGTACTCAAAATCTCATTCAAGAAGTTTATTAACCCTTCAGGTGCTTCACAGGAACTTTTGGAATGTTTAAAAAAAAATGAACATTTAACTTTTTTTCACAAAAAAATAATAATAATAATAATTTTTATTTATATAGCGCCAACATATTCCGCAGCGCTTTACAAATTATAGAGGGGACTTGTACAGACAATAGACATTACAGCATAACAGAAATCACAGTTAAAAATAGATACCAGGAGGAATGAGGGCCTTGCTCGCAAGCTTACAAACTACGAGGAAAAGGGGAGACACGAGAGGTGGATGGTAACAATTGCTTTAGTTATTTGGACCAGCCATAGTGTAAGGCTCGGGTGTTCATGTAAAGCTGCATGAACCAGTTAACTGCCTAAGTATGTAGATCCAATTTGTTTTATTTTACCAAGGGTAACAGAAGAAATTGGAACCCAAAAGTTGTTGTACAATTTGTCCTGAGTGCGCTGATACCCCATATGTGGGGGTAAACCACTGTTTGGGCACATGGCAGAGCTTGGAAGGGAAAGAGCGCCGTTAGACTTTTCAATGTAAAATTGGCTGGAAGTGAGATCGGACACCATGTCGCGTTTGCAGAGCCCCTGATGTGCCTTAACAGTGGAAATCCCCCACAAGTGACACCATTTTGGAAAGTAGACCCCCTAAGGAACTTATCTAGAAGTGTGGTGAGCACTTTAAACCCCCAAATGCTTCACAGAAGTTTATATTGTAGAGCCATACAAATAGAAAATCATATTTTTTTCAAAAAGTGACTATTTTTTACCCCCAATTTTTTATTTTCCCAAGGGTAACAAGAGAAATTGGACCCCGAAAGTTGTTGTGCAATTTGTCCTGAGTATGCTGATGCTCCATATGTGGGGGTAAACCACTGTTTGGGCGCATGACAAAGCTTGGAAGGGAAGGAGCGCCGTTAGACTTTTCAATGTAAAATTGCCTGGAATTGAGATCGGACACCATGTCGCATTTGGAGAGCCCCTGATGTGCCTAAATAGTGGGAACCATCACAAGTGACATCATTTTGGAATGTAGGCCCCCAAGAAACTTATCTAGATGTGTGGTGAGCATTTTAAACCCCCAAATGCTTCACAGGTTTATAATGTAGAGCCGTAAAAACACAAAATCATATTTTTTTCAAACAAATGATCTTTTCGCCCCCAATTTTTTATTTTACCAAGGTAAACAGGATAAACTGGACCCCAAAAGTTGTTGTGCAATTTGTCCTGAGTACGCTGATACCCCATATGTGGGGTGAAACCACCGTTTGGGTGCATGGTAGAGTTCGGAAGGGAAGGAGTGCCGTTTTGGAATGCAGACTTTGATGGAATGGTCTGTGGGCGTAATGTTGCATTTGCAGAGCTCCTGATGTACCTAAACTGTAGAAACCCCCCACAAGTGACCCCATTTTGGAAACTAGACCCCCCAAGGAACTTATCTAGATGTGTTGTGAGAACTTTGAACCCCCAAGTGTTTCACTAAAGTTTATAACGCAGAGCCTTTTTTTATGGTGTTCACTCAAGGGGTTAACTAGTGGGACAGTTTTATAGGTCGGGTCATCACGGATGCGGCAATACCAAATATGTGTACTTTTATTGTTTTTTTAATATTTACATAAATAAATGGATTTATTGGAAAAATATTTATTTATTTTTTCTTTATTTGGGGATTTAAAAAAAATATATATTTTTACACATTATATTTTTTTTTTTACTTTATAACATTGTCCCAGGTTGGAACATCACTATATTACATCAGATCGCTGATCTGACACTTTGCACTGCACTTTGTCAGATCAGCGATCTGATAGGCAGTGCAGGAGGTTTGCTGGCTCCGGCTCTCAGCAGGCGCTCACAAGCCACCTCACTGCAGGACCCGGAAGGACCCCGCAGCCATCTTGTGCCAGGGGTCTCCATGGAGACCATCAGAGTAACGCGATCACATGGCGTTATTCTGATGGAAGCGTTCAGGGAGCGACATCAGAGGGGTTAAATGCCCGCGATCTGTGCTAGCACCGATCGTGGGCATTGCTGCGGGGTGTCAGCTGTCACATACAGCTAACACCCGCGCGCGATCGCCGTGGTGCTCACCGTGAGACCGCGGTGATTGCAACACTGTACTAGTACTGCTCGGGGCACAAATGCAGTGCCCGCAGCGAACTACTAGTATGGTGGAGGTCGCGAAGGGGTTAAACAATGTTAATTAGTAGTCCGTACGGATGTGCAAACATTTACAGTGATTCCGAGATACCCAATCTAAAGTTTCGTTATTGTAGAATTTTCCGGACATTTCATAAACAAAAGGAATCTCATTGCAGAAGGGGACAACTGTTTTTTCAAAGCATGGAACAGCCAATCACATTTAAACTCATGTTACATAATAGTGCACAGCTGCCGTAATTTACAGTGATTCTGATTAACCCCATATACAATTTTGCTAGTCTAGTAGGATTTTCCTGATATTATTTTGCATTTTACAGCAAAACTATGGTCTGTAAACAGCTTACAACACAGCAAAGGCATGTATCTCATTTTTTAAAGTTTTCAGTCAGGAGTAGGGTGCAAAAAAATTTCAAAGGAATTAAATATTGCAAGGAACACTGTGAAGATGGTCATCAAGACATGGCTTAAATTTACCACAACCTAGAACTGTTCGTCCCACAAAAATCGATGGATATACTAGAAAAAAATTGATGAAAATACTAGTACAAAAATCAATGAATGTACTAGAACAAAAATTGATGAAAATACTAGTACAAAAATCAATGAATGTACTAGAACAAAAATTGATGACTATACTATAACAAAAATGTATGAAAATACTAGAACAAAAATTGATGAGAATATTAGAACAAAAATTGGACTGGGAGGCTGCAGCAACATTAAAGGAGCAATCTAACAGATCTGCAGCACTACTGCAAGGAATAATGGGCAAAGATTGCCAATCCTAGATGTGCTATTCTGACTCCTACCCAAGAAGACTGAAAATTTGACTTTGTAAATTCAAAGGGTGCTTCCACAAAGTATGAGTTTCAGGTTGTGCATATTTATGAAACCAAATTATTTTAGTCTTTACTTTTATTTCCCACCTGAAAAGATTTCACTTTGTTTTTAAATCGAATTGTACTGATTGAAGGTTTAAAAGATTCTGACATGATTCTTCTTGGTATAATTTTGTTACATGACAATAACTTGAACCACACTGAATGAGATGGCGTTGTGTAATCTACATGGATGTACTTAATTACAATAGCGATGGTCATATCTTACTACAAATGTTATACTGTAAATTTCACAAATCTATGTTTTATACGATGGCATTGTTATAGGATACGTCAGGCTTATCCAGATATAAAGTCTTCAACGTTCCTGTAACTTAGAGGAAGAGCAGCTGTAATATGGACCTCCGCCTATCATGAGTTTCATCTGTATGCTGCTATTTTTACCCATTATGTCAGCCATCCCTGAGACTCATGAGTCATCATAACTCTGGGCAGCGGCAAATTCTGTTTTAATGCAGCTCAAGTACAAGAAGAGCATAATTCAGGGTAGCGTCATTGTAAGAGGAGATGAGCCAATATACAGTAATCTTGTATTCTACTCATCCATCATGCTGTTTGGTGTACAGTAAATAAACTGCTTTTACTTTTAGCATCTTTTGTCGCGTAAGTTCTTAATAGATAGATAGAAAAAAGAAGAGAAAGGATCAGCACCTGAAAAAATAGTTGGGTGCAAAGCTTCATACAGTAGATACATACCAGTCCTTATAATATAAAGTGAGGAAGCCGTGCACCATTTCTTTAGTGCAAAAGAAGCTGTTTTTAATGGCCCATTGTGCGATGTGTGTGAGTCGTCTTCACGTTCCTTGAGCCAAAATGTTGCACAACAGCTTTTTTTGCACTAAAGAAATGGTGCGCTGCTTCCTCATTTTCTCTAGACAGATAGATATACTGTATCTAGACAAATATACCCACACACGCACATATATATATATTGCTGTTTGTCCTTCGTAGTCGAAGATGGCGATGACTTCAGAGTTGCGCGGTGATTGAAGTCATGACTTGGATAAAAGTGAGGAAGAGCTGCGCAGGTCGTCAGCCTCTCGCCCATCCCTATCAAGTCCCAGTGGCAAGAGCTAGAGATGGGTCAGGAAGCAATGGATGCCAGCAATGTCCTAGATGTGCCTCACTGCGCCCTCTCAGCCCTCCATAACGCTCTGCTAGGAATCACTTTTCTGTCCGTTGAATCTCAAACGGTTTCTTCCTCACAGTCCGCCAAATCCAACCTTCACATGCACAGGTAGGCAAACCCTTAAAGTCACCGTGGGCCTCAAAACCGATGGCTACCCCCACCTAGCTTGGCCCACTTGTCAAGGCGGTGTTCCAGGGTGTACCCACCCATGAGGACAAGGCTAGGGATTTATGTTTGAGCTTCTTTTGGTGCTGTGCAACTTGTGGAAAGCAATAAATAGTGCACGTTTGCCTGTGTGAACACTACCTAAGGCTAATGGCAACTACCATAGAGCTAAATCCCTACAATGTACAAACATATCTATACAGATATAATAAATATGCCTGTATTTATATGATTTTTCAAGTCAGTTTTGCTTGTTGCTGCATTGCATTCATTTATGCTGAATTTATCAAAGTGTCGCACGATGCTTGATAAATCTGTCACATCCCTCGGTATAAGGCCACATGCACACGTTGCAAAAAGTGGTGCGGATTTTTCCGGACTGATTTTGGTAAATCTGCAGGTAAACCGCACTGCAGATTTACCGCAATTTTTTGCGGATTTTGTGCGGATTCCACCTGCGGTTTTACACCTGCGGATTCCTATTATGGAGCAGGTGTAAACTGCTGCAGAATCCGCACAAAGTATTGACATGCTGCGGAATAAACAACGCTACGTTTCCGCACGTATGTGCACTGCGGATTTTGTTTTCCATATGTTTACATGGTACTGTAAATTCATGGAAAACTGCTGCAAATCCGCAGCGGCCAAACCACTGCGGATCCGCAGCAAAATCTGCATTGTGTGCACATACCCTCAGGTTGTGTTCACAGGTGTCGTTTTGCTGCCTTTTTTTCTGCAAACACAAAACCTTCCCTCTTGGCAGGAAAAACTCTGTGTACAAAACACATACATTTGTTGCAGTTCCCATACATTTTTGCTGTAGTTTTTGCAGCACTCTTTCCAGGCGGATTTCATCCATGTTTTTTGTCGATCGTATAGGTTATTAAAATTATTTTAAAAAGTTATGATGCAAGCTCCTATTGAACGGCCCATCAAAACTACTGAAAATATGCGTTAAAAATGCTGCATAAAGGTTATGCGTTGTTTCCTAAACATTTTTGAAGTTTGTCATTGCTTTCAATGAGGGTAAAAATGGGGCAAAAGCCCTGAAAAAACACAGCAGGGCTCAAAAGAACAACGTGTGCATGAGATTTTAGGAAACTCATAGATTGTGATGTTACTATAAAATGCTACGTGTTTTACACAGCAAATATACTGCGATTATGCATCATGTGAACATACCCTAACACTTTTGGCTAGATTTGTGTTTAACGTCACCACCTACAGGAGTGAGAATTGCTTTTTTAAAGTCGCAATACATAAATTCGACATACACATTATTTGCATAACTATCCATACCCCATTTACTTTTCAAAAATGGCAAAACCAGCCAAAAATAGCAGGAATTCGCAAGTTTTTGTGCAAAATCGACTTGCAACAGAATTTGCAGCTTTTTGACGACAGAAAACTGTCAAAAAGCCTTGATGAATTCCCCAAGTAATGGATTGGCAGACTTCACTATTCTACTCATTAAAATACAAGATTTCCTAAAGAAATGGAGAACAGATTAACAGGTGCCATCTGATGACACTTGTTATAGACCATTCAGTTGATATCAATTGGGCTGGTAATAGAAGTATTTTGCCGATCATTCTAGAGTTATGGCTTCATTTTATAGTAGAAGCCTAGACTCTGCCGTGGACCGGTTACAAGCAGATCTAAACTAACACAAACAGTTCCCACTAACTTTAGTACACAAAAATTACTACCAGAAAATTGCTCCCAGATTAAACAATATGATTACAATATAAATGCATCACAATAGTGAGTAACATGACAAGTTACCTGCGACTAAAGTGAAATGACATGCAGGGGCTGCTGGATTGATGCGCGTCCACCCCGACGCGCGTTTCCACATAGCCTTCGTCATTACAAGTTTCTTGTAATTTCCTATCATTGGGGACATTTACAGTAAGTTTCATAGATCCTGGCGGTTGTTATATTTGGCTGCAAACTGTGCTTTCATAAAAAATATGCAATTGCTGATCAACAGTCTGATAAAGGCCCTTAAAATTATATTCTTTTTTTTTAACTCAAATAAGTTTTTATTAAGAATAACATTACAATTGACATGTTACATTCTTGTTTTCAGTGCAAAGTTTTCCCCCAAACGAACCCCGCAATCCCAACTTATCCCGCCCCCCCCAATAAGACAGCCCACCTTGTTTAATAGCTCCACACTCAAATCTATAGGATGACTATCCCCTCAGTTAGGACCAAAGGCCATGTGTTATGTTTTCACCAATTCAGGGTCTTGATTCACCCGGTCTCTATAATAAACCTATCCCATGGCAAGCCACGGAGACCACAGCTTATCGAACATTTAAATTTTGCCTCTTTTCTGATAAAACCCCTTTTCCAGTTTCAGGCCCTGCTTCACATATTGGAGGAATTCTCTTCTTGAAGGCGGCTCGTCCTTAATCCAATTTCGCGCTATTACCTTCCGGGCCATATACAGCAATCTGGCAATAGCTGTCTTCAGGTTGATATCCACTCCAATCTCATCCACGCACCCCAACAAGCACACCATTGGGTCCCTCGGTACCGCGCATCTGTATGCTCCTTCCACACGACTCAAAACTACCAACCAAAAAGCAGCCAGTCTTGGACACGTCCACATCATATGAAATATATCTGCATCTGTAGATTTACACCTCGGGCACTCAGAACCATCACGCAAGCCTGCCTTATATAACACCTTCGGAGATTTGTAAACTCTGTGTATTACATAAAGCTGTGACAGCCTATACGGTTCGCTCAGAGACAGCCGTGGAACCCACTCCAGCACCGACTCCCAAGTTTCCTTCTCCATTGGGCCCAGATCCCTCTCCCACTTAGCTCTCGCCAGTAGGGTTGAGCGACTTTCATTTTTTTAAGATCGAGTCGGGTTTTGGGAAACCCGATTTTGTCCAGAGTCGAGTCGAGTGCAGTCGGCCGATTGTCGCTAAAAGTCGGGGATCGACCGAAACACGAAACCCAATGCAAGTCAATGGGGAAGCATAGTCGGCAGTGAGTGGAGGCCAGGAAAACACCTACAGTGCCCATTTTAATGCCAAAAACATCCATTCTTGTTTCTGAAGCTTGTCAATCTTAATTAACTTTATAATAATAGTTGGGCATTGGAACTTGGGGGTCATTTGGCAAAAGTTGTTGGGGGTAGGGCTGGTTCAAGGTTTTAATGGGCCCAGGAAACGTGGACTACGTCACGGCGGTGGAGCAGGGAGAGGTAAGTATTTCAACGTTGCAAGTGCTGTGATCCTGAGCAACCAGGGGGGGCCCACTCGTTCGCATTGGCACTGACACAGGGCCCCTCAAAGTATGGCGGTGTGTTTGCATGGCGGGGGCGCCTCCCACCAGCAGCGACACTTTTGCGTACTCTGAGGGGCCCTGTGCCAGTGACGTCGCCAACGAGTATGCCCCCCCCACCTGATGAAGGAACCTGCACTTTCATCTGCACCTTCCTCTTTGTCCCTGTGTAAGGTGGTGTAACATGCGGGAAGGGGAACCTTACTTTCAGCAGGGTCAGATTCTGGCTGTGTAGAGTGCAAGGGGAATGTAGTGGTCTAGGTCAATGTACCAGCAGACTCATCTAGCAGTGGCTGGGCAATGGGCAGGATGAGGAGGAAACAGATATAGGGCCAAAGAATAAATTAGGCTAAATGCAGTTCAAAATTGGTAACAGGACTAAACAGGCGGCATTGCTTTGTTCAGTGGAGTAGCAAACCCAAGAGCAGCAAACACTTTTTCAAGGGCCCAACCACACCAGTAGGCCAAATGCAGTTTAATATCTGATACTATAGGCCAAAAGCCAGAAGGTAGAAGCTCAGCTGTATTCAGTTGAGGACAAACACCAGGCAGGGGCAGACACCGTTAGTAGGCCCTAAACACCATTTTTTTTTAAATAAACAGCACTTAATGAGAGCCAGAAGGTTGAAGCTCAGCTGTATTCAGTTGAGGACAAACACCAGGCAGGGGCAGACACCGTTAGTAGGCCCTAAACACCATTTTTTTTTTAAATAAACAGCACTTAATGAGAGCCAGAAGGTAGAAGCTCAGATGTATTCAGTTGAGGACAAACACCAGGGAGCAGCAAACAGAGGTATTAGGCCCCATCCAGCAATTTAAAAAAAAAAAAAAAAAAAAAAAGCTTAATAAGAACCAGAAGGTAGAAGCTCAGCTTTATTCAGTTGAGGACAACACCAGGGAGGGGCAGACACCGTTAGTAGGCCCTAACCACCAAGTTTTAAAAACACAGCACTTAATGATAGCCAGAAGGTAGAAGCTCAGCTTTATTCAGTTGAGGACAACACCAGGGAGGGGCAGACACCGTTAGTTGGCCGGAACCACCAATTTGTTTAAAAACAGCAGTTAATCAGAGCCAGAAGGTAGAAGCTCAGCTTTATTCAGTTGAGGACAACACCAGGGAGGGGCAGACACCGTTAGTAGGCCGGAACCACCAATTTGTTTAAAAACAGCAGTTAATCAGAGCCAGAAGGTAGAAGCTCAGCTTTATTCAGTTGAGGACAACACCAGGCAGGGGCAGACACCGTTAGTAGGCCGGAACCACCAATTTGTTTAAAAACAGCAGTTAATCAGAGCCAGAAGGTAGAAGCTCAGCTTTATTCAGTTGAGGACAACACCAGGCAGGGGCAGACACCGTTAGTAGGCCCTAAACACCATTTTTTAAAAACACAGCACTTAATGAGAGCCAGAAGGTAGAAGCTCAGCTGTATTCAGTTGAGGACAAACACCAGGGAGCAGCAAACAGAGGTATTAGGCCCCATTCAGCAATTTAAAAAAAAAAAAAAAAAAAAAAAAGCTTAATAAGAACCAGAAGGTAGAAGCTCAGCTTTATTCAGTTGAGGACAACACCAGGGAGGGGCAGACACCGTTAGTAGGCCGGAACCACCAATTTGTTTAAAAACAGCAGTTAATCAGAGCCGGAAGGTAGAAGCTCAGCTTTATTCAGTTGAGGACAACACCAGGCAGGGGCAGACACCGTTAGTAGGCCGGAACCACCAATTTGTTTAAAAACAGCAGTTAATCAGAGCCAGAAGGTAGAAGCTCAGCTTTATTCAGTTGAGGACAACACCAGGCAGGGGCAGACACCGTTAGTAGGCCGGAACCACCAATTTGTTTAAAAACAGCAGTTAATCAGAGCCAGAAGGTAGAAGCTCAGCTTTATTCAGTTGAGGACAACACCAGGGAGGGGCAGACACCGTTAGTAGGCCCTAACCACCAATTTTTAAAAACACAGCACTTAATGATAGCCAGAAGGTAGAAGCTCAGCTTTATTCAATACTCTTTCTGATAGGACACTTGCTGCCGGGCAAGCAAGCTCCTGCAATGCATATTCTGCCAATTCTGGACAGGTGTCTAATTTTGATGCCCAGTAATCAAATGGGAATGACGGTTGAGGGATAACATCGATAAGGGATGAAAAATAGTTAGTAACCATACTGGACAAATGTTGTCGCCTGTCACTTTCAATTGATGCAGCAGTACCTGTCCTGTCTGCGGTCATAGCAAAATCACTCCACAACCTGGTCAGAAAACCCCTCTGTCCAACGCCACTTGTGATGTGTGCACCCCTAACACTCCTAGTCTGCTGCCCCCTGGAGCTCGTGTGAGAACGATCACGTGCGCTGTGTGCTGGGAATGCCTGAAGCAAACGGTCAACAAGAGTTGATTGTTTGGTTGCTAATATTAGTTCCAAGTTCTCATGTGGCATAATATTTTGCAATTTGCCTTTATAGCGTGGATCAAGGAGGCAGGCCAACCAGTAATCGTCATCGTTCATCATTTTCGTAATGCGTGTGTCCCTTTTTAGGATACGTAAGGCATAATCCGCCATGTGGGCCAAAGTTCCAGTTGTCAAATCTCCGGTTGTTATTGGTTGAGGGGCAGTTTCAGGCAAATCTACGTCACTTGTGTCCCTCAAAAAACCAGAACCCGGCCTTGCCACGCAACCAATTTCCAGTGCCCCCGGGAAAGCTTCCGCATTAAAAATATACTCATCCCCATCATCCTCCTCGTCCTCCACCTCCTCTTCGCCCGCTACCTCGTCCTGTACACTGCCCTGACCAGACAATGGCTGACTGTCATCAAGGCTTTCCTCTTCCTCTGGTGCAGACGCCTGATCCTTTATGTGCGTCAAACTTTGCATCAGCAGACGCATTAGGGGGATGCTCATGCTTATTATGGCGTTGTCTGCACTAACCAGCCGTGTGCATTCCTCAAAACACTGAAGGACTTGACACGTCTTGTATCTTCGACCACTGCACACCTGACAACTCCATGTCTGCCATCCTACTGCCTGCCCGTGTATGTGTATCCTCCCACAAAAACATAACAGCCCGCCTCTGTTGGCACAGTCTCTGAAGCATGTGCAGTGTTGAGTTCCACCTTGTTGCAACGTCTATGATTAGGCGATGCTGGGGAAGGTTCAAAGACCGCTGATAGGTCTGCATACGGCTGGAGTGTACAGGCGAACGTCGGATATGTGAGCAAAGTCCACGCACTTTAAGAAGCAGGTCGGAGAAACCAGGATAAGTTTTCAATAAGCACTGCACCACCAGGTTTAAGGTGTGAGCCAGGCAAGGAATGTGTTTCAGTTGGGAAAGGGAGATGGCAGCCATGAAATTCCTTCCGTTATCACTCACTACCTTACCTGCCTCAAGATCAACTGTGCCCAGCCACGACTGCGTTTCTTGTTGCAAGAACTCGGACAGAACTTCCGCGGTGTGTCTGTTGTCGCCCAAACACTTCATAGCCAATACAGCCTGCTGACGCTTTCCAGTAGCTGGCCCATAATGGGACAACTGGTGTGCAACAGTGTCATCTGCCGATGGAGTGGTTGGCCGACTGCGGTCTGTGGAAGAGCTGTAGCTTCTGCAGGAGGACGAGGAGGAGGAGGAGGAGGGGGTGCGAACGCCTACAGCCACCTGTTTCCTAGACCGTGGGCTAGGCAAAACTGTCCCGAAATTGATGTCCCCTGTGGACCCTGCATCCACCACATTCACCCAGTGTGCCGTGATGGACACATAACGTCCCTGGCCATGCCTACTGGTCCATGCATCTGTAGTCAGGTGCACCTTTGTACTCACAGATTGCCTGAGTGCATGGACGATGCGCTGTTTAACATGCTGGTGCAGGGCTGGGATGGCTTTTCTGGAAAAAAAGTGTCGACTGGGTAGCTCGTATCGTGGTTCAGCGTACTCCATCAGGGCTTTGAAAGCTTCGCTTTCAACTAACCGGTAGGGCATCATCTCTAACGAGATTAGTCTAGCTATGTGGGCGTTAAAACCCTGTGTACGTGGATGCGAGGATAAGTACTTCCTTTTTCTAACCAGAGTCTCATGTAGGGTGAGCTGGACTGGAGAGCTGGAGATTGTGGAACTTTCGGGTGTGCCGGTGTACATGGCAGACTGAGAGACGGTTGGAGACGGTATTGTTTCCGCCGGTGCCCTAGATGCAATATTTCCTCCTACAAAACTGGTGATTCCCTGACCCTGACTGCTTTTGGCTGGCAAAGAAACCTGCACAGATACTGCCGGTGGTGCGGAAAATGGTGGCCTTACAGTGACGGAAGGGATGTTGCGTTGCTGACTAGCTTCAGCTAGGCCGAGGGTGCTACAACCTTAAGGGACGTTTGGTAGTTAGTCCAGGCTTGAAAATGCATGGTGGTTAAGTGTCTATGCATGCAACTAGTATTTAGACTTTTCAGATTCTGACCTCTGCTTAAGCTAGTTGAACATTTTTGACAGATGACTTTGCGCTGATCAATTGGATGTTGTTTAAAAAAATGCCAGACTGCACTCTTCCTAGCATCGGATCCCTTTTCAGGGATTGCAGACTGAGCTTTAACCGGATGGCCACGCTGTCCTCCAACAGGTTTTGGCTTTGACACGCGTTTTGGGCCAGATACGGGCCCGGCAGATGGAACCTGTTGCGATGTTGATGCCTGCTGCGGCCCCTCCTCCACCTCCGCTTCTGAACTACTGCCGCCTGCACCCTGTTCCCCCAATGGCTGCCAATCGGGGTCAACAACTGGGTCATCTATTACCTCCTCTTCGAGCTCGTGTGCAACTTCGTCTGTGTCACTGTGTCGGTCGGTGGTATAGCGTTCGTGGCGGGGCAACATAGTCTCATCAGGGTCTGATTGTGGATCAGTACCCTGAGAGGGCAATGTGGTGGTCTGAGTCAAAGGAGCAGCATAGTACTCTGGCTGTGGCTGTGCATCAGTGCACTCCATGTCAGAATCTACTTGTAATGGGCATGGCCTGTTAAGTGTTTCACTTTCTAAGCCAGGGACGGTATGTGTAAAGAGCTCCATGGAGTAACCCGTTGTGTCGCCTGCTGCATCCTTCTCTCTTGTTGTAGTTTTTGCTGAAGAGGACAAGGAAGTGACTTGTCCCTGACCGTGAACATCCACAAGCGATGCGCTGCTTTTACATTTACCAGTTTCAGAAGAGGAGGCAAAAGAGCTAGAGGCTGAGTCTGCAATGTAAGCCAAAACTTGCTGTTGCTGCTCCGCCTTTAAAAGCGGTTTTCCTACTCCCAGAAAAGAGAGCGTTCGAGGCCTTGTGTAGCCAGACGACGAAACTGGCTCCACAGCTCCAGACTTAGGTGGAATATTTTTATCCCCACGACCACCTGATGCTCCACTACCATCATTACCAGCTGACAATGAACGCCCACGGCCACGACGACCTCTTGCACCAGACTTCCTCATTGTTTTAAAAACTTAACCAAAGTAACTTTATTTGTTGCTGTCAAACAACTTACACGGTGAGCTATAACTTCAGTATGATTTCAATATCCCTTAACAGGTTGGTGAGACCACAAGGAAAATCAGGCACAATGTTACACACTCTGTTTTCTGTGGCACCAAATCACAGAGATGCCACACACACAGGACTGTCACTCAAGCACAAATGTCAATATTAATCTCCCACTGTTTTATTTTTTTTTCTTTTTCAGGGAGACTTTAGAAACCAAATAATAAAAAATAAATAGGCTTTCTATGGCCCACTGAGTGAGAGATGGAACACACAGGAGTCAGGAGTGGCACACAAGCAGAAAGGGCAATATTAATCTCCCACTGATTGATGTAGTGTTTTTTTTTCAGGTAGATTTTAGAACCCAAATCAAGCAAAAATATTAATAGGCTTTCTATGGCCCACTGAGTGAGAGATGGCACACACAGGAGTCAGGAGTGGCACACAAGCAGAAAGGGCAATATTAATCTCCTACTGTTTTCTTTTTTTTTTCTTTTTCAGGGAGACTTTAGAAACCAAATAATAAAAAATAAATAGGCTTTCTATGGCCCACTGAGTGAGAGATGGCACACACAGGAGTCAGGAGTGGCACACAAGCCCTGACTGAGGCCAATATTTTGCTCCCACTGATTGATGTAGTGTTTTTTTTTTCAGGTAGATTTTAGAACCCAAATCAAGCAAAAAAATTAATAGGCTTTCTATGGCCCACTGAGTGAGAGATGGCACACACAGGAGTCAGGAGTGGCACACAAGCCCTGACTGAGGCCAATATTTTGCTCCCACTGATTGATGTAGTGTTTTTTTTTCAGGTAGATTTTAGAACCCAAATCAAGCAAAAAAATTAATAGGCTTTCTATGGCCCACTGAGTGAGAGATGGCACACACAGGAGTCAGGAGTGGCACACAAGCAGAAAGGGCAATATTAATCTCCCACTGTTTTCTTTTTTTTTTCTTTTTCAGGGAGACTTTAGAAACCAAATAATAAAAAATAAATAGGCTTTCTATGGCCCACTGAGTGAGAGATGGCACACACAGGAGTCAGGAGTGGCACACAAGCAGAAAGGGCAATATTAATCTCCCACTGATTGATGTAGTGATTTTTTTTCAGGTAGATTTTAGAACCCAAATCAAGCAAAAAAATAAATAGGCTTTCTATGGCCCACTGAGTGAGAGATGGCACACACAGGGATGGCACTCTAGCAGAAATGCCAATCTTAATCTCCCACAAAAAAAAAACCAAAAAAACAGGGACTGTCCTACAATTACTATCTCCCTGCAGTAATCTCAGCCAGGTATGGCAGGCAGCAATAAGGAGTGGACTGATGCACAAATTAAATAAAAAGTGTGGACAAACAAAAAAGATAGCTGTGCAGAAAGGAAGGAACAAGAGGATATGTGCTTTGAAAAAAGCAGTTGGTTTACACAGCGGCGTACACACAGCAATACATCTATCAGGGAGCCTTCTAGGGCAGCCCAATGAGCTACAGCGCTGAGAGAAAAAAAAAAAAATGTAGCTTCCACTGTCCCTGCACACCGAAGGTGGTGTTGGACAGTGGAAATCGCTACAGCACAAGCGGTTTGGTGGTTAATGGACCCTGCCTAACGCTCTCCCTGCTTCTAATGAAGCGGCAGCAACCTCTCCCTAAGCTCAGATCAGCAGCAGTGAGATGGCGGTCGGCGGGAACGCCCCTTTATAGCCCCTGTGACGCCGCAGACAGCAAGCCAATCACTGCAATGCCCTTCTCTAAGATGGTGGGGACCAGGACCTATGTCATCACGCTGCCCACACTCTGCGTTCACCTTCATTGGCTGAGAAATGGCGCTTTTCGCGTCATTGAAACGCGACTTTGGCGCGAAAGTCGCGTACCGCATGGCCGATGCAACGCTGGGATCGGCTCGGTTTCATGAGACGCCGACTTTGCCAAAAGTCGGCGACTTTTGAAAATGAACGACCCGTTTCGCTCAACCCTACTCGCCAGTATTGGAAACCTTAACAGGAAAGTGTGCAGCAAGTCTTTATAAAGAGTGTAAATAACCCCTCCAGTAGTCCCTTCATCACACACATACTGTACTCTAACACTATATCCCTTTGAATTCTGATGCCTCCGTCCCTATTCTGAGCTCCAAATGCGTGTCTCATCCGCAAGTATTGATATTCCCCCGCAGGCCCGAGATCAAATTCCACCTGCAATTGGGAAAAGGATTTCAACTCTCCCTGCTCAATTATCTGATAGACATATTGAATCCCCTTGGCCTGCCATTCTGGTAGTACCCCATTGCCACAAACTCCTTTAAATTATTATTATGCCATAGCGGGGAGAATCTGGTCAGATCCGTAATCCCACGTATATGTTTTAGTCTACCCCACAGCTTACATATCAATAACATAGTCGGATACAATTTCCCCAAAGCCCCCAGGGAGCCATCCTCCAGACATTGTACTGCTGGCTTTCTTTTTGTCTCCTTTTCCATTAATTGCTGTACCGCCCCGGATGACCCTTCATGCGCCCAGCCCTATAAGTGCTGACTCTGGGCTGCAAGAAAATATACTTCAGGGTTAGGCAATGCCAAGCCCCCATCTTCCTTGGGTCGCTGAAGTGTCTCCAGTCTGATACGTGGATGTGGTCTCCCCCATACCAAATTCCTGAACAGGGAGTTAATCTGCCGAAATTTCCAGCGCGGTATCCAAACTGGCGCATTATGAAGAACATACAGAATCTTCGGCATCAAAATCATTTTGATAAGATTCACCCTGCCCACCACAGATAAATGCAGCTTAACCCAAGCATCCACTTTTGCCTTAAGAACACCTAAGATCGGAGTCAGATTCCCATGTATGTAATCCGTAACTGGCATAGATACCCATATCCCAAGATATTTAAATTGACTTGCCACCTTCAGTCGCCCATCCTCCAGCAGCTCACTCCCCTCCTCCCCTACGTCATCTACTTTAACCCCTTCACCACGAAGCCTGTTTTCACCTAAGTGACAGGGCCAATTTTTACAATTTTGACCACTGTCACTTTATGAGGTCATAACTCTAAAACGCTTCAACGGATCCTGCTGATTCTGAGATTGTTTTCTCGTGACATATTGTACTTCATGATAGTGGTAAAACTTCTTCGATATGACTTGCATTTATTTGTGAAAAAAACAAAAATTTGTCGAAAATTATGAAAATTTAGCAATTTTCAAACTTTTAGTTTTTATGCCCTTAAATTAGAGAGTTATATCTCATAATATAGTTAATAAACAAAATTTCCCACATGTCTGCTTTACATCAGCACAATTTTGGAAACATAATTTTTTTTTGTTAGGGAGTTATAAGGGTTAAAAGTTGACCAGCGATTTCTCATTTTTGCAACAAAATTTGCAAAACCATTTGTTTTACGGACCACCTCACACTTGAAGTGACTTTGAGGGGTTTACATGACAGAAAATGCCCAAAAGTGACACTATTCTAAAAACTGCACCCCTCAAGGTACTCAAAACCACATTCAAAAAGTTTATTAACCCTTCAGGTGCTTCACAGGAATTTTTGGAATGTTTAAAAAAAATTGAACATTTAACTTTTTTTTCACAAAATTTTTACTTCAGATCCAATTTGTTTTATTTTACCAAGGGTAACAGGAGAAATTGGACCAAAAAGTTGTTGTACAATTTGTCCTGAGTACGCTGATACCCCACATGTTGGGGTAAACCATTGATTGGGCACATGGCAGAGCTCGGAAGGGAAGGAGCGCCATTTGACTTTTCAATGCAAGATTTGCTGGAATTGAGATCGGAACCCATGTCGCGATTGGAGAGCCCCTGATGTGCCTAAAACAGTGGAAACCCCCAGAAGTTACACCATTTTGGAAAGTAGACCCTCTAAGGAACTAATCTAGATGTGTGGTGAGCACTTTGAACCTCCAAGTGCTTCACAGAAGTTTATAATGTAGAGCCGTAAAAAAAAATTCATATTTATTTTCACAAAAAATGATCTTTTTGCCCCAAATTTTTTATGTTCCCAAGGGTAACAGGATAAATTGGACCCCAAAAGTTGTTGTGCAATTTGTCCTGAGTACGCTGATACTTCATATATGGGGATAAACCACTGTTTGGGTGCATGGCAGAGCTCGGAAGGGAAGGAGCGCCGTTTGAAATGCAGACTTAGATGGATTGGTCTGCAGGTGTTATGTTGCATTTGCAAAGCCCCTGTTGTACCTAAACAGTAGAAACCCCCCACAAGTGACCCCATATTGGAAACTAGACCCCCCAGGTAACTTATCTAGATGTGTTGTGAGAACTTTGAACCCCCAAGTGTTTCACTACAGTTTATAACGCAGAGCCGCGAAAATAAAAAATATTTTTTTTTCCACGAAAATGATATTTTAGCCCCCACGTTTTTATTTTCCCAAGGGTAACAGGACAAATTGGACCCCAAAAGTTGTTGTCCAACTTGTCCTGAGAACGCTGATACCCCACATGTTGGGGGGAACCACTGTTTGGGCGCACAGGAGAACTCGGAAGGGAAGGAGCACTGTTTTAGTTTTTCAAAGCAGAATTGGCTGGAATTGAGATCGGACGCCATGTCGCGTTTGGAGAGCCCCTGGATGTGCCTAAACAGTGAAAACTCCCCAATTCTAACTGAAACCCTAACCCCAACCCTAACCCCAGCCCTAACCCTAGCCCTAACCCCAGCCCTAACCCTAGCCCTAACCCCAACCCTAACCCTAGCCCTAACCCTAGTCCTAACCCTAGCGCTACTTTCACACTAGCGTTTTTTTGCATACGTCACAATGCGTCGTTTTGGTGAAAAAACGCATCCTGCAAAGTCATCTGCAGGATGCATTTTTTCCCCATAGACTAACATTACCGACGTATTGACACACGTCGCAACCGTCGTGCGACGGTTGCGTCTTGTTGTGGCGGACCGCCGGCAGCAAAAAACATTACATGTAACTTTTTTTGTGCCGACGGTCCACCATTTCCGAACGCGCATGCGCGGCTGTAACTCCGCCCCCACCCCCCCGCACCTCACAGTGGGGCAGCGGATGCGTGGAAAAACAGCATCCGCTGCCCCCTTGTGCGGCACTTGCACAGTATGCGTCAGTATGTCGGGCCGACACAGCGCGACGGCCCCGTACCGACGCTAGTGTGAAAGTAGCCTAACGGGAAAATGGAAATAAATATATTTTTTTAAAATTTTATTATTTTTCCCTAACTAAGGGGGTGATGAAGGGGGATTTGATTTACTTTTATAGCGTTTTTTGGGCGGATTTTTATGGTTGGCAGCCATCACACACTAAAAGACGCTTTTTATTGCAAAAAATAGTTTTTGCATCACCACATTTTGAGAGCTATAATTTTTCCATATTTTGGTCCACAGAGTCATGTGAGATCTTGTTTTTTGCGGGACGAGTTGACGTTTTTATTGGTACCATTTTCGGGCACATGACATTTTTTGATCGCTTTTTATTCCGATTTTTGGGAGGCGGAATGAACAAAAACCAGCAATTCCTGAAATTCTTTTAGGGGGGGCGTTTATACCATTCCGCGTTTGGTAAAAAGGATAAAGCAGTTTTATTCTTCGGGTCAGTACGATTACAGCGATACCTCATTTATGTAATTTTTTTATGTTTTGCCGCTTTTACACAATAAAAACTATTTTATGTAAAAAATAATTGTTTTTGCATCGCTTTATTCTGAGAGCTATAACTTTTTTATTTTTCTGCTGATGATGCTGTATGGGGGCTTTTTTTTTGCGGGACAAGATGACGTTTTCAGCGGTACCATGGTTATTTATATCTGTCTTTTTGATCGCGTGTTATTCCACTTTTTGTTTGGCGGTATGAGAATAAAGCGTTGTTTTTTGCCTCGGGTTTTTTTTTTTTTTTTTTACGGTGTTCACTGAAGGGGTTAACTAGTGATATAGTTTTATAGGTGGGGTCGTTACGGACGCGGCGATACTAAATATGTGTACTTTTATTGTGTGATTTTTTTTTTTATTTAGATAAAGAAATGTATTTATGGGAATATATATATATTTTTTCTTTATTTAGGATTTTTTTTTTCTTTTTTTTTACACATGTGGACATTTTTTTTTTTTTACTTTTTTACTTTGTCCCAGGGGGGGACATCACAGATCGGTGATCTGATAGTGTGCACAGCACTCTGTCAGATCACCGATGTGACAGGCACTTTGCAGAGGCTTGCCGGCACCTGCTATGAGGAATTCTCAGCAGACGCCGGCAAGCAGGGTCATCTCATGACCCGGAAGGAGTCCCGCGGCCATCTTGGATCCGGGGACTCCTTCCAGGTCACCGGAGCAGCGCAATCTCATCGCGCTGCTCCGGTGGGAGAGCGCAGGGAGCCCCCGTCCCTGCGCGATCCCCCTCTATGCCGCTGTCACTATTGACAGCGGCATCAGAGGGGTTAAATGCCCGCGATCGGCGATAGCGCCGATCGTGGGCATTGCTGCGGGGTGTCAGCTGTCATATACAGCTGACACCCGCACCCGATCACCGCGGCGCTCAGCGCGAGACCGCGGTGATCGGGGCGCCGTACTAGTACTGCGGCTGGCACTAATGCAGTGCTGGCAGCGCCGTACTAGTACGGCGCATGGCACGAAGGGGTTAAACAAAATAGACTTACTCCAGTTTATTGTCAGTCCTGACAGTGAGCCAAATCATTCAATAATCCCAATAGCCCCCCCCCAAGGAAGCAACCGGGTCAGCTAGAAACAGTAGAATATCGTCCGCATACAACGCCACCCTCTCTTCAATCATCCCATATTTAAACCCAGACACCTCGTCAGACTGTCGAAGGTTAGCAGCCAATGGCTCCACGGCAAGAGCAAACCAAAGAGGAGAGAGCGGACACCCCTGCCTTGTCCCTCTAGCTAATTGTATAGTCCGTGATAACTCCCCATTCACCCGGACTCTGGCTGTATTCGCAGCCGAATCCAGGACACAAACCGCGAGCCAAACCCCATATATTGCAACACCTGCCAGAGATATCCCCATTCCACACTGTCGAACGCCTTATGGGCGTCTAAAGATGCAATAACTCTCTGGCCACAGTTATCAGACCTAAGCTGCAGATTCATAAATAGCCTCCGTAGGTTGACCGCCGTGGATCTATCAGGCATAAAGCCAGATTGGTCTGGGTGCACCAGGCCGGAGATTACACTCGTCAACCTCATCGCCAACACCTTGGCCAGAATCTTGACATCTATAGTGAGCAAGGAGATTGGCCGATATGACTCAGGTTGGCCCAAGTCTTTCCCCTCCTTAGGAATCACCGCTATTATGGCCTCTCTCATGGATGTAGGCAGACACTCCCTAGTCTTAGTCTCCTCTAGGACCGCCTTTAATCTGGCAATTAGCACCTCCCCCATATGTTTATAGATCTCAGCAGGAAACCCATGTACTACAGGCGCCTTCCCATTAGCCATAGACTGTAATGCCCGACCCAGTTTCTCCTCCGTGATAGGAGCCTCCAAACCCTCTCTATCTGCATCACTCAACCTCGGGAGCTCCAGTCCCTCAAGGAACGCCACTGTGTCTCCCACCATCCCATCCACCCGAGAGGAATATAGGTCCTCGTAAAAATCCGCAAAAACCTCCAAAATCTCTGGAGTCTCAGAGACACTCGTACCACTTCCGGAAACCAGAGAATGGACAAACGAAGTACTTCTCTGTGCAGAAGCCACCAGCAACCGCATGTGACCTACAGTTTCACCCTCCTAATAATAAGCCAGCTTCATGAATTCCTGCTTCCTTTCAGCTTTACCCAGCAAAATTTCTTCCAGATGACTTTGCGCTGCCTTTAATCTCTTCCCAGCTTCCCGAGTACCCAGTGTCACTATCTCATCCTCCGCTGCCCTCAACCCATCAATCGCTGCCTTCTCTGCCTCTCTCGACTTCCGCTTACATCTACTAATGTCTCTAAACAACAGCCCTCTTAAGTACGCCTTCATGGCTTCCCATACAGTAAAGGTACCTTCACACTAAACAACTTTCCAACGAGAACGACAACGATCCGTGATGTTGCAGCGTCCTGGATAGCGATCTCGTTGAGTTTGACACGCAGCAGCGATCTGGATCCCGCTGTTATATCGCTGGTCAGAGCTAGAAGTCTGGAACTTTATTTGGTCGCTAGATCGGCGTGTATCGTCATGTTTGACAGCAAAAGCAACGATGTCAGCAATGTTTTTACATGGAGCGTGAACGATAAGTGAGTCACCGTTACGTCACTGGATCGCTCCTGCATCGTTCTGGAGTTGCTGTGTTTGACGTCTCTACAGCGACCTAACAGCGACGCTCCAGCGATCTAGTTTAGGTTGGATCGTTGTCTATATCGCTGGAGCGTCGCTTAGTGTAACGGTACCTTTAGAGCATCTACACTCCCATCATTCAGCTCAAAAAATTCCACCAACTCCCGTTTTATCTTATCTAGATCTATACTGTGCAGCCAGTTAGGGTGAATCTTCCACTCTCTCCTGTTCACGGCCCCTGTCCCCATCGGCCGAAACTCCACCTCAATTGGACTATAGTCCAAGAGGGCCCTAGGCAAATATCTCACATCCCCTACCATCGTGTCCAACCGACGGTTGCCCAGTGCCAAATCAATTCTGGATAGACTACCGTGAGCCGGTGTATAACATGAGTACCCCCTTTATCCAACATGCCTAACACTCTATAGATCAGTCATACCCACTTCACGAATATAAGTCCCAAACGTAGTAATGTGTCCCACTGTCCTATTCTGGGAGTTTTTATTTTTATCCCAAAAGTCATCACATATGTTATTAAGATCCCCAATAATTAGAAATGGTATCGGGCCCCAGCTTTCCACCCTCTCCAGCACCTCTCTAATTTTCTTACTTGAGTATGGAGGCGGAATATACATCGCCGCTATACACATCAACACTCCATTTATTTTGCATTGCACCACCACATACTGACCATCCACATCCTCCTGTACCATCACCTCTTCATACTGCACTCCCACAGGCACCAACCAACACCGACACACCCCTAGAGTACGTAGAGAAGGTAGAATGGTATGCCCTCTGTATCCAGCGCCTGTTCAATACATCCACCTTTTTCCGCACTATATGTGTCTCCAGCAGGCATATCATTGAGACCATCTGTTCTCGAACATACTGCAGACTTGCCGCCCGCCGAGTTTTATCCGCTAGGCCTCTTACATTCCAACTCAATATTTTAATGTGGTCCCCCATCATACAGCTCATCATTCTTCATAGTATCCACTTTTCCAAGTATGAGCTGTCTAATCCCTCCCACCCCCCCTACCAATTCCCAACTTGCCCCCCTAACCCACCCAATACAACACATTCTTCCTCTCATCAAGAGTGCGAACACTCTCCCTTAATTAACCCTCTCCATGCGCCTCCCGCTGCAGAAACAATCCGAATTTCCCACTATTTTTGTTTTTTCCAACATTCCAACTTAAATAAACATGTAGAGAAATTACCAAACCAATTTGCAGTACCCGGCATAACCCACCTCCCCCATACTTATTAATCATTACTATCCCCTCCGGTCAATCACTCAATATGGCACAGCCGAGCCCTCAACCGCTGCTCAACCCTTTAACCAATGTGCCATTAAACGCAAATCCCTCCTCCAGCAACAGAGAAACAACTCCCGTCCGGATCTCGCCGAGATGTCAATCGCCCTTTCCCTTAAGTTTTTTCGCATTAGTATCAATCCACTGGGTAGCGTCTTCTGGTGTCAGGAAAAAGTGGGTCTTATCAAAAGCCATCAGTCTCAACTTTGCGGGGAACAGCATAGAGTATTGCACTCCTAGTTCCCTCAGTCGTCTCTTAACCCCAGTGAACTTCATCCTCTGTTTCTGAACTGCAGCAGAATAATCTGGGTAGATGGAAATCTTTTGACCTCCAGTCGTCAGATCCTCCATTTCTCTAGCCTTTCTGAGGATAATGTCTCTGTCCCTGTAGTTCAGTATTTTGGCAAGCATGGTACGGGGATTCGCTCCTGGGGCAGGGGGCTGCGGCGGGACCCTATTATCTCTTTCAACAGCAAATACTTTTGTCAGCACTGTGCCCCCAATTAACTCCACCAGCCAGCTTTCAACAAACTCTGTGGGGTTTCTCCCCTCAGTCTTTTCAGGCAGCCCCACTATACGTATATTATTCCTTCTGGATCTATTTTCCAGATCCTCATTCTTGGCAGCGAGCTCTGATATTGCTTGGGCGAACTTTTTCTCAGCTTTTTGCAGTTTAACTATGTGGTCTTCTGCCGTGCTCACCCTCTCCTCCACCGCTCCCATACGTCTGTCCATCTTTTGCAGGGCTGCATTAATCTGTGTTGTGTCCCCTTTTACCTCCTGCATCTGCAGGGGTAGGGAATTCAAGGATTGCTGGCACGAGGATATCAGCACAACAACGTCTCTGAGGGTCGGCTCCTCTTTCTGTATTAAGCCTTCAGGTCCCCCCCCCTGCCCCCACCATGCTGCCACTCTCCTTCCCCCTCTGTACCTCATGCAGTGCAGCCAGGACTGTATCCTCCTCCTTATCAGCTCCAGCTCCGGTTCCTTGCTCTGCCTCCTCCGCAGCTTCCACTCTGGCATACTGCTGAAGCTTCGCCACCATACGCCGTTGACATGCGGCGTTCTCCCTGTCAGCTTCTTCTCTGACCTCGGCGCCATCTTGGCTGGCTCCTGCATCACCAGCACCTGCATCCTTCTGCCTCCGTCCAGGGGCGGATTATCAGAGGGTCAATATGGGCGGTAGCCCAGGGCCCAGTGGTGTGGGGGGGCCCTGGGCTACCGCACAGATTGACCCTCTGATAATCCGCCCGAGTACTGTGAATGCCTGCCGGCATTTATGTGCCCACGGACCCGGTGGGCAGAGAGAGGGGGCCCGCATCGGGCCCCTTCTCATCTGCTCACCGGGCCCCATCCGGCGCTGCGGCGGTTTCCTATTGACGTGCGGGCGCGCGCCCGCAAGTCAATAGTTAACAACAGCCGCCAGCCACTTAGAGGCTGGCAGCTGAAGTCGGCCGCAGCGCACACGTCGCCGGCGTCTGACGTCATTGTCAGTCGCCGGCGAGTGTGCGCTGCTGGAGGGAGCTCGCCGCTGGAGTGCCGGTCAGGTGAGGAGAACTCTCTTTTTTTTTTTTTTTTTTTTTTGCGAACGGCAATCCGGGGGGCCCGGGGCAATATGCTGGACACACTGGGGCAATGCTGGAGACACTGGGGGCAATGCTGGAGACACTGGGGGCAATGCTGGAGACACTGGGTGCAATGCTGGAGGACACACTGGGGCAGATGATTGCTGGAGACACTGGGGTCAATGCTGGAGACACTGGGGCAGATTGCTGGACACACGGGGGGCAATGCTGGAGACACTGGGGCAGATTTCTGGAGACACTGGGGCAGATTTCTGGACACACTGGGGCAGATTGCTGTAGACACTGGGGGCAGATTGCTGTAGACACTGGGGCAGATTGCTGGAGACACTGGGGCAATGCTGGAGGACACACTGGGGCAGATTGCTGGAGACACTGGGGCAGATTGCTGGAGACACTGGGGCAGATTGCTGGAGACACTGGGGCAATGCTGGAGGACACACTGGGGCAATGCTGGAGACACTGGGGCAATGCTGGAGAAACTGGGGCAATGCTGGAGACACTGGGGCAATGCTGGAGACACTGGGGCAGACTGCTGGACACACTGGGGCAATGCTGGAGGACACACTGGGGCAGACTGCTGGACACACTGGGGCAGATGATTGCTGGAGACACTGGGACAATGCTGGAGACACTGGGGCAATGCTGGACATACTGGGGCAGATTGCTGGACACACTGGTGGTAATATGCTGGACACACTGGGGCAGATTGCTGGACACACTGCCTGGGGGCAATACTGGACACACTGGGGGCAATATGCTGGAGTCAGACACTGGGGCAGATTGCTGGAGACACTGTCTGGGGGCAATGCTGGACACACTGGGGCAGATTGCTGGACATACTGGGGCAATATGCTGGACATACTGGGGCAGATTGCTGGACACACTGGGGGTAATATGCTGGACACACTGGGGGTAATATGTTGGACACACTGGGGCAGATTGCTGGACACACTGGGGGCAGGACTGGAGGCATGGGCAGAATGTAGACACGGGGCATGATTGGAGACACGGGGCAGAATGAAAGACATGGGGCAGGATTGGATCATGGGGCAGGATGGATATGCTGGAGACAGATGGGGCAGGATGGGGAGATCACATGCGGTAGAATGGATACTCATGAGTGCAGGGTGGGAGAACATATGGCTGGAGCCAGGAATGAGACACACAGGGCCAGGGTGTGGGAATATTATTACCATAGGGGCTAATTAAGGGATATTATTACTGCAGTGATGTATTTATTTTATTTTTTGAGTATACTGTTTTAAATGGGGGGGCGGTCCTGTTACTGTGCAGAGTGACACTATATCGCTTTTTTTTTCTCCGTGTGGTGTAATGTAGAAGTTGTGGAAAACTAAGTAATGTGTTCTGCAAGCGGAGCTCGAGATAACTGTGTTATTTCCTGCAGAGACGAGTCCTGGCTGGAAGAAATGATAGCGGTCTGTGCTGGATGAAAGATGAAGGACTTCACCTAGAGACGTCACTGGTGAGTCAGTGTTACCTATACACTGACACTATACACTGTATACTATATACAGAGGTCCTGTGTACAATGTCACCAGTAGTGTTGAGCGATACCGTCCGATACTTGAAAGTATCGGTATCGGAAAGTATCGGCCGATACCGGCAAAGTATCGGATCCAATCCGATACCGATACCCGATACCAATACAAGTCAATGGGACTCAAGTATCGGACGGTATTCCTGATGGTTCCCAGGGTCTGAAGGAGAGGAAACTCTCCTTCAGGCCCTGGGATCCATATAAATGTGTAAAAGAAAGAATTAAAATAAAAAATATCGCTATACTCACCTCTCCGACGCAGCCTGGACCTCAGCGAGGGAACCGGCAGCGTTGTTTGTTTAAAATTCGCGCTTTTACTTGGTTACGTGAAGTCCCGGCTTGTGATTGGTCAGGGCGGCCATGTTGCCGGGACGCGGACCAATCACAGCAAGCCGTGACGAAATTACGTCACGGCTTGCTGTGATTGGTTGCGTCCCGGTCACATGGGCGGCACGCAACCAATCACAAGCCGGGACTCACGTAAAGGAAAGAAAAGCGCGAATTTTAAACAAAGAACGCTGACGCTTCCTTCGGTAAGGTGCAGGCTGCGTCGGAGAGGTGAGTATAGCAATATTTTTTATTTTAATTCTCTCTTTTACACATTTTTACATTAATGTTGTTTCGATACCGATACCCGATATCACAAAAATATCGGATCTCGGTATCGGAATTCCGATACAGCAAGTATCGGCCGATACCCGATACTTGCAGTATCGGAATGCTCAACACTAGTCACCAGTGATCACTGTATTACCTATACATTATATACAGAGCTCCTGTGTATAATGTCACCAGTGATCTCTGTATTACCTCTACACAGACACTGCATACTAAGTACAGATCTCCTGTGAATACTGGCACTTATGGTGATAATATTGTGGGTTTTTTTAATTACTGATCAGTAATGTAGTATTCAGACACTATGTGGTGGTAATATGTGGTCTGGAAATGGTGTTGTGGTATTTGTCCCTTGAATGTGCTATTTGGTCACCAAGAGGTGGTAATATGTGGTCTTGACATGGTGCAGTGGTATTTGTTCCTTGTATGTGATATTATTCAATCACTGTGGTTGTAATTTGTGGTCTGGTCATGGCGCGGTGGTATTTGTTCCTTGTATGTGATATTATTGGTCAAAATATACCTAAATTGTATTGCAGATTTTAACAAATATTTAATAGGTTACAGTAGAGTAGGGCCCGGCCATTTTTCTGGAATAATCTGGTTCGGGTATCACATGACCCCCGTCACATGACCGGGGGGGCCCACAGTGTCTTAGCAGCCCGGGGCCCTGGCTACCCTTAATCCACCCCCTGCCTCCGTCTGGTCATTGCCTCTGATGCCGGATCCACCACTCAGCACCGCTTTGCTCCCCAGACCTTCAGCTAACCGGTTTGTGGCAAAAAAGTCCGGTAATCAACTTTTGCACAGGATATTTGTCCCTTTAGCAGCAAGAGGACTCTTCCCTGTGTCCACTCACATGGCCAGCTAGGACACGCCCTTAAAATTATATTCTTATGAAGTCAATCCCTGTCCATATGGTCTAAAATTATTTATAAAGTAAACGTACAACATTCACCACATTTTTTAGTTACTTCCACTAGAGGGCGCTCTTTAATGGTATATACGTAGATTTCCGCTTTCCTTATGACTGGTCATTCACACCCAGGTTGCTATTCTCTATCTCTACCTTGATATGTGACCTGGTCTGAGCATCTCATGATGGGGTGCACATTTGTGATTTGGCATAAATATAAAGTTACCAAGGATTTCTGTTGACGTTCGATATTCGTCAGTAGATTCTACCTTATAATGTATTTTCTGTGGAGGATGACAGATAATAAATAGATTGGACTGAACATTATTGAATGGGGTTGTCCACAGGGTAGGTGATAACTTGGTGATTGATGGGTGACCTTCCACTGGCACTTGCGCCGATCATCAGAATAAGACATTTTTCTCTCTATTACAAAATGCAGTGTAAGATCCGACGCCCGGTCACCGCTCCATTTTCTATGGGGCTGCAAGAAAAAAACGAGTGACAGCCCCACGGACAATGAATGCAACGGCAGCCAAGGATACGCACTACCGCTCCATTCTAACAGGGATAAAAGCTCCCGTTCTGCAGATCTGTGCAGGTCCCCATGGTCTGACACCTACAGGTCAGTAAGATACTACCTATCTTCTGGACAGACGGCAACTTGTTTTCACCGGACAACTCCTTTAATCATTTACATATCCTGCATATTTTTTAATAATAGGACCCCATGAGAGATGTATCCCACCGGCCGCCTATAGAGCTGGAGTGTCGCTGCCTTGTGTTAGAGCTTTATGCTGGGAGCTTTTCTGCTGACGGGGTCACACAGAGGGCCACAGTGTGATGCATACAGGGCCTGACATGTCACAACTTTAATGACCTTTTAGAATCTGATGTCAGTGTAAACTAGATTGGCAATGGTAGAATAGAGGATCATTGTTACTGCAGTGTTCGTACAGTATCTGCTCATAATTTCCCTTGGCACTGGGCAATGTCCTCGGCTGTTGTCAGCTCCGTGGATTGCTGTGGTGCTCTGACCTTGCATGTTGCTGTCCGTCTTCCATTGTGTTAGACATCACGTCATTCTCTGTTTTATATTCATCTAATGACACATCTTAGTAAAGGAGAGACTGTGTCCAGGCGGATATTGAATCCTCTATGCAGAGATCATTATCGTTCCTCCTCAATATATTGTGCAGGGTCGAGTGGTAGAGAACACACAATCATTTCTAGGGATCTAGGACAGTAATATCGGTAAGTTCCCGCTTCTCCATTTCATCAAAGCTCCGCTTTGCCACTTTTCATTTCCGATTCGAGTTTTGGTAAATTCTAGAAATGTTTGATTTTTTTCCCGGCTGCCAAACAGTGTACAATTTATGGGAAGCTCCATTGTTACTTCCCTGTGGTGTATGTCAGTCTACAGAGACCCCTCGTAATTAGGAAGACCGCCAAATACTAAAATGTGGAATATTTAAACTCAGACTTCCCTGACTACCAAGTTCTTACCACCTCCACCACCTGACAAGACCTGGCATTGTGACAGGCTTGGTAATATCACAATACACAATGCCAGGTACTGCTGTCCGTAGTTCTGCATTCTGAGTAGGACAGTGATGAGTGAAGTTCACAAGGAAA
Organism: Ranitomeya variabilis; assembly: GCF_051348905.1. Lineage (NCBI taxonomy): Eukaryota > Metazoa > Chordata > Amphibia > Anura > Dendrobatidae > Ranitomeya > Ranitomeya variabilis. The sequence continues at coordinate 1,052,693,788 of NC_135232.1, read as the reverse complement.
TCCAGTAGCCAAATGCCAAAAAATCCTGCTTTAATCAAATCCTAAATAAAATATGAGTGAGTGCAAATCATATACAGAAATGCGCATTAAAATTACACTCTGTTCCTTATTGATCTTGCCTATGTTTAGATGTTTTCCAAGCGGTCACATTGCTGCGCTATCTGACTCATTCAATTGTAATATACATATGGATAGATCTACCTATTTGCAATTACTTAGCTGTACAGCTCCAATATCCTCAAATTGCATAACTAGTAGGGATGAGCAAACCCTAACGGTAAAGTTTGAGGTCCATACCAGACACCTAGTGTCGGTTAATAAACCCCGATCACAGACTTTTACCTGTACGTCCGGTTTCCTGTTTGGGTACGCCAGTCTAATATAACTTGTTAAAAGGCTGCTATGTGTACTCTGCATCTTCTGCATGTGGGAGTACTCTGCCCCCCACATGTTGGAGTACTCTGGCCCTCCCGCCTGTGGGAGTATTGTGCCTTTAAGCTGCTCTGTGTTTTCTAGTAGTCTGGGAAATAAATAATTGGCATCAGCCATCTCATTGCCATTTCTAGGAGAAAGAAAGAATTTTCCTAAACCGGTGTGTGTTTTCGAATAATATGGGAAATAAGTAATTGGCATCAGCCATCTTGTTGACAGTTCTAGGGCAAAGAAAAAAAAATCTGGTCCGGTGTGTGATTTCTAATAGTCTGGGAAATAAATAATTGGCATCAGCCGTCTCGTTACTGGGGGAAAGACAAAGCAAAGGGACTGAAGAGATTCTCAGCCAACCAATCTAAAACCACCTCTACTTGTTCTGGCCTCACCATTCACTCAGTGGTACTCGGGCCTACGAAATTACACAGAACATCCTGTCGCCTGCTTGCAGCAGAGGAAGGTGTTTCATTTGGGTGCATAGCAGCAGTAGCGTAGCTACCAGGGGGGCAGAGGGTGCGGTCGCCCCAGGCCCACTGCTCACAGGGGCCCACCTGGAGCTACTGCCGATTCTAACTATATAAGCGTGCACAGCACGCCGATATAGTTAAACTCCACTGTAGTGCAGGGAGACATGATCTCCCTGTACTACAGCTGTCTGTTGTTCTAAAGACCGGGGACGCTGAATGCTGGCCCGGAACTGTACCTCTCACACTTCTGTCTTCCAAATCTGCACAGGATCCGTCAAGACGTTGAAACGACGGATCCTGTGCAGATTGTGGAAAACGTGTGCACTGGGCCCGTCTTTCTGACGGACTCATCGAGGCTATGTGCACCTGTTGTGTATGCGTCTTCGCAGCAGTTTTCCGCTGCGAAAACGTATACACAATACAAATCAGGTTAAAAAAATAAATAAATCGCAGTATTCTCATCTACCGGCGTTCCCACGCAGCGATGCTCCCGGCAGCAAGCGTTCCTAGTACTACATTGCGAAATCTCGCGAGAAGTCGCAATGTATTACTAGGAACGCTAGCTGCCGGGAGCATCGCTGTACGGGACGTCGGTAGGTGAGAATACTGCAATTTTTTTTTATTATTATTATTTTTAACATTATATCTTGTTACTATTGATGCTGCATAGGCAGCATCAATAGTAAAAAGAGAGAGCGAGCGAGAGAGAATTTCCCTGATGGATTCTTCCATGCATGCTCAGTTTGAAAAGACGGGACCCGTTGCTGGATTCCTGCTTTTCGCTGTCCGATTTTCTGACGTGCAGAAAAAAAGTTCCTCTGAATGTTTTCTCTGCCCGATGGACCGTTTTCTTATGCAGGATTCAGTGCACGACGGATGAAACGGACAGCCATTCGTCACAATCCGTCGCTAATACAAGTCTATGGGAAAATGCAGGATCCTGCATTCTCAAAAATCGACGGATTGTGACGGAAGCTGAAAGACGGAAGTATGAAAGAGGCCTAAGCTGCAGAGGTCAAACTGCAGACATGCCCACATTGCACGCTGTGTCTGCAGGAGAGACCTCACAGCGCAGGGCACTGGCTTCTTCCTGCTGAAAGGAGCAGGAGAAAGGACAGACTGTGGTGCTGTAAGTAGGAGCTCAGGCTGCTGCCCGCATCCAGGGAACTTTTAAACAGATTGGTGTCTGTCAATTGAAATCGCTGGAGCATCACCATATCTGTTAAAGACTTCTATGCAGCCACCATAAAGTGGCAAGTGTCTGTATGGAGCATCTTATGGGGCCATAATTAACGTTTGTGCAGCAATATATGGGGCAAATGTCTCTATGGAGCATCTTCTGGGGCCATAATGTTTGTGCAGCACTATGTGGGGCAAATATCTTTATGGAGCATCTTATGGGGCCATAATTAACGTTTGTGGAGCATTATATGGGGCAAGTGTCTGTATGGGGCATCTTATGGGGCCATAATCAAGGTTTGTGCAGCACTATATGGGGCAAATATCTTTATGGAGCATCTTATGGGGCCATAATCAACATTTGTGCAGCATTATATTGGGCAAATGTGTCTATGGAGCATCTTATGGGGCCATTATTAACCTTTATGCAGGATTATATGGGGCATATTTTAATATGGAGCATCTTATGGGGCCATCATAAGCTTTATGAAGCATTATATGGGGCTCCTGATTCAATATGGATATTCAAATACACTTAACCTACTGATGTTTCAATTAATTTAACTTTTATTGGTATCTATTTTTAGTTTTGACATTTACCGGTAGCTGCTGCATTTCCCACCCTAGGCTTTTACTCGAGTCATTAAGTTTTCCCAGTTTTTTTGTGGCAAAATTAGGGGTCTCGGCTTATTCTTGGGTCAGCTTATACTTGAGTATATACGATATATATATATATATATATATATATATATATATATATATATATATATATATATATATATATATATATCACCGTATATGTACATGTACAGTATATAAACATCATGTGACGTAGTCCTGTAGTTGGGGTCAGGCTCCTATCATCTCATATTGTAAAGGTGCAGTAATAGGGACACATACAGCAGCAGCGGCTCAGTATTGGGGTGACAGCAAATTGAGGCATTTGTACAGGTTGGGAATAGATGGGGATGGTGCTGGAAATGTGGGAAGTCAGATGTGTCTGTTGTAATCTGTGCATACAAGTACTGGCTGGAGAAGTTGTCATGTCGGTCTGAGTAAGATGTCAAATTGAACGACTATCAGAAAGAACGTCACCTCTAAGTTATTACCTGTAACTGTATTGTAAAGTCTTGCATATGCTGCAGCACTGGTATCTACCAGTATATGGTCACCATATGGTGGTAATATCAGTCTTGGCCATGGTATAGAGATTTTTTTCAGTTACAGCGCTGTCATCTGCTGATATTCCCCAATACCCATGACTGGAGTGCGCCACCTGAGTTGTAATCAGGGTTACCGGTTAGGGGCCCACTCAGATTTTTCTCCACCCCTGAGCTGAACCCTTAGCTATGCCTCTGCATAGCAGACACTGATTAACCACGTCCTCTTTCTCCCTGCAGCAGCTACACCACCACCACCAGCAACACGGTCATATCCCCTATTTAATGCTCTCATTGTTTTCAATCCAAAAATTTGCATAGTATTACATGGCCTGCATACAGAGAGAATGTGGCCACCAGATTATTACCCTACCTGTTTTCATAGTACCAGCAAAAAAATCAATAAAAACAAAACACAAAAACAGTGTTGGCTACCTCCTCCTCCTCTGCATCTTTCATCTACACTGCCACCTTCACCTCTTCCTCAACTTCCTGCTCCACTTGGACCTCCGCCTCCTGGTTCAAGATTATAATTTTTCTTTTTTTTATTCTATGTTATTTTAAGTCATTTTCCTATCCACATTTGTTTGTAGGGCAATTACCCTGCTCTTACCTCCATTTGGCTTCCTTTTGCTGCCCTCTAGTCTTGACTATGACCATTTTACAGCCATATTAAAGCATTGAAATTCATGTTCCCATTGATGTCTATTGGGTGTGGGGTCAAATTTGGTCCCAAACCGAACTCTTCACTGAAGTTTCGTTGAACCGGGCAAATTCGAACATCCACTGGTCCTCTCATCACTAATAACTAGCATAAAACAAAAGGGCTGCCGTCCAAATTTAACCATAGGAGATTATATACTATCTTGTAATATCTAATGACTAGAGGAGCAACACCCTAATAACATAGAGAAAGATGCTTCTCAACATGTTTTACCCTTATGGGCTTCATCAGGGTAATGAGGCAAATGCACGCTGTCATGATTTCCCAGTATTGCCAGTGCGAGTAGGCGATCACATGATGGCATGTATGCAATTTATGGTCACATACCGACTAGACCAGTTCAACTTCTCTCCATTCAAATGAATTGCGAGAAGCCGCCTGTAAACTTTTGTATCAAGGCTAGACAACCCTACGTATTAACCTTTCGCCTTCAAAGCTAATTCAAGCTAAGGCTGCTTTCACACATCAGTTTTTTGCCGTCAGGCTCAATCTGGCTACTTTTGAAAAAAACGGATCCGGCGAATAATACCGCCGGATCCATTTTTTTCTCATAGACTTGTATTTGCGACGGATGGCCTCACGTTTCATCCGTCATTCGCCAGATCCGGTGAAAATTGTCAGTCCGGCGGGCCGGAGACAACGCACAAAGGAACGTTTTTTGTGTTTGTGTCCGTTGAAAAAACGGACAGTGACGGATCCTGCGCCATCCGGCGTTTGCTAGAATGGAAGCCTATGGCGCCGGATCCGTTAAATGACAGAATCTGGCGATGGATTCCTTATTTTTAAACTGAGCATGCTTCGATTTTTTTAGGATCCAATTAGCCGGATCAGCTAATCCGGTGAAAAAACGGATCCTCGCATCAGTTTTTCACAATCTGCGCCGGATCCGTTTTTTACAAAATTCGCCGGATTGAGCCTGACGGCAAAAAACTGATGTGTGAAAGCAACCTTAATCAAAGATAAAGTTGTGGAGAAGAGTAAAACAAGGTTAGGTTAAAAAAAAAAATAGTCCAAGCTCTCAATATCTCATTGAGCACTTCTCAATCCATTATACAAAAATGTAAGGAGTATGGCACAACTGCAAACTTACTAAGTCATGGCCGTCCACCTCAACTGACAACCCGTAGAAGGAGACCACCAATTGGAGAAGAAGCCAAAAGGCCCATGGTCACTCTGGAGAAGCTGCAGAGATCCACAGCTCTGGTGGGAGACTCTGTCCACAGGACAACTATTAGGCCGGGATCACACATACGCGAGATACGGCCGAGTCTCGCAGTTGAAATCCCTCCTCTGGCGCCGGCACTCCGGAGCGAAGAGTGCAGCCGCACAGCAACACATGGAGCTGCACGCTCCGCTCCCAAGTGCCGGCGCCAGAGGAGGGATTTCACCTGCGAGACTCGGCCGTATCTCGCGTATGTGTGATCCCGGCCTTAGTTGTATACTCCACAAATCTGGCGTTTTTGGAATAGTAGTAAGAAGAAAGCCATTTCTGAAAGCAAGCAATAAGTTCTGTTTACAGTTTTTAAAAACCCATGTAGGGGACACAGCTAGAATGTGGAAAAAGGTTCTTTGGTCACATGAGACCAAAGTAGAACTTTTTATACTACATACAAAATTCTATGTATGGTGGAAACCTAACACTGCACAACAGACTGAAAACAACATCCCCACAGTCAGATATGGTGGTGGCAGCATCATGTTGTGAGTTTTTCTTTAGTTGATCGGAAGATGGATGGAGCTAAATACATCCTGAAGGAAAACTTGTTAGAGACTGCAAAAGACTTGAGACTGGGGCATAGGTTCACTTTCCAGCAGGACAATGACCCTAAACATAACGCCCAGAGCTACAATGGAATGGCCGTGAAGGTCTCTCTTTCCACTGCTTCCACCTTCTTGACTGCTCCTTCCGACTCCGGCTTCTCCACACCCATGGAGCTCCAGCTCCCGGCAATCTTCCGCTGCATTCGGACAGGTATCTCAGTGGGCAATGGCGTCTCTCTTCCAGACACCTCATCTTGCTCTTCTGTGTTCCACCCATTCATGGGTGGGGTCACACTTGGCTGTTCCACCTGTTTCCTTGGGTTCTGCTGTACGGGTGGAAACTTCTTCTTCCCCCACACCCATTTAGGGCGGGGCCTTTCATAGGGGAGGCGCCACCTCCAGCCTTTTGGCATCAAATCTTCTACATGACACCCACGAAAGGTGGCAACATCTTATTTTTGCGCCAATGGTCACTATGCTCTTGGTAGTGGTCAGCGCCATCTTTAAATCTTCAGCAACCACCATCTTTGCCTCTTTCACAGCGGTCAACAACTCAAAATCACTGTTAGCTAGCTGCCATCTTCAATTCTTTCACGGCGGGCAACAAATCACAAATCTCAGGTTCAAAGTCACTGTCAGTCTCTCGTCTGGTTCCAATGGGAAAAAGTGCTGGGAACGCCATCTCAGCTGCTTCCGACCCGGTCGTAGACCCCGGATCCTTTTTAAAGTCACTGTCAGTCTGTCATCCGGTTCCAATGGGGAAAGGTGTCGGGAATGCCACCTCTGCTGCTACCGCCCCGGTTGTAGACCCCGGATCCTTCTCTGACAGTCTTAGGGTTTCAGGGCTGCTGGGTTCGATCCTGCCGACTATGCCAAATCTAACAAGGTGCCCCAGGGTGGTAGTCCCAGCCGATTTAACTAAGCCCCAGTCAGTATACACCCTGGCACCTTGTACAGAAAAGGACAGGACAGACACAGTTCCAGGCACAACTTGCAGTCCAACCGGGAAACGATTTAATAACAGGGATGAATAAAGTACAAAATTGGCTTCCTGCTCTCTCCCTAGTGACGTCCACGGCTGTACTCACAACAGCCACGGCGGCAAAATGAGGCGGTATTCCATATCCTGGAATCTGGATGCTTAAAGTCCCTTGGCGGGGCACTTACGTAGTCCTGGAGCCCATTTCATTGCTCAAAGGTCCGGAGCAGCACTTTTGTGTCCCCTCCAGAGGTCCAGCCAGCTCGCAACAGGGGAGCACCTCCTGTCACGGCCAAGCCTGGGGAAGACTGCTGATGTAGCGCCCCCACTGCCGCAGGGCCGAGGGGTACCCGGTACCGGGCCTCTGAGTCTCTGCTCTGGGGTTGTCACGGTGGCTAGACCCCGGTCCGTGACCCTGCTGAGGGGCGCACAATGATAGATGCGATGGTAATGTTGCGGTGCAGTGTAGGTCGTAGTAAATAACGAGGACACCAAGTTGCAGTCTCTTTACCTCTTTACTGAAGGTTTAGAGTCCTCAGTCCAGAGTGCTGTCAACAGGGCTGTCAGAGACCGGCCGGTCCAAAGGCACATCAGGAGTTCCCTTTCCGGGTGGGAATCAGTGTCTACCTTCTAGCGCTGGGTGTTGTAGTTCTTCCCTGCTGAGCTCCCGGGATAGTCCTCACAACTGATTCTGCCTGTCTCTGATGTTCGTTCTCTCCGTCCCCCAGGTGATATGGTAGGACGCACCCGTATGACGGGGTAGGCCTGGAGTTCTTCCGGGACCCTAGAGTCGCCCCTCTCCCACAGCTGCCTCCGTTGTCTGCTTAGGTGATTTGTGTGAGACAGCCAACTTATAATCGGCTGTCCTGCCGTGGTTTGCAGTAGTACTTAAAGTCTCTTACTTGCTCGGCGTTCCGGCCACCGCCTGTTTGCGCCTCAGAAGGATGTTGCCTCGGTCTAACAGCACGACTCCTTCTGGTCCTAATTCCTCTTTACTGTATTCCCGTTGTTCACTGGTTAGTTCTGCTCTTAGGAGTCTGCCAGGATCCCATCCCTGACAGGTCCTCTCACTAGCTCTTCCCAGTTACTTCTCTCCTGTCTTCCTGTCCAACCCCCAGTTTTACCAGAGTGTGAGGAGTGGCCTACTAGATAGAACCACCCCCCCTGGTGGCCGGAGTGTGAAGTGTAGTGTGAGTGTTACCTGGTCAGAGAAACTCCTTTAGTGCAATCAGACGTAACATCACTCCCCTTAGTGGCAGAGCGACATTACTGCAACGACCAGGACTCTGGGGCGCTGCACTGACTTGACAGATGTCCAGAAGGCAGTCACTGACACTTCACTCACAAACAGTGGACTGTTGCTGGAGTCATTGCTGCAAGAGCCACCACGCACAGACGTATCCAGGACATGGGCTACAAGTGTCGCATTCCTTGTGTCAAGCCACTCATGACCAATAGACAACGCCAGAACCTGGGCCAAGGAGTAAAAGAACTGGACTGTTGCTCAGTGGTCCAAGGTGTTGTTTTCAGATTAAAGTAAATTTTGCTTTTCATTTGGAAATCAAGGTCCCAGAGTCTGGAGGAAGATTGGAGAGACCACAATCCAAGCTGCTTGAGGTCTAGTGTGAAGTTTCCACAATCAGCGATGGTTTGGGGAGCCAGGTCATCTGCTGGTGTAGGTCCACTGTGTTTTATCAAGACCAAAGTCAGTGCAATCGTCTACCAAGAAATCTTAGAGGACTTCATGCTTCCCTCTGCCCACAAGCTTTTTGGAGATGGACATTTCATTCTCCAGCAGGACTTGGCACCTGTACACACTGAAAAAAGTACCAATAACTGGTTTAAAAACAACAGTATCACTGTGTGTAACGCTCGCACCACCCAGTCAGGGATTGTGGCTCCACTGTGCCACAAACCAGACTACCCTTGAGGGGCGTGACTAAGCAGCTACCTTGGTGTTCACTGGAGCCTCTAGTGGTGAGGTCAGGCTTGTGCGACAGGTAGCTACCAGGTACCACTCCTGGGCGGAGTCTGGCTGTAGCAGCTGATCCCACTGGGGGACGGAACACTAGGGACAGGTGCGGACAAGTACAGACAGGCACGACTGGTACTCTGCCAGGCAGGCGGGCACAGCTGGCACTCTGGCAGACAGGTGGGTACAGCTGGCACTCTGGCAGGCAGGCATGGAACAGACTGGAGGAATCGGGACTGTAACGGGTGGGGTAGGAACACAGGCAGGTACGAGAAGGAAAAGGGAATGGATAGGAACCAGTTCAGACTGGAGGGACAGGAACTGCTTCTGGAGGCACGGGAACACAGGCGGGTACGAGTGGGAAAAAGGAACGGGTAATAAGTTAACCAGATCAGACTGGAGGGACAAAGGGCCACGGGGCGAGAGCAGAGCAGAGCTGCAGGACGCGGAGAGCAGAGCAGAACTGCAGGACACAGAGAGCAGAACAGAACCGCAGGACACGGAGAGCAGAGCATAGCCGCAGGAAGCGGAGAGCAGAGCCGCTGGGTGTGGAGAGCAGAGCCGCAGGATGCAGAGAGAGGAGCTGCAAGTTGCAGAGAGCAGAGCTGCAGGACGCGGGAATCAGAGCAGAGCCGCAGGACATGGAGAGCAGAGCAAAACCGCAGGACGTGGAGAGCAAATTAGAACTGCAAACGTGGAGAGCAGAGCCGCTGGGTGTCGAGAGCAGAGCGCAGGATGCGGAGAGCGGAACCGCAGATTGCTGAGACCAGAGCAGAGCTGCAGGATGTGGAGAGCAGAGCCACTGGGTTCGGAGAGCAGAGCTGCAGGAGCGGGGAGCAGAGCAAGCTGCAGGTTGCTGAGGAGAGCCGCTGGGTGCCGAGAGCAGAGCAGATCCACAGGATGCAGAGAGCAGAGCAGAGCCGCAGGATGCGGGGAACAGAGCGGAGCCGCAGGTTGCAGAGCAGACACAAGGCTACAAACAGCTGAGGTGGGAAGGAAATGGACAAGGATACGAACAGGAACAAGAAACGGACTTAGTAAAGACAAGGATGGACACGTGAACAATTTCTGGACAAAGGATTCAGGCTTGGGTATGCAGCCCCAGGGAGGCAGAAAGCAAGACTCTAAGGCTGGTTTCACATTTGCGTTTTTTGCCGCTGCATTTTACCGCAAAAAAACGCATGCGTTTTTTTCCTATACTTAACATTAAAAACGCATGCGTTTTTTTTTGCATGCGTTTAGCCGCGTTTGACAACGCATGCGTTTTTTCCATGCTTGCGTTTTGTTGCGGAAATGCAACATGTAATAATTTCTAGAGGCGTTTTTTTTCGGCAAAAAAACGTATTGCTGTCTATGTAAACGCATGCGTTTTTAAGCACATGCGTTTGCGTTAAAAACGCATGCGTTTTTATAGAAAACAAGAATACACACTGATAAGCCACCCCCCACCATCAAGGTGATAAAGGGATCCAAACCCTAACCCTACCCCTAAAGCCGGTAATTCAATTGCCGGCTTTTCATTTCTCCTGCCTAAACCCGACATGATATGAGACATGGTTTACATACAGTAAACCATGTCATATCCCCCTATTTTTTGCATATTCCACACTACTAATGTTAGTAGTGTGTACGTGCAAAATTTCGGCGCTGTAGCTATTAATTTTAAGGGTTAAATCGCTGAAAAAATTGGCGTGGGCTCCCGCGCAATTTTCTCCGCCAGAGTGGTAAAGCCAGTGACTGAGGGCAGATATTAATAGCCTAGAGAGGGTCCACGGTTATTGGCCCCCCCTGGCTAAAAACATCTGCCCCCAGCCACCCCAGAAAAGGCACATCTGTAAGATGCGCCTATTCTGGCACTTGGCCACTCTCTTCCCACTCCCGTGTAGCGGTGGGATATGGGGTAATGAAGGGTTAATGTCACCTTGCTATTGTAATGTGACATTAAGCCAGATTAATAATGGAGAGGCGTCAATTATGACACCTATCCATTATTAATCCAGTTGTATGAAATGGTTAAAAAAACCACACACACAATATTGCAAAGTATTTTAACCCCTTAACGACCGCCGATACGCCTTTTAACGGCGGCCGCTAAGGGTACTTAAACCACAGCGCCGTTAATTAACGGCGCTGTGGAAAAAGTGAATAGCGCCCCCCAGAGTCAGATTTTCTCTGGGGTCTCGGTTGCCGAGGGTAGCCGAGACCCCAGAGAACATGATTCGGGGGGGTTTTACCGACCCCCGAGTTGCGATCGCCGGTAATTAACCGTTTACCGGCGGTCGCAACAAAAAAAAAAAAACGCAATTTGCCGTTTAATTTCTCTGTCCTCCGATGTGATCGCACATCGGAGGACAGAGAAATGTGGTCCCCGATGGCCCCCAATAGCCCCCCGATACTTACCTACCTCCCCCGGTGCTCCTCGTGGCTCCCGATGGGCGCCGCCATCTTTTTTCCGGGAAAAAATGGCGGGCGCACGCGCAGTGCGCCCGCCGCCCGGAAGATCTTTGGGGTCTCGGCTGCCGGGGGTAGCCGAGACCCCAAAGAACATGATCGGGGTCGGTTTGCACCGACCCCTGTTTTGCGATCGCCGGTAATTAACAGTTTACCGGCGACCGCAAAAAAAAAAAAAAAAAAGCGATCTGTAAGTCTCTGTCCTCTGATGTGATCGCACATCAGAGGACAGAGAAATAGGGGGATTCGGGGACCCTATGATACTCACCCGGTGTCCCTGGGTCCTCTTCTGTCTCCTCCTGCCGGCCGGCTTTTTCCTTATCAAAGTCCAGAAAAAAAGATGTGCACTCTGTTACTAAGTTGGTGCAGGCATGAACTAAGAGTCCAAGTAAGAGGAAAATCAGCCGCACTCAAATGGTTGAAACTTTTGCAAACTGTGTAGTTTCTTTATTCATATATACAAAAATATCACCAGGTGCTTATTTGGAAAATTATAGGTGGCGGGCCATTCAAGTCAGGTTAACGTTTCGACCAACATAGGTCTTTGTCAAAACCTCACTTCTGTCAAAGAGGTAAAGGAGAGAAGAGAGTGCCAATTCCCATAGGGCAGCTCTGGTGGAGATATGTGGAAGCGTGCCCACCAGGCGGACACGCTTCCACATATCTCCACCAGAGCTGCCCTATGGGAATTGGCACTCTCTTCTCTCCTTTACCTCTTTGACAGAAGTGAGGTTTTGACAAAGACCTATGTTGGTCGAAACGTTAACCTGACTTGAATGGCCCGCCACCTATAATTTTCCAAATAAGCACCTGGTGATATTTTTGTATATATGAATAAAGAAACTACACAGTTTGCAAAAGTTTCAACCATTTGAGTGCGGCTGATTTTCCTCTTACTTGGCTTTTTCCTTATGGCGGGCGCATGCGCAGTGCGCCCGCCATCTGCTGCCATCTGCTGGCCGGCAGGAGAGACGAGTTGGGGCTAAAATTAGGGTTAGGGTTAGGGCTAGGGTTAGAGTTAGGGTTAGAGTTAGGGTTAAAGTTAGGGTTAGGGCTAGGGTTAGGGCTAAATTTAGGGTTAGGGTTAGGGCTAGAGTTAGGGCTAGGGTTAGGGCTAAATTTAGGGTTAGGGCTAGGGTTAGGCTACTTTCACACTAGCGTATTTTGGCTTCCGTCGCAATGCGTCGTTGGAGAAAAAACGCATCCTGCAAAAGTGCTTGCAGGATGCGTTTTTTCTCCATTGGCTTGCATTAGCGACGCATTGCGACGGATTGCCACACGTCGCATCCGTCGTGCGACGGATGCGTCATGCTTTGGCGGACCGTCGGCACAAAAAAAGCTACATGTAACTTTTTTGTGCGACGTGTCCGCCATTTCCGACCGCGCATGCGCAGCCGGAACTCCGCCCCCGCCTCCCCGCACCTAACAATGGGGCAGCGGATGCGTTGAAAAAACAGCATCCGCTGCACCCGTTGTGCGGCGCTTACAACGCTAGCTTCGGTACGTCGGCCCGACACACTGCGATGGGCCGAGTACGATGCTAGTGTGAAAGTAGCCTTAGGCTTCTTTCACACTTGCGTCGGTACGGGGCGGTCGCAATGCGTCGGCCCGACGTACCGACGCACGTTGTGAAAATTGTGCACAACGTGGGCAGCGGATGCAGTTTTTCAACGCATCCGCTGCCCAGTCTATGTCCTGGGGAGGAGGGGGCAGAGTTACGGCCACGCATGCGCGGAAATGGCGGACGCGACGTACAAAAAAAAGGTTACATTGAACTCTTTTTGTGACGACGGGGCTAAAGTTATGGTTAGGGTTGGGGCTAAAGTTAGGGTTAAGGTTGGGGCTAAAGTTAGGGTTAGAGTTGGGATTAGGGTTACGGGTGTGTTGGATTTAGGGTTTTGATTAGGGTTATGGTTAGGGTTGAGATTAGGGCTGTTTTGGGGTTAGGGTTGTGATTATCATTAGGGTTGCGATTAGGATTATGGATCGGGTTGAGATTAGGGTTAGGGTGTGTTGGAGTTAGGATTGGAGTTATAATTTGGGGGTTTCCACTGTTTAGGTACATCAGGGGGTCTCCAAACACAACAGCCAATTTTGCGCTAAAAAAGTCAAATGGTGCTCCCTCCCTTCTGAGCTCCGCCGTGCGCCCAAACAGTGGTTTACCCCCACATATGGGGCATCAGCGTACTCGGGATAAATTGGACAACAACTTTTGGGGTCCAATTTCTCCTGTTACCCTTGTGAAAATAAAAACTTGGGGGCTAAAAATCTTTTTTGTGGGAAAAAAAAATATTTTTTTATTTTCGCTACTCTGCATTATAAACTTCTGTGAAGCACTTGAGCATTCAAAGTTCTCACCACATATCTAGATAAGTTCCTTAGGGGGTCTAGTTTCCAAAATTTTGTCACTTTTGGGGGGTTTCTACTGTTTAGGTACATCAGGGGCTCTGCAAACACAACATAACACCCACAGACAATTCTATTAAAGTCTGAATTCCAAAATGGCGCTCCTTCTCTTCCGAGCTCTGCCGTGTGCCAAAACAGTGGTTTACCCCCACATATGGGGTACCAGCATACTCAGGACAAATTGGACAACAACTTTTGGAGTCCAATTTCTCTTGTTACCCCTGTGAAAATAAAAACTTGGGGGCTAAAAAATCTTTATTGTTAAAAAAAATATATTTTTTATTTTCATGACTCTGCATTATAAACTTCTGTGATGCACTTGGGCATTCAAAGTTCTCACTACACATCTAGATAATTTCCATGGGGGGTCTAGTTTCCAAAATGGGGTCACTTTTGGGGGGTTTCTACTGTTTAGGCACATCAGGGGCTCTCCAAACGCGACATGGCGTCCGATCTCAATTCCAGTCAATTTTGCATTGAAAAGTCAAATGGCACTCCTTTGCTTCCGAGCTCAGCCATGCGCCCAAACAGTGGTTTACCCCCATATATGGGGTGTCGGCGTACTCAAGACAAATTGTACAACAACTTCTGGGGTCCATTTTCTCCTGTTACCCTTGGTAAAATAAAAATTTGGAGGCAAAAAGATCATTATTGTAGAAAAAATTCGATTTTTTTATTTTCACGGCTCTACGTTATAAACTTCTGTGAAGCACCTGGGGGTTTAAAGTGCTCACCACACATCTAGATAAGTTCCTTAAGGGGTCTAGTTTCCAAAATGGTGTCATTTGTGGGGGGTCTCCACTGTTTAGGCACATCAGCGGCTCTCCAAACGTGACATGGCGTCCGATCTCAATTCCAGCCAATTCTACATTGAAAAAGTAAAACGACACTCCTTCTCTTCCAAGCTCTGCGGTGCGCCCAAACAGTGGTTTAACCCCACATATGGGGTATCGACGTACTCAGGAGAAATTGCACAACAACTTTTGTGGTCTAATTTCTCCTGTTACCCTTGTGAAAATAAAAATTTGGGGGCAAAAAGATCATTTTTGTAGAAAAAATGTGATTTTTTATTTTCACGGCTCTACGTTATAAACTTCTGTGAAGCACTTGGGGGTTCAAAGTGCTCACCACACATCTAGATAAGTTCCTTAAGGGGTCTAGTTTCCAAAATGGTGTCACTTGTGGGGGGTTTCCACTGTTTAGGCACATTAGGGGCTCTCCAAACGCGACATGGCGTCCGATCTCAATTCCAGCCAATTCTGCATTGAAACAGTCAAACGGTGCTCCTTCACTTTCAAGCTCTGCGCTGCGCCCAAACAGTGGTTTACCTCCACATATGGGGTATCAGCGTACTCAGGAAAAATTGCACAACAAAATTTGTGGTTAAATTTCTGTTTTTACACTTGTGAAAATTAAAAAAAATGGTTCTGAAGTAAAATGTTTGCAAAAAAAAGTTAAATGTTCATTTTTTTCTTCCACATTGTTTCAGTTCCTGTGAAGTACGTAAAGGGTTAATAAACTTCTTGAATGTGGTTTTGAGCAGCTTGAGGGGTGCAGTTTTTAGAATGGTGTCACACTTGGTTATTTTCTATCATATAGACCCCTCAAAATGACTTCAAAGGTGATGTGGTCCCTAAAAAAAACATGGTGTTGTAAAAATGAGAAATTGCTGGTCAACTTTTAACCCTTATAACTCCCAAACAAAAAAAAAATTGTTTCCAAAATTGTGCTGATGTAAAGTAGACATGTGGGAAATGTTATTTATGAACTATTTTTTTGTGACATATCTCTCTGATTTAAGGGCATAAAAATACAAAGTTTGAAAATTGCAAAATTTTAAAAATTTTCGCCATATTTCCATTTTTTTCATAAATAATCGCAATTAATATCGAAGGAATGTTACCACTAACTTGAAGTACAATATGTCACGAAAAAACAATCTCAGAATCAGCGGGATCCGATAAAGCGTTCCAGAGTTATAACCTCTTAAAGTGACACTGGTCAGAATTGTAAAAATTGGCTCGGTCATTAAGTACCAAATTGGCTCTGTCACTAAGGGGTTAATGAAATAAACACACAGGTTGTTGTAATATTTTATTGCTCTCTCAATCCACCTGAAGACCATCGTTCTGTAACAAATTAAAAATAATAAACCAACAATATACATACCTTCCGTAGATCTGTAACGTCCCACGATGTAAATCCATCTGAAGGGGTTAAAATATTTTACAGACAGGAGCTCTGCTATAATGCAGCTGTGCTCCTGCCTGTAAACCCCGGGGAATGAAGGTAATGTAGGTCAATGACCTATAGTTACCTTCAGTCGCGGTGATGCGCCCTCTGCTGGATGTCCTCATATGACGTCGAGCGTGGGAAAACACAGTTCCCAATGTGTTACATGTGATACTGCCAAGGATTTAGCAGCAGATTAGCTGTGGATTTCACCTGGTGCACTGTAGATCCCCAACAAGTTTACAGTTGACATATTTTGCTTGGAAAACTATTCCACATCTGTTCAATATTATTTTCCTGAACCTTATTCACATGATTTTTTGCAGACATAATGAATACATGTCCAGTTCTCCAGTAATCAGGATCACCGCATGGATCTATACATTGACGCTTTTTGCCGCTGTTAGATTTTCATCCTGATGCTCGTTAATCACTGTGCTGTCTGACATCCTCCTAATAGGCAGCTTCTATGGAGGAGTCTGACATGACACATCTGTTTACAAGCTCTCTTTTATGAAAACCCTCTGTCAGTTCTGTCTATTCTCCTCGCCTGCAGATGATGAATGCTACGAGGATGTGATCTGAAGATATTTGCATTAGGCCAGTAACCCTGTCAAAATAATAATAGTATTCACGGACCTCCAGCTTCCCAGTGATAGTAAGTGTGCACTGAAATCAGATGTCAACTTCAGCCGGAGAGATCTAGGTAGTAATGGTGCAGCTTGTAACCACCGTGAGACAGCACTGCGCCATACCAGTATCATACCCAGACAGGTGTAGCTGCGCCTAGTGATTATCAGCCCACACTTTCACTTGTGACATACTGTATGTAACGGGTGGTGCGGCTGTGGCCAAGGGTCACATCTGCACCCCTCCATGCTACAGGAAAATGGGGATCCTGGCTGGGTGTATGCTGTTACCGTAGTAATACGCCAGTGCAGGCCGCATGGTGCCGCATGACATGACAGGCCAGGACCCAACCTAGTAGAGATGAATGAGGGACACCAGAATCCAAAAATAAACTTTTCTTTACTGAGCAAACCGATAAGAAGTATATACATGCGATAACAGGCATAATACTTAAAGAATATATCTTCTGCATAATCCAGAGGCAGGAACTTCACAGTTACACATGGGGGTACATTACTTCCATTACATGTTACACTAGACCAACAAACCATTATGGGAATCTCCATCTTCCCTTCATGCGAGAAACTCTCCGCAAGGTTCCTCGTGGCACGTGTCTCTCTGAGCAGCTGCAGTCACCTGAATGGCTGCTCTGCACGGCTCTTCTCGGCGTGCGCTCCTCTATGTGCCAGCCGAAGTGAGGATCGCCGTGGTAGTCTCTGTTCCACACGGTGCAGCTGTGCGTCTATCAGTAATGGAGGACGCACCTCAGGGTCCTGCACCTGGCCCCCGTTTCTCCGTTTCAGCACAGCACTCTGTCTAGCCTGGCGCACGGCGCTATGAACACACACTGTCTCTCTGGAGAGCTCGCTTCATCTCTGCCGCGGCTCATCTCCGCACTGTCTTTCACGCTGCGGAGCGCGCCGTACGCCAGCCTCTGCACTCACTGCCGGCGGGAAACTAACTGTTTCTTTGCGTGCTTTCTCCTCACTGCCTGGCTTAGCCAAGCCCCCTCTTCCCAGGTCATGGGGCCTGTCCTGTCACCTATTCTTTCCCCTGGGCAACATGGGATGCAGCCTCAGCAGTTCCAGACATGATGCAGGCACCTGAAGCCCGGTCTTCCTCCTTACACACAGCACGCATCAGACATGTCACATAAGAGCAATGCGCATATCAGACACATCACACAAGCACAGTGCACACATCCGAAATATCACACAAGTGCAATGCACACAGCAGACATATCACAGAAGTACAATGTACAAATCAGACATGCCACGCCAGCATAGCGCATGCATCAGACACATCACACAAGTGTAACAAGAAGCCATGAGACCTCTGGAAAACTTGTGCAGGATGTGCCATTAATGAGGAGAGACTTCCATTTGCTGGCTAGCCAAAATCAAGCAGAACCAAAGTGTACTGTAAGATTTGCAGGGGGAATGACCTCGTGTGCTGTACTTGATCAGGTGACCCACATGAAGGACTTCACTGATATAAAGCCCCTGCACACCCAACCACGAAGAGATTTGGCACCCGAGAAGAGAGCAGAGCAGATGTGCTCCAAAGACACTCCGCTGAGACAAACGTGACAGGCCTCAGTGGGAAGTCTGCGCCACCCTGGTGCCGGTCACCACCTGGCAAGGTCTGAACTCCCCTGGAAGATATCAGCAATTACTGCTTACGTTGAAAAATATTTAGAATTGAGAGTCCTCAGTGGTTGATACCTTTTAATGGCTAACTGAAAAGATGGTAACAAATTGCAAGCTTTCAAGACTACGCAGGTCCCTTCATCAGGCATAGACTTACGCTTACACTGGTCAGAGCTAGGATTTGCACCCTGCGCTGGTCAAGCCTCCAGGGCCCGACTATGCCTGTCAAGAGCTGAAGCCTAGTCCTCTTTACCTCGAGCCTGAGAGACTTCCACTGACGGTCAAGCTGAGAAGTGTCGTGCGGAGACTGGGGCAGGAGAGGAACCCTTGTGATTGTGGAGGAACAGTGCGAATCAGCAAATCCATCACTTCCAGCTATCACCTACGGTACCGTGGTCAGCTGGGACTAGGAGTATAATAATAATAATTTTATTTCTATAGCGCCAACATATTCTGCAGCACTCTACATTTTAGCGGGGACTTCTACAGACAATAGACATTACAGCATAACAATGAACACATAGATCTGAAACTGAACCTGTCAAAAACTGAACTCTTCGTGTTCTCTCCCTCTACTGACCTACCTTTGCCTGACATTGCCATCTCCGTGTGCGGTTCCACCATTACTCCAAAGCAACATGCCCGCTGCCCTGGTCATCCTTGATTCCAAGCTTTCATTCACCCCCCACATCCGATCACTGGCTCGCTCTTCTTATCTGCATCTCAAAAACATTTCTAGAATTCGCCCTTTTCTTACTTTCGACTCTGCAAAAACTCTTACTGTTTCACTTATTCATTCCCGTCTGGACTATTGTAACTCTCTACTAATCGGCCTCCCTCTTACCAAACTCTCCCCGCTCCAATCTGTCCTGAATGCTGCAGCCAGGATCATATTCCTCACCAACCGTTACACTGATGCCTCTACCTTGTGCCAGTCATTACACTGGCTACCCATCCACTCCAGAATCCAGTACAAAACTACTACCCTCATCCACAAAGCACTCCATGGCTCAGCACCACCCTACATCTCCTCTCTGGTCTCAGTCTACCACCCTACCCGTGCCCTCCGCTCCGCTAATGACCTCAGGTTAGCATCCTCAATAATCAGAACCTCCCACTCCCGTCTCCAAGACTTTACACGTGCTGCGCTGATTCTTTGGAATGCACTACCCAGGTTAATACGATTAATCCCCAATCCCCACAGTTTTAAGCGTGCCCTAAAAACTCATTTGTTCAGATTGGCCTACCGCCTCAACGCATTAACCTAACTATCCCTGTGTGGCCTATTAAAAAAAAAAAAAAAAAAACATAATCAGGTTCCTCACATCATGTTCTCATACACTTTATGCAGTTAATAGCACTCTGTGTCTGTACTGCTACACACTTAGGCAGTTAACTGGTTCATGCAGCTTTACATGAACACCCGAGCCTTACACTATGGCTGGTCCAAATAACTAAAGCAATTGTTACCATCCACCTCTCGTTTCTCCCCTTTTCCTCATAGTTGGTAAGCTTGCGAGCAGGGCCCTCATTCCTCCTGGTATCTATTTTGAACTGTGATTTCTGTTATGCTGTAATGTCTATTGTCTGTACAAGTCCCCTCTATAATTTGTAAAGCTCTGCGGAATATGTTGGCGCTATATAAATAAAATTATTATTATTATAGATCAAAACAGATACCAAGAGGAATGAGGGCCCTGCTCGCAAGCTTACAATCGATGAGGAAAAAGGGGAGAGTATAGGTTTGAAGGTTGGTGCATAGGAGGCTTAATGGGCTTTAATAGACTACGTCAGGAAAAGACTTGTGGCTTAGCGGGAATACCCAGTGACCCTCAGTAGGGCTAGAGCTTTGAGTGACAACTCACGTGGTGACTCCCAAGACTGGGCACACCACCTTTTTGAAAAGGACACTAACGTTAAGTAGTGAAAATCTTTCTTGTTTATTATAAACCTGTTGTTATTCCCTCCATTGTTAAATTGCATAGTTACTAACTCAAATTGTTTAAAAGTTACGGTTGTATATAAACATCATTATATCAACCCCTGGCTATTTGCGCCTTGTGATCTCTGTTCTTTGAATCCAGGTACCTGCATTACATTTGGTGTAGTCATCAGGATGCAACACTCAGATACAGAGATGGTGGACCAGTGTGTTAGGCTAAGTTCACATTTGCGTATGGGTCCACAGCGTATCGTCTGCATGCGTAAACGCATGCAAACGCATGTGTACGCAGCGTTTTTACCCGCATGCTCTTACGCATGACGTAAAAAAAATGCTGCGATTGCATACTTTTGTATGCGTTTTTGCATGCGTTGGCGTTGTTACCATGCGTATGGTATTTCACAATGGGCGTGGCTTATGGGTTTTCTATATATAGATACACTGCACAGCAGAAATTCGCTTCTTTGGATACTGGATGCTGCTGCAAGATGGAGAGCATGAAGAGCTTCAATATGATTCTGGATTTATCTTTGAAATTGGCTTTTGCTTTCGCTGTGGCTTGTGAGGAAGAAAGGATTAGAGAAAGACGGAAAAGACGTCGTCGTCGCCTTTGGAAACACCCCATTGTTGAACTTCGACAAAGTCATGGAGCCTACCACTCATTGTACACAGAGCTTCATGAAAACCTGGTTAAGTTTTTTGACTGCATCAGGATGTCGGAACAGAGCTTCGATGCCTTGCTACAACGTGTCCGACGATCCATCAGCAGGCAGGACACCCAACTACGTAGAGCAATTCCTGCTGAGGAACGTCTGTTGGTGACCATAAGGTACATAATTTTGAACAACAAATACCTGTCATTACTATTATTGTTAGAAAAGCCATGTACTGATTTATTTGTTCTTTGTCTGTTCCACAGAATCCTGGCTACCGGAGAGACCTTAAGATCTCTACATTTTCAGTTTCTAATTGGACTGTCCACCCTTTCTGGGATTGTTGGAGACACCTGTCGTGCATTGTGTGACGTTCTGCGTGCCGACTTCCTCCCCCAACCCACAGTTGAACTGTGGCTGCAAAATGCAGCAATATTCTATGAAGTGTGTAATTTTCCTAACTCTGTGGGAGCTGTGGATGGCAAACATATTCGGATTCTGAAACCTGCAGGAAGTGGATCTGAGTACTTCAATTATAAAAAATACTTTTCCATTGTTCTGAAGGCAATTGCGGATGCTGAATGTCGACTTGTCGCCGTTGGCTCATTTGGACGAGGAAATTACTCACAGACTATCAAAAACTCTGACTTGAGACAACGATTGTATGGGAATGATTTTAATTTTCCCCCGCCACAACCTTTTCCTAACACTGAAAGACCGCCAATGCCGTTTGTTATTGTTGGTGATGAGGCCTTTCAAATGTGTGGCAACCTCCTAAAACCGTACTCAAGTCGGGCCTTGAGTCACACAAAAAGGATTTTCAACTACCGACTGACAAGGGCACGAAGAACTGTGGAGTGTGGCTTTGGTTTGCTGGCATCTAAATGGCGCATTTTGGGAACAGCCATCAATCTAAAAAAGAGACAATTGATGAGGTTGTGAAAGCATGTGTTGTTCTGCATAACTACATCCTGTCAAAAGAGCAACCCCACTTTTAACTTGAGGAAACTGTTAATACCACATTGCAGGATTACCAACATCACCCTCTGAGGACTACAGTAGAAGTTGCCTCAATGAGGGATACATTTTCAGCCTATTTTGTTTCTGATAGTGGATGTGTGTCATGGCAAGAAGAAATGGTTAAACCTGTAAATAAAATGTACCTGTAATGTTATGTACTTGTAATGTTATGTACCTGTAATGTTTTCTGACTAATATTAAGACCTTGAATCTAACTTGTATAATAAACACCTCAACTGTTACAACTGTTCATACTTCACTCAACAACACACACATGGTTAAATAAAGAGATAAAGAAAACACAATGAGATCGGTATTGTGAATCAAAACAATGTTTACTAACAGAAATAAAAAATGTACAATTTTTTTTTAAAAAGGAAAAATGACTAATTACTTTTGGGGTCTGTGGGAGGGAGTAACATGGTGGATCAGGGGGGTGTCGGGCTGTGATGGTAGGTTAGGAGTGGTTGGGGAAGTTGTTACAGGGGAAGTATAAGACTATTGGAGGATAGGGTCAGACACATTGGGGGAAGACACATTGGGGGAAGAGGACACATTAGAAGTGGAAAACAACTTGGAAGGGATTGACACATTGGAAGGGAAAGAACGAAGCAAAGGTGTGGACAGACTAGAAAACACAGACACATTAGGAGGTGAGGGTTAAGGGAGTGCAAGTAATATTTTTTCCCAGTTTTTTCTCCTCCGGGACTTTGTTTTTTGTTTTTTTGCGCTTTTTTTCCCTTGTGCTGTGTTGGTGGAGGAGAAGTGTGGGCTGCTGCACTCGTCTTGATGGTGGAACCGGACAGCTGGGCTGCTGCACTAGGCTGCGTGGTGGTGGATGTGGATGGCTGGTCTTCTGCACTCGGCTGCATGGTGACGCTTGGGATTCTTGGAAGTGTAATGTCCAGCGGTGGTGGTGGTAGATAAGTCCCTTGGTGAGTCAGTGCAGGCGGATTCTGCCACAGCTGCTGTCCTGGAGCTTGCTGCTCTGTGAAGAATGAACTTTGTGCCTGCTGCTGATATCGGGACCGCTGCATGGCCTCAGTATAAGCATCCTGACAGGCCTTCATAACAAACAGCTGGAGATCAGGACTAAGGTGTTCCGTCACGCCCCGTTCTATAGTGGAAAAATAATGTCATGCCGGTCTATTAAGGTCGCCTTCCAGGCAGTCAAGGCATTTGTGGACTTCCTGGAACAGTGTGTTCACATGAGTGAACCCACTATCCATCCTATCCACAACCACCTTCATCCCAGCCTGGAAGACCGAGCTTAAGTGAATAAACTCGGGCATGACCGACCTCTCCCAGGCCCTCTGCCGCTGGCCAAGTAAAGTTGTGGCAAAGGGCTGGGAGAGAGGAAAACCAGAAGGACTGGCTTCCTGTTCCCCAGCCTGTGAAGCCTGCCTGGCTGATGCATCGCTGGTGGATGATTGGGATATTTCCGGTTTGTTGTCTGGTCGATGAGGGGCCGCACCAACAGAGGAAGATCCAGGTTCTACAGTGCTGCTCCAGGTTCTGTGTGGAAATGAAATAAAAAGAGACTATTACAAAAAAGAAAAAAATTAAATAATAGTGAAAGACAACACAAAAGATACTCACGTTCGCTGAGCAACCACTGGCTTCAGAAAAGAAAGCTGGTTATGATACTTGTATTTTCTGATTTTTCGAGCTGCACCACTTCGAACCCGAATCTCCTCTCTCATGTCCTTATTGAAGCGATCCTTCATCAAACACCAACGAACTTTTACTCTCTTCTCTGTGAAGGGGGAAGAAAAAAAAATTGTTGAAAGACAGCAAAATTTACAGAAAAACAGACGCGGCCAAAATAGCAATACTTACCAAAATCCTTTCTGACTTTTGGAGTTGTATGGTCCCAATCATCCAGCAGCGATCTGGCCACTTCTTCCCAGAGTCGCCGGATCAAGACTGAGTCGGAATGATTCCGATCACGGGGGTCCCACAATGCTGCTCGCTCTTGCACAGCTTGAATCAGTAGGTCATTTTCTATGTCATGTTGTGGAACCTAGAGATGAAATAAAAAAAAGAATTTGTTAGTAAAAGTGACAACAAATTCAATAAAAACTCTGATAAAGGATACTTATGGATCACCCCCACGCAAGGGCAATGGGGTACTCGGCACCGGGTCCTTCGGTTCGGGGGATGTCACGGTGGCCCGACCCAGTCCGTGGCCCTTTGAGGGACGTCCAATGAAAGGAAAAGTTTATATGAATGTTCGTGACGCCACCTGTGGTATTCGGTCAGGGTAACGGACGCTGCTTAGGGGTCCGCTGGGGTGATGTTATGGCAGCTAGATGGTATACCTTCCCACAGGTGAAGTGTATCCCCAGGGCTTCCCAAAGTGTAGATGGTAAATGGTGAGAGGCGCGGTGAATAACGAGGACACAAGGTTGCAGTCTCTTTACCTTTTACTGAAGGCTTCAGTGTCCACAGTGCCAGGCGCTGGATCACGGGGTTCGCAGAGTCCGGCCGGTCCGAAGGCAAATCCAGAGTCTCCTTATTCAGGTGGAATGCAATAGCCTTCCTATGCACCCAGTAACTCAGTAGGTCCTCACTTGCTTATGCTGTAATGAAGTCCTCACTGCTGTTACTCTTCTCTCTGTTCCCCGTGGTCGTATAGAACAAAACCCGTATGACTGGGATGGCCTGAGGCTTGTTTATAGGGACACTAGAGACGCCCCGACCCCCACAAGTTACCACCGTGTCTTCTTAGGTATTTTAGGTCAGGCAGCCAACTTGGAATTGACTGTCCTGCCAGTCTCTGAAGTAATGGCGTAGAGCACTTTACTCCTTCGGTATCCTGGCTACTGGAACGCGCACCAGAAGGATGCAGCTCCTCACGTCTACTATCCTCCCTGGTATCCACTTGTTGCTATGCCTTCTTTTCTCACTCACTAGAACACGCTTCCTTTCAATGTCTCTTTCTTTAGATGCTGCCGCAATGGGTGCAGGCGCAGCTCCGTGCATCTTCCTGTTCCTCAGACCGTAGTCTGGATCTGGCTGGAACCCACTCCAGCCAGCTTCTGTCTGATGCTCACTGGATCGCATCCAGCTCGCTTCTCCCTCACTTCCTAACCAACCCACCAGTTTTACCTAACTGTGAGGAGTGGCCTAATAGATAGAACCTTTGCTCCCCCTAGTGGACTGGAGTGTGAAGTGTGTGGTGTGGCTGTGATACCTGAACAGGAGATCTCCTTTATTGCCATCAGACGTAATATCACTCTCCCTGGTGGAAGAATGACACTACTACAACGACCAGGACTCTGGGGCGCTGCACTTACACCCCGTCTTTCCTCCTCAGAAACTTGTGGCCGACGACCTTGGGAAGAATCATTTCCACTTGAGTGCTCCTGATCTTCTGCAGTGTCAGGTACCTGTAAAGAAAATACATGATTTAACACATGTCTAGCATTCACAGTTAATACATACCAATCAGTAAATCAAATGTGATTACATAATCGGTGTCATGGCCACTTTCGGAACCTTCAGTGGAGGACATGTTGTAAGAGCAGGCAGCAGTCAAATGATACGGGACGGTAGCAGCTGGACCAGGACGGCAGCAGCGGGACCAAGACGGCAGCAGTGGGACCAAGACGGCAGCACCGGGACCAAGACATCAGCACTGGGACCAAGGCAGCAGCACCTAATCTACAAGGAATGGGGAAAAAAAGGAATGGAAAAAAATCTGTACGGAGTACAGAGCGCAAAGATGACAGAAAGACATTTTCACATCTTCTATACTTACATATAGACGGCTGCACTGGGACCAAGACAGTAGCACTGGGACCAAGACAGCGGCACCGGGATGGCAGCAACAAACAGTCTAGAAGCAACAGTAAAAAGTACAAAGTACAGAATGCAGTAAGAGACATATAGACATTTTCAAAGCTTCTGTACTTACATTCAGAGTCTTCTGCCTTCATCCAATGTCCCTTGCCCGCATCCAGAGTCTTCAGCCTTCATCAAATGTCCTGTGCACGCATCCAGAGTCTTCTGCATTCTTCCAATGTCCTGTGGCCACATCAAGAGTCTAAGAGAGTAATGGACTTCCTGTCTCCAGACCACCTTTTATACAGCTGGCAATTTTCAGGTGGTTACATCATTTCCAAGGGAAAATTTGTCAGAAGTATGCATGTGTATTGAACCCAAGTGTATGCATGTCCTTGCGTAATAATGCATTCCCATAGACAGTAATGCGTTTTTTTGACGCAATCATCCGCAATCGTCCTTGAGAAATATTTGCCGCCTTAAAAAATGCAACATGTTACGTTCGCCGGACCCTGCCACACACCTCCAAATGACGCATGCGTATGGAGCACCCCCACATGAAGGGCAATGGGGTACTCGGTACCGGGTCTTTCAGTTCGGGGGATGTCACGGTGGCCTGACCCGGTCCGTGGCCCTTTGAGGGGCGTCCAATTAAAAGGTCTTATTTGTCTAGTGTTCGTGACGCCACCTGTGGTATTCGGTCAGGGTGACCGACGCTGCTAGGGGTCCACTGGGGTGATGGAATGGCAGCTAGATGTTGTAACTTCCCACAGGTGAAGTGTGTCCCCAGGGCTTCCCTTGATGAGTAGATGGTAATAGTGTGGGTCGCAGTAAATGACGAGGACACAGGGTTGTAGTCTCTTTACCTCTTTACTGAAGGCTTCAGCATCCGCAATCCAGAGCACTGCTAACAGGGCTGGCTGAGACCGGCCGGTCCGAAGGCACATCCAGAGTTCCCTTTGCAGGTGGAAATCAGCAGCCTTCCTACTAGCGCCTGTGTGTTGTAGTACCTCCCTGCTGAGCACCACGGGATAGTCCTCACAACTGTCGTGTATGTTTCTGTTCTTTCTCTCCGTCCCCCAGATGGTTTGGATAGGACGCACCCGTATGACGGGGTAGGCCTGGAGTTATTTTATAGGGACCCTAGAGACGCCCCTCTCCCACAATTGCCTCCGTTGTCTTCATTAGGTGTAAAGGTGAGACAGCCAACCTAGAGTTAACTGCCCTGCCGTAGTTCAAAGTAATGCGTAGAGTCTATTACTTCCTCGGCGTTCCGGCCGCCGGCTACGCGCCTCAGAAGGATGTTGCTGATCTTGGAGCACGACTCTTCTGGTTCTATCTCCTTTGTGCTGTGATCTCGTTTCTCACTTCTCCACAATATACTTCGCTTCGTGTCCTTTCTTAGGATGCCGCCGCAATGAGGTGCAGGCACGGCTCCATAACGATCTGTCTTGTGCTAGGCCACTGCCAGGATCCCACCCCTGACAGGGACCTCCCTGAATCTTCCCAAGCAACGCTCTCTCTCACTAGATGTTACCCGGGCAAAACCCAGTCAGCTTCTTCCTAACTTCCTATCCGACTCCCAGTTTTACCAGAGTGTGAGGAGTGGCCTAATACATAGAACCTTTTGCTCCCCCTGGTGGCCGGAGTGTGAAGTGTAGTGTGTGACTGTGATACCTGGTCAGGTGAACCAGGGGTCCGATGGTGTGTGGCAGAGATGATGGTATGTCGATGAATAAATGGAAGAGACAAATTATAAGTCTTTACCTGGTTTACTGTAGGTTGCTGGCCACAGTCCAGGGTACCAGGCACGGATGATGGTGGTCTGGCCAGCTCAGTGGCAAGTGAGAGTTCTCTTGTACCAGTAGAGGTCCATGAGCCTTTCCAACTAGCGCCTTTCAAGGAGAGGTCCCTGCTGCCTGACGCTTCCTACAGGGTCCTCCAGTTTCCCCCTGTCCTGGGATAGGTACCTGCACGACGGGCAGCTTGAGCCTTTTTACAGGGACTCTAATATGCCCCGGCTTTCTCAGGTGCTGCTGCGTCTCAGGCATGGTGCGGGCAGGTAACATGTAGTGTCATGCCCTCCGGTTCTGCTCTGTGTCCTAGAGTCCCACAAAAGCCTTGGGCTCCCGATTCCCGACTACTGTGCTCCAGCTCCGAGGGTGCCCTGGCACAGTTCCCCTCTGAGATCTGCCTCTCCTGTGCTCCTTCCCTTCCGGCTGCTCCACATGCAACCCAACAAGTTACTCCTTCATAGAGGCTGCAGCTCCCTCGCGGCTGCCAGGCCTCTCTGTCTGCACTCAGTTTCACACTTCCTTCTTCTATCTCCTCCTCCAGGTCAGGAAACATAAAGCCTGGGGAAGCTCCCCTGAATCCGGGTGCTGAGCTCCCCCTCCTGGCCTGCATTCAGAATGTGTTGCATGTGTGTGCCTTACCTGGAGAAGAGAACTCCTTTGCCTCTGAGTATGACATCACCTTCCCCGAAGGAAAAGCAACATCACTGCAGCAACCGGTAGCCTGGGGTGCTGCACGTGACGCATGCGGATTGATGCAGATCGTACGCTGCACACACAGACGCAAATGTGAACCCAGCCTTATTCGGCAATTATTTATTTTGTTTTTTATAGGTTTAACAACAAAAAATTAGCATCACAATAATAACATGCAATGCATCGAGGTGCCCTGATGTAAATACACTTAAAAACAGCTACAAAAATTATAAAACTGGCACAAAAATGGGCATCAAAGTGGGCACCAAAGGTCTTTAATGAAAGGGTTAAATGACTTTGGGCCACTGATATCACTGCAGACATATAGAACAGAGAGCCCCACATCAAAACCAGGTCTCTCCAGCCAGGTCCAAAGGCGTTCTGGGCATCAGAACTGGCATCAAAGTGGTCAGACAGTCGATTTTGGCCATTTGAATAAGTAACTGGGGTTTTTAAGGGGTTAAATGACTTTGGGCCACTGATCTTACACTATGAATACACAGATAGTGATGCCCTGCATTAAACCCAGGTCCCGCTAGCCTGGCCCAAATGGGTTCTGGGAATCAGAAATGTCATCAAAGTGGGAAAACAGCCTATTTTCACACATTTGAATAAGTAACTGATGTTTTTAAGGGGTTAAATGACTTTGGGCCACTGATCTCACACTAAGAATACACAGATAGTGATGCCCTGTATCAAACCCAGGTCCCTCTAGCCTGGCCCAAATGGGTTCTGGGCATCAGAACTGGCATCAAAGTGAGCAAACGGCCCATTCTCACAGATTTGAATAAGTTACGGAAGGGAACTGAAGGTAACTGTGGCTAGTCGCTGTAAACAATGTTTCTGTTTATTTTCACTTTCACCCCTATAATCCTTCACTTTCTGCTAACTCCCTTAATCCCTACACCTAGTAAGGAACTGTTCATCTCTTCTTCAATCCTCCCCATCATCTCACCTCCTCCTCAGAACTGTTCCTCAACATACAATCCTCTGTCTCAAAGCATAGCATGTTTGAACTGTGATATCAGTGGCCCCAAGTCATTTAACTCCTTAATAACATCAATTACTTATTTAAATCTGTGAATATGGGCTGATTGCCCACTTTGATGCCATTTCTGATGCCCAGAACACATTTGGGCCAGGCAATAGGGACCTGGGTTTGATGCGGGGCATCCCTGTGTATTTTTAGTGTGAGATCAGTGGCCCAAAGTCATTTAACCCCTTAAAAACATCAGACTTATTCAAATGTGTGAAAATGGGCTGTTTGCCCACTTTGATGCCAGTTCTGATGCCAAGAACCCATTTGGGCCAGGCTGCAGAGACCTGGTTTTGATGTTGGGCTCCCTGTTCTATATGTTTGCACTGTGATATTAGTGGCCCAAAGTCATTTAACTCCTTAAGAACATCAATTACTTATTCAAATCTGTGAAAATGGGCTGTTTGCCCACTTTGATGCCTGTTCTGA
The DNA here is from genome assembly GCF_051348905.1 of Ranitomeya variabilis. NCBI lineage: Eukaryota > Metazoa > Chordata > Amphibia > Anura > Dendrobatidae > Ranitomeya > Ranitomeya variabilis. Next base: position 1,052,664,394 of record NC_135232.1, on the reverse strand, counting down.
TGTCCAGAACCCATTTGGGCTAGGCTGGATGGACCGGGTTTGATGTGGGCATCACTATCTATGTATTTTTAGTGTGAGATCAGTGGCCCAAAGTCATTTAACCCCTTAAAAACATTAGTTACTTATTCAAATCTGGAAAAATAGGCTGTTTTCCCACTTTGATGCCAGTTCTGATGCCCAGAACGCATTTGGGCCAGGCTGTAGATACCTGGTTTTGATGTGGGGCGCACTGTTCTATATGTCTGCAGTGTGATATCAGTGGCCCAAAGGCATTTAACCCTTTAAATAACGACCTTCGGTGTCCACTTTGATGCACATTTTTGTGCCAGTTTTATAATTTTTGTAGCTGTTTTTAAGTGTATCAGGGCTCCTCGCTGCATTGTATGTTATTATTCTGATGCTTATATTTTGTTGTTAAACCTATAAAAAAAACACAAAAGAAAAAATTGACGGATAAGAAACTAACGAATAAGAAACCAACTTCAGCTCCAAATAATAAGAAAACAACTTCAGCCTCCTTAAGTTCCTTTTGCCCACGTGACTCTTCCTACCATGGGCTGGCCCAAATAGTTAACCTTATCCACTGGATAGGTGTGTGGCAGGCCATAAAATAGATGAATCAGCATTTAAAACAGTAGAATGCATTATATAACCATAGCATTTCCAAGCCGGTGTGGGCAGCTTCTCTACTCCTTTAAACATACATACAGTGGAAGATGAAAGTTTACGTTCTTTCACCAATGTTCAAAACTATTCAACCTAGTATATAATCAATATGTTATAATCAAGGTGTTTCAGGGTGTTGCCCCTCCTCAGTGCAAAGTCGGAGATCTGATTTGGCTAGGTGAGAGGCCTCTGAGTAGGCTCTAAGGTGTAATGTTTCTCCTTATAGAGAGTGACAAGCCTGACATTCCAGCACATGTCGGGAAATTACATAGTTACATAGTAAGGCCGAAAAAAGACATTTGTCCATCCAGTTCAGCCTATATTCCATCATAATAAATCCCCAGATCTACGTCCTTCTACAGAACCTAATAATTGTATGATACAATATTGTTCTGCTCCAGGAAGACATCCAGGCCTCTCTTGAACCCCTCAACTGAGTTCGCCATCACCACCTCCTCAGGCAAGGAATTCCAGATTCTCACTGCCCTAACAGTAAAGAATCCTCTTCTATTTTGGTGGAAAAACCTTCTCTCCTCCAGACGCAAAGAATGCCCCCTTGTGCCCGTCACCTTCCTTGGTATAAACAGATCCTCAGCGAGATATTTGTATTGTCCCCTTATATACTTATACATGGTTATTAGATCGCCCCTCAGTCGTCTTTTTTCTAAACTAAATAATCCTAATTTCGCTAATCTATCTGGGTATTGTAGTTCTCCCATCCCCTTTATTAATTTTGTTGCCCTCCTTTGTACTCTGTCTAGTTCCATTATATCCTTCTTGAGCACCGGTGCCCAAAACTGGACACAGTACTCCTTGTGCGGTCTAACTAGGGATTTGTACAGAGGCAGTATAATGCTCTCATCATGTGTATCCAGACCTCTTTTAATGCACCCCATGATCCTGTTTGCCTTGGCAGCTGCTGCCTGGCACTGGCTGCTCCAGGTAAGTTTATCATTAACTAGGATCCCCAAGTCCTTCTCCATGTCAGATTTACCCAGTGGTTTCCCATTCAGTGTGTAATGGTGACATTGATTCCTTCTTCCCATGTGTATAACCTTACATTTATCATTGTTAAACCTCATCTGAGGTTTAATAATGATACTCATTGAACTCATTGATACTCTGGTTTGGCTTTTATGCTAAGTCATGTCACAAGGCTCGTTACAAGGTCGAGATATTGACTTTTAGGATTCTTACTTCCAATAGGTGGCACTAGAGTTCAAGTTCTCGTCCTCTCTGAACAGACAATTTGCAGAATGCATACTGGCGGTCACGTTCCTCCATGTTTCTCAATGATATATTGGAACATTGAAACAAACAGGAAGAGACACTATTCTGCATGTGACTGTGAGCAGGTTGCGGGATGCAGTGACGGACAAGAGACAGAGCAAGGTTTAACGTATTTTACTTTAACAAGTATGTACTCCACACAGGGAGATAAAGGGTTAAACAGGGTTAATGCAGGTAGTAGGAAATAAAGGGTATGCGGTTTGGGAAAATGCAGGGGAAAATGACGGTAGCAGTTCTTAAGGGAATGGTTCACAGAAAATCCCCAATAAAATATCTTTATTATTAAATTGTTAAAATCTAGTGCACACAAAACCTTCACCAAATATATAGCATTTGATAGAAAAGGCCTAGGGAGGTGCCCATCCCTAGGTCCGTACCACTCAGCAGTACCCTACCTAACAGTGGAGGTTGGCACCCTATACCCCCGCTCACCGTCGGCTGTCCCTTCTGATCATACAGATCCCTATAGGAAAGGGGTTGGAAAAAAAAAAAGATTGTGTTTAGTGTCAGGACTAGGGGCCAGTAAGGGATAAACTGTCCCTCCCTCTGACCCTGCCTTGCAGCGGAGGTTGGCACCCTAGATATTCACTATAAATGGCACCCCCGCTCCTTGACGGCTCTCGACGGCTCCCTGATCACAGGGAGACCAGGCGACAATGATGAAAGTAGCATTCAGCACCTGGTGCCTGGGAACAGCGCTAACTGTACTGCTTTTCCCGGGGGACAGTATGTGTCACACTGATGTAGCACACTGACGCCTCACGTAACACACGGATATGGATAGCGTCGATACTGGTTTTTCCAGTACGGGTAACATCAGGACTTGTGAAGTAGGCTTAAGAAAGACTTCTCAACTCTCCTCACTTGTCTGTTTTACTAAACACTTGTGTTCCTCATGAAAGACCTTATCTGGTACATCTTTTCTTATGACTCAGTGCTCTGCTGTTCTTCCTTTAGTCTTCAAGCACCACTCCACCATATTTTTTTCAGAGTTGGAGCAGCGCTTTAAATGTAAGTCCCCTACTCCCAGTCATATACTCGCCCTCCTGCGTCTTCACCGGCATTTTTCGGCACCACTCTGGTTCCGCAGCGCCATCTTGTGACAGTAGCTGCTGACTGAAAGGAAGCTCTCAATGTACAGTAAGTTTATGTGAGCGAGAACCTCTGTGCAGCTCCATGAAACACTGGAGCTACCCGGCAGGTCTTTTTTCACCAGAGATCGATGGGAGCGACACTAGAAAACAATGAAGGTGGTTGCAGGTAAGTATGAGACAGGAGGCAGGGATCTTATATTTAAAGTACCACTCAAGGGATGCAATAAAATATAAAAACGTTGGAACGTGCTTTAAATTCACTTCCCTTTTCTTATTTGCCAGGATATAGTAACATTATAAATATAAAATGTATATTATAGGTACACAAAATACAAGCAAAATAATAATCTCTGAACAGTGTTAGCACAAACAAATATAAATACAAAGGAAAGTTTTCAGAACAAATATATTTTCTTATTTGCCATGCTCTCAATATATCAAAAAGGTGGCAGGAGCAACATGCAATGTAAAAAGATTGATACTTACAAACACCTTCAGTTGGGAAAATAAGTATTTGATAAACTGCCGATTTTGCATGTTTTCCCACCTACAAAGAATAGAGAGGTCTGTAATTTTTATCGTAGGTACACTACAACTGTGAGAGGCAGAATTTAAAAAAAACAGCAAAAAACAGAAAATCATAATGAACAGTTAAGCAAGTCCTAAACTTAAAGATGACGCATTTCCTATGTATTTTAGGCAAAAAATATATATACTTTCACCTTTTACATTTTAAAATTTAAAGGTATGTGTGGAGAAAAAAGGGCACAGAATTTCAGGAAAAGAACATCTCTCCAACCATTAGGCATGGATGTGGATCAATCATACTTTGGGCTTGTGTTGCATAAAGGCACGAGGGAACATTTCACGGGTAGAGGGAAGAATGGATTAAATGAGTTTTTTTTTAAATTCTTGATGCAAACATAACACCATCTGTAAAAAAGACGAAGTTGAAAAGAAGATGACTTCTACAAATGGCTAATGATCCTAAACACACGTCAAAATCCACAAGTGAATTCCTCAAAAGGCACAGGTTGAGGGTGTTACAATGGCCCTTACAGTCCCCTGATCTGAACATCATTGAAAATCTGTTGCTAGGCCTCCGAATAGCAGTGCATGCAAGACGATCCACACATATATATATATATATATATATATATATATATATATATATATATATTTCGCTTTGTAAGAAGCTCCGGTTTATAAGACGCACCCCAAATTTTGAGGAGAAAAATAGGAAAAAACTTTTTTTAATAAATTGGTGGGGCGTCTTATAATCCATGCGTCTTATTACTTACCAGGGGTTGTGGCTGTGGTGGATCAGGGTCCCAGGGTCGTTGCTGGAGGCAGGAGTGGAGCATTTCTGCAGGCTGGGATGAGGGGGTCTGCAGGGGGCTCCTGTGCTGCAGGGGGGCTCCTGTGCTGCAGGCTGGGATGAGGGGTCTGCAGGGGGGCTCCTGTGCTGCAAGCTGGGATGAGGGTCTGCAGGGGGCTCCTGTGCTGCAGGGCTGTCTCCGATGCTGCAGGGCTGTCTCCGGTGCTGCGGGGGGCTCTGGCGACATTTTGTGAAAGGCCAGAGCCCCCGGCAGTTCGTCCATGCGTTCCTGTATGACTGACTCCGGGAAAATGGCCGCCGGAATCACGAGAGATGAGATCTCAGTGCTGAAATCTCATCTCCCGAGATTCCGGCGGCCATTTTCCCGGAGTCAGTCATACTGGAACTAACTCCGGGAAAATGGCCGCCGGAATCTCAAGAGATGAGATCTCAGCGCTGAAATCTCATCTCCCGAGATTCCCGGAATTAGTCATACTGGAACGCATGGATGAACTGCCGGGGGGCTCACAAAATGGTCTTTCACAAAATGTCGCCAGAGCCCCTCGCAGCATCGGAGCCTCCAGCATCACCCGGGGCAGCAGCGGACAACCCCGGCAGCGGCGGTGGACGACAGCGGCGGCGGACACCCCCTCATCCCAGCCTGTAATGGTAAGCGGTATATCCGCTTTGTTAGACGCACCCACATTTCCCCCAAAAAAATTTGGGGGAAATAAAGTGCGTCTTACAAAGCGTAAAATACGGTATATATATATATGTGTGTATGTATGTGTATATATATATATATATATATATATATATATATATATATATATATATATATATATATATATATATACACACACATATATATATATATATATATATATATATATCTATATACGCATCTACTCCCCCTCCAACCTCCAACTGGCTGTCATTTACCGCCCCCCAGGGCCAGCCACCACCTTCTTTAACCACTTCACCACCTGGCTACTTCATTTCCTTTCCGCAGACATCCCCACTATCATCATGGGCGACTTCAACATCCCCATTGACACTTCCCTCTCAGCTGCCACTAAGCTTCTATCTCTCACTTCCTCCTTCAGCCTCACTCAATGGTCTTCTGCAGCCACTCACAAAGATGGTCACACACTGGACCTCATCTTCACCCGCCTCTGCTCCCTATCTAACCTCTGTAACTCACCTCTTCCTCTCTCTGACCACAACCTTCTCACATTCTCTTCCCTCTCCACTCCATGTCTACAATCCCCACCCCACAAACTTTCACACCCTCGCAGAAATCTTAAACATCTTGACCTACATTCATTCTCTGAATCCCTCCTCCCTCTTACAGACATAAGTTCTTTACACAATGTGGATGACGCTGCCGCTCTATATAACACCACAATAGCTGTAGCTCTGGAATCTGCTGCCCCACTTACACATACCAAAGCTCGCAAAATCAACAGACAGCCCTGGCACACCAGCCTGACCAAAGAACTGAGGCGAGCTTCCAGGGCTGCTGAGCGCAGATGGAAAAGATCCCACTCCAACGAGCACTTCATCGCATTCAAACAGTCACTACTTTCAAGACCACACTCGCCACAGCTAAACAAACCTACTTCTCATATCTCATATCCTCCCTGTCTCACAACCCTAAACAGTTATTCAACACTTTCAATTCTCTCCTCCGTCCCCTAGCACCTCCTCGCTCCCCACTTATCTCAGCTGAAGACTTTGCCTCATTTTTCAAGCAGAAGATTGATAACATCAGAGACAGTTTTGGTCAACAACCCCCAGAGCCCTTCCTCCCGACTTCCCAGCCCTCCACCTCCAAAACCAACTTCTCCACTATTACTGAAGATCAACTCTCCACTCTACTCTCAAGATCGCATCTCACCACCTGTGCACTTGACCCGCTCCCATCCCACTTCATCCCAAACCTCACCAAGGTCTTCATCCCAACCCTAACCCATCTCTTCAACCTATCACTAACAACTGGTGTTTTCCACTCAAGCTTTAAACATGTCTCAATCACACCTATCCTCAAAAAGCCTTCTCTTGACCCATCCTCTGTATCTAGCTATCGCCCTATATCACTTCTCCCTTATGCCTCCAAACTACTGGAGCAACACGTCTACCTTGAACTGTCCTCCCATCTCTCTTCTTGCTCCCTCTTTGACCACTTACAAACTGGCTTCCGGTCACACCACTCCACTGAAACTGCCCTAACTAAGGTCACCAATGACCTCTTAACCGCTAAGAGCAAGCGACACTACTCTGTCCTCCTCCTCCTCGACCTGTCGACCTGTCGACTGCCTTTGACACAGTGGACCATTCCCAATTATTACAGACCCTCTCATCCCTTGGCATCACAGACTTGGCCCTATCCTGGATCTCATCATACCTAACAGACCGGACATTCAGCGTCTCCCACTCACACACCACCTCCTCACCTCGCCCCTATCTGTCGGAGTCCCACAAGGTTCAGTCCTTGGGCCCCTGCTCTTCTCCATTTACACCTTTGGCCTGGGACAGCTCATAGAATCTCATGGCTTCCAGTATCACCTCTATGCTGATGACACACAGATCTACATCTCTGGACCAGATATCACCTCCCTACTAACCAGAATCCCTCAATGTCTGTCCACTATTTCATCCTTCTTCTCCGCTAGATTTCTGAAACTTAACATGGACAAAACAGAATTCATCATCTTTCCCCCATCTCACGCGACCCCCCCAACGAACCTATCCATTACAGTAAATGGCTGCCCACTCTCCCCAGTCCCACAAGCTCGCTGCCTCGGGGTAATCCTTGACGCTGATCTCTCCTTCAAACCACATATCCAAGCCCTTTCCACTTCCTGCCGACTTCAACTCAAAAATATTTCACGAATCCGTACATTCCTCAACCAAGAATCTGCAAAAACCCTAGTCCATGCCCTCATCATCTCTCGCCTTGACTACTGCAACCTCCTGCTCTGTGGCCTCCCCTCTAACACTCTCGCACCCCTCCAATCTATTCTAAACTCTGCTGCCCGACTAATCCACCTGTCCCCCCGCTATTCCCCGGCTTCTCCCCTCTGTCAATCCCTTCACTGGCTCCCCATTGCCCTGAGACTCCAGTACAAAGCCCTAACCATGACATACAAAAGCCATCCACAACCTGTTTCCTCCATACATCTGTGACCTCGTCTCCCAGTACTTACCTATACGCAACCTCCGATCCTCACAAGATCTCCTTCTCTACTCCCCTCTTATCTCCTCTTCTCACAATCATATACAAGATTTCTCTCGCGTATCACCCCTACTCTGGAACCCTCTACCACAACACATCAGACTCTCACCTACCTTCGAAACCTTCAAAAAGAGCCTGAAGACCCACCTCTTCCGACAAGCCTACAACCTGCAGTAACCACCGATCAACCAAACCGCTGCATGACCAGCTCGATCCTCACCTACTGTATTCTCACCCATCCCTTGTAGATTGTGAGCCTTCGCGGGCAGGGTCCTCTCTCCTCCTGTACCAGTTATGACTTGTATTGTTTAAGAATATTGTACTTGTTTTTATTATGCATACCCCTCCTCACATGTAAAGCACCATGGAATAAATGGCGCAATCACAATAAATAATTATATATATATATATATATATATATATATATATATATATACTGTATGTATATACCTAAAATAGAACGGAAATGTGTCATCTTTAACTTTAAGCCATTCAGAGACCAATAACAGTAATTTTAACCAGGGTTGTCCTAACTTTTACATGCCAGTGTATATATAATGATCTAGACAGCAACACTGATTGTGTACATTATATATATATATATAACTAATGCATTAAATATATTCTCTGATGATCCCCCAGTGAACCATGAAAGCCATTATCATCAAATGGAAAGAACATGGCACTACAACAAACCTGCCAAGAGAGGGCCGCCTACCACAACTCTCAGCCTGGGCAAGGAGGGCATTAATCAAGAGAGGCTGCACAGAGACCAAAGGTAACCCTGAAGGAGCTGCAAAGTTCCCAAGCAGAAACTAGATTATAGATGTGGCATTTATGGAAGAGTGGATAAAAAAAAGCCTTTATTTACACACAAAAATTGTATGGCTCGTTTTGAGTTTCCCAAAAAACGTGAGAGACTCCTCAAATATATGGAGGATGGTGCTGTGGTCAGATGAGACTAAAATTTTACATTTTGGCTACCAGGGTAAAACGCTATATCTGGTGCTAAATCAACACAGCTCATTACCCCAAGAACACCATGTTTTTTGGCAGCAGGGACAGGGAAAATGGTCCAAATCAAGGGGAAGAGGGATGGTGCGAAATACAAGGATATTCTTGAGCAAAACCTGTTTCAATCTGTCAGTGATTGGAGGCTGGGGCAGAGGTTCACTTTCCAACAAGACAATGCCCCAAAGCATACTGCTAAAGCAACATTTAAGTGGTTTAAGGAGAATGTTGAGATGTTTTAGCGTGGTTAGTCAAATCTCAGACCTTAATCCAATTGAGAATTTGTGGTGAGATATGAAGAGTGCTGTTCACCAGATGAAACCATCTAACTTGAAGGAGTTGGAACAGTTTTGCCTTGACGAAAGGGTAAAATCCCATTCCTATGATGTGGAAAGCTCATAGAGATTTATCCAAAGCGACTTGCAGCTGTAATTTGCCATAAAAGGAGGCTCTACAAAGGACTGACTTTATAGGGGTGAATAGTTATGCACACTGAAGTTTTCAGTTACTTTGTCTGATTTGTTGTTTGCGTCATAATAAAAAGAAAACCAAATGTTCACAGTTGTAGGCATGTTCTTTACATGAACTGATGCAAACCCTCAAAAAAAAAAACAGTGAAATTCCAGGTTGGGAGGTAGCAAAACACGAAAAATGCCAAGGGCGTGAATACTTTAGCAAGCCAGTGTATAAACATATGTATAGTGCATCTCCCAGTACTAGTTGAACTAAAATCTAGCTGTTAATATTACTTGTAGGCTGGAACAACTTCTTCCTTTCTAGTAATACTAATTTATTTCTGACAATACTTATCAGGGTGGGATGCACAACAGTTCTGATAAACAAATTAATCTTTTGGTGGTTGGGAATGAAAAGCATGACCCCAGGAATCATTAGTCGCCTGAAATCCTGTCCCTTCTATTTTCGCTCCTGCATCGGTGATAAATGACAAGGAAACACAGACGGGACTGAACTCCATCACTTACACCAGCTCCACAGATGACACACCGACAGCACTTGCTGCATTGCAAAGCTAGAACATTTATTTCATGGGGTTATTTTACTACAGAGCAGATTTTTATTTTCTGCTGTCATATTTCTGGAGATTACCTGGCCTCTGTGTGTCAGAATCTTCCTATTATCCCTGTCAGTGCTAAACTACATTCAAGTCTCTCCGCATCAGATGATAATCACATTTTAATTTTACAATTTAAATACAGAGGATCAGAGGAAGCGAGTCCGTCTGTAACCAAACATCGTTTTAATTTTTAGTAAATATTGTAGGCATCATCAATAAGTTATTTGTGAAGTCAGGCACAGGAAGCTCTGACTATATCAATGAGAACATTTTAACCACTTAATGACCGTGTCAATTTTGACCTTCCTGATCAGGTGAAATTTTACAATTCTGGCCAGTGTCACTTTATGAGGTTATAACTCTGGAACATTTCAATGTATCCCACTGATTCTGAGATTATTTTTGACATATTGTACTTCATGATAGTGGTAAAATTTCAATATGACTTGCATTTATTTGTTAAAAATGTTTGCAATTTTCTAAATTTTAATCTTTATGCCCTTAAATCGAGAGTTATTTTGCACAAAATAATTAGCAAATAACATTTCACACATGTCCACTTTACATCAGCACAATTTTTGAAACTTTTAATTTTTTTTTGTTAGGAATTTATAAGGGTTACATTTTGACCAGCAATTTCTCATTTTCCCAACAAAATTTACAAAACCATTTTTTTTAGAGACCCCATCACATTTGAAGTGACTTTGAGGGGCCTATATGAGAGAAAATACCCAACAGTGACACCATTCTACAAACTGCACCTCCTCAAACCTCAAAACCACATTCAATCAGTTTATTAACACATCAGGTGCTTCTCAGGAACTTTAGCAATGTGGAACAAAAAAATTAACATTTAATTTTTGTTCACAACAAATTTACTTTAGACCCCAACTTTTTTATTTTCACAAGGGAAACAGTAGAAAATGGACCCCAATATTTTGCAATTTCTCCTAAATACGCTGATACGCACGGCAGGGCTCAAAAGGGAAGGAGTGCCGTTTGACTTTTTGAATGTAAAATTTGCTGGAATAATTAGCGGATGCCATGTCGCGTATAGAGACGCCCTGATGTGCCTAAACAGTGGAAACCTCCATCAAGTGACACCGTTTTAGTGAGCATTTTGAACATACAGGTACAAAACAGAATTTGATAACATTAGGATGTCATATTGAATATGTCGTCATTAGTGCTGAGTGTAAGTGCCCTACTCCAGTTTGCATCGGGTACTCGGGTATGCACCAAATATCACAGGTGCTCAAGTCCCTGCCCCGCATGTTTTGCGACTGTAGAAAAAAACATGATACTCCATGCATACCCGAGCACCCGATGCAAACTCGAGTCGCAAGCACTTGCACTCAACACTAGCCGTCATATCATCATTTTTTTTTACTTTTGAAAAAAACACAATTCTAATACTAACCCTAACCCAAACCCTAACCCAACCCTGAAAAATGGAAAAAATATATATATATTATAATTTTTATCTAACTAAGAAATTGACAAAGGGGAATTTGATTTACTATTTTCTTTTCATTTTGACCACTGTGATAAGGTCTAGCACAGTGATCAAAAGGAACCAATGGGAAAAATTTCCTATTCTTGCCAGGTACTGGCCGGCAGGTCTGGACGGGCGCACTGTGCATGTGCCTGCCATTTTTTTTCCCAGGAAGTTGACGCCAGGCCGGTTGACCGCTCAAGAGGGCCCGGGGAAGGCGGGGGGTACCGGGAGTTATCAGGGGGAATCATTTCTCTCTCCTCTGACATGTGTGTCATGTCAGAGGAGAGAGAAATCATTAAACAGTGAGCACACTTTTTTTGTGATCACCGCTATTTGCTGAAAGACAGAGATCATGTGATGGGGAATGGACGATCCGGCCCTGATCATGTTCTCCAGGGTCTCAGCTACCACCAGTAGCCAAGACAATGGAGATTTTCAGACTCTGGGGGACACTGCAGCCTTATTAAGTACCCTTAGCGGCCACGGTTTTAATGCTTATCGACAGTCGCTAAGGGGTTAATTATGACATCAAGGCTGCAGCCTTAAAACAAAGACCAGAGCAGGCACAGGTGGAGCACCCCCACACCGCCGCAGGGCCGAGGGGTACCCGGAGCCGGGCCTCTGGGATCTCAGTCCTGGGGTTGTTACGGTGGCTAGACCCGGTCCGTGGCCCTGTCTGTCAGTGGGGGACGTCCGGTGCAATAAGTGGTGTTGTAACGGTGCAGTTGTGGGGTGCAGGTCGCGATAAATAATGAGGACACCAGGTTGCAGTCTCTTTACCTCTTTACTGAAGATCTCTGGGTCCTCAATCCAGAATACGGCTCACCAGGCTGCGCAAGTCCGGCCGGTCCAATGACACTTCCAGAGTTCTCTTCACAGGAGGAAATCTGTGCCTTCCCCCTAGCGCTATGTGTTGTAGTCCTTCCCTGCTGTGCTTACGGAAAGTACCCCACAACTGTTGTGTCTGTTTCTGATGTTCCCTCACAACTCGACTAGATGATGTTCTGCTAATCCTCCGTCCCTCCCTGAGGTTCGGGTAGGAACGGCACCCGTTTGACGGGTAGGCCTGGAGTTCTTCCGGGACCCTAGAGACGCCCCTCTCCCACAATTGCCTCCCAAGACTTCATAGGTGATTTGAGTTAGACAGCCCGCCTGAGACTGACTGTCCTGCCGCTGTTTGGAGTATTGCTTGAAGCTGAATGTTGTTCTACTCCCTCGACGTTCCGGCCACCGGTATTGCGCCTCAGTAGGATGTTGCTTCGGTCTTACAGCACGACTCCTACTGGTATTTCTCCTTTGCGTGATCCCGTTTCTCACTCAGCACAATCTATCTCTCTTCTAATCCTTTCTTGGGCACCGCCGCTACCCGGAGCAGGCACGGTCCCGTTACGTTCGTTCTCGTTGCCAAGCCTCTGTCAGGATCCCACCCCTGACAGAGACCCTACTGTATCTTCCCCTACAACACCCTCTGCCACAAGGTGTTGCCTGGTTCCAACCCAGTCAGCTTTCTGATCTAACTTCCTGCCTGACCCCCAGTTTACCCACTATGGTGGGGAGTGGCCTAATGAATAGAACCCTTAGCTCCCCCCGGAGGCCCAGCTGTGAAATGTATTGGTGTCTGTGATACCTGATCAGATGAACCAATTCAGTGCCATCGGACGCACCGTGGCTCCCCATAGTGGCGGAGCCACAGTACTGCAACGACCAGGACTCTGGGGCGCTGCACAGGCACATACACACATATACTATGTATGCACAGGCACATTAACATACTATATATATTGTAGTGCAATGGTAGCACACTATGCAGTAATTGAGGCAGTGACCCAGCAAAGTTCAAAGCAAAACATCTCTTTAATGTTCAAATCAGCAAAATACAGCACATGATATCCTCCGGTTCGCAGCCGGGAACCATATCCTTCAGTTTACAGTCACTAATGTTATGATCCGGTGGTAGGATCTCAAACTGACCTGACACATATACCCTGAATATATAGGACAAGTTCTGGGGATGTGGAAGCTATACTGACCGCAATCCTGATCCTATCCACACACACTAAAGGCAGCTGTGGAGCGTTACCTGAAAACCTAGACGCCTCGTCACAGCCTGAGAAACTGACTACTCCTAGAGAGAAAGCAAAGACCTCACTTGCCTCAGAGAAATATCCTCAAAGTTTTAGATAGCCCCCCACAAATAATAACGGTGAGTTAAGGGGAAAACACAAACGTAGAGATGAAACAGGTTTAGCAAATGAGGCCCGCTAATACTAGATAGGCAGAAAATAGATAGGAGTCTGTGCGGTCAGTACAAAAACTATCAAAAATAAACCACACAGAGAATACAAGAACCCCCACACCGACTCACGATGTGAGGGGCGCACTCTGCACCCCAGAACTAACCAGCGAGCGAAAAATCACATAAAAGCAAGCTGGACTGAACTCATCATATACTGAGAAACGTTTTCAAGAAAATAATGAGAAAATGAACAAGCAAACTTAGCTTCTCCTAGCAGGAGACTGGTCACAAGGAATATTCAGGAGAGCACAGAAACAGGACTGAATACACTGACAGCAGGCCACAAGTGAAGGTCCAGCTGAATTAAATAGGCCCCGCAAAGCAGGAAATGAAACAGCTGAACCCAGCCATATCGCTAAAGGCCACCAGAGGGAGCCCAAGAACAAACTCACACAGTACCACTCATGACCACAGGAGGAGCCCGAGAACGGAATTCACAACAGTACCCCCCCCTTAAGGAGGGGTCACCAAACCCTCACCAGGGCTCCCAGGCCGATCAGGACGAGCCAAATGAAAGGCACGAACCAAATCGGCCGCATGGACAATGGAGGCGACAACCCAGGAATTATCCTCCTGAACATAGCCCTTCCACTTAACCAAGTACTGAAGCTTTCGTCTCGAAAAACGAGAATCCAAGATCTTCTCCACCACATACTCCAACTCCCCCTCGACCAAGACCGGAGCAGGAGGATCAACAGAAGGGACCACAGGCACCACATAACTCCGCAACAATGACCTATGGAACACATTATGAATGGCAAACGATGTAGGGAGGTCCAACCGAAATGACACAGGGTTGAGGATTTCCAAAATCTTAGAAGGACCGATGAAACGAGGCTTGAACTCAGGAGAGGAAACCTTCATCGGGACATAACGAGAAGGCAACCATACCAAATCCCCCACACGAAGTCGGGGACCTACACAGCGACGGCGGTTAGCAAAGCACTGAGCCTTCTCTTGGGACAAGGTCAAATTGTCCACCACATGGTTCCAAATCTGCTGCAACCTATCCACCACAGAATCCACCCCAGGACAGTCAGAAGACTCAACCTGACCCGAGGAAAAACGAGGATGAAAACCAGAATTGCAAAAGAAAGGCGAAACCAAAGTAGCAGAACTAGCCCGATTATTGAGGGCGAACTCAGCCAATGGCAAAAAGGTCACCCAATCATCCTGATCAGCAGAAACAAAACATCTCAAATAAGTTTCCAAGGTCTGATTAGTTCGTTCGGTTTGACCATTCGTCTGAGGATGGAAGGCCGACGAAAAAGACAATTCAATGCCCATCTTAGCACAAAAGGACCGCCAAAATCTGGACACAAACTGGGATCCTCTGTCAGACACAATGTTCTCCGGAATACCATGTAAACGAACCACATTCTGAAAAAACAGTGGTACCAAATCGGAGGAGGAAGGCAGCTTAGGCAAGGGTACCAAATGGACCATTTTAGAAAAACGATCACAAACTACCCAGATGACAGACATCTTCTGAGAGACAGGAAGATCCGAAATAAAATCCATGGAAATATGCGTCCAAGGCCTCTTCGGGACAGGCAAAGGCAAAAGCAATCCACTGGCACGAGAACAGGAAGGCTTGGCCCGAGCACAAATCCCACAGGACTGCACAAAGGAACGCACATCCCGCGACAAGGAAGGCCACCAAAAGGACCTCGCCACCAAATCCCTGGTACCAAAAATCCCAGGATGACCCGCCAACACCGAAGAATGCACCTCGGAAATAACTCTATTGGTTCATCTGTCTGGAACAAACAGTCTCTCCGGTGGACATCGGTCAGGTCTATTGGCCTGAAACTCCTGCAACACCCGTCGCAGATCAGGAGAGATGGCAGACAAAATCACCCCCTCTTTGAGGACACCAGTCGGTTCAGAAACTTCCGGGGAGTCAGGTACAAAACTCCTAGAAAGGGCATCAGCCTTCACGTTTTTCGAACCCGGAAGATATGAAACCACGAAATTGAAACGAGAGAAAAACAGCGACCAACGAGCCTGTCTCGGATTCAACCGTTTGGCAGACTCGAGATAAGTCAAATTCTTGTGATCCGTCAAGACCACCACACGATGCTTGGCTCCCTCGAGCCAATGTCGCCACTCCTCAAATGCCCACTTCATTGCCAACAACTCTCGATTACCAACATCATAATTCCGCTCGGCAGGCGAAAACTTTCTTGAAAAGAAAGCACATGGTCTCATCACAGAGCTATCAGAGCTTTTCTGCGACAAGACAGCCCCTGCTCCAATCTCAGAAGCATCAACCTCGACCTGAAAGGGAAGAGAGACATCGGGCTGGCGCAAAACAGGAGCCGAAGAAAACCGACGTTTCAACTCCTGAAAGGCCTCCATGGCCGCAGGAGACCAATTCGTCACATCAGAACCCTTCTTGGTCAAATCCGTCAAAGGCTTTACCACACTAGAAAAATTAGTGATGAAGCGACGGTAAAAATTAGCAAAACCCAAGAACTTCTGAAGACTCTTCACAGATGTAGGTTGAGTCCAGTCATGAATAGCCTGGACCTTGACTGGATCCATCTCAATAGTAGAAGGAGAAAAAATAAAGCCCAAAAAGGAAACCTTCTGGACTCCGAAGAGACATTTAGAGCCCTTCACAAACAAGGCATTGGCACGCAGGACCTGAAATACCATCCTGACCTGCTTCACATGAGACTCCCAATCATCAGAAAAGACCAAAATATCATCCAGGTACACAATCATAAATCTATCCAGATACTCTCGGAAGATGTCGTGCATGAAGGACTGAAACACAGAGGGGGCATTAGAAAGCCCAAAAGGCATCACCAAGTACTCAAAATGGCCTTCGGGCGTATTAAATGCTGTTTTCCATTCATCGCCCTGCTTTATGCGCACAAGATTATACGCTCCTCGAAGATCTATCTTGGTGAACCAACTGGCCCCCCTAATCCGGGCAAACAGATCGGACAACAGTGGCAAGGGGTACTGAAATTTGACCGTGATGTTATTTAGAAGGCGATAAATCTATACAGGGTCTCAGAGAACCATCCTTCTTGGCCACAAAAAAGAACCCCACACCCAAAGGGGACGAGGACGGGCGAATATGTCCCTTCTCCAAGGACTCCTTTATATAACTCCGCATAGCGGCATGTTCTGGTACAGATAAATTAAAAAGTCGTCCCTTAGGGAACTTACTACCAGGAATCAGATTTATGGCACAATCACAATCCCTATGAGGAGGTAGGGCACTGGATTTGGGCTCATCAAATACATCCTGGTAGTCCGACAAAAATTCAGGGACTTCAGAAGGAGTAGAAGAAGCAATTGACACCAAAGGAGCATCGCCATGAATTCCCTGGCAACCCCAACTTGACACAGACATTGCTTTCCAATCCAGGACTGGATTATGAGCCTGCAGCCATGGCAGACCCAACACGACAACATCATGCAAATTATGTAGCACCAGAAAGCGAATCACCTCCTGATGTACAGGAGCCATGCACATGGTCAATTGAGTCCAGTACTGAGGTTTATTCTTGGCCAATGGTGTAGCATCAATTCCCTTTAGTGGGATAGGGAATTGTAAAGGCTCCAAGATAAAACCACAGCGCCTGGCAAATGACAAATCCATCAAATTCAGGGCAGCACCTGAATCCACAAAAGCCATAACTGAGTAGGATGACAGAGAGCAAATCAAAGTAACAGACAAAATGAATTTAGGTTGTACAGTACCAATGGTGACAGACCTGGCAAACCTTTTTGTGCACTTAGAGCATGCTGAGATAACATGAGCAGAATCACCACAGTAAAAGCACAACACATTCTGACGTCTGTGGTTTTGCCGTTCAACTCTGGTAAGAATCCTGTCACATTGCATAGGCTCAGGTTTCTGCTCAGAAAATACCGCCAGAGGGTGCACAGGTTTGCGCTCCCGCAAACGCCGATCAATCTGAATGGCCAAAGACATTGACTCATTCAGACCCGCCGGCGTGGGGAACCCCACCATAACATCTTAAAGGGCTTCAGAAAGACCCTTTCTGAAAATCGCCGCCAGGGCGCACTCATTCCACTGAGTGAGCACTGACCACTTCCTAAACTTCTGACAATAAGCCTCTGCTTCATCCTGACCCTGAGAGAGAGCCAGCAAAACCTTCTCTGCTTGGTCTACCAGATTTGGTTCCTCATAAAGCACTCCAAGCGCCAGAAAAAACGCATCAACATTTAGCAGTGCAGGATCTCCTGGCGCCAGAGAGAATGCCCAATCTTGAGGGTCACCACGCAACAAAGAAATAACAATTTTAACTTGCTGAACAGAGTCACCAGATGAGCGAGGTCTCAGAGAAAGGAATAACTTACAATTATTCTTAAAGTTCAAAAACCTAGATCTATCTCCGGAGAACAGCTCAGGAATAGGTATTTTAGGCTCTGACATAGGACTGCGGACTACATAATCCTGAATGCCCCGTACCCTTGCAGTGAGATGATCCACACTAGCAGACAGACTCTGAATGTCCATATCAGTAGCTGCATTCAGAACCACCCAGAGATTAAGGGGAGGAGAGAGGCTAAACACAGTGCAGAGGAAAAAAAAAAAATGACCTTAGGATTTCTCTTCTCCCTCTTCTGCTGCATTAACACTTTGTGGGCCTGCTGTACTGTTATGATCCGGTGGTAGGATCTCAAACTGACCTGACACATATACCCTGAATATATAGGACAAGTTCTGGGAATGTGGAAGCTATACTGACCGCAATCCTGATCCTATCCACACACACTAAAGGCAGCTGTGGAGCGTTACCTGAAAACCTAGACGCCTCGTCACAGCCTGAGAAACTGACTACCCCTAGAGAGAAAGCAAAGACCTCACTTGCCTAAGAGAAATATCCTCAAAGTTTTAGATAGCCCCCCACAAATAATAACGGTGAGTTAAGGGGAAAACACAAATGTAGAGATGAAACAGGTTTAGCAAATGAGGCCCGCTAATACTAGATAGGCAGAAAATAGATAGGTGTCTGTGCGGTCAGTACAAAAACTATCAAAAATAAACCACGCAGAGAATACAAGAACCCCCACACCGACTCACGATGTGAGGGGCGCACTCTGCACCCCAGAACTAACCAGCGAGCGAAAAATCACATAAAAGCAAACTGGACTGAACTCATCATATACTGAGAAACGTTTTCAAGAAAATAATGAGAAAATGAACAAGCAAACTTAGCTTCTCCTAGCAGGAGACTGGTCACAAGGAATATACAGGAGAGCACAGAAACAGGACTGAATACACCGACAGCAGGCCACAAGTGAAGGTCCAGCTGAATTAAATAGGCCCCGCAAAGCAGGAAATGAAACAGCTGAACCCAGCCATATCGCTAAAGGCCACCAGAGGGAGCCCAAGAACAAACTCACACAGTACCACTCATGACCACAGGAGGAGCCTGAGAACGGAATTCACAACACACTAAACACACCAGTCCTCCTCTGACCAGTTACCGTTTGCGACTGCACCGCTGTGTACGTTGTGGGTGCCAGGCTTCTCAGCTGCCTTGGCTGTTTGGCTCCACTGGCCTGTGCTGCCTCACACAGGTGGACCTCTGCAAAAGCCTTCTGCTCTGTACTCCTCCAAACACCAGACAGACACTGACCCTGAACCTATACTGCAGGGTGTTTAACTAGCAACCTGTGGCCTTCAGCCACATGGAAAACACATCCAGGAGTGAAACAGACTGCATCACTACCATCTGCAGCCCAGAGCAAGTTTTCCCTAAATCTGCCTTGGACAACTATCATGTCCAAGATCTATCCTCACTTTAGCCTGCATTGCAATCACAGCTACGCCTGTGGCTGCAGTGCCCTCTCATGGCCTCAATACACCTCCGTGCACATCCTGGGGGGATCATACAGTGACCCTCATATTTAACACCAGTCACTGCCTCACTATATATATATATATATATATATATATATATATATATATATATATATATATATATATACACACACACTGCATATATATACAGGGTGGTCCAAAAGTAGGTGGACAGTATGTGTAATAGGGTTATGAAGGTGGAGATTTATCAAACATGGTGTAAAGTGAAACTGACTCAGATGCCCTTAGCAACCAATCAGATTACACCTTTCATTTTCCAAAGAGTCTGTGAAGAATATATATATATATACTGCTCAACAAAATAAAGGGAACACTAAAATCCCACATCTTAGATACCACTGAATGAAATATTCCAGTTGTAAATCTTTATTCATTACATAGTGGAACGTGTTGAGAACAATAAAACCTAAAAATAATAAACAAAATCACAACCAATATCCCACGGAGGTCTGGAGTTGGAATGATGCTCAAAATCAAAGTGGAAAGTGAAGTTACAGGCTGATCCAACTTCAGTAGAAATGCCTCAAGACAAGCAAATGATGCTCAGTAGTGTGTGTGGCCTCCACATGCCTGTATGATCTCCCTACAACTCCTGGGCATGCTCCTGATGAGGCGGCGGATGGGCTCCTGAGGGATCTTCTCCTAGACCTGGACTAAAGCATCCACCAACTCCTGAACAGTCTGTGGTGCATAGTGACGTTGGTGGATGGTGCGAGACATGATGTCCCAGATGTGTTCAATCGGATTCAGGTCTGGGGAATGGGCGGGCCAGTCCCAAGCTTCAATGCCTTCATCTTGCAGGAACTGCTGACACACTCCAGTCACATGAAGTCTGGCGTTGTCCTGCATTAGGAGGAACCCAGGGCCAACCGCACCAGCATATGGTTTCACAAAGGGTTTGAGGATCTCACCTCTGTACCTAATGGCAGTCAGGCTACCTCTGACGAGCACATGGAGGGCTGTGCGGCCCTCCAAAGAAATGCCACCCCACACCATTACTGACCCACGTCTGTCACATGTGCTCAGTGTGAACTTGCTTTCATCTGTGGTGAATTTGCCAATCCTGGTGTTCTGTAGCAAATGCCAAGCGTCCTGCACGATGTTGGGCTGTGAGCACAACCCCCATCTGTGGAGGTCAGGCACTCAGACCATCCTCATGGAGTCGGTTTCTAACCGTTTGTGCAGACACATGCACATTTGTGGCCTGCTGGAGGTCATTTTGCAGGGCTCTGGCAGTGCTCATCCTGTTCCTCCTTGCACAAAGGCGGAGGCAGCGGTCCTGCTGCTGGGTTGCTGCCCTTCTACGGCCCCCTCCACATCTCCTGGTGTACTGGCCTATCTCCTGGTAGCGCCTCCAGCCTCTGGACACTACATTGACAGACACAGCAAACCTTCTTGCCACAGCTTGCATTGATGTGCCATCCTGGATGAGCTGCACTACCTGAGCCACTTGAGTGGGTTGTAGAGTCCATCTCATGCTACCACGAGTGTGAAAGCACAACCAACATTCAAAAGTGACCAAAACATCAGCCAGAAAGCATTGGTACTGAGATGTTGTCTGTGGTCCCCACCTGCAGAACCACTCCTTTATTGAGTGTGTCTTGATAATTGCCAATAACTTCCATCTGTTGTCTATTCCATTTGCACAACAGCATGTGAAATTGATTGTCAAACAGTGTTGCTTTCTAAGTGAACAGTTTGATTTTACAGAAGTTTGATTTACTTGGAGTTATATTTTGTTGTTTAACATAGTTACATAGTTATTAAGGTTGAAGGAAGACTTTCAGTCTATCTAGTTCAACCCATATCCTAACCTAACATGCCCTAACATGTTGATCCAGAGGAAGGCAAAAAAAAACCATGTGGCAAAGAGTAAGCTCCACATTGAGGAAAAAAATTCCTTCCCTACTCCACATACGGCAATCAGACTAGTTCCCTGGATCAACGTCCTATCAAGGAATCTAGTGTATATACCCTGTAACATTATACTTTTCCAGAAAGGCATCCAGTCCCCTATTAAATTTTAGTAGGGAATCACTCATTACAACATCATACGGCAGAGAGTTCCATAATCTCGCTGCTCTTACAGTAAAGAATCCGCATCTGTGATTATGCTTAAACCTTTTTTCCTCCAGACGTAGAGGATGCCCCCTTGTCCCTGTCTAAGGTCTATGAGTAAAAAGATTATTAGAAAGGTCTTTGTACTGTCCCCTCTTATATTTATACATTAAAATAAGATCACCCTTTAGCTTTCTTTTTTTCCAAACTAAATAGCCCCAAGTGTAATAACCTATCTTGGTATTGCAGACCCCCCAGTCCTCTAATAACCTTGGTCGCTCTTCTCTGCACCCGCTCTAGTTCAGCTATGTCTTTCTTATACACCGGAGACCAGAACTGTGCACAGTATTCTAAGTGTGGTCGAACTAGTGACTTGTATAGAGGTAAAATGATGTTCTCCTCATGAACATCTATGCCTCTTTTAATGCATCCCATTATTTTATTTGCCTTTGTAACAGCTGCCTGACACTGGCCACTAAATGTGAGTTTGTCGTCCACCCATACACCCAGGTCTTTTTCATTGACGGTTTTGCCCAGTGTTTTACAATTAAGCACATAGTTATACATCTACCGTATATACTCGAGTATAAGCCGAGATTTTCAGCCCAAATTTTTGGGCTGAAAGTGCCCCCTCGGCTTATACTCGAGTCACGGTCGGCGGGTGAGGGGGAGAGGGCGCTGAGGCATACTTACCTAGTCCCGGCGATCCTGGCGCTCCCCCTGCCCGTCCCACGGTCTCCGGGTGCCGCAGCCTCTTCCCCTGAGCGGTCACGTGGGACCGCTCATTAGAGAAATGAATAGGCTGCTCCACCTCCCATAGGGGCGGAGCCGCATAATTCATTTCTCTAATCAGCGGTGCTGGTGACCGCTGACAGAGGAAGAGGCTGCGGCACCGAAGACAGCTGTCCGGGGGAAGGAGCGGGACGCCGGGAGCAGGTAAGTATGTCATATTCACCTGTCCGCGTTCCACACGCTGGGCGCTGTCTCCATCTTCCCGGCGTCTCTCCGCTCTGACTGTGCAGGTCAGAGGGCGCGATGACGCATATAGTGTGCGCGCCGCCCTCTGCCTGATCAGTCAGTGCAGAGAGACGCCGGGAAGATGGCGCCGAGGAGCTGCAAGAGAGGTGAGTATGTGTTTTATTATTTTTATTGCAGCAGCACAGCTATGGGGCAATAATGGTGCAGAGCACTATATGGCACAGCTATGGGGCAATGGTGCAGAGCACTATATGGCACAGCTATGGGGCAATAATGGACGGTGCAGAGCACTATATGGCACAGCTATGGGGCAATAATGGTGCAGAGCACTATATGGCACAGCTATGGGGCAATAATGGACGGTGCAGAGCACTATATGGCACAGCTATGGGGCAATGGTGCAGAGCACTGTATGGCACAGCTATGGGGCAATGGTGCAGAGCACTATATGGCACAGCTATGGGGCAATGGTGCAGAGCACTGTATGGCACAGCTATGGGGCAATAATGGTGCAGAGCACTGTATGGCACAGCTATGGGGCAATAATGGTGCAGAGCACTATATGGCACAGCTATGGGGCAATAATGGTGCAGAGCACTATATGGCACAGCTATGGGGCAATAATGGACGGTGCAGAGCACTATATGGCACAGCTATGGGGCAATGGTGCAGAGCACTGTATGGCACAGCTATGGGGCAATAACGGTGCAGAGCACTATATGGCACAGCTATGGGGCAATAACGGTGCAGAGCACTGTATGGCACAGCTATGGGGCAATAACGGTGCAGAGCACTATATGGCACAGCTATGGGGCAATAATGGTGCAGAGCACTGTATGGCACAGCTATGGGGCAATAACGGTGCAGAGCACTGTATGGCACAGCTATGGGGCAATAATGGTGCAGAGCACTGTATGGCACAGCTATGGGGCAATAATGGTGCAGAGCACTGTATGGCACAGCTATGGGGCAATAATGGTGCAGAGCACTGTATGGCACAGCTATGGGGCAATAATGGTGCAGAGCACTGTATGGCACAGCTATGGGGCAATAATGGTGCAGAGCACTGTATGGCACAGCTATGGGGCAATAATGGTGCAGAGCACTATATGGCACAGCTATGGGGCAATAATGGTGCAGAGCACTGTATGGCACAGCTATGGGGCAATAATGGTGCAGAGCACTGTATGGCACAGCTATGGGGCAATAATGGTGCAGAGCACTGTATGGCACAGCTATGGGGCAATAATGGTGCAGAGCACTATATGGCACAGCTATGGGGCAATAATGGTGCAGAGCACTATATGGCACAGCTATGGGGCAATAATGGACGGTGCAGAGCACTATATGGCACAGCTATGGGGCAATGGTGCAGAGCACTGTATGGCACAGCTATGGGGCAATAACGGTGCAGAGCACTATATGGCACAGCTATGGGGCAATAACGGTGCAGAGCACTGTATGGCACAGCTATGGGGCAATAACGGTGCAGAGCACTATATGGCACAGCTATGGGGCAATAATGGTGCAGAGCACTGTATGGCACAGCTATGGGGCAATAACGGTGCAGAGCACTGTATGGCACAGCTATGGGGCAATAATGGTGCAGAGCACTGTATGGCACAGCTATGGGGCAATAATGGTGCAGAGCACTGTATGGCACAGCTATGGGGCAATAATGGTGCAGAGCACTGTATGGCACAGCTATGGGGCAATAATGGTGCAGAGCACTGTATGGCACAGCTATGGGGCAATAATGGTGCAGAGCACTGTATGGCACAGCTATGGGGCAATAATGGTGCAGAGCACTATATGGCACAGCTATGGGGCAATAATGGTGCAGAGCACTGTATGGCACAGCTATGGGGCAATAATGGTGCAGAGCACTGTATGGCACAGCTATGGGGCAATAATGGTGCAGAGCACTGTATGGCACAGCTATGGGGCAATAATGGACGGTGCAGAGCACTATATGGCACAGCTATGGGGCAATAATGGTGCAGAGCACTGTATGGCACAGCTATGGGGCAATAATGGACGGTGCGGAGCACTATATGGCACAGCTATGGGGCAATAATGAACAGTGCAGAGCACTATATGGCACAGCTATGGGGCCATAATGAACGGTATGAAGCATCTATTTTTATTTTTGAAATTCACCGGTAGCTGCTGCATTTTCCACCCTAGGCTTATACTCGAGTCAATAAGTTTTCCCAGTTTTTTGTGGCAAAATTAGGGGGGTCGGCTTATACTCGGGTCGGCTTATACTCGAGTATATACGGTAATTTGCTCTACCCAAGTGCATGACTTTACATTTATCCCCATTAAAGCTCATTTGCCATTTATCAGCCCAAGCTTCTAGTTTACATAAATCATCCTGTAATATAAAATTGTCCTCCTCTGTATTGATTATCCTGCAAATTTTAGTGTTATCTGCAAATATTTAAATTCTACTCTGTATGTCCCCTACAATGTAATTAATAAATACGTTAAAAAGAAGCGGGTCTAATACTGACCCCTGTGGTACCCCACTGTTAACCGTGACCCAGTCTGAGTGTGCTCCATTAATAACCACCCTTTGTTTCCTATCCCTGAGCCTGCTCTTAACTCACTTACACATATTTTCCCCTATCCCCATTATTCTCATTTTATGTATCAACTTTTAAGTGTTCCCTTTATTTTTTTGAGCAGTGTATATATACAGTATATATATAGTGGGGAAAAAAAGTATTTAGTCAGCCACCAATTGTGCAAGTTCTCCTGCTTAAAATGATGAGAGAGGCCTGTAATTGACATCATAGGTAGACCCCAACTAGGAGAGTGAAAATGAGAAAACAAATCCAGAAAATCACCTTGTCTGATTTGTCAGGATTAATTTTGCAAATTATGTTGGAAAATAAGTATTTGGTCATTAACAAAAGTTCATCTCAATATTTTGTTATATATACTTTTTTGGCAATGACAGGGGTCAAACTTTTTGTCTAAGTGTCCACAAGGTTGGCACACACTGTTGGCATGTTGGCCCATTCCTCCATGCAGATCTCCTCTAGAGTAGTGATGTTTTGGGCCTGTCACTGGGCAACACAGATTTTCAAATCTTTCAAAAGGTTTTCTATGGGGTTGAGATCTGGAAACTGGCTAGGCCACTCCAGGACCTTCATATGGTTCTTATGAAGCCACTCCTTAGTTGCCCTGGTGGTGTGTTTGGGATCATTATCAATGCTGAAATACCCATCCATGTTTCATCTTCAATGCCCTTGCTGATGGAAGGAGTTTGCACTAAAAATCTCATGATTCATCCTTTCATGTACATGGATCAGTTGTCCTCGTCCCTTTGCAGAGAAACAGCCCCAAAGCATGATGGTGCCACCCCCATGCTTAACAGTAGGTATGGTGTTCTTTGGATGCAACTCAGCATTCTGTCCCCTCCAAACACGACAAGTTTTGTTTCTACCAAACAGCTCTACTTTGGTTTCATCAGACCATTTGACATTCTCCCAATACTCTTCTCGATAATCCAGATGCTCTCTAGCAAACTTCAGATGGGCTCAGACAACTACTGGCTTAAGCAGGAGGACACGTCTGGCACTGCAGGATCTCAGTCCCTGGCGGCGTGGTGTGTTATAGATGGCAGCCTTTGTTATGGTGGTCCTAGCTCTATGCAGGTCATTCACTAATTCCCCCCATGTGGTTCTGGGATTTTTGCTCATCGTTCTTGTGATCATTTTGACCCCATGGGATGAGATCTTGCGTGAAGCCCCAGATAGAGGGTGATTATCCGTGGTCTTGTATGTCTTCCATTTTCTTATTATTGCTCCCACAGTTGATTTCATCACACCAAGCTGCTTGCCTATTGCAGATTCAGTCTTGCATACATCTGCATTACGCTGCACCTGAACCTGAGCCTCCCGACAATGCTGTCTAGTCTCTCTCTATTTTACCCTGACCCCCAGCCACTTCCTTGGCCGGTGCCAGAGGGTTCCTCGTGCACATGTCCCCAGTCACCTCGGTGACCACACACTCCCAGTTCTTCCCAGCATTCTTTCTATTTGCACGTTTCTTATACCTGCGTCTCTGTGTGGGACCCTGGATCTGAGCTGTCCCGAACTTACCAGGGAACAACTCCAGTTCTGGGTTCAGTGGGGTCCCCACGACCTGTACTGCCACAACCTCTAGGGGGAGCCTATCAGGGTTACACTCTATCCCTAAATTGGGGACCCCTGTGGCAAACATCTTAGCGTCTTCGGGTTCTACGCCCGAAACAACATTTTCAGTTTCTCCTGCCATTACCCCTAGGGGGAGCCTATCAGGATTACACTCTGTCCCTAGGTTGGCGACCCCTATGGCAGGTATCTCACCATCTTTGGGTTCTGCACCCGGCACAACATTTTCCGTGAGAGGGTTCACCCTGGTCTCCCACAGGGACCAAAACAGGGGCAAGTCTTTGAGTCGCCCGCCAGGGCCGTGGGGTACTCGATACCGGGTCCAGTACTCAAAGGGGGATGTCACGGTGGTGACCCGATCCGTGGTCCTAGGCGCCCACGTAAAAGGGAAAGTCTTTAAAGGGGTTTTGAATACAGTTTGTGTTTGTGACGCCACCTGTGGTATTCGATCAGAGGGGACCGACGCTGCTTAAAGAAGTCTGCTGGGGTGATGTTATGGCAGCTAGATGGTATAAATTCCCACAGGTGAAGTAGGTCCCCAGGGCTCCCGGTGTATAGATGAGGATGATGAGTGGTGCAGTTAAGAACAGAGGACACAGGTTTGCAGTCTCTTTACCTGGTTTACTGAAGACTTCAGGCAGCCTCAGTCCAGGGCACCAGATCACAGGGCAGGCAGGGTCCAGCCAGCTTGCAAGCAAATTCAGAGTCCCCTTTACCAGGTGGAGTTAAAAGCCTTCCTCATAGCGCGGTGGTATTGTAATCCCTTACTGCCTATGGCTTCTGGCAAGGTCCTCACAGTTCTCTCTGTCCTCCATAAAGGTGGGACACAAACCCATATGACAGGTGGCTCAAGCCTTTTTACAGGGTCTCTATCATGACCCCGGCTCTATGTGCCACTGTGCCTCCTGGGTATTAGGGCAGACAGGTGATGTGTAATCCAGCTGTCCTGCCGGTTTCTGCTGTGCCTCCTAGAGTCCGACACAACCTCGGTCTTCCGGCTACCGGTATCTGCGCTCTGCTAGGGAGGTAGCCCAGTCACAGCTGTCCTCCCCAAATGTCACTCTCCTGTGCTTCGCTCTCCTGCATGCTCACTAAATGCTGTCCTTCCTTCTGTATTCTCTCAATCCCGGAGCTGCAGCACCTCTGGCTGCACGGCCCCTCACACGTCTCTCTGCCTCAGACTGCTCCAGTCTGCTGTCTGGCACTAACTAACTAACTTTCCCTCTAGACCATAATTTATATATATAGGGGAGCCACCCATAAGCTGGATCAGAGCTCCCCCTTCTGGCCTGGAGTGTGAACATGTTGTGTGCATTGTGATTACCTGATAAAAGGAATCCTTCATTGCTTCCAAGCGTGACATCACTCTTCCCATGAGCAAAGCAATGCCACTGTGACAACCAGGACCCTGGGGCATCACATCTCTCCCCAACACAGTCCCATATGAAAGGGTCTTTGCCACTCCCATCACCTGTTTACAGTCCCCACACGGTGTGGAAAAATTAACCTCTGAGATCGGGTACTCCCGGATATCTCCATGGATACCCATCACCTCCAATTTCCATCCTTTAGGGTTGTCCCCGGCAACAAGAGACCTATGGACCAAAGTCACATTCCTTCCGTGTCCAGGAGAGCCTCTGTTTGGTACCCATTCATGAGTACCTGGCACAATCGTTTGTTGCCAACTGTGCCCGTAGTGATGGTACATACTGGCTGGGCACACATAGACTCATGGCGAGTGTTCCCGCAGGCCATGGGTTTAGATGTCACCAAACAGTTACTAGCCCCATGTCTGGGCTCTGGTACAACGTCCTGAGAGAGTTTATACTGCTCAATCAACTCTATCAGCAGTTCCCGAGTGCCTAGGTCCCTTAGCCCTTCCCAATGCTGCATGGTGGCCAGCAGAGCCCGCACCATCAGATCAACCACGATTTTCACCATCATCTCGTACGGGGAAAAAACTCAGGCTGGAGCCATTCCTCCACCAACTGCATTAAGTCATTTGCCTGAGACATGGCTGTTGTGAATCTGCTTTTGGGCTCCTTCTGGTGGTGGCTAGTGGTACTGGTGACTCGGGTGTGTTTTCTTTCTCAGTTCACCTGTTTTCATCAGTAGTGGGGAGTTCCTATTTATTCCTGCTCTTCAGTCATTGCCTTGCCGGCCATCAATGTAACCAGAGCCTTTCTGTTGCATGTTCCTGCTCCTAGACTACTGATCAGCTAAGTTGGACTCTTAGTCCTAAGTTTGTTTGTATTTTTTGTTCCAGTTTACAGTTATATCATTCTCTGTAGCTGGAAGCTCTTGTGGGCTGAAATTACCACTCCGGTGTCATGAGTTGACACATGAGTCTTAAAGTAATTTCAGGATGGTATTTTAAAAGGGTTTTCAGCTGACCGTGCAGTTCCCTTTTGTATCTTTCTACTATCTAGTAAGCGGACCTCGCTTTGCTGAACCTACCTTCATACTGCGTATGTCTTTTCCTCTGAACTCACCGTCAATATATGTGGGGGGCTTCTGTCTCCTTTTCGGGGGAATTTCCCTAGAGGTAAGCCAGGTCTGTTTTTTCCTCTACTAGGGTTAGTTAGTCCTCCGGCTGGCGAGAGGCGTCTAGGGATAAAACTTAGGCACGCCCCCCGGCCACTATTAGTTGTGTGGTAGGTTTAGCTCACGGTCAGCTCGAGATTCCATCACCCAAGAGCTCGTCCGTTATTTATGTGTCCTGACGTTCCCCTGCCATTGGGAACCATGACAGTATGGCCGGCCAAGTGTTAAAACTGTTGGCAGAAGAAAGGAGAGAAAAAGAAGTCTGCAAATTTTTTTTTTTCCTTGGTGCTTGCTCTATAGTTGAATCAGTTGCATTTCAGCTCTAATTGCAGTCTTTGTCTCCCTCTCCTTCTAACCCTTGAATGGCTCTGATCTCACCTGCTTAAAATGGATCCTCAGAGTTTGGCTACAGGTTTGAATAATCTTGCCACAAAAGTTCAAGATTTACAGGATTTTGTTATACATGCTCCTATATCTGAACCTAGAATTCCTATACCAGAATTTTTCTCCGGAGATAGATCTCGTTTTTTGAATTTCAAATATAATTGTAAATTATTTCTTTCTCTGAAACCTCGCTCCGCTGGAGATCCCGCACAGCAGGTTAAGATTGTAATTTCCTTGCTGCGAGGTGACCCTCAAGATTGGGCATTTGCATTGGCACCAGGGGATCCTGCGTTGCTCAATGTGGATGCGTTTTTTCTGGCTTTGGGGTTGCTTTATGAGGAACCAAATTTAGAGATTCAGGCTGAAAAAGCCTTGATGGCCCTGTCTCAAGGGCAAGATGAAGCTGAAATACACTGCCAAAAATTTCGTAAATGGTCTGTGCTTACTCAGTGGAATGAGTGCGCTTTGGCGGCGAATTTCAGAGAGGGTCTCTCTGATGCCATTAAGGATGTTATGGTGGGGTTCCCTGCGCCTACAGGTCTGAATGAGTCCATGATTTGATGATTTGTTCATTATCGTCAATTACCACGGACGCCTATGTCGACTCTGGCGCCGCTTTGAGTCTTATGGATTGGTCCTTTGCCAGGCGCTGTGGGTTTAATCTAGAGCCTCTGGAAGTCCCTATACCTCTGAAGGGTATTGATTCTACGCCATTGGCTAGTAATAAACCACAATACTGGACACAAGTGACTATGCGTATGACTCCAGACCATCAGGAGGTGATTCACTTCCTTGTGTTGTACAATCTACATGATGTTTTGGTGCTCGGATTGCCATGGTTACAATCTCATAATCCAGTCCTTGACTGGAAAGCTATGTCTGTGTTAAGCTGGGGATGTCAGGGGGCTCATGGGGACGTACCTTTGGTTTCCATTTCATCATCTATTCCCTCTGAGATTCCGGCATTTTTGTCTGATTATCATGATGTTTTTGAGGAGCCTAAGCTTGGTTCACTCCCTCCTCACAGAGATTGCGATTGTACCATAGATCTGATTCCAGGCAGTAAATTTCCAAAGGGTCGTTTGTTTAATTTATCCGTACCTGAACATGTTGCTATGCGAGAGTATATTAAGGAGTCCCTGGAAAAGGGACATATTCGTCCTTCTTCGTCTCCCTTAGGAGCCGGTTTTTTCTTTGTGTCTAAAAAAGATGGCTCTTTGAGGCCGTGTATTGATTATCGACTCTTGAATAAAATTACAGTCAAATATCAGTATCCTTTGCCACTGCTGACTGATTTGTTTGCTCGAATAAAGGGGGCTAAGTGGTTCTCTAAGATTGATCTTCGTGGGGCGTATAATTTGGTGCGAATCAAGCAGGGGGATGAGTGGAAAACCGCATTTAATACGCCCGAGGGCCATTTTGAGTATTTAGTAATGCCTTTTGGTCTTTCAAATGCCTCTTCAGTCTTTCAGTCCTTTATGCATAACATTTTCCGTGAATATTTGGATAAATTTATGATTGTGTATCTGGATGATATTTTGATTTTTTCGGATGACTGGGACTCTCATGTCCAACAAGTCAGGAGGGTTTTTCAGGTTTTGCGGGCTAATTCCTTGTGTGTGAAGGGTTCTAAGTGTATTTTTGGGGTTCAAAAGATTTCTTTTTTGGGGTACATTTTTTCCCCTTCTTCCATTGAGATGGATCCTGTCAAGGTTCGGGCTATTTGTGATTGGACACAACCTACTTCTCTTAAGAGTCTTCAGAAATTCTTGGGCTTTGCTAATTTTTATCGTCGATTTATAACTGGTTTTTCGGATGTTGCTAAACCTTTGACTGATTTGACTAAAAAGGGTGCTGATGTTGCTGATTGGTCCCCTGCTGCTGTGGAGGCCTTTTGGGAGCTTAAGCACCGCTTTTCTTCTGCCCCTGTGTTGCGTCAGCCTGATGTTGCTCTTCCTTTTCAGGTTGAGGTCGACGCTTCCGAGATCGGAGCTGGGGCGGTTTTGTCGCAGAAAAGTTCCGACTGCTCCGTGATGAGACCTTGTGCGATCTTTTCTCGAAAATTTTCGCCCGCCGAGCGAAACTATGATATTGGTAATCGGGAGCTTTTGGCGATGAAGTGGGCTTTTGAGGAGTGGCGTCATTGGCTTGAGGGGGCTAGACATCAGGTGGTGGTATTGACCGATCACAAGAATCTGATTTATCTTGAGTCTGCCAAGCGCCTGAATCCTAGACAGGCGCGCTGGTCGTTGTTTTTCTCTCGGTTTAATTTTGTGGTCTCGTACCTACCAGGTTCTAAAAATGTGAAGGCAGATGCCCTTTCTAGGAGTTTTGAGCCTGATTCCCCTGGTGATTCTGAACCTACAGGTATCCTTAAGGATGGGGTGATATTATCTGCTGTTTCCCCAGACCTGCGACGGGCTTTGCAGGAGTTTCAGGCGGATAGACCTGATCGTTGCCCGCCTGGTAGACTGTTTGTTCCTGATGATTGGACCAGTAGAGTCATCTCGGAGGTTCATTCTTCTGCATTGGCAGGTCATCCTGGAATCTTTGGTACTAGGGATTTGGTGGCTAGGTCCTTCTGGTGGCCTTCCCTGTCTCGAGACGTACGAGTTTTTGTGCAGTCTTGTGATGTTTGTGCTCGGGCCAAGCCTTGTTGTTCTCGGGCTAGCGGATTGTTGTTATCTTTGCCTATTCCGAAGAGGCCTTGGACTCACATCTCTATGGATTTTATTTCTGATCTCCCTGCTTCTCAGAAAATGTCTGTCATCTGGGTGGTGTGTGACCGTTTTTCAAAGATGGTTCATTTGGTACCTTTGACTAAGTTGCCTTCCTCATCCGAATTGGTTCCTCTGTTTTTTCAAAATGTGGTTCGCTTGCATGGTATTCAGGAAAATATCGTTTCTGACAGGGGGACCCAGTTCGTGTCTAGATTTTGGCGGGCATTCTGTGCTAGGATGGGCATTGATTTGTCTTTTTCGTCTGCGTTCCATCCTCAGACTAATGGCCAGACGGAGCGAACTAATCAGACCTTGGAGACTTATTTGAGGTGTTTTGTGTCTGCGGATCAGGATGACTGGGTTGCCTTTTTGCCGTTGGCAGAGTTTGCCCTCAATAATCGGGCTAGTTCTGCCACTTTGGTTTCTCCTTTCTTTTGCAATTTGGGGTTTCACCCTCGTTTTTCTTCCGGTCAGGTGGAGTCTTCGGATTGTCCTGGAGTGGATACTATGGTGGATAGGTTGCATCGGATTTGGGGACAGGTGGTGGACAATTTGAAGTTGTCCCAGGAGAAGACTCAGCATTTTGCCAACCGCCGTCGTCGGGTTGGTCCTCGTCTTCGTGTTGGGGACTTGGTGTGGTTGTCTTCCCGTTTTGTCCCTATGAGGGTTTCTTCTCCTAAGTTTAAGCCTCGGTTCATCGGTCCTTATAGGATTTTGGAGATTCTTAACCCTGTATCCTTTCGTTTAGACCTTCCGGCATCTTTCGCTATCCATAATGTCTTCCATCGGTCGTTGTTGCGGAGGTATGAGGTGCCGGTTGTTCCTTCTACCGAGCCTCCTGCTCCTGTGCTGGTTGAGGGTGAATTGGAGTATGTTGTGGAGAAAATCTTGGACTCCCGTATTTCCAGACGGAGACTACAATATCTGGTTAAGTGGAAGGGTTATGGTCAAGAAGATAATTCTTGGGTAACTGCTTCTGATGTTCACGCCTCTGATTTGGTTTGTGCCTTTCATAGGGCTCATCCGGATCGCCCTGGTGGTTCTTGTGAGGGTTCGGTGCCCCCTCCTTGAGGGGGGGGTACTGTTGTGAATCTGCTTTTGGGCTCCTTCTGGTGGTGGCTAGTGGTACTGGTGACTCGGGTGTGTTTTCTTTCTCAGTTCACCTGTTTTCATCAGTAGTGGGGAGTTCCTATTTATTCCTGCTCTTCAGTCATTGCCTTGCCGGCCATCAATGTAACCAGAGCCTTTCTGTTGCATGTTCCTGCTCCTAGACTACTGATCAGCTAAGTTGGACTCTTAGTCCTAAGTTTGTTTGTATTTTTTGTTCCAGTTTACAGTTATATCATTCTCTGTAGCTGGAAGCTCTTGTGGGCTGAAATTACCACTCCGGTGTCATGAGTTGACACATGAGTCTTAAAGTAATTTCAGGATGGTATTTTAAAAGGGTTTTCAGCTGACCGTGCAGTTCCCTTTTGTATCTTTCTACTATCTAGTAAGCGGACCTCGCTTTGCTGAACCTACCTTCATACTGCGTATGTCTTTTCCTCTGAACTCACCGTCAATATATGTGGGGGGCTTCTGTCTCCTTTTCGGGGGAATTTCCCTAGAGGTAAGCCAGGTCTGTTTTTTCCTCTACTAGGGTTAGTTAGTCCTCCGGCTGGCGAGAGGCGTCTAGGGATAAAACTTAGGCACGCCCCCCGGCCACTATTAGTTGTGTGGTAGGTTTAGCTCACGGTCAGCTCGAGATTCCATCACCCAAGAGCTCGTCCGTTATTTATGTGTCCTGACGTTCCCCTGCCATTGGGAACCATGACACATGGCGTATCGAGACTCTACATAGGACCACTGGTACACCCAATGATCGCCCCTTACCTTTGGGGTCTCTTCATGACTCTGCTTATCGCCCCTCACCTTAGGGGTCTCCTCTTTATACCGCTTAAGCTCTGATAGCTTCCACTGCAGTGCCTCTTGCTGTTGCTGCAAGTGCAGCTCCTGCTGCTGCAGAACCTCTTGCTGCGAACGCTGAAACTGCAGTGCCTCTTGCTGAAGCCTTTGCTGATTGAGCACAACCTGCTCCAAAAGTTCCTTCATTTCTCCAGCAGACTTGCACAACGATCTGCAGCACTCTTTGGGGTATGCCTCAGTTCACACTGCTCGCATTCTTTCCACCATATGTAAGGCTGCGGTAAGCACCGTATGCAGTGAAGAGGCAGTGACCCACAAAGTTCCAACACAAAAGTCTCTTTAATGTGTTTCCTCACAGCATTAAAGTCCAATTCACACACAAGTGCATATTATTAGTGCTCAGCTCACACGAGTTCATAGCACTACATAGTACACGGCTTTATATGTTGCAGACACTACACATGCCAGTCCTCCTAGCTGTAACAGGGGTCACTTCCTCACAACATGTTTATTTTCTTTGTGCGTATTGGAACAACACAAAAAGAAACAGAGAAAAAAAGGCAAAATTGGACATAATTTCACACAAAACCCCTAAAATGGGCTGGACATAATTGTTGCCACCTTCCCAAAATTGTGTGTAAACAACTTTGTTCCATGCATGTGATGCTCATTCAAACTCACCTGTAGCAAGTAACAGGTTTGGGCAATATGAAAATTACACCTGAAACCAGATAAAAAAGGGAGAAGTTGATTCAATCTTTGCATTGTGTGTCTGTGTGTGCCATACTAAGCATAAGGAACAGAAAGAGGAAAAGAGAAATGTCTGATTACTTCAGAACCAAAATTGTAGAAAAATATCAACAATTTCAAGGTTACAAGTTCATCTCCAGATCTTGATGTTCTTTTGTCCATGGTGTGCAACATAGTCAAGAAGTTTGCAACCTATGGCGCTGTAGCTAATGTCCCTGGACATGGACGGCAGAGAAAAAGTGCTGAAAACATACACGGAAGGAAAGTCTGGATGGTGGATAAGCAGCCCCAATCAAGTTAGACAGAAATTCAAGATGTCCTGCAGGATCAGTGTTCATCAAAAATGGGCCGGACAAAATTGTTGCCACCCCTCAACTTAATATTTGGTTGCACACCTTTTGGAATAAATAAGTGCTATAAATTGCTTAATGTAACCATCCACAAGATTCTTACACAGCTCATATGGATTTTTGGACCTCTCTTCTTTTGAAAACTGCTCCAGGTCTCTCATATTTGAAGGCGCCTTCTCCCAACAGCAGAGTTAAGATCTCTCCACAGGTGTTCAATGGGATTTAGATCTGGACTCATTGCTGACACTTCGGAACTCTCCAGAGCTTTGTTTCCATCCATTTCTGGGTGCTTCTTGAAGTATGTTTGGAGTCATTGTCTTGCTGGAAGACATAACCTAGGACACAAACCCAGTTTTCTGACACTGGGCACTGCATTATGATACAAAATCCTTTGGTAATCTTCAGATTGCGTGATACCTTGAACACAGTCAAAGCACCCATGCCAGAGGCAGCGAAACAACCCCAACCTTTGAACCACCACCATATTTAACTGTAGGTACTGTGTTCTTTTCTTTGTAGGCCTGATTCCATTTTTAGTAAACAGTAGAAAGATGTTCTTTACCAAAGAGTCCTATCTTGGTCTCATCTGTGCACAAGAGGCTTTGCCAGAAGGATTTTGGATGACTCATGTACATTTTAGAAAACTGCAGTCTAGATTTTTTTATGTCTATGTGTCAGCAGTGGGGTCCTCCTGTTTCTCTTATCGTAGCATTTAATTTCATTCAAATGTTGCTGGATAGTTTGCACTAATGCACCCTGAGCCTGCAGGACAGCTTGAATTTTTTTGTAACTTGATTGGGGCAGCTTATCCACTATCCGGACTATCCTGCGTTGCAACCTTTCTTCAATTTTTCTCTGCCGTTCACCTTCAGTGAGATCAGCTACAGTGCCATGGGTTGTAAACTTCTTTATTATGGACTGTGGACAAAGGAACATCAAGATCTTTGGAGATGGACTTGTAATCTTGAAATTGTTGATATTTTTCAACAATTTTGTCTCTCAAGTCCACAGACAGTTCTCTCCTCTTTCTATTCTCCATGCTTAGTGTGGCACACACAGACACACAATGCAAATATTAAGTAAACTTTTTGCCTGGTTTCAGGTGTGATTTTCATATAACAATACCAGCAAAATCTATGAGATTTCACAAATCTCATGCACATAGCTTGTTTTTTTGTCCTCAGTGTGCTTTGCTTGGTGTTTGCAGAATAGAGCATGTCACTTCTTTCAGTGTTTTTTCAGAGTTTTTTGTGGGAACTGCAATAAAACACATCCATAAGGAAATATCCTTATTATCCCACTGCATGCCAGGTCTTATGGCCTTTTTCTGCCTAATCTGCTCATTGTATCTTAGCCATGTCATGCCACCGTAAACCCTGTATGCCTCCCCATCGCGCATCTTCTCCAATCACATTTGCCAAAATTGTGAAAGCCTGTAACCAAATGTCCTCAGAATTAACTGATACCTACGCTTTTCTTCAACATCCTTTCCTTTTTTGAATCACTAGACCTAACATTATCCAAATTGAATTTTTCTAGCAGAAGTAAAGAGTATTTTTCTACATACTCCCCTTTCCAAATCTTTTTCTTAACCTCTTTCTTCAAGTGTGCCCCCAATGGACCTTCAAAGCATGCATAGACCTCACTCATGGACCTATTGTCCAAAGGCACAACCTCATCTTCCTTCTCCTTTTCACAAGCATTTTTTTCCGACACTACATTAAAAATATGTGCGTGACTGCCACAACCTTTCCAACTCCCAACCCATAACCCACAAGGGCCCACCATGTCCCCACCCGAGACCACGGATCATTAACTACAGCCCACTGTGATGCTAAACCCTGCTTACCCCAGCATCCCAATAACTATCCCTGAAAATCAGGCACTCCCATTTTTAACCCTTGACTATCTCTAGTAACTACCCCAACATTACTAACCCATTACTAAAGCGCCCTACAACAAGTAAATTAGCAAAAATCGACTTCTCACCAGGCTGCCACCAAGAAATCTCGGACCAGCCGCGACATCTCCCGATGAGACTCGATCATGCTCTGATGCTCCTGGAGAAATCTTGCCTTCTTCCTGACTGGACTGAGCATGCTATACAACATCGTCAGGCCTCAATAAGGTCACAGGAGGAACCGCCCGGCACCATCTATGCTCCTCTATGGTCATCATGCCTTGCTCCTCTTCCACTCTCTGTTTTCTTCTCCTGGCCGATCAACTGCAAATGCCCCCATGGGACTGGCTGCCCTCGTGGGCACCGGCTGGATCCAGGGACCCGTGGAACTTCGCTCTCACCTCTGGCAGGCTGCTGCTTCAAACCACCCCTGCTGTCTGCAAGAGGGAAACTCACAGCCCTCTGGACGTCTGGTTTGACCCTCAGTTGATACCTCGGCACTTGTCCCGGCCCTTCTCGGTTGAGGCCTAGCAAGCTGCAACCCTCCCTGCAGTCAACCTCCTGATCCCTCAAGTGTTGGGTTCAACTCTCAACTATACCCTCCCCGAGACTGGAGCCCAGTGAACCACACTCCAGAGGAGTGCCGCAACCCATCCTTGCCAACCGCAAGGGATCTGATCACCGCTCTCCCGCCCCTAGGTTCGGCCTCCAGTCGGGACATCACCATGGGCCACCATAACACAGATTCGGGACCTGGCTGGCCACGAACCAGGAGTAGACTGCAGCTCAGGAACTCCAACTTCCAATAGGCAGTGGCTACGACAAGGATTCCTCCTGGGGAACGGAGAAGGAAATGCAGACTCGAACTGCTCCCATGGCCCACGAAGGTTGCATAGGGGGATCCTGGAGTGTTTTCTGTGCTGTCTCTCATCTTCAGGTGAATAATTCTCTGGCGGCTGGGACCGCTGAGTGTACGCTCTGGGCCCAGGTGGACACGTCTTCGCAGGTGGCGATGTGCAGGCTGCTTGAAGTTGCTCCTGCACCAGCCTGGAAAGGTGGATCACCGTGGCAGTCCTCACCAAATCCATCAAGACAAAAAGGCCCATCATGGCTCCTCGTCCTGTTCTCATGGACCTGCAGCTGTGTCTGAGGAGGTAACCATCCCATTCACCCTGCTCCCAAAACTTCTCATCCAGTCATAAACCCCCACACATATTTATACTATTACATTCAAATTCCTTAAATCATTACTCCCCTATGTGGCTCCCCAGCCTTTCTTTACATACGTTGATCGCTGATCGATAACTGGCTTGTTTTATAAGGGCTGACAGAAAATGATGGGAACAGACTGATCATTTAGACGATCATTCTGCCTATACAGCACCATGTTGTCAGCAGGATAACCCTAATTTACACGATTTTTACACCTACAATCTGTTCACATGGCACATGAGTATTTTTTCATGTTAATTGACCAATCATTAGAATAGTCTTAGAGGGGCAAATTATGTATGATCATTCACTGAATATCATCTCGTCTACATAGCAATTAACACTTGCTTTCCATAGGTGAGGGTCCGATTATCAGATAAGATAATTTACTGATAACATCACACAAAATACAGAAAAAAGACACTTGGAGAGATGATGGGGCCCACCAACTAGGAGCAATAATTGGATGATAATATCATGCAGCACACAGGTCCATGACGTACCCTGGAATAATAAGTGATCTATAAATACAATGCTTTCATTCATCACAAAGCAGGAAGATAATGGACCCAAGAAGAACATGCTGCATAAGGAAATGAAAATGTATTGAACTAATCAGATAAAAGCAAATCAAATGAGAATACAAGAAGATATATAAGCAGAGAACTGTGATCAGCCATAAAATTAAAGATTCAGGCTTGGAAAAAAAACAAATGCATCCTTCAACTATTGTGACAATACATGTTTGGTGATTGTATTAACTATTTTCTTTAACTGGTTTCTATTTGGTTGGTTAGGCAACATGATACAGTGGTGACCCCAGGAGTTACTGTCATGACCTGGCTGACTTCAAGAGTGATCCATCAATGCAGACCTGTGAAGGACAAGACAAAAAAGGGCCAAAGATAGCTGCCGATCATGAAATTCAATAACTATCCTTATTAATATAGACATCTTAAATTATGATAAAAAATGCAATTGTCTTATTAAACTACTAATTCATGATTTATTCTGCTGAAAAAATTGACAAAGCACTTCAAAACCACTGACAAGTGAAGGTATTAGAATTGATTATCCTGCTACAATGGCAGCTGAAAAGTTGCGGAATATGTTAGGCAGCATGTACTCAGTTATGGAAGGATATTGGCTGTCCGTTTTTTTACTTACTGGTGTCCTTTGAAAAGCCGGTAATTCATATGCCGCTACTGTAAAAATCACAATGACAGATTATAATAGAAAAGATAGAATAGATATACACACATAGAATACATATGAAAATGAACTGGCATTTTCCCACGCTCCCAGTTCAGGCTGTGAGGGAGCGCAGCTTCAGTGACGGCACCGCTAATCACTGAAGCTGCCGTTTGCAGCCATGCTCAACTGAGATGACCTCTGGAGCGTGGGAAAATGCCAGTTCACTTTCCCACGCTCAAGAGTTCACCGCCAGTAAAGCTGTAAGTCAGCGCAGCATCAGTGACGTCAGCGCTAGTCACTGATGCTGCCGCCGGCAGCTTCTCATTCATCAGTGGTTTACAGCTGGGGCGGTCGCATTAGCACCGCACCCGGTTGTAAATTGTATATCCCCTAGATATGGATTACGGCGTGGTATTGAACGCCGGACAGGAATGGTATATTGTTGGTTTGTTATTTTTTCATTTATTACAGGAGATCAAGGGTGTCGAATGGACTAGTAGTAACAATAAAATGGTCAAACTGCGTTTAGTGTTTTATTTCATTAAGAAACGTTATTCTGGCTGTGTCTTTATTTAACCCTTTACCAACTATAGGATTAGTAATGAATCTTATTGACACCTCTCCATTACTTAGCTGGCTTGATGTCACCTTACAATACAAAGGTGACATTAACCCCACAACTATTACCCCACTTGCCACTGCTATAGGGCAAGTGTGAAGAGCGAGGCTAAGTGCCGGAATTCTGGGGCTGAGTGCTGATGTTTTTAGTCGGGGAGGGACAATATCCATGATCCCTTCCTAGTCTATTAATATCAGCCCGAAGCTGTCTGCATAGCCGTTGATGATTAATTACAGGGGGACCCTACATAATTTTTTGGGGGGTTAGCTATTTTAATAGCCAGTAAAGGCTAAGTATACAGTTATGAGCTGATATTAATAGCCTGGGAAGATCCATGAGTATTACCCCCTTCCCAGGCTATAAACATCTGCCCCTAGTCACTGGCTTTCCCTCTGCTGGTTTTGAAAATTGCACAGGAGCCCACGCCATTTTTTTCAAAAAAATAACCGTTTAGTAAATACGTGTCCAGTAATTTGCACACACACTATACTAATTGTATTGATCACACACATCTATGTTATATATCTACGGTAACTATTCTGCATGTGTTTACACTATGTAAACCATGTCTCCTATCATGTCGGCTCCTGCATTGATTTTACAGAAGCCAACAAATGAATAACGGCTAATCTCCTATCTATATCTCTATGCAATATAAAGATATATATACTGTATGTGTGTCACTGACATATAGATATATATATATATACACCTATTCTATGTGTATATATCTATTCTATTCTAACCTGTCAGAGTGATTTTACTGTATGCGCACAGGAATTGTCGGTTTTTCTTCTATCTATCTATCTATCTATCTATCTATCTATCTATCTATCTATTATATATATATATATATATGTGTGTGTGTTTTGACTAATATTTCCTTCGAAAATGATGTGTAAATGACAGAGAACTGCTGTATGTAAAAGCTCATGTTAAAATCGCATTGTAATCGGATAGCAATCGCAATGCACTCGGGTGTAAATCAGATGCTAGGTGTGAAAATCGCATTTTACTCGCATTGTACTTTCATGACACTCGCATAGCACTCGTCCGTTTTTTCGGTCCGGAAATTGGACCGTTTTTTCCCTCGCAAATGGGTATGAGCCCTTGGACGGCTGCTCGCTCACTACTTCTGTTTTTTTCCGGTTCATCTTAAGAAAGCGATTACGCAGCATCCCAATTGCAGCCACCGAATGGCTGCTGAGCTCACATGGTATAACAACATCACGCGAGCATCGGGAGACCCGGAGACGGTGAGGGAGATGAGTATATTCTATTTTTATTTTACAAGGAGGACTATTTTATTTAAAAAGGGGTTGTCCAGGTACTTGGCAGCCCTTTTAATATTGAATGAGATTTTGCCCCTTAGGCCTCATTCAGTCTTTTTTTTTCTGTACAAGAAAACAAAAAAACTTTTTCATCAGTGTGCTAGATCCAATTTTCATTCAATTTTTTATCCTTTTTTTTCTAATAAACAATAAAAATAAAATCAATATTGTTCTTTCCATTAAACAGTGATGACACAAAGCATCCATATGATGTACGATTTTTTTTCACAGAACCATTGATTTGTAAGGGCGAGTTTGATGCGCGACTTTGATTAAACTGCACATATGTGAAAAATGGATGTCTGAATGAGGCCTTACTGTTTAAAAAGAAGTTCTAAGCCAGTGAAAAAATTATTATAAGTATAAGTAGAGATGAGCAAATTTGTTCAGATTCGGTTCTGAATACGATCGGATTCGAAGTTTGATTTTGCAATATTTATGAAACACAGCCGAACGTCATAAGAATCAATGGGAGTAGAAATTGCCGAATATGTTCGGAACCGATCATAAGACATACATTCGGCACGAATAGTGTTCGAATATGGCCCGAATATGTCAAAATCAGATTTGGAGCCAAAATACGAACAAATTCGCTCATCTCTAATTAAAAGGAATAACATTCTGCTTCATGGACAAGAATGGTAATGGAATTTCCAATAGTCTTATCATTAATAGTAGGAAGACCATTATGTCATGCTATGATTCAGTAGTACACAATATTATTACAATTACTATTATTGCTGTTGCTGCTGTTATTACATGTATTAATCATATTTTATTATTACATTTAGCATTATTGTTATTGACATTTTCCAGATATTGTAACATTGTCACGTGGTTTCATAAGTGTAACAGCATTCCTCAATGAACTGTACAATCTTTTACTTTCATAGGATGGTTACATATTGAATCTTTTCACCGTGTAACATATTTTATATGGCCATCACTTCCCTGCTAGCAGGGGTTACTTTGTCTCTGGACCCTTGCAGCTGCTGACAATAGATCACAAGCACAAAGACAAATGACAATAATGTTATTACACTGTGGGGCACTGCCAACATTTATCATATGGGAGTTCCTTTGTTAGGAGCAGGCAGTGCATTGAAGAGGAGACATCATCAGTCTGAGCAGTAGGTTGACCAGACTGGGATGGACCTTCTCCTGGAGTTGCTGTGAGGAGGGGTGGTGAGAAGGGTGAGGTTGGACGTCTGCATGAGATGTGATAGAGGACATTACTGCCTGGCTGCTGCTTGAAGATGAGATAGGGGCAACCTGCCTCCTCCTTCCTCCTCTTCCCACCTCCTCCTTCTTCACTAATATCAGCTCATTCAGAACCAAAGGGAGGAAAACTGGTTTATACAATGGCAAACTCAAGTGACAGTTCTCTGGATGGACCTAATTCTACAATAAGGAACTTTGGGGAAAACTTCACAAAAGGGTCACTCCTGGATGACCCCTATATCTTTGGAGATAGCAGAACAGATCCAAGCATCATGACTGCAATACTTGAAGGGGCTCTTCCTAAGATACTAGCCACCTCTCCACCTTTCTGGGATAGCCCACTGAACCATGGGCTGAGTGTGTTTGTTGGATTGGCTCTGTGTGTCACCATGTTGGGCTTGGGCTGCACTGTGGAAGTAAGTCAGATAGGAGAACATCTGAGAAGACCCATTGGGGTCCTCCTGGCTCTCATCAGTCAGTTTGTCCTCATGCCATTGATGGCTTTCCTCCTGGCTTTAATCTTCAAGCTGGATGAAGTAGCAGCTATTGCTGTTCTGCTGTGTGGCTGCTGTCCTGGAGGAAACCTCTCCAATATCATGTCACTTCTTGTGAATGGAGACATGAATCTCAGGTAAGGGACCTCAGCTCTGGGAGATATGGAAGGTATGTGTGTAGGGGGTGTTTAGCACAATGCATAGTCTTTCTATCAAACAGAAATAGTTGCTTATAAGGATGGAAGGCCACCTGTAGCCCTCATCACAGTACTACAACTCTCAGGATGCAATGGGAGAGACACACAGGTCATCCAGTTTGTAGGATGAAATCAAGATATCCAATATTAGAAAGG
This sequence comes from Ranitomeya variabilis, assembly GCF_051348905.1. Taxonomy (NCBI): domain Eukaryota; kingdom Metazoa; phylum Chordata; class Amphibia; order Anura; family Dendrobatidae; genus Ranitomeya; species Ranitomeya variabilis. Next base: position 1,052,620,857 of record NC_135232.1, on the reverse strand, counting down.
GACAAAGCATTACACTACAGAAAGCATTGGGGGTCGTATTAAATAAATTGCCCCAGAAAAGTAATATACTCTTAATATTGTTCTGTGACATTTACAACAAATATACAAAAAAAGATGTCTCCGTGGGGTGCGACTAGGTAACATGCCATTGCCAATCTTGAATGCAGATTACTAGTGTTATATTTGTCTGTCTGTATATTAGTCTGTCTCCAGGCATAAATACATTGATAGAGATGATGAAAAGGGGAAACAATTGCCAGACATAAATGAGAATAAAAATAATCCTTTGTTAATTATAATGATAAAGGACAAAATGTTTAAAAAGGGGAAAAAAATATCAAATACATGGCTGCCATGGAGAATATGTGACTACATAGGACAGAAAGAATGACTATAACAATGTTGGCACGGACATATTACACTGACTGTGTGATACAAAGTTAGTCATCATTAGTACTATAGTCTGATTTGGTCACCGAGTTAAATTTTGCCTTAAAGAATGTATTTTTTATATTAAGTATGACAAACAGTGTGCTGATTTATTTATACGATTATCTCATAATTCACTTATATAGAAAGAGGGAAAGATAAATAAGAGTAAAGGTGGAAACAGGGATAAAACCACTATCTTATAGCCAATGAAATGGAAAACAGCTCAGCAGCCAAAAGGGAGAACACAGTCAATAGATAAGTATCATAATGTTAAGTCATACAACATACAGCATATATACCTGTAGCGCCCCCACTGCCGCAGGGCCGAGGGGTACCCGGTACCGGGCCTCTGAGTCTCTGCTCTGGGATTGTCACGGTGGCTAGACCCGGTCCGTGACCCTGCTGAGGGGCGTACAATGAAGGTGTTGGTGGGGGTGGTGTTATGGTGCGGTGCAGGTCGCAGTAAATAACGAGGACACCAGGTTGCAGTCTCTTTACCTCTTTACTGAAGGCTTCAGGATCCTCAATCCGGAATACGGTTAACCGGGCTGCGCAAGTCCGGCCGGTCCGATGGCACCTCCAGAGTTCCCTTTGCAGGTGTAAATCTGTGCCTACCTTCTAGCGCTTGTGTGTTGTGGTCCTCCCCTGCTGTGCTTACGGGATAGTCCCCACAACTGTTGTGTCTGTTTCTGAAGTTCCATCACAACTCGATTCTGATGTTCTTCTTCGTCCCCCAGATGTTATGGCTAGGACGCACCCGTATGACGGGTAGGCTCGGAGCTCTTCCTGGACCCTAGTGTCGCCCTTCTCCTGTTGTTGCCGCCTGTGTCTTCATAGGTGATTTGAGTGAGACAGCCCGCCTATAACTGACTGTCCTGCCATAGGTTTGAAGTTAGGCCTGGAGCTCTATACTTCCTCGGCGTTCCGGCCACCGGCTGCGCGCCTCAGTAGGATGTTGCCTCGTCTTACAGCACGACTCCTACTGGTGTTTCTCCTTGTTGCGTTGATCTCGTTTCTCACTCAGCACAATAAACCTTGCTTCTTGTCCTTTCTTAGGGTACCGCCGCGATCAGGTGCAGGCGCGGCCCCGTAACGTTCTCTCAGTTCGCTAGGCCTCTGTCAGGATCCCACCCCTGACAGGGACCCCCCTGAGTCTCTCCCCGCAACACCCTCTGCCACAGGATGTTGCCTGTTCGATTCCCAGTCAGCTTCTGTCTAACTTTCTGCCTAACCCCCAGTTTTACCAGATTGTGAGGAGTGGCCTAATACATAGCACCCTTAGCTCCCCCTGGAGGCCAGACTATGAAGTGTATTGGTGTCTGTGATACCTGGTCAGGTGGACTCCTTCAGTGCCATCAGACGTACCATAGCCCCCCTTAGCGGCGGAGCATCAGTACTGCAACGACCAGGACTCTGGGACGCTGCATACCCATCTCTGGGAAAACAAACCCAACGCACGTTTCGCTGAGGCTTCGTCTAGGGCCTTTTTTTTGTCTGTGTTTAAAGCTGTAATTCCATAGGGTGGAGCTATCTAGTTTTTATCACTAATGAGATTTCTTACTATGACCTCTTTGAATGTTTTTCTTTATTCCTATAATATGTTAATATGTTTGTCATCTGATATATAGAACATTGATTTTCCATAGATAAGCTATAAATAAAAAAGTAACAGGATAGACGTACAGAGAACAAAAACAAGAACATACCTAACAAAATAAAGATGGTGGCTGTGGGGTAGTCAGGAGCTGCACACCTATTCTTCCAATGTGGAGAAACTGTCCTCGCACACAGCACAAACCACAGATTGCATTTTGGAAAATTCTCATTACAAAACTTCATTATAAAAGTGGAGGGCCAGATGGAGGCAAATAACATTGGGAAGGCAAATAATATATGGCATTTACCAATTTACACTTCACATTATTATCAATATTAAAAATAACCTATACTGTATATTTGATTTCTCAATAGGTTATGTCCATGCTGCAATCATATAATCCTGCTGATCTACATAGCACTCCCAGCACAGGATCATTGGTCCTGCCCTATACCTGTGCATACTTATTTATGTAGTATGCTTGCTTATACAGGGCCATCATATTCCGCAGCACTTCACTGACATTCTATACCACTGTGGCACATGCCCCTAGTAAATAACGTGTATTATTTGTAATTGGCATACCTGGCAGCTTTTGTGATGGAAAACCAGGGAGATTACAAAAAAGGATGCAGAAAGCAAAATGTTTCTTATGTCCCACCCATTTATAAAGGACATGCCCCCATCCATGACATTTCATCACTAATAGTACCTACGACCCCTTCATTATGTGGCACCCCAGGAGTTCGGTTGCCACAATGGCGTTGCCTTCCTTATGGGGTAGGGTTATGTCATGCCTGGAGGTAAGAAGGCATCCACTTAGCAGGTAACACAAACATACAACACCTTCCTAACTCCAGACCAGAAGGAGGAGCTCTAAACTCATTTTCGGGGTAGTTCCATATAAGTTCTTGTCTGGAGGTGGGGTTAGTGAGTTCAGTGTGAGATAGTGAAGGGAGAGGAAGCGTGTGAGGAGAGAGACTGGGAGTGAAGCTGTGACTGAGCTCTTCCCAGGATTAAGCGCAAAAGAAACTGGACACTGGAGTCCGTGGTTGCACGGGTACTAAAGGCCCAGCAACTAGAACCGGAGGGCAGGAGATTGCAGGTCTCCTGGCCCATCTGACACCTGGAGGCACCACAGCAAGTCAGGATCCTGGGGCTGCCAGTGAGAAGACTGTGCCCATGCAAGGCTCATGCTGTCAACCATACGGATTAAGCCTCTTTCACACTTCCGTCTTTCAGCTCCCGTCACAATCCGTCGATTTTTGAGAATGCAGGATCCTGCATTTTCTCGTAGACTTGTATTTGTGACGGATGGCCATCCGTTTCATCCGTCGTGCACTGGATCCTGCGTAAAAAACAGTCCGTCGGACAGAGAAAACGTTCAGAGGAACATTTTTTCTGCACGTCGGAAAATCGGTCAGCAACGCATCCTGCGCTGCCCGTCACTGGCTACAATGGAAGCCTATGGACGCAGGATGCGTCGCTGACTGTGAAAAGCAGGAATCCAGCGACGGGTCCCGTCTTTTCAAACTGAGCATGCATGGAAGAATTTCCCGTCAGGGAAATTCTCTCTCGCTCGCTCTCTTTCTCTTTTTACTATTGATGCTGCCTATGTGTGTGCGTTTTCGCAGCAGAGACACATACACAAGAGGTGCACATAACAACTACAGCGAACAGCCCAACATATGATCACCAGGTGATCCCTTCCACTATCAACATGAACCCAATAGAGAACAAGGAAAGTGCAAAATATGTAAAAGAGTATAAATTTATTGAACAAACATATATCAATACATACAAGCACTAAATAGTACAAAATATAAATATATACAATTGCATGTCAATGCCCTAGAATAGGGGGAGAATAAGATAGGCTGTCTATCAGAGAAAAAACGATAGGGCCCACTACTCAAAACAGGGTGTATACCACAACGACTAGGAATAAGATATATAAATAATAAATTTACATTTCACCCATTCAGGACTGTATCATATTATCTTTCAATACTACAATCCACCAATATCAATCGATTATAAAGATATCATAAGACGGTTCCTAATTGGATTTTAAATAGGCCATACACCATAAGTTAATAGATATGGACATAAAAATACTGTTAAAGCGATCCAAAATTATGATGGTGTCTAAGACCCTAGAGGGTGCTTATCCTAAGTTATAACCAGACAGGTAATATGTAACAGAGCTATATAGTGTCTGTAAAGTAATTTGTCCAAAATAAATATAAAGCACACCATAAAAAGGCTCATATATTACCTGCGGTCATTGTGTAACCCCGGATAGAGGTGCTCATAGCCTCATCGGGTCCATCAAAAAGACGGACCCAGTGCACACGTTTTCCACAATCTGCACAGGATCCGTCATTTCAACGTCTTGGTGGATCCTGTGCAGATTTGGAAGATGGAAGTTTGAAAGAAGCCTAAGAGGAACTTGTGTAAAGCTTCAGGCAGCAAGGGACAGAGAGCACAGAGCAAAAGGAAGGCCTCCGCACCCATATGTGCAAGGTGGATCCCAAGATGCTCCCAGGCTGCCTGGACCCATCAACACCTGTAACCTGTGCTCCGGACTGCACCTGCAATTTCACCAGTAAATGTAAATGAAACTGCAATGCCTGTGTCCTCCAATTATTTCCTGCACCCTCAGTCCTGCACCCCACCATCTCTCATCCCTTACAAACTGCACCGGTATCTCTGAGGACTAAGCTCTACCTGTGGAGAGCTATACCAACTCTGCTGCAACACCCTCCGCCCCAGTGGTCCCCTTTAAGCAACGTTGGCCATCCCTGGCTGAGTACCACAAGTCACGAACATTTCTCCATAGACTTTATTTGCCACTACACTTCATCCCCTTTAATTGGACGCCCAGGGCCATGGACCGGGTCACCGCTGCTTTGACCTTCCCCTTTATGTACCGCCGGACCTGGCCCGAGTACCCTACGGTCCTAGCGGGCGCTCCAATTACACCATAAGTCTAATCCAGAGTACAGGCCTCAGCCCCTAAACAAATACAGACGAGAATGGGAGAAAGCTGAAATATTGCGCTCCGCCCTTCTAATTGCCCAACATTTTGGGGCACAGTATGTGTAGCACCATGAGTATAATACTGCGATCAAACAATTATTTACTGCCTAATGGTTCAGATGTGGAAAATTTTGCATTCTTTATATTTGTAGATGCCCATTAAGAGCACTATAAATCCATTTGTTTCTGAGCCATTATAAAAACGTTAAAAACTTTCCCATAACCAAAGTAAAAATAAGAATAAAGTATAAAAAGAAAAATAAGTTTCACAATTGGATGTGGTAAAAAATGTTCCTGTGCTGAGATAATCTTATAAATGTGCCCCTGCTGTGTACTGTGTAATGCCCGTGTCTGACCGTACAGGACAGTATGGGATCACAGCTGATTCTTTCTGATAGGTAAAACATTTTTTTGTCTGTTTTTAAACATGTTTTACCTCACAGAGTCAGCTGTGATCCCACGCTGTCCTGTCTGTATACTCTTTCTTCCTCCCCTGCCCAGGAGCTGTGGTATGATCAGACCATGTTCCTGTACAGTCAGACACGGCCATTACACAGTACACAGCAGGGGCACATTTATAAGATTTAAAAATCAATTAAGATGCTACACTAAGTAACAGATTGGAATTGGTACGGAAAGATAAATATATAAATACCTCCGTGTAGTGTGGCTGATGTGCAGGAAATGGCATAGGCAAGTGCGTGCCTGAAGTAGTTGTTCTGGTTACAATTGTTCAGTCCGTTCTGTTGAGGAAAATCTAGCGCATGCAGCCCAAAGTAAGGGAGCGTCCTCCCATTAGTAAAAAGTCCCCACGTGCTCGTAGCTGTGGTGTTCGGCGGTCAGCCTCGGCCGATGGCACCGCCGTGTAGTAGCATAACGAGTGGGGGGGGGGGTGGTTTAGTGGTGTCGTCACCTGCCCCTGTTAACGGACATACACAGGGCCCAATTCCGATGCGTTTTGAGGGACCCGTCCCTCTTTCTCAAGCTTCCTTCAGGCACGCACTTGCCTATGCCATTTCCTGCACATCAGCCACACTGCACGGAGGTATTTATACATTTATCTTTCAATACCAGTCCCAATCTGATACTTAGCACGGCATCTTAATTGATTTTCGTGACAGCTGTTTTGGTTAGCAGGGCTACATACGTTACCTGCCATGGTGCCAGCGGCTTTTTTAATAGAATTTTAGTTAAGCGCCAGTGTGTTCTTGTGTTCGTACATTTATAAGATTATCTCAGCACAGGAACATTTTATTTAAACACATTCAATTGTGGAAATTATTATTATTCCAAGATCTTTTGATTAACATGTACTTTGTTCTTGGGAAACCCCTTTAACTTTTAATTACCATAATAAAAGCTAAATAACAAATAGTGTCCTCTATATGCAATTAAAATCCCAGGGAAGTATGTCTTAATTAAAGGATGAAATGTGTCACAACGCATCGCTATGTATATGTGTATATATATATATATATATATATATATATATATATATATATATATACAGTATATCTCAATTAATTACACTTTTGACACACTATTCTCCATTTAAGATATAATCAGCCTCTCCAACATGTTTCACCAGAACACTGGCTTTGTCAGGGAGACTAGTTATATTTTACATCAAGGCTAGCATGTCAAAAATGGCAAATGTCAATTAATTCAGAGAAATGAGCGCAAACCAAAAGACATGTAAAGCAGACTATCTACATGGTGCTCCTTTGCCTATAGTAATAATGATACGCATTGAATCCACAATATATCCACACTTTCTGATACATTCATACACTAATTGTTTCACATGTCCTTGGGATATTAATTATATATAGAGATCCACAATTGCTTTGTCATACAGCTTTTATTATGACAATTAAAAGCTTTGTTTTATTAATGGTTCTAAAGCAAATGGATTTATTGCGCCCTTAACTGGCATGTAGGAATAAGATAATGATGATGTGATCCACACACTTTGCAGGGGAATTTATCCCCACTAGAGATGCAAGTCACCTGTTTGGAAAGATAACATTGCTACTTCTGTTGGAATGGATTCACGTGTCTCTATTCCCTTGAGCCCATTTACCTCAGATAGTCAATTGGAACATTTGTCGCCAATTCAGGTGTACACATTTGTTTCGGCTTCCGGGATGCTCCTGACTGCAGCTTAGCTTTCATCCACTTGAGCACATCATTCATATAGGGGGCAATTATCCCTATCTCTGGCAGTATCGACTGGGCCCTATATTACATATCCTAACTCTGCACAGACATAGATCCTGGGCAGTCGCTCCTCATCACTACCCGAAAACTATAGAGGACTAATACTGCTTAAAGGGGTTTTACCCAAAATCGCAAGATAGGGGAATACTTGCTGATGGTCTAACTGCTAGGTGCCAGCCTTCCTGAGCACGAACCTTCAGAAAGGGCTTCTAGAGCCAGGTCTTCAGTGGAGAAGATGTGCTCGTGCTCTACTTCTTCATTCATTGTCAACAAGGACTGCTGTAAAAAGCAGAGTACAGACTCCAACAGTTCTACAGGTGATGGCTACGTTGCAATTTCGGAAAACCCATTTAATCCCAGAGAGAGAAAACCTTCTATGTACAACATCACCACTATCATATATTTATTTATTTTACTCACTTATATATCGCCATTAAATTCCATAGCAATTTACAGGCATCATCATCTCTGTCCCCATTGGGTCTCACAATCTAAATTCCCTATCAGTATGTCTTTGGAGTGTGGGAGGAAACCAGAGTACCTGAAGAAAACCCACAGGGAGAACATATAGACTCCTTGCAGATGTTGTCCTTGATGGAATTTGAACCCAGGACCCCAGCCCTGCAAAACAACAATACTACCCACTGAGCCACCATGTTCTAAGCATTAGTACATCATGTATATTTCCATTCACACAAGGGATCATACACCTGGAAAAACCCAATACGGAAAATCAGAAGATATAAACTCCTTTCAATTATTGTCGTTGGTGGGATTCTATCACAGGACCCTAGAACTCAAAGATAACAGTGTTGCCTATGGATTCTCTCTGCTGAAAATTTACTTCAGGGTTCCAGCCCTCCCCCCATAGTGTGAATGTCTGTCCAGTAGTCAGCATCATCAGTGGTCTACAGGTTCAATGAAGCTACAGGTTTATTTCTGGCCAAGCCTAACTCTCCCTGTTGCCTGCAGGATGCCCCTTCATTGCTTTTCATACTATATATGAATTGTAAAAGACTAGAATATCTGTAACCTCTCAGATCTGATATTTTCACACTGGACAGTTCTTTCGCCTCTTTGGACTTAGTCTGATGCCATCAGCCAGATGAGAAATGAATTTATACATGTCGTCAATCCTTGTCAATCACAGTGGTTGGCCAAAAGGAAAACTCTGCAGAAGAGAATCCAGTGCACAAGCTCCAGATACTCAGCTTCATTGGGTCTCTCAATCTGAATTTATATAAAATCTTCCATCTCACATATTCAATATATTCAATATTCCTGAAGTGACGTGTAGAATAACATACAAACCCTTATAATATAATGTGAAGATATCACAAGTCTTCATAGCTGGAAACATCCAATATGTCTTTTATGATGAGACATTCTGGACATAAAATGGGAATATCAAAATTAATGATGGCAATATGGAAGCCACACCGGGGGCAGAGGTTATGGCAGCACCCGGGCTTTGTGGTTGACCTGATAAGAGTAATATTAATTTCATATGATTATAAGGACACCTCCAACTCAATTTATCATCCAAACCTAGGGGCTTTGTGCTGTGCCTGAGATTACTGGGTGTAGGGGAAATACATGTCTTGTTCCATTTTTTGAGGATGTGAGATTTTATTTTTTTTCCACAAATCACGCGTCTTGTGTATCAATTTAATGTTTATAAGGTTTGATTAATGAAGAGTCTTGTTAATGCTCATTAGGGCCTCCATTGACCCTGATATTGAGGCTGCCCTGTGCAAAAAATTGGTAGTTTCCAAACTTTTGTCATTTTTGCGCCAGTCTTGTCCAGCTCCACCATTTTTTTCAACAGAGGGTAATTCTTTATGGGAGGTGGCATAGCTGATCATGTCTGGCAACTTACGACAGAAATGTACTCCAGTCCTTGCGGTGCAATGACACGTGTGTGTGATGTATCAGCACCAGGGCCGGACTGGCCATAGGGCACTTCTGGCAAATGCCAGAAGGGCCGATGCCAGTATAGACGCCGGTACAGTTGAATGCAATGATGGAGGAGAGAGCGTCTACAGACGCTCCTCTCCCATCATTCCCCGCTCTGCCTCTGACACTGCGGGTGCGCGATGATGTCATATGATCGCGCACCTGCTGTGTCCCGGGCAGACTGCAGCTGCTGAGACAGGAGCAGGAACCAGGAAGCAACGCTGGGCACCAGGAGAGGTGAGGAGAGTTTTTTTTTTTTCTGGACTGTGGGGCCATTCTCGGAGGAGGTGAGGGGAGGAAGAGAAGAGATGTGGGCTGTATATAGTTCTCTGGGTTGTGCTCTGTGCTGTATACTGCTGTGGGCTGTATATAGTTCTCTGTGGGCTGTGCTCTGTGCTGTATACTACTGTGGGCTGTATATAGTTCTCTGTGGGCTGTGCTCTGCTGTATACTACTGTGGGCTGTATATAGTACTCTGTGGGCTGTGCTCTGTGCTGTATATAGTTCTCTGTGGGCTGTGCTCTGTGCTGTATACTACTGTGGGCTGTATATAGTTCTGTGGGCTGTGCTCTGTGCTGTATACTACTGTGTGCTCTGTGCTATATATAGTACTCTGTGGGCTGTGCTGTATACTACCGTGGGCTGTGTGCTATATATAGTACTCTGTGGGCTGTGCTCTGTGCTGTATACTACTGTGGGCTGTATATAGTTCTCTGTGGGCTGTGCTCTGTGCTGTATACTACTGTGGGCTGTATATAGTTCTCTGTGGGCTGTGCTCTGTGCTGTATACTACTGTGGGCTGTATATAGTTCTCTGTGGGCTGTGCTCTGTGCTGTATACTGCTGTGGGCTGTATATAGCTCTCTGTGGGCTGTGCTCTGTGCTGTATACTACTGTGGGCTGTATATAGTTCTCTGTGGGCTGTGCTCTGCTGTATACTACTGTGGGCTGTATATAGTACTCTGTGGGCTGTGCTCTGTGCTGTATATAGTTCTCTGTGGGCTGTGCTCTGTGCTGTATACTACTGTGGGCTGTATATAGTTCTGTGGGCTGTGCTCTGTGCTGTATACTACTGTGTGCTCTGTGCTATATATAGTACTCTGTGGGCTGTGCTGTATACTACCGTGGGCTGTGTGCTATATATAGTACTCTGTGGGCTGTGCTCTGTGCTGTATACTACTGTGGGCTGTATATAGTTCTCTGTGGGCTGTGCTCTGTGCTGTATACTACTGTGGGCTGTATATAGCTCTCTGTGGGCTGTGCTCTGTGCTGTATACTACTGTGTGCTCTGTGCTATATATAGTACTCTGTGGGCTGTGCTGTATACTACCGTGGGCTGTGTGCTATATATAGTACTCTGTGGGCTGTGCTCTGTGCTGTATACTACTGTGGGCTGTATATAGTTCTCTGTGGGCTGTGCTCTGTGCTGTATACTACTGTGGGCTTTATATAGTTCTCTGTGGGCTGTGCTCTGTGCTGTATACTGCTGTGGGCTGTATATAGCTCTCTGTGGGCTGTGCTCTGTGCTGTATACTACTGTGGGCTGTATATAGTTCTCTGTGGGCTGTGCTCTGCTGTATACTACTGTGGGCTGTATATAGTACTCTGTGGGCTGTGCTCTGTGCTGTATATAGTTCTCTGTGGGCTGTGCTCTGTGCTGTATACTACTGTGGGCTGTATATAGTTCTGTGGGCTGTGCTCTGTGCTGTATACTACTGTGTGCTCTGTGCTATATATAGTACTCTGTGGGCTGTGCTCTGTGCTGTATACTACTGTGGGCTGTATATAGTTCTCTGTGGGCTGTGCTCTGTGCTGTATACTACTGTGGGCTGTATATAGCTCTCTGTGGGCTGTGCTCTGTGCTGTATACTACTGTGTGCTCTGTGCTATATATAGTACTCTGTGGGCTGTGCTCTGTGCTGTATACTACTGTGGGCTGTATATAGTTCTCTGTGGGCTGTGCTCTGTGCTGTATACTACTGTGGGCTGTATATAGTACTCTGTGGGCTGTGCTCTGTGCTGTATACTACTGTGGGCTGTATATAGTTCTCTGTGGGCTGTGCTCTGTGCTGTATACTACTGTGGGCTGTATATAGCTCTCTGTGGGCTGTGCTCTGTGCTGTATACTACTGTGGGCTGTATATAGTACTCTGTGGGCTGTGCTCTGTGCTGTATACTACTGTGGGCTGTATATAGTACTCTGTGGGCTGTGCTCTGTGCTGTATACTACTGTGGGCTGTATATAGTACTCTGTGGGCTGTGCTGTATACTGCTGTGGGCTGTATATAGCTCTCTGTGGGCTGTGCTCTGTGCTGTATACTACTGTGGGCTGTATATAGCTCTCTGTGGGCTGTGCTCTGTGCTGTATACTACTGTGTGCTCTGTGCTATATATAGTACTCTGTGGGCTGTGCTCTGTGCTGTATACTACTGTGTGCTATATATAGTTCTCTGGGCTGTGCTCTGTGCTGTATACTACTGTGGGCTGTATATAGTACTCTGTGGGCTGTGCTCTGTGCTGTATACTACTGTGGGCTGTATATAGTACTCTGTGGGCTGTGCTCTGTGCTGTATACTACTGTGGGCTGTATATAGTTATCTGTGGGCTGTGCTCTGTGCTGTATGCTACTGTGGGCTGTATATAGTTCTCTGTGGGCTGTGCTGTATACTACTGTGGGCTGTATATAGTACTCTGTGGGCTGTGCTCTGTGCTGTATACTACTGTGGGCTGTATATAGTTCTCTGTGGGCTGTGCTCTGTGCTGTATACTACTGTGGGCTGTATATAGTTCTCTGTGGGCTGTGCTCTGTGCTGTATACTACTGTGTGCTGTATATAGTTCTCTGTGGGCTGTGCTGTATATAGTACTCTGTGGGCTGTGCTGTATATAGTACTCTGTGGGCTGTGCTGTATATAGTACTCTGTGGGCTGTGCTGTGTATAGTACTCTGTGGGCTGTGCTGTGTATAGTACTCTGTGGGCTGTGATGTATATAGTACTCTCTGGGCTGTGCTGTATATAGTACTCTCTGGGCTGTGCTGTATATAGTACTCTCTGGGCTGTGCTGTATATAGTACTCTCTGGGCTGTGCTTTATATAGTACTCTGGGCTGTGCTTTATATAGTTCTCTGTGGGCTGTGCTGTATATAGTTCTCTGTGGGCTGTGCTGTATATAGTTCTCTGTGGGCTGTGCTGTATATATTACTTTGTGGGCTGTGCTGTATATACTACTTTGTGGGCTGTGCTGTATATATTACTCTGTGGGCTGTGCTGTATACTACTGTGTGGACTGTGCTGTATACTTCTACGTGGGCTGTGCTGTATACTACTGTGTGGTCTGTGCTGTATACTACTGTGTGGTCTGTGCTGAATACTGCTGTGTGGGCTGTGTTATCTACTACGCGAGCTGTGCTATAGTATGCAGGCTGTGCTGTATACTATGCGGTTTGTGCTATATAATATGCGGGCTTTGCTATATACTATGGGGAGTATATTATATTCTATGGGGGAGGCCATGTTATGTACTATGTGGCTGTGTTATATACTATTGTGGGCAGTAGCGTAGCTACTGGGGGGGCAGAGGGGGCGATTGCCCCGGGCCCCGTCACCTGAAGGGGCCCACCGGGAGATCCACTGCCGAGTCTGAGGTGTCAGGGAGAGAGCAGCACAATGCCGGCTGCAGAGCCTCCCTCCGTGCAGAGTGCATGTGGTCTCACCCGAGGAATCTCTTCCTGGTGGCAGCAGCAGCTGCAGATATTTTCTGGCTGTGCAGTGTGTGCACGCTGGGTTTGGCTGAGGCACGCTGGGTCCTAGTGCCGCCCTGCAACTATCTGGTCACACTCACTTCCTGGTTCTCCTCACTGTCTGCCTGAAAACTTCCTCAGTAAGTGGGGATGGAATTTATTAGAGTAATTCAGGCATATCATGGTCACTGTGGGGGTGAATGTGAGAGGATTGTGGTATTGTGGGAGAGGAGGACAGGGCACTGTGGGGTAAATGTGAAACGATGGGGGTTATTGTGGGTGTGCAGGGGGACATGGCACTGTGGGGGTGAATGAGAGGATGGTGGTATTGTGGGAGGGGGAGGGGGGTACTGGGGGTGAATGGGAGAGTTTGAGGGTATTGTGAGGGCTGACGTGGGTGAAGGGGCGCTGGGGGGCTGATTATTATTATACTGTTTAATGTTATGAGATATTCACTCCATCATATGTGAGGGTATGTGTCCTCGAGGTGTATTGGCAGCGCTTTGGACGCAGCAGATACCCCGCTCCACCCAAAGCGCTGCCCCCTGTTGTACGTGCAGTGATTCCGCATATATTCAGGTGGAATCACCGCATCCTATTCATAGACTGTTTTATTTATCTTATGGAGACTGAGCATCTCCACAAGATAAATAGACACGCTGCTGTCTAGAAAGACGTGCCACATGTCCGGTTACGCAGGTCTGCCACCTGAGTCTATGTACGCATAGTGGAGATGGGATTTCATAAAATCCCCTCCACTATGCTGTAACATCTGGAAGCTGCAGTTTCGACGCTGCGGATGTACACAGCGTCCAATCCCCAGCAAAAACCCAAGCAATACGCCCTGTGGAAACATACCCTAATAGTTGCTGTCCTGGGGGCTGGAGATGGGGAGGTCGGGGGCTTTTTATTATTGTGAGCTGGGTCTTTTATAAGTATTAGTAAAACGGGCATAGCAAAGAAGGCTAATATTACTATAACAAGAATAAGTATTAGCATAAGGACGCAGACAGACACTGTATAACTCATGTGACGATCGCATTGCAATCCTCGGACTGGCCCTGACACCTCTCCTGACATAAGCTTGACAGTGTGATAGATTACTATGCAACTGTCAGCCTCAGGTCAGGAGAGCCGACGGTCAGTCCGAGGATTGCGATGCGATCCTCACATGAGAAATACGTCCGTCTGTCTGTCCCCTAACAAGTATAACAATACAGTAACCACGGGCTGCATTCTATGTTATAAGAATAAATTGCTTATAATTAAATTATTATAGGGAACCTGTCACCCCCCCAGGGCCTATTAAGGTAATAGCCAGCCACCTTCAGCAGCACTAAGGCTGCATTCTGTGAAGGTGGCTCTTATGTTTTTGATCCCTAATAACCCTGAAATGTTCACTTTTATAAATTGCATGCCATACCTGTATTGAGTCTGGGGGGTACGTCTTTTGTCCCCGGACACAACCGCCTCCCAGCCGTCCATCATCCCACCGGGCGCCGATGCCTGGGCTGGGCTCTCATTTTTCGGGCATGCGCCGTGTGCGCTGCCTTGGAACTCACATCAGCTGATGTACTGATATCGCGCCTGCGTGTAGCGGAGGGCCGAGATCCCGCCCCGCAGTGTGTTATGATTTATTCACACTGCGGGGCTGGGAATCTGACGCTGTGCATAGGTGCGATCTACTTACATCACTTGATATGAGTTCCAGGGCAGAGCACACTGCGCATGCCCGAGAAATAATTGCAGAGCGCCGGTGACGGCACAAGACAGAAATGCAGCGGTGCTCGGTGGGATGATGGACGGCTGCGAGGCGGCTGAGTCAGGGGGAGAAAACGTACCCCCCGGACTCAATACAGGTATGGCGCACAATTTATAAAAGTGAATATTTCAGCGTTATTAGGGTGCAAAACCCTAAGAGCCTAAGGTGGCTCTTTTACCTTAATCGGCCCTGGGGGGGTGACAGGTTCCCTTTAAGTTATTAAAGGCTTGGGATAATTGTCTGCAGTCACTCTACAGACTGCCAAATCCTGATGGGGTGCACCTGGCGTCATGAGACCCCAAGACCACTGGTGTGATCAGGCGGTCCTGCGACCACGTTTGCTATTTGCACGTGTTGACTAGACAAGTTTGACTTGTCTAATAGAAGAAAATCGTCACATGCCCTCCTGCTCTCATCAGCGATGCTGGGGCCATTATTACTGTACATAGGGGACTCCTAAATATTAAGTAGGCACTTACAAAGCATTGAAGCCTAACTACTGGGTGGCAGGTAGTGCTGTACCGGCTCTGTCTGTCCCTGGGCATCAGTTACAGCCGCCACTCTCTATACACAGAGCGGTGACTGAAAAATGTTGACGTAATAGTATACACAGTTTGTCAGTCTGGGCCAGGTGGCAAAGATGGGAAAAGTGAATGGCTCCACCAGAAAGAACGTCCTCTGTAAGTCATCTATAACTGTACTGTGATCTCTCTATGTCATGCAGGACTGGTATCTACCACTATATAGTATTACCGTATGGCGGTAATATCAGTGCTGGTTATTGTATAGAGATTTATTTTCAATAACAGTGCGGTCATCTCCTGAGGTTCCCCTATACCCACCGTAGTTACAATCATGGTTACCTGGTTAAGGGCCACAGGTGGACACAGACAGAAAAGGGACCATGTGCAAGAACAATTAAGGCTACTATCACACTAGCGTCGTGCACTGAACGTCGCTATGCGTCGTTTTGCAGAAAAAACGCATCCTGCAAAAGTGCTTGCAGGATGCGTTTTTTTCTCCATAGGCAAGCATTAGCGACGCAGTGCGACGCATTGCCACATGTCGCAACCATCGTGCGACGGTTGCGTTGTGTTGCGTCGGACCGTCGGCACAAAAAAACGTTACATGTAACTTTTTTTTATGTGTCGTCAGCGTCTTTTCCGACCGCGCATGCGCGGCCGGAACTCCGCCCCCGCCTCCCCGCACATCACAATGGGGCAGCGGATGCGATGTAAAACTGCATCCGCTGCCCCTGTTGTGCGGCGATTTCACTGCTAGCATCGGTGCGCCGCAACGTCGCATAGTGACGTGCGGTGCACGACGCTAGTGTTAAAGTAGCCATATGGGCCCTTTGCAGCCCAAGAACTTCTAAAAATACAAAATTGCACCATATTTAGAGGTAGAAATTGGCCCCCTTAACTCTTGGGCCCATGTGCTGCCGCATAGTTTGCACTAATGATATGTCCGCCTGTTAGTGGCCCACTCACATGTTTCGCCCCCCCTGAGCTGAACCCCTAGCTACGCCTCTGATTGTGGGGGTATATTATATTCTATGGGGGAGGCTGCGTTATATACTATGGGGGGCTGCATTATATTCTATGGGTGGCTACATTATATATTATGGGGAGATGGGCTGTATTATATTCTATGGGGGTTACATTCTGTGGGGTGGCTGCATTATACTCTGGGGTGGCTGCATTATACTCTGGGGTGGCTGCATTATACTCTGGGGTGGCTGCATTATACTCTGGGGTGGCTGCATTATACTATATGTGGGCTGCATTATACTGTATCGAGGACTATGGGGAATACGTTATACTATATGAAGAACTATGGGGTGCATTATACTATGGGAAGTGAATTGTACTACATGGATGACTGTGGCGGTGCATTATACTATATGGAGCACTATGAGGATTGTATTATGCTATATAGAGGACTATGAGGATTGTATTATGCTATATGGAGGACTATGAGGAGTGTATTATACTATGTGGAGGACTGAGCAGTGTATTTTAATATATGGAGGACTATAGGGAGTGTATTATACTATATGGAGGACTATGGAGCACATTATAATATATGGAGGACTATGGGGTGTATTTTACTAAACAAGTAAAATGCTGCATATTCGGATTGTTTTTGCTGGAACAAAAAGCCTTGTTGTCAGCAGCACATTGCCAGTGTAAACTGTAGATGTGCTGCTGAAAACATGATACTGTATGGTGATCTGTTAGTGATCTATTAGTGATCGTTCTGTCTCATCATTATTCCTCAGCTGGTGGAAAGAGGCCGGGAAACAAGCGTTGAACAACTTCAGTATTGTCAATCAAACTCGTTTAGCGGCCTGAACTCAGCGCACGTAAATACAACAGAAAGGCTTCTGTGTGATGTGCAATATGTTAGCATTTGGGGACCCATTTTAAACTTTGCCTAGGGCCCCACTTTGCCTAAAACCGGCCCTGCCTACAAGTGTACAAAGATATTATATAGTCACCATGTGACAAGTGGGCCTGTGTAACTTCAAATGCCAGGGCTGAATTTTAGTCCCAGTCCGGCCCTGGCACTAAATAATCTAAGTTGGTGAAGTTAGAAAAATATAGGCATAAATTAAATTTATGGCTCAAATAACTAAAAATTGTCATTTGCATATGTATTCACCCTAAAAATTTCTGGTGCAAGCAATTACCTTCATAAGTCACATGCTTAGTGACAAAATGTCCACCTGTGAGCAATCTAATTGTCACATGGTCTGTCAGTTTATACACGCCTTTTCTGAAAGGCCACAGAGGCTGCAACACATTAAGCAAGAGGCACCACTAACCAAACACCATGAAGACTAAGGAGACCTCCAAACAAGTCAGGGACAAAGTTGTTGAGAAGTCCAAGTCATAGTTGGGTTATAAAAAATATCCCAATCTCTAATGATCCCTCAGAGCACCATCAAATAGATTGTCATTAAATGGAAAGAACTTGGTACCACAACAAGCCTGCCAAGAAAGGGCCGCCCACCAAAACTCTCAGCCCGGGCAAGGAGGGCATTAATCAGAGAGGTAGCACAGAGACCAAAGGTAACCCTGAAGGAGCTGCGGAGTTCCCAGGCAGAGACTGAAGTATCTATCCACACAACCCACACACTCCATAAAGGTGGCCTTTATGGAAAGGTGGGCAGAAAGAAGTCTTTACTTATGTGGGAGACCCCCAAGTATATGGAAGAAGGTGCTGTGGTCAAATGAGACCAAAAGTGAACTTTTTGGCCACCAAGGTAAATGCTATGTCTTGAGCCAAACCAATACAACTCATCACCCCAAGAACACCATCCCCACAGTGAAACATGGTGGAGGCAACATCATGCTGTGGGAATGTGTTTCGGCAGCAGGTACAGGGAAAATGGTCCAAATTAAAACGAAAGATGGATGGTGCAAAAAACAGGGATATTCTTGAGCAAACCTGTTTCAGTAGTGATTTGAGACTGGGATGGAGGTTCACCTTCCAATAAGACAATGACCCAAAGCATACTGCTAAAGGAACACTCAAGTGGTTTAAGGGGAAACGTGTATATGTTTTGGAGTGGCCTAGTCAAAGCCCAGACCTTAATCCAATTGAGAATCTGTGGTCAGACTTGAAGATTGCTGTTCATCAGAGGAAACCATCTATTTTAAATGAGCTGGAACAGTTTTGCCTGGATGAATGCCCAAAAATCCCAGTGGCAAGATGTGGAAAGCTCATATAGAGACTTATCCAAAGCCAATTGTAGCTGTTATTGCAGCAAAAGAAGGTACTGACTTTAGGGGGTGAATAATTCTGCGCACCAAAGTTTTCAGTTATTTTGTCCTATTTGTTGTTTACGTCACAATAAAAAGAAAACCAAATGTTCATGGTTGTAGACATGTTTTTACATGAACTGATGAAAACCCTCAACATAAACAATGAAATTCCAAGTTGTGAGGTAGCAAAGCATGAAAAAGTTAAGAGTGGTTAATAGTTTTGCAAGCCACTGTAGGTCCTCGGCAGCTTCTCCCTGCTGCTTAGCTAGGCTTATATGTGTGTATATGAAGAGACCTAAGGAGAATATGTCAGCCTGGATGAGCGGATGGGGAGAAGCTGCCAGGACCCACCTGTTGGACTAGTCATTTAGTCTCCAGCCGTACTTTCTATTATAATTTTTCTTTGTACGCCACAGCATTTCAGACTAAAACATGCAGGTTTGCAATACAGGAGCCAGTCTCAGATTTATGACTCCTGTGGTTTGGGCAGACTGAATCATGTCACAGGTATCCTTTAAGCCGCCTTAACGTTCACTAAAATATTTGCATTACTTATTGTTATACTAATAATGGCAATCTGTTTTAATCTACTCCCAGCATCATCATGACCACATCCTCTACACTCTTGGCACTACTGTTGATGCCGCTCTGCCTGTGGATTTACAGTCGCCCATGGATTAACACTCCACTTGTACAGTTTTTACCTCTCGGTGCTGTCACCCTCACCCTCTGTAGTACCCTACTGCCTATTGGTCTGGGGGTGTTTGTACGTTACCGCTACAGCAGAATTGCAGATATTCTACTTAAGGTAAGTAGATGGCAATTCATTTTAAGATACTGACAAAATCTATGGGGCATCGCTGCTGTCACTCACCCTGCTTCTATCACCATCCCCTGATCATTTTTTGTTTCAGTAAGTGAGGCGATAGGCACAGAAGAAGTGTGGACTGAAGATGTGGTGTGGCGGGGACAGAAGAAGTGTAATAGAGGATGCAATCACTTCTCAATCACCACTACTGGAACAGGACGCCTAATTTCAGGGTGGAAAAGAAAGGAATGGGAGTGATAGCAGCCTCAGTCTCCGATGACAATCAGTTTCAGAATCCCCAGTGCATGCTGAGAGACTCAAATAAATGATCATCGGAAGTAAGAAAAACAAAGACAGAAAATATATTAGAAAAATGGGTAGATTAATAAATTAAAGAGAACCTGTCATCAGGATAATACATGTTAAACTAAAAGTATGGGCATAAAATATCTTCATACTATTAAAAATTTTGGTGGGCTTCAGGAAAATGGTGCCTGTGTCTGCTGGATCCGTTTTTTTAAATTAAAGTCTGTGGATCCGTTAATTAGCCATCCATTTTTCTTTCATTGTAACAGATTCATATTTTGCTTACTGGATCCAGTAAGCAAAAAATGGATTCATTACAAATGGAAAAAAATAAAAGCGGATGGCTAATTAATGGATCCGTTTTCCATAGACTTCAATGTTAAAAAAGACATATGTAGCAGTGATCAGTTATTTAAAAACCGACTAAAAAGTTGTGTTTGCACAACTTTTTTGCCAACGGATTTCTGCTTGATCCGTTCTAACTGATCACAACTGGACATGTGAACATAGCCTAACTCTTCAGCATATAAGAGGGAGAGAAGGGATGGGGAGGGAGGTGAGCAGCTCACTGCTGTATAGAAATCAGTGGACTACAGAGAGCTGACTGGGATGTTAAGACTTAATCCCTCTTCTGTAATGTAACTACTGCACACTAGGCAGGGCACTAGAGGTTGGGCTCCATGGAAACAAGCTGTACGCTAGAAAAGATAAAAAGCTCTCATTGCGGTGAAGGACAGCACATGGAAAAAGCAAGTCAATTGCAGACTTGCTTATTTTAATGCTCTCTAATAAATTAAAGCAATTTAAGAACTTCCCTTAAAAAGATGTTACTGTTAAAAGATTAAGGAGATTGAGATTGTGTAGCAAATTAAAGCTGGCCATACACATCAGAAAACTGTCATTCGGCTGACAGCCATCTCTCCCAGCTTCCCACACACGGGAGAACTCAACTCAGCCAAGCGTTCTTGTACTCTTCATGGGAACAGCCACTGCCAGATTCATATTGTTCGCATGCAGGTCAAAGGGATCGAGCAATTGAATTCCAACTGTTCGATCTCTATCTCCTCCAACATAACATTTCAGTGTAGGGTCAGGAGACCCCCAATACACATTAGATTGACAGCTTGTCCTGCCTGTCAACCAACTTTTGTCTATATGTGAGGGCCTTAAGACCTTCATTAGTAGCTACATTGTGTAGTCATGTATTGCATTGTTATAGGCGGACTCCATTCATCCCCATTTATATCTGACTGGGATAATGTATTGTTGGTAAGTGAAGCTGCAGCCATATCCCTCACTTGTCAGAAGAGACACTCCCTGATTTATAGATAGCAGACATAAAACAGGCACGTCCATGAGTAATGGAACTCCCTGCTCTCTATATGGCGATGTGATATATCCATCCTCTTCTGCCAATTTACTGAGAGCACAGACACTCTCCGTGTCACAGCCAATAACGCATAACCCACCAGTCCTGTAATTAATGAATAGCATCATCACAGAATTCTCCTTATTTTTCTCTATGTAATAATAATTGTATAGAGTTTATATTGCACCATCTAGTGTAAGAATTTTAGGCATTTTTATGTTGTGTTAAATTCATACTGAGTTTTATGCCATTTTTATGCTAGTTTTTTCAATACTCAAAATTTTGGGATGTTTGCTTAGAAATTTGGTTTTTTATTATCCAGATGTTTTTGGCGAATTCATAATTTGTAACTTTCCATAATGCTTGAACAAAATCACAAAAGCCTGAGTACATGTGGGGTTGCTAGGGAATCCCCACATGTAATCAAGCAGGCTAGTAGCTGTAAATCATTCAGCTGCCGTGATGAAAACTAAATCTCGAACACTAACAAATACTCGGAGGTCACCCGAGCGTGCTCTGGAAAACCCGAGCAACGAGTACACTCGCTCATCACTATTCCTAATCCGTGGATTGGGGTCACGGGAAAAGTGCGTGCCACCGCAAGGTCCACTGTAGCCCGTCAGCTATGGACCAGGGAGTCATAGCACAGTTCATGGTCACGTGCTCTTTAGTGTGGTATGAGCGCGACACAAATAGGTCCACAGTGTTCGGCACTCGGTTTTGGGAGAGCCAGCGGAGGCACTCCAAGTCTCTGCCCACAGTCTCCGCGGGTGGCCGAGGGGATTCTCGGGCGTGGGACTGTGCTGCTCCAGTACTGCAGGGACGGAGCACTCACTTCTCTCTGCTCTCTGTTCCGCCAAGACTGACTGTCTTTGTGCATGCTCAGCTCTCCCAGAGCTAACCACGCCCCCTGCTACTCGGGGCAAAGGTCAGTCCGGTTGCTTAAGCTTTCCCCTGGACAACAGAGGAGACAGTCCTGACAGTTCCAGCCCCAAGGCAAGAAAGGTACCCCCAGCCCTCTCCTTTTGCTTACAAAACCACATGGACATTAGAAAACTTAGTATAACCTAGAATTAAAGGAATGAATAGATATCATGTAATAGGTAAGTAAATAGTAGTCATTTATGCAAAAAAAAATAGGGTACTTAACTATCACCTTTTTTTTTATTAAAAAAAAAGCATAAAAGCCATCCCACCACGACAAGGTGTATCCAAGTAGGCAGGTCCCTAACTCTAGTATCTCCCCTCACCATGTGCCAGCAGGCCTCAAAAGAGAAGGACCTAGATCTGACTGCTCACCTTGTCTATTTAGCTTTCCACAGGCAGGTGTAAGACTGAGTCACGTCCAGGTTCTGCTCTGTCCCCGTCTATTTTGATGTCAGCTGGCACATAGTCTGGGGAGTTACTAAAATTAGGGACCATCCACATTTGGTACATCTTGTCATAGTGGGATGGATTTTACACTTTAAAAAAAAATGTCAACTAAGTATCCTATGTTGTTATTCTACTCTTTATTCACTTACGGCAGGGAACACGTTAATTGTTATTATACTAGGTAAGATTTGTCTGTTAATTGTTACAGTGTGAATGTGAACCGACATATTACACTTATTCCAACAGGTGTGCTCACCCATGTTTTTGGTTTTGCATAAAAAAGCTTAGCCAGACTTTTACGAGAGTGTTGTAGGCATAGTCTGTGACATGAGAAGAGGTGAGCAGGAAGGAGGAGGAGGTGGGCTGCACCTACTGTCAATAGTGGATCCCATATTTTCTGCCTCCTCCTATGTAATAAAGGTGTTATTTTTATTGTAATACTGCCTATGATGAACATGAAGTTAATGTAGAGAGGGGATCTCTAAAGAATAGCAAGTGTCAGTCTATTGCGAAGAGCAGTCTTTAGAGTGAAAACTGTAAGATTTCAGGATGTACAAAATAGGTAATTTTCTAATTATACATTCCTGTTCACATACCTGATGGTTTCAAGCTAAGTGGTCTGTTTGACAATTATAATCTAATTCTCTGCAGGTTGTGATGTCCTTGGTGAGGTTATTTGGGAATTTCTGTTTCCTTCTGTCTTGCTTGTGTTGCCATCATTGATTCTGGGGTATATTTTGAATTGTGCATTAGGGGCACTGCCTCTGTGCCAACACATTTCTATCTATGACCGTTCTTGCCCAGAATATATTGCCAATATTTGCAGAACGTCATTGTCGTCTCTTGTTCTTTTCCTTCAGGTGTCTCTTTGGTCTCTCCTGGTCACCTTGGTCCTTCTGTTTATTCTTACTGGGGCAATGCTGGGACCAGAACTTCTGGCTACTATACCCCCCTCTGTGTATATTGTGGCAGTGATCATGCCCATGATAGGCTATTCAATGGGATATGGGCTAGCCACTCTATTCAAACTGCCCCCCAACTGCAGGAGAACGGTGTCTCTGGAGACCGGGTGTCAGAACGTCCAGCTATGCACAGCGCTCCTGAAGCTCGCCTTCCCAGCACATCTCATAGGAAGCATGTACATGTTTCCACTGCTGTACGCACTATTCCAGGCCGCCGAGGCAGGGATATATGTCCTAGTATATAAACTGTACCGGAAGGAAGTTCTTCACAAGCCAGAACCTATGGACGAAGATGACGACACGGATATTTCTTATAAAAAGCTGAAAGAGGAAGAAATTAATGAAGTGTCCTATGGGACAGTGACATCAGAAGACCAAAATGCTGCACCCTCGGAGCCTCCATCACATCCGCACTAGTCCTGTGTGACCCTCTACATGTCTATAGTCAAGTTTACATGAAAGTTCTCATTGCCAAGACATTCATCAGTAGCTATGAATATATATATACACACGTACAGTATATAGTACAATTCCTTTAATTCAGCATCAATAGGATCCTTTATGTGCCAATTTATCAAGTATTCCGAATTATTAGAGAGGTGGCAGAATTGTATGCAAAACTCATTTGTATTCTCACTGCTCATTCTTCTGCTACAGGTGCCAGATTATCAGAATATCTGGATTATATGGTGCTGCATGAAAGGAATTTCACGGTATGCTTACCTTAGATGTACGGTATATCTAAATGGTCATATATAAACAGACTGACAGCTTTGTCTGCTTTAGAAAGAACGGTCACCTGCAAAATGCAAATTAAACATTTATATAGTGGCCATGGCCTCTATCAAAATAATACCAGCTGTGTACAATCCTGTGTTTAAGTGTCAGAATTCAACTTTTCTTATGGAAATGAAGGTGCTTTGGTGCAGCTGTGGAGGGATCCAGGTCTCAGTGCACCGTTAGGGCTGTCCCACACGTCCAGATAATTCCGGTACCGGAATAAATCGGTACCGGAGTTATCCGTGTCCGTGTGCCTGGGAACTCACGGAGGCCATACGTGTGGCACACGTGTGCCGCCCGTATGGCGAGTGGGTACCACACGGAGCGTGTGGTACCCACTCTGCATCATGCTGAAGCCGCGATTCATATGTTCCCTGCAGCAGCGTTTGCTGCAGAGAAAATATGAATAATAGTGTTTAAAATAAAGATCTATCTGTCCGCCGCGCCCCCACCCCCTGTGCGCCCCCCCGCTGGTCAGAAAATACTTACCCGCCTCCCTCGCTGCTTCCTGGTCTGGCCGCGGCTTCTAGTGTATGCGGTCACGTGGGCCCGATCATTTACAGTCATGAATATGTGGCTCCACCTCCCATAGGGGCGGAGCCGACTATTCATGATTGTAAATGATCGGCCCCACGTGACCTCATACAGTAAGCCGCGGCCAGACCAGGAAGGAGCGACAGCCGACGGGGGACCCGGGTGAGTATTTTCTGACCAGCGGGGGGGCGCACAGGGGGTGGGGGGGCGGCGGACACTTAGATCTTTATTTTAAACACTATTATTCATATTTTCTCTGCAGCAAACGCTGCTGCAGGGAACATATGAATCGCGGCTTCAGCACCATGTGGGGGGGACAGCGCTTACTGTAGCGCTGTCTCCTGCACGCACACGGACCCCAGACGGAGAATGTCCGTGTGAGGTCCGTGTTTTACACGGACCCATTGACTCTATTGGGTCCGTGTAATACGTGCGCTCCCACGAACACTGACATGTCTCCGTGTTTGGCACACGGAGACACGGTCCGCAAAAAATCAATGACATCTGAACAGATGCATTGATTTTTATGGGTCTACGTGTGTCAGTGTCTCCGGTACGTGAGGAAACTGTCACCTCACGTACCGGAGCCACTGACGTGTGAAACCGGCCTTAGGCTGTGTGCACACGTTGCGGAATTGGGTGCAGAATTTTCTGCACAAAATCCGCATCTCCTGACAGAATCCGCAGGTGCAGATTTGCCACAGATTTTATGCAGATTTTGTGCGGTTTTCATGCGGAATTGATGCGGATTTTGTGCGGATTTTGTGCGTTTTTTACCACTGCGGATTTCTATAATGGAAGGGTGCAGAAACGCTGCAGATCCGCACAAAAGAAGTGACGTGCACTTCTTTTAAATCCGCAGTGTTTCCTCGTGGATTTTTCCACACCATCTGCACAGCTTTTTTTTTTTCACATTGATTTACATTGTACTGTAAATCACAGTGCGGATCTGCAGCGTTTCTGCGCGGAAAAATCCGCTGCGGATCCGCACTAAATCCACATCGTGTGCACACAGCCTTACGCCCTGCAATCAGTATATCGATCACTTTCCCTGATCTTGATTGACGGCGATCACTTGCCCAGAGCAAGCTCTGCTTGAACTCAGTCTTCAATTCTGTGCATTTACACTGACACTTTAGGAGCCTAATGGTGCACACTCGGTGCAGGGTTGCTCTGATTTCTGTCCCCGTCTGAAAGTTGATTTCTCCACCATTAAATCTCTAAAATGTACAAATGCTAGTGCTATCTTTATAGGGGCTAAGTTCCCTTTATAAATGTTTAAATTGTTTAATTTTCATTTTGAGGGGCGACAGACTCCTTTTAAGAGCAATTTACCCAAATGCCATAAATCCTCTTCTATCAAATGTTAAAAAGGTTTTCCAACCCCATTAAAATGATATACCAATTGTTTATGATGATATTAAATAATCACTTTATCAAGCCCCTCAAGCGTAGAAAAGCCGGAAACACTGCTATAGAAGTAGTCATGCTCGAGGGAAGGACAATAGTCCTATAATACTGTAGCGAAGACCTCAGCACAGAAGAAGACAAAAGGGGTACATTTTGTTGCAAATATATATTTTATATGGATCCAGCATAAAAGGAACACAGATACCGTCCAACGTTTCAACCAATAAATGGTCTTTATCAAGGACATCTGTGTTAATTGCAGCTGGATATGAGGAAGGTTGTGCATAGGCCATACTGCTGTGTTGGTTGAAACGTTGGCTGACATCTGTCTTTCCTTTTGTGCCAGATCCAAGTAAAATATATAAAAGCAGCAAAATTTACGGCTTTACCCAATCCCCTGCTGCGCCCATGCCAATGCTTCCCTAGTAGCCTGCCAGTCTCTGAATCCTCTAGCAATGTTGTTAGTTTTCAATGCATGACAGCTACAGTCGTTTTAGCTGAGGTGCACCACTATACCAAGTGTATGCCAGTCTGTGACTGGCATACATTTCTGAGAAATATATTGGGTGTACTTGGCCACGCTCTCTCCAACCCAACATTTCCACTTTTTAAAAACTCGGCGGAGTTGCCCAGGACTAATGTAAAAACGCAGTAAGTCACAACATTTTTGCAAAATTAGGAGTTGTACAATTTTTATATTTCAATCAGTTTTACACCATAAAATTAATGTAAACTACTTGATGAATCGGCCCCAAAGTATTTACAAAGTTTTCTAAAAGGGATTTTCCAAGATCATAAAAAATGTGGCCAAAGGAGGCAGCATAAGATGATAACCCGAAAAAGCGTATATTCCCCTGTGAGATCACTCGCTACTGTGGCACGGGTTCTCAGGTGAGAGTCCATATTTGTTTACCAAGTTGGCTGCAGTGAAGATGTGACCGCTGTTGCCAATCACTGGCCCTGGCTGCTTCACACTATTCATGTGATCGGCCGATCGGCGCATCTCACTCCAGCGCACACTTCAACAAGACTGAGGTACAAAACGCCAGCCTTGGTGATTTGGGGCTTTGTGTTTCTTGAACTGATATGAAGCAACGGGTTATTTTCCTTTTTCAGTCACATATAAAGGAAAAAGCCCTGCTTTTCCTTTATAGGAGTCTGTATGTCGTTACCCATGATCCCCAGAAATTCATGTGACTACACATCTGAGCTTTAAGGGATTTATCGCTTGCGTATTTTTGGCTTGTAATTATTGCCATTCTTTTTGTGCCAAATTGTTCAAAATTGTGAATCATGAATTTTCAGCTAAATTAAAAAAAAGTCATTCTTTTTGTCCTTTACTACTTTTTAGAGCAAAAACTAAAAAGTTGCTTGCTCTGATAAAATGTCTCTAGCACTTGTGGAAAAATTTCTGGTGTACAAGAAAAAAAAAATCACTCTGTGGGAGTGGTGTACCGGAGAACATTTGCACAAAAAAATTCAACGTTGTAATGAAGTCGCAAATTATGAATCGGACACAAATATTTGGATTACAAAATCCATGCCCACAATGGCACACAGGTAAAAAACAGACAAAAAGAACAAGAAAGAAAGTACTGAAAAATAAGACAAAATGGGTGCAACTTAAAGTTTGGCAAAAATAGGAATAAGTTAAATGTTTAACTGCCATTTCATGTTTGCCAACTGTCCTGGATTTCCCAAAACACCTGGGTTGAAGCTAGGGTATGGCTTAAGGAAACATCTCCCAAAAGTCAGTCTTCCAGGGTGGGTCTGTGGTGTTCCCGGAAGGGGTAGGACACTACTGAGAAAGTCAGGATTTACATGACTCCTGAAATGTTTGCACCCACGATCCACTGCTCTCTGGTTAAAGTTGTGTGACCCCCCAAAAAATCAAACTAATCTGACAGTATAAACCAACATAAAACTATACTTATCTTCACAAATATGTTGTGTGAAAGTGGAGTTTGCGTAAAATATGGAGAAGAGGACGAGTGACAATATTTTTCATACCAAATTGTTATGTATTGAAGATTGGAGATTTTTGGGGACAATTTCTGGATTCAATTGGCATCGGTGTATGACTAAAATGTGACTAGTGCTGTATATATGAGGTGGTCTGACTACGTGACACAACGCAGTATTACCTGCACTCGCTGAGCCTAGTGCGGAGAACAATGTAAATGTTGAATTATCAAAACTGTACCATTACTGACTGTCATGTGTAACCAGGGGACGCGCTGCTCCAGGACGTTAATGTTATTCGGTCTGCATGCTTCAGTCACCACCCAGAATCCCGAGCTGCCCAGGTTGTACACTGAGTGACGGGTTTGTGTAGAGGTGACAGACGTGTCTCCAGCATGTGAATGTGACCATAAATATCTTGAAACATGTCTGCACCCAGGCGAGGGATGGTGTCATTTATTTCTCTAAAATGCTGTATTTTATTGAATTTGGGATAATATGAGTACATTACTGCACACTACAGCCACGGAGTACTAATTCTGGTATTTATGGGAGTCTGTCATCTTAAACTGACAGTATATACTAAGCAGAGCAATGGATGCCCAAGGCCCAAGACTTTCTCCACGGAAACTCCTTTATTGGTTACAGCATACAGAAGAATGTGACATGCCGGCCACACACCGATTTTCTCAAGCCATACATAGAGATTTCTTCACTATATACCGTTGGAGAAAGGCTGCATGTGGCCCTTGGACATCCATTACTCTATGTTGCTGGCAATACAGTGCAGACCGAGTTGGACAAAGATACTGTAAAGTCACAGAGGGCGGTAGCCGTGGACAAGCTGCTGCCCCATAACGCCCTGGCACTTTACAGGACAATCGTGTCCCAGTTCCATTATGCTACCAGGTGTAGGGTGCACCACTCTCACTTATAGGCGGTAGACCTCCGTTGTTTCCAGGCCTCCACCTTCAGGAGCCCCCATACATAACTTGGGGCACTGAGTTCATTTTAACAACCAAAAGTTTACTGGTGAGTTCAAGTTCATCAAAATTGTAACATGCAGTATTGGGCAACACTTCTTATTCCTTGGTTCCTTAATACAGTGTGTGTACAGCATTACTATCCATTCCTCCTGGACTATCCCTACGTTTACTGGCTCTGTTAGCCCCAGGGATTTTCCATCTAGTTCTGCTGTGCTCCCAGGATCTGTTACCCTACCTTCACACAGCTTTGCATCCATCGTTCCCTTTACGCCAGAGGTTAAGGCACTCTTCGTAGTACCTGTATCGAGCCTTGCATTATGGGCGCTGCAGGACTATCTGCAATGGATCCCAGTAAGGCCTCCCACTACCCCGAATGATAGATGCTTACCCACTGCAACTTGAACTTGACCCTGTTTACTGTATTTTCCTATCTGACCATCTAACAGGAAGCAGTCCCTTTTTTACTGGGACTTTCCCCTCCTACTATGGGCTAGTCCAAACTATGTTTGTCCCTACTATATGTAACTGGGCAGATCACCCTCACAGCACTATGTGCTATATCACTGAACTTATACTTCACATTCCCTATATTCTTACTGCACCCTGTGCCTATCAAACTAACAATACATGTCCCACACGGTACATTACCCAGGTTACACCAATAATTCTTAGCAAAGTTTATCTTACCCTATAATCACTACCTTATGTTCTAACCTATTTCTTACTCTATACTTATACACTAAACATTTCATATGCATTACACATTACCATACCAACGTATACACCTAAAACCGTATTACAGTTCACACTTCACATGACACAATGTATGTATAAAATGCATGACATCATTAACATAATGCCATTGTTGTCTTCAGGGGCAGAAACGCGACAGTACAGTTCACCACTCTTCCAATAGCATGAACTTTGGAATGGCGCAAATGATTCCACCATTTTGAACAATGTACAATGTCCTTTGCCTGTAAGAGATATAGTGCCTGGAAAAATCGTATCTTTAGTTACCCTAACTAGCACATGAGTGCAATGTTCATTTTCTGGAGAATAGAAGATGCGATTTGAAAAGTAAAAGTGTGATTTTCCCCGTGCCTATGTCCCCTACAAGGCTATGTGCTTCCTTTAAACTGTTAGTTTGAATTAGGAGATTCCCTTTAAGAGTAGTTTCACAAATTCAACAATGGCCAGACTGGCCACAGGTGTCCTGACCCAAACCTGTGTAACTCAGTCTACATCATTGATTGGCAGCTTTCTGTGTGCACTGTGCATAGGCAGAAAGCTGCCAATCAGGGGTTGGGTTTGTCACGGATCCCCCACTCCGTGGTGTCACTAATTCGTCATGTACCTGCTCTCAGCACGTGACTTGGGGTTGTGCCTGCAAGGGTTAATCTATCTTCCCACTCTCTGTCCAGCATTCAACCTCTGTCCTAGGCTGTAATGGGAGCATAAATCACACACCGACCCAGGCCACACACCCGCTCATACACGCTGCAACCACTCACCGAATACACGGGCGATGAGTCCCGGAAATAGTACTAATACTGTCTACCACTCATACGGATCATACAGTTTAAGGCTATGGATTCTTTTAGAAAATTCAGGGTTCAACTTGTTAAAGTTTTACGCTGTAATACAAAAAGGTTCAGTGCTTACAGTAAGAAAAAGGTATAAAAATATGATAATAAAAAGACATACAACTATGCAATACAGTACAAAATAACAGGAGAAAAACTTACAGAAATAGCTAACTTGTAGTCTGCTTCTGCTCACTGTGGGGGTGGGGTGGGTGAATATGAAGTTGGTGGAACACATCAGCTTCGGCTGCCCTCACATGTGAATACGATTCTAGGTATACAGGTCTAATTTATAGCTTTGGTCTGGAGGTCAGATTTCTAGACTAGCCCCTCAGGTTAATATCATAATTGCTTGTTTTTGATTGGACCAAGGCCGCGCTACCAATTAATATATTATTTTCTCTTGAGATCCTTTGTGTAAACGTTCTCACAGAGATACTATCAGGCCGTAATTGACATCTCTCTTCCAAGAGCTAGGAGGTGTCAAGTGTTACCCTTTCTTGTTAATCCTAGCTAGACCCCCTGGTGAGATTTGGAAACAGAAGTCTGCTCGTCTCAGGAAAATACATATTAACACCTGGGTGAGACATGCAGCCTTCAGGACAGGTGTTCCTAGTCACACAGTACCTACTGCACACACACACACACACACACACACACACACACACACACACACACACACACACACACACACACACACACACACACACATATATATATATATATACAGTACAGACCAAAAGTTTGGACACACCTCATTTCAAGATTTTTCTGTATTTTCATGACTATGAAAATTGTACATTCACACTGAAGGCATCAAAACTATGAATGAACACATGTGGAATTATATACTTAACAAAAAAGTGTGAAACAACTGAAATTATGTCTTATATTCTAGGTTCTTCAAAGTAGTCACCTTTTGCTTTGATGACTGCTTTGCACACTCTTGGCATTCTCTTGATGAGCTTCAAGAGATAGTCTCTGGGAATGCTTTTCACTTCACAGATGTACCCTGTCAGGTTTAATAAGTGGGATTTCTTGCCTTATAAATGGTGTTGGGACCATCAGTTGTGTTGTGCAGAAGTCTGGCGGATACACAGCTGATAGTCCTACTGAATAGACTGTTAGAATTTGTATTATGGCAAGAAAAAAGCAGCTAAGTAAAGAAAAAAGAGTGGCCATCATTACTTTAAGAAATGAAGGTCAGTGAGTCTGAAAAATTGGGAAAACTTTGAAAGTGTCCCCAAGTGCAGTGGCAAAACCCATCAAGCGCTACAAAGAAACTGGCTCACATGAGGACCGCCCCAGGAAAGGAAGACCAAGAGTCACTTCTGCTTCTGAGGATAAGTTTATCCGAGTCACCAGCCTCAGAAATCGCAGGTTAACTGCAGCTCAGATTACAGACCAGGTCAATGCCACACAGAGTTCTAGCAGCAGACACATCTCTACAACAACTGTTGAGAGAAGACTTTGTGCAGCAGGCCTTCATGGTAAAATAGCTGCTAGGAAACCACTGCTAAGGACAGGCAACAAGCAGAAGATACTTGTTTGGGCTAAAGAACACAAGGAATGGACATTAGACCAGTAGAAATCTGTGCTTTGGTCTGATGAGTCCAAATTTGAGATCTTTGGTTCCAACCACCGTGTCTTTGTGCGATGCAGAAAAGGTGAACGGATAGACTCTATATGCCTGGTTCCCACATCGTCGCCATAGCAACCATTATGACATCTACGTCGATACTGTACCCCTCGCTGATTGGTCGAGGCGAATTCGCGGCAGACTGTACCTTTCGCTGATTGGTCGAGACAACCTTTATGACATAATCGTCGCCATGCTGTGCCCATCGCCTGGCGGCCTCGACCAATCAGACGCGGGATTTCCATTATGACATCTACGTCGATACTGTGCCCGTCGCTGATTGGTCGAGGCCCAGGCCATATTCTAGAATATGCATGTCCCCGTAGTATATGGACAATGATGATTCCAGAATTCACGGCAGACTGTACCCGTCGCTGATTGGTCAAGGCAACCTTTATGACATCATCGTCGCCATGGCAACCATTATGACATCTACGTCGATACTGTGCCCGTCGCTGATTGGTCGAGGCCTGGCGGCCTCGACCAATCAGAGACGCGGGATTTCCAGGACAGACAGACAGACAGAAAAACCCTTAGACAATTATATTTATAGATAGATTATATATATATATATATATATATATATATATATATATATATACATACATACACACATATTTCACCACAGGGTTATACAAAGGTTATATGGAGGACTACATGGCATAAAGTTCACAAGTCTTCCAGTCATAATATCCTGGTGAAAAATAGTGATTTTATCTACAGCAAATAGCCTAGTAAGTGATACATCACTAGAATCAAGGTCTCTGTTTCTACGTTAGAGAAAAACCTGGTGACAGATTGCATAGTGTTAGTGATGTCTGTCCCTCAGAATGGCCCTTCGTCAGCTCTCCCTCTGTCTCTTGCAGTCAATCCCAATATCATGAAGAACTTGGATGGATTGCATCTGGCACAACCATCATGGTTACTCAGTGCCATGGCTGAGCTCTAGAGAGTCTCAGTTGAGAAATCACAATTTGTGCGACTTGGCATCTTTCAGGCAGTAATATTATTATTATACATTTTTATAGTGCCATTTATTCCATGGCACTTTACATGTGAAAAAAACTGGATTACTTACTGGTAATGCACTTTTATAGAGTCCACAACAGCACCCACTGAGAGAGGGGCTCTGCCCCTAGGTACAGGAAACCTACAGAGAGATAAAAGAGGCGGCCTCCCTCGCTCCCTCCCTCAGTTGGATTACAGAGAATGATAGGAACCGCCACACAAGCATTAGTCAATTGCTCCGCAAGTCATTTAAAGTATGAACCTATTTACATCTCTAGATATGCAGAAACTGTATATCCTTTTCTATATACAACTAATCCGTCACCAATCGGAGAAACCCATGTGAAACTACAAACTAAGGGAGGGAAGTGAGTGGGTGCTGTCGTGGACTCAATAAAAGAGCATTACCGGTAAGTAATCCGTTTTTTTCTCTTCACCACGACAGCACCCACTGAGAGATTTTCAGAGACAATCACCTGGGAGGGACCACCGTGTCAAGGATTGATCTACTAAAGGTTAAGTCTGAAGAAGAAGACAAGTCAAGCCTGTAGTGACTGTAGAAGGTGGAAGGTGAAGACCAGGTGGCAGCCTTACATATAAGATCAATCGTGGGACGTCTGCTCTCTCAGTCCTGGAGGATGCTACGGCTCGTGCAGAATGTGCTTTCACCCCCTGCAGTGGGTTCTCTGCTTTTGCCCAGTATGCTAGGACAATCGCCTCCCTGATCCATTGAGACAGCGTAGCCTTTGTAATTCCAGATCCCTTCCTGTGGCCCTGAAAGGACACAGAGAGCCCTGCTCTGCCTCCAGGGTCAAGTCCTATCTAAATAGGCTAAGACCGCTCTTTTCACATCTAACGTGTGAAATTTTTCCTCCTCTGGTGTTGTCGGGTTATCATAGAAGGAGGGAAGATAAATCTCCTGAGATCTATGAAATTTGGTGGACACTTTATGTTAGTTTTTAAAACTATCCTATCGTAGAGTATTGACAGAAAGGGAGGATCTATTGATAGGGCCTGGATATCACTCACTCATCTTGCTGATATTAAGGCCACTAGCAAGGCTGTCTACTTCGTTCTCCGACTCAGACCCGGACCAGTACCGCCAGTAGTACCGCACTCTCCCCGCAAGCCAGGGCGGCCCTCCCCGGACCCTGGCTTTGCGGTGTCCATCAGCTGAGGGGGACCTGATCCAGGAGTCCCCCGACGCTGCATCTGGCGCTGGAGCCCCTGCCGTTCCCGCAGACACCGCACAGGCGGCATCACAGCCTAGGTATCCTCTTGCGACCTTTTCTCTACAGGTTCCCTTACGAACAGGAAACCAACTGAAGAAGTGAGGGGGGTCACCTCTTTTATCGCTCTGTAGGTTTCCTGTTCCTAGGGGCGGATCCCCTCTCTCTCAATGGGTGCTGTCGTGGCGAAGAGAAAAGGGGGAAAATATAGACAAAAACATTAAACATGAGCAAAAACAAGGCACATAGGTACATAAGGAGGGAGGACCCTGCCCACGAGAGCTCACAATCTACAGGGGATGGGTGAGGATATACTAGGAGTAGAGCTGGTTGTGTGGCGGTCCAGTAGGTTGAGGATCACTGAAGGCTGTAGGCTTGTCGGAAGAGGTGGGTCTTCAGGTTCTTTTTGAAGGTTTCTTTGGCAGGCAAGAGTCTGATGTGTTGTAGTAGAGAGTTCTAGAGTATGGGGGAAGCATGAGAGAAGTCTTGGATGCGGTTGTGGGAAGAAGAGATGAGAGGGGACTAGAAAAAGAGATCTTGAGAGGATAGGAGGTTGCGTGTAGGTAAGTACCAGGAGACCATGTCACAGATGTATGGAGGAGAGAGGTTGTGGATGGCTTTGTGTGTCATTGTAAGGATTTTGGACTCAGTATGGCTGCCCCTACAGTCATGTCACTATATCGGGATGCTAACTGCAACCTACTATATTTAAGAGGGCAGCAGTAGGAGACGTGTGCTTCACCACCGACATGGTCTTGCCACCGTCCCCATGTCTCTGCAGTCTCCCATATGCTATAGGCCTGCACATAAGACCCAATCGCCCCATAGATGTGACACCTTGGGACAACTTTCCTCATCATTGTTCCAGGAAAATGGAAGAATAAATTACTGGGAAAAAAAGAGGAAATCCAACAATATCGGATGTGAAGAAATTGGGCTAAGTGAACCTACCCTAGGGCTACGCTCACATCTACTTATAAAATCGGCGAGTGCAATGTAAGAAAAAAATCGCATTGCACGCGCAACAATATTATTTAATTAGGCAGTGTTAATGTGTGAGTCTTTCCTTAGGCTACTTTCACACTAGCGTCGGCCCGACGTACCGACGCATACTGTGCAAGCGCCACACAACGGGGGCAGCGGATGCTGTTTTTCCACGCATCCGTTGTCCCATTGTGAGGTGCGGGGAGGTGGGGGCGGAGTTCTGGCCGCG
The DNA here is from genome assembly GCF_051348905.1 of Ranitomeya variabilis. NCBI lineage: Eukaryota > Metazoa > Chordata > Amphibia > Anura > Dendrobatidae > Ranitomeya > Ranitomeya variabilis. Next base: position 1,052,585,173 of record NC_135232.1, on the reverse strand, counting down.
CATGCGCGGTCGGAAATGGCGAACCGTCGGCACAAAAAAAGTTACATGTAACGTTTTTTGCGGCCGGCGGTCCGCCACAACACGACGCAGCCGTCGCACGACGGTTGCGACGTGTGTCAATACGTCGCAATGCGTCGCTAATGTTAGTCTATGGGGAAAAAACGCATCATGCAGACGACTTTACAGGATGCGTTTTTTCGCCAAAACGACGCATTGCGACGTATGCAAAAAAACGCTAGTGTGAAAGTAGCCTTACCTGGATTTGGGGTGAGGAAAAAAAATGCAGCATGCTGAGTATGGCCGCGTAAAATGGCCGAGACTCAGCAATGCAAGTCAATGGGTGCGAAAAAAAAAAATAGCACTGCACACAGGCCATGCGTTCAATTTTAATGCACACATCTCATAGGAAACCTGACATTTCAACAACTGAGTACAGTAAAATCACAGCGTGAACCCTCATAATAGAATACTTAGAATAGATATATAGATACAATAGATAGAAATATGCCAGTGAGATGTCTAATTAGTGCAATGCGTTTACTGTACATGTATTTAGCTAATAAATATAAAACATTTTAAAAAATGGTGTCAGATGCCCCTTATTTTAAATACCCAGCTAAGGGAAAGCAGACAGCTAGAGGTTGGTGTTATATTCTGGGAAGAGGCCAGTACCCATGAAACTTCCTAGGCTGTTAATATCAGCTCACAGCTGTCTGCATAGCCTTTACTGGTTATTAAAAAGGCGGGACCACATGTCATTTTTTTAATTTCCTTTTTTTATAACCAGCAGAGGCTGAGCAGAACGCTGCATGCTTTTATTAACAGGCTGTGAATGGGTCATGGTTATTGGTCCCCTCCCAGACTAATAACACCAGCTGTCAGCCACCCCAGAAATGGAGCATCCATTAGATGAACGAATTCTGGCACATAGCCTCGGCTTGTCCCACTTACCCTGGTGCGTTGGCAAGTGGGGTAATGGTTTTGGAGTTGATGTCAGCTGTGTAATGTCTGCTGACATCAAGCCCATGGGTTAGTAATGGGGAGGCATCCATAAAACACCCCTATTACTAACCCCATAGTCAAAAGCGATAAGCACACACACAGAAAAGTCCTTTAATTGTAAAAAGCACTCCCACCTCTTTTACCTTTGAAAAATAAAATAATTCAAAGGAGTCTGATGTAAATTCATCCCACAACGATCTTCAACTCTGCTGCATCTGGATGAAGTGCTGAGCACTGACATCAGTAATTTGACTGCTCTGCACAGCAGCCGTAACACAATCACATGTGAATCCAGATGCAGTGACGAATGACAACGTAAGTTTATCGCAGTTCATGGCTAATGGATTTACAGCAGACATTACACAGCTGACATCAACCAAAAACCATTAAAATGGGGGGACCCCCACAAAAAAATGATGTGGGGTCTGCCCTTTTTAGAAAAAACGTACTATCCTTTAAAACGATATTTTACTATTAACTTATCTAAAATTCCAATAAATAAAACTCAATTGTATGCAATCAACATCAGCCAACTGGGTTGGGTAAGCTAGAAAAATAGGGAGAAATTAGCAAATATGCCTGACACAGTCCCTGTAGGTGGCCCTAAAGTGTCTTAAACCTACCTACCAGCGGAGGTTGGCACCCTAGAATTCGATATGGCGCCCCCGCTCACCGTCGACTGTCCCTTCTCACCCTAGTAGGGTCCTACTTGCTACCCACACCCAGGTACCCACAGACATACACACACAAATTGACCAATAGGTCACACTAACCAAAAAACGTGAAAAAGTGAAAAAAGAAAAAAGTGAACGAAAAATTCTAAAAACACTGCAGACATTGCTGCATAATTACACTAAATAGCATGTACCCCACAGTTACCTCAAAAAAGTTTTTTGAGAAAAAAAGAAAAAAATTTTTTTGGATAGTGCAGAGTTATGGGGTACAGCGGGGCACAGTTGGAGTGTGCTTAGTTAAATATTCAGAGGTCATGAGTAGTGAAGCCTCTAATAGATGTAACAGTAGGTCACTGTCTTAGTTAGTGGTTAAGACAGTGACCTACTGTTACATCTATTAGAGGCTTCACTACTCATGACCTCTGAATATTTAACTAAGCACACTCCAACTGTGCCCCGCTGTACCCCATAACTCTGCACTATCCAAAAAAATTTTTTTCTTTTTTTCTCAAAAAACTTTTTTGAGGTAACTGTGGGGTACATGCTATTTAGTGTAATTATGCAGCAATGTCTGCAGTGTTTTTAGAATTTTTCGTTCACTTTTTTCTTTTTTCACTTTTTCACGTTTTTTGGTTAGTGTGACCTATTGGTCAATTTGTGTGTGTATGTCTGTGGGTACCTGGGTGTGGGTAGCAAGTAGGACCCTACTAGGGTGAGAAGGGACAGTCGACGGTGAGCGGGGGCGCCATATCGAATTCTAGGGTGCCAACCTCCGCTGGTAGGTAGGTTTAAGACACTTTAGGGCCACCTACAGGGACTGTGTCAGGCATATTTGCTAATTTCTCCCTATTTTTCTAGCTTACCCAACCCAGTTGGCTGATGTTGATTGCATACAATTGAGTTTTATTTATTGGAATTTTAGATAAGTTAATAGTAAAATATCGTTTTAAAGGATAGTACGTTTTTTCTGGTTATTCAATTTAATATATCCTTTCAATATTCTAGCTGGTTTTCTATGTCTGCCCTTTTTAATAACCACTAAAGGCTACACAGACAGCTGTGTGCTTATATTAATATCCTGGGAAGCTTAATGGATATTGGCTTTTTCCCAGAATAATAACACCAGCCCCCAGCTGTCTGCTTTCCCTCAGCTGGGTATTAAAAATAAGGGGGCCTCACTTTGCGTCCAAAATGCTACTATTTCTGATGATGGGCACGTACCCTAATAGTGATTATCACTGTGGAAAGCTCATATTTTACTTCATTAGATTATTTTCACAAGTATAGGGTGCAAACCTGTCGAAAACCTGTGTGAGCTTTGCTTTGAGACTTGTCACCGCACAATATATATTGATGTGAATGCAATCTCAGGATATGTTTATGCACTCTAGTTTGGTGCAGTTTGGGGTTGCCATCTAAAAAATAATAAAATAAAAATATCAGTCTAGTTTTGATGGGTGGATTCTCATGGCTGTCTGGACATTCTGAATTATTTGTCGAAAATCATTACAATTTTCTTAAAGGGGTTGTCCAACCTAAAATGAAAAGTCTGCAGTCATTCTATGTGATTCTTGCAGTCACGTTGGATGAGTCTTATCGGCATTTTTCATTTCAGCCCAGACATCCCCTTTAAGGGAGGGGAGACCTTGGTAATATACAATAAAAAGGTGTGCATTTTATAATTAGGATTTTCAATCACATTCAGTTCTTAATTGTACAGAATCTCCTTTTTTTTTTTACAAACTGCATTTAAAGATGTGGAACAGAAATGTCTTCAACAAATGCTGCATGTGAACATCACCTTATAATTGCAGTCACTTGTTGCATCAGACCATTATCAGCACGAACAGCGTCCATGGTCATGTCACCTGTGTATTAGTTACATTCTCATTCTACAGGGGCCATTGATGTACTATAACCGTTTCCTCACTGCTGGCTAGTGATGGTGAAGTGCATCAACAAGAAGCCGTTCTTTTAGGATATGTTCACACAATGTTTTGTACATGGGCAAAACTAACAAAGTTTTCAAGCAGAAACCTCCTTCAGGTAACACTCAGTGTGTTTTTTTCTGCGTTTTTTGCACTTTTTCAGGCATTTCCTAAAGTGATTTGTACACACTTTTTAAGCATTTTCTTCAATATTTTTAAGATGTTTCTTGAGAGTTTTATGTGTCATTTTTGCAGCTTTTTGTGGGCGTTCTTTTAAGTTCATTTAGCACATTCAGTATTTAGTCTTTTTTTTTTTTTTACCTCAGTATTTGTAAGCCAAAACCAGGAGTGGAACAATCAGAGGAAAAGCATAATAGAAACACATGATCATTTCTGCATTTATCACAGACTCCTGGTTTTGGATTACAAATACTGTGGTAAAAGACTCACCAAATACTCAATGTGTGTACATGGCCTAAAATTTGAGCATTTTTGAAGGTAAAAATGCTCAAAAAACGTTCCCAAAGTAAAGTACGGAGCCGCTTCTTAGCAGAAAATGTCTGAAGAATGGACCGGTTGCATCAAAAGCTCACCAAAAGCTTATGATGGGAACATAGCTTTAGCACCAGTACACACAGGTTTCTTTTCAGGAGTTTTTGGAGCAGAAACTCATCGTTTTTTGAGCGTTGTTTCTGTAAATGCTGAAAAAAAAAAAATCAGTGTGAACATACTCTTATGCCAAGCTCAAACAGTTGTTAGAGCCTCTCCAAAATCCTCATTAAAAACTGCTTAAAAAAATCTTGGAAAACTCTCCCAATTCATTTCTAAGACATGTGCACACACAGTCTTTAAGATGCTTGAGAACCCACCAAGTTTTTCAAGGTGAAGGAGCTTAAAAAAAACCTCACGTGGTCTTTTTGTCTGAAGCATCTTCTCTCTATTCTTTTCAGTTGTTTTTTTTTTACTGATAGCTCCACCATTTTGTTTTATAATTTAATCAATAATAGCAAGTTGCTTCCAAGTGGAAATAACCTGAAGAATATCTGGTGACTTCTTCGAGCCACTTCATGACTTTGGAATCCTAAAGCCATTAAAGGAAGCTCCACAAGACTGAACACAAGTGCACAGAAAGTCTTTTTTACACGGTTGTGTATTATGTTCTCTGTAATGGTTCTTTTTCTAGCCGGTTTCAAGCTACATCCACCTGAAAAACACATTGTGTGCACATACCCGAAGGGACATCCACCTTGAATCCATTTGCCTCTATAACAAGCCCTATTGTGTAACATTTAATAGAAAATGGTGGAAAGTGGTCTTATCGGAAAATGCTAAAAAATCACCACATGACGATACAATTGTCGCTGTATTTGGATTTGTTATGGTGCAGGTACGTAGCTAACTTTCCTTGGATATTTGTAAGCTGAACTCCATCAGCTGTGCCCAATCCACAGATTCATGGCCAATCAAGTCAAACACTATTTAAGCCACCACCTGGAGCTGAACTGTTGGCCAGACATTATGGCTAGCTTCACAGATGAGGCAATGGATAACTACATGTATTCCACATACAATCCTTACTCCTTCAGGTATCTTAATCCTAAAAATAAAGGGATGAGCTGGAGGCAGAAGAACTACCTGTCCAACTATGGTGACACTGGAGAATATTTTGATAACTACCAAAGAGCTCAGTTAAAGGCTATCCTGTCTCAGGTGAATCCCAACCTTACCCCAAGACTAAGGAAAGCCAATACCAGAGATGTGGGCATCCAGGTGAACCCCAGACAGGATGTGTCTGTCCAGTGCTCCCTGGGCCCCAGAACACTAATCAGGAGGAGGCCAGGAACCCTCAAAAAACCTCAGCAAGTTCTGTCTGACCAAGAAAGTCCTGCATCTCCCACTAAGACTGTACGCTTCCCCAGAACAATAGCGGTGTACTCGCCTGTCGCCGCTGCTGGAAGACTGCCATCTTTCCAGGAGGAGGATGAAGAAGCCCAGCAGAAAACTGTAGAGGCTGCAAAAGATGATGTCCCCTCAACTGCAAGTGATAAAGAGGGCAAAAAACAGGCTACTGAAGGCAAAGAAGCCAAAACAGCGGATGAGAATGAGACCCAATCCGCCCCTTCACCAGGGCAGACAAGGCTAAGATTTCAGGTAAGCGGCTTCTCTTTACAAGATCGCTATGCAGTATTGTCTGGTGCCAGCAAAGCAATTGAAACTTCTGTAATCTCTTGCTTGCAGACTTGAACCATCAACGTATGGGTTATCATGTATATTTTATCTGTGGCATGTCAATGCTTTCAATTAATTTTTCATGCATTTAATTGAGGCCGTAGGGAGGGGGGCGCAAGGGAGAAACTAGTTCACTTTCCCTGCCAGTGCTTTGGCTTCTGGTGCTGTAAAAATGTAATGTGTGAACATGCCCTTATACACTAAAGGTTATAGCCGTGCTGCCATGTGCATAAGTTTTTCTTATATTTTTCCCTAAGCATAAACTGCTTTAAAAACTGCATATCCAGTGTCTAACTGCACAGGGGGCATGTGTCCAAGAAATCGCATCCACTGTGCTTGAACTGTTAAAAGTAGACTTCTACACACAAGTGCAGTGCTAGGTGTGGATTGTCCTGGGCTGGTGGGATGACACAACAGGAACCTACCTGAAACTTTACAAAGGATCCACACATCTAGTGTTCCGGGAATTGTTGCACTTCCATGTCTCCAAATTCACATGTACAAATTTGGTGTTGATTTTGAAGCCATGCAATGTTATGTTGTGACTGGCTTGGACAATTGTCTTTATTGCTGCTTATGTCATGATGCACTACTTCTTGGCTTGGGTAAATTAACAATTACTCGCCTTCCAATTAAGAATAACCTACAGGTGCACGAGCTTAGATTAGGCTTGCTAGACACTACATTGGCACAGGTCTGAGAAACCTACATGGTTTGGTGTTTTTATTGCATTTAAAGAAAGCAAAATACAAAATACATTAATTTAAAAAAAAGCCCATTTGGCAGTAGATGTAGGCAAGGGGAAATAAAATTGGTTTTGTTTTTTTTTTAGTTCCTAGAACAAAAGTATGGCTATTACCACTGTAAAGACTGCAACATCCGCTGGGAAAGTGCATATGTTTGGTGTGTGCAGGGGACCAACAAGGTGAGTGGCATTTAGTGCACGGTGTGGGGGGCTCACTGTGGCAGGATGGTGGGGTGATGCAAGCAGTAGGACATCTTGCTAACTCTTGCTTCTGTTAGGTGTATTTCAAACAGTTCTGCAGAACTTGTCAGAAGTCCTTTAACCCTTATCGAGTGGAGGACATCATGTGCCAGGTAAGTGCCTGCCCCAATAATTCTGTTCACACTAATTAGGGCACCTTTTGGCTGGGCTCACACCAACCCCATTTATGACTCTGTAGGCCTCACACCCTCCCCCTCTGGAGAAAGTGATTAGGACATGTTTCCAACAGCCATTGACTTCAAAGAGGACACAATAGTGTGGTCAACTACACTATTGTCTGGCTAAAAAGAGACATGGCGTCAGACGTCTCATGTTCTTGCCAGTTTTCCTCATTGGAGTCAATGGCGATATCGGAATACTGCTCTTTGGGTATTTGGACAACACCCAAGAGTCACAAAAAGACCAAGACCTCTACAGCTGTAGGCTGTATTATGCATTTGGTTAAAGTGGTTGTATAATGTCTGGTATTGAAGTGGAATTCATGTGATTACATCAATTTCAGATCCACTTTCCTGATGAGGATGGTTCACTTTCTAGAATAAAGGCAACCATGTTTGTTTTCTATGTTTTTGGGGCTCGTGCACGTGACCAAATCATGGTCTGCTACAATTTGTTGTATGTAGGCACAATTAACTTAGATCTAGGAGTTCTTCATTAAACTTTGTGTTAGGCCGGTTTCACACGTCAGTGGCTCCGGTACGTGAGGTGACCGTTTCCTCACGTACCGGAGACACTGACACACGTAGACACATTAAAATCAATGTGTCTCTGCACATGTCAGCGTGTTTTCGCTGACCGTGTGTCCGTTTGGAAAACACGGAGACATGTCAGTGTTCGTGAGAGCGCATGGATTACACAGACCCATTAAAGTCAATGGGTCCGTGTAAAACACATACCGCACACGGATGTTTTCCGTGTGCAGTCCGTGTTCCGTGCTGGAGACAGCGCTACAGTAAGCGCTGTCCCCCCCCCCGCGTGGTGCTGAAGGCTTAATTCATCTCTTCTCCCCCGCAGCGTTCACTGGAGAGAAGAGATGAAAGATCAATTGTTTCTAATTTTTTTGTTAAAAATAAACTTTGGTAGTGTCCTCCCATCCCCAGTGCGCCGCCCGGCCCCTTGCAGATGCAGAGAAATACTCACCTAGCTCCCGCGATGTCTCCTCTCCACGCCGCTGCTTCTCCCTTATGAGCGGTCACGTGGTGCCACCCATTAGTGATGAATATGCAGCTCCACCTCCCATAGGGGTGGAGCTGCATATTCATCAACTGTAATGAGCGGCACCACGTGACCGCTCATACAGGAAGCTGCAGCGCTGACAGGAAGCAGCGAGGGAGCCAGGTAAGTAGTTTATTAACAGCGGGCGGGCACACAGGGGGTGGGGACAGGGATTTTTATTAAAATTTAAAAAAAAAAAAAAATTCTCATATCTTCTCTCCAGCGAACGCTGCTGGAGAGAAGATATGAATGGCGGCTTCAGCACCACGTTGGGGGGACAGCGCTCATCTCTAGCGCTGTCTCCTGCACGGTCTGTGTGGTACCCAGGCGGCACACGGCTGCCGCACGTGTGCCACATGGATGGCCTACGTGAGCTCACGGACACGGATAACTCCGGTACCGATTTTTCCGGTACTGGAATTATCTGGACGTGTGGGACAGGCCTTAGGGATGTTTTTTCTCTTATGGTTATCAGTTGGCATGAATCCATCCATACATGTACAAGGCATGGTTCTGGTCAGGAAATCTGGAGTTGGGCTCAAACAAGTCCTGTAAATGCTCCCTAGTGTGGACTGTGACACCTGCACTTTCCTGTACCCAAACTGAACAGCATCCTATTTGCCTGGGGGAGGCAGAGTTCAGGACAGAAGACCCCCAGCTTGTCTGGGCACTGCAGTCTGAAGGCATTGTTGTGTCTCATGCAGACTTGCAGCGCAGTAGTTTTTTCCAGAGTTCTTAGGAGTGTAATAAGCAAAGTAACAGTGGTTTTATCTCGGAGATATAATGTCAGTTATATTTAAATCCAGAATTATTCACAGAAAACTGTTGGGAAACATAACTCTTGTATCTGTAACAATCTCTTTGCAGAGCTGCAAACAGACAAGGTGCATCTGTCCTGTGAAAGAGCGTCATGTAGACCCTAAAAGACCCCACCGGCAAGACCTGTGTGGAAGATGCAAGGGCAAGAGGCTCTCCTGTGACAGTACCTTCAGCTTCAAGTATATCATTTAGTTCAGTCTTTAGTCCTCTTCCCCACAGTTAGGCCAGATATGTGCATGTTTTTGTTTTTTCTTTTTGGTGTCATTAAACATACAGCATGTAATGCAATAAAAATCCACACAGCACAACTGTCATTATACTGAATAAAATATCTGGGTTAAGAGAAAGTTGTTTGACTGATTTTGTATGCATTTGATTACACCTCTCAGCCAACTTTTTAAAGCCCTGCCATCAACATGTTTGTTTTCTTCCCCCTAAACTTGTGTATATCTAATGGTCAATCCAGTATTATGTTCTTGAGTGACCTCACCACTCCTCAGTCTCTGGGTCACACAATGATCGGTATGATCCAGAAGCGGCTTTTAGAATGAAAGTTTATGGAGGCAGAATGACGCTCTGTAGGTCTACATTGTGGTGGAAAACAAACTTCAGGCTCAAAGCTAGAGCGTAAAGGGCATTTGTCACTAAAAGGGAACTGAACCGTGCTGGATACCAGAGAAGATGGCAGTAGGTAAGTAGATCAACAGGTGCTGGCTCCAGGTTTCTGTGGGCCCCTTTAACGCAAAAAAAAAATGATGTACAGATATGGCAGAGAAATATAGGTATAGCACAATGCCAAAGATTTGACTTTTTCCATTCTCCCATGACCACACCACCTGAGGGTATCTGCCCACTAAGGACAGGAAACCTACTGAATAAAGGTGGTACCTCCTCTTCTGCATCAGTTGGCTTCCTGTCATTATTTCACTTATCACTCAGGTAATTTAAGTATCTATTGTAAAGTCCACAATGCATCCATGTGGTAGAATGTTCAGGCCACGGTCCTCAATACGATAAAATGCCCAACATGTAATCGCTGATTAGAAAATAACTCTCCTTCCATCCACTTCCCTGTCACAGTGCCCTCTTCTGAAGCTTGCAGCTGACTTCAGCAGGCAAGTGATGGAAGTGCATGAAGTTGCTGCCATGCACCTCTGTTCATATGCAGTTCACTTGCCTGCATGCACTGAGTGGTGCCAGCACTAATATACATAGGTTATGGGAGGGGGAGAGCTTAAATGCAAAATGTTGGCTGCTACAGCCTCTATTCATCACTGCACATGGCAGAACTCTATGGTATTACAGTTAACTGACTTGACAGTTCACTCTTCTCCTAAGGCCATGCGTACATGAGTGAGTTTTTTTTTTTACTTCAGTATGTGTATGCCAAAGCCAGCAGTGGTGCACGTGTTTATATTCTGAGTTTTTGCTAAAATTTCCCTCCAATCCATGCTGGACGCAGGAATAAGTGTTTTATATCTGTCCAGCTGCTACACTGATGCCACTTCCCTGTGCATGTCATTGCACTGGTTGAATCCACTACAGACTACAATATAAACATCTTCCTCATCCACAAGGCTCTCCAGTTTTGAAACACCCTATATCTCCATCATCCTACTCTACATTCTGCAACTGATGTATGACTAACATCCTCCAGAAGTCAAACCTCTTAATTCTGCCTCCAATACTTCTCTCGTGCTGTGCCAGTTATCTGGAATACACTTCCCCAGATGATCAGATTAATACCTAGTCCACAACATTGTGTGCTTTAAAAACATCTATTTAGTCAAGCCTATCACCTAATTACACTAATCAACTCTTCCCTGTTGACACTTTTGTAAATTTTCCACAGAATCTGGTCCCTTCTATTCATCGGTCTCCACATACACCCAATAACACTTAGTAACTGTACTTGGATACTGGCTGATGACCAAATCCTGCAGCTTTATCATAACCCATATTTATTATGTTGGCTAGACCATAAAATGGCAAGCACACTCACGTTTTGTGTCTCCCCTTATTTCCTCAGTGTGAGCACAGCCCTTACTGCTCCTGTAACTGATGAATTGTGTTACTCTGTATTTATCTGTACAAGTCCCCACTTAATGTAAAGTGCTGCAGATGTGCCAACAATTTGCATCTTTTGGCCATTTCATGCCAGTTTCTATCAGCTGCAACAAAATAAGGGGAGTTGGAGGGCCAGGAAAGCCAATCCTGAACTAGACTGGAGTGAGGTTTGTGGCAAGGTTTAATTCATGAAGGAGTGTGAACCTCCAGCACGCGTCGGTCTTGATGAGTCGAACCTACAGTTTATACTAAACTGCACCAGAACTGTAGGCTAGTAAAGAAAACTAAGACAGGCTATGCTCATAAGGTACACACCTTCATGAGTGACATATCCTTACTCCAGTGCATTGTTCCTCAGCACAGCCATGCAGAAGTTCAGTCCTGATAATTTGGGCCTTTAGGTTTGTAAATTTGCTCAGACTATGTCTCAGCAGAAGATAAGATACAACCCTGTAGAATGTAAGCCCGCAAGGGTATGGTCCTCTTCCCTCTGTACCAGTCTGTCATTGTTAGTTTGTTTACTGTAAGTGATATTTGTATTATGTAACCCCGTCTAATGTACAGCACCATGGAATCAATGGTGCCAAATAAAACCCAGACACTGTGTTCAGAAGCAAACAGTCTAAAGTTTAATTGACTGTTTTTTTTTTAAATGCTTGCTAAAATTAATTTGTGGAAACCTGGTGTAGAATAAGCAAAATAAAGTCTTTGCTAAATTGAATATATGCCTCTAAATTTGCTGCATCTTTTTGGTGTTGTGCCATTGCAAGACATGTAGCCCTGTGTTGGTATTTGTAGAGTACATACTCTCGGATAGACCACACTCTTATAGTGGCGAGCTGGCACCTGATACTTTCACATCTGGAGGATGAGTGATGATTCCATGAATGGCAGCCTGGTCTTATGAATAAATCAGGTGCAGTACACCCGGCCGGCACCTGTTGATCTGTGCCAGTACAGAATCTTTAAGACCTGGTTGGACCCAGTGTCAGTGCCAATTTATTTCTCTAGGGTACAATCCAGTCAAATGCGGAGTAAGGTCTTATGTAAAATACACAAGTACCAAATTCCGCCACCAAGTACACCTTTCCACAGACTTGTCATTTGAGAGCAGTCTAATTTTTTACACAAACTCATTGACTTACATGGCAGAGTGTGATCCAAATATTGGATGGAAATGATGCATTTTTCCCCTGGTCACACTTTCACTGCAGAAAAAAAATGGACACGTGAACGACTCCAAAGCAATCCTACTGGATTGCACTTTGAAAATCACGCAGGTGAACATGACCGTATTTTTCGTCAGAGTTTGATCCGATAAAACACTGGATCACACTCGGACCAATGTTAATCTATGGGCCTGTGCACCTGTCTGATAATTTCCTCGTGAAGAGAAGAAAAAAAAAATCACAGCATGCCAGAGTTTCATCCAATATTTGGATCTCAATCGGCCATGGAAATCAATTAATCTGTGAAAAACAGACTGCAGTCGAATGTCATCTGAATGCAGTCCACCTGACATAATGGAGAAGATGGAGATATCTTATCTCCATCTTCTCCTCATCCAAGTTTGATCAGTGTCTTTTGCACAATTGGTTCATTCACTCAAATGAATGCATCTACACCTGAAATTAGTCAAATTTAGTGCTAAAGAATCTATTCTGACCAGAAGACACCAAAGAAAAAACTCTTGGGATTCTGGTTCCGGTCCTTGTCCCAAGAACTCGAACGGCGATGTCTTGCGATCCATTGAGCGGCCGGATAGATAAATGTCCTCACTATTTTCTTTCTTAGGGATGGTGACGATGAAATAGGAATTCACCCTTTATGACCTTCACAATAACGGACAAACAAGGTTGTAACATTACACAATCTTTTATTTAACAAAAAAAAGAAATGGCTGGTAGGATGTAAGGAATAATGCACTGCTAAATAAAACTACTCGTCCCCGGTAAGTATGTCTTATATTAGGGAAATCGATAAGATCATCTAAAGTACCACATGCCCTTCTGGGGGGAAATAAAATAGTGATTGCTTAGTACTAATGTGCCATGATGACGGGTCAGATTGGCCGCTCCGCTGGGGTCCGGTGGCTCCTTCAGGTGACATGGATCCCTCTTACAGGTTCATACCTGCAGTTTTTTAGAGTGCAGACAGTTTAACCTCTTCAAAGCCAGGGCACCTACAGGACATAGGTCAGCCGGTTCCAAGTGTTAAACAGTTAATTTACACAGAACTTAATTCTGTTTTTCGGCAGTCCAATGAAAAGGCGATGCCAAGTAATGCGTCCTCTATAAAGAATACATATCCTCGCGTACAGAAATAAATATATACTTTTTTTTTTTTCCATTTAATCACAGTGGGTAAAAGGCGTATAAAAATTGCAGAGTATTCCTTCTTCGTCAGGAATCATGGGGCTACATTCATTTCTTTTTACAAAATATGTGATCAGTATATATAGACACCTGTAATCTTGGTTGTGCTGAAGAACGTGTCCTTTATATGCATTTCTTTTGTACAGTGAATGTAGATTTTTGGTAGCTTTTCCCGTTTAGTCTTTTCTAGATCAGTTTCCTAGTAGAATAATTTATGGATGACAGCAAGGAACTGTTGATATATTCTTGGCTACATGACGCGTTCGCCGATGCGTGGCCCTTCCAGAATCCACTATGTACACAGACCACCATAATAGACTAAATTGCACACATTTACAAAGAAAAAAAATTACTAGTTTTCCACCATATGTAGATTCTAGAATATATACAGAATAAAATAAGTTATCTGGTCTATCGAAGGTTGCTGTTGGCAGCAAATATCTAAATATACATTATTAAAGTCTCTGCAGGCAGCTACTTTTTAGGTTAGTTATCGATATTTATACCATAAGCACTGGTCAGAGAACTGAGCAGCAATCTAATAAAATTAAGATATATTATTTCTTTTAGAAACCCTGGGGAAAGCCCAGTTTAAAATAATTAGAGGCCCTAACATTTACAAGCTATGAGTTGTTAGATCTAATAAAATAAAAATTTATCCAAAAATAATGTCATAGTACTCTTCTTTGAGGCATGCGTGAAGACTATGTACAAACATTCATACCATTAGATACAACCATGCGTTCCTTCGGTCACCCATCATGTCGGGCCAAAAAAATAAACACAAAACAAAGACACCAAGAACAAAAATGGCGACATAATAAAAGTTCAATGGTTTCCAAAGTCTTTATAGGTCATCTCCTGCCAATGCCGCATGTCGCGGGGCATTCATCAGTCATATTGACTCTCGTGTGACTAGGAACCAAAGGCGGTCTTTGGGCGAGTCACTACAGTCCACCATCAGACCTCTCTGGTTCTTGCCGTCTCCAAGGCAGAGGGGCCGTATTGCAACTGTACATCACGTAAGCCCTTTAGCTTTTCGGTGGTACAAATGTAACAAAGAAAAAGAAAAGAATGTTCACTCTTAAATCTACTGTACAGAACTAAAAAGTCAATTTTTTCAACTTCTCAATCTGGGCTCTGAATGTCCCACTTGCTGGAGCTCAGACGTATGAGTCAGGAAAAGGAAAAAAAAAAAAAAAAAAAAAAGAAAAAGGCTGCAGTTCTAAGGTATTTTACAGTAATTATGGAAGGTGCTTCATAGGATCATTAGACATCCAGTGCTTCAAGTCTCAGGCCTACTCAGCAGCCGGGGCTCAGAACTCCGTGCTCACCAGACCAGCGCCAGGCTTGGCTTTAGATATGAGCTGGTATGACTGCACCAGGCGCAGCGACATGCGGATTTCTAGGTTTAGCTCCATCAGCTTAGAGCTGGCTTTAGACATGTCCTGCTTGCAGCCAACAATGGCAAAGCTGCCAGTCTGGCCCAGAGTCTGATGTCGGAAATATATGTGCAACAGGGTTTGGATGGGATCGTCTTCTGAGCTGCCAAATATCTCATTGGGCCAGATAGTCCTAGAAAGCAAAAAGCAGAGTATACAATTAAACATGGCAGCGTTACATAGAGTTAGACATTAGACAAGAGATCACCATATTTCTTCTTAAACAATGTTTCTAATCCCAGACATCTTGATTTATTTCCCTCCCTTTATGAAACAATGCCACCCTTGTCCGCAGATTGCATCTTTTTGTTTTTACTGGAATCATGTATTTGGGGCCATAAAATACATTTTGCTACCAAGTTTCATTAAAACGTTCGTAGTGTTTCCTTCTATAGCCTCTGTGCTGCAATGACTATTGCCGGCTGCAGAATGAGGTAACTGAGAATATGTCGGTGAGCTTGGTCTGAGTGTTTGTCTTTTCCTGCGCTCGTCTCAGCTCATTTATGGCCACAGACCGAAGCAAAGTCTGTAAAAGACACAGTGCAAAATTTTTAATGACACTCAATTGAAAAATTCTTGTAAGCCCCATGGTTTAAGAAAAAACCCTCTAACCGTAGTGCCAAAACGCCTGACAGCACGGGCAATGCTATGAGGTTACTATGAAAATACACATACCAGGTGCTAGTGAAAAACAACCCTCGTTTTGTTAGTATTTGTGGAGACCACCATAGACAGCTTTCATTACATTTAGGATGGATTTTGGACAGTGATTATCTAGAATCATTCCTAAAGCTTTAGTAGGGATCACCAGGGAAGCGCCCCCCACCCACGTGCCCCCCGCTCACACGTTACCTGAATGCCTTGACCTGAGTTATGGCAGACACAAACTCTTTTCCTCTCAGGGCTTCGATGAGCGAGTGGACAGCAACATCTGTGCTTGCTTGGTAGAATTCAGAGAAGTCGCAGTCCTCGATGCCGATGCTAGACGAGGCCTCTGCCTCCTTCAGGGAGGCCTCCAGCTGGCACAGCTCATCTGACATGTTTATGACCTAAAGACATGGACTTCATTACAGCTCCAGTAACTACTCTGAATATCACCACACTGTACAGTGGTGGGACATGGGAGATCATGGAACTGCCGCTTATCCAATGCCGTCATAGATTATGCTACCCTCCTCCAATATGGCTTCCCATCGTGAGCACAGGGCTATATGGGACATGGCTGATGAGGGAGCACAGAGCCATTTCAGCAAGATCTGCTTATGTGTGAAAGCATTCACAGAACTGGGTGCAGCTGGCAGGGTGAGTAATGGTAGTAGTGGCGGGACCAGTAATGGCACATACGGGAGGGGTGGCGAGACCAGTAATGGTACATACGGGAGGGGTGGCGGGACCGGTAATGGCACATTCGGGAGAGGTGGCGGGACCAGTAATGGCACATACGGGAGAGGTGGCGGGA
Source organism: Ranitomeya variabilis (assembly GCF_051348905.1). Lineage (NCBI taxonomy): Eukaryota > Metazoa > Chordata > Amphibia > Anura > Dendrobatidae > Ranitomeya > Ranitomeya variabilis. Next base: position 1,052,568,957 of record NC_135232.1, on the reverse strand, counting down.
CCAGTAATGGCACATACGGGAGGGGTGGCGAGACCAGTAATGGCACATTCGGGAGAGGTGGCGGGACCAGTAATGGCACATACGGGAGCGGTGGTGGGACCAGTAATGGCACATATGGGAGGGGTGGCGGGACCAGTAATGGCACATACAGGAGCGGTGGCGGGGCCAGTAATGCTACATACGGGAGCGGTGGCGGGACCATTAATGCTACATACGGGAGCGGTGGCGGGACCAGTAATGCTACATACGGGAGCGGTGGCAGGACCAGTAATGCTACATACGGGAGTGGTGGCAGACTTCTGGAATATATAGGGCACCTAGCAATGAGTCCTTCTCATCCTGCCATACATCTGACCGTGCTCGGTGTACTGTACCTCCGTCTGCTTCTTTATCGTATCCACTTGACTGATGAGCTTGCAGTAGGCCTGGAAGAGCAGAAGAAGCTGGAAGTGAAGCTTGTAAAGCCTCCGACAAAGCTCCAGCTCCTGTAAAAAAAAATAAAAAATCACATGGCATGAACCAAGGTAGCAGCGTCCATACAACAACTTGTGCAATCGTATGGGTTACTGGTTTAGTACAGGAAAGGAAGGTCAGGCTTCTATTAACTACACACTGGCGAGAATTGTGTTAAATGGAAAACATGGAGGACGCAATCACACGTGCTACTTAGAAACAAGCAGCCCAGAAAATTCATTTCAAGAAGGAAATAGCAAGCAAACAATCTAGAGATATCGATCTTTCTGGGAGAATGTCTGCTCCACTAGATGGGGAACAATGCTGGACATAAGATATGTGCGGACTGCCTGCCGGTAGGCTCACCGGTACTCATCACACAATGCTAAGCACGCAGAGAGGAGCCACCGACCACAGATCCTTACAGAATGATCCTCCATGCGGCCCCTCACACATGCTAACGGTTGGGACAATTATTGAGGTTTTCACAAGGGTCACATGTATGACCGCGGCTGTGGATCATGGACACCAAATCTGCTATGTGTCTGAAAACAGCTATAATTTACAGTGGGGCTTACAAGTTCAGAAACGCTACTTACCTGCAGAAATAGGGTTAATCTGCAGGTAAATATCACTTGAATCCTGTGTGGCTGACTTACTGGAGCAGTGGCTACAGGGAGAAAAAGTTTTATCTCCCTGCAGCCACTTGTTTCTAGTCATCAGGAAGGGAGCTGTTACAGTCATCACTCCTGACACTATGATTGACAGCCTGTTCTTCAGCGTGTGTGCAGAGCAGGCTGTCAAAGTGCTAGAGAGTGAGTTAGTCCCAAGCACCTCCACAATGACCGGAAGCAAGCGGCAGCATGGAGAATAAAACTTCATTTTCTCCCTGTAGCCGCTGTTCCAGTTAGCAGGCTACACAGTATTTATCTACGGATTACCCCAATATCTGCAGGTAAGTAGCATTCCTGGACGTGACAGATTCACTTAGGACAGCATCAAGGATGGTTGAAAAATTTGGTGCAAGCAGCTGTTCAGAAAGACAGGCCTCATTCAGACTAATATAATATGTCATTTTTATGTCTGCAAGCCCCAGTTCCAGAAGGTTCAAAGTAAACGAAACTCGGATCACCATAGTGTTCAATGTGACTTGTGGCCAAAACCTGGACCCTAAAACCACACCGCATCGCATCGCTGCCACCTCAATGACGTCTTCTAGGCATCTGGGCACTGCTTGAAGGAACTAGAAGGTGGAGACCCCGGCATTACCCCTACTACAATCCCATTCTGTAACTACTGGTGCCATTTCCTTCCCACCAAGCAAATACTGTACATGCAAAGTTTCTATTCTTATGCCCTTATACTTCAATCTTCTCCCACGCTCAAATGGTTACCATGACATGTGCCCGGGAATGTCTGGTGTGACGAGGACTGAAAACTCCATGGAAGGAAAGGACGAATGTAAAGAAATACGACCGGGGGGGGGGGGGGGGGGGCGCATGTAGAGGGTCTTACATATATTGAATGTTAAGTTAAATAAAATGACCTAAAATGATGCATCTATGAATTTGTTGCTATGAAGTGTCACCTGGTGCTTTTCTATTACTGGCACATCCCGGACACTTGTTCATGGACATGAGAGGAGTGTCAGTATCCGGCCCTGGACTGTTTTGTGGACACTAAGACTTTGGAAACACAAACTGCTCAGTATGATATTTCTATCTTCCATCTTTCCTAGTGAAATTATATATCACGGATTCTACGTTCTTCAGACAAGTGACCTGACAGAAAGGGAATGGCACGATTACACTGTAACATACACCCGGTAATTCCCGAGCTACAACATATTAACGAGCGGTCACCAGTTCATGGACAAACGCTACGTGGAGCCAGCGCACACTGTAATCTTACAACGGCAGCACACTGCGAGCTCAACAACCGGACAAGACAGGTGAAAGCCAGAGGCTTGGATCTGACATGTTTAGTATTGGAGAAATCAAGAACCATCACTTACTGCTAGAACTTCCATTTGCTAAGCAAGAAGGTGAGCAGGTCACAAAAACAAAGGAAGAAAAAGATGGAAAGTTAGTTATAGACCAAGTTCTGTAAAACCTCAGGCAAATAGTCACAATGACCTGACTCACAGGTTCACTTTAGAGCATCATTTTCCTCCTGGATTTAGGTTAATGCACTTTTGCTTTCCTAATCTCACATGACCTGGAATTGATCTGGTCGCTGTCAGTCGGCAGACACATCCCTGTAGCTGAGCTGTGTGGCACAATGCTCTGTACTGCGCTCATCTTCTCTGCGGCACATTGGCCACGTGCACTTCTGAGTTGGGTTTGCACTTTTTTTTTATTATCAAAACGGAAACACAGAATTCATGCATCGGACGTATCAATCAAATGACAACCACCAGAGGCATCAATAAGGAGCCCACTGACTGATAATAGACGGATACGGTATTACATCAGGAGAGCAGGGACATCGGGTCTGAATAAAGACGTAAATGAGAACAATAAGCCGTGCTACAACAAAGGATAGGTAAACAAATCACACTATATGTAACCTTCCTTAGCTTACTAGTCACACTGAAGGTAGCTGTCACCTGTCACATCATGTAGCCCTGTAAGGGGGAGAAACATCCCTGGCCAGTGTGTTATATAGGACTGCGGTAATAGCTCACCAGGCACGTATGATAAGCAGACAACTACAGCACAAGTTTTGCTCAACTCCATAGTATGCAGTAAAAAATGCGCATATTTTATGCAAGGTTTTTCCTGCCAAGAGATGCAGAAATTTCTGCGCCAAATACATAATGTGTGCACATACCCAACACAAGCAATATGTCGCCACTTGCTGTGGTCATAATTCCCCTTTAAAATTTTTAAAGAAGATATTCCAAGAGCAGTAAGCGCTCTAAGAGTAGGGAAACATGGACGACATCAATAATGCTACTGCGTCACATGAGGCGTAGAAGCATCGGCTATAATTGGGAGAAAGAATCATGGTGGGAAACTAACTACAATAGTGTGTGGCAAATGCGCTTTGTGGCAGGATTATTGCTCTCGCGCCTGAAGCCGACACACATTAGTAGTAGTGTACGAGGAGCGTGCAGCAGCTCGCGGAGCCGCTCGGACGCTATATGTCATATTGCTATAGGTTTGTTATGGGCTGGCTGGGTTATTACAGCTCATTGCACATCTAAGCATGGCATATCCTGGCCTTACTCCAGGGGTATTACACACACACCCAACCTGCAGAGAATGCAGCGCATTAGAAAGTATTTAAAAGCTTCATTACAGTAACATTGTTATAGCGGGTGACGTCCGGGTAATTAGATTACATCTTATCAGCTGGCAATACTTATTAAATCTTCAGTCACTGTGAATTCATTTTTCTGGCAGTCTGTTCATCATCATGTGGGCACAATCCACTGGAAAGATGTACAGTATATACAGAGCGGAGGACTGGAGGGCATTTACCTGGGCTTCAATATTCTGTGCATGACAGCCGTCTCCAGAACTGAAGGTTTTCTTGCAGTTGTCCAACCACTGTGATTGAAAAAGACACAAAATGATAAGGATAAGAGAATACCGATAATCACTTCTACAGCTCATCAATTTCTCATTAGCTACAGGGTGCAGTCCGAGCGCCACATAAATAAAAGCCGTCTACGCCATGGTGGCCATTCTACAACCACTGGCAAAAATTATGGAATCACCAGCCTTGGTGGATGTTCATTCAGTTGTTTAATTTTGTAGAAAAAAAGCAGATCACAGACATGGCACAAAACTAAAGTCATTTCAAATGGCAAATTTCTGGCTTTAAGAAACACTAAAAGAAATCAAGAACAAAAAATGGTTACTTTTTTTTTTTTTAAACCAAACAAAAATTATGGAATCACCCTGTAAATTTTATACCCAAAAATAACACCTGCATCAAATTAGATCTGCTCGTTAGTCTGCATCTAAAAAGGAGTGTTCACACCTTGGAGAGCTGTTGCACCATGTGGACTGACATGAATCATGGCTCCAACACGAGAGATGTAAATTGAAACAAAGGAGAGGATTATCAAACTCTTAAAAAAGGGTAAATGTTGCAAAAGATGTTGGTTGTTCACAGTCAGCTGTGTCTAAAATCAGGTTGTTAAAGGCAAACATACTGGTAGACCAAGGAAGATATCAAAGTGTCAAGACCGGAAACTCAAAGCAATATGTCTCCAAAACAGGAAATGTACAACAACACAAATGAGGAACGAATGGGTGGAAACTGGAGTCAATGTCTGTGACCGAACTGTAAGAAACCGCCGAAAGGAAATGGGATTTACATACATAAAAGCTAAATGAAAGCCATCATTAACACCTAAACATAAAAAAACAAGGCTACAATGGGCTAAAGAAAAGCAATCGTGGACTGTGGATGACTGGATGAAAGTCATATTCAGTGATGAATCGCGAATCTGCATTGGGCAAGGTGATGATGCAGGAACTTTTGTTTAGTGCTGTTCCAATGAGATTTATAAAGATGACTGCGTGAAGAGAACATGTAAATTTCCACAGTCATTGATGATATGGGGCTGCATGTCAGGTAAAGGCACTGGGGAGATGGCTGTCATTACATCTTCAATAAATGCACAAGTTTATGTTGATATTTTGGACACTTTTCTTATCCCATCAATTGAAAGGGTGCTTGGGGATGATGAAATCATTTTTCAAGATGATAATGCATCCTGCCATAGAGCAAAAACTGTGAAAATATTCCTTGAATAAAGACACGTAAGGTCAATGTCATGGCCTGCAAATAGTCCGCATCTCAATCCAATTGAAAATCTTTGGTGGAAGTTGAAGAAAATGGTCCATGACAAGGCTCCAACCTGCAAAGCTGATCTGGCAGAGGTGGCGCAACAAAATACTAGTGATGTTTTTTAATGCTTTTTGTTTGTTTGTGTTTCATGATTCCATATTTTTTCCTCAGAATTGAGTGATACCATATTTTTTTCCCTCCATTGGTTAAAAAAAAGTAACCATTACTGACTACCACATTTTTTTGTTCTTGATTTCTTTTAGTGTTTCTTAAAGCCAGAAAGTTGCCATTTGAAATGACTTTAGTTTTGTGCCATGTCTGTGATCTGCTTTTTTTCTACAAAATTAAACAACTGAATGAACATCCTCCAAGGCCGGTGATTCCATAGTTTTTGCCAGGGGTTGTACTACATGCCGATCCACAAAACTGACGGGCGGTCAGATCCATAAAATAGGGAGACGCTCCTTGTTTGCAGCCATCTTCAGGTCATGGAGGGGTTTCCTTCTACGACATCTAGGTGTCGGATATATAGGGCATATGAAAGTAGGTTGTCATAATCAGAACTAGTAATGCATGCACATGCTTCTATAGAATACACAGCAAACAGATGTTGAAAACCATGAAGTGAAAGAGTATACTAGAGAGGAGCAAAACCTCATATTGCAAAAATTAAAGGGGAATGTCACCAGGTTCTACCACCTATTCTGAGACCAGCATGATTTAGGGATTGAGACCCCGCGATTCCAGCGATGTATCACTTACAGGGCTAATAAACCTGGTGCCAGGTAGTCTGCCACACTCATGAGCTGTGTATAACCCCAGCATAAGCTCAGCATTCAGAAATCTGCAGCAGAGAAAACAGGGATTTTTATCAAAACTGCACCAAGCAGCCCAGTAAGTGATACATCGTTGGAATCAGGGTCTCTGTCTTTATATTTCACTGCTCTAGGAAGCGGCAGCAAAAACCTGCTGATGGATTCCCTCTATGCTTTGCTCTCATAGGCCCGGATGTATACATTAGTGCACATGGCAGGTTTCCACAGGGTGGATGCACGCTGCGTACACGCCAGGGTGCTGTAGGCAGTAAGTGCTGCAGTGCGTGTCTTACAGGAGGACGAGATGCTTTATAAGAAAGCAGTTACGTCCATTCATTTCCAGCTATTTATAGACTCCTTGTAGTAATCAGTATAACCTCTGGCCAACCTTCAAGTGCAGCAACAATGAGGAAAGAAGAATGTGTTTGCCTGGCCGGCTCAATTTAATAAAGGCTACTCAGTGAATTAACCGTAGCGATCTGCATTAGCGAGACGGGGGTGGGGAGGAAAGGCTCTCTGAGGAATACAGTGCCAGATTCAATTAGTGACATGGACCCAATGTCCACTGTAAATCTGATTTTCCACTGACAGTCGTGGCTGCAGGATAACCTGTTTGCGGCAGAAAGGTCTGTGCTTGCAAAACAACAAAATTCTGTAATAAAAAGTTACTAAATGACAATCCCAGGTTACAGCGATACTTTATTCAGTAAAAACATATTCCCCTGGTTTATTAGGTGTAATCTAGAGAATGCAGCCTAGAGAAAATGGGAAACCAGTTCATATATATTAAGCACTTGCACAGTCAGAGTGCGCATGTAACTAGAAGAGCAGGGTACTTGAGGGAAACGGGGAATCCTAATGGGGGCACAATCACACCAGATTCGCAAGGCTGACTGCAAAGTATAAAGTTTTATTCAATGTTGTTCACTGATTCACTGGCACAAGATGGACCAACTCTGAGCGTCTATAGTGCAAGGGGTTGACTCATGACAGACAAGAGTGAACTATCCCATTGCAGTGCATGAAGAGAGCGGCACATTCGCAGCCACCTCTACTGTCACTGCACCAGGGCACCAGTCACAATGGTGTTTGGGGGATTCCTGTTCTAAGAGACATACTGATAGGGAATTTCAATTTTGAGCCCCATCGGGGACAGCGTTGATAATGTCTGTAAAGCGCTGCGGAATTTGTTGGCGCTATATAAATAAAGAGATTATTATTTATTAAGAGATACATCTATATGTTATGCCATTATCCAAGTGTCTGTCATGAGACAACCCCTTTCAGAAATTAAGTTTAAAATCAGAAGTAATCGATCCACCTCAAAAACACTCCATGAAATATATGGCAAAAGTCAGAGTCAACGTTGGTAATGCCATTAATAAGGCAGCAAATACCAAATTGGTAGGTAAATATATAACTAGCCCACTAGAAATCACACCATGGTATCCATAACCCGGCACTTTTGCACAGAGTGGATATTAATTGTAATAGCAATTTATGATCAAATTGAAGGATACAGGACACCATTTCTGACTATGAAAACATCCCATACACTAATATTACCAAACTACACAGCTAATGGACAGCCGATGTGCATGTGAATCACTACAGTGTAATATTATACAAGAGGCCGGAAAGGAAGAAGGACTGCAGGCCAGAATGACTGTGGACATTAGGACTTTCCATGCCACTGGCTGAACCTTGACTCTTCTCCTCCCGCTCTCATTGCTTTCTATGATCACGTGTGAAATTCTAATAGTCTCCATAGTTCCCCATGATCTCCTATACTATACCTACAGTCTACACACATATTATGACCATTGACCTAAACCTGACAATTTCAGACAATCACAATGTAAATGTGCGTTTCCTCAACTCTTAATCATCATAAAATGGAGAAAAGAAGGGATAGGACTGTTGGATTACAATATGCCCATTTCCTTGTTCTAAGGGGAGATAATGGCAGAAACTTGTACTCATGTATAGTAAAAGCGAAAACAGATTTATTGGCAATCCATACATTAACGTTTCGGTCTATTCAGACTTTCATCGGAACGGATTGTCGCCTGTAAAGTTCTTAGAATATGTAGATAGCACTGTCTCAAATGCGACCTGCGTCTCTGCGATCTGGCGCTAGTGTCATGTTCCTGCTATTATTGGACTACGGGTTGGAACCCTACTTGGGCACCTTATCCTCTCACCTGGAGCGCCACACATCCCTCTTCAACATCTAAGGGGAGATAAGTCACCGCCAGAGTGTCTGACATCAGCTTATTCTCCCTTCCTTTCCAAGAGCCATCTATGGCCACCTCAATTCAACAGTTTATGGAGATTACCTGCTCTGCAGCCTCCCGCTTGGAGTTATACGTGTCCAGATGTTCCTGCAGTTCTAGCACACTGAACTTCAGGGTCTCCAACAAGCCACTCGACATGAGCTGCAGACAGAAGACACTTTTTGTTATGAGTGACGTAATATAATGGGTCAAATAAGGAAAAAAAAAATACAGCACCTAATGAAAAACATCTACAGATAGCCACAGTAGTAAGCCAGTAAAGTTTTCAGGTCATGTTAAAAGCCAGGAAGAGAATGGTAGACAGTGAGGAATTAGGCAAGTCTTCAACTTACTTGCTGCTCCTTTTAGCTTTTTTTCCCCTAACGCTCACGGCTGCCGACTAGTAGAGGTGCTGAGCACCCGCACTTCTTGCAAGCTCCTCTGTACTGAGCTTGTGATTCCCTGAAGCCGGCGAGGACGGCTGGAGCACAAGGCCAGCATCTACTCATGGGCAGCTTCAGCCTTACAGCTCTTCTGATATGGCAGCCCTGGAGTGCACAGTTCACACCAGCAACGTGACAATATCCCCGCCTGATCTTTCTATTCACTGAGTTTCTGAATTGAAATGTTGTGATCACCCTATTCGGTTACCGTTCACAAAAAAATATATAGACTCTTGCCAAGAAGGTAAAGCTGACTTCTCCATGTCACACAACCAATGCTGCTTAGTGCGAGTCATATAATATCTGGCAATGCTCAGTACATACAGCATGGAGGGGACATGAGAAAAGCTCTGAGGACCCCTCACCGTATCTGCATCCACAAAGACTGTAGGGCACTCCGAGCCCGCCATCATCACCTCCAGGGAACTGCTGAACTTTGGGCCTATTCTCTGCAGGCTCTCTCCCAGGAAAGTGATGGAATCGTTCGTTATCGTCCCAAACTTTCTTTGAATACTCTAAAAAACAAAACAACCAAGCATTAGGACAGCTGACAAATAATATCCATTATCTGTCCCCTAATCAGCCCCATCCTACAGCGCCTGGGCCGGATTTCCACACATAATTTGTCATTTATGAGAGCAATGGTCCAATCATCGGTGACGTTAATATGAAATGTCCATTTACATACAGATTAACTTAGAATAATAAGCCTTTTAAAAACAGCAGCCTGCATCTTCTAGGTGTGCAGATCGATCGGTAATAGATCGCTTTGTGGGCATAGATCGTCATTGTTCTCGGCAGCACAGGTCCTATTTACACAAGATAATGTGCTGCCAAGAAAAATGCTTAGCAATGTCACCAGTGGAATGAGCGTTTTGCTTTTTGGCGTACCCGGCAGCTTGTACAATGCACGGTCATCAGTAAACCAGCATTCCCATTGTAAGTTTTTATTGTACCCCTTGCCACCCCCACCCCTTAAAATAAAACAAACATAATTTTCTAATATGGTCATCTACAGTTACATTGTTTTATGAGGCCTTTTCTCTTTTTTTTATTTTTTTTTTGCAGAAAGACTTGTTTTTATGTTGTCATTGTCATTTAATTTACCACATTAAGTATTGAAAAATGAACGATGGGGTTCCAAGAAGTATCGCTTCTCCTTGCAGAGAGTTATATGTTAAGCTTGCCGAGATGAGGAGACTTAAAAGCCAAAATGCTCATCTGGGAAATATGCAAATTGTCTCTTCAGAGAGGAAGAGGACTAGGACTCGTGTCACTTATTGGAAGCAGCAATCCTAACAGTCAATGTCGACCTTTTAACGAGCCTTGTCAAAGCCAAAACCAGAATCTCAATTTGAAGACACTGTTTTGAGGCACTGCCCCTCGTCAGTGCACAGTGTGAGATGTGGTTTAGCATTGCGGATTTAAGTCTCCTCATCTCGGCTTGCTTAACATGTCACTCTCCACAAGGAGAAACGTTACTTCTTGGATTTTGGTCAGACGCCATCACCCAGCCAAATCACATCTCACACTCTGCACTGACGAGGGGTAGTATCTTGAAACACTGTTTGTTGTCTGCAAATTGAGATTCTGGTTTTGGCTTTTGTCCCAAGTCATGTGACAAGGCTCGTTAAAGGGTCGACATTGACTTTTAGGATCGCTACTTCCTATAGGTGGCAATAGAGTTCTAGTCCTCTTCCTCTCTGAAGAGACAATTTGAAAAATGAAAGAAAAATTCTTAAGAAAACCCCCAACAAAAAAACCCAGCAGTTCTGATTTTTTTTTAACTTTTTTAGTCTATTTAGCGTTTACTGTGCATTAAAAATGACAAGCTGATTCTGTAAGTTATCAGTACGATTACAGAGTTAGCAAATGTATTTTTTTTAATGTTTTACTCAACATTATTTTTTACCAATTGAGCTGAATGGGAGCTTGTTTTTTCCCAGGACGCCCTGAAATTTTCATTGGCACTATTTTGGGAGTGCATATTTTGTAGTCCAATTTTTTTTTTGGGGGGGAAGCGAGATGTATGAAAAGGGTTTAATGTTTAATATGCATTTCACATGTGAGATAAGCGACATGTTAAGGGCACAGACAGTATTACTTGTGCAAGGATCACATTGCAATGCTCGGACTGGCCACCGGCTCGCCTGACCCGAGTGTGACAGCTGCATAGAAATCCAAGCTGCCATGCTTGTGTCTGGAGAGTCGGCGGCCAGTCCGATCATTGAAATGCGATGCTCACGAGTACTGACTGACTGTGCCCTAATAGCTCGGATCTTCAGGAATTATGCCAATTATGATTACTTACATTTTTTGTATTTTTATAGGAAGGGAGGAGGTGAGGGTAAACCATTACATTTTGGGTTTTTACCTTTTTTGAATATTGAACATTTTTTTATTTTACATTTTCTTTTTAATTTAGTTCCGGATAATTTAATCATTGATACAATACATAGAAATACTTCTGCATTGCGGAGCCGTTCGTGTCCTTCTACTAAGTCCTACTTCATAGGACATTGGGGCCTTACATACTGTGATCAACAGCGATCACAGCATCTAAGTGGTTAAACTGCGGGAATCGCTCATCTCCGATCCCAGCAGTTGCAGGCAGGAATTAGCGGACACCGCCAGAGCCCATCACGCCAAACTTCCCCTGTCCGCATATACTTTGCATTAAGGAGTCAACCATACCAAATGTATCCCACTGGTCCTTATAAAAGGGTTCTGCAATCTGATCCAAGGGGTTCTCCGCTTCTGATCAACCCCTTATTAATGGCACCAGTGTGTTGTACATATTAAAAAAATATCCCTATCCTTACCTCCCAGGTCAGCTCTGCTACTCTGCTTCTCAGCCATGTGCCCCAATGTTGTGTGACCGCTGCAGCCAATCAGCGGTCGCTGATAGACAGACTGCGGACCTTCTCTTTTTCATAAACTTTCAAGAACTGTTCTTCCACTGGTTTAGAATTGTGAAGGCTGCAGCTGATCAGTGACTGCTGATCGACTGCAGTGGTCATATGACATTAGTTTAGGACCCCGATGGATGACACAGGGTCGGAAACAGAGGAGCAGCGCCGCTTCTGTAGGAAACTATAGTTTTTTTTTGCTTTTTTTTTTTATGTAGAACCTTGGGGTCATTAAAATGCTATGATTTTAAACAACCAAGCCCACCTTAGTTCAGATTAAACGATCGGTGACTTTTTTTTCTTATAGTGACTGCTACAATGAATAATCCCTACTTAGCTCATATTAAAGCGTGGACTGACCTGAAACAGCCGGGAGAAGATATGAAAGGTATTGACAGCGCACGAGCCATCTGTCTCAGACAACATCTGATTGACGTGACAGCGCCAGGCTTCCTCCTCATCCTCATAGGCCACTGGCTGGAAGGCAGCTAGTATAGCAGAGAGAAAGGGGGACGGTGGAGGAGAAGCCTGGGCCTCTGCATAGCCATCCGGTTCCCCATCATCTTGGCTACAAATAAACACAAGGTGTGATTATCAGCATGGATCGCACAGAGCACCTGGAACACACCCAGAAATAACCAGCATTGCCTCCATCGCTTACTTACAGGCTCAGATCCCCAAACAACCTCACCACACAGGCCGAATAGAGAAACTTCAATGCTTTCTTGCTTATGAAAAAGGAAGACGGCATCGCCATAGAGGAAGTAAGACATCGCACTGCTAAGTGCCATCTACAAGCTATCTTGTTGGTAGGCTGATCTCCAGGACATGCGAGCAGAATACACAATGACTTGCTGGAGATCGGCCAAGGGGTGGCTGCTGCAGACGCACTTTTTTAATTATCTAAAGTAATATCTGTGTATAGGGTAGAGAAGAAAAAGCCTAAAGAGCATTCATTTCTAGGGCGATCAATTTAATGATCTCGTACAGTGTTTTCTGCCAAAAGAGCGGACGGACACGTGATGCGGCAGCTCAGCAGACAAATGAATCAAAGCCTTCACCCATCTACAGCAGGAATCCTGGGACACACGACGAGCAGCATCTGCTTAATGCAACGCAGGCGCTAAGTGCGGGCTACGGAGATCCGCTGGGAGGGAACCTGTACAACAGGAGCCTCTTATAACAGCGCACCGCTGCCCTCACTATTAACCCGCTATACTAGGAGACGTACACGCAGGCTGCACTGCAGATCTGGAAACAAAGTCCAGGAGACATCACAAGAAGCCAGATTCTGCGCAAGTCACAAACAGCCACTCCAAAATGTAATGTTGTCCACTATTGCAAAACCGCTCATCAATAGCAACAGAGTGGTGGGTACAGTAATTAAAAAAAAAATAAAAATGTATAATTACCTCTCAGAACAGCACCGATGCAAAGCAGTTTCATCAACTGAATAGCAGCCGGGATCTGCACATCCACTCCCTGTGCCGCGGCCACTATTCAGCTGAAGCTGCGCAGCTCCGCAACGCAGCGCTTCCGGCCACCAGCAGCACAAAAACAGCTGACTAGAGGGGGTGCCAGGTGTTATGCTCCCACCGATCATAGGCCAGCATTGTAAAAGTCCCAGAGAACCCCAATAACAGAACGCAAAGTAAGAGAAAAGAGAAATCTTAATGAAACTAATATGTGGTGTGACCTCCATCATGTAATACTATCAGAGAGGCATCTGGTTGGCTCCATATTTATTCTGCAGCAGTAAAATGGCCCCAAACATACAACCAATGTCATTAAGAACTATCTGCAGCGTAAAGAACAAGGAGTCCTGGAAGTGATGATACGGCCCCCACAGAGCCCTGATCTCAACATCATTGAGTCTATGTGGGATTACATGAAGAGACAGAAGGATTTGCAGAATCCTACATGGAACAACCTCCCTGCCGAGATCCTTCACAACCTGTGTACATGTGTACCTAGATTCTAGGGGAGGGGAATCTTTTTTCTGACAAGGGCCATTTGGATATTTATACAAATGGCTTGCTAACTCTGCCCACAAAGTAAGTCCTGCCGCTGGCACTGGTGTCAGGACGTAATTTTTCATTGCACGTGCCTCATCGTTCAGTAGTGAATACTGCGTGTGCGTGCTCACAGAGCAAGAAGAAATTAATGGGTCAGCGGATCTCAAAATACAGCTGTCGGCCCAAGCACTGCGGTTCCGGGGCCGGATAAAAGGTAATCAAGGGCTATAAATGGCCCGCGGGCCGGAGGTTCCCCAGCCTGATCTAGAAGAATTGATGCGGTTTTGAAGGAAGGGGCGATCACACCAAATGTTGATTTGATTTAGATTTCTCTTTTGTTCATTCACTTTGCATCCTGTTAGCGGTTAATGAATCACTTTTTGCATTTTGAAGCTGACCTTGATAAATAAGAGAAGTCGGCTTCTTCTTCCTCACAGCGCTCATCAAGCTCCTTTAAAGCCAGCGTGACATCATCTTCACAGACAGAGTCCGGGGGGCTGTCGGGAGCGGTCGCCTCCTGTAGATCACATGGCTCTTCCACTTCTAGGGGCTCTTGACAAATCAGCGCTTCATGCTGGTCTGGTGCCACGTAGGAGCCGGTGTCTTCACTCGCTGTGCTCAACTGTTCATCTCTTACAGCTGTGCTGCCATCCTGTGAGCAAACAGGCTCAATCAACACTGTACACACACAATGAAAGCGACCGTCCCTAATAAGGCGAATAATGAAGACGGTAATTACTGTCAATGCCGGGCAGCTGTCCAACATGTCAACACAACTCAACACTGCAGAGAAGGACTGCCGCGCACCCAGCCTGGGAATCGGTGAATTAACTAGATTTGTCGGACTCTGACGAGCCTGCGTGCACCTAGACACTCTTATATTCCTCCATGCTTACAAATCTAATACTAGTTATTAACATCAGTCTCTTGAAAGAAAACTTATGAAAATTGTTTTACTTAAATAATACAAGTAGTTAAAGCCATCATTGTTATGTCAGGCTTTGTAAAAGCAGCATGATGTAGAGGCAGAAACCCTGAATCCAGTGACGTATCACTTAGTTTACTGGGTGCAGCAGTTGTGACAGTTTTTAGATGTAGCAAGTAGCAGAGCTCAAAAAGCTAACACCGCCCACACCACAGCTTTGTGTACATTGTCAGTACTGGAGTAGAGATAGACCAGGTCTCACACGGTCACTATTCTGTTTATTGATGATTTCCTGCTGATAAAACACTCATTGTATTGAAACAGCACAAAGCCTAATAAGTGACACATCCCTGAAATCAGGCTCTCAGCTCCTACATCATGCTGCCCTCAGATTACATAGTAAAAACCTGCTGACTGATTCCTTTTAAGCACTGACAGCTGCTTGTTAGCTTGGAAGCACACCAAGAGAAGCCCCTCCAACTTTGGACTTTGGTGCAGTATTTAATATGGGGTACTTCTTGTCATACCGCAATACCTGTGCAAAGGATTTGTATAGAGGAAACAGGAAGACAAGGAACACAAGTCACTTAC
Source organism: Ranitomeya variabilis (assembly GCF_051348905.1). Classification (NCBI taxonomy): domain Eukaryota; kingdom Metazoa; phylum Chordata; class Amphibia; order Anura; family Dendrobatidae; genus Ranitomeya; species Ranitomeya variabilis. The sequence continues at coordinate 1,052,553,724 of NC_135232.1, read as the reverse complement.
TTGTCTGGATTGCTTTGAAAAGTCTTGAGAATTGGAATCTCCCAAACTAATCGGGTTTATCCATTAAAATCTAACGTTTACAGGGAGCTGGTGGGTCACAAGGATCATAAGAAGCAGATCCCTAACAGAGGATTAATCCGGACTTTACTCCTCAAAAAAAGTCAGGTCCCCACATAGGAGAAGCATGAGTGCACCCTTACATGGTGGAGATCAGGAGAGTGAGATCTTTCAGTAATCGGCCAAGAAACAGAGCAATATAAGAACAATGCTGCCCTGTGCGTTACTGAATACGGGGCATATAAAGGGAGCTTACATGTATTCATACATAGCAGTGAGGAGCAGGGTGGTACAACACAGATCTGAGCGGTGTCCACATCTGTGGGGGAGTCGCGGGGTCTCCTATACAGGTCGCAGATGCAGAATGACAACCTCTGAGCCAACACTACAGTGATTACTGGCTCTAGATTTCTGGTGGGAAGATATAAACAAAATACAAAGCAAAACCCCTTCCACATGCATTACAACATGTCTACACCAACCTCAGTGAATGTGGCGGATTTTATCATTTTGTGTTGACAGCTCCTCTGCAGACTGATGAGTCGCTATGGTTACAGACTACATACAAAGCCTGAACAGCCTGATCCTGTAGCCATGTTCCCCTAAGAAGTAAGGTATGGCTACAAGATCAGAGTACATAAGTCTGTCCAGGAGCTGTACACACAAAGCAGGAGGACATTTTTACATTAAGATTTCTGACCAGGCTGCCTCCACTCTCTAAACCGCGGTCAGCCCATTGTGGGGAGAGTTAGGCTATGTTCACATGCAGCGTTTTTGCTGCGATTTTTTTTCTGTGGCTAAAATCTGCTCTAGTCAGCAAAAATGCTGTGCTCCAAACGCAGGTTTGGATAGGTGGTTTTTTTTTCCACAATACATGTTTAATAATGTTTTAATCACCATAAATGCAGAAATCCCGTTAGTGGCTTTTTTTTGCAGCGTTTTTACATTCTCATTGCTTTCTATGGAAGGAAAATGCTGCAGGAATCGACATGCTGCAGAAGTCCAAACCGCTGCAGAAGTCCAAACCGCTGCAGCTGTCAAACGTCAAACTCATGAACACATTCTCTGGAGCAAAGATCCATTTCCGGAGTAAAGAACAGAACCGATAAATAAAACCAATCAACTCTTTACTGAAAAAATAGAGTAACAAATGAGATTAGAAATTGTATCAGAGTGCCCAGTCAGGGGGACACCACGGCATCAATAGTACCACACTGCTATATCAACAGAATATCATATCAGTACAGTAGGAAAATGCAGAATCTGACTGATAATATATCTAGGTGATCACATGGAACAAGGTACTGAATGGCCCAAACCATAGACCCCTATAAAGAGGATATATTACAAAATTGAATTATGAAAAAAACCTTCCACTTTAGCAGTGTAGACTGACACCAAACAGAGGCTCACAATAGAATATACAACACAAGTTAAATATAGTGGAATGGACCAATAATCCATAAGAAATAGATACAGGGATAATCATGAGTAATCCAACTCTAAGATGAAATCATAACCCAACAGGTAAGTTATTCATGCAGGTGATACACATGTCTATAACACTGTGGACCATGCATAAGGGGTAAATACCTGAAAATATGATACCAGAGGAGCAGGTAAGGTGAGGCAGGATGCAGGTGGCGTACCCCTCACCCTGACGCGCGTTTTGCCGCATTGGGGTGGGCTCCTCCGATATTATATTTTTCAGGTATTTACCCCTTATTTATGGTCCATGGCTTTATATAGACACGTGTGTAACCTGCATGAATCACTTACCTATTGGGTTGTGATTTCCTCTTAGAGTCCTTATTCCATATGATCAGCTAGATATATCATTAATCAAATTCTGCCTTTTTCTAGTGTACGGATATTCTGTCGATATAGCAGTGTGGTACTATTGATGCTGTGATGTTCCCCTGACTGGGAAAAATTTTTAATCTCATTTTTTGGTCTATTTTTTTCAATAAAGAGTTGATTGTTTTATATAATGGCTCTCTTCTTTACTCTGGACCTTTGCTCCATAGTATGTGTTCATAGTCTTGTCTGAAGTGCCGTGGTATTTTGCGCTATTCTAGACAATTATTGTACTTGAGTTTTTGGTGAAAAGTTAAAACCATACAGAAGAGAAACAGAAGTACTTACAAATGTTTGGTTGCCCATTAGCTGCCTTCTCACATCCACATAGTCCCTTTAACACTGAGATCCTGAGTTTGGCTTCTGAGCGCTCACCATCGATACTAACAGAGCTGGCCTGAGGTCCTAACCCCAATTACAGCCCAATCACAGACTGAAAGCCAATCAACTACAAAGCATCACCAAAAGGACAACACATTGTTCTAGAATCAAATCAACCATGCCCACAATTATAGAAGAAAAAATAAAAATCACCCAATTCACCAAAAACAGGAACAATATTTGTAACCTTTGGGGTGTATGCTTTTTTTTTTTGTACAAATAATACTGCAGATAATGGACCCAAAAAAGGTTAGAAATATTAATATGGAACAGAAAAAAAAACAAACAAATCACAATCTGATGTAGAAGTCATCTGCCCTGAAATCAAAACATTCATCTACGAGACACAATTAAAAAGATCCCAGATCAGCCATGCACCAGCCCAGATTTCTCCCCACCTCAGGCAGCTGACTGTTAGCGCTATCTGGAGGGGTCACCTCCACACTTGGGGTCTCAGATCTGGTGTGTAATACTTCCTCTGGCAGAGTGCTACTAATGGAGTCTTGAGACTGGAGGAAGTGGTCCACGTGGTCAGCCATGTTGTCCTCCACTGCAGAGTCATTCTGAAGCTGCAAAAGCAAAGCGTATCATCAATAGTCATCCACTAGTGGCGCTACCTTAGTGACTATCAGTAGGTATATAGCAGGACATCTAGAAGATGGAGCAACACTGGAGGAGAGCACCCGACTGACGTATTCAGGGAGAAGTGTGTCAGCATTTAACCCTTTCTGGGCCTCTTATGAATGCCATTGTCTTTTGACAATAGTTCTTGCAGATGCATTTTAATATTACTGAGTATCACAAATAAGAAAAAACAAAGAAAAGAAGGCCGACCTTAAAGTTCATGCGTATTGTGGTGAAAAATCAGTGATAGTTTACTAAATTACATTACATCAGGTGAAAATAACAGAAAGAACATCAACATACACAAAGAGTTAAAAACAGGGCCGGATGGCGTCTACCTCAACGCGCGTTTCGGCACGATGCCTGACGAAGGCCGCATGCCGAAACGTGCGTTGGGGTGGACGTCATCCAGGAGAGGGAGCCGCACACTATTGTTGTGAGTACCATTACTTCTTCATTTCTGACCTTTTACAATATTACATGGCTCTTCCTTTATTATTTCTTGAATACACAGCTATTATGTTGTCTCATTGTGCCCTAACAATATGATCATATATAGCAACACCATGGATCTATAGTGACACCTACTGGAGCTGTCCTGAACTGGCACTTCATTATTACTTATAACATTGTGTATAACGCCTGTATATATAATCTTTGGTCTCTTTATACACTTGTATCCTTGTACGTTTATTCAATTATTTGCAGTAATTGGCACTCAGCATGTAGCCCTTTCTCTCCCTCTTGAATACGGTCATCCTCATGTCTGGATGTGCGGCCCTGTTTTTAACTCTTTGTGTACATTGATGTGTCCTGTTATTTCCACCTGACGTAATGTAATTTAATAAACTACCATTGATTTTTCACCACATTACGCATGGACTTTAAGGTCGGCCGTCTTTTCTTGTTTTTCCTTAGTGCATTTCTGATGTTTTTGTTTTCATGAGCATCACACAAAATGTACGTCCCCGACGGTTTTCGTCTGGCTCCACGGAAAAGCAACAAACTGCTGATTTCCGGCAATCTTCAGTCTGGGAAGGTAGCCTTGGGGAGGATGCATTTCCGATGAGGCTAGCTCTGCAGCAGACCATTTGTGAATTTATATTCAAGAAATGCGCTAATCGTTGCAGAGATGAAACTACGCACTGTTATTACAGGGCATCTACAGTATAAAAAGAAAGTTTCCACTCTAATTATTTATTAGGGGCTTTTTAGACAACAGAATGAAACCTTCTGCAGGTTGGGAGTTTTCAGCAGCTGAATATCAGCAGGCCTCCTGCCATCACTGAGCGGTGATGCCGGGAGCACGGGATGTGGCCACTAAGGCCTCGGACTGGCCGCACTGGAAATGCTGGCAGCAAGGAGCGCTCGAGCGTCAGTGAGTGGGGGTTATTTCTTCAGAGTGTTTGTAGCTCCTCTTTCATCTCTAAGGAACAGGACAGCCCCTTTAACACTATACATTCTTATAAACTCATAATTAGCAGCAATAATGTTTTGACCAAGCAAGAAAAAAAAAATCAATACTAATCTGATCAGCTCATGTGTCTAAATCCATAAAGATTATCTGGCTGTGGTGTTAGCAGCCATGTTTCTATGCACAGATGTGAACCCCAGACAGAAGGACGCCGTACCATGTTTGAGCGGGACAAGATCTGGCTGACGGTCAGCGCTTCTTCCTCCGAGGACTCGTCCGTGTCTTCCTGGTTGGTTAGGTTCAGGCTGGGGGTGCTCCCGGAGTACTGGCATTCTTGCAGAGATGGGGTGTCCCCTTTGTCAATACTGTCCAATGAACGTCGGCGGACTCCCCAATTAAAGTTATCAACACTCTCACCCTAAACGGGGAGAAAAAAATAATGTTAAAATATGTAGGACCCTCCTCTGGAAATCAGAAGTCAATGCAGATCCACACTAGAGGATTATTCTTATACACAGAGGGAACAGCGCGTGTCACTGGGTACAGGAATACAACATGGGACAGACTGGGCCACCATACAACCATTAATGAGACCTTACAGGGTTTATGTACGGCACGCACACATCACAAGGGCTGGGGGGAACATGCCACTCCACCAGGCTGCAACTTACCTGCAGCTCCTGGTTAGCAAAAAAGGAAAACACAAATCATCATAAGTAACGAGGACAAACACAGGAGAAAACATACAATCGTGTAACATTTACATTACAGTGTAAAGATATGGACCACGAGGTGTAGATGGGGAGCCGAAGATGTGGTACAAACACCCCAGAGTAACAAACGCTCCATCAGTAAAAACCTCAGCTAAAGGGGAGAATGTAATACGGCATGGAGGTGCAGCACGGAGGCGCTGCATGGAGGCGCTGCATGGAGGTGCAGCACGGAGGCGCTGCACGGAGGCGCTGCATGGAGGCGCCGCAGGAAGGCACAGCAGGAAGGCGCAGCAGGAAGGCGCAGCAGGAAGGCACAGCACGGAGGCGCAGCACAGAGCACATCTATAGATCAGTATTATGAAGATATGCTGTGCAATGCTAAGTATCAGTTACAATTACGGTACAGAACTCACTCCATGGACGCACGATTTGTTATGTGCACTGTTATATATGTTACATGTACCAGATCCCTGAAAAACCCGGTGAATATATCACCCTTGCACATAGCACAGAGATTTAATATATTTTGGAGTTTATGGACAAGTAAGCGTGAAAAAGAAGAGGCACAAGGCAAAAGATCTATCAAGACTAGAGTAAGAATAAAATTAATGACTGGGTTAAAGATAAAATAAGTACAAGCGTACATTCAGAAAAAAACTGGATGTGTTATAAACGCCGGTTGTGTCCGGTCCCTTTGGCATGCTATAATGGGCTGCACAAAAATACTGCAGTCCATTGCAGCAAACTGGATTGAACAGAGATCAATAGTTTTGCACATGTACATGGTAAACCTCACTAGTCTAAACATACGTTTAGGCTGGGATCCCAAATTTTGGTTTGTTACATATTTTCTGAATGTAAAACTTGCTGCATTTTGCTTCTACATAACAAGAAATCGGACAAGCACTAAATTTCGCAAAAACAAGTGATGGACTGATCTGTCCAGATGCTGAACCAAAACTGTTCAACGAGGAGAGCCTGAGAGCTAACAGGAAAGCAGGATCGCAAAGTCAGAAAAGTTCAGGTCATATCGACATAGTCACGGGTTTTGATAGGAGGCAGCCTGCAGTTTTATCTTTGGCCTTTTTGGAGACATAATTACTGTTGTAATTTTCATTTGTCATTAACAGTCCTGTTCTAGTGTCTACACTTGGGAGACATTCTGCGAGACGATTGGCGGACATTAAGACTTAGACACAGGGGTCTCACCTCAGCATCTTCCAGCTCAACATCCAAAAAGTCAAAGTCCTTGAAAACACCAAACTGCTGTTCGCTGCCAGTGTCCTCCACAGCGACCTCCTCCTCTTGAATGGCCTCCTCTGTGCTGGAAATAAGACTGGTTTGCTGATCTCCAACTTCAAGATCTTCATTTGATGAGAAGACCACCTGTAGTGGGAAGAAATTGGAAGAGAAACCATCAAAACACTCACATTCTCCATGCGGGGTCTGCTTGGCGCAATTATCAGACGCTGACAAGTGTTTAATAAGCCAGAGCAGAAACGTAAACAAATTATAAAATAGTTCATTAATGTCTGGGGTGGGGAAACAAGGTGCACTTACGGATGGATTTTTGGGAAGACCAGAGTCAGGGCCACACAGAGAAAGGACATTCATCAGCTTCTCCCGTGTCCTCCGCTGAAACAGAAAAGGTCACAGAAAAAAAAGTTAAATTTCTGGAAATGGTAAATGGCTATTCTGCGAACATGAGAAGCAAAGGGACAAAGCATGGATACAGGATCACATCCTTCAATTGTAAACCTATGAGGCTTGTGTGCATGAATGCAGAGACTAACGCTAGGATATGATGTACGAGTGCGGTGTCGTCAGGTGAGACTGGCAACATCCCGTGTCCACCCCGACCCTGACCTGATTAAGCAGGATATTACATCAATCAACAAGAGCAGAACAACTGCGCAAAACGTCAGGAGGACGTCATCCAGTCAGGAAAAGCACCCCCTGCATCAGACCCCGCAAGAAAAATGGCTAATTATTACCGGCATTTCCAAATAACTTCATTTTGTGAAGAAGAAAAATGTGACAAAATTGAGATATATACATAAAATGTTCTGGGAATAAAGTATTACAGTAAACACGACTGCCGTAAATGTAGCAGCTTGTGGACAACGTTCTGACATCACCAGACGGACAGGCCAAAAACACTTTGAAAAAAAAAAAAAGAAAAAAAGAAAAATGCTTTAATACTTTTGTGGCTGCAAAGTACAAACCGCTGGGTGTACCCTTCTGTCAATTTCTTTTTTTTTTTTTGAAATTCTTTATTTAAGTTTTCAATAAACATAAGAAAAACATGTTATAACAAACATAAGCTCTCGTGTCAGAAATACAGATGGTTTGTTGCTGTATAATAAGTTCATAAGACAATCAAGAGAGACTGAATTAACAATATATACTCGTTAGATAATAATAACAGTTGAGCATACAAAACAGAAAAAACAAACATTTCAGGACCATAGAAACTAGCCCTAGGTATCAATATGAACTATATAAGAAATTTGTAAGGCTAGGAGGTGTGACAGGAAGGACTAAAATATCGCAAGTAAAGTTGTTATCAAATTGAAGGGGAGGAATGTAGGCAGTGTGTAAAAAATTGTTGCAAACGTGGAGGTGGGTCGGTCATCGCGTCTTGACACTAAAATTCGAGCTAGGGGGAATAGAAGGAACTATTGGTAGAGAATTTGAAGGGACAATCTTCAATTTAGATTTCTTATCCTAGAACTAGGAGTGGGGGATGAAAAAGAAACCCAAGGCAGCCAAGAGGCACTAAACTTCTCGTGGGTTCGTGTCTCCCAACTGGATAATTCCTCTAAGCGATAAAGGTCTTGAACTTTAAGGGTCCATTCGTTGAACGATGGAGGGGTCGTTTTTCTCCAGTGCATTGAAATCAAATGTTTTGCAGCTGCTAATAGGATGGGTAGTAAGCCGTGTTTCTTTGGGTTAAAGGAGGAGGAAGGGAGGGAAAGCAAAACGTCTTGAGGAGCTAAATCTCGATCCATTAGGCCCATACTACGGAGAGATTTGTTTATGTCTGTCCAGAATTGCTTTAGTTCCAAACAGAACCAGAAAATGTGAGCTAAGGAACCCACGGATCGAGAGCATCTCCAACACAGCGGGGAATCCACCAGTCCCCAATGAAACAGCTTTTCTGGGGTTCGGTACCACCTAGATAGGATTTTAAATGAATTCTCTTGTAGTAGGATACACCTGGAGAACCCATGAGAGTTGGCCAGTACCTGTTGGGTTTCCCGGGAAGACAATGTCACCCCCAACTCCGTTTCCCAAGAGGAGAGATATAAAGGCTTAAATTGAGTTGGGCTTTTGAGAAGGTTTGCGTAAAGTTTAGAAACCAGTTTGGTGATTGGGGATTTCAACTTCACTAGTAAATCGAGCCAAAGCCAATCTGATGATTGACTTACCTTGGTTCTAAAAGTCGTCAATATGCGGCATATGTGATATTTTTGGAGGAAATTAGTAGGTTGTTTTGTGGCTTCGATTGGCCAATTATCTTTGCAAGGTACTTTATTTGATAGGAATTGAGAAATTGGGGCATCTGGAAGTGATGCCCAGAGTCCATATATGTCCTCATATGTAGGGTCTACCAACCATGGAATTATCCCGATCGGAATACTGTCTAGAAAGTGACAGTACGGGAGCTGATTTGGTATAAGGGAGCGTCTTATAAATAAAGTATTATGTAGGATCTCATCAAGTTTTTTATGTGGGCAATTAAAAGACGACCAGAGATAAAGATTAACTTCTTTGCCCAACAGGGCAAGTTCTAATTTTGTGTTGAGGTTTTCTGGATTAGGTTTTAGCAGATTTATCCATCTAGCGAGATGTATAGCTTTATAATAAGTTTTGATATCTGGAAGGCCTAGACCGCCCCTACCTCTTGGGAGAGATAGAATTTTAAAAGGGAGTCTGGCTTTTTTGTATTTCCATATGAAATGAGAAATCAGTTGGTTGGCTGAATGGAAGAATGAGTTGGGAAGGGGTATGGGAACCATGTTCATGGTATAAAAGATTTTTGGGAATATGTAGGATTTAATGACATTTATTCTTCCCATCCAAGATAAGTAGGGTAGGTCAAAATTTTTTAGATCTGCTTGAAGCCGTGCCAGGAGGGGGGTGTAATTGCATTTGTAAAGGGAGGTGGGGTTAGCTGTTAGATAGATTCCAAGATATTTTAGTTTTTCTGAGGGCCAATTAAAAGGGGTGCTTTCTTTTAATTCTAGAATATCTGAGATCCTCGCCGAGATGTTTAATGCTTCAGATTTGTTTGCGTTTATTTTGAAATTAGAAATCTCGCCAAAGTCAGCAAACAGGGACATTAATTTCGGAAAAGATACTTTGGGGTTGGAGGTCAAAATTAAAAGATCGTCGGCAAAAGCAGCTACTTTGACCTCTAGTTTACCCATCCTAAGGCCTTTGATCTCGTTATCTTGTCTAATCTTTTCCATCAAGGTTTCCATAACCATGATAAATAGGGAGGGTGAGAGAGGACAGCCCTGCCTGGTGCCGTTAGTTATGTTAAAAGGTTCAGAAAAAATACCATTCACCCCGACTTTAGCGGATGGGTCCACGTAAAGGGACATAACAGCGTCTATAAAAGCTGTTGGGAAGGCAAATTTTTTTAGCGTGCAGACCATGTATCTCCAACTGATTCTGTCAAATGCTTTTTCAGCATCAGTCGACAGAATAGTCAGTGGAGTCTTAGTTTTCTTTGCATACGAAATAGCGTGAAGAATTTTAGTGGAATTGTCTTTGCCCTCGCGGCCCTTCACGAAACCCACCTGGTCGGGGCAAATAACCCTGCTCAAAACACCACTCATCCTTGAAGCCAACACTTTAGCCCACAATTTCAGGTCCGAATTGAGTAATGAAATAGGGCGGAAATTACTACACAGGCTATCATCTTTTCCCTCCTTCGGTATGATGGTAATGTAAGCCTCTAATGCTTGGCGAGGTGGAAGCTTCCCTTCTAAAAAGGAATTAAAAAGATTTACTAGGTGGGGGAGAAGGATATCAGAGAACTTTTTGTAATAGCCCACCGGGAAACCGTCAGGGCCAGGTGCTTTCCCATTCGGGATCGTTTTTAAGATATCATTTAGTTCTTTAAGTGTGACTTTGGTCGTGAGTGCTTTGCAGTCTTCAGGGGAAATTGTCGGGAGGGAAAGAGGAGCCAAAAAGGCTTGAATTTTAGCCGTGGCCGACGAGTAGTTATTCATGTCATCAGAAAGGGGCAAATTATATAGGGATTCATAGTATTGCCGGAAGGTCTCGGCAATCCCCTTTGAGTCTACTACTCTCTTGTTTGCCGACGTGAGGATGCTTGTTATGAATTTTTTCTCTTTTTGTTTCTTTAACAGTTGTGTGGTGAGTTTCCCACTTTTATTGCCATGTAAATAAAAGCGGTGTTTGCAATACATAAATAATTTAGCCGAATTTACGTTTAGCAAGTCTTTAAGTTTGCTACGAAGAAGACTAAGTTCTTGGTATGATTCAGATGATTTAGTGCTTTTATGTGCGCGTTCTGAAATAGTTATTTGATGAAGAAGGGATTGGATTTCTTTTTCTCTTTGTTTTTTAGTATATGAGCTAAGTGAAATGAGTTCTCCTCTAAGGACAGCTTTATGTGTTTCCCATATAATGGGAGTAAGGTGTCCCGTATTTATGTTCTCAGAAAAGAATTGAGAGATGATAGTTTTGAGCTTATTTACATGTTTTGGGTTGTCAAGCAACGACTCATTAAGTCTCCAAGTCATTGCAGGTCTGGGTAATGTTGTGATGAGGATTTCAATAAAGACAGGAGCATGATCTGATAAAGTGATTGCACCAATTTTAGAAGATTTTATTAAGTGTAAGGCCCGAGATTGTATTAGAAAAAAGTCAATGCGATGATAAGAGTTGTGTGGGGGAGAGAAGAAGGTATAGTCTTTCATGGTGGGGTTAAAGCTGCGCCATGGATCTATTAGTTGTAAAGAGTTTAATTTATTTAAGAGTTTTTGTCTCGATTTTTGAGTTAGAGAGGAGGAGCCGCTGGAAGTGTCTAAAGTGGGTTGTAATGTCATATTTAGGTCTCCACCTATAATCAGTAAGCCCTCCTTGAAAAGCTGTAGAGTGTCCAATGATTTGAGGATCCACTGTGTCTGATGTATGTTTGGGGCGTATAAATTAGCTAAGGTTATTCTCGTATTTGCTAGAAGTCCTTTTATAAAAATGTATCTGCCTTCCGAATCAGTCAAACTATCTTCAAGTGTGAATGGCAGACCTTTTTTAAGCGCTATACTAACTCCCTTAGAAGCGGAGGAAGAACAGCTGTTGTACCATGTGGGAAATGAGGAGAAAGACATATTTGGAGTTCTCCCCAATTTAAAATGAGTTTCTTGAAAAAAAACTATTTGTGTTGCTTGTTTTTTAAGTAATGTGAGGATCTGACTGCGTTTTGCGGGAGAATTTAAACCTTTCACATTGAAAGACGCTACCGTGACCGCACCCACATCTACACAATTAGCCGCCATCCATTCCTTCCTCAAAGTCCCCTGTCACACCAAGGAGCCTGAAAAAATAACAGAACAGGGTGATTAACCAACTATATACATAATAGAATTCGCCTATCGCAGGGGGGGGTACACGAGCCCAAACATAAGCGAAGGAAGGTCCAAGTGGTGACCTCTTATCGTTCGGTTATCTTAAAGACAGAAAACACGTGAACTTAGCAATAAAGCTATTTGCAAGGTATTGGAAAAAACACTAGTATTAAGATAAAGAAACATAAAACATCTAATAATGTAGAGGAATTCTCCGAGTCCGGAGAGAAAGAACAAAGACTCCATCATCTCCATTCATTACAATAAGAAAAGAAAAGCATTGGTATTCAGGGGCAAACCGTAAAAAACATGCCCTACTTAAAAAGAACCAGACCAGCATTTGTGACCCATTTCAGGTTGGAAGTACTTTAGAAGCGGTCTTCTTCGGCTTAGGAGAAGCATTTTTTTTTTTTAACCAACCATTCTTGTGGTTTGGTCAGTTTAGGGAAGTTCCAACCTGTATCAGCTGGCATCCAAGAGGGAATGTCTATCGGTGATATGTCGAGAGTCGACCAGGCCTCTCCCAGATCCGCCGGGGATCGTATTGTGATTTGGCGATTGCCCACCGTAATGGCTAGTCCAAAGGGGTAGAGCCACCTGTATATCAGACCACGTGACCTCAGTTCCGTTAGGAGTGGCTTAAGCACTCTCCGTTTAGCCAGAGTAGATGGGGCAAGATCTTGGAAAAGTTGCAATTGAGCACCTTCATATGAGGTATTGTCCTTTTCTCTTGCTCCTGATAGAATTGCTGCGGTGTCAACGAAGCTCAGGAGGCCGCAGATGATGTCTCTTGGCAGCTCCCCCTGTTTAGGTTTGGGTTTAAGGGCACGATGAATTCGCTCAATGACAACGGAGTCCGCCCTTTCCTTCCCCAGGAGGTCAGAGAAGATTTCTCTAGCGACCTTGTCCAGTGATTCGCGGGCAAAGGATTCAGGGACACCTCTCAACCTGATGTTTTTCCTTCTGCTGCGATTTTCCTGGTCTTCCGCAGCAAGAAGGGCAGTATTAAGTTGGTGCTGTTGTTGTAGGAGTTGGTCGCGTAAGGATAAAATAGCATCAGTCGCTTCCATGTTGGCCGACTCCAAAGTTTCCACTCTCTGGCCCATATGCTTTAAATCTGCACGCAAACCAGAAATTTCTTCTAAGAGTGGCTGCATAGTTTGTGCAAGTAACTGTTTCATGAAGGCTCTAGAAATTGGGGCTGAGTCTTCCAAGGTGGGTTCACAGTCCGAGCCCTCTCCGCTAGAATCTGAATCTTCCAAGGTGTCTGGAGAGATGTGTCTTTTAGCTGATTTCTTTGAGGGAGTCTGAGGCATTTCTGTTCCTTTTTTAAGATATTTTTCTAAATTTCCATGTGTTTTACGAGCTTGGTTATCAGCAAGAGTTTTAGCTGAAAGTTTATCACGCTCTTTGTTTGTTCTACCCATAATAAAGCTTTTGAAGGCGTGATATGCAATGGTCACCACTTGAACATTCAAATGAAAGTTATTAAATCATTGTTGAGTGTAAAGCGAGTTTCTACTGTTCGAGCATAAGTTTGTGCTTTGTAGCTATCCGGCTTTTCCCGGGGATACAGAGCAAAATATACAGCAAAATAAACAGCAAAATAAAAACTGAATATATAAAGAAAAATTTTTTGTTGGAGCAGCAATTCCTCTAAATCACCAGAAGATGTCAGTGGAGTACTGCATTAATCCCACTAGTTCACTGTTTGTAGATATGAGTAGATTGCAGGAGAGATATAGTAAGTTTTATGTTTTATAGGTGAAAAACAATTTGCTCCCTAGTCGGTCCTAGGCACAGCACCGTCTACTGAAGGGGATTAACACTGTCTCAATTATATACACTGTTGTGTCCAAGAGATCCAGAGTTGTCAGCAGCTTAAGAGTTAAATATAGATACGGTGCCTTGCTAATTGCGCCCGTTGTCTCTGGGTATGGGGCAGCAGAGGGAAGCAGATAACAAGCTTTCAGGGCAAGCAAAGCAGTAGGAAAAACCATTAAATCTCCCTGTCAATGAGTGCAGTCTTCTTACCGCATCCAAGACGGGTCCAAGATGGCGCCGGTGCTAAACTATTCCCGCGCTTCCCCAGGGGCACCTATGTCGGTTACCCACCGCCAGGACAGAGGAATCGCACATCAGAGGGGCAATCAAATCCCACAACTCACCCCCGCGTCCAGGGGTCGGGAAGGAGAGCCAAGAGGGTGTAAGTCCGGACTCCACCAGTCCTCCGTCCCAATCCGCAGCAGCAGGTATGTATAAGCGCTGAGCCGGGGCGAGGGGATAGGAGCGGCGCCCAGCAGCAGCACCTCCGTGAAGCAGCCCCTCCGGTACAGGGCCAATTCCAAGGCGGCGCCGCGTCACACCACCACCCGCACCTCTCCCTCGTAGCTCAGCAGGTGTTCTCGTCAGCCAAGGGGTGCGTCGGGGCCGCAGGACACACGCCGCCTTCAGTCCTACCTTCTCCCGGCGCCGCAGGACAGACCGTGTGTCTCCTCAGGGCGCTCTAGGCGTTCCAGACAGCCAGGGCTCCAGATGCAGATGGAGGCGAGGAGAGATCCGCTGCAGGGAAAAGACCAGCCAGTGCTCCACACTGGGCTCAGCACCCAGCCCGCCCTCGGCGGGGGGGGGAATCCTCTGGCAGGTTTCAAGCCCACGTGTAGGCCTCGGGGCCGTAGTTCTGAATAAGGCCGCTTTGTGAAGTAAAATAAGATGAAGGAGACTCCTGGGCTAATTAGGAGACGGATAAAGTTCTTAAAATCAGTGAACGGCTTGTTAAAGGATGTAGATTCAGCTGGATAAGGAAGGCCAGCAGAGGAGCTTAATGGAAGCACGTCCTGCTCCCTCAGCTGCCAGCCACGCCCCCCCCCCCTTCTGTCAATTTCAAGGATATGTCCACTTTTAACAACATTTGACGTTTATCCCCTTCCTACTGAAGACTTTTCATATTCCTGACCAGGTGACATTTTTCAAACCTGACGTGTGTCACTTTATGTGGTAATAACTCTGGGACGCTTCGTCCCATCCCCATGATTTTGTGACACATTGTACTCGATGTTAGTGGTAAATGTAGGTCGATATGAGTCACAATTATCGTAAAATCTGAAATTTACTGAAAATTTAGCAGCTTTTTTTTAATGAAATTCCTTCAGGCTTCAAGCGATTTTTAAGTGGGTCTCTATCAGAACCCCCCAAAATGCCCCACTCTTCAGTATTCAAAACCACATTCTAGAAGTTTTTTTTAACTCTTAAAGTGCTTCACAACAATAACTCAAAGTGGAATGAATTTTTTTTTTCTAATAAAACATGGCTCAAACCCACAATATTCATCTTCACAAGGGATAGGAGAAAATGGGATGCCAAAATAGGTTACCCAATTTCTTACTGTAGCAATACCCTACATGTGATAGGAAACTACTGTTTGCACACAAGGCAGGTCTCCTGCTATACGACTTATGGAGCGCAAATTTGGTTAAAATATACACCATGTCTAATTTCAGAGCCCCTCAGGTGCCACAAATTATTAAAGATTTATGTTTTGAGGTCAAAGGGCGGTCACACCAATATTCAGTTGATTTAGGCTACGTTCACATTTGTACATGTGCGCAGCGTATCATCTGCATACGCAAATGCATGCCAAAATGCGTGCAAACGCATGTTTACGCAGCGTTTATCTGAATCAGCTTACGCATGACGGAAAAAAAACGCTGCACATGTGTTTAATATTTCCAGGAGGGCATGTCTCAATCAGTTCCTGGACATGCGTATTCCGAAGTAGGCAAGTGCATTGAACGCATGTGTACGCAAAGACATGCTTACCAATGAGTTCCCATAGACAGTATTGCGTTTTTTAACGCACTCATCCACATGCGCATGCCCGGCCATATTTCATGGATTTTTGATGCCTCCAAAATTGCAACATGTTGCGTTCGCCGGACCCCACCACACATCGCGAAACGACGCATGCGTACGCAAAAGCGTGCGAACATATGTCCATGCGTACACCATGTTAAATATATGAACGCAAGACTCATGCGGATCTATGAGGATCAAACGCTGCGCTAACAGACGCAAATGGGAAACCAGCCTTAGATTTCAGTTTCGTTCACTCACTTTGCATTTTGTTAACTGTTAAAAATAAACTATTAAATATTAGTAATGAGCGAAAGTGCTGGGATGAGGTGTTATCGGAGAATGCTTGGGTGCCTTCTACATGCTCTAATACTATGTTCGAATCCCTGTGGCTGCATGTCTCCCGGCTGCTCGACATGCAGCCGCGGGGACTCAAACATATAATTCAAGCACATAGAAAACACTCGGATAGCACCCAAGAATGGTGGGATGACACCTTATCTGAGCACATTCGCTCATCACTATTAAATACCTGTTTTTCTGAAAGCCTAAAACTTTTTCACTGCAGGTTATCAATTAAAAGTATGGCCCAATCAGGTTCCCATCATACAAGTAAATAAACATAAGAAAAAAAATGGATTCTGGGAATAGAATGCAATTTTACGTTACACGATTCTGGTACCTGCGATAGCTGCGGCCTCTTCCAGCTAACAGGGACCAGCGCATTGGAGTTGGATCCAGAAGACGTCGATGATGTGCTGCGCGTCACAGCGATGACTTTTGGCTTTCCATTTCTTCCAGCTGCACTATGCTGGTCTCCATATTTCTGCCCGATTATGGGTGTCTACATTGAAAAACAGGAATGTATAAGAACAATATCACTTAGAGGAATGTGGGGAAAAGTCTTTATTGATGGGTGATCTGGGAGAACCTAATACTGGCCGAAATCATTGCATGAAATATTCATCATCTAACACCGTGGGAGCATAGGGAAATGGAAAAATAGCCCAATACATTTCCAGTGCTCCAGGTAAGGGTTCCCATAATCATTAGGGCTCAATAGCCATTCCCACAATCACATAGGGTTCCTATAATCATTAGGGCTCAATAGCCATTCCCACAATCGCATAGTGTTCCCATAATCATTAGGGCTCAATAGTCATTCCCACAATCACATAGGGTTCCCATAATCATTAGGGCTCAATAGTCGTTCCCACAATCACAATCATTAGGGCTCAATAGTCATTCCCACAATCCCATAGGGTTCCCAAAATCATTAGGGCTCAATAGTCATTTCCACAATCCCATAGGGTTCCCAAAATCATTAGGGCTCAATAGTCATTCCCACAATCACAATCATTAGGGCTCAATAGTCGTTCCCACAATCACAATCATTAGGGCTCAATAGTCATTCCCACTATCACATAGGGTTCTCATAATCATTAGGGCTTAATAACCGGCAATAAGCACACGCTGTATGATCTGTTATAATTTACAGCAATATGCATCACTCGATCTGACAACTGACCAGTAAAATATTTCTCACCTCCGATATGTCAAAATGAAAATCCAATGTTTTTCCTGGAAGCTCCTTTGAGGCGCAGTTAAATATTTTTGCAAAAGAGATTTCGGGCGAGCCTAAATCTCCATAGGATTTAGGGGCATCATTTGGCACAACCAGGCTGGCAGAGCGAGACACCACAAGTTTTAGGATATTCAGTGCTTCTCTCCAATACGCACTCTGTTGGGGAACACAAAAGGTATTATTAAAAAAAAAAATAAAAAAAAAAAATCAAATGTCAACTGTAGAATGCTATACATGAAGAAAAACATACACTAGCCAATGGCAGCACCAAGAAGGGGAAAGAAGCCAAAAGCATGATTAAGGCTCAGTAATCCAAGCAAATTTCTGCCCGTAAATGAGCAATTATTGACTACATATATTGCGGCCCATTTATATGCACTCACATATCTATATGGGGACAGAAAAATGTTTACAATGATCCTTCTTTCCCCATACAGCATATTACTGGAAGTGCCGTTTACATGGGGAGATATGCTCTCGAAAACGATAATGGCATCAAAAATTATATTCCAATCAGTGCTTTGCTCGTACGTCATGGTTACACGGGCTTAAGATGGGGCATGAGCTTTCTTCTGAATGCCTGCCGGCCATTTATAGGGGCATTTATACAACAGGCTGGATGAGATGGCAGGCATAAACTGGCAATGTTTTTTATTTTTAACTTGGGCCTGCTCCAGGAATTCTTTTCCCAATGGCTCCATGTAAAACCCTTAGGGCCGGTTCACACTGTGTTTGGCAATGCGTAAATCTCTCCGTCTGCGGCTTCTTTTTGAATTCCAAAAAATGGGATTCAGGCATTTCCTTAATGGAGCCATTGAAAGAATAAAGCAAAAGGAATCCAAGGTATGAATTATTGGGTTCTACTTGTGCCGCCTTCTGTTTGGTGGCCGTTTCGTCAGATGAACAAAAAGAATAAGAACAGTTTACACTGCCAGAAAGGAGCAAAGATTCAGGCTTTGTGCTGAAATTCGGGTTTTCAGGCGGAAGGCCAGAATGGAGACATTAATACACTGCCGAATGCCGTGTGAGCAGGTCTAAGGCAGCAAAGACAGGAGTGTTTTTACGGTCATTCCTCTCACTATTTCACACACTCACAGTCTCTGTGTGAACCGTGGCTGTCAGGCATTTTTGCCAGATGAGGCTGCACGAAGGCATACAGCCAAAAAGTGTCGCAGGCACGGCAATGCTGGCCCGATTTTCCTTTTAGTATTCCTAGCCAAGCACAAAGACAAGTCGGATGCATGCTGCAGGCCATCTCATAAAGGTTTCAGATCTATAATGCAGGTTTTTTTTTTCCATCAGCCCAAAAAAGAAACATTGCTGTCAAAGCAGGAAATTGGAATGTAAAAAGAAGTCATAAAAAGTCTGGCTTTTATGGAAGAAGTAATAAAGTGAACACTTGGCACATTGGGTACATTATGTAAATGACATTAAAATCTGACACAAACCAGCTCCTCACTCAGGGGCCGAGGTCTCTGTCCTAAGGAGGAAACATGAATTACGGCGAGCAGTTGTTCAGCATCACATAGGTGAGGCAGGAGTACGGAGCGGACAATACGGAGAATCACAGGAATGGTAAGTGCAATGGGGACGTACTGTGCGGTGAACCACGTTACACCCACAAACGTAAGCTGACACTAGCCTAAAAAGAGCATTCACACGGCAGTCACAAAGCTTCCCGTGAATCCACAGTGGAAGACTGCCAAAGGCGGATTTTGTTCTACATGAAGACTAATAATATGTGACCATTGACGAGGAAAGGACAGCGAGAAGGACTGCGACGAGAGAAGGACGGCACAGAGGACTGCGATGAGAGATGGACGGCACAGAGGACTGCGATGAGAGAAGGACGACACATAGGACTGCGACGAGAGATGGACGGCACAGAGGACTGCGATGAGAGATGGACGGCACAGAGGACTGTGATGAGAGAAGGACGACACATAGGACCGCGATGAGAGAAGGACAGCACAGAGGACTGCGATGAGAGAAGGACGGCACAGAGGACTGCGATGAGAGATGGACGGCACAGAGGACTGTGATGAGAGAAGGACGACACAGAGGACTGCGATGAGAGATGGACGGCACAGAGGACTGTGATGAGAGAAGGACGACACATAGGACCGCGATGAGAGAAGGACGGCACAGAGGACTGCGATGAGAGAAGGACGACACATAGGACTGCGACGAGAGATGGACGGCACAGAGGACTGCGATGAGAGATGGACGGCACAGAGGACTGTGATGAGAGAAGGACGACACATAGGACCGCGATGAGAGAAGGACAGCACAGAGGACTGCGATGAGAGAAGGACGGCACAGAGGACTGCGATGAGAGAAGGATGGCACAGAGGACTGCGATGAGAGAAGGACGGCACAGAGGACTGTGACGAGAGAAGGACGGCACAGAGGACTGCGATGAGAGAAGGACGGCACAGAGGACTGCGATGAGAGAAGGACAGCACAGAGGACTGCGATGAGAGAAGGACGGCACAGAGGACTGCGATGAGAGAAGGACGGCACAGAGGACTGCGATGAGAGAAGGACGGCACAGAGGACTGTGACGAGAGAAGGACGGCACAGAGGACTGCGATGAGAGAAGGACGGCACAGAGGACTGCGATGAGAGAAGGACAGCACAGAGGACTGCGATGAGAGAAGGACGGCACAGAGGACTGCGATGAGAGAAGGATGGCACAGAGGACTGTGATGAGAGAAGGATGGCACAGAGGACTGCGATGAGAGAAGGACGGCACAGAGGACTGCGATGAGAGAAGGACGGCACAGAGGACTGTGACGAGAGAAGGACGGCACAGAGGACTGCGATGAGAGAAGGACGGCACAGAGGACTGCGATGAGAGAAGGACAGCACAGAGGACTGCGATGAGAGAAGGACGGCACAGAGGACTGCGATGAGAGAAGGATGGCACAGAGGACTGCGATGAGAGAAGGACGGCACAGAGGACTGTGACGAGAGAAGGACGGCACAGAGGACTGCGATGAGAGAAGGACGGCACAGAGGACTGCGATGAGAGAAGGACAGCACAGAGGACTGCGATGAGAGAAGGACGGCACAGAGGACTGCGATGAGAGAAGGATGGCACAGAGGACTGTGATGAGAGAAGGATGGCACAGAGGACTGCGATGAGAGAAGGACGGCACAGAGGACTGCGATGAGAGAAGGACGGCACAGACGACTGCGACAAGAGAAGGACGGCACAGAGGACTGTGAGCAGAGAAGGATGGCATGGAGGACTGCAACGAGCCAAGGATGGCACGGAAGACTGTGAAGGACCACCTGCAAGACAGCGACGAGACAAAGACTGCACGGAGGACTGCGACGAGGCAAGGACTACACCGAGGAGTGCGATGAGTCAAGGACTGCAGCGAAGACTGCGATGAGCCTTGGACTCAAGAGGACTGCAACAAGCCAAGGACTACACAGAGGATTGCAACAAGCCAAGGACTACACAGAGGATTGCGACGAGCCAAGGTCTACACAGAGGCTTGCGACGAGCCAAGGTCTACACAGAGGCTTGCGACGAGCCAAGGACTACACAGAGGCTTGCGACAGGCCAAGCACTGCTCACCTGCACATATTTCCCTATGATTTTTATGATTTCCAGGTTAAACTGCTTTACTGGAGCAGCCGAGAGGTCGATGTGGCTGAGCAGGCTGTAGATGATCTGCAGCAGTGACTGCTGCATGCTGGCCAGGCCTTTCTCCAGGAGCTGGAACAACAGAGAGATGTAGTGATCGAAAAGGCAAAGTCACATATTAGTCTCTAATACTAGGTACACAGGAAAACATACCACATTACTAATTCTAATAGAATGAATCTCATTAGAAAATACTTCTACATTAACATTCTGATACAGCAAACAGCCAAATTACCAACAGGACAATGACCGTATAACTATCCCGGCTGTTTAGACCCTCATTACCCGACTGCTACCCTGAAAGCAAAAGTCATTGGCACAAGTGCTCAGATGAGCATGAATTTGTGGATCTTCACTAGTCCACACTAAGGGTTAGCATCCTGCACACTCATGAGGTTGTGAAGCTACAACTCCCAGCACACCCTGACTTTTTCAGGCTTCTGATGCATACTGGTAATTGTAGTCTTAGAAGAGCTGGAGTGCTGCAGGTCGCTTGCCCCAGCTCTACAGGCTGAAGCCAATGTCCCTAAGGCTATGTGCACACTAAGCAGAAACTCAAATTTTATGAGGATTTTTCAATTTTTGAGGAAAATTTTAACTGCAATTTCCACTTGAGTTTCTGCTCAAAAAACTCCTGGAAAATCTGTGTGAACATGGCCAAAATGGCCCCAGAAGAACGATCGAAACCAAGTACATCAAACACTTAGTAATAATTACATGCATCCACAGAGTGCAAAGAAATGTAGCAGTTCATACTTCAATATATTCAACTGTTAGATTTTTTTTTCCCACTTTTTCTGTGAATTCTAACAGTAATAATAAAGAATGGATATTACCGAAAGAGAAAAGCTACATTTCAAGGGGTAGTGAAACAGGCCAAATACTTCAAAGCAGTGCTGAAAAAACTCAAAAGCAATGAGCTTGTAAGTGCTGCGCTCCTTGCCTAGGTGACTGGCCACTGCTACAACTGCAGAGGTGGTCGGTAACCTAGGTATCAAAACAAAAAAATAACTCCCTCCATTCTTCATACGGAGAGGATTTTTGGAGAGCGTAAATCACAAAGATGCTTGTTTTTAACCATTTGCAATTTTAACAATTTATAATGAAACAAAAGCCTTTATATAACGGTAATATTATGTGGGTCTCACTCACCTCAGCAAGATAGGTGACCAGACTGAAGGTGATATCTGAAAAGGAGTCATGTAGGTAGCGGCACACAACATTAATCCAATTGGAGCAGTCTCGGGAGTAGCTGTGCGTGCTGTACAGACTCATCATATGTGCCAGGTTGGTTAATGTGGCTGACTTCTCCTCGGCACAAACCTACAACACAAAAATGATGCATTCATTTATTAGGACCATGAGGACAGTGAGCAGGTCATGACATGGGAGCTCATTTTACAAGTTTCTACCACATAATTGAAGTGAAGTATGAAACATAAGTGATTTTGGGCGGTATGGTGCCCCCGATCCTACAGAAGGGAAAACTCAAAGCCAAAATACGCAGTTCTAAAAGATGTTACCCTAAGGCTTCTTTCACACCTCCGTCTTCCAAATCTGCACGGGATCCGTCAAGACGTTGAAATGACGGATCCTGTGCAGATTGTGGAAAACGTGTGCACTGGGCCCGTCTTTCTGACGGACCCGTCAAGGCTATGTGCACCTGTTGTGTATGAGTCTTCGCAGCGGTCTTCGAAACGGCATACACAACACAAACCAGGTTAAAAAAAAAATAAAAATCGCAGTATTCTCACCTACCGACGTCTCGTGAGATTTCTCAATGTATTACTAGGAACGCTAGCTGCCGGGAGCATCGGTGACGCTGCGCGAGAACGTCGGTAGGTGAGAATATTGCGATTTTTTAAATTATTTTTAACATTATATCTTGTTACTATTGATGCTGCATAGGCAGCATCAATAGTAACAAGAGAAAGAGAGCGAGCGAGAGAGAGAGAATTTCCCTGACGGATTCTTCCACGCATGCTCAGTTTGAAAAGACAGGACCCGTCGCTGGATTCATGCTTTTCACAGGCAGCGACGCATCCTGCGCCCATAGGCTTCCATTGCAGCCAGTGACGGGCAGCGCAGGATGCATCGCTGACCGACTTTCCAACATGCAGAAAAAACGTTCCTCTGAACGTTTTCTCTGCCCGACTGACCTTTTTTTACGCAGGATCCAGAGCACGACGGATGAAACGGATGGCCATCCGTCATAATCCGTCGCTAATACAAGTCTATGAGAAATGCAGGATCCTGCATTCTCAAAAATCGACGGATTGTGACGGGAGCTGAAAGACGGAAGTGTGAAAGAGGCCTAATGCGTATAGTCAACCTTCATGATGACCACAATGGTCTGTAAAAGTAAGGCTCATCTAGAAGGAACCTACCTTGGCTATTCTGTCTGCAGTTTCTTTACAGAAAGACGTCGGGTTGTCAAAGTGTTGAATTAGATGAGGCAATAAGCACAAGATGTTTAGAGGAAACCCTGTAAGTAAAACACACAGTAATTTTATTTTCAACACAAATATAGCAAAAAGCTCGAAGAAACTTCATTTTTATTATTACTATGAACTATATCAAAAGGAATAATCCTTCCTGGCTCCTGCCCACAAGAGCATGCTGTAACCTGGGTGTTCTAGCACTTACAGTTGTCAGCAAGCTTCCCGATGACGGTACGGCACAGATATAGGCACGATATAGATGCCAAGTGATTAGTGAACATGCTCGGGTAAGGTGTTAAGGTGTCATGCTCATGTGCTAACCAAGTGACTTCGGCGTGTTCGAAAAATATGTTTGAGTTCCCGCGGCTGCATGTCTCATGGCTGTTTGACAGCAGCAACACATGCAGGGATTCACTGTTAGACAATCCCCACATGTGTTGTGGCCAACAGCTGGGAGACATGCAGCCGCGGGGACTCGCACATGGTATTCGAGCATTCTCAGATAACACCTTATCCCAGAACCTTGGCTCATCACTGATCCATTCTGCCAAAGGCCAGCAGCAATGGCTGCTGCAATTGTAAATTTCAATCATGTTTTGGTGACAATATCTATCACAATCAACAGTTTATTAATATAAAACTAATGTTTGTTGCTGATTTTTTTTTCCAATTTGTAAAAATTAACAAAAATGTGCAAGGTCTTTAAAAGCCTTCCCAACCAGGTGAGTTATACAGGGTGGACCATTTATATGGATACACCTAAATAAAATGGGAATGGTTGGTGATATCAACTTCCTGTTTGTGGCACATTAGTATATGGGAGAGGGGAAACTTTTCAAGATGGGTGGTGACCATGGCGGCCTTTTTGAAGTCGGCCATTTTGGATCCAACTTTTTTTTCAATGGAAAGAGGGTCATGTGACACATCAAACTTATTGAGAATTTCACAAGAAAAACAATGGTGTGCTTGGTTTTAACATAACTTAATACTTTTTTGAGTTATTTTACAAGTTTATGACCACTTATAAAATGTGTTCAAAGTGCTGCCCATTGTGTTGGATTGTCAGTGCAACCCTCTTCTCCCACTCTTGACACACTGATAGCAACACTGCAGAAGTAATGCTAGCACAGGCTTCCAGTATCCGTTGTTTCAGATGCTGCACATCTCGTATCTTCACAGCATAGACAATTGCCTTGAGATGACCCCAAAGATAAAAGTCTAAGGGGGTCAGATCGGGAGACCTTGGTGGCCATTCAACTGGCCCACGACGACCAATCCACTTTCCAGGAAACTTAATGAAGGAATGCTCGGACCTGACACCTAAGATGGTGCACCACCACATTATGGGTGTCAGGTCCGAGCATTCCTACATGAACAGTTTCCTGGAAAGTGGATTGGGCGTCGTGGGCCAGTTGAATGGCCACCAAGGTCTCCCGATCTGACCCCCTTAGACTTTTATCTTTGGGGTCATCTGAAGGCAATTGTCTATGCTGTGAAGATACGAGATGTGCAGCATCTGAAATTGGATCATGTTCGGACGTGCACTAGTAAAGGAACGGTTTAAATGGCGCAGTTAGAGACTGACAGCAGCATCTAAGCTGGTAATCACCAAAGCTGAGCGCTAGCTCCGGTTACTGCTGGCTGTAGCATACCGCCGACACTTGCCGATGTGACGTGGCCTCAGGTCCCGAGTCTGCTCTAAACACCCATACCAATACCTGAGACTGGGTGTGTATCAGCTGTTATTTTTTGGGGGAGCATGGGGAGCTCTGTAAAGAAACCTGGATTGAATAGTGTTTTAATAATGGGTCAGAAGGAGCATTTCAAAAAAAGTGCACAGATTTGTTCTGCTTCTTACACAGATTACGCAAATTATGACTGCACCTTGGAATATCTGTTTGAAGTATTTTCTACAACGTGGACTGTAATTATATCGAGGCAGAGGGTTTCCACCCGAATGTACAAGTCGTATCTTTACTGCAAGAGCAGTGAGATTACGAAAGTCTTTGTTGGGAAAGGTGGTCAGGATAATTCACAAAATTATAAGAAAGGATCTGAATGCCTTCCATAAGTATAATAGCAATAATCCTCGATCACTAGACAGGTGTCGTTCATCCAGGGACTGATGTGGATTTTGTAATCCATGCAGTACTACTTACTTTTCACATTGCTATAATCATCTACTAAATTCACCCTGCAATGTGTATATACTATAAACTGTGCACTCCAGACAAGTGAGAATTTTGCCCCTTACCGGCCAGCATGGCAGGGTCCACCAGTGTATGTTTGGAGATGGTGATGAGTTTGCTGAGGAGATGCACGGTCATTTCCTGGGTGGACACAGAGGTAAAACCCTTCAAGAAGAGTTGCTGAAGACCCGGAAAGTTATTCCATTTGAGTTTGTCCTGCACAGTCTCAATCTTCTCTCGGCTCTCAGATTTATCCAGAGGCATGTGAGTAAGCAGCTTGTTGAGTAGCTTCAATGCAAGTAAGTACTCATACTCGTAGTCCGATTCCAGCAAGGACGCGGCTATCCAGAAAATGGTGGCCATTAGGTTGGTTGGATCAGTAGTTGGCTGCAGATCATGCACTCCTCCCTCTCGAAGGGAGGAGAGGCTTCTAGTCCTTGCTAGGCTGCCCCCGTGATTTATCCTGCCATCCATTATATCCAGTGTGTTACTTCGACGCCGGTCTCCTCTACGGTCAGCCATTAAGCTTAGCCGCAAAGAATTGCTTCTTGCGTTGTTGCAATAAGCCATAAAGTTCCCACTACTTAAAGGACTTGTGCTTAGGTTCAGCTGGCCGGTGCTCTTCCGGTTCAGAGCATTCTTATTGCCCATCATCGGTTCATGGTTGGACGTCCTAAAATGCAATATATTAAATACATGTATGAATCGAAATGGCCTTTATTATAGATAAATATGACTTAAAATCATAATCTGAAAAAATATAAAAATAAATCCAGACTTACTGAGCAAGGACAGACAGGAGGTCATAATGCTTCATGCTTTCTGACAGTGTGTCTATGGCTGACTCCAGTGTTAGGAGAAGCTCAATGACAAAACCCTGGAAAAAATTATAGAATAATACAAATTTAACAAACAGTTCTATCTAAACCAAATTTCATTAGCTGCTCTAACTTCTGAGGCAGTATTCAGAATAAACTTGTACACAGAGTACAATGACTGTTCTTTAGAAGCACGATATCTAGTGTGACTAAAGATCAGGACAAGATAAGAACTTTACTAAGTTAAGGCTGAGTCACACATAACGATATCGTTAACGATATCATTGCAACGTCACGCTTTTGGTGACGTAAGCAACGATCCCGCTAACGATCTCGTTATGTGTGACAGTGACCAACGATCAGGCCCCTGCTGGGAGATCGTTGGTCGATGGGAATGATCAGGACCTTTTTTTGGTCGCTGATCACCCGCTGTCATCGCTGGATCGGCGTGTGTGACGCCGATCCAGCGATGTGTTCACTTGTAACCAGGGTAAATATCGGGTTACTAAGTGCAGGGCCACGCTTAGTAACCCGATATTTACCCTGGTTACCATTGTAAAAGTTAAAAAAACCAAAACAGTACATACTCACATTCTGATGTCTGTCACATCCCCCGGAGTCCACAGGGTTGACTGTGTCAGCGCCGGCCGTAAAGCAGAGCACAGCGGTGACGTCACCGCTGTTACTGCCGGCGCTGACACATTCAGTGCAAGGAAGCTCTCGGCAGCAGCGCGTGCATTTACAGTGCTCCTGCCGAAAGCAGTTTTAACCCTGTGGACGCCGGGGGACGTGACAGACATCAGAATGTGAGTATGTACTGGTTTTTTTTGTTTTGTTTTTTTAACTTTTACAATGGTAACCAGGGTAAATATCGGGTTACTAAGCGCGGCCCTGCACTTAGTAACCCGATGTTTACCCTGGTTACCCGGGTGCTGCAGGGGGACTTCGGCATCGTTGAAGACAGTTTCAACGATGCCGAAGTCGTTCCCCTGATCGTTGGTCGCTGGAGAGAGCTGTCTGTGTGACAGCTCCCCAGCGACCACACAACGACTTACCAATGATCACGGCCAGGTCGTATCGCTGGTCGTGATCGTTGGTAAGTCGTTTAGTGTAACGGTACCTTTACAAAAGTTTTGATTTAGATTAAAAAGGAGGATGTTCAGGATTAGGGTACCGGAGACATCCGTAAGATAGGTCATCAATTTTAGATCTGTAAGGGTCCAACTGCTGGCCAGTCTTGTGGCCGCAGAAGTGCACATAATACATAAAAAAAAACCAATGCTGAGTAGTAGCCGTTCCCAAATCACATTTTAAGGACCTGAGCTGCATAACCTGAGAGCAGACAGTACACCGTGCATGGAGCTCTGATGTTCCAGCTCTGCGCACTGATTACATCTGGGGGCCACCAGACCCTCTAATAGATGATCAGTGGGAGTACCAGTGTAAAGGAGAAAATGTCTAATGAAATCAATTATTAAACCTTATATAAGTCAGTTCAGATATGGTGTAGCAAGATGGAGTCTGTTTCCTGATCAGCAGCGCACAGGAAGGAACTTTTGGAATGTGAAGACGTCGCTGGGTATTGGACAATCAACTGAATACCATATATGGAAGTGAAGTTGAAAATGAAGTTGGAATGAACCAGAGTGACACTAACTATTCAGAAGTTGTGAGACCTCCCCCATTTCCTGTTTTTAGTATCTTCCTTTGTTCAGAATAAAGCAGTTGTGAGTAAGGCATTGCTGAGAGAGGAAGTGTGTATCTGTCTGTGTATCTGATACATTCTTAGCCTCTAAGCTAGCACTCAGCTTATATTTGGTCAGGTACAAGCAATCATATAGATCTCCCTTTAAGAGATCACCCTCACACCAGCTGTCGGACCCCTGCAGATCTGATATTGATGACCTATCCCAGCGACAGGTCATCTATATCAATAGTCCTAAACAGCATTTTTAATTCTTATTGTAAACTGAAAAGTGGTGCTGACCACCACACAATGATAAATTCTCCTCTGACCCATATAAAGTATTGGTTTTCATTACAAATCATATTAGATAGCTACAAGATGACGACTCCAGTATGATCAGATGATGAAGCCCCATGTACATACCATGGTTGCATAGTATAGAAAACTTAATGTATCACAAAAATAATTAAAAAAATTAAATACAAGTTACCTGAGCCTCCTCCCCTGCGTCCCCTACAGTTTCTACTAATCTGGAAAGGACATCTGAAAGGGTTTGTGCAGAAAGAGGCTGCTTGAGGGCGCGGAAAATCTGGAAGGACCTTCCAGCATAATGGCGAGATGAGCAAGACAGTGCCGTCTGCAGGGACACCTCACTCAGATGTTGTTCTAGCTGGAAACCTGAAAGGAAATAAAATAAGAAGCGATACCCCCATCCATGTAATAACTGCAGCACCGTGTTATCACGGACAAAGGGCAGGGAATGATTCCTGTGTCTTCCAATACTAGATACTATAGAAAAAGTCCTGACACTGGACTGATACTATGGTGGGGAAAATAAGTACCGGTATTTCATACACTGCCGATTTTGCAAGTTTTCCCAGCTACAAAGAATGGAGAGGTCTGTAATTTTTATTATAAGTACACTTTAACTGTGAGAGACTAAATATAAAGGAAAAAAACACAGAAAATCACATTGTATGATGCACACTAGTCCATGCCCTTATCTCCTGCCTTGACTACTGCAACCTCCTACTCTCTGGCCTCCCCTCTAGCACTCTGGCACCACTCCAATCCATCCTACACTCTGCTGCACGACTAATCTACCTGTCCCCCCGCTATTCCCCGGCCTCTCCCCTATGCCAAGCTCTTCACTGGCTTCTAATCACCCAGAGACTCCAGTTCAAAACCTTTACAGTGATATACAAAGCCATCCACAACCTGTCTCCTGCATACATCTGTGTCATGTTCTCCCGGTACTTACCTACACGCAGCCTCCGATCCTCTCAACATCTCCTTCTCTACTCCCCTCTCATCTCATCTCTTCTTCCCACAACCACATCCAAGACTTCTCCTGTGCTTCCCCCATACTCTGGAACTCTCTACCGTCCACAACACAACACACTCTCACTACCATAGAAACCTTCATAAAGAACCTGAAGACCCACCTCTTCTGACAAGCCTACAGCCCAGCAGCACAACCAGCTCTACCCTCTCCTAGTGTATCCTCACCCATCACCTGCAGACTGAGCCCTCGCGGGCAGCGTCCTCTCTCCTTCTGTACCTGTATGCCTTGTTTTTCTGCTCATGTTTAATTGTATTTGTCTATATTTGCCCCCTTTTCATATAAAAATGTATAATAATAATAAAAATATATAAATTAAATTGCATTTTATTCCATGAAATAAGTATTTGATCACCTACCAACCAGCAAGAATTCTGGCTCTCACAGACCTGTTAGTTGTTCTTTAAGAAGCCCTCCTACTCTGCACTCATTACCTGTATTAACCTGTTTGAACTCGTTACTTGTATAAAAGACACCTGTCCACACACTGTCAATCACACTCCAACCTTTCCACCATGGCTAAGACCAAAGAGCAGTCTACGGGCACAAGGGACAGAACTGTAGACCTGCACAAGGCTGGGATGGGCTACTGACCAATCGGCAAGCAGCTTGGTGATAAGGCAGCAACACCTGGCACAATTATTAGAAAATGGAAGAAACACAAGATGACTGGCAATCTTCCTCGGTCTGGGGCGCCATGCAAGATCTCACCTTGTGGGGTAAGGATGATTCTGAGAAAGGTCATGAATCAACCCAGAACTACACGGGAGGACCTGGTCAATGACCTGAGGAGAGCTGGGACCACAGTCTCAAAATTGCAAAATCGGCATTGCATCAAATACTTATTTTCCCCACTCTGTAATTTACTAAAAACAAAAAAAAAATAAAAAAATCAGGAAAGCCTAGAGATACCAATGGATTTACCCCCAGGTTAGACACATACCTGACCTACAGTGCTTGAAGACAGTGACCACATGTTTTAAAAATGCAGTTAGTTGCTCTGCACTTTTAATTGTTGGATTTTTCGCAGAAACATCTTCATGGTTCCATAGAGGTCCTCTTTTCCTAAAATGCAAATAGTAAAAATAATAAGTGCTTTAACCCTTAAACACTTCTTAATTACTTATGTCATTAATATGTTCCTGGTCAGAGTGCTTCTACACAATACAAGATTTTCCTGGAGCATCAAGCAAACATTAAAGGACGGATCGCCCATCAGTCATTTAACACAAGGTGCATCTTTGGTAGAGAAATGGGTGTTTCTTTGAGGTTCTGGGGCTTTTAATATACTGGACTCATATTTTTGTGTGTAAAATTACAAAGTCCTGAACCCATTATACATTAGAAGCAGATTTTTAAATTGCATTACTTTAGCACTAAGCATATTTATACCTTCCGACTCTTCTCTCGCACCACCACTGCCGCCAATCAGTGGCTCATGGTATCTACATTAATAAGGTCCCCAAGATCATTGATTGTTACAGCGGTGATGTCCAATGTAGTTGTGATGTCACTGCTGAAGCCAAAATATAGGGCCTGGAGCGACTTTGAAGCTTTCGTCGGGCCCATAGAGGGCGAGTACTATTGGTCTGCCATTTTATGTGATTCCAGTCCTTTTGGGGACCACTTTTTAGAAAGTGAAAACTCCCTTTAAAAGGCCCCCCAAATATGTAAGGTAATTTACTAAACATGGCTATACTAATGTGCAAAATGAGAAGATGCATACCTTGATGTAATGAACTCGATGAGCGTTTTGACTTTCTCATCCTGCTCCACGGAGAGATCTGTCTCGTTGAGGATGCTCGTATGCAAGTGAGGAACAGCAGAGCTTGTATTCCCCAAGCTGATGCTAGAAGAGGTAGAACTTGAGCTGAGCCCTGAGTCCGTCATGGGGGAAGGCTGGTATTCAGGAATAAAGTCATTAATACCTGAAAAAGCAAACAAAACAAGAGAGATGGCTCACAATTGTGCAACTGAACGCATCCTGCTGGTGCCGTGCACGATACTGGTCACGTATGTATTGCTTTACACAAAAGATGGCGACTTACCGGTGAAGGAGAATTCTAGATGGGCATTGCTTTTTACCGTCAGCACCCGAGGTTCATTGCACTCCCTATTCCTGAGGAGGATGGAGGCCACACTCTGCACACTGCTATTAGATCCCACCACAATCAGCAAGTGTAAAAGCAGACGCTTGCAATGTTCGTACACTTCTGGGTGGTAGTGGTCGAAACCTAAAAATGATAAAATCGCAAACACATCAGAAACTAGCAGTGATAATTATAGGTTTCTCTTCACCCTCGTCTAATCAGCAACTAAAATCTACACCCTAAAAGCACAAGAAACCCCTCCATGCATCTAGCATAAGAGGAGCTCGGAGGAAGCCCCCCGTTAAAGGCTTGAGATTATGCACAGCTTGAGGTGCACAGGAGCCTGTTATTAGGTTTTTGGAATGGAAGAATTAAATGAAGGACTGATACTTCTCCTTCATGCTGGTTATTGCCCGATAATCACTGTGTGTGGTTCCAGTCTAAATGGCCATGTACACTGCACGATTATCACGACAGAGCTCCTAGTAGCGCTCACTTCCTGACAATCGTGCATTGTAAACCGTTTACCCAATGAATGAGTAAAACTCTTGTTCGTTGGGTGAAATGACATTTTGTACCGCACAACAAAAAACAAAAAAATCAGCATTCTCGCGAAGCCAACGCAACATCCTGTGTAGGCAGGATTCACGATGCTGAGAAGAATGGCATCCTATGTGCCATGAACGATCTAGTACAGATCACTCAGTGCACATCAGAAGTGCGGTCTGCCTGAGTAAACTGGCTTTTAATACCTGCTGACTGGCAAGCATGTCGCTGGTCGGCATCCATTTAAACATTGCACATCGCGCAGTGCAAGCAAACCGTAAGATTTCGCATAGAGGGGTCATAAAATTGCCAAATTTCCCTACTGGAACACTCCAGACCATAAATAAGAGAGAAGCCAGTAATTAGAATATGTGGGAATTATCTTTGCTTAATTACAAGCTTAAGTGGTTCTTCTCATGATAGCGGGTCAGTAGCGCACAGCTCCTTTGTCTCTAGCTTGCCGGGGGCTATACGCTCCAGAATGACTGACAGTTCAGGTCGGCGCCATGGCTGAAGTGCCGGCCTGAATGGTGCAATCTCCCATACTGCAAGCAGAGGCAACGTGGCCTCTTCAGCATCAGACAAGGATAGGGGCACTGAAGCCGGCAGGATATAGTTATCCAGCTAGCCTCAGAATAGCACTTGCACGCTCTATAGCAAAGTGAATGCAAGTGCATGATTTTTGCCTAGGAGACTGGCCACTGCTGATAAGCCTGCAGAGGTGACCGGTGGCCTAGGCAATGAGCAATTCACTACAGAATTAAAAGTGACTATTCTTGACGACAGAGAGGATTTTTAATAAAAGATAAATTGGAAAACAGCTTACTGATTTATGATCACGAGAAACTTCCTTCAAATTCACAGTTGACAATTCCAAAATTAAAGACGACCACTGATGTCAGCAAAATATAATAAAATCAACACCGAGCTTATATATTTATTTGTAGCCCACTGATTTAAATAACATAATATTAACCCAGCACAACCAGTGAAAGGAGTGGAATTCCATGTTGGTAAAAAACAAGCAGTTACCTATAAAGATGGCATGGAGTAAGAGATGTAGGTAGCTGCCCCACTCCACCTTCACACTATGGTCAGTGATCAGATCGGTCAGGAGGATCACCGCTACGTTGCACCTGCAAAATATTTTAGGTAGTTAAAAACGTAAAACAAAATCCCTCAGCCACAGATTCAGACTGGGACCCAACAACGGCATGGTCTACAACCAATGTAAGAGTACAGAACATATGACTGGTAAGGCTGGGACTAGTACCGCTACAGTGATGTGCCAGGGCACGGTCTACAACTAACTAATGTAAGACTACAGAACATATGACTGGTAAGGCTGGGACTAGTACTGGTGCAGCAATGTGCCAGGGCACGGTCTACAACTAACTAATGTAAGAATACAGAACATATGACTGGTAAGGCTGGGACTAGTACTGGTGCAGCAATGTGCCTGGGCACGGTCTACAAATGACTAATGTAAGAATACAGAACATATGACTGGTAAGGCTGGGATTAGTACTGGTGCAGCAATGTGCCTGGGCACGATCTACAAATGACTAATGTAAGAATACAGAACATATGACTGGTAAGGCTAGGACTAGTACCAATGCAGCGATGTGCCTTGGGCACGGTCTACAAATGACTAATGTAAGAATACAGAACATATGACTGGTAAGGCTGGGACTAGTACCGATGCAGTGATGTGCCAGGGCACGGTCTACAACTAACTAATGTAAGAATACAGAACATATGACTGGTAAGGCTAGGACTAGTACCAATGCAGCGATGTGCCTTGGGCACGGTCTACAAATGACTAATGTAAGAATACAGAACATATAACTGGTAAGGCAGGGACTAGTACCAGTGCAGTGATGTGCCAGGGCACGGTCTACAACTAACTAATGTAAGAATACAGAACATATGACTGGTAAGGCTGGGACTAGTACCGGTGCAGTGATGTGCCAGGGGAGGTCGTCTCTGGCAAATAATCCACAAGGGGTGACCAGCAGCCTCCAGTGGGAGGGAAGGGCAGCGGCTCGGCTCGGTTGTGTTCCATCACTTTTAGGCGCCAGCTGGAGAACAGTGGCATGGAGTCACCTGCAAAACAAAGGGGAAACCCAACTAAAGTGATGAATGGATCTGTCGGACGCATCCAATCCTGGCTTCCAGAAAGTAAAGGCATGTAAAAGCACTGCGGTAGGTTTTCTTTGCTATAAGGGCTCTATAGAAGCTTTTTTTCTGGAACATTTTGACTAGATTTAGTCATATTTGTTATCGAAATTTTTGCATCTGGGATCAACACTGTAGGACTGAAAAAAAAAAAAAAAAAGAAAAGAAAAAAAAAGGCATGTATTAACCAGAAAGTAAGGGGCATAATTACTTTTCTCCTCCTCATAAGATCCCCCAGAACTGCTGCTGTATCGCGACTCCAGTCTGTGGTGCTGGCGGTTTAGGTTGCTGTTCAGGCCACTGTAGATATCAAGATGGGCATAGCTGTAAAAAAAAAAAAAAAAAGCAAGAACACAGTGTAAGACTTCAGCCACACAAATAAGAAAAAAGGAGATGATACTCAAAAACTAACACCATCATATACTACACCTTCCATGGAAACACCAGCCATTTACAGATTTTCAGAAGCCGTATATGTGATCCTTGATCTGCTCTTCCTCTGAACACATATTATTCGCCATTCCCAAGAATTGTGTAATTCCCAAACTGCATGAACATCTTGCCTTGCGGCTGAGTCTCCGCCTTGCGATGGCAGGTAGTTTACTTCGGCTTCCAGTGACATCACATCGACAGAGCCGCTCCTTGTTCCCTGATTTGTCGATGGGGTGTTACTGCTGACATCAAGCTGATAGGCACTGGATAGCCGCCTGTCAATCAGCATGACATCAACAGTGACACCCCATTGACAGAGCACAGCAGAAGAGAAAGAGCAGCTCTGTCAGTAACCGGAAGCAGAAGAAACACCAGCTGATTGACAGCCGGCTCCCCGCTGCCTATAAGCATGACGTCTGCAGTGATACCCCGTCAAGAGACCACAGCGGAAGAGAAAGAACTGCTCTGCTGACGTGAGGTCAAATGAAGCCAGAGATTCGCCTCCTGATCCGGGAGAGATGTCACAGAACAGGAAGGTAGACAGCAACTGCCCGATGGTAAATTCTTAGTGGCATCACACACAAAAAAAGAATAAGTCCCGGATAACACCTTTAATTAATGTCAGTTCACAAGGTGGTATCTCAAGACAACCTGATCAGAGGTGAACACGGCATACACATATGTACTGATACTGATATATGAGAGTGCAATGCTTACTTCTCCTCTACGCCATCCCTTGCATGCTTGTTCTCGTGACTGCCGTCAGTGGGGGCCACCATAGTATTGCTGCTGGACGTGGTTCCTGCCAGGAGACAATTTACAAGAACTGTAGGTAACTATGCATGCATCATAAGAAACCACAGCGTTCGGATCAGATCTCCTGCCCAGGACCTGTGTATAAGAGGACCTCCGACCCCACAGCTAACAGACTGTTAGGCTGTGGAAATACACAGATGGTCAGAAGTATAACATTTATTATTTATCTAACTGAATATTAAATCACTTGGTATTGTAGGTTCTATATAGCGGGCGGTCCATTGGGGTCTGCTCACCTGAGGTGACAGAGGGTATTTTATAGCTTGATGTGATGCGGTAATATGGAGGACTGTCCATGTGCGTTACTCCAGAACTCACGGGGTCTGTAAGCTGCAGCTCACTGACCAGCTCCTCCAGAAGTTGCATGGTCTTATCTCTGCCCAGATACACAATAACCTTCTTCACCTGAATGGCAAGGAAATTTGTTAGTGCACAAGGTTAAAATCAACATTCTGCAAAGTTCAAGGGTTAGGGGTTTATAAGAAAATTGGGCTGAATATACTCAGTATGTCCAATCTATATTTGTCAACTGCAAACTTCAAATTAGGGCAGATAAAAGAGTGTATCATCTGACAATTATCTACTGATTAAATCACGTCTTTAGGGCTAATGTCATTTAAAAAAAAATCTGATTAATAAATTGTTTAAATATCAATAGCAATAAGAAAAAAAAATCTTGCAATTTTCACACTGGCCACCATGCCCAAGGGTGCCTTCACACTTCGTTTTTGTCTATGTCTGTTGGTCCCGTTGTTGCTTGTGTCCAATACCCCCCAACACGGGATTTCAATGTATGCGCCAGAGGTGCCATAGACTATAATGGTGCCGACAGAGTGAATCATTTTCAGGCTCATGTGCAGATGTCTGCGTGTCCACCTTCAGTAGGCAAACATGCCCGAAAATGATGCTTGTCAGAGCACACGTTGTCCCTGTGAACACCATTATAGTCTATAGCCACATCGGTGTATATATATATGTATACAGTACAGACCAAAACTTTGGACACACCTTCTCATTTAAAGATTTTTCTGTATTTTCATGACTATAAAAATTGTACATTCACACTGAAGGCATCAAAACTATGAATTAACACATGTGGAATTATATACTTAACAAAAAAGTGTGAAACAACTGAAAATATGTCTTATATTCTAGGTTCTTCAAAGTAGCCACCTTTTGCTTTGATGACTGCTTTGCACACTCTTGGCATTCTCTTGATGAGCTTCAAGAGGTAGTCACTGGGAATGGTCTTCCAACAATCTTGAAGGAGTTCCCAGAGATGCTTAGCACTTGTTGGCCCTTTTGCCTTCACTCTGCGGTCCAGCTCACTCCAAACCATCTCGATTGGGTCCAGGTCTGGTGACTGTGGACGCCAGGTCATCTGGTGTAGCACCCCATCACTCTCCTTCTTGGTCAAATAGCCCTTACACAGCCTGGAGGTGTGTTTGGGGTCATTGTCCTGTTGAAAAATAAATGATGGTCCAACTAAACGCAAACCAGATGGAATAGCATGCCGCTGCAAGATGCTGTGGTAGCCATGCTGGTTCAGTATGCCTTCAATTTTGAATAAATCCCTAACAGTGTCACCAGCAAAGCATCCCCACACCATCACACCTCCTCCTCCATGCTTCACGGTGGGAACCAGGCATGTAGAGTCCATCCGTTCACCTTTTCTGCATCGCACAAAGACACGGTGGTTGGAACCAAAGATCTCAAATTTGGACTCATCAGACCAAAGCACAGATTTCCACTGGTCTAATGTCCATTCCTTGTGTTCTTTAGCCCAAACAAGTCTCTTCTGCTTGTTGCCTGTCCTTAGCAGTGGTTTCCTAGCAGCTATTTTACCATGAAGGCCTGCTGCACAAAGTCTCCTCTAAACAGTTGTTGTAGAGAGGTTTCTGCTTCTAGAACTCTGTGTGGCATTGACCTGGTCTCTAATCTGAGCTGCAGTTAACCTGCGATTTCTGAGGCTGGTGACTCGGATAAACTTATCCTCAGAAGCAGAGGTGACTCTTGGTCTTCCTTTCCTGGGGCGGTCCTCATGTGAGCCAGTTTTTTTGTAGCGCTTGATGGTTTTTGCAACTGCACTTGGGGACACTTTCAATGCTTTCCCAATTTTTCGGACTGACTGACCTTCATTTCTTAAAGTAATGATGGCCACTTGTTTTTCTTAGCTGCTTTTTTCTTGCCATAATACAATTTCTAACAGTCTGTTCAGTAGGACTATCAGCTGTGTATCCACCAGACTTCTGCTCAACACAACTGATGGTCCCAACCCCATTTATAAGGCAAGAAATCCCACTTATTAAACCTGACAGGGTACACCTGTGAAGTGAAAACCATTCCCGGCGACTACCTCTTGAAGCTCATCAAGAGAATGCCAAGAGTGTGCAAAGCAGTCATCAAAGCAAAAGGTGGCTACTTTGAAGAACCTAGAATATAAGACATAATTTCAGTTGTTTCACACTTTTGTGTTAAGTATATAATTCCACATGTGTTAATTCATAGTTTTGATGCCTTCAGTGTGAATGTACAATTTTCATAGTCATGAAAATACAGAAAAATCTTTAAATTAGAAGGTATATATAAGATATATATATAGATAGATAGATCGATAGATAGACAGATAGATATCCAATTCTCCTGCGTTACAATCATTTTTCGGCATAAGCTGGAGTTACAATTTAATGACCACCAT
Source organism: Ranitomeya variabilis (assembly GCF_051348905.1). Classification (NCBI taxonomy): domain Eukaryota; kingdom Metazoa; phylum Chordata; class Amphibia; order Anura; family Dendrobatidae; genus Ranitomeya; species Ranitomeya variabilis. The sequence goes on along the minus strand of NC_135232.1, from coordinate 1,052,515,741 downwards.
AAATAGTAAATCGGTAGTCATAAAACCGTTGCAAAAAATAAAAATAAAATCAATAATTTCAATGAATACAAAGGAGCCGGTTTCTGTGCAGATACTCACATATGGCAAGAGGCTGGGCTCACTGTTCACACCACAAATGCTTATTAGGAAGTGCAAAATAATTTTTAAATTCTTTGGCCAGCCATCTGCAAGAGTGGTCCACACGTTTTCAATTTCTGACCATGCCACTTCATCGCCATACTGGAAAATAGTTATCACATTCAAGTGAAGGTCATACTCTGAAAATATTAATTCTTGGCATATTTAAGCAGTCCATATTTCTGTGATTTTTTTAATTTTTTTATAGTCCTACCTTTTGAAGGATTATTATCTACATATTATATCATGTCTGGCTTGAAAGGCAAATGTAAGGGTAATTGTATGAATATCAATGAATTTTGTGATCTAATTCACGCAACTTTTTGTGTGATATTGTGTGCTAACGACTGTGCGACGTATAGCCGTGTCCCCGCGTAGGACTGTGCGACGTACAGCCGTGTCCCCGCGTAGGACTGGGTGACGTACAGCCGTGTCCCCGCGTAGGACTGGGCGACGTACAGCCGTGTCCCCGCGTAGGACTGGGCGACGTACAGCCGTGTCCCCGCGTAGGACTGGGCGACGTACAGCCGTGTCCCCGCGTAGGACTGGGCGACGTACAGCCGTGTCCCCGCGTAGGACTGGGCGACGTACAGCCGTGTCCCCGCGTAGGACTGGGCGACGTAAAGCCGTGTCCCCGCGTAGGACTGGGCGACGTACAGCCGTGTCCCCGCGTAGGACTGGGCGACGTACAGCCGTGTCCCCGCGTAGGACTGGGCGACGTACAGCCGTGTCCCCGCGTAGGACTGGGCGACGTACAGCCGTGTCCCCGCGTAGGACTGGGCGACGTACAGCCGTGTCCCCGCGTAGGACTGGGCGACGTAAAGCCGTGTCCCCGCGTAGGACTGGGCGACGTACAGCCGTGTCCCCGCGTAGGACTGGGCGACGTACAGCCGTGTCCCCGCGTAGGACTGTGCGACGTACAGCCATGTCCCCGCGTAGGACTGTGCGACGTACAGCCGTGTCCCCCGCGTAGGACTGTGCGACGTACAGCCGTGTCCCCCGCGTAGGACTGTGCGACGTACAGCCGTGTCCTGGTGTAGGACTGTGCTAAGTACAGTTGTGTCTCAGTGTAGGACTGTGCTAAGTACAGCCGTATCCCCGCGTAGGACTGTGCGACGTACAGCCGTGTCCCCATGTAGGACTGTGCGTCGTACAGCCGTGTCCCCATGTAGGACTGTGCGTCGTACAGCCGTGTCCCCATGTAGGACTGTGCGTCGTACAGCCGTGTCCCCATGTAGGACTGTGCGTCGTACAGCCGTGTCCCCATGTAGGACTGTGCGTCGTACAGCCGTGTCCCAGTGTAGGACTGTGCGTCGTACAGCCGTGTCCCCGCGTAGGACTGGGCGACGTACAGCCGTGTCCCCGCGTAGGACTGGGCGACGTACAGCCGTGTCCCAGTGTAGGACTGTGCTAAGTACAGTCGTGTCCCAGTGTAGGACTATGCTAAGTACAGTTGTGTCCCAGTGTAGGACTGACGTACAGCCGTGTCCCGTGTAGGACCGTGCGACGTACAGCCGTGTCCCGTGTAGGACCGTGCGACGTACAGCCGTGTCCCGTGTAGGACCGTGCTAAGTACAGTCGTGTCCCAGTGTAGGACTGTGTGACGTATAGCCGTGTCCCGCGTAGGACTGTGCGACGTACAGCCGTGTCCCGTTTAGGACTGTGCGACGTACAGCCGTGTCTCCGTGTAGGACTGTGCTAAGTACAGCCGTGTCCCAGTGTAGGACTGTGCTAAGTACAGTCGTGTCCCAGTGTAGGACTATGCTAAGTACAGTTGTGTCCCAGTGTAGGACTGACGTACAGCCGTGTCCCGTGTAGGACCGTGCGACGTACAGCCGTGTCCCGTGTAGGACCGTGCGACGTACAGCCGTGTCCCAGTGTAGGACTGTGTGAAGTATAGCCGTGTCCCGCGTAGGACTGTGCGACGTACAGCCGTGTCATGTGTAGGACTGTGCGACGTACAGCCGTGTCTCCGTGTAGGACTGTGCTAAGTACAGCCGTGTCCCAGTGTAGGACTGTGCTAAGTACAGTCGTGTCCCAGTGTAGGACTGTGTGACGTACAGCCGTGTCCTGGTGTAGACCGTGATCTGAAAGTTCCATCAATACTTGATGTTAATTGTATAAACTGCTAAAAAAAAATAAAAAAATACTGGTGAAATGAGAAACTGTTCTCACGCCTCAACAGCTACCTCGTCATCATTATTAATCCATGGTGGCAAATATTACCTTAGCTGTCATGTACAGCAAGTTATTCAAGACCATTGCTGTAGCTTGCGGTGAGCCCCATCCCTCTCCTCTCAGCCAGCGCCTGCTGTTCACCATCACGTCTCGGTCTCGCAGCGACTCCTCTTCGTCCTCATGTCGGCGGACTGTCGGCAAAGGCTTCATGTCTACCAGCTCAATGTTGTTCATCCAGGGGAGTAAATAGTGCAACATCACCTGGCGCCCAGCAGGGTGCGCCGTCTGTATTCGCTGACTGATTTCTGCCAAAAAAGAATGTAGAAAAACTTACAAAAAAATACAACAATCACATTGGGGTCTTACTTTTACATCTAGGTTATTGATGTCTCATATAACCCCAATTGGTGGCTCTAACTAAGATTAAATAACCTGTTTGTACTATGGAGAGGTTCCATAGCTCTCTACTCGACTATCATCCTGATGTGCTTAGTTTCATGGGTCCCGCCATGGTCACGTGTTCTATAAAAAGTAATTTTTCTTGCAAAGAAAAGAAAAACAGAACTTGACTATAATTCATTATCTCCACATTCATTTCCTTGCTTCATTAAGACTTCCAACCTAACAGACTGCATAGTACACTGAAAACACCTGACCAGACAGAAGGCATAGAAAAGGCTCAAGCTCTTATCCAAAGGTGAGGGGTAACAAGCCAAGAAAGGGGGATCAAGTCACTGACAGGCATATCATATTGGGTTTTAGGTGCTGCCCCAGAATGGATGTCAGCACTCAGCCCGAGGATGGGCGATAAAGGTCTGACCACTGAGGAACAAGCAGCTGGACCCTCACGGATCACTAGAATGGGGGTTCAGAGACCTCCATATCTCCTGACTGCACACGCAGATTCACTGGAGCAGTGGTAACGTGCGCCCTGCAGCTATATCCAATGTCTAGGGACACCGACAGCTGGGAGCTGTAATCAGATGCACTGTATCACTTCCACAGACATTGAATGGAGAGGTGCCATGCAAGTTACAGTCCCGTATCTTCTGGGTAAGTCAGACATGTCAGCTATACGAAATACCTGAGAAAATGGCAAGGGTTAGCTCTGGGTAGGTGCGAGCCAATTCCTCAGAGAGCTGGTAGTAAGATACGGAGTACAGATGTGGTAATGGGGACGGGTGACCTAATATTCCATCCGTTCTGTGCACCTCCAATTTATGAGCATAGCGAAACATCTTCGGTTCCAGAATCTGCAGTCAACGGAGAGAACTATTAGCATCCAGTGTAAGCTCACATATTACCGATTCACACACGTAGCTGCCATGCTAAACCAGCTAAAAATCGTTTCTGTGATGTTCCTATATTAAGAGAAAGACCAAACACCACTTCGCACCTAAGGGTTATTGGGCTATTTAATTAATAAAAAGTAGCAAAAATGTATTAAACTATTTATCTCCAGACTTCACAATGCAGCTAACGTAACCAGGTTATGCTGGTGTACTTACTGTGAAAATTCATGTAAAAATACGTGCCCAAAACTAAATCTCCAGCCACTCAGCCTGATGGATAATTCCTCAGTGTCCCTCCTCCCTGCTACAGCTAAACTCTCACAATGCTCAGTGCAGGCTGCAGCTGTCACTCAAGGCCTATCTAACCCTTCAGCTGAACTCAATAAAGGTTCATTTTATTATCAGGATTGTAAAGTCACTCTGATGTCGATCGTGAGTACATCAAACTCATCGGGTCTAAGTGACATTTATAATATGAGCAGTTTTTTTAATGAAATTTATTGAAAAATCCACTTTAAAAGGAGGAGTGCTGACAGGGGGCAGAATATTAATCAGAACTGAAATCTTTAGATTTCAACATAATGTTGAATCAATGCTACTGCTAGCAAAAGATGACATGGAGAAGAGCCCAACTAAATATAGGTCCCATACAGCAGTCTTTTTATTCCCTTAACAAAAAATAACAGCAGGGTTTATAATCTGTAACTTCACTGTAAGGTATTGTATCGCTGTCAGTTTTATGAGTGGGATCACGCCATACAGCAAGGTCGCAGGGAAACGCTCTCCTGAGAATACCGTGAATGGAAGGCAGTCCTTCGTGAATTCTAGAAACTGCCCATTGCTTCCATATTGGACTTTACCCTTCTATACTCCAACATACAAAGTGCACAAACCTGCAATAACTGCATAGCAACTTCATAGATATCCCTGGCGGAGTCAGCAGCCTTAAACAGGATGAGATTAAGGAGGGTAACGGTGTCACACTGGTAATCCCTGGGGACAGATGACAGAGATTGCACTGATCATCATGATCACAGCACACACTAAAAGGCCCGCTCTGTACCACGGGTACACACAGCTACGCACACAGATGATCACAGCACACACTGACATGTCCACTCTGTACTACGGGTACACACAGCTACGCACACAGATGATCACAGCACACACTGACATGTCCACTCTGTACTACGGGTACACACAGCTACGCACACAGATGATCACAGCACACACTGACATGTCCACTCTGTACTACGGGTACACACAGCTACGCACACAGATGATCACAGCACACACTGACATGTCCACTCTGTACTACGGGTACACACAGCTACGCACACAGATGATCACAGCACACACTGACATGTCCACTCTGTACTACGGGTACACACAGCTACGCACACAGATGATCACAGCACACACTGACATGTCCACTCTGTACTACGGGTACACACAGCTACGCACACAGATGATCACAGCACACACTGACATGCCCGCTCTGTACTACGGGTACACACAGCTACGCACACAGATAATCACAGCACACACTGACATGTCCACTCTGTACTACGGGTACACACAGCTACGCACACAGATGATCACAGCACACACTGACATGCCCGCTCTGTACTACGGGTACACACAGCTACGCATACAGATGATCACAGCACACACTGACATGTCCACTCTGTACTACGGGTACACACAGCTACGCACACAGATGATCACAGCACACACTGACATGTCCACTCTGTACTACGGGTACACACAGCTACGCACACAGATGATCACAGCACACACTGACATGTCCACTCTGTATTACGGGTACACACAGCTACGCACACAGATGATCACAGCACACACTGACATGTCCACTCTGTACTACGGGTACACACAGCTACGCACACAGATAATCACAGCACACACTGACATGCCCGCTCTGTACTACGGGTACACACAGCTACGCATACAGATGATCACAGCACACACTGACATGTCCACTCTGTACTACGGGTACACACAGCTACGCACACAGATGATCACAGCACACACTGACATGTCCACTCTGTACTACGGGTACACACAGCTACGCACACAGATGATCACAGCACACACTGACATGCCCGCTCTGTACTACGGGTACACACAGCTACGCACACAGATAATCACAGCACACACTGACATGTCCACTCTGTACTACGGGTACACACAGCTACGCACACAGATGATCACAGCACACACTGACATGCCCGCTCTGTACTACGGGTACACACAGCTACGCACACAGATAATCACAGCACACACTGACATGTCCACTCTGTACTACGGGTACACACAGCTACGCACACAATGATCACAGCACACACTGACATGTCCACTCTGTACTACGGGTACACACAGCTACGCACACAGATGATCACAGCACACACTGACATGTCCACTCTGTACTACGGGTACACACAGCTACACACACAGATGATCACAGCACACACTGACATGTCCACTCTGTACTACGGGTACACACAGCTACGCACACAGATGATCACAGCACACACTGACATGTCCACTCTGTACTACGGGTACACACAGCTACGCACACAGATGATCACAACACACTGACATGTCCGCTCTGTACCACGGGTACACACAGCTACGCACACAGATGATCACAGCACACACTGACATGCCCGCTCTGTACCACGGGTACACACAGCTACGCACACAGATGATCACAGCACACACTGACGTGTCCACTCTGTACTACGGGTACACACAGCTACACACACAGATGATCACAGCACACACTGACATGTCCACTCTGTACTACGGGTACACACAGCTACGCACACAGATGATCACAGCACACAATGAAATGCCCGCTCTGTACTACGGGTACACACAGCTACGCACACAGATGATCACAGCACACACTGACATGTCCACTCTGTACTACGGGTACACACAGCTACGCACACAGATGATCACAGCACACAGTGTGACATGCCCGCTCTTTATTACGGGTACACACAGCTATGCACACAGATGATCACAGCACAGTGTGACATGCTGGCTCTGTATTACGGGTACACACAGCTATGCACACAGATGATCACAGCACACAGTGTGACATGCCCGCTCTGTACTACGGGTGCACACAGCTATGCACACAGATGATCACAGCACACACTGACATGCCCACTCTGTATTACGGGTACACACAGCTATGCACACAGATGATCACAGCACACACTGACATGCCCACTCTGTATTACGGGTACACACAGCTATGCACACAGATGATCAAGGCACAGTGTGACATGCCGGCTCTGTATTACGGGTGCACACAGCTATGCACACAGAACATCGGGGATACCTGTTCTGGAAAACACTGGCTATGGCTTTGAAGCAGCCAGAAGCCACTCTCTTGGAGCCAGTATAGCAGCGGTCCACCGCCCAGTACATGAGGTTGCTCTGGTCTGGATTCAGTTCTAGTAAAAGCATGACAGCTTCACACCCCAACTGATGGACCTGAAAAGACAAAGCCAATAACATATAACACTTTCTCATGCATCTCTAAGAACTACATTCAGGGAGACACAATGTGCGGAGACAAGACCTCAGGGGTGCACACTAGGCTTTTTTTCTTAATTCATTTTTACAAACAATTGAGCAACAATTTTAATTTCCTTCATGCACAAAAGAAGCCATATAGTGCTGAACACCGATAAGCTCCATTGTGGTGGTAATCATGGACAGATCCCACCGACACTCCTTTAACACAGCAGGAATGTCGGGCGTATAACACTGCACAGCTGAACAGCACTGCTCCATACAACATTTAGAGGCTGAGAATCGGTGCTGGGCGTCAGACGTCCACCGATCTGATATTGAGGACGTATCCCACGGAGGACAAACCTGAACATCACAGCTGATCTACTGCCCTCAGTTGTGGCCAATAAAGCCTGAACACAGCTGTGCTGTTCAGCTCCTTTCACGCTTACATGCGTATGCTGCTAGAGGAAAGAACAGCTGATCTGTGGAGGTGCAGGGTGTCAGACCTTCACAAACCAGACAGACGATTTACCCCTTCAAGGTGCCACCTGGCCAACTAACTTATGTGTATGAGAGTGCACACTGTTCCCTGACAGATATTGTCGGGGCAAGGAAGGATCAGGGATGTTATATATGCCCGGTCCTCCGTGCAGATAAAGGCCCCGTCTCACATAGCGAGATCGCTAGCGAGATCGCTGCTGAGTCACAAGTTTTGTGACGCAACAGCGACCTCCATAGCGATCTCGCTATGTGTGACACGTACCAGCGATCAGGCCCCTGCTGCGAGATCGCTGGTCGTGTCGGAATGGCCTGGACCTTTTTTTGGTCGTTGAGGCCCCGCTGACATTGCTGAATCGGTGTGTGTGACACCGATCCAGCGATGTCTTCACTGGTAACCAGGATAAACATCGGGTTACTAAGCGCAGGGCCGCGCTTAGTAACCCGATGTTTACCCTGGTTACCAGCGTAAATGTAAAAAAAAACAAACAGTACATACTCGCCTTCTGATGTCCGTCAGGTCCCTTGCCGTCTGCTTCCTGCTCTCACTGAGTCCCGGCCGTACAGTGAGAAGTGAGAGCACAGCAGTGACGTCACCGCTGCGCTCTGCTCTCACTGTACGGCCGGATCTCAGTCAGAGCAGGAAGCAGACGGCAAGGGACCTGGACACCGAAAGGCGAGTATGTACTGTTTGTTTTTTTTGGTAACCAGGGTAAACATCGGGTTACTAAGCGCGGCCCTGCGCTTAGTAACCCGATGTTTACCCTGGTTACCCGGGTGCTGCAGGGGGACTTCGGCATCGTTGAAGACAGTTTCAACGATGCCGAAGTCGTTCCCCTGATCGTTGGTCGCTGGGGAGAGCGGTCTGTGTGACAGCTCCCCAGCGACCACACAGCGACTTACCAACGATCACGGCCAGGTCATATCGCTGGTCGTGATCGTTGGTAAATCGCTTAGTGAGACGGGGCCTTAAGGTCTCTGGTAGCAGCTTCTTCTCTAGTCATCGAGAATACAGGTAAATTCAACCAAGACAAGTGTGCGGAGGGTCAGGAGAAATCGCTGTCGGGTGACGGAGCATTCAGACAGCAGCTATGGAATGGGCATAGCCACCGTAAGTGACTAGATAAAGGGCTGCTCAGAGATTCCAGCTCTGGGCTACAATCCAGGCTCTAGTACAAGAAGATGACAAACAAGAACGGCAATGTAGTTTACAGGGTAACTTGTTAAGCAACTAGATTCTATATGTGAACTGGGAAAATATGCCCTAAGGTGCACCTCATGGAGGAAAACTACCAGTGACCCCATAATTGTTACTATGGTGGGCCACCTGGTGAGAAGGATGCGGAGTTTACACTGTGCATTAAAGAAATTCTCAAGAAGAAAAACACCCCATGTGTAAAAAAAGAGCCGCTCTCATCCTGGCCATCCATGGATTACAGGACATATAATACTACATTTGAAATGTAGCCAGACAATACTTTCTGGAGCCCCCCGAGGGTCCCCAGTTATCGCTGAGGCAGCTGTTTGCAGTGAAGCCATTGTCTGGATGAAACAAACTACTGAAGATGTAGACCACGGGGAGTAGTGGAAGAAATGTAAGAGGAGCAGCTGCAAAAACAGCCTTTAAGCAAGCAGTGTACATTACCTTTTTGTCATGGGAATCCAGGATGTTATCCAGCCATTTATACAGATAACCATCTGATGAAAGCCCCACATTATCTGCAACGGGGCCGCAGCAGAGGACAGCCGACATTGCCTGCAAAGAAGGTAATCACAAGTCAGAGCTCGTCATCATGGCTAATCAGCGGAGAGGAACGGATGGATATACAGAACACCGGCCAGCCGCAAGGTCCGCGGCAGCTAGACGAGAGGCCCACAAGTCTCTTATCTTCTGGACTGGCTGCCGATCAGCCAGGGTTGGTCAGACATCATCTGTGCATAATGTCTCTTGCTGGCAAAGATCTGCGAGTCCCTCGTTTAGATGCCACTGACTTGGACGCTGGACTGAAGTCCTGCAAATCCATCCGCTCATCTCTACTAGTCAGTGTTTTACAATTATGCTTAGAGATTTTTTGATCATATTATTGCGTTTCTTTTCTCACACAGATTGTCTCTATTTTAAATATTTTCTACAGTGAAGGAAATAAGTACTTGATCCCTTGCTGATTTTGTAAGTTTTCCCACTGACAAAGACAGTCTATAATTTTAAGGGTAGGTTAATTTAACATTGAGAGATAGAATAGCAAAAATAAAATACAGAAAATCACATTGTATAAATTATATAAATGTATTTGCTTTTTGCAGTGAGAAATAAGTATTGATCCCCTACCAACCATTAAGAGTTCTGGCTCCTACAGACCTGTTAGACGCTCCTAATCAACTCGTTACCTGCATTAAAGACAGCTGTCTTACATAGTCACCTTTATGAAAGACTCCTGTCCACAGACTCAGTCAGACTCTAACCTCTACAACATGGGCAAGACCAAAGAGCTTTATGAGGATGCCAGGGACAAGATCATAGACCTGCACAAAGCTGGTGGAATGCGTTACAAAACCATAAGTAAGACGCTGGGTGAGAAGAAGACAACTGTTGGTGCAATAGTAAGAAAATGGAAGAAACACAAAATGACTGTCAATCGATCTGGGGCACCATGCAAAATCTCACCTCGTGGGGTATCCTTGATCATGAGGAAGGCGAGAGATAAATGAAAGGGTGTGTTACCAGTGTCAGACATGTAGGTCAGCAGAGCGGAATGTCAGTCATTACATGTCTCACACTGGTGATGCCTCCTTTCATTTACAATAGTCTCTGGAGACAGATTCTCAGGGAGATCTATGTCCGGCCTATAGATCTTAACAGCTCATTAACATATTAAGAAAAATGTGCGTTTATTGGGAATAAGACAATGAATCGCAAATATCAAAGTATCATTTTATTGAGCTTTCTATAACCTGCATGTCATTATCGCCCGTTATCGCAACTCCCATGCATTTCAATAGAGGGTCACTGCGCTATTTGGTTTCCTACAGTGAGTGGCCACATCAGCTTAAAAAGAGGAACTGAGGGACCCCCCATTCCACAGAGAGGCTAAGATAAGATAATTATAAGAAAAGTATATAATGTCATTACCCCACTGCATTCACATTCCTTTTACTTCCCTAGAGCCATCACATAGACATCACCACAGTATGATACTGCCCCCGCAATGCCTTGCCATGGGGAATGTGCGCCTTTTGCACGCTTCCAAAAATAAAATCAGTTTTAGTCTAATCAGAAAGAAATCTTTTCCAATAAAATTCATGGATTCGCATGGCTCAGCGCAAACTGCAGCTGAGACGTCAGAAGAGACAGTCGCTGTCTGATAATGTACGGTAGGCTATGGGCATAGTGAGCAGAGCCAAGTGGATTACAGCTTATAAAAAACCCCGTCAGTGGGCCATAAACAGATTGGAACACACGAGGAACACTTTATGACGGTTTTCACTACATTTACCTAAAATAATGACCTAACAAGTGCATCCAAGCACAGCCAATCTACGGTATAATGTCAGACACTTACAACTCAGGGCAAGGAGCAGCAGGGCACATTACACAATGTATTAACATTCACTGTTAGAGACGCTGATCGGCCAGGAAGCCATAGTTATAGGACGACTTTTATTCAATAAATTAAAATAGATGGGGCTTCGGAGTTGCAAACCAGGTAACAACAAAGCTCAGCCATTTTTCTGAGAGTTGAGGGAAAGTCAAAGTATGTATATATGGAAGCCGTCATTAGATGCATGCGGCTCGACCACAGGCGGCAGGAATCGGAGCCTGGCTGCATGACTGCCACAGCGTGTCAGGGAAAATAAAGAGAATCCAGCCGGAAATACATAGAGAGATACCCGACTAGTCCAATGGCGCTCCTGGCAGCTTCTCCCAGCAACACTACAGATGACACCGCTCTCCCCACGTACAAACATGGGAAAGACCTGTCAATCAACTTGAGTGGTGCAGGGAGAAGCCGGCCGGGGACATCATGAGACAGCCAGGTTTTCAAATGAGATTTTCTCTGAAACGTCCCAGCATAAGGGATAAAGCATACCTGGCTGCAATTGTGCAGCTGGGGTCCTGTTCATGCTGCCCAAGGGTCGGCCAGCAGGAGTCTAATCACAGGTTCTCTTTTACAAAGAGCCAATATCACTACTGCCTCATGTGACCATACAAATAAGCCTACCTCCACTAAAATTGTGGAAGATGGTCACAGACATACTATAGCTTATGACAGACCATTCGGCCGTCCGCTACCTCTCCTGACTCCCCCATACACATGAACATTTGGCTTGGACAAGTATTCATGTGTTTTCAAAAGGGAGAACGTAGAAAGCCAGTGCCAGACACCACTAACATGGTCTTATCTCCTGGAGCACATAAGAATCGGGTGTTAAAAAGCAAAAGTGCCCTGTTTGCATCTCCTGCAACATCATCTGTCAGTCGGGAGACGGCCGCATTGGATTTTCTGCTGATCATGCAGATATTAGCGGGTTTGGCCGACTTTATTATAGTGGGTATGGGAGGCTTTAAAGTGAACAGGTCATCAGGATTCTACTTCTCAAACAAACTGGCACATATGTAAAAAAGGCAGAAAATAGGTAGAGACTAGGGAGAGTTGTCAGTCAGACCGGAGGCAGTGGTCAGGGAATAAGTAGGGAGACAGGAGAGCTGTAAGTGCAGTGTGAGCTGTCAGTCAGACAGGAGGCAGTGGTCAGGGAATAAGTAGGGAGACAGGAGAGCTGTAAGTGCAGTGTGAGCTGTCAGTCAGACAGGAGGCCATAGTCAGGGAATAAGTAGGGAGACAGGAGAGCTGTAAGTGCAGTGTGAGCTGTCAGTCAGACAGGAGGCAGTGGCCAGGGAATAAGTAGGGAGACAGGAGAGCTGGAAGTGCAGTGTGAGCTGTCAGTCAGACAGGAGGCAGTAGTCAGGGAATAAGTAGGGAGACAGGAGAGCTGGAAGTGCAGTGTGAGCTGTCAGTCAGACAGGAGGCAGTAGTCAGGGAATAAGTAGGGAGACAGGAGAGCTGGAAGTCCATTGAGAGCTGTCAGTCAGGCAGGAGGCAGTGGGCACAGAATAGGTAGAGGCAGGAGAGCTGTAAGTGCAGTGTGAGCTGTCAATCAGACAGGAGGCCATAGTCAGGGAATAAGTAGGGAGACAGGAGAGCTGTAAGTGCAGTGTGAGCTCAGTCAGTCAGACAGGAGGCAGTAGTCAGGGAATAAGTAGGGAGACAGGAGAGCTGTAAGTGCAGTGTGAGCTCAGTCAGTCAGACAGGAGGCAGTGGTCAGGGAATAAGTAGGGAGACAGGAGAGCTGTAAGTGCAGTGTGAGCTGTCAGTCAGACAGGAGGCAGTGGTCAGGGAATAAGTAGGGAGACAGGAGAGCTGTAAGTGCAGTGTGAGCTCAGTCAGTCAGACAGGAGGCAGTGGTCAGGGAATAAGTAGGGAGACAGGAGAGCTGTAAGTGCAGTGTGAGCTGTCAGTCAGACAGGAGGCAGTGGTCAGGGAATAAGTAGGGAGACAGGAGAGCTGTAAGTGCAGTGTGAGCTGTCAGTCAGACAGGAGGAAGTGGTCAGGGAATAAGTAGGGAGACAGGAGAGCTGTAAGTGCAGTGTGAGCTGTCAGTCAGACAGGAGGCAGTGGTCAGGGAATAAGTAGGGAGACAGGAGAGCTGGAAGTGCAGTGTGAGCTGTCAGTCAGACAGGAGGCAGTGGTCAGGGAATAAGTAGGGAGACAGGAGAGCTGGAAGTGCAGTGTGAGCTGTCAGTCAGACAGGAGGCAGTGGTCAGGGAATAAGTAGGGAGACAGCAGAGCATAAGCACAGTGAGAGCTGTCAGTCAGACAGGCGGCAGGCAGTGGTCAGGGAATAGGTAGGGAGGCAGGAGAGCTGTAAGTGCAGTGTGACCTGTCAGTCATAAAGGAGACAGGCAATAGGTAGTGAGGCAGGAGAGCTGTAAATACAGGCCCCGCCCACTGAACTTGAAACTCATTAGCATAAAACTTCAACTATGGATTTCTCTAAAACAGCAGAACTGATTTCTACAAGAAAGGCAAGGAATTACTCCTCATTAAACCGCCTACACATACATGCCATTAGGTTGGGGTATAAAATTGTGATGACAGGTTTTCTTTAAAGAGGACATTTAGCCACCAGTATTTAAGTTGTACAGTAATAGGAAAAAATAATTCAAATATTTAACTAAACACATGAATCGTGTATATATAAACACTTAATAGCCTAGCGCTGGCTACATCTGCAATGGCGGACTGTGCGGCCGACCAGAGGGTAATAAAGGAAGCAATCTGTTGTGTCCAACTAAACAGAAGTCGATGTGTTCAGGGTTATAAATACAGAGAGATTATCTTCTGCAGAAAACAAGATCGGTGCGGTTGTGATCCAGGCACCTATTATGGTTATTCTGAGCAATGACCTAGAAACAGATGTGCTCCTACAATTTATCTACTTAATCCTCTCTCGGATGGAAAAGCTTTTCATATCGGTCAGCAGCAGCATATATAACAGGGCAAAGGGGAAGACGACTGAAAGCTGGAGCTCGTAAGAAATTTATGGACTCCGATCAGGTCTATTTGTATGAGCCCATTTGTAAAAGTAGGAAGTCTGCGCTATCAGACTAGTGGGAATCCAGCTACTCGCCAAGTAGCTAGAGCAATGCAACTGCTGAAGAGCCAGTGTGCTAATCGAGGAACCAAAACTGCTGATGGTGTACCCAAACTATGGGGCATCAATATTCTAATTAATGCTCACAGTAGGTGAAGGGCTCTGTTCACACTGGCATGATTTCCGTTGTTACAGGATTACTGGATCTGTTATACTCTGCCATGATGAGCCTGACGGCTGCACTGTGATCAGTCGATCTTTTATTCTATTTCCATTAATCTGACAAGGAGTCTGGCAGGTTTCTATGATCTACCTTGTTTGTTTTTTTTTTACCTTAAATGCCACAGCATGCTATACCATTCTGACCTTCAAAAAGCAAAAAATACTAAGTGTAAAATGCCCAACGAAGAGTGCTTTGATGCCAGCTCCTGGAATAACGCACTCTTCAGTCTGGGGTATTAGAGCACTCTGACATGGGCGTGATGGCGGAGGGTATGGGGCTGAAGCATGATGGAAGCCAGTCATTACCGTGCAGCATTAACATACAGAACATCAGATTCAAATGTAGCGGTTGTATATCCTCTTTCATGGCTATGATGACGGTATAATATGATTGAGCTGATTACCTTCAGAGCACAGTACTGATGGCGGTATATAATATGATGGAGCTGATTACCTTCAGAGCACAGTACTGATGGCGGTATATAATATGATGGAGCTGATTACCTTCAGAGCACAGTACTGATGGCGGTATATAATATGATGGAGATGATAACCTCCAGAGCACAGTACTGATGGCGGTATATAATATGATGGAGCTGATTACCTTCAGAGCACAGTACTAATGGCGGTATATAATATGATGGAGCTGATTACCTTCAGAGCACAGTACTGATGGCGGTATATAATATGATGGAGCTGATTACCTTCAGAGCACAGTACTGATGGCGGTATATTATATGATCGAGCTGATTACCTTCAGAGCACAGTACTGATGGCGGTATATAATATGATGGAGATGATAACCTCCAGAGCACAGTACTGATGGCGGTATATTATATGATGGAGCTGATTACCTTCAGTGCACAGTACTGATGGTGGTATATAATATGATCGAGCTGGTTACCTTCAGAGCACAGTACTGATGGCGGTATATAATTTGATGGAGCTGATTACCTTCAGAGCACAGTACTGATGGCAGTATAATATGATAGCGCTGGTTACCTTCAGTGCACAGTACTGATGGCGGTGTATAATATGATCGAGCTGGTTACCTTCAGAGCACAGTACTGATGGCGGTATAATATCATCGAGCTGATTACCTTCAGAGCACAGTACTGATGGCGGTATATAATATGATAGAGCTGATTACCTTTAGAGCACAGTACTGATGGCGGTATATAATATGATAGAGCTGATTACCTTTAGAGCACAGTACTGATGGCGGTTTATCTGCATATTCCGATCACTGTATCTGTCCAGCGGGGTGAACATTATGCTGAACGGTCCGGCCCAATGACTGAATAACATGAAGAGGCTATGGCGCAGGCTCTGCTGAGGAAAGATGCTCCTCCTCTGGTGCACTGGAGAGAAACAGAACATGTCCTACAATATTCTTTCCATCAGCATCTCAGCCTGCACAAGATGGCTCCACAAGAGGGCAGGGAACTAGTTATATGTGAGGGCAGGGAACTAGTTATATATGAGGAGGGCAGGGAACTAGTTATATATGAGGAGGGCAGGGAACTAGTTATATGTGAGGGCAGGGAACTAGTTATATGTGAGGGCAGGGAACTAGTTATATATGAGGGCAGGGAACTAGTTATATATGAGGGCAGGGAACTAGTTATATATGAGGAGGGCAGGGAACTAGTTATATATATGAGGGCAGGGAACTAGTTATATGTGAGGAGGGCAGGGAACTAGTTATATATGAGGAGGGCAGGGAACTAGTTATATGTGAGGGCAGGGAACTAGTTATATGTGAGGGCAGGGAACTAGTTATATGTGAGGGCAGGGAACTAGTTATATATGAGGAGGGCAGGGAACTAGTTATATATGAGGAGGGCAGGGAACTAGTTATATATATGAGGGCAGGGAACTAGTTATATGTGAGGAGGGCAGGGAACTAGTTATATATGAGGGCAGGGAACTAGTTATATATGAGGAGGGCAGGGAACTAGTTATATATATGAGGGCAGGGAACTAGTTATATGTGAGGAGGGCAGGGAACTAGTTAAATATGAGGAGTAGTGATGAGTGAATATACTCGTTACTCGAGATTTCCCGAACACGCTCGGGGGTCCTCAGAGTATTTTTTTAGTGCTCGGAGATTTAGTTTTTTTTTGCCACAGCTGAATGATTTACATCTGTTAGCCAGCTTAAGTACATGTGGGAATTCAGTAGCAACCAGGCAACCCCCACATGTACTTATGCTGGCTAACAGATGTAAATCATTCAGCTGTGGCAAGAAAAACTAAATCTCCGAGCACTAAAAAAAATACTTGGAGGACCCCCGAGCATGCTCGGGAAATCTCGAGTAACGAGTATATTCGCTCATCACTTATGAGGAGGGCAGGGAACTAGTTATATATGAGGAGGGCAGGGAACTAGTTATATATGAGGAGGGCAGGGAATACCTGGAACGTTCTGAATGATATTCGCCACTAAGGCACTAAAATGGCACCGGATGTCTTTCAGTGTGTCAGAGTCCTTCTCGTTCTCCGCTTCCAGTAACTGTCGGGTTAGGTCCACATATTCCAGCAGAGTATTATTCAGGGAATGGGTCTCATTATCAAGGCCTCCACTTGCACTAGGAGAGAAAGCAAAGATGTGACTCCTGCTGTGCTGCGCATAAACATATGTAGGAGAATAATTCTACCAGTCACTAACATGGAGTCCACACAACAGTAAAGCAAAGTTCTTAAAGTTATTAGTGCTTTGCATTCATACTAGGCTCCACTTTATGCATGAACCCTAATACAGACAGCATCCATGTGCTGCCATACTGACTCTGGGCTCTACGGTAGAACACCTTCATACATACAGGACCACATGAAGCAGGATGTCACGTACCCGCTTTTCAGCACGTGACTAGGGGTTGCGCCTGCAAGAGTTAATCTAGCTCCTCTCACTCAGTCCAGCATTCAACCTCTGGCGATGAGTCCCGGAAATACTACTACTACTGTCTGCCAATCAGAAGGGTCACACACTCTAAGGCTATGGATTCTTCAAGAGCATACAAGGTTCAAACTTATTAAAGTTTTAAGCTTTAATACAAAAGGTACAGCACTTCCAATAAAAGAATATAAAAATATGGAAATAAAAGTGACATACAAATATGCATAACAGTTATAAAATGAAAGGGAGAAACTTACAGAAATATCTAAACTTTGCAGTCTGGTATTCTGTTCCCTGAGGGTGGGGGATATGAAATGGATCACATCAGCTTGGCTGCCCTCAATCTGTGAACTACTTTCTTTGTGGAGGGCCCAATTTATATGCTTAGCCTGGAGATCAGATCTCTAGACCTGCCTCTCTTGTTAATATTCCAATTCTTGGTTTGTGACTGGACCATGGCTACTTTACCAATGATTACATTATTTTTCCTAAAAGCTCTATGTCTTAAGGTACCGTTACACTAAACGACTTACCAACGATCACGACCAGCGATACGACCTGGCCGTGATCGTTGGTAAGTCGTTGTGTGGTCGCTGGGGAGCTGTCACACAGACAGCTCTCTCCAGCGACCAACGATCAGGGGAACGACTTCGGCATTGTTGAAACTGTCTTCAACGATGCCGAAGTCCCCGGTAACCAGGGTAAACATCAGGTTACTGCGGGAAGCTGACGGCGGGGGACGTGACAGACATCGGACTGTGAGTATGTACTGTGTTTTTTTTTGTTTGTTTTTTTTTTACTTTTACAATGGTAACCAGGGTAAATATCGGGTTAGTAAGAGTGGCCCTGCACTTAGTAACCCAATATTTACCCTGGTTACAAGTAAACACATCGCTGGATCGGCGTCACACACGCAGATCCAGCGATGACAGCGGGTGATCAGCGACCAAATAAAGGTCCTGATCATTCCCATCGACCAACGATCTCCCAGCAGGGGCCTGATCGTTGGTCGCTGTCACACATAACAAGATCGTTAGCGGGATCCTTGCTACGTCACAAAAAAGCGTGACGTTGCAACGATATAGTTAACGAAATCGTTATGTGTGAAGGTACCTTTAACCCTTCTTTCCCATAGTAAATAGAAAGGGTCAGGCTGCAACTAGGACACATTTGGTGTCTCTCTTCAAAGGCACCAGAGGTGTGAGATGGTTCCAATTCTGTGCGTTCTCAGGAAAGCACCCTGGGGTCTGAGACCAGGAAAGCTACCTTTGCGATAGATAACAGATTATGACCTTTGTGAAGAGCTGCAGCCTAAGAACAGATGCTAATTTACTGCCTGTCATACATCGTCTACAAATACATATTTTCACTACACAGGACACTTTTTTTTTTGTTTGTTTGTTTGATTTCAGCAGAATAAACTTTCACATGAAATCTGAATAATCAAAGATTCAATAAGAGTGTCATAGGTGTCATATTGGGAGCACCTGCACTCGCCCTGATCATCTTGCATCTTCCTATACATTATACATAAATAAAATTACTGCAATTACTAATCCAAAAGGACTCGGCAGCACACAGAAGGTAATGTGTAGGACATGGGTAGCACTGGCACAGGACTTCTAAGGAAAAGGTTATTTCACGTTTTTACATACAACAATATTTTGTTTATGAAAGAACATTTTCATTTTTGAGTGAAAATTAAATTAGATGGCTGAATCTGGTAGTCTTATCCACTTCTAGCTGACATTGTGCCACATGTATTGGCTTTAAAGGGTTTGTCCTGATCTGCTATAAGCTGCAGTAGTTCTAAAAAAAACCCTACAAGCATTAATTAACTTCTCTGGGTCTTCACCACCGCCCCACTCTCTGTCTGCAGCGCTGATGTCATGTCAACAGTGCTGCAGCCAATCA
Source organism: Ranitomeya variabilis (assembly GCF_051348905.1). Classification (NCBI taxonomy): domain Eukaryota; kingdom Metazoa; phylum Chordata; class Amphibia; order Anura; family Dendrobatidae; genus Ranitomeya; species Ranitomeya variabilis. The sequence goes on along the minus strand of NC_135232.1, from coordinate 1,052,496,398 downwards.
CTAAACCCAGCATCGAATATCATTCCCAAACGACTCAATGAGCTCATCGATCGGCTGCAGTGCTGTTGACACGACCTCTGCGCCACAAGAAATAGAGATCAGAGCAGTGGCAAAGACTCAGTGCTGGACCCCAGTAGGGTGAGTAATACTCCGTTTTTTTTGTTTTTTTTTTTATAATCACTGTACCTCATAGCAGAAAGTTCTTAGAAAATGGACAACCCCTATAAATAACAAACCTTTTGTATAGAGCTTTAGCGACATCAATGATTTTCTCATTAACACAATAAATCGTATAAGGTAAAGCAAATCCATCAATATGAACGCATCAGCATGAGAAAATACAGACCCCCCCCCCCCCAATTACAGGTGAATAGGGTCCTCCGTATAACCTACCTGTGACTAATGACACCAGCATCTGCCAGCAGTTCAAATATACGGACCAGCTGCACTCGTAAAATATCTCGACGCCTGCGCCGCTTCATATTCTGTTGAAATAAAAAGATTCATTAACAGGGAAACAACATGTTGTTAAATATTTAAAGGGATTTTCCTGAACTGTAACATGGATGACAAATCAAATCAGTAGGGGACCAAGCCCAGTGAGCGCTGAGCCCCCTTCATTGCCAGGCATAGCACCAATCACTACTGGGAGCGGATGAGCCTGGTATTGCAGATTAATGGATCAACAGTGAACTGGAGCAACAGGTATAACAGCCATCAGGTGTATGGTCCTGTGCCTGGTTACAATTAAAGGAGCAAGGAGCTTGCTGGAGTCCGTCGCCCACCCATCTGATTTTAAGGACCTATCCAAAGTTGGACAGGTATATTCAATTTTATATAACTATTTTTTTGGACAATAGTTAGTCTTCAAAAAGAAGGATATCAGTGAAATAATTTAATTAACTAAAAGAGCAATTATTATTTTTTTATCAGTTATAGGCTCACCATACAACTTTTTTCATCATACTAGGTTATTATATTCAGCATTCATTCATTTGGCTTGTAAAACGGGGGGGAAAATAAAAAAGTAATATAACTGTGAAATATAATTACCTCTGGCCGCCTATCAAGCGCTTCTTTAATGATGGGGTGCAACTCCTCAATTAATTCCCTGGAAACAAACAACATACAGTCGTATTAGACCCGTGTTGTGAAAACAGCTGGTGCGGCAGCAATGCTCGAGTTTACCCACAATCTACTCTCCATTGTAACAAATCAAAGGGAAAGTTTACAACCAGACTTGTCATTATGAGTGATTTTAGGCATATAAAAATGTCATTGAACAGACAGCTGTGCAGCAAAATACATTCCTGTCTTGGCGTGTCACTAACGCGTTTCGCGTAGTAGTTTCCCTTCAGAGACTGTACTCATACCATTATACGCTTGTTTTTCTCCAACTCTAGTTCATGGGCTGTGTTTGGTATTGTAGTGGAATCTTTTCAATGTGAATGGTGATATCCTTCAGCACCACAAACAGCCCATAGAAAAGAGTGGCATTGTTTGTGATAATATGGGGAAACACAGGAACTTTCATTCAGATCCAGCATTATCCCTTGGAGCCCAACACAAAGAAACAAGAAGCCACTGGAATTCATACTGGATTGGGTAGACGTTCACCTTACCTAAAGGCTCCCGGGTTGGTCCTGCCAAGGCCCAGGACAAGAGATTCTGTGATTTCCATGCTCTCAGAACGCATCATTGGTACTATGTGCTTGAATAGGGATGAGGGGGACGGACTGCCGATGATCTGTAACATACAACCAGTTGTATCACTTTAGTAGGTGGCGGTAGAAACCTCCAAATAAGCTCAAAAGGCTTGATATACAGGGTAATGGTACCAAATGCAAGAGATGGGTCGTCTTCTTTTTAGCCAGTACTCAAGTAACCCTGTTGGTTCCCCCTTACCAAGACCCCCTTACACAGCCCGGGAGTTGAACTAACATTATTACCCTGTGTGAACAATTCCAACAATCAGGTCACAAACAAAAAAGATGGAGGTCAAAAAGTCCATGATTGTCCTGCCTCACAGTCCTTCAAGCGGCAGAGAACATGCAAACTGTATGGAGATGAACAATCGCAGTGTCAATCATGTCACTATGCATGATAGCATCAAGAGGACTGCCGAATGCTTTGGATACGGAAGAGTGATACAAGAAGATTTGGCTGCGAGTCTTGTGCCTCTGATAGCAGTGGAGGGTGAGATCAGCAGAAAAATCCCAATAAATCAATCAATCAGCTCTCCTGGTTCCGCAGAGAGCTTAGAGAGCATACACTTTGAAGAATTTTTTGAAAACACAAGACACATCGGACTATAATAGAGCTACTCTTTCTAACACACCGCTTACATACTCAATGAGCGACATTTCTAGTGAGAACCATTCACAAGCTGAACATTCGGATAAGGGAAGGTCGTCTAACTTACTACTTATTGAAAAGATCCCTGCTTCTGACAACTACCCGACGGAGGGTTTTATTTCTGATTTGCTTAGAACTTTCCTAGTTTCAATAAACCTTGGGAGGAACGAGGCTAACAGAGACTGCGACCGAGCCTCAATATTTGACCATAATAACAAAAATACTGACTTTAAACAAACAAGAAACTCCAAAGCATCTGAAATTTTTATTAAAAACCTCTTTAAAGATACATTAATCACAGGGACACTGACTCACTTAAATCAAATACCCCTGTTACTCCTTGTTCCTCGAACGCCTCATAGACTCCGGAAATAATAGATTCTTTTAAAAAAAGTGAATTGAGAGTCTCCCAAAGCCACTCCATCCCTCAGGAACCAATGGATAAAATTCAAAGGGATATTGATACCCTCAAAGCTAATCTAGCCAACTATGAGGATTTTAAAAGAAAGAACAATGTCAAAATTAGAGGAATTCCAGAAACTATCCAGACCTCCCACCTCAAAAACTATATATCAAAAATGGTTTCTCACTTAATTCCCAACACTAACAAAAAATTCCTAATAGAAAAATTCTTCAGAATACGCAGGCCACCATCTCTTCCACAAGATATATCAAGAGAAGTAGTTGTCACCTTCTACCCTAACTGGATAAGGAATACTCTTCTTAACATATCGAAAGATCCAGAATTTTCCTTATCACCCTACGGTCATTTGTCTTTCTTTAAAGACCTTTCACGAGACACCCTACAGAAAAGGAAGTCACTCTCTCCAATCACGCGCTGTCTACTAAGGGCTGGTATCCCCTACTTGTGGTCCCGGTCATCGACCCTCAAGGTGAACTATACTTCAAACTCTTTCTTTATCGCTTCTAAGGAGGAGGGATTCGAACTTCTGGAATCATTGGGAATTCAACACTCTTGGGCCTCTTCTGACTCGTCCTCTACATCAACAGCAGATCCAAACCCTGATTGAGGATTATACACTAGACTGTTTTATCTCCACTTTACAGCCTTTGTTTAAACCGAACATTGCCCCATATAGTCTGAAGGTCACCTAAGGGTGCACCAAGACCAGACAGACGTCCATATTCCATATTTATACGTTCGTAAATGCAAACTGATATTGCCATTCTCCTAGGTACGGAATTCAAGCAACAGACTTTTAGCTAATTTTAAGCATATGCATGTCTGTCACTCCTTTTTCAGGTATAGATACCAAGCAACTGATCCTACGGTTAATCCTACCTGCATATTCATATGCCTGTATGTCTTCCCTTCCCCGTGTCCTTTTCCCCTCCCCTCCCTCCCTCTTCCCTCCCCCACTTACCCAACTGAGAAACATATTATTATCCACAAAACGCAATGTTAAAGTTCAAAATGTTCAATAAAAATATTTGAAAGAGAAACAATGGCAAACTAATTGTGGAAAACCAAGATCAAGACTCCATTAACAACGGCAGAAGTCCCCTTGTGACATTAGCCTTTATGGACGACTTACTTTAGAATCGATGCAATATCCACTGTCAGGGGTAGACGCCAGCGTCTCTGGAGGGGAACATCGAACAGAACCGGCAGAGGCTGAAGAACCGGTGGATGTTGCTGCACTGCAGCAAAGAATCAAGTAGTTTCTCCAAAGGCCGATATAAGAATCGCTGCCGGTGACTGCAGTCACCTTCTTTGCATTAATGGGACTACTGCAAAATGAATAAAGCAGTAACCTAAATTAAAAGTGGACTTCCCTATGTGTAAAGGATGGAAATCTATAAATACCAAGTTTATAACATGCATTATATTCCTTGTATTTACTGCACAGAATATCTTACTTTATATCAACTTGTGGTGAAAGCAGCTGAAGGCGGGTGTATGAAAACATCCAGGCATAGCTGACAGCTGTGGGGCAGTACTTGGGCAGGTTCTCCTGTTTCATGAAGCTGGACAGGCTTATTATCCAAGGATCCTGGCCCTGAGTGACATGTGCAAAGATCCAGATGTGGGATGGACTGACGACATCAAACTGATGGCTGATGGGAGATGAACTCCACTCTGCAAGCGTCTGAAGATCTATCGAGCTAGGACAGTACAGCAAAGTGGTCTACAGAAAAGAAACAACAATCAGACCAGAACTAGAAGGATCATCTACAGAGAAAGATCCACAAATGGACAACAAAATATAGGATTACTCCGTAAACTGAGAACGGTGCACAGATTAAGAAATAATAACACTAACACACACTTTATGCCAACATGAATGAATAGTAAGTAAGCCCTAGTTACAGAGAGGGCCAGAGTTCGGGGAGGGGAGTGGTATTCGGGGAATTGCCCAGGGCCCCCAGTTTTAAACAACCTTTGGTGACATCATGGTCATGTAACTATGATGTCACCAAAGGTACTTTAAATGTGGGAGTGTAGAGGAACCAAAGAGGAGACAGGCTGGTATGTATGTACAGTAAATGTATATACAAGTGTATGTTTGTGCAGTATGTGTATATACAAGTGCAGTGTGTCTATATATGTGTGTATAAATACAGGTGTATGTGCAGTGTGTGCGATAACAGGATTATACTTGAAAAAATGTAGATTTTTTTGATCAAGAATAAATGCGGATTTGTTTTTCAACAGAAGAGAAAAAATAAGACATCCCCTGAAAATAAGCCCTAACCCATCTTTCGGAGGAAAAAATATTATAAAGACCCGGTCTTATTTTTGGGCAAACAAAAATACTTGCTTTCCAATCAATCAAGGAAGAAGCAGGGGAGATAAATGCTAAAAAAGTAATTGGGAAAGTACATTAAACAAATTGGCCACACCAAGGATACAAAAAGTTCCTCGGCTTGGTTTGAACAGTCATTTTGCGCTCAGACTCCCTTTAAGCTAGGGCCAAATCGGTCTATGACCATAGGCATAATACGGCTGCATCTCTCATTGATGCTCTCTTGTTTGGGATGTCAGTTTTGGTGGACGTCCATGTCTTGGTAGATTTGCAGTTGTGCCATACTCCTTAACTTTTAGGATGATGGATTAAACTGTGCTCTGAGATGTTCAGATCTTGGGCTTTGTTTTCTTTCCTATAACCTAAACCTGCTTTACTCTCTTCTACAGCTTTATCCCTGACCTGTCTGGTGTGTTCCTTGGGTTTTCATGATGCTGTTTGATCCCGAATGTTCTCAAACAAACCTCTAAGTCCTTCACAGAACAGCCATAGTGATACTGAGAATAAACTACATGCAGGAAGACTCAATATACTAATTAAAATAAAGGAGAAAATTGGAAGCTATATGCCATAAAAAAATTTAAATTTTATTGGTATCAATTAAAACAATGGAGATAAAGATAAGATATGGTCCAGATAGGGACAACAGTGCAAAAAGTAGCCACATTAAGGAATACAGTGCCACAACAGTATAACATATAATGAATCTTACGTGGTTCCGCCACTACAGGACTGAGGGTTTATGTATCATAGTCATTAAGGAGCAAAACAGCTTCCAAAAATGATTTGTAGTATATCCCCAGTCCAAAAAGTAATAGGATTATCCATGTCACATGCAGTGGTTAAAGAAGTGAATTTCCTCGTACCCAGGTCAGTGTAAATATTAACAGTTTAAGTGCTTAAAGTTGTTATCCTGAGAGAAAGCATGTAAATGAGTAGAAGAGTCAGGCAATAAAGCTAAGAAAAAAATGATGATTGTTAGTGGTATATGAGTACTGTACCTTTAAGTAGCGCTGACAATTTTCTCCTGCATGAATGAACTTTATGGAAGCGCCATTTAGGCAGCTTAATATTTTTGATGATTACTAATTATGTGATTTCTGGAGCAATCAATCACTCATGATTTTACTTAGCAGTATCAGACTACAGTGGGCTGATCATCTTCAGATCAATATTTTTAAAATAGTTAAAAAACTATGTATCCTTTCATCTACCCTTCACAAATTCTCCCCACTTTGTGTTGGTATATCATATATGATCCCAACAAAATACATTGACGTTTCCTGGTGCATCATGAAAAATGTGGAAAAGTTCATGGAGTATGAATACTTTTTAAGACCTGGTAAGGATGGACTAATGGCTGTAGATAAAAGCAGCACATTGCTCCTCCTATACGCAATGGTAATATATGACAGAGGTGACAATGATATCATGCCTGCAGCACTATCTCACTACAGATATGATTTCCTCTGCACAATGTAGATACCCATGGAGTGCGCAGCCTTTGACCCCAGTCTTGGATGTATTGGGTAACTGATAGCTGTACCTGATCTGCTCCGGTGAGGTGTATGAAGCTTTCCAGAATGGACGGACTAAGCCTGTCCATGACATCAATAGCCAGCTCCTCTTCACCCTACAGCGGAGAAACAAGGCAAGGAAAACAAATTAGGAAACTGCGAGGTTCCAGAATTCTTGTAACCCAAATGTGATCTAGACAGAAACATGATCGATGACACACACAAAGTGATATTAAAGCACAATCGAGAAACTACTCACTCACCTTGGAAATGTCAAGGACCGTAAAGAGAGCGCGTATCTCACGGAGGACGTTGACGGCTAACCTCCTAGTGGACGATCGGCTGTTACACAAAATCACCAGTGCAAACCCTTCTACTACATGGAAAACACTAGAGACCGGACTTCTTTCAAGAGGGAGCGTATGGGAGGCTCCATTGTGCATACCCCGCTGCAGAAAGTAAAAAAAATATATATATAAATCACCAGGCATGAAATTAGCGGATGTTGCTTCCTCTCCAACGCGATCACTGGGGCAGTATGGTAAATGCCCAGGCAAGGAGCGGTTTGGCTTTAATGCAGCATTTTAACTCTTTCTGCAGTGATAAAGATTTGCTGGGAGAATGGCGAGTGGTACACACTGTGCAATTTTTTATTTTTTTTTTGCTGCCTTTGATTGATTTAGCTCTATGCGTAACGTCGGGGCAATACACATTCCGTGCTTTTCAGAACGGACGTCCCTATTGCCTCACTCTGTATCATATTGTGTTGCGGCTTAGAAGACGCCATGTATGAAACGCGTCAATGTGACTTTTTTATTTTTGCTATGGATTTTAAGTGGATCAATAAAATATTTACAAAAAATTCTTCAGGACTTTTATTTAGTTTTATCTAATCCAATGTGGGACCGTTCCATAATGTTCTGTACATTGCTTGGTTTGCTGACGCAAGCCCTTGTGTGAACAGAACAAAATGTGGAGGTGAGCTGGCATTGGTATCTTTTTGGCAATATAAAAAGAGGTAAAAAAAGAAAGTTCAGCTCCCACTTTTAGTCTTTTTTCCCCTCCAGATTACCATAGCCATTTTCCAGGAGAAACAGTACGCCATTGCTGACATCTTTCCCCATGGACCCATTAGAAGTCAATGGGTTATACCGTTAGATTTGTGGGACCATCACACTCTAGATTATGGTGGTCACAGTGACTACCAGCAGCACAGGGTAACCACAGCAAAGCTCCATTGATATACATGATGCAGACTGCAGTTTCTTTCGTTTTCCTCATTTGTGGGGGTCCCAGTGGCCAGATCCCCACCAATCATAAAGTGACATCATATATATATCATCCTGTTATAGGATGGGTAACACCCCCCTAACACAGCCTTACTCCGACTTCTCGTCATTTACCAGTCCTGTAGAGCACAAGCTGCAGGAGTAAAGTAATGATAATGACTGATGTTCCGGTTTCTCCCCAAATCTGGAGGTGGGAATACCTGTGCGTCAGTGGTTTTATTGTGCATTTGAACCGCCTGCTTCCACTGATTTATGAGCTGCACCAGCATCTTCACCGCATTATCTAGAAGTGATGGGTGCACATCAGTCACTTCCCGCACAATGAAATAAACGAATCCTGAAAGAACATCCTCCCGCCAGTCGGGAAAATCAAGCATCAGTGCCTGTAAGGTATTGAACGCCAGCCCACGCAGCTCTTCATCCATATGAATGGTAAGCCTAGGGAGAGAAAGAGCAGTCATGTACCACAGCGGGCTGCAGCTAGCACTGCACGTCCTGGTGAAAGGAGCAGGTTAAATGGTTACCAATTACAGCAGGGACCAGTAATATTTATGTCTCCCAATAACTACATATTGCACGTTTCAGAGCGGAGCTGTACCAGTGTAACATAATACACAGACAGCAGGAGGGATCACACGGCTTCATTCTGCCAGACACATATTTAGAGAGAATATTCTACCACAATGCACTATAGAGAGGAGTTTGGTGTTTTTTGGACTCGCACTATCCATCAGCTCAATTATTTCAGCATTCATACCTTTTTCTTTGTCAGGATGCTGATTGGCATAGAGACATACAATGTCAGATACTGGTCATCACGGGCAAAAATTTTCAAGTGGAAAAGTGCAGACCGGCGCAAGAACAGCCTGCAGACCGGCGCAGGAACAGCCTGCAGACCGGCGCAGGAACAGCCTGCAGACCGGCGCAGGAACAGCCTGCAGACCGGCGCAGGAACAGCCTGCAGACCGGCGCAGGAACAGCCTGCAGACCGGCGCAGGAACAGCCTGCAGACCGGCGCAGGAACAGCCTGCAGACCGGCGCAGGAACAGCCTGCAGACCGGCGCAGGAACAGCCTGCAGACCGGCGCAGGAACAGCCTGCAGACGGGTGCAGGAACAGCCAGTCGACGGGTGCAGGAGCAGCCTGTCGATGGGTGCAGGAAACGCCTGCCATTACATGAAAACCTGAGGTCCGTGTTGAGAATTGGTAATGTGTACCAGCAGATAAAGTAATGGTACAGTACATGGACAGTGCACTGCAAAAAATATGTTTAATTCAACTTAAGAAGTCCTCCCATGAAGTTTTTTTTACTAGATCTGTGTATACATGTGTATGGTGCGTGTTAATATACTCACCTATTGCAGTCTTTTGCGGTGTCCAGCACCGTTCTGCTTCTCTTCTCAATGACATCACCGCTCTTCAGACTCTCCTGGTCACACTGTGCTCTGTGTGTGAGCTGCAAGTGTCTTTAACGATGTAGGGCTACGGAGTCTTGTTCTGAGCCTCGTTCCAAAGCTCCATAAGCTTTCACTGAAAGGCTATGTGCACACTTTGCGGCGTCCTCTGCGGGTTCTCCCGCAGCGGATTTGATAATTCTGCAGGGCAAAACCGCTGCGGTTATCCCTGCAGATTTATCGCGGTTTGTTTTGCGGTTTCCGCTGCGGGTTTACTCCTATACTATTGATGCTGCATATGCAGCAATATGCAGCATCAATAGTAATGTTAAAAATAATAAAAAATGGTTATTATACTCACCCTCTGACGTACCGATCTCCTCGGCGCTGCATGCGGCGGTCCGGTTCCAAAGATGCTGTGCGAGAAGGACCTTCGTGACGTCACGGTCATGTGACCGCGACGTCACGGTCATGTGACCGCGACGTCATCTCAGGTCCTGCTCGCACACCAACCCTGAGACCGGACGGCCGCGTGCAGCGCTGAGAGGTGAGTATATCATTATTTTTTATTTTAATTCTTTTTTTTTTTACACAAATATGGTTCCCAGGGCCTGGAGGAGCGTCTCCTCTCCTCCACCCCGGGTACCATCTGCACATTATCCGCTTACTTCCCGCATCGTGGGCACAGCCCCATGCGGGAAGTTAGCGGATCAATGCATTCCTATGGGTGCAGAATCGCAGCGATTCTGCACAAAGAAGTGACATGCTGCGGAATGTAAACCGCTGCGTTTCTGCGTGGTTTTTCCCGCAGCATGTGCACAGCGGATTGCTGTTTCCATAGGGTTTACATGTAAATGTAAACGCAATGGAAACTGCTGCGGACCCGCAGCTACAGAAACGCTGCGGATCCGCGGTAAAACCTGCAAAGTGTGAATATGGCCAAAAAGCCACTTCCAGGTCACAAAGAACAGTGTAATCCAAAGTCTGAAGAGTGGTGACATCACTGAGAAGAGGAGCGGCGTTAGATACCGGAGAAGACAGTGGTAGGAGAGTACATTAACTCACACACGCTACATTACATACATATATAGAAAAATTTAGCAAAAATATCTTAATGATGAGAGTGCTTTTTTTAAAGGAGTTGTCCTATTAAAACAACTTATTTTTTCCCCCAGGTCACCTATATGGGCAAAATTATGTTTTACAAGGGATTTCTGCTGGGGACTTGAAGTACATTAAGTACAGGTGTGCCATTTCATTTTAAAAGGAGGTAATTCTGCATGTAGGCACATATTGCTAGATCAGGACAGTGACCATCTGGTCACCATGTATTCGGAGGATGATAAAAAAGAAAACTATCTAGAATACAGATTCATATAAATCATGTCACTGTATTAGATTGATTCACAGTATATCGGCCAATAAGCCACAAACATATCAACAGCGACAAAGCGGGAAGTGCAATGAATGTAGATGTCACAGAGGAAATGTAAACTTTATTCTGGGCACAACATGTCATGTATGGTGTCACAAACACAAATCCCAACTGATTCCCACCGACTATGTTGCCTTCCATTTGGTAACCCCCTGTACTTATCCTGAGCCACCCTAGGATGTGCCCACAGTTTGTCCTTATGATACATAGGACTCACACCAGATCACTACTGCATAATACTGTACAATATCATTTTGTCCATCAGTTGCTTTATTGGCTTATCCCTTTGGGCTCACATACATGACATTTTATAGAACACTGAATAGAGGATAGATTTTAGCGGATTGCGGCTATTGGTTGGGATTGTGATACAGTAACGATATTGTTTCTAATAGAGACCATAAAAAAAGAAGTGTGCAAATAGGTTTACCTGGCAAGCAATTCAATGAGGTCCGCTCTGCTCATGCCATCAGGAATAAGCCTAGGGATAGCAGCGATGCACGTTCTGAACAGGTCAATCTTGGGTTTTCTTTCACCTCTGTTACATGCAAACAACAAAAAAACAGAAATTGGACATTAGTATCCATACTGTATCTCCAGCACTGCATTGCAATGGCTGTCCATGTACATTAGTATCCATACTGTATCTCCAGTATTGCACTGCACTGCAATGGCTGTCCATGTACATTAGTATCCATACTGTATCTCCAGTATTGCACTGCATTGCAATGGCTGTCCATGTAGGTCAATAATTAGGAAACAAGTCAATCTTACCTGGAGAAATCTACTACACTCATTCAACAAGCAACGCTATCGCAAAAAGAACTACAGAAGAGAGCAAAACATAGGAGGCGCAGAGACAGAGTGAAGGATTTATTTTACTTTCCTTTTAACAGGAACATAACACATATATTATGTGATAGTCAGTGAAACACCTTTGTTCTTCTAATTTTATTTTGTTTTTGGGTTGTATAACTTAATTCTATTCTCTACACATTATTGGAGCGGCAGCCAAATTGCCTGAACTGCATTTGCTTTACAGCAACCACAAGTACCAGAAATCTGGTGGTTGATGACGATTTGACTTTTAGTAATCTTGTGAGCATTCTCTGTGACGTCTGTAGATGAGGAACAGAGGTTATCTATTACCTACTGGTATTGTGCTTTTTGCCTCTAGCAATAGAACAGAGAAGTAACCTTTCAGTGTAAGCCTGCCTGTGATAATAATGACATAACTGCTGAGACGTGATCTCCATAAAACAAAATGAGGCCTAGTGGCCTGTGTGAATTTTTTTAATTACCGTATATACTCGAGTATAAGCCGAGATTTTCAGCCCAAATTTTTGGGCTGAAAGTGCCCCTCTCGGCTTATACTCGAGTCATGGTCGGCGGCAGGGTCGGCGGGTGAGAGGACTGTCACATACTCACCTGCTCCCGACACTCCTAACGCTGTCCCAGCTTGTCACATGGTCTCCCGCGCTGCAGCTCTTCCTCTATTCAGCGGTCACGTGGTACCGCTCATTAAAGTAATGAATATGGACTCCACTCCGATAGGGGCGGAGCCGCATATTCATTACTGTAATGAGCGGTATCAGTGACCGCTCATTACAGGAAGAAGCTGCGGTACCATGGGACAGGCAGGGACAGCGTCAGGAGCGCCAGGAGCAGGTGAGTATTTCATATTCACCTGTCCGCGTTCCATCCGCCGGGCACCGCTCGTCTTCCCGTCCTCTTGCTGTGACTGCAGGTCAGAGGGCGCGATGACGTATTAATGTGCGTGCCGCCCTCTGCCTGAACAGTCAGTGCGGAGAGACGGGACGCTGAGGAGCAGTGGGCAACGACGAGAGGTGAGTATGTAATTTTTTTTTATTGCAGCAGCAGCATTACATGTGGCACATTGCTACAGTATATGGAGCGTCTATGGGGCCATAAAGAACTGCATGGAGCATTATATGGGTCATCTATGGGGCCATAACTTCATGGAGCATTATATGGGGCATCTATGGGGCCATAACTGCATGGAGCATTATATGGGGCATCTATGGGGCCATAACTGCATGGAGCATTATATGGGGCATCTATGGGGCCATAACTGCATGGAGCATTATATGGGGCATCTATGGGGCCATAAAGAACTGCATGGAGCATTATATGGGGCTCCTGATTCAATATGGATATTCAAAAACACTTAAGTTTTCCCAGTTTTTTGTTGCAAAATTAAGGGGGTCGGCTTATATTCGAGTATATACGGTACATATTAAAAACAAACAATTTTATAAAATATATTTAACATAAAAGCTTGACTTAAAGGCAATGTTAAAGACATTGTTTGCTACTATTATATTGATGATCTGTCCTTAAGAGATGTCATCAATGTTAGATAGGTGGAGGTCTGTCACCTGGCATTCCCAGAATTCAGCTGTTAACATCACCAGACTGATGTAATCCATATATGAAGTGGATAAGCGCAGATTGCACATGGTTTATCCACTGCTTCTGGCTTATGGCAGATCAGTTCATATTTTCTCTTTAATCCCGACAGTGGCCACTAAACAGATATGGAGATGTAAAGTATCTTGCTGTACACAGTTTAGATCTAACGGCCAATGGGGGTGAAACCAGCTGATTGGTGGAGATGTCACACTGATATGATAGTGATAATGCCAAGGTTTGACGACGGTATACAAAAGCCTTTATCAATGGAGTGGACAATGAAGGTCGATTCTAAATATTCTATTTGTTTTGCAGATTGGGGTTTATCATTCACCAGTACACAATCATTTGTATTGAAATGTTTAAGGTCATCAGTTTATTATCTTTATTGTTCCAAATGATCAAGTCATCAATATATCTTATGTATAGAGTGCGGTACTCAGACCAGAGGTTATCTTGACAGAAGAAAAATTTCACAAAAAGGCCCATATACAGATCGGCGAAACCTGGGGTGAATCACATTCCCATCGCGGTGCCCCGAGTCAGCCTGTATATAGTGCCTTTGAAGGTAAAGATGTTGTGGATTAAAATTAAAAATGTGAAATTAAATTTGATCTGAAAATGATAACCTATCCCAAGGGGAAAAATATTAATGTTGTGACTTTAAGGGTCCTTTCACATTGCGTTTTTTTTCTTTTCTTGCTCTCTACCTCCAATAGGAATATACAGCCAAAAATGATGGCTGACAGAACAATGTGACTCCATTTACATCATTGTAGTCAATAGCTACATCTGTGTATATGACTGAATCCTATTTTTCATGGGGGAGAAAAGGGGAAGCCAATGGGGGGAGGGGCCAATGAACGTGGGAAAAAATGCAATGTGAAAGGGCCATAATAGATGCATACATTAACTGGCTGAATCTTATTTTAACAAGAAGTCAGTGTTGGGCAAACTGCACCCCACAATAATGCCCATTAATCCTCTACTTTTATAACACTGGGGCTTTCAATCTAATTAATAACATTGAAAAGCTTTGTGCAATGCAGTAATTGCCAGCTGACAAGCTGCTAGAATCATTATTGATCACTGGATTTAAGTACCGTACATCAAACATATTACTATTCACAACTGCAAAAAATGGAGTGAAAATAGATGCATCATCCAAAAATATACATACGTAATCATATCTTCTGGCTCTTTATTGGACATCTGCACACTTGTCATGCACATTGGCCTGCCAACCTCCTTATCAAGATGCCGAAGTATGCTGTCTAATGCCTTGCGTACTTGAGGATAGTATACAGACATCCCTGCAACGACAAAGCAGTAATGTAAGCGTTTTATCAGTATAAAATACACAGACAGCAATAGTAATGAAACGAGAAGGTGGGGTGGTTGTCAAGACCAGATAGTGCCAATTAAGTGACATGAGCATTGAATTCCCTCGGTGCATAAAATGATAACAATAGTATTACATGATCCATATTATCACGCTGAATTTTTTAATATTGCAACCAGGAATATATTTCTAGAAGTTAGGGAAGGCTGTATCCCACAGCCGACGTGGAAGCTCAATTAATGCTTTTAAAATCACTGACAATAATAGGTCACTGATAATAAAGTAAGGGGGAAATGTATTTGTTTTTCTTGCAGGAATAAAATTTGATCATATGGGTTAAAATTTATGGTAAGAAACAAATGGGATTTAGAAGTCTTTATACATAGATAAAATGTCCCCTGGAAGAAGCGTGGCGAAACGGCCTTGTAGGGGTCTAGCTACAAGAACTGCAGACTCCTTCCTACTGATAATCAAATAGAAAAAAGCAGAGATGTTTACCTGCTGAAGCCTCCAAACAAATGCAATAGCAGGGCGCATCGGACCCGATTAATGATGGCAAAAACACAGGTGCAAAAAATACCGATGAAACAACCACTTTCAGTCCAGTGTTGGCTGTTTGGCATTAGTGCACAAAAAGATAAGAGATAATAGTCTGTATGTGGCATTGTTCACACAGGCAATGCAGAGCATCTGGTTTACAGCCTATTAGTAACGCACATACAGGTGGGCTGCCCAGTGCTACAAAATGCATGCTGTATGAATAGAGGCCTAGAGTTTACAGAGCCATCTTGGTCCGACTGCGCCCTGCAAGATAAAGTGCAAAAAAACCCACATATCAATGTATGTAAGGTACTAGTTTATATTGGGGCCTCAATACGTAAGCCGGCAACCCGCGTCAAGGGTCCTTACATTTTGCCAGTCCTACGCTAAACATTGAGTAAAAGCTCACAGACACAAAAAGAGGACTTAAAAATCCTCCAAAAATAGAAAAAAAATCAGAGAAAAAAGCAGAGATGCAATACCTTACATACATTGATATGTGTTTTTTTTTGCACTTTATCTTGCAGGGCGCAGTCGGACCAAGATGGCTCTGTAAACTGTAGGCCTCTGTTCACACAGCATGCATTTTGTAGCACCAGGCAGCCCGCCTGTATGTGCGTTAGTAATAGGCTGTAGACCAGATGCTCTGCATTGCCTGTGTGAACAATGCCACATACAGACTATTATCTCTTATCTTTTTGTGCACTAAGGGTACCGTCACACATTGAAATTTCCATCGCTACGACGTTACGATTCGTGACGTTCTAGCGATATCGTTACGATATCGCTGTGTCTGACACGCTACTGCGATCAGACACCCTGCTGAGAATCGTACGTCGTAGCAGATCGTATGGAACTTTCTTTCGTCGCTTGATCACCCGCTGACATCGCTGGATCGTTGTGTGTGACAGCGATCCAGCGATGTCTTCGCTTGTAACCAGGGTAAACATCGGGTAACTAAGCGCAGGGCCGCGCTTAGTAACCCGATGTTTACCCTGGTTACAAGCGTAAACGTAAAAAAACAAACCGTACATACTCACCCGTCTGCTTCCTGCTCTGAGTGCCGGCCGGAAAGTGAGAGCAGATCACAGCGGTGCTGCGCTCTGCTCACTGTACGGCTGCACTCAGAGCAGGAAGCAGACGGCAAGGGACCTGAAGGACACCGAAATGTGAGTATGTACGGTTTGTTTTTTTACGTTTACGCTTGTAACCAGGGTAAACATCGGGTTACTAAGCGCGGCCCTGCGCTTAGTTACCCGATGTTTACCCTGGTTACCCGGGGACTTCGGCATCGCTCCAGCGCCGTGATTGCAACGTGTGACCGCAGTCTACGACGCTGGAGCGATGATTATACGACGCTGCGACGTCACGAATCGTGCCGTCGCAGCGATGAAAATTTCAATGTGTGACGGTACCCTTATGCCAAACAGCCAATACTGGATTGAAAATGGTTGTTTCATCGGTATTTTTAGCACCTGTGTTGTTGCCATCATTAATCGGGTCCGATGCGCCCTGCTGGTGCATTTGTTTGGAGGCTTCAGCAGGTAATCATCTCTGCTTTTTTCTCTGTGATTTTTTTTCAATTTTTGGAGGATTTTTAAGTCCTCTTTTTGTGTCTGTGAGCTTCTTCCTACTGATAAGCTGAAAGTATGACCGCATTTTACACTATGCCCAAATACTGAACATATGCAGAAAGCTATACTCATTTAATCTCGCTGGTACATTCAGCTATAGGCTCCTATATTAGGAATAGGACTTATTTCATATTGGCACTTGCACTTTAGCCTGGCTTCTATGGGTGAATTCAATTATCTGCATAAACATGGCGATTTAGTTATACATGCTCATGTAAGTTTATGGAAGGCATTCCCTGATTATCTCAATTTTAATGTTATCTAATATATAATTGCCTAGAATACTACTTCCTGCAATTTGTGCCAACTTCCGTGGCTTTGTCCGGAGCTAATGTCCGGAGCTAATGTCCGGAGCTAATGTCCGGAGATAAGTGACGTCACCAGTGTCCTACACCCAGGCAGAGCACAGGGGCCCCAGGCAGCATATGGGGCCCCAGGCAGCATATGGGGCCCCAGGCAGAGCACAGTGGCCCCAGGCAGAGCACAGGGGCCCCAGGCAGCATATGGGGCCCCAGGCAGAGCACAGTGGTCCCAGGCAGAGCACAGGGGCCCCAGGCAGCCTATGGGGCCCCAGGCAGAGCACAGTGGCCCCAGGCAGAGCACAGGGGCCCCAGGCAGCATATGGGGCCCCAGGCAGAGCACAGGGGCCCCAGGCAGAGCACAGGGGCCCCAGGCAGAACATGGGGCCCCAGGCAGAGCACAGGGGCCCCAGGCAGAGCACAGGGGCCCCAGGCAGAGCACAGGGGCCCCAGGCAGAGCACAGGGGCCCCAGGCAGCATATGGGGCCCCAGGCAGCATATGGGGCCCCAGGCAGAGCACAGGGGCCCCAGGCAGCATATGGGGCCCCAGGCAGAGCACAGGGGCCCCAGGCAGAACATGGGGCCCCAGGCAGAGCACAGGGGCCCCAGGCAGAGCACAGGGGCCCCAAGCAGAGCACAGGGGCCCCAGGCAGCATATGGGGCCCCAGGCAGCATATGGGGCCCCAGGCAGAGCACAGTGGCCCCAGGCAGCATATGGGGCCCCAGGCAGAGCACAGGGGCCCCAGGCAGCATATGGGGCCCCAGGCAGCATATGGGGCCCCAGGCAGAGCACAGGGGCCCCAGGCAGCATATGGGGCCCCAGGCAGAGCACAGGGGCCCCAGGCAGACCACAGGGGCCCCAGGCAGACCACAGGGGCCCCAGGCAGAACACAGGGGCCCCAGGCAGAACATGGGGCCCCAGGCAGAGCACAGGGGCCCCAGGCAGAGCACAGGGGCCCCAGGCAGCATATGGGGCCCCAGGCAGCATATGGGGCCCCAGGCAGAGCACAGTGGCCCCAGGCAGCATATGGGGCCTCAGGCAGAGCACAGTGGCCCCAGGCAGAGCACAGGGGCCCCAAGCAGCATATGGGGCCCCAGGCAGAGCACAGTGGTCCCAGGCAGAGCACAGGGGCCCCAGGCAGCTTATGGGGCCCCAGGCAGAGCACAGTGGCCCCAGGCAGAACATGGGGCCCCAGGCAGAGCACAGTGGCCTCAGGCAGAGCACAGGGGCCCCAGGCAGAACATGGGGCCCCAGGCAGAACATGGGGCCCCAGGCAGAGCACAGGGGCCCCAGGCAGAGCACAGGGGCCCCAGGCAGCATATGGGGCCCCAGGCAGAGCACAGTGGCCCCAGGCAGAGCACACACCAAATCGGAGGCCGAGGGGCCCCGCCAACCAAATCGGAGGCCGAGGGGCCCCGCCAACCAAATTGGAGGCCGAGGAGCCCCGCCCCGCCCACCAAATCGAAGGCCGAGCGGCCCCGCCCACCAAAGGGAGGCCGAGGGGCCCGGCCCCGCCCACCAAAGCGGAGGCCGAGGGGCCCCGACCACCACATCGGAGGCCGAGGGGCCCCGACCACCACATCGGAGGCCGAGGGTCCCCGCACACCAAATCGGAGGCAGAGGGACCCCGCCCACCAAATCGGAGGCCGAGGGGCCCCGCCCACCAAAGCGGAGGCCGAGGGTCCCCGCCCACCAAATCGGAGGCCGAGGGTCCCCGCCCACCAAATCGGAGGCCGAGGGGCTTCGCCAACCAAATCAAAGGCCGAGGAGCCCCGCCCACCAAATCGAAGGCCGAGCGGCCCCGCCCACCAAAGCGGAGGCCGAGGGGCCTGGCCCCGCCCACCAAAGCGGAGGCCGAGGGGCCCCGCCCACCACATCGGAGGCCGAGGGTCCCCGCCCACCAAATCGGAGGCCGAGGGTCCCCGCCCACCAAATCGGAGGCCGAGGGTCCCCGCCTACCAAATCGGAGGCCGAGGGTCCCCGCCCACCAAATCGGAGGCCGAGGGTCCCCGCCCACCAAATCGGAGGCCGAGGGTCCCCGCCCACCAAATCGGAGGCCGAGGGTCCCCGCCCACCAAATCGGAGGCCGAGGGTCCCCGCCCACCAAATCGGAGGCCGAGGGTCCCCGCCCACCAAATCGGAGGCCGAGGGTCCACACCATCCAAATCGGAGGCCGAGGGGCCCCGCCCACCAAATCGGAGGCCGAGGGTCCCCGCCCACCAAAGCGGAGGCCGAGGGGCCTGGCCCCGCCCACCAAAGCGGAGGCCAAGGGGCCCCGCCCACCACATCGGAGGCCGAGGGGCCCCGCCCACCAAATCGGAGGCCGAGGGGCCTCGCCCACCAAATCGGAGGCTGAGGGGCCCGGCCCCGCCCACCAAAGCGGAGGCCGAGGGGCCCCGACCACCACATCGGAGGCCGAGGGGCCCCGCCCACCAAATCGGAGGCCGAGGGGCCCCGCCCACCAAATCGGAGGCCGAGGGTCCCAGCCCACCAAATCGGAGGCCAGGGGGCCCCCGCCCACCAAATCGGAGGCCGAGGGTCCCCGCCCACCAAATCGGAGGCCGAGGGTCCCCGCCTACCAAATCGGAGGCTGAGGGTCCCCGCCCACCAAATCGGAGGCCGAGGGGCCCCGCCCACCAAATCGGAGGCCGAGGGGCCCCGCCCACCAAATCGGAGGCCGGGGGTCCCCGCCCACCAAATCGGAGGCCGAGGGTCCCCGCCCACCACATTGGAGGCCGAGGGTCCCCGCCCACCAAATCGGAGGCCGAGGGTCCCCGCCCACCAAATCGGAGGCCGAGGGTCCCCGCCCACCAAATCGGAGGCCGAGGGTCCACACCATCCAAATCGGAGGCCGAGGGGCCCCGCCCACCAAATCGGAGGCCGAGGATCCCCGCCCACCAAATCGGAGGCCGAGGGTCCCCGCCCACCAAATCGGAGGCCGAGGGTCCCCGCCCACCAAATCGGAGGCCGAGGGTCCACACCATCCAAATCGGAGGCCGAGGGGCCCCGCCCACCAAATCGGAGGCCGAGGGTCCCCGCCCACCAAATTGGAGGCCGAGGGTCCCCGCCCACCAAATCGGAGGCCGAGGGTCCCCGCCCACCAAATCGGAGGCCGAGGGTCCACACCATCCAAATCGGAGGCCGAGGGTCCCCGCCCACCAAATCGGAGGACGAGGGGCCCCACCTGTGAAAATTTTACTGTGAAAATACCTGATGGGCACACAAGTATGCGCCAGTATGGGTACTAAGAGATTTTCCACATAATAATGAAACATTTTAAAATGTCATAGAACATACCAATATACATAGTTATTGATACATATTATTTATTATTTACATTATTGTTCTTAAGCAAAGAACCGTTGTTGTGGCATTTGCCACAACACGCAAAGTTGTTGTCTGATGTCTTTCATCACTCCCCTCATAAGCATGTTCATGGATCCTGTGTAACTGTACCTTAAATAACAAGAA
Source organism: Ranitomeya variabilis (assembly GCF_051348905.1). Classification (NCBI taxonomy): domain Eukaryota; kingdom Metazoa; phylum Chordata; class Amphibia; order Anura; family Dendrobatidae; genus Ranitomeya; species Ranitomeya variabilis. The sequence continues at coordinate 1,052,475,921 of NC_135232.1, read as the reverse complement.
TTGTCAAGAGCTGGTGAGTGCAGCCATTTTTTGTTCTTTCTTACTATTATTTATTAATTGTATTATTCTTACATTTGAATAAATAAAGTATATATGGATTCTAGACTCCCGATTCTTTAGAATCGGGCTGCCATCTAGTTTTTAATATTAAAATTATATTCTTATAACATGACCTGGGGTTATTCCTCCAGCTAGTGTTTGGATATTAGAATTCTGAAGTGGTATGCTCTTTAGGATTGTCGTGACAAGAGTGGTAAATGATACAACTGGGCCACAGCTTTGGTGTTCTGGTATCGGTCAGTGAGTTCCCCTGGCGGTCGTATCAGAGACCAACATCAATATACATGTATAGACCCTGGTCTGGTTGTAATGTTGGCACACTATGGCACCTGGACCAGAGCTCTGCAAGCGGCCTACGATTAATCAGAAGAGGATGCCGACAGACAGAAGGAACTTCGCAGAGTTCTGGTCCAGCTGCCACAGAGTACCAACATGGCTGACGGACCAAGGCCCTACAACTCTTGTTACTGAACTCTAGTAAGTTAGCAATGGGAAATAATCAAAAAAAGGACATGAATCTGTCAGAATGGGATTATTTTCTGGCAAAAAAAAAAAAAAAAAAAAACACACTGAGGAAAAGTTATTAGTATAGTTACTGACACATCATCACCGTCATGGGAATTATTAAGTTGCTCTTGGGATAAAGAAACCTATTTAATAGGCAATTGTGCAATTACTAGCACTGTGTACTGAGCACTCTCTCTTCTGGGGCCCGAACATTTGCAATGGCGGTTTTGCTGTGAAGTATGAACATAGGCCATATAGGCGCAGTGCTGTTGTGTATGACCCATGTACGGTAAATTTCGCCGTTACCGCAGACAAGGTGCACAAACCTATGACTTTGGCCTCTTCATCTGTGAGGGTTTTATTCAGAAAGATTTTCTTTACACGTAATGTATTTCCTGAGGGGAGGACGACTCCAGTTGTTGGCATAGGGGGCTCGCCGTCTTTTTGCTGCAAGCTGTCGGCTATGACGAGGAAGACTCTGAGCCCTATATTCATTCTCTGCAAGACACAGACAACCAATGTAAGCGCATGTAGAGTGCTGACACAAAGGGCCATTCATGGCTGCCACACCTGTGAGAACAGCAGGTAATCATTCATGGCTATGCTAGGTCACCAAATACCCGTGCGCTACCCACACCCAGCACAGACCAAGCAGAATGTATCAGCCCCGAGGCTGGAGCCATCTTGATACTATTTTCATGTACTGATATAGTGCCAGCACATACAGTGACACAGTGGAGTAATGTCATTTTCCCGCCATTAATTCAGTGCATCCCCTTTTTTTCTTTTGTCGGAATCCCTATAAAACAGGTTTCAGAAAGAATCCGTGATGGAGGTATAGACTACACTGACCCAAACTGAGTCTTTTCAGACGGACATGTAGTCTACTAAGCTTTAGTGCCCATCTAAAAAGACCAACATTGTTGGGAAAAAGCATGAACCGAGTCCATGTCACTGCAGTATACGTCTCTATCAGAGATTACATCTCTACTGTATTTTGGAAATAATTGTAGACTGGAATATTTGGGGAGAACCCGGACAAAAAGAAGAATACTGAAATGCCAAGCATGACGTGCCAGAACTCTAGTGTCACAAGTTACTCATATTAATGTTTGAGTCAGGATGTCACCTCTAGGTTTTCTTATTCAGCCATTTAGTGAAAAAAAAAAGTTGTCCAGTGAAAACAAATGACGGTATCACCTATCCACAGGATCAGGATAGTTTGTTTACCAGTGGGGTACAACTGCTGGAAATGAGCAGAACTGGGAACTTTTCTTCCGGTTAGAACTTGGCTTTATCAAGCAGCCCAATAGAGAATGAATAGAGAGGGTCAACCTTCTGCTGCGCCCATTTGTGCACTTTATAACAGGGGTAAAAGTTAATCCGTTTGGGATAGCAATTTGCCAACCAACCATAGTCTGGTGACTGATCGGTACACTGACACCACTGTAACCATTGTTTAATTCCATAATCCCAGTTACAGTTGTTCCACTTGGCTGTACTTGGCGGTTAACAATGGGCGAAGGAAGAACGATCCTTCAGGGAATATTCTTTCAATGAAAGATCGTTTGTGGATGAAAAATCTGATCTGCTTGTAAGATCTTTTCCGCTCCATAAATGAAAACAAGGTCAACGTTATTTTAGACGACAGTTATCTGTAATCAGACGCCTGATACAATTTTTCATTCTTAAAGGGGCTGTCCAGCCTTGGGGTACAAGTCTGCAGACACTCTATATGACAGAAGACTTGAGAATCCTCAAATTACGCCAATGCGTTGATTCTCTAGTGCCGTTACCAGGCACGCGGCCGCAGGGATGCGATTTGCATACATGCGGTTACGGGATGACCAGATATGCGTAGCCTCGCTCAATGCAAGTGTACTAGGCAAGTCTAGTGGAAATGTGGCAGGAAGTATGCAGATCACTAACTTGCACGCTCCTGGCGCAGACACTGGAGAATCCTCACAGCACACAGTGTGCATGATTTGAAGATTCTCAAGTCTGCAGTCACATACCGTGACTGTAGACTTGTAGCCTAAGGCTGGACAACCCCTTAAAGTTTTACTCATTTTTTCCACACTAAAGTCCAATGTCTCTGGGCACTTGCAGCTGACATGTACTGTAGCAGGATTATATGGAGTACACAAGCCTCACTTGTCTTTACCTCTGGGTTGATCGTAAATGTTTTAGATGATTTTCCAACACTCAGGAGGTCAAATATTATTTCTTTCATTGCAAAATCTAAGCGTTCCTATAAAAAAATTAACAGATATGAATTACATCAAGTATACAACTGGTAAATGAAAAAAATAATTTACATGCAAATCAACAAGATATATATATTTATTACACACACATCATTGATCATTATCAACTAATTAAATACACTATTAAATATGTAAATTACACCTAAAAAAATAATGGAAAATTATTTTTGCATAAAAATAGTTAAAAAAAAAAATGTTATATACACTACGGTTCCAAAGTTTAGGGTCACCCAGACAATTTTGTGCTTTCCATGAAAGCTCATACTTTTATTAATCAAATGAGTTGCCAAATGAATTGAAAATCTAGTCCAGACATTGACAAGGTTAGAAAAAAAAACCTTTTATTTGAAATAATAATTTTCCTTCAAACTTTGCTTTCGTCAAAGAATACTCCCTTTGCAGCAATTACAGCATTGCAGACCTTTTGCATTCTAGCAGTTAATTTGCTGAGGTAATCTGGAGAAATTTCACCCCATGCTTCCAGAAGCCCCTCCGACAAGTTGGTTTGGCTTGATGGGCACTTTTTAGGTACCATACGGTCAAGCTGTTCCCACAACAGCTCAATGGGGTTGAGATCTGGTGACTGCGCTGGCCAATCCATTATAGACAGCTGCCCGCTTCTTCCCTAAATATTTCTTGCATAATTTGGAGGTGTGCTTTGGGTCACTGTCCTGTTGTAGGATGAAATTGGCTCCAATCAAGCGCTGTCCACAGAGTATGGCATGGCATTGCAAAATGGAGTGATAGCCTTCCTTATTCAATATCCCTTTTACCTTGTACAAATCTCCCACTTTATCAGCACCAAAGCAAACCCCAGACCATCACATTACCTCCACCATGCTTGACAGGTGGCGTCAGGCTCTCTTCCAGCATCTTTTCATGTCACAATCTTTCTTCTGTGTTATCCAAACACCTCAAACTTGGATTCAACTGTCCATAACACTTTTTACCAATCTTCCTCTGTCCAATGTCTGTGTTCTTTTGCGCATATAAATTTTTTCCTTTTATTAGCCAGTCTCAGATATGGCTTTTTCTTTGCCACTCTGCCCTGAAGGCCAGCATCCCGGAGTCGTCTCTTCACTGTAGACGTTGACACTGGCGTTTTGCGTGTACTATTTAATGAAGCTGCCAGTTTCAGTGGAAAAAACTGTGATTTTCTTTCAAAAATAAGGAAGTTTTTAGGTGACCCTACACTTTGGAATGGTAGTATATATATATATATATATATATATATATATATATATATATATATATATATATATATATATATATATATATATATATATATATATATATATATATATATATATATTTATATTTATTAATGAGGGCTGCCAGGTTAGGACCCCACCTTTTCTAAGGATGGATCAGTCTCATCAGTGACATGGTTATATTTGTCTCATACTTGGCCTCTAATATTTTTTTTTTATTAATGCTTTTCAACATCTTAACAATAATCTCATTTTTACATGCTCGTTTATAGGGTTGTCTAGGGAGTATATACTTTTATTCATTACAAAATGCTCAAATCTGGGTTTATATGTTTGGAAAAACTCATTCTGATGCTCTTGTTCCATGCTGGCTGGTCTCTTGCCAGTTAATACATCCTTCTGCAAAGATGACATCCAGGCACAGAGATATATCACCACTGCATCTAATCACTGGCTGCAGCGGTGAACAGCTACAGTAAGTGATAAGCTGAGACAGATCAGCCTTATAATAATATGATCAAACCCCACCCCCAAATAACCCCTTTAAAAAAAAATCCTGCTTTGGAAAGGATCACACGATATACTGCTGTATTTAATGAACTAATTGAGGGTGGCAAACTCGGCAGAAGTGCCCCATGCCCCGCAGTATGACCACACGACCTTCTCACCAACTTACCTGAGCAATGAACTGAATGATCTTGACAAATATATTAAGAGGTGTATCGCGGGGCACTACACTACGTGAGCCTTTGGGGAAAAGTGCGGATACGATGCTCATAAGGCGGCTGGAAAAAGAATAATAACAAACATGAAAAAATTATCTGGCCAAACTTTACAGCAATATCTTATATTACATATATGCTATGTTACATATATTCTCTCTGGCATCGACTGGTGAAAGGTAGAAATTACTACAACCATAAGACGAGATAAAATAAATGCAGTGGGAACACAAGAAAAATATATAAAAAAAGGTATAAAGAGGAAACTAATAATACAGCAGGGCTTCCAAAGAGTGGTTCATTACACATACATTGCTCCGAGACTCGAGGTTTTCCTTCTGTGCTTAACAATGCAGATGATTTTAGTGGCAGCCACATACTGATACTAATTAGGATTATTTCTAGAAGTGATTACACCCTTGGCAGTGAGGACAGCATTAAAGGGACTGTCAGCACAGAATGACTGTTCAAACTAAGCACAGGAGCTAGGTGCATAATTTATGCGCATATTACCACCCACTTGCTTTCCTGCCATCTTTGCCCTAATCTATTTTGACTGAAAGCTTGGCTTTATAGAGCCAGAGAAGGGAGGAGATATATGGAAAACTGCACTTAAATGTTTTGCCACCCCGAGAGTGCACCAAGCGCCTGTGCTTAGTTTGTACAGTCATTCTGTGCTGACAGAGTCCCTTTCAATCCTAAAACAACCACAAATCTAAAATTCAGCTGCTGCGGGCACTCCTACGCCATGGGCCGTGGTCACTCACCTTTGTGTTACAGTGTTGCTTTCACATTTTATCCTAATAACATAAACCCACAATAATCTATACAGAGATTCCAGTGCAACTCGAGACATTTTAGGGTCCTTATTCTGAAAGAAAGAAAATTAAGATGAATGGTCTGTGGCGCCTAAGTGTAAAAAAATACTCAATGGACATTTCATTAATAGCACAATGTTCAATATATATAGTACAAATAAAGGCATGTTAAGGCAGGATACATTGGGTAAGAATTAAGTAGTATCAAAGCTCAAATTGACCCCAGAAAGTGGAATACCTGGCATGTGCTGGGAACAAGGGATGTTAATATTCGTGTAGCACTGATGCTATGAGGGGCATACTGCTGTGACTGGAGTTACCCAATCTCTAGCTTGCGGTCCACAATCCTGATACAGCCAGTATAGGCTTATAGTAAGAGCAGGTTATCAGAGCTAATAGCAAATATGACAAATATCACTGTGTGGCGGGTGTACCAACTGTGTATAAGCGCTATACTGGGAGATCGATGTTCCCTCCAAGGGGATTATCCTACCCGAGAAGCCTAAAAGGAACCTGTTGTACACATGGAAGTGGGTAGCCACTTTCCCTTTTCTCATGACTAGTAGGTAGATAGAAATTCTACAAAGAAAAAAAAAAAAGGAATAATTTTTATTGAGAGGATAAGTGCCTACACCGTTATACCACTACTTCCACGTGTAATACGGTGCTCGTAGAGTCCTTTAAAAGTAGAAATAAATACACACAGAACATGAATATATGCCACCAAGCATAGAAATTACACAATGAAATTACCAGACTTCAAACCAGAAAAGGTAGAGAAGCTGTTTACAGAGGATTATTAATACGAGATATAACCTGTACATAAGCATTCGACACTGGTTCATTTATAAGGTAATAAGCCCCAGCTTGTGAGATCCAGAATATATACAGAGGAAAGTGTATGAGTGGTGAGATTATACAGTAATACCGGTCAGCCGGCTCACTCCCCACACATGTGATACACAGGTAATGGCACCGGTCAGCCAGCCCGCTCCCCACGCATGTGGTACATATATGATAGAACCAGCCAGCAGGCCCGCTCTCCACGCAGATGTTACATATGTGATGGAACTAGACAGCAGGCCCGCTCTCCACGCATGTGGTACATATATGCTAGAACCAGCCAGCAGGCCCGCTCTCCACGCAGATGTTACATATGTGATGGAACTAGACAGCCGGACCGCTCTCCACGCATGTGGTACATATATGCTAGAACCAGCCAGCAGGCCCGCTCTCCACGCAGATGTTACATATGTGATGGAACTAGACAGCAGGCCCGCTCTCCACGCATGTGGTATATATATGACAGAACCAGCCAGCAGGCCCGCTCTCCACGCATGTGGTATATATATGATAGAACCAGCCAGCAGGCCCGCTCTCCACGCATGTGGTATATATATGATAGAACCAGCCAGCAGGCCCGCTCTCCACGCATGTGGTATATATATATGATAGAACCAGTCAGCAGGCCCGCTCTCCACGCATGTGGTACATATATGCTAGAACCAGCCAGCAGGCCCGCTCTCCACGCATGTGGTACATATATGATAGAACCAGCCAGCAGGCCCGCTCTCCACGCAAGTGGTACATATATGATAGAACCAGCCAGCAGGCCCGCTCTCCACACATGTGGTACATATATGCTAGAACCAGCCAGCAGGCCCGCTCTCCATGCATGTGGTATATATATATATATATATATATATGATAGAACCAGCCAGCAGGCCCGCTCTCCACGCATGTGGTATATATATATGATAGAACCAGCCAGCAGGCCCGCTCTCCATGCATGTGGTATATATATATATATATATATATATGATAGAACCAGCCAGCAGGCCCGCTCTCCACGCATGTGGTATATATATATGATAGAACCAGTCAGCAGGCCCGCTCTCCACGCAAGTGGTACATATATGATAGAACCAGCCAGCAGGCCCGCTCTCCACACATGTGGTACATATATGCTAGAACCAGCCAGCAGGCCCGCTCTCCACACATGTGGTACATATGTGATGGAACTAGACAGCAGGCCCGCTCTCCACGCATGTGTTACATATGTGATGGAACCAGTCAGCAGGCCCGCTACACAAGTAAGTGGTACATATGTGATGGAACCAGTCAGCAGGCCTGCTCCCCATGCATATGGTACAACTTCATTGAGGTAAAAATGTGTTTGGGGAAAATAAAAGTAGGAATGACACCTTACACCATCTCTGCATCACACAACAAAATGAAATGGTATTGACAGTGGTTACACGTGTCCTGGCATAAATTCTCTCTAATCCAGCATTTCCCGACATGTACGGCCCGGGATGCTTAACAGAAAAAAACATAATATATGGAATTAGGACAAATTGTCTAATTTAAAAAGGTTGTCTTGTGAAAACAAGTTGTCAGCCATCCACATGTGGTAACTTGGTGATAAACAGGCCGCCACGGTTGTCAGATAGGGGACCTTTTCTCCCTGTTAGGATGAAGCGCCAATCATTCCCTATGGCTAAGCCAAGTGCTGCGATGTGACTTCCTGACAGCCCCATAGAGTGGGAATGGAGCTGCGGTCAGGAATCTCCTGGGCCATTTTGTAATGCAGATAAATGTTCACTGTCGGGGATTAACACTCCCCGATCTGCCGATTACTGCGGGTCCCAACGGTAGGACATCCACGGATCGGCAGGTTATCGCCTATTTTCTGATCAGGTGATAACTTGTACCCACTGGACAACCCCTTTAATGCAATTTAAGAAGCGTTGAGCATGGACACACCTAGATGCACATGAGTGGAGAAGACAACATAAAATAACATGGAAAAAAACAAAGTAAAGCAAAAAGTATACAAAATTACTGAACTTTTTACTTCTATTTCAAGTGGAAAATTATGATCAAAGGTGGAATTTCACTCTACTAATCCTAACTATTCAGCTTTGGAAGTTGGGCAATGAAGCGTTGGTGGTTTTCTTAACGTACAATGGAGAGATCTGTTCTAGCTTTAGTTAAACAAAAAGTAAGGGTAAACTGCAATTAAAATGCTGAATGCAAATGCGTCCTAACATACCATTATATAAACTGCACTAATAATCAGCACTTCTTTAGAAATGCCGAGGCGGTCACAGATTGCTTAGGATTTTTAGAGCAATTATTTCTCCAGTATGAGGGAAGATCACAGCCACACACTGATTCCATGTTGGATCCTCATTTTCCTATTTCCAGCCTGGGTCATTCCTAGCACTCTATAGGTGAAACGTATACGTCATCTATCAGTATCAGTCATTACGCCTCTGGTGAGGGGCTACCCTTATCGATATGACATGCACAGCCGCGACCTAAAGAGAACAGGGCCAGAACATACTGGACTCCCACACTGCCCCATATAAATCCTAGAAAGGAATATGGTTTAGAAAGCACTTGTCTTCTTATATCTATGGATTATCTTTCCGTTCTATCAACTTTGGAGCTTTAAAAAGATTTCAAGTGAAAAGATGAAAACTGAAGATCCCAGAAAGCCATGAAAAATAAAAAATGTCAGCATTGCATTCTGAGGATTACATGCACCATTGTAGCCATTTTTTCCTTTACCTGATTAATCTAAAATGAAAAATATGGCAACTCGGAAAAAAAGTCATTTATTAGAAATATTCTAAGGTTTCTTGTACACAGCTTCATTGTTAAGATCCAACAAATCTGGCCCTGCAGCCATCAGTTACTGCTTTCTTTGTCCCCTACATTCTACAGGTTTATTAATAAAGAGGTAAGTATAAAGGGAAGGGTGACTCCAGGATCAGACTACAGAAGGTTTCATGGTAGTCTGTTACCAAGACGACACAGATTTGCATAGGAGCAGTAAGCACAAACTGGTTGGAACAATACAAAAAGACCATTTACAAAGTTGGTTTATTTTTCATTTTACAGAAACTGGTCCTATAAAAAATGGTGGCAATGGAGTAGACATCCTTTATTCATTTTTTTTCCTTGTCTAAACCATGTCCTAAAATTCCAGCAGAAGATGAGGCTTGGACAGAAGACCCTACTGAAGGTCTCCTGCTCTCTTGTCCACCGATACACAGCTCCGTGGGGCAGACATGAACTCACCTGAAGAGTTTCTATTTGCTTTCTGATACTGTTGTTAGATGGCATCTAAATAAAGCAACGTGAGACAGCAAAACAAACATGAGAATGGAGCCACATGCATGTTAGATGAAAAAGCACAACACGAACAGCACAAAACTAAAAGAAGCCGGGAGGAGAATGAACCTATCGTCTCTATGTATTAGAGGGGTTATCCCAGGAATCTTTTCCCCCAAGTTTTGTCATCTATACAATGAATATGATTTGCATTGCTTGAACAACCCCTATAAAAAGGAACTTACACACGGAATTCTCCCTTTAAATAAAATAATCTGAGGGCAGATTCTCATGCAGATCAGAGTCCGGCCCACAATCCTGAACAGCTCATTTATATATAAGAAAAAATTGGGATTTCTCTGGAATAAGACATTGGATCACAGATATCCATGTATCATTGTATTCAGCTTCCTATGACATGGATACCTATACGGATGGCTTAGAATGGTTGATTCTACTTATTAAAACAGTTTCCCTAGCAGTAAACATTAATGTAATACTCTTCTAGTGATAAGTGGGGGTCCCAATGGTGGGGCCCCTATAAATCCCACATTAAGTGATTAATGTCTTTTCTGGAACAATGCCTTTAACTGTAGGTTGCAATAAAGCAAAATCTAAATGTTAAAGCTTACTGGTCAGTTTCTGCAATAGACTACAGAGCTCTATTCCCGTAATCTAGTAAGGTCTTTGCTGTCTCAGAAGAACGTTTGGCGATGTGCCAACACTAGTGCCTTTCGCTAATTCCGCATCACTGGTCCAGTGGGGCGCTCCTTCAGAGACTAGTCCAGCATCAGATTCTGTACTCACGCCCCCTCGGAAGGGACTGAGGTCCTCGCCACTGCTCAGCAGAGCAGGACTTGCCATCACTGCGCCCCTCTATGCATGCGCCAGGAACATTGCGGTGCCGAGTCCTGCTCGGCCGACCAGTGGTGAGAACATCATTCTCTTCTAAGGGAGCATGATCGCAGTAGCTGACCCTGGACTAGTCCTAGGGAAGAGATGCACGTTCTAACTAGTCCAAGGTAAATCTGTACACAAAAGCCACACTGTTATAAGTTTCTTAGGCACATGGGGCAGCAAAAACATTCTAAAGATGCAGGAATAGGGCTCTAAAGAGAATTTGTGGCGCTTTGAGGGACTATGGGACCTTTAACTTATTGGTAAACCTCAACTCACCATATTTAATGACTGCAGTATTAGCACTTTCCTAATCTATTTCTCTTTATGTGCATGCAGACCGTGAGCATGGACTTGTAGGCCCCAAATACAGTCATATACAAGAGGCCTACATCTGATCTCTCTCACAATATTGGGTAATCCCAATATTACAGTGGGGCTGTGGTATACAAAGAAAATACGCTCACGGTAAGAGCCACTTAGGACAACCGATATTTAGGTGCAATGTATATTGAATACATGGAGCAACAGCATGTTCCTCCAGCACCAGTGCTAGAGCACATACACACCTCAACATTAAGTCATCATGCACATGGCAAAGTTGTCAGTCCTTGTGCCAACATCTGGTGCCAGTTTTCTCCCTTACAAGCCAAGCTTCTGGGGAGAATACCACATGATGGAACATGTCACCAGTATTCCCTCGTTCCCGGACCAGACACATTTGTGCAGACACTGCTTTATAGGTCTGTACAACAGTCATCCATGATACAGCTGTGTGCATGATTCCTTAGGTTCTTATTAGAGGCTTACCATTGCTATGATCTAAGAGACGAAAAAGCTATAGGATTACATAAATCATTATTTAATATGTATTAAAACTAATGTTCAGGGTCACATGCCTTACAAATTTTTTTTGGCTCGCATATAAACATTACACTAGTTGTAATATTGAAAGTATGATTTTTCTCAGACTTTATAGAGGGAGTACAGCAAGCGATAAGTGAAATTACTATTAGCACAAACGGCAAAGTAAATGCAAATTTGCCTTATTAAGAAAAAAAAAGCAGCGTATTTCAGACATAAGGATGAGACGTGGGAATGAAAAAGAAAATCAATTCAGTGTGAACGGAATGTTAAGCAGTGAAGGAAAAACACAGGAAGGAAATATGATATGAGCCGGCCATGAATCAGACATGCAGCTAATGATCAGGTGCAGAGTCCTTCTCAGAGTTCATTAAATCTACATCATTATGAGTAGAAAGCAATAGTGTCAGAGGAATATATGGTAAGATATGTCATACAACATTCAAGAGGACTATGGTCAACACAGTAATAGGAAGAGCAATACATTTAGGTCAACCGCCACTACGAAGAAAGTCAAGTCCAACCCAACAGGAAGAAAGAAGCGGTAAATACCAGGATTCAATCAGGAAAAGATTGACATGACAATGTAATTGATTGATTAGTTCCAAAGATGAGCGAAGAAAGTCAGAATAAAACAAAGAGGAATATTAGGGTAATAAACCGATCTTTATTCAATCGCTGCAGTGTCCTCATCACCGATGGTGGACGGGCACCTACCTTCAGATGTGACAGACAGTTCTGTAAGAAGATGTGCCAATTATTGAGGAAAAACTGCTTCTGGCTGACACACAACAAGCACGTGATCAGGGGATATAATGCCTGGAAAAAAGAAATCAGCAGTGTCAGAGATCTTTAGGATACATTCATACTGAGCTTCTTCATGTAGATTTTGTAGTAGAAGCGATTAGAAAAAAAAGCACACAAAAACATTTCAGATACTAAACTCTTCCTAGTCATGTCAATGGAAACCCAACACTACTATTCATACAGCGAGTTTTTTTTGTTTCGTGTTTTTTTCAGATGAGGTTTTGAAACGAGAATGCTGACACAGCACCAAACCCGATCATTGAGAGAACTGATCTCTCGACTTGTGCCCCACACTGATCTAGGTGATTGGTGCAGGGCAGGAGACAAACGCTACTGGGACCTGCATTCCTGAGAAGATAAAGGACCTTCCACCTGACTAGCTCCAGGACTAGAGCGGTGTCTATAAATGTTCATGTAGCAGAGATGTGTGTGTTCACATGTGCATATGTCGCATAGCTGTGTGTATGTAAATGTAGCAGAGCTGTGTGTGCACAAACTGAAGAGAAACACCAACATTAAAATCTATCACCTCACTCAACTAACCGACAGTAAAAAAAAAAAAAGTGATAATGACCCCTCCACTTTACACCGCCAGGGAAGTTCCTCATTTCTGCTGTCTAAACGTAGCCTGTATCCTATAGTCCGGAAATTACAGCAGACACTGCCTGAAAAACTGCATGGCTACCAGACAAGGATTTCTCTTGAAAAACATTTTGGAATTTTCTGCCTCAAAAACGGTGCAAACATACCACCACAAGTCTTGAATGTATTGTGACTTTGTTTTTCTTAGCATAGATGTCATGACAACATTGATTACTGTGTGCACGTCTGTTATTTAGGATACGGATTAGGACTGGGTACACAATATACTTTCATTACCCAAGTGCTTGATTAGTATCAAGTGAATTAGTGTTATACATGTAAGGGCCCTCTTCATTTTCAGTACAATACAAGTATAATCAGCAACCATAGCACGTTACTTGTTTATTCTAATGCCATTTTTACTTTTGGAAGGATAGCAATTAAAAATGAGCGAAAAAATTTGCACAGATCTGGTCCAGGGCCACATCAGTTGTGGAACAGCTGGGCAGTCAAGGACTGCCAACATGATCAATGAACCCGAGTCCTGTGAATGGATTTGCACATTTCTAACAGCAATACAATTTGTCTCTACAGTGCATGCAATGGCATACTGTGCGCAAGTGCCCCCATCACCTGATGTACTGAACACATGCGCCCTCGCCACCCTGTGTACTGAGCGCATGCGTCCTCATCGCCCCGGTGTACTAAGCGCATGCACCCCCGTCTAGTGTACTGAGTGCATGCAACCTCGCCGCCCTGTGTACTGAGTGCAAGCGCCTTCATCGCCCGGTGTACAAAGCGCATGCACCCTCGTCGCCTGGTGTACTGAGTGCATGTGCCCTTGTCGCCCATTGTAATGAGTGCATGCGCCCTTGTCGCCTGGTGTACTGAGTGCATGTGCCCTCATCGCCCATTGTAATGAGTGCATGCGCCCTTGTCGCCCGGTGTACTGAGTGCATGCGCCCTTGTCGCCGGGTGTACTGAGTGCATGCGCCCTCATCGCCCCGGTGTACTATGCACATGCACCCCCATCTAGTGTACTGAGTGCATGCGACCTCGCCGCCCTGTGTACTGAGTGCGAGCACCTTCATCGCCCGGTGTACAAAGCGCATGCACCCTCGTCGCCTGGTGTACTGAGTGCATGCACCCTTGTCGCCTGGTGTACTGAGTGCATGCGCCCTTGTCGCCCGGTGTACTGAGTGCATGTGCCCTTGTCGCCAGGTGTACTGAGTGCATGTGCCCTTGTCGCCAGGTGTACTGAGTGCATGCGCCCTTGTCACCCAGTATACTGAGTGCATGGGTTCTCGTTGCCCGATATACTGTGCACATGTGTCCACGTCACCTGATATACTGTGCATAGAGGAGGTCAATGAACCCATACCCAAACCCAATTTATAAACATCTCAGCTCTCCATTTTATACCTCAAACGGTGCGGTTTGATATTTTGATAGGCTAGATCTACAAATCCATCAAAAATAAATAACCCTGAAGAAAGAGGAAGTCCTGGTGCACACTATATCATGACCTAGTTACTTAATTTACCTTATCAGATATTCTATTAGCGCCGAGGTCTGGTTGTAGTGATATTTTGTTGTCATGTTATCATTTTATCAAAATAATTTTTTATAAGGAGGACACATCTTTTGCACTTTTATGCATTTTCACAATGCAATAAAAAAGGTTGCATGCGGTAATTTGCACACCTATGCACAAGCTAGGTGGACATAGTCTTTCTAATTCTCAGATTGTCAAAGTGTGGAACAGATCAAATCCAGAAGTCAGTAGTATAGCGCCCCTAGCGCCACGGCCAGCGGCGTTTACTAGAACACTCTGGATAAAAAGACTGTCACTTCATGCAAATGTGACATCACTTGCTATGGGCTGACCCGTAGATAAAAAGTTACCTACGTGTTTCAGATCTAACATCCTCCATCACAGATGAGTCCCAACTATGCGGGGAACCTTCCTAGTATCATTCATCTATTCTACAAACAGGAAGGCACTGCTGCTTTCTCACGCTTTCTGGTGGATTACGTTTGCATATTCTATTCCTTACATGTTTCATGTCCACCTAGCCTGGGCATAGGTGTGAAAATTAGTACATATAACCTTTTTTATTAGTCTGGCATTTTTTATGCACGTGGGTAGTTGTTTCATGAGGCTTCTTGCATAACGTTGGGATAGTGAAAGAGCTTTTGCAAATTTCATTAAGCATATACTGTATACTTCCACAATGGCATATTTGTTTGTTTTTTTACCTCCACAGCGACAGACAATGGAGATCACATAGGAAAACTGTGCAGCCCCCAAGGCCAACATTTGATGGACAAACTGTGAAAACAGCTACTTGGAAATCAAAGACATCCACATAAGTTTATTAAAATATCTCACCAGGGAATGTTTCTTTCTTGAGCTCAAATCAAACGTGTTCTGGTAGAGCATCTCCACAAAATTTTTTAAACATGGCACATTTACTTCGTTTTTTACAGCCTAGGAAGACAAAGGCACATCATATGAATGAACATAAAAAAATAATCAAATTAGTAAGAGAGAATAAATAACTACAATCAGTCGCTTCCTATAACCATCAACAAGCTTCTTACACCTCTCAACTGGAATTTTGGACCACTCTTCATCTGCAAACTGCTCCAGGTCTCTCGTATTTGAAGGCGCCTTCTTCTAACAGAAATTTTATGATCTCTCCACCGGTGTTCAATGGGATTTAGAGCTGGACTCATTTCAGTCCACTTCAGAACTCTCCAGCGCTTTTGTTCCCATCCATTTCTGGGTGCTTCTTGAAGTATGTTTGGGGTCATTGTCCTGCTGGGAGACCCATGACCTAGGATGCAAACCCAGCTTCCTGACACTGGGCACTACATTCCAACCCCAAATTTTTTGGTTATCTTCAGATTTCATGATGCACTGTACACAGTCAAGGCACCCAGTGCCAGAGGCAGCAAAACAACCTCAAAACATCTTTGAACCTCCACCATATTTGACTGTAGGTACTGTGCTCTTTTCTTTGTAGGCCTCATTCTGTTTTAAGTAAACAGTAGAATGATGTGCTTTACCAAAAACCTCTTTCTTGGTATTATCTGAGAACAAGATGCTTTTCCCAGAAGGATTTTGTCTTACGTACATTTTGGCAAACTATAGTCTAGCTTTGTCATGTCCCTGTGTCAGAAGTTGCTTCTTAATTATGTTGCGTACCATGGACCAAGGGACATTTAGATCTCTGGAGAGGCACTTGTAATCTTGAGATTGCTGATATTTTTTCAATAAATTTTGTACCTAAAGTCCTCAGACAGTTCTCTTCTCTTCTCCAGGCTTAGAGTGGCACATAAAAAGACACAATGGAAATATTGTGTGAACTTCTTCCCTTTTTATCTGGTTTCAGGTGTGATTTCTCCTACGTATCATTGGGGGACACAGGACGAATGGGTGTTAGTGTCCTCCTGGTGGCAGCAGCATAAGTTAAACACACACAAAAGATTAACTCCTCCCCTGCAGTATACACCCACAGACTGGACAATCCAGAGCCAGTTCTTACTTAGTGTCTCAGGAGGCACTTGGGTCCTCAGGACCCCACCAATTTTTTTGTTTTTGATTTAACGGAAAGAAGGGAGCGACAGGCAAATTTTTTAGCTCTGATCTCTCCCGCACCAACAACGGGCAAGTACACGGAGCGTTCCTCCTGTATCCTTTCCCGCAACGATGGATGCCAGCCCTGGCTCACCTTTCAGTGTGGCGACGGTTCCCTAGCGTCCCGATCTCCTTCCATCCTTCTCAGGCGACCATGGGGACTAATCATCCACCTAAGTCTCCTGGAGCCAGGGCACAGCCGGACAAATTGACAGGGCGTCCGCGCAGCCGCCCACTGCACCACCACTGAATATAGTGGCTGATACATGGCGGCAGTAGCTCTCCACCCTCTCCCTATCATGGTGAAGGTGGATGGAGCATCGGTCCCATCGCACAAGGTAAGTGCGGGGACCGACGAGCTGGCAGCAGGGGGCCCCCCCTTACTCTCTTCTAAATGCGGCCCTGCAGCCGCGGGACAATGTGCGGCTCTGCAGCCGCGGGGCAGCGGGTGGCTTTGCAGCCGCGGGGCAGCGTGCGGCTCTATAGCCGCTGGGCAGCGTTTACTTTCTGAGAGGGCTCGGCGGCTCCCAGGCCTGGGTCGGACTACAGCGCCCGCCTACAAGCATGCCGCCGCCCGCCCACGACACGCCCCCTCCCTGGGCGCTTCTCGCTCCCGAGAAGCGCCCTTCTCACTTCTCGGCGGCCATCTTGGACCAGGAAGTGCGCTGGCGGCTCTGCAGCACCGCAGCGCTCAGGACAGGAGGAAAGCTTCAGGATCTCCCTGCCAAGCCACCGCGGATCCTAGGTGAGACGCACCCAATAGGATTGCCTCCCCCCCCTGCCAGTACGCTCACTCCACAGCAAATATGTCACAGTCTAATCAAAAACGGATTGGAAAGACCCACTCTGTTATTTTTGCTGTGTGCACCTCCTGCAAGATTTCTCTGCCCCGAGGTCACACCACCCCGCTGTGCTCTGCCTGTGAAATGCCCGCGGCACAGGATAATCCGGCCTCTGACCCGGAATGTAGTGAGCCTAGTGCCCCCGCATGGGCGTCCTCCCTTGCTCGATCTGTGGCATCCTTGGAAAGGACGATACAGTCCCTCCGTGAGCCGTCCCTTACCCAGGGTACTTCCAAGGATGATGTAACGCGGTCTAAGAACCCCTCACGGCCCAGAGGTCGTACCGTTTCCAGAAGCCCTCACTCATATAGAAAGAAGTCCAGGGTAATATCTCCGGTCCATGATCAGCCTTCTGGTTCAGAGAGCGAAGTCTCTCGTCACTCATCCCCAGATCATAGCAGGGAATCTTTTCTGGACGACGCTTCCAGCGTGTCCTGTTCCCCAGAGTACCGTCATGACCAAGAGACCCTTGATTCTCTCATAGACTCTGTAAGTCAGACTCTACAGTTAGAGGAGGAAGCCCCGTCTAAGGCGGCTCATCCCGTGTCATTTGGGCGGACTACAAAGGCTCATAGGTTTTTTCCCACGCATCCTCAATTCAAGGACATTGTCGATCTCCATAGAGTCCGTCCAGATAAACGCTTCTCAGGTCAGAAGGCTATGCAATTGAAGTATCCGTTTGCTCAGGACCTTGCTAAGGAGTGGTCTCAGTCACCCTCCGTGGACCCGCCAGTGTCGCGGCTAGCCACAAAGGCGGTTCTATCTTCCTCCGAGGGCGCGTCCATCAAGCATCCCACGGATAGACAAATTGATCAGATGGCTCGCTCGGCTTTTGAAGCTTCCTCGGCTTCTCTCTTTCCTTCTTTTGCCGCCACATGGGTTGCAAAAGCCATGACCCATTGGGCCGAGTCTTTAGCCTCTACTGCACTTCATGCCGACTTACCCCCCGAGGTTTCTCACCTGGCCACTCAGATTGCCAGAGCGGGGGACTTTGTAGTTTCCGCATCCTTAGACGCGGCCAACTGTGCCTCACAGGCAGCGGCCAATGCTGTCACGGTCCGCAGATCCCTTTGGCTCAGGGACTGGAAAGCGGACTCAGGATCCAAAAAATCTCTCACGTCCCTTCCATACCAGGGTGAACGTCTGTTTGGGGACAAACTAGATAAAATGATCGCAGACTCCACAGGGGGAAAGAGCAAATTCCTTCCCCAGCAACGGACCTTTCGTCCCTTTCGCAACCAACAGGGCCGAGGCCGATATTTCCGTTTCGGTTCCAACTGGTCCAATCCTTCCTCCGCGCCACCTGGCGTCGGGAGAGGTCAGCGCAAGGACAGAACCTCCCAGCCATCTTACAAACCTTCTCCCTCTTGGAGAGGCAGACCCAGACAACAGGGGTCCAGGGGGTCCAGATCTAACAGGTCTCCTCCTCAATGACTCTTGGCAGACGCCAAAGGACACCGACAGAGTTGGCGGCCGCCTACTCTTCTTTCGGGACGCGTGGCTCTCGGTAGTTCCCGACCGATGGGTCTGCGATCTGGTATCCGTCGGTTACAAGATAGAGTTTGTCTCTCTTCCCCCATCTCGTTTCTTTCAGTCCCCTCCTCCCAGAGCAAGGGTCCGTCAGTATTTCCAGGCCATAAAATCGCTATGGGACGACGGGGTCATCATCCCGGTACCTCAGGACGAAAGGTACCAAGGTTTTTATTCCAATCTTTTCATTGTACCAAAGAAGGACGGCTCCGTACGTCCGATATTGGACCTCAAACTCCTCAACAGGTACGTAAGTGTACGGCAATTCCGAATGGAGTCCCTCCGCTCGGTAATTGCCTCTCTGGAAGAGGGCGAGTTTCTTGCATCTCTAGATGTTCAAGACGCTTACCTGCACATTCCCATTCTGCCGTCTCATCAGCGTTTTCTCCGCTTCGCGGTCCAGGGCCACCATTTTCAGTTTGTCGCCCTACCGTTCGGGCTGGCCACCGCTCCTCGGGTGTTCACCAAGGTCATGGCGGCTGCCGTGGCCATTCTCCATGCTCGAGGCATAGTGGTGTTGCCCTACCTGGACGACATTCTTATAAAGGGACCCTCTTTCCGGTCCTGTTCAGAGGCGGTAGATGTCACTATAAATACTCTTTCACGCCTGGGCTGGAAACTCAATTTCAAAAAATCTTCCCCAGTCCCGGCCCAAACCATACCCTACCTGGGCATGATCTTAGACTCCTCTCAGGGTCTAGTACTCTTGCCTCCGGAAAAGGTATCTACTCTACAGAGAGAAGTCCGGAAGCTTGCTCAACCTCGCTCTCACTCCCTACGCTTCTCCATGAGGGTACTCGGCAGGATGGTGGCGGCAATGGAGGCAGTGCCCTTTGCGGTTTTTCACCTCCGGCCCTTACAACACGCCATTCTGGCAGTATGGGACAGGAATCCCGCCTCGCTCGACCGCCGTCTCCTTCTCTCTCGCCAAATCAGACAATCCCTCAGGTGGTGGACCGAGAGGTCCTCCCTGACTCGGGGGAAGTCTTTCCTTCCGGTGCACTGGCTGGTTGTCACAACGGACGCCAGGCTCTTCGGCTGGGGTGCAGTGTTCCAGCGCCACTCGACCCAGGGTCGCTGGTCGCCGCAGGAGTCCCAGCTACCCATCAATATCTTAGAGATTCGGGCAATCAGACTAGCCCTCCATCATTTTCAGCAGTTCCTCTCCGGACGTGCGGTAAGAGTCCAGTCCGACAACGCTACTGCAGTAGCCTACGTCAACCGCCAAGGGGGCACTCGCAGCAAGGCGGCCATGGTCGAGGTGACGCTAATTCTCCGTTGGGCCGAGGCACATCATTCCATACTCTCAGCAGTTTTCATACCAGGCGTGGAAAACTGGGAAGCGGACTTTCTAAGTCGCCACAGCCTCGATCCCGGAGAGTGGTCTCTTCATCCCGCAGTCTTTCATCAGATCTGCTCTCGTTGGGGGACCCCGGACGTGGATCTAATGGCATCCCGCCTCAATTGCCAGGTTCCCGTCTTCATGGCCAGGTCTCACGACCCCTCAGCCTTCGGAGCCGACGCTCTCGTCCTCTCATGGCAGGGCTTCAGTCTCCCATACATCTTTCCCCCAATTCCCCTTCTGGGGAAGGTTATCAGGAAGATCAAGGCAGAACGGATTCCAGTAATCCTCATCGCTCCGGATTGGCCACGCAGGACATGGTATGCCGAGATGGTTCAACTGGTCTCAGACGTACCTTGGAGACTGCCGAGTCGCGCAGACCTCCTGTCTCAAGGGCCCATTTACCACCCGAACTCAGAGGCCCTGTGTTTAACGGCGTGGCCGTTGAGTCCTGGGTTCTGAGGCAGAAGGGGTTGTCTCAGACGGTGATATCTACCATGCTCCGTGCACGCAAGTCTTCTTCTATGCGCATCTACCACCGCGCTTGGAAGGCATACTTCGCCTGGTGCAGGGATCGGAGGCGTTCCCCCCTCCGTTTTTCTATTCCTCACATTTTGGAATTCCTCCAATCAGGCGTAGACTTGGGTCTTGCACTCAGCTCTCTTAAGGGCCAAATTTCTGCTCTCTCGGTCCTTTTTCAGAGAAGGATCGCAAACAGATTGCAGGTCAGGACCTTTATCCAGGGGGTTTCTCATATGGTTCCGCCTTACAAGATGCCTTTGGAACCATGGGACCTGAACCTAGTTCTCTGTGCTCTTCAAGAGCCACCTTTTGAGCCCTTGCACGAGGTGTCTTTGCTGTTCTTGTCTTGGAAGATTGCCTTCCTCGTGGCTGTCACGTCTATTCGACGTGTCTCTGAGCTGGCAGCTCTGTCGTGCCGACCTCCTTTCCTCGTGTTCCACCAGGATAAGGTAGTTCTGCGGACATGTCCGACTTTTCTTCCGAAGGTCGTTTCCTCCTTCCATCTTAATGAGGAAATTGTTCTTCCCTCACTGTGCCCTGCGCCTTCCCACCCCACGGAAAGGGCGCTCCACACTCTGGACTTAGTGAGGGGTCTCAGACGTTATGTCTCCAGGACTGCGTCTTTCCGTAGATCAGATGCCTTGTTTGTTCTTCCGGAGGGGCCACGGAAGGGACTACCCGCTTCCAAGGCCTCCATTGCCAAGTGGATTCGTTCCGCCATCCAAGAGTCCTACCGTGTCAAGGGTCACGCTGCACCTCCGGGGATCAAGGCTCATTCTACCCGGTCAGTCGGCGCGTCCTGGGCCATCCGGCACCAGGCATCGGCAGCACAGGTCTGCAAGGCTGCTACATGGTCCAGCCTCCATACATTCACGAAACACTACCATGTGCACTTTCAGGCCTCGGCAGACGCTTCCGTCGGTAGGCGAATTCTACAAGCGGCTGTGTCTCATATGTAGTTTGTAGGCTCGCACAGCACTCATAACTTCTGGTGACCCGCCCAGGGACTGCTTTAGGACGTCCCATTCGTCCTGTGTCCCCCAATGATACGTAGGAGAAAAGGAGATTTTTGTGTACTCACCGTAAAATCTTTTTCTCCGAGTCATCATTGGGGGACACAGCACCCTCCCTGTTAGCCTAGTTGGCTCAATTGTTTTTTTTCAGTCTGTGTTTGTTGACTTTGACATGTTTTCTGTTTGATAACTGGTTTACTCCTACTGCTTTGTTACCGAACTGGCTCTGGATTGTCCAGTCTGTGGGTGTATACTGCAGGGGAGGAGTTAATCTTTTGTGTGTGTTTAACTTAGTGTCCTCCTGGTGGCAGCAGCATAACACCCATTCGTCCTGTGTCCCCCAATGATGACTCGGAGAAAAAGATTTTACGGTGAGTACACAAAAATCTCCTTTTTCATATTGTCCACACCTGTTACTTGCCACAGGTGAGTTTGAAAGAGCATCACATGCTTGAAGCAAAGTTGTTTACTTGCATTTTTGAAAAGGTGCCAACAATTTTGTCAGACCCGTTTTTGGGGTTAAGTGTTTTTTTCTGTTGTTACAACACACACAAAGGAAATAAACATGGGTAGAACAAAACATATGTGATTGCAAAATTTTTTCAGGAGGCAATACTTCACTTGCTGGAACAACTTCAACACTTTTTGCAATGACTGTGTGTGTGTGTGTGTGTGTGTGTGTGTGTGTGTGTGTGTGTGTGTGTGTGTGTGTGTGTGTGTGTGTATACACTCACCGGCCACTTTATTAGGTACACCATGCTAGTAACGGGTTGGACCCCCTTTTGCCTTCAGAACGGCCTCAATTCTTCGTGGCATAGATTCAACAAGGTGCTGGAAGCATTCCTCAGAGATTTTGGTCCATATTGACATGATGGCATCACACAGTTGCCGCAGATTTGTCGGCTGCACATCCCAAAGATGCTCCATACAAGGCAGGATGGATCCATGCTTTCATGTTGTTTACGCCAAATTCTGACCCTACCATCCGAATGTCGCAGCAGAAATCGAGACTCATCAGACCAAGCAACGTTTTTCCAATCTTCTACTGTCCAATTTCGATGAGCTTGTACAAATTGTAGCCTCAGTTTCCTGTTCTTAGCTGAAAGGAGTGGTACCCGGTGTGGTCTTCTGCTGCTGTAGCCCATCTGCCTCAAAGTTCGACGCACTGTGCGTTCAGAGATGCTCTTAGGCCTACCTTGGTTGTAACGGGTGGCGATTTGAGTCACTGTTGCCTTTCTATCAGCTCGAACCAGTCTGCCCATTCTCCTCTGACCTCTGGCATCAACAAGGCATTTCCGCCCACAGAACTGCCGCTCACTGGATTTTTTTTCTTTTTCGGACCGTTCTCTGTAAACCCTAGAGATGGTTGTGCGTGAAAATCCCAGTAGATCAGCAGTTTCTGAAATACTCAGACCAGCCCTTCTGGCACCAACAACCATGCCACGTTCAAAGGCACTCAAATCACCTTTCTTCCCCATACTGATGCTCGGTTTGAACTGCAGGAGATTGTCTTGACCATGTCTACATGCCTAAATGCACTGAGTTGCCGCCATGTGATTGGCTGATTAGAAATTAAGTGTTAACAAGAAGTTGGACAGGTGTACCTAATAAAGTGGCCAGTGAGTGTATATGTGTGTGTATGAGAGGGAGAGATTGAGAGAGATAAATAAATATAGAGAGAGATCTTGATTTTGAAGTTTCCACTCCAGAATCAAAACTCTTCATATAATGATTGCAAGTGGAAAATGCCACCTACTCTTATGTAAGGATGCGATATTACACCCAATACAGATCATGAAAGCTCAGCATTACAGCTTTTGTGTACATATCTTATAGAACCATTACCCACAAAGAACAGAAATGGCTCGAAGATAATTGCTTATTATAATTATTATTATAATTGTCGCATCCTTATATCAAATGAAGCATTAATCAGTATTCCAGCTACATATTACACAGACAGGAAGTCTTCTTATATTTCTCCAAATTAATATTATATGTAGACATGTAACCATATAATCTCCATGTGCGTCGGCTTTCCACAGAAAGTAATGATAAATCAATTAAACTTTACTTGTAGGATTCAGCAGTAAATTTGGAGAAGTAGCTATACATGTATGAGGGAGATATGTTCTCTCCATTGTTGTGGGGGTCCGGCCGCATGACATGAGGGGGTCGTATTCAGCTCATACAGAGAATTTTCACATAATGCACTTGCAGATATGTATAAATAGCAGAAGGCAAGCGAGTCCAGAACTTCAAGACTTCACCCGCACCCATACAGGACAGTACAATTCTTTTTGGGCCAATACCCATGACAGCAAATAATGTGCTCCAACACTCAAGCACTGAAGATTAGACAGTAAAGTATGTTTAAGGGAGGGTTTGCAAAGAGCATGCGAGTTTACTTGCTTTATCATCCTTGCTACTAAACATGGTGTGATAAGATACCTTGGATCTCCAAGGCTTAAGGCCCCGTCTCACATAGCGAGATCGCTAGCGAGATCGCTGCTGAGTCACAAGTTTTGTGACGCAACAGCGACCTCAGTAGCGATCTCGCTATGTTTGACACGTACCAGCGACCCAGCCCCTGCTGTGAGATCGCTGGTCGTGTCGGAATGGCCTGGACCTTTTTTTGGTCGTTGAGGTCCCGCTGACATCGCTGAATCGGTGTGTGTGACACGGATTCAGCGATGTCTTCACTGGTAACCAGGGTAAACATCGGGTTATTAAGCGCAGGGCCGCGCTTAGTAACCCGATGTTTACCCTGGTTACCATCGTAAATGTAAAAAAAAACAAACACTACATACTCACATTCCGGTGTCCGTCAGGTCCCTTGCCGTCTGCTTCCCGCACTGACTGAGATCCGGCCGTAAAATGAAAGTACAGCACAGCGGTGACGTCACCGCTCTGCTGTTAGGGCCGGCGCTCAGTCAGTGCAGGAAGCGGACGCCGGGGGACGCGAAGGTGAGTATGTACTGTTTGTTTTTTTTTACTTTTACGCTGGTAACCAGGGTAAACATCGGGTTACTAAGCGCGGCCCTGCGCTTAGCAACCCGATGTTTACCCTGGTTACCCGGGGACCTCGGCATCGTTGGTCGCTGGAGAGCTGTCTGTGTGACAGCTCTCCAGCGACCAAACAGCGACTAAACAGCGACGCTGCAGCGATCAGCATCGTTGTCTGTATCGCTGCAGCGTCGCTGTGTGTGACGGGGCCTTTACAGAAATTGTAGTGAACTTAATAGCAACACCGCAATCATATCTACCATTCATCTTCATACAGATGTACACAAAATGCTGAGGAGGGAAAGCTGTATTTGACTGAATTAAGTACGGTATACTGACAGTAATGATATTTTTTGTGTTGGGCATTTATATGGAATGTTCCCCTGGTGTTTGCAAGGATTACTCTAGGCTTTCTGGTTTCTTCCCACACATTGATAAGTGTACACTTTCCTAAGCACAGGCGTTGGACTGCGCTGCAGTATATGTTGCAGCTGTATAGCATCAGGGAAAAGAGCAGAATTTACATTGCATAATACAAGATCTACTTACAGCAGCCACAGGGATGAGAATTTCTACAAACAGACCAGCAAGTGCATGTTTTATGTCCTTGTCTTTCACTTCCAAGAAGTACTGTGCGCATTCCTGTCCAAGCACAAAAAAGATCAGTCATTACAGTGACAATCTAGATGTGTAAATATTCATCTTTATTACCATTTAAAAAACAAAAACACACGTTTACTTGGCACAGACATTATTATATACCACAAACTGGGTGTGATCGGCCGCCCACATATGCCTCGGAGAAGGATCGGTTCATAGAAAAGGCTGATCCTTTTTGTTTTCAGGGAACTCTTGTGGCGAATTACTTTTCTGCCAGAAGAAATCATATGACCGTTTGGCCAAGCACTCGTGTATGGGGGAGACGGGAGAACAAACCGACAGTTATCTAACGTGTATGGACAGCTTTAAGGCCGGGTTAAGTCTTAGTAGAACATTCAGGTTTACTCACTAAGGTACAACTCATTAGCCATGGGAGAGATGGGAGGGGTCGGCTGACTTTAACCCCTTCACCCCCAAGGGTGGTTTGCACGTTAATGACCGGGCCAATTTTTACAATTCTGACCACTGTCCCTTTATGAGGTTATAACTCTGGAACGCCTCAACGGATCTTGGCGATTCTGACAATGTTTTCTCGTGACATATTGTACTTCATGATAGTGGTAAAATTTCTTTGATATTACCTGCGTTTATTTGCAAAAAAAATGGAAATTTGGCGAAAATTTTGAAAATTTTGCAATTTTCCAACTTTGAATTTTTATGCCCTTAAATCACAGAGATATGTCACACAAAATACTTAATAAGTAACATTTCCCACATGTCTACTTTACATCAGCACAATTTTGGAACCAAAATTTTTTTTTGTTAGGGAGCTATAAGGGTTAAAAGTTGACCAGCAATTTCTCATTTTTACAACACCATTTTTTTTTTAGGGACCACATCTCATTTGAAGTCATTTTGAGGGGTCTATATGATAGAAAATACCCAAGTGTGACACCATTCTAAAAACTGCACCCCTCAAGGTGCTCAAAACCACATTCAAGAAGTTTATTAACCCTTCTGGTGCTTCACAGGAATTTTTGGAATGTTTAAATAAAAATGAACATTTAACTTTTTTTCACAAAAAATTTACTTCAGCTCCAATTTGTTTTATTTTACCAAGGGTAACAGGAGAAAATGGACCCCAAAAGTTGTTGTACAATTTGTCCTGAGTACGCCGATACCCCATATGTGGGGGTAAACCACTGTTTGGGCGCATGACAGAGCTCGGAAGCGAAGGAGCGCCATTTGACTTTTCAATGCAAAATTGACTGGAATTGAGATGGGACGCCATGTTGCGTTTGGGGAGCCCCTGATGTGCGTAAACATTAAAACCCCCCACAAGTGACACCATTTTGGAAAGTAGACCCCCTAAGGAACTTATCTAGAGGTGTGGTGAGCACTTTGACCCACCAAGTGCTTCACAGAAGTTTATAATGCAGAACCGTAAAAATAAAAAATCATATTTTTTCACAAAAATTATTTTTCGCCCCCAATTTTTTATTTTTCCAAGGGTAAGAGAAGAAATTGGACCCCAAAAGTTGTTGTACAATTTGTCCTGAGTAAGCTGATACCCAATATGTGAGGATAAACCACTGTTTGGGCGCATGGGAGACCTCGGAAGAGAAGGAGCGCCGTTTGACTTTTCAATGCAAAATTGACAGGAATTGAGATGGGACGTCATGTTGCGTTTGTAGAGCCCCTGATGTGCGTAAACATTGAAACCCCCCACAAGTGACACCATTTTGTAAAGTAGACCCCCTAAGGAACTTATCTAGAGGTGTGGTGAGCACTTTGACCCACCAAGTGCTTCACAGAAGTTTATAATGCAGAACCGTAAAAATAAAAAATCATATTTTTTCACAAAAATTATCTTTTCACCCCCAATTTTATATTTTCCCAAGGGTAAGAGAAGAAATTGGACCCCAAAAGTTGTTGTACAATTTGTCCTGAGTACGCTGATACCCCATATGTGGGGGTAAACCACTGTTTGGGCGCATGGGAGAGCTCGGAAGGGAAGTAGCACCGTTTGACTTTTCAATGCAAAATTGACAGGAATTGAGATGGCACGCCATGTTGCGTTTGGAGAGCCACTGATGCGCCTAAACATTGAAACCCCCCACAAGTGACACCATTTTGGAAAGTAGACCCCCTAAGGAACTTATCTAGATGTGTTTTGAGCGCTTTGACCCACCAAGGGCTTCACAGAAGTTAATAATGCAGAGCCGTAAAAATAAAACAAAAATTTTTTCCCACAAAAATTATTTTTCAGCCCCCAGTTTTGTATTTTCCCGAGGGTAACAGGAGAAATTGGACCCCAAAATTTGTTGTCCAATTTGTCCTGAGTGCCCTGATACCCCATATGGGGGGGGAACCACCGTTTGGATGCATGGGAGGGCTCGGAAGTGAAGGAGCGCCATTTGGAATGCAGACTTAGATGGAATGGTCTGCAGGCGTCACATTGCGTTTGCAGAGCCCCTAATGTACCTAAACAGTAGAAACCCCCCACAAGTGACACCATGTTGGAAAGTAGACCCCCTAAGGAACTTATCTAGATGTGTGGTGAGTGCTTTGACCCACCAAGGGCTTCACAGAAGTTAATAATGCAGAGCCGTAAAAATAAAACAAAAATTTTTTCCCACAAAAATTATTTTTCAGCCCCCAGTTTTGTATTTTCCCGAGGGTAACAGGAGAAATTGGACCCCAAACTTTGTTGTCCAATTTGTCCTGAGTGCGCTGATACCCCATATGTGGGGGGGAACCACCGTTTGGACGCATGGAAGGGCTCGGAAGTGAAGGAGCGCCATTTGGAATGCAGACTTAGATGGAATGGTCTGCAGGCGTCACATTGCGTTTGCAGAGCCCCTAATGTACCTAAACAGTAGAAACCCCCCACAAGTGACACCATGTTGGAAAGTAGACCCCCTAAGGAACTTATCTAGATGTGTGGTGAGTGCTTTGACCCACCAAGGGCTTCACAGAAGTTTATAATGCAGAGCCGTAAAAATAAAACAAAACTTTTTTCCCACAAAAAATATTTTTCAACCCCCAGTTTTGTATTTTCCCGAGGGTAACAGGAGAAATTGGACCCCAAAAGTTGTTGTCCAATTTGTCCTGAGTGCGCTGATACCCCATATGTGGGGGGAACCACCGTTTGGATGCATGGGAGGGCTCGGAAGGGAAGGAGCGCCATTTGGAATGCAGACTTAGATGGAATGGTCTGCAGGCGTCACATTGCGTTTGCAGAGCCCCTAATGTACCTAAACAGTAGAAGCCCCGCACAAGTGACCCCATTTTGGAAACTAGACCCCCCAAGGAACTTATCTAGATGTGTTGTAAGAACTTTGAACCCCCAAGTGTTTCACTACAGTTTATAACGCAGAGCCGTGAAAATAAAAAATCTTTTTTTTTTCCCACAAAAATTATTTTTTAGCCCCCAGTTTTGTATTTTCCCAGGGGTAACAGGAGAAATTGGACCCCAAAGGTTGTTGTCCTATTTATCCTGAGTACGCTGATACCCCATATGTTGGGGTAAACCCCTGTTTGGGCACACGGGAGAGCTCGGAAGGGAAGGAGCACGGTTTTACTTTTTCAACGCAGATTTGGCTGGAATTGAGATCGGACGCCATGTCGCGTTTGGAGAGCCCCTGATGTGCCGAAACAGTGGAAACCCCCCAATTATAACTGAAACCCTAATCCAAGCACACCCCTAACCCTAATCCCAACAGTAACCCTAACCACACCTCTAACCCTGACACACCCCTAACCCTAATCCCAACCCTATTCCCAACCGTAAATGTAATCTAAACCCTAACCGTAACTTTAGCCCCAACCCTAACTGTAGCCTTAACCCTAGCCCCAACCCTAGCCCTAACCCTAACCCTAATGGGAAAATGGAAATAAATACATTTTTTTTATTTTTCCCTAACTAAGGGGGTGATGAAGGGGGGTTTGATTTACTTTTATAGCGAGTTTTTTAGCGGATTTTTATGATTGGCAGCCGTCACACACTGAAAGACGCTTTTTATTGCAAAAAATATTTTTTGCGTTACCACATTTTGAGAGCTATAAATTTTCCATATTTTGGTCCACAGAGTCATGTGAGGTCTTGTTTTTTGTGGGATGAGTTGACGTTTTTATTGGTAACTTTTTGGGCACGTCACATTTTTTGATCGCTTTTTATTCCGATTTTTGTGAGGCAGAATGACCAAAAACCAGCTATTCATGAATTTCTTTTGGGAGAGGCGTTTATACTGTTCCGCGTTTGGTAAAATTGATAAAGCAGTTTTATTCTTCGGGTCAGTACGATTACAGCGATACCTCATTTATATTATTTTTTTATGTTTTGGCGCTTTTATACGATAAAAACTATTTTATGGAAAAAATAATTATTTTTGCATCGCTTTATTCTCAGGACTATAACTTTTTTATTTTTTTGCTGATCATGCTGTGTGGCGGCTCGTTATTTGCGGGACAAGATGACGCTTTCAGCGGTACCATGGTTATTTATATCTGTCTTTTTGATCGCGTGTTATTCCACTTTTTGTTCGGCGGTATGATAATAAAGCGTTGTTTTTTGCCTCGTTTTTTTTTTTTTTTTTTCTTACGGTGTTTACTGAAGGGGTTAACTAGTGGGCCAGTTTTATAGGTCGGGTCGTTACGGACGCGGCGATACTAAATATGTGTACTTTTATTGTTTTTTTTTTATTATTTAAAGAAATGTATTTATGGGAATATTTTTTTTTTTTTTTTTTACACATTTGGAAAATTTTTTTTTTTACTTTTTTACTTTGCCCCAGGGGGGGACAATACAGATCGGTGATCTGCCAGTTTGCATAGCACTCTGACAGATCACCGATCTGCGAGAAGTGCAGGCTGCTTCACAGTGCCTGCTCTGAGCAGGCTTCTGTGAAGCCACCTCCCTTCCTGCAGGACTCGGATCCGCGGCCATCTTGGATCCGGGTCTGGAGCAGGCAGGGAGGGAGGTAAGACCCTCGCAGCAACGCGATCACATCGCGTTGCTGCGGGGGGCTCAGGGAAGCCCGCAGGGAGCCCCCTCCCTGCGCGATGCTTCCCTGCACCGCTGGCACATCGCGATCATGTTTGATCGCGGTGTGCCGGGAGCGGTCCGTGACCGCTCCTGGCACATAGTGCCGGATGTCAGCTGCGATAGGCAGCTGACACCCGGCCGCGATCGGCCGCGCTCCCCCCGTGAGCGCCGCCGATCGCGCTGGACGTACTATCCCGTCGGCGGTCATACGGGCCCACCCCACCTCGACGGGATAGTACGTCGGATGTCAGGAAGGGGTTAAAGGAGTGGTTCACTCTGAAACTGTGTGCACACGTAGCAGATTTTTCGCATTTTTTTCGCGTTTTTTCGCTATAAAAAATGCTATAAAACCGCGAAAAAACAGCTCACATTAAGCATCGTATTTAATAGAATGCAATCCGCATTTTTTGTGCACATGCTGCGTTTTTTTCCTGAGCGGAATCGCATTCCAGGAAAAAACGCAGCATGTTCATTAAATTTGCGGAATCACGGGGATTCCGCACACCTAGGAATGCATTGATCTGCTTTCTTCCCACATGGGGCTATGCCCACCATGCGGGAAGTAAGCAGATCATGTGCGGTTGGTACCCAGGGTGGAGGAGAGGAGACTCTCTCCTCCACGGACTGGGCGCCATATAATTGTTAAAAAAAAAAAAATTTAAATAAAAAATAGTGATATACTCACCTTCTGATGGCCCCCGGAGTGTTCCCGCGTCTCAGCGGTGCACACGGCCGCTTCCGTTCCTATAGATGCTTTGTGTGAAGGACCTGCGATGACGTCACGGTCACATGACCGCGACGTCATCGAAGGTCCTGCACACAAAGCATCTATAGGAACGGAAGCCACTGAGGAGATCCGGGGCCATCAGAAGGTGAGTATAACCATTTTTTTAATTATTTTTAACATTCTATTTTTCACTATTGATGCTGCGTAGGCAGGATCAATAGTAAAAAGTTGGTCACACTTGTCAAACACTGTTTGACAAGTGTGACCAACCTGTCAATCAGTTTTCCAAGCGATGCTACAGATCGCTTGGAAAACGCTAGCATTCTGCAAGCTAATTATGCTTGCAAAACGCTAGTTTTTAGCAGGAATATGCATGCCAATTCCGCATGCGATATACCCGCGGCAAGAGTTGCAGAATTGCCGCGGAAATTCTGCGACGTGTGCACTTAGCCTTAAGCTACAAGTTTGCAGTCATTATGTAATTGCAGACTTGTGAATCCTCACTTTGCGCACACTGCAAGTTGTGAGGATTCTCTGGCACTGGGAGTGACGGTCATGTGACTTCAAGTGTGCGACATGCAACTTCCTGGCCACATCCTGACTAGACCATGACAGGCCTTACTCAATACATTGCCATTGAGCAAGGCGGCAACATACAGGTGCTTCTCCCAAAATTATCATCAAAAAGTTAATTTATTTCAGTTCTTAAATACAAAAAGTGAAACCCATATATTATATAAAGTCATTACAAACACAATGATCTATTTCAAGTGTTTATTTCTGTTAATGTTGATGATTATGGCTTGCAGCCAAGAAAAACCCAAAAGTCATTATCTCAGTAAAGAAGAATATTTTATAACACCAGCTTGAAAAATTATTTAAAAATCTGAAATGTTGGCCTACTGAAATGTATGTTCAGGAAATGCACTCAATACTTGGTCGGGGCTCCTTTTACATCAAATACTGCATCAATGCAGCGTGGCATGGAGGCAATTAGCCTGTGGCACTGCTCAGGGGTTATGGAAGCCCAGGTTGCTTTGATATAACAGCCTTCAGCTCGTCTGCATTGTTGGGTCTGGTATCTCTCATCTTCCTTTTGACAATACCCCATAGATTCTCTATGGGGTCCCATAGATTCTCTATGGGGTCACGGTCAGGCGAGTTTGCTGCCAATCAAGCACAGTGATACTGTTGTTTTTAAACCAGGTATTGGTACTTTTGGCAGTGTGGACAGGTGCCAAGTCCTGCTGGAGAATGAAATTTCCATTTCCAAAAAGCTTGTCGGCAGAGGGAAGCATGAAGTGCTCTAAAATTTCCTGGTAGACGGATGTGCTGACTTTGGTCTCGATAGGACACAGTGGACCTACACCAGCAGATGACATGGCTTCCCAAACCATCACTGTGGAAACTTCACACTAGATCTCAAGCAGCTTGGATTGTGGCCTCTCCACTCTTCCTCCGGACTCTGGGACCTTGATTTACAAATGAAATGCAAAATTTACTTTCATCTGAAAACAACTCCCTGGACCACTGAGCAACAATCCAGTTCTTTTTCTGCTTGGCCCAGGTAAGACACTTCTGACGTTGTCTATTGGTCATGAGTGGCTTGACACAAGGAATGTGACACATGTAGCCCATGTCCTGGATACGTCTGTGGGTGGTGGCTCGTGAAGCAGTGACTCCAGCAGCAGTCCACTCCTTGTGAATCTCCCCTAAATTTTTTAATGACCTTTTCTTAATACTTTCAAGGCTGCGGTTATCCCGGTCCCTTTATAGACCACTCAGCAAATACCGTATTTTTCAGACTATAAGATGCACCCCAGGATTAGACCGCAGAAAATAGGAAAAATAATTTTGCCTATTAATTAAAACTTCCCTAGTGGTGTTAAGTGGAGGGGTCATTATCACTAATTTTATTGTACTAAGGTAGAAAAGCGAGGCAATAAATCTATTGTAAGTGTCTCTCTGCAGTGTGTACTATACACAAAACAAAGCTCTGCTTCTCCTGCATGCACAAATACATACACACACAGCTCTGCTACATGCACACATACATACACACAGCTGATCTGTATGCACAGATATACATACACAGAGAGCTCTGCTGCAGGCACAAATACATACACAACTTTGCTGCAAGCACATATACATACATAGCTCTGCTGCATGCCCATGCTGACATACACAGCTCAGCTGCATGCCCATGCAGACATACACAGCTCAGCTACATGCCCATATAGACATACACATATAAACATATACAGACATGCACACTACATGAGCAACACACTATACATTATCACATCCTGCAGTCCTGATCAGGACCTATATGGAGGCTGCAGCAACAGAGCATTTGCAGGACCTTCCACTTGATTAGCTCAAGCACCTTTCAAGTCATATGATCAGCCACATGACCTGAAAGGTCCTGGAAATACCGGTGAAGAAGGTCCTGCAGCTTCCTCTCCTGCTCTACCAATCACACATAAATTAGTGTTAGACAAAAGGAAAGACAGCGGCTCTCTCTGTGACCAGGAAGGATGGGGTGTCAGTGTTCTCCTCCATCACAGGATGCTTGCCTTCGGACTAGAAGACGCTCACACTTTTTAACACTATTTTCCTGTTAAAAATGTTGTCTTATAGTCCAAAAAAATACGGTAGCTACGTGGACATCTACAATTATATCTTTTTTGTCCTTATAGGATAAATATATATATATAAAATAAAAGTTTCCATATGAAAGTTTCCTTTTTACCAGTGTTAATATGATTCATTTTAGATAAAAGTTACGTACTACATACCTGCATAAACTGAAAAGAGGCTTCAAAATCCTCTACGGGATACATTTTGACACGGAAGAATTTCATCCCCATGATCAGGCTGATGATGCTTTGCACCACATGTGGGCTTTGTTCCTTCTGCCGCAGCTCTTTTAATTCTGTGACAAACTTCTTCCTCACAGCCTGAAATCTAAATGATGAAAAGAAAGCAGGAGGAGCTCTAGTTAATCCAAATACACTGCCATGCCGCCGGATATGCTCTACTCTCCCCTGCAGTGTGAACACACGGGATCCACGGCCATTTACAACCCCCTAGAGATGGCATAAAATTCAGCAAAACAAACTTTCTTGACATGCCATAAAAAGGCTAAGAAATCCTTACTTGGATTGTGTAAGGACGCCTATGACTTCTGCATATAAATCTGCAATAATGTGCACGTTCCCAGTGTTGGTTCCTGAATACCTAGACAGAAATATACAGAAAGGATTAGTAAAGAAATGCAGCTCTGTGCTCTGCCAATATTTGCTCAAGTCCTAATTGGATTTGCTTGGAGGGGAGAATATATTAAAAATAAACATAACAGCAACATTTTTTTATCCTGTAAAGGTAGAGCAGTGACCCATCCATTCTCAGGATCTTTTGGGCACTCCAGAGGTCAGAACTCCACCGATCCCAAAATCGGGTCATAGCTTTACAGGACAATAATACTGCTTGAAACAAACTCCAGTAACAAAATTTTTCATGACCATGTCCTCCCTTGAAAATGGAGAAGTAGTAGCTTCAATTTTTGAAGGTGTTGATGGCCCTTCATCAGTATAATGCATGACAGAAGTGGCACTACAAATGGCAGAATAGATCTGAATACAGATACACATTGAAATGGCCGCTACTAAATGTAGCACAGAAGTTCAACCTGATAATATAGCGTGGGGGCAAGTTTTGCCAAATACAAACGTGATGTATTGCCTTTTGGATACCAATGATGAAAA
The DNA here is from genome assembly GCF_051348905.1 of Ranitomeya variabilis. Lineage (NCBI taxonomy): Eukaryota > Metazoa > Chordata > Amphibia > Anura > Dendrobatidae > Ranitomeya > Ranitomeya variabilis. The sequence goes on along the minus strand of NC_135232.1, from coordinate 1,052,441,025 downwards.
CCTTAAGGCTGTATTGCCTTTTGAACACCAATGATGAGAACCTTCAGACAATGTTCTGGAACTAATTTGGATATGGGTTGTGGATTCTCAAATCTCCATCCGCATGTAGTGAAATAAATCTGCTCAAAAGTTAAAGAACACTAAGGATTTTTACACTTCAACGGGGCTCATTCTTGTGTGGTGAAACTAAGGATTTTCACCGCATGCAATGCTTAATTGTAAAATCCACAGCGAAATCAATAGACCACAAGTGAACACTGAATATTACCAGCACAGAAGAAGACAACACCCGTGACCACAAAGGACAACCCCTGATAACTATTCTATGGGAGGATAGCTGGACTACATGATGGTCCTCAGGATGCCACGATAGAAAGGACAGGTTATGTTCTGACTGCCTTATTCCATCTTGAAAGTAATAAGAATGTTTTACCGTTCCCTATTTTTCACTAGTACACATGGACTTTGCAGGTCTTATAAGAAAACCCACCATAAATGACTATACAGCCCCTCACTACAATAATGAATATACGCGTCCTCAGAAGACATATGTCCACAAACCGATAAGAGCGGATTTCTTCAGTGAAATCCAGTTACATGAGTAAATAAGATAAGGGGAGACAAAGGAGGTTTTCTTTCCTACAACGTGAGAACATATGTTTAGAGGAGGCTAGTACAGGAAACGATAGTACAGGTGTAATGGTTACCAAGGAATAACACTTGTTCTGCTGTGAGCAGACATGTCCTAATCTGAAGCCAAGGGTCTAGTGAGCATCCAGTGTCACCAGTGGGGATGATTGGACACGTGCAAGTTCGGGTTCTGGTACATGACCCGACCTTTATTCCAAAGTTTGGTTCGGGTACTAGACTGGCACCCGAACTTGAACCCCATTGAAAGCAATGGGGAACAGAACTATTGAGCTGGGAAATTCTTTGTCTCTCTCTGCCGTTTAGTGGTACGAGCGCCCAACTTTTAAATTCAGGTTCACTCCTCTCATCACCAGTCATAGTAATAAAGGGGGCTGGCTGACTGGTTCATTTCAATAGCTAAGTCAATGTTATGCTGAAAAAGAAAAGAGGGACTGACTGAAGTCAGCCGGTCGATGGAGTTACAGAGGTAAAAATCGATCATAGATGGAGGACTTACCCTTCTTTGTGTTTAAAGTGCTTAAAAGCCAAGTTGAGAACTTCCTGTATTAGGGGGTCTGGCACGGGGTGAACAGGAATCTGCAGGGTAAGATCACAGCATTACTAGCAATAAACAGTCATGTACCTATCCGGCGTCCTCTCATCTAGATTATAGCTACTACATAACACAACATACAGGAGACCGGGGGGCTTACTTGTTTGAGGACCTCGACCAAAACTAAACAGAAAATAAAGTCGACAGCCAGGTCTCTTCTTTCAAGTAAGTAGTCTCTTTCTCGCTGCTGTTCATCTCTGTAATACAAAGATTACACGTCCTATTCCAAACTGATATCTAATCAAGGTTAAAGGGGTGGTGGTCTCATCAGAGACCACCCTCTTCAAATTGTGCCTGCCGCTAAGATTAACTGATTATCCCAGATTCAACCCTGGAAAAAGGGGCATTTTACCAGGAAGACACTAAGGTAAAGCCTCCACCAATGCAGTACGGCATGGTGACCATTCGCTATCACAATGGTTGTGCATTTCAGGGGGATCTTAAAGTATGGCTTGAGACAACCCTTTGTAAGGGTATGTGTACACGTATTCTTGAGGTCTGCGGATTTTTCCGCAGCGGATTTGTGAAAACCGCAGGTAAAAGGCACTGCGTTTTACCTGCGGATTTCCTGTGGAATTTTCACGGATTTACCGTGGTTTTTGTGCAGATTCCACTGCGGTTTTACACCTGCGGTTTTCTATTATGGAGCAGGTGTAAAACCGCTGCGGATTCCGCACAAAGAATTGACATGCTGCGGAACGTAAACCGCTGCGTTTCCGCGCGTTTTTTCCCCGCAGCATGTGCACTGCGGATTGCGTTTCCCATAGGTTTACATGGTACTGTAAACGCATGGGAGACGGCTGCGGACCCGCAGTTGCGGAAACGCTGCGGATCCGCAGCAAAATCCGCAGCGTGTGAACATAGCCTAAAACTGTGAACAGAATTGGTTAGATATTTTATTTAACATTTTTTGGTAATATAATAAATGAATTACCCTTTAGACTTTGTGCTAGAGCGAGGCCTGTACTCATAGGATTCATCTTCAGTTCCATTTTGGCGTTTATACCAGTCAAACAAGGTGCGGAGTAGTGAGGGGAGGCAGTGCTCTGCTACGGAGCTCATACAGCTTATCACCTGCACAGAGACAGATCACAGGTTACAACAACTTGTCATATTCTCACTTCAAATTAAAAAAGCAAAAAAGAATATATTTGTAACATATTCCCATACAAATTGACTGCCCCCGATCTTTACCTTTCTTTCCTGTAATCCTACTGTGATGCATACATTACTAAACACTCAAAATTTGGGGTAAAGGACTCAAAATTATTTCATACAGGCGAGTTTTGCAAAAGCTAAAATCCTTAAAGAGGATGCACCCGAGTATCTCTACGTTTTTATCATCTAGGCTGGTAAGAAGCTAGAGACAGAAGATAAGGAGGGGCACACAGCATAGAACAAAGTGTACAATACTGATATTCTAAGACATACAGGGTGGAGATGAGTGAATTGATTCAAAGCCGCATCCGTGGCCTCCAGACGGGAGACTTGCAAACTACATCCTAAGCTGCTGGAATCTTTTGGGGCCTCTGCTAATGACTACGCCCGGTGAGACATTACATGTGCATCAAGCCCCACGATGACAATGCACTGGGCCCACAAATCAGAAGGTGTACCAGGGCTTACAGCTGGTAGGAGGCAGATAACAAGGATTCTATCCAAAGGCCACCACAGATGTAGCATCTGGATCTGGGCCCTGTAAATTTGCTCATCTCTGGTATAGGGGTATTCTCACTCTCCTTGACATGATATCACTGGAGATGAAGACTGGGCAGTTTGACTCCCCATCCCTTCTAAAATTCGGGGGAAAAGCCACTGCCAGAGCAGTTTGGTAATGTCTTTCTTTACTCTTCTCTTTACTTAACTCATTTATAGTGGGGAAAATAAGTATTTGATACACTGCCGATTTTGCAAGTTTGGAGAGGTCTGTAATTTTTTATTGTAGGTACACTTCAACTGTGAGAGCCAAAAATAAAAACCAAAAAATCACATTGTATGATTTTTACATAATTAAACTGCATTTTATTGCATGTAATTGTACCTGTTTGAACGTGTTACCTGTATAAAAGACACCTGTCCACACAATCAGTCACAAAATTGACAAAATTCTTGACCTGCACAAAGCTGGGATAGGCTGCGGGACAATAGGCAAGCAGCTTGATGAGAAGGCAACAACTGTTGGCGCAATTATGTTCCTCGGTCTGGGGCTTCATGCGAGATCTCACCTTGTTGGGTAAGGATGATTCTGAGAAAGGTCAGGAATCAGCAAAGAACTACACGGAAGGACCTGGTGAATGACCTGAAGAGAGCTGGGACCACAGTCTCAAACATTAGCGTTAGTAACACACTACGCTGTCATGGATTAAAATCCTGCAGGGCACGTAAGGTCCCCCTGCTCACGTCAGCACATGTCCAGGCTTGTTTGAAGTTCGCCAATAATCATCTTGATGATCCAGAGGAGGCATGGGAGAAGGTCATGTGGTCAGATGAGACCAAAATAGATCTTTTTGGTATAAACTCCAGTCGCAGCGTTTTGTGGAAGAAGGATGAGAACAACCCCAGTAACATTGTCCAAACTGTGAAGCATGGTGGGGGAAATATCATACTTTAGGGGTGCTTTTCTGCAAAGGGGACTGCACCGTATAAAAGGGAGGATGGATGGGTTCATGTATCGCAAGTTCTTGGTCAACAGCCTCCTACTCTTAGTTACAGCATTGAAGATGGGTCATGGCTAAGGGTACTGTCACACAGTACCATTTTGATCGCTACGACGGTACGATTCGTGACGTTCTAGCGATATCGTTACGATATCGCAGTGTCTGACACGCAGCAGCGATCAGGGATCCTGCTGAGAATCGTACGTCGTAGCAGATCGTATGGTACTTTCTTTCGTCGCTTGATCACCCGCTGACATCGCTGGATCGTTGTGTGTGACAGCGATCCAGCGATGTGTTCGCTTGTAACCAGGGTAAACATCGGGTAACTAAGCGCAGGGCCGCGCTTAGTTACCCGATGTTTACCCTGGTTACCGGGGACTTCGGCATCGCTCCAGCGCCGTGATTGCAACGTGTGACCGCAGTCTACGACGCTGGAGCGATAATCATACGATCGCTGCGACGTCACGGATCGTGCCGTCGTAGCGATTAAAATGGTACTGTGTGACGGTACCCTAAGTCTTCCAGCATGACAATGACCTGAAACACACAGCCAGGGCAAGTAAGGAGTGGCTAAGTAAGAAGCATTTCAAGGTCCTGGAGTGACCTAGCCAGTCTCCAGACCTGAATCCAATAGAAAATCTATGGAGGGAGCTGAAACTCAATGTTGCCCAGAGACAGCTCCGAAACCTGGAAGATCTGGAGAAGATCTGTATGGAGGAGTGGGCCAAAATTCCTGCTGCAGTGTGTGCAAACTTGGTCAAGAACTACAGGAAACATCGGATCTCTGTAAATGCAAACATAGGTTTATGTACCAAATATTAAGTTCTGTTTTTCCATTGTATCAAATACTTATTTCATGCAAAAAAAATGCAAATTAATTATGTAAAAATCATACAATGTAATTTTCTGGATTTTGTTTTAGATTCTGTCTCTCACAGTTGAAGTGTACCTACGATAAAAATTACACCTTTGTAGGTGGGAAAACTTGCAAAATAGTCAGTGTATCAAATACTTATTTTCCCCAAAGTATATATCGCCACTTACTCCACAACACTTTGGAGACATTAATCAGCACGGTCCCCACTGGGGCTCGTGGAAGTGGCATTTTGATGAAATTCTGACATGACATGCCACAGTCAATCAACAGTGGTGATGCAAGGACAATTGTATAACTTTTTCCATTCACTTAATCAAGCAGGAAAAAAAGTTGCAAACTTGAATCATTAACAGTTATGTCACTATGTAAAGCCTCTAATCCATCTCATCTATCGCATCCCATTTTTTAGCTCTGACAGAATGGTCATTTGGGCATGTCCAAATACCCCAGGTGGGGTTACTCCATATTAAGTATTTATGGGGAAAGAAAAGAAAATGTATTAAAGGGGTTTCCACTTCTGTGATATTGATGACCTGCTGTAGAATAGCTTAATTATAGAAGATCGGTGAAGGTCTGACACCCCACCTGGTGGGGCAGCGGCCAGATAAAACAGGACGATCTGAAGTACCTGGGAACTGAGACTACATAGTGTACAGATCTCTGCTGCTCCACTCCGTACACGGCTTTCATCTAGCCGCTGCCAGCTATCGTAATAGCTGATCCAGGGGGTGACAAGGTTTCGGACCACCACCAATGTGATATTGGTGACCTGTCCTAAGGCAAGGTCACAAACATCAGTGGAAATCACATTTAAGAATTTACAACTAATTATTTAAAAAAAAAAGTTAAGAAATTTGCAGATACCAACAACCAGTCGCATTCAGGGAGCCTCGGATTCCACTATCGGCTTTGGTGTATAAAGTTTTTATTTGCGGCTGGCAAATCATTATTTAGTAGATACACTGACTTTATCAAGTGGTAAGAGTTTATCACTAAGTATACATGCTAATATTTAACATTCACTTAGTAGATCTTGTTACAGATTTACTTTATATTCTAAGGGTTATATTTATGCCAATACCAAATAAGCATTCTTTTATTTTAGATTTTACTGCTGTTGCACAAAATATGTATCTTTCATAGAGTAGAAAAAGACATGTTTCGCATTGCCAGACGCATATATCGTACTTGCTTTTTTTGTGACCCGAACATACAGTACATTAACACCAATTTAAGTTGCACAAAGGCTACAGATTGGAAAAAAAAAAAAGCCAATCTGATGCAGGATTAACTGAAAGTAAATGTAATTTAAATATTGTTGTATTTTTCAGTGTTCATCATGCTATATAAATACAATTTTAACTTTATGTTTTAGTTTACGGATACAACATACGGTACTCACTAAAATATGAATTTCCCAATGAAGAGAGGATTATTCTGACTATTCTTATATCTATAGCCAAACCTACCCCTATCAGAAAAAAACATAAAAAACAAACAAACCATGATACTTAACTTCCCTGTGCTCCCTCGCAGCGTCCTGCAGCGGATTTGTGATTGTAAGCAGCGCATGGCAGTGTTGTCATGCGCTGCCTAAAAGCAGAAGACAGCTGCCAGAATACACACTGCTCCCTGCGCCCGGGACTATGGGTGTCTGGAGAAGTGAATATTCATTGATCTTTAATAGCAGGCACAGTAGTCACAGCCGCTGGCATCCTGCAGCTGCCGGATAATCACGTGTGCCCCCTACTAAAGGGAATGAGTATTCACTGCTCTCTACTACAATTGGTGTGGAGAGAAGTGAATATTCATTCTCTTTAATAGTGGGCACATGTGATCGCCTGGCGGCTGCAGGAAGCCGGCGGCTGCTGCTACTGAGCCCCCTATTAAACATCAATTAATATATTCTGCTCTCCCGACTATGGGAGTGAAGAGCAGTGAATATTAATTGCCTTAAGTAACGGACAGACTTCAGAGCCAAGTCCCCGCAGGAAGCAGGCAGCTGCATCTAAGAGTGTGTTCGCTATTAAAGAGAAATTAATATTTACTGCTCTCCTCTCCCATGGGCATGGAGAGCAGTAAATATTCATTTCTCTTTAGCAGCGGGCACAGGTGTTAGCCGCAGCTGCCTCCTGTCACCTGCTGCTCCACTGTTGCCACTTTCCCACCTCCACAGTAGGTACATCCAGACTATAAGACACCCTCCCCCCATTTTCCTCCAAAGTTCTGGAGGAAAAAAGTTAGTCTGAGGGTAGGTTTCCACGGTCAATAAACGCTGCGGGTTGGACACTGCGTACAACTGCAGTGTCTAATCCACAGCGGCCAGATGTTACAGCATAGTGGATGGAATTTTGTGAAATCCTATCTCCGCTATGCATGCAGGGACACCTCCGGCTTGCCTGAGGAGACCGACATGCGGTGCGTCATTCTAGACCGCAGCATGTCAATTTATCTTATGCAGACGCTCAGTCTTCGCAAGACAAATATCACCATCCAATGTATTGGACGCAGTGATTAAGCATGGTTCAATAAACACTAAGCTGGCAGCGCTTTGGACAGAGCAGAAATGTGCTGCGTCCAAAGCGCTGCCAATACTGATCATGGAAACATACCCTTATAGCCCGAAAAATACAGTACCTTATTAAAAATTATGTATATTCTATATACCAAGAGTGCAGGCCAAATTTCATGTCTTTATAGAAAAATGGATGGCACGCCTACATTGAAACATGGTGGTGGCAGTGTCCTTATGTGGGGTTGCTGGTGTTAGGAGCTACATTTCATTGATGGCATTATGAATTCACAAATGTAGTGCTCCATATTCAAAGAGAAAATGTTCCCATCACTCCGTGACCTTGGTAGATACTTTTCCAACATGACTATGACCCAAAACACACATCTGTTACATTTCTCAAGAAGAACAGTGTGAAATTAATTCAGTGGCTGAGCGTCTCCTGATCTGAGCCCAATCAAGCACCTATAGGGAATTCTGAAGAGACAGGTTGTCATCACTCTCCATCCAGCAGCCAGGTTCTAAAAGAGGTTGTTCTTGAAGACTGGAAAATGATAGATGTTGCAATATGACACCAACTTGTTCATTACATGCCTAGAAGACTTGCCGCTGTCCTCAAAAAGTCATGGAGGTTATACTTTTTGATGTGGGGTGTACTCATTTTTGCATTAACTTATTTGAGTAAATTTGAAGATTTTGTAATGAAAGTTATATTATTAACCTTACTATCATGTTAAGGGGTTAAAAAAGGTCTATGAAATTCACTTATCACATTTTTGGAAATTGTTCTTATTTTCAGCAAGAGTGATTAAAATTGTACTTTTCACTCAAAAACTGTACTTATTATGCTGAGCACCTCAAATAAATAGATAATTTTTTATTATTGCTCACTTTTTCACTGCAACTGGAGCATCCACAAGAGCTCCAGCTATGAGAAAAAAACAACATCCCTTGCTCTGCTACACGTCACATATAGAGCTACAATGGCTATGAAGAGATCCAGCAGCTCCGCTATTCCCAGTAGACATCCCACAATAATGTAAATCTCAGGGTCTAATAAAAAACTCGACAGTGCCCATGCATTCATTCACACTGAATGAGTGCCATATAGCAGGCAAAAGAGAAGACAGAAGCAGTGAAAAGCGGCTTCTGTGTTTTGCCTAGGTGTCTTTCACAGCCGGAGACCAGACCTGTTCTTGATAGATTGCAGGAGCTGGAGAGTTAATGCAGTAAAGGGAACCTGTCACCCCCAAATCGAAGAAGAGCTAAGCCCACTGGCATCAGGGGCTTATCTACAGCATTCTGTAATGCTGCAGATAAGCCCCGATGTATCCTGAAAGATGAGAAAAAGAGGATAGATTATACTCACCCAGGGGCGGTCCCGGTCCGGTGGGTGTTGCGGTCCGGTCCGGGGCCTCCTATCTTCATAGGAGGACGTCCTCTTCTTGTCTTCACGCTGCGGCTCCGGCGTACTTTGTCTGCGCTGTTGAAGGCAGAGCAAAGTACTGCAGTGCGCAAGCGCTGGGCCTCTGTGACCTTTCTCTGCACACTGCAGTACTTTGCCCTCAACAGGGCGGACAAAGTACGCCTGCGCCGGAGCGTGAAGACAAGAAGAGGACGTCATCGTAAGAAGATGGGAGGCCCTGGACTGCGACGCCCATCGGATCGGACCGCCCACCCAGTTGAGTATAATCTAACCTCTCTTTCTCATCTTTCAGGATAAATCGGGGGCTTATCTAGAATGCTGTAGAAAAGCCTCTGATGCCGGTGGGCTTAGCTCACCTTCGATTTTGGGGGTGACAGGTTCCCTTTAAGCAAATCACAAAGTGCCCCCCCTCTGTTGGGTCCTCACAATGGTTCTCTGAAGGGAAATCTTGCAGTAAGTACTAATTTTTCCTGCAATGCCACCTCGGCCAGGTCCTCCAAGGCAAGTCACGTTCTTAGCGACGGCTCACCACTGAGGCTACAAGATGAGGATCATAAACTGAGGAGCCCACATATCTGAGTTCCCCAACAGGATATATAAAAAAAATGGGTATTAAACTAAACAACCCCTTTACAGATGCCTTATAAAACCTAACTTAATTGCTACTGCTAATCCCACTTAATGGTCCATAAAGGTCCCGCACGGACTTCTCTAAGCGGACTTCTTGTGATACTACCTTGAGATTGAGACTTGTTGGGAAGAACAGAACATTACACAGCATTAAACGGATGACTAGCAGAGAAGAGTGAAGCCCGGTGCACAGGGACGTCATGTTCTTCCCCACATTCTTCTTTGATTTGCATTTAGGAGCAGAGAAGCGTAAAGGCCGACTGCTGAGTGATGCATTCCAGGCTCGGGCCGCCATACACAGTTACCGCTTCATTACATTGAGGACTGGGCTTATTATCTATATTTACTAGAAGATGCTGGCACTAGTCTAAACAATTGTTTTATTGGCACTCCAAATGTAAAAATGTTTAGGGGAAACCGTTAAGAAACGGAGCCAGCGCTAAGTGGCCGGTCCAACAATGATCCTCCTCATTACCACGAGCTCAGCTTGGCAAAGTCACAGCTCACAAAACCACACCAAATAAATCCCGCAGCCGGGACGCCGAGGTTAATTGATAAAACGCAAGCTACATAGTGGAAAAAGGAAAGTAATGACATTCTGGCCTAACAATTATTGGCTCCTGCAGACTTTATTAATGAACACAAGGCACGTGTCCGCAGCTCCGCATTTAAGGATGGCTCCACGGAGAACACGTAGGCTGCACACCAACCCTGTAGAAAGTCTACTCATCACCAACTCCTCATTCTAGCTCATTTCTGCACAAGTAATAAAAAATGATTTATTAAGTGGCCATTTTATGATTTGACCATCAGGCTTGGTTCACACCAGCATCCGATATAAGAACAGTGAAATAGAACTTCTTAAAAAAAAAAAAAAAGAATCTGTCCAATGACTGCTACAAATGGCGCCAAACAAACTATTTCCTATAGTGTGCTTCCTTTCATGAGACCGGTATATTAACGGAAAAATAACGCAGCATTTTTACTTACTGCTTAACACTGTACATAGATCATTAATCTTCTTAAAGGGAGCATTTAATCAAATAAAAACATGATTTAAAGAATAGGTTATGTTAAATGTATTCTTAAAACCATTGGAGAATATAATATATATCCCTTTTTTATTTGCATAAAACCAGCTGTATTTTAAAAAAATAAGCAGATAAAAACAAAATTAAAAAAAAACAAATGTAATTTCACACTGGCCACACGGACATGGGCAGTGATACACTGAGTAACTCACTGACCTCAGCAGGAGTTATTTAGACATGTTCTGATGTATCTGGGCACATCACCTGTTGGGAATGGTGGATCCTGTGTTATCTACTGTGTATGGAAGTGTTATCGGTCATAGTAATCCTGCCTGTGATGATAATGAGACTGATGAAAAGCTATCTGTATGGAACAAGGAGTTTGAATCTAGTCTTAAGGTACCGTCACACTTAGCGACGCTGCAGCGATACAGACAACGATGCCGATCGCTGCAGCGTCGCTGTGTGGTCGCTGGGGAGCTGTCACACAGACCGCTCTCCAGCGACCAACGATGCTGAGGTCCCTAGGTAACCACGGTAAACATCGGGTTACTAAGCGCAGGGCCGCGCTTAGTAACCCAATGTTTACCCTGGTTACCAGTGTAAAAAAACAAACAGTACATACACACCTTCGCGTCCCCCGGCGTCCGCTTCCTGCACTGACTGAGCGCCGGCCCTAACAGCAGAGCGGTGACGTCACCGCTGTGCTTTCACTTTACGGCCAGCGCTCAGTCAGTGTGGGAAGCGGACGGCGAGGGACGTGTGACAGACATCAGAGGGTGAGTATGTACTGTTTGTTTTTTTACATTTTACACTGGTAACCAGGGTAAACATCGGGATACTAAGTGCGGCCCTGCGCTTAGTAACCCGATATTTACCCTGGTTACCATTGTAAAACATCGCTGGCATCGTTGCTTTTGCTGTCAAACACAACGATACACGGCGATCTGACGACCAAATAAAGTTCTGAACTTTAATCAACGACCAGCGATATCACAGCAGGATCCTGATCGCTGCTGCGTGTCAAACACAACGATATCGCTAGCCAGGACGCTGCAACGTCACGGATCGCTAGCGATATCGTTTAGTGTGACGGTACATTTAGGCTTGATGGCCAGTGCAAACAATTTTTCTATAGATTTAAAAAATTATTAATGATGAAGATATGAAAAAACACCTAATTTTAAAAAAACACAAAACAATAATTTGAAGAAAGTCATATTTATAGAATAGACTGTCATTTGAATTTTTATTTGAGAAATCAGCAGTATGCGTGAAAATACACTTTGTAATCTAGGAGGTTATCAGAGCAATTCGCTACTTTTTAGCCCAGGACCAATTCATTCTTAAAATCCTCAATTCCCAGGTAAAATGTGTATTAAGTACGGTAATGACAGATTGTGACATTACTGTGCTAGGAGATGGCGGCTACTACTGGTCAGATTCTATCTCAGTAATCCAACAACTGGTCTTCACTGAATACGGATTTTACCTGGGAATTGAGGATTTTCAGACCGAATGGTCAGTCCTGGTGGAGAAAGAAGTCTCTGATAGCAGATTACAAAGTTGCTTATTTCCACGTGTATTATTGCTTTATGAAATAGATTTACATAGAGACCGGATTTAAACAATAAGCCATTTTCTGATGACACATTGCTTTTAATATATAGGTTGTCTCAACAAGATAGAGAATGTTCATCGTGATAATTGATAAATTTCTGGATTTTTCTTTCTCTGCATAGGGTATAAAAGTTCTTACAAGCTGTAAATGAAAGATCTCGCGTCTGGTTGTAATACTTGTTGTTAAATGAAAAGTCCGGACTCAAAAAATCAAAGTATATCGCAAGCAAGACACAAGTGTATGTCTCATATGGTCCACCTTACAGCAACCTTCCTCTTGATGAACACCTCTGAGGCCATACCACCCTTCACTGGGCAGCGCAGAGCCTCAGGATCACACTTGGCAGCTCTTAACCTCACCTGGTCAAACTGAAGATCTTCACCTCTCTGAAGAGACCTTGACAGGAGCTTCTCCTGTGAAGAGAGACATACGCAGGTATTAGCATGTAGCGTGAATGGGGAGAGTGGAAAGCGCCAATGCTCACTTATCGGAATAGGAATCATAGCTTGCCTTGTCACCAGAAACCGTCCCACAACATGGCAGAGAAGACCTGGCAGGACAGGGTCCCATCTACTTATTCATGGTAAAATAGTGCACGCTATGGACGCCCATCATTGTACTCTAGAGAGGACACTCAAATTTAAAGGGGGCTTCCTATCTCCAAGATCCATGGATACCTAAGCTACTACAGTGCCCTGCACATGGGGTAAGCGACCTAGTGAATCAGAAGAACTATACTACATTTATAATTAATTGGAGGTATTTGCTAGTATTCTCATTATTGCACCTACTACATGTTGGGATAGGTTCTTGGAGATGGAAATATCCCTTTAAATTATGATTTTTACTGTATCAGACGTTCAAAGTCAAGTTTAATCATAATGACCTTGTTTTTTAACTTATTTTACACCTGTTGCTCCCCAGAGTATTTTTTTTCTAAAATCCATCGTAGTTTCAGATATGAGTCTTTTTATTAGGCGCAATTTTTTAAATGTAGTTTTTGCCAAGGGGGCGTGGCTCAAAATTTTTCACAGAACTTTTTGATGAAAGCGTCCTACTTCAAATAAATCACCGACAAAAAGACACTATTTAACGATAAAGTAAATGACACCATAAAACTTAACATTTACTTATAATTAATAAAAACCTTTTTTAAACACCATACACGACCTAAAAACATTAATGGCTGCAAACAAAGATACACAGTGCACCGTCTCCCTAAAGGGCTCACTATCTGTGCCCTACCTTGCTGCAGAGGTTGGCACCCTATTATCCTACGCAATGGCGCCCCTGCTCAACGTAGGCTAGCCCTAACTATCCCTAATGGGCCCTGTCGTGTGGAAAGATAGTGCAAGACGGCATTCAGCAGACCATACGTAACAGACAGAAAAAATATATATGCTGGACAAAAAATTGACAAAAAAGTGTGTTTTAGTATTACACACTCAATATAAATATATTGCACGTACAGATTTGGGATATAAATACACTCTTAAGGCCTGTGCAATAAGTGTATGGTTAAATTCACACTAAAAAAATTGCACATAAATACCAGCCTTAGCTATATCAAGATAGCCTATACCCCTGCTCTGAACCTAAAGGGGGCGTGGCTCCCATAGTAATAATGCAGAGCAGCCCAAAAACACACACCACAGTCCTGTAAGCCACAACCCCTTGGAAAACACCATTAAAAAACACCCACATGTCTAAAGTCAAGGAATCTCGCAGGACTCTGGTCCGGTGGCCGAGGTCTACTGACGTGGCACCTCAACAAGGGTTCTGCAATCTCCTTCCCCAACCCTAGTAGGGAGCCCCAACTTACGCCATCATGCAGCATGTGACTTACCGTACATTGGTCATGATTTACAAAAGGAAAAAAAAAGTAACAATGAAGAAAGTATATCAAGCAAAATATATTTCTTTGAGCTAGATCACGAAAAAATAAAGTAAACTAGTTACTAAGGTAACTACAATCTTTAATCTCTCCCTTTCCTCTGGTATTTTCCCCTCCTCCTTCAAACTCTCTATCATTACTCCAGTATTAAAAACCCCTCTCTCGATCCATCCTGCACAAATAACTACCGAACAGTCTCCAACCTGCCCTTCATCTATAAAGTCTTGCAGCGCCTGACCTACACGTTACCTCTCCACTCACTCCCTCCTAGACCCTTCACAGTCCGGCTTCCGCCCCCTACATTCTACAGAATCTGCACTCAAAGAGACCAATGACCTTCTGACAGCACAATGCAATGGTGACGACTCTCTGATCATTCTCCTCGACCTTTCTGCAGCTTTCGACACTGTTGACCACCCTCTCCTACTCTCTAGGCTCCAGTCACTAGGCATTAAGGACACTGCTCTCCTGGTTCTCCTCCTATCTTTCTGACCGCTCCTTCAGGGTATCGTTTGCTGGCTCCACTTCATCCCCTCTTCCTCTCACTGTCGGGGTACCTCAGGGCTCAGTCCTGGGCCCTCTTCTATCTCTACATGGCCCCAATTGGACAGACCATCAGCAGATTTGGCTTTCAGTACCATCTTTATGCTGATGACACACAACTATACACGTCATCCCCTGACCTTACCCCCGCTGTACTATAGAACGCCCGTGACTGACTGTCCGCAGTCTCCAACATCATGTCCGCTCTCTATCTGAAACTCAACCTCTCCAAAACTGAACTTCTGCTCCCGCCGTCTACTAACCTCCCTAAATCTGACATTTCCCTTTCCGTAGGTGGCACCATAATAACACCCCGGCAGCAGGTGCGCTCTCTGGGTGTTATGTTTGACTCCGATCTCTCCTTCACCTCCCACATAAAATCTCTTGCCCCCTCTTGCCACTTACACCTAAACAACATCTTTAGAATCCGCCACTTTCTCACCATGGAAACAACAAAGACCCTCACTGTTGCCCTGATCCACTCCCGCCTGGACTACTGTAATGATCTAATAATTGGCCTCCCTCTCACTCGACTTTCCCCTCTCTAGTCCATCCTTAATGCAGCAGCCAGGGTCACCCATCTAATCGGCATTCGGACGCATCCGCTCTTCGCCATTCATTATAGGATCCAATTCAAACTGCTTGTTCTCTGCCACAAAGCTCTCCACAGTGGGGCACCCCCTACATCTTCTCCTTCATTTCTGTTTATCGGCTTACTCGCTCGTTATGCTCTGCAAGTGACTTTCGACTAACCTCTGCACTAATCCGTACCTCCACTCCCGGCTCCAAGACTTCTCCTGCGCTGCACCAATCCTCTGGAATGCTCTACCCCAAGAAATTAGGACTATTCACAACTTACATAGTTTTAGGCGCTCCCACAAAGCACATTGTTCAGAGCGGCCTATCACGTTCCCTAATCAAAGTAATTTTATGTGTGTGTAGCCCATTCACTATCTGAGAATAACCCTCCATCAAACTCCACCGCACCCAACAGCACCACAAATACTGGCTGGTGACCAGCCCATGCCGCCTTTATCTATCCCCCACTGTCTCAAGGTGGCTGGAACATCATTGCAAATCAGCTCCTGTACTTTGTATCTCCCCCCGTCTCATTGTAGATTGTAAGCTCTCACGAGCAGGGGCGTCTCATTTAGCCCCTTCACGACCTCCGTCGTACTATTACTGCGGAGGTCGGATCCCCTGCTTTGATGTGGGCTCCGGCACTGAGCCCACTTCAAAGCCGGGATATGTCAGCAGTTTTGTACAGCTGACAGGTGATCGCAATAGCGGTGGGTGAAATCACGATTCACCCGCCACTATTAACTAGTTAAATGCCGCTGTCAAATGCTGACAGCGGCATTTAACTGGCGCTTCCGGCCGCGCGGTCCTTGAGACCTCTATGGTTGCTGATCCCAGATTGCTATGAGCACCCCCCTGTGGTCGGCGCTCATAGCAAGCCTGCAATTCAGCTACATAGGAGCGATCTGATGATCGCTGCTGTGTAGCAGAGTCGATCAGGCTGTGCCAGCTTCTAGCCTTCCATGGGAGGCTATTGAAGCATGGCAAAAGTAAAAAAAAAAAAAAAAAAGTTTAAAAAAATATGAAAAAAATATAAACGTTTAAATCATCCCCTTTCGCCCCATTCAAAAAAAAAAATAAAAAAATTAAACCTACACATATTTAGTATCGCCGCGTTCAGGATCCCCCGATCTATCAATAAAAAAAAAGGATTGACCTGATGGCTAAACAGCCTAGTAAGAAAAAAATACGGAACGCCAGAATTACTTTTTTTGGTCACCGCGACATTGCATTAAAATGTAATAACGGGTGATCAAAAAAACGCATCTGCACTAAAATGGCATCATTAAAAACGCCAGCTCGGCACGCAAAAAATATGCCCTCAACCGACCCCAGATCATGAAAAATGGAGATGGTACGGGTATTGGAAAATTGCGCAATTTATTTTTTTTTTTTAAGCAAAGTTTGGAAATTTTTTTTTACCACTTAAAACGTAACCTAGACATGTTTGGTGTCTATCTATGAACTCGTAATGACCTGGAGAATCATATCATCAGGTCAGTTTTAGCATTTAGTGAACCTAGCAAAAAAGCCAAACAAAAAACAATTTCACCGCACTTGGAATTTTTTTCCCGTTTTCTAGTACACGACATGCTAAAACCAATTATGTCGTTGAAAACTGCAACTTGTCCCGCAAAAAACAAGCCCTCACATGGCCATATTGACGGAAAAATAAAAAAAAAAAGTTATGGCTCTGGGAAGGAGGGGAACGAAAAACGAGAACGCAAAAACAGAAAAGGGCAAGGTCGTGAAGGGGTTAATTATTGTATTTTGAATGTTGTTACTTAAGACTGTTGTGTTTGAACTGCTAAACTGTAAAGCGCTGCGGAATATGTTGGTGCTATATAAAGATTATTATTGTTATTACTGATGCACATCACTTCACCGGGTGAATGAGGGTTTATGGCGGCATTTGCCTTATGCATTGGAGCACTTTCACATGACAAGGTGTGAACACGGCAGCAGAACCTACACATGGGGACATTTGTTAGAGAAGAGCACAATAAAAAAAACAACTGATGTTCTGCATGATCCAATGAAGTATTTGTATATTAATTTATGGGACAATTCCTTTAATTAATGTGAATGGTTATATTTCTAGGTTAGAAGTGAAGCAAACGAGTCGCCTGTAATAATACTGTAACCAGAATATAGCTATAATTTCTATGTAAGGAAATCTTTGTTTCAGGCTCTATTTATAATGGAGCCATAATAACTCTGCAAGTTCCATTTTACAATAAATTCTGAAAAACTCTCGATTTGTAATACGGGCTATTATGGGGTTGTTTGAATATTGTTAAAAAGAAACAAATAGGCCAATAGTGACATTAAAAAAAAAGCCACAGGGCTACCTGCTTCCTCTGCTGACAGGTGACAATAACTGACCACTGCAACCAATTAGCAGCAACTGATTGGCTGCAGCAGTTATGTGCCACTCAAGCACTCTTATCTGGCTTGGTAGGCACATGACTGCTGCTGCACTTGACACAGGTCCTCCGGGGTGCTACATGGGCAGCCGCATTAAGTAATGGCAGATTTGCAGAAGGAGAGTATGTGTATTAATACCCCCCATGGTCCATTTTGCTGCCTTATTTCCCATAATACCAAGCCAGAGAATGCACTATAACATTTCTATACATCACAAAGGCGGATGACTTTAATGGAATAATTTCTGCACGTCATTTCTGTAAAGCAAGAAACAAAGTTGATCCTTATTTTTCCCCTATAAATGTAAGTAGCAAACCCTCGAAGACCACACACTTATCTCAGTGTGAACATACGGGATAACCATATCCTTCTGCCACCACATGACATGGCCTCCCTAAAAACAAACTGCAGAGTAACGCTAAGGACAAGGGACTAGTCCAGATACTGGAGGCATTAAAGGAAAGGAAATATCGGTCAGAGAAGCATGGAAGGCAAGCAGAAGGGAAACCTCGAGAACGGCGTGAGTTAGTAACGTAAGAATGGCGACTGATATTCTGGAAAGTTGTATAACGGATCATCAATCCTGATGAGCGGGAGCAGCTTCATGCGATAAGGATTTTACTGGCCCATAAATTAGGCAGGATAACTCAATACCTATCCATGCATGTCCCTTCTATTGTGCTAGATGTGGTAGAGCCGCCGCTCCTGCTCTCTGCTGAGGACATCGACTGGGTTTATTGGGATGTAACAGATTTACAAGCATTGACTGAAATTGAAAAGAATGTGAATATATGTCCCAGAATGAAAATCAACATGAAATAGTGCTTATTCCGTTCATAATCTGGCAGGCTGGAAACGTAGAGGAATATTATGGACAATCCACTAAAGACAAGCGAGCCAGTAATGTATTCAGCTACTACAAGCCACAAACCAGCCCAAACATATAGTACACCCACTGCGACAGTATACAGATGCTCCATACTGAAATACAGAAACGTGCAGAAAGAAATGTATCATGAAGACACACAAGACCATACAGAAAGGAGCACCTAAAATCTCATCATGAACAGGATACCTCTGTAATGGAGGACAGCGAAACGCGCGTAGGGTGTGTGCTTGCCTCATCTCCCTCTCTTACCTCGCTGTGTCTTCAGGTCCGAATATTTTTGGGGGTAATATTTATCAAATTACTAGTTAGCAGAATGCTATGTGTAGTGTTTGAGACACTTCACCATCCTCCTTCGGTGCACAAGTATAGCGTAAGTGTACGTGAATTAAAGGGATTTTCCCATCTTCATACATGAGTATTGTTGGATAGTGCTTGTAAATACCAGCATTTTTATAGCTCACCGCTTGATAACATTTTCCACCATTCGTGACATAGTAATAATATTTTTTTGCGGTCACAGCTGACAGTCTACCACTGCTAGACAGGAGAACATGGGCAGTGCTTACAAGCTCTTTTCTATTGAGATTGTAAGCACCATTTTTAAAGCTCGTCAGAATCGCTGGAGCGCGCATGTTACCTCCTAATCCCAGCGAGCTCCAGCTCAGCGCTTACAAACTGGCGACCTCCCAGGAAAAATTGTGTATATTTCTCAATAACAGCTGCAAATTTTAATAACTTGTGCTTTTTTTGTTTGTTTGTTTTTTTCAAGTACTAACTGAAATATTTGACTTCATCATTGCACCAATCCTTCTGTACGGCAGTGAGGTCTGGGGCTCAGTCTCATACCCAAACTGGTCAAAGTGGGACGCTGGGCAGACAAATATTCCACCTAGAGTTGTGCAAGCATCTTCTACAAGTCCATCGGAGCACATCAAACAGCGCCTGCCGAGCAGAGCTGGGCAGATTCCCTCTACACATCGCAATAAAGAAGAAGGAGCTGTCATTCAAGGCTCATCTACAAAGTAGCAGTTCTAGCTCCTACTATCACAAAGCCTTCCTACACCAGGCAGCCTGCCAACAAAAAGTACCCAAAGCCAGTCTGACCAAGCCATCAACCTACATGGCCTGACCAAAGGTGAAATCCAGAACATGGTACACAAAGTCAAAGAGGAATATCTCAGCGTCTGGAGGAACGACAAACAAATCCCAGAAACTGACGCTATACCAGAACCTACAGAGGGAGTACAAACTGGCCCCATATCTAGAGAAACTAGCAAACCCCAAAGAGCGACAGATCCTGAGCCGGTACAGACTGAGCGCCCACAGCCTACTCATCGAATCCGGGCGGCACCGACAGAACTACAAGCCCCGAGAGAGCAGACTGACAGCAGCGCCCCCAGGAGGCCGTGGAGGATGAGGCCCACTTCCTGCTGAGGTGCCCCAAATACTCCGCAGTGAGGGACACTCACCTCAAGAGACTGTCTGATCTATTCCCAGACTTCGCCTCCATGGAGGAGGAAGAGAAACTACCAATAATACTGGGGGAAGAGGAAAGTGCAGTGGACATAGCAGCAAAATTTGTCAGTGCCTGCCACAGACTAAGAGGAGCCTGATATGTCATGGACTCCTGTACTCCACCCTGGAAACGTCCCCATCATCCAACTAAAGAGCCTGATATGTCATGGACTCCTATACCCCACCCTGGACATGTCCCTATCCTCCGACTAAAGAGCCTGATATGTCATGGACTCCTGTACCCCACCCTGGACATGTCCCTATCCTCCGACTAAAGAGCCTGATATGTCAAAAAAGGATCAAAAAGACAGCACCTCACAAAATGGTGAAAGATAAATCTTACATTTTATTCTGCCCCTTGTGGCGACGTTTCAGTCAGGAGACCTTTTCTCCTGACCAAAACATTGCCACAAGGAGCAGAATAAAATGTAAGAATTATCTTTCACCATTTTGTGAGGTGCTGTCTTTTTGATCTTTTTTTTTTTTTTTTACATGGAATACGCTCTGGGATGGACTCCCTGGTTTTGACGTGCGCTTTTTGTCCTTAAAGAGTATGGCTTTATTGTGGGGTGCGGTTTAACTGTTTTTTTTTTTTGTTTGTTTTTAAAGAGCCTGATATGTCATGGATATGTCCTGGAAACATCCCTATCCCCCGACTAAAGAGCCTGATATATCCTGGACCTCTATATGCCTCCAAATCCCACCCCCCTATTTTCACCATATGCTTTGGCAATGCCAACATGTACTTAGTCCTGCCAATAAAGTTCATTTGTATTTGAATTTGAGAGAGAGAGAGAGAGAGAGAGAGAGAGAGAGAGAGAGAGAGAGAGAGAGAGAGAGAGAGAGAGAGAGAGAGAGAGAGAGCGCGCGCAAAACACAGACACAGAGAGACAGATGGAGACAGAGAGAGACACAGAGTCCTCCAGAAAAATGCTCGAGTTTCACGTTCACTTCCATAATGCTCGCTACGTCCAATGTGCGCAATTCGAGTACCGAGCAGTTGCGCACTTCACTGCTCGATCTATACTAATCTTTATATCTAATGCTAGTCCTGCTTACATAATTACACAACCTTGGACATCTGTATCAAAACAAGCCTTAGGACGAAAAGCATCCCTGCCAAGCAAAAGTTCTTCTAAGACCAATGCACACAGAGCTGCTTGCTGAAGTTTTCATAAAAATCAGTTTTATCAGCAGGAGATTATCACTAAAGGACTAGTAAAATTGCTGCCATGTAGTCCTCCATATTGATGAGCTGTGTAATCACACCCCCCATCAATGATTGGCAGCTTTCTGCCTATGCACAGTGTACACCGAAAGCTGCCAATCAATAGTGTGGGCGGGGTTATACAGAGCTCAGCATTCAGAGAACTGATAGATCTGCAGCAGAGAAGCTAGTGATTTTATCAAAATGACAGCAAGCAGTGAGTAACAGTAAGTGATATATCATTGGAATCAAGGTCTCTGCCCCTACATCATGCTGCTCTCAGATGTGGAAGCAAAAACCTGGTGACAGACGGCCTGTAACAGTGTATATCTCTCTCCCCTGATGTTGGCACTATAAAATATCTGTAGACAAACCAACAATCAAATAGGTGAGAGTCCCTAATATCAAGAAAGAAAGCCAAAAAAGGGACCCCTAAAATATAACTTATTTATACAAAGCTGAAATCATGTTTAAAAATATCAATACGGTAAGTAAAAACAATTAGGGAGTGAGTCTTAATCAGGGGAAAAATTCCAATAAGATGTATCCTAGTGAGCCCTAACCAGTTACTGTGCTGTGCCCTGCCTGGCAGTGGAGCTTGCACCCCGGTTGTCTTAATGGGGTCGTCAGCTCACTGGCAGGAATTCCCATCATCAGATTCAAGCTGTAGTCAGGCACAACTTATAGTGAGGTAGCATGTAGCAGCATCCCAAATTAATACCAGACATCTCCCCTCCCCCAAAAAAATAAATAAATTCTTAGGGGTTCATGAGGGGATCAGAAGGCCACAGCAGGATAAGGTTGGTGGGAATTCCTGCCACATTACTTCCAGAATTGTTTTTACTTATCTATATTTTGAACCATGATTTCAGCTTTGTATAATTAAGTTATATTTTAGGGGTCCATTTTTTGGCGGTTTTGTACCACTCTTAAATATTATAATCTAACGTGCCATTACAGGCTGGCTAGATCACATAATGAGAGTGTCCATGTGTAGGAGGGCCATGTGCGGAGTCCCCCCATCCAGACATATAGGACATGGGCAGGCGCTGAGAGATGAAGTTCTTCATGAATCGGACAATTCTATTAAAGTGATGGCTGATACAGAGGTGACACTGTACTGCTGCTGTAGACGATGTCACATCAGTAAGCGAGCGGGCTGTATAGCGAGCGGGCTGTATACAGGGCAGTGGCGGACAGTCGGCACAGGAGGGTGGAGGTCACCGCTGCACAGCCTGCGGTACATTCTGCTGGCTCCGCACTGCTGCACAGTAACCAGATCATTGCACCGTGCCAGCACTATAGCTGCAATGCAAACAGGACTAAAAATAAACAGATATTGGATTTTTCTGCTTATACCTTGTGACGTGCATTCGTGCAAAGTCTGCATAGCCTGAAGGTTGAAATATTTCCTAGCCCTTGAGAGCAAATGCAAATGGTTATTAACATTTCAACATTTCCAGAAGGACAGAAAACAATGGAAATACGCAAGCAATCCCAGTACCAGAGGGCAGGAGAATACTCTATGTTCTGCAGGAGACAAGCGAGAGCTTCAGACGTAATATATCACTGTGATGAGTCCCCACTGATCGCCCAGCCTCACACTGCCGTAACACAAAGGGAGGACACTATGTGCGTACCGCCATGCCCCCCCCACATACACCAATGCTAGGTGTGCGTAGGTGTACCTACTTGTATGTGGCAAATCGACTGGATTTATAAAATAGAACTAATGTCAAGATTGTGCTTGGCATAACATTCACCAATGAGAAAAAGGACCAAACTTACCGCATTTATATGGAGTGGAAGCCATCATAAGCTAAATGATCTAACAAGGAACGGTGGGGCAGACATTATCCATAAGGAGAGGGCGCTGCTATTGCACATCTTATAAAAGGGGCACGGCTTGGTAATAAGAGACCCTTGCTCCATAGCCATGACGATCCTGCTCCTCCTCTAGGAGATCAAGGAAGGAGTATCCCTATACTATAGATGAATGTCGGCTGAACCCGCTGAAATTCGTGGGTTTGACTGTCGGTCTAATGTGTACGGGGCCAACCAATTGTCGATCACTCAGGTCCAATTTCGGACAGTCGACCACATTGTTCTCCCCGGTCACAGGCCAGCGTGTCAATCAGTGGCTTTCTCATAGAGAGCATTCATCCAAACGGGCGCTCCTGTGTGTGGGAGAGTCGGCTGAGGGGGCTGTTAGCCGAGTGATCGACCAAAGCATCTTTCGGCCAGCAGCCATCTAATGTATATGGCCGGCCTTGGAATCATAGCCTTGGTCCAGACTCACTAATCCCGGTATGAACAGCCAACAAGCGTTTCAATAAAAAAGTTATGTAACTACACACAAACATAAAATACAAATACTTTTTGCAAATTTGCTCTGGTTGGGTTTTAGGTGTCCTTCACATTCAACTTTGACGTGGTCTGTGGTCATTATTCAGCTGAGAGGAGCACAAAAAAGGCTGATCTAGAGTTAGAACCTCTCCCACCAGAATAAGCTCACTGACAGATTCTCAAATAACTCATTCTGCAGCCAGCAATACACAGTGCAACACTGAGGCTACAGAAGGCAAAGGGGGCAACGTTTCCAATGGAACCAAATTGGAAAAATTACTTTTAGACTGAAATACATGTAAGAAAAGAAAAATTAAGAAAATGACAATACTCAGCCAGCTTAAAATGCTCGATTGGGAGAGTAAATCGCTGTCATACTCCTCTAACATTGGCGTAACGGCCTGGAGAACAAAAGAATTCACACTGCCATATTCTTATGTCCCCAGCATCATCTGTTGGGGAATGGTGGAAAGACCCCCATACACATTAGACAACCAAAATCGGCAGATTGACAGCATAGAATGTCTGCTCATCCTTGTGAGACTCATTTAATGACAATGTATAAATCAAAACGATGCATTTTTTTAACCTGTGGTGCGTTATTTAAAACAAACAGCAGGTCAATTTTTCTGTATTTCTTTTGCAGGTTTCCCCATTGAGATCAATATGGCTAAACAAAAAAAAAAACACCAAAAATACGTGTAATTAACGCCTCATTCACAGTCATTTCTTTCTGCAAAAAATAAACTCAACAAAAACAAGCTACAGTATTCCTGAACGTTCCCATACCGCAGTGTTATTCCTTGGCTGTAATTGGGTGAGGTCCAAGATACACATCAGTATTTACAAGCTTTATCCATGTGCATCTATAGTTATACACGACTCCACCTCCCCCATGGATACTAGGTGTGCGAGTGGCTGATCGGTAGCATTGTGCACCTGTGCTGCTGCTGCCTTTATCATGGGGTCCGCAACATCCTGCAGTGCATGCAGGCCCGGACTGGCCCACAGGAGAACAGGACAATCCCCGGTGGGCCACACTCCACCTACACGAGAAACAGTTGAGTTGGCACAATACATTTGTTTCACAATGTACAGACTAGGGCAGCATCTCATCATTCATTTAACAAACAAGCCCGCTGATTATTAGATTGAAAAGCAGTGGGCCCCCAGAGTCAGTGCTACTGGTGGGCCCCAGAGTCAGTGCTACTGGTGGGCCCCCCAGAGTCAGTGCTACTGGTGGGCACCCCAGAGTCAGTGCTACTGGTGGGCACCCCAGAGTCAGTGCTACTGGTGGGCCCCCCAGAGTCAGTGCTACTGGTGGGTCCCCAGAGTCAGTGCTACTGGTGGGTCCCCAGAGTCAGTGCTACTGGTGGGCCCCCAGAGTCGGTGCTACTGGTGGGCCCCCAGAGTCGGTGCTACTGGTGGGCCCCCAGAGTCAGTGCTACTGGTGGGCCCCCCAGAGTCAGTGCTACTGGTGGGCCCCCAGAGTCGGTGCTACTGGTGGGCCCCCAGAGTCAGTGCTACTGGTGGGCCCCCAGAGTCAGTGCTACTGGTGGGCCCCCAGAGTCAGTGCTACTGGTGGGCCCCCAGAGTCAGTGCTACTGGTGGGCCCCCAGAGTCAGTGCTACTGGTGGGTCCCCAGAGTCAGTGCTACTGGTGGGCCCATGGCACTCCAGTCCAGCACTGAGTGCATGAGTATTGTGACCAGGTATTGCGGCATTTTTCCAGGATCGTGTTATTCCTTGCCATTACACACATTACTCGCTTCTAAGCTTCTGAAGGCCATCAATGAGAACAAAGAAAAACCACCAACTCCAACTTGAGATGGACTGATGAGAAATATAACACAGGAAGGCTGACAATTCCCTAGAGTTGTCTTTAAGGAAGGGTTAAGATAATGTGCTTGCATCAGAGGAAACAAAAGGCTGCATTACTTGCCTAATGTGCTGTGCGCTGAACACAACCCGCAGCTCAAGGGATCTATTAGGTATTGTTTATACAGCAAGATCAAGCGTGCGGAGCTCAGCTGACGAAAAATACTGCTCGCCTATATAATGAACCATTAATGGCCTCTGCACAGCGTAACCTTCAACCTGGATAATTGGCAAACGCATCCATCACCATCGTGTGCTACTGTAAAAGGCATCAGTGTTTTACTATGATGTCACAGAAATGCACACGGCAAATTGTTATGGTGTCCATGATAAAAGGCTTTCTGGCTTCACACCTTGGCCACCCTATCACCTAAGGGTCTGAATCGGGACTATGATCTCCTATCTTCTATGTGACAATTATTTGTGGCCTCATGCCTATGCATTTGCATCTTACCATCACATATACAGGTCCTTCTCAAAAAATTAGCATATAGTGTTACATTTCATTATTTACCATAATGTAATGATTACAATTAAACTTTCATATACTATAGATTCATTATCCACCAACTGAAATTTGTCAGGTCTTTTATTGTTTTAATACTGATGATTTTGGCATACAACTCCTGATAACCCAAAAAACCTGTCTCAATAAATTAGCATATCAAGAAAAGGTTCTCTAAATGACCTATTACCCTAATCTTCTGAATCAACTAATTAACTCTAAACACATGCAAAAGATACCTGAGGCTTTTAAAAACTCCCTGCCTGGTTCATTACTCAAAACCCCCATCATGGGTAAGACTAGCAACCTGACAGATGTCAAGAAGGCCATCATTGACACCCTCAAGCAAGAGGGTAAGACCCAGAAAGAAATTTCTCAACAAATAGGCTGTTCCCAGAGTGCTGTATCAAGGCACCTCAATGGTAAGTCTGTTGGAAGGAAACAATGTGGCAGAAAACGCTGTACAACGAGAAGAGGTGACCGGACCCTGAGGAAGATTGTGGAGAAGGACCGATTCCAGACCTTGGGGAACCTGAGGAAGCAGTGGACTGAGTCTGGTGTGGAAACATCCAGAGCCACCGTGCACAGGCGTGTGCAGGAAATGGGCTACAGGTGCCGCATTCCCCAGGTAAAGCCACTTTTGAACCATAAACAGCGGCAGAAGCGCCTGACCTGGGCTACAGAGAAGCAGCACTGGACTGTTGCTAAGTGGTCCCAAGTACTTTTTTCTGATGAAAGCAAATTTTGCATGTCATTCGGAAATCAAGGTGCCAGAGTCTGGAGGAAGACTGGGGAGAAGGAAATGCCAAAATGCCTGAAGTCCAGTGTCAAGTACCCACAGTCAGTGATGGTGTGGGGTGCCATGTCAGCTGCTGGTGTTGGTCCACTGTGTTTCATCAAGGGCAGGGTCAATGCAGCTAGCTATCAGGAGATTTTGGAGCACTTCATGCTTCCATCGGCTGAAATGCTTTATGGAGATGAAGATTTCATTTTTCAGCACGACCTGGCACCTGCTCACAGTGCCAAAACCACTGGTAAATGGTTTACTGACCATGGTATTACTGTGCTCAATTGGCCTGCCAACTCTCCTGACCTGAACCCCATAGAGAATCTGTGGGATATTGTGAAGAGAAAGTTGAAAGACGCAAGACCCAACACTCTGGATGAGCTTAAGGCCGCTATTGAAGCATCCTGGGCCTCCATAACATCTCAGCAGTGTCACAGGCTGATTGCCTCCATGCCACGCCGCATTGAAGCAGTCATTTCTGCCAAAGGATTCCCGACCAAGTATTGAGTGCATAACTGAACATTATTATTTGATGGTTTTTTTGTTTGGTATTAAAAAACACTTTTATTTGATTGGTCGGGTGAAATATGCTAATTTATTGAGACAGGTTTTTTGGGTTATCAGGAGTTGTATGCCAAAATCATCAGTATTAAAACAATAAAAGACCTGACAAATTTCAGTTGGTGGATAATGAATCTATAGTATATGAAAGTTTAATTGTAATCATTACATTATGGTAAATAATGAAATTTAACACTATATGCTAATTTTTTGAGAAGGACCTGTATATGAGCCCTTTGCTACCCCACTGACTGTATCTTTTGCCAATTTAAACTGGGGTACTTAATGAAATTGTAACTAGCAACTTTTACAAAACACATCCATGTATGTAATAACATTTTATTATGATGGTAACGATGTTCTCTTTTTCTTCCAGAGTCGCTTATATTAATTGTGGAAGCACTTCATCCACGTTACCTGGAGACACGCCATAGCACTTATAGCCAATTCACAAGACACATCTTTTCTCCTGGAACGCACTATGCTATGCTGACAACAACGGCCATCCTCTTCTGGCTAGATCACTTCCAGTTACTTGCCCCTGCCACTCATTGGCTCTCGGCCGTTCCCATTCTCTCCCCTTCCTTATCTCTAGCCCTGTCCATCACACTTTCCTTTTTTTCCCTTTTTTTTCACAACCTCCAATGCCACTATTGCTCCATTTCTCTATTTTTACCGATAGATTTCATTCCACAATCAGCAATTCTGTGGGTCCACGCGCTCCCTCACATTTATCAACTGGTACGTCCACTGCCACTTTCCTAGGCTCCATACTTTCCTTACTTATGCTGTGGTCTAGAATTCTTGTCATAGTCAGCTATTTTCGATTATACTTTAGGTTATTTCATTTGACCATTGTTTTCCATTGTATATACTTTTGTTATTTCATGCACTTTGTTTATTTTTTTATTTTTTGACCCGGTAGTGACTGATGAAGGTTCGGATGTAGGACCGAAACGTTTCTGTTATTTTGTGGAGACCATTAAATCACTTGTCTTACGTTAAGTTGAGTGCCGTGTTTTTGCTATATACCATGATAAAAGTGTGGCCCTCCAACTGAACGGCAAACTATAGGACATCATCAGGTCTACTTACCCTAGATTAACCAAAAACATTGCATGGAAAAGACTAAAAGAAAGGTACTCAGAGCGCCACTTCCAGATCTACTGCACCACCTAAGGCAAGCCTGATGTAAGTGAACAAAGCCAAACAATGACTTGGAGGCTCTGTTTCTGTGTAATCAGACCGCTATGTTGGTTATTAGTACTGTACACTACTGCAGAAACTAACTTGTTGGACAAAGTAAAGGTGTCAAGTCTCTTCATAACCAGGGTAAAGAAGGAAGGAAGGATGTAATGAGACCTACAGGACTCGTCTTATTCTCATGGCTCATTTTGGTGCACTTATCGGTCTACTTTTAAGGTCTACCATGGGGAATGAGTTAGCCCGGTCACTAGTAGCAGCTCAGCCCATCGTCCAGAGACTCTTGCAATTCTTTAGGCTAGCTAGCAGGAATTAGTAGACTTGGAGTGGCTTCTCACCAGCATTGATAACAGTAGGTGGACAATAAATATAAAATATATTTATTTCTGCTACCCACGCCCACCTAATGTGATCAATGCCGGTGAGGAGAAGCCTAAAGAATTGCAAGTCTCGGGACGATGGGCTAATCTGCTACGAGTGACCAAGCTAACTTATACCCCATGGTAGTTCCTAAAAGTAGACACCGAAATGAGCCAGAGTAAGGGTATGTGCACACGTTGCAGATTTTGATGCGGAATCCGCAGCGGTTTTCCCTGAGTTTACAGTACCATGTAAACCTATGGAAAACCAAATCCGCAGTGCACATGCTGTGGAAAAAACTGTGCGGAAACGTCGCGTTGTTTATTCCACAGCATGTCAATTCTTTGTGTGGATTCCACAGTGGTTTACACCTGCTCCATAACAGAAATCCGCAGGTGTAAAACCACACGTGAAATCCGCACAAAATCAGCAAAAAAAACTGCAGTAAATCCACGGTAATTCCGCAGGTAATCAGCAGTGTGGTTTACCTGCGGATTTACAAAAAATCAGTGCGGAAAAATCCGCAGGACTTTCCGCAACGTGTGCACGTAGCCTAAGACAAGTCCTAGGGGTTTCATTACATCCGTCCTTTCCTCTATAGCATGGTTATCAAGAGACTTGTCCTGCAGCATCTTTAACAGCTGTACTTTGTCCAACAAGTTATTTCAGCTCAGAACGTCCACCAAATATGTTCAATTACCCCCCCCCCCCCAGAATAAACAGCAAGAGGCGCTATAACAATACTTGGGCATTTAAAAACAGAATGAGTAATGAGCACAAGCTTCTGGGTGATCTTACAAAAACATTTAATTGTGGGTCAACCTCTTTAAAGAGTTGTTTTCCTACAGAGAAAACTGTAGCTTTCTATGAAGGCTTCATACATTAGGAATTAATTAAATAAATGACAATACAATGTGCAGTCTAGTTTAACTCTTATATGGAGAGAGCAGAACAACTATCAATATGAAATTGGTGGATGTACTACACCCAGGATCTCATTCAACCAAGCTCTACCCAGTGCCAGCAGAAGCTGGATGGATGGATGGATGTTAGCTGTTGCCACTGCCGGATACTGCTGATCCGCTCCTATTCAGACAAGTGCGGATCTGCAATACAAAGTGGAGTCAACCAGAACAGCCGATGTGTGGTGGACAAGGAGAACAGCCGATGTGTGGTGGACAAGGAAAACAGCCGATGTGTGGAGGACAAGGAGAACAGCCGATGTGTGGTGGACAAGGAGAACAGCCGATGTGTGGTGGACAAGGAGAACCGCCGATGTGTGGTGGACAAGGAGAACAGCCGATGTGTGGTGGACAAGGAGAACAGCCGATGTGTGGTGGACAAGGAGAACAGCCGATGTGTGGTGGACAAGGAGAACCGCCGATGTGTGGTGGACAAGGAGAACAGCCGATGTGTGGTGGACAAGGAGAACAGCCGATGTGTGGTGGACAAGGAGAACCGCCGATGTGTTGTGGACAAGGAGAACAGCCTATGGGTGGTGGACTAGGAGAACAGCCGATGGGTGGTGGTGCCCAGTGTTGGACCCTCATCGGTTAAATAATCATGACCTATACTAAGGCTAGGCAATCAGAAGAAAAGTAGTAGAACAAGTGGCCTTTAAGTGTTATGATGGTTAAAAATAGAAAAAAGTCCAATGTGGCAATTGCATAGTCCAGTGTAATAGTAGCTTTAGCACTTGTACGGTGTAAATACAGGCTTTACAGGACAGATAAGGATACATAAACCCAGAAGCAAGTCACATGCTTCCAAGTAAAGCAGAAAACATAATAAAGCAACCGGCTATAAAACTACAGCGTAAATTAAAGTAAATGTTCCAAGGAAAAACCTTGTAGGATTAGCAATACCAGAACATAAACATAACCGCAGAACAGCAAGAATTGTCTGAGGATCAATCAATCCCCTGCAGATCCTGACACAGTGAACACATAACAAGCCCCAGCCCAGCGAGCGTGCAGGATAACAGTTAGCAGAGTTTGGAAAATACTTGAGTGCGCTTCACCGCATGATGGTTTATAATCCAGGAACAAAGATGCATCCTATTAAGAACATGAAATCGTATGTCTCTCTCCCTGCTCAGGGCCAAATCTCCGCAGGAATTGCACAACGCATTTTAATTCAATCAAATAAAATGGGGAAAAATAGTTTAGAAAATCAACTCGGCCTTTCAATTACCAAGCAAAATATAGTCAACTCACTTCTACTGAAAATACGAACATCTATGGGACATGGGCTCCCTCTAGCATGGATGTGACTTGACCTTCATCAGGGTCCTTGCAGTACTGCAATAGTCCGGAGTGCAACCATAGGCACCACCAGTACAACCAGTGATTGGCCAACTGTGATAATGGAGTACCCAGAGCTCCCCAAACAGCTCATTCGCATGTATATAACTACATATAGGCTATGTACACATTCATAATCAGTTTACAGTATGTAGTCTCAATTACTTTAAAATAATGAAAAAATGGATGCAACCTGTCTTAAAGAAATCCAACAGTTTTCAATACATCTCCATGGTTACCGACCACTACCCTATGTAATCTAACACAGAAGTGATAATTTCTTCCAAGTGTCTATGCCTGCACACGATTAATAGGTCACCAAGTAAAAGACGAATAGAAAGGAGCATGACACCAGGAGTTGTCTGGATAGGAGCTTTAGAAATAAAGTGGTAAATAAAAAGGCTTCGTTCACTACTTGGATAACTCTAGTAAATACTGGCGCTGTTCCAGAATGTTGGCACCTTGTCTCCCCAAAGATCGCGTAATGTTGCAGGAGCCCTGCAGGACATCAGCCGTTGCTAGTGAACTGCTGCGCTCTCACTTCCTTCTGATGAACGGTGGACGTAGCGACAGCACAGCAGTCCAATATTATCCACCAATTTGTCCAAAGGAACTGAGAGCAGAACATTAGTGATGAGCGTGTATACTCATTGCTCGGGTGGTCTCCGAGTATTTGTTAGTGCTCAGAGATTTAGTTTTTGTTGACGCAGCTGCATAATTTACAGCTGCTGGACAGCCTGAGTACATGTGGGGGTTGCCTGGTTGCTAGGGAATCCCCACATGAATTCAGCCTGTCTAGCAGCCATAAATCATGCAGCTGTGTCAAAGAAAACTAAATCTCTGAGCACTAACAAATACTCGGAGACCACCCGAGCAACGAGTACACTCGCTCATCACTACAGAACATCTCAATTGTGATGGCTGATTATTTGCAGGGCTCCATGGCATAACAATTTTGCATGAGTATTGGGAACACCAGACACAGATATTGATGAATGGTGTACGTACGAGGGGCGAGTATGAGGCATTTATATTTTTCCAGTAAAAAAAAAAAAAAAGAGGAACCAGTTTTTATAACATCGAACTCTATGGAAGACGGATCTATGAAATAGTTTGATAGAGGGGTTATTGTGAGCTCACCACGCCACGTCATCCAATGTTGAGGGTTGAGAGCTGTATGTCGGATGCTGGTCCTGATGGTGAAGTTCAGCCAAAGTTCTGAGGACTATGACTAAGGGCGCTTAGAAGCCAGAAATGAGTCAGATTTTATAGACAATTTTTGGATTCCATGTTTTTAATGAATTTTGAATAAAGCATGAAACAATTTTTACGCGCTGGCGCCGCTGAGCCTCCTGCATGTTTCCATGTACAGCCTGGGTCAGCTCCTGTAGGCGGTCCCGGAATTCCAGCACATAGGGTACAATAGGTACACTTGGGTGAAGACCTAGGTCCCCGGGAGAGACAGCAGGCGGAGGCGTTGTTGAGGCAGCGACACAGGATGTTTTCAGGGAGACCAGGGTACACTCGCCTGGCACAACACAAGGTTGAGACCCAGGATCAGACCCCCCTGCGACAACCCCCCTTCCGCGTCCCTGAGTCTGTACGAGAAGGGATGCGACAAGAGATGTTGCGTTTAGGGGTCACTGAAGAGTCAGATAGTCCCTGGGCATGCCCCGTAGTGTTAGTGCCCAAGAAGGATGGGACTACATGGTTTTGTGTAGACTATCGTAAGCTCAATGAGAAAACAGTGACGGATGCGTATCCCATGCCGCGTGTGGATGAGTTGTTAGACCAGCTGGCAGGGGCAAAGTATTTGACCACCATCGATCTATGCAAAGGCTACTGGCAGATTCCCCATAGTCCTGACGCTATTCCTAAGTCGGCATTTGTCACCCCGTTCGGCTTATTCCAGTTTCGAGTTATGCCATTCGGGATGAAGAATGCCCCGGCGACCTTCCAGAGGCTGGCTGACCGGCTTCTGGATGGTCTCCAGGACTATGCTTGTGCCTACCTGGATGACATCGCCATCTACAGCGCGACATGGGAAGAGCATCTAAATCACCTAGAGACAGTATTAGACAGGATCCACAAGGCCGGAATCACCCTGAACCCAAACAAGTGTCACGTGGGCAAAGCAGAGGTTCAGTATTTAGGGCATTGGGAGGGAAGTGGTAAACAGAGACCAGAACCAGCCAAGATTGAGGCCATAGCCAAATGGCCCACCCCACGCACTAAAACCCAGGTCATGGCGTTTCTAGGGACAGCGGGGTATTACAGGAAATTCGTTCCCAATTACAGCAGCATAGCCAAGCCCCTCACTGATCTGACCCGTAATGAAGGTCTGCTGCACAAAGTCTCCTCTTAACAGTTGTTGTAGAGATGTGTCTGCTGCTAGAACTCTGTGTGGAATTGACCTGGTCTCTAATCTGAGCTGCTGTTAACCTGCGATTTCTGAGGCTGGTGACTCGGATAAACTTATCCTCAGAAGCAGAGGTGACTCTTGGTCTTCCTTTCCTTGGCCGGTCCTCATGTGAGCCAGTTTCTTTGTAGCGCTTGATGGTTTTTGCAAATGCACTTGGGGACACTTTCAAAGTTTTCCCAATTTTTTGGACTGACTAACCTTCATTTCTTAAAGTAATGATGGACACTTGTTTTTCTTTACTTAGCTGCTTTTTTCTTGCCATAATACAAATTCTAACAGTCTATTCAGTAGGACTATCAGCTGTGTATCCACCAGACTTCTGCTCAACACAACTGATGGTCCCAACCCCATTTATAAGGCAAGAAATCCCACTTAATAAACCTGACAGGGCACACCTGTGACGTGAAAACCATTCCCGGTGACTACCTATTGAAGCTCATCAACAGAATGCCAAGAGTGTGCAAAGCAGTCATCAAAGCAAAAGGTGGCTACTTTGAAGAATCTAGAGTATAAGACATATTTTCTACTTCACACTTTTTTGCTAAGTATATAATTCCACATGTTAATTCATAGTTTTGATGCCTTCAGTGTGATTTTACAATTTTCATAGTCATGAAAATACAGAAAAATCTTTAAATGAGAAGGTGTGTCCAAACTTTTGGTCTGTACTGTATGTGTATATTATATATATATATATATATATATATATATATATATATATATATATATATATATATATATATATATATATATATATTTATTTATATGTATATATATACACATACATACTGTATCACCATTAATTCCATGGTGCTGCTCATGAGAAAAGGAGTAACGTACAGGGTTATAGATATCGTTTACAGTAATCAAATGTACAATGACAGACCGGTACAGAGGGTCCGTCATTGTAAATTATATATCACGGCGGCTCAATCCCACCAAGGACAACATCTGCAAGGAGTTTGTATGTTCTCCCCATGTTTGCGTGGGTTTCCTCCGGGTTCTCCGGTTTCCTCCCACACTCCAAAGACATACTGATAAGGAATTTAGATTGTGAGCCCCATTGGGGACAGCGACGATAATGTGTGTAAAGCGCTGTGGAATATGTTAGCGCTACATAAAAAATAAAGAATGTATATATATATATATATATATATATATATATATATATATATATATATATATATATATATATATATATATATATATATATATATATATATCTATCTCAGTGTCTGTATAACTTTTTTGTTAACAGATTGCTGATGATTACTGGACATGTGAACAGAGCCTTAGTCAGCTTTGGTTGCAAATAGGTTTTAAAAGAATTGGGTGGGTCGCCTGTACAGGGGTCTCCGCAAACTGATAAAGTGTATCACAAATGACCTCTACAACCCATCAATAATTGCCAAGCGCCAGATCATTATTAGGGAACTTTTTAGACAATGTTCACCCTTCACAAAACACCCCAGAAAAGTGACTTTTTAAAGTCATTATTGCATTTACTAGACATACAACAACTCCCCTAATTTTGCCTTTTCCAACTTTTAATACTTTTCATTCTTTTCTATCATTACTCTCTATAAGAGGCCTTATCTTTAAGAACTGTCGGTCATAAATGCAGGCCTTCTTGTTAACAGCACCAAGCGCTCAGTTCTCATCTCACACGCTGCTCTGAAAAACTGAAAGCTGAATAGACTGGTTCTGTGAACCAGTTTTATTAATAATTCCCCAATACTGTAATTTTACAGTCTCATAATTCAACATCTCTGTATTTTTCTGCCTAAAAACGTACAAGGAAAAAATATCCCTACAACATGAATAAATTAACTCCGGTAGAAGCTCATTCCAAATCTTATTAGGGACATGTAAAAAATATTCTTAATTAAAATGTGCAACAATTCAGTTCCCCTTGAAAATCAGACACAAACCTCATCTCATGAGAACACACCTTTTATCTGAAGCGGCAGACGCTGGCATTACAAGCCTGAATAAATGCATAACTGAGTAATAAAATGACATCAGACACTGCCAAAAAGTAAGGCGGTGTCATCTAAGCCTCCTAGGAGCTGCCATAGATTTGCCCCCAAATTTCTGCCTTTTTCTAGCTGCTAATATATCTAAAGTTGTAGGTTTTGCCAGTTTTCCATAGCCACGTTCACGTTTTGTCACACTTATCAGAACAAGAAATGTGTCAATTCCCTTTTAGGCTTAGCTCATCCCAAGAATTGGCCGAAACTGAATGAATGGTTGGAGGAGCTTTAAAGAGAACCTGTTAATCTGATCGACCAAGCAAAACCAGGGGCATGTTGCTATACTGCAGGTCACAAAATGCCCCTGGGCCAAGTAGTATAAGAAAAATGGCTTCAAACTTCAGCCATTTGGGAGGTGCAGCAGATGGACTAGTCCTGGTCTCCTGCCCGCGAGCACACCCAACTAGATCTGATGGACAAAGCAATACAGATGTGTGAAGGAGAAAATGGCTAATGAAATCAATTATTAAACCTTATATAAGTCAGTTCAGATATGGTGTAGCAAGATGGAGTCTATTTCCTGATCAGCAGCGCACTGGAAGGAATCTAGAATGCAGGAGTGAAGACACTGGACACTGGAATGGACTGAATACCATATATGGAAGTGAAGTTGGAAACAAAGTTGGAATGAACCAATCAGAGTGACACTAACTATTCAGAAGTTGTGCGACCTCCCCCGTTTCCTGTTTCTAGTATCTTCCTTTGTTCAGAATAAAGTAGTTGTGTGTAAGGGTACTGTCACACAGTGGCACTTTGGTCGCTACGACGGTACGATACGCGACGTTCCAGCGATATCCATACGATCTCGCTGTGTCTGACACGCAGCAGCGATCAGGGACCCTGCTGAGAATCGTACGTCGTAGCAGATCGTTTGGAACTTTCTTTCGTCGCTGGATCTCCCGCTGTCATCGCTGGATCGGTGTGTGTGACACCGATCCAACGATGCGTTCGCTTGTAACCAGGGTAAACATCGGGTTACTAAGCGCAGGGCCGCGCTTAGTAACCCAATGTTTACCCTGGTTACCATCGTAAAAGTAAAAAAAAAAAACGTACATACTCACATTCCGGTGTCCGTCAGGGTCCCTCGCAGTCTGCTTCCCGCTCTGACTGACTGCCAGTCGGAATGTAAGAGCAGAGCGGTGACGTCACCGCTGTGATCTGCTTTCACTTTACGGCGGCACTCAGTCAGTGTGGGAAGCAGACTGCGAGGGACCTCACGGACACCGGAATGTGAGTATGTACGGTTTGTTTTTTTTAACTTTTACGATGGTAACCAGGGTAAACATCGGGTTACTAAGCGCGGCCCTGCGCTTAGTAACCCGATGTTTACCCTGGTTACCCGGGGCCTTCGGCATCGTTGGTCGCTGGAGAGCTGTCTGTGTGACAGCTCTCTAAGCCTTTGCTGAGAGAGGAAGTGTGTATCTGTCTGTGTATCTGATACATTCTTAGCCTCTAAGCGCGCACTCAGCTTATATTTGATCAGGTACAAGCAATCATATAGATCTCACTTTAAGAGATCACCCTCACAGATGGATGAAAAACTAGAAACTTTGTGGAAACTGCAATGCATATGGTTATCTGCGGTAAAACATTACTTTTCAAAAGGGTTTTGCCTCATTTGCCAAATTTACACCTCTGTCCATATGCCCTTATTGGGGTGAATAGATGTCATGGAGGCATGTCCAGAGATTCTGAATGGCTGCCATGTAATATTTTACCCTGCAGAAACCAATGCTGAGAAATCGGTACGGCTGCAAGTTTCCTTACAAAACATCAGCTATTGCTAAGTCTGAGGAAAAAGAAAAATAGAAAAACTCTTGCATGAAAGCAGCCAATTATAGTGAAACAATCCCTTTAAATGACTCATTACAATTAATAAAATTATATTATAAAATTATATTATATTAATAATACCAATCTATAAGGGCTATTACTTCTTTACAACCCAAAGACTCATCTTTAAAACTTTAAGGGATCACGTTTTATAAAATTAAAAATACATTGAAGGTATAAGAAAATCATCCACTAACAGGAATGTAAAACGGAGGGAATAACCTCTCACTGTAAAGGCACACCGCGATCTGGCCATAAGACCCTTACAGGGAACATATAGCGCTGATGATACACAGCAGAAAGCTGAACATGTTGATGTATAAAGTTGTGGGATAAGATTCAGTATAACTTGCTCCTATTCATCCAAGTCTCCGCTCACTCTGGGCTTAGGAGTCCAGTGGGCGGCCTTGCTCAGTGACCGACAACCATTTTTGCATCCATTATTTATGGAGACCACCCAATTGACTCCTAACCTTACTAATCAGCAGTGATATCAATCACTAGGTCACAAGTTCTAACAATTCATCTCCCACAAACAATACATCAGTCTATACAGCTCCTCTTGCTCTGTAACAGGATCCAGCTAAAGTAAACAGATTTTTTATGCTGACATGCTCCCTTAAAAAGGGGGGATTATGGCATGTCACAATGTGCAGTACATGTGTTGTGTGACATTGTAGGGCATGAGGTGTGTGTTGAGAATGTATGAACCTGAATGGCTCCTGTAAGAAAGTGACAGACCCTTGTATTCTAAAATTAATTTTTGCAGATATTACAGTACGTGACCAACTGTGTGGAGTTGTATAAGCAATGTTGCAAATCACTAAAGCCCCCAAACACATTAGACCAACGTGAGCGTAACCTGCTGGTTTCAAGTTGCTTGGCCGATGCTGATCAGAAGAAAAATGGATCAAGCATGTCCAATTGCAACATGCCCGAGCTTTTATTTTTAAAGATCCCAAGTTGCAACTGAGAACACATGAACTTATAGCCAAACCAAGCATGTAGCTGTAAGGAGCAGCAGACACATCATGAAGGTTAGTGACGGCCTTTAGTATTTATACAGTTCTTTAATGGTCCGTTCGTTCACAGTGGTTTAGCTATGACCTTGGTGGAAGGAGCTTGAGGAGAAAGGAGGAGTGCGGTTGGAGATGGGATAGGCATTTTAAGAATTCTACTAAAATACCCAACAAACAGCGTTTTACAATTCACTGAGAACAGTTATAAAGTGGTACAGCATGAAAAGAGGTTCCGTGGCTTCAGTACCTGACAAAGCTCCATTACAGTAATATCACTTACAGTGCATGGTACTGGATGTAGGAAGACCCTAAACGTCCTGGAACTGAAATTCCAAAATTTACATAACTTACATAAGAACAACTACAAATGTTGGCCTTTCATTCTACTTGGTACTCAATAATTATGGATGGGTGCTCATACTATGCTAGAAGTCTGCTCCGTAGTACACCTCCAATATTAAAGTTCACTGTGGGGAAACTACATCATATAAATCTGTATAAACTTCCTCACGAGCTTTCAGATATTATTCTCTTAGATTTTTTCCCATTTTGTTACTTGTTCTTCAGTAGAGAAATGTTATCACCCACCGAGATCGGAGCAAGTAATATTTCTAGCCCTCGTTAATGATAACTCCCCAATTTCAACAACTTCTGCCCATTTTTTAGCCTCTTCACGAAAACAATATGATCATGCATAATAAACACTAAAACTATCTAACCACAGATATCTGTATGTTGGGTAATATTGCCAAAACTGAAACCCTAACGACGGAGTAAATGCTAGGGTTACCACCTCGTCAGAAAGAGGACTTTGGATCCAGTAATATGATTGCAGCCATAAAAAGACGGGTTGTATAATTTAACAAGAACATTGGTGGATGTAGATGAAAAGTGCACTGGGAAGATAAGGGGGTCCGATAGCCGCCTTACAGATATAGAAAAAAATAGCAAAATGATAAGGGTGAAACCCAGCAAGTATCTGAGACTAAAACTCCCAACTTGCCCAAGCAGATGTCTATCCTTTCCACGATCGCAGATGTCAGCAATACCCCACTGCATCGGGGCAAACGCAACTTGTGATGTACGCTAGAAACCCTTGTGCCACTAAGACGACACGCTGAACTATCAGGACACCACACAGAGCACAGGTTGTCAACTTCTCCCCTTTTTATTGGATTTCAGGGGTGATTTTTATATTGCACACTCCTGTTATTTGCCACAGGCGCGTTTGAACGAGCATCACTTGTTTGAAACAAAGTTGTTTACCCTCAATTTTGGAAAGGTACCAACAATTTTGTCTGGCCCATTTTGGGGGTTTTGAGTGAAATTATCTCCAATTTACCTTATTTTTTTCGTTTGTTTGTTTTTTTGAATGTTGTTCCAATACACAGAAAGGAAATAAACGTGTGTATAACAAAACATGTGTAATTTCAATAACTTTCTGGAATAAATACTTCATTTTCTATAACAATTTGGTGCCAACACTTTCAGCCATGACTGTATATAACAGACCCTACAGCCAGTTCCTGATACATTGTTCGATCCACGAGCGGTATGTACCAGTGGTTTGACTGCCTTTAATTTCAGCTTTGTTTGATACTTCCTGTTATTTGACTTTGATAACACTATTGATATAGTCCTGTGCACATTACATGCCTTTTTAGTGAGTTTCGGCATCATGTGTGTGTGGTTTTTGTTTTGTTTTTGTTTTTTAAACTGAACATTTTTCGCATTTATTGCAATTCTATCAGAAAAATCCGCACATAAAACAGGTTAGATTATTCTGTGTAAAAAAAAAATACTTAAATTAAAAAAAAAAAATAAAAAATCACAGTGCATTTTGGATATCTACAAATTCATCAACTTTGATGGAACTGTAAGACATTTTCTGAGCAGTTGGACAACCTCTTCTCATACCACACGCTTGGCAACGATAAAATGAAAAAAGCTTATACTCCCCTCCCGTGCCAATGCCGTTCCTGCCGTTGTAGGCGCTTGCAGGCCTGGGGCTCTCACACAGTTGTTAGGACACGTGGTGCCCAATCAGCGCTGGCGTCACTGTCTCCGCCTTTGTACGAACTGAACAAGAAGTGAGAGAGCAGCCACAGCGCGGACTAGAAGGCGGGGACAGTGACGCCAGCGCTGATTGGACGTCGGACTCATGTGTCACAACAACCACACGAGAGCCACGGGAACGCGAGTGCAGACACCACGGGAACAGCGCCGGCAACGGAGGGGAGGATAAGCCTTTTTATTCTATGAGGGCCAAACATTTAAAATAAGAAGGTGTTGTCCTAGTAGTGGATGACCTCTTTAACCTTAGGGTATGTGAACAACATCTTTTTACCACGTTCTGTCTATACACAGCCGCTTCAGAAAAATTATAGCAACCTCGTCCCTGTAGTTCATAACCATTTAGAAACAACAATACTAACGTTTTACCTCAGGAAGAGTTCAGAAATCAATATTTTGTGGAATAACCATGATTTTTAATCACAGCTTTCATGCGTCTTGGCATGCTTTCCACCAGTCTTTCACACTGCTTCTGGCGCCAAAATGTAAGCAGTTCTTCTTTGTTTGATGGCTTGTGACTATCCATCATCCTCTTGATTACATTCCAGAGGTGGGGTTCAGGTCTGGAGATTGGGCTGCCCATGACAGGGATTTGGTGTGGTCGTTTCTTCATTTTTGCCAGAGCTGTATATGAAATATCACCAACGTCTGGATGGAAAGCCATTCACCTTCCATCGCTCAGCTTGTCCTTGTCTTACATGGATGTAACTTATTTATATAAAAAAATTAAAATGGTAATATTTTGTAGGCTGCGCTAATAACATTTTCAGCCTCATCAAATCACCAGATACTAATTTTGCAGGATTATATTTTACCCTATATTATAGGCCACTAATATTTCATACTCAAAAACTAAAATCCAGAAGGGAACACCGAACATTGGTCAAAAAAATCAGTGTGGGACATTGCTTAAGAAATAAAACACCTTTATTAGACAACGGGTGGCAATAGGTGGCACTACATGTAGCAGAGTGCCCGCACTTGTATAAAAACAATAAATAGATGCAGATGAAAATGATGTTAGAGTAAAATAAATGAAAAATAATAATCGAGGGGGACCACAGGGGGGTGATGAGGTAACTGAACAATGTCACAAAACTGGTCAAGTATAATCTCAAATAGCAATCAATGTATAATCAATATCCTAGTGGAAAATCAATGGAATGAGAAACATATTAAACCAGAATAATATGTCTGCCGCTGCATGTTGCCTGGAAGCTTGCATAGACAAACTGGTGCAATTGGTGCCGACAATCTGATCACATACAAACCGACATTGGAGTCATATGTGGAGGATAGGTGTCACAAGGAGAGGGTAAAAATGATGCTAAAAAAAAAAAAGACATGCACTCAGAAGGTTAGTATATACCTGTAAAAACAAGAGTGAGAATGCATATACAGCAAGGGTATATACTTAGCCTTAGTGTGTGCAATCAGACTATGTAAATATCCAGGCAGCGGAGGTTACCTGGTGGGTGGCCCATGGTCCAAGTGCAGCGCACACCCCGACGTGCGTTTTGGAACAAGTCCTTCATTACATGTAGTGCCACCTATTGCCACTCATTTGCTAATAAAGGTGTTTTATTTCCTAAGCAATGTATCACACAAATTTTTTTGACTAATGTTCGGTGTTCTATTCTTGGTTCTTCACACTATCCTGAATGGTCTGCCATTCAGTTCCCCAGCACATATAGGTCATCCTTCATTAACAATGATGTGTATAGTATTCCTTAACCTTGTATATACACTCACCGGCCACTTTATTAGGTACACCATGCTAGTAACGGGTTGGACCCCCTTTTGCCTTCAGAACTGCCTCAATTCTTCGTGGCATAGATTCAACAAGGTGCTGGAAGCATTCCTCATAGATTTTGGTCTATATTGACATGATGGCATCACACAGTTGCCGCAGATTTGTCGGCTGCACATCCCAAAGATGCTCCATACAAGGCAGGATGGATCCATGCTTTCATGTTGTTTACGCCAAATTCTGACCCTACCATCCGAATGTCGCAGCAGAAATCGAGACTCATCAGACCAAGCAACGTTTTTCCAATCTTCTACTGTCCAATTTCGATGAGCTTGTACAAATTGTAGCCTCAGTTTCCTGTTCTTAGCTGAAAGGAGTGGTACCCGGTGTGGTCTTCTGCTGCTGTAGCCCATCTGCCTCAAAGTTCGACGCACTGTGCGTTCAGAGATGCTCTTAGGCCTACCTTGGTTGTAACGGGTGGCGATTTGAGTCACTGTTGCCTTTCTATCAGCTCGAACCAGTCTGCCCATTCTCCTCTGACCTCTGGCATCAACAAGGCATTTCCGCCCACAGAACTGCCGCTCACTGGATTTTTTTTCTTTTTCGGGCCATTCTCTGTAAACCCTAGAGATGGTTGTGCGTGAAAATCCCAGTAGATCAGCAGTTTCTGAAATACTCAGACCAGCCCTTCTGGCACCAACAACCATGCCACGTTCAAAGGCACTCAAATCACCTTTCTTCCCCATACTGATGCTCGGTTTGAACTGCAGGAGATTGTCTTGACCATGTCTACATGCCTAAATGCACTGAGTTGCCGCCATGTGATTGGCTGATTAGAAATTAAGTGTTAACAAGAAGTTGGACAGGTGTACCTAATAAAGTGGCCGGTGAGTGTATATAACCAGCTTCGTCCCGTTTGCATTTGTTCAAAAACTAAAACGTGAAGTGGAAAAAAAATAGATCAAATTCACAGCAGAAGAAATAGTCTAATCAAATATATCCTACATGGTACACTGAAACATTCAGATAAATGTCACTCTTGTCTACAGCACATGAGCAGACTACCAGAAACTGATCAGTATGCTTATATCAGTTTCCTGGTGTAAACGTGTATACTATATTATATACTGGTGTGTGTGTATATATGTGTATGGGTGTGTAAGTGTATACACTGCTCAAAAAATTAAAGGGAACACAAACAACACAATGTAACTCAAAGTCAATCACACTTCTGTGAAATCAACCTGTCCAGTTATAAAGCAACACTCAACACATCAGCAATCAATTTCTTCTGCTGATGTTCAAGTGGAACAGACAACAGGTAGAAATGTTAGGGGTTGTCTTGCTAATTGCTGATAAAGGAGTGGTTCTGCAGGGGGTGACCACAGACCATTTCTCTGTTCTCATCCTTTTTTACATTGATTTCACCCTTAGAGGTACAGTAGCATGAGGTGGTGTCTACAACCCACAGAGGTTGTTAAAATAGAGAAGCTCATCCAGGTTGGCACATCAATGCGAGCTGTGGCAATGGCATGGAGGAGATACCAGGAAACAGGCCAGTACACCATGAGTTGTGGAGGGGGCCGTAGGAAAGCAACAAACCATCAGCAGGACCGCTACCTTGTTCTTTTTACAAGGAAGAATAGAAGGAGCAGCGCCATGCAAAATGACCTCCAGCAGGCCACTAACATCCATGTGCCTGCTCAAACTGCCAGAAAGACTCCATGAAGGTGGTACGAGTTCCCAACGTCCACAAGTGGGTATTGAGCTTACAGCCCAGCACCGTGCAGGGCGATTGCATTTGCCAGAAAACACCAAGATTGACAAATTCAGAGTTCTTATTATTATTCAGAGTTCTCTAGAATGTGGTATTTTAGTGCTCCCTTTAATTTATAGAGCAGTGCATTATCTTGTCACCTTTGGTACAATTTCAGCTATAGACTATGGATCAAAAATGTTTTTGTTCTTAAAAAAAAAAAAAAAAAGCAAAAAAAAAGGTTATCTTTGTTTTACTGAATTTCCAAGTACATGAAGAGTAGATGGGAATATTTCATAATTCAACTAAATTTGTCAATTCATTTTGCACAGGTTTTGTGTGTCTTATTAAATGTAATAAAACAATGGACAAAGTTGGAGGGGGTGGTGGGCGGTAATATTTTCTTAGTAACATACGCTGCACTGAGCATGAGACGACGTCAGATCTCCAGAATATTGAGGAGAAGTGGAGGTGTCACTTGCCATTTACATGGTCACCGCACTCCTGCTGCCCGGCTGCTCCGAGTCCTGGCTCAGAAGTGGTTGTCTTCAGCAATCAAGCACCACAAAGTGGATTATGCAATGTGGCAGCACTATCGACCCTGCAATTGGCAGCAGAACTGCAGGAACCGTGGCCCCACTTCTACATCTGAATTGACCCTCGCAGTGCAGAACATTATGCGGCCCTCTGCATTACTGCAGCTCCTCTTATTGGGGGCACATGCCAAAACTTTTACTGGGTCATTTGAAATCTAGATGTTCAACCAACTGGCGCACACTGGCGGCCATATAACACATGCACCCTTTATGACGTGCCTGGCACAGCACCCTGCACGTATCTGCCCCCGCAGCCAGCTCAGCCGGC
This sequence comes from Ranitomeya variabilis, assembly GCF_051348905.1. Classification (NCBI taxonomy): domain Eukaryota; kingdom Metazoa; phylum Chordata; class Amphibia; order Anura; family Dendrobatidae; genus Ranitomeya; species Ranitomeya variabilis. The sequence goes on along the minus strand of NC_135232.1, from coordinate 1,052,396,282 downwards.
TTTCATCCACAGCACTAATCATTTTATGGAGTCATTATGCTGAGCAAACAATGGAGGTTTCCGTGCACAGGACCAGACACCTGCCTTTCCCAAACCACCTGCATGTCAGATAACAAGCTCTTTATAACGCAGATCACAGACTAGCGGCCTTTATACAAGCGGAGTCTGTGCCCGATAACGCCAGACAGGTGCTTCATACAAATCACCTCAACTACCAGTCTGTGGAAAGGTCATGAAGCCGACGCTCAGGTCTCCACAACCGACCTCTTTATGGGGATATTAAAAAGAGACTTAATGTCTTACTACTGAATGTCAGGCATGAAGACGTCCATCATCCAGCACAATTATAGTGACGAAGGAAACCGACAGGAAAAGGCCAAGACAGGAGCAAATGATGGATGTCCAGAAGTCAGAAGGAACTATTGGGAAGCAGCAGCGCAGCAGACCCTCAGAGGCACAAACTAAACCATCCAACTGAGTGGGAATTAAAATCCTTGCAAATGAAGGCATTAATGTCATAGAGCAATTAATTGTATGTATTTAATTTTAATTAATTACAGATTATTTCACTTCAATGTTATATTATAGAATTATTCTCAAGAGGTGACTTTTCAGGCAGCAGAGAGCCAGCACACTGAGCTGTGCACAGAATGGAAAATAGTGACCCCAAAAATGTGTGTGATCAAGCACATATGTGTGTTATATGTCAGGAGAGAGAGTCATGCAATGATTAGGTCACCAGGAATAACTATTCTGGGGCAGCAATAGCGGAAAAGAAGGAAAAGTTCTGCACGCGGCTCCATGTAAAAAAAGGACACATAACGAAAACCAGACAAACCTTATAAGGCTATGTGCACACGTTGCGGATTAGCCTTAGGGTATTTGCACACGCTGCGGATTAGCCTTAGGAATTTCTGGTGCGGATTCTGCCTCTTGGCAGAAAATGCAGCTGCGGATTTGTCACGTTTTTTTGTGGGGATCCGCAGCGTTTTTGGTACGGTTTTGCTGCGGATTTTCAGCGTTTTTTACCCCTGCGGATTTCTATAATGGAATGGGTACAAAAACGCTGCAGATCCGCAAGAAAGAAGTGACATGCTACTTTTAATCCGCAGCGTTTCCGCACCATTAGCACAGCATTTTTTTTCTCATTGATTTACATTGTACTGTAAATCAATTGCAGATCTGCAGCATTTCTGCACCACAAATAACACTGCGGATCAGCAGGAAATCCGCAACGTGTGCCCTAATAGTCAATGGGGTCCTCCTGCAATAGGTCCAAACTTATAGAGATCCTTCACAAGAAAATACATATACGACACGCACACACACGCACTATGCATTAGTTAAACATCTACGTTTTATTGCATTACCGATGCAAACAGAAGCAGATGCACCTCACTGACTGCAATATTACAAGGTCTGACTGGTTTTCATTACGTGTCAGTTCTTCAAATGGAGACTACAGGGAAATGGCAACACCAAATAATCATAATACTCATAAATGTCTCACAATAATAAAAGGGGAACAACTACAGTGGGGGAAATAAGTATTTGATCCTTTGCTGATTTTGTAAGTTTGCCCACTAACAAAGACATGAACAGTCTATAATTTTAAGGGTAGGGTAATTTTAACATTGAGAGAAAGAATATCAAAAATAAAATCCAGAAAATCACATTGTATAAATTATATAAATATATATGCATTTTGCAGTGAGACATAAGTATTTGAGCCCTCTGGCAAACAAGACTTAATACTTGGTGGTAAAACCCTTGTTGGCAAGCACAACAGTCAGATGTTTTTTGTAGTTGATGATGAGGTTTGCTCACATGTCAGGAGAAATTTTGGTCCACTCCACTTTGCAGATCATCTCTAAATCCTTACGAATTTGAGGCTGTCGCTTGGAAATTCGGAGCTTAATAATGAGATATGATGGGGGGATCTGCAGGCACATACCCAAATTCCTCTCCATTGACTGTTTATGGGACTGACTGAAAGCCAAGCGCTGTGCTCGGCTATTTCCAGCAGTCTCATCTGATAATGACTGGAGTGGAGATCAAACAGGCCCCCCTCCACTCTATTCAGGACGGGGCGACACAGTCCTGTTTTCTGGGTTCCAGAGTATACATCTGATTCGGACCCCAAATGATCATCAAGTGATCCCTTATCCTCTGCATAGAGCAAAAATTCCCTTTTGGAATTAACCATATAATTAAACTTTCACTTTTAAATGTTTTTTTTATATTTACAGCGCACTGTACAAAAAAAGGCTTCCTTTATTTTATGGGTAGGTTAGATTACAACAATATCAAATTTGTCAAATTGTTTTTGTTCTCTACCTTCCCACATTAATGGCATGATGCCCTCCCCCCCAAAAAAAACAAAAGGACCGTTTCAAGTGCCGCGTTAGAGGAGCCATAACTTTTAAATTTTTTTCAGTACAATAAAAAAATATTTTGGGAGGCGCACACACATAATAAATAGTGATGAGCGAGTATACCCGTTGCTCGGGTTTTCCTGAGCACGCTCGGGTGATCTCCGAGTATTTATGAGTGTTTGGAGATTAAGTTTTCATCGCCTCAGCTGAATGATTTACAGCTGGTAGACAGGCTGAATACATGTGGGGGTTCCCTCGCAACCAGGCAACCCCCACATGTACTCAGCCTGGCTAGTAGCTGTAAATCATTCAGCTGCCGAGATGAAAACTAAATCTCCGACCACTAACAAATACTCGGAGGTCACCCGAGCGTGCTCAGGAAAACCCAAGCAACGAGTACACTCGCTCATCACTAATAATAAACATATTTTTTTTTCCCACTTTAAAGTACAAAGAAAAATTAACTCCACCATTCTAAGCACAATAACATTTTTAAGCACTTTTGCAAAATAAACCCCCCTTATACCTGAACAATGAAGAGGCAAAAGGAGCCCTCTCTCTAATCATGTAGATGCTGAAAGGTGGTGATGGTGCAGGCTGTGCCAGCACCTTGGTGCATTGCTACACACAAGTGCAGGAAAGGGGAGAACAATTGAAAGTAGGGAGTCGTGGAAATATAATGATGACTTAAAGGGGTTAATGTGGCTCGCTTGCCTGCACGACTGGTAGTGTCTTGGATGGATGACATAACATCTACAGATATCTGCTGATTCACATATGCTCCTGTAGACACCAGGGTTTGTATATACAATGTCCATAGACAGTGAGCTGCCTATCACAGGAGGGGGCGTGACTAGTCGGCAATAATAATCTTCTAGTGATAAATCCTTCATAGTTAGTAAACAGCAGCACTTTGACAAGTGACACATCTCTGAATTCTATGCTTCAGACTCCATCTCCTGCTGTCTTCAGATTACGAAACAAAAACCTGCTGACAGATTCCCTTTAACAATTGCCAGAAATCCTCTCATCACACAAATTCAGCAGACAGGACGACACGGTGATCACTTACCAAGGGTTCAGCCATTACGACTTCAATTTTTTTCTCTGCTTGAACAGCGAACTCCGCAAAGAGGCTTTTGATGACATACTCTCCAGGCTTGACATCTGGATCAATAGTGATGTTTGACATTGTGACACTTCTCTTTTCCAAAGTGCAGTGGTTGATGGGGGAGACCCGTTTCTTGTTTACAGTGCTGGCCGGAGCAGAGGCTGCGGAGAGAGAAAACACATATTAAAGCCCCCTCTATCACCTACAGACCATACATTAGCCGGTCAGCACACATATCCGGAAGGGGAGAAAAAAAAGCAGCCAAAACTTCAGCCAAAGAAAATATTGACAGCTGCCAAGGTAACGGCAGTGATAGCGCGGCTTCCTGTGGCTGACGAGAGCGGCCATATTGATCTGCCGGAAAGTATGTATCTAGAGATATTTCATTGCTCAGCAGTCAAGTACAACCTTCATGAGATGAATGAAAAGGACACTATAGTCGGCAGAACAAGAGCAATAGTTATTACTTCCATATTGTAAGTATAAATTTGGAGCTCATTAACAATTCAGTCTGAAAGACCACCACCAATAAATTGTAAGCTCCTGGGATCCGATGCAAAATCTGTAAGAAGCCGACCCCACCGTCTATGTGCCATATATTCTACTAGTATATATAATAGTTGACTCGGCACACACCAAAGCGTAAATGTAGTGAAAGGGGGTTTATTAATGAGGTAAAGTACATACAGTGACGTTTCGGTCTAATCACTAGACCTTCATCAATGTACTGCAAAATACAACAAAATATAATATAAACATAACTGAAATATTTACAAAGGTGGGTCATTATACAATCATTTGCATGGAAATATTAGCAATGTACATATGCAGTGAAACATCAGACTTATAGCAATGCTCAGTACGAGGAACAAGGCCATGAGGATCCATAGCGAACAATAAATCCCAGATAAAGATCATTCGGCTGTTAAATATGTGGATTTATAAATAGAGATGTATACCAAATATACAAAGGGCACACCTACCCTCACATAAACAGTGAAGCGGGTACCCCCGGGTCACAGAATAGACAGTCAGTCCTAAAAGGGGGGGGTGGGGAAAAGACCATTTGTTACTAAGTGTAACGGAGTGGGGCTGAAAGAAAAGTGAGTGCTCACATACCCTGTTGCTGTGAATGGCTCCAGTAAGGTAAGAGGGAGCAGACCGCTAGGAGCAAAGAGAAGCGGTATAACTCGGCTATGTGGGTGAAACCACACAGTCGGTACGGGACCGCATATCAAAACATAAATCTACCATTAGATGCAAAAATCTTCTGCTACCTATTCCCAACCACTTCATTAGTCATGGCCACACTATAGCACAACTTAAATTTCAAGTGATCGACTCAGTGGCACAACCACGTAGGGGTGGAGATAGGATTCGCCTTTTGAAGAGGCGAGAAGCCTACTGGATTCACGAATTCCAGACTTTAGCCCCACAAGGCTTAAACAAGGAATACGATATCCAGTCGTTTTTACCATAATCAGGAACATTTTCTGACCTGCACTAAGAAGAACCGGGTCTATCCATACATTTAATGTACTGTATATTACTATAATATAGAGATGCCTGCATAATTACTAATATGTGTATGTCTTCTTTCACAGAACCGCCTCTACTAAACAAGTGCACCATCTGTCCATAGGACCACTTCTCCACCGCTAGATTTAAGTTTGCACTGGCGCTCTGAGGATATGCACCAACACAACCTCCCAGTGCGCATGACCACTAGGTGGTACGCACACCCGGACTTAGTCCCACCTCCTGTATCCACAGTGGAACGCACACACTTTTACGGCACCGCTGACGCCACTTCCGGTAATACAACTTCCGGCTGCGCACTGCCATCAGGCATAAAAAGACACATGAGCAGGGCACACGGACACACTGGACAAGCGGTGGAACCACGTCCATGGTCCGTATATACCAGCCCACCTTCACTGCGGTAAGCCTCTTTATATCTTTGCGCTGCCACACCGGCACCTCACCACTCCAGACAGCTAATTAATTATACCGCTTCTCTTTGCTCCTAGCGGTCTGCTCCCTCTTACCTTACTGGAGCCATTCACAGCAACAGGGTATGTGAGCACTCACTTTTCTTTCAGCCCCACTCCGTTACACTTAGTAACAAATGGTCTTTTCCCCACCCCCCCCCCCTTTTAGGACTGACTGTCTATTCTGTGACCCGGGGGTACCCGCTTCACTGTTTATGTGAGGGTAGGTGTGCCCTTTGTATATTTGGTATACATCTCTATTTATAAATCCACATATTTAACAGCCGAATGATCTTTATCTGGGATTTATTGTTCGCTATGGATCCTCATGGCCTTGTTCCTCGTACTGAGCATTGCTATAAGTCTGATGTTTCACTGCATATGTACATTGCTAATATTTCCATGCAAATGATTGTATAATGACCCACCTTTGTAAATATTTCAGTTATGTTTATATTATATTTTGTTGTATTTTGCAGTACATTGATGAAGGTCTAGTGATTAGACCGAAACGTCACTGTATGTACTTTACCTCATTAATAAACCCCCTTTCACTACATTTACGCTTTGGTGTGTGCCGAGTCAACTATTATATATACTACGGCTTGGGTCCCTACTTGAGCACCACCTCCCACTAGTAGTGCCCACGTTTATACCTTATATATTCTACTAGTGTCTTGTGCGGCACGGGAGCCATCGTGCTCCTTCTGGCGCTATGGCCTAGATGTGACCGCTACCTTTACTGCCCCCATAACAACGCCTCTGGCTACCTACACCAAGGTCAGCCATGTGCAAGAAGTGATCCAAAAGTTATATCCCCTGACAAAACAGCATTCTGCCATCTATAAAGGTATTTGGGTCTCTACTAATCAACTGGAATGAGGCTCATCAAATCGTTCAATCTTGTTTACACTAAAGAGTCTGGACTGACGACAAAAGGAAGATGTCAGAAAAAGACACCGAAATTGAAGATCCTTATCTACAAGGGGCCAGAGATGATGGAACCATGGCTGTCAACCATGCAGAAATTCCAGGTCAGTCCACAAAAAGAGGTCACTTATTACCTTGTCTGTAAAAAATGATGTAAGCTGTCTGTTATTTATATATTTATTTATTTTAAGCTTGAAGAAACTTACAGATTACTTTGATTGTAAGCATCATCATGTTACAGATTAAGCAGTTGATGTCTCATATCAGAATTATGGGCTGTAGACATGGATCACTTAGAACTAGAATGATTTATTATGGTTTTACAATCGGTTCTTATAAATATTGTCTGTCCGATTTTTTTTTTATTTTATAAGCCACCCAGAAATAATAAAAAGGCAAGTTGGCAAACCCTGTCATTGGTTTGTCACTATGTAAAAAAATAAATAAATAAATAGGACGAATCTTCTCCATATTTTAAATCAGAAAACATCAATATGACATTTCTACACAAGCGCTTTTATGTGTCCACTATTACCTAATAACAGAAACCTAAAGATAGTTAATGTTATTACTGAAATAACCCACAACAGGGTAAGGAAGAAAACACAGAAAAAAAGGCTACTATCTAGAGAATCAGCGCTGGCACCCAGGTTTTACTCTGCGCCCTTTACATTCCTAGTCTGGGAGCTCCAGGGCAAAGCCATGTTCATGCATGTGGAGCTGGACACCCCATAACAGCAGAAGCAGTGACAAACCCTCGGTCTTGTTCATAACGTCCGCAAAAAACCGGTCCCAAGTTTGATCAGTTTCAACGGAGTTTCATCACTTTTTTCGAAGACGGACAGCACTCAAGTGGCATCTCAGTGCAGTCCGATTTTATCACGGATCCATAGACTTGCATTGCTGATTTTGATAGCATATGTTTCCGCGAGAAAAAAAAAAGTCGGACATGTGAACAACCCCACAGACTATACTGGGTACAAGCTGTATCAGTCAAGCACAGATCACACTCGCATGCGAAAAACATGTGTAAATGAGCCCTTATAACCGACAATTAATATGGTCATATGAAGAAATAGAAGTAAAGTCTGAATGTAGACAAAGTCCTAGATAAATTTCCCATGACGCTAACAATCTTTCACATTCACACAGCAGTTGTGAGGGGAACGACAGCTGCAAGGTGTTCTCGGAAAAGGTCATGAGGACCAAGATAAGAAGATGCCAGCATGCCCATCTTGCTTACGGATGACAAATCTAATATTATCGATTTCTAGGATTTCATTTGTAATATGGAAATGACAAAATAGTAAATCTCTAGATTATGAGGATTACATGAGGTCAGTGAAGTCCCCATAAAGCCACATACCTTCAGGTCTGTACAGAAAGACCTGGCAAACCAACCACCATAGTCGGAAGGTGGCCATGAGGATCTACTGGCTAGTGACCTTCCAGACCGACCATGCCCTTCATTCTGCAGCAATATATGACCAGATAACTAGTTACTCCAGGGCCGAACAGGTGTGTGTGAAAAGCTTACATTTCGGAAGAGGCAAATGCCCAAACAGCAGGAAGCCATAAAGCTAGAGGCACTTTTAAAGGTCAACTTTCGGCCATGCACAACGACAGGTGGCACAACCATGACAGCACAATGTCATGGATGGTGCCCTGTTTCCATATACTTGGCAAAAAAACCCAAAACACATAAATAGAGGTTAGAAACCACCCTGCCCCACGTCAAAATTTTGTGACCTAAAGTATGTCAACGTAAGAACTGACATTTCTGATAGTCCGGCACCCAAACACACCAGAAACCTCCAGGAACTCCCTCAAATGGGGGTTTCCAAGTATTTTCTATATCTTGTGTAAGAGAGCTATACATTAAATGATTCACAAGATAGGCATGTCCTCAGCGAGATCTCCGGTGACGGAGAAGGGCCGCATGAAAACAATGCAGCAGAGCTTGGATCCATACATCAACCTCCCCCTTTCACTCTTTTGGGCAACCATCCACTACGCTCATGTGACATACTGACAGGTCGTGACACGGCCATAGCAGGGACCCTCCGGGCACTGTACAGGTGTCCTGTTCATTACACACACAGTAAGGCTATGTATTGCAAGTATTTGCCTGCAGAGATTTCGGCAAGGTTTCTGCATCTCTTGGCAGCAAAAACACTGACTAAAATCTGTATGTATGGTGTAAAAGTCGCCTAACTGACAGGCCAAGCCTGGCTGGTCACTCTCCACAAGAAACGTTACTCATTAGATCACATAAATTCCTGGGTAAAATTGGTCTTCAGTGAAGTCCTTATCAGAGGAGGGGGTGGAGTCGGACTAGCATGGCTGCTGTAGTCCAGGCAATGATAATCACCAGGTGATAAAACCTTCATTGTAAGTAAACAACAGCATACAGTCTGATTCCCTACCTCATACTGTCCTTAGATAACATAGCAAAAACCTGCTGACAGATTCTCTTTAAGAGTCCATTGGGTGGTCTGATCAGTGATTGAAGTCTTCCCTGTGTAATTAGGGTTATCCAGGGCTTTGTTTTGTTTTTCTTCTTTCCCTTTTATAAGAATTAACCAGCAGGTAGCTGCTAACTACCTGCCTGTTCTGCGCTGTGATGACGAGTCCAGCTCAGGCAGCGATTCTACTGCTTCATTTGCCCTCATGTGAACAGAGAAACATTTCACTTTTGGTCTGTTCTGTCGACAGGGCGTCACTGCCAACATCATGCTGAATGAGAAGACGGCTAACCCTAGTCAGGAGAATCGCTGGCAGGATCTGTCTGTGCCCGCTGTGAGCCTGCTGAGATCGGTGCAGGGCAGAATAGGAAGGTCACCTACCAACGAGTCCTTACCCTCAGAGCCAAACCAACCCCAAAGTCCGGGGTAACCCCATAGAGCGCATTCCTAATCCCAGAAATTGCAGGAATTTTAGTGATGTAATAAAATAATGACAAACTTTTCTCTAGCACTAACATAGATCTGCTCAGCTCCTCCTGTCGGCCAACATGCTGGACGGCACAGAGAAGGTGGCCAGTTTACACGTGATTTCAGAACCCAAACATTATTTCCCATATATTTGTGTTTACATCATTCTATGCAGAAATTACTAAAATTTCCACAGAAAAGGAGAAAGTAAAGAACTAGTAAGAGTTTCCACTGTATACAAGAACGTAATACCTAAAGACCGACGCTCCGCTGGGCTGCTAACCCTGGAGGTGACACATGAACTTTGATGCTGAACCTTACAATGATTGCCACTTATCTAGGACAATGAGGACAGCGGCTCACATGAAGGCACAAATACCGGCCCTCTGCGAGATACAGCTCCGTAAGACCACGGGAACTGCTTGGAATGAGTCCTTCCAACTCTTTCCAAAAATAACATTTTCACAAGGAAAAAACGGCCTTCAGTTTAGATCTTTATCAAAGCACAATCCTCACCGAGCTCGTCTTTAGGAAACCATTAGACTAATTTGAGGTGCAGAAGAGCACATAATTGCAAAAGTCTAATTAAAAAAGCCATTACATTTGTTTTAAAGAAACAATAGTCATAAAAAGTATAGTTCAGTAGGCACAAGTTTAAATCAGTAAGAAAATTATTTATGATGGAAGAATAAATTAAATGCATAGTTAAAGTGGACTTCGCAGGTAAAAAGTGGGCAGATTTTGCTGTTATATCAATTTTATATATATGTATATTTTTAATCTGTTCTAAGGCTCTAGAAATGTGGAATTTTTCTCAGTGCCAATTTCTTTATGTCTTTACCAAGGGGTGTCAGAACTCTGGGGGCTTTAGGGGGCTCTGTATAATTACTCTGTGAGCCATGCTCCCTTAATAAAGGCCACAACCATTAGCACAAAATAAAATGGTCCATATTCCCAGGGGGAAAAAAAACAACAATACTCATTGGAACGATGGGATTAAAATATGAGCAAAATCTGGCCTCTTCTAACCTAGTGACAGATACACTTTAAATGGAGTATCCCAGTTACTATAAGTGATCATCAATACACAGCACAGAGCTGTGGGGGTCCAAACAAGGGGACTGTCCCTGTGTGTTGTGTCTCCAACGATCTCTACAGAACTGTGCTCCGCTATCTCCGTCTGTCCCATAGACAGTACATAGGCTGCTGCTCCACACAATGGTCGCAGTCAATATGGAGGAGTGCCAGCAGTCAGACCCTCACCAATATACAAGTTCTCACTGTGCGGTGGATAGGCGATTACTTAACCAGAATATCCCTATAAATAATGTACAGAGACCATTACACAAGCATCTCCAAACTGAAAAATTAATATTTGTAACTGGTTATCATCTTACAAAACATTCTACTATTTGGCAACTACAGTTTCTCTGCAGACCTGTGTGTGTCCATGGTGACAGACTACAAACATTCCTTGTGTAGTCTGGTCCTCCTGCTAAAAAGGGATAGGTGGCAGAGCCTGGTTTGGCCATTTATGTCACTCCCCTGGCCTACATGATTGACCCTGCAGATATTGTGTATGCAAAGGTGTAAAAATTATTACCGCAAATTATATTTTATTACATATATATACACCTCCAATTATACGCTACACAAAGAAGGAAAAATAAATAAAATAAAAGAAGAATTCCATTGTTAATCCGATCACAGTAATTACCTACATAATGTGCTTGGTCTCTGACAGCTAGAAAACAATGTAGAGCTGGAGAAGTTTCCTTTCACACCACAGGGGCTCTCCATCACAGATTTCCCACATAGCGGAGCCACGGATGGAGGACAAACAAACATAGCATTGTGTTCTGGGAATAATGTGCCGTGTGTTCATGGCACTGTGAATGTGCTATTCTGTTTGATTTGTTATTGTCTCTACTCATTGTTAGGGCAAGATCTCATTCACCAGAAATGTTGTATTTTTAACTCTTGAGACTTGCGCCAGGTCTCTATTCCCATACTACTGATCATTTATGGCCATGTGGGTGAAAACGATAAACCAGGACCCGTGCTCCTAGTGGCAGTCATTATGAGTAAGGTAATCATAATGTACCATAGTTTGTGTTTGAGTGTTATTTTCAGATATGCCCTTGATCTAGTCCCTGCCCTGAGCCTAGGATAACATAGGCACGACCATGAATGTCTAATGGGAAGAACTGCAAGCAGGAACCAAGAACCATCCTCATAAAGCACAGTCTACAAAAGTGACCTACCAGTGACTGAGGGCATGCCTGGAGTCATTGAAAGAGGACCAGTCACCAGGTCAAAAGTGGCTATACTGCATTCTTAACCTGTGAGCAACACCCCCTTTGTAAAGACCATAAAAATTAGCATAAAATAATAAGACCCCTATTTCTAGAATTGATTAGTGGATTTAAATAACCAAAAATAAAATTCTTTGGGGTAGCGGGACGAAAAGGAGTACAAAAAATGCCCACTTTTGACAAAGCAGGGCTATGGAGTCGGTGTCCATTTTGGTGGAGTCGGAATAAAAGGACAGACTGACTCCTAAAATGTATAATACATTGGGTTCAGTAGTACAATGCAGAATGCGATGTAAATGGTTTCATACTAAATTGGGAAAGTTATGAAATGTCCTATAAATGTCTGTTCTGTTCCTGATTTGAGGATCTCTGCTTTTAGTGGAGAAGAATCTGTGCTGCACTTTATGTACATGTTCAGTAGTGACCAGTGCTGTGGAGTCGTAGTGGAGAAGAATCTGTGCTGCACTTTATGTACATGTTCAGTAGTGACCAGTGCTGTGGAGTCGTAGTGGAGAAGAATCTGTGCTGCACTTTATGTACATGCTCAGTAGTGACCAGTGCTGTGGAGTTGTAGATGAGATGAATCTGTGCTGCACTTTATGTACATGCTCAGTAGTGACCAGTGCTGTGGAGTTGTAGATGAGATGAATCTGGGCTGCACTTTATGTACATGCTCAGTAGTGACCAGTGCTGTGGAGTTGTAGATGAGATGAATCTGTGCTGCACTTTATGTACATGTTCAGTAGTGACCAGTGCTGTGGAGTCGTAGTGGAGAAGAATCTGTGCTGCACTTTATGTACATGCTCAGTAGTGACCAGTGCTGTGGAGTTGTAGATGAGATGAATCTGTGCTGCACTTTATGTACATGCTCAGTAGTGACCAGTGCTGTGGAGTTGTAGATGAGATGAATCTGTGCTGCACTTTATGTACATGCTCAGTAGTGACAAGTGCTGGGGAGTTGTAGTTGGAAGTCAGGGAAATTGAGGATTTGGAAGTCAAGAGTCGGTGGTTTGGATACAGGATATATAGATTGTATTTATATACATACACACATAGGTAAATGTGAAAACTCCCTTATCTTTAGGGCAAAGGCTAAATATTACTGATATCCACCATAAATCTAGAATACAAATAAGCCAGCTGAGCATCATGGCACGTACTTCTCACCACCACCCTACTTGCTACAAACCTACCTTTTTGCATGATCCTATATTTAGGGGGTTATACCAGTCTCCAAGCTGTAGCTACAGACTTCTGCACATAGGATTGGACAGTACTCAAAGCAGGAAGTCCGTTTTCATTAGCTTATTTCGTGCACCATCTATCACTTTGAAGTGACATTGAACTAAAATGATCAGCTCTCCATTACAAAAAACACAGCGAAGAGCAGCGCTCTTGCACTGACATTAGTAACATTGCTAAACCCAGCGATCGGCTGCAGCAGTTATGTGTGCTGTAGTTGTGACATCACCGCTGCAGCATGTCAGATGAGAGCAGCGGTGGAGAGGCGGCGCAGGAATGACGGGGTAAGCAACATTTGTCTTCTCCATGGTAAGCCTATACAGTAAAAAATACAATTCTTGGATCACCCTTGTAAGGCTGCCATACATTTTCCACAGTCAACAATAGTTCGACTCCCTTTCCCCTCTTAAAAATCTTTTACTTGGACGACATAGTGCAAGTGCGGATGGCATGTTCCTCTTGATTCTTAATGGCTTCCTGATACAAATAATGTAGGGTATAAACAAAGAAATGTAAAAGCTCAGCGCGCGCTAATACTTCTGCAGACGGCTCGCACCTGTCTTCAATTATGAAGACTACACCGTTGTGTGAGACTATTTGTTGTGTTCCCATAACTACCTGGTCGCGCTGCCAATTTCCTAAATGTTGTGAAGTAAATTCAATATTAAAATAAATGACTTGTAAGAAGAGGCTTTTTGGGCCTGAAAAAAAAAACAAACAAAAAAAAAACAACATGGAAATCGTAATTTGTCACCCACTAAAAATGTCCTGTGCATCATTTAATGTAGAAAACGGGCTGCCACCCACATCACATCCCCATGAAGAAGTGCACGGCCAACTTTATAGCTTTAGAATGGGTGGGAACTTGTAAACAGCATGAAGAAATAACGGGATAAATGTCATCACCCCAAAGCCGCCCCGGAAAAATCAGCGTTCTGTGCTGAAAATAAATCTGATGCAGACTGTACGTAATACAGACCAAAGGGGTGAAGCGTCAGCCGGAAAATGGGGTTATAAGAAATGACTTTCCAAATGATTCATAAACACGTATTGGATAGACCCGCGGTACCGGTTGTCTGCAAACAATAATGTTACAGCCATCGGGAAACTGTCAGTATCGGAGCGTATAAGATATGCTATATAGCAGGAGAAGGCAGCATGCCAAGCAGATGAAGAAGGGACGTAAAAAAGTGGTAAAGGGCAGATGAAGAAGGGACGTAAAAAAGTGGTAAGGGCAGATGAAGAAGTGACGTAAAAAAGTGGTAAGGGCAGATGAAGAAGTGACGTAAAAAAGTGGTAAGGGCAGATGAAGAAGTGACGTAAAAAAGTAGTAAGGGCAGATGAAGAAGTGACGTAAAAAAGTGGTAAGGGCACCAATCACACCTGAAAAGCAAAACGACTGACCTATGCTGCATACGAGGCCTCTTTCAGATGTTCATGTTTCCAGTACGTGATATGCATTCACAGAAACAACACAAACCCATTAGGTAACACAGGGAAACATGGTTGTTTTATCCGGCAACACATATGAAAAAGGACAATGCAAGTCTAAAGGTGAAAAGCACCTACAGCACAAGGATGGCATCTATGTGACATCCGTGCTTCACTTAGCAAAATATAGGAGAAGCTAATTGTCACTTTCTTTCTCAATACATGAAAACACCCAATTACACACGGATGGGAAAAGCAGACGAGTGCGTGGGAAAAGCAGACGAAAGCAGGCGCGACCGAGGGAAAAGCAGACGTGCAGATGACAACGATGCAAGACACAACATTTTTTCATGGACATGTTTAAAATACGGATATGGGAATGCGGTCTTACATATACGGCACTGTGCTAATGGTTACAATTTTAGAGCGTTCTCTGAAGACCCGCTAGCAGGGTATGAGCACATGTTTAATATTTGCCGCACATTCTTCTGCTGCAAAAACCAGAGTGTTGGCAGGAAAAATGCTGTGTAAGATAATCATGTTTTAAACCTGCATTTTTACCCAATCATTTGATTGGATGAAAACGCTGCAAAAATGCTATAAAAATTAAAATGCTGCAGATTTATTTTTTGGGCGTTTTTGTGAACAAGGCCTTGGTTCATCACATTAGCACTTGGATAGCACAGAACCCACTATTAATATTGCACAGGGGCAGTCTTTTCTGTCTAGCTATGCCCACAATGCATCGTCCTGGTCTATATCACCTCCCAACAGCTGGAGCACTACAAGTCTGTGGATGACTGGTATATACCATGCTGTAGAACATTACTGAACGCCTCCCAAAAATCTATGCTGTCACAGAGAAGGTAACTGCAATAAATGCACAGTAATGTGATAGTAATGTGCAGGTCCATAGGTGTGTCTTCACACAGAGATTATAACATACAGCTATAGCCATACAGCCACAGCAATGTGTAACCTTCTTCTCATCCCAACCATGACACTGGACGTACCACTGCCATCGGCCCCAAATGCTGGAAGCCTGGGCCTGGATCACACGGCCATGTGTGCAGAAACATGAAGAGCAGACACTGGCAACCTAAAAGCCACTGGAAGAGCGGAATCTGAAGGATTTTGGAGGTCGTCAATATTCTGCAATTAGGAACACAATGATTACGGATTAGACCAAATCCTATAACAAAAGGCTGATTGTGAACCATCTTATCTGTGTTACACACCGGCAGGTTGGCCAGCGTGGACTGACATTTCAGTGGCCAAATATTGAAGATCTGTCCTATCTGTAATCTTATTATGAACCTATTCCTTTTGTCCAGGTATGTAAAGAAGCAGAAGTCATTTTTGGCCATAGAAAATATGCCGAGTGCAGTCTGCATGGAAAGAAATGACTGTGCCCGCACCATGATGGAGATGTGCCACTCACTATTGTACCAGGGGTAAACACAATCCTATAACACAAGCTGTGGGCATTCCCAGCCATAAGTCACATACACAAGAAAATGTGTACGGTAACGGACAGGAGACATGGCTGCTGCCATTACCAGGACACATGAAGCTTATAGGAGCAGGCTGACACCAGAGAACAATAGCTGAGTGATTAGAAAAGATCATCAGAACACAATCCCTGTATGAGGCCGGCAGCTGGTTAGGACATAACTGACCATGAATGACGGACGTGCCAGTCCGGTGTAAAGCTAGACCGAGTCTGCAAGCACAAATTCTAAATTTCTTGCCGATCTAGATGAGAAGGCATGGTAAGGCCGGAGGATCCTGGATCAGTAAGAGGTGCGGTGCACGCCTCTCTGAATCCGAAGAGTCTGACCAGTGGCATTCGCCTCCATGCACCATGCCAGATGCCTTGGTCGAAGTCTGCATAAGGATGAAACAGCTCATGAATGAGAGTCATACGTAACTGCAAAAGTCCCCGGCAGGAGGATGAGGAGCAGCAGGGTCAGGAGCTGAAGGGGGAAATGGGACAAGAGACTTCCTGTTTCTTCATAGAGCAGAGAAAAGAGAAGAATCTAATGGGTAGAAAGGCAAAATGAGCAATTGTAAGTACCAAGAGGATAAGTACTTTCATGGGAGAAGGAGTGCATCTTCCAGTGAATAATGAAGTGCAGCCAGTGTATTCCATGGCAAGAGTGTGCAGGGTGTCCTCCGCTATACAGCCTCCCATTCTCCAGATACGCGAGAGTCCTGATAGGGGAACCTTTATCACTTAGACATTTATGCCATATAATGTACTTTTGACAACTCATAAACCTCTCAAAAAGGTTTTGTTACAAGTGTCCCTTGGAAGTAGTTTAATATGACAATGTAGACCTTGAGCCAGAAAAGATCGAGCGCCCCAGGTTTAAGGAGAGAATATGTCCAAAATTCAACGTTCAATGACACAGAGATCATTATTTTATCTTATATTCTGCTTGGATCTAAGGAAAAGAAAACATGACAGATGTGGGGGGAATACAGAGGGAACAGTGTCTGCGCTGAGCTGCTTAACAGCTGTGTATAAGGCATTAAAGGAGTACTCCCATGTGAAATAGTGACTGCATGTCATAAGAGCACGCTGTCACTTTATTATCATTCTCACTGAACACATCTTGAGGTCTGTGATCCACAAATGTGTCGCCGCAGTGCCAGAGAACACCTTCAAATGGAAGATTGGGAAGTTTTCTACTGCAGGAGGACACTAGATGACACAAGCAGAATGAGGTGCTGAGCGGCAGATAACCTGCACTATATGGCGGTATTCCAGGACGGCTACAAGTAAGAAACTGGAACGCTCAATCTAAATCTGCGCTCATCCACAAGAGCAAGCACAAAGAAGCAAACAGAAATAACCTCAAACTTCAACCAAAGCTCACACAAGTCTAACTGGTTCCCACAAGAAACAGCTCTTTACACAGTGTCTATCAGAGCGGAGATACTTACACACCTGTGATTTACCAGGAACACATAGAAATGAGTCAAGTTGAAGGTATGATGACCATGTGGATTAGGTGGGGCACAGAGATCACTACCTGACAGCTCCATTATTTATTAAAGGTTACGGTAGATCCCATCTTCCACTGACTGCAGCACACAAGCTCATCTATCGCCTCCTATGTACCCTTAGGCCATGATCCTGTCGTCTACATTGTCATGCCTTACGTGTACAGGGCCAATGAAGGCTTTTACAGGAAAATTCTTGCTTTATTGTTTTCGTGTGTACATCTGAATATCAGCAAATGCGTATGTCTAACAGAGGAGCTTCACAATAAGACACAATTTGTGTAAGACTTAAAGGTGTTTTCCAAAAACAGAGTACGGTACATTTAAATGAATAGATCTTGGAATAATAATAAGTTCCAAAATCGGAGGTGTTGAAAAAATTGCTCCGGTGTTAAAATAATTTTATAAATGTCTTCTTGGGTATGTACTGTGTAATGACTGTGTCTAACCATGCAGAGCTGCTCCAGTTCATGGTCGACATATACCACAATTTCTGGTCAAGAGGGGTTGCAAAACTCACTTATAATGAGTGATTATACAAGTGACACAGCAGGGTCTCAAAGCTGCTACATTCTGAGATTTCCCTGCCTGTTTTATCACAGGAGTGAGTGTTTCTGCCTGAGCCGAGAGGGCTGGAGATTAAGCAGAAACACTGGTTGATGTGTCCACTCAGGCAAGGAAACGTGTCCCCTCAGGCAAATATTGTGCTGATCATGTGACAGAGCTGCAGCCACGTGCTGGTCATGCGACACAGCTGCAGCCACGTGCTGATCATGTGACACAGCTGCAGCCACGTGCTAATCATGTGACACAGCTGCAGCCACGTGCTAATCATGTGACACAGCTGCAGCCACGTGCTAATCATGTGACACAGCTGCAGCCACATGCTGTACATGCCCCAATCAGAGCCCAAGTCTGCAAGTGTAATGCTTTGTTCTCATGGAGTCTGGCAGCAGCTTATTCCCCTCTCCCCAATGAAAATATGCGTATGCTCGGCCAAATGCACTTGTGCACTGAGGCAGGTTGGAGGAGTGATGTTCGGCCATCAGCGGTGCACGGACAGCTTTATTAGGCTCCCTCTCCATATTGTCTTGCCCTTACCCATAGTCCTGTAGTATTATGCAATTTGTATTGAGTAGTAAGCGGGGCAATAATGGCCAATAACTGCTCTTTCCTTACTATCCACCCATCTATCCAGGCCAGCAATCTCCCAACACGCAAGTAAAATAATTGTTCATCAGTAGCAGGCTGAAAAATCTTTGTTCTTGGCAGCATATCACACTGAACAAACAGGAGTTGTGCTGCCGAGAACATGATGTTCTACGCATAACAAACAATGATCGTTCGGTGTGTGTCCAACGTTCCTTGATCTGTAACTGACCGCTAACTTGCTTCAGTGTAGCTGATCAGCGGTCACTGACGACCTGATATGTTTGTGCAAAATGGGCTTAAGTCTATGGTCCCTTCCCATATGCCCTTGCATTACAGAGCCATAGGGTCTGACAGCAGATACACATTTGCACTCCTACCCATTTTAAACTAGTTTCTGAACAGCTCAAGAACACTTAAAACTCACAAGTCAGGGTATTATCAAATGTTCTGTCCTTTTGAAGCATTGTCTAAGATTAGAAAAACATGGCTCCATTCTCCAAAGAAGTGCCTTACCTGTCCACAGTTCCCATTTAAGCAATCTGCTCTGAAACAAGAACACACTTTAAAGGGCACCTGTCACCCCGTTTTTTGAAGATGAGCTAAAAATAGCGTTAAGTAGGGGCAGAGCTGGGCGTTACATTAGTGTCTTTTGTGTGCCTTTATAACCTACCTAAGCTGCCGAAATACCTTTGTAAAGTGGCCGTTTTCTGCGGTCACTCACGCTGGTCTGGTCATATGGGCGTGGTGACAGCGCTGTTTCTCCCCCAGAAACCTGCTCATCATTACGTTGGTGGCGTAGTGGTGTGCGCATGTCCAAAGCGAAGATCCACTGCCCAGGAGATTCAAAACAGCGCGGTTTTCGCTATTCGCCGTTTACCGGTGGGCGCGGCCATCTTTCCTGTGGCCGCGCGTGCGCAGATGGAGCGCTCTGCTGCCCGGGGCTTCAGGAAAATGGCCGCGGGATTCCGCGCGTGCGCAGATGGAGATCGCGGCGGCCATTTTCCTGAAGCCCCGGGCAGCAGAGCGCTCCATCTGCGCACGCGCGACCACAGGAAAGATGGCCGCGCCCACCGGTAAACGGCGAATAGCGAAGACCGCGCTGTTTTGAATCTCCTGGGCAGTGGATCTTCGCTTTGGACATGCGCACACCACTACGCCACCAACGTAATGATGAGCAGGTTTCTGGGGGAGAAACAGCGCTGTCACCACGCCCATATGACCAGACCAGCGTGAGTGACCGCAGAAAACGGCCACTTTACAAAGGTATTTCGGCAGCTTAGGTAGGTTATAAAGGCACACAAAGACACTAATGTAACGCCCAGCTCTGCCCCTATTTAACGTTTTTTTTTAGCTCATCTTCAAAAAACGGGGTGACAGGTGCCCTTTAAGAGGACCTATCCCTAGATTTTTTTTCATCAAAACATAGTACCTCTTCCAATTGTCACTGCTCCACTGATTCTGGAACAGTTTTTTTTTCCTGTGACCCCTATTGCAAAGCTATACCTGCTGGTATAAAGAGTGCTCAATAAGAACATTTTCTTTTAACAAACTGTGCGAATACCAGAGAACGTCTCTCTGAGCGTTTGCTTTTTCTCCTCTACAAAGCACACCAATCAAAACAGCCATTTCAAATAAACTTAAGAGTAAAACACTGCTGCACTCTGGCTAACCATGTATTCACTCTGCAGTTGCCATGTCCCTTTTCCTGTGCTCTAGCCCTCCAATAGCAAGAACAGAACAGCAGCGCTGGTGAGCCAAAGCCCAGGAGAACAGCAGCGCGGGAGAGGCAGAGCACAGGAGAACAGCAGCGCGGGAGAGGCAGAGCACAGGAGAATAGCAGCGCTGGAGAGCCAGAGAACAGGAGAACAGCAGCGCTGGTGAGCCGGAGCCCAGGAGAACAGCAGCGCGGGAGAGGCAGAGCACAGGAGAACAGCAGCGCGGGAGAGGCAGAGCACAGGAGAATAGCAGCGCTGGAGAGCCAGAGAACAGGAGAACAGCAGCGCTGGTGAGCCGGAGCCCAGGAGAACAGCAGCGCTGGAGAGCCAGAGCACAGGAGAACAGCAGCGCTGGTGAGCCGGAGCCCAGGAGAACAGCAGCGCTGGTGAGCCGGAGCCCAGGAGAACAGCAGCGCTGGTGAGCCGGAGCCCAGGAGAACAGCAGCGCTGGTGAGCCAGAGCCCAGGAGAACAGCAGCGCTGGTGAGCCAGAGCCCAGGAGAACAGCAGCGCTGGTGAGCCGGAGCCCAGGAGAACAGCAGCGCTGGTGAGCCAGAGCACAGGAGAACAGCAGCGCTGGAGAACCAGAGCACAGGAGAACAGCAGCGCTGCAGAGCCAGGGTAAGGGATCACACCGTTACACTGACTATGATCTCAGCCAGGTATGTTTGACTTTGCAGTATTTCAGAGCGAAACATGCTTTAAAAGCTACCTATATGTGCATGTTTACAGAGGTCTGTCAAAGCAAGGAGGCGGGTGGGGAGATGCAGCCGGGGACCTGCCTGCCTGACTAGCATCCAGCGTGGCTCGGTCCCCCATGGCTTGTAAAGTATATTTTTTCCTGAAACACTGCAGCATTTCAGAGTCCCGCATACCTGGCTGACATCACAAAGCCAGTGTCGGATATATGCTGATGGTGGATGAGGCAGCGTGTATCATCTGTCAGCTTCTCTTTGACTGTATTGGTTTTCTCCTGGGCGCTAGCTGTCCAATATCAGGAAGGAGCGCAGTCCAGGCTGCAGCTGTGACCTATGTGGCTTTTTTCCCTGCTACGATGTGGTCATATTTTTATTGGCCAGAGTCATAGAGGGAAAAAAACAAACATCCACCTAAAAATTCTGTGGTATACGCCCCGTTGGTTGAAGGGAAAATGTGTACATTGGGAACTATTACAGGAGACGTAACTTTTGAATGGATGGGCATAGAAAAATCCATTGCAAGGTCTCTTTTTAAGCTAGCAATACACAAGGTATTTATCTGCAAAACCATAGATTGGTTGGTGACAATCCCAGAAATTGCTAAAATAATCTAGATTTGCCAATAGACTACAGATTATTCATCGTATGTTATAGATAGACTTATCCCTAATATAACCTTGACAGTGTTACCAGCACAGGAAAGAAAAGTATCCCCACCTGTGCACAGAAATACATGCAAGAACCAAAGATTCCGGATACAGTTGCCAAGCAACCAAACAATCATACAGTAACTACAAATGTCAGCAAAGCAAACAATTCCTGGTCTATATATAAAAAGGTCTACAGTGCCGTGCGGAGCCGCAGAACTGAGCATGGGCTTGTGTGGACGTTATTAGGACACCAGTGCCTGTAGTCCTATGTAGTACATGTAGCAAAACTGCATAAGGTGCCCAACAGCAGCCCGGCTGTGTCCTTAAAGGGGTGGTCTGGTCTTCTGATGACCGTCTGCAGTCTCTATGTGACTTATGAAGGCCTACACTGGGCGCACCGCACGCTGTCAGGATTCTTTGGTGTTGCAGCTGATAGTGGGCGGTCACGTGATTGAAAGTTGGTGATTCCCATGCATACGGACAAGCTCGGCTCAGGCAATTCACTTGCATTGGTGAGGTGGCCCACATCACCAATGCCCAAACCACAGGCAGCATGAATCAGAGCCTAGCTGAACGAGGGTATGTTTTTCTCTGGCCTTGATCCAGCCGGCACTATAGGCAAAGGCCAGATTATTCTGGCGGCATCGCTTGGTGGTTTCTCCCTGCCCAGGTGATTGACCAGTGTCTCTTATGAGTGCATATAGGAAGACAACTGTCAATCAGTAGAGCGGTGCGAGGGGGGAGGCTGAAACACGGCAGCAGCATTTCAGGGTAAAACACACCTAGCTACAATCATGCGGCCAGGCTCTACTTCATGCTGCCCGTGGTTTGGAATAGACTAGTTACCATTATACCCCACTTCTAGGAAACTACACTCTACCAATAACCATCCCTGCGGAGCTGGCAGAACAAAACTGCCAGATGAGGCGTGAAGGGGCAGCAGGGACCTGATATGGAGCATTGCTTGCCTACAGTTGGGGAGATTGGTATGGGGTAACACACGGCATTTTTCTTACTTTTTAGGTGGTTAGTAGTGGCCACTAGGGTTGATGGAATAGCTTCGGCTACAGCGCATCCCGAATAGCTGCCTCGGTAACCTGGAGCTCCTGATGATCAGCTATTCTGTGTCGCGGCTGTGCGAGACACAACAAATAATACATGCATGGAGAGCCTAGGACTGTCACAGAACAGCTGATTATCGGGAGCGCTCCAGGTATCCGGGTTCCCCCTGCAGCTATTCGGATAAGCCCTTATCTGAAGCTATTCGATCAACCTTAGTGGCTACCTATATAAGCAGGAAGGCTGATGTCTAGTTAGTGCTTTGCGCCTCCATACAAAGGCTGCACATTAATGTTTGTATACTAATGAGAACAGGAGGAGCCCTACTCTGATCCAATCATCTGTATCACTGTCTGACTGCACAGACCCCAATCTAGCCCACCATTATTTATGCCTCTCCAACAGAAGCAGGCAGCACTCCATAACACCATGTGAACAGTGGCAACATATTGGCTCAGTAAAACCCATTAATGAGAAAAAAATTAACTTTTTTGAATTTACCAAATGACTGCAATGAATAAGAGTGAAAAACATATCTGAATACATTCCGTACCCACTGTATAGGGAAACCAAGCAGGTGTGAAGGTGTACATACATGATTGGCCCCACCATGAAGCACCAAGCGGCTGTACTTGGTTTGAACAGCAAGTTTCTGATATGCAATCTGACAGCAGCACGATGTAGGGACAGAGACCCCGATTCCATCAATGTACTGCTTGGCTGAGCTGTGTAGAACTCAGCTCACACCACTGACTGGTAGCTATCTGTGTACATAGTATATGAACAGAAAGCAGCTATCAGTGCTGGGGAACTGGTTGGACCAGGAGGCAAAAGACCCTAAGGGTACCGTCTCACAGTGGCACTTTGGTCGCTACGACGGTACGATCCATGACGTTCCAGCGATATCCATATGATATCGCTGTGTCTGACACGCAGCAGCGATCAGGGACCCCGCTGAGAATCGTACGTCGTAGCAGATCGTTTGGAACTTTATTTCATCGCTGGATCTCCCGCTGTCATCGCTGGATCAGTGTGTGTGACACCGATCCAGCGATGCGTTCGCTTGTAACCAGGGTAAACATCGGGTTACTAAGCGCAGGGCCGCGCTTAGTAACCCGATGTTTACCCTGGTTACCATCGTAAATGTAAAAAAAAAACCGTACATACTCACATTCCGGTGTCCGTCATGTATCCATGATTTTCCTGGACCAGTATGGGTCATTATGATTCAGGACTCAGGCCAGAAAAACAAGACTTTTTTTTTTTTTTTTTATTGCGGAAAAAATAAAATAAAAAACTGAATAGCACCACTGATTTTCATGGGCACATGTTCTATCTGTAAAGTTCACAGATCACGTGTGTCTGAATATGGAAAAAAGGTGCATAAAACTGTTACAGAACCAATCTAATAATGGCAAATAAATGCAGAGAAAACAACAGGAACAATTACACACATAGTTCTAATATCAGAAATACCTAACACTAATGGGGTTTTCCACTTTTAGAAATGTGGACCCTATCCGGTCAGATAGAAGTATCAAACAGAGAAAGTCAGCGCCCTCTTAGGCTACGTTCACATTTGCGTTGAGTCGGGCGCAGGTTCGGCGACGCATGCGTCATGCGCCCCTATATTTAACATAAGGGCGCATGGACATGCTTTGTCTAGCGTTTTGTGACGCATGCGTCATTTTTGGCGCAAGCGTCAGGGTGCAGAGGACGCTGCATGATGCAGTTTTTTTGCGCTGAAAATCATGCCAAAATTGGACTCATGCGTCACAAAAAGCTGCGTTGTGCATGCGTTTTGCATTGCGGCGCCGACGCTGCGCCAAACGCAAATGTGAACGTAGCCTTAGTCCAGTGTCAACTCCCTGCCGCTGCTCTCGTGTCTGTTTTGACTACACAAAGTATCACTGCTGCAGCCAATCGCAAGGCTTAGCAGGTGCTTCAGTCAACATCAGTCAAATTGCTGAGCTCAGCGATTGTCTGCAGCAGTTATGTGGTTGTGATTTACTTGCCAAAATACAGACAACAGCAGCGGTGGGGAGTTGGCATTAAACCGAGGGAGTGTGAGTACTCTCTCCATTAGCTTTTTTTACCTCTATCAAATCAGTTGGAAAATTCCTTTAAAAACAGCAAGATTCCAGATGGCCCCTCATCCATTACACTATACGGTATTTTACATAATCTACATTTGCAATGCTTGTGCCCATTTAATCCACCCCAGCCAAGATGTGTGCAGCGAGGACAACACTATTGTATGGTGGAACCGCGCACAGCAGACCGAATGGGGAAATCATCTAAGGATTAACCAGCTTCCTGCCAAGTTTCAATCTCTTACTTCTAAACAAAGGAGCAAAATAAAAAGCAGCTCTTCTGTCACGTGTTTCGCCCAATCTAGCGCAATATTTTTTTGGCATGTACGCACGCGCATTTTAGTGGATTAAATTCTGTTTGGCGTTAAAGGAGCCGCCCACCTTTGGTGACAATATGTTTCATTGCTTTTTTATTTTAACACATTTATTTTTAGCTAAACATTTTTGTAATGGAGTTTTATAAAAAATGTTGCACAGTTTTCCCTGTATAGACTCTGTGTAGCACTTTGATTTCTGAGTTTTCCTTAGTGAGCTCATCCTGACAGTGTAATGTGACAGTTTCCCACTTGTAGCGGTCTTTTCATTTATCTGCTCGCCACTGATTCACCACCAAAGACTGTGAATGTGCAGGGAAACAGCCTGAAAAAGGCAAAACAGTGAAAACTTTCTTTAAAAAAGAAAAATTGCATTTCAGCTATATAGGCATCATTGGTTGGGTGCATTATACTCCTATGTGCTGCTGAATTATACTATAGGGAGGACTATGGGGGGTGCATTGTACTATATGGAGGATTATGGGGTGCACTGTACTATAGGGAGGACTATGAGGGTGCATTGTACTATAGGGAGGACTATGGGGGGTGCATTGTACTGTATGGAGGATTATGGGGTGCACTGTACTATAGGGAGAACTATGAGGGTGCATTGTACTATAGGGAGGACTATGGGGGGTGCATTGTACTGTATGGAGGATTATGGGGTGCACTGTACTATAGGGAGGACTATGAGGGTGCATTGTACTATAGGGAGGACTATGGGGGGTGCATTGTACTGTATGGAGGATTATGGGGTGCACTGTACTATAGGGAGGACTATGAGGGTGCATTGTACTATAGGGAGGACTATGGGGGGTGCATTGTACTGTATGGAGGATTATGGGGTGCACTGTACTATATGGAGGATTATGGGGTGCACTGTACTATAGGGAGGACTATGAGGGTGCATTGTACTATAGGGAGGACTATGGGGGGTGCATTGTACTGTATGGAGGATTATGGGGTGCACTGTACTATAGGGAGGACTATGAGGGTGCATTTTACTATAGGGAGGACTATGAGGGTGCATTTTACTATAGGGAGGACTATGGGGTGCATTGTACTATATGGAGGACTATGGGGTGTGCATTGTACTAAATGAGCAAAATGCTGCCTATTCATAGAGTGATTGGATTGTTTATGCCGGAACAAAATCATTGTTCTCAGCAGCACATCACCCAGAGAAAACTGCAGATATGCTGCTGATAACATGATACTGTATGGGGATAGATTGATCTACTAGTGATCATTCTGTCCCCATCATTCTTCCTCAGTTGGTGTAAAGAGGCCGGGAAACGAGTGTCGTACAATTTCAATATTGTCGATCACACTCGTATAACGGTCTGAATTCAGCACATCTAAATACAACCGACATGTTTGTAAGATGGCGCAATGTGTGAGCATTTGGGGCCCCACTTTAAACTTTTGCCCAGGGCCCCAGTTTGTCTAACACCAACCCTGTCTGCAGGTTAACAGTGATATTTCTGGTGACAGGTTCCCTTTAAGTCTGTGTCAATCTAGGAAGTGTGGGGCATAGCAGAGCTGTAGGTGTAGCCTTATTGCAGCACAGCGCAGGCTTTGTACACACGGCTTCTCGTCTCACAGGAGGGGTAGTCAGGAGCTATGTGGCTGCTCGCGCCTCCTGTATATTTACCCACATGCCAGCACTATGACGGGCGCAGCGACTGTAGAGGCAACAGTGCAAACCTGCCGGGATGTTTACAGGCAACAGAAGTGTAACAGCAAAGAATTCACATTCATGACGCTGGACGAGGGGGACGTGAGCTGGACATAGAGCATTCTCAGGGTGTTTGGAGGTAGGGGGACAAGTGACTGCTTTCATTAGCCATTGTAAGGAGCGACTTCTGCCCTGGACTGAATGTTACAGGACGTGGTGAAATGCTGCTCCTGCAGCACGGTAATCAGGGCTGGCATCCCGCCGCAGGAACTGGCAAAGTCAGTAGTTGGCAGACCATGCAAAAGATAAGTCACTGCTCCAAATACCATGGTCAAGACAGTGGGCACAGAGCAGCCATGGACGGGGCGGTGTACAAACTGCATGAGCTCTCTAGGAGAATAATAAGCTCAGATAGCAGGAGAAGGCCGGCCAGGCTGCACAGTGATCAGGCAAACCTGCCAGGAAACGCTGCAGTGTAAAGCAATGGGTACAGACTGGACATAGGAAACACGGCCATGAACTGCCATGGCAAGCATCAGGACCACACGATCAAGATCTCAGGGTGCCGTGGAGTTGAAGAGGGAGCCCCCACAGTCTGTTAACCATTTATATGATGTATTCACTATTGACAGTAGTATCTAAGGGGTTAAACGGCCATGGTCGGTGCCAAGCACTGATCGTGGCTGATGCGGCAAGTTGTCAGCTATCATGTACAGCCGACAGCTGCTGGATTGCCACCTGTCACAGGATGCTATTCGCTTATATCTCAGTTCAGTAAAAAGATGTGTTGGTGGTTATCAAGGGGTTAAAGAGGGTTTGTTTTTGGTTTTTTTGCAGCCTTTTGATTGGACAGTGTCTGGTCAGGAGCGGAGTTCATTGGGGGCCGCTTCAAGCAAGCAAAATAAATTTATTTCCCACCAAGTGTTTTTCAATATTTGAATTGGAAAAGTTAAAAGCAGAAAATGAACAGCAAAGTAGTTTTACGATGAAAATTAAATCGGAATAGTGTTTTCAAGCGTTCTTTTTTGCAACAAACACACACACAAAAAAAAAAAAAACAACTATGTGCATTATACCCCGAGAATATAGAAAACAGGTGTTTCCAAATAATTGGTAAATGTATGAATGAGGGAGCTTCTGTTATGAGCCATTTTCAGCCTCCGGGTCGCCTTTTCCTCCCCATCAGTAGTATCCCCCTAGGACACAAAGGCAGGCACATTTGTATGCAAAACCTGAGCTGAAAGTGTCTTGCAGGGTCTCTGACCCCTGCTCTGCTGGTTCCCAATACAGTGGGGTCAGAGGCACTGGGACAGCGGCTGTGCACAGAGGCCTCACCACCGCCACGCTTCTATTTCAGCAGGGGCTTCCCTGGTGTAACAAGCATTCCCCTGCTCGCCCCTTACCCAGTCCATGTGCTGCTACAGATCTCCGGAGTAGGACTGTGTCCTGGTCACATGCACCAGGGGAAAAAAAAGAAATCATTCTTAGGGTATGGGCACATGTTGAATTTTTGAAGGGTTTCTTACTGGGGGGAAAAAACACATCCCCAGCGTTTTATAGTACCAGCAAAGTGACTGATTCCCAGGGTCTCCTGCACACACTGCTCTTATTCTTCACATCTGCGGCACGGCAATCCTTTCAGCATTTTTCACCCATGCAATTGAATGGAGAAGAGACACATCAAAAACGCACAAAAGAGGTGCTGATTTCACCAGTTTTAACATGTGTTTTTTTTTCCTATTCATTTCAATGGGTGAAAAACGCTGCAAAAAGATAAAAGACATTACCTGCTGCAGAACTGGAAAACAAAAACAAAACAAAAAAACGCTTTCATGGTTCAAGTATAAAAGGAAAAATGAAGCAGCATGTGCTGAGAATTCAGAAATCTCACTTTGCTGGTACTGGAAAAACAATGCATTTTTTCACCCTTCACAAACACGCATTAAAACTGCAGCAAGAAAACCGCAGTGTATGGACAAGCCCATTAAATGTCCAAAATATACTGTAAAATAATATTCCCTTCACATGTTTCTGTTTCAGTCGGAAGATTTACTGTTGAGGGAAAATGGAGCAATAAGAATGAGCCCAATAGTAATAATCTCATATTGGGGATCGCTTTCCAAGAAACAGATGTAGCATGCAGGGAATCTTGTAGGACACGTGAATCAGGCAAGTCATAGAAGTGTGATCAGATGTATCCAACGAAAATATGGGGGGCTCAGTGACGAGATGGCAACTTGTGGGGGGTTCTCAACAGAAATATAGTGACACCTCCCCAATAGACCACCTCATTGTGAAGACCCCACGCTGTGCCGACCACTTCACAGTAATTTGGGATATTAATTTCAAATATAATTAAATTACTATATTACTTATGGGACTCCTAAATTCCCCAGCAGCGGTGACTGACAATAAGTCGTCTGTTGTTAAAGGTAATCTGTCAGCAGCTTTCTGATAAGTAATCTGACAGCAGCACGATGTTAGCCAGAGACCCTGATTCCAGTGATGTGTCACTTAGATTACTGGGTGCAGCAGTTGCGATAGAGTCACAGTTTTCTCATAGCAGATCTCAGTTGTTGAGCTGTGTATAACCCCGGGCCACACCAGAGCTTCTTGTCCACATCGTATAGTGACAGAGAGCTGCTAATCACTGGTGGAGAGGTGGACAGGTGGCACGTAGTAATAATCTCCTGCTGATAAAACACTGATTGTACTGAAACAGCAAAACACGGCCCAGTAAGTGACACATCCCTGTAATCAGACTCTTCCTCTACAACATGGTGCTGTCAGATTATATAGCAAGAGACAGGTTCACAAATAAAGTTAATTTGCTCCCAGCAGCGGAGCTCCACACGGTGTCAGACGCTACTAACCAGCAGATTAACCTACATCTGCAGGTTAATACTGTGTTATTATACACGTCAGGTTCCTTTTAAACAGGACCATGTGCTGCCAATAATAATGTTTGTTTGTTTTTTTGGCTGGCATAAATGATCTGATAACCAGAAGAGCGAGCATTGTGCTCATTCGTCGGGTGATTGCCGCCATCTATACAGTGACAGATAAGCAGGAACAAGAGTCCAACACGCACGTGTTTGCCAAATAGCTAATACTGTAGATACTCATCACCCCACCCACACAACCATTTTCTTCCTGGGGGCATACCTTTTTTAATTTTTCTATCAATATGGCCGTGTGAGTGTTTGTTTTTATTTGCAGGACGAGTTGTACTTTGGAATGACACCATTGACTACCATATAATGTACTGGAAAATGGGAAAAAAAATCAAAGAAAAATCCAAGTGCGGTGAAATTGCAAAAAGAGTGATATTTTAGCCATGTTTACTAATGATATGTGCACACGATCCGGAACTACCAGCGCATTGGGTGCAGAACATGTTCGCTGCGTCCAAAGCGCTACAGTCTATTTAACACAGGTGAATCCACATGTGGGCAAGAGAAATTTACACGCTGCAGTCTGGAGAGACACGCCGCATATCCGTCTCAGCGAGTGAGCTGAAGCCCCTCTGGACGCATAATGCACATGCGATTTCTAGAAATCCCGTCATGCTGTAATATCTGGACACTGAAGGTTGGACGCAGCATCCAACCCGCAGCGTTTACTGATCTTCTGCACATACCCTAAATGCTAAAACTGAGCTAAGACTATGATTCTCCAGGTCATTACGAGTTTGTAGACACCAAACTTGTCTAGGTTCTTTTTTTATTTATTTAAGTGGTGAAAAATAAGCCAAAGTTTGTTTAAAAAAAAAAAATGGCGCCATTTTCTGAGACCAGTAGCATCTCCATTTTTTTATGATCTGGGGCTGGGTGAGGGCTTATTTTTTGTACGGCGAGTTGTCGTTTTATCGGTACCATATTGAGGTTGATACAATTACAGGTGATCAAAACATTGGATTTTGTTGTAATGTTGCAGCGACCAAAAAAATTGTAATTCAGGCGTTTAGATTTTTCTTTCTTTTTTTTTTCTTTTTTAACACTGGTCATTTACTGACTGGATTATTTTTTTTTAGATTTTGATAGATTGGATGTTTCTGAACACGGCGATACCACGTGTTTTTTTTAATTTGTTTTATTTAGAATGGGGCAGACGTGACGCTATGACCTATGGAAACTTGAAGCTGCGATCTTCTGATCTCTCGTGCTACACATAGCGGAGATGTAGCCCTGTTCTGTGTAACAGAAATGCTCATCTACTATGAACACAGGCCACGGGGTGGCGCTCATAGCAGATCTGCAATGACAAGCGTGGGGGTTTCCTGCTGCCCTCCGGTTGTCAAGCCAACGCATCGGTGCCGGTGTGCGAGGTTAGTCACGCACTTCTGATGCAATCATGTTAAATGCCGCTGTCAAAGATTGGCAGTGGCATTTAACATGTTAACAGCCGCAGGTGGATGGCAATTCCACCCGCGGCTGTTAGGGGCACATGACAGTTGATCAGTTCAGCTGTCATCTGCTGGAGAAGATGCGGGCTCAGTGCTGGGGAGACACGACAACGTACAGTATATATACGTCATAGGTCGTGAAGGGTTTTGAGCTCCAATACAGGAGCACAATAAACCTACCTGGTTGGGCTGAAACACTGACACATCGTACAGGCAAGTAACCGCTGCAGACAATCCCTGGCCTATGTGGTGAGAGACCACTGAAAACAGTAAAAGGCTGAAGTAGTCACATATGCCCATATTTAAAAAACAAAAAAAATTTTTTTTTAGTACAAATTTTTAGGGTCATTAATTACACACATCTCTACAAGGAGAACACAACATTGTAACGTGATGCTTCTCACAGCTGACTGTCTGCTACAATGTATCCAGTCTAAGCAACTTTACATGAGCCAAATAGAAGTAAAAGCTATAAATCTGGAGTCTGGGAAGTTTCACTACAGTAACGTGTTGACTAGATACATTGTAGCAAACCTTGTGAGAAATACTTCGGCTCTCTGGGTTTTCATCATCTGAATGTAAACAGAAATGTATCCATTTACTGACAGCAAATATATCACAAAAGGAACCGAAATAGAATGTCTGAGTAATAATTTTATTTATATAGCGCCAACATATTCTGAAGCGCTGCACTATGAGGGTATGTGCACACACTGAGGATTTTGCTGCGGATCCACAGCGGATTTGATGCTGCAGATCCGCAGCAATTTTCCCAAAGTTTACAGTACCATGTAAACCTATGGGGAAAAAAAAACGCTGTGCACATGCTGCGGAAAAATCCGCGCGGAAACGCAGCGGATTATTTTCCGCAGCATGCCAATTCTTTCTGCAGATTCCGCAGCGGTTTCCAACATGCACCAATGGGAAAGTGCAGTTGAAAACCCGCAGAGGAATCCGCAGCAGAAACCGCGATGAAATCCGCAGTGGTTTTGCACTGCGGATTTTCCAAATCAGCTGCGGAAAAATCCGCAACAGAATCCGCAACGTGTGCACATACCCTTAGGCAGTAAAGGACATCCAACTGCGAATCCCCAATCATACCTGATAACGGCATCCAAGATCAGGGACTTTATCGATAACTGATGGGTGATTATTGGTACTGAGGTATGGGGGACTAGTATGACGGTCATTGAGTCTATGTATCTGCATTAGTGATCTCATAATGAGGTAAACAACCTTCCAAAACTAAAAAGTACTGGTGCCGCATCCTGTGTACAGGACACGTGAATGTCACCTCATTGTTATTTGTGAAAGACAAAGCGCTGCACTGCAATCTCGCGCTGCCCAGCACAGCACCCATATTGTTGGCTAAGCACGCCGGTAAAGCTGGCAGACATCACTTTTTGTGTTGTGGAGGCGGACTCGCTGCCATGAAATTCAGCTGACTTCAAGTTTCCCCCCGGATCTGCGGCGATAATCACAATACAGATCACATTCATACATCGTGCAGCACTTCATCACTTATCAGATGCAAACGGAGGGGCTTTACCCTTTATACATCGCACCTCATACATCCCAATATTCTAAGGGGATACAGAACAGACCCCGACTAGGCCATACACAAGCCGCTACGGCTATCAGGCCACCTCTACAGCGATCGATTATTTATCTGGAATCTGATGGTTGGCTCAAATGGTCAAAACGGACTGTCCTGGCCAACTTGTACATGGTCATAGGGATTGTAGGAAAGGGGGCGCGTTACCCCACAGGGATCCCTGCGACCACATCAGCCCCTACATAGCCAGACCATCACCATCCCCTGCGTCCTTCATCACCTTCTTCTAGAAGACCAAAATATCATCCCAAGGCAATGTCCGCGCTCACTGCGCTCCATCACAGGAGCCTCTCCGGACCTCATAGTCAGGCCACGGTCACACGGTCAGTATCTACCTCAGTATGTGGAAGCCACAACCAGGAGAGGAACAATCAGAGGAAAGTCTCACAGTTCACACATCGTTTTTTGCTGCATTTTATGCCAGTTTTCAGCTGTGTTTGACAGCGCCAGCAAAGCCTATGAGGCTTCAGAAATCTCCTGCACACACATCGTCATTTTGACAAGTCATGTACGGTACTTTGGAAAACTGTTGGGTGGGCACCGCTGCCATACAATATTGTGGCCATGACATCGGACTCTGACTGGGGGGCAACCCCATCATGGACCCCCTGCTCTCCTGTTATTGTGGGGGGATTACGATAGGTTCGCCGGACGATTTCTAAAGGTACCTTCACACGAAGCGACGCTGCAGCGATAGCGACAACGATGCCGATCGCTGCAGCGTCGCTGTTTGGTCGCTGGAGAGCTGTCACACAGACCGCTCTCCAGCGACCAACGATGCCGAGGTCCCCGGGTAACCAGGGTAAACATCGGGTTACTAAGCGCAGGGCCGCGCTTAGTGACCCGATGTTTACCCTGGTTACCAGCGTAAAAGTAAAAAAAAACAAACAGTACATACTCACCTGCGCGTCTCCCAGCCTCTGCTTCCTGCACTGACTGAGCTCCGGCCCTAACAGCACAGCGGTGACGTCACCGCTGTGCTTTCACTTTCACTTTAGGGACCGGAGCTCAGTCAGTGTGATGAAGCAGACGCTGGAGGACGCATGTGAGTATGTACTGTTTGTTTTTTTTACTTTTACGCTGGTAACCAGGGTAAACATCGGGTTACTAAGCGCGGCCCTGCGCTTAGTTACCCGATGTTTACCCTGGTTACCAGTGTAAAACATCGCTGGTATCGTTGCTTTTGCTTTCAAACACAACGATACATGGCAATCGGACGACCAAATAAAGTTCTGGACTTTATTCAGCGACCAGCGACATCACAGCAGGATTCTGATCGCTGCTGCGTGTCAAACGAAACGATATCGCTAGCGAGGACGCTGCAACGTCACGGATCGCTAGCGATGTCGTTTCGTGTGAAGGTACCTTAAGACTGTCAAAAAAAAAATTGGGCAAGCAAAAATTACTTCAGAACATGCTTTTTGTAGAGTTTTTGGGTTTTTTTTTGTTATTTTGTGGTATGATGTCACACTGTCTTTCTGCTGGGGGTTTGGAGTGGAAACTCCAAGTTTTTGAGAGCAGCAAAAAGACTGAGCGTGCACCCACCTTCCCATACAGCTGGGGGGCTCCATCAGGGTCCGCTTCTCAGAGATGACATGGCGTCATGGCAGTGTGACCATCGCTACAGAGCATGCAGGTGCCATACTGATAGGGCCGGTAATTACTAATGGCAGATCTCTCATACAGGCACGTATCCGACACAGCCAGGAATACCGCACACAATACCCGCCATTAACCCTTCCGTCACCAGTGCGGCTCCCGCATGACTACAGTAGGCAGAGCGCCCGGTAGAACGCTGCCAGCACGGAGCATTAACCCCTCGCCTCCTGCACAGCACTCAGGCAGCTTTGCCCCCGGGCTGATGGCGGAGAAGGTGACCTGTACTCACAGCTGCTGCTCCATGACTTCAGCAGAGACTTTATACTGATCTCGAAGAACACGGAGTCCTGGAGGCTCAGCATCATGTCTCCGGGGGTCCGCTCTCCGCCGCAGCTGGGGGTGGTGGTCCGCCGCCTGTCAGCTCCGGTGCTGCGGCTTCATTACACGCAGTGTCAGTGACGCACGGAGACGGGAGAAGCGGTGCAGGGCAGGGACCGACGAGGCGGCAGGTCGGGGGAACACTCAAGTTTTGTGCCGGGATGATGTCAAGGACGTGATGTCACCCGGCGGCCGGCATGGCCCTGCAGGCGGGGAGAGAACAGCCGCTGTCCCGGCACCGTCCGCGGCTCCTGCAGAATGTGAGGAGCTCATGTGTCTCCCCCCAACTGCCGCCTCACACTCGTGCTCCCTCCACACCCGCCACTGACCGAGGCCTGTGTCCTCCAGGGAGGGGGACGTCACGGACGCGGGGCTGCACTAGCGATCAGCTGCTCCGCCACAGACTAATGTGAGGGCACAAGGAAGACGCCCCCCGACAGGACAGAGAGCCCCCCCGACAGGACAGAGAGCCCCCCACCGCCCCCCGACAGGAGAAAGAGCCACCCACCAGCCCCACGACAGGAAAGAGAGCCCCCCCCCCGACAGAGCCCCCCACTGCCCCACGACAGGACAGCGCCGCCCCCCGACAGGACAAAGCCCCCCACCGCCCCCCGACAGGACAGAGCCCCGCCCCCACCGCCCTCTCCCCGACAGGACAGAGAGCCCCCCACCGCCCCCCGACAGGAGAAAGAGCCCCCATACAGGACAGAGAACCCCCCCCGACAGGACAGAGAGCCCCCACCGCCCTCCAAAAGGATAGAGCCCTCGACCGACCACTGCCCCACCGAACAGAGCCCTCACCTCCTTCTGGACCACTGCCCCACAGGACAGACCCCCCTACCGCTGCCTCACAGGACAGAGTCCCCCCCCCCCAGCCGCTGCCCCACAGGACAGAGTCCCCCCCCAGCCGCTGCCTCACAGGACAGAGTCCCCCCTACCGCTGCCTCACAGGACAGAGTCCCCCCCCCCAGCCGCTGCCCCACAGGACAGAGTCCCCCCCAGCCGCTGCCTCACAGGACAGAGTCCCCCCTACTGCTGCCTCACAGGACAGAGAGCCCCCACCGCCCTCCAAAAGGATAGAGCCCTCGACCGACCACTGCCCCACCGAACAGAGCCCTCACCTCCTTCTGGACCACTGCCCCACAGGACAGACCCCCCTACCGCTGCCTCACAGGACAGAGTCCCCCCCCCCAGCCGCTGCCCCACAGGACAGAGTCCCCCCCCCAGCCGCTGCCTCACAGGACAGAGTCCCCCCTACCGCTGCCTCACAGGACAGAGTCCCCCCCCCCAGCTGCTGCCCCACAGGACAGAGTCCCCCCCAGCCGCTGCCTCACAGGACAGAGTCCCCCCTACTGCTGCCTCACAGGACAGAGAGCCCCCCCCCAGCCGCTGCCCCACAGGACAGAGTCCCCCCCCAGCCGCTGCCTCACAAGACAGAGTACCCCCCTACTGCTGCCTCACAGGACAGAGAGCCCCCCCCCAGCCGCTGCCTCACAGGACAGAGTCCCCCCCAACCGCTGCCTCACAGGACAGAGTCCCCCCCAACTGCTGCCTCACAGGACAGAGATCCCCCCCAGCCGCTGCCTCACAGGACAGAGATCCCCCCCAGCCGCTGCCTCACAGGACAGAGATCCCCCCCAGCCGCTGCCTCACAGGACAGAGATCCCCCCCAGCCGCTGCCTCACAGGACAGAGTCCCCCCTACTGCTGCCTCACAGGACAGAGTCCCCCCCCCAGCCGCTGGCTCACAGGACAGAGAGCCCCCCTCGACCGACCGCTGCCTCACAGGACAGAGTCCTCCCCCAACCGCTGACCCATAAGACAGAGCCCCCACCGCTGCCCCACAGGGCAGAGAGCCCTCCCCCAAATCGACCGTTACCTCACAAGACAGATCCCAACCGCTGCTCCACTGAACAGAGAGCCCCCACCATTGACCAAAGGTTGCCCCACAGGACAGAAAGCTGAACCCCCCACTGCTGCCCCTCAGGACAGGGGGCCCTCACCCGACAAAACAGGGAGCCCCCCAGGACAGAGGACCCCCAAACCCACCACTGCTCTGTCAGGAAATACTTTTCTTATCTCTACAGTTGATCTACTCACAAAGGGAACCGGTCATGTGGTAAATGTTATCTATCTGCAGTCGGATGTTGTAGAGCAGAGGAGCGTGGGAAAAATGTCAGTAAAAGTTGCATTTTACTCACTGAAATCCCTGGTGTTAAATATGTATGAGTCCAGGGGGCGGTTCCTGTAGGACTGTGCATACAGAGAAAGCTGTCAATCACTAAGTAGAACCACCCACTGGACTCCTATTCTGTGTGATGCTGACAAGACAACACACAACAACACCCACAGAGACGTTCTGTGGTATACGCCCACATGGCAGAAGAGAAAGTTTGTATCTTTACCTCTGGAATGGAGGGGAAAAGAAAAAACAAAAAACTTTCACAATTAGTAGAGCAGCAGCCATTGGAGAAGGTATTCAGTTTAAATAGGTATTCCCATCTCCAACAGCCTATCCCAACATGTAGTAGGGGTAATAATATTAGCAAATCGCTCCAATTTGAAATGTGGTATAGTTCTTCTGATTAACTATGTTGCTTACCCCCATGTACAAGGCATTATAGTAGCTTAGGTATCCATGGTTACAACCGTTCAAAGAGTGACATTTGTCGTAACTATGGATACCTAAACTACTGCAATGCAATGCACATGGGGTAATCAACATAGCGAATCAGAAGAACTAGACTACATTTCTAATTGGAGCTATTTGCTAATATTATACATTTCTAATTGGAGCGATTTGCTAATATTATTATTATAGCTGCTATCTATTGGGATAGGATCTTGGAGATGGAAATATACCTTTAAATATATTTAAAAAAAAAAAAATTAAGTGGAAGGTCTCGCTTAAATGATTGTCCAGCATAAAAAAGGCAACAATATGGAAGGTGATAAATATGTCGGTGGCTGCACTGCTGTCACGTCAGTGGTCTCCGTTGGTCCTTGTTTACCTCCTTCCAGCATTAACATCACGCACGTCCATGTGACCACATCAGCCAATCACTGGGCTTGGCAGGTTTGTGACAGCTTGAATCTCAGATTAGTGATTGGCTGCAGCGGTCATAGGGATGTCTGTGAGATCACTGCAGATCAGTGCACAGAGTCTGATGGAGACCACCTTGGCGATGAATGAAGCACCAGAAATTGTCACACGTAACTTACTTGGTCTTTTCTTCATTTGTTCTGTTCGCTTTGCTATTTGAAAAAAACAAACCGGTTTGATATGGTTAATGATGAGAAGTCTATGCAGATACTTGTAGTTCCACAATATATGTAGAGCAATACATTATAAAGCTGCAAGCCCAGAGACAGAGGATGTGAGCGATTTATGGGCCGCAGAGGTCATCAGAACACGTGTATGAGGTCCTAATATACGGAAGGAGTGATCATAGGGACAGACACTTCTGACCAATACTACTGAAGATCACCACATTCAACTTTCCTCCAAGCAGCAATGGCTGCTTTCAGGGAACAATAGACTGCACTCTCAAAGTATCCTTAAAGGTGTTGTCCGCCTTTATTAAAAAAAAATAAAAAAATGTCTGTTTCCTGTGCACAAAAATACCATGTACACCTGTACACCCCCATCTCCAGCACTCTGCTGATGCCGGATTTGGCTGCAATGTTGAAGTCACTTTGCCAAGACGTGACAGCAGCGGCCTATCTGTGGGCTCAGAAGTCTACATCACCTTTACTGCCAAGCCCAATGTTTGGCTGCATCGCTCACGTGATGCAAGTACAAAAACCAGAGGCAGCGGTGGAAAACAACAGATTAAAAAATAATGAACAAAAAATGTAATTAAATGACAACCTTTTTAAGAGGGGACCTCTCAGTAGGATCAATCTTCCTAAGCCTTCATAATGGGCATGTAGGTCATAGGAAGTTGAATAAAATGAAACCGGGGTAACTGCAATCTAATGTCTTATTCCAGAGAAATCCAGGTTTGTCTTAATATGTAAATGAGCTGTTAAGATCTATATGAGTCGGACATAGATCTCCAGCGTTACCAGTGTGAGACATATAATGACTGACAGTCTGATCTCACTGCAGAGCGGTGTGTGATTACAAGTGACAGTACAGCAGAGCTGAGCGTTGTCTCATTACAAACACATCTGAAGCTGCAGCTCTCCTCTTCTGTTGTCTTCTGACCACAACTTACACTTCTTTAGCGATCATCTCACACAGCCAGTGTGGGGTGAGGGGCAGTACAGCTGAGCTGACAACATTATAACACAACTGCAGCTGTAGATTGGTCTGTAAAGAGACAAAGATCAGTTATGAGTGTGATCATAAGTGTCAGTCATTACATGTCTCACACTGGTAACGCCGCCTTTCATTCACAATAGTCTCTGGAGGCAGATTCTCGGGGGGATCTATGTCCGGCCTATAGATCCTAATAGCTCATTAACATGGATTTCTCTGGAATAAGACCTCTCAGATATTCAGGTACCACATTATTCAGCTTCCTATGACCCGCATGCCCATATAGACTGGTTAGGAGGGCTACTGATCATTCTGACAGATTCCCTTTAAGGCTACATGACAATATTTGTTGCACAACAGCAATTCTAAGAAAAGTCATGCAGCAACAAAAATATCTGTGCAACCTGTCTGTGGCTTGGTGTCGTGCAATCGAGCTCGGATTTTGCTATAAAATAGTCAAACTGCTACAATAGTCCATGAGAAAGGAGTCTCTAGCTACAGAAAATCCAGTTTATTTGGAAACATTTGTGACTATGGCAGGTGGTAATGCGGCACTGCCGGAGATCATGAGATGTGAAGTCCTAATGTGACAAATCTTGCCCCCCATCTAGTCTCAGCCTAGCAGGAGCCTGACCCCTGACACCTGAGCCGAACCACTGGCAGGATGAATCAGACACTGGATCCAGATCCGCTCTATCCAACCTGCGACAACAGAATAGACGTTACCCTACGGAAACCACAGATAGTCACCATGTCCAACTACAGCCATACGAGCTGGGTAAATCTTAGCGCTGGTATTTGCCCTTCTATCGTCCTCCATAGTGAACAGTGACAATGCCTGGAATCTAACAATACATCATGTACTGGCGTCCATGTGACAGGAAGTAATTGACCGGTTATGTCACCATCCCTGACTAGGGAAAATGACATTTATGCCAAAATCAGCAAATGGAGACGTGTGATAACAGTCGCTCTCTGCAACCCTTGCAAACGCATCGTATTTAAGAATATAACCATTTCCTTATATAAGGCGGCTTGTCATTCAGAAGAGATATTGTCCGGAGCCCATTACATAAGGTGCAGGCGCTGAGCCTTCAGATCCAACAGCAAAGACCACACAAAGGAGGAACAAACCGAGGAGTGAACGAAAGCTGTGCGAAGCAAACCTGGAGCGGTCACCATGAGCAACCCATCATGTCTTACATGTGCTCATTATAAAATATGAAATTGATTATTAAGGGACAACTTATTTAATTTTCCATTGCATTCATACTCTCAAAACATCTTACATCAATATCTACAAGTTACACTGAGATGCGAATCTTCAAACATCGTCAGCACAACAAAAATAAATGCAGTAATCCTATGCCAGCCGCTAGAATCCTACAGCCCATGATTTATAGGAGGGATAATGTGCTGCATGGTTTCCTCCCTCGTCACAATATAGGTATTATGGGACGCCGGTCAACTCATGGTTGGGGACATGTCGATCGCACATGTCCGATTGCGGATAGCAGTGTTCTCCCAAAGATAAACCACCAGTCAACATGTCAGTCGGTGGCTTTCTCATAGAGAACAAAGGTGTACCAATTTTGTGCCACGAACAATGGCATGTATCTGTCTGTAAACGTTGATCTGGTGTGTTGAATTTATTTTCTGGTTGTAGTCACATGCTGCAATTGAAAAGTTGTTCATGGCGGGTGAAAGATAGTCATTCCATCAATTTCTGGAAGTCCAGAGCAGGTCACTGATCATGGCAGAGCTAGATCTGAATTATAGTTTTCATTTATAGTATTGTCGGTCTGAAAACAGTCACAAAAAATCCTTGACATTTGGCCGGCCTCAGTCACGAAATATTGTATAGTCTTTACCATACGACTACAGCCTTTACCATACGACTACAGCCAGGTATGTTATTCTCTGCAATGCATAGCTTAAAGATCTGAGAATAAAGAGATGAGACTGGCCCGGCCAGCCTCTCCCTGCACCACGCTACCTGATTGACAGGTCTGTCCCCATGTACACACATGGGAGAGACCCAACAACTAGAGCCATGTTGGGAGAAGCCGCTGCGGGCGGCACCAGACTAATCACGCCTATCCCCTATGGTCCCTGGCCAGAACCAGGTTCTCTCTGATATGCTGGACCACTTGGCCAGCATGAATAGACGGACCGGATCTGGAATCTTCTCTCATTACACAATACTGAATACGAGCCTTGATATGAATAGTAAACGCGTATCTCTCACTTATTACAAGCCATCCGGCGCGTCTTCTGCACGCACAGCACGAATCGCACATTCTTAACCATTAGAGCAGCGATTGGATGAATGCTCAGACGTGTTCGGATGATTTCAGGGGGTCGAGCAGAACACCATGATGCTGCCGCTTCATTAGCAGCTGCTGTGCGCCAACCGTCCTGTGCTACATGGATCCGTGTTCTCCTATGACCATACACCATGCTGAAGGGCAGAAAGGAACAATAAACTTTTCTCTCCAGTTACTGTCAGGCGCAGCCGTCCTGAGAAGTAGCCAGGAAGCCGCAGACACATTATGTATAACAACTGGGGGCTACAGAAAGGAAATGCCTCACTCCTGAGCTCTTATGACACATTCGTGGGAAATGTAACTCAGGGCAACAAAAGTTTCTTATTTTACTACTTTATATACAGGTGCATCTCAAAAAATTAGAATATCATCAAAAAGTTAATTTATTTTAGTTCCTCAATACAAAAAGTGAAACTCATTATATAGAGTCATTACAGGGTGATCTATTTCAAGTGTTTATTTCTGTTAATGTTGATGATTATGCCTTACAGCCAATAAAAACCCAAAAGTTATTATCTCAGTGAATTAGAATATTTTATAACACCACCTTGAAAAAAGTGATTCTAAAATCCGAAATGTTGGCCTATGGAAATGTATGTTCAGTAAATGCACTAGACCTCAAGCAGCTTGGATTGTGGCCTCTCCACTCTTCCTCCAGACTCTGGGACCTTGATTTCCAAGGTCTTGTGTGAAGTTTCCACAGTCAGTGATGGTTTGGGGAGCCATGTCATCTGCTAGTGTAGGTCCACTGTGTTTTATCAATAGCAAAGTCAGCACAACCATCTACTAGGAAATTTTAGAGCACTTCATGCTTCCCTCTGCTGACAAGCTTATTGGAGATGGACATTTCATTCTCCGGCAGGACTTGGCACCTGTCCACTCTGCCAAAAGTACCAATACCTGGTTTACAAACAACAGTATCACTCGGCTTGATTGGCAGAAAACTCTCCTGACCGTGACCCCCATAGAGAATCTAAGGGGCAGCACGGTGGCGCAGTGGTTAGCACAGCAGCCTTGCAGCGCGGGAGTCCTGGGTTCAAACCCCACCAAGGACAACATCTGCAAAGAGTTTGTATGTTCTCTCCGTGTTTGCGTGGGTTTCCTCTGGGTACTCCGGTTTCCTCCCACATTCCAAAGACAAACTGATAGGGAACCTAGATTGTGAGCCCCAACGGGGACAGCGATGATAATGTGTGCAAACTGTAAAGCGCTGCGGAATATGTTAGCGCTATATAAACAAAGATTTATTATTATTTATGGGGTACTGTCAAGAGGGAGATGAGAAACAGCAGGCCCAACAATGCAGACGAGCTGAAGGCTGCTATCAAAGCAACCTGGGCTTCCATAACACCTCAGCAGTGCCACAGGCTGATCGCCTCCAAGCCATGCCGCATTGATGCAGTAATTGATGCAAAAAGAGCCCTGACCAAGTATTGTGTGCATTTACTGAACATACATTTAAGTAGGACAACATTTCGGATATTACAATCATTTTTCAAGCTGGTGTTATCAAGTATTCTAATTTACTGAGATAATGACTTTTGGGTTTTCATTGGCTGTGAGCCATAATCATCAACATTAACAGAAATAAACACTTGAAATAGATCACCCTGTAATGACTCTATATAATATAAGAGTTTCACTTTTTGTATTGAAGAACTGAAATAAATTAACTTTTTGATGATATTCTAATTTTGTGAGCTGCAGCTGTACTTCCGATTCCCACCCTATTACATGCTAGGCTTTGCGTCACTCCCCACTTACAACTGTCCACAATGACAATTTCCCAAATTGCACTTTAACAACGTGAAAACCCTCCTGTAAGCAGCCTATCAGCTAAAATGTCCTCCACCAATGTCAACAACGGCATAAAAACATATCGAAATATCTATTTTAATGAAATGTGATAAACACAAGTAATTTTATGGTGCAGATGAGGATTTTTGCCATTTTGACGTTTCCTATACAGGCAGGAAAGGTGTGCCTTACGAAGCACACTGCTGGAATGATAATTAAGTCATTTATGAATTGGGCGAGGTGGTAGAAAACTTAACAGACGTCAAATAAACGCCAAAGGGCAAATGTAAAAATAATAAGTTTGCTAATAAAACGTAAGACCTTGGGTGCCACGGAGGCCTCCTGTAGAGCATTGTTTGATTGATGTTACAAATGTCTAATACAATTTATATGTAAACCATGTAGATCTTTGGGTCTTGTGACCGTTCTGCTCTGTTAATCCAGTTGAACACACAAGACGGATCAACATCAACGTGGCTGAAAAATCCAATCTAAAATCCCTTAAGATCTCCAACATCCGACACGGAGAGGCTCCATCAAGAGAGAAGCCATGTCCTCATCATCCACAGGGAATCGACGAGACCCTAATGGAGGCTGCAAATCTTTTAAAACCTCAGAAATGCTGTAAATGAGAAACACTCAGCAATACGTAGAAGACGTCAGTGCCCGGAAAGTGCACTGCATACTG
This sequence comes from Ranitomeya variabilis, assembly GCF_051348905.1. NCBI lineage: Eukaryota > Metazoa > Chordata > Amphibia > Anura > Dendrobatidae > Ranitomeya > Ranitomeya variabilis. The sequence goes on along the minus strand of NC_135232.1, from coordinate 1,052,352,515 downwards.
GGGGTATTCATATAGGTCTCCGGTAGCCTTGAATAATGTACGTCTCATCCAAGAACATCCATTCTGAACGTTTTCATACCAGCGTCCAATATGTTCCATAGCACACTATACAAATGAGTATAATTACCACTTAACCGTGAATGATGGTTAATGCAATACCAGCGGACAAGCACGTAACGCTCTGATTATCTTACAAAGCATTATTAGCGGGAGCAGAACAGTTCATACAGTGCTCTTCTCAAAAAGGGAACACGCCATTTACAAAAAGGGTAACAAAAATGTTCAATTCCATCCACAAAGTGAAGTTAGAAATAACAATCAGTCAATTTTAATTTCACAAAAACCCGACTGGGGCCATTAACCCATGAGGGAATATGCTAGAGCTGGTGTCAATCAGTTCACACGTCCCTATCCATCAGTGGTCTGTGGTCGCTGCATGCGAGAAGGAGTACTGCCCTCATCTGCTGGCATCTAGGACTTTCTTGTGATTAGCCGGCTTGGTGTGACATCATCCTTGTGGGGTGACGCAGATATGACGTTGGCAGGTAAGATGCGGTATACCCTCTTCTGAGAAGAGGCCACAGACTAGGGTCATGGCCGATGGAGTAGGATGTGCGATAGATTGGCCCTACCTCCAGTATATGCACATGTTCAGATTATGCTTTATAGCAAGATGCAGGGGCGGACTGGGAGTGAAATTCAGCCCTGGCATTTGTAAGCACATGGGGCCATGTTGTTTCTCCAACTGATTCTCTGTTTCAACTGTACCCTGATGACACTGATATGGTTAACAGCATAGCAGACAATGCAGCCCACGACTGGACCAGCCCATCTGGAATTTGCCAGAATAGCCAGATGGCCAGTCCAGCCCTCCCAAGACAGCACAGATAAAAAATTTACAGCAGGGACAAAGTTGTGATTGGTCGAATCTTAGTCTAAAAAGCATACATCAAATTTCTGATTGGGTGCCCAGCATTATTTAATATGCGTTAAACCTCCTCTTTGAATCCAGAATTTCACATTGCTTCATGCATGTCCGGAGATGACATTTGGTCACATTTTTAGACAAATAGGAAACTGAGCACTTTATGAAGTTGCTTTCAGCTCCCAGGCCCCAGACGCATTAATCCCTGAGCGCCTCTTTATTGATATAGGCCATTTCCTGAAAAGACCCTGAAGACTAAACTGCAGCCTCTGCCCCTAGAAAAAGGCAAATATTTTGCTGGTGTAACGCAGACAGCAGAGCGTCATCCCACGGCCGGCTCCCTCGCAGCTGACATTTCGTATCATCTGCCAACCTGGTCTGTAACATAATGTTACTGAGGATAATACCACGTGGTAAGAAGCACGATTTCATGCCTGAAAGCCTCTGCCAAGAACAAAATTCCTCACATTGTCAAGTGTATGAAAGAATAACAGCAGCCAGAAAACGCTATTTAAAGATTGGGAGGCACGGACAGTATAGAGTGGGCGCACTGACAATATTGGGATCTTCCTAAAACCCGCTCTCCACTTGGCCCTTACATGCGGATGTAAATAATCTGTTTATTACCGTTCGTCACACTACAAAAAAAAGGGGCAATCTAGTTTCAGAAGGTCAAAGCTATTTAATGTCCAATATGGTTTTGTTGAGGCTGAAGTTATGGCTTTCATTGATAGCGGATCCTTTTCTGCGCCATGACATCCACTATCTAATAGATGCAAATGGCCACTTTTAGACCTGCAGTAACTTCGATGTTTTCAGGGTTCTGGGGTTTTTTCGTTAATAAAAAAAAAAAGTGTTGAAATTTGCAGAAAGATTAGAATTGGAAGACCTCAATCATGTGTCAACAGGTTCTCAGACTATTGCTCAAACATTTCCAGTGGAAGCAAATGGTGTGTGTGGTACTCAGACCCTGGAGCCTAGGGGGGCACAAAAGCTCCCATTGGCTCATATGATAAGGCCAATATTAAAGACCCATGATGGCTGGTAGCTGTTTTGCAGATTTCACATTGGGGTTCATGACCTCTGAAACATGTCACAATCAGGGAGAACCAAAACCTCCAATGACTTGACTAAAGCAGGGAGTATTACACTCAAAACGTCAACTCACTGAGAAAAACTATGTCTCACAGGTCAATAACAAGGTTCAAGAGATTTTGAAAGTTCACAGCCAAGGAAGGCTAGCATGTAGTCACTGGCTATCAAACACAGTCAAGTGTCAATGGCCACTAATCATTACCACAATCAAAATTAAAACAGATCTGATCTTAGGATTGCTTAAAGACCGCCATACGCAGAGGGTAGAAGGCAGATCCTGCTAATATTACAGGGTCAATAAACATAAGGATGAATGACCTCGAGATCAAAACATCCAACACCGCGGAGACACCATCACGTGTTTCTCAACGCAGTGATCCAGAACACTGCCCCCATCCCTAAAGGGAAATATGCAAATGCATGTAGAAAAGCCGTGGAGACACCATCACGTGTTTCTCAACGCAAGCAATGAATAGCCAGGCCTGTCACCGGGAAGGAACAACTACGGGAAGGGCAGCATCCAATAAAGAAAACCACCTATACCAAAACATGGTATCCATCCACAGACAGCTGTTTCGGGGTATTTGCCCCTCATCAGTGTGGAGTAGGAAACTGGCTATTAGGAGCAGTGCCTAGTGAAAAGACTATAAACATAAGGATGAATGACCTTGGGGAGATCAAAACATCCAACACCGCGGAGACACCATCACGTGTTTCTCAATGCAGTGATCCAGAACACTGCCCCCATGATACCTATACCATGTTTTGGTATAGGTGGTTTTCCTTATTGGATGCAGCCCTTCTCGTGGTTGTTCCTTCCCGGTGAAAGACCTGGCTATTCATTGCTTGCGTTGAGAAACACGTGATGGTGTCTCCACGGCTTTTCTACAAATATTACAGGGTCAGACACCAGTCTAATGTATGGAGGGGGCATCCTGACAGATGAGGTCGGGTGGAGATGAGGGTTCGGCACATTGAATTTTAACACCGATCCCCTTTGTTGTCCATGAGAAAGGTTGCTGCCAGAATCATTTGGCACGGGCTTTCTCTGCTCTTTTTTAAAACAGAGGAACGGTCATGTGCATGGAAGAGGCAAGAGAGTTAGCTGATGGCAGACTGAGGGCTTGACCATCAGCTGTCATTTATGTGTATATCCACCATTATTCAAGTTAGAAACAAGGCCACACAAAAAAAAAAATAGTGGGACCAAAAGAGTTTACTTTTTTTTTGTAATGTCGTCTGTGTACCCAACAATCCTTAATCACTGAGGCGACGCTTCTGCCAACACCACCCCATGCCAAATACTCCATAGTCAGGGACTGGCCATATTGGCAGGGGCATTGGTGCAGCCTCCACCATCCCTCAAGCACTTCCTTTGGCCCACAAGCATAGTCCAGTGTAGATACGCAGCCACTTAGACTACGGCTTGTATGCCAGAATATGTGTATTTATTTAATGTGATAGGCTTTTGTATAAAATTAGACAGAGGATTAGTTTAGAATAGGTATTAGCAAACAGTAATAGTATACTTGGCACCATCTCCTATGGAGGACAAATGGCTTCTCCTACTTTTAACACCTAATCCTCTAGGTTTTGGCATATAAAAGAAAAAATAAGAAAAGCTTTTAGACTTCACAAAAAAAAAACCTGTTCAACTTTATAAATTCAGGCTCTGTAATAGTAGTAAACTTATACATGAAGCCTTAATAAACCGGAAACGTGGAAAAAAACCAAACTTTTTAATTAAACAGATTAATGACTTGAAGGAGACACTGATGTTCTCCACAAACAAAGGATGAGCAATGCATTTTTAGGAACATGGGCACACTGCTGCTGACCATCAGTACCGGCCAAGAAGGAGCTCGGCTGTCATGATGGCTTATTGAGGAGATCCTAGATGTTCAGAGGTAACCTGAGGAAACCCTGGGGGTATGCTGGGAAAACAGATTGTTCTGGCTGAGTCAGACATTAGTACGGCAATGGGACAGGGTATGCGTTCCTATGTACTCAACAAAGCTCCCAGTGCCAGGCAGCAGGAGCCAAAGAATTCAGACCCCATCACACAGTACGTGTCACGGGTAAAACATTTCCATGCTTAGCAAAGATCAAAGACACATTCACAATATAGGCCATGTAATAAGCTGTCTACAGAGCAAGGTCACCAGGCAAATGTCAAAAAAATTTTGGGAGAATACCGGGGGATGGTACAGGACTAGTAGATCCTTGACTAAACCAAGCCTCCTTAAATTACGTCAAAGACTTGACAGAAGCTATATTGTTGTGGACATGAAAGAAGAAGATCAGAGACCAGATGGACTGATACAACCACAGGAACCGAGAACTCACCACTGACGATACAGAAGATTGAAACAGAACACAAGATATTCATGTGGTCTCTAGCAGTCAAAACTAATTTGAAGGAACTTTTGAGGATTGTCTCCTTCAGATCATCACAAATCACACTGACACGTTAGAAGAGCCAAACCCATCCTTGATGCTGGAAATCCCAGCTAATATTTAAAGGAATATTCATTATGGATTCTGGTATTGGTAAATCCGGTTGAACATGACAATTTATATCAATACGCGTCCTTCAAGAGATACCCATGATCATGGTATTCTTGTTCATATGTCCCATAGGTCATATAAAATGGAGTTATCCAAGGTGCTGTTCACATTTTTTGATGGCAAGAATATCATTATGCTGCAGAATATATTGGCTCTATATAAACATTATTATTACCGTATTATCATTATTATTATTATTGTCTGCAAGGCTATTCTTGCCATTGGGGAAAAAGAGGCAAACCAAAAGCTGAGGCTTAAATATGGGATTCTGGGTTCTGTAAGGATTTATGTGATCATATATATTACATAATTTTTTTAAAAAAATTAAAAAACACTGACAAAATATCGGATATTGGAAGCAGAAAGGTTCATGAGAACCGAAAAAGTTTCCGATTGATGATTTGCAAAAAAAAAAAAAAAACAGCACAGCTTATTTACTTACAATAGAAAAGAAGCTAAAAAGGGAAACTGTTAGTAGGATCAACCCTCCAAAGCTGTCTATATCAACATGCAGGTCATAGAAAGCTTTATAAAATACCTAGATATCTGTGAGCTGATGTTTTATTCCAGATAAAACAATTTTTCTTAATATGTGAATGAGCTGTTAAGATCTATAAGCTGGACATAGATCCCCTGAGAATCTGCCTCCAGAGAGTATTATAAATGAAAAGGAGAGTTACCAGTGTGAGACATGTAATGACTGACAGTCTGCTCTTCTCATCCACATGTGCAAATCTAAAAGTTGGAAACTTTTTAGGTTGATACTCTATAGAGGGAGAGTAGGAGACTGCTGTTTTTTCTCACCTGATTGAGTTGTGACAGGCACAACTCCTCTGGAGGCCTGAAGACAAGATAGCTGCTGCTAATCCTCCAGGGGATATTGGATCCAGTTGGATGAACGTGCAGGTGGGCTGTGCTGCTGGAATAAATCAATTCTACAGAACTGACAAGGAAAAGGCTTTTTATCCACACCGCATTTCAACGCCATACCAGCGTCTTTTTCAAGAGGAAAAAGCCAAATGACATTTGTGTTTTTCACTTGAAAAAGACACCGACGCGGCGTTGAAACGCACATTGTGAATAACAAGCCTTTCCTCATCATCATTTCTGAAGAACTGATTTGCTCCAGCAGCGCAGCCCACCCACGTATTCATCCAACTGGACCTCCTATCATTTAAAACAAGCTCTGGAGGCAGATTCTCAGGGAGATCTATGTTCTGCCCATAGGTCTTAACAGCTCATTTACATATTAAGAAAATGGGGATTTCTCTAGAATACCACACAGGATCAAAAATAACCCATTTTAGTCAAATTTCTACAACCTGATTACCCATATAGATGAATTAGGAGGGTTGATCCTACTGACAGATGCCCTTAATGATTTATTTGTGCAAATCTGAGATGATCCTCAGTAAACGAGGCACACAGCCATTTCTTGTACAATACATGCATTATTTAATGCAGTGCACAACTGTGCTGCCACTATAGGGTAAGTAATCACCTCCTAATAAGCCCGCTGCTTGGCATATGTTAAGCTGGTATCCGTCTATACATCTCCCCGGCGACTGCCTTTGTACCTTAATTCTCACACTTCCTATGTTGGTGCTTGCCTCCATCTGTTCTTTTCCATTGCGTTACTTAAAAAGTAATATAAAAAACGCTGGCAGACAGGATGATTCAGCCAAGGTCTTGTTCCCAGAGAGCCAGCAGAACACAGGGAGTCTCGAGAGCAAGAACATACCGTATGGAGAAAAAAAAGTATTCCAGCTAACTACGATGTGCCATCCCTAGGGGACCAGAAACTCAGAATTTCTGAATCCGAATAAAAGCCAAAAGTAACAAAAACATATTGATAACACTAAGGAGATTCAATAAACCAAGTGCATAGGAGAAGTAGCAATGAATTAGTCGAAGGATTTCAAGGGCCTTGGAGAAACTGTTGGGATGTAACCTAAATGCTTGCTGCAGGCAACGACTCCACTTTTCCCTTACACCAGCATTGAAGAATCATCCTCCTTGTGTTTCAGGTTTACCCCTTAAAGAGGACCTCTCATCTAGTCAAAAGTGACCAGTTTTTGCTCCTATTTTAGTTCTCTAAGGCTACTTTCACGCATCAGTTTTTCACCATAAAGCCAGGATCACACATACGCGAGATACGGCCGAGTCTCGCAGGTGAAATCCCTCCTCTGGCGCCGGCACTCCGGAGCGGAGCGTGCAGCCGCACAGCAACACATGGAGCTACACGCTCCGCTCTGGAGTGCCGGCACCAGAGGAGGGATTTCACCTGCGAGACTCGGCCGTATCTCACGTATGTGTGATCCCGGCCTAAGGCAGGATCCGGCTAATTGTTGAAAAAACGGATCCGTTGCAAATAGTGGAAAACCTGATGCAACGGATCCACTTTTTTTTTATAACCTGGGGATGGCGCTAATACAACTCTATGAGAAAAAAAGGGATCCAGAGGAAAAAAAAAAAAAAAAAAAGGGATCCGTTTTTTTCAAAACTCGCCGGATTGTGCCTGACGGTAAAAACCTGATGTGTGAAAGTAGCCAGAGTATTTTGTTTTAATTCATTTATAGAGTCAGAATAACTGGGATATGTAGAAACATTCCAGAGTTATTAACGCAAAGCGACAAAATCAGATTTGAAAGAAATTGGCAAGAAATTGGAAGGAAAGTGAGGTCGTGGATTATGGCCTCTTCCCTCATAGGAATGTGTGCTGTGCATGCTGTGAGAGGGGAGGGAGAGCAGCTGAATGGACATTTCACACATCTAAGCTCTGGCGTCACAGTACAGAGACACTGCCTGCTCTGCACAGGGGTAGAGTGCACAGAAGAGCAAAGGACCAAGGGTGCAGGCTACACTCAGCATCTCAGATTTATTGTTCGCCTAAAATATGAATGATTTTTTTAAATCTATTCTTAATGACAATTGTGGATCATCTTTTGTTACCATCTCTGGGGGCGCCGTCTCTGCACTCTAATACTGCGTTGGGTCCCCCCAAATGACATCGTCCAATATATTCATACATTTCTAGGAGGAACAGCACAAGGCAGAATTGTACAAAAAGATGTTCTGCAATTAATATTTCATGGGAAATACTATAATTTACTACAACAGGCATCTAAGGAAAAATGTCAGGTCTTCTAAGACAGGCGATATTTTCTTCTCTATTTAACACCACCTTATGATGTCACAGGCTGTAAGAAGTCACTTCAAATATCAAAACGGGACGACTTCTTCATTACAGGTCATGACAAGTAAACAAAAAAACGAATTTAGGATGTAAGTTGGTACAAGTCCAGGAAACAAGAAAGAACTCCTCAGTGTTATACAACCTAAATTAAAGTAAGGAATAAACCAGGTGTTCAGCATATAATCCAGTATACCCAGGGGCTAAAGATTCCTGGAGGATGGAAAATTACCTTTGTAATCACTGGTACTCAATCAAAGACCATGGTAAATGCTTGTTAACGGCGGAATAATTAGGTCACAGTTTATTAGGAACGGTTCCTGTAATTCTCGCAGACTGCAATTTAAGTCTATTCAGTTTACTGGAAAATGGAAAAAAAATGGAAAATATCTGCGTAAGTTGTATGATGACATCTGATTCTGCATCCTTCATCCTTCTGCTATATTCCAAAGTGTCCCTGAAGACTGGACGACTAACAAACCCTGCCACGGACCAAAGCTTGCTGTCCTAAGTCATTTTTGGGGTATACTAGTTACACCCACTACAGTGTAGGAATATCCACTTATACAAGAACAACATATTTTGAAGTAATAATGTAACTTTTTGTAATCAAGAAAACTATACAGGAATAAGCAAAAAATCCTATTCCACTTTTGTACGGAATTTTTATTTTTCAGTCTTTTACTATGATGGTAAGTTATTTTAAAAAAAAGGCAGCAAATAAATATGACCACCAAGGCCACACTGCTCTTGTAAAAAGTTTTACAAGGGCGCAACTATGTCCCCATGTGTAAAAAATTAACTTTATGTAACACTACAAAAAAAGGAATGACAATTATAAAAATTATGTCGTAAAACATTTTCACCAGTCCCAGCGCCAAACTCATCATAGACAGCTGCCCATAATGGGCCATATGTAACCAGCAGATAATTCATCAATTCACTAATATAAGCCATGTAATAGGCCTCTGAAGCAAACCTACAAGCAGCGATACATGTATAATAAGGAGTCCTATGGAGCATGCCATCATCCAAGGTCACTATACAGAAAGCTTACAGGACGGCGGGCCCTATATACTGCTATAAGTCTTATTACTGCGCTCTACCATTCAGAGCCTGCACACATCTATACAAGGTCAGTGTCTATAAAACTACAGGAAAACTACATAATAAGCCCTGATGAAGGAGTCATATTGACCCTGAAACGCGTACATGTAAACATCATAAAGAAAATCTTCTTTTATCCCATGCATTCTGCAATCGGATCATCCTATGTCAGCAACTCGTGAGCTGTAAACTCTGCATCAAGACTTCGAGGCCAAAATCACTTTCACCCTTCTCTTCAGGAATGCAACAGATGTGATTTGGATTACTGTTGTGTTGGAAAACTGCACGACTACCAAAAGGCACAAACTGATGGTAGCCTACTCTTTCAATTCATGATATCATCAATAAAATTAAGCTTCCAACATGAGCAGCACTCATGCAGCCCCACATAAGGACACACCAACCACCATGATTCACTGAAGGCACCAGGCATTTTTCTAAATCCAATTTTTCTAAATGCATGGTGCCTACAGTGAAACATGGTGGTGACAGTGTCCTTATGTGGTGCTGCATGAGTGCTGCTGGTGTTAGGAGCTACATTTCTTAGATGGTATCACGAGTTCACAGATGTACTGCTCTATATTTAAAGAGAAGACGCTCCCATCACTCCATAAGATTCATGATGCTACGATACGGTAGAGAAATATAGGTATAGTACAATGCTAAAGATTTCACTTATTACATGAGTGATATCTATTGTAAATTCTACAATAGCTCAGAATCTGGCAAATCCTCACAGCGCACAATACACTTATCATTTTAGATCGAAAAGTACAGTCCTCCATACAGTATTATGGGCACCACACAGTCCTCAATACAGTATTACAGGCCCCATATATTGCTCCATGTAGTATTATGGACACTTCATATTCCTCCATACAGAATGGGCCCCATATATTGCTTCATACATAAAAAAAATAAACGCTCACCTCTCCACGTTCCTTGGTGGCTGCAGCCCTGGTCTCTTCACGGTCTTCTGATTAGGCACTGCTCAGCGCAGAGGGAGCACTGTAGTGACGTCATCATGGCCTAAAATGCCTTGAGACGTCAGAGTCAGAAGATGCGGAAGAGAGAGGATCTGGGAGGAACAGGGAGAGGCAGTAGCGTAGCTACCGGGGGGGGCACAGGGTGCGAGCGCCCGGGACGTCCCCGACACTGACACTGACAGTGGGCGCGGTGACGTCACCACCCGGCACCCGCTGTCAGTAGATGAGCGGGAGCTCGGAGCACCCCTGGAACAAGGAGGAAGAGAGGTATTTATTGTTTTTTTTATGGGGGCTGCCTTATACTACAGGGTCTGCCTATGGGGTGCTGCCTTTTACTACAGGGTCTGCCTATGGGGTGCTGCCTTTTACTACAGGGTCTGCCTATGGGGTGCTGCCTTTTACTACAGGGTCTGCCTATGGGGTGCTGCCTTTTACTACAGGGTCTGCCTTTGGGATGCTGCCTTTTACTACAGGGTCTGCCTTTGGGATGCTGCCTTTTACTACAGGGTCTGCCTTTGGGATGCTGCCTTTTACTACAGGGTCTGCCTTTGGGATGCTGCCTTTTACTACAGGGTCTGCCTTTGGGATGCTGCCTTTTACTACAGGGTCTGCCTATGGGGTGCTGCCTTTTACTACAGGGTCTGCCTATGGGGTGCTGCCTTTTACTTCAGGGTCTGCCTATGGGGTGCTGCCTTATACTACAGGGTCTGCCTATGGGGTGCTGCCATATGCTATAGTTTGCCTATGGGGAGTGCATTATACTATATTGAGGACTATCTGGTGCATTATACTATACGGAGGCCATCTAGTGGGCCATCGTACAGTGTGGGGATTACAGTGAGGGGGCCATCATACAGTACTGGAGCCATCAAACAGTTTGGAGGCTACTAAGGGGTCAGTATACTGTGTGGGTGGTACTATACAGTGAGGGGGCATTATACTGTGTATAAGAGAACATCATACTGTGCATAGGGGAGCTGTACGGGGGGAGACTTGGGACATTATTAAATGTGTAAAGTGGGCACTTATTGTTATAGGGGAACTCTGATTACTGTGACTATTAAAGGTGCACACAGGGCAATATTACTTTCTAGGGGGCAAAATGTGGGCTCTGTTTTCTAGGGCACTTTCAGCCAGCATTACTATATTATAGAGAGGTGCTTTAGGATTCAGAGGGCACAGAGAATCGCACAGCAGGTGCAGTAATAGGGACACATACGGCAGCAGCGGCTCAGTATTGGGGTATCAGGTGGAGTAATATGGACACATACGGCAGCAGTGGCTCAGTATAGGGGTATCAGGGGCAGTAATAGGGACACATACAACGCCAGCGGCTCAGTATTGAGGTATCAGGGGCAGTAAGGTTACGTTCACATTTGCGTTGTGCGCCGCAGCGTCGGCGACGCAACGCACAACGCAAACAAAAACGCAGCAAAACGCACGCTAAAACGCTGCGTTTTGCGACGCATGCGTCCTTTTTGGCCGAAATTGGACGCAAAAAAAATGCAACTTGCTGCGTCCTGTGCGCCCTGACGCGTGCGCCGCAAAAAACGCATGTGTCAAAAAACGCATCACAACGCATGTCCATGCGCCCCCATGTTAAATATAGGGGCGCATGACGCATGCGGCGACGCAGCGGCGCCCGACGCTGCGTCGCACAACGCTAATGTGAACTTAGCCTAATAGGGACACATACGGCAGCAGCAGCTCAGTATTGGGGTAGCAGGTGCAGTAATGGAGACACATACGGCAGCAGTGGCTCAGTATTGGGATATCAGCAGGATGAGGAGTTTGTGCAGGTTGGGAATAGATGGTGATGGGGCTGGAATATGAGGCGTGAAACGTGTCTTTGTTGTATTCTCTGCAGGTGAGTCGTTGCTGGAAGAAGCTGTCATGTCGGTCTGGGCCAGATGGACAAGATGGGAAAAGTGAACGATTCCATCAGAAAGGACGTCAGCGGTAAGACATTATCTGTAACTGTACTGTGATCTCTTATATGTTCTGTAGGGCTGGTATCTACCACTGACCATATGGCGGTAATATCAGTGTTGGTCTTTATATAGAGATTATTTTCAGTAACATCGCTGTCATCTGCTGAGGTTCTCCTCCACTATTCGGGTGCGTCACCGAGTTGTAATCAAGGTTACCTGGTTAGGGGACCACTCAGAAGATTCACTCCCCCTGAACCAAAACCCTAGCTACGCCTCTGGGGAGAGGCAAGTATTTCAAACAGTTTAAAGCACGATGAGGGGTGGGAGGTGTCCCCGACTCACAGGTTCCATAGAGTGCCGGTGTCCCCGACATGACTCGGGTGGTGACGCCATCACTGGCTGGAGTGGTGTCATTAATATAAGTTCCCTGCCCTAGTATTATAGTCACCAGCCACTGTCTTCAGCTGTTCCCAATGCCACTCTGGTTCCGATCCGCCATCTTGTGACTGCAGCTTCTGATTGACGGGAAACCAGAGGTAACAGTCACAAGCTCTCAGTGTAAGTCTATGAGAGCCTTGTTCTGGCCTTGTTCTGGCTCACATAGACTTACACTGAGTAGTAACTTCTGGATGGCCCAGCAAACACTCAAGTGATCCGGCAGGTCAGACCGGAGTGGTGCCAATAACATATGAAGATGGCAGCTGGTGAGTATTATACTAGGGGCAGGGAAATTAGATTAGTGGCACCACTCCAGTGGTAAAATAAAAAAAAAACGCTGGAGTGGTGCTTTAAAAACATAACCAAGGTGTTCTAGTTGTGACAGAGAACTAGTTGTTGGCTCTCTTGTCCCTTATACTAGAGATCTTCATGATGCACCAAGACCCTTAACTTACAAATGTCTGGGAATAACATTGGTCATTATACAGTGATAACTAATCACGAAGGAGTCGAAGTGTGGAAAAATAGTGGAGTTGTAACTTTGGCTCAGCTGCTCGTCAGCCCTGCCAACAAACTCCTTTTGTTTGGAGAATAACCATAAAGGCTAGTGTGAACCAGCCTCTCTCATATACGTGGCTACCTGACCCTCTCAGGACTGAACAATTCTAGCAGCAATGCTCCAAAATATCATATCCTTCTAAAACAGCAATTTGGGACCAATTTTATAATAAAGGGGAGGTCTCATGAAGACAAGCCCTGTCTATATGCCCTACCAGAAGTCACAGAGGGGTCCCCTAGTCAGGATCCATCTGCATGAGCCAGAACAGAGCATCTAATGGACTTGACCCATCTTTGTATAACCAGATTAGTCAGTGATGTAAGTGAGCGCCACGTTATACCACGTTTTATCTGAAGTGGCCCCTGAAAAGGACATGCCTGGCTGGTAGTGGCTTTACTGGGTAACATTAGTAACTACAGAGGGATTTCTACATGCTCACAAGAAGGGTTTTTTGTCGTGTCCTCAAACTTCTGGTCATGAAGTCCATGGGCAGACAGAAGGACAGATATGCGCACACTGCAATGAATGGCCACTGATACAAATCTGCGGGTCCAGAACTGAATCTATGTAATCAGCCGGTTCATTTCTTGCTAGATTCGCTCGCTTTGCTCAGCTGCATTTCCAGTTTTCACGTGCACATCACATTCCTAAATTGCATGGGATTAGGACGTTACGTCTATGGATTTCTACAGTGTAAACAAGCGTTTTGTGGATGCAGCTTTTCAGCAAATACATTTATTTTCCATTTTTGAGCCGCTTTTGTAACGCAGGAAGCAGCAGATATTTCTGACATTGCAGGTGGAAATGTGGGTCGCCAAGACCAATCAAGGTGATAGACAGGAAGCAACGCACTTAGTGAAGAAGTCTATGCGGTGGGAAAAATGGTCACATCCGAATACATTAGACGATACACATCACGCTGATCTGTCGATTTATTTCAGCCAGCTGCTGATACTGTACAACGCCAGATCATATTAGCAGTGGGAGAAAATAGAGAATATATGAAAATGCTTCTATTTTTTTACCAATATAAAACCCATGTATTGCTTTCAAAAGTTCCTCACTTCATCAGCCATCTTCACTGATCACTTTCTATGTAAGCTAACCAGATGGAAGCCAGCAGGACTCAGAGCGAGGACCGTCTATGATGGACCCCACTGGTTTTAGGGCCAAGATGACAGTCTAGCTGCTGATACACAATACAGACAGAAAACGGAAATCCAGCAGACCCCATTATAGTGAACGGGGTCCATTAAATAACAGATCTGCTCACTAGATGGTAACGTAGTATGAACCTAGCCTCTGAAAGGAAGGCCTGAGCCAGCCATATTAAAGTAAGGTAAGCATGTCATCAGTGTTTGGTCAGAGGGTCCGTTTTTACCATCAGTGTTTGGTCAGGGCGTCCGTTTTTACCATCAGCGTTTGGTCAGGGGGTCCGTTTTTACCATCAGCATTTGGTCAGGGGGTCCGTTTTTACCATCAGCGTTTGGTCAGGGCGTCCGTTTTTACCATCAGCGTTTGGTCAGGGCGTCCATTTTTACCATCAGTGTTTGGTCAGAGGGTCAGTTTTTACCATCAGTGTTTGGTCAGGGAGTCAGTTTTTACCATCAGCGTTTGGTCAGGGGGTCCGTTTTTACCATCAGCGTTTGGTCAGGGGGTCCGTTTTTACCATCAGTGTTTGGTCAGAGGGTCAGTTTTTACCATCAGTGTTTGGTCAGTGGGTCCGTTTTTACCATCAGTGTTTGGTCAGAGGGTCAGTTTTTACCATCAGTGTTTGGTCAGAGGGTCAGTTATTACCATCAGCGTTTGGTCAGGGGGTCCGTTTTTACCATCAGTGTTTGGTCAGAGAGTCAGTTTTTACCATCAGTGTTTGGTCAGGGGGTCCGTTTTTACCAGTGTTTGGTCAGGGGGTCAGTTTTTACCATCAGTGTTTGGTCAGAGGGTCAGTTTTTACCATCAGCGTTTGGTCAGGGGGTCCGTTTTTACCATCAGTGTTTGGTCAGAGAGTCAGTTTTTACCATCAGTGTTTGGTCAGGGGGTCCGTTTTTACCAGTGTTTGGTCAGGGGGTCCGCTTTTACCATCAGTTTGGTCAGTGGGGTCAGTTTTTACCAGTGCCACACAGAGGTCTGAATGAGGCCTTAGGCTGCATCCAAGCCAAGGACAGGATGGGATCCAATTGGTACAAGGCTCCTGATGGTACCGTGGTAATCGCGTGTGTACAGAGCCATAATACAGGCATAAAGTGACAGGCAGCCGTCACACTATCTTCTTATTGCCCGTTTTATAGAGCAAATATTAATCTACGAGTCTATTCACATGGGCAAAATAAAAGAAACAGGACAAACTACTTTCATCTGTTATGTGGATGGAAAATGACAAATGTCGTAGCAGGAGTTACTAAAGGGCAACCTCCTTCTGCACATGGATGTAGTGGTATAGCTGTGTTGGGGACAGTACCGCCATAAAAATCACCTGTGCACATGGATCACCTCTTCCAAGTGCATGGACACGCCCCCAGTGCACTGCCAGCCTGATTTGCATGTGGCTTCTACACTACATTTCTCATGATTGGCACATCTGATTTCTACAAACAAAAGTACCACTACTTTCTGATGTAAAAACCTGCTGACATGCTCATTTCAAATACAAATGTGACCTGTAAGTGTTTCATATTGCATCCCAATATGTAGTAGGTGCACTAATATTAGCAAATGCCTCCAATTAGAAATGTAGTATAGTTCTTCTGATTCCCAACGTTACTTACCCCATGTGCAGGGCATTAAAGTAGCGTAGATATCCATGGTTACAACCACTTATATAGTGACCGTTAGTTGTTAGGTGGTCGTAACCATGTATATGTAAGCTACATCAATGCCTTGCACATGGGGTAAGAGACATAAGTTATCAGAAGAACTATACCACATTTCTAATTGAAAATATTTGCTAATTTTATTACTACTACTACATATTGGGGTAGGATCTTGGAGATGGGAGTACCCCTTTAACCTTTCATAGCAGTAGTCTTGCATAGTTCACTTTCATGCCTAGAAGACAAACCATCTGTATTACTCATGGGTAAGATGGGTAAGGGTACATTCATGAGATGGGATTTTACAGTCCGTGTTCAGGCTGCAATCCGTCTTATTGTGGGGTGTCCTGACGCAGGTGCAGGGATGTTAATCGCTGGTCTCCACACTTGGGCTATGTCTCGCATTGTGGCCCAAATACGGCCTGCAAAACACGGTGGGTAAATGCACCCTGGTACACATGCCATACCGATCGTATACTGATGAAGCTTACTCTGCAATATGTCAGCACTACAGATCTGTATACAGAACATTTATTAATACACTTGTGTGAAGCAAGGGTCTCTTCCAGAAATAGCGCCACTTTGTGTATGGGCTGTGACTGGTACTGCGGTTCATCACTAATTCACTTGTCACCCAACAAATTAATAGCACACTTATTTCTCCATTGAACTGAATTCTTATAATTCCACACTGGCTGAATCAATGATAATTGTATTTTTAGCTAATCCATCCCTTTTACTGGCACCAACAGTGACACAGCCACTCCTTATAGTCAAACATCACTGCATTCATTTTGGGCAGTTTAATGTAAACAGGAATTGATCATGAACAAACAATTTTTTTTTTAACAATGTGGGTGAAAGTGAAACAATATAAATGTAAAAAAAGAAAAACCAATATAACTTGAAAAAACAGTTACTAAAAATTCAGCAAAAAAAAAATAAAAAAAATAAATCTTTCTTTTAGATCACAAAA
The DNA here is from genome assembly GCF_051348905.1 of Ranitomeya variabilis. Classification (NCBI taxonomy): domain Eukaryota; kingdom Metazoa; phylum Chordata; class Amphibia; order Anura; family Dendrobatidae; genus Ranitomeya; species Ranitomeya variabilis. The sequence continues at coordinate 1,052,335,927 of NC_135232.1, read as the reverse complement.
CAAACGAAAACTTAAAATCATTGCTCTCTTTGCTTGAGACTACAAGACATAACCGCATGGTTCTTAGTGATCAACTTCATCTACGGATCCAACAAAAAGAGTCACCATATTGCTACAGGGGTAAAGGAAGAGCGCATGGCTCCCTCCTTTTGTTCTTTCCGCCTGACCATGTGGAAGACGGTTAATGCCTCTTTACTTAGGTTTTGAAGCATGAGCTTAACAAAATAAGTAAAATGATTTTTCTTTCTTTTGCCAGCTTTCCGGATTATGTCCACCGGCAGCAGCACATACTATAAACTGGCACAGCCCTTTCTTTTTTTAGAATTTGTAATTTTAGAAAGGAGGTGACATAAGTGATCAGCCCGTCATTATTTGCAATTTTATAAAAAGATAACAAGGGTGTTAAATGTTCATTTATATCTCAATCTTAAAATCCACCTATAGCAAACACTTCCCTCCCAGAGCTCTGTGTACATACAGCTGATTGATGAGCTTACAAAAGGTGTATTTTTCCTCACTTGCTTAGCAGGAGAACATCTCAGTCCAACCTGGGCTCAGTTTTCTGCACGCAAATGATTTAGAAGAAAATCTATGGCTGGATACAAAGCATGCAAAACCACACAAAATAAAACAGAGGTGAAAGAGGAAAGTAAAGTTCCTATCAGATTATAAGGAGCCACACACCTTCCCCATCACCCTACACCCCCTTCCTTACACACTCGCCATCACCCTACACCCCCTTCCATACACCCTCACCATCACCCTACACCCCCTTTCATACACACTCGCCATCACCCTACACCCCCTTCCATACACCCTCGCCATCACCCTACACCCCCTTCCATACACCATCACCATCACCATACACCCCCTTCCATACACCCTCGCCATCACCCTACACCCCCTTCCATACACACTCGCCATCACCCTACACCCCCTTCCATACATCCTCGCCATCACCCTACACCCCCTTCCATACACCCTCGCCATCACCCTACACCCCCTTCCATACACACTCGCCATCACCCTACACCCCCTTCCATACATCCTCGCCATCACCCTACACCCCCTTCCATACACCCTCGCCATCACCCTACACCCCCTTCCATACACACTCGCTTTGTTTGGCGTGCTTGTATATGTATTCAAAAGTAGAGAGGGGATTAAGCAGCTGCCGGACCTCTGGAGCAGCGACATATCTCCCAAGAGAGCAAAAGTGTCAAACGCAAACATTCTCCCCCCCACCTGTCATAAACCAGCCCGAGACGGTCATACACATTGGATATTATCAGTAAATTTGGATGACTTTTCTTTTAAAGTTATATTTTGAAAATCAATAGTTATCCCCTATCCATTAAAATAAGGGTATAAGTTGTTAATTGCAGGGGTTCTGACAGCTGGGACCCCCAGGAATCCAGAGATCAGGACAACAGGGCTCAGTCTTGAATGAAGTGGAGTTGCACATGTGTGGCCTCTGCTTCATTCATGGAGTACGAGACTGCCATAGAAAATCAAATACTGTACTCCACTAATTCCAGCCGTGATGGCACGGAGGCTACATAACCACATCTTTGTTCTATTCCAGACGGGGCTGCAGCAGGGTTTCCAGAACCTCAATGATCAGGATCACGTGGAGGCCTGGTGGTCGGATCCCCAGCAATCAGCAAGTTAATTTATAGAGTGTAAGGGCTCATGCAGATCTGGGGATCTTGGTCTGAACACAGACTGCAATGTATGGACTGGCCATGGGTCTCCCAACCGGTGCTTGACAGCTACATAGAAACATATCAAGTGGCCATGCTCTGGAGGCCCATGGCCAGTCCATGATTAAACAGAGATCCACGGACATGTGCGTGAGCCCTAACTTGTCATTCTGGGAATAAAACTTTAATGTGCACAAGTTCTTTATAGGGTTATTCCGGATCCTCTCACTTCTGTATCAGGAGACGAGTGGACATAGCAATGTTACATCTACCGATACCTAGGAGAATGCATGTACTGTGTACCTATCATATTACAATAGGACAGATGCACTGTCATAAGAGAAGAAAAAAAAGAAAGAAAATGACGGCATGCCACATTACAGACCCCAATGGTTGAAGACAGACCAGGCCAACCTATGACACACGGTCAGGTTTTGTAGTCCCTCTGAGAATGTCGCATGTTGCGCTTTACTTCCCATCTGGACTCAAACGAATCCTCAAAATCATGAATTTTCAATGCAATCTGAACAAAGTATGGTTCTCCCGCACAAATCCAATAATTCTGTCATGGTCTCCAAAGTGGACAAGTAAAACGTACCTAGAGGCCTCCTCTTTAGCCTGTTCATGTTCTGCACCTGGAAATGTGTCTCGAAGTCCTCGTCAATGGTCTGTCCTAGAGAAAGCAGGCTCACCCTTCTCATCCTCAGGAGCCTGGGAGCACTCTCACGCAAGGTGCTTCCTACATCCAAGACCACTTCACCCGAAAAGGAGGAGGGTACTACTACCCTTTTTAGGAACTCCATGTCCCATCACATCACTGACAGCTAAAGTACAACGCTCCGGCAGCCAGGGCACGGTTAGGTGTATGCACAGCTTCCTTGAAATAACATGAAGGTGGACTAACCAGGCTTACTTTACATAGTGATGTCATGTGAACCTGGGTGGTGCCAGACGTGAACAGGTCAACAAGCCAGCTGTTATGGAGCAGATCCTCCACAGTATTTACTGTACAAACTGATAAAAGCCGCAGATAACACACTCATAAAATAACTGCAATGTGCTTCATAAAACACCGCAACTCCATAGCTGCCTGTTGCCTCCATGCTGCACAAAATACCCAAAATTAGCCACGCAGATAGGGCAAAGTGCCAGGAGAACTTCTTGTTAGCTGGAGCTAGATAAGGCCTGAAGGCAGGGAGGAGTAATGGTCTGCAGCAGGAGATAAGTCTTATCACCTCCACACTACCACACAGGGCTAAGAGCTCCTAGGACATAGGTATAGAGCTCCCCCTAAGGCCTCAGAGGATGGGGGAGCACCACAACACCCAGGGGACAACGTACCCCAATAATCCACCCAGATAAATCACATCCAAACCAAAAACACTCAATGGCAGCAAAGAGTGCGGCATGATAATAATCACTCATGGAAAAAGCAATACAATATTAGTAGCAAAAAGAAAACATATTGTGGCAGGAAGGCAATGTGCAGGCATTGCAGGACCTTAGGTATCCATGGTTACGGCCACTAGCAACTAGCTGTCACTACATCAGTGGTCGTAACTATGGATACCTGAGCTACGGCAATACCTGCACATGAGGAAAGAGAAATAGAGAATCAGAAAAATTATGCTCCATTTCTAATTGGAGGTATTTGCTAATATTATTATTATTACTACACCTATTATTGGGATAGGATCTTGAGATGGGAATACCCCTGGAAAGTTATATTAAAACATTCACCAGCTCTAAACCCAACAGCTCCTCCAGGGTGCCGGAGTAATAAATGTGGCGCATCTTACAGCAAGAAATGTACCCCAGTAAGGGGTCTTTAATATCTCCAACACTTTGCCCTACTGTGGGGAGAGGCAGGAAAAATACAGGCGCATGGGCACTTGTGTTATAGGCTCTGCCAGCAGTAGGGCAGCTCAAAGTGCGCAGGCGTGACATTTTGCTCGGCTACGTGAATGACGCAGGAGACATCATCCATGACAATCGAAGCAGGAGGACGGCGATCAGAAGCCAGGAGGAGGGATAGAAGTCTCAGCAAGGACACCTATTGGACCGGACAGGCAGGATTTACATAGAGCGCTGAAGTTTCAGAAGATTTTTTGGGGGTATACAGGGGGTTATATACCCCTTTATGGAAAGCAGCATACACGCTGAGTAAAGGTGCTAGTCCTAGTTCAGACATGAAAAAATTGGCGACAGGTTCCCATTAATATCTCATATCAAACCAAGGCTCCAAGGGTTGGAAAATGTTCGCCTTAGTTTCTGACTCTGCAACAAAGTGCCAGACCCCATACTGGAAACCAAAGGCCATCAGTTAATAGGGTCTGTCAGGTGGCAGTGGTGTACGACATGGAGGGGGTCCGGCACATGCGTTATATGTGTATTCAATTTCCTACAACAGAGCAGAAATACTGTAATAAAAAAGCATATGTGACCAGAGACCAAAAGGTGCAATGGCCGTTCACCAGAAGATGGATTGTCCAACCACCAATCTCCTTCTGTCTATTGTGAACGGCTACCGTAACAATATTCACCATAAAACGAATTCAGCAGGGCTGAACAAACACATTGTGCCGCTGTCATCCATCATCATCCTCCCCACTAATGAAATTTCTTAAGCACAGAAATCTAGCATCAATGAAAACATGTTTATTTAGTAAAAGCCTTTGCCCTGCAAGGAGCGGCCCCAGAAGAATGGCTTGGAACAAGAAAGTGAACGCTGGTGTGGAAACTGGCTTCATTAGAATTTCGTGTAGGACAAAAACTACGAAAGACAACTAAAGGTGCATGGCCGAGTCCAAAAAATGTTATGTCCTGGAAACCGCCATCTGTAGGTCACCAGTGCTCCCCTCAATGTCCCGTCTTCATAATTCACAGCTCCTTCAGGGTCTCAGCCGCATGGACTACACATAAAAGTAAAAGTTCTCCATTTAAGTTATCAATATGTAATGGTCGGCGAAATTATTAAATTATTACAACTGCGACTGGATGTTGCAGGAAGAATCAGGAGAAACAATACACTAGGCTGATCGCATCCATTAATAATATGTAGGGAGAAAAAAAAAGTAATATCAGCATGTACGTCATCGCCGATTTATTCACCATCTTCTCCGAATATATCCAATACAGTAACACATGGGTGAAGCCTATTCGGGTGCGCGCACACAACTTCATTTTCAGGGGGATTTTGCCTAAAAAGCCCTTAACAAAATGCAGAGAAGAATGACCATCTGCAGTGCAATGTCACAATGACTTGCGATTAAATGAAGCTCAGAAAGACATAAGCACAGCTTCAGGCTTCGAAAAAGCCATGAGGCAGCTAAAAGAACTGACATGACCCATTCTCCAAACCACAAACTAGTTTATGTAAACAAAAAAAAAAAAAAAAAACACAAGACGCCGGTGACAAAGATGATGCAAGCACGAGCAAAAACATATTTCAGGAGAAACACAAGCCGGCGTTTTCCTGTGGCGTCTTCTGTCTAAGAAACTCAGCAAGGTACGCCGCCGTGGTCTAAAAGACGCCATATGCACATGCCCCGAGAACTCAGCAATAATCTGTCCAGGATTTTGGAAAATTTGGGAAGAAACAACAAAAAACGATGCTGATGCTTCATCAATTCTTAGACTTTATCTACTGCCATCAACTACATTCACATGATGGCTGCAGACAATCTCTGCCCTGAGCAAGCTTATGTTAGCATCACCACTGGAGGCCAAAGATTGGCTGCAGGGGTCATGTGGATGAAGGTGATGTCATCCTTATATATTATTTCTAAACACTATTTTTCGGTGATTACTTTGTATCTCCCTTCATACTGGACCCACCCACAAATGATACACCATTTGAAAGGCAAACTTGCCCCCTTCAGCAAGAAAATAGCCGAACAAACCACACATCCATGATGTGATCACAAAATACAGTTTAAACATTAATTTTCATAAACCTGCAGTAAGGAAAAATGATATGCATGTGGCACCACACTACCACAAAGCCGCTTACAGACATCGCAAACAAATCCTAACATTTGCCTTGAGGGCTTGCCGAATTCCTTGCCCAGCCGATTTCAGGCACATTGGAGGATTGCACACTTCACTGCAGGTGAGTCACATATGCAAACACATTTGTAAAAATGCACTGCCTATTCAATTGCACACTTGCTCCATTTATACTCCACGGACACACAAATTATACACCATTTCAAAGGTCAAATTACCTGCAGGTGGCATTTGCCTTGGGGTCTTTCCAGCTTGCCGAAGTGCTTGCCCAGCCTATTTCAAGCAAATTTGAGGATTGCACACTTCACTGCAGGCGAGTCACATATGCAAACACATTTGTAAACATGCACTGCTTTTTCAGTGATTACTTCACCCCCCTACACAGAAATGGTGAGTCACATATGCAAACATTTGTAAACATGCACTGCTTTTTCAGTGATTACTTCACCCAACATACACAAATAATACACCATTTGAAAGGTAAACTTGCCCCCTTCAGCAAGAAAAGACACAAACAAACCACACATTTACGATTTGATCAATAAATACAGTTTAAACATTCATTTTCAAAAACCTGCAGAAAAAAACCAATAACCTGCAGGTGGCACCACAACCTCAAGACATTTTTTTAGTCTCTACTTAACATATAAATACCTCTCTGTGTTCATCATCTCATTAAATATATTAACATTTGACCAGCTTGATTTTCCTGAAATTGCCTGCGCCCCGACGACCAATGTGCAAACATTTCGCACAGGCCAACTAGTAAGAAATTAAAGCCGGAAGGGACAAGAGAATTGGCAATGATAACTGAACTGGGATGATTTTTTTTTTTCTCTATGCTAAAACACCAGACACAGAAATACAGCAATAGGCCCCTAAGATCAGACTCAGGGGCTGACTCATAACATGTGGGAGTTTATGCAGTGCACGTGCTCTACTGTATGCTCCAGACTTCGGTATGGTGTAACAGACGAAACACATCCTCAATTACGTATTCAGCAGACCAGGAAGCAACAGACTAGTCCGACATTAGCCGAGCTAATTATGAGGGTTCAGTTGGAAAATAACAAGGGGGGGCGCGGGTGTGATAAAAAGGACCAGACAATATGGCAATTTTTCATTTACATTCCTGCAACTAATGAAACATACATGAGGCCTGGTGTCATCAGAAGCTTCCACTTATCCCGTCAAGTCATTAACTCTATTCTCATTGATGAAAAGCTGTATCTAAATCCTCACTAAGGAGGACGCCTCGGAACAATCAAAGCAAAGTCTTCCCTTTTGTCCGATTGTAATTAGCGCAGTATTAGCAAGCAATTCCAGGCAGATCTGAATTTACATTTTTAAAGCCAAAAGAGAAGATGATGAGAACAATGGATAAGTTGATGTTATTAATTGCAATCACCGACTGACTCCCACAAACAGACTGGAAGCTGGGACACCATAATCTGTGCGGCAGACGGTAATTCAGACATAACAAGCTGTTTTACAGTACAGCAAGATGTGCAGCTAAACCAATCTGCTGGTTGCTTCCAAATAGTTATTTGTTAAAGTAGCACTTCCTCAGAATTGGGTATTATGTATACGCTACATGTATTGAAATATGTCACGATCGCTGTCGTCTCCCGTTCCCAGCGCAGTACCAGTGCTCTTCTGCACCAAGTGGCTAGGCGACTCACAGAATCTTCTGTATGGACCAGTAGTGACTTTCTCAATGTAAGTCTATGAGAGCCTCATAACAGTGTCAATAACTAAAAGCCTCCAAATAAAACAATAGATATGGGTCACAATGATTGTTCAGACAGCAGACATCTCACCCAAACTCCCCCATACACAGGGCACTCGGCCAGTTTCTTGTATGCTCTATGAGAAAGCTTCTACCAGACTTCTTTGGCATTCTGGTAGAGGTTTCTGGTTCTGAAGTCTGAAATTGGACTTGCCAGATCTTTCTCTCCACCTACATAACTTGTATGGCTTTGGTAGTGCCATCAAAGGTAATGAATGACAATGGTGCAGCATTGAAACCCAAACAGTCAAGAAAAAAAAAAAACATCTACCCAGTTGGATTTTTGGCCACAAGTGACCCGTCTGCAATTAGGCATTTTCACAGAAATGTGACACTAATGCTTCTGTCAGAGAATTACTTTCTCACGACCCGTTCTGCAACTCCAGCCTAATCGTTGCTTGAAACTTTTGAAGTATGCCTTGGTTATTACCCAGATTTTCATAGTGTTGAAAGACATTTCCAGATAAAATCTAGAGAGTGTCTGTAGAAGTTTTTGAATATCCCCTTAGGATAAAACCATATCTATATAAATGTATAAATGAGGATAAAAAGTTTTTTTTTGTTTCTAAAGACAAAATAAATTGATGTCTACCCCAGAAGCAGCCAATTCCTGTCTGACTAAGTCAGATACGACATCCATTGACCATGAGCAGCACAGCAGGGGTAACAGAGGCCCCCTCACCGATTATCATGGATTGCTGATCATACATGGTTGCTGTTGTGCCTAGTACTGCTGATAGCCCTGTTTTCTTGATTAGGGCCAAAGCGCAGCTACACATACAGAAAGGCAGTCATGCTTGCATAAGAAGAGAGCCTCCGTCACGCCTGCATAAGAAGAGAACCTCCGCCACGCCTGCATAAGAGAACCTCCGCCACGCCTGCATAAGAAGAGAGCCTCCGTCACGCCTGCATAAGAAGAGAACCTCCGCCACGCCTGCATAAGAGAACCTCCGCCACGCCTGCATAAGAAGAGAGCCTCCGCCACGCCTGCATAAGAGAACCTCCGCCACGCCTGCATAAGAAGAGAGCCTCCGCCACGCCTGCATAAGAGAACCTCCGCCACGCCTGCATAAGAAGAGAGCCTCTGCCATGCCTGCATAAGAAGAGAGCCTCCGCCAAGCCTGCATAAGAGAACCTCCGCCACGCCTGCATAAGAAGAGAGCCTCCGCCACGCCTGCATAAGAGAACCTCCACCACGCCTGCATAAGAAGAGAGCCTCCGCCACGCCTGCATAAGAACCTCCGCCACGCCTGCATAAGAAGAGAGCCTCCGCCACGCCTGCATAAGAAGAGAGCCTCCGCCAAGCCTGCATAAGAGAACCTCCGTCACGCCTGCATAAGAGAGCCTCCGCCATGCCTGCATAAGGGAACCTCCGCCACGCCTGCATAAGAAGAGAGCCTCCGCCACGCCACCATAAGAGAACCTCCGCCACGCCTGCATAAGGCTGGTTTCACATTTGTGGTTGTGGCCGCAGCGTTTGTACCGCATATAACCGCATGCGTTGTGTATTCCTATATTTAATATTATCGACGCATGCGTTTTTGTTTGTTCGCGTTTTGCCGCGTTTGACGACGCATGCGTCGTCTCGTCGTTTGCGGCTTGGCGCGGAAATGCAACATGTAGTAATTTTTAGAGGCGTCTATTTGCCGCCTGGAAACGCATGCGGTCGATTGCGCAAGGTTTGCGACAAAAAAAGCATTGCTGTCTATATGAACGCATGCATTTACAAGCACATGCGTTTGGTTGCGTTCTTGAACGCATGCGTTTCAATTGAGAAAAACATGTCTAGACACTGATAAGCCACCCCCCACCATCAAGGTGATAAAGGGAGGGTGTGGACAGTTGCAGGTCACTTCTCAGCAGACAGCCAAGCAGAGCAGACGGCCCACAGCGGACAGCCGAGCAGACAGACCCCAGCACCTTGGAGCAAACAAGCCTCAGAACAATGTGAGTATATCCTAGCCAATGTCTTTATTTTCTACTTTCTGTCTCTACATGTCCTAATTTCTTGCATTTCTTTCTTTCTACATGCATCAGAATGTCTTCTTCGGATTCTTCTTCTGGTGAGGAGTTTCGTCCACGACAGTCGGAAGTGGAACATGTCAGTGAGGTGAGTACTTGCCTCGTCAGATTGGTAAGTATTCACTGTCACATCGACATGTGACAATTTGATTTTTTCTTTTTTTTAGAGCTCTTCTACTGCGGCTGAGACAGGGCAGGAGCAGTGGAGTCAAGGTCCGGTGGAAAGACGGCAGCGGGTACGTATACAAGGCTGACTGTCCTCAGTGTAATATTCTTGAATCTTCCTTTCTTTCCACTTTACTTTTTTCTTCTGGAATCCTTTTGTATGTTGACTTTACTATTCATGCCATTTCTCAGCATCTTTTTTCTTTCTTTTCCTTATGTTAATTGAGCAAACTGTAATGACTTTCTTTAATTTTTAGGTTTCACAACGGGAGGATGATCTTATCGAGAACGACCTCCTCATCTCCCTGGTCCAAGAGCGAGTCCCGTTGTGGGACACCCGGGATCCACTGCACTCAAACAACGTCACGATCCGGCGCTTATGGATTGAGGTGACCAAGCGATGTGGGATGGCTGGAACAACGGCCCGACACGGGTCCGAACTGCATTTGGTAAGTATTGCACTGCAGTGTGAAGTAGCAGAGACCTTGGCCGTGCTCACTCGACTGTGTGTGATGAAACTCTCAGGAGTTTCTCTCATCACACACAGTTGTGTGAGCACGGCCAAAAGTCCTTTTTCTGACCATAATATTTTTTTTTTAACAGTGTCCAAAGTCAAAACACGTTGGCGTTCGATGAAGGACTGCTTCAACAAGGGCCTGAGTCAAGAGAGCCGTGTTCCCAGTGGTTCAGGAGCAAGGATCCGAAAATACAAATACCATCGCGTTCTGGCATTTTTAAGACCGGTCCTTGCCCAGAGAACGTAAGTATTTATCACGTGCATTTTATATTCCACAGGATTTTGCGTCTGGTTAATTTTTGGTATTAATTGTCTTTTTCCTTTTTTCACAGCACATACAGCACTACTGTTGGCCCAGGTTCTGGAGCGGTCCTTCATCCGACAGCCATGGACTCGTCCCAGCCATCCAGCAGTGCTACAGCAAGTGGGCCTGCCACACTAACTGGAGACCAGGGAGCTGGTCCATCAGGTCTTCCCCTTTCGCAGTCCTCTTCCACTGCCCCTTTTTTTTTTTGGGCTCCTCCCGGCAGCGGGCTTCGGACAGGTCACTCATGCCCGAGGTTTTGCACTTGAGCTCGGTTTTACACAAAGCAATCAAGGCTTTGGGTGACCGAATGGATATTTCCCTTAGCCACATGAATACACGTATCCAGGAGGTCAGCAAAAGCCTTGATCAAGTGAAAGCCGACCTCCAGAGGCCAGCACATCATTTTTTTAACCAAATTGAGCAGGGCATGTCGGAACACCTTACTCCTGATCTCCAGCTGAGTGTCATGCAGGCCTGCAATGCTGCTTACGTGCAGGCTATGCAGCAGAGTCGGTATTTCCAGCAGACAGTGGCGGCATATCCACCTGTGCCGTCACTGTCACGATTGACCTCAATGCCGACCTCTGCTGCATCCCACTGCACGGCCACCTCAATTCCTTCCACAGCCGGACACCACTACAGCACCACCACCATGCCGAGTGCAGCTGGACATCCCACCGCCACCACCATGACATCCGCTGCTCCTGCTTGGACCTCCTCCACTGACACCACGATGCAGCAGGACCCTGGCATGGCCTTCCGTACCGCCACCACCACGATGCAGCAGGACCCTGGCATGGTCTTCCGTACCGCCAACCACCACGATGCAGCAGGACCCTGGCATGGCCTTCCGTACCGCCACCACCACGATGCAGCAGGACCCTGGCATGGCCTTCCGCTCTACGAGCACTATGGACTCTGGCATGGCTGCATGCTCTACGAGCACTATGGACTCTGGCATGGCTGCATGCTCTACGAGCACTATGGACTCTGGTATGGCTGCACGCTCTACGAGCACTATGGACTGGCACAGTGCAGCCGGACCCTGACAGGTCACCCGCCACCACATATGAGCCCACCAAGACCTCCCACAACCAGGCAAACCAAGAAAAAAAACAAAAGAAAACAAAACAGAGGACTCTTAGCATTCCTCCACCTTCACCTCCCAATGTGTCTGTAATGTCAGGTTTGTCTCACCCTTCCAGTGCGTCTCAAGCCTCTCAGGTGTCAAGCCTCATCCCAGAACTTCCAGACCCTTCTAGTTTCATTGCCCCTTCTCGTGCCACCTCTGCGTTGTCCACGGTTAGCCAGGGCTCAGTGCTTCACACCCCCCGTTTACATCACTCTACCCCAAGCCGGCGCAGTAAATACATTTTTTGGTTGTTACAAAATAAAAACAATTTGATTTGCCACAATTATGTTTGGTTTATTGTGTCTTCCGCCGCCGGCAACACACAACGTGCGCCAAGAAACTTCGCCACACACTTACTTTTTGGGCCACATCATATCTCCAGTAGTTAAAAAAAAAAAAAATATGCAGCTTTGTGTGTCTTTAGTATACAGATATGAGGTGGGCCAAAAAATATTACATGTATCTCCATAATCTTTTTGTCTGTGCCTAGTGTGGCAGTCTGAAGAGAAAATGGTGGAAATACAGTGCAGTCCTCTACTGAACAGGTCAGGTGTCAAAAAACTCATTAGTTATGACACCTGACCTGTTGAGTAGAGAACTGCCTTGTATAACCTCCATTTTCTCTTCTTTGTACATAATCTATTACACACAAATTGAGGGACAATGGTGTTCACACACTGCATATCTATGCTCACCTGCACAGGTGTCAGAAACAGTGAATTCATGAGGCTGTTATATGTGCATATTGAATTCATTATTTCTGACACCTGACTTGATGAGTATAGATAGTGTGACAGTCATTGTCTCTTCAGTCTGTGTCCAATGGATACAGCAGAACAGAATCAGGACGCAATGACGTCAACAAGCTTACCAGTAAAGCAACATGGCTGCCATAACACTAGCAGTATGTGGCCAGTATTTTATATCAGTATTTGTAAGCCAAAACAAGGAGTGGAACAATTAGAGGTAAATTATGATATTAACATAATAACTAGCACCTCTGCCTTTATCACCCACTCCTGGTTTTGGATTACAAAAACTGATATTACATACAGATCAAATACTGCCAGTTTTAGGATAGCCTTGGTTTGTAGAGGAAAAAGATAGGAGACACGGTCAACACAACCAAAAGTAAACTTTATTAATGAGAAATATTATCATTGTAGAAAATAACTGGTACAGATCGAATTACAACAGGACATTTACACAACGTTGTCCTGCCATGACACACGTCCAATATCTGAATAAAAAAAGGCAGCAAATTGGTCCCGCATGTGACCAACGGCTGCAGTTGACCGCAGAGGGTGATGCTGGAAATCGGGCAGTGGGTGTGCAACTGGTTCATCCAGTTCAATGTTGGGCCGCTCCTTAGCCATTATATAATTATGCAGAACCACACAGGCTTTGACCACCTCGTCGACTGTTTCCACTTTTAGATTTATGGCTGATGCAAGAATGCGCCATTTAGCGACCAGAATGCCAAAGGTACACTCTACTGTTCTTCGGGCCCTGGTCAGTCTGTAGTTAAAGATCCTTCTAGTGTGGTTCAAGTCCCGACTGGAATAGGGCTTCAGTAGGTTTTCACACATCTGCAAGGCCTCATCCCCAACCATAACAAATGGCATCGGTGGGCCTTGAGTGTTGGGGAGAGGTTGTGGTGGGGGAAAATTTAAATTGTTGCCATACACACGGCGGCCCATATCCGAGTTCTTGAAAGTCTGGGAATCGTTGCCACGGCCAAAAGCTCCAATGTCCACGGCGATGAAGCGACAGTTCGCATTGGCTATTGCCATGAGTACAACAGAAATATTTTTTGTAATTGAAGTACTCCGATCCTGTTCTGGCTGGTTTGATAATGCGAATGTGCTTTCCACCCACCGCTCCTAAACAGTTGGGGAAATCACACACACTCCAGAATTTTTCCGCAATTTCAAGCCACATGTCGTCGGTGGGTAGAGGTATAAACTCATCCCGGAGTACATTCCACAAAGCCCGACAAGTGTACGCAACTATTCCGGACAGGGTGGATATTCCAAGCCGGTATTGGAAGTGGAGGGATGATAAACTCTCTCCGGTTGCCAGAAATCTGTAATAAAAACAAACACAAAAAAACATTACAATCTATTCTTTTTATGGTGTGGTTACGCTAAAGAAAAAAAGGAAAATACCCCAAAAATATATGTCAGAAAACACAAAATTTGGACTGTCATTGGTTTATATTTGGAACGTACCTTAATGTAACCAGACGTTCCTCGGGTGGAATCGCTCTACGGAGCTGGGTGTCCTGTCTCCGTATGGCTCCTTGGACACGAGCTAGCAAATCCCGGAACGAGTCTTGCGACATCCTTGTGTATTCCGGGAATTTCTCCGGGTTGGCATTAAGCTCGGCATACAGCGTGTGATAGGCTCCACGGCTCTCACGTAGTTCAATAATGGGGTGTCTCCAAAAATGCCTACGTTGTCTCCTTCTCCATCTTTCACGATTTCTGTCTTGCTCCCAAGCAAAAGCACAGGCAAGAAACAGCTTGATGCTTAAATCCAGGTTGAAATAAAAGCTCTCCATGCGAAGATCCATCATGACACAGGAAAAAGGAGCAAAATCTGAAGATTCCAGCTGTTCAGGGGTCTATATATAGAGATCCCATAATACACGCCCTCTGTAGTCCCATTGGCGGTGTCTGGTTATCTTGATTTTTCTCTTGTGAAATTTATCATGCGCACCAAAAACGCAAACGCAGGAAAAAACGCATATAAACGCGTACAAAACGCATATAAACGCGTTTTTTTAACCGCATGCGACACCGCATGCATCTAAAAATCAACGCGTTTGTACGCGTTTATATGCGTTTTTTCCACCACTTGCGGATGCGTTTTAAACGCTGCGGATTTAAACGCTAATGTGAAACTAGCCTAAGAGAGCCTCCGCCACGCCTGCATAAGAAGAGAGCCTCCGCCACGCCTGCATAAGAAGAGAGCCTCCGCCACGCCTGCATAAGAAGAGAGCCTCCGCCACGCCTGCATAAGAAGAGAGCCTCCGCCACGCCTGCATAAGAAGAGAGCCTCCGCCACGCCTGCATAAGAAGAGAGCCTCCGCCACGCCTGCATAAGAAGAGAGCCTCCGCCACGCCTGCATAAGAAGAGAGCCTCCGCCACGCCTGCATAAGAAGAGAGCCTCCGCCACGCCTGCATAAGAAGAGAGCCTCCGCCACGCCTGCATAAGAAGAGAGCCTCCGCCACGCCTGCATAAGAAGAGAGCCTCCGCCACGCCTGCATAAGAAGAGAGCCTCCGCCACGCCTGCATATGAAGAGAGCCTCCGCCACGCCTGCATAAGAAGAGAGCCTCCGCCACGCCTGCATAAGAAGAGAGCCTCCGCCACGCCTGCATAAGAAGAGAGCCTCCGCCACGCCTGCATAAGAAGAGAGCCTCCGCCACGCCTGCATAAGAAGAGAGCCTCCGCCACGCCTGCATAAGAAGAGAGCTGCCGCCACACCTGCATAAGAAGAGAGCCGCCGCCACGCCTGCATAAGAAGAGAGCCTCCAAATCTGCCGATTCGGACCCCCACTAACCCCCCACGGATAGCCCATTCTATAGCTAGTACATCAATCTGTATATCACAGAAAAACCCTTACTACCCATATACTTTTTGTTTCCATTCCTAAGCATTGTCTAGTTTGCCATTTACTGTCTGTGATTGGGATTCTTGTTTGCTTTTAGAAGAGAAAATCCTGAAAAATCCAATGGCCTAATCCTGTTCTTGGGGGGGAAAAAAGGTGAGCACAACCTAGGCAAACCAGTGAGGGAAACAAGGAAACGAAGCACTACATTCAACCAACACTGACACAACGTGGCAACACTCAGGAGAAGAGGGATCCCTGCGGTTACCTCTGTACTCAATGACCTAGATGTGATACAGAGGTAACTATTTAGCTTGTACAAGCTTTCAGCCTCAGGATAGAAGGATTTCATTCACTCACAATAGATCATTAACACAACAGAAAAGCAAGTTACGGAATCTGAACATTTTGCACAAATGGACAAATAACAAGGTCCATCTTTATTTTTCTAATGTGAAGGTGATGGAGAAGAGTCTGCTTACATGCTTGCAGTCAGGAGGCGGCGATGTGCTGGAGCTCAGTGCATCGATCTTAATATCGGGAAGCCTGAGCAGTAGAGCTGAGTAGGCAGCCAGGCGAGGAAGCATCAGAGCTCAGCGAGCTGCAGCAGCTGGAAAGGAGAGGAACACATACATCAATTATTTGGGACACGGACCGTATTCAGGGAGTCAGGTCCAGGGGGAAGCCACAGTACGATATGCCACAATCTATAGATGTCTACTCTACAGGCAAAGCTCCGCATCTACATGAGCCGCACCTGCTGCTGCGCAGCTTTGCAGATACTTTGCTCTACTTTTTCTTGTAGTGATGTTCTGTTTCATTATGTCTTACAGCCTATGTACATTAAATGGTGCATTCAGAGCTGCCGGCAGTAGAACATAATCCATCAGCATTATGGGGGTACACACAATTCACCCTAAAAGTGTATCTAAAGTCCTAACATGTAGTGACTTCTCTACACTCCTGTACAGTGCTGCGATACACATCACAAATCCGCAGAACGAGAGCACTAATCTGGGTGGGATACACGTGATGTGGGCAGGCAGCGCGCTCCTGGAGGAGTCACTGCATGTGTCTGGAGTAGGAGACATGATGCAACTCAAGATCTGTACCACAAGTACAGGAAAGTATGTGCAAAGTTACTCAACAAAGCTCTCTAGTTCCCATCTACAAGCCACACATCCTGTTTAAAGTGATGTCACACCTTAATGAGGGGCCGGGCGCCACTCCTTATTCAATAACAGTTTTGTGTTGTGGTTGCTCCGCTGTTATTCCTCCTAGAAATGTATTAATACATTAAGACGGCGTTACCATTTGCCCTTACCCAAGAGGCGTGATGGGCCTGGTTGAGCCAATGTCACACCCCAGCTTGTATCAGTCACCTGTCACATTATTCATACAATTACAGGAAGGATAACCAAGAAACAAGGCAGAGAGAAGATGCTCCAGAATAATTCTATTATGGGTAAAGACGTTATTTACTATAACAGACACATCAGGAAAGGTGACAATGGGAATGATTGGAAATTCTAACTATTAAAGCGGAGCATGACATATTAGTATCATATGACAGGGTGATTTATAGAAGATACACCCCATACGCTGATGACATCTAAAGCTCTGTCCCAAATACAAATACACTTTTACGACTATTTTATTTTCTATTTTAAAAAAGAAACCATCAGCCGATTCACGAAACCATGTACAGTGGGTAAGGAAAGTATTCCGAAAATTCAAAAAAGTTCATTTTTTTCTCATTAATGTACACACTTGCACCCCATCTTGACTGAAAAAAACCAAATGTCGAAATGTTTGCAAATTTATTAAAAATGAAAAATTTAAGTATCACATGATCATAAGTATTCAGACCCTTTGCTCAGACACTCATATTTAAAGTCACATGCTGTCCATTTCCTTGTGATCCTCCTTGAGATGGTTCTACTCCTTCATTGGTGTCCAGCTGTGTTTAATTAAACTGATAGGACTTGATTTGGAAAGGCACACACCTGTCTATATAAGACCTCACAGCTCACAGTGCATGTCAGACCAAATGAGAATCATGAGGTCAAAGGAACTGGCCAAGGAGCTCAGAGACATAATTGTGGCAAGGCATAGATCTGGCCAAGGTTACAACAGAATTTCTGCAGTACTCAAGGTTCCTAATAGCACAGTGGTCTCCATAATCCTTAAATGGAAGAAGTTTGGGACCACCAGAAGTCTTCCTAGACCTGGCCATCTAGCCAAACTGAGCAATTGTGGGAGAAGAGCCTTGGTGAGAGAGGTAAAGAAGAACCCCAAGATCACCGTGGCTGGGCTCCAGAGATGCAGTATGGAGATGGGAGAAAGTTCCACAAAGTCAACTATCACTGCAGACCTCCACCAGTCGGGCCTTTATGGCAGAGTGACCCAACGGAAGCCTCTCCTCAGTGCAAGACATATGAAAGCCCGCATAGAGTTTGGTAAAAAACACATGAAGGACTCCCAGACTATGAGAAATAAGATTCTCTGGTCTGATGAAACGAAGATAAACCTTTCTGGTGATGATTCTAAGCTGTATGTGTGGAGAAAACCAGGCACTGCTCATCACCTGCTCAATACAATCCCAACAGTGAAACATGGTGGTGGAGGCATCAGGCTATGGGGGTGTTTTTCAGCTGCAGGGACAGGACGACTGGTTGCCATTGAAGGAAACATGAATGTGGCCAAGTACAGAGATATCCTGGATGAAAACCTCTTCCATAGTGCTCTGGACCTCAGACTTGGCTGAAGGTTCACCTTCCAACAAGACAATGACCCTAAACACACTAGCTAAAATAACAAAGGAGTGGCTTCAGAACAACTCTGTGACCATTCTTGACTGGCCCAGTCAGAGCCCTGACCTAAACCCAATTGAGCATCTCTGGAGAGACCTGAAAATGTCCACCAACGTTCACCATCCAACCTGACGGAACTGGAGAGGATCTGCAAGGAAGAATGGTGGAGGATCCCCAAATCCAGGTGTGAAAAACTTGTTGCATCATTCCCAAGACGACTCATGGCTGTACTAGCTCAAAAAGGTGCTTCTACTCAATACTGAGCAAAGGGTCTGAATACTTATGACCATGTGATATTTCAGTTTTTCTTCTTTAATAAATTTGCAATAATTTCTACATTTCTGATTTTTTTCAGTCAAGATGGGGTGCAGAGTGTACATTAATGAGTAAAAAAAAGAACTTTGTTTCATTGCAGGCATTCGGTAAATTCAAAATAGAGTGAAAATGTAAAGGGGTCTGAATACTTTCCATACCCACTGTATATAGAGAAAATACAGTCTGAAGATCCGGACAGAAACCAAAAGAAGAGATGAGACTATCCCAGAGACTAGCCCACTCTATTTGATTAACAGGTACTTCCCATTTATGCAAATAGGAAGATATATGTCAATCACCTGGAGCTGCGGAGGGAAAAGCCGACCAGGGCGGATCTTCAGACTGTTTTCTCTGGAACACCTGTGATTTTAGCAGCATGATTCGACTGACAGGTTCCCTTTAAATTGTTCAATAGTTAATTCAGGGCAATTGAACTTGCTTCACTCATGTCTATTGTGACTTGTAGGATCGCTACTTCCAACAGGTGGCGCTGTAGAGTTCAAGTCCTCTTTTTCTCTGAAGAGGCAATTTGCATATATAGTTGTCAGACACCGGTTTGCTCACATAGGACTCCAAATTTCCTGCAGGATTCCACCCTCAGAGGGAGCCTAAAAGCTTTTATGGAACCATTCATCAGTCTCATGCTGCCCAAACCATGGTGGCATTAACCCCAACAGAGTCCCTTGAGTCTGGAAGAATCTGACCGATATTTACATCTAAAGTGGCTACAGCGATTCCAACAAACTATATATTCAACGACAGTGAATTTGAGAAATATATTTATTTTTTAATCAAATGTGTAGAAATCAGAAATCCAGATGTTCGGCATACAGTGTTTGGCGCACTGCATATGTCGCACTCCTTGGAAGTGTTGAAATTACACAAACCATTACACCAGTGTCAGAAACGTACAGAACCAAAGAGCTGCCCTAAGGGCTGTAATGTGTAATGTACCGTATTTGTCAGGGCACGTACCTGCATTTGTCGTTTGTAAGTAACCGCTTTCATTTATTAATGGACTGAAATTTCCCAATCCTACTACGTACATTATATACACACACAACTAAAACTATAAACGTAGTGATGAGTTAATTAAACATCAGCCTGGTAAGAAAGTGCAAGATTAACAAGGCAAGTTCTGCCAGAAAGAAACAATCAGGTTTCTTTATAATAAAAAAAAAAATAAAATAAATCTGTCACCAGATTTCACAATATAAACTGTATACATTATAGAACAAAAGATCTGTTAGACCTGATGAGGCTGCTGTACTGCCTTTGAAAATTTAGGTCAGAATTGCGGTATAATATGGATATTGAGATGAGCATTTTACCAGGAGGTAGACTCAAAATACTAAGGTTAGAATTAGTCATGGACGTTTACATAAAGGATTATACATCCCTTATGGCATGGATTTTCAAAGTAAGTACATAACAATCATCAGGTCTAAGAATATTTAATATTTAACAAGTTCTGTATTGTGCAATCTGGTGACAAATCCATTAAGTGTCAATTTATGATATATTCAACCTATAAAAAGGATTGTCTACTACTGGACAACCCACTCATTCATGGGCCCAGGAAGGTAAACAAAAAATTGTATTCACCTTCCGGAATCAGCACATTCTACCGTCCCTGCTTGGTTCGGACAAACTGTGACCACTGCTGCCAATCAGCGGCTGCAGAAATCAGGCGATGCCAATGCTAGATGTTCATAGCTGCAGACAGGCAGAGGATGCCGTGCTGACTACAGAGGAGCAGGGCCGATTTGGGAGGAGAGAATCATTTTACTTTTCTGTACCCATTACTAAGGGTGGTCCAGTAGTAGACAACCCCTTTAAGTCATTTTTCAGCCTCCTGTATTTATTAGTGGACTCTGCGCCACATTTATCAATGTTTAATGGATTTGATACAAATTAAAATTGGCTTTTTCTTTTGATTGCGGAATCCTTTCAATAGGGTTTGAAATGTTGCACGTTAGTCTACAACTGCTCCAAGGGAAGAAAAAAAAGGGCATTCTAGGAAAGTAACGAAGTATTACTGTGCAAATAATAAAAAAATATAAATAGTACAAAATCTAGTGTAAGGGTAAGTTCACGCTGGGCGTTTTTTTTGCTTTTTTTTTATGCTAATTTTCAGCTGCTTTTTACAGTACCAGCAAAGCCTATGAGATTTCAGAAATCTCATTCACACACGTTGTTTTTTGTGTGATAAGTATTTTGTGCTTTGCTGTGTTTTTTGGACATAGAGCATGTCACTTCTTTCAGCGTTTGTGCTGCGTTTTTTCACCCATTGACTTGAATGGGTATTGAAAAAAAAACGCAGCAAAAACGCAGGTATCATTATTTGCTGCGTTTTTGCTGTTGAAAATCCAAGGACATTATCATGGACAAATAGGAAAAAAAAAAGCACCAAAACCTGCGTTTTTGACACAGCTTCTTTCCTGCCAAGAAGATCAGGTTTTGCTGCAGAAAAAAAAAAAGCAACAAAAATGCCCTGTGTGAACTTACCCCAAGAGTGGTGCAAGAGCCATAAAACAAAAAATCAAAAATTCAAACTTACCTCTCAAAAAAGTGTGGCAAAAAGAATAATGAATCGGGCAGATTTTATTTTCTATGGGCTGTTCCCCCTATTGAAGAGATCTGACAAACAGCATTACAATGGGATATTGTCTGACTAGTTCAGTCTCAGAAAGTCAAGAATGATATAAGACTGACAACAACTCCACCTGCAGGTCCTGTGCGTCTGTGCAGGGGAGAGGAGTGCGAGCCGCAGGGTACGTGCTCATACATTCATCACTGCACTTATCCCGGGAACATCTGCGGATATACACACCGACACATATGATATAGGGTTTGCTTTTACCCTAAAATGCCCCTATAGAAAAAATAATGTCATCAGATGCCAGTTCTCACAGTTCTATTCCATGGCTGGACTATTGATAAGTATATTGGCAGCAGACTATCACTGAAGACCAAATTGTTGTGCAATTTATAATAATTGCTGCATTTGCAACAGGCTACAATAAACCCTACCGCTCAGCTATGGCTTTACTCCAAATGTTGTATTTATTTTTTTAAAGCCGATATAAGACACTCAAATATATAGGCTTACATACCACACATAGTATCAAACACGCACAACTAAGCATTACTGGGGTACACAGCAGAGAGGGGCAGCCACAAAATCCGCAACATAGTTGGTAGCATATGTGCATTTTGCAGGGACTGAACCCCTTAACATGGCCAAGCCGATTTTTACATTTCTGACCACTGTCCCTTTATGAGGTTATAGCTCTGGAACGCTTCAACGGATCCCGCTGATTCTGAGATTGTTTTTTTGTGACATATTGTACTTCATGTTATTTGTAAAAAAACTTCTTCGATATGACTTGCGTTCATGAGAAAAAAAAAACAAAAACGGAAATTTGGCAAAAGTTTTGAAAAATTTTGCAATTTTCAAACTTTTAATTTTTGTGCCCTTGAATCAGAGTGGTGTCACACAATATAGTTGATAAATAACATTTCCCACATGTCTACTTTACGTCAGCATTTTTTTTTTTTGAAACATTTTTTTTTTTTGTTAGGAAGTTATAGGGGTTAAAAATTGACCAGCGATTTCTCATTTTTTCAACAAAATATACAAAAACTGTTTGTTTGTTTTTTAGAGACCACCTCACATTTGAAGCGAGTTTGGGGGGTCAATATGGCAGAAAATACCCAAAAGTGACACCATTCTGAAAACTGCACCCCTCAAGGTGCTCAAAACCACATTCAAGAAGTTTATTAACCCTTCAAGAGAACTAAAGCAAATGTGGAAGAAAAAAAAGGAACGTTTTACTTTTTTCCCCCTCAAAAAATTTACTTTAGACCCAAACTTTTTTTTATTTTCACAAGGGTAACACAAGAAAATGGACCACAAAATTGTTTTATGCAATTTCTCCTGAGTAAACTGATACCCAGTCTGTGGGGGAAAGCCACTGTATGGGCGCATGGCAGGGCTCAGAAGGGAGGGAGCACCGTTTGATGTTTTGAACGCAAAATTGGCTGGAATCAATGGCGGGAACCACGGCGCGTTTCAAGACCCCCTGATGTACCTAAACAGTGGAAACCCCCCCCCCCCCAATTCAAACTCCAGCCCTAGCACAGCCCAGACCCCAACACACCCTAACCCTAATCCCAACCCTAACTACACTACCCTATCCCCAACACAACCCTAACCCTAGCTCTAACCCTAGCCCCAATCTTAACCCCAACCCTAGC
This sequence comes from Ranitomeya variabilis, assembly GCF_051348905.1. Lineage (NCBI taxonomy): Eukaryota > Metazoa > Chordata > Amphibia > Anura > Dendrobatidae > Ranitomeya > Ranitomeya variabilis. The sequence continues at coordinate 1,052,313,280 of NC_135232.1, read as the reverse complement.
TCTAACCCTAGCCCCAACCTTAACCCTAGCCCAACCCTAACCCTAGCTCTAACCCCAACCTTACCCCCAAACCCTTACCCCAACCCAAATGGGAAAAAAAACTTTTATTTTTACCTAACTAAGGGGGTGATGAAAAAAAAAACCCTATCACAGTGATCAAAGTGAACCAATAGGAAAAATCTATTGTTGCCGGATGGCAGTTCTTGGCAGGCGCACTGCGCATGTGTCCGCCATGTTCTTCCTGGAAGAAGACGCTGAGGGCCAGGGGACAAAACCGGAGGGTGCAGGGACACCGGTGGTACTGGGGGGCTCAGGGGACCCCATTTCTCTCAACTCTGGTATGCTAGATCATATCAGAGGAGAGAGAAATAAATGGGAAATCTGACTTTTTGTGGTCGCCGTCATTCGGTGAATAACAGTGATCGCAACACTGGGGATGGTAAAAACCAACCCTAATCATGTTCTTCAGGGTTTCAGCTACCCCCGGTAGCCGAGACCCCAGAGATTTTCCAAAGCTGGGGGGCACTATACCCTTTTTTTCTCAGTGCCGTTAAAAAGTGGCGCTGAGCAATAAGTACCCTTAACTGCTGCCGTTAAAAGGCGTATCGGCGGTCATTAAGGGGTTAAGATATAAATTCCCATGATAGAGATGCAATGTTTTCCTTGTTCGCATATGTGCACAATATGGAATCAGACGGAAGGCAGCAAAACCATGAGGCATACACATGGAAACAAGGAATACAAAAATAAAAGTGTGAAACCTTAGACTTCGCCAAGTAATTCCCCTTTTACTCTAACAGCTTCAGTAAAATGGTGTCGGCGGTGGAGCATGTGCAGAATGAGATCACGACTCATCATTGAACCATCAGACGTCTCAGGTGCCATTTTTATGAAGCCTGGCACCAGATTAATATGGGTAAGTGCCGCCAGTAGCTAGGACAGCAACAGCGCAAAATTTAAATGTGGAAGGAGATAAAGATACCACAGTCCCGCCCCAATGCATGAAGAGTTCAGGAATCCCAAACTTCTAATGATTGTTAGGCAGCAGATTTCTACACTGAAGGCATCTATTAAATGAGTATGACTGCGCCATTATAGCCCATACCTTCTGATTAACATGGATAATCCGGAATCCTGATGACAGCTTCTCTTCAAACTGGTACCCAGTATGTGAGTTTGCATCAGTGGCCACTGTCAAATAGCAAATGCAGTCAGCAGAAGTGCACTCGAGGGTTTTCCCAGGACTTTAGCACTAATGGCCTATCCCTGGGACAATCCGTTCAGTGTGGACTCCATCGATCAGCTGACTGAAGGTGCAGCAGCCCCCTGAATCTGACAACTCTGTACATTATGTGGTGGCCCTGAAGTTCTCAACCATGCACTGTAACTAGGTCAGCAATAAAAAAAAAAAGTCCAGGAACACCATTCGAGGATTTAAAAATAAAAATTTAGAAATCTTGTAATTTTCACACTAACCAACCAGGGTTATTTTTATTTTTAAGACTAACTTTAACTAGTACGCAGGCATGCAGTGTCTAACCCGCAGCATTTACAGACCGTGTGCACATACCCCAACAGTCCAAAAAATGTGCGACTTTTGGCATTTTCACACCAGTTTGAAACCGCTCAGGAAAATAGGCAGAGACAATGCGTGGCTACATCCACCCATTAAATTCAGCAAAAGTGGCGGAGGCAGAGCACGTGCACCCTCCTTCATTCAAGCCGGAGGTCTACAATGTCCTGTTCTGAGGGTTTCGGAGCCCATTGCTGGCAATCCCAGTGGTTGGTTCCCCCAGTGACCAGTAAGGTATCCTCTATCCTGTGGGGATAATTTGTTATTTTGGGAAAACCCATTCAATTTTAGTATGGCATTGTTCACATTAACAAAAGGCACTGTACAGTGCTGAAGCCGTTACATAATACATCCATGTACAGTGGGTACAGAAAGTATTCAGACCCCTCTAAATTCTTCACTCGGTTTCATTGCAGCCATTTGGTAAATTCAAAAAGTTCATTTTTCTCTCATTAATGTACACTCTGCACCCCAGCTTAACTGAAAAAAAAAAAAAAACAGAAATGTAGACATTTTTGCAAATTTATTAAAGAAAAACTGAAATATCACATGGTCATAAGTATTCAGACGCTTTGCTCAGTATAGAGTAGATGCACCTTTTGAGCCAGTACAGCCAGGAGTCATCTTGGTGCAACAAGTATTTCACACCTGGATTTGGGGATCCGCTGCCATTCTTCCTTGCAGATCCTCTCCAGTTCCATCAGGTTGGATGGTGGGATCTACTTGGGTTTTATCAGAATGTCTGCACTCTCTTATTCAGAAGTAACAGAGAAATTATGATAAACTACCAAAAATCCAGTGTGAACAGAGCTAATACACGTTATAAATGATTGATATCAAATATCTTTATAGAAGATACAGATCTATCACACCACCACAATGCACGGATTAGAATTGTTAGAGATTTAATACTTTTTTTCCAGTATTATATCTCCCGATTATTTTAGGTTTATGGAAACAAAGACAACAAAAGATTAAAGAAAAAAAGTCCCATCCTACTTAGGTATAGTGCAATAGGCAGAAGTGTCCGCCCTGGGAACTTTCCTCCCCACTCGGAGAACACGTGTGACAATAATGTGGAAACAACACATTTGTCACTTTAGGTTCAGCTGTAAACAGCAATTATCCCAAACAAGTGTGCTCCATAGCGTCACCGATGTGAGCGACTTCCTGGAAAATCCAGACCCAAAACACAACCTTGTATGGTCAAATCATTAACGCTCAGCTTCCAAAACAATGCACAACAATATGCCACATACAAATCACTAAACTAACGACTTCATAGGCTCCACTGCCCGAGGGCGAAAATCCAAAGCAGGGAGAATATACAGGAAGGGCCGCCACACGGCCACGCTCACACGGCCATGCTCACACGGCCACACCTCACACGGCCACACCTCACACGGCCACACCTCACACGGCCACACCTCACACGGCCACACCTCACACGGCCACACCTCACACGGCCACCCTCACACGGCCACGCTCACACGGCCACGCTCACACGGCCACGCTCACGCTCACACGGCCACCCTCACGCTCACACGGCCACGCTCACACGGCCACGCTCACACGGCCACGCTCACGCTCACACGGCCACGCCTCACACGGCCACACCTCACACGGCCACACCTCACACGGCCACACCTCACACGGCCACACCTCACACGGCCACACCTCACACGGCCAGGGTCCTAGTTCTGTCAGTTTTTCAACAGGGCTGTTCAGCTCAAAATGACTGAATGAAAAAAACAACAACAAAAAAGTAACTGCCGGCAACTTTTTTTGGCCTTCAGAACCAAACAATTCGCATAGCACAGATTTCTGTAGAAATGGTGGCCCATGTGGACCTGACAGCAACTCAGTTTCCATGAATTAGCTGGAAGGTACTGTCATGCTCCGAACAGTCTGTTCTAACTCGACTTTGAGATACTCTATAGCTGGGATGGACAAAGTGGGGCCCAGGGGCCACATTAGGCCCCTGGCTATTCCAGTCCGGCCCACGTGCACCAAGTCCTCTGCCGCTCATCCGCTGCTTCCTGCTATCTGCATTCTCAGGATGCAGACGGGGTGAATATATTGGTGGAGGGCGGGGCACCGGCCTCTTCTTCCACCAATCAGCGTGTGGCAGCAGACATGATGACATCACTACATCCCGCGGCTGAGAGTCCGTGCACAGGAGGCAGGAGTAGAGCTCCGGGGAACAGGAGCGAGGTGTATGTTTTATATTCTTCATATGTGTATGGAAGGTTTACACGTATATAAGGAGGCAATGTGGGGGCTCATGCTATATATAGGGGGCTGGGCAAGGGGCTCATATTGTATATAGGCAGGCTGTGTGGGGGCTCATGCTTTGTACAGGGAGGCCGTGTGGGGGCTCGTGCTGTGTACAGGGAGGCCATGTGGGGGCTCATGCAGTCTACAGGGAGGCCGTGTGGGGGCTCATGCAGTCTACAGGGAGGCCGTGTGGGGGCTCATGCTGTCTACAGGGAGGCCGTGTGGGGGCTCATGCTGTCTACAGGGAGGCCGTGTGGGGGCTCATGCTGTCTACAGGGAGGCCGTGTGGGGGCTCATGCTGTCTACAGGGAGGCCGTGTGGGGGCTCATGCTGTCTACAGGGAGGCCGTGTGGGGGCTCATGCTGTCTACAGGGAGGCCATGTGGGGGCTCATGCTGTCTACAGGGAGGCCATGTGGGGGCTCATGCTGTGTACAGGGAGGCCATTTATTATTATACATTTATATAGCGCCATTTATTCCATGGTGCTTTACATGTGAGAAGGGGCAAATATAGACAAGCACAATAAACACGAGCAACACAAGGCACACAAAAGTATAGAAGGAAAGAGGACCCTGCCCGCGAGGGCTCACAGTCTGCAGGGGATGGGTGAGGATACACTAGGAGAGGGTAGAGCTAGTCGTGCGGCGGTTCAGCAGAGTAAGGATCACTGCAGATTGTAGGATTGTCGGAAGAGGTGAGTCTTCACGTTCTTTTTGAGGTTTCCGTGGTAGGCGAGAGTCTGATCTGTTGGGGTAGAGAGTTCCAGAGTATGGGGGAAGCGTGGGAGAAGTCTTGTAGCTGTTGTGGGAAGAAGAGATAAGAGGGGAGTAGAGAAGGAGATCTTGAGAGGATCGAAGGTTGCGTGTGGGTAAAAACCGGGAGACCATGTCACAGATGTATGCAGGAAGACAGGTTGTGGATGGCTTTGTATGTCATAGTAAGGGTTTTGAACTGGAGCCTCTGGACAATAGGAAGCCAGTGAAGGGATTGGGGAATAATGGGGAGACAGGTGGATTAGTTGGGCAGCAGAGTTTAGGAGGGATTGGAGTGGTACCAGAGTGCTAGAGGGGAGGCCAGAGAGTAGAAGGTTGCAGTAATCGAGGCGGGAGATAAGGGCGTGCACTAGCGTTTTTGTGGTTTCATGGTCACGGAATGCACGGATCCGGGAAATAATTTTGAGTTTGAGTCAGAAGGAGAAGGCAAGGGCTTGGATATGAGGCTTGAAAGAGGGCAGAGTCGAGGATCATCTCGAGGCACCGAGCATGCGGGACTAGGGAAAGTGAGCAGCCATTGATGGATAGGTTTGGTGAAGGGGTAGATTGAGAAGGGGGAAAGATGATGAATTCTGTTTTGTCCATGTTCAGTTTTAGAAAGCGAGCAGAAAAGAAAGCTGAAATAGCAGACAGACATTGTGGGATTTTGGCGAGTAAGGAGGTGAAGTCGAGTCCAGATAGGTAGATCTGAATGTCATCGGTGTAAAGAAGATACTGCAAACCATGGGATTCTATGAGCTGTCCCAGGCAGAAGGTGTAGATCAGGGGTGTCAAACTGCATTCCTCAAGGGCTGCAAACAGGTCATGTTTTCAGGATTTCCTTGTATTGCACAGGTGATCATTTAATCACCTGCACAGAATGATTCCCGCACCTTGTGCAATGAGAAGGAAATCTTGAAAACAAGCATGGTTTTAGGCCCTCGAGGAATGCAGTTTGACACCCCTGGTGTAGATGGAGAAGAGAAGGGGCCCTAGGACTGAGCCTTGGGGAATACCAACAGACTGGGGGCGAGGTGAGGAGGTGGTGTGTGAGAGGGAGACACTGAATGTTCGGTCTGTTAGATATGAAGAGATTCAGGATAGGGCCAAGTCTGTGATGCCAAGAGATGAGAGAATCTATAGCAGGAGGGAGTGGTCTTGGCAGTTAGTAGGTCATTGGTGACTTTAGTTAGAGCAGTTTCAGTTGAGTGATGCTGTCGGAAGCCAGATTGTAACCGGTCAAAGAGGGAGCAGGAGGAGAGGTAGGACAATTCAAGATGGACATGCTGTTCCAGTAGTTTTGAGGCATAAAGGAGAAGAGATATTGGGCGATAGCTAGACACAGAGTATGGTTCGAGGGAGGGCTTTTTGAGGATGGGTGTGATCTTAGCATGCTTGAAGGATGAGGGAAAGACACCAGTTGCGAGTGAGAGGTTGAAGAGGTGCGTTAGGGTTGGGATGAAGACTGCGGCGAGGTTAAGGATGAGTTAGGACGGGAGCGGGCCAAGCGTGCAAGTGGTGAGATTTGATCTTGACAGGAGGGTGGAGAGCTGATCTTCTGTCATGGTGGAGAAGTTGGTTTTGGAGGAACAGGGCTGAGCAGCTAAGAGGGGCATTGGGGGCTGCGGGCCAAAGCTTTCTCTGATCGTATCAATCTTCTGCTTAAAGAAAGAGGCAAAGTCTTCAGCAGAAATGAGACGAGAGGGGGGAGGTGCTGGGGGACGGAGTAGAGAATTGAATGTGTTGAAAAGCTGTTTAGGGTTGTGAGACAGGGAGGAAATGAGAGATGAGAAGTTTGTTTTGCGGCAGTGAGTGTGGGGGCTCATGCTGTGTACAGGGAGGCCATGTGGGGGATCATGTCGTGTACAGGGAGGCCGTGTGGGGCCTCATGCTGTGTAGAGGGAGGCCGTGTGGGGGCTCATGCTGTGTAGAGGGAGGCCGTGTGGGGGCTCATGCTGTGTAGAGGGAGGCCGTGTGGGGGCTCATGCTGTGTACAGAGAGGCCCAGTGGGGGCTCATGCTGTGTACAGGGAGGCCGTGTGGGGGCTCATGCTGTGTACAGGGAGGCCGTGTGGGGGCTCATGCTGTGTACAGGGAGGCCGTGTGGGGGCTCATGCTGTGTACAGGGAGGCCGTGTGGGGGCTCATGCTGTGTACAGGGAGGCCGTGTGGGGGCTCATGCTGTGTACAGGGAGGCCGTGTGGGGGCTCATGCTGTGTACAGGGAGGCCGTGTGGGGGCTCATGCTGTGTACAGGGAGGCCGTGTGGGGGCTCATGCTGTGTACAGGGAGGCCGTGTGGGGGCTCATGCTGTGTACAGGGAGGCCGTGTGGGGGCTCATGCTGTGTACAGGGAGGCCGTGTGGGGGCTCATGCTGTGTACAGGGAGGCCGTGTGGGGGCTCATGCTGTGTACAGGGAGGCCGTGTGGGGGCTCATGCTGTGTACAGGGAGGCCGTGTGGGGGCTCATGCTGTGTACAGGGAGGCCGTGTGGGGGCTCATGCTGTGTACAGGGAGGCCGTGTGGGGGCTCATGCTGTGTACAGGGAGGCCGTGTGGGGGCTCATGCTGTGTACAGGGAGGCCGTGTGGGGGCTCATGCTGTGTACAGGGAGGCCGTGTGGGGGCTCATGCTGTGTACAGGGAGGCCGTGTGGGGGCTCATGCTGTGTACAGGGAGGCCGTGTGGGGGCTCATGCTGTGTACAGGGAGGCCGTGTGGGGGCTCATGCTGTGTACAGGGAGGCCGTGTGGGGGCTCATGCTGTGTACAGGGAGGCCGTGTGGGGGCTCATGCTGTGTACAGGGAGGCCGTGTGGGGGCTCATGCTGTGTACAGGGAGGCCGTGTGGGGGCTCATGCTGTGTACAGGGAGGCCGTGTGGGGGCTCATGCTGTGTACAGGGAGGCCGTGTGGGGGCTCATGCTGGGTACAGGGAGGCCGTGTGGGGGCTCATGCTGGGTACAGGGAGGCCGTGTGGGGGCTCATGCTGGGTACAGGGAGGCCGTGTGGGGGCTCATGCTGGGTACAGGGAGGCCGTGTGGGGGCTCATGCTGGGTACAGGGAGGCCGTGTGGGGGCTCATGCTGGGTACAGGGAGGCCGTGTGGGGGCTCATGCTGGGTACAGGGAGGCCGTGTGGGGGCTCATGCTGGGTACAGGGAGGCCGTGTGGGGGCTCATGCTGGGTACAGGGAGGCCGTGTGGGGGCTCATGCTGGGTACAGGGAGGCCGTGTGGGGGCTCATGCTGGGTACAGGGAGGCCGTGTGGGGGCTCATGCTGGGTACAGGGAGGCCGTGTGGGGGCTCATGCTGGGTACAGGGAGGCCGTGTGGGGGCTCATGCTGGGTACAGGGAGGCCGTGTGGGGGCTCATGCTGGGTACAGGGAGGCCGTGTGGGGGCTCCTCCGACTTCCATTACGGATTTGTTGTGCATGTTCACAGGAGCCATTTTGTCACACATTTCTTCCCAGTCACACCCTTCTTGTTGAACACCATTGCATGAAAAATCCCATAAGATTTATGTAATAAAGTCACCGACTGTCTAACACCAATGACCGTGCTTCATTCACAGTCCCCGAGATCGCTCGATTTTTGCATTCTAGGGAGGAGTTGCACAGAAATTGGTCCATGGAAAGTTGCCTAATTTTCCTACAGGAAAGCTCCAATCATGCGCCTTGGGGTGGCCATTCAGCGTATGTAACCATACATACATATATATTTTTTCTGTGCAGTGTAGTGGCCCCTGCAAGCAGAGCAGGCCATGGAGAATGTTAGGCAGATTCCATATCAAAGGAGCTTTCATAACAGACAACTCCTTGAAAGGGGTATTCCCATCCAATATGTAGTAGGTGTAATTATATTAGCAGATACCTCCAATTAGAAATGTAGTCTAGTTCTCCTGCTATGTCGCTTACCCCATGTGCAGGGCATTGCTTAGGTATCCATGGCTATGACCACTCATACTGACAGTTGTTAGTAGCCGTAACCATGGATACTTAAGCTACTGCAATGCCCTGCACATGGGGTAAGTGACATAACGAATCAGAAGAACTACATTACATTTTTAATTGGAGGCATCTGCTAATATTATTACACCTACTACATATTGGGATAGGACCTTGGAAATGGGAATAGCCCTTTAAGGCAATTACAGATTGTAATCAGATAACTTTTGGGGATAAACACAAACAAAAGCCTGCGTCACTATAGATGTAACCGGCCACCTCGCTCTCCTGAAGGTGCAATATCATCAGTTGGCCTCAGCGGCTGCGGGTCCATTTCGGAAGCTGTGGCCTGGTAGCTGATGAGCCTATTCAATGGTACCAGAGCTGAACCAGCAAAATCTTCTCAGAGGGAAAATGCTGAATATGTTGGAAAGGACGAGGACGAAGTCACAAAGGCTGATTTTTACTTCAGAAGAATATGCATAATCAGTAATACAGGACTTCACACCATGGAAAATTACAGGCGCGCACTGCGCTCTTCCATCTAGGACAATAGAAGGGGAACTGACCCGCTGGAAGCAGAACGATACACATTCACGCTCTCATTGCGGATGTGTCTTTCCATACTCATTCATGCTCACCCTCCATGATGGCCAGTCACTTGCAGGTTGTGGCTTGTTCCTCTACATTGCCATCTCCAGCCCCTTCACAATCATTCAGCCAACAGCCATTGCTCCTTCACAGAAACTTACAAGCCCGACAATCATTTCTGTAGCTGACAAAATACCAAATAATACAATAATAATATACGGGGACAATAACGAGGAGCTTAGATGTCGGTGTAGACCAAGAACTTCCATGTGATGGCTGGAGCCGTGGATACAGGGGATCACTAAGGATTTATTTTTCTTGTTTACTAACCATCAGCTATTCTTCAAAATCCACAGCAAACTCTGCCCAATTTCGTGATCTGAGCTGAGATTTTCCAGTGATTGAAGTGAAGGATTTACATGAACTTACTCTAAATTTAGTAGAAAACTTACCCTGAGGCATTGATTGGAGCTGGTCTGCTTTAATGCTTAATATCCAACATTTATCAGGCTTGTCTCGAGCTGGTAAAGAAAAGAAAAACAATCAGAAAACACATCTAGTTCTTGCATATGAGAGAAACTCTATTAACTAGAAGACTACAGCACTTTCACATAAGGGCCAGTGTCACACTTTTGGATTGTGAGACAGTATTTGCAAAAAAAAAAAAAAATTATATATACACATACATACACACACACACACACTCTTTGTTTGCAGTCATAGGCCATACAAGCCACTAAGCCTACTGATTGGCTACAGCAGTCAGCTGAGCTGTAGCTTGTAACCAATCACCAAGACCAGCTGAGAGCTGGCGCTGGAGTAGGGGGAAGGTGAGTAAGAGAGACAATTCATTTTAGCTAGTGCAAGCCCACAAGCTGAAAAAAAAATGAAATGGAAGACCTCTTTAATATTTAAAAAAAAAAAATAAGGACATTTCTAATGCTCAACACTAGAAATAAGAGACAACGCCAAATAATTAATAGTCCATATCTGATATCAAGGCAATCTGGAAGTGTTTGGGTTTTCTCCTCTGATGGCCATGTAAGCATATTTTTTGGCAATGGAGTGGGCTACAAGAGACTTCACAGGACAAAAAAAAAAAAAAAAAAGTATTCTATAGATCAGAAATGAGACAAAATAAGAAGCTGTGCTGAAACGTCTAGTGCATCACTCGCCTCAAAACTAGTTTTTATCATCCATGACTGGTAGAGATGATGGTCCTGTGTGTGATGTGTAACTCTATAACAAGTCGTGTTCAAGAGATTGTCAGGTCAGTAGATTCCTTCTTGGCCCTGGTCTCAGAAGTCTAAGAGTATCTACTGGCAAAGTGATCAAGAGGAATCAATATGGACATTCAGGTTCAGTAGGTTATTAATCTGCATATAAAGACTATTCTGATATTTCAAGACATTTGCACAAGGAAGCCAAAACCTTAATGAAACCTGCCAATGTCTTAGAAATGGCTGGAGGAAAAAACGGCATAGGTTCAAGCTGCCCTAAGAAGATACATTGAGGCTTTACTAATGTTTATTGCGTATCAGCTACATCTAATGGAGACCAACATTCTGTGTAAGAAAATTCCGTTGGCATACAAAGCTAGATACTGATGAAAGGCCTGGATGGGGCACATCAGAACTGTCCCCATACAGGTTCCCCAGCAGTGCCAATACGATGGTTCAGACCTAGCCGTGTCCTTGCAGTAGTAGCCACCAGAAGAGCCCAAGGCCTTTTTATATGAACAGAAAATCAAATATTCAAGATTATCGGCCCTTGTAAACGTGCCAGCAATCACCCGTTGAATGATGACAGCCTAAAAAGCCTGGTTATAGCCCGCACATCACCTCGTATAATAAAGGATCTGCGGTTCGGGAGAGAATCCTTCTGTCCCCATTACTGTTCATCAGCCAGTGGAAATAAGCCCCAAAAACGAGCATCAAACGAGTGGTTTGTAGATGACCAGCGATGGTCACTGGCCTGTAGTAAGTTGCTCAAAATGGGCCATAAAGGCGTCTTTCGTCCAGTTGTAATGGAATCTCATCTTAGGCCGGGGTCACACTTGCGAGTGTAATGCAAGAAACTCGCTCAAGTCTCTCGCCTCAATATCCGGCACTGCCGCCAGCACTCGGGAGCGGAGCGTGCGGCTGTATGTATTTCTATGCTGGTCCGAGTGCCGGCGGCAGTGCTGGGTATGGAGGCGAGAGACTTGTGAGAGTTTCTCGCATTGCACATGCAAGTGTGACCCCGGCCTTAGAATCATTCTTGCATCCACCATTCCGGGGATCTTACAAGGTTCTCCTGAACCAGACTTGGATGATCAGAACAGGGCTCTATGGTGATTACACATTGTACTTGTAAGTACAATGCATGTAGTTTTGTTCCGCAAATAAATTTAATTAAAAAAAAAAAAAAAACCACCACACCCAACAGGGTTTTTTTAATTGACAAAAACCCACGTGCAGTTTGAATTGAAAAAAATACAAACAAAATGTGCTTTACTCCCCCTTCCCGAGTCCAGCGCGGAGTCTCCACTGATGATTGCTATTATCTGCAATCACATCGACAGCACTGCAGCCAATCGCAGCTCTGATTGGCTTGTGTGAACCACGGCAGAGCTGTTGACCGCACGTATTGTCTGCAACGCTGTTGACGTATTGGTGGTGCTGCCGGCCATGACAGACATTGGGAGCAGCGGTACAGACTCAAGGGATTTTCGAAACCAGCAAATCCCAAGGGCGTATGCCCACAATGTCTTTTCTGGCAGCAGAGCCGATACATTTTTCTAGGTGAAGCCGCTATAGGAAAACAGATTTTTCCTCAAGGACGTAAACTGGCAACTTTGCCGTCATTTTTGTGGTGGCACTACCACCAACATCTTTACTTTCCACTATAGCAGTGAGCAGCGTCTTAGAGGAAGCCACTTGAAGAGTTGACAAGAAGTAGTAACAAGAAAGTAACATCAGCCTGGGCATGTACACCGTAACCTTGTTGTTACATTGCACAGCATACATTTTCTATGAAATCCTTATTAGTTTAATTGGTAAAAACTGCAGTAAGAGCTTTTCTGAGCGATCACATGTCTCATTCCTGCACAAGAACATGCTCAGGCCTCCCCAGACGTCTTATGTAACGACAGAATAGGGGAAGTCAGCTGCTCAGATCTGCGCGGTGACTTGTCTGAAGCACAATGCAGCCGGAAAGGGGACATTGTAAGGAAGAGGAGATGGAGAGAACTCAGTCACAGCCTCATGCCCAGACATGTAGCCCCAGCAGCCGGCATCTGCCCACTCCTCTTCCCACAGACATTCCTGGATGGCCATACAAACCCCATACAGCTCCCTCCAAGACGCTCTTTATCTCTAGTCTGTTCTTACAAGAAGTAACAGGCTTCCTCTCACTGGCGAACAATGGGAAGCCAGTCATGTATGGGAAACACACTCCCTGTACAAACAAGTTACCAAATTAATACACAATTGATCTGGCTTCCTAATTATCGCAGCCCGGCTGAGAGGGGGATGATAAAAATCTACCATAACACAATCAAAATTAGAAAGTCACTGTTCCCAGAAAACAAAATAACAAATCATTACTAAGATATCAGCAGAAAGGAGAAAAGAAAATTCAGAAATGGAAACTTCCATTTCAATATGAAGATTAGCAGTTAGATCGAACTGTGGGGCAAATAAGGTGCAGTTGGATTAGGGTCTTCAAAATAAAACCTTTCAATATACAAATAAAAAGGGGTGCCTGAAAGTTTTTTAACCAAAGGATGAGATTGAGTTATAATAAAAGAAGCCATACTGAGCTCACCTATGCCCAGAATGAGTGAATAATTGAAGCCATACTGAGTTCACCTACAGTACAGACCAAAAGTTTGGACACACCTTCTCATTTACAGATTTTTCTGTATTTTCATGACTATGACAACTGTACATTCACACTGAAGACATCAAAACTACGAATTAACACATGTGGAATTATACAGGTCCTTCTCAAAAAATTAGCATATAGTGTTAAATTTCATTATTTACCATAATGTAATGATTACAATTAAACTTTCATATACTATAGATTCATTATCCACCAACTGAAATTTGTCAGGTCTTTTATTGTTTTAATACTGATGATTTTGGCCTACAACTCCTGATAACTCAAAAAACCTGTCTCAATAAATTAGCATATCAAGAAAAGGTTCTCTAAATGACCTATTACCCTAATCTTCTGAATCAACTAATTAACTCTAAAAACATGCAAAAGATACCTGAGGCTTTTAAAAACTCCCTGCCTGGTTCATTACTCAAAACCCCCATCATGGGTAAGACTAGCGACCTGACAGATGTCAAGAAGGCCATCATTGACACCCTCAAGCAAGAGGGTAAGACCCAGAAAGAAATTTCTCAACAAATAGGCTGTTCCCAGAGTGCTGTATCAAGGCACCTCAATGGTAAGTCTGTTGGAAGGAAACAATGTGGCAGAAAACGCTGTACAACGAGAAGAGGTGACCGGAACCTGAGGAAGCAGTGGACTGAGTCTGGTGTGGAAACATCCAGAGCCACCGTGCACAGGCGTGTGCAGGAAATGGGCTACAGGTGCCGCATTCCCCAGGTAAAGCCACTTTTGAACCATAAACAGCGGCAGAAGCGCCTGACCTGGGCTACAGGGAAGCAGCACTGGACTGTTGCTAAGTGGTCCCAAGTACTTTTTTCTGATGAAAGCAAATTTTGCATGTCATTCGGAAATCAAGGTGCCAGAGTCTGGAGGAAGACTGGGGAGAAGGAAATGCCAAAATGCCTAAAGTCCAGTGTCAAGTACCCACAGTCAGTGATGGTGTGGGGTGCCATGTCAGCTGCTGGTGTTGGTCCACTGTGTTTCATCAAGGGCAGGGTCAATGCAGCTAGCTATCAGGAGATTTTGGAGCACTTCATGCTTCCATCGGCTGAAATGCTTTATGGAGATGAAGATTTCATTTTTCAGCACGACCTGGCACCTGCTCACAGTGCCAAAACCACTGGTAAATGGTTTACTGACCATGGTATTACTGTGCTCAATTGGCCTGCCAACTCTCCTGACCTGAACCCCATAGAGAATCTGTGGGATATTGTGAAGAGAAAGTTGAGAGACGCAAGACCCAACAATCTGGATGAGCTTAAGGCCGCTATTGAAGCATCCTGGGCCTCCATAACATCTCAGCAGTGTCACAGGCTGATTGCCTCCATGCCACGCCGCATTGAAGCAGTCATTTCTGCCAAAGGATTCCCGACCAAGTATTGAGTGCATAACTGAACATTATTATTTGATGGTTTTTTTGTTTGGTATTAAAAAACACTTTTATTTGATTGGTCGGGTGAAATATGCTAATTTATTGAGACAGGTTTTTTGGGTTATCAGGAGTTGTATGCCAAAATCATCAGTATTAAAACAATAAAAGACCTGACAAATTTCAGTTGGTGGATAATGAATCTATAGTATATGAAAGTTTAATTGTAATCATTACATTATGGTAAATAATGAAATTTAACACTATATGCTAATTTTTTGAGAAGGACCTGTATACTTAACAAAAAAGTGTTAAACAACTGAAATGATGTCTTATATTCTAGGTTCTTCAAATTAGCCACATTTTGCTTTGATGACTGCTTTGCACATTCTTGGCATTCTCTTGATGAGCTTCAAGAGGTAGTCACCGGGAATGGTTTAATAAGTGGGATTTCTTGCCTTATAAATGGTGTTGGGACCATCAGTTGTGATGTGCAGAAGTCTGGTGGATCCACAGCTGATAGTCTTACTGAATAGACTGTTAGAATTTGTATTATGGCAAGAAAAAATGAGCTAAGTAAAGAAAAACGAGTGGCTATCATTACTTTAAGAAATGAAGGTCAGTCAGTCCAAAAACTTGGGAAAACTTTGAAAGAGTCCCCAAGTGCAGTGGCAAAAACCATCAAGCGCTACAAAGAAACTGGCTCACATAAGGACCGCCCCAGGAAAGGAAGACCAAGAGTCACTTCTGCTTCTGAGGATAAGTTTATCCGAGTCACCAGCCTCAGAAATCGCAGGTTAACTGCAGCTCAGATTAGAGACCAGGTCAATGCCACACAGAGTTCTAGAAGCAGACATATCTCTACAACAACTGTTAAGAGGAGACTTTGTGCAATAGGCCTTCATGGTAAAATAGCTGCTAGGAAACTACTGCTAAGGACAGGCAACAAGCAGAAGAGACTTGTTTGGGCTAAAGAACACAAGGAATGGACATTAGGCCAATGTAAATCTGTGCTTTGGTCTGATGAGTCCAAATTTGAGATCTTTGGTTCCAACCACCATGTCTTTGTGCGATGCAGAAAAGGTGAACGTATGGACTCTACATGCCTGGTTCCCACTGTGAAGCATGGAGGAGGAGGTGTGATGGTGCTTTGCTGGTGACACTGTTAGCCATTTAATTCAAAATTGAAGGCATAGTGAACCAGCATGGTTACCACAACATCTTGCAGCGGCATGCTATTCCATCCGGTTTGCGTTTAGTTGGACCATCATTTATTTTTCAACAGGATAATGACCCCAAACACACCTCCAAGCTGTGTAAGGGCTATTTGACCAAGAAGGAGAGAGAGTGATGGGGTGCTACGCCAGATGACCTGGCCTCCACACTCACCAGACCTGAACCCAAGCAAGATGGTTTGGGGTGAGCTGGACCGCAGAGTGAAGGCAAGAGGGCCAACAAGTGCTAAGCATCTCTGGGAACTCCTTCAAGATTGTTGGAAGACCATTCCCAGTGACTACCTCTTGAAGCTTATCAAGAGAATGCCAAGAGTGTGCAAAGCAAGTCGTCAAAGCAAAAGGTGGCTACTTTGAAGAACCTAGAATATAAGACATAATTTCAGTTGTTTCACACTTTTTTGTTAAGTATATAATTCCACATGTGTTAATTCATAGTTTTGATGCCTTCAGTGTGAATGTACAATTTTCATAGTCATGAAAATACAGAAAAATCTTTAAATGTGAAGGTGTGTCCAAACTTTTGGTCTGTACTGTATAACCGGAATGAGCTGATAATAGAAGCCATACTGAGCTCACCTATGCCCGGAATTAGCTGATAGTAGAAGCCATACTGAGCTCACCTATGCCCGGAATGAGCTGATAATAGAAGCCATACTGAGCTCACCTATGCCCGGAATGAGCTGATAATAGAAGCCATACTCAGCTCATCTATGCCCGGAATGAGCTGATAATAGAAGCCATACTGAGCTCACATATGCCCGGAATGAGCTGATAATAGAAGCCATACTGAGCTCATCTATGCCCGGAATGAGCTGATAATAGAAGCCATACTGAGCTCACCTATGCCCGGAATGAGCTGATAGTAGAAGCCATACTGAGCTCACCTATGCCCGGAATGAGCTGATAATAGAAGCCATACTGAGCTCACCTATGCCCGGAATGAGCTGATAATAGAAGCCATACTGAGCTCACCTATGCCCGGAATGAGCTGATAATAGAAGCCATACTGAGCTCATCTATGCCCGGAATGAGCTGATAATAGAAGCCATACTGAGCTCACCTATGCCCGGAATGAGCTGATAGTAGAAGCCATACTGAATTCACCTATGCCTAGAATGAGCTGATAATAGAAGCCATACTGAGCTCATCTATGCTCGGAATTAGCGGATAGTAGAAGCCATACTGAGCTCACCTATGCCCGGAATGAGCTGATAATAGAAGCCATACTGAGCTCACCTATGCCCGGAATGAGCTGATAATAGAAGCCATACTGAGCTCACCTATGCCCGGAATGAGCTGATAATAGAAGCCATACTGAGCTCATCTATGCCCGGAATGAGCTGATAATAGAAGCCATACTGAGCTCACCTATGCCCGGAATGAGCTGATAGTAGAAGCCATACTGAATTCACCTATGCCTAGAATGAGCTGATAATAGAAGCCATACTGAGCTCATCTATGCCTGGAATTAGCGGATAGTAGAAGCCATACTGAGCTCACCTATGCCCGGAATGAGCTGATAATAGAAGCCATACTGAGCTCACCTATGCCCGGAATGAGCTGATAATAGAAGCCATACTGAGCTCACCTATGCCCGGAATGAGTTGATAATAGAAGCCATACTGAGCTCACCTATGCCCGGAATGAGCTGATAATAGAAGCCATACTGAGCTCACCTATGCCCATTATTAATTAATAATAGAAGCCATACTGAGCTCACCTATGCCCAGAATGAGCTGATAATAGAAGCCATACTGAATTCACCTATAATGCCAGTCTCTGCTTCCTCCTGTAGTAAGGATATCCTGACAAACCAACATGTGACTACCGCCTCCTATAAATTGATCAGATTGGTGACACAACAGCCAAAAACTGATGGCAGCAGCCACACGTTGCTGTGTCAGGATGTCCAGAAGTAGAGGTTGGAAGGGAATTTAGGCAGCATCAGAATGGTAGCAGTGGTAGGGCAAACCATGAGTATTCTGCATGACAAGCATGTGGATGGCTGTATAGCTGGATTACAAAAATGTACACATGAACTCCTCCAGCACATCAGGTGGATATTAGAGATGAAGGTTTAATTTTTTCCAAAGGTGACTTTCTTACTATATCCTAATCCCAGCAGAAATCATAGGTCATTTATGTTGTATGAAATGTCAGGCTATGTGCACACGTTGCAGATTGTATGCCTTTTTGCCACGTTTCTTCGCCGTGAAAACGCTGCGAAATCGCATGCACAACACAATCCATCGAATTCAATGGGATTCCGCAATGCTGTGCTAATGCTGCATATTTTTCCGCGGCCGAATCACATCGCGGAAAAATACGCAGCATGCTCATTCTTTGTGCAGAATCGCAGCGATTCTGCAAACATAGGAGTGCTTTAATCCGCTTACTTTCCACATGGGGCTATGCCCACCATGTGCAAAGTAAGCGGATCATGTGCGGATGGTACCCAGGGTGGAGGAGACTCTCCTCCAGGCCCTTAAAAAAAGATTAAAATATAACATAGTTATATACTCACCTTCTGACAGCCCCTGGATCCAGCCCAGGCCTTAGCGATGCTCCCGTTCCAAGGGATGCTTTGCGGCAATGACCTGTGATGACATAGAGGTCTCTCGTGATGCTACGTCATCTGGGGTCATTGTCGCAAGGCATCGCTGGGAACGGAAGTTGCCGGGAGCATAGCAAGGATCGGGAAGGCTGCGGGGGCCGCCGGAAGGTGAGAATATCACGATGTTTTATTTTTTAAATTATTTTTAAACATTCTATTTTTTTACTATTGATGCTGCATAAGCAGCATCAATAGTAAAAAGTTGGTCACACTTGTCAAACACTATGTTTGACAAGTGTGACCAAGCTGTCAATCATTTTTCCAAGCAATGCTACAGATCGCTTGGAAAACGCTAACATTCTGCAAGCAAAACGCTAGTGTTTAGCGGGAATAAGCATGCCAATTCCACATGCGTATTTCCCGTGGCAGGGAGTTGCAGCAGAAATTTCCGCAGCAATTCCGCAACGTGTGCACACAGCCTCAGGCTTCGATCACCCTTCTGCTAGGACATGGTTTGTCTGTTCAGTCTTGAAGAACACATAATTAGAAATAAAGGGAATATTCACACTTTGGGACGGCGACTGAGCAGTTAGCACAAATTGCACGCAATTTCCAATGCTGCTAACATAGGCACCAGCCAAGCGGCTCTGAAGATGGCAGCTCCAGGGATCTAACCAGCTTTAAAGCAGCACTTGCAAGCTGCAAAGAAACCGTTTGCTAGCGTAAATTTCTTACCTAGGAAAACGGCCAGTGCCGCTAAACTACTACGAATAGGAAATTTAACATCCTGCTGTAGTTGAGAACAGCGAGGATCTTTAATGGGAAATAGATTGCAAAGTTGTTTGTTTAAATGTAACCATTATCAATCATGCATGAGACAACCCCCGTAATGTCCAGTGTTTTGGCTGCATAACTGATGTAAGTGGGAGCAGAGGGGGACCCCATTATAATGAGCTCCTCCCGGCTTCTGTTATGGGTCTGATTTTAGAATAGGAAAATAAAGTATCATGCCAAACTTTTTGGACCTCCATTCTAACACAGGCACAGATGGGCCCCATAATAGTCAATAGAGCCCCTCAGCATCCACTGGCTTCAGCTTTGTGACAGATCTGTTTGGAGATTCCATTTGTCTGTTCTGTTTCATTGTCAAAAATAGAATTGTGAACTTAGATTAGCGCATGGCGCCATTTTCCCTAATCAGTCCCGTCACATTTTTTTCCCGTGGTGTGTCCATTTATCTATAACTAATCACAATAGGATAAAAAGTCAGCAAACTTCCAAGACTTCACAAATTCTTGATCGCTGCTGGACTGCTCCTTGAGATGAGGAGGAAGAGATCACATGTGTACAATCTTAATTGTAAGGATGAGAAGGTTTACAAGTCACGATCAGCTGATCACAATCTCACTATAGGAGGAATCCAAGCTACGGCAATGGGCACATGTAGGAGAGTCATAAGTAGCAGGAGCAACATGGAGGAAGGGTCAAAACCAAATGTCAGAACCACAAGTTAGTACAGTAGATTAATTCACTAATAGGCACTAATACATAACACTACTACTATATAACATTGATTACAATAGCATGTAGTAATAGCTTATAATACCTTTATATTATAGTGTAATGCCACCAGCAGGGATACAGGACAAGCACACCGTGACTTACCCTCTTCTGCACACATATTGTTCGAATCTGGAGCATCGGGATCATCATACACACAGGTATGGCAGTGCCCCCAAATTCAGACACGTGATACGAGCAGAAAACTGTAGCTTATACCTTAACTAGAATCCGCTGGGTAAAACAGTCAATTATTCACACAATGGACAAAAAGCCGGGATAATGCCATGTCTGTGCAGCATCCAATACTCTGCATACTCCAGATTCTCTGCCCACACCCAGTGTTGCAGGGCAGAGCGCTCACAAGGACAAAAACACTTAAATTGTTTCACATGCTTTTCCATCATCCCTACATGCCTCGTACGTTGGTGCTAAATCATTGCTGATGAGCCGTTAGGGCAGTCAGTCTGCCAAACAAGACCCTTGTAAAACGGGGAAGAAAACAGGATATATGGTTTAATAGACAATTAGGGAATACTTATGAAATACAAAATTATTTAATATTTCCACAGACCAGATGCATCGCCCATAGGGCGTCATTATGACTGCAGCACTTTCCATGGTATCCAGCATCGCACATCCCATCTGTAAATTATTTTGGATAATTGAATAAGCTGAATATACCGTAAGTACGAAGTGTCCAGACTCTTTATATTCTGAATAAAAGTGTGAATAACTCTGCCATTCTAAGAACTAGCAGACATCACCCCCAAAATATTGGAAAACCCAATTTTAAATTACCAGAACAGGTCTCCAGACTCCCCCTAAAACCGGGTCACAGTTCAGTTGAGTGCTCCTATGTTCTCTGAGAGAGCAGCTGCCAGACTCCCCTGGTATGGGCTTATCTCTGTGCTCTGTGCTCATATGTTCTCAATGAGAGAGTCGCTGCCAAACTCCCCTGGTATGGGCTTATCTCTGTGCTCAGTGCTCCTATGTTCTTCATGAGAGAGCTGCTGCCAGACTCCCCTGGTATGGGCTTATCTCTGTGCTCCTATGTTATCCACGAGAGAGCCGCTGCCAGACTCCCCTGGTATGGGCTTATCTCAGTGCTCCTATGTTCTCTATGAGAGAGCCGCTGCCAGACTCCCCTGGTATGGGCTTATCTCTGTGCTCCTATGTTCTCCACGAGAGAGCCGCTGCCAGACTCCCCTGGTATGGGCTTATCTCAGTGCTCCTATGTTCTCTATGAGAGAGCCGCTGCCAGACTTCCCTGGTATGGGCTTATCTCTGTGCTCCTATGTTCTCTGAGAGAGCCCTGCCAGACTCCCCTGGTATAGGCTTATCTCTGTGCTCCTATATTCTCTATGAGAGAGCAGCTGCCAGACTCCCCTGGTATAGGCTTATCTCTGTGCTCAGTGCTCATATGTTCTCTATGAGAGAGCAGCTGCCAGACTCCCCGGTATGGGCTTATCTCTGTGCTCAGTGCTCCTATGTTCTCTATGGGACAGTCGCTGCCAGACTCCCCTGGTATGGGCTTATCTCTGTGCTCAGTGCTCCTATGTTCTCTATGAGAGAGCAGCTGCCAGACTCCACCAGTATTGGCTAATCTCTGTGCTCAGTGCTCCTATGTTCTCTATGGGACAGTCGCTGCCAGACTCCCCTGGTATGGGCTTATCTCTGTGCTCAGTGCTCATATGTTCTCTATGAGAGAGCAGCTGCCAGACTCCACCAGTATTGGCTTATCTCTGTGCTCAGTGCTCCTATGTTCCCTATGAGAGAGCCGCTGCTATACTCCCCTGGTATGGGCTTATCTCTGTGCTCAGTGCTCCTATGTTCTCTATGGGACAGTCGCTGCCAGACTCCCCTGGTATGGGCTTATCTCTGTGCTCCTATGTGCTCTATGAGAGAGCCGCTGCCAGACTCCCCTGGTATGGGCTTATCTCTGTGCTCAGTGCTCCTATGTTCCCTATGAGAGAGCCGCTGCCAGACTCCCCTGGTATGGGATTATCTCTGTGCTCAGTGCTCCTATGTTCCCTATGAGAGAGCCGCTGCCAGACTCCCCTGGTATGGGCTTATCTCTGTGCTCCTATGTTCTCCACGAGAGAGCCGCTGCCAGACTCCCCTGGTATGGGCTTATCTCAGTGCTCCTATGTTCTCTATGAGAGAGCCGCTGCCAGACTCCCCTGGTATGGGCTTATCTCTGTGCTCCTATGTTCTCTGAGAGAGCCGCTGCCAGACTCCCCTGGTATGGGCTTATCTCTGTGCTCCTATATTCTCTATGAGAGAGCAGCTGCCAGACTCCCCTGGTATGGGCTTATCTCTGTGCTCCTATATTCTCTATGAGAGAGCCGCTGCCAGACTCCCCTGGTATGGGCTTATCTCTGTGCTCAGTGCTTCTATGTTCTCCACGAGAGAGCAGCGGCCAGACTCCCCCAGCATTGGCTAATCTCTGTGCTCAGTGCTCCTATGTTCTCTACGGGACAGTCGTTGCCAGACTCCCCTGGTATGGGCTTATCTCTGTGCTCCTATGTTCTCCACGAGACAGCCGCTGCCAGACTCCCCTGGTATGGACTTATCTCAGTGCTCCTATATTCTCTATGAGAGAGCAGCTGCCAGACTCCCCTGGTATGGGCTTATCTCTGTGCTCAGTGCTTCTATGTTCTCCACGGGAGAGCAGCTGCCAGACTCCCCTGGTATGGGCTTATCTCTGTGCTCAGTGCTCCTATGTTCTCTATGGGACAGTCGCTGCCAGACTCCCCTGGTATGGGCTTATCTCAGTGCTCCTATGTTCTCTATGAGAGAGAGCCGCTGCCAGACTCCCCTGGTATGGGCTTATCTCTGTGCTCCTATATTCTCTATGAGAGAGCCGCTGCCAGACTCCCCTGGTATGGGCTTATCTCTGTGCTCCTATGTTCTCTAAGAGAGCCGCTGCCAGACTCCCCTGGTATGGGCTTATCTCTGTGCTCCTATGTTCTCTGAGAGAGCCGCTGCCAGAGTCCCCTGGTATGGGCTTATCTCAGTGCTCCTATGTTCTCTATGAGAGAGCCGCTGCCAGACTCCCCTGGTATGAGCTTATCTCTGTGCTCCTATATTCTCTATGAGAGAGCCGCTGCCAGACTCCCCTGGTATGGGCTTATCTCAGTGCTCCTATATTCTCTATGAGAGAGCCGCTGCCAGACTCCCCTGGTATGGGCTTATCTCTGTGCTCAGTGCTCCTATGTTCTCAATGAGAGAGTCGCTGCCAGACTCCCCGGTATGGGCTTATCTCTGTGCTCAGTGCTCCTATGTTCTCCATGAGAGAGCTGCTGCCAGACTTCCCGGGTATGGGCTTACAGCCAGGTGCTTCTCACAAAATTAGAATATCATCAAAAAGTTAATTTCAGTTTTTCAACACAAAGTTAAACTCATATTATAGTCATTACAGAGTGATCTATTTCAAGTTTTTACTTCTGTTAATGTTGATTATGGCTTACAGCCAATGAAAACCCAAAAGTCATTATCTCAGTAAATTAGAATACTTTATAACACCAGCTTGAAAAATGATTTTAAAATCCGAAATGTTTGCTTACGGAAATGTATGTTCAGTAAATGCACTCAATACTTGGTCGGGGCTCCTTTTGCATCAATTACAAAACAGTAACTCTTAATTTAAAGAAAAAAAATATGAAAAAAATAAAATAAAATTGTGTGGGCTCCTGCGTAATTTTCAGAATATGTTAATATTCTGGGAAGGAGCCAATAGCCATGAATATTTCCAGGCTATTAATATCAGCTAAGAGCTGTTTGCTTAGCCTTTACTGGCTAGTTTACAGAGGGTATAACTGACGAAGCGGCAAGCGAAACGTACGTTGGCGTGGTGTGTGCGGGGCTGCGGCGTCCTAGTACTGGTTGGTATATTGCACTAATTTTATTTGGCACATCATTTTGGTAACGATTGTGATCTTTGGTATGGATATATTTTGGTGATATTTTTTGAATTATGCACATTTTGTTACTAGAGTTACACAATTGAGTTTGGTTTTCTATATATTTAGTATTTTGCACTATGATTATTAAATGAATTAGGTTAAAATATATACACACATATATTGTCTTATCACTGGATTTGTTTTATTTTTATATATTATCCCATTTTCATATGAATTATTATTTATTGCTGCCAATTAATTTTAGTATCACATATTTATATAATTATTATATTATTTATGCCAATCAGTTTTAGTATGCCCTGCGCATACATAGTTTTCAATTAAATTCTGATCCCTATAAACAGTATATACAGGATATATACACATGTATATTTTTTACGGTATATGTTATATATATTTTAAAAAAATTATAAAAGTATTTTTTTATTATTTTAATCAATTTGTCAATATCAATAAAGTTTTCAAGTATATTAATTTTTTGTGGTGATATTATTGTGATTCTGTTAAAATAAAATTAATATTTTTTGGGGAAAAAAGTTGGTCTGATGAATATTTTTTGAGGGTTATATTTTGTAGTTATATTCATTGACTATACAAGGTTATTATTTCTGGTATTTCTTTTCTATATAGGAGTTTGCTTAGTTTACAGAGGGACCCCAGAAAAAAAAATTGACATAGGGTCCCCCTATAAAATCTAACCAGCAAAGGCTAGGCAGACAGCTGCGGGCTGATAATACTAGCCTAGGAAGGGGCCATGGATATTGGTGCAATCCAGGCTAAAAAACATCAGCTCTCAGTCACCCCAGAAAAGGTGCATCTATAAGATGAGCCAAATCTGTCACTTAGACTCACTCTTCCCACTTGCCCTGTAGCGGTGGCAAGTCGGGTGATGGTTGGGGGGGGTTGATGTCACCTTTGTATTATCAGGTGACATCAAGCCCACAGGTTAGTAATGGAGAGGCGTCAATAAGACACCACCATTACTAACCCCATAGTCACATTTTATGAACACACAGACACCAAGAATAAAGTCCTTTATTTGAAATAATGACACAGACTCCTTTATTGAGTGTAAATTAAACCATACTCACCGAACGCGTAATCCACCGACGCAATACTCTTAAGAAATTTACTGATCATGTGCACAACACGTCGGGATTGTCATTGAATTAGCTTGCATACGGATTCCATAGCCTTTTTGGCCCATTTCCGCGCAGAGAAAACGCATTAAAAAAAAAATGCACCGTGTGCACATAACCCAAATGCTATTAACAAGCTCAGGCAAGATGGTTGATTTATCATTAAGAGCAGAAAATAGAATAGAAAAATAAGTTACTATCAGAAAATAAAAAGGATAAGTTTTACTGTCGGCTATTAATTCTAAAACACACGCGCACGCCCTTAAGGGCACAATGACTTGTTTATTACAGTCATGTTCACTTTTGCATAATCCAAAGTTCCTCAATTTATGTTTTTTTTTTCCGTTTCAGGCAGTTGCGGTTTTCTATTTAATGTTGTTTATGTGTCTTTGTTCAGATGAAGAAAAGAAAAGAAAAGAAACAAAAAAAAACTAAGTTGCTGATAGAACATTCAGGCTTCTGAAAACATGCATGGAACAAGATGAAAGGCACTTAACTGATCCCTGTTAATTCCCCCACCCCAGAGAGAAGACATTGGGCAGAATGCAGTCACACTTGAAGGAAAATGCCTGCAGCTTATTCCAGTTCTTTTAAGGCCAGAACATCAGCAGATACAAATGGGATTAATGGGGGGCAATGACACTATGAAAAACCTAACTAGAAAATAGTGATCACCACAAGGGTAGATTCACACCAAATTATACAGCTCTGGCAAAAATTAAGAGTCAACCCACATCAAAACCCTGTCATGGGCAGCCCAATCTCCAGACCTCCATTGAAAACCTCTGGAATGTAATCAAGAGGATGATGGATAGTCACAAGCCATCAAAGGAAGAAGAACAGCTTACATTTTGGCGCCAGAAGCAGTGTGAAAGACTGGTGGAAAGCATGCCAAGACGCATGAAAGCTGTGATTAAAAATCATGGTTATTCCACAAAAAATGGCTTGCGCTGAGTGTACCTTTATTGCTTCTGGTGGAGACTCCCCTTTGGTCGAATATGCCATGCTGATCGCATCCCTTATCCACCGAGCGATAGTGTTCTTTGTGACGCTCAACACCATTCTTTGACTCTGAAAGGAGACAAATAGCGCCCTACTCTGCCTCCAAGCTTGAGTCCTTTCCAAGTACTCTAGTACCGCTCTTTTAATGTCCAAAGTATGGAATTTTCGTTCTTCTAGTGTAGCAGGACTATCATAAAAGGACTGTAAATAGATCTCCTGGCTCCTATGAAATTTTGAAGCGACTTTAGGCAAATACGCTGGGTCAGGTCTTAAAACCATCTTGTCCTGATAAACCCTCAAGGGAGCATCCACTGACAATGCCTGAATATCACCGACCCGCCTTGCAGAAGTTAGGGCTACCAACAAGACTGTCTTAAAGGACAGAATTATAGCCGAGGCCGAGTCTAAGAATTCGAAGGGGGGACCCGTCAAAGCGTCCACAGTACAAAGTTTAAATCTCATGGAGGCAATCTAGCAATACGCACCGGGTTACTGCATTCACAGGATTTTATGAATCTAGACACCCACCTGTCCCCCGCTACATTATGGTTATATAATGCCCCCAGTGCCGATACTTGTACCCTAAGGGTATTGACAGATAATCCCAATTCTCGGCCCTTCTGCAAGAACTCCAGAACTGCTGGAATCGGAACCGGGTCTGACAGGGGAGCTGAGTAAAATGACAAAAAAAATTTCAAAGTTTTACAATAAATTTTCATGGTAATCTCCTTCCTACTTGTTAGTAAAGTAGCGATTAGGGCTTATGAAAACCCTCTAAGCCTCAGCAGCCCCCTCTCAAAACTCCACACCGTCAAGTGCAGACTCTGTCTGTGGATGACGGAATGGGTCTTGAGAGAGAAGCCCCGGCCTCGTTGGTAGCACCCAAGGGTCAGTTAAGGACATTTCCCTCAACCAGGAAAACCAAGGCCTCTTGGGCCAGAAGGGGGCAATCAGTATCACTCTCGCTCTCTTCCCTGACCTTCCTGAGGACTAATGGAATCAGACACATCGGGGGAAACGCATAGGCCAGGGTATAGTCCCACCGGACCTGGAGTGAGTCTACTATATCTGGCAGGTTTGATGCCCATAGTGGTGACAACCTCCTGAATTGCCTGTTCTCTCTAGTGGCAAAAAGGTCTATTTCCGGGAGGCCACATAAGGGTATGATCTGCCTGAAAACCTGATGGTCCAGGGACCATTCTTCTTGATGCAAGGAATGACGACTGAGATAGTTCGCCTGAATATTGTGCTCCCCCTGATGTGAAGTGCCAACAGGGAGAGGAGGTTATCTTCGGCTAACGCTAGTATGTCGCGTGCGGTCGACATCGGTGACTGATCTAGTCCCCCCTTGATGGTTTAAATAGGCTACCACCGTAGTGTTGTCGGTCTGTATCCGCACGTGTGAATTTCGAGAGCCTGTAGCAACTCTAGCTGCGCATACTTCACCACCTTGAGCTCTTTCAAGTTTGAGGAACACTCTTCCTCCCGGGATGTCCACCTCCCTTAGGCTAGTCTGTCTCCCATGTGAGCTCCCCACCCCAAGGGACTGGCGTCGGTGGTGACTATATTGTCGGGTACTATCCCCAACAGCACCCCCTTGGATAGATGTACTGGGTCCAGCCACCAGGATAGGCTGCTGACCGTGGTGACAGACAACCGCAATCTCCCTCCAAACTGGCCTCGCAGCTTCCTTTCTGCCTTGAGCACTTCGCTCTGCAGTGTTCTGGTGTGAAACCGAGCCCACTGCACAGTAGGCATGTAAGCTGTCAGAGAACCAAGCAGGGACATTGCATTTCTCAAGGATAGATCTAGGCCGTCCATTACCCTTCTGGACTACTCTCGATTTCTTCAGATTGACTAGCCAACCCAGATTCTGTAGAAATGATATTATATGGTTCAGCCAAGTACTACACTGTGCGGCTGACCCTCCCACTATCAGGAAATCATCTAGGTATGGTATAACCAAGGTATCCTGTTCTCTTAAATGGGCCATCACCTCCGCGATCACCCGAGGTGCCACGGAGAGACCAAATGGCACGGTGGTAAACAAAGTGTCTAACCTGATTGCCCAGTCATACCACCAATCTGAGGTATTGCTGGTGGTCTTGGTGTATTGGAAGATGGTAATAGGCATCCTTCCCTTAACTGTAGGATCTCTATTTCCAGGGCCCGCTGCTGGTCAGTGGAGTTCCTTAAAGTTATTAACTGGAAGGCGTCTGGGGCAATTCTCCGAAACTCTAATCTCAGCCCCGAGGAAATTATACTGAGGACCCAGGAGCCGGATGTTATACGGAGCCATTTATTATAGAAATAGGACAATCTACCACCCACCTGAAGATCAGGGCGATAGTCGCACCTTCGTTTAGAGGGCGAGGCTGCACCGAAGTAGGCACCGTTCTGCTTCGGCTCCGTTGGTTCCCAGTCCCGGTTTCTAAACCTCTTCTGGAAGGACTATCTTTTACTAATGGTATTCCTAAAAGTAGCAGTAAACAGTTTAGGAAACCCCTTCTTCCTGTCACATGCCTTAGTGAGGATTTCATCAAGCATGGGGCCAAACCAGTACTCACCCCAGCATGGCATGGCACATAATTTCGCCTTATCCTGGGTGTCCTCCTTCCAATCTTTTAGCCAGAGTGCTCGGCGGGCGGTATTTGACAGGCCAGCAGACCTGGCAGCTAGCCTTAAGGAATCAACTGATGCATCTGCTAGGTAAGCTGCCCCTTCACAGATTTGTGAGAAGGAGTCCAGCAATCTGTCTCTAGGTATACCAGCTTGTATCTGATCCTCCAGCTGGTCCAGCCAGACTAACATAGACCTGGCAGTACAGGTACTTGCAATTGCTGGTTTAAAATGACCCAGCCGCCGACTCCCATACTCTTGAGGAGCATGTCTGCTTTTCTATCAGACGGATCTTTTAGATGACCTCCTTCCTCTAGGGGCAATGTTGACCTCTTAGATGAGTAGGCCATAACCGCATCAACCTTGGGGATTTTAACCCACTCCGCAGGCACTTAGTCTTCAAATGGGTATATCCGTTTTGAGGCGGATGGTAGGAATGAACGGTTATCCTGCCTAAACCATTCCCTTTATACCAGGTCATTCACTGAGTTATTCACTGGGAAGGACTTACGATTCCTCTGACAATCCCGCAAACATTAGGTCCTGAATAGTGATGAGCGAATATACTCGTTACTCGAGATTTCCCGAGCACGCTAGGGTGTCCTCAGAGTATTTTTTTAGAGCTCGGAGATTTAGTTTTCATCCCAACAGCAGAATGATTTACATCTGTTAGCCAGCATAAGTACATGTGGGGGTGGCCTGGTTGCTAGGGAATCCCCACATGTAATCAAGCTGGCTAACAGATGTAAATCATTCAGCTGAGGTGAGGAAAACTAAATCCCAGAGCACAAAAAAAAAAAAAAAAAATCGGAGGTCACCCGAGCGTGCTCGGGAAATCTCGAGTAACGAGTATATTCGCTCATCACTAGTCCTGAACAGACTTGGGCTCCTTACTATCTGGACTCCCATGGTGGCTCGCATTGACCCAACTAAAGCGTCCACATTCTCAACTGGGAAGCACGGCCTTTCCTCCTTGTCCAAAGATGATGGCGAGGAGGATTCTGAGAACTCACTCTGCCGTTTCCTTATTGACGTACTAGATTCTGGGCTGGACTCGATAATGTTAGCCTTTCTTCTCCGGCCCTTCCCCTTGAGGGAGCTCCTAACTTCTTCCCTGATTAATGATCTTAGATCCAATGCACGTACAGTGGCCTCTTCCTCCAGGGTCTGGCATACGCATGATTGACATAGCCTTTTAGCATAACTGCCGGGAAGGGGTACTGTGCATAAAGCACACTGCCTGTGCTTAGTTTTTGCTACTTTTTTAACCTGGGCACACAGAGCACAAAAAGGGGTGATTCTGCTATCATGTGACCATACATGCACTCACCATTTAATGTGTCTCAGCAGGGTACCGGTTCCAGAGGCGGAGATCCCGCAATAGACGTAGGGGTCATAGAAGGTTGATGCCCCCATCCACTTCGGTTGTCAGTGGTCCCGCTCCCCCTGGAGCGACCGCTGCCCTTGCCTTTCTTCCGCTGGTCCAGCGATACCACCATCGGCGGTAAGTGCTCCTCCATGTCTACAGAAGACATACTTTGCGCACGCTGTCTGCTGCACACTGCCAGCCATAAGAAGGTTCAGCCCCGCCGCTTGTAACACACCTCCCCGGTCCCACCCGGAAGCTGTAATCCATCACTTCCGGGTCACAGGCGCTTTACTTCTTCACATGCCACCGCCGGAACCCGTGCGGCGCCGGTCGGCACTCTCAGATGAACGCAGGGAGCCTCATCCCCACCTGAGCTGCACCCCTGCGACCCAGGGCGGCCTTACCTGGACCCTGGGTTTGCGACATTCAGCTCAGACGAGGAGGGGTCTGCGTGCATTACACCCCCGACGCTGCTTCCGGCACCCCAGGCTCTGCCGCTCTCTACGGCAGCTGCACAGAGGCTGGCTGGACCCTGGGTAAGCTTCTGCTGGTTCCTACCAGGACAGGAACCCAACTGAGGAGACGAGGGGATCGCCCCCTTTTTAATCTGCAGGTTCCTGTCCTGATGGTGGGCGGATCCCCTCTCTCGGTGGGTGCTGTCGTGGCAATAGGAAAAGAAAAATTTACATTTTACTCAAAAATATACCTATAAAGTGAAAAATCAGACAAACTGAACATTTTGCAGTGGTCTCGATTTTTGCCAGAGCTGTTCAAAGCTTCATCCAGAAATGTGGGTTGATTTTCTTCTCACTTGTCATCTCTGTGCTGTCTGTACACGATCCGTTTTTTTTTTTTGTTTGTTTTTTTTACAGCAGCAGCTATTAATCATTTACGGCTTCCCGTGGCTAAATTGTGCAGTGTTCACATTGAACATTTTTAAGACTAATTTGCAGTGTGGGTTTTTTTTTGTACTTTGTCATTTTCTGTATTGGAAAAGTAGATCCTGAAATCCTGCCATTTTCACCGAGCCCAATAATAGGCTGACCATTCCGGTTCTGTAGAGATCACATGTCAGCAGTCATCTAAACATACGGGGGACTACCATGACAATGGTTTACAGCAGCTCCATCAATGACAGACATAACAGTCTGCAAACGTTCATTGCCTGCCATGTTGTATGACTTATGCCGAGGACATTGTGCAGGAAGAGGGAGAAAGCGAGCTGGGACCAGTCCTATATTGTGAGGAGACGATCACAACATTTACATGTTATTTTCTAAATGCTTTCAAATTGCAGCTCAGAAAAGATGGCTGTCCACACACTCCGGAGCAGAATAAAAAGTTAAAATAAAAGTATATTAGAAGAAGAATAAAAAAAGTATCATCTGGTTTTTAGGTAAAAAAAAACATAGGTGATACATTCCCTTAAACAGGGACTCTCCAGGATTATGATGATTACGTTCATAGACTGAAGCAGAAAAAAAAAATTATTTAATTACGGATATATGTTACATGGCACAATCAGATTCCTTCTTCCTGATCTCAGACCCCGCTGAGCTTCTTAATATACAAAAGAACAAGGCACAGGGTGATAAGGTGGAAGAACCTTGTATAATATGATCGCACACAGTGCCTTCATCTACCGCCATCGCAGATCACAGGGCAAGAAATCCAAGGCACATGCTCACGGTGGGATTATTATTGTATTACCCCACAGCCTTTTAATGCTTCCAGATTTAGTTGAAAATACAGATTGCATGATAAAGGTTCCTCTACATGGGCAACAGAGCACGCGCCAACCAACATCCTACATCATCAATCGGTACATTATTTTGGCATTGGATTGATGACTCAGGAAGACTATCAGTGCACGTTTACTCTGTTCAAACACATTAACACATTCACTTCCGATTATCCATATTAGCAGCACATTACTATGATAAAGAATAAATTATTGCTGGGCACTCACTGACTATGTTGTGGGAATGATCGTTTGACCAATGTACAGGGGAATCTGTCAGCAGGAATTACCCTCTAGACATTTTATATATGTGTGTGTACTTCTTTCAAGGACAAGTTTAGCAACACCTTTATATGGTCACAGAAATCCGCCATTACTGAGAAATCAGGGTTAGATTTGATATAAAATGAGACGGAAGGGCTATGGTAGATCTGAAGCCTCTGTCACTCCAGCTCTATTCCTCGCCCAGCACCACCTGCTCTTCCTCCTCCTGCTTGTCTGATGGCCTCTATTGTGTGTAACTTCAGGCAAAAAAACAACTGTTTCAACTGTAAAAAGGACAGCTGGTGTCCATGCACGGTCCAGGATTTTCATGGACCCAACGACTTAGGATCAAAAACTGACATTTATTAACTTTTTTTTGCAGAGAAAAAAAAAAAGAAACCTCCCACACAGGACATGGTTATGTGAACAGCACTAGGGTATGATAAAACCTCTATATGAAAGAAGGGGCATTGTCGGAACCGAGACCCAAAACACAGACACATCCATGAAATGAATGTCAATATGACCGTCTGTAGTGTGCCCCCTGCATAAAGAGGTTTCGTTTTTTTTTTTATCCTCGGAGACACTTATCTGCTTGCAGCCTCAGCCAAGACTCCTCAGGGACACAGACATCAGCTGTCTGACTACCTGCAACAACCATGGCCGCTCCCTGCCTCATACACTGACATGGATGCAGGCATGTACAGTCCTCCTAATAAGCATCCAGTGTCAGAGCTACCATTGTAGTGTAACGCAGCTCAATGGGGAGGGAGGTAATCTCTTCTATGACCAGACTTTTTGCTAGAATTTTTTTTTTTTTATTAGGTCATAGAATAGGAGAAGGAGGAGTAATGTGTCTGTGATGCCGGGGTGCTCCTGGAATGGCAAGAAAAAGGAAGAAACTGCACTCAGTCTTGGTGTAACCACTTATCTTTGCAACTACACCTGCAGATGAAGCAGAGCTGAGGTTGTTCAATGTAGCAATAAAAAAAAAAGGAAGAGTATATAGAGATGAGGGTGCCCCTCAGGAGAGGTCTCACGAGGCCAAGTGCCATACATACTGGCAGAATCACACTCTTATTACCCGCCTGGGGACAGAAGATTGTGTAGGCACCTCTAACCCCAAAACCCACAATAAAAAAATACCCATTTTGTAGAGGTTCAATTTGCTGTTGTGACAAATCTAGTGAAGACATATGGAAAGAGACTGGAAGTGCAATGGGGGCATGTCACTGCCTTGGAAGAAGCACTACAAGTGCATAGACACGCCTTTGTGCACTTCCAGCCTACTTCCCACATCTTCCATGCTAGATTTCTCATGACGGAGATTTGAGGTAATTTTTTATAAGGGCAAAAAGCTCCTATACTCCATATCACTACTTCCACATGTAAAAACTTGCCGATATGGTCGCTTTGAGAACTTGAGCCAACAAGGCACCATAGACGTCTAACGAGTCTCAGAATCACCTTATAAGTCCAAGCACACCGACTTCTGTTATCAGTCCTGCCATGAATGTAGACCTCAGGATGTAAATGAGAACATGACCATATACTGACCATTAACATCTACTCTAAACCAGGAGCGGCCGATCGGACTCAGATCCAGACACGACAGACATGGAGAGTTTATGACAAGAATAGCATATATTGTGAGAGGGTGACGGGGGGCTCTGGTTGGTGGAACATAAACATGTCATCGTTGTATAATACCACATTTCTGTCACTGGATGACGGGACGTGCGGAGACTGGAAATCCTGACGCTTGTTCCCTGCAGAGGCCCCACAGGGGAGCCCAACCTGGACCCTGCTATTCACCATGGTGGGATAAAGGAGACACTGGGCCTTGTTCAGACATCCTTTTATTCCCACTTACATGAGGTCATCAGTGTTTATCAGACCCAGGGAGCATGCACACGTCCGAGTGAATGAGGGGGTGCTGCCTGATTTTTATCAGACCCACTGAACATCTCATCGGATCCGGATAGGAGACCCTCCGAGTCTTATCTCACTCCCGGATCACAGATGTGTGAATGGACCAGAAGCACTATACAAGTCTATGGGTGTCATTTCCCTCAGATATGGCAGCATGTCCTAGTCTGGTGTAAGGACCAAACCAGTGCATTGAAATAACAGGACCCCCCAGCACCTCCCACCATTTAGGCAGACACGCGCCACTACACTCAGATCCAGTCACATCGAGACTGGTCCATAAGGTTCAGTGCTCATCTGGACGTATCCCAAGTCCTCAATCAGACGTATTTTTCACATACATGTACTATCAGGGTTCTTTACCAATAGAACAAGGACCCATTACAGCCTATGATCTGATCACCAAATGTCTGCAAATATAATCAAGGAGACATATCTGTCGCCGTACGGGAGAAACGGCATATGGAATCGCTCGCCCATACGACTGTGGGGGGCCATTTTACCAGTTTTATACAACCCCTGTCTCTGAGCTGCAGGTATCCCCCTTACCTGGGTCAAGTACTGTGTCTCTGCTGCTGACCCTGGTGTCTGTTATTGTCTGCAGCGCTGATGTCACATCAACAGCGCTGCAGCTAATCATTGTGCTCAGTGGCTCATGCAGTCAATTGAGGCAGAGCCGATGCAGAGGAGAGTCAGCAATGGACCTGGGGAGAGTGAGTAAGGCATAAACCACAGCTGAGGGAAACCGGTTTTCCCCGACACCAGAAAACGTTTTAATAAAGCCAGAGAACTATTTTACTATTGGAATTCCAATACTTTACCATAGATAATTACTTGTACTTTTCCAGGAAACATTCCCATTTCAAGAAGAACATGGAGCTGGGCTGCAACGCACCATTAAATAAGCCAGCTCTCAATAATCAATTCACATTGTGATCCAAAAATATATCTGCAATGTGCACAATCGGTAATTATGAGATAATCTTGTTTCTTCCCTACTGCAAGAGGCAATGAAGCAAGAGTGAGAATGTAGGAATTGCGCTTTATTTTTTTTTCTTGCATTTCTAATTTTACATCAAAGACTCAAAAAATGTCTTTGAACGGCAGTGAAATGCGCCCGGTTATAGATGCAAATCAGAAAGCTGATTGGAATGCGGTAAATAATGAGCAGGGACAGTGCAAGTCAATCATCAGATCCAAAGAAGGCTGACGCTACCTGGGGAGCCCCATCTGTCTGAGAACTAGAAGTTCCAGCTGTCCATGTATGCCTCGAGATCAGGGAAAACAGGAGGAGGAATACTAAAGGGGATAAAACAAAACAAAAAACAACAAAAAAACACCGATATGCATGTTTGGTAAAAAATAAAAATACATAACACCTTTTTTTCCCTCAAGGTTATACAAAGGGAAAAAAGGGAACCGGTGACTAGTTTTGTCCCACTATACCTTTCAGCCCCATGTGACAGCATTCGATAGCGCTGCACCTATGACTCCAATTCGCCCTGCGAGGCAATAAAAAGACCCTTTCTTATACTCCCCTACGGGGCAGTCGGGTGTGTTGGGTGGCACTGGTCATGGTGAGATGCCTTTTCTCGTCTTGTGATGCCGTCCTCCTTCGGTGCTTCATGTGTATGACGCGTCCTACATCATCCACACAGTGGTCCTCTTCGCTCTTCTGCACAGGCGCACTTCTCTGTGCTGATGAGGGCAGAGCAAACTACTGCAGCTCACATGCACCAGGAAAGGTCAGAAGAGCTTTATGTCCTTATTGCTCAGCACTGGTTTACGTTTTGGAACTCTGCCATGCAGGCCATTTTTGGCCAGACCCTTTCTTATGGTGGAGTCATGAGCACTGACCTTAACGGAGGCCTAAAGTTCCTCTGATGTTGTTGTGGGTCTTTTGTGACCTCATGGATGAGTCATTGCTGCGCTCTTGGGGTAGTTTTGGTGGGCCGGCCACTCCTGGGGATGTTTATTACTGGTCCATGTTTTTGCCATTTGTGGCTCTCACTGTGGTTTGCTTGAGTCCCAAAGCTTTAGAAATGGCTTTATAACCTTTTCCAGACTGATAGATCTCAATTACTTTGTTTCTCATTTGTTTCAGAATTTCATTGGATCGCGGCATGATGTCTAGCTTTTGAGGATCTTTTGGTCTACTTCACTTTTTCAGGCAGGTGCTATTTAAGTAATTTCTTAAATGAGAACAGGTGTTGCAGTAATCAGGCCTTGGTGTGACTAGGGAATTTGAACTCAGCTTCCCAAAGATGTGATAAACTACAGTTAATTTAGATTTTAAGAGAGGGGAGGGGAAGGGATCACTTTCACACAGGGCCCTGGAGGTTTGGATTTCTTTTTCCCTTAATAAAAACTTTCATTTAAAAACTGCATTTTGTGTTTAATTTTGTTATTTGTCTAATATTTACAGTGATTTTCAGAGTACAAGATGCAGTTTTTGCCCCAAAATTTGGGAGGTAAATGGGGGGTGCATCTTCTAGTCCAAATGCAGTATTACCGGGGGGTGGGGGGTTGCAGCAGTGGTGGAGCAGGGGCCCTTCCTAATGCCGGCGGCATCAGAAGTGTGGAGATGCTACGGGGACCGGTGTCGGCGGTGAGCAGAGCTGAGTGCATCAATGCTGGGCAAAGATCCCAATCTGAGTAGGCGTCTTGTACTCTTGTAGTCCGAAAAACACGGCATATTTGTTTGGTCATCTGAAACATTCAAGTGTGACAAACATGCAAAAGAAAGCATCATACTGTGGGGGGATGTTTTTCGGCAGCAGGGTCAGGGAAATTGGTCCAAGTTGAGGGGAAGATGGATGGTGTGAAATACAGGGATATTCTTTAGCAAAACCTGTTTCAATCTGTCAGTGATTGGAGGCTGGGGCAGAGGTTCACCTTCCAACAAGACAATGCCCCAAAGCATACGGCTAAAGCAACATTTCAGTGGTTTAAGGAGAACGTTGAAATGTTTTAGCATTGTTACTCAAATCTGAGACCTTAATCCAATTGAGAATCTGTGGTCAGACTTGAAGATTGCTGTTCACTAGATGAAACCATCTAAGGCTACGTTCACATTTGCGTTGCTGGGCACAGCGTCGGCGACGCGACGCAACCAACAACGCATGTACACAATGCAGCGTTTTGCGACGCATGCGTTGTCATAAGATCCTACAGATCGGGACTTTCGGCGCAGGGAAAACGCTACAAGTAGCGTCCCCTGCGCCCTGTCTTGTGCGTCTATATGACGAATGCGTCGTAAAACGCAGTACAACGCATACCGGCGCATGTCCATGCGCCCCCCATGTTAAAGATAGGGGCGCATGACACATGCGTAGGTATGCGTCAACGACGCTGCGCCCAGCAACGCAAATGTGAACGTAGCCTAACCTGAAGGAGCAGTTTTGCCTTGAGGAATGGGCAAAAGTCCCAGTGGTAAGATGTGGAAGCTCATAGAGACTTATCCAAAGCGACTTCCAGCTGTAATTGCCACAAAAGGAGGCTCTACAAAGTACTAACTTTAGGGGGGTGAATAGTTATGCACACTGAAGTTTTCAGTTACTTTATATTGTTTGTTCTTTGTTTACAATAACAAGTATCCAAATGTTCACAGTTGTAGGCATATTCTTTACATCATCAACTGATGCAAAACTTCAAAAACAAAACAAAAAAAAAAGTTAAATTCCAGGCTGTGAGTTAGCAAAACACAAGAAATGCCAAAGGGGGTGAATATTTTCGCAAGCCACTGTGTCTTATGTAGTAGAAGGTCATTTGAGACCCCTCAGGCTCCAGGCCTGGGTGTGACTGCTTCATCTACAATCCTAATAACTACACCCTTGTGTTTCCATGAACCTTACCTTTAGTATATATATATCTTGTAAATATGGCTACAGTACATACAAGCTTGGTGAAAGGCAGACTTGACCTGTAGGCACGACACCTAGATGTAGATTTTGGCTTGGTAGGACCTTGGGCTTATGAAGAGTACTCTCACCGGTGTGATGGCATCCCACTTTTCAGAAACCCCATCCTCCAGGTGAGAGTGCACCTGCTTTATGGCAGATGTGTCGTGCAGCTGCAAGGCCACCCAGACACCTTCAAACTAATATTGGTATGACTGGCCAACAGTCGAGTGATGTCCATTGTCTCCCAACAGGTGATGTCGGGGAAGAGATTACAAGAGCCGATCCTTTTGTTCTCCGGGAAATAAGCCGCTGCCAGAGGAATCCAATAGCGACTGTCTCCTAAAGGACACGAGTGCTCGGCCCAGCGGAGTGCTCCTGTGTCAGGGGGAACTCGCCAGAGGCAACTACTATTCAGCAGACAATAGTTTGTGAAAGGGGGCGTTGGGGGTGTGCTTTGAAAAGGTTTTCTGTCTTTTAAAGCTAATGGATCATCAGGATAAGCCATCACCACTAAATCCGTGGGGATCTAACTATCGGCACCCCCTTAGATGCAGAAAGTAAAAAAAAAAAAAAAAATTTGCTTCAAAACAGTTGATGGGGAACGATGTGGATGTCAATCAGACACATACTGATCGAAGATTAATTTTTTTAAAAGAATGCATAACCTCTGTAACCATTTCAGAAGTCTGTAACTCACTGGCAGGAACTGGGGAGCAACTCGTAAAACTCCGTCAGACTTACAATGTTTGCTTCCGTGTACAGACGATGAGCTGTAGGCAGGATAACAGCTGGAAGC
Organism: Ranitomeya variabilis; assembly: GCF_051348905.1. NCBI lineage: Eukaryota > Metazoa > Chordata > Amphibia > Anura > Dendrobatidae > Ranitomeya > Ranitomeya variabilis. Next base: position 1,052,274,859 of record NC_135232.1, on the reverse strand, counting down.
AATAATGCAGTGTACAAGAGGACCCTTAAAGTGGTGAGAACATGCAGCATCCCACTCAGTAACAAAACTGTAGTAAGACATCATCAAAATGTCATATCCACAATAAATCAAACGATTCCAGATCTGGAGGTCTCGTCGTCTTTACTGCTGTATTCTGCATACACAACATTTGGGAGGAGATAAGAAGATGGCGGCGTCAGATGAAGCACTTGACATGTCTAGACTGTGGTCTCCATCCAGTCATCAGTGCAATTAAGAGCACTAATATAGTCTAGACCGCCGCTCCGCGCTCAAATGCTTGCTTTCTTCTCTGACATCTGGCACATGATAATAAGGTGTGCTGCTCCATGTTCTACCTGACAGCTCGATTGATGGAACTGATGGATACAAATATCGGAGCAGGGTATATATTTAAATTAAAAAAAAAAAAAAAAAAAAAGATGCCATCGGGAGTCTGGCAGGGAATCATGGAACTAGTCTACGAGTACGTTCACACGTTCTGTAAATGCTGAGGATTTTCCATCTGGGCTTGACTTTGGGAAATCCACAGCACATTTCCGTAGCAGCAACATGGATGAGAAACTAAGAAATAAATATCTGTGCAAATATCTTGGCGAAAATTGAGGCAAATATGCAGCAAAAATGGAAAAGCAGCAAATTTTCACGTGAAATCCGAAAGGAGTGTGTCTGACCCAATTAAGTGTCCAAACTAACTACTGCACCTTATAGGGGACATAGCCCTAACAAAAAGTAACCCTTCAGTGGTCTACTCCGTTATCTAAAATATTTCCTGATTCAAATATGCTAATGAGGAGCTCGGTGCACCCTTGGCATGGCGGAGTAGTTCAGTGGCCCTGCCCAACTACTTGTAATACCTGCATCTCAGCCCCACTGGTTCCTGATTGACAGCGTGGACTCATGTAAAGTTCCCATGTACAAGTAAGTGGGGCGGTGAACTGAACCACTTGGCCATGACAGTGGGTGAAGTTAGCACCTACATCAACAGCACAAACTGACATGCTGTGGATATCAAACGGTACTTCCAGTTCATATACGCTAGTGATAAAATTTTGCACCATGTGTATGAGACTTCTTAAGGGAAGTGGTCATGGCCCCAAACTCTATTAACCTGTAGATGTAGGGTTAGTCTGCAGATGGATAGCATCACAATGCTGTCCGGCCTCCTTGATACTGGAGAAATGGAGCTGTCCATCACAAAGGACGCCGGACACCGTGACAGGTCACTCGGCAGCACATCTGTGCATAGCAAGATGTCAATCAAAGCACCGGTGCGGATTCATAGCCGCCGCTCAAAATGGGAGTGATAAGTGAAGCAGCTCCGTGTACACCTCTATAATCGAACGCCGGCGGCTCCTGCGAGGAATAAATTTCATTTTCTCGGTGTTTCCGTGCTTTCAGTACAGCAGCCAGGGAGCATTGCAACGCTAGTAACCCTTTATGACTGGGAATATGTATTCTGCTTTTACTGGAAAACCCAAAAGATTTTCCACAAGCGAATATACAGCAAAAATCCAATGAGTTCAAACCCATGTGTCAGGAAAGGACGTCATCATCACATGAATGGAAGGTAGTAAGCTTTCCCAGATCACAGTTTACACTGGGTGCACATTTTATGTGTATAGTAGCAGACGTGTAAATGAGATTTTAATACCGACATCAGCAGTCGGGTGTCATTACGCATCATTGCTAGAGCAACGGAGTCTGGTAGACGACCAGTGTACTTTCATTTGGGCCATTAAACCACCAGTATATATTTATGTTCCAAACACGCCCATATCATAACCTGGCATTTCAGGACTAGGGAGCAGGAGAGCCTGTAAGTTACCCCGAGATGAGTCCGAGCCCCTCCAGCGACTGAGCAGATCAAGCTACCAACATACACTGCACATAGCAACCAATCAGAGACCAGCTTTCACTCACTATAGTGCTCGTGAAAAATGAAAGCCGCATAGTGATTGATTGAGGGCAACAAAGATTTTTTTTTTCTTTATAAAATTTCCTGAGTATGAGGTCTCATTCTGACGTCCATGTTGCACCCAGATATAAAGGGCTCATCCTGTATACAAAAGGCTATGTGGGGGCTCACGCTGCATACGGGAGGCTATGTGGGGCTTATATTATACATAGGGGTTCATACTGTATATAGGAGGCTATGTGGTGTCTTAGGCTACTTTCACACTTCCGTCGGTACGGGCCCGTAGCAATGCGTCGTGTGAAATAACTGCAAGACGTGGGCAGCAGATGCAGTTTTACAACGCATCCGCTGCCCATTCTGCAGTCCGGGGAGGCGGGGGCGCACATGCGCGGTCGAACATGGCGGACGAGACGCACAAAAAAAAGTTACATGGAACGTATTTTTGTGCCGACGGTCCACCAAAACACGACGCATCCGTCGCACGACGGATGCGACGTGTGGCAATCCGTCGCTAATGCAAGTCTTTGGAGAAAAACGCATCCTGCGGGCAACTTTGCAGGATGCGTTTTTTCTCCAAAACGACGCATTGCGACGTACGCCATAAGACGGAAGTGTGAAGGTAGCCTTACGGTATATAGAGGGCTGTGTGCAGGCAGAGTAATACAGTATATAGGGGTATGTCAGCATAGATAATTCTGTCCAACATTAAGATACAACATTAATATATATAAAATAGTTATAATTAATATGCTAATATTAATATTGAGCATAATTTCAGCCCATTAGTTGGCTCTTCACAACAGTCACGGTCTCATGTGGCCCTTTGTTAACATTAATTGCCCACGCATGGTCTGTTCGGATTGTCGCTGGGAGTATACCACAATGCGGTTAGACTTTTACAGTGTTTTGCAGCTTTAGAGTGGACAACCCCTTTAAGTGCTCTGATCATGCCCAGAGCACTTAATTCCCTCATGTGCATATACAATAAAAATGCTAACTTCTCAGGAATGCAACCACAGATTGAAGTGTAAAGCCAGCAACATCTTTAGATCTTCTAAGACCTGCCAATATATGAGGTTGGGAATATGGGTTTAACCTTACTGACAGATTCCCTTTAAACAAAGATTAATAAAAGCGCTCATCAGATTATCTATCCTCTTAGTACCGTATATTGCAGTCATCATATGATATAGCACTATGTACTTACAATTGCTCATTTTTCCTTTCTACCCAGCTAATTCTTCTCTTCTCTGCTCCATGTAGAAACAGGAAGTCACTTGCCCCTACATTTATCATTCCCCTCTTTAAAGGTACCGTCACATTAAGCGACGCTGCAGCGATAGCGACAGCGATGCCGATCGCTGCAGCGTCGCTGTTTGGTCGCTGGAGAGCTGTCACACAGACCGCTCTCCAGCGACCAACGATGCCGAGGTCCCCGGGTAACCAGGGTAAGCATCGGGTTGCTAAGCGCAGGGCCGCACTTAGTAACCCGATGTTTACCCTGGTTACCAGCGTAAAAGTTAAAAAAACAAACAGCACATACTCACCAGCGCGTCCCCCAGCCTCTGCTTCCTGACACTGACTGAGCTCCGGCCCTAACAGCACAGCGGTGACGTCACCGCTGTGCTTTCACTTTCACTTTAGGGCCGGCGCTCAGTCAGTGTCAGGAAGCAGAGGCTGGGGGACGCGCAGGTGAGCATGTACTGTTTGTTTTTTTAACTTTTACGCTTGTAACCAGGGTAAACATCGGGTTACTAAGCGCGGCCCTGCGCTTAGTAACCCGATGTTTACCCTGGTTACCAGTGTAAAATATCGCTGGTATCCTTGCTTTTGCTGTCAAACACGGCGATACACGGCGACCTAGCGACCAAATAAAGTGCAGACCTTCTAGCAGCGACCAGCAATTTCACAGCGGGATCCAGATCGCTGCTGCGTGTCAAATACAGCGATATCGCTATCCAGGTCGCTGCAACGTCACGGATCGCTGGCGATATCGCCTAGTGTGACGGTACCTTAACTCCTGACCCAGCTGCTCCCTCCTCCCCCTGCCAGGGACATTTGCAGTGATGACTCACGCAGGAAAAAAGAGACTCCCTCTTTCTACACAGAGCTTAGAAGGATTCAGCTAGTCAGTTATTAGTCACATGATGTCATAGACCTAATGGAAAACAGAAGAATTAGCTGGGTATAAAGGCAAAATGAGGAATTGTAAGTACACAGTGCTGTATAATATGATGAGTGCAATAGAATAGGATAACAATTTTGATGGGAGGAGGAGGAGTAGGAGCTTCTTTAAGGGCTTTATTATAGTCCCAGGCTGTACATGCCTCTGAATGTGCTCAGACATGGACATGTGAGACGAAGCAGTGATGGGGAAAACATTTGTTGTACTTCCTGACAGTAATGCCATTGAAGAACACAACAGTCTGACCTGTCGGCTTTATATGGCTGATAACAGAGAACAATAGATTGTGTTTAAAGATCAGGCCCAGAAAAGCATGAAGGTGTTTGCATGCTGGTAGCCTGTGAAGCCGCTGCCTGCATTGCTTGCTCAGATACAAGTGTCTGTGTGCACAGCAGTCATGGTAACAGGTCCCACTCTTTCACAAGTCCCCATGGCAGGCAGCTGCAGATATACGTGTGTGCAAAGTCAATGTACAGGAGCTGAAAAGTGGCTTTTATTACAGGCCTGGACTCTTCTCACAGCGGGAGACTAATGGCGGTTACGTGCTGCGCCCCCTCTCCACCACCTAAAACACAGCGAATAAACAAGAACCCATTTCATTGTTTTAGGGAGATTAGTCACTCACTAAAAGCACTGATCCCCTCTCAGAGATCGCGCAGACCCCTCATCCTGGGGGAAGCCAGATGCAGGATGGCAGATTAATGCTGCATCGCCATAAGCTTCTATAAAGCAGCGTCCATGAGCTTCCTACAAACCGCCATAGAAAATAGGGACACGTCTGCCAGTCCTACCCTGACAGACTTACAGATAAGACCCGGCAGTACGAGCGTCTCATACACCGGCCGTGCACGCTCTCACTCTGGTAAATCCGGCCTAAATCATAGAGCAAGCCTTTAATCAAGAGAATGCTGAACAACTGCTTTCATTAAGACCGAAAAGCCGGCATTACGTGTAAGAAATCCTCACTGCTGGCAAGGAGGCGGCTGGCGTTATCACCGGCCATCACCGTGGTATAAAAACACAGAAGCAGCACCGGACGACGACCAAAGCACAAGGCCAACAATTCAGTACTGACAAAGGAGACCAATATGGCCTACATTTATCACTAGCTCATGAAATGATGGCCCTTCACTAGGATCAACCTCTGGGACCCCCACTAATCCTGAGAATGAAGGGCCTCAGGGCTGGCTGAATGTGATGTAACACTACATCTGTGTCCCCTGTACAATGGCGCCCTGACTAGCCAGCATGGCCCCAATGCCAGCCATATACCACAATATCATGGGACTGGATGGGAAAGCCACTCTAAGGAGCTATCTGCTAGGTAGAGGTTCTCCTCAGAATAGGTGACTGGTGGGGGCCAACCACTGAGACCTCCACAAATCATATTTATCTCTATCTCAACGGCAGTGAGCACACTGCACCGCCGCTCAATTCATTCTCTATGGGCCCGCAGGAGCGCCGTACCCTGCTTTCTCCGGCAGCCCGACAGAAAATGAATGAAGTGACGATGGAGCATGTACGCTGCCGCCCTATTCTAATTGGGATAAATGTGCCGCATTTTGGGGATCCATGTGGTCACAGCAATCAAACCCCACTGGTTTATAGGTTATTGCCTGGCCTATTGATAGACGATAACTTCTACCTACTGGAATACCCCTTTAAGCAGCGCAAGCCTAGTATCCCAAATGACGACAGGAACATTTGCAACTTCTCTCTTTAAGGCTATGTGCACACATTCAGGATTTCTTGCAGAAATTTCCTGAGCAAAACCGGACATTTTCTGCAAGAAATAAGCATGTGTTTTTTTCGTGCGTTTTTGACATGGTTTTTTTCCGGAGCTTCCCAATGCATTAAATAGCGGGAAAAACGCAAAAAATCCGCAAAATTAATGAACATGCTGCGTTTACCGCGATTCGTTTTTTTTTCACGGAAAAAAAAAAGCATCATGTGCATAAAAATTGCGGAATGCATTCTAAATGATGGGATGCATAATGTATGCGTTTTTTATGCATTTTTATAGCGAAAAAAAAACGAAAAATCTGCAACGTGTGCACACAGCCTTAAGGCTGGTTTCACATCATATCGTCCGCAACCACAAACGCCTGCAAACGCATGATAGCGCAGCGTTTATCTGCACCAGCTTACGCATGACGGCAAAAAAATGCAGCATTTGCACGCGTTTTTGCATGCGTTTGCGCTTTTTATGCGCATGCGTTTGATATTTCCAGGAGGGCAAGTCTAAATCAGTTCTTGGACATGTGCAGTCCGAAGTACACAAGCGCATCGAATGCATGTGTTCCCATAGACAGTAATGAGGGTTTTTTAAGAACTCATCCGCATGCCTGCGCATATTTGACGGAAATTTGCCGCATGGTGCGTTAGCCGCGCCCCACCGCACACTGAAAAAAAGCATACGTAAGCAAGCGCGGGCGAACGCATGCACCTGCGTCTACAATATTAAAGATAGGAAATCAAGACGCATGCGGATGTATGCGTCAAACGCTGCGGACACAACTGCAAATGTGAAACCAGCCTTAGAAAAGAGGAAGTTATCCTCAAAGGTATATTTTGTTAATGGGGGTAATTCCACAAACAATTCATATCGCCTATCCTGAGGATGATGATCTGGGGCAGTATGACTTCTAGGACTCCAGTCATTCATAATAATAATAATAATTAATTTTATTTCTATAGTGCCGACATATTCTGCAGCACTTTACATTTTAGAGGGGCCTTGTACAGACAATAGACATAGCAGCATAGCAATAAACACATAGAACAACAGATACCAAGAGGAATAAGGGCCCTGCTTGCAAGCTTACAATCTATGAGGAAAAGGGGGGACACGAAAGGTGAGAATTGTGGTCCGGTGTGCTTGAGGTAAATGGAGCAGTGTTCGGCAAGCCAGACCACTGCTCCAATCACTATCAATGGGACTGACCGTCACACATGCCCAGTACACCCACAGAAGTGATTATACCAGTGACCACGCGTGCCCAATACACCCACAGTAGAGAATATACCAGTGGTCACGCGTACCCAATACACTCACAGTAGAGAATATACCAGTGGTCACGCGTGTCCAATACACCCACAGTAGAGTGGTCACGCTTGTCCAATACCCACAGTAGAGAATATACCAGTGGTCACGCGTGTCCAATACACCCACAGTAGAGAATATACCAGTGGTTACGTGTGTCCAATACACCCACAGTAGAGAATATATTGGCCAAAAGTATTCACACCCCTGCAATTCTGTCAGATAATACTCAGTTTCTTCCTGAAAATGATTGCAAACACAAATTCTTTGGTATTATCATCTTCATTTAATTTATCTTAAATGAAAAAACACAAAAGAGAATGAAGCAAAAAGCAAAATATTGATCATTTCACACAAAACTCCAAAAATGGGCCAGACAAAAGTATTGGCACCCTCAGCCTAGTACTTGGTTGCACAACCTTTAGCCAAAATAACTGCGACCAACCGCTTCCGGTAACCATCAATGAGTTTCTTACAATGCTCTGCTGGAATTTTAGACCATTCTTCTTTGGCCAAACTGCTCCAGGTCCCTGATATTTGAAGGGTGCCTTCTCCAAACTGCCATTTTTAGATCTCTCCACAGGTGTTCAATGGGATTCAGGTCTGGACTCATTGCTGGCCACCTTAGAAGTCTCCAGTGCTTTCTCTCAAACCATTTTCTAGTGCTTTTTGAAGTGTGTTTTGGGTCATTGTCCTGCTGGAAGACCCATGACCTCTGAGGGAGACCCAGCTTTCTCACACTGGGCCCTACATTATGCTGCAAAATTTGTTGGTAGTCTTCAGACTTCATAATGCCATGCACACGGTCAAGCAGTCCAGTGCCAGAGGCAGCAAAGCAACCCCAAAACATCAGGGAACCTCCGCCATGTTTGACAGTCGGGACCGTGTTCTTTTCTTTGAATGCCTCTTTTTTTCTCCTGTAAACTCTATGTTGATGCCTTTGCCCAAAAAGCTCTACTTTTGTCTCATCTGACCAGAGAACATTCTTCCAAAACGTTTTAGGCTTTTTCAGGTAAGTTTTGGCAAACTCCAGCCTGGCTTTTTTTATGTCTCGGGGTAAGAAGTGGGGTCTTCCTCGGTCTCCTACCATACAGTCACTTTTCATTCAGACGCCGACGGATAGTACAGGTTGACACTGTTGTACCCTCGGACTGCAGGGCAGCTTGAACTTGTTTGGATGTTAGTCGAGGTTCTTTATCTGACATCCGCACAATCTTGCGTTGAAATCTCTTGTCAATTTTTCTTTTCTGTCCACATCTAGGGAGGTTAGCCACAGTGCCATGGGCTTTAAACTTCTTGATGACACTGCGCACGGTAGACACAGGAACATTCAGGTCTTTGGAGATGGACTTGTAGCCTTGAGATTGCTCATGCTTCCTCACAATTTGGTTTCTCAAGTCCTCAGACAGTTCTTTGGTCTTCTTTCTTTTCTCCATGCTCAATGCGGTACACACAAGAACACAGGACAGAGGTTGAGTCAACTTTAATCCATGTCAACTGGCTGCAAGTGGGATTTACTTATTGCCAACACCTGTTAGGTGCCACAGGTAAGTTACAGGTGCTGTTAATTACACAAATTAGAGAAGCATCACATGATTTTTTGAACAGTGCAAATACTTTTGTCCACCCCCTTTTTATGTTTGGTGTGGAATTATATCCAATTTGGCTTTAGGACAATTCTTTTTGTGTTTTTTTCATTTAAGACAAATTAAATGAAGATAATACCAAAGAATTTGTGTTTGCAATCATTGTCAGGAAGAAACTGAGTATTATCTGACAGAATTGCAGGGGTGTCAATACTTTTGGCCACAACTGTACCAGTGGTCACGGGTGTCCAATACACCCACAGTAGTGAATGTAGTGACCACTAGTGATGAGCGAACGCGCTGGGATAAGGCGTTATCCTGCATACTCGGGTGCTAACCAAGTGTCTTTGGCGTGCTCGACAAATATGTTTGAGTCCCCGCGTCTGCATGTCTCGCGGCTGTTAGACAGCCATAACTCATGCAGGTATTGCTTGTTCGTTAGGCAATCCCCATGTGTTGCAGCTGTCTAACAGCCGGGAGACATGGAGACGCGGGGACTCAAACATATTTGTCGAGAACGCTGAAGACACCTGGTTAGCACCCGAGTATGCCGGATAACACCTTATCCCAGCACGTTTGCTCATCACTACTGGTTACACATGCCCACTAAAAACTCGATATAAATAAGCAAGGTGGGAATATATTGCCATCACGTGAACGAGGCCTTAGAGAAATTCACTGAGCAGAAACAGAAGAATGTAGACATAATCCAGTAACTTAGCAATGAATTCCACCTCGTGAGTCGTTATCCTGTCACGTACCTCCTGCGGCTGCAATCTGCTCCAGGAACCTGACAACTACTAGAAAGCACATATCACAGAAAAACAGCAGCATGCCCACAGCCAATGTCCCACCGAGCCGACAGACATGTGTGGCAGACCCCAGAAAGAAAAGGTTGTTGTGTCTGTACCTACAATCCAACACCAAATGTCACATATGCTTGTCAGACATCAGTACAAACACGGTCACCTCCACACGTAACCTCCCGAAACCTTTTCCAGGCCACAGGACAGAAATAGCAGCAGACATGTCACATAGCGCTGTAACACCAGGGGTTAAGCACGCACACAGGAAGTCCTGGGCCGCAAACAAAACCTTACAGAAGAGGAGCGGAAGAAGCTGTAGAACAAGGGTTTCTCTGCTGGGTCTGGCCAGGATGATACAAGTATGGTGGGTCCAGAGAGAACCCTGGAAATTACATCCCCTAAAGGGGCTGACCCACAAACAAAGTGAGGGCATTTTAATCACTAGATCTTGGAATAATAATAACTTCAACAGTTAGATGTGTTTAAATACAATGTTCCTGTGCTGAGATAATCTTATAAATGTGCCCCTGCTGTGTACTGCGTAATGGCCGTGTCTGACCGTGCAGGAGCATGGAACTGTCCAGGGGAGGAAACAAGAGTATACAGACAGGACAGCAGGGGATCACAGCTGACTGAGGTAAAATGTTTCTCCGCCTGTTTTTAAGCAACGTTTTACATCAAATAAAGAATCTGTATCCTTTCTTTTTGTTCCTCCCCTGCCCAGGAGCTGTGGAATGATCAGTCCATGTTCCTGTACGGTCAGACACGGCCATTACACAGCAGGGAAACATTTATAAGATTATCTCAGCACAGGAACATTTATTTAAGTGCATCCAATTGTAGAAATTATTATTATTCCAAGATCTAGTGATTAAAGTAAGCTTTGTTCGTGTGAAACTCCCTTTGAAAGAAGACCTGCCACCAGGTAAAAAGTGGCCAGTTTCTGCTCTTATTTAAATTCCTACAGCTCTCCTATTTGATTTTTTGTTCTTTTATTTAAAAAACACTATACCGTTCCAGATATATGGGTCTTTCTACTTAGGGTACCGTCACACATTGAAATTTTCATCGCTTCGACGGCACGATCCGTGACGTCGCAGCGATCGTATGAATATCGCTCCAGCGTCGTAGACTGCGGTCACACGTTGCAATCACGGCGCTGGAGCGATGCCGAAGTCCCCGGGTAACCAGGGTAAACATCGGGTAACTAAGCGCAGGGCCGCGCTTAGTAACCCGATGTTTACCCTGGTTACCAGCGTAAACGTAAAAAAACAAACAGTACATACTCACCCGTCGGTGTCCTTCAGGTCCCTTGCCGTCTGCTTCCTGCTCTGAGTGCAGCCGTACAGTGAGAGGCGCAGAGCGCAGCACCGCTGTGATCTGCTCTCACTTTCCGGCCGGCACTAGTCAGAGCAGGAAGCAGACGGCAAGGGACCTGAAGGACACCGACGGGTGAGCATGTACGGTTTGTTTTTTTACGTTTACGCTTGTAACCAGGGTAAACATCGGGTTACTAAGCGCGGCCCTGCGCTTAGTTACCCGATGTTTACCCTGGTTACAAGCGAAGACATCGCTGGATCGCTGTCACACACAACGATCCAGCGATGTCAGCGGGTGATCAAGCGACGAAAGAAAGTTCCATACGATCTGCTACGACGTACGATTCTCAGCAGGATCCCTGATCGCTGCTGCGTGTCAGACACTGCGATATCGTAACGATATCGCTAGAACGTCACGAATCGTAACGTCGTAGCGATGGAAATTTCAATGTGTGACGGTACCCTTAGTGCTACTTTTTATGGTCTTTACTGAGAGGATGTGTCTTACCAATTCAGTGAGCAACTCTTCCATGCCATAATTATAAAGGCCCATGGTCAGGCTCTAGATGGCAGATTAAAAAGGAAAAAGAGGAAATAAAATAACAGAAAAAACGGCCTACTTCATACCTGAACCAAGAGGTCATACAAGTCGTTAATATAATCAGGTAGTAAACATTATCAGTTTTGCTTATTTGGATCAGTGGTAATATGAAAAAGAAGAACACCTATAAAGGGAACGTCATCAGATTTTATCTAACGGTCACCACCATGCTCCAAAACCTCTAATCAGTTCTGCTGATTACGATGCCGGGCATAACTCACAAAATAACCTTTGAGCGTCTCCCGCACCATATGCCAAGCGGTGCAAAGAACATGTCTGAACCATCCCTGGCTCCGGTTATATCGTGCGCCGTACATAGACAAGCATGGAAGCAAAGATAATTTGTGGTCTACCGGCTGCAGGGCTGTTAAATCGATGGAAAGTAGTGATGAGCGAACGTGCTTGGATAAGGTGCTATCAGAGCAGGCTAACCAACAGACAATCTCGGCTTGTGTACAGCCATGAGACATGCAGCCTCGGGGACTCGGACATAGTATTCGAGCACGCTGAAGACACTCATTAGCACCCGAGCATGCTGAGATAACACCTTATCTGAGCACATTCACTCATCACTAGTAGAAAGTAACTTGTTCAGGAGACAATAAAGGAGAACACTTCGATATGCAATACGTATGGTTACCAAGTAAAACACTGCCAATGTCATGTGTCTTTACCATCGACATACTACTCAAGAAAATGCACGTAAAACACACTGCCATCTTCACCAAAAATTCACTTGAACCCTGAAGTATTGCTTTTACGATGCAATTAGTGGTGCTTGAGGCCATCATAGTGCCCCTACCTGTGGGTAAGAAGAGGTCAGCCCATCCGCAATAAGACCCCATGTATGGAGTCCAGGGGGCACATGCCTGAGGAGAAACAAAATGCTCCACCAAGACGAACACTGGATAAATGGCCTGAAGTGCTCATTCCCATTTCACAGTAACTGCTGCCATAATATTTCACATTTGGCAAAGCCAAAATGTCACGATGACTGAATGCAAATAGGAAGCCAGTCATCCGTGAGGCCGGGCCTGGTCTCTGCTGTCAGTCTGCACTAAGTATTAGTCAAAAAACATGTGAATGCTCCATGTACAATCCTAGTAATAAAGTCACACGGCTTGTAACGAAGCGCGGCCTTAGAAGAGCGCCGATTCTGTGCTCGCAGCCTCCGGGAGCGCACTAATTATAATCACTGGTGGGAGCGGAGCTGGAATGAAGGGAAAAGGCTCCGGCGATTAGTGGAAAGGTTCTTCATCCGTAATCTTATATTCTGACAACTATGTGACCTGTAGTGCTTCTGTATAACGTTTCAATCAGTCCTTTACTGTGGGTCTTTCAATGAGGGCATGTTCACACAATTGGCTGAAAAATTCTCCTCCAAAAGCTGAATAAGGCTATGTGCACACGTCAGGATTTTAAGTGGAAATTTCATGAGCAAAACCGGAGATTTTCCGCATAAAATCCGCATGCGTTTTTGTCGCGTTTTTTGCGTGGATTTTTCTTTTTTTTTTTCCGGAGCTTCCCAATTCAATAACCGTGAGAAATCCGCAAAATTAATGAACATGCTGCGTATTTTTCCGCATGCGTTTTTTTGCGGAAAAATCCGCAACATGTGCACAAAAGTTGCGGAATTCATTGGAAATGATGGGATGCATAATGTATGCGTTTTTGCAGCGGAATACCACCGAAAAAACGCGCAAAAAACACGAAAAATCCGCGAATAATCCGGAACGTGTGCACATAGCCTAAAAACCCCTTTTTTGGGAGCACTTTGGCACGTTTTTCTACTTGAGATGATTCAGTAGTCAAATTTTGGGCGTTTTCAAGCAGAGTAGTCTTAAGTACACACGTCACTTTGTTTTACAAGCAGCTATTGTGTTCATATACCATCATACTATAGCCCTGCCTAAAGAAGCATCTCCAAAGATCTGCAGTCCGGGATATAATTACAGCTAAAGGGTAATTTGTACCACTGAAATTATTTCCCAAAGTATCGAAAATATAAGAGGAACAAAAGGTGACTGAAAATCTACTATTTTGGGTATACAGCTCTTCTGCACACCTATATGTCACCAAGGTAACAATCATGGAAGAGACAAATGCAGGAAAGGCTAAAAAGTGTAAATAGGGCCTTATCTGGGATAAACAGTAATAAAAGAACAAAGCACAGTGGCCGTGGAACTAGAAGAATACAAGCAATATGGAAATCACGAAAAATCGTGTCTTACATTTGGTTGAATGTTTATTCTTTATTGTTTATTTTACTTTCAACCAAATGTAATGAGTCTTTTTCTTGATTTCCATATTGTTTGTATTTTCACAATTTTATTATTCTACTTACAACTGGCAATGGTTACATGTTACTGAGTGGTCATAGGATCCTTTCTGACCCCGCTTTACACGCATTTATTTGAATGCCTTGTCTATTCATTTTTGCTGATGCCGATTGTGACTTTATCCTGGTTTGTCCTGATGAATCAGTTGTAAAACTTTGAAACGTACTGACGAGTAAACAGATACAGGCCATGTTCACACGTTGCATTTGTGCGGGGGGTTTTTATGCCAGTTTCTACTGCTTTTCACACTACCAGCAAAATCTTTGAGATTTCAGAAATCTCATGCAAACAAACGTTTTTGCAAAATGCAGCTTGTCACTTTCAGCGTGCAAAAAACGCAGCAAAAACTAAGAAAAACCTGTTCTTTGTAAAAAAAAAAAAAAAAAAAAAAAGGCAGCAAAAACATAACGTGTGAATATAGCCTGCAGTACTTTGCTCTGCCCTCAACAGGGCAGATAAAGTACGCCTGCGCAGGAGCCATGACAGGAAGAAAGAGGACGTCATCGTATGAAGATGGGAGGCGCTGGACCCGGAGCCCGCAACGCCCATCGGACCGGAACAGAACCGGGACCGCAGCTGGGTGAGTATAATATAACCTGTTTTTCTTATCTTTCAGGATACATCGGGGGCTTATCTACAGCATTACTTAATGCTGAAGGCGGTGGCCGCAGCTTATAGGCGGGGTGACAGATTCCCTTTAAGGCTGCGTTCACACATGCTCATGTCCTAAAATCGCAGCAGCCTCAACCACTAAAGGTACCTTCACACGAAACGACATTATAACGATATCGCTAGCAATCCGTGACGTTGCAGCGTCCTCGCTAGCGATATCGTTTCGTTTGACACGCAGCAGCGATCAGGATCCTGCTGTGATGTCGCTGGTCGCTGAATAAAGTCCAGAACTTTATTTGGTCGTCCGATCGCTGTGTATCGTTGTGTTTGAAAGCAAAAGCAACGATACCAGCGATATTTTACACTGGTAACCAGGGTAAACATCGGGTTACTAAGCGCAGGGCCGCGCTTAGTTACCCGATGTTTACCCTGGTTACTAGCGTAAAATGTAAAAAAAACAAACAGCACATACTCACATTGCGTCCCCTGCAGTCTGCTTCCTCCTCTGACTCAGCGCCGCAAAGTGAAAGTGAAAGCAGCACAGCGGTGACGTCACCGCTCTGCTCTCACTGTACGGCGCTCAGTCAGTCAGGAAGTGGACGCAGGGGGACGTGAATGTAAGTATGTGCTGTTTGTTTTTTTTAGATTTTACGCTGGTAACCAGGGTAAACATCGGGTTACTAAGCGCGGCCCTGCGCTTAGTTACCCGATGTTTACCCTGGTTACCAGGGGACCTCGGCATAGTTGATCGCTGGAGAGCGGTCTGTGTGACAGCTCTCCAGCGACCAAACAGCGACGCTGCAGCGATCGACATCGTTGTCGCTATCGCTGCAGCGTCGCTTCGTGTGAAGGTACCTTAACTCCTCATTGAAGGATCACTTAATATTGCAGGGAAACAGATGTTTTGTTCCCAAATCTGCTCAATAGATGTTATGAGTAGTGATGAGCGCGTGTACTCATTGCTCAGGTGGTCTCCGAGTATGTGTTAGTGTTCGGAGATTTAGTTTTCATCACCTCAGCTGAATGATTTACAGCTACTACCCAGGCTGAGTACATGTGGGGGTTGCCCGGTACTAGGGAATCCCCACATGTGCTCAGCTTGTCTAGTAGCCGCAAATCATGCTGCTGAGGCAATGAAAACTTAATCTCCGAGTAGTTACAAATACTCGGGAGACCACCCGAGCAAGTCCGAAAAAACCCGAGCAACGAGTACACTCGCTCATCACTAGTTATGAGTCCACACGATTTTACAGGTGAAACCGCTTTTCTGCAAAATTAAGTGATGTTATGTGTGAACACAACCCAATACTGCAGTCACACTCTCTTACCTTAATGCCAATATCAAGTTACCACGGGACATGCGAGAGTAAGGGTACCGTCACACAGTGCCATTTTCATCGCTACGACGGCACGATTCGTGACGTTCCAGCGATGCATTTACGATATCGTTGTGTCTGACACGCAGCAGCGATCCGGATCCCCGCTGAGAATCGTACGTCGTAGCAGATCGTTTGAAACTTTCTTTCGTCGTCTAGTGTCCCGCTGTGGCGGCATGATTGCATTGTGTGACACAGGTTGTATACGATGTGCGCACAGTAACCAACGGCTTCTACATCGCAAATACGTCATGAAATTATCGCTCCAGCGCAGTGTATTGCAACGTGTGACCGCAGTCTACGACGCTGGAGCGATAATTATACGACGCTGCAATGTCACGAATCGTGCCGTCGTAGCGATGAAAATGGCACTGTGTGACGGTACCCTAAGGCTCTATGCTCCCTGTTACTCAACCATATGCTTAAAGGGTTATTCCTAAAATAACACGTTCTCCCCCTTACACAGGATTGGAGATAACATGCTCCTAATCAGTAGCAGTTCGCCCTCTGGGACCCTCCCAATTGTGATACTAGGAACCTAAAAATTGGCTCTTCAGTGCCAGGTCCTGAATGGAGTAAAGGCGCACATGCTGGAGCTCCACTGTCACGCACAGTGTAGAAAAGACTAAGTGCAAAATGAAGGGATGAGGGGAAGGGAGCACAAGACTATGGAAGGGGAGAGTGGAGACCCCTAGGCAGATCTAAAGTCACCCTGTCTGCCCTAAACGTCCCTATATAGGTTCTGCACCTAATCCCGCTTGACCCTGGTGATAAGCCCTACTTAGGCAATGACAAGGTGAAACTAGTCGATCCTCACTACCACTAAAGACAGCTGGGATAAATGAACAAGGGGAACACTTATCTTGAGTAAACTCAGATGTAGCACAGACGTACTCCAGCAAAACCAAAGAGGAAGATAGCCAACCTCTATAGCTCCAACCTTCAACAGGGGAAAATGGAAATATCACAGACGATTCCCAGCAGCAGGCTAGGAGTCTATAAACACCCAGGTCCAGGTGTGTCAATTAGAGCTGGAGAATGGTTGCCACCGGGTCAAAGAGTCAGAAGGGTTAAAGAAGTTGTCTGCAAGGCCAAACGCAGAGACCTTTCGCAGATAGATGCAGTGCGACCGTCTGCAGCCTGACACACCTGTGACATCTACTCCATTCACTATCAATGGGAGCGTTGGAAATAGCCAAGTACTACGCTCTGCTTTCTCAGTCAGTCCCATAAACAATGAATCCAAGAAGGGAAAAAATAAATAAATAAGATCATATACCATGTGGCAAGTAAATAACATAGGGTACTTAATTAATACTATTTTGATCATCTACTATATAATTGTCTAAGGGTCACTTCCGTCTGTCTGTCTTTCTGTCTGTCATGGATATTCATTGGTCGCGGCCTCTGTCTGTCATGGAATCCAAGTCGCTGATTGGTCGTTGCAAAACGCCCACGACCAATCAGCGACGGGCACAGTCCGGCGGCAAAATGGCCGTTCTTTCCTCCTCGCAGTCAGTGCCCGCTCCATACTCCCCTCCAGTCAGCCCTCACACAGGGTTAATGCCAGCGTTACCATAACGCGGTGTAACGCATTCCGGTTACGCAGCTATTAACCCTGTGTGACCAAATCTTTACTATTGATGCTGCGTATGCAGCATCAATAGTAAAAAGATCTAATGTTACAAATAAGAATTAAAAAAAAAAGTTATTCTCACCTTCCGTCGCGGCTGTCCTCGGCAGTGCAAGCGGCAGGTTCCGGTGCCACGTAGTATTTGTCTGCTATATACTACATGGCTCCTATATACTACGTGGCCTGTGCTATATACTATGTGGCTGCTATATACATACATACATACATATTCTAGAATACCTGATGCGTTAGAATCGAGCCACCATCTAGTAAAAGCATAAAAGCCATCCTACCATGACAGGGTGACCCACTGGGATGGCCCTAACCTGTCTCTAGTATACTTATGTTGTTTGACACAAGATAAGGTTTTAAGACTAGAGACAGGTTAGGACCATCCCGATGGGTCACCTTGTCAAGGTAGGATGGCTTTTATGACTTTCTTATAAAAATAGCGTTAACTAAGTATTCTACGTTATTTACATGTACTATTAGTATTTACTTGCTGTAGGGTATATGCTCGTTTATTTGTAGGGTTTGTTTGTGAAATGGCCACAACAACTTCTTACACTCTGCATGTATACCAACTTATAGTCTAGCTCAGTATTTTAGTTTTTGCCATAGACAACGAATGAAGCAGAGGTCGGGCATTTGCACCTTTGCTCTGTCAGGATGGGGCTGCAGATGCCCGTACGGGGAGGGGTCCCAAAGACCCAATCTCAGGATCGCTGAGGCTTCTCAATGGTCAGACCCCCAGTGATCAACCCTATCTCCAATATTATGTATTGCTTTTTGGGAATAACCCTGCCAGATAAATTAGAAATGTTGCCGGCTGATACATTACATGTACCCTTCACCTAAAGGAGGCCAGTAGAGTGTTGTTAGGCCGATGCCATGCTGATAGATGTCAGTATACCTTTTTTCTGAGATTTAAAAAAAAACTATAGAAAGGGGGTAATCACAAAGTAGAATACTGTTTAGGATACATTTTTTCACAAGATTAATACATCATGAGCGTACACCTTGAACGCGGTGTATACACAGCCTGTAACTGCAGGATCTGCCTGGAGGTGCCCAGCAGACATTACACTGGAGATCTTCATGAAACTGCCAAGATCATTCACTTTTTAAAACTTCAATAGTTTGTAGCAGTAAAAAAAAAAAAAATAATGCAATTTCCCAGTAATCCTGCACTTTCCCTCCAGGAATCGTCAGCTTATATCGTTAGCATTACATACACACAGGCTATATGATATCTGCACGGTGTGACAGCCTGTGTGTACAGGAGACAGAATCCAGGCATTGGGATATGGCAGCCTGTACTCCGCTCCTGACTCCTGCAGAGAAGCTTCTGAGGCTGCGTAATTCCTCGCAGGCCTGCATGGTTTTATTCCATTCAATCTCACATCTAATAAACTCTGATGAGAACGTATTTAGGAATAGTCTTCACAATTGGAGGGAGGGAGGGAGGGAGGGGGGGTGAGTGCCCTTATTGAATATTCTCTTTTTTAACTTGAATATCTACAAATATCTGGGAATTTGTCTGCAGTGCTGGATTCCGGATCTTCACAGCATTTGTCACAGTTTGTGATTATATTGATCGCTATCCTCCGGTTGTCAGCGAGGCTTCAACGCAAGTGTTAAATGTCAGCGTGACTTATATCTCGCTACCTTCTTATGTACCGACTGTGCTCTGCCAGAGTACAGATGTCACTGAGCGCAGCTCCGCAGGAAGCCGCAGACTTCTACTATACAAATATTTCAGGGTTGCTCTCTGTGTGGCATCTATGGAGAAGACGCCAGTAGTTGCCATTTTTTGCAAGTTTATCGTACTTATGAACTGAACATACAGGTTTATCCAGTCTTAGTAAATCAGATAGTTGCTTAAATAACAATACCTAAAAAATAAATACAATATTAATTTCAGGGGGACCCAATGATAAAATACGCAATCCTTTATTCTGTCCCTCTGAATTGCCGTGCAGATCTATCAGACAACGGCATATTTCAGTCTCTGGTGGAAAAGCTCTTCTGTCTGACTGGTGTATAGGACACAGGGCTCACATAACAGAGCACATAGAAAGCTTCAGCCTCCGAGACCACCAGACCACTGTGTAAGAGGGGCTCATGACGGCAGCGCTATGGCCGGATTATGTCCATGAAGACTTGTGCTCACAGATCGGCTGCTACAGACCACCACGCCTGCAAGCTTCGGTGTTGGAGATCTGCACTTGAGCACTTAGTGGTATCCAACTTCTGACAGATGACAGAAAAATTAAGTATCAGTAGTTGTAAGGTATAGTCCCACACCTGGCTCCATGCAAAATTCATGGGGGACTGCGAAAATAAAAGGACACCCTGTTCTTTATCTTTGTTGCAAATGTCAGAAGTTGTGATCCGTGAGGGTCCGAATGCTAAAAAAAGAAAAAAAAAAAAAAAAGTTGTGCTGCCAAATCCATTCAGGTCAACTTTTCTAAAATGAAGATTATGGGCAAAGTAAGACCAGTACCTTATATTTAGGAGGCCAAGAAAAAGTGAATGGGAGCAAACATGGGGTCTGAAGCAGCACGAGGCTGAAGCACATTCTTCAGTAGTAGTACGACCTACTGCACTTAAAGGGAATCTGCATCAAGTTTTTGCCACGTAATCTGACAGCAGTATAATATAGAGACAGAGACCCTGATCCCAGCGATGTATCACTTACTGGGCTGCTTAGTGTACTTTTGATCATTTCCTGCTGATAAAACAGTGACTATCGCTACAAGACTAGCAAACCTGCTGCTTGTAGTCATCCATACTCATGAGCTCTGTATAACTGCCTCCACCACTGATTGTACAGAACCCAGCATTCATAGCACTGCTAGATCTGCAGCAGAGAAAACACTGATCTTATGAAAATGACAGCAAGCAGCCCAGTAAGTGATACAGCATTAGAATCAGGGTCTCTCCCCCAACATTACGATGCTCTTAATAGCAAAAGCCTGGTGAAAGATTTAATTGAATTGAATGAGGCTAAGATGCAATGCCAGATACAGGCAAGGGTGGCGCTGTTCCGATTAACAACAAAAAAAGACAAAACTATTACGCAAACATTGATCAATGACATGCTTCATTTTTAGTGTAATATAGACCACAATGGCTGGCCAGGGAGTTATGGGCAATGAGTTTGTGTAGGACAGTGCAGTTTAGGAAGCTGCCATGTCAGGAGTAAGTTATACAGTGACCCTTTAAAGAACAATTCAATAGAAGTTGACTTTAAATGACAAGACGTGATTTTGTTGATGTTTTATTCCCTCCATTTATTATGTATCCAAAACCCTCTATTATTAACAGACATAATAAAAAGGGAGCAGGCGGCCATGTATCTCAAAGTCGCAGGATCAAAAGAAAAATACCAGATTCAGACAATGACTGCATTAGATCAGGAACTGTTTTTTTTTTTTGGGGGGGGGGTTACATATTTTAGGCAAGTTGTAGCCCTCGAAGTCCGGCCGAATGTTGCTGAAGTGCCAGGGAGCGCGCACAATGGCGTTAGGGCACCGATTAGGCGACATTCACACATTCAGTATTTGATCAGTATTTTACCTCAGTATTTATAAGCTAAAACCAAGAGTGGGACAATCAGAGGAAAAGTATAATAGAAACATGTCACCACTTCTGTATTATCACCCACTCCTGGCTTTGGCTTACAAATACTGAGGTAAAAAACTCACTAAATACTCACCGTGTGAGCATGGGCTTATTGTCACATGCATTCAGTGCTGAAGCAGCAAAATAAAGGACAGATTTTGAGGCTGGCATGGACATGCTCGGGCCTGGAGGACATGTGCTGCCCTGTCCTGCAGTCTTTTTGTTGTGTGCCTCATTACAACACTCAATAATTACTCCTCAATCAAGCTTGTAATCCGGGGAGCGGCAGCAAGGGCCAGTTCAGATGGGCACATAAGCGGGAACCCGAATATGCAACTCTACATGAAGATCAGTTCCCTTGAAAAAGTTATTTCCACGATCAGGATGCAGCAGCGTTTATAGACACTTCCCCAAAACGCAGCTATATCCTGATCGTGGGCACACAGCCTAAGGGGTTTTTCCATTTGCATAACAGGATCCAATTCTGTTTTTCTATGCTAAAAACAGGGGATGACACAAGCAGAAGTATAGAGCGACACATGACAACATCGAATCCAATGCAAAAACAGAGAAAAAGGGATAGCCCTGGTAAAATGATACACGATTGTTAAAGGGTGAGTCAGAGCAGTCTCACGCTATCACTTACAGTCGCAGATGTCCACTTTAAAGGAGCACTCCAAGCTACTTTTTTTTTTTCTTATTGCCCCATCCATTAGCCATTATTATTATTAAAGTGTGTACACTATAATACTTACACACTGCCGTCTTCTACAGTTTCCAGCGGTGCCCGGGTCCACTACTGCATCATGTAACTGTGGCTGTGACCAGACGGCTCACGCAGCATCTTCAGTGTGAAATCTAAATCACTTTTTCAATATAGGTCTAGAAGACTCCTTACAAGGCTCTCATAGGCTTACATTAAGAATTAAGGCAGGGTGTGAACAGCCAAGAAAAAGCTGTGGTCAAAAAATGCAGGACCAGAGCAGTGCTGGAAACGGCGGCAGAGAGTGATGGGTATGTATTTTTTATGCACACACATCGCTAACAGAAGGGGCACTAGGAAGGCTTGTTCATTGCTCATCTAAGCAGGATAGTGATCATTGAATTATCCACAACTAATAGTCCTCTAAACAGGTGATGAGCTGTAACATGATATTCTATGTACACACACACCGGTACTGACAAACATTCTCTGCTCATAGAATTCAGGTTCACCCATCTAAACAAGCCATTATGTCATGTAATGGCCATGGAGGGCTGGTTTAAATGGCCACTAATGTAGCTGTCACAGTGGACAGCGCTTCCTGTTGTGTAGAGTGCACATTTCAGCCGTCATCTTATCACCAGTGACAGTATGTGATGCAGCTTCTCACCCTACATGTCACAGCACACTCCCCCCTCCTTAAAAGTGGCCGATGTGCTACAGTCAATCAGCAGATTTCTATCTGGGAGGTACATTACACTATCATTGGAGATTTCCTAAGAACGCCTATTTTTTACTAATGGTGCAGTGCAAACAGGCTGATGATCAGTTGACGAACGATGTTTTCGTTCTGTCAGGGGAAAGGGTTTTTAGCTCTCATACAAATCATCCTTCTCGGCAGCACATCGTCCTGTGGAAATAGGACCTGTGCTGCTGAGAACAGCGAGTCTGTGCGCAGAAGGATCTACTGATGGCTCTGCGCGTCTCATGGGCGACTACTTCTCTAAACGGGCTATTAGGCAACCGATCTTGTTGGGTAAGCGAGTACTACATTTTTCTTGCACTTGCCTATTATAAAGCAACAGGTCCGGCTAGGTGGTTGAAAAAAAAAAAAAAAAAAAAAAAAGGAAATCAGATATAAATAAAATAAATGTGTAGGATGATACAATAACATCTGTTCCATTGGAAAAAAAATAAGATGACAACCACTAAAAGAAAAAAAATGCTGCTAATTTCAATACAAGCAAAAATAAAAATAAAAAAATTGTGCAAATATACACAAAAAAAGTTTTTTAGTCTTTGAGATTAAGTTGATGCACTATGTGACAGGTGTGTACGGAGGTGAGCGTACAGTGTGCCGGTTACTGTCACGGAGGCGTTAACACCGCATCCATTCTGATACATGGGGAAATGGAGTTTACAATGTCTGTAATCTCCACAAGTGTACACACAGCAGAGCGTAAATGCGGGAAAAGAGACACAAACCCCCATCAGGCACATCCCTAACATCATGTCATACGCAAAGAGATTTGCTGCGGATTTTCGAGGTGGATTACGGTGGATTACCCACTGGGAATCTGCACAGACGAAAAATAAACAAGAATAAAAATTTACAGATGTTTAAAACTTAAAAAAGTTTTCCAAATTTGGATAACCCCTTCCCCAGCAGCAGTTTTTTTTGTTTGTTTGTTTGTTTTTAGAAAAAAAAGGGCATTAATCACCCTCACCGGGTCCAGTGCAGAGTCTGCACCGCTGAACCCAGTGTCTGTTATTGTCTACTGCCGGTAACAGTTCTGCAGCTTGTACCGTTAACTCAGGCAGAGCTGCCGACGTCAGTCACCGGTCGCAGACGTCAGTCACCGGCCGCAGAGCCGCCGACAAGGCGTGAACCCTACAGACAATAGCAGGCACTGGAGACTCAGTGCTGGACCTGGGGAAAAACCTTTTAAGCTGACAATTTCCTTGAGATGGGGTTGTTCTGGAGCAGCCGAAAACAGCCACCACATGGGGGTGTTCTGGCTCTATAGACAGGTAACTTCCGGCACTACAAAACCTGCCATCATCTAATTAGTGGGTGTCTGACAACTGCAGCCCCACCAATCGTTGACCCATCAGTAATAAGTTTTGGACGAGCCCTTTAAGGCTGCTTTCACACTAGCGTCGGTACGGGGCCGTCGCGCTGCGTCGGCCCGACGCATGCTGTGAAAAAAAAATGCCCGACGTAGGCAGCGGAAGCAGTCTTACGACGCTTCCGCTGCCCCATTGTAGGGTCCGGGGAGGAGGGGGCGGAGTTTCGGCCGCGCATGCGCGGTCGAAAATGGCAGACTCGACGCACAAAAAAAGTTACATGTAACTTTTTTTGTGGAGGCGGTCCGCCAAAACACAACACGTGTGGCACTGCGTCGAAATGCGTCACTAATAAAAGTCTATGGAGAAAAAACGCATCCTGCGGGCAACTTTGCAGGATGCGTTTTTCTCCACAATGACGCATTGCGACGTGCAGTGCACGACGCTTGTGTGAAAGTAGCCTAAGATGCGCTACATTCATCGCAGTTGCTGATTGCGGATGATATCTTGTGTATCCTTAAATTGTCTAATCTAAACATACACCACCTATTAGTAGGTTCACTTTTAAAATCATCTTGAAAAGCAGGAACATTTTGAACAATGGAGCAGATCAATGTCAAATGTGGTGATTTTACATTTAAACACACAATTCATAGAAGTATCATAGAAGTGGGGCACAAAGTGTCCAAACCCGTCACACACTTAGGGTATGTGCACACGTCAGGATTTCTTGCAGAAATTTTCCTGACAAAATCCGGACATTTCTGCCAGAAATCTGTATGCGGTTTTTTGCGTGGTTTTTTTTGTGGATTTTATGCGTTTTTTTCCTGACACTCCAATTTCATGGGAAATCTGCAAAAAAAAACCGCAAAAATAATGAACATGTTGCTTCTTTTTCCGGAATGCGTTTTTTTTGCGGAAAAAAACGCAACATTTGCACAAAAAATGCGGAATGCATTCTAAATGATCGGATGCATAATGTATGCGTTTTTTATGCGGTATTATAGAGTTTTTATTGGGGAAATCTGCAAAAAAAAATGCAAAAATTCCTGAAGAAATCCTGACGTGTGTGCACATACCCTAAAAGTAAGCCAGAATTCTGCTCAGTAAATCAGACTCAGGATATATTGCATACAGCGCAGCAACATGACTGCAATGTCTGCCGAGGGTGGTAAAAGATTCTCCCAAAATATAAATGACAGCGGTTGTCCACTCAAAGCATTGATGACCTATTAACTGGAGAAGTCATCGATGTATCACATTGGAGGCAGCCCGATACCCTGCGGCCCGATAGATCACCCATTACAAGCAGGGCCGGACTGGCCATCGGGCAGTTCTGGCAAATGCCAGAAGGGCCGGTGGCTATAGTGGGCCGCTCGAGTGTGCCGCTGTCGCTGCACTCCCCCCGCTGTCAGAGCACTCCCAGCCCCGCATTCAACTATACCGGCGTCATAGACGCCGGTACAGTTGAATGCAATGATGGAGGAGAGAGCGTCTGCTGATGATCCCTCTCCCATCATTCCCCGCTCTGCCTGCCGCTGACACTGCGGGTGCGCGATGACGTCATATCATCGCGCACCTGCTGTGTGACCGGGCAGACTGCAGCTGCTGAGTCTGGAGCCAGGAGCAGCGCGGGGCACGAGGAGAGGTGAGTAGAGTGTTTTTTGTTTTTTATTATTATTATATATCAATGAGTGATAACTGGATTGTGGGGCTATTGGGGCTGTGCTGCATTACATTCTATGGGGGCTGTGCTGCACTACATTCTATGGGGGCTGTGCTGCACTACATTCTATGGGGGCTGTGCTGCACTACATTCTATGGGGGCTGTGCTGCACTACATTCTATGGGGGCTGTGCTGCACTACATTCTATGGGGGCTGTGCTGCACTACATTCTATGGGGGCTGTGCTGCACTACATTCTATGGGGGCTGTGCTGCACTACATTCTATGGGGGCTGTGCTGCACTACATTCTATGGGGGCTGTGCTGCACTACATTCTATGGGGGCTGTGCTGCACTACATTCTATGGGGGCTGTGCTGCATTACATTCTATGGGGGCTGTGCTGCATTACATTCTATGGGGGCTGTGCTGCATTACATTCTATGGGGGCTGTGCTGCATTACATTCTATGGGGGCTGTGCTGCATTACATTCTATGGGGGCTGTGCTGCATTACATTCTATGGGGGCTGTGCTGCATTACATTCTATGGGGGCTGTGCTGCATTACATTCTATGGGGGCTGTGCTGCATTACATTCTATGGGGGCTGGCTGCATTACATTCTATGGGGGCTGTGCTGCATTACATTCTATGGGGACTGAGTTGTAATGCTGGATACAGCTGTAATTATATGTTATATAGTCGTGTTACACTCCCCTCACTTCTTGTAACCTACAAGTGTACAAAGATGTTATACAGTCACCATGTGACAAGTGGGCCTGTGTAAGTTCAAATGCCATGGCTGAATTTTAGTCCCAGTCCGGCCCTGATTACAAGCACCGGCAGAGGACGGATACAAACACATGGAACAAACTGCACAACTCCATTCTGTGTAGTGGCTGCTGCCGAGTGCTGCAGAACGCGCAGATATTGGTGATCTGATATCTAAATCAATATATTCTGACTGTTCCACCCAGTGGAAGTAAATAAGGATTGTAACAATATGGAAAACGTCCGTGGAATTTAAGGCCATGTTGTGAATATTTACATTTGTAGGCTACCCAATGTGTCAGATTTCCACTTTTTATACATGCGGCCCCCCAAACATCTGGACACAATCGCTTGTCTGTATGTGGCTGCTCAGACACATAGATAAATGGCGCTCAGCTCGGGGGCGAGGACACGTGTTGCACTATGTGGCCATCTCTTGGGCAACTATACAATCGGGGGAACAGGATCCCTTAATCCCAGTTTGAAACTCAGGAAAGGAGTGTACATGAGTTAAAAGGAATCCGTCAGCAGGTTTTACTATGTAATTTGTGAGCAGTCTGGTGTAGGGACAGAGAACTGGATTTAAGCCACATACAGTGCCTTGCGAAAGTATTCGGCTCCCTGGAACTATTCAACCTTTTCCCGCATATCATGCTTCACACATAAAGATACCAAATGTAAATTTTTGTTGAAGAATCAACAACAAGTGGAACACAATTATGAAGTTGAGCGAAATGTATTGGTTATTTTAAATTTTTGTGGAAAGTCAAAAACTGAAAAGTGGGGCGTGCAATATTATTCGGCCCCTTTACTTTCAGTGCAGCCAACTAAGGCCGGTTTCACACGTCAGTGGCTCCGGTACGTGAGGTGACAGTTTCCTCCCGTACCGGAGACACTGACACACGTAGACCCATAAAAATCAATGCATCTGTTCAGATGTCATTGATTTTGTGCGGACCGTGTGCGGACCGTGTCTCCGTGTGCCAAACACGGAGACATGTCAGTGTTCGTGGGAGCGCACGGATTACACGGACCCAATAGAGTCAATGGGTCCGTGTAAAACACGCACCTCACACGGACATTCTCCGTCTGGGGTCCGTGTGGCGTGCCGGAGACAGCGCTACAGTAAGCGCTGTCCCCCCCACATGGTGCTGAAGCCGCCATTCATATGTTCCCTGTAGCACCGTTTGCTACAGAGAAAATATGAATGATAGTGTTTAAACTAAAGATCCATGTGTCCGCCGCCCCCCCACCCCCTGTGCGCCCCCCCCGCTGGTCAGAAAATACTTATCCGGGTCCCCCGTCGGCTGTCGCTCCTTCCTGGTCTGGCCGCGCCTCCTACTGTATGCGGCCGATTACACTCATGAATATGTGGCTCCACCTCCAATAGGGGCGGAGCCGCCTATTCATGAGTGTAAATGAGCGGCCCCACGTGACCGCATACAGTAAGCCGCGGCCAGACCAGGAAGGAGCGACTGCCGACGGGGGATCCGGGTGAGTATTTTCTGACCAGCGGGGGGGGCGCACAGGGGGTGGGGGGGCGGCGGACACATGGATCTTTATTTTAAACACTATTCTTCATATTTTCCCTGCAGCAAACGTTGCTGCAGGGATGATATGAATCGCAGCTTCAGCACCATGCAGAGTGGGTACCACACGCTCCGTGTGGTACCCACTCGCCATACGGGCGGCACACGTGTGCCGCAGGTATGGCCTCCGTGAGTTCCCAGGCACACGGACACGGATAACTCCGGTACCGATTTATTCCGGTACCGGAATTATCTGGACGTGTGGGACAGCCCTTACTCCAGAAGTTCATTGTGGATCTCTGAATGATCCAATGTTGTCCTAAATGCCTAATGATGATAAATATAATCCACCTGTGTGTAATCAAGTCTCCGTATAAATGCACCTGCTCTGTGATAGTCTCAGGGTTCTGTTTGAAGCACAGAGAGCATCATGAAGACCAAGGAACACAACAGGCAGGTCCGTGATACTGTCGTGGAGAAGTTTAAAGCTGGATTTGGATACAAAATGATTTCCAAAACTTTAAACATCCCAAGGAGCATTGTGCAAGCGATCATATTGAAATGGAAGGAGTATCATACCACTGCAAATCTACCAAGACCTGGCCATCCCTCTAAACTTTCATCTCAAACAAGCAGAAGACTGATCAGAGATGCAGCCAAGAGGCCCGTGATCACTCTGGATGAACTGCAGAGATCTACAGCTGAGATGGGACAGTCTGTCCATAGGACAACAATCAGTCGTACACTGCACAAATCTGGCCTTTATGGAAGAGTGGCAAGAAGAAAGCCATTTCTCAAAGATATCCACAAAAAGTGTTGTTTAAAGTTTGCAACAAGCCACCTGGGAGACACACCAAACATGTGGAAGAAGGTGCTCTGGTCAGATGAAACCAAAATCAAACTTTTTGGCAACAATGCCAAAAGATATGTTTGGCGTAAAGGCAACACAGCTCATAACCCTGAACACCCCATCCCCACTGTCAAACATGGTGGTGGCAGCATCATGGTTTGGGCCTGCTTTTCTTCAGCAGGGACAGGGAAGATGGAAGGAGCCAAATACAGGACCATTCTTGAAGAAAACCTGTGGGAGTCTGCAAAAGACCTGAGACTGGGACGGAGATTTGTCTTCCAACAAGACAATGATCCCAAACATAAAGCAAAATCTACAATGGAATGGTTCACAAATAAACATATCCAGGTGTTAGAATGGCCAAGTCAAAGTCCAGACCTCAATCCAATTGAGAATCTGTGAAAAGAGCTGAAAACTGCTGTTCACAAACGATCTCCATCAAACCTCACTGAGCTCGAGCTGTTTGCCAAGGAAGAATGGGCAAGAATGTCAGTCTCTCAATGTACAAAACTGATAGAGACATACCCCAAGCGACTTGCAGCTGTAATCGCAGCAAAAGGTGCAACAAAGTATTAAGTTAGCGGGGCCGAATAATATTGCACGCCCGACTTTTCAGTTTTTTAATTTCCTTGAAAATGTAAAATAACCAATAAATTTCGTTCAACTTCACAATTGTGTTCCACTTGTTGATTCTTCACCAAAATGTTACATTTGGTATCTTTATGTTTGAAGCATGATATGTGGCAAAAGGTTGAAAAGTTCCAGGGGGCCGAATACTTTCACAAGGCACTGTATCTCTTAAGGTACGGTCACATTTAGCGACACTGCAGCGATCTAGACAACGATGCCGATCGCTGCAGCGTCGCTGTTTTGTCGTTGTGTGGTCACTGGAGAGCTGTCACACAGACAGCTCTCCAGCGACCAACGATGCCGAAGTCCCCGGGTAACCATCGGGTTACTAAGCGCAGGGCCGCGCTTAGTAACCCGATGTTTACCCTGGTTACCAGTGTAAATGTAAAAAAAACAAACACTACATACTTACATTCCGGTGTCTGTCGGGTCCCCCGGCATTCTGCTTCCCTGCACTGTAAGCGCCGGCCCTAAAGCAGAGCGGTGACGTCACTGCTTTACGGCCAGCCGGCGCTGACACAGTGCAGGGAAGCAGAACGCCAGGGGACCTGACAGACACCGGAATGTAAGTATGTAGTGTTTGTTTTTTTTACATTTACACTGGTAACCAGGGTAAATATCGGGTTACTAAGCGCGGCCCTGCGCTTAGTAACCCGATGTTTACCCTGGTTACCAGTGAAGACATCGCTGAATCAGCGTCACACACGCCGACTCAGCGATGTCAGCGGGTGATCCAGCGACGAAATAAGGTGCTGGCCTTCTAGCTCCGACCAACGATGTCACAGCAGGATCCTGATCGTTGCTGCGTGTCAAACACAACGATATCGCTAGCCAGGACGCTGCAGCGTCACGGATCGCTAGCGATATCGTTGTTAAGTTGTTCAGTGTGAAGGTACCTTTAATTGACTGCTTGGTGCAGTATTGATAGAATCCCTGTTTTCTCTGATGTGGCAGTGCTCTAATGCTGAGATGTGTATAACCCCACCTACGCCATTGATTGGCAGCTACCTGTGTACACTGGACACTGTCAGCTTGCTGCTAATCAGTGGCGAGAGTGGGGTTACGCTGATTAGCCGGACTACCTGGCATAAAACTCGTGGCCCTGTGTTGATAATTTCCTGCTGATAAAACTGATTGTTGAAACTACAGCACACAGCCCGATAGGCGACATATTCATGGAATCAGGCTCTCTGCCCCTACTTTATGCTACTCTCAGATTAAGTAGTAGAAACCTGCTTACAGATTCCCTTCAAGTGGGTCATAAACATTAGATAACTGTCGGCTAATAACACGGTCTATCAACCTCCATCGCACACAGACATGATGAAACTAGAGGAGCATGAATGTGTTCTTAGTAGGTAGAGGGGAGAAGCTCCTACTGCTGCAGAGATCTGATAATCCCTGAGAACAAAAGGATCGGCCAGATGAAATGAGGCATACCCCGATTCTCATCTCCTCAGGGGAGAGCCCCCATTCACACTAGACGGGGGGCTCGGCAGACTAACATCTAATGTGATTAGCTTTGGTAGCCATATATGAATTCTGCACTGTCCAATGTGGCTTATATGAATTGTGAGAACACCCATGGTCTTCGGTGGAGACCCTCATGCCTGGATGGGCTCCTCATTGCTGGCAATGCTAACTGTAGGAGAAGAGGACCCCTGATCTCCAGATTGTGGCACCTGAGAAGTCATTGAGTCTAATGAGGCAAACACAGTCCAAAAGTATTTGGAGCCGGGTCCTGGAGCCCAGAGAAGCAACAAAGGTCCCGCTGCCCCACATGAGAAGACCAGGACTTTTAAAGACCCTTGATGTTGGGGCTCTGTTGTAGATTTGGGGCCCACGAGTTGCACGTTATGCAGCTGCCGTCAGTCATAGAGATTACCTGCACTGTGAATGAGACCTGAGAGGAAAGCTCCACATCATTACGGTTACTGAGTACTAAACATTAGTCACGGAAGTCACAGTCCAAATAAGAAAGGTTCAGCCACCACCGCAGTCAGACAGGCCCCCGGAGGCAACAAGTCATTACCAACAAGTCAATAACCGGAAACCAGGAGGACAATGTGATCACAGTGTGAGGAGCACAAGCCAGATAATGATTATAGGGAGCAGATACCGGGACATGATCAGAGTCTGAAGAACGCTCAGGAAAGTCTGCTCAGCCCCGCTCCAGGCCGCAAGGCATCATTGATGGTCTCCACCATGGGCTCCTCTCGCCAAGAAATAGCTCTAAACCTGGACCCCCAACAATTCTACTGACATCACCATCAGACTACAGGCCAATGCCCATCACTGCCGCCCGGTGAAAGCGTTACTCCGCCAGACAGCTAACTCACACAAACATAATATGGGCTCACCGTCCACTTCAGATGGACCCAGCAGGAGAAGCGACAAGAACATTGGAGGAGTTAGAGCACTCCGTCAGTTTCCTGCTACTAAATCTGTGGATTGATATTGTACGTGTCCAGACGACCAGCGGTGGACCACGTGTGAGGCACCATGCATATGCTCCATTGTACCTGAACCAGGCAAGCCCAAGCCTAGCTACAGGATGTGTGGGCATCCACGACACCTCAGACCACCCCATAATAAATAGGGGTAGGGTCACAGGGTTAAGGCGATGTCATCAGCTGGTGGATCATAAGACTTGTCAGACCCCACAATGGAGGCCGAGTGTAGTGACAGCACTGCATGGGGCCGTGTAGCAGGCGCTAACAGGCGGCACTTTTGCTGGCATTGTTAGCGGTCACACTATAGTGGGCCCGCCGCAATATTTAGGAACCGAGCAGCACAATTCAGCCGGACTTCCTAAATCACAACGGACATTTCTAATTTACTATGTTAAAAATTTAAAAGTGTAGAGCGCGGCGGATCAGGGAGGCAGATGCAAAAGGGAGCAGCCAAAACACCTAGAAGCGCTAGTGGAAGAAGACCACCAGGAGATGGGAGATCACCTTATGTGTATAGGGGAAGCCCACCCTACTCCGGCTACTGGAGCACGGAAAGACCAGCATGTGAGAGAAAAGCTGCTGCAAAAGGGGGTCCGACAGAACCTTACTCCACTGGGAGGGAGAACTCCCCCATAGATGTCTGATCCTGCAGACCAGGGTGGAGGAGGAGGTGGCGGGGGTCTCTGGCAGATCAGCGATGCAGCCGGCTATGATCATGGTCCAGGATCTCCGTCCAGTCACTATGGGGCAGTATGTGCAGAATTAGCGCAGGTGTGCCCCCCCTGTGCTGGTGGCAGGTCACATACAGGTAGTTATCAGTGA
Source organism: Ranitomeya variabilis (assembly GCF_051348905.1). Classification (NCBI taxonomy): domain Eukaryota; kingdom Metazoa; phylum Chordata; class Amphibia; order Anura; family Dendrobatidae; genus Ranitomeya; species Ranitomeya variabilis. The sequence continues at coordinate 1,052,242,309 of NC_135232.1, read as the reverse complement.
CCCCCGCCTGCAGCATTAGTGTGCGAGCTCCTGGGACCGGTGACCGCTGTACTGTGTGCTCAGTGCTGCCCCCTGTGCTGGTGGCAGGTCACATACAGGTAGTTATCAGTGACCCCCGCCTGCAGCATTAGTGTGCGAGCTCCTGGGACCGGTGACCGCTGTACCGTGTGCTCAGTGCTGCCCCCTGTGCTGATGGCAGGTCACATACAGGTAGTTATCAGTGACCCCCGCCTGCAGCATTAGTGTGCGAGCTCCTGGGACCGGTGACTGCTGTACCGTGTGCTCAGTGCTGCCCCCTGTGCTGGTGGCAGGTCACATACAGGTAGTTATCAGTGACCCCCGCCTGCAGCATTAGTGTGCGAGCTCCTGGGACCGGTGACCGCTGTACCGTGTGCTCAGTGCTGCCCCCTGTGCTGGTGGCAGGTCACATACAGGTAGTTATCAGTGACCACCGCCTGCAGCATTAGTGTGCGAGCTCCTGGGACCGGTGACTGCTGTACCGTGTGCTCAGTGCTGCCCCCTGTGCTGGTGGCAGGTCACATACAGGTAGTTATCAGTGACCACCGCCTGCAGCATTAGTGTGCGAGCTCCTGGGACCGGTGACTGCTGTACCGTGTGCTCAGTGCTGCCCCCTGTGCTGATGGCAGGTCACATACAGGTAGTTATCAGTGACCCCCGCCTGCAGCATTAGTGTGCGAGCTCCTGGGACCGGTGACCGCTGTACCGTGTGCTCAGTGCTGCCCCCTGTGCTGGTGGCAGGTCACATACAGGTAGTTATCAGTGACCACTGCCTGCAGCATTAGTGTGCGAGCTCCTGGGACCGGTGACTGCTGTTCCGTGTGCTCAGTGCTGCCCCCTGTGCTGGTGGCAGGTCACATACAGGTAGTTATCAGTGACCCCCGCCTATGGCATTAGTGTGCGAGCTCCTGGGACCGGTGACTGCTGTACCGTGTGCTCAGTGCTGCCCCCTGTGCTGGTGGCAGGTCACATACAGGTAGTTATCAGTGACCCCCGCCTGCAGCATTAGTGTGCGAGCTCCTGGGACCGGTGACCGCTGTACCGTGTGCTCAGTGCTGCCCCCTGTGCTGGTGGCAGGTCACACACAGGTAGTTATCAGTGACCCCCGCCTGCAGCATTAGTGTGCGAGCTCCTGGGACCGGTGACCGCTGTACTGTGTGCTCAGTGCTGCCCCCTGTGCTGGTGGCAGGTCACATACAGGTAGTTATCAGTGACCACCGCCTGCAGCATTAGTGTGCGAGCTCCTGGGACCGGTGACTGCTGTACTGTGTGCTCAGTGCTGCCCCCTGTGCTGGTGGCAGGTCACATACAGGTAGTTATCAGTGACCCCCGCCTGCAGCATTAGTGTGCGAGCTCCTGGGACCGGTGACTGCTGTACCGTGTGCTCAGTGCTGCCCCCTGTGCTGGTGGCAGGTCACACACAGGTAGTTATCAGTGACCCCCGCCTGCAGCATTAGTGTGCGAGCTCCTGGGACCGGTGACCGCTGTACCGTGTGCTCAGTGCTGCCCCCTGTGCTGGTGGCAGGTCACATACAGGTAGTTATCAGTGACCCCCGCCTGCAGCATTAGTGTGCGAGCTCCTGGGACCGGTGACTGCTGTACCGTGTGCTCAGTGCTGCCCCCTGTGCTGGTGGCAGGTCACACACAGGTAGTTATCAGTGACCCCCGCCTGCAGCATTAGTGTGCGAGCTCCTGGGACCGGTGACTGCTGTACCGTGTGCTCAGTGCTGCCCCCTGTGCTGGTGGCAGGTCACACACAGGTAGTTATCAGTGACCCCCGCCTGCAGCATTAGTGTGCGAGCTCCTGGGACCGGTGACTGCTGTACCGTGTGCTCAGTGCTGCCCCCTGTGCTGGTGGCAGGTCACATACAGGTAGTTATCAGTGACCACCGCCTGCAGCATTAGTGTGCGAGCTCCTGGGACCGGTGACCGCTGTACCGTGTGCTCAGTGCTGCCCCCTGTGCTGGTGGCAGGTCACATACAGGTAGTTATCAGTGACCCCCGCCTGCAGCATTAGTGTGCGAGCTCCTGGGACCGGTGACTGCTGTACTGTGTGCTCAGTGCTGCCCCCTGTGCTGGTGGCAGGTCACATACAGGTAGTTATCAGTGACCACTGCCTGCAGCATTAGTGTGCGAGCTCCTGGGACCGGTGACTGCTGTTCCGTGCAGGCTGTGCTGCCCCCCGCTGTGTGCACTCACCGGGCCGGAGAACAACGCGGGGCTCCGGATCCGATCTCCTCCGTTCTCCTCTTATCAGTACGTCCGCTGACTTTTAACCGCTGTCGCCTCCGGTTCACACCCTGCGTCGCTATCGGTGATATTTCCATCCGAGTCCAATTCCCACCCGCTCCCGCAAAATGTCCAGATTCTTTCTTTCCCACTCTCAGCCTCTCTATTCTTTTCTCTTCCCCCTCGATTCCCCGACGTTAGTTACACGCTAAACGCTCATTGGCTCGCAGGATGCGGAAGGTGGGCGTGGAAATAAAAACCGGAAAGCTTATTGGATGGCGGAGGTGTCAATATTACTAGGAGAGAGTCACCGCCTCCTTCATGTCTAAAGCTCAGCATGTCGACAGACATCAGCCTGTCAATCACAAAGCGATGTCTCCAATAACGCGTGGGATTGGCTGAAGAGGTAGAGAGGTAATGCCTCTCCAAAGGAGAGATGCAATGATCTGATTGGCTTACTGCTGAAAACATGACCCCGCCCACAGGGTATTGCATTAATGTGATTGGGTCAGAATATTAGTTTACTTGCCACTCCTTTTTATTGATTGGCTGAGCGCGGTGTCGGTATAACGCAGACTTCAGACATGTTCTACACATGTTGCTGCAGTGCCTGTGCCTCGGAGCGCTGCAGGCGGTCACCAGACCGGAGTCTGCGCACTACAGACAGCCGTACAGGGTCCGGGGGATATTGCTGGAGGTGTATGTGATGGGGGGCTGCCATTGCGAGCCCCTCTGGACGGTGTCTGTCCCGAGTCATCAGGAGACATTTGCTCCTTTTTAGTGGCTTTAGAATTTGCTTCTTGTTCTGTAGATGTTTTGCGCTACTTTTTCATTTGTCTTTCTTTTTTTTTTTAAAAGGGAACCTGTCACCTGAATTTGGCAGGTCTTTTTTGGGTCATATGGGCGGTGTTTTTGGGTCTTTTATTAACCCCTTTTTTTCCTGCTGGCCGCACGCTAGTCGTGAAATTGACTTGACGTTGATTCGCTTTCCTCCCTTGGGCAAAGTATACTGCGCGTGCGCAAAGCAATCTTGTCTTGCGCACGCGCAGTATACTTTGCCCAACTGCGGGAAAGCCGAAAACCATTAGTGCGCCGGCGCATGCGCAGTACCACGCTCCCACACAGGCGTATTTCTCTGCCCAGACACGGGCAGAGCAAAGTAATGCAGAGCGCATGTGCCGGGGCTCCGTGAGGGCCACCAGAATTGGTGAGCAATCAGTTCAGTAGACTTGTGTAAGCGTATATGGCAGGCCAGCTTGTATATAGCAGTCCCATTGTATCCCATGTGATGCATACAGCAGTTCCATTGTATCCTATGTGATGTATACCGCAGTCCCATTGTATCTTGTTATGCATACAGCAGTCCCATTGTATCCCATTTGATGTCTACAGCAGTCCCATTGTATGCTATGTGATGCATACAGCTGTCCCATTGTATCCTATGTGCAGGGGCGTAACTACCGCGGTCGCAGCGGTCGCCAGTGCGACCGGGCCCGGCAGGTCAGGGGCCCGGCAGGTCAGAGGCACCCAACACCATGTTGCAGTGCAGGAGATTTGCTATCTAATTATACTCACCTACTGCTGGCGCGGTCCCTGCTTCTTCCAGCGCTGCATATTCTTCCTGTACTGAGCGGTCACATGGTCCCGCTCATTACCGAAATGAATATGCGGCTCCACCTCTATGGGAGGTAACGGTGACCGCTCAATACAGGAAAAAGATGCAGCGCTGGAAGAAGCAGGGACGCGCAGGGACCGCGCCAGCAGTAGGTGAGTATACAGCGCTGCGCGATATTTACCGCTCCTCGTTCCGGTGCAGCTCCGTCATCAGCGTCCTCTGGCTGTGACGCTCAGGTCAGAGGGCACGGTGACGTAGTCAGTGCGCGCCCTCTGCTGAGCGTCAGTGCTGGAGACGGAGCCGCACGAGGAGCAGGTAAAGCACCGGCGTCCTGAGCGAAGAGAGGTGAGTATGTGATTTTTTTTTTTTATTGCAGCAGCAACAGCATTATATATTGCACAGCTTTATATGGAGTATCTATGGGGCAGTAATGAACGGTGCAGAGCATTATATATGGCACAGCTTTCTATGGAGCATCTATGGGGCCATAATGAACGGTATGGAGCATTATATGTGGCACAGCTTTCTATGGAGCATCTATGTTACCCCCCTATGTTATCCATCTATGTTATCCCCCCTATGTTACCCTTGTGCCTGTCTCCCCTAGCCCCCTTGTGCCCTCTCCCCTGCCCCCTCGTCACCATTTGCTCATGTCTTTCTCACTGCCCCTGTATGGGGGGGCTGCGTTGTATTCTATGAGGGTTACATTGAGTTGTATGGCAGGGCTGCAGGGGGGGGGGGCCATTTGGAAGTTCGCACCGGGGCCCATAACTTTGTAGTTACGCCACTGCCTATGTGATGTATACAGCAGTCCCATTGTTTCCTATGTGATGCATACAGCTGTCCTATTGCATCTTATGTGATGCATACAGCAGTCCCATTGTATCTTATGTGATGTATACCGCAGTCCCATTGTATCTTATGTGATGTATACAGCAGTCCCATTGTATCTTATGTGATGTATACCGCAGTCCCATTGTATCTTATGTGATGTATACCGCAGTCCCATTGTATCTTATGTGATGTATACCGCAGTCCCATTGTATCTTATGTGATGTGTGTACAGTTACCTCCACCCAAAAAGTACATTGTGATGCTGTAACTGATATTAGAATGTGATCTTTTATTGCATGTGCCTCAGCTTTCAGTAGTGAACACTGCATGTGTCTGCTCACAGGGCAAGAAGAAATTAAAGGGCTGGTGGCCGTCAAAACACATCTACCGGGACAAGAACTGCAGTCACTGGAAATCTGCCCGGGGCCCGCAGAAAAGGCCATTTACGTCCCATGAGCCTGAGGTTCCCCACCCCTGCTATAGTTTGATGATGGATATGTTCTGTAGACTGCATGTCTTGGTCTTTTAACATTTGTCAATTCATTGACTGATAAAGATGAAGGCTGAGCACATTAGTCTGATGTCATGTGTATTGGCTACTGCTGCTGCCACAGATGGTCTGCAGCGTTTCCTATTACAGTTCTATTCAGTCCAGCCTGTGGCTGAATTTCATAGGACGACTAATATGGCTGTTACGGGATCCTTCAGCAGGCCCCTGAATGCTATGGTGACCCTTCGGTTCCCTCGGATCATGTCACGGAGGGGCTGATGGGAGCTAGGGTGCACATGTGCCAGTAATGACGTCATTTAAATGCCGCTGTCAGAGGAGAACAGTAGTATTTAAATCGTTAAACTGCAGCGATCAGAGAAAGTTCCAGTCACTGCAGATGTCGGCTATGTGACACAGCCGGTATCTGTCTAGCATGAAGCAGGATCAGCTCCTGAGCCGACCATACATTGCTTAGCGACAAATGACAAACATGTACGTCATAGATCGTTAAAGGGCCACTGTCACCCCCCCCCCCCAGCCGTTATAAATCAAAAGAGCCACCTTGTGCAGCAGTAATGCTGCAGTCTAACAAGGTGGCTCTTTTAGTTTTTGATCCATTTATTACCTCAAAAAAGCATTTTAAAAATAGGCCACACATACCAGATATTGTACCAGGAGGCGGTCCGAATCGTCCTCTATGAAGCTCCCAACTGCCATCACTCTTCTCTTCAGGGGCGATGGTACCCGCCCCCTGAGCGCTGTTATCTTCTGAAATCCGGCGCCTGCGCTGTGCGTGCCTGCCTGGGGCCTGCGCAGTGTTCATTGTCAGTGCGGCCACACTGTTGCTGAATCCCCTGCCCCGCACTGTTATTCATTATGCACAGTGCGGGGCTGGGGTTCCTGGGCATGCGCACTGCGCTGTTTAGACGCTCCCCAGCTCCGACGCTCCCCAGCTCCCCCGCCTTCCTGCGCAGGCCCCAGGCAGGCACGCACAGCGCAGGCGCCGGATTTCAGAAGATAACAGCGCTCAGGGGGCGGGTACCATCGCCCCTGAAGAGAAGAGTGACGGCAGATACAATATCTGGTATTTGTGGCCTATTTTTAAAACGCTTTTTTGAGGTAATAAATGAATCAAAAACTAAAAGAGCCACCTTTATTAGACTGCAGCATTACTGCTGCACAAGGTGGCTCTTTTAGTTTATAACGGCTGGGGGGGGTGACAGTGGCCCTTTAACCCCTTCCCGACATGTGACGGAATAGTACGTCACATGTCGGGACCCCCGCTTTGATGTGCGCTCCGGCGGTGAGCGCACATCAAAGTCGCGACATGTCAGCTGTTTTTTACAGCTGACATGTGCGCGCAATAGCGGCGGGTGAAATCGCGATCACCCGCCGCTATTAACTAGTTAAATGCCGCTGTCAAACTCAGACAGCGGCATTTAACTACCGCATCCGGCCGTGCGGCCGGATATGAGCGCATCGCCGACCCCCGTCACATGATCGGGGGTCGGCGATGTGTCAGGAAGGTAACCATAGAGGTCCTTGAGACCTCTATGGTTACTGATTGCCGGTGGCTGTGAGCGCCCCCCTGTGGTCGGCGCTCACAGCACACCTGCAATTCTGCTGTGTAGCAGCGATCTTATGATCGGTGCTGCATAGCAGAGCCGATCGGGCTGTGCCTGCTTCTAGCCTCCCATGGAGGCTATAGAAGCATGGCAAAAGTAAAAAAAAAAAGTTTTTAAAAATGTGAAAAAAATAAAAAAAATATAAAAGTTTAAATCACCCCCCTTTCGCCCCAATCAAAATAAATCAATTAAAAAAAAAACCAACCTACACATATTTGGTATCGCCGCGTTCAGAATCGCCCGATCTATCAATAAAAAAAAAGCATTAACCTGATCGCTATATGGCGTAATGAGAAAAAAATTCGAAACGCCAGATTTACGTTTTTTTGGTCGCCACGACATTGCATTAAAATGCAATAACGGGCGATCAAAAGAACGTATCTACACCAAAATGCTATCATTAAAAACGCCAGCTCGGCACGCAAAAAATAAGCCCTCACCTGACCCCAGATCACGAAAAATGGAGACGCTACGAGTATCGGAAAATGGCGCAATTTTGTTTTGTTTTGTTTTTTGCAAAGTTTGGAATTTTTTTTCACCACTTAGGTGAAAAATAACCTAGTCATGTTAGGTGTCTATAAACTCGTAGTGACCTGGAGAATCATAATGGCAGGTCAGTTTTAGCATTTAGTGAACCTAGCAAAATAGGCAAGCAAAAAACAAGTGTGGGATTGCACTTTTTTTGCAATTTCACAGCACTTGGAATTTTTTTCCCGTTTTCTAGTACACGACATGCTAAAACCAATGATGTCGTTCAAAAGTACAACTCGTCCCGCAAAAAATAAGCCCTCACATGGCCAAATTGACGGAAAAATAAAAAAGTTATGGCTCTGGGAAGGAGGGTAGCGAAAAACGAAAATGGAAAAACGGAAAAAGCTCCGGGGGTGAAGGGGTTAAGGAGTTAGTAAGTTATACATTATACTGAATTTTTTTCCTTAACATTACAGTATATACCGGTCTGTTCCCCCATTCCTGGCATGTAACATAATACTGACAGAGCCAATTGTATGTTCAGTGTGACAGGATACTCCTAAAAATAAAAATCTACATATGTGTTCATCCATTTTCATGTTTCTCATCATCCTGGTGACATTAGATCCGTGTATCACAGTATTTGGATACTTGGTGCTACATGTACTAATATGGAGGGGTCAGCAAGATGTGCACTGTATCATTTGTCAAAATTGCCCCTAGTACGTCTATAATTGCCAGCCATCATCGCGCACAGATCTTGCCTAAAACAACTAAAAAAAAGCCACATTTTCGATATTATTATAGTTCATATGTGCCACACCTCTGCCGGGCTGGGCAGGAACTAAAGAGCGAGCCTGCCGGGTAAACCGCACTAACCCATAATGATGTGTGCTAAAAAAAGATCTCTAACGCAGCAACGGCAATCCTTCTAGTTATAAAAGAACTTAAAGCAAATCTGTCAGTAGGATCAACCTCCTAAGCTGTCTATATGGGCATGTAGGTCATAGGAAGCTGAATACAATGATAACTCGATATCTGCGGCCAATATGAAATCCACATTTTTCTTCTATGCAAATGAGCTATTGACATCTATGGATGGAACATAGATCCCCTTGAGAATCTGCCTCCAGAGATAAGTATAAATGAAATGAGGGCGTTACCAGTGTGAGACATATAGATCAGGAGAGCAGACTGTCAGTCATTACATGTCTCACACTGGTAACTCCCCTTTTGATTTGAGCCATGTATCTAGAGAGTATTGAAAATAGCTGAAGTCAAACCTGGACATCAGGGTGAGAGACAAAATCGGCAGGTATAAAAAGAGTTAAACCATTCAAAGTCAAGTCCAGAAAACAATCCAAGGGTCAGGGCACAGGTTCTCAGGTTTGTTAAGGAATATAACACTGTTTAAATGTCCAAGATTGAAACCAGGTGCCAAGCATTGGCCGCAAAACTAGCCTTGTAAGTTATTGTACTGCCCGGCCAGAAGAAATGAACACATACAGGTCCTTCTCAAAAAATTAGCATATAGTGTTAAATTTCATTATTTACCATAATGTAATGATTACAATTAAACTTTCATATATTATAGATTCATTATCCACCAACTGAAATTTGTCAGGTCTTTTATTGTTTTAATACTGATGATTTTGGCCTACAACTCCTGATAACCCAAAAAACCTGTCTCAATAAATTAGCATATCAAGAAAAGGTTCTCTAAACGACCTATTACCCTAATCTTCTGAATCAACTAATTAACTCTAAACACATGCAAAAGATACCTGAGGCTTTTAAAAACTCCCTGCCTGGTTCATTACTCAAAACCCCCATCATGGGTAAGACTAGCGACCTGACAGATGTCAAGAAGGCCATCATTGACACCCTCAAGCAAGAGGGTAAGACCCAGAAAGAAATTTCTCAACAAATAGGCTGTTCCCAGAGTGCTGTATCAAGGCACCTCAATGGTAAGTCTGTTGGAAGGAAACAATGTGGCAGAAAACGCTGTACAACGAGAAGAGGTGACCGGACCCTGAGGAAGATTGTGGAGAAGGACCGATTCCAGACCTTGGGGAACCTGAGGAAGCAGTGGACTGAGTCTGGTGTGGAAACATCCAGAGCCACCGTGCACAGGCGTGTGCAGGAAATGGGCTACAGGTGCCGCATTCCCCAGGTAAAGCCACTTTTGAACCATAAACAGCGGCAGAAGCGCCTGACCTGGGCTACAGAGAAGCAGCACTGGACTGTTGCTAAGTGGTCCCAAGTACTTTTTTCTGATTAAAGCAAATTTTGCATGTCATTCGGAAATCAAGGTGCCAGAGTCTGGAGGAAGACTGGGGAGAAGGAAATGCCAAAATGCCTGAAGTCCAGTGTCAAGTACCCAGTCAGTGATGGTGTGGGGTGCCATGTCAGCTGCTGGTGTTGGTCCACTGTGTTTCATCAAGGGCAGGGTCAATGCAGCTAGCTATCAGGAGATTTTGGAGCACTTCATGCTTCCTGGCACCTGCTCACAGTGCCAAAACCACTGGTAAATGGTTTACTTACCATGGTATTACTGTGCTCAATTGGCCTGCCAACTCTCCTGACCTGAACCCCATAGAGAATCTGTGGGATATTGTGAAGAGAAAGTTGAGAGACGCAAGACCCAACACTCTGGATGAGCTTAAGGCCGCTATTGAAGCATCCTGGGCCTCCATAACATCTCAGCAGTGTCACAGGCTGATTGCCTCCATGCCACGCCGCATTGAAGCAGTCTTTTCTGCCAAAGGATTCCCGACCAAGTATTGAGTACATAACTGAACATTATTATTTGATGTTTTTTTTGTTTGTTATTAAAAAACACTTTTATTTGATTGGACGGTTGAAATATGCTAATTTATTGAGACAGGTTTTTTGGGTTATCAGGAGTTGTAGGCCAAAATCATCAGTATTAAAACAATAAAAGACCTGACAAATTTCAGTTGGTGGATAATGAATCTATAATATATGAAAGTTTAATTGTAATAATTACATTATGGTAAATAATGAAATTTAACACTATATGCTAATTTTTTGAGAAGGACCTGTACTTCACTAGTAGTGCAGGCTGGATACAGGTCATCCTGCCCAGTAGAAGGAGATAATAGGACGTGGTAGGACAAATGCACAGAAAACATTACTGATGAGCGTGGCGGTGAGCGCACTGCCTGGCCTTGCCATTAGCGTCCCCACCCAAACCTAGACTAAGATGGTGCAGGAATAGGACTAGACGAGTATGTCTCCTATTGTTTGTCAACTGTTTTTTTTTTGTCTTGTTTTTTTACATTTGACAGGATATCACCGGCATCGGGAAATAGTAACGTTTTGTCTTCCTTCTTCCAGCCTCTACCATCAGAGGGATCTTAGGAGTGTACTTGATACTTTTATCATTTACTCTGGGCTGTACAACCCCTGGCAAAAATTATGGAATCACCGGCCTTGGAGGATGTTCATTCAGTTGTTTAATTTTGTAGAAAAAAAGCAGAGCACAGACATGGCACAAAACTAAAGTAATTTCAAATGGCAACTTTCTGGCTTTAATATACACTAAAAGAAATCAAGAACAAAAAATGTGGTAGTCAGTAATGGTTACTTTTTTTAACCAAGCATAGGGGAAAAATTATGGAACCACTCAATTCTGAGGAAAAAATTATGGAATCACCCTGTAAATTTTCATATCCAAAATAACACCTGCATCAAATTAGATCTGCTCTCTAGTTTCCATCTAAAAAGGAGTGATCACACCTTGAAGAGCTGTTGCACCAAGCGGACTGACATGAATCATGGCTCCAACACCAGAGATGTCAATTGAAACAAAGGAAAGGATTATCAAACTCTTAAAAGAGGGTAAATTATCACGCAATGTTGCAAAAGATGTTGGTTGTTCACAGTCAGCTGTGGCTAAAATCTGGACCAAATACAAACAACATGGGAAGGTTGTTAAAGGCAAACATACTGGTAGACCAAGGAATACATCAAAGTGTCAAGACCGGAAACTTAAAGCAATATGTCTCCAAAACAGGAAAAGCACAACAAAACAAATGAGGAACGAATGGGTGGAAACTGGAGTCAACGTCTGTGACTGAACTGTAAGAAACCGCCGAAAGGAAATGGGATTTACATACAGAAAACGAAAGCCATCATTAACACCTAAACAGAAAAAAACAAGGTTACAATGGGCTAAGGAAAAGCAGTCATGGACTGTGGATGACTGGATGAAAGTCATATTCAGTGATGAATCGCGAATCTGCATTGGGCAAGGTGATGATGCAGGAACTTTTGTTTAGTGCTGTTCCAATGAGATTTATAAAGATGACTGCGTGAAGAGAACATGTAAATTTCCACAGTCATTGATGATATAGGGCTGCATGTCAGGTAAAGGCACTGGGGAGATGGCTGTCATTACATCTTCAATAAATGCACAAGTTTATGTTGATATTTTGGACACTTTTCTTATCGCATCAATTGAAAGGATGTTTGGGGATGATGAAATCATTTTTCAAGATGATAATGCATCCTGCCATAGAGCAAAAACTGTGAAAACATTCCTTGAATAAAGACACATAAGGTCAATGTCATGGCCAGCAAATAGTCCGGATCTCAATCCAATTGAAAATCTTTGGTGGAAGTTGAAGAAAATGGTCCATGACAAGGCTCCAACCTGCAAAGCTGATCTGGCAGCAGCAATCAGAGAAAGTTGGAGCCAGATTGATGAAGAGTCCTGTGTGACACTCAATAAGGCCGGAGACACAGTGGTGCGAGATACGGCCGAGTCTCGCTGGTTAAAAGCAAGCTGTGGCACCAGCACTTCGGAGCGGAGCGTGCAGCTCCATGTATTGCTATGCAGCTGCACGCTCCGCTCCGGAGTGCCGGTGCCACAGCTTGCTTTTAACCAGCGAGACTCGGCCGTATCTCGCACCAGTGTGTCTCCGGCCTAAGTCCAGGCCTCAGAGACTGCAAGCTGTGATAAAAGCCAGAGGTGGTGCAACAAAATACTAGTGATGTTTTAGAGTGTTTTTTTTTTTTATTTGTTTGTGTTTCATGATTCCATATTTTTTTCCTCAGAATTGAGTGATTCCATAATTTTTCCCCTCCGCTTGGTTAAAAAAAGTAACCATTACTGACTACCACATTTTTGTTCTTGATTTCTTTCAGTGTTTCTTAAAGCCAGAAAGTTGCCATTTGAAATGACTGTAGCTTTGTGCCATGTCTGTGATCTGCTTTTTTTTCTACAAAATTAAACAACTGAATGAACATCCTCCAAGGCCGGTGATTCCTTAATTTTTGCCAGGGGTTGTACATCACTGCGAATGTGACTTTCCTGCTCACTATGTGCTATGCTGACAGCGTGACCTGGACAGTCTGCAGAGCGGTGACGTCACTGAGAATCTGAGAAGACCACCCTGGACCCTGGAGAAAGTGGCGGTAGGGGAATATATTAATACACTCACACTACATTACATACGCATACACACATTTAATGAAAAAAAACTTATTGGGAGTGCTTCTTTAACACAAAAATCCTGCAAACTAGACCACAAAAGAGGCAGAGTTTAGCAAAAACATTAAAAATGATTGGGTTGGAGAGTTCCTGGAGTTGGGGTTTAGTTTTCTATTATTCGACTTTCAAAATGTTATGGATGGGGTATGAATGATAGGATGCTGTTTGCTTGCTGCAGCCACTAGGGGGAGCGCACTACAAAGGCATTTATACTGAGCTCACTATTCACATTCAGTGAGCGCCCCCTGCTGGTGGCAGAAATAACTAGCTTTTATCTGAATGCTTCTGTATTTCTCACACTGTGGGTTTCCTTTTCTCAGGAAACCTCTCTACTGCGCCAGTAACACCTCCATAGCTGTGTGTGAACTGTGGCAGGTGAACTCTGCAATTATCAGGTGTCCCAAGCCCCAGACCTCTTCTACCATAATGATGAAGCTTATATTCACGGAGAGGCTAAAATAATCCTCGTCCCTGCGTGATATTCTGTCCCTTCGAACGACCTTCACCTCTCAGGATGGACACATTCTTTCATGCAGTTTGTCACAGAGGAATTTCATATTGGCAGCTACATTTTGTTGTTCTTCCTGCATTTCACAGACACCTCCCTAAAGATAACCCGATAATCCGTGATAACATATGCTCTAATATTTAAAAGGCACTGAAACATTAGTGACAAGGCAAGGAAGATTTTGGGATGCTGTAGTCCTCTGTGAGAATATTGCAGACTTATTAATAAGTTCTTAGGAGTTTTCTATTGCAATAAGAGTTTGTTCCCACAATTAATTTTTGTTGATTTTTTTTTTACACTGCATATTTTTGAAAAAAGGCAAGTAACCTATTATACTTAATGGGTGCAGAAAATCTGCAATATCAAAACCTCATTGTGGGAATGGAGCCTAACACATTTTGAACCAATTATTTAGTTACTAGAGTATGTAAATTGCCTCTTGAGAGAAAAAGAGGACTTAAACTCTATAGCGCTACCTGTTGGTAGTAGCGATCCTACAAGTCACAATCAACCCTTTAACGAGTCGTGCAATATGACTTAGGATAAAAGCCAAATCAGTTACTGGAGGTGAGATACTGACTCCACCAAAGCTGCGATCCAATTGTCACAGAGATCAGGATGTATAATCTTGGGGAGCCATTCCTAGTTTTCCTCATTTAACTCTTAAGGCACATTCACACTATAGTATGTCTCCTCTGTTGGTTTTCCATTGTAAAAACAGCACACAGACCCATATAATTTTAAAGAAATTATTCACACTTCGTATTGTCAACAGATCGGTGTGTCCGTTCATTAAACGCAGTTCATGTTCTATTTGGACCCATTTTTGCTGACCAGATTTGACCATGCAGGTCTATGAGTATCCATAGAGGCGCAGTCAGACGGCCTCCAGAAAAAGAAAAAAATAAATTAAAAAGAAAAAAGAAAAAAATATCCAAAGAACAGGAGCAGCACACTGTGGTTAGTGAAAAAAGAGCTACTTTTATTTAGCTCATGACAGTGACGTTTCTATCCAAGAATGTGAACCTTTATATATATATATATATTGAAAAGATTCATCGGGTTTCGAAGAGGTATATTTCAAAATGTATTACCTGCACAATAGTGAATGGCTCAAATATAAACTCTCCAAGTTCAGCACATAATGTTTACGAATGTTCTATGTTTCCTCCTTTTGTCACACGACGTAATCCAGTTCAACCCAAACACACTGCAGCATGTCCCCGTCGATGGTCATCTCTCGTACCCTTTCGACTGTTTCGCCTGTAACGCTTGGTCGTCAGGGGCTTTTACGTTTACACGAGCATCCAGTGTCCTTATCCAGGTGGGTGATTTTCATACTGTCTCCGGAACGCTCGCTGCAAGGTAACAATTCATTTACATCTGATCTGATGCCACCCTGCCACCTGGTGAGTCACAGGCAAGCCTGCACGCTCGAGTTACAAACTCTGAGATGTGACCATTTGATACGTTATTATTACAAACTGGTGAAATTTATATCTTTGCAGTATTATGAATGCAAAACCCAATAAATTTTTTATAATCACCCAGTGTGTATATTTATATACACTGCTCAAAAAAATAAAAGGAACACTAAAATGCCACATCCTAGATATCACTCAATGAAATATTCCAGTTGTAAATCTTTATTCATTTTATAGTAGAATGTGTTGAGAACAAGAAAACATAAAAATGATCAATGTAAATCAAAATGAATATCCCACGGAGGTCTGGATTTGGAATGATTCTCAAGATCAAATTACAGGCTAATCCAACTTCAGTGGAAATGCCTGAAGACAAAAAAAATGATGCTCAGTAGTGTGTGTGGCCTCCACATGCCTGTATGAATTCCCTACAATGCCTGGGCATACTCCTGATGAGGCAGCGGATGGTCTCCTGAGGGATCTCCTCCCAGACCTGGATTAAAGCATCACACAACTCCTGGACAGTCTGTGGTGCAACGTGATGTTGGTGGATGGTGCGAGATGATGATGTCCCAGATGTGCTTGATTAGATTCAGGTCAGGGGAATGGGCGGGCCAGTCCATAGCATCGATGCCTTAATCATGCAGGAACTGCTGACACACTTCAGCCTTATGAGGCCTAGTATTGTCATGCATCAGAAGGAACTCAGGGCCCAGTGCACCTCCGTATGGTCTCACAATGGGTCTGAGGATCTCATCCCGGTATCTAGTGGGAGTCAGGGTACCTCTTTCTAGCACATGGAGGGCTGTGTGGCTCTCCAAAGAAATGCCACCCCACACCATTACTGACCCACTGCCAAACTGGTGATGTAAGATGTTGCAGGCAGCAGAACATTCTCCACGGTGTCTCTAGACTCTGTCACGTGCTCATTGTGAACCTGCTCTCATCCGTGAAGAGCACAGGGCATCAATGCGAATCTGTCAACCATGGTGTTCTCTGGCAAATACCAATCGCTGTGCACGGTATTGGGCTGTAAGCACAACACCCACTTGTGGACGTCAGATTCTCATACCACCCTCAAGAGTCTGTTTCTTGACAGTTTGAGCAGACACCTAGATGTTAGTGGCCTCCTGGAGGTCATTTTGCAGGGCTCTGGCAGTGCACCTGCTGTTCCTCCTTGCAGAAAGGAGAAGGTAGCGGTCCTGCTGCTGGGTTGTTGCCCTTCTACGGCTGCCTTCACATCTCCTAGGTTACTGTCTTCTCTCCTGGTATCTGCTCCGTGCTCTGGACACACTTCTGACAAACACAGCTACCTTCTTGCCAAGGCTTGCTTTGATGTAACATCCTGGATGAGCTGCACTACCTGAACAACTTCTGTGGGTTGTAGACACCGCCTCATGCTACTGTACCTTTAGGGGTGAGAGCAATGACAAAATGCAAAAGTGACCAAAACAGCCCAAAAGGATGAGTACAGAAAAATGGTCTGTGGTCACCACTCGCAGAACCACTCTTTGCTAACTGCTTATCATTTCTACCTGTTGTGTGTTCCATTTGCACAACAGCAGGAGAAATTGATTCACAACTGCTGTTGCTACATAACTGGACAAGTTGATTTTACAAAAGTGCGATTGACTTGAAGTTTCATTGTGTTATTTAAGTGTTCCCTTTATTTTTTTTTTAAAAGGCCCCATGCACATACAGTAAAGTCGTCGAACCTGCTGATATTGGTGGGATCGGCTAACAATCTAAGGTGCATGGGGCCTCCAGATGAGGGGAGAGAAGGATAAAGCACATTGGATTTTGCACTACCTTTTATTTTCCAGGAGATAACCGGCTGTCAGAGAAGTCAGGCAGCAGTTCTCTGAGCAGACCACTCCTGAATATGAAGGGCTCTGGAGAAATAACTGTTGGCTAAAATATAGTTCAGGGTACAACTATATAATCTGTATGAGGGGTTTAACCCCTTCCCGACATCGGACGTACTATACCGTCCGATGTCGGGTCCCCTGCTTTGATGTGCGCTCCGGCGGTGAGCGCACATCAAAGTCGCGACATGTCAGCTGTTTTTTACAGCTGACATGTGCGCGCAATAGCGGCGGGTGAAATCGCGATCACCCGCCGCTATTAACTAGTTAAATGCCGCTGTCAAACGCAGACAGCGGCATTTAACTACCGCATCCGGCCGGGCTGCCGGAAATGAGCGCATCGCCGACCCCCGTCACATGATCGGGGGTCGGCGATGCTTGTATATTGTAGCCATAGAGGTCCTTGAGACCTCTATGGTTACTGATCGCCGGTGGCTGTGAGCGCCCCCCTGTGGTCGGCGCTCACAGCACACCTGCAATTCTGCTATATAGCAGCGATCTGATGATCGCTGTTATGTAGCAGAGCCGATCGGGCTGAGCCTGCTTCTAGCCTCCCATGGAGGCTATAGAAGCATGGCATAAGTTAAAAAAAAAAGTTAAAAAAAATGTGAAAAAAATAAAAAAAATATAAAAGTTTAAATCACCCCCCTTTCGCCCCAATCAAAATAAATCAATAAAAAAATATCAAATCTACACATATTTGGTATCGCTGCGTTCAGAATCGCCCGATCTATCAATAAAAAAAAAGCATTAACCTGATCGCAAAACGGCGTAATGAGAAAAAAAATCGAAACGCCAGAATTACGTTTTTTTGGTTGCCACGACATTGCATTAAAATGCAATAATGGGCGATCAAAAGAACGTATCTGCACCGAAATGCTATTATTAAAAACGCCAGCTCGGCACGCAAAAAATAAGCCCTCATCCGACCCCAGATCACGAAAAATGGAGACGTTACGGGTATCGGAAAATGGCGCAATTTTATTTATTTATTTTTTTGCAAAGTTTGGAATTTTTTTTCACCACTTAGGTGAAAAATAACCTAGACATGTTTGGTGTCTATGAACTCGTACTGACCTGGAGAATCATAATGGCAGGTCAGTTTTATCATTTAGTGAACCTAGCAAAAAAAACAAACAAAAAACAAGTGTGGGATTGCACTTTTTTTGCAATTTCACCGCACTTGGAATTTTTTTCCCGTTTTCTAGTACACGCCATGGTAAAACCAATGGTGTCATTCAAAATTACAACTCGTCCCGCAAAAAATAAGCCCTCACATGGCCAAATTGACGGAAAAATAAAAAAGTTATGGCTCTGGGAAGGAGGGGAGTGAAAAACGAAAACGGAAAAACGAAAAATCCCACGGTCATGAAGGGGTTAAGCAGGAGGACAATGGCAAAGTCAGGAATACTAGAGAATTAATAGGAGCCAGTGAAGGTTTGCATCTTATTCACCAGGTGATGTCCATCTACACAGCGCTGCTTAAAATGGACCAAAACTAATGAGGAAGGTTTTAGCCGGGTACTGAATAGGCGGAGAGGGGATAAAAGAATAAGTTGCATGGTCCCTAATGTGACCATTTCCCAGGTAATCTCTCAGAAGTCAGGCGCTGGAGCTGGGGTGGAACCAGTCACAGTAGCACTGTAACAAGCAAACTTGCTGCTCTTGTTCTGCAGAGGTAGACATTTTTTTCAGCAGGGTGTACTTTTGAGGACCAGATACAGGAATGGAATAGGAGCAATTGCCCACAGCCTCCAACACTAAGTTCCTTACAGAACATTACCTTTTCACAACTGGAAGTTTTATAAAATGTCAGTTTTATTTATTACTAAGGGACCATTGACATGGACAGAACCTGCCCTTGGTAGTTAGGAGCACAGGTAATACCTTGCCGGTCTATAGTTGCATAGCCACAGGCTTCATTTTCATGAGCAGACCTACAAATAGGAAGCTTACGAATAGCGCCACCTCCAGGTAGCTCAGCCTCCACCTACACTGCCTCACACCCTACACCACCGGCACTTTTTGGGTGACTAAGAACCTGATGTTGGAAGGAATATGACACATTTACAGCTAAATGAATGGTCCTACACAGGGTTTCGCCAAGACAACCCCTTTTAGGCTCTTTTTGGCATGTTAGTTAGATATTAAAATATTATTGGTGTGAATTCTACCTCTAGGACAGGCACAGTTGCTTGGAACGAGGGACCCTGATTTCTCATTCTCTACTACAGATAGAAGTGAATGCTATTACTCAACGATTTCCAAGAATCCCATTTATTTCTATTGGGAGCCACAACCGACCCTCAGCTAGAAATGGAGACTTGAGGCTTCTTATTCTCAGTAATGGAGACTTGAGGCTTCTTATTCTCAGTAATGGCAGGGTCCCAGGGATTCATTGTAATTGTTAGAATTAACAAGTATTGAAGTGGTTGGTGTTCTCTCCATCAATAAGTAAAAGTGTGACATTTGTTACCACCCATCAGCTGAATAAGGCGCAGGGGCTTTGGCTATCGTCCTATTCGAAAGAGATGAGCAGATCAGAAGGATCGAGTTCAAGTTGAATTTCCTGAAATTCGAGGGTTTATGCGAATTCAACAATTTTGAGATTCAATTTACAAGAAAAAAAACCTTTCCGACACAATGAGTGTAAGATTTTAGGGTCCTTTCTCTCCTCTCCCCCATGAGCAATTACAAGCTTTGCGGTACTGAAACTTACACAAATTTATTCTCTGCAAATCAATTTTGGGAAAATTTGGCAAATTCGATTAATTCAAATTTCAAAAGATTTGCACAACAACAGGGTCAGACATGATATATTGGCGGCCTTACACACCTTTTAATTTTTTTTTATATTGCAGGATTGAAATTTATTATTATGACAAAATATTGCTCATGCAACCAACGTTTATCAATAAAATATGTTAATGATTGATAACCTGCTTTATGTTACAGAGGCCGTGAGTATATGATAAAAGGACTATGGCTGCTCAGTGTCTACAGGACGGACGAATTCACCACCTAGTGGATGTTCATGATACTGCAGTATTTTTTTTTTTTTTTAAATGAAAATGTTATTGCTTTACAAAAATCAAAAACAGTTTTGGCCCCATGCTGCTCCTCGCTTTGTCTTTTTTTTTCCACTTTTTATGGCATTTTCAATGACATTAATACACAGGTATCCTTTAATAAAAGCAGTGAAATTATCTCTAGGGCGATAGGTATTACATTGCCTCATTGACACACTAGTATATGCCTGCACACAGAGTGCCTATAGGTCCGCAGTGGAAACTTGCATAGATTTCATGCATAGCCATACAGGTTTTGTTTCCTAGATGCAGATACAGTTTTGTTTTTGTTTTTTTAACTCATGTACCGCATTAATTCCTCAGCGCTTTACAGATATCATCATCATTGTCCCCATTGGGGCTCACAATCTACATTCCCTATCAGTATGTCTTTGGAGTGTGGGCGGAAACCGGAGAACCTGGCGGAAACCCACGCAAACACGGGGAGAACATACAAACTCCTTGCAGATGTTGTCCTTGGTGGCTGCAGTGCTAACCAGTAAGTTGAATACAATGGTGGAGCCTCAGTGTCAGATCGTGACTGATGTGCCAAATCATACCTAGCACAGTCCGGAGAAGTTCATTGTGGGATGGGGCTACGGAGGGCAGAGTAGAGGCATTGTACTATGGGGGGGCACTTTGGGATATCATATAATGGAAGGCATCAACTGAGTGGACATCATAGTGTGTGGGCGTACAGTTGGGGGCAGCATAATGTGTGGAATCCCTGTGGGGCTACATACTTTGTGGGGGAAACACAATGTAGGGGGGCAGTAGCGAGCTACCGGAGGGCAGAGGGTGCAGGCGCCCCGGGCCCAGTGCTCTGAGGGGGCCCACCCGGAGCTACGCTACTGTAACTGTATACTGTTACATTCTGCGGCAGAGCAGGGAGAATCAATCTCCTTGCTCTGCCGCTATGGGGCCCCTGAGCAGGCGGGGGGCCCGGTGCCAGCAGTGGGCCCCCCGCAGTCATCGGAAGATCAGCTGTACCGGCATTTAGCCGATACAGCTGATCACAATGATGGGAGAAGGAGAACTGCGCTCCTTCTCCCATCATCCCCCTGTCAGTGTCGGCGTCTGACGTCACCGACACTGACAGCAGGCTCGATGACGTCACTGCCCGGCGCCCGCTGTCAGGAGATCAGCAGGAGCAGCGCAGGAACCAGGAAGAAGAGGTGAGTATTTATTTTTTAATGGGTGCTGCTGCCTTATTACAGGGTCTGACTATGGGGGGCTGCCTCATTACAGGGTCTGACTATAGGGGGCTGCCTCATTACAGGGTCTGACTATATGGGCTGCCTTATTACAGGGTCTGACTATGGGGGGCTGCCTTATTACAGGGTCTGACTATGGGGGGGCTGCCTTATTACAGGGTCTGACTATGAGGGGGCTGCCTTATTACAAGGTCTGACTATAGGGGTGCTGCCTCATTACAGGGTCTGACTATGGGGGTGCTGCCTCATTAGAGGGTCTGACTATGGGGGCTGCCTTATTACAGGGGCTGCCTTATTACAGGGTCTGCCTATAGGGGGGCTGCCTTATTACAGGGTCTGACTATAGGGGGCTGCCTTATTACAGGGTCTGACTATGGGGGCTGCCTTATTACAGGGTCTGACTATGGGGGGCTGCCTTATTACAGGGTCTGACTATAGGGGGCTGCCTTATTACAGGGTCTGACTATGGGGGACTGCCTCATTACAGGGTCTGACTATGGGGGTGCTGCCTCATTACAGGATCTGACTATGGGGGCTGCCTTATTCCAGGGTCTGACTATGGGGGTGCTGCCTTATTACAGGGGCTGCCTTATTACAGGGTCTGTCTATAGGGGTGCTGCCTTATTACAGGGTCTGCCTATAGGGGTGCTGCCTTATTACAGGGTCTGCCTATGAGGGGTTGCCTTATTACAGGGTCTGACTGTGGGGGTGCTGCCTTATTACAGGGTCTGACTATAGGGGGGCTGCCTCATTACAGGGTCTGACTATGGGGGCTGCCTTATTACAGGGTCTGACTATGGGGGTGCTGCCTTATTACAGGGTCTGACTATAGGGGGACTGCCTCATTACAGGGTCTGACTATGGGGGCTGCCTTATTACAGGGTCTGACTATGGGGGTGCTGCCTTATTTCAGGGTCTGACTATGGGGGCGCTGCCTTATTACAGGGTCTGCCTATAGGGGTGCTGCCTTATTACAGGGTCTGACTATAGGGGTGCTGCCTTATTACAGGGTCTGACTACGGGGGCTGCCTTATTACAGGGTCTGCCTATAGGGGTGCTGCCTTATTACAGGGTCTGACTATGTGGGCTGTCTTATTACAGGGTCTGAATATGGGGGTGCTGCCTTATTACAGGGTCTGACTATGGGGGTGCTGCCTTATTACAGGGTCTGCCACCTTATTACAGGGTCTGTCTATGGGGGTGCTGCCTTATACTACAGAGTCTGCCTATGGGGGTACTGCCTTATTACAGGGTCTGACTATGGGGGCTGCCTTATTACAGGGTCTGACTATGGGGGCTGCCTTATTACAGGGTCTGACTATGGGGGTGCTGCCTCATTACAGGGTCTGACTATGGGGGGTGCTGCCTTATTACAGGGTCTGACTATGGGGGTGCTGCCTTTTTGCAGGGTCTGCCTATAGGGGTGCTGCCTTATTACAGGGTCTGACTATGGGGGCTGCCTTATTACAGGGTCTGACTATGGGGGCTGCCTTATTACAGGGTCTGACTATGGGGGTGCTGCCTCATTACAGGGTCTGACTATGGGGGGTGCTGCCTTATTACAGGGTCTGACTATGGGGGTGCTGCCTTTTTGCAGGGTCTGCCTATAGGGGTGCTGCCTTATTACAGGGTCTGACTATGGGGGTGTTGCCTTATTACAAAGTCTGCCTATGGGGGTGCTGCCTTATTACAGGGTCTGACTATGGGTGCTGCCTTATTACAGGGTCTGACTATGGGGGCAACCTTATTACAGGGTCTGACTATGGGGGTGCTGCCTTATTACAGGGTCTGAATATGGGAGTGCTGCCTTATTACAGGGTCTGACTATGGGGGCTGCCTTATTACAGGGTCTGACTATGGGGGTGCTGCCTTATTACAGGGTCTGACTATGAGGGCTGCCTTATTACAGGGTCTGACTATGGGGGTGCTGCCTTATTACAGGGTCTGCCACATTATTACAGGGTCTGTCTATGGGGGTGCTGCCTTATACTACAGAGTCTGCCTATGGGGGTACTGCCTTATTACAGGGTCTGACTATGGGGGTGCTGCCTTATTACAGGGTCTGACTATGGGGGCTGCCTTATTACAGGGTCTGACTATGGGGGCTGTCTTATTACAGGGTCTGACTATGGGGGTGCTGCCTCATTACAGGGTCTGACTATGGGGGTGCTGCCTTATTACAGGGTCTGACTATGGGGGTGCTGCCTTATTGCAGGGTCTGCCTATAGGGGTGCTGCCTTATTACAGGGTCTGACTATGGGGGTGTTGCCTTATTACAAAGTCTGCCTATGGGGGTGCTGCTTATTACAGGGTCTGACTATGGGTGCTGCCTTATTACAAGGTCTGACTATGGGGGCAACCTTATTACAGGGTCTGACTATGGGGGTGCTGCCTTTTTACAGGGTCTGACTATGGGAGTGCTGCCTTATTACAGGGTCTGACTGGGGGCTGCCTTATTACAGGGTCTGACTATGGGGGTGCTGCCTTATTACAGGGTCTTACTATGGGGGCTGCCTTATTACAGAGTCTGACTATGGGGGTGCTGCCTTATTACAGGGTCTGCCTATAGGGGTGCTGCCTTATTACAGCGTCTGCCTATGGGGTGCTGCCTTATACTACAGAGTCTGCCTATGGGGGTACTGCCTTATTACAGGGTCTGCCTATGGGGGTGCTGCCTTATACTGCAGAGTCTGCCTATGGGGGTACTGCCTTATTACAGGGTCTGCCTATGGGGGTGCTGCCTTATACTGTGGAGTCTGCCTATGGGGGTACTGCCTTATTACAGGGCCTGCCTATGGGGGCTGCCTTATTACAGGGTCTGCCTATATGGGGGTGCTATAAGAACAAAGAAAGAAACCCGACACAAAGTCCAAAATAGGATATAATATAACAATATTTATTAAAATATATATCAAATAAAGAGTGGTACGGTGAGAAGAATACCATAAAACAGGGCACTACACCAGGGACATAAATATGGCAATAAAACGATTCACAATAACACCACAATGGGAATTTTTTCATATACGTGCATAGTTATATACAGTTAGGTCCATATATATTTGGACAGAGACAACATTTTTCTAATTTTGGTTATAGACATTACCACAATGAATTTTAACCAAAACAATTCAGATGCAGTTGAAGTTCAGACTTTCAGCTTTCATTTGAGGGTATCCACAATAAAATTGGATGAAGGGTTTAGGAGTTTCAGCTCCTTAACATGTGCGACCCTGTTTTTAAAGGGACCAAAAGTAATTGGACAATTGACTCCAAGGCTATTTCATGAACAGGTGTGGGCAATCCCTTCGTTATGTCATTCTCAATTAAGCAGATAAAAGGCCTGGAGTTGATTTGAGGTGTGGTGCTTGCATTTGGAAGGTTTTGCTGTGAAGTAAACATGCGGTCAAAGGAGCTCTCCATGCAAGTGAAACAAGCCATCCTTAAGCTGCGAAAACAGAAAAAAACAAGCCGAGAAATTGCTACAATATTAGGAGTGGCAAAATCTACAGTTTGGTACATCCGGAGAAAGAAAGAAAGCACTGGTGAACTCATCAATGCAAAAAGACCTGGGCGCCCACGGAAGACAACAGTGGTGGAGGATAGAAGAATAATCTCCATGGTGAAGAGAAATCCATTCACAACAGCCAACCAAGTGAACAACACTCTCCAGGAGGTCGGCGTATCAATATCCAAATCTACCATAAAGAGAAGACTGCATGAAAGTAAATACAGAGGGTTCACTGCACGGTGCAAGCCACTCATAAGCATCAAGAATAAAAAGGCTAGACTGGACTTTGCTATAAAACATCTAAAAAAGCCGCACAGTTCTGGAAGAACATTCTTTGGACAGATGAAACCATGATCAACCTCTACCAGAATGATGGCAAGAGAAATGTATGGCGAAGGCATGGTACAGCTCATGACCCAAAGCATACCACATCATCTGTAAAACACGGCGGAGGCAGTGTGATGGCTTGGGCATGCATGGCTGCCAGTGACACTGGGTCACTAGTGTTTATTGATGATGTGACACAGGACAGAAGCAGCCGAATGAATTCTGAGGTATTCCGAGACATACTGTGTGCTCAGATCCAGCCAAATGCAGCCAAACTGATTGGTCGTCGTTTCATCCTACAGATGGACAATGACCCAAAACATGAAGCCAAAGCAACCCAGGAGTTTATTAAAGCAAAGAAGTGGAATATTCTTGAATGGCCAAGTCAGTCACCTGATCTCAACCCAATTGAGCATGCATTTCACTTGTTAAAGACTAAACTTCAGACAGAAAGGCCCACAAACAAACAGCAACTGAAAACCACTGCAGTGAAGGCCTGGCAGAGCATCAAAAAGGAGGAAACACAGCGTCTGGTGATGTCCATGAGTTCAAGACTTCAGGCAGTCATTGCCAGCCAAGGGTTTTCAACCAAGTACTAAAAATGAACATTTTATTTAAAATTATTGAATCTGTCCAATTACTTTTGGTCCTTTTAAAAACAGGGTGGCACATGTTAAGGAGCTGAAACTCTTAAACACTTCATCCGATTTTAATGTGGATACCCTCAAATGAAAGCTGAAAGTCTGAACTTCAACTGCATCGGAATTGTTTTGTTTAAAATTCATTGTGGTATTGTCTATAACCAAAACTAGAAAAATGTTGTCTCTGTCCAAATATATATGGACCTAACTGTATATATATATATATATATGCCATACGGTCATAAGTGGGGGTAATACCAGATATAGTATATAGTGCATGTGCACAGTCAATAAAGTGGCTACAACCAGATAGACACAAAAAAAGAAAAAATATATATGCAACAACTCAATATATGATGTGCACCATAATATAACAGCCCATATAATAATGAGCGATGTGCGGGCCAAAAAACAAGTATATGTGCCAAAAGGTCAAATGTAAATAAGGAAAAAGCCACCTGGTAATTACCTGCTATGTAGGATATATGTCCCTGGGAAGTACCTGTGTGCACTGTGCCTTGAGTTTTTTTATATTTAACTATATGGGGGTGCTGCCTTATTACAGTGTCTGCTATGGGGGCTGCCGTATGCTATAGAGTCTGCCTATGGGGAGTGCATTATACTATATTGTGGACTATTTGGTGCATTATGCTACTGTATATGGAGGCTATCTAGGGGGCTATCATACAGTATGGAGATTACAGTGTGGGGGTCATTATACATTGTCGGAGACATCAAACAGTTTGGGGGCTACTAAGGGGTCAGTATACTGTGATGGTGCATTCTACTGTGTATAAGAGAGCATCATGCTGTGTAAAGGGGAGCTGTACAGGGGGAGACTTGGGACTTTATTAAATGTAAAGTGGGCACTTATTGTTATAGGGGAACTCAAGTTACTGTGGTTATCAAAGGGGCACACAGGGCATTATTACTTTCTAGGGGCAAAATATGGGCACTGTTTTCTAGGGCACTTGCACCTGGCATTACTATATTGTAGAGAGTTGCTTTAGAATTTAGAGGGCACAGAGAACTACACAGCAGGTGCAGTAATAGGGACACATACGGCAGCAGCGGCTCAGTATTGGGGTATCAGGGGCAGTAATAGGAACACATACGGCAGCAGCGGCTCAGTATTGGGGTATCAGGTGCAGTAATAGGGACACATAGGGTAGCAGAGGCTCAGTATTGGGGTATCAGCAGGATGAGGAGTTTGTGCAGGTTGGGAATAGATGGTGATGGGGCTGGAATATGAGAAGTGAAATGTGTCTTTGTTGTTTTCTCTGCAGACGAGTCCTAGCTGGAAGAAGTTGTCATGTCGGTCTGGGCCAGATGGAAAAGACGGGAAAAATGAACGATTCCATCAGAAAGTACGCCAGCGGTAAGACATTATCTGTAACTGTGCTGTGATCTGTTACATGTTCTGTAGCACTGGTGTCTACCACTGACCATATGGCGGTAATATCCATATTGGTCTTTATATAGAGTTTATCTTCAGTAACAGCCCGGTCATCTGCTGAGGTTCTCCTCCAGTATTAGGGCACGTCACCCAGCTGTAATCAAGGTTACCTGGTTAGGGGCCCACTCAGAAGCTTCGCCCCCCCCGGACCAAAACCCTAGCTATGCCTCTGAGGGGGGGCACTGTATGTGTGTTTGCGGGGGCATTGCAAGGGCAACTTACGGTATGGGGGTGTCATACTGCATGGGAGAATACTTTTTGGGGACATCATACTGTGTGCGTTTGGAAGTATTTTTAGGGCATCACACTCTGAGGGACATAAAAGGTGTATTGTAGTGTGTGGGAAACTAAGGGGCTTTAATAGGTGCATTATTATCTGTGTGGGTGTGTAAAAAGGACTTGGTCAGAGTTATTGGTGTTGCATAGCGTAAAAAAAATGTGCCAAACATATTACGGTATGTTTGATTTATGCAGAATTTGACATCTGTATCAGAAATATTAGTGAAAGAAGGGGGTGTAAGCAGCTTACCGAAATGGCTCAGGACATGCAGAAGCAGGGAAAACGCGTGACCTCGCGGATAATCTAGAAAAAAATGAAAGATTCCACCTTCTTAAAAGTCCAAAAATATATTTATATAACATTAAACACTGAATGCATGGTGTGATCAACAGCAACACATTTAATAGGAAATAATCAGTGATTGCCATTATAATTTTGTTAATTAAGGACAACATCTGCAAGGATTTAGTATGTTCTTCCGGTGTTTGCGTGGGTTTCCTCCAGGCACTCCGGTTTCCACTCACTTTCCAAAGACATACTGATAGGGAGTTTAGATTGTGAGCCCCATCGAGGACAGTGATGATGATATCTGTAAATCGATGTGGAATTAATGGTGCTATATATAAATGAGTAAAATAAACATAAATAGGAAGCATACAGTGGCGTGATGTAAGGCCCTTTGCACCTCTGTGGTGGCTCTATAACCTCTCCGTACAACCCAGTGCATGACGCCTTATCCTTTTGACACATTAACCCCTTATTGCCATTGGACGGAATAGTACATCCAATGGCAGTATCCCCCGCTTTGATGTGGGCTCTGGCGGTGGGCCTGCATCAAGGCTGGGACATGTCAGCTGCTTTGAACAGCTGACATGTGCCCGCAATAGGCGCGGGTGGAATCGCGATCCACCTGCGCCTATTAACTAGTTAAATGCCGCTGTCAGAGTTTAACAAGTGCTTCCGGCCATCCGGCCGTAAACACAAGCACTGGTGGCCCCTATCACATGATCGGGGGTCATCGGTGCATCAGCATGACAACCAGAGGTCTCCTTGAGACCTCTATGGTTGTTGATGCTGAATTGCTATGAGCGCCACCCTGTGGTTGGTGCTCATAGCAAGTCTGTAGTTCTGCTACATAGAAGCAACAAAAAAAAAACATAATTCTGGTATTTCGATTTTTTTTCTCGCTACGCTGTTTAGCGATTAGGTTAATCCTTTTTTTTATTGATAGATCTGGCGATTCTGAACGCGGCGATACCAAATATGTGTATGTTTGATTTTTTTTTTTATTGTTTTATTTTGAACGGGGCAAAAGGGGGGGGATTTAAACTATTCTTTTTTTATATATATTTTTAAAACTATTTTTCTTTAAGTTTTGGCATGCTTCAATAGTCTCCATGGGAGGCTAGAAGCTGCCACAACTTGATCGGCTCTGCTACATAGAGGCGATGCTCAGATTGCCTCTATATAGCAGAATTACTGCATTGCTATGAGCGCCGGCCACAGGGTGGCACTCACAGCAATCCGGCATCAACAACCATAGAGGTCTCAAGGAAACCTCTTGTTGTTATGCCGACCAACCGATGACCCCCGATCACGTGATGGGGGTCAGCGGTGCGCGCATTTCCAGTCCGATGGCCAGAGGAGAGCGTTAAATGCCGCTGTCAGAGCATTTAATTAGTTAATAGGCGCGGGTGGATCGCGATTCCACCCGCGCCTATTGCGGGCACATGTCAGCTGTTCAAAACAGCTGACATATCCTGGCTTTCATGTGGGTTCACCGCCGGAGCCCACATCAAAGAGGGTTACTGCCATTGGACGTACCCGAAGAAGCAGGGCGAAACGTGCGCGTCGGTGCAGAGGGACAGAAAAACTCTGTTACGCTGCCAGGATCCAGGTAATGATGTCTTGACCTTCCTTGAATATTATGCCACTGTGTGTGATTATACCTAAGTATCTTTGTTGGTGATCCTACATCTCCATATTTGTGTATTTGGTTCTAATAGGAGAGAGGCTGGGTGGTTGGTATTGCCTTGCATAGACTAATATGCACTTACTATAAACCTGAGATACGAATTTGGCAGTAATTCTGTGGTGCATCTTTGTCTTTGCAAGACAATTACTTGTATGATCTAGTTTATATACTATTTATTAAAGGTGTGTAAATTATTTTTCATTATTTATACCATAAAATCCACTATGGTCTCAGTGATTGGATTTCCATTACTATGAGGTTTTAGTTTTGGTCATGCTATCTACCAGGCAGCATATTCCACTAATTTGAGTCCCAAGTTCCTCCTTTCCCTTTTCTGCACATTTCTTAATATTAATATTTTTATTCTGTATTGTATCATGTGATTGATTGAATAAAAATGTGATAATTTATTTAATTTATATAAGCTACACTCCTTCATCCAGTGGTGTTTGATTTACCTAGGATGCTGTGTTAAATTTAATATTGAAATTGGGAGTGGGCACCTAATATAATGGGATTAACACTTGAAATATGACATAGTGTATTGATAATGTTTACAGACTTGTCAGAGGAAAAGACAAACTTTAACCCCTTAGTGACAGAGCCAATTTGGTACTTAATGACCGAGCCAATTTTTACAATTCTGACCAGTGTCACTTTATGAGGTTATAACTCTGGAACGCTTTATCGGATCCCGCTGATTCTGAGATTGTTTTTTCGTGACATGTTGTACTTCAAGTTAGTGGTAACATTTCTTCGATATTACTTGCGATTATTTATGAAAAAAATGGAAATATGGCGAAAATTTTTAAAATTTTGCAATTTTCAAACTTTGTATTTTTATGCCCTTAAATCAGAGAGATATGTCACAAAAAATAGTTAATAAATAACATTTCTCACATGTCTACTTTACATCAGCACAATTTTGGAAACAATTTTTTTTTTTGTTAGGGAGTTATAAGGGTTAAAAGTTGACCAGCAATTTCTCATTTTTACAACACCATGTTTTTTTTAGGGACCACATCACCTTTGAAGTGATTTTGAGGGGTCTATATGATAGAAAATAACCAAGTGTGACACCATTCTAAAAACTGCACCCCTCAAGCTGCTCAAAACCACATTCAAGAAGTTTATTAACCCTTTACGTACTTCACAGGAACTAAAACAATGTGGAAGAAAAAAATTAACATTTTACTTTTTTTTGCAAACATTTTACTTCAGAACCATTTTTGTTAATTTTCACAAGTGTAAAAACAGAAATTTAACCACAAATTTTGTTGTGCAATTTTTCCTGAGTACGCAGATACCCCATATGTGGAGGTAAACCACTGTTTGGGCGCACCGCAGAGCTTGGAAGTGAAGGAGCACCGTTTGACTGTTTCAATGCAGAATTGGCTGGAATTGAGATCGGACGCCATGTCGCGTTTGGAGAGCCCCTAATGTGCCTAAACAGTGGAAACCCCCCACAAGTGACACCATTTTGGAAACTAGACCCCCCAAGGAACTTATCTAGATGTGTGGTGAGCACTTTGAACCCCCAAGTGCTTCACAGAAGTTTATAACGTAGAGCCGTGAAAATAAAAAATCGCATTTGTTTTCACAAAAATGATTTTTTCGCCCACAAATTCTTATTTTCACAAGGGTAACAGGAGAAATTAGACCACAAAAGTTGTTGTGCAATTTCTCCTGAGTACGTCGATACCCCATATGTGGAGGTAAACCACTGTTTGGGCGCACCGCAGAGCTTGGAAGTGAAGGAGCACCGTTTGACTTTTTCAATGCAGAATTGGCTGGAATTGAGATCGGATGCCATGTCGCGTTTGGAGAGTCCCTGATGTGCCTAAACAGTGGAAACCCCCCACAAGTGATACCATTTTGGAAACTAGACCCCTTAAGGAACTTATCTAGATGTGTGGTGAGCACTTTGAACCCCCAAGTGCTTCACAGAAGTTTATAACGTAGAGCCTTGAAAATAAAAAATCGCATTTGTTTTCACAAAAATGATTTTTTCGCCCACAAATTCTTATTTTCACAAGGGTAACAGGAGAAATTAGACCACAAAAGTTGTTGTGCAATTTCTCCTGAGTACGTCGATACCCCATATGTGGAGGTAAACCACTGTTTGGGCGCACCGCAGAGCTTGGAAGTGAAGGAGCACCGTTTGACTTTTTCAATGCAGAATTGGCTGGAATTGAGATCGGATGCCATGTCGCGTTTGGAGAGTCCCTGATGTGCCTAAACAGTGGAAACCCCCCACAAGTGATACCATTTTGGAAACTAGACCCCTTAAGGAACTTATCTAGATGTGTGGTGAGCACTTTGAACCCCCAAGTGCTTCACAGAAGTTTATAACGTAGAGCCGTGAAAATAAAAAATCTCATTTTTTCTACAAAAATGATCTTTTTGCCCCCAAATTTTTATTTTCACAAGGGTAACAGGAGAAATTAGACCACAAAAGTTGTTGTGCAATTTCTCCTGAGTACGTCGATACCCCATATATGGGGGTAAACCACTGTTTGGGCGCACCGCAGAGCTTGGAAGAGAAGGAGTGTCGTTTTACTTTTTCAATGTAGAATTGGCTGGAATTGAGATCGGACGCCATGTCATGTTTGGAGAGCCGCTGATGTGCCTAAACAGTAGAGACCCCCCACATATGACACCATTTTGGAAACTAGACCCCTTAAGGAACTTATCTAGATGTGTGGTGAGCACTTTAAACCCCCAGGTGCTTCACAGAAGTTTATAACGTAGAGCCGTGAAAATAAAAAAATCGCATTTTTTCTACAAAAATGATCTTTTTGCCTCCAAATTTTTATTTTACCAAGGGTAACAGGAGAAAATGGACCCCAGAAGCTGTTGTACAATTTGTCTTGAGTACGCCGACACCCTATATGTGGGGGTAAACCACTGTTTGGGCGCATGGCTGAGCTCGGAAGCAAAGGAGCGCCATTTGACTTTTCAATGCAAAATTGACTGGAATTGAGATCGGACGCCATGTCGCGTTTGGAGAGCCCCTGATGTGCCTAAACAGCAGAAACCCCCCAAAAGTGACCCCATTTTGGAAACTAGACCCCCCATGGAACTTATCTAGATGTGTAGTGAGAACTTTGAATGCCCAAGTGCATCACAGAAGTTTATAATGCAGAGTCGTGAAAATAAAAAATATATATTTTTTAACAATAAAGATTTTTTAGCCCCCAAGTTTTTATTTTCACAAGGGTAACAAGAGAAATTGGACCCCAAAAGTTGTTGTCCAATTTGTCCTGAGTATGCTGGTACCCCATATGTGGGGGTAAACCACTGTTTGGGCGCACGGCAGAGCTCGGAAGGGAAGGAGTGCCATTTTGGAATGCAGACTTTGATAGAATTGTCTGCGGGCGTTATGTTGCGTTTGCAGACCCCTAATGTACCTAAACAGTAGAAACCCCCAACAAGTGACCCCATTTTGGAAAATAGACCCCCCAAGGAACTTATCTAGATATGTGGTGAGAACTTTGAATGCCCAAGTGCTTCACAGAAGTTTATAATGCAGAGTAGTGAAAATAAAAAATATTTTTTTTCCCACAAAAAAGATTTTTTTAGCCCCCAAATTTTTATTTTCACAAGGGTAACAAGAGAAATTGGACCCCAAAAGTTGTTGTCCAATTTGTCCTGAGTATGCTTGTACCCCATATGTGGGGGTAAACCACTGTTTGGGCGCACGGCAGAGCACAGAAGGGAAGGAGCGCCATTTTGGAATGCAGACTTTGATAGAATTGTCTGCGGGCGTTATGTTGCGTTTGCAGACCCCTAATGTACCTAAACAGTAGAAACCCCCACAAGTGACCAAATTTTGGAAACTAGACCCCCTAAGGAACTTATCTAGATATGTGGTGAGAACTTTGAAAGCTCAAGTGCTTCACAGAAATTTATAATGCAGAGTAGTGAAAATAAAAAAATATATTTTTTTCCAACAAAAAAGATTTTTAGCCCCCAAGTTTTTATTTTCACAAGGGTAACAGGAGAAATTGGACCCCAAAAGTTGTTGTCCAATTTATCCCGAGTACGCTGATGCCCCATATGTGGGGGTAAACCACTGTTTGGGCGCACGGCAGAGCTCAGAAGGGAGGGAGTACCATTTGACTTTTTTAGCGCAAAATTGGCTGTCGTGTTTGGAGACCCCCTGATGTACCTAAACAGTGGAAACCCCCCAATTCTAACTCCAACCCTAACCCCAACACAGCCCTAACCCTAATCTCAACCCGATCCATAATCCTAATCACAACCCTAACGATAATCACAACCCTAACCCCAAAACAGCCCTAATCTCAACCCTAACCATAACCCTAATCAAAACCCTAAATCCAACACACCCCTAACCCTAATCCCAACCCTAACCCTAATCCCAACCCTAATCCCAAACGTAACACTAATCCCAACCCTAATCCAAACGCTAACCCTAATCCCAACTCTAACCCTAACTTTAGCCCCAACCCTAACCATAACTTTAGCCCCCGTCGTCACAAAAAAAGTTCAATGTAACCTTTTTTTTGTACGTCGCGTCCGCCATTTCCGTGGATGCGTGGCCGTAACTCTGCCCCCTCCTCCCCAGGACATAGACTGGGCAGCGGATGCGTTGAAAAACTGCATCCGCTGCCCACGTTGTGCACAATTTTCACAACGTGCGTCGGTACATCGGGCCGACGCATTGCGACCGCCCCGTACCGACGCAAGTGTGAAAGAAGCCTAAGGCTACTTTCACACTAGCGTCGTACTCGGCCCATCGCAGTGTGTCGGGCCGACGTACCGACGCTAGCGTTGTAAGCACCGCACAACGGGTGCAGCGGATGCTGTTTTTTCAACGCATCCGCTGCCCCATTGTGAGGTGCGGGGAGGCGGGGGCGGAGTTCCGGCCACGCATGCGCGGTCGGAAATGGCGGACACGTCGCACAAAAAAGTTACATGCAGTTTTTTTTGTGTCGACGGATGCGACATGTGGCAATCCGTCGCAATGCGTCGCTAATGCAAGCCAATGGAGAAAAAACGCATCCTGCAAGCACTTTTGCAGGATGCGTTTTTTCTCCAACGACGCATTGCGACGGAAGCCAAAAAACGCTAGTGTGAAAGTAGCCTAACTCTAACCCTAGCCCTAACCCTAACCCTAAATTTAGCCCCAACCCTAACCCTAACTCTAACCCTAACCCTAACTCTAACCCTAACTCTAACCCTAACCCTAACCCTAACCCTAACCCTAACCCTAACTCTAACCCTAACCCTAACTCTAACCCTAACCCTAACCCTAACTCTAACCCTAACTCTAACCCTAACCCTAACCCTAACCCTAATTTTAGCCCCAACTTGTCTTCTCCTGCCGGCCGGCAGATGGCAGCAGATGGCGGGCGCACTGCGCATGCGCCCGCCATGATGAAAAAGCCGGCTGGCAGGAGAAGACAGAAGAGGACCCAGGGACCCCGGGTGAGTATGATAGGGTCCCCGAATCCCCCTATTTCTCTGTCCTCTGATGTGCGATCACATCAGAGGACAGAGAAATAACTGATCGCTTTTTTTTTTTTTTTTTTTTTTTTGCGGTCGCCGGTAAACTGTTAATTACCGGCGATCGCAAAGCAGGGGTCGGTGCAAACCGACCCCGATCATGTTCTTTGGGGTCTCGGCTACCCCCGGCAGCCGAGACCCCAAAGAACATCCGGGTGCCGGGCGGCGGGCGCACTGCGCGTGCGCCCGCCATTTTTTCCCGGAAAAAAGATGGCGGCGCCCATGGGGAGACACGAGGAGCACCGGGGGAGGTAGGTAAGTATTGGGGGGCTATTGGGGGCCATCGGGGACAACATTTCTCTGTCCTCCGATGTGCGATCACATCGGAGGACAGAGAAATTAAACGGCAAATCGCGTTTGTTTTTTTTTGTTGCGACCGCCGGTAAACGGTTAATTACCGGCGATCGCAACTCGGGGGTCGGTAAAAACCCCCCGAATCATGTTCTCTGGGGTCTCGGCTACCCTCGGCAACCGAGACCCCAGAGAAAATCCGACTCTGGGGGGCGCTATTCACTTTTTCCACAGCGCCGTTAATTAACGGCGCTGTGGATTAAGTACCCTTAGCGGCCGCCGTTAAAAGGCGTATCGGCGGTCGTTAAGGGGTTAAGTGCCAGAAATGCAAGCTTGTGATTCTGTTAGAGGAAAAGGTGCAAAGCCTTCAGGAGAGATTAGCTACACTGAAGCTCAAGGAAGATAACGATTTCCTTGACAAAGCAGAAGAATCTCTTCAGAATGTTGCAGGAGAAGAACTTTTCAGTGTTCCTGCAGAAGATAATGACAGAATAGAAATAACTGTTCAGAATGTTCCAAGAGAAGCCGCCTTTCAATGTACCTGCAGAAGAAGAGAAATGGAAGCATGTGACCTAAAGAAGCAGGAGGATGAGGAGGCAGTTAGCACCCATATAGCTGAAAAACCGTTACCATGCTCTCATGTAGGACAACTATGAACATGTACAGCAAACAAGTGCCTTTGCCCATAAAGAACACTCCAGGAAGAAATCAGAAGCCTCTTGAAGGAGAAATAAAAAGCTCTGTGGTGAAGACGAAAAGCACAGTGGTGATTGTGGGGTATTCCCTCCTGAGGGGAACAGAAGCTGCTATGTGCCGACGGGACATCTTCTCACTAGAAGTGTGCTGTCTTCCAGGTGCCCCATTCAAAGATGTTTATACATATTAGTCCATATAAATCCAAAAAGAACACATTCAAAAATCTAAATATAACTAAAGACCCCCCAAGATATTATATAGGCCACAGAATGTTTAGTTCAAACATATAAAGTTTATTTATCATCCATAAAATTATGACATTTCTTTAACATCCATAAATACATAATGTGCAAAGTACCTCCAATCCAAAAAAGAACTGGTCATATGAGCTTAATAAATAATCCTAACATTCTGACCACCTATTCCGTATATTACATAATTTATTTCATGTCAGATCATCTTATGAGGATTGCTATATCTTCAGGTAAATAAATACACTTCAGTTTCTAAAGTGCCAATATGCGTAAATAGGTGCCGATGTGCAAAAGTTATAAAAAGCTAGCTACAATAATACCTATATGCTGTCAATATACAGTATATATATGTCAGCAAAATGAGGTAGAAAATATAATATACTTTTAGCGTTTTTTTTACTAGTTACTAATCCCTTCAAACTTGAGGGTAGAACCTATACATGATTTAACCCATACACCATTAGAAAAAGAAGTGATGAATATGATATGGAACTATCTAAACATATTTACCTTTCAAGCACATATAAAACCAGGGACCCCTACGCGCGTTTCGATATATTCTTTGTCCGGGGGCATGTATTCAAGAGAGGAAGATGGGTCTATTTAAGCTTGCCGCCAGCAAATCACTGCTACACTACCATTATCCAATTGCCGTTGGTGTATTAAAGACTCGCTTCCACATATAGTTAAGACCGCGTCTCAATATCGTGCATACCTCCAAAACTTAAGGATACGTTGCCATGGTCACAAAATCACATGCAACGTGCAGTGGATATTGCCAAATTTACAGCCCAGCATCGCGCGCACCTTTCCAACCTAATGTAAGGTAAAAAGCGCTATATAATTATATAGTTCTTTCAATTAAATAGCTTTATTTTTATACAGAGATACGTTACTTAGCAACCTGTTACACGCAAGTGCGCAGCTACGGAAATAGGAAGATTCCATATTGATTTTAAAAGCGCGTTTCTATGGTGGCCGAAGGGCCGCATGACACATGCATACAAATGCGTAACTCCGGAAATAAAGAAGACTCCATGCTGATTTTTAGGAGCACGTTTCCATGGTAACTAAGACGGCCAAATAACACATGCAGCGCGCAGTCTCAGTAATAAACTGAGCAATACTTAGTAAGAGGGATTCCAATGTGACTACACTCGTATCCAAATCTAAGTCGGAGTAAAGGGCCATATATGATTGTATAATCAAAAAACCAAATTGGCCCTATATCAATACAAGAACACGCTACCTGGCAACATAATACAAAAAATATATACATGACTGCAAAAAAATCTATATCCATTTTGAAACGAACCAAACCATATGCGGTACCAGAAGACCAATATGTCATACTGAATACACATCACCCAAGGTAACGTGAATTCTATTAGATATTAAGGCACATCACCTGATAATAGACATTTAAATTAATAAATCACAGGATCAAAACATTGACAAAACACCTATATGTACATATAGAATTCCGCAATCATTTATGGCATAACGACTAATAATAATATTAAATATAATACAACCCGAAAAAACAATATCTGGATTAAAAACCAGGTTATAGGCAGACAGACTTAAAGTGGCGCATGCGCCCATGGGACCCAGGCCACTAGATCCACGCACCCGCGGCGATGGCATGACCCGCGCCCTGGCCCAAAAAAATTGGGAGGACGAGAGCCCAACCCATGCCGCCGGCGAGAGGGTCCGGCCTAGATGCCACCACGCATGCGCACTGCCGCTGCCAACCATAGTTGGTGACCAAATTGCCGTGTGTATAATATATATGGTCAAATTTGACCAAGTGATAATGCATACCAATTAGAAACATATTCAACTCACATAAAAAAACATGTACCATTACTCCACATACTGACATGCTTAGACCAATATGCATTATATAATCAAATACAAACAATTGTGCAATTAATATGATTATAGTGCAAAGCATAATCATATACAATTCCTTTTTAAGATAATGTGCTGAATGAAAAGTGCTAACGTGCTAAAGTGACATGAATACGAAACAAAAAGCCATATAGATGATTACTAGATCATTGAGCCAATGTTCATGAGTCCTGATCTTCAATAAACTTGATGGCCACTTATTCTCAAAAACATGTTCCAGGATAACGGCCAAGACTTCTATTCCCATGACGAAGTTTATTGCGGCAATGGATGGTAAATCTAGTTGCGAGATGCTGACTGATATATGGATATAAATAAATGAATAAGGTTAAAAACAAAACATTAAAAACAACATACCCACACAACCCATAAAACTGTACCAGAATAAAAGCAAATCCAAGACAGTATACTTTCCTAATATTATTACAAGAAAGCCCCAAAGCCAAAGCTTTCATTTAGCCCTTGAGGAGCCATAGTGCCTAGTCTATATATCCATCGGCTCTCAATTTGAGACAAAATTTGTTTCAAATCACCATCCCGTATTCCCATTGTGACAGAGTCTATTCCCCTCACCTTCAACCCTAGAGTACTGCAAGCATGATATTTTTTTAAAATGTCTGGGTAGGGTTTTGAGGACTGTTTCATCTTCCGTAGTTTTAGCTTTTTCGATATCTCTGCAATGTTCCCTTATGCGTATTTTCAATTCACGGGTGGTTCGGCCGATATAGACTTTGCCACAAGGACAAGTGGCATGATATATCACTCCTCGGGTTGAACATGTGATGAACTTCCTGATGCTATATTTTTTGGTGCCATCAAAGTTTACAAAGGTTTTAGTTTTAACTGTATTGGCACATGCTTTACACAAGCCACAAGGATAGAAGCCAGCATTGCTGACGTCGGTGGACTTGGTATTTGGATTGTAAAAACTATGCACCAATGTATCCGCCAAATTCTTAGACCTTCTTGCTGTTATTTGGGTTTTTTTCGGTAACACTTTTTTTAGGATTGGATCAGTAAGAAGTACACTCCAATGTTCATTGATAATTTCCCTGAATTTATGCCATTTATTATGGTAAGTGGTGATCGTCCTAATCTCATCCGCGTCACTCTTTTTGGTGGTATTTTGCTTAGTTCTCCCATATAGTAGGTCTGATCTAGCGCATTGGGTTGCCCTCATATATCCATTCCTGATGTTCCTCTTACTATACCCTCTCTCCTGAAATCGCTCAGCAAGATCCCTAGATTGATCCAGGAAATCTTCTGGTCTGGAACATATATTTTTGGCTCTCAAAAACTGACCCACCGGAATGCCCCTTATGGTTGCCTGCGGGTGGGACGATGTTGCTTACAGAAAGGAATTTGTGGCGGTCGGTTTTCTATACAAATTAGTATAGAGATATCCATCTTGATCTACCCCAACACTAAGATCCAAAAATTCAACCTTTCTGCCCGCTGTAAAAGTAAGTTTCACATTGACATTGTTGTTATTAAGGCCAATCATAAAAATGTCCAATTTGTCCCTGGAGCCTTCCCAAATGAACCAAATGTCGTCTATATACCTCATCCAACCTGTTACCAGGCTGGACTGAGGTATTGGTTCGCTGACACATTATGTATTTATGGATGTTAAAGAAATGTAATAATTTTATGGATGATAAATAAACTTTATATGTTTGAACTAAACATTTTGTGGCCTATATAATATCTTGGGGGGTCTTTAGTTATATCCCATTCAAAGATGTGTCTGATAGGGTATCAAGACCCTTCAGTACTATAGACGTCCACCCACATTCACTAATACACGTAGGAACAAATTACACAATAAAAAAGGACCTGGAAACTATATGCAGAAACATTGAAGACCTACGCTGGAAAGTGAAGGAACTTGGAGCGCAGGTCATCTTCTCATCCACCCTCCCAGTGGATGGATATGGACAAAGGAGATTGAACAAGATTCTACAGATGAACAACTGGTTACGTTGATGGTGCCGTCAACAATGTTTTGGATTTCTTTACCATGGAGTGAATTACCTATATGATCTTCTGCTTGCTAGAGATGGGTTGCATCTTACAAAAACACATATTTAGTAGATGCCTTGCTATACTCATCAGGAGATCTTTAAACTAGAGCAATATGGGATGGGAAATATACAGCCAGGAAAAAGTATGCAGCTAATGAAATTAATTGAGAGCTCTGCAATTAGAAGTGGAAATAAAAAACAAAAAGAACAAATTCTGAATGAAAACAGAGAAGCAAGAGAAAATGACTATACAAATGCACAGAGGATGGAAAACAAGGAGAATTGGAGCAGCTACCACAAGTTGAGGGTTATGATGTCACAGGCAGGGTTGTGGAGTCGGAGTCGGTATCCATTTTGGTGAAGTTGGAGTTGGCAGAAAATAGACCAACTCCGACTCCTAAAATATATAACAAATTGGGTTCAGTAGTTCAATGCAGGATGTGCTGTCATTTTTTTCATAATTTGGTAAAGTTATAAAATGTCCTATAAATGTCTGTTCTGTTCCTGATCTAAGGATCTTGGGTTTTAGGTGAGCTGAATCTGTGCTGCACATGCTCAGTAGTGGGGCAGTTTTGTGGGAGTCAGAGTCGTGGAGTCAGAGACCGGAGTCGACTACCAACCTTGAAGGCTACATCTTATTTATAAAAAACAGGCTTAACAAGATGTGGAGCTGTTGCATTGTATGTTAGGAAGCGTATATTTCCACAGAGATCCAAGGTTACGAGAACTATTTGGGTAAGAATACAAGACGAGAAGACCAGAAAGGACACTATTGTAGGTGTTTACTAAAGGCCACCTGGACAGACTGAAGATATGGATGAACACTTTTTACATCAGATGTCTTTGTTCTCAAAAAGTACAACATAATGATCATTAGGAAAGAAAGGAAAGGTTTGTGGATGATTTCTTCATCCTTTGATACTTGTGGTCTTTCCTGATGAAGAAGACTTTTGTTATTTGAAACGCATAGAATAAACCACTATCCATTTGACAATCTGGGATATATGTCTCATCATTGATCAGCAAGTGCAGAAATCATTCACAAACTTGTCCTTTCTTTCCTGGGTATCGTTTGGTCATTTACTGACCCATGGATCTGCTGCAACTGATGTGCTTTATTAGATTCTTTATAGATACATAGATACTCATAAAAGGTGAGTGTAATTTTGATTTTATTGCCTGCCATGCGTCTCGGAAAAGACACTATGTTGCACTGATCTCTCCTACAGCTCTGCGACATAGTGATCATGGGAGATTTTAACTATCCAGATATTTGTTGGGAATCTCCCTCACACAAAAGTAATGGGTCCAAAAAATTGGTATCTTCTCATGCTGAAAACTTTCTAGTGTAGACTAATGGTATGCCTCTACACAAAAGGAAAAAGCAATATAAACCTATATCACCCCTACTCTGGAACCCTCTACCACAACACATCAGACTCTCGCCTACCATCGAAACCTTCAAAAAGAGCCTGAAGACCCACCTCTTCCGACAAGCCTACAACCTGCAGTAACCACCGATCGACCAAACCGCTGCATGACCAGCTCTATCCTCACCTACTGTATTCTCACCCATCCCTTGTAGATTGTGAGCCTTCGCGGGCACGGTCCTCTCTCCTCCAGTACCAGTTGTGACTTGTATTGTTTAAGATTATTGTACTTGTTTTTATTATGTATACCCCGCCTCACATGTAAAGCGCCATGGAATAAATGGCGCTATAACAATAAATAATAATAATAATAATAGGAATATATAAATTAAATCTATAGGAATCTATATCTAAACAGAGAGATGGTAAGGGAACACAGCTAATTTAATTTAAATCTCCTGGTCCAGATGAATTACATCATGGAGAACAGGACAAGTACCAGAAGATTGGATAAGGGCAAATATTGTCCCTATCTTCAAAAAAGGAAAGAAGATAGAGCCAGAAAATTACAGACCAGTGAACCTTCTACATCATGAGAGATTTTTGAACAAATTATTAAACAGCATATATGTAAGTATTTGGATACGAATACAGTCATTAACCAGAGCTAGCATGGGTTTGAAACATACAAGTCATGCCAGACTAATCTAATTTCCTTCTATGATAGAATCACTGACTGGGTGGATCAGGGAAATGCGGTATAGTGTATCTCAACTTCACCAAAGTATCTCATACTATCCTATTCCTTATTGAAAAAAATGGCCAAGTATGGGATTGACAAGGCTATTGTTAGGTGGATTCATAACTGGCTCAGTGATCATACTCAGAGTGGTAATAAATGGTGGTCATCCAATTGAAAGAGTGTTTAAAATGGGGTACCACAAGGCTGTGTCCTGGCCCTAGTGTTGTTGAACATTTTTACAAGATAAGGGAACTGAAGGTAGCTAACACTAGAGAAGACAAAGGTTTCAGATGGATGTAGATAAGCTTGAACAATGGACAGCAACTAATTGAATGGTATTTTACAGGGAGAAATGCAAAATTATACATCTGGGTAAGAAAAATGAAAATTACATCTACAGAATGGGAGGAATAGAACTAAAAAACAGCATGCGTGAAAAAGAATTGGGTATACTAATAGATCACAGACTGCACATGAGTCAACAGTGTGATGCAGTAGCAAAAAGGCAAACACAGTTGTAGGATGTATTAAGAGAAGCATAGAGTTTAGATCATGTGAAGCAATTATCCCCCTCTACTCCTCATTGGTCAGACCTCATCAGGATCTGGGAATGTTTAGCTTGCAAAAAAGGAGGCTAAGAAAAGACTTTATAGCTGTCTACAACTATCTGAAGGGATATCACAGTGTAGAGGGACCATCCATATTGTAATTTGCACATGGAAACACGAGAAGCAATGGAATCAAACAAAGTGAGAAGATACAGATTAGATATTAGAAAAAACGTATTGACAGTGAGGGTGATCAATGAGTGGAACAGGCTACCATGAGAGGTGGTGAGTTCTCCTTCAATGGAAGTCTTCAGAGGCTGGACAGACATCTGTCTGAGATGGTTTAGTGAATTGAGCAGGGGGTTGGACACGATGACCCTGGAGGTCCCTTCTAACTGTAACATTCTATGATTCAATATATTCCTGCACTGATGATTGGTGTGATGCTGTATTTCTGTACTGATGGTGGTTGTGATGCTGTATTTCTTTACTGATGGTGGTTGTGATGCTGTATTTCTGTACTGATGGTGGTTCTGGTGAAGTATCCAAATTGAGATGATACATTTTGTTTGGAAATCCTTTGTTGCAGTCGTGAACTCTAATCTAGCAAACAGGCTGGAAGTGCACTTAGAGGCTTGATGTTTGTAGAATTTCTGCAAAAATAATCGACGTATGTGGATTGGAAAATCTGCAGTGCAAGTCAATTCATGTGCAGATAATATCTTCAATGTGTTAATGACATTTGTTAAAGGTATTTTTCATTTTAAGAACACCCCTGTCCATTTGGCTGCAGTTTCTTAAAAAACAAACAGGGTTTTACTTACCATTCCCAGGTCCATCACTGAGTCTCCCTCACTGCTCCCAGTATCTGCTATTATTTATAGCAGTGAAGCCATGCTGACAGCGCTGTCGCCAATCATTGAGTCCAGTGGCTCTGCGCGGCTTGTTCCGTGAACTTGGGCAGAGCTTCACAGCTCAGTTATTGGCTGCAGCGAGGTCGATGTGACACGAGCACTGCAGGGAACTACAGACTGGGAGCAGCAGCACAGACTCTGCCATGGACCCAAGGAGGATGAGTAAGGCATAGTTGGATTTTCTAAAACAAACTGTAGTTAGGGAATTAGTGGTTTTGCAAAATAGGAAAAACCCTTTAAATCGTCTGCATGATTTGTATATGCTAGGAAGACCTGAGCCTACACTTGTGCATGATCTGTAGGATACGTTGCACAAAAAATATCCATTGTATTAGTGTGATTTGCTTTTGACATTAGAACTTCAATGTCAGGAGGTGAAAAAACATCTCTATTAAATAGAACAAGAACGTTAGATCGATGCGACCTTCAGCTTCTACCTCCCCAGCGCGTTTCCTTTCGATTCCGTCCATATAAAGGTAATGTTCTGTATAACTCATCACTATGAGAAATGTACTAAATATTGTGATAAAACAACCACAGAACAGCGGCTTACACAAATTGATTTCACATAAAGACTCGAACAGTCATAAAC
The DNA here is from genome assembly GCF_051348905.1 of Ranitomeya variabilis. Taxonomy (NCBI): domain Eukaryota; kingdom Metazoa; phylum Chordata; class Amphibia; order Anura; family Dendrobatidae; genus Ranitomeya; species Ranitomeya variabilis. Next base: position 1,052,198,363 of record NC_135232.1, on the reverse strand, counting down.
TCGGATCAGAATCTGGAATTGGGTAAAACCATACAGGAAGGTGCGCGCTTCTGATAATGCGTCTGAAGACAGAAGCCGCTGCAGCTATTTATGATGCACATATGAAACACAGAGAACTATTACATGACATGCAGTACACTGATTACACAGGACCTGCCACCTTGCCGGACGTCTGGGTTTGTAGTCGTACTTGTATTCTTCATTAATAAACAGTTCTTTTCTCATAACTCCACATTGTGCCTTTTATAACCCTGCAGATCCCATTATAATCAATGGGCTACACTGGGGTCATGACAAAGATACTAAAATGATGCACCCAGACAATAAAGAGAATGTGTCATCAGAAAATGAGCTTTTGTTTAAACAGATTGTTAATGGCATAATGTTACCTCAAAATCAATACCTCAGCTCATAATCATATAGGGAACTTGGCCCCTATAAAAACCATACCTTTGTTGTTGTAAACATTGCCTTTGTTGCAACTAAAAAAAACATATAATTTGACATGAAAACTACAGTGCTCATAGAGTGTTGATGTGGCCAATGGGATGTTGTATGGTGCCGCCTCTCTATTAGCATGGACCACTGCTTCCTTCTGTGTTAAAGGAGTTCTTCAGTCTTAAGTTACAAGTCACATAGAGAGATTGCAGACAACGTGCACACTGCCCTCTGACAATGCTGCGGCGAGTGCATTACACAATGCGTGTGATTTCCTTATATGCGGTGAAGCGCCAACTAGATGAGCTCGGCCTTGCCCTATCCAAGTGTATGGAACGAGGCTAGATTTCTAAAACTAGACTTTCAGTTAAATTGCATTTGTGAAATGTCATTGAATCCATTCTTCCCTCTATCCATGAAATGTTCCTTGTGCCATTGGCTGCAACACCCCCAAAGCATGTTTGATCCACCCCCATGCTTAATGATTGGTGAGATGTTCTATTCCTAAAATTCTGTGCCCTTTTTCTCCACACATTTGATCATTGTGGACAAAGACTTCTATTTAACCTCATCGGTCCGGAGGACTTGTTTCCAAAGTGTGTCAGGCTTGTTTAGATGTTCTTTTGCATACTTCTGACCCTGAATTTTATAGTGAGGGCGCAGGAGAGGTTTTCTTATGATGACTCTTCCATGCATGCCATATTTGTGCAGGTGTCTCTGAACAGTAGAACAATGTACCACAACTCCAGAGTCTGCTAAATCTATCTGAAGATCTGTTGCAGTCAAGCGGGGATTCTGACTTGCCTCTCTAGCAATCTTATGAGCAGCTCTTACTGAAATTTTGCTTGGTCTTCCAGATCTTATCCTGACACTACAGCAGGAGATCGCAGAGGATACATTTTGTTAGGTAAAATATTTTTTAAAAACAGTGAAATATTTTACCTCACAAAATAAATCCTCTGTGATCCCCTGCTATAATGTCAGTATTGTCTTTTGCTTCCTCCCCTGCCCAGGAGTTGTGGTATGCTCCGTACACGGTCAGACACAGTAAATTTGTAAAATGAACTCTCGTTCGTGGGAAAACCCCTTTAATGTGACCGGCTTACTCTGCCTGTAGACACGTCGCGCATCTGCCGCCAGGATCAGGAGAATGATTCACTGCACCTGCGCGGAATTAACACAGGCGCAGTAAATCAGACCGCCGCCATCTTTGTGCAGAGAGATAGCAGAGGTCACATTAAAACTGCATATGTGCTCCTCCTGTACAAAGATGGCGGCAGTCAGTGAATCATTTGGCTGATCCCGGCAGCGGCGTGTTCGCGACGGTGTTCCACTGGTGGTACCACGCAAGGGGCTGTATGAGTGTGTGAATCTGTGTGGTGCGTACGGCGTATAGAGTGTGTGTATATGGTGTGACGTGTTCCGCTGGTGATACCGCGCAATAGGTTGGTACCAGCAGCAGTTTCCATATTGAGACACCCATCACTTGGGTGTCTCAATATGGTGGTCGGTGAACTTCCTCTGCATGGAATTCTGGGATACAGTGACATCTGGACAGAACAGGAAATTAAAACATTACAAGGCAATTATATAAATAGATGGTATAATAGGAGGTGTGTTATATTCCATGGCCCTGATTCATCATGTGTTTTTTTTAATCACATGCATTTTTCAGTGATTTTTTTTCCCATTCTTCCAACTTTTCTATCGCAGTGGATCAGACTGCTGTGGCCCCCTTCGATCCCGAGGCTGAATGGAGTGGAGGTCGATTATGTGCACTGTTGCTCCATTCATTCTAAGGGCACATTCAGATGTCAATACAAATTGGTCGGAGATTGGATCGCAATGCTCGGACTGGCCGCGGGTCCCATGACCCAAGCGTGACAGCCTCCTATTGTATATTTCTATGAAGCTGTCACGTTCAGACCGACAGCCTGTCCATGCATTGTGGTCCGATCTGTGCAGACATCTGAATGTGCCCTTAATGCGAGGGCAGCAGATTGCCAAGCACAGCGCTCAGCTGATCTTCAGCGTTCCTATTAGGAAGAAGCGGCAGTGCACGAGTCACCTCCTCTCCATTGGTTCTCGGGATCGGTAGGGGTCACTGTCCCCCAAGTGATCAGAAAGTTATTCCCTGTTCCATGGATAGGGGTTACCTTTTAATCTTAAGAAAACCCCTTTAAAGGGATCCTGTCACCTGAATTTGGCGGGACCTTTTTTCGGTCCGATGGGCGGTGTTTTCGAGTGTTTTATTCACCCCTTCCTTTCCCGCTGGCTGCACGCTGGCCGTAATATTGGCTTGAAGTTGATTCGCTGTCCTCCGTAGAACACGCCTGCCCAAGGCAATCTTGCCTTGCGCACGCGCAGTATGCTTTGCCCAACTGCGGGCAAAGCCGAAAAGCATTAGTGCGCATGCGCCGGCGCACTATGTCCCGGAAGTATTTCGCTGTGTTCCGGGACATAGTGCGCCGGCGCATGCGCACTAATGCTTTTCGGCTTTGCCCGCAGTTGGGCAAAGCATACTGCGCGTGCGCAAGGCAAGATTGCCTTGCGCAGGTGTGTTCTACAGAGAACAGCGAATCAACTTCAAGCCAATATTGCGGCCATCGTGCAGCCAGCGGGAAAGGAAGGGGTGAATAAAACACCCGAAAACACCACCCATCGGACCGAAAAAAGGTCCCGCCAAATTCAGGTGACAGGTTCCCTTTAAGTCATCTTCCTGTCTGCTCAATTATCTACGTCTGACACATCTTTATTGATCCTGTCATGTACCTACTCAGACAGTGCTCACTGCTTTCCGCCGCAGAAACGCACTAAAAAGACATGTATTTTTTCTATATGAATGTTCCTCTCAGCTCATGTAAATGTTTAGGGAATGTTCCCACATAAAAGCCATATTTACCATAGTGGGAATCCCCACGCTGCCCACTACATAATCACACCGCAGGGCAACTTCTGTAGTGTAAAATGAGAAGCACAGAGGCCATGAGACTGATAGAAATCCCAAACACATTGCTGGATGTGTAAAATGCTCAGTGGGAAAAACACTATGCACACTCCATGAGAACTAGTCCTCAAAACCCACTGGAGTGGAGTGTGTAGAAAGACGAGGCAAAAACATGAGAAATACAAATGGTGGGATTGGGGACAATGTGATTTAAAATGTTGCAAAAATAAAAGGAGAAAACAGGTAATGGGCAAAAAAAAGGTAACATGATGTGATAATCTGCAAGGTGACTGGTGGGATAAGCTGCAAGGTGAATGGTGGGATAAGCTGCATGGTGAATGGTGGGATAAGGAGTAAGGTGACTGGTGGGATAAGGAGTAAGGTGAATGGTGGGATAAGGAGTAAAGTGACTGGTGGGATAAGGAGTAAGGTGGGATAAGGAGTAAGGTGACTGGTGGGATAAGCTGTGAGGTGACTGGTGGGATAAGGAGTGAGGTGACTGGTGGGATAGGCAGTGAGGTGACTGGTGGGATAGGCAGTGAGGTGACTGGTGGGATAAGGAGTGAGGTGACTGGTGGGATGAGGAGTGAGGTGACTGGTGGGATAAGGAGTGAGGTGACTGGTGGGATAAGGAGTGAGGTGACTGGTGGGATAAGGAGTGAGGTGACTGGTGGGATAAGGAGTGAGGTGACTGGTGGGATAGACAGTGAGGTGACTGGTGGGATAGGCAGTGAGGTGACTGGTGGGATAAGGAGTGAGGTGACTGGTGGGATAGGCAGTGAGGTGACTGGTGGGATAGGCAGTGAGGTGACTGGTGGGATAAGGAGTGAGGTGACTGGTGGGATAGGCAGTGAGGTGACTGGTGGGATAGGCAGTGAGGTGACTGGTGGGATAGGCAGTGAGGTGACTGGTGGGATAAGGAGTGAGGTGACTGGTGGGATAGGCAGTGAGGTGACTGGTGGCATAAGCAGTGAGGTGACTGGTGGGATAAGGAGTGAGGTGACTGGTGGGATAGGCAGTGAGGTGACTGGTGGGATAAGCAGTGAGGTGACTGGTGGGATAAGGAGTGAGGTAACTGGTAGGATAGGCAGTCAGGTGACTGGTGGGATAAGGAGAGAGGTGACTGGTGGGATAGGCAGTGAGGTGACTGGTGGGATAAGGAGTGAGATGACTGGTGGGATAGGCAGTGAGGTGACTGGTGGGATAGGCAGTGAGGTGACTGGTGGGATAAGGAGTGAGGTGACTGATGGGATAGGCAGTGAGGTGACTGGTGGGATAGGCAGTGAGGTGACTGGTGGGATAAGCAGTGAGGTGACTGGTGGGATAAGGAATGAGGTGACTGGTGGGATAAGGAGTAAGGTGACTGGTGGGATAGGCAGTGAGGTGACTGGTGGGATAGGCAGTGAGGTGACTGGTGGGATAGGCAGTGAGGTGACTGGTGGGATAAGGAGTGAGGTGACTGGTGGGATAAGGAGTGAGGTGACTGGTGGGATAAGGAGTGAGGTGACTGGTGGGATAGGCAGTGAGGTGACTGGTGGGATAGGCAGTGAGGTGACTGGTGGGATAAGGAGTGATTTGACTGGTGGGATAGGCAGTGAGGTGACTGGTGGGATAAGATGTGAGGTGACTGGTGGGATAAGGAGTGAGGTGACTGGTGGGATAAGGAGTGAGATGACTGGTGGGATAAGGAGTGAGGTGACTGGTGGGATAAGCAGCGAGTTGACTGGTGGATTAGGCAGTGAGGTGACTGGTGGGATAAGCAGTGAGGTGACTGGTGGGATAAGGAGTGAGGTGACTGGTGGGATAAGGAGTGAGGTGACTGGTGGGATAAGCAGTGAGGTGACTGGTGGGATTAAGAGTGAGGTGACTGGTGGGATTAAGCAGTGAGGTGACTGGTGGGATAAGGAGTGAGGTGACTGGTGGGATAAGGAGTAAGGTGACTGGTAGGATAAGCAGTGAGATGACTGGTGGGATAGGCAGTGAGGTGACTGGTGGGATAAGGAGAGAGGTGACTGGTGGGATAGGCAGTGAGGTGACTGGTGGGATAAGGAGTGAGGTGACTGGTGGGATAGGCAGTGAGGTGACTGGTGGGATAGGCAGTGAGGTGACTGGTGGGATAAGGAGTGAGGTGACTGATGGGATAGGCAGTGAGGTGACTGGTGGGATAGGCAGTGAGGTGACTGGTGGGATAAGCAGTGAGGTGACTGGTGGGATAAGGAATGAGGTGACTGGTGGGATAAGGAGTAAGGTGACTGGTGGGATAGGCAGTGAGGTGACTGGTGGGATAGGCAGTGAGGTGACTGGTGGGATAGGCAGTGAGGTGACTGGTGGGATAAGGAGTGAGGTGACTGGTGGGATAAGCAGTGAGGTGACTGGTGGGATAGGCAGTGAGGTGACTGGTGGGATAAGCAGTGAGGTGACTGGTGGGATAAGGAGTGAGGTGACTGCTGGGATAGGCAGTGAGGTGACTGGTGGGATAAGGAGTGAGGTGACTGGTGGGATAGGCAGTGAGGTGACTGGTGGGATAAGGAGTGAGGTGACTGGTGGGATAAGGAGTGAGGTGACTGGTGGGATAAGGAGTGAGGTGACTGGTGGGATAAGGAGTGAGGTGACTGGTGGGATAAGGAGTGAGGTGACTGGTGGGATAGGCAGTGAGGTGACTGGTGGGATAGGCAGTGAGGTGACTGGTGGGATAAGGAGTGATTTGACTGGTGGGATAGGCAGTGAGGTGACTGGTGGGATAAGGAGTGAGGTGACTGGTGGGATAAGGAGTGAGGTGACTGGTGGGATAAGGAGTGAGGTGACTGGTGGGATAAGGAGTGAGGTGACTGGTGGGATAAGCAGCGAGTTGACTGGTGGATTAGGCAGTGAGGTGACTGGTGGGATAAGCAGTGAGGTGACTGGTGGGATGAGTGAGGTGACTGGTGGGATAAGGAGTGAGGTGACTGGTGGGATAAGCAGTGAGGTGACTGGTGGGATTAAGAGTGAGGTGACTGGTGGGATTAAGCAGTGAGGTGACTGGTGGGATAAGGAGTGAGGTGACTGGTGGGATAAGGAGTAAGGTGACTGGTAGGATAAGCAGTGAGATGACTGGTGGGATAGGCAGTGAGGTGACTGGTGGGATAAGCAGTGAGATGACTGGTGGGATAGGCAGTGAGGTGACTGGTGGGATAAGGAGTGAGGTGACTGGTGGGATAAGGAGTGAGGTGACTGGTGGGATAGGCAGTGAGGTGACTGGTGGGATAAGCAGTGAGATGACTGGTGGGATAAGGCGTAAGGTGACTGGTAGGATAAGGAGTGAGGTGACTGGTGGGATAAGGAGTGAGGTGACTGGTGGGATAAGCAGTGAGGTGACTGGTGGGATAAGGAGTGAGGTGACTGGTGGGATAAGCAGTGAGGTGACTGGTGGGATAAGCAGTGAGGTGACTGGTGGGATAGGCAGTGAGGTGACTGGTGGGATAAGCAGTGAGGTGACTGGTGGGATAAGGAGTGAGGTGACTGGTGGGATAAGCAGTGAGGTGACTGGTGGGATAAGCAGTGAGGTGACTGGTGGGATAGGCAGTGAGGTGACTGGTGGGATAAGCAGTGAGGTGACTGGTGGGATAAGGAGTGAGGTGACTGCTGGGATAAGGAGTGAGGTGACTGGTGGGATAAGCAGTGAGGTGACTGGTGGGATAAGGAGTGAGGTGACTGGTGGGATAAGGAGTGAGGTGACTGGTGGGATAAGCAGTGAGGTGACTGGTGGGATAAGCAGTGAGGTGACTGGTGGGATAGGCAGTGAGGTGACTGGTGGGATAAGCAGTGAGGTGACTGGTGGGATAAGGAGTGAGGTGACTGGTGGGATAAGCAGTGAGGTGACTGGTGGGATAGGCAGTGAGGTGACTGGTGGGATAAGCAGTGAGGTGACTGGTGGGATAAGGAGTGAGGTGACTGGTGGGATAAGCAGTGAGGTGACTGGTGGGATAGGCAGTGAGGTGACTGGTGGGATAAGGAGTGAGGTGACTGGTGGGATAAGCAGTGAGGTGACTGGTGGGATAAGCAGGATGACCACCATGGCCAAGGGTCCCAGAGCAGCAGTTCGGCCTGGCTTGTGCCCTGACACTGACTGTGCCCCGTGTCTCCACTAGAGGGCGGCGGCCACATTATCGCTTCCGGTGTCGGGCGGATTTCCGGCGGCTGTGCTGTAGGAGAGCGGAGGTCACGGCGCTGTGCAGTCACCTCGGGCTGATGGTGGTTACACCCGGCCGCCGTCATGGACTCTCCTGGGGCCAATGTCAGCGAGCAGCCGCCGCCTCACGGGAGGATGCAGGTACGGCCGGCGCTGGTGCACACGTGCTGCAGGGAGACACTGCGGAGGCTTGTATGGAGCCACACGCCGGCTCTGGGGTGCAGGGGGTCCGCTAGTGTTTTGGGGACATATGTAATGATGCATAACACACTAAGTATCAGAAGCCCCCCATGTCAGTGCAGACCCTCCGCTGACGTTACACGGTGTAATTTACCCCATCTGGTCCTATGGCTTTCCCCGGAGAAGTCCCTGCAGCCGCCTACCCCGAGCCTACAGATGGCCACCAGCCGCCTACCCCGAGCCTACAGATGGCCGGCAGCCGGATACCCCGAGCCTACGGAAGGCCGGCAGCGGCCTACCCCGAGCCTACGGATGGCCGGCAGCGGCCTACCCCGAGCCTACGGATGGCCGGCAGCGGCCTACCCCGAGCCTACGGATGGCCGGCAGCGGCCTACCCCGAGCCTACGGATGGCCGGCAGCGGCCTACCCCGAGCCTACGGATGGCCGGCAGCGGCCTACCCCGAGCCTACGGATGGCCGGCAGCCGCCTACCCCGAGCCTACGGATGGCCGGCAGCCGCCTACCCCGAGCCTACGGATGGCCGGCAGCGGCCTACCCCGAGCCTACGGAAGGCCGGCAGCGGCCTACCCCGAGCCTACGGATGGCCGGCAGCGGCCTACCCCGAGCCTACGGATGGCCGGCAGCGGCCTACCCCGAGCCTACGGATGGCCGGCAGCGGCCTACCCCGAGCCTACGGATGGCCGGCAGCGGCCTACCCCGAGCCTACGGATGGCCGGCAGCGGCCTACCCCGAGCCTACGGATGGCCGGCAGCGGCCTACCCCGAGCCTACGGATGGCCGGCAGCGGCCTACCCCGAGCCTACGGATGGCCGGCAGCCGCCTACCCCGAGCCTACGGATGGCCGGCAGCCGCCTACCCCGAGCCTACGGATGGCCGGCAGCCAGTGCCTGCAGCTACAGCCAGCGGAGTGTGACCTGTGCATGGAGGGGCATGCTCTGCCCATGATTGGGGGGCACTGTACCATGGAGGACCCTGTACCCCCCCCTGTAAGCCCTGCATGGGCCGGCTCCTGCTTTATGCCGTTTACCCCCTTCCCCTCTCAGCTTCACTAAGCTCCATACAACTTTCCAACACATTTTTACTCCATTTTATTACATTTTTTTAGGAGGCTTCCTGTGAATAAAGAGCGATTCTGATGTTTGGAGCAGTGATGAGCGGAGGTGCTCAGATAAGGTGTTATCCTTCAGGCTCGTGTGCTAAGAGTGTCTTGCAGGGATTGTCTAACAGCCGCCAGCAGCGGAGACTCCAACATATTATTTGAGTACACCCAAGACATTAATTAGCACTGCAGCATGCTCAGATAACACCTTATAGAGCACATTTGCTCATCACTAATTTCGGGTTACCTTGTAGATTGTAAGCCCATGAAGGCAGGGTCCCCTCCCCCCACCACGGTCTGTCACAGGTTGTGTTACTGTATTTTATACATGGATGTAACCCCTTTTCACATGTACAGCACCCTGGAATTAGTGGTGCTTCTTTAAAAAAAATATATATATTTAACCCCTTCACCACCTTGTAATCTTCAGGTTTTGTATTTTTGTTTTTGCTCCCCTTCTTCACAGAGCCATAACTGTCAAACTCTGACAGTGGCATTTAACGCTTGCTTCCAGCCATTCGGCTGGAAATGCGCACATCGGTGACCTGCGTTACGTGGTCAGGGGTCACCGGTGTGTTGGCATGACAACCCGAGGTCTCCTGGAGACCTCTATGGTTGTCAGGGCCGGATTGCTGTGAGCGCCACCCTGTGGTTTCGCTCATAGCAAGTGAGGTATTCTGCTATATAGAGATGATCTGAGCATCGCCTCTATGTAGCAGAGCCGATCAGGCTATGGCAGCTTCTAGTCTCCCATGGAGACTATTTAAGCATGGCAAAAGTAAGAAATTTTTAAAAAACATTTAAAAAAAAATATAAAAGTTTAAAACACCCCCCTTTTGCCCCATTCAAAGTAAAACAGTAAAATGAAATCAAACCTACACATATTTGGTATCGCTGCGTTGAGAATCCGATTTAACAATAAAAAAAAAAAGGATTGACCTGATCGCTAAGTGGCGTAGTAAGAAAAAAAGTAAAGGTACCGTCACATTAAGCGACGCTGCAGCGATATAGACAACGATGCTGATCGCTGCAGCGTCGCTGTGTGGTCGCTGGAGAGCTGTCACACAGACAGCTCTCCAGCGACCAACGATGCCGAAGTCCCCGGGTAACCAGGGTAAACATCGGGTTACTAAGCGCAGGGCCGCACTTAGTAACCCTATGTTTACCCTGGTTACCATTGTAAATGTAAAAAAAAAAAAAAATACATAATCACATTCCGGTGCCTGTCACGTCCCCCGGCGTCCGCTTCCCTGCACTCCTCCTGCATCCTGTGTAAGCACCACCGGAAAGCAGAGCGGTGACGTCACCGCTGTGCCCTGCTTTACGGCCGGCCGGCGCTGACATAGGATGCAGGAGGAGCGTAGGGAAGCGGACGCCGGGGGACGTGACAGGCACCGGAATGTGAGTATGTAGTGTTTTTTGGTTTTTTTACATTTACAATGGTAACCAGGGTAAACATCGGGTTACTAAGCGCGGCCCTGCGCTTAGTAACCCAATATTTACCCTGGTTACCATTGTAAAACATTGCTGGCATCGTTGCTTTTGCTGTCAAACACAACGATACACGCCGATCTGACGACCAAATAAAGTTCTGGCCTTCTAGCTCCGACCAGCGATATCACAGCAGGATCCTGATCGCTGCTGCGTTTCAAACACAACGATATCGCTATCCAGGATGCTGCAACGTCACGGATCGTTATCGTTCTAAAGTCGTTCAGTGTGAAGGTACCTTTAGAACGCCAGAATTATGGTATTTTTTGGTCACCACGACATTGCATTAAAATGGTATCATTAAAAATGTTCTCACGGCATGCAAAAAATAAGCCTTCACCTGATCACGAAAAATGGAGACGCCACGGGTCTCGGAAGTTGGTGCTTTTTTGTTTGTTTTTTTAACAAATTTTATATTTTTTTTTCACCACTTAAAAAAGAACCTAGACATGTTTGGTGTCTATGAACTCGTAATGAGCTGGAGAATCATAATGGCAGGTCAGTTTTAGTAAATATAGGAAAACTGACTGAACAGCAATCTAGTCTGAACTGGTGCATAACCAAAAAAGACTTATATAGCAAATAGATCAATGGCTGCACTCAATTTTACTGTACTAAAGCAAGGAAATGTGCGATACATGAAATGTGAATAGCATAATGGCTTGTGAAATCTATGAAAAAACACATGAGATGCTTAGCACAAGATTTGGCCAAAAATTGTGACCCCCATCCACCAAACGTCAAGGTAATCTCAAATCGGATGGGTAACTGACCTGACTGCCTAGTGTGAACACTTACCTATGGCTAATAACATATTTACTATGTACTATTTTTTCTGACTTGAACGCCCCGCCCTTCACCATGCTGTGATTTTAATTACATCCAAACACAGTTGGTTCTGACCTTCCTATAAAATGCAGGCTTTACCATGTTATTAGCCAGAGGTAAGTGTCCACACTAGGCAGTCAGCTCAGGTACCCATCCATTCTGAGATTACCTTGACGTTTGGTGGATGGGCTCACAATTTTTGGCCAAATTTTGTGCTAAGCATCTCATGTGTTTTTTCATAGATTTCACAAGCCATTATGCTATTCACATTTCATGTATCGCACATTTCCTTGCTTTAGCACAGTAAAATTGAGTGCAGCCATTATCTATTTGCTAGTTAAATTTTAGCACTTGGTGAACATGGTAAAAAAAAAAAAAAATCCAATAAACCGTTGCGAAATTGCACTTCTTTTGCAATTTCACTGCACTTAGAATTTTTTTCCCATTTTTCAATACACGATATGATAAAACCAATGGTGTCATTCAAAAGTGCAACTTGTCCCACAAAAAACAATCCCTCACACAGCCATATTGAAGTAAAAATAAAAAAGTTATGGCTCTGAGAAGGGGAGCAAAACAAACGAAAAAATGGGAAGGGTCTTGGAGGGGTTAAAGAGAATCTGGCGTTTGCGAACTCATCTGAGAGCAGCATAATATAGGGGTAGAGATCCTGAATCCAACAATGTTTCACTTAGTTTATTTGGTGCAGCCCTTCTGACAGTTTGTAGAGTTAGCATGTAACAGAACTGAGAACGTTCCGTCCTTACCACACCAGGCTCGTAATGTACATGGTCTATGAACAGTGAGCCGCTTATCACAGAAGGGAATGGAGTTGAACTAGTTTACATCAGGTCTGGCAATGATAATCTCCTAGTGATAAAACCTTCACTGTAACTAAACAGCACGCAACCTAAGTGACACAGATGATTTCTATATTTTAACCCCTGCCTCTTGCTGTCCTCAGATTAGTTGGCAAAAACCTGCCGACAGATTTCATCTAAAGATGAGCTGATTGGACTTTTTTGGGTTGCAGATGGACTCAAAATCAACTCTAAGGCTGTGTGCACACGTTGCTGATTTTACGCTTTTTTTTTCGCTATAAAAACGCAAAAAAGCATACAATATGCATCCCATCATTTAGAATGAATTCCGCGATTTTTTAGCACATGATGCGTTTTTTTTCCGCGAAAAAAACGCATCGTGGTAAAAAACGCAGCATGTTCATTAATTTTGCGGGTTTTTTTGCGAATTTCCCACTATAAAATGCATTGGGAAATGTCCGGAAAAAAACGCGGCAAAAACGCATGCAGATTTCTTGCAGAAAATTTCAGGTTTTTCTCAGGAATTTTCTGCAAGAAATCCTGAACGTGTGCACAGAGCCTTAAACATACTGACAGTTTTTAGAAGGCTCTTTCTTCAAGCAGTTGGGCAGGAAAACATATCTGCATCTTTCAAGAAAACTATTCTTTTTCTGCAAGACAATGCGTCGAAGTCTCCAGTGCTCGGCTCGCCGTATCTTGGCCCAGTCTTGACGTTTCCCCTTCTGCGTCTTGCTCAGTGGTGGTCGGTTTCAGCCTCCTTACCTCGGCCATGTCTCTGAGCACTGGAGGATAATGGCTTCTTGGTCACCTTTGATTCTTCTCAAGTCTTTTTAATGTGCGTCTTTTTTTTTTTTTTTTTTCTCAACACTGCTTTTGTCATGCTGGTGACTATTTGCAGTAACACTTTTGGTGCTTCTGGGAATGCCTCATCCCTCCATAAAATATTTTTTACTTTTCAGTGTTAATTAAATGTCTTTTTTTTTTTTTTTTGGCCCATTTTGCCTGAGGAAAACAAGCTGCCTAATAATTCTGCTCACCGTGATAAAGGACGTGGTATCCTTAGGCCTCACCCCCCTCATTACACCAATACACGTCACCTGACCTGTCGGCATTCACGTCTATACAGAGCGAAGGTGGAAAATCTGCATAAAAATGAAGATATGATCAAAAATGCTCACGTGCCTAATAATTTAGTGCGCACAGTGTATAGGTAACAAGAAACAAAATATGCCTGCTCATTTAGGCAACTTGCCCCTGACTCTTGTTGGCTCCACTGATGAGATGCACTGTATGTTCCTGCAGATTGTTTTCTTGACCTACTGTAATCTGGCCATTATGTTTCCACAGAGCAGTTACACTCCCACCGAGGAGGAGAAGAGGGTCCTGACAGAATGTAACTCTGAGAGCTTCTGGTACAGATGTAAGTCGTGTGTCAGCACATTTTATTTTCCTACACTGGTTATCCGGAAGTTTCAAAAAGTTTCCCAACAACGTGAATTGTCATAAAATAAGTATTACCTACTCAGCCCCCCAGTGACCATCCCACAGTAATGACATGTTCATTGATCACTGGGCCGCTGTAACCAATCACTAGCTTTACCTGGGGCTAGTGATTGGCTGCAGTGTCCAATGAATATGATATCATGGATACAGGGATCTATAACCATGCTGGCAGTGGATTGATAAGGCAAGAAATTGTTCTTGTATTATTCCATATTTCCTGCTGCCAGGCAAGTTTATAAAAAAAGAATAATCCCTTTGCTGATGGATTCAATGTTTTCTCGCCATATGATCTCATATCGACAGACCATTTTATAATCGGCGTCTTTCTATCTACTGTGACTGATGTATGTATATGCATTAACTTTTTAAAGTGACCTTTCAGGCCCACACTGGACAGTCCTGACATTCTTTCTACCCCATATAAATATATATATATATATTATAATATTCGTATTCATATTCACTCAGCATCTGATTTTTTATTTTCCCATGTGGTTCCTGTTGTACATAGAGTGGATAAATGCTGATGACGAAAAGTGTGCGCCCCCCTACTCCGTGGGAAAGACCACTGACATCTGATTGTGTGGCAGCGCTTTCACAGGAACAAGAGCTATACAAATAAATGAGGTCACACTGGTGGGTATAATAAAGAATACAATTCTATTAAATCTTCAGTGCAAAGCACACACAAAAAAAATCTCAATTGTGCTACACACAGAAATAAAATGGAATCCGCATTATATATGGCCGATTTATCCCCTCTTCCTCCTGTAAATAAAAGGGCTCTGAAGAATGCAAATAAAAAGTTATCAAACAGCATAAAATGCAACTATGTAGTGTGTGTATACAGTAAAGCTGGTGTACCTAAATAAGGAATAATATAAACTCCACCATCAGGCTATAATGTATTAGTGGCATGATATAAATGCTATGTAAGGCTACAGAAACCTTAGGGGGATGTAGGAGGTCTGTATGTGTCCTCGTGTATTGCTGTATCACCTGTGGCTTCCTCCCCTTTATTTCCTGTTATTTTATTCCTGGTTTTGGTTAATCACCTTTTAAAGGGAACCAGTCACCAATTTTGTCCCGATATATATCTTTCAGCCCCATGTGACCGCATTCTATAATGCTGCACCTATGAGTCCAATTCTCCTTGTATGGCAAGTAAAAAAACAAAAACAAAAAAAACCCCTTTTATTCTCACCTACAGTCTGGTCTGATGAGTGTCACTGCTCTTGGTCCGGTGCCTCCTCTCTTGTGATGCCGTCCTCTTTCTGTTCTTCGTGAGGGTGATGCGTCCAACATCATACACACAGTGCTCCCCTTTGTGCTTCAGCGCAGTCACACTTCTCTCTGCCCTGCCGAGAGCAGAGCAAACTACTGCAGTGCGCATGCGCCGGGAAAGGTCAGAAGAACGCTGGCGCATTCGCACCACAACACTTTGCTTGTCTTACACATGAAGCACATAAGGAGGACTTCATCACAAGAAGAGAGGAGGCGCCAGGACTAAGACCAGCGATGCCCATTCGACTGGATCGCCTCATACGTGAGTATAATAAAACATCATTTTTTATTTTTTTTTATAAATTATTGCCATGCAGGTCAAATTGGAGTTATAGGTGCAGCATTCTAGAATGCTGTCACATGGGGCTGAAGGGTGGTGGCCGAAGGTTATATCGGGAGAAAATATGGTGGCAGGCTCCTTGTTAATATATACATATGTTTTGTAACACTATAAACTTGCACTTTAAACTTTGTTTTACAGATTTTTTTTTGTGTTGGCAGGGACCTTTTGATTACAGGAGGTAAGGGGTAATTGTGGCCACTTAATGTTAGACGTCTTGATTTGTGTGTAGCACAGTGGTGCATTTCTTGGAGCTTTACATCAGAACTTTAACAATATTTAGTTTTTCATGTTATCCACCAGTGTGCACTTCTATTATTTTTATGACTCAAGTCTTTTCTTTTTGTACTTGTTTCTCCATCACCACATTGGGGGACACAGGACCGTGGGTTTATGCTGCTGTCACTAGGAGGCTGACACTAAAATACAAAAAAGGGTTAGCTCCTCCTCTGCAGTATACACCGCCCACTGGTATCGGATAATACCAGTTCTTGCTTAGTGTCCGTAGGAGGCACACTGCGTCTGTTTTTTTCCAGACGTTTTACTTTTATTTTTATTTTTATTTTTTCACTTTGCGCAAGAGGATGAAGGGGGCGACAGACCCTTTTAAGGTGTCCGATTTCCCCCGAAACACCAACAGGTGAGCACGGCGAGTTTACTCCCCGTACCGTTTCCTGCGACGTGGGATGCTCAGCCGTGGACATGCCCTGTCAAATCCTAGGGGAGCGAACCCTTAGGATACACAGAGGCCATCTTCCCAAAGTACTGTCCGGCCGCCCTCCCTCTGCTCCACCACTAAAAGAACAGCGGTGCTGCAAGGAGCTTCCCAGTCCCTCTCCAGCCCCTCATCAAGAGGGCGCTGGATCGAGGTATACTGCATCGCCCCTCATACCTCGCCTGAAGAGGATCCCAAGCGGTGAGTCTTTTGGGGTTGGGGGGGCTCCCGAGCGCACCGCGGGCTTGGCTGCATCTTGCGGACAGGCACTGCTAATTTAGTCCCCAGCTTCTGAGTCTGCTAGGCCGCGGTCCGCCCACAGCGCGAGTCACGCGTGAGGCCCCGCCCACCGCTTCAGCGCTTCTCGCACACTGCGATAAGCACCCTTCAAGCTCTCGGTGGCCATCTTGCCCTACAACAGGGGGACCTCAACGCCACTTCACTTCTCCATCACCGGCCTCAGTGATCTGGACACAGGACCTGGGTATGTGCGCTGCACGCTGACACAGCTCCCATCCTTCCGCAGGCTCCGTTTTACTCAGTGCTCTGTTTTTTTCTAGGCAGCACAGTGCTCCGCTTTACTAGCTGCACAGCCTGCACGGAGATTAACAGAGAGCATGTCTCTGCCTAAACACAAAAAGTCTGCAAAAACGCATAGTGTTTTTTACTTCTTGCACCTCCTGTCAGGCTGCGCTACCGAGCGGGCATACTGCCCCGCTCTGTAATGCTTGTGACCTTAAAAGAGCTCAGGAGCCCCCCACCGCAAACGAGCCCGTGGTGACCTGTCAACCTGAGTGGGCTTTGTCACTTTCGCAGTCTATGGCTTCCTTGACTAAGGCTATTGAGTCCCTCCAGGATCCAACCAGGAGCAGGACCACTAATCCGCCTATTCAGGAGGATTCCCCTACAGCTGCGGAATCTTCAGCCTGCAGGGGCCGCTCTCATTCTACGCACAAGCGGCCATCTAGGAAGCGCGTCCATAGTTCGTCCCCATGCCCTCTGGTGCCTCGGCGTCTGGTAGCTCCGCTTCCCGCTCTCGCTCCCCAGGCACCTCTTCCGACCAGGACTCTGATTCTGAGTCCGATGGGCCTCTAGATCTGGAGTCGCCAGGTTATCAGAGCACTATAGATAGTCTCATTGAGGCCGTCAACCAGTCCCTTCAGGTCAGCGAGGAACTGGCGACCACCAGTACGGATACTTCGGTGTCCTTCAAAAGGAGCAAACGTACTCACAGGGTGTTTGCAAATCACCCGGAGTTCCAGGCCATAGTCCAGCGACATAGAGAGCGTCCAGACAAACGTTTTCAAGGCCAGAGATCTCTTGAGTCCAAATATCCCTTTTCTCCTGATCTCCGTAAACAATGGACAGAATCCCCTCCTGTGGATCCTCCTGTCTCACGTTTGTCCTCTAAAACTATCCTTTCCGTGACAGACGGATCTTCTATCAAAGATCCCACAGACCGCCTAGTTGACGGCCTCGCCTGTTCAGTCTTTGAGGCTTCAGGCTCGGCACTCTTCCCCCTCCTTCGCTGCTACCTGGGTAGCCAAAGCCGTGGCCTTTTGGGCAGACTCTCTGCATAAGACCTTACAGAACAGCGACCTTTCTCCTGACATAGCAGAGCTTGCAAATC
This sequence comes from Ranitomeya variabilis, assembly GCF_051348905.1. Classification (NCBI taxonomy): domain Eukaryota; kingdom Metazoa; phylum Chordata; class Amphibia; order Anura; family Dendrobatidae; genus Ranitomeya; species Ranitomeya variabilis. The sequence continues at coordinate 1,052,180,900 of NC_135232.1, read as the reverse complement.
AGATCTCCTTGGCTGACGATTACTTAGTAAACGCTTCCCTGGACGCGGCTAACTGCTCTGCACTTACAGCCGCTAACGCTGTGGCGAAAAGGAGAGCGCTATGCCTGAGGAACTGGCAAGCAGACTCCAGATCTAAAAAGTCGCTCACGTCTCTGCCATATCTCAGTGGCCGTCTTTTTGGTGAAAAACTAGACAAGCTGATTTCCGACGCTACGGGGGGTAAAAGTACTTCCCTTCCCCAGCAGAGATTCAGACAACCGTTACGACGACAGCCACAGGCCCGGTTTCGGCCCTTTCATGGAGCCTACTCATGGCATTTCTCGGCCAGTTTCCCTGGTTCGGGGCGCCGTGCCGCCAGATACAAAAGCCCTCAGGCTTTATACAGGCCCAACCATTCCTGGAGGGGCCGCTCAACACAATCTAGGTCCAGGGGGTCCAGACCCCAATCATCTTCTTCCAAATGACTCTTAATCCCGTCCGGACGACACCAGCAAAGTTGGCGGACGCCTTCTCTCATTCCGTCATGCCTGGCTCGCCGTTGTTCACGACGAGTGGGTCAGGGATCTGGTGTCCTCCAGTTACAAGATCGATTTTTTTTTTTTTTTTTTTTTTTTTTTTTTTTTTTTTATTTTATTTTATTTTTTTTTAACCTCCACCCCTCCAAACCGGTTCTTCGCTTCCCGCCCTCCCGACGCGGGACAGCGCGCCCGAGCCTTTTCCCAGGCCATCCAGTCGCTCCGACAAGACGGGGTGATTGTCTCCGTCCCAGAGGACGAAAGATTCCGCGGTTTTTATTCAAACCTGTTTTTGGTCCCCAAAAAGGATGGAACTGTAAGGCCCATCCTGGACCTAAAGCTCTTGAACGGATTTGTCAAAGTCCGTCATTTCAGGATGGAATCCCTCCGTTACGTTATTGCCTCCATGGAACATGGCGAATTCTTAGCATCCATCGACATCCGGGATGCATACCTCCACATCCCAATCTTCCCGCCTCATCAAAGGTTTCTCCGCTTTGCCGTCGGAGAGGAACACTTACAGTTCACGGCCTTGCCTTTTGGCCTCGCCACCACCCCCAGAGTTTTCACAAAGGTCATGGCGGATGTCATGGCCATTCTGCATTCTCGGGGCTTAGTCGTTCTTCCCTATCTAGACGACTTACTGGTCAAAGGCCCATCCTTCCAAGCCTGCGAGGAGTGCGTCCGCATTTCCTTGGATACTCTTTCTCGGCTGGGATGGTTGATCAATTTAAAGAAGTCATCCCTTCTCCCAGCTCAATGGATTTCCTTCCTGGGCATGACCCTGGACACGTCCCTAGGGTTGGTGCTCCTTCCTCGGGACAAGGCCCTGGCCCTTCAACAGGGGGTCCGGAAGCTTCTCCGGCCGTCCCCCTGCTCCATCTGTTTCGGTATGAGGATTCTCGGAAAAATGGTGGCCGCAATGGAAGCGTTTCCTTTTGCGCAACTACACCTCCGCCCCCTCCAGCACGCTCTTCTGGATGCGTGGGACGGGAGTCCGTTTTCCCTCGACCAACGGTGCCCCCTCTCCCCTTGGCTGGTAGTCACCACCGACGCCAGCCTCCTAGGCTGGGGAGCAGTCTTTCGCCATCACACTGCGCAGGGAACCTGGACTCGTCTCGAGTCTCGTCTTCCAATCAACATCCTGGAGATACGGGTGATCCGACTGTCCCTAAAGCAATTTCCATCATCCCCTCGCAGGTCGCCCCATCCGTATCCAGTCGAACAATGCCACAGCTGTGGCTTATATAAATCATCAGGGGGGCACCCGCAGCAGAGCTGCAATGCGCGAGGTAGAACACATCCTTCGCTGGGCCGAACACAACCACTCGGTCATATCGGCCGTTCATATTCCTGGAGTGGAAAACTGGGCCGCGGACTTCCTCAGCCAGCAGGGCCTTGCTTCAGGAGAGTGGTCTCTCCATCAGGACGTATTCCAACAAATCTGTTTTTGTTGGGGTACTCCGAACGTAGACCTGATGGCTTCCTGGTTCAACGCCAAGGTACCTCAGTTTGTGGCCCGGTCCCGGGATCCCAGAGCAATCGGAGCGGACGCTCTAGTCCTTCCCTGGAGTCAGTTTCATCTTCCTTACCTCTTTCCCCCCCCCCCCCCCCGTGCCCCTGCTTCCCAGAGTAATCAGGAAGATCAGGGCAGAGGGTGTCCAGGTAATTCTCATCGGCCCTGATTGGCCTCGCCGGGCGTGGTATGCAGAGCTGGTCCAGCTCATTGCAGACGTTCCCTGGCGCCTACCAGATCGCCCAGATTTACTTTCTCAAGGCCCGATCTACCACCAGAACTCAGGAGCCCTGTGTTTGACGGCTTGGCCGTTGAATCCTGGGTTCTGACCCAATCGGGTTTTTCCCACGAGGTAGTTTCCACCTTGATCAGTGCCCGAAAGCCGGTGTCATTGCGCATCTACCATCGGACTTGGAAGATCTTCTTTGATGATTGCAGAAGCAGAGGTCGCCCTCTGATGGTCTTCAACATCCCTACCATCCTGGATTTCCTCCAATCCGGTCTGGACTTGGGGCTTTCGCCGAGTTCCCTTTAAAGGACAGGTCTCGGCCTTGTCAGTCCTTTTTCAATGCAAAATCGCTTTAAAACCTCAGGTCAGAACGTTTTCAGGGAGTCTCTCACATGGTGCCTCCCTACAAGGCGCCTCTAGAGGCTTGGGACCTTAATCGGGTCCTAGGTGTCCTGCAGGATTCTCCCTTTGAGCCGTTGCAGGACATCTCTCTACCTCTCCTTTCATGGAAAGTGGCCTTTCTCGTTGCTATTACCTCGATCAGACGAGTCTGAGTTGGCTGCTCTTTCCTGCCGGTCTCCGTTCCTTACGTTCCACCGGGACAAGGTGGTCCTCAGACCGTCCCCTACTTTCCTCCCAAAGGTGGTGTTTTCCTTCCACCTCAATGAGGACATCGTACTTCCGTCCCTTTGCCCTGCTCCAACGCACCGTGTGGAGAAGGCTCTTCACTCCTTGGATCTTGTTAGAGCTCTCAGGAAGTACGTGTCCAGGACGGCATCTTTTCGACAGACGGATGCTCTGTTCGTACTCCCGGCAGGACACCGAAAGGGACTGGCCGCTTCTAAGTCGAAAATCGCCAGAAGGATTCGGTCGACTATTCAAGAGGCTTACTGCATCAGAGGCAAGCCTATCCCTGCGGGCCTCAGAGCACACTCCACTCGGTCGGTGGGTGCTTCCTGGGCCTTTCGGAATCAAGCGTCTGCAGAACAGGTTTGCAAAGCTGCGACCTGGTCTAGCCTGCACACCTTTTCGAAGCATTACAATGTCCATACTCGGGCATCTTCAGATGCAAGCCTGGGTAGGCGTATTCTGCAGGCAGCGGTAGTGCACCTGTAGTTAACAGGTGCCATAAGTTTACACTGTTGGGTTATTTCCCACCCAGGGACTACTTTTGGACGTCCCACGGTCCTGTGTCCCCCAATGTGGCGATGGAGAAATAGGGATTTTTGTGTACTCACCGTAAAATCCTTTTCTCCGAGCCACTCATTGGGGGACACAGCACCCACCCTTGTTTGGCTTGTTGTTGTTTTGCCTATAATAAGTGTTCTAGTCTCTGACATGTTGTTTCTAAGGTTAAGAGTTTTTTTGTTAATCTACTGCTTTGGTACGAACTGGTATTATCCGGTGCCAGTGGGCGGTGTATACTGCAGAGGAGCAGCTAACCCTTTTTTGTATTTCCTTAGTGTCAGCCTCCTAGTGACAGCAGCATACACCCACGGTCCTGTGTCCCCCAATGAGTGTCTCGGAGAAAAGGATTTTACGGCGAGTACACAAAAATCCCTATTTTGCTATGTCAGCATGTAGCACCTAGACAGAACATGTAGATTGCTACATACAGCAATACGGGCACACTTTCACGGGAAGTGTCAGTCCGAAGTCATGTCCGCCTCAGGGACTGCTTCAGCAGATCTTACTGATGAGGGAAGGGCCAGGATGAACAATTGCTTAGACCTGACTTTATATATAAAGTGTCTGCTTGATGTCGATCTGTGTAACTTATGTACATCTATCATTTTAGCGGTCCCCTTCTCGGTCATAAGCATGCTAGCCACACAGACCCTCATCCACAGAGGTAAGTGCTCCCTTCTTGATGGCAGAGACTGATTATTTGGCTGTATTTGTATGTTTTCTTATTGACCCAATAACTACACTAACAAGTATGTTAAGATTTAGTAGTCTTGTCACTTTTTTGCCACAATGAACATGAAAATGGGGGGGGGGAAAGATGCAATATTTGCTGTGGCTTCTCAAACAAAAGTGCAGCGCCCCAGGGTCCTGGTCGTTGCAGTAATTTCATTCTCCTCTAGGGGGGAGTGATGTTACGTTTGAAGGCAATAAAGGAGTTCTCTTTACCAGGTATCACAAACCATGCAACACACTTCACACTTCAGTCCACTATGGGGAGCTATGCTCCTATTTATTAGGGCACTCTTCACAATTAGGTAAAACTGGTGGTCTGGATAGAAAGTAAGGCATAAGCTGACTGAGCTTGACTCAGGCAGCTGCTAGCTGAGCTCCGCTCAGTTAGTGGGTCCCTGACAGGGGTGGGATCCTGTCAGAGGCCTAGACAGAAGGCCACGGAGCTGCGCCTGCCCCACGTGCGGCAGCCCCTAAGAAAGAGACACGAACAGAGAACTGTATTGTAAAGCGTGAGGAGAAGTCATAGCAAAAGGAGAGGAAACCAGAAGGAGCTCTGCCCTGCACAGGCTGCCTCCTTCTGAGGCGCAGGATCCCGGTAGCCGGAACACCGAGGGAGCAACAGTCCTTTATGCCTTGCTCCAGAGACCGGCAGGACAGCTAATTTCAAGTAACTGATCCGCCCTATACCCAGGAGGCACGGTGGCAATTTGTGGGGGCCGGGGCGTGCTAGAGTCCCTGTAAAAAGCCTCAGGCCACCAGTCATACGGGTTTGTCCTATCCTATCCATCAGGGGGACAGAGAAAGAGACCTAACATCTAGAACATCTACAACAGTTGTGAGGACCTTATGAGAGGCTCAGCAGTAAGGTACTACAACACCCAGGCGCTAGAGGAAGGCTACTGATTTCCACCTGGATAAGGGGACTCTGGATTTGCCTTAAGACCGGCCGGCTCTGCCTGTCCTGTGGTCCAGTGCTCTGGACTGTGGATGCTGAAGTCTACAGTAAAAAGGTAAAGAGACTGCAACCTTGTGTCCTCGTTCTTCACTGGGCCTCACACCATCCACCATCTACACTCTGGGAAGCCCTGGGGATACACTTCACCTGTGGGAAGGTTTACCATCTAGCTGCCATGACCTCACCCCAGCGGACCCCCTAAGCAGCGTCGGTCACCCTGACTGAATACCACAGGTGGCGTCACGAGCATTATCCCTTTAAAGACCTTTCCCCCTTTTACAACGGACGTCCCTAGGGCCACGGACAGGGTCAGCCACCGTGACATCCCCCTTGAGAACTGAAGGACCCGGTACGGATTACCCCGCTGCCCTTGGGGGCGCTCCAATAGTGCTGCTTGTGGCAGTAAACCATGACTTGACTGCCCTGAAAATACCTTATAATCCAGTGTAATTTTATGCTAGTGCATGCATGTCTTGCAACAATTTACAAAAAATATTGTAAGAATAGATCACAAAGGTCCATGTCTGGATTGTTAGTTACTGAGCTTTATTTGCTGTGTGCACAATAAGGCAATAGACCAATGTGAAACAATTCAAAGCTAATAGATAAAGGGTGTACTGAGTGTTACTCCATGTGACGGTGATTGCTGGGAATCCAGTTGCAGCAAATACTGGGGTGAGTTCCCTGTTTGATTGGAGTCAATAGGATTCACGGAATTGCTGAATACAGCCACACAAATGTTGAATGAAGTTGCAGTTTATGTGCTCGACCACCGCCTCAGCCAAACTGGTACGTGAAATCCCTGTTCTTGGGATCAGTGTAAGTCCCAATGATCACTTGAGTTTTGGCACATTCACTCTGCACTTCAGTTTCATTCTTTTAAAGGGGTCGTCCTGTCTAAAATGAGTAGTCTGCTGTCACTCTGTGGGACTGCAGACTTATGATTCCTGGTTTCTAAGTCAGGGACAGCAGTGATATATGTGCTATGCATATTCCCGGGTGGAATCCGCCCAGTGCTCTCGCTCTATACAGGTCTATGGGGTGTTGGCGTGACCGTTTAGTGAGCGTGGCCTTGCTCAGTACACTTGTATGGAGCAATGCTGTACCCACTAGACAGTTTCTGCCTGGGACTATATCACTGCCGTTCCTGGCTTGGACACCTTCGAATCATTGCAGTGCACAGTGTGTGCACTGGGGGAATTCATACATCTGCAGTCACATAGTGACTGTGGACTTTTCATTTTAGACCCAACAACCTTTGTAAAGCATACGCCCTTTTCCGGGCCTTTTGGCTAGAATGGGACATTTTTTAAATTCCCAGTCAAAGGTCTGGACAGTATTAAAGTGAGTAACCTTCACTATTTATTTTGAGTGTTTCTCACTTGTCACTCTTTTACTGTGTGGCCATCTCACTAACCATAGAATGTTAGAGTTGGAAGGGACCTCCAGGGTCGTCATGTCCAACCCCCTGCTCAATGCAAGATTCACTAAATCATCTCAGACAGATGTCTGTCCAGTCTGTTTGAAGACTTCCATTGAAGAAGAACTCGCCACCTCTCGTGGCAGCCTCTTCCGCTCATTCATCACCCTCACTGTCAAAAAGTTTTTTTCTACTATGTAATCTATCTTCTCCCTTTCAGTTTCATCCCATTGCGTCTCATGTTTCCATGTGGAAATGAGAATAATAATGATCCCTCTACACCAGGGGTGGGCAAGTAAGTTTCCTGAGGGGCCTCATGAGAGACCATGACTGTTGTGGAGGGCCGAACCAATAGGCTGAAATTCTATTCAATATTAATATCAATATATTATAATTATTATATTGATAATAATATTGTATCACATAATATTGAGCAGAATTGGGTATTCTGACATCCCCTTATATACCGTAAGAGCCCCACCACAGCCCCTTATATACTGTAAAATCCCACAGCCCCCCCCATATACGGCATGGGCCCCATATGCAGCATGTCGACCCCACAGCCTCCCCGTGCCCGCACAAACATCCTATACACATGGAAAACAACACCACATACCCACCTCGGTCCCGATACCCTGCTTCTGTCTTGGTGTCTCCAGTGCGCTGACTCTCCGCAGAACACAGCTGATGCGATTTAATGATGTCATCATGTCCGCTGTTTCACGCGCTGATTAGAGGAAGTGGCTGGAGACAGCGAGCGGGCACGGTGCGGCCCGCGGGCCTCTGTTTTCCACCCCCTCAGCTTTCTCTGTCCAGACTGAGACATCCAGAGGGCGAGATGTGGCCCGCGGGCTGCACTTTGTCCAGGTCTGCTCTACACTGTGACATCCCTTCAGATATTTGTAGACGGCTGTTAAGTCTCCTCTCAGTCTTCTCTTTAGCAACTAGGACTTGTTCAGGGTACAGTTCCCTTATGAGTCCCCTCCTGATCAGTCTGGGGGTGGGTGTTATGTTTTGGCCATCAGGTTCTGTTCCCTCATGCAAACCCCAGGCTCTTTCTTCGGGAGCGGTCACAATTTAGACTGGCTCCTATTTCTGCCTGGGTGGCAGCCTGGGTAGATGTTGGCAGTAAGATTTGAGTCTCCCTAAGCTCCAGCTATGGGAGGCCATTAGTCACTTATCCTCACTGTGGTCTTTTGGCCCAGATGGACCCCATTCTAGTGCACTTTATTGTTTTTGTTTACTTTGTCACTTTTTAAAGCGCACTTTTGGGTGATTGAACACAGTACTTTGGCTCTGAAAAAAGGGAGTCCCAATGGTCAGATTCTCAGCGATAAGCAACTTTATCACCTACCCTTTGGATAGGTAAGAAGTTGCTGTATTGGAGAAACCCCTTTTAAAAACTTTTTACATTAAAAAAAAAATTACACCAGTAAACGAAGAAAAGCTGTAGTGATAATGGCATAATGCTCACTAGTGGGTATCCTACAGAATACAATTTATTTTTTTTTAAGGCTCAAAGAGAAAGAAACACAAAGTTTAAAACCCAAAGAGCCAAGGTACCATAAACAAAGCTCAATCCTGCATGCCTTGATCAGTGGCCAGAATACCCCATACCTCAAGGGTCTACATACTGTCCAAAAATAAGAACACTAAGGCTATGTGCACACATTGCAGACTTCCTGCAGAACTGCAGCGTTTTTTTCCGTGCAGAAACGCTGCAGATCTGCAAGTGATTTACAGTACAATGTAAATTAATGGAAAAAACGCAGCAGATTCAAAAGAGGACCATGTCACTTCTTTTGTGCAGATCTGCAGCTTTTCTGCACCCTTTCCATTATAGAAATCCGCAGGGGTAAAAACGCATGAAATCCGCAAGAAAAACACATCAAATCTGCACCTGCGTTTTCTGCGAAGAGATGCAGAATCTGCACAGAAAATTCCAGAGGCAGATCTGCAACGTGTGCACATAACTGCACTTTATGTTATGGGTATGTAGTGTGCCAAAATATGCGTATAATACAGCTGGTGGCATACCAGGACATAAGTGTACTAGTGCAAGAGTTAGAGACCTTAGGTGGGTTAGGGGAGAGGGGTCTATAGATTTCACACATGTGTTGCCAGGGCACTTTTTTGTCCTGGGCAGGGAACCTTGCTTATAGGGGGTAGGGGGATAATTCTGGCCACTCGTGGTGAACCAGTTTGAGCTTTGTGTAGGGCTCAATGGTCCTACTAGTATCACTCTACATAATTTGTATATATCTTGATGTTTTTTTCCTGCCATGTGAGCATGTAGCAGCTGAAGATTGTCGGTTGTGCCAGACTGTGGGTGTATGTATGTCTATATAATATGTATTATAATATGTTGATTGTTAGTGAACTGATATCAACGATATATATGTTGCATGTAACATTGATTTTATTTCAATAATTACAGGGATTCTTACAACATCAACCAGATTCGGGCCTTTCCCAAAAGTAGCTTGTAAGTGCAATTCATTTTCGCTTTGTCCTCTGTTCAGCAGATCTTTTGCTAGATTTGCTGTTTTCATTGCTGATATTTGCAGAGAAATGCTGCTGCTGCCGACTAAGTGTACCGTGTCTGTTTGTATAGTGAATTTTATTCTTTTTTTACTTTTCTGCAAGTTGCTGGTTTCCTTGGATACATCGCTGGAAAAGTTTCTTACATTAAACCATGCAGAGAGAAATTTCTGAAATTAGACAATTCTCCGATGGCTGAAATCATTCGACAAGGACCAAGGGCTCAAACCATGTAAGATATTTTCTCATCATTTTACTAGTGAAAACAAATTGCTATCAAAGGTAAATTAAAAAAACGGTAAAGATAATGTTTACCCCTGAATCGTCCATTAGTCAGTTTATATGAACCCTTTGTAGATCCCATATAATGGGGGCTGTATAAGGCCGGGTCCACACGGCGGTAATATGGCAGCATTTAGGCATGTGTCATGAACAAACACTCAACCTGCCCTTGATTCTAGTAAGCCATGCTTAGTTCTCCTGCCCTTCATAAATCCATGTGGGGTCCACATCTTGGGGCCCCTGTACAATGGCTTAAGTAACTATTTCCATTTACATTTTTGGCACGTCCATTGGATATGTCAAAATTGAATAGCAGATACTAGCCCTACCACTGGGATCTACATATATCTGAAGAATCGGGTCTCGCTGCAGACGGCTGTGAGATGAGGTGCTTGGAATTGCCGTACTGATGAAGGGGTATTCTGATCACCTCTCCACTGACCACAGCAAACATTGGGGCCTTGTTCTCAAGATAGATGCAGGTCCCAGACAGGGACCCACAGCTACTATGGATTTTATGGCAGCTGTCCGGCTCCGCATCTGCATGTGTCGCAGCTGTGTGACAGTCAAAGCACCTGCATGGAGAGCCCCACACACAGGCTGAAGCTAAAGCTAAACTAGATTGTCTTTCAGTCGAATCGATTCTCTCCTCCAGGCATATTAGCAAGCAACCTATTCAATTTTCTTGTTTTTTCTTTTAAAAGGTCAATTCTGCACCGCTCTTTTCCACATTGGGAGATGTTACCAGTAGTGATGATTGAACGTGCTCTGATAAGGTGTTAAGGCGTCATGCTCGGGTGCTAACAGTGTCTTCGCCGTGCTCCAATAATGTTTGAGTCCCCGCGGCTGCATCTCTCACAGCTGTTCGACAGCCACAACGCGTGGGCATTGCTTATCAAGAATATTTTTCGAGCACGCTTAAGACACTTATAGCACCTGATCTTGCTCCATTAATACCTTATCCCAGCACGTTCGCTCATCCCTTGTTTGCCAGTGAGATCCTGTGTTCAGCATGTGCGAGTGCCCAGTGTGGTGCATCCGTCCTATTCATCAATGAGCGGTGCAGAGTATCCCCTTTTAAGTTCTGCTTTGTTTATAGAACTGAAAATGTGATCACTTTCTCACCATTTTGGGATCTTTTCACATTTCTTTTAGTGTTTTGTAAATAACTTTTCAGACTTCCCCCGCGTACAGACCATCCTTCTGAATTTTCTCCCGCTGACGTCACAGCCCCACCTCAGGCTTTTGCCCCAGTAGCAGCTGAGCCGCCATCCAGTGTGTACTCCAGCAAGTATGAGTCCAGTGTTGCTGAAGTGCCGTTCAGTGCATCCATGAGTGAGTCTTCACCCACTGGAATTGGAGACAACGTGTTAGCAGGTAAGTGCTGATATTTTATAATTATAGCTGCTGCGTCAGGCTCTGGCTGTCGGTTGAACAGATTGTGAAGACAGCACCAGAACTTGCGCTTTCTGTGTGGACATGTAAAGCGGGAGAAACAGGATATCATGACCCCAAATTATTTATATAAGCATGTAGCTCTTTCAAAGACAAGTCCAGCAATACCTTTACATGGCTGGTCCATTCCTCCATTAATGAGAAATCGATGTTTGAATTGATGAGGCTGAAGAGCTATTGTCGATCTGAAGCCTCGGTCACTCTAGCTCTATTCTTCATGCGTCGCCTCCTCCTGCTTGACTGATGGCTCCTTTCCCTGAAGTAGCACAGCATAAAGGCTTTCAGTCAAGCCAGAGGAGTTGGAGCAGGGCAAGGAATAGAGCTTGGAATGACAGAGGATTCAGATTTACAAATGACTTTTCAGCCTCATTGGCGTAGGAGTTCACTGATGTCTTAATAACAGAGGAGCTGACTGGCTATGTAAAGGTATTGCTGAATTTGTCTTTGAAAGACCCTGAATGTCTATCTGAACTGCATTTTTCTTCTCTGGTATGCACTGAATGTCTCCGGCTTTGCCTAGACCCTGAATGTCTATCTGAACTGCATTTTTCTTCTCTGGTATGCACTGAATGTCTCCGGCTTTGCCTAGACCCTGAATGTCTATCTGAACTGCATTTTTCTTCTCTGGTATGCACTGAATGTCTCCGGCTTTGCCTAGACCCTGAATGTCTATCTGAACTGCATTTTTCTTCTCTGGTATGCACTGAATGTCTCCGGCTTTGCCTAGACCCTGAATGTCTATCTGAACTGCATTTTTTTTTCTCTGGTATGCACTGCTCACCCTTCACTTTGGATCCATAATGTATTTCACTTCTCTGGTGTCTTCCATGCATACCCCTGAGCGGTCAGTCTAACCCCACCCCCCTTTTATGAGCTTTTGTTTAACTCTGAACATGTGTTCTGGCCACACACCCTCACATCCACTTACAGCTGAATCCTCTTACTAGCACATACAGTATATTCAGATCCAGGAGTCTGATCCAGACGTGGTCTGATGCAAGCATCTTTCAATTTCCATTTTTCAAATTACATATTTTTAATTACTTTGAATTAGACTGAATTGGACTGGAATTGACTGGAAGGTAACAGAATACCAAACCACTGCAATGTTTCAGTTTCTTTTCTCTTTCACCTCATACTACTTTCCTGCAATCCCTCCACCTAGTAAAGAACTAGTCATTTCTCCCTCAATACTCTCCAGCCATCTCACCTTCTCCTCAGCACTGTTCCTCCACATACAATCCTTTTTCTCCAGAGACACACGGCCGCATCATGTCCTATCCTGCTCCCACCTTCTAACGCTCTGTCTGCTACTCCTCTGGTAACGTATCCCCAAATCCTGGCCCTCCTCAACACATCCTCACACTCATTTCTAACCCCCTGCCACGATCCTCAGCACGTTTTCCCAACCATGATACCTCATACCCACTCCCCCGGTCCCCTTACCTGGAGCACTATGGAACGCACGCTCTGTCTGCAACAAACTGCCATTTTTATCCATGGCCTCTTCATCACCAACAAACTCTCCTTCCTCGGCATCACTGAAACCTGGCTCACCCCCTCTGACTCAGCCTCTCCAGCTGCGCTTTCCTATGGCAGTTTCCACCTCTCACACCCCTCACCTGAGCAACAAACGTGGTGGAGGGGTTGGCTTGCTCCTGTCTGACACCTGCTCCTTTACTCCAATCCTGTTACCACCCTCTGCTACTCTTCCCTCGTTTGAGGTGCACTCCGTTCGCATCTATTCCCCCTCCAACCTCTTGCTGGCTGTCATCTACCGCCCCCCAGAACTAGCCATCTCCACCTTTCTCGACCACCTCACCACCTGGCTACTTCAATTCCTCTCTGCTGACTTTCCCACTATCATCATGGTGACTTCAATATCCCCATTGACACTTCCACCTCAGCTGCCTCTAAACTTTTATCACTGACTGCCTACTTTGACCTCACTCAATGGTCCTCTGAGGCCACTCACAAAGATGACCACACGCTAAACCTCACCTTCACCCACCTCTGCTCCCTTACTAATCTCACTAACTCATCCATCCCCCTGTCTGACCACAACCTACTGACATTCTCTTCCCTCTCCTCTCCTAGTGTGCAACCCCCACTCCACAAACCCCCCACCCTCGCAGAAATCTCAAACACCTCAATTTACAATCACTCTCTAAGTCACTTCTCCCTCTTACAGACATAGCCTCCCTTCATGACACAGATGCTGCTGCCACTTTTTATAACACTACAATAACAGCAACATTCGATTTGTCCACCCCGCTCATGCATAGCAACACTCAACAGGAAGCCCTGGCTGACCAGCCTGACCAAAGAACTGAGACAGGCTTCCAAGGTCTCTGAGCAGAGATGGAAGTCCCTCGCCAGCTTCAAGTCCACGCTCACTGTTGCAAAACAAACTTCTCATCTCTCAAATCCTCCCTATCTCACAACCCTAAACAGCTTTTCAACACTTTCAATTCTCTACCCCGTCCCCCGCGCACCCCCTTCTCATTTCTGCTGAAGACTTTGCCTCTTTCTTTTAAACAGAAGATCGATACAATCAGAGAAAGCTTTGGCCCACAGCGCCCAATGCCCCACTTAGCTGCTCAACCCTGTTCCTCCAAAACCAGCTTCACCATGGCAGAAGATCAGCTCTCCACCCTCCTATCAAGATCACACCTCACCACTTGCACGCTTGACCCGCTCCAGTCCCACCTCATCCCTAACCTTGCCACGGTCTTCATCCCAACCCTAACACACCTCTTCAACCTCTCATTCACAACAGGTGTCTTCCCCTCGTCCTTCAAACATGCATCTATCACACCCATCCTCAAAAAGCCCTCCCTCGACACATCCTCTGTGTCCAGCTATCGCCCGATGTCTCTTCTCCCTTATGCCTCATAATTACTGGAACAACATGTCCATCTTGAACTGTCCTCCCACCTCTCCTCCTGCTCCCTCTTTGACCATTTACAATCTGGCTTCTGACCCCATCACTCAACTGAAACTGCCCTAACTAAAGTCACCAATGACCTACTAACCGCCAAGAGAAAGCGACACTACTGTCCTCCTCCTTCTGGAACTGTCTTCTGCCTTTGACACTGTGGACCACTTCCTTCTGCCGCAGATCCTCTCATCTCTTGGCATCACAGACTTTGCCCTATCCTGGATCTCGTCATATCTAACAGACCGAACATTCAGTGTCTCCTTCTCCCACACCTGCCCCTTGTCTGTTGGTGTTCCTCAAGGCTCTGTTCTAGGACCCCCTACTCTTCTCCATCTACACCTTCGGCCTGGGACAGCTCATAGAATCCCACAGTATGCAGTATCATCTCTACGCCGATGACATGCTGATCTACTTATCCGGACCTGACCTCACCACCTTATTTACCAAAATCCCACACTGTCTGTCTATCTCGGCCTCCTTTTCTGCTCGCTTTCTAAAACTGAACATGGACAAAACAGAATTCATCATCTTTCCCCATCTCACTCTACCCCTCCACCAGTCCTATCTATCAATGTCAATGGCTGCTCAGTTTCCCCAGTCCCACACGCCCGGTGCCTCGGGGTGATCCTCGACTCTGCCCTCTCTTTCAAGCCACATACCCAAGCCCTTGCCTCCTCCTGCCATCTCAAACTCAAAAATATCTCCTGGATCCGCACATTCCTTGACCGTGACACCACAAAAACAATAGTGCATGCCCTTATCATCTCCCGCCTTGACTACTGCAACCTCCTACTCTCTGGCACCACTCCAATCCATCCTACACTCTGCTGCCCGACTAATCTACCTGTCTCCCCGCTATTCCCCAGCCTCTCCCCTATTCCAAGCCCTTCACTGGCTTCCTATCGTCCAGAGACTCCAGTTCAAAACCCTTACAATGACATACAAAGCCATCCACAACCTGTCTCCTCCATACATCTGTGACATGGTCTCCCTGTACTTACCTACACAATCGCCTTCTCTACTCCCCTCTCATCTCTTCTTCCCACAACCACATCCAAGACTTCTCCCATGCTTCCCCCATACTCTGGAACTCTCTACCACAACACATCAGACTCTCGCCTACCATAGAAACCTTCAAAAAGAACCTGAAGACTCGCCTCTTCCGACAAGCCTGCAGTGATCCTCAACCTACTGAACCGCTGCTCAACCAGCTCTACCCTCTCCTAGTGTATCCTCACCCATCATCTGCAGACTGTGAGCCCTCGCGGGCAGGGTCCTCCCTCCTTATGTACCTGTGTGCCTTGTTTTTTTGCTCATGTTTAATTATTTTTGTTTATATTTGCCCCCTTTTCACATGTAAAGCGCCATGGAATAAATGGCGCTATAAAAATGTATAATAATAATAAAGAGCTACATGCGTGTATAAAGTTAAGGGTGAAATCCTGCTGATCGCTTCACTTTTAAGTTAAAACTAGTTTGTTATAGTGGTGCTATTGAACACTACATTTCTGTCTTTTAATAATTTTAGGGGAGTGAACTTCACTTTTCAAGATTCAATAATAATATAATAACCTTTTATTACAGTTTACTTGGAAGACACATAAAAACTTGAAATGTTTAGAGATTTATTTTTTTAATAAGTAGTTTGAAGATGTGTATTATAATTTCTGTTTTATTATCCAGAGCCTGATCCAATTCTAGTAGAGCCTGGTAAACCGAAACCAATCACTTATGATGAGCTGAGGGACCAGAACAGAGAGCACTACCACAAGGCTGGCCCGACATCCCCTAGAGTGCCTATACAGGAGAAGCAGCCCTGGAAGGAAGGTATCAAAATATATATTTTTATTTTATTTTTGTATCTTAAAAACACAAGGATATGAATATGGTTTGTTATTCTATTAGGAATAATGCTTGTACAGAGGAGATTTAAACTTCCCTTACATGAAGAAAAAACCCCAGTTACACTATATAGCTCTTCACTCTCACCCATTGATTTCAATGGGACTTCAATGTCAGAAATTCCAGAAAATATCCCACTATGAGAAAGCAAGAGTCTACGTTAGGGTTCATTAAAATGTCCGAGCACGGACCACTAATGCACGGCCTCACCACAGCTCTACTGACCCAAGCGGGATAGCCTCATAGAAACATAAGAAGCTGTCCTGCTTGGGTGATGAGACCCTCAGCCAATCTGTGCATTAGCGGTCCGATCTCGGGCTGATGTACACACACGTCTGAATGAGCCTTTAGACGTTTCCATCTGATTGTCTAGTAAATCATGTCCGATTGTCTACAAATCATTGTAGGTGGGAATGTATCTTCAGGCCAGTTTCACAATATCCTACCTTATCCACAGATCTAATTACCTAAACTCGCCCCCCCGCCCCCTCCCCATATATATATTCCTATGAGGGTGCAGAGTTTGGGTTGTTTACGGAGACCCGTGGACAGACCAGACATTGTTTGCCGTACTGGGTCTGTAAATGTCACTCAGGAAAATGACCTGACAATGTGGTTTATTACTTGGATGATGCAGAGATTGAGAATTTGAGCACAATAAGCGGATTTAGAACTGTTGCAAGGAAAAAGTGGCGTATATACCCACGACATCTGTGTGAGTATATATACAGCTCTGGCAAAAATTAAGAGACCACTGCAGAGTTTTATAAAAATTAGCTTCTCTACATGTCTGACAGACATTCCATTGCAGTGTCAGTTGAATTCCAACCAGAGTGCACCTCATTCTACTTAATGTGCTTCTAATTAGTTGATCACCTGAACCAAATCTTATTTAACGAAGGAAAGTATAATAAAACCCTGTTTTGGTGTGCACAATCCTCTTGCAATAGGACAAGCTGGATGACAAAACAAGTGCTAGTAATAGCCCGAAAGTAATAAGAATTAAAAAATCACTTTTAACCATGACAAAGGAATTGAAAAGAAAAATCTTGAGTGAGGGAAAAGGGCTCAATTCTGGCTTTACTAGCAGAGGGACACCGTGAGCGTTATGATGCCTTCCTTCTTAAAATTTCTAAGATGGCAGTCCATTAGAACGAGGTCGAGCAGCAGACATTGGGAACAACAAAGCTACAGACCAGCAGAGGGTGAAAACGACTTTTCACTGACCGGGATGACCGTCATCTTATTCGAATTTCACTCAGCAACCGCAGGATAACATCAAGTGACCTACAAAAGGAATGGCAGCTGGGGTGAAGTGCACGGCAAGAACAGTTTGTAACAGGCTCCTAGAGGCAGGGCTCAAGTCATGTAAAGCTAGAAAAAAGCTTTTCATCAATGAGATGCAAAGGACAGCCAGGCTGAAGTTTTGCCAAAGACCATAAGATTTGGACCATAGAGGACTGGAGTAAGGTAATCTTCTCTGATGAGTCAAATTTTCAGCTTTGCCCAACACCTGGTCATCTAATGGTTAGACGGAGACCTGGAGAGGCGTACAAGCCACAGTGTCTTGCTCCCACTGTGAAATTTGGTGGAGGATCAGTGATGATCTGGGGATGCTTCGGCAAGGCTGGAATTGGGCAGGTTGTTTTTTGCGAAGGATGTATGAATCAAGCCGCATACAAGGTTAAACTGGAAAATACCGTATATACTCAAGTATAAGCTGAGATTTTCAGCCCCAAAAAATGGGCTGAAAGTGCCCCTCTTGGCTTATACTCGAGTCATGGTCGGTGGGTGAGGGGGAGTGACGACTGTCACATACTCACCTGCTCCTGGCGCGGTCCCTGCATGTCCCATGGTCTCCGGCGCCGGCAGCTTCTTCCCCTGTTCAGCGGTCATGTGGTACCGCTCATTAAAGTAACGAATATGGACTCCACTCCCATAGGGGTGGAGCCACATATTCATTAATGTCATGAGCGGTACCAGTGACCGCTGAACAGAGGAAGAAGCTGCGGACGCCGGAGACCATCTGTCTGGGAGAAGCTGCCAGGGACCGCGTCGGGAGCAGATGAGTATTTCATATTCACCTTTCCTCGTTCCACTGCCGCTCCATCTTCCGCGTGCTCTGCAGTGACTGTTCAGGTCAGAGGGCGCGATGACCTATTAGTGTGCACGCCGCCCTCTGCCTGAACAGTCAGTGCAGAGAGACGGGACGCTGAGGAGCAGCGACAAGAGGTGAGTATGTAATTTATTTTTTTTTATTGCAGCAGCATTATATGTGGCACGTTGTTATATGGAGCATCTGTGGGGCCATAATGAACTGCATGGAGCATTACATGTGGCACATTTTTATATGGAGCATCTTCTAGTGCCATAATCAGCATTTGTGCAGCATTATATGGGGCATATTTTAATATGGAGCAAGCATCTTATGGGGTCCATCTTAAATTTTATGGAGCATTATATAGGGCGTATTTTTTATGGAGCATCTTATTGGGCCCATCATGAACTGTATGGAGCATTTTATGGGGCTCCTGATTCAGTATGAATATTCAAAAACACAACCTACTGATGTCTCAATTAATTTTACTTCTATTGGTATCTATTTTTAACATTCTACCGGTAGCTGCTGCATTTTCCACCCTAGGCTTATACTCGAGTCAATAAGTTTTCCCAGTTTTTTGTTGCAAAATTAGGGGGGGGTCGGCTTATACTCGGGTATATACGGTAGTTGATTCCTTCTGCTCAGGCAATGTTCCCCAACTCTGAGGACTGTTTTTTCAGCAGAACAATGCTCCACACAGCTAGGTCAATCAAGGTGTGGATGAAGGACCACCACATCAAATCCCTGTCATGGCCAGCCCAATCTCCAGACCTGAATCCCATTGAGCCTCTGGAATGTAAGCAGGAGGAACATGGATAGTCACAAGCCATCAAAGAAAGAAGAACTGCTTAAATTTTTGTACCAGGTGTGGCATAAGGTCACCCAGAAGCAGTGTGGAAAGACTGGTGGAAAGCATGCTAAGATGCATGAAAGCTGTGATTTAAAAATCATGGTTATTCCACAAAATATTGATTTCTGAACTCTTCCTGAGTTAAAACATACATTAGTATTGTTGTTTCTAACTGATTATTAACTTGTTTTCTTTGCATTATTTGAGGGCTGAAAGCACTGGGTTTTTGATTTTTTTTTTTAACCATTTTTCTTTGTCAGAAAAATACATAATATGTTATCAGAAGTTTATACAATAAAAGAACAATTTACATTTTACTCAAATACAGCTATAAAGAGAAATCAGACAAACTGAACATTTTGCAGTGGTCTCTTAATTTTTGCCAGAGTGTGTGTGTGTGTGTGTGTATATATGTGTGTATATATATGTGTGTATACTGATTTGGCAGGAGCCTACTGCAAATAACCTGGAATCTGACACCTGTGGTTTTGTATTTTTTTTTTTTTTTTTTTAAGTTAAATTTGCAAAATAAATGGTGTGCACAACACATTGGTGAGTTATTATCCTTAATAAAAAAAAAAATTGTGTTTTAGTGAAGAAGAACAAATATGGCGACGTGTGGGAAGAATGAAGCTCCTGCAACACACCAAATGTCATCTGTAATAACTGTTCCTTACGTTGGCACTCAATAAATGAAAACAAAATGGATAACAGAACTCAGATTTATGGTGTATAATATATTATTGCATTATATTGCTGAATCTATAAAATTGCTATTTCTGTTGGAAAGAATGGCGTTATATTTTAGCACATTAAATTTACATTTTTTGTAAGTGTTTCCTGTTGTCGGTTTTTAAACACTGGATCAGTCACACGAATGTCCAATGTATGGTGAATTGGTGCACCTTGCTTGACCACATAAGATGCTTTCTCACCAGGAAGATGGTGTCAGGTTTGGTGTAGGCAGATTTAATACATATTCCTAAGCAGAAATCGTAGGCTGACGTTTATTTGGCTATGTGCACACTTTGGTTTTTGCTGCAGCAAAATTTGCTGCAAATACTCAAAGCGTCGGCAGGACAAAGGCTGCATAAAATACAGGCATGTCTACTTTTTTTTTTGTCTATTTGAATGGTGAAAAACACTTCAAAGCCTCTAAAATAATTTACCCCTACAGAACACCACATCCTAATTATTATGCAAATTGAATTTAAGTGTCAAAATGTAATTTATTTTTTTTAAATAAACTCGTGTATGGGGTTGTAGCGCCAGTACATCTCTAGCTGTGGCAATTCACACGATTGCCTTTTATTACTGTTTGGTCCATGGTCACTTGACCTTTGTCCCATGCAGGCAGATGGACTTCAAGCTATATATTTAAAAGCACTTTGCACTTTTACTAGCAGTTTGTTCCTAAGACATATACCTTTATAAACACCTATTCCGTATAATAGCATCTATTTTGTCCCTCGCTGTGCTGCCGAGTCACAGCTTTTGATGGTATACACCTTGCTACCGCTTTAAAAAAAACCTGTGTTAAAATTTAATAAAAATAAACAATTTCTAATATTTTATAGTATGTTTATGCCTCTATCCCACTAAGCTATTTAACTTACTGGGGATTATTGTTGAGCTCATGTACATGACGTTACATTACTTTGATTGGACTTATGTGATATAAAGGCATGATGTAGAAGGTTTATGCCAGACAAATTCATCAGGTTAAGGCCGGTTTCACACGTCAGTGGCTCCGGTACGTGTGGTGACAGTTTCCTCACGTACTGGAGACACTGACTCACGTAGACACATTAAAGTAAATCTGTCTCTGCAGATGTCAGCGTGTTTTCACTGTCTGTGTGCAAAACACGGAGACATGTCAGTGTTCGTGGGAGCGCACGGATCACACAGACCCATTAAAGTCAGTGGGTGTGTGTAAACACGTACCGCACACGGATGCTGTCCTTGTGCTTTTTTTTTTTAAGTCATAGGGTTAAAATTGAAACAAATTGTTTCAATACACTGACGACTAAGGCTACTTTCACAGTAGCGTTAACTGCATTACGTCGCAAATCCGTTTTTTTGCCGAAAAAACGGATGCGTCAAAAAAGTGAAAAACGTATGCAACGCATACAGCATTTCGACGGATCCGTCGCAAATCCGTTAAACGTTTCCGTCAAATACTGGATGCGTTGCATACGTTGCATCCGTTTTTACCATCCGTTGCATCCGTTTTTACGACTGATCCGTTTTTAAAAGGGAGGCTCCCAAATTTGATTGGCTATTGGAAAATATGGAAAACTATATAGTTACTGTTTTTACAGCCCATCTTTGAGGGTTTTAGTTTTGTGGCAGCGATGGAAGGTGTTCTTGTGAGCATTGCTAGTTTGGTTACCGACATTATCTTTGAGACGAATCGCCTGGATATCATAGTGCGGGAGAAGGAGGCGGCAGCGGAAAAACGGAGGATGCTTCTGCAGCAACGGAGACGGAGGCGACTCTGGATACATCCGATTAATGAACTACGGATGATGATAAAGGGATCCAAACCCTAACCCTACCCCTAACCTCACACCTAACCGTTTAATGAACATTTTCTGACAGTCATAGTGCCACGTATTTAAGTGCCACGTATTTCAGTGCCACGTATTTCAGTGCCATGTATATAAGTGCCACGTATAACCACGTAGTTATAGTATTTATAGTACGTGGCACTGAAATACGTGGCACTTATATACGTGGCTGGCTGGGGTCTTGTGGCTGGCAGTCTTCTCTCTGGGTCTTGCTGGCATATGTGGGGTTGAAGGCCCAGGACAGGTTTATATAGATTTGGGGGTGTCTGGCCAATTGGCAACAAAATCCAGCTTCTGAGCATGCGGCCAAATTTCGACGCATCCGTCGTAAAACGGACACGACGTATGCCAATCCGTCGCAATACGTCGCCAATACAAGTCTATGGGGAAAAAACGCATCCAGCAAAAACTTTTGCTGGATGCGTTTTTTCTGAAAAAAGACGTTTTGAGACGTAATGCAGTTAACGCTAGTGTGAAAGTAGCCTAAGGCTACTTTCACACTAGCGTTAACTGCAATACGTCGCAAATGCGTCGTTTTGCCGAAAATACGCATCCAGCAAAAGTTCTTGCTGGATACGTTTTTTCGTCATAGACTAACATTAGCGACGCATTTGCGACGCATTGCCAAACGTCGCGTCCGTTTTGCGACGCTTGGGAGTGTGGTAGCGGACCGTCGGGAGAAAAAAACGTTACATGTAACGTTTTTTGCTCCCGACGGTCCGCTTTTTCCGACCGCGCATGCGCGGCCGGAACTCCGCCCCCACCTCCCCGCACCTCACAATGGGGCAGCTAATGGGACTAAGAAGGTAAAAATATTCTTGGGAAGCAAGGTGGCAATATTATTCCACTAGGAGGTTCCTGTCTGGATAAGATCCTATAAAACACTTCATCAAGAGAAACTTATGGTCAGACCCAAGGAGAAACACCCAGATCTGTGCGCTTTTGTTTGCAGTCCTCTCCCCTAGAAGGGTTCACAGACCCAATCCATAAGACATTTTTGTATAATTCCCTTTTTATTTTAGATTGTCTTTTTGCCATCCCATCTTTTTGTAATATTTAAGCAATGTACTTTATTTGTTTATTAAGTCTAAAATATATTAAGTTTGTGCCTTACTGCTCTAAACGTACCCACAACCCTGAAGATGTAACAAGTATAGCCTGGTTGTGTTAGTGTATTATTTAGGGCAGGTGTCTCGCTAGACTAACAAAATTGGTTATGGCAGAAAAAAAAGCGTGGTGGTGTGTGAACTGGTTGTGCCCTATCTCATTAAGGAGATCTGAGTGTGAGAACCGCACTGCTCCTTTACCGTCACATCCGAGTCACGTGTGTAACAAATGGCCATGTTCATTACAGAAATGTACATTATTCAAACCACTTGGGACAAGATACTGTATTTGATAAAATAAAAATAAGTTTTATTATATGCAACAAAGTAAAAATTACATATGAAGTCCAAGCGCTGCTTTCACACTCATGGCGGTAACCTAAGGAAACAATAAAAATGAAGATTGTGAGCACAATGCAGCTCTCCAACACATCACAACATGTTTAATAACGCCTAAAAAAAAAACTTGTATATTTTCATTATTGGCAGATCATAGTAGGGAGGTTAGAAAAGAATGCAATGCTTCAATGCCCTCCAGTTACACTGCCCACTTCGCCCAGCCATTACGAATATTTGCTGATCTGCGACATTGAGGATTCAGCCAATCTACATGGTGTTACACAACCGTATTAGTGAAGTGCTGGCACTGATTACCGAGGCACTACTAAACAAAGTACAGTATTACACGTTCTGTCCTGCTCTTTACCTGTGCCAACATAAGCCACGCTGTGTAAGGGAGGGTGCATGACAATTTTGTAGTACATTGAGAGTTTCATCAGGGTCCTTAGGTAGTAACTGGCTTTATTTGTATTTTGTGCACGTTTCTACAAAGGGGTTTTCTCAAGTTCATAAAATTGCTTGTAAAAACCTAAAAAAAATTCCCCTAATTCTCAAGTGTACAGCTCTTTACCTAGATTATTGGTCACCCTGCAGTCCCAGCCTGGCCAGTTACTTAGCACGCGGCACAAGCGGGCTTAATGCTTTACAGCTTGCTGGCGCCACTACAGAGGTGGCCGGATCACTGGATCACACCATCCTCAGTGCTTATGTATTGCCATTCTACAAAGACGAAAATGCCTCTGCTAGCAGTCTGGGAAATATTGAGCCGTGACCATGCCGGTAGTCCAAAGTGTCCATCTTCAGGAGAGCATTGCCCTTGACAAAGCAGGAAACCGTGGCTGGGAGCGGGAAGCGCTTGAAACTGCATCTTGAGATAACCTCTTTAATATACGGAACTTATTTTTGCTACCTTGAAGTGCTGCCACTTTCTAATGTCACAAAAAGTTAGTAATGGTGTGGTAAGATGTATTAGTTACAGCAGAAAAGATATCCAACATGTGTGCAGAGGATGCATGAAGGCACACAGCATCCTGCCGTAGAGCACTATAGTATGTAGATACTCTTCCATAACAGCAGGGCTTCTAGGGGGTCATGGATTTCTAATATGGTGTCTAACAAAACATGGGGCAATTGGCAATTTACGCAGCCAGAAAATCCCCATTATGACGCTATAAGCATAGAGAGGTACAGAAGGACCCCACAGAGATGTATAGGCACTGGCCTCCAGCTTCACACAGCTTAGGAGATATAGATAGATATATATATTATATATATATACACACACACACACACACACACTAATGCAATTTATACAAAGGATTCGGCCAGCCGCGACCAATTAGCGAAGCGTGGTTCAAATTCCGCGCCAATTCACGGGCGGACTGCGACTGTCGCTGATTGGTCACGCCCGGCCGTGACCAATCAGTGAAGCCACGGCCTGCTCCAGGTTTTTCAGGGCCCCCCTCTTTAACACATAGCACGACTCATGATGCACAGATACAGCAGACAACTATAGCACAGCCATGTAGCGTATAACAGCCCACGTAGTATATAACTCAGCCACATAGTATATAGCACAGACACGTAGTATATAGCACAGACACGTAGTATATAGCACAGACACGTAGTATATAGCACAGACACGTAGTATATAGCACAGACACGTAGTATATAGCACAGACACGTAGTATATAGCACAGACACGTAGTATATAGCACAGACACGTAGTATATAGCACAGACACGTAGTATATAGCACAGACACGTAGTATATAGCACAGACACGTAGTATATAGCACAGACACGTAGTATATAGCACAGACACGTAGTATATAGCACAGACACGTAGTATATAGCACAGACACGTAGTATATAGCACAGACACGTAGTATATAGCACAGACACGTAGTATATTGCACAGACACGTAGTATATTGCACAGACACGTAGTATATTGCACAGACACGTACTATAAATGCACAGCCACGTATTATATTGTACAGCCACGTAATATATTGCACAGCCAAATAAGATATAGCACAGCCACGTAATATATAGCACTGCCCAGCCACGAAATATATACCATAGCCACGTAGTATATACCACAGCCCACATAGTATATAGCAAAGAGATGTAGTATATAACACAGCCCACGCAGTATCTAACACAGCCCACGCAGTATATAGCAACGTGGGCACCATATCCCTGTTAAAAATAAAGAATTTAAAAAAAAATAGTCATATACTCACCTTCCGTCGGCCCCCGGATCCAGCCCAGGCGTTTACTGATGCTCCTCGCGACGCTCCGGTCCCAAGAGTGCATTGCGGTCTCGCGAGATGATGATGTAGCATGGACCGGACCGTCGCGAGGAGCGAGAAAGGCCTGGGCTGGATCCGGGGGCCGACAGAAGGTTAGTATATAATGATTTTTATTTTTATTTTTTTATTATTATTTTTAACATTAGATCTTTTTGCTATTGATGCTGCATAGGCAGCAGCTGACTGGAGGGGAGTATGGAGCGGGCACTGACGGCAGGGGAGTAGGGAGCGGCCATTTCGCGGCCGCACTGTGCCCGTCGCTGACTGGTCGTGGCCGTTTGACCACAACCAATCAGCGACTTGGGATTTTCGTGACAGACAGACGGAAGTGACCCTTAGACAATTATATAGTAGACACACACACATTTTAAATTTAGAGAGATGTCCATTTTTAGCTGCCTGACACTTCCACATTTATGAGACTCTGCATATCTTCAGTTCTTTCCCTGGTAGAAGAGATGATACTTACAGGCTCAGGAGGAGTCAGTGGGGGGCTGGGCGCTCTGCTCTTTGTCCTTGTCCTTCTCACATTTCTTCTTACATTCCTCACAGGTTTTATGACAGTGCCTGATGTACAGAAATATCATTATTACTTCACAATTCAGCAGACACTGAATTCTACAAAAATACACATTGATATTTTTACACTTTAACAAGACTCCTCTTCCCTTTGGTGATTTACCAGAAAATGTAATTTGTGCCAAGACTATCATCAAAATTAAACTCCCATTTGGCAAAGCAGTTTGTGGCCAGTACAATCAGTGTTTTATGAGCAGGAGATTATCACAGCAGGACTAGGTCTCACCAGCAAACCAGCCAGGCCAATCTGTGTAACCCCGCCCCCACCACTGATTGGCAGCTTGCTTACAGTGTGCACAGGAAGCGACCAATCAGGGGTGTGTGCGGGCTTATACAGGGCTTAGTTTTCTGACCACTGCTACATCTACAGAAGCGAAAACAGCGATTCCATCAACACAGCACCAATCAGTCCAGTAATTGATACATTACTGGAATCAGGCTCTCTGCCCCTATATCCTGGTGTTCTCAGATTTCATAGCAAAAACCTGCTGACAGATTCCCTTTAAGACGTAGGAGAGGGAAGGTGGGGGTGGGTTGGAAGCAGGGAATTCCCCCCCTATATAATGTGCACGTATCCAAAGATATCTTCTCTGTAAGAGAATACTATGTGTGAACGGAATAGTAAAAAGAATATGACATTTGGGTATGTTACAATTTATGGCACATACTTGCGATTGAAAAATCCGGGACCAAACGGACCAGCAATACCAGGAGTAAATCCAGCTTCAAATGGATTCTGCACTCCTAGTTTCTCAAACTTTTTCTGGCATGTTCCAAAATAGGAAATATTTCCAATGGTGAACCCCAGGAACCCGGCCACTGAGTCACACAAAAGAACATTAGTTGATACTTTACTTTTTGTTCCCTGGTATTGGTACAACACACAACATGTGCACCATGATAATCCTCATACTTACATGCAAGCTTTGGCAAGGAACCAAACCGTTTGTTTGCAGAGAGATATCCTGTGGGGGAAGAAAAAAAATCTAATGAGCCACAACTTATTTCTAACATTTAGATGTAGGGGGAATTCAACCCAATTATAATGTATCCATTCATTCTTAAAGCACAACTCGAGTCAAACCTAAAAAGGTATATATGTGATGTGAAGACAATGCCTCTGTATCTTTTTCCTTCTTTATGTAAGTCGATGATTGACAGCCAAATAATAGTGAACTGGAGGCAATTGTCCATGAGGAATGTGCCAAGATTCATCAAGAACCACTGCCAGAAGCTGCTGTCTGCCAATGCATCCCGTATGCGGCAGGTCATAACAGCCAGAGGGGCTGTACTAATTTTTCAATCCTTCTTTCTCATGAAACATTTTGTATAAACTGCCCATGCGCACTGATGCTGACAACGCAGTAATAATACATTCAGACGGATCTTGAGTTAATACAACTGTATACACGTGGTCACTTACCTTGGTGGATGAGGACTTGTGTGGCTAGCATGCTGGTAAGGGACAGAGGCAGAGCTGCAAGAACCAAAACCAGAAGTAAGTATTCACGTACTCAGATACGGCTGCAGACAAGCAGAAGGGGCACTCAGATTTGTTTTATTTATTTTTTATTGTTTCGGAGTTTGTTTTTTAAAGCACCATTCCAGCAAGATGTTATTTTATCGCTGGAGTGGTGTCGCGAATGTCTGCCCCCTCCCCCTAGTATTCTGCTCTTCCCGTTGCTGTCCCGATCCCGCTCCCGCTCCCAGCTTCTGACAGTCACCAGTTGCGGATTGGACGCTGCGGATTCGCAGCAATTTTCCATCAGGTTTACAGTACCATGTAAACCTATGGAAAACAAAATCCGCAGTGCACATGATGCGGAAAATACCGTGCGGAAACGCTGCGTTGAATTCTCCGCAGCATGTCAATTCTTTGTGTGGATTCCGCAGAGTATTACACCTGTTCCTTTATAGGAATCCGCAGGTGGTAAAACGCAGGTGAAATCTGTGGGTAATACGCAGGCAAAACGCAATGCGGAATACCTGCGGATTTTTCAAAAGCTGAGCGGAAATATCTGCACAGAAATCCGCAATGTGTGCACAGAGCCTAAGTCTATTCTAATGTAAGATACATAGAAAAGTGACACTGGAGCGATCCGGCAGGCCACAAACTGCAGAAGACTGAAGCGGCGCTGATAACAGAAGGCGGCGGCTGGTGAGTAATATTGGGGGCAGGGAACTTACATTCCTGACATCTCCAGCGGCAAAAGAAAAACCCTCTGGAGTGGTGCTTTAAGTTAAAACCAGGAGTGGAGCCTCAAGCCTTACATGCAATTACGAGGGCTGATAATGGCAAGGGGCTCGTTCATCGTCTGATTGAATTTTTTACGGCACCAATTCAATAATTGTTATCAGCAGCACATTGCCCATGTATACAGAGGATGTGCGGCTGACAACATGCATATTGTATGGTGACAGAACTATTGTGTTATACAGATTCGTTGGTCCATGTGCTGGACGTCTTGTATGTAGTCATTTGGCCCTTATCTATGGAGAGACTTTAAACCATCTAAAAAGTCCTTAAACGGCCACTCCAGAATTTGTGTTTTCTGTTTTATTTCACTGCTGGAGTGATATCACTAATGCAAGTTCCCTGCCTGTAGTATCATTCTTACCAGACACTGTCTTCTGCAGGATGTGACCTGCTGGATCGCTCCAGTGTTTGCTGGTCAAGGCAAAAGCCACTTCTCAATGTAAGTCTGAGAGCCAGAGCAAGGCCAAAAGGCGGCTCTCATAGACTTAGGCTACTTTCACACTAGTGACGTACCGACGCAAACTGTGATTAGAAAACACAAAGGGGGCAGAGGATGCAGTTTTACAACGCATCCGCTGCCCCATTGTGATGTCCGGGGAGGAGGGGGCGGAGTTCCGGCCGCGCATGCGCGGTCAGAAAAGGCGGACACAAAGCACCGAAAAACGGTACATGTAACTTTTTTTGTGCCGACGGTCCGACGCACGACGGATGCAACGTGTGGCAATGCGTCGTTAGTGTAAGTCTATGGAGAAAAAACGCATCATGCAGGCAATTTTGCAGGATGCGTTTTTTTTCCAAAACGACGCATTGCGACGTGTGTCGTACGACGCTAGTGTGAAAGAGGCCTTACACTGAGAGCTTGTGACTGTTACCTCTGACTTCCCATCAGTCAGATGTTGCAGTCACAAGATGGTGGCGCAGGACCAGAGAAGCGCAGAGAAGAGCAAAAGACAGCGGGTGGCAAGTATAGTTTTAGCGGAAGGAAAGACATTAGTAGCACCATCCCTGCAGTGAAAAAAAAATAAAAAAAAATCAGTGGATTGTGTATATTAAGAGAAATTCTCTCTGGAATGAATATTTCCATACACACAGTCGTTAGGAGCTTGGATGACAGTGCACAGAGCCATACTGCTCTGTACTAAAGGAGCCATACAGGCTCTGTACTAAAGGAGCCATACAGGCTCTGTGCCAATGTGCATGAGCCCCAAGGATGGAACTGAGAATGTACAGGGGTCGGCCTCCCAATTGTCCCAGTTATGGGAATGTCCTGCATTGTGGGTGATGCCTGTATCCCCCCAGCATTCCCAAACCTGCTCATCCCACACTCTAATACACAGTCTATTTCCAGCACGGAAAGTGTATACTGAATAATGAGTCCAAGTCCAAACAGTATGGTTATATCCTGACAACCTATAATAGCGATTAAATTGATTACCTCTGTACCAAAAACTCTCCTCTTTACATTCCTTTATGATTTTACCAAATTCTTCATGGTGTCCATGGGAAGTAATAGGACAATGCATCTGTAAATAAATAAATACACATTTAATAAAGATTCTTCTCGACTCTATAGACGTGCAGGGTGGAAGTAAACTGGGGGTGTGCCAATGCACCGGGGGGGAGCGCCAGTGCACCGGGGGGGCGCGCCAGTGCAAATTTACTGCTTTGTCGAAGTGCATGGTCACCCCCCCCCAGTGCACTTCGTTTGCTTTGCATATGGCTCCTACATCAGATTTCTTATGACTGACAAAAGGCTATGTTCACATGTTGCGTTTTTGCTACCTTTTTAATGCAAATTTTAAGCTGCATTTTACGGTACCAGGAAAAGCGATGAGATTTCAGAAATCTTATGTACACACGTTTTTTTTTCCCTGACTGAATTGGAAAACTGCTGCATTTCTTGAAAGCTGCAGCATGTCAATTTTTTCAGCCATAGAAAGTAATGAGTGAGTGCAAAGACACAGATATTAGGGTTTGCCGAGTTTTCTGTGAAAAAAGCAGTATATGAAACCCATTTATTTTTGTGATTTTCCCAAGTTTAAACCATAATGTCTTGGTCTCCTCCCCTGAGAATGGCAGTTGGGATTAGTGCAGTTTAATTAAGTTAGGGATGTGTGCAAAGTAAACATTGGCCGACCAAGGTGTGACATTGAACAATACCTGACCAACTCAAGGGCTGACCACAGTGTGAAAGTAAATGGTATCCTACAAGAGCAATGCTCTGCCAATCTCTTAGGTAAACTATTCCTGACCAACTCACCTGCCCCACTGTTACATTTGTAACTTTTTCTATCAGAATAGTCACTATTTTATTCAGACATAAAAATATTTTTCCACTAAATAATTTGATCAAAATGCCTTTTTTTCAAAAATGTCTTGCAATTGTTGGCCTGTGTTCATGATTCTGTGGTGGAAGCAAAGCTGAACTTTGGGATCCTGAAAAACACATGAAAAATGGAGCAAAACCCGCTATTTGTAAGCAGCTTCTTTACTGCCAAGAAAGCAGGTTTTGCCTGCAGAAAAAGCTGCAGCAAAACACATGTGAACATAAACTAACATAAATAAATAAATATGTGATTCTCCAGAATTTCTATTAGGCTACTTTCACACTAGCGTCGGGCTCGGCCCGTCGCCGTGCGTCGGGCCGAGGTCCCCGACGCTAGCGTTGTCTCCGCCGCACAACGGGGGCAGCGGATGCATTTTTCCAGTGCATCCGCTGCCCCATTGTGAGGTGCGGGGAAGTGCGGGGAGGTGGGGGCGGAGTTCCGGCCGCGCATGCGCGGTCGGAAAAAGCGGACCGTCGGGAGCAAAAAACGTTACATGTAATGTTTTTTGCTCCCGACGGTCCGCCACAGCACAGCGCAACCGTCGCACGACGGTTGCGACGTGTGTCAATGCGTCGCAAATGCGTCACTAATGTTAGTCAATGCTGAAAAAACGCATCCTGCAAGCACTTTTGCAGGATGCGTTTTTTCAGCAAAACGACGCATTTGCGACGTATTGCAGTTAACGCCAGTGTGAAAGTAGCCTTAGTCTTTGCCTGATGAAGAGACCTGAGTAGTCTCGAAAGCTTGCAATTTGTTATCTTTTAATGGCTAACTGAAAAGATGGTATCAACCACTGAGGACTCTCAATTCTAAATATTTTTCTATCTACTGGCTAACACGGTACCAAGATATATATCTTTCCTGTATTGTAAGCTAACATAGTAATTTTATTTGTACATACATGCAGTCACTTAATTTGTCTTGGAAGTGGTTACATTATCAATGACACATAGGTGCAGAAAATAAACTAATTTTTTTTTTATTGGGGTAGGGAGGAAAAAAAAAAAAGCAATGACTTACTATTTGACACCATCCATCGTGAGATATAAATACCTGATTCTACGGGTCGTGTAGGTAACAGCTGACGGTGAATAGGCACTCATGTACAGCTACAGCAACACTACACTGAGGAGCCCAAACACTGGCCTGGCCTCATTCAGACCTCTGTGTTCAACGTTTTTTCACGGATTGAACAAGTACCCGTTATAAATCTATGGGAATGTTCACGTACATTTTTTTCAGGGGCAGCACACAGATGGCATCAGTTTGCAGTCTGTGATTAACACTACTGGATAGGAGAAGCTATTAATTTACCGTATTTATCCATAAGTGAAAAATACTGATGGTTAAAAAAAATAAAACACACCACAAACCAAACACTGATGACACTCAAAACTTTTTTTAGTGTACAGGAAAAAAACACACTGATTTCTGTGTGAGGTCTAAGAAGCAGATATTATAGGTTATGTTTATTCATAGAAAAAGGTGTTACAGGACCTCTGCGACCCTCCCAATCTTTGGGTTAGAGCTTGTAGAAAATCTCATGCTACAGAAACATTAAAATGGCAAAAAAAAATAGATATTCAGTTGCAGAAATTTCTGTGAAATCTGCTGCATGTGACAGTAACCATGTTAGGCCTCCTTCACATGTATGTGAAAAACTGCTAAACATGTCATCAGTGTTTCACAACAGTGTACGGTCCGTGCGTCCATTTTTCCCCCATCAGTGTACGGTCCGTGCCTCCATTTTTCCCCATCAGTGTACGGTCTGTACGTCCATTTTTCCCCCAACAGTGTACGGTCCGTACGTCCATTTTTCCCCCATCAGTGTACGGTCCGTGCGTCCATTTTTCCCCATCAGTGTACGGTCTGTACGTCCATTTTTCCCC
Source organism: Ranitomeya variabilis (assembly GCF_051348905.1). Lineage (NCBI taxonomy): Eukaryota > Metazoa > Chordata > Amphibia > Anura > Dendrobatidae > Ranitomeya > Ranitomeya variabilis. The sequence continues at coordinate 1,052,148,890 of NC_135232.1, read as the reverse complement.
CAACAGTGTACGGTCCGTACGTCCATTTTTCCCCCATCAGTGTACGGTCCGTGCGTCCATTTTTCCCCCATCAGTGTACGGTCCGTGCGTCCATTTTTCCCCCATCAGTGTACGGTCCGTGCGTCCATTTTTCCCCCATCAGTGTACGGTCCGTGCGTCCATTTTTCCCCCATCAGTGTACGGTCTGTACGTCCATTTTTCCCCCATCAGTGTACGGTCCGTGCGTCCATTTTTCCCCCCATTAGTGTACGGTCCGTGCGTCCATTTTTCCCCCCATCAGTGTACGGTCCGTACGTCCATTTTTCCCCCCATCAGTGTACGGTTCTGTTTTTTTTCAAGGTCATAGACTTGGACTGGTAAGTTTGATCACAGTCCATAAAAATCCACCGACATAAGAATAGTCCAATAAACCATCATGGATACAAGGTCTATGCATGAAATACATGGAGAGAGCGAGAACCTGAAAAACGGTCATCTGACTACGCCCTTAGTGCATGTTCCCATGTAGCATAGAGGCTGCACTTTTTGTGCTGCATCTCGTTTATGTGGAAGATCTGCAGCATTTATCAGTTTTAGGCCGGTTTCACACGTCAGTGATTCCGGTACGTGAGGTGACAATTTCCTCACGTACCGGAGACACTGACACACGTAGGCCCATAAAAATCAATGCATCTGTTCAGATGTCATTGATTTTTTGCGGACCGTGTCTCCGTGTGCCAAACACGGAGACATGTCAGTGTTCGTGGGAGCGCACGTTTTACACGGACCCAATAGAGTCAATGGGTCCGCGTAAAACACGGACCTCACACGGACATTCTCCGTCTGGGGTCCGTGTGCGTGCAGGAGACAGCGCTACAGTAAGCGCTGTCCCCCCCACATGGTGCTGAAGCCGGTATTCATATCTTCCCTGCAGCAGCGTTTGCTGTAGAGAAAATATGAAGAATAGTGTTAAAAATAAAGATTTAGGTGTCCGCCGCCCCCCCACCCCCTGTGCGCCCCCCCGCTGGTCAGAAAATACCCGCTCCCTCGCTCCTTCCTGGTCTGGCCGCGCCTCCTACTGTATGCGGTCACGTGGGGCCGATCATTTACAATCATGAATAGTTGGCTCCGCCCCTATGGGAGGTGGAGCCACATATTCATGACTGTAAATGATCGGCCCCACGTGACCACATGCAGGAGAAGCCGCGGCCAGACCAGGAAGCAGCGAGGGAGCGGGTAAGTATTTTCTGACCAGCGGGGGGGCGCACAGGGGGTGGGGGGGCGGCGGACACATGGATCTTTATTTTAAACACTATTCTTCATATTTTCTCTGCAGCAAACGCTGCTGAAGGGAAGATATGAATCGCAGCTTCAGCACCATGCAGAGTGGGTACCACACGCTCCGTGTGGTACCCACTCGCCATACGTGTGCCGCACGTATGGCCTCCGTGAGTTCCCAGGCACGCGGACACGGATAACTCCGGTACCGATTTATTCCGGTACCGGAATTATCTGGACGTGTGGGACAGCCCTTAAGTGGATGTCATTTCATGAAACCTTGTGCCCGCTGCATTTATATAGACGCCAGGGAACTTTGTGTTTCTGGGACATTTTTCCCTACAGACTTCTACTGGGTCCTGAAAAAGCTCATGTAAAATCAGAATTGATTTTTAAGCGCGTAATTCTGGTTTTTCTACATTACAAAACCGTTGTGTCAAACAAAGCAAAAAAACAACAACAACCTACAATAAACAAAGAAAATTGTTAGTGCTTAGTTTAGGGGTGGAAGAAAAAAAAAGTCAGTGTTTCTGCATGTGTGAGCCTGGTTGTATGGATAGCTATGGCGTAGTGAAATAAGTCATTATCATGTTATGTAGGGTTACAGGGAATAGATTCTCATTTCTGTGCAGGGAAATGAGAAGGACAAAGAGGAATGAGAAGGACAAAGAAGAGCACTACACGGGCGAATGTGTGCGGAGAGCCTGTCGGGTAAAGTACACGCCTTGCTATAATGGGGGAGGAAATAAGTGAAAGGTAACCTAGAATCACAAGTCTACAGCCATAGAAGCAATCATTCAATTACAGCGTTTTTGTTCCATTCACCTAAATGGAGCTTGCAGAAATCTCAGCATCTGGAATATGTCTTAGGCTGGCGTAAGACAATGACACATGGCGTAAGACAATACGCCACGTATTATACGTCCGTACTACGGCCGTAATACGGAGAAATGTTCCCAAAATAGTGATCCGTAGGCAGGGTGTGTCAGCGTATTTTGCGCATGGCATTCTCCGTATGTAATCCGTATGGCATCCGTACTGCGAGATTTTCGCGCAGGCTTGCAAAACCGACATCTAATGGATTTATGTGCTCAAATGTTAGGGAAAACATATATACAGTATATATATATATATATATATATGTCATTGAGACACATATATATATATTCTGTATTTAGATTTCATTCAGCGCGATATCTGTGAACAGCCGGTAATTCAATTGCCGGCTTTTCATTTCTCCTGCACAAACCCGACAGGATATGAGACATGGTTTACATACAGTAAACCATCTCATATCCCCTTTTTTTTTGCATATTCCACACTACTAATGTTAGTACTGTGTATGTGCAAAATTTCAGCGCTGTAGCTGCTGAAATAAAGGGTTAAATGGCGGGAAAAATTGGCGTGGGCTCCCGCGCAATTTTCTCCGCCAGAGTGGTAAAGCCAGTGACTGAGGGCAGATATTAATAGCCAGGAGAGGGTCCATGGTTATTGGCCCCCCCGTGGCTAAAAACATCTGCCCCCAGCCACCCCAGAAAAGGCACATCTGGAAGATGCGCCTATTCTGGCACTTGGCCACTCTCTTCCCACTCCCTGTAGCGGTGGGATATGGGGTAATGAAGGGTTAATGCCACCTTGCTATTGGAAGGTGACATTAAGCCAGATTAATAATGGAGAGGCGTCAATTATGACACCTATCCATTATTAAGCCAATTGTAGGAAAGGGTTAAAAAACACACACACATTATTATAAAGGATTTTAATGAAATAAACACAGCGGTTGTTGTAATAATTTATTGTTCTCGCAATCCATTTCCAGGCCCTCGCTTGGCAAAATAATAAACGCACAAGATACATACCTTCTGATGTCAGATCACGTCCCACGAAGTAATCCATCTGAAGGGGTTAACTAATATTACAGGCAGAGCTGCGATAAACCACTCGCTCGTGCCTGTAATCCCCGGGTGCTGAAAGGAAAGCAGTGATCTATACTTACATTGAGTCGCGGTGATGCGCCCCTGCTGGATGTTCTCATGAACTGCAGCCTGGGAACTTCTTCCCACGCTCCAGGTCATATGAGGACATCCACCAGGGGGCGCATCACCGCGACTGAAGGAAATGTAGGTCAATGACCTACATTTCATTCATTCGCCGGGGATTACAGGCACGGAGCACAGCTGCATTTAGCAGGGCTCGTGCCTGTAATATTAGTTAACCCCTTCAGATGGATTACTTCGTGGGACGAGACGGTTCACCAGAAGGTATGTATCTTGTGCGTTTATTATTTTTCAAAGCGAGGGTGTTCCTGATGGATTGCGAGAACAATAAATTATTACAACAACCGCTGTGTTTATTTCATTAAACTACTTTTAAATCATGTGTGTGTGTGTTTTTTAACCCTTTCATACAATTGGATTAATAATGGATAGGTGTCATAATTGACGCCTCTCCATTATTAATCTGGCTTAATGTCACCTTCCAATAGCAAGGTGGCATTAACCCTTTATTACCCCATATCCCACCGCTACAGGGAGTGGGAAGAGAGTGGCCAAGTGCCAGAATAGGCGCATCTTCCAGATGTGCCTTTTCTGGGGTGGCTGGGGGCAGATGTTTGTAGCCAGGGGGGGGGGGCAATAACCATGGACCCTCTCTAGGCTATTAATATCTGCCCTCAGTCACTGGCTTTACCATTCTGGCGGAGAAAATTGCGCGGGAGCCCACGCCAATTTTTTCCGCCATTTAACCCTTTATTTCAGCAGCTACAGCGCTGAAATTTTGCACATACACACTACTAACATTAGTAGTGTGGAATATGCAAAAAAAAGGGGGATATGAGATGGTTTACTGTATGTAAACCATGTCTCATATCCTGTCGGGTTTGTGCAGGAGAAATGAAAAGCCGGCAATTGAATTACCGACTTTTCACTAACACCGCTGCGTATTTCTCGCAAGTCACACTGCTGGTCCGTGTGGAATCCGTATTTTTCTCGCCCCCATAGACTTTCATTGGCGTATTATTTGCGCAATACGCTGACAAACGCAGCATGCTGCAATTTTGTACGGCCGTAGAACGCCGTATAATACTGAACCGTAATATACGGCTAATAGGAGCAGCCCCATTGAGAAGCATTGTGCCGTATGTAATGCGAGTTTTACGTACGTAGTTTTTGCGCTCTTACGTCCGTAAAACACGCATGTGTGACCCCAGCCTTATGAGCTGCTCAGCATAAGGCCTCATTAAGGTTTGTTTTTTTCCCTTTTTGCTTCAAGGGGAAAAAAATAAAAATAAAACCATATTAATTCAGTATGTTGGATCTGATTTTCAACCATATTTGTTCCACGTTTCCATATTTCCCATATGAAAAAATAAATTCTAAGTTTCTCCTAGTAGCTATATAATGGAGATGCTGCTTTTTCCTGGATGTTTTCCACAAGTGCCTGCACTGAAATACACAACTGCACTTTACTGTGTTTATCTTGATGTTTCTTTTCGAAACATTCTCCCTACATTTTGAATGTATATTTGTTTCGGCATATTTTCTTATGTAGAAATGTTGCAATTCTGCACTTAAAAAAAAAATGCAAATTACAACTTCATGTCCTTTAAGAAAAAAAAAAATAAAATCACAAACTCCCCTCATGAAATCACATCCACCTTCTTTGAAGTGTTAAAAGCAGTGAATTTTCTGTATATATATAAAAATGCAGTCTGTGGGGGGGCCCACAAAGAAGCAAGTAACTAACTTTGATTGGTGAGTTTGACGCGTGACTCAGATTAAAAATGGATGTGTCTCTGCTTTGGTTTTTTTACGGACACTTGGTCTGAAACAAAGTACGGACATGTGCACAGCTCCTTAGAATATATAGAGTAGGTGTTTGCTCTGTGAAAAACACGGATGGAACCCTTGTGATAACCTGCCATGTGAGTGAGGCCCTAGAGGACTGCTGCTTGTGCACGTGGCTACATTATAGCTCCGCTAAGTATGTACTCACAATAGGGCGGCAATACAGTGGTATAAGGCTTGTACTGCACACATGGGCTCCTACTTCTCTAATCTGCATAAATACATCAGAAAATACAAATTCCACCATGTTGCATAAGTCTCTGCATGTACAGAGGTATGAATAAGGATTGCTGCAAGCATATGTTAAAGGGGTTGTCCACTACTTGGACAACCTCTTCTCAATCCCTATGGGTCCCCCTTGCAATATATTGACCCACATACTCACCTCCGATGCTGGCTCCGTTCCGGCAGTGTTGTCACTGGCTCTCCTGGGGATCACGTCATACTTTTATGTCACGCTATCCCTGCGGCCAATCAGTGCTGGCTTCACTCTTGGCGCCTTTGGACAGATCAGAAACACTTAGAGTAAGGCCGGGGTCACACTTCCTATGCAATGCGAGAAACTCTCGCCTCAATACCCGGCACTGCCGCCGGCACTTGGGAGCATTGAAATACATGGAACCGCACACTCCGGTCCTGAGTGCCGGCGGCAGTGCCAGGTATTGAGGCGAGTTTCTCACATTGCATAGGAAGTGTGACCCCGGCCTAAGTGAGAGCGGCTGCTGGCCTCTCATGTCCTCAGGATGTCAATGATGTTCGAAGGAGAAGAGAGAGAAGCCAGCAGTGATTGGCTGCAGGGAGAGCGTGACATAAATCGCTGGAATAGCGCCAGCATCAGGGGAGTGTGTGCATTATTACTGTATAAGGGGGAAACATAGGGATCGAGAATAGGTTGACCAAGTAGTGACAACCCCATTACATTTTTTATTACAAATATATCAATCAGTAGATACTGTATGAAGTCCAACTAAACATGTATGTTGTTACACCAAGATTGTGCAGCTTTATGCTGTGGCCTCATTCAGACGTTAGTATTTTTCACCTACAGAAAAAAAATAAATGGTATTGGTGTCATCAGTATTTTTCCCCATATGGATAGATACATTGTAAATCTTCTCCTATCCTTTGCAATTTTAAGCATCCACAGCACAAGGATGGAACATGGATTGAACCCATAGACTTCTATTGGCACTTTTCATCCGAGCTGCCAGAAAAAAAAAAACAAAAAAAAAAAACAAACAGACGTCTCCCTGAGTTTCGCATGGATACACGGCTTGAGAAAAAAAAAAAAAAAACACGGATATGTGAATAGCCCCATAGTCTATGATGGGAATATGTTGTATCTGTGAAAAAACACAGACATTTGACCCACTTTTCTCGTACATGAGACATTTTTGACTACATGATCAAACAATGTTAGTATGCGCACCAAAAATACACGCAATTTTCCAATATTGTTTTCGGAAAATATGGCTTTTATAGGTGAAGCGTTTTTGCCTCGTTTTTTTCCCATGAAAAAAAAAAATGCAGCGTTTCACAGTTCCAGCAAAGTGCGTGAGATTTCTGAAGACTCGGGCACATGCAGATTACTGCACTTTTTCTTTGACGATTTGAATCTTCAAATCGTTTTTGCAAATCTTCAGTATGTCATTCTTTAAGGGTATGTTTCCACGTTCAGTTTTGCTTCAGGCTTTGGTCAGGATTTTATGCAGGTAAAATCCTGACCAAAACTGCACCTGAGGTCACTGGCAGGTCACTTGCGTGTTTTGCTCATAGTAGCAACATGCTGCGTTTTGAAAAAACGCACCACGCATGCGTTTTCGCGGCAAAAACGCATGCGTTTTTTAACGCATAGTGGAGTCTGGATTTCATGAAATCCCATCCACTATGCTGTAACATCTGGACGCTGCGTTTTTGACGCTGCGGAAAAACGCAGCGTCAAAAACGCAGCGTTTCCTGAACGTGGAAACATACCCTAAGAATTTTTTTTATTGCCAACACTCTGCTGCAAAGTCTGCTGCAAATACTCAGTGTGTGAACACGCCCTTATTTCAACATGCTTCTCCTTAAAACAAAATTGTCTGGTCCATTGCAATATTAAAAAAAAAAAAAAAGTCTCATGTAAATGTACTCTAATGGTGGTATAAAAAAACAAAACAAAAAACAAACCCTAGCCCAAGTCCGATAATTCAGAATATTTGGTACTAGTTGGCACATCGGTTGTCGGGGGCGCAGACAATATCAGTAAAATCAAGCAGGTCAAATGTAAATGTATTTAATGAGACGATGAACACAGAGAGGTATGTGTGTCACTGAATACATATATGTTTTCACGACTATTTGAGCCCAAGGATCCATTATATGTCCATTTTGCAAGGCGGCAAGAAAATCTCGCCATACGGATGTCACACGGATGCTTATGTGCGAGAAAATCGCATCCTCGCACTGCACACGGATCACTGTTCAGGGAACATTTCAGCGATTTTTTATACGATGTGTGTGACTCCAGCCTAAAGGAGATCCCCCATTAAACATAATGGTATTTTACTTACTGATCAGAAGGGGTCTGCTTGTCAGGACCTTGCAAAAGAACAGGGGCAGCTGCATTTTTTTCCCCTCCACAGTAGCACTGCCATCTATCTGCAGTGTAGGGAAGTGCAACACAGCCCTATGTATGTGAACGGAGCAGCTCCCTGTACAGCAGTGCCACTCTGACAGTAAAAATGATAAAGGAGAATTGACCCCATAACTGAGCGTATTTACACTATTGTATAATAATTGGGAATATCTCTTTAAAAAAAAAAAAAAAAAGTGATATCTGAAAATTATTTTACTTTTTTTCCCCCCTATGGTTGGATTTTTTTTTTCTCAATTTTTGCAAGGTTGTTTCCACCAATCTCTCCCATCGGGAAACAATGTACAGTCTGAGTTATGTCAACTCTGCAGTTTTTTACTTGGAACCAGAGGTGACTCCAGGTCACCAATAAGCTGCAACCATAGAAGGAAGATAGACTTTCCTATGACTGTCCAATAATACAGAAAATCTGATGGTTCAGAACCTGTCCGGTCCCTTTTAGGCTGCATTCATTTATATCTTCAGTTTTAAAGCAGAAGTCTTAAGACAGGTAAAATCTTACTTTTATTCTACTTCCACATATGTAGCAAATATTTTATATGTACCTGCCTGAAATCGGCTGGGCGAGGAGTTGGGCAAGCTGGAAAGCCCCCAAGGCAAATGTTAGGATTTGTTTCAGCCTTGTGGTAGTGTGCTTTGAGGTAGTTTGATGCCACCTGCAGGTCATTTTTCCTTACTGCAGTTTTATGAAAATTAATGTTTAAAATGTATTTTGTGATCAAATCATGGATGTGTGGTTTGTTTGGCTACTTTCTTGCTGAAAGGGGCAAGTTTACCTTTCAAATGGTGTATAATTTGTGTGTGTGGGTGCAGTATGAACAGAGATACAAGTAATCACCGAAAAAGAGTGGTTTGAAATAATATAGAAGGATTAGTATTACTTATCTGATATACAGCACAAAACAGTCAGTTCTTTCTGTCTAGCAAAGCCAATGAGTACAGACATGTCGTACGTATATAAGGCCATCACTTATATATATATATATATATATATTATTTTTATTTATTTTTCTTTTTTCGTTTGTTTCCTTTTTGGCTGTATATCTTTCGATGCCCTGAGTGCTGGGAGCTGTATACTAACATCGTTAACTTCGTGCATTACTAAAGTAGAAAGCGCTCGATGTTAGTGAACAATTGAGGACATATAAACATGTCTCCACCGTGCGCCATCGCACGCATCTGCACGTCTTACGGATGATGGGTGTGAATATGAAGATAATAGGAATACGTTCATCTGCATCTCTACATATATAGTACGATATATAAAAATCACTCGTATATACAAACATTCATATTCTCCATTTATATCTAACCACAGATTTAAATCAGTGATTTCCAGTTATTGCACCACTATAACTCTTTGCATGATGGGAGTTGTAGTTTTGCAGCAGTCTATATAATAATGACTTACTAGATTTTTCTTTTCTGGTGCAGGGCTGGTGCCCTGGTCTGGAGCTTGTTGAGGGTCTGGAGCTTGCTGAGGGTCTGCAGCCATATTTTCTGTCAGTAGATAGCAGAGAATGAAGGTCACCAGCACAATGAGGGTGTGTGGAGCTGGAGCAGGCTGCTGTTATGTCCCTGTGTAGTTAGGAGGGCGGAAGAGATTACCAAGACACTCCCAATACTAGATGACGTGAGGATTTCTAGGGGACCTGGAGAGGGAATCAATCCTACGCTGTAAATGCATACATTGAGCAGAGTGGGCCTGAAATCATTCCCACCTAAATACAGACCCTACAAGGATAGCCGCACTATACACTAGGGAAAATAAAAGAAAAAGAAAAAAAGATCTACCTGAAAAAGAAAAAAAAAATTGGCCTTGATTTGCCCTCTGCTGCTAAGTTGTTACTTTGTGGGGCCATGTTCCCATGTAGCCAGAGACGTGGCAGCTAAGGGGTCCGAAGCATCTGATTGAGCCCCTGACTAGGTAACCCTGATTACTATTATGGTGGCGCACCCTAAGGCTATGTGCACACGTTGCGGATTGTATGCTTTTTTGCTGCGTTTTTTCACCGCGAAATCGCATACACAACACAACCCATTGAATTCAATGGGATTCTGCAATGCTGTGCTAATGCTGTGTATTTTTACTCGGCGGAATCGCATCGCGGAAAAATACGCAGCATGCTCATTCTTTGTGTGGATCGCGGGGATTCCGCACACATAGGAATGCATTGATCCGCTTAATTCCCGCATGGGGCTTTGCCCACCATGTGCAAAGTAAGCGGATCATGTGCAGATGGTACCCAGGGTGGAGGAGAAGAGACTCTCCTCCAGGCCCTGGGAATAAAAAATAGTTATAAATACTCACCTTCTGGCAGCCCTCGGATCCAGCCCAGGCCTTAGCGATGCTCCCGGCAGCTCCCGTTCCCAGTGATGCCTTGTGACAATGACCTGTGATGACGTAGCGGTCTCACGTGATGCTACCTCATCTAGGGTCATTGTCGCAAGGCATCTCTGGGAACGGGAGATGCCGGGAGCATCGCGAGGATCGGGAAGGCTGCAAGGGACGCTGGAAGGTGAGAATATCACAATTTTTGCTTTCTTGGCCTTTTTCAGAGAATATGAATGATAACACCAAAACTTTTTCTCCACTCATGGTTAGTGGTTGGTTGAAGCCATTTATTGTCAAACTACTGTGTTTTCTCTTTTTAAATCATATTGACAACCGAAAACATCCAAATGACCCTGATCAAAAGTTCGCATACCCCATTTTTTAATACCGTGTATTGCCCCCTCTGACATCAATGACAGCTTGAAGTCTTTTGTGGTAGTTGTGGATGAGGTTCTTTATTTTCTCAGATAGTAAAGCTGCCCACTCTTCTTGGCAAAATGCCTCCAGTTACTGTAAATTCCTGGGCTGTCTAGCATGAACTGCGCGCTTGAGAGTGGCTCAATGATATTGAGGTCAGTTGTGGGTGTTGCCACACCGCCCATTAGTTCATCAAAGTGCTATACGCCACAAATACTACTCCATCTCTAACTGGAGTATCACTTTTGTAGCTGTGCACGTCACTCAGAAGATTCGCTGATTAAGTGGCATGCATTTCTTAATGAATTTGGTGCATCATACTCCAGCCATGGTGGCATTGCCCGAGCATTTGCTGTGCCAGTTGCGATAAATTGGCTGCGCTCAGATTAGAAAACGAGAGCCTGGTGACAGATTCCCTCTCTCACCTATTTACTACTTTTGTGGCTGCATTATCACACACAGTTTGTGCAGTTTTCTCGGATGACATTATAACACAATACTTTGCGTGCAGTCACTGTGGTGTCACAGGCTTATCGGGATGCAGTACTTTAAAGGGAACCTGTTACCCCCAAAATCGAAGGTGAGCTAAGCCCACCGGCATCAGGGGCCTATCTACAGCATTCTGTAATGCTGTAGATAAGCCCCCGATGTATCCTGAAAGATGAGAAAAAGAGGTTAGATTATACTCACCCAGGGGCGGTCCCGGTTCTGTTCTGGTCCGATGGGCGTCGCGGTCCGGTCCGGGGCCTCCCATCTTCTTACGATGACGTCCTCTTCTTGTCTTCACGCTACGGCTCCAGCGCAGGCGTACTGATTTGCCCTGTTGAGGGCAGAGCACAGTACTGCAGTGCGCAGGCGCCGGGCCTTTCTGACCTTTTCCGACGCCTGCGCACTGCAGTACTTTGCTCTGCCCTCAACAGGGCAGACAAAGTACGCCTGCGCCAGAGCTGTAGCGTGAAGACAAGAAGAGGACGTCATCGTAAGAAGATGGGAGGCCCCGGACCAGACCTTCGATTTTGGGGGTGACAGGTTCCCTTTAATGAGCTCCCACGAGTGCTGACCGCAGACATGAATATATACAGTCAGGGCTGCCACTAGGAATTTCGGGGCCCCATACTGGCAAAATTTTCGGGGCCCCCCTAGAGACTCCACCCAGGCTCCACCCCAGCCCTGCCTCCACCCCTCGTACCATCCACAGTCCCACTGCCCTCTATTGCAAAAACTCCACTTCTGCACCACATCCTCACCAATCACACATTTACAGTTCCCATCACCACATACATGGCCAGCAGCTTTTGTTTTGGCCAAAAGATTTTTTAATCCACCACCAAGACAAGGTAGACTCTTCTGGCCGGACTCTACTCTACTGTAACTTACTAAACATTTGTTAAAATATCCAATTTAGGTATATTTTTATTTATTTTTTAATTTTTAAATGACCAATAATATCACAAACAAGGAAAAATACCGCCACACCATGATCAGACACCATATTACTACCACATAGTGATCTATAATACCACATACAAGAAACAAATACCGCAACACCATGTCCAGATCACATATTACCACCACATGGTGACCAATAATACCACATAAAAGGGATAACTACCACCACACCATGACCAGACCACATATTACCACCACAGTGACTAAATAAGGGACAAATACCGCCACACCTTGGCCGGACAACATATTACCACCGCATAGTGACTGAATACTGCAATACTGATCATTAATAAATGAAAAAAACACAATACTATCACCATAAGTGCCATTATACACAGGAGATCTGTACTTAGTATGCAGTGTCTGTGTACAGGTAACACACTAACTCACCAGTGAGGTCTCTTGGTGAAGTCCTTCAGCTTCGCTTTCCATCTTCATCCAGCACAGACCGCCATCACTTCTTCCAGCCAGGGCTCGTCTCTGCAGGAAATAACATAGTTATCTAGAGCTCCGCCTGCAGAACACATTGCTTAATTTTTTCCCGACTTCTATACTACGCCAGATGAAGAAAAAAAGGCGACCTAGTGTCGCTCTGCACAGTAACAAGACCGCCCCCCCATTTAAAACAGTATCCTCAAAAAATAAAATAAACACATCACTGCAGTAATAATATCCTTTAATTAGCCCCTATGGTAATAATATCTGCATCCTGGCCCCCTGTATCTCATTCCTGGCTCCAGCCATATGTTCTCCCTTCCTGCCCTCATGAGTATCCATTCTGCCCCCATATGATCTCCCCATCCTGCCCCATGACCCTGAACCATCTGTCCCATTATCCTGCCACCCCATCTGTCTCCATTGTATCCATCCTGCCCCGTGATCCTGCAACATGATCCTTCCCCATCTGTCTCCATCCTGCCCCATCTGTCTCCATCCTGTCTCACATTCTGCCCCGTGTCTCACATTTTGCCCCCGTGTCTCACATTCTGCCCCCCTGTCTCACATCCTGCCCCCGTCTCACATCCTGCCCCCTCTCTCACATCCTGCCCCGTCTCACATCCTGCCCCCGTCTCACATCCTGCCCTGTGTCTCACATTCTGCCCGTGTCTCACATCCTGCCCCCTGTGTCTCACATCCTGCCCCCTGTCACAAATTCTGCCCGTGTCTCACAGCCTGCCCCCTGTCACAAATTCTGCCCGTGTCTCACATCCTGCCACCTGTCACACATTCTGCCCCCTGTGTAGTTTCCATACCTGCCCCCTGTGTCTCACATTCTGCCCCATGTCACATTCTGTTCCCCTGTGTTGTTTTCATTCCTGCCCCCCTGTGGTATTTCCATTCCTGCCCCCAGTGTTTTCATTCCTGCCCCCTGTGGTGTTTCCATTCCTGCCCCCAGAGTTTTCATTCCTGCCCCCGTGTTGTTTCCATTCCTGCCCCCTGTGGTGTTTTCATTCCTGCCCCCAGTGTTTTCATTCCTGCCCCCCCAGTGTTTCCATTCCTGCCCCCTGTGGTGTTTCCATTCCTTCCCTCAGTGTTTTCATTCCTGCCCCCTTAATTTCATTCCTGCCCCCAGTGTTTTTATTCCTGCCCCCAGTGTTTCCATTCCTGCCTCCAGTGTTTCCATTCCTGCCCCCAGTGTTTTCATTCCTGCCCCCAGTGTTTCCATTCCTGCCCCCAGTGTTTTCATTCCTGCCCCCAGTGTTTCCATTCCTGCCCCCCTGATTTCATTCCTGCCCTCTGTTGTTTTCATTCCTGCCCCCTGTGGTGTTTCCACTCCTGCCCCCAGTGTTTTCATTCCTGCCCCCTGTGGTGCATTCATTCCTGCCCCCTGTGGTGTTTCCATTCCTGCTCCCAGTGTTTCCATTCCTGCCCCCTGTGGTGTTTCCATTCCTGCCCCCAGTGTTTCCATTTCTGCCCCCTGTGGTGTTTCTATTCCTGCCCCCAGTGTTTTCATTCCTGCCCCCAGTGTTTCCATTCCTGTCCCCAGTGTTTCCATTCCTGCCCCCTGTGGTGTTTCCACTCCTGCCCCCAGTGTTTTCATTCCTGCCCCCTGTGGTGCATTCATTCCTGCCCCCTGTGGTGTTTCCATTCCTGCTCCCAGTGTTTCCATTCCTGCCCCCTGTGGTGTTTCCATTCCTGCCCCCAGTGTTTCCATTTCTGCCCCCTGTGGTGTTTCCACTCCTGCCCCCAGTGTTTTCATTCCTGCCCCCTGTGGTGCATTCATTCCTGCCCCCTGTGGTGTTTCCATTCCTGCCCCCAGTGTTTCCATTTCTGCCCCCTGTGGTGTTTCCATTCCTGCCCCCAGTGTTTTCATTCCTGCCCTCTGTTGTTTTCATTCCTGCCCCCTGTGGTGTTTCCACTCCTGCCCCCAGTGTTTTCATTCCTGCCCCCTGTGGTGCATTCATTCCTGCCCCCTGTGGTGTTTCCATTCCTGCCCCCTGTGGTGTTTCCATTCCTGCCCCCTGTGTCATGAATCCCAATGGCTAGGGATAGCACAGGACAAGCAAGATACAAATAAATAACGGACGAGCTCTAGGGTGATGGAACCTGGGCTGACCGCTGCCCTACGCCTGACAAACGCAACTAGAGATAGCCAGGGAGCGTGCCTACGTTGGTTCTAGATGCCACGCACCAGCCTAAGAGCTAACTAGTACTGCAGAGAAAATAAAGACCTCACTTGCCTCCAGAGGAATGAACCCCAAAAGGTATAGTTGCCCCCCACATGTATTGACGGTGAAATGAGAGGAAGGCACAAACATAGAGATGATATATATAGGTTTAGCAAATTGAGGCCCGCTGTAAACTAGAAAGCAGAACGATACAAAAGGGGTCTGAGCGGTCAGCAAAAAACCCTAATCAAAAAACCATCCTGAGATTACAAGAACCCATGTGCCAACTCATGGCACATGGGGAGAACCTCAGTCCACTAGAGCTACCAGCTAGCATAGAGACATAATAAGCAAGCTGGACTAAAAAACCAAACAACTGAAAATCAGCACTTAGCTTATCCTGAAAGATCTGGGAGCAGGTATGCAGGAACTAAACAGAGCACATCTGAATACATTGATAGCCGGCAAGGGAATGACAGAAAGGCCAGGTAAAATAGGAAACACCCAGCCTCTGATGGACAGGTGGAAACCAAAGGCCGCAACCCACCAAAGTCACCCAGTACCAGCAGTAACCACCAGAGGGAGCCCACAAACAGAATCCACAACACCCCTGTTGTTTTCATTCCTGCCCCCCCTGTGGAGTATCCATTCCTGCCCCCAGTGTTTTCATTCCTGCGCCCCTGATTTCATTCCTGCCCCGTGTTCTTTTCTTTCCTGCCCCTGTGTCCCCCATCCTTCCCTCCTGTCTTTATCATGCGCCGGGTTTGCCGCATTCAGTAAAAAAAAAAAAAAACACCTTACCTGTCCAGCGCCGACATCCATCCCGGGCATTTCAACGCGGACTCGCCGGTGAATGACGATGACGTCATACGCCGGCGACGTGCGCGCTGACTGGCCGGACGGGCCCGCAAGGCAACAGAGGACACTGAACCTGCGTCTCAGATGCAGGTTCAGTGTACTGTCAGAAGCCTGCCACTGGGGCCTGGGCCCACCGGGCCCCATACGTCAGTCAGGGCAGTAATGCCCTGATGGCGGCCGTGTATACAGTATTATGTAATTATGTAAATAAATTTGGACCTAAAAGTAAAATGATATATCTTAGGTCAAGTAGTAGCACACTGCAATATTCTGTATGGAAATCTGGTGGAACAGAATCGATATGATGCAACCAATGGAAACAGTAACTGAGCTCCAACGTCAGAAGTCAGGGCCCAGTGTAGAATTTCCTTGAAAATAATGCAAGAGAGGAGGGAGGGTGCAGTACGTGAGGGTGAGAGCTGCAGAGCAAATCTTCATCAGAATTGCTACACATGGTTTCTTGCTGGAGGATCAATAGCTGAGTGTGCTGTCAGGTACTTGTAACACTGTGAAACTCGCATTGCATCACTTTTTATATGGGAAGACTTTTCACCCATAGACAAGCCCTGTAGTGGAAATCCAGCAGCAATCAGTGACAACAGCTCTGAGGCAACAGCCGGAAAGGTGTCAGGAGCACGAATGCAGCTGAGGCAGAGCTAGGGAGAAAGGAGGGGAGGAAGGGGCCCCTAACCATGTAATCCTGATTACAACCATGGTGGTGCACCCTAACGCTATGTGCACACGTTGCTAAATTGGCGCAGAAATTTAATTGTAACCCCTTTTTACCCTTATTAATCCGTTTACCGCAAAGCCAGTTTTCACCTTAATGACCAGGGCAGATTTTACAATTCTGACCACTGTCACTTCATGAGGTAATAACTCTTGAACACTTCAGTGGATCCCACTGATTCTGAGATTTTCTCGTGACACATTGTACTTCTTAGCGGTGGTAAAATTTGTTCAATATGACATGCGTTTATTTGTGAAAATATTGGAAATTTGGCGAACATTTTGCAATTTTCAAACTTTTAATTTTTATTCCCTTAATCTAGAGCCTTTGTACTACCAGCAACATTGAAGTCCCCTATATTTCCATTGACAGATGACAGACCTGAGTGGGGACTTGCTTTTTTTTGTACATTGAGTCGAAGCTTTTGTTAGGAACATTTTACATAACATTTGGGTTCACATTTATCCGGCGCTCTAAGCTGAGCACTTACATTGGGGTTTCCATCTAAATCTCTGAGTGACGTAATTCAGATGAAAGCCACAAGGGAGCCATTCACTATAATACATTCACTATAATAAGGCAGCAGAGTTACTCTGGACTCCTTCTGACCTCTGTTCACTGTTGTCCTTTTCAGAAGTGCACAAAACTGTAACGCGCGTTTATGTACGCCTTAAAAGACGTTCACCGCTGGATCACAGGCCAGACAGCGTCCATAGTGCCTCCATTTGCCTCATTATAGGGAATCTTCTGTCAGGGGTTCCATCTGAATCCCATATTTCAGAGATGTACATGGAAATTCCAGTGTAAGTGCTCAGCGCAGAGCGCAGGATGAGGCTGCCGTCACACTAGCAGTATTTGGTCAGTATTTTACATCAGTATTTGTAAGCCAAAACCAGGAGTGGGTGATAAATGCAGAAGTGGTGCATATGTTTCTATTATACTTTTCCTCTAATTGTTCCACTCCTGGTTTTGGCTTACAAATACTGATGTAAAATACTGACCAAATACTGCTAGTGTGACAGCAGCCTAAATGTGACCGAGCCTTACTGTGATCTTTGGGAGACAGAGTGAAAAAATCAACAGCATGTAAAGAATTGGTTTTATTTATTTTTTAAAGCGTTCCTCATGTGGTATAGTTGATTAGGCGGCTTTATTCTTTGGGTCGGTGCAATTACAGCGATACCAGATTTATAGTGATATAATGATTTATATTCTGAGTCCCTGGTGTGTCTGACCGTGGTCTGGCTCTATAGGTATGGCTCTTTAAGTATACAGCAGAAATATTCCTAGAAATGAACCAGAAGTGAACAAAAGGTACAACTAACCACTTTTATTAAATGTACTAAATTTTGTTCTCTTCCTCCACACTTACTCTCAGCATACTGACATACGCCCTAACAGTTTTTGCTCCATTACTCCTCACTCCCCTTTGCTATCCGCATACCCCAGCCCCATCAAACCAAATAATAATGTCTCCTTCCCTCTTGCCTCCCCACATGACCTCCTCTGCAGACCTCCTCAACATCCCATCTCTCCTACTAAAACATAAAACAAGCCGCCCACTCTCCTTCTCCCACCTGCTCTCCCTCTCTCTGCTTCTCCTCACCTATGGCGACATATCTCCAAATCCTGGACCCCCACAGCTCATACCTCCCATTATTTCCCCCTCCTATCGCCCCCAACCTAATATAAACCCCCGAAATCTCACACACTTCAAATCTGTGCCCTTGACACCCACCACCCTACTCCCTCTCTCTGGATCACTCTGGAATGCCTGCTACGTCTGCAATAAACTCCATGTAATTCACAACCTCTTTACCTCTTGTAATTTTTCCTTCCTGGGCCTCATCGTAACATGGCTGACACCCTCCAACACAGCCTCCCCTGCTGCTCTATGCTACGGCGGCCTCCACTTCACTCACCCACACTCCTCGCCCTGGCAACAGACATGGTGGAGGAGTGGGCCTTCTCCTTTCTTCCAACTGTACCTTTAACCCAATCCCACCTCTTCCCTCCCTTATCCTCCCCTCTTTTGAAGTCCACTCTGTCCGCATCTACTCTCCATGCAACCTCCAAGTGGCTGTCATATACCAACCTCCAGGCCGGCCACTGCCTTTATTGACCAGTTCTCCACCTGGCTCCTTAACTTTCTCTCTGCTGACATTCCCACCATCATCATGGGTGACTTTAACATCCCTATTGACACCCACCAGTTGGCAACCTCCAAACTCCTGTTGCTCACTTCATCTTTTGGACTTACACAGTGGTCCTCCTCAGCCACCCACACAGATGGACATACATTAGACTTAGTCTTCAACTCTCTGCTCCCTATCTAACTTCACAACCTCCCCTCTCCCTCTATTTGACCACCATCTACTCACATTCTCATAACTATCCTCCTCACCTGTCACCCATGTCCAACAACTTGCGCACCCCCTCAGAAACCTTGTACATCTAGATACTCGCACACTTTCTGACTCTATTCTACCACTGTCCAACCCTGGCACAATATCACAAAAAACCTTCTGCATGTATCCAGAATTGCAGCGTGACGTTGAAGACAACACATTCAAAGAAGCAACAATCGCATTCAAATCAGCTCTAACCCCTGCTAAACAGGCCTACTTTACATCTCTTGTATCTTCCTTATCCCTCAACCCCAAACAGTTGTTCAACACTTTTAACTCCCTACTCCGCCCACCACTGCCCCCTCCGACTTCCCTAATCTCTGCCGAAGACTTTGCCATTCACTTTAAAAATAAGATAGACCAAACAAGGCAAGTCTTTGTTTCCCGACCACCACAATCCCTTTGTATACCAGACGGACGGAATCTGAAAACCCACCTCTTCAAAAAGCTTACAACCTGCAATGACGGCACGGCCAACTGAACGCCATCGGAGCTACTGCAACCCCTGACCTACTGTCTCCTTCCCCATAATCCTGTAGAATGTAAGCCTGCAAGGGTAGGATCCTCTCCCCTCTGTACCAGTCTGTCATTGTTAGTTTGTTTACTGTAAGCTGTAAGTGAGCTGTAGTGTCACACACTAAAAGACGCTTTTTATTAAAAAAAAACTATAATTTTTAATATTTCTTCTGACAGTCATGTCAGAGCTTGATTTTTTGCTGGACGAGTTGATGTTTTTATTGGTACCATTTTCAGGCATATGACATTTTTTGATTGCATTCTATTCCAAGTTTTGGGAGGCAGAATGATCAAAATACTGCAATTCAGGAATTGATTTTTGGGTTGTTTTTTTACGCAGTTCCGCATGTGGTAAAATTGATAAGACAACTTTGTTCTTTGGGTCGGTACAATTACAGTGATACCACACTTATACAATATTTTTTTATTGTTTTGGAGCTTTTATGCAATGAAAACTATTTTATTGATAAAAGAATTATTGTTGCATCACTTTATTCTGCAAGCTATAACTTTTTTCTTTTTCCACTGACGGAACTTGCTTTTTGTAAGACAAGATGACATTTTCAGAGATACTATTTTTATTTACATTTCTCTTTTTCATTGTGTTTTATTCCACTTTTTGCTCGGCAGTATGATGATAAAGCATAGTTTTTTTGCCTCTTTTTTTCCACAATGTTGACTGAAGGAGTTAACTAGTGGGATAGTTTTATAGAGTGGGTCGTTCCAGACGTGGCATAACCAAATATGTGTACTTTTTTTTGCTTATTTTTACTTTTACATAAATAAATGTATTTATTGGATTCATATTTTTTCATTTTTTGTTCTTTATTATGTGATTGTTTTTTTTTGTATTCCTTGCAATTCTTAATTTTTTACATTGTCACAGGATAGGACATCGACTTTATACTGATAGATCAATGATCTAATACTCTGCAATGCTTCTGAATTGCAGATCATTAGATCAGCGTCTCACATGCAGGGAGGAGTCATGTCAGCTCCTGCACCGAGTTGACAGGCAACCATCCCTGGGTGACCCCATGGTCATCTTTGGGCCCAGGGTTACCATGGATCGGCACAATGCGATCAATCAACAATCAAGCAAAACCAAATTGTGCTGGAAGATTTGCAGGGGGAGCGACTTTGTGTGCAGGACCTGATCACGTGACCCACAGGAAGGACTTCCTTGATAGAAAATACCTTCTCGCCAAGCTGCAGGCAGATATGACGCCAGAGAAGAGTGTGGAGCAGACGTGCTCAGGGATGTTGCTGAGGCCAGCGTAACAGACATCAGCGGAAAGTCTAGGCCATCAAGATGTCGGACATCACCTGACAAGGCTGGGATTCCACACAGGCGAACTTCGAGTTCTGCCTGTGCAAGTTGGGACCAGGATTCATGCCCCACATAAGTAAAGCTCAAGAGACCAGATGCTGCCCATCAAGAGCTGAGACCAAGTCTACGCCGTACCAATTCTAAGAGACTTCCGTCAACGGTGAAGCCGAGACGATCCGTGAGGAGACTGAAACAATCAAGACGCGCCTGCAACTGCGGGAGGACAGTGCGTGTGAGCAGGGCCGTCACTTCTAGCTATCCTCTATGGTATGAGGTTAGCTGGACTTAGGGTCTCTGGTTGGGAGGGGTCGGTTGGAGCATCAGAGGCTCAATGGGCTTTGATAGACTATGTCATAGAGAGACTTGCGGAAGAGGGGGGAAAACCCGGTGACCCACGCTAGGGCCAGATTTCCAGAGAGAGAACTTACATGGTGGCTCCCACAAATGGGCGTACCACTGTTGTGAACAGAACATTGTCGTTAGAAAGAGTTCCTTTGCTTTTCCAAGTTTATTGTTATCTTTGTTTAAATGGTAATCTGCCTATCTACTAACACTAATTGTTTAAAGTTACTTTAAACAAGTTACACAGTGATTTAACTGTGTATAAATAGAACTATAATCATCCTGGACTGTTACTGCCTTGTGACTCAGTGTATTAGATCACACAAGGCTTGAAAATTTTTTGAAAGAGACATAGCAATACACCCTGGAAGAAGAGGGCCAGGTGTCATCAGAGAGTGAGGCCTGGAGCAGTGATCAACGCGGAAGACATGTGAAGCCTGTTTTGAGGGTCCCTCATAGTCAGCCTGGTAAGACACAAGGTTTGTGTGTACCTCCTATGAATGTTGCGGATGTCCATTCAAGAGTACATGCTGGTGATGGCCGTGTGATGAGTTGATGTTTGGTTGATAGTAGCAAAGAGAGATCAGGGTGCATGGTGGCAGATTTTTTTTCAGATGGTTAGGGCAGTGATTTTCAACCTTTTTTGAGCCGCGGCACACTTTTTATACTTAAAAAATCCCGGGGCACACCACCAACCAAAATGGCACAAAATGACACTAAAACAGTACATATTCTACATATAGTTAATAATATAGATTCTAAATGTATTTATACTCACTCAGTGTGAATATACAGCGTTTCCGCGCTGTATTTTCCGCACCATGTTCACAGCGGATTTGGTTTTCCATAGATTTACGTGGTACTGTAAACGTGATGGAAAACTGATACGAATCCGCAGCGACCAATCCGCTGCGGATCCGCAGCCAAATCCGCACCGTGTGCACATAGCCTAATTCTAACCCTAATTCCAACCCTAACCCTAATTGCAACCCTAATTCTAACCCTAATTCTAACCCTAACCCTAATTCTAACCCTAGCCCTAAGTGCAACCCTAGCCCTAAGTGCAACCCTAAGTGCAACCCTAAGTGCAACCCTAAGTGCAACCCTAGCCCTAAGTGCAACCCTAAGTGCAACCCTAGCCCTAAGTGCAACCCTAGCCCTAAGTGCAACCCTAAGTGCAACCCTAGCCCTAAGTGCAACCCTAACCCTAAGTGCAACCCTAAGTGCAACCCTAACCCTAAGTGCAACCCTACCCCTAACCCTACCCCTAACCCTAATGGAAAAACAAAAATAATTATATTTTCTGTATTTTATTATTGTCCCTACCTATGGGGGTGATAAAGGGGGGGGTTTATTTACTTTTTTTTTTATTTTGATCGCTGTGATAGAACTTATCACAGCGACCAAAATGTATAGGAACGAATCTGCCGGCCGGCAGATTCGGCGGGCGCACTGCGCATGCGCCCGCCATTTTTCAAGATGGCGGCGCCCATGAAGAAGACGGCCGGACACCGGGAGGGACATCGGAGCTAGGTAAGTATGGGGGGGTGGGATCGGAACACGGGGGGGGGGGATCGGAGGACCGGGGGAGCGGACAGGAGGACCGGGGGAGCGGACAGGAGGGAGGAGGGGAGCGGACAGGAGATCGGGGCAGAAAGGAGGGGGCACCATAGTTTGGGGAACTTTCCCCGCGGCACACCCGACCATGTGTCGCGGCACACTAGTGTGCCGCGGAACACTGGTTGAAAATCACTGGGTTAGGGGATGAACAATTTAAGCAGAGGAAAGCGGTTCAACCAAATTTGCACTGGGACCATAAGGATATTAGCTTATGGTTGCACCTAATGGCAGCCCCAAAGTCGTCATTGCAATCCTTTGCCAGGAGTTCTAGAGGTGCCACCAGTACTGCAACATCCTCTTCCGGTACAGGAAAAGACCGTGTGTTGGCAATTCAACGAAAAAGAGTGCTCTTTTGGGTCATCATGCAAGTTTAAGCTTGAATGCTCCGGATGTGAGCTATCCCACAGCTATACCAAATGTTTTAAGAAGGGAAAGGGCAAAGTCAGCAAGTCTTCAGTGAAAAGGGAAGATTCCTATTTTCAAGTAGTTCCTGATAGGGGTGGGTCTGTATGCACAGGGATGTTGTTAGGGACAAGTTGCAGAAAGACGTTGCGCTTGGCAGGATGCATGGACCTTTTGATTACCCACTGTGGCCCAATTTGTGGGTTTGCAATCAAACGTACAATCAAACTTGCAAAAATGTCTGTAGTACCCTAATCCCTACTCTGTCACAAACCAACATTCTTTTCAGATACTTTGCCACTGAACTGTTTTTTTTCAGATATCAGCGGTAGTATTCGAGAATAGAATATATTTGAATTGTCAGTAAAAGAATTATTTCTTATACGTGGCAGCAACAAAAAAAAGCAAAAAAGTTTCCATTAAAAAAATGCATCAATAATCTTGTGCTATAATTTTTGCCAGTTTCCAGAATAAATCATGTCTGTGAGCCCCCCACCATGAACTTCTCTTGCTAAGCCTCAAATACATTTGTTCAATGGTGCAATTAATTTTGCCAGAAATATTTTGTGCATTGAATTTTTTACACCAGTATTTTGGTGTAAATGTGTTAAATTCCACTTTGTGTTTAACCTAGCTGCTTAAATCTGGATTGGAAAACCTAAAATACTATATTATTATTCAGGTGCACAGGAGACAAAAATTATACAGATAAATATACCAATAATATTTGTGGCGCTCACCTCTTCGAGACATGTGTTTTGCATTCAAACATGTATACACATGAATTTGAGAGAACTAGAAGACAAATGTGCAAGTCATGCTTATTTGCAGGATGTGGGAGTGAGGGGGAGGGAGGTTGGGTTCTAGTAATGTGGCGTCTCTGCTGCTCACAATGTGTAACGAACACAACTCTATTTCTACTGCTGATTCTTGACAACCAAAGGAGAAAATATGTAATATTGACATAGATGCTAGCAGGGCACTTGCCCCTGGTGGAACTGGCAGGGACGTACCAATGAATCGCCTGATGTGGTGGTCCGAAATGTCTCCCAGGCGGCTACATTTTGCCTTCCCAATTATGGGATTTAAGAATAAAGAGGTTGTCCAAGTTTGTTAAAAAAAAGTCTGCCGTCGGTCTAGGTGGCTGCAGACTTCTGAATCCTCATATTGCATGCACTGCACGCTGCCAAGATTTTCTTATGCCAGCAGTGACAGTGGAAGGTCATGCAACTGCAAGATGTGTTGGGAAGTATGCAAATCACATACTTGCACTCTCATGATCACATGACCATGTATTCTTGGCGCTGGCATGGAAGAATCCTGAAAGTGTGCCGTGCACGAGCTGTGAGAATTTAGAAGTCAGCAGTCACCTAGAATTACTGTAACCAGGGCTTCCACCAGGAATTTCAGAACCCCTTACTGGCAACATTTTTGGGCCCCCTTGAGACTCTGCGCAGGCTCCACCCCAGCTGTGCCTCCACCCCTGGAACCTTCCACAATCCCACCGCCCACTCTTGGAAAAACTTCACATCTGCACCTCGTCCTCACCAATCACACATTAACAGTTTCCATCTAAAAACGGATTACATACATAGCCATCAGCTTTTGTTTTGGCCAAAAGATGTTTTAAGCCTGCCACCATGAGAAGGCAGACTCTTGGCAGGGCCCTACTCTACTCTAACCTATTAAAAAAAAAAAATATCCAATACTCTTTTTAGGTATATTTTTCTTTATTTTTCTTTAAGGGAATGTGTCACATACTTTATTTTAAAATTACCAATAATACCACATACAAGGGACAAATACTGTCATACCAAGGTTGAACCACATACTGCCATCACATATTGACTGAATAATACAACATACAAGGAACAAAAACTGCCACACCATCACTAGACCACATATTACCACCACATAGTGACCGAATACTACAATACTGATTATTAATGAAGAAATACAATACTAATATTACCATAATTGCTATTATATGTACACAGGAGCCCTGTATATAGTGTACAGTGCATAGTGTCACTGTATAGGTATCACACTGACTCACTAGTGTTACTCTAGTTGAAGTCTTTCATTTTTGCTTATCTTCTCCATCCAGTGTAGACCGCCATCACTTCTTCCATCCAGGACTCGTCTCTGCAGAAAATAACACACAGTTAATCTAGAGCGCTGCTTCCAGGGCACATTCCCCACTTTTCCCCCAATTTCTAGACCACACCAAATGAAGAAAAAAGTGACATAGTGCTACACTGCACAGTAACAGAACCCTCCTCCCTTATTGAAAACACTATCCTCAAAAATAAAATACATCACAGCAGTAATTCTATACCTTAATTAGCCCCTACAGAAAAAAGTCCCACATCCTGGCCACTTTTGGTAATAATGTCCCACATCCTGGCCCCCACATGTCTCATTTCTGGACCCCAAGTGTCTCATTCCTTTCCCCCACGTTTCTCATTCCTCGCCCCTATGTATCTCATTCATGGCCATCATGTGTCTCATTTCTGGCCCCCATATACCTGTTCCCCATATTGTGGCTTTTCAGTGCAAGCAAATTTAAAAAGAAAAAAAAAGTCTTACCTGGCTGCAGTCCAGCGGCGTCCTTTTCCTATTTGATATATGGCGCGGACGCGCTGGCTCATGTTAGAAATGACATGGGCCGGTGATGTGCGAGCAGATGTCAGCTGCCGACCTCTGATTGGCTGGTGGTAGTTAACTACCAGCGTGTCTCACCCAGTCCGGGCCCTTGCCTCATTGCTTCTGCCCACTGTGCCGCAAATACCAGTAAGGGTAGTAATGCCCTAGTGGCAGCCCTGACTGTAACTATGTGTCATGATCTATATATACAAAGAAGGTAGCGGGCACCACAAAGCATAAGTGAGTAAGGGATCAACCATATGCATATGAGAATGACTATCAAGAAAAACTAAGAAAAAGGATATGCATAACACTGGGATCAACCATCAAAAGATAACAACTTTATTCATACAAAAAGGCACATCAAAACAAGACATACATTTAAAAGCATTTAAAAATAGAAAAAACAGCACATGGCTAGTAAGGGTACTTTCACACTAGCGTTTTTTGCAATACGTCGCAATGCATCGTTTTGGCGAAAAAACGGATCCTGCAAAAGTGCTTGCAGGATGTGTTTTTTCACCATTGACTAACATTAGCGACGCATTTGCAACGTATTGCCACACGTTGCAACCATCGTGCGATGGTTGCGTCGTGTTGTGGCGGACCATCGGCTGCAAAAAACGTTACATGTAATGTTTTTTGCTGCCGACGGACCGCCATTTCTGACCGCGCATGCGCGGCCGGAACTCGCCCCCACCTCCCCGCACCTCACAATGGGGCGGCGGATGCGCTGGAAAAATGCATCCGCTGCCCCCGTTGTGCGGCATATACAACGCTAGCGTCGGTACGTCGGCCCGACGCACTGCGACGGGCCGAGTACGACGCTAATGTGAAAGTAGCCTTAGCTACATGCAACCCCCCAGTTAGAGACAAATGTCGTTTTAGCACTGAACAATGTGACAAATATTTAGAGAAGGTGCGTGCATATGAATTGAAACACATACACTAATATATACTCATATACCACCAACTTATACCCTACAGACAGTATTGAGGACAAAGGTATAATATATACAAAATTTAGGCTCAGAGTATGCCCCCTCATACACCCTAAAAATTCCAATGAAAGCAAAACAATATATAAGATGTTAACCAGAAAACTGGGGGTAAGATAACCATGTATTAGATCAAGATATACCACCCAGAAACAATAGCCAAGTTATAAAGGAATATATCACCTAAAGACCAGGAGCGAGGCAGATAGTAAACTCCAAAGGAGCCTAAAGTGCAAAGATGCCAAGTAGAGATGAGGTAGTTCAAATATAAAGTGCTAATACTGGGGAGAACTTGAGCCCCACGCGTATCGATGCTACAAGGGCATCTTCCTCAGGGACCACTTTCTCGCCACTTGGTGGCGCCTGTGCTGCTGCTATGTGGTGCTTCTCTGTGTATGCAGTCTCACTTCCCTCTCAAGCTCCCTCTGGTGGAGGTTGCGTTATACTTCACTGCAGCTGCATGACATTATGTACTTTAATTGTCACTATCTAATAGAGACAAATTTAAATTAAAGTTGGATGGGCGATCAGCAGATTTTTAGAAAGAAGTTTTGTCACAAGACAATCCCTTGAAAAGGACCATTTTATTGCATCTCTTGCCAGATTAATGCAACAGAAATTATGCAGGTTTTGGTACTAAGCTGTTTTGAACTGGGATAAAACTGTAGTAAAAATTGTGAACGAATTAAAAAACTTACATGCTGCTTTTTAAAAAAAAATGTACAACCAGGTCAAAAACACAAGAAAAAAGCACTGTGTGGATAAGAAATTGATTGTTACTGTAAAATGCTGATTTTTTTCACACACACAAAATACAAGGGAAAAAAAACACATAAAAATACTGTATGTGAACAATGCCTTATTGGGGGGACATGCTGGCTGTCACTGATATGGGGAAACTATTTCCATTAAAGTAGAGTAGTACAAGCGCCATAGCCGAACTGCTTAGTGCACTCTGAATAACTCTGCTAATGGGGCACTGTGGCTTTCATTGTATAGACATTACCTATTGAACTCAATCAGAATACTGGCAGACAGAAAGAGGTGAGAAATATGTATAATCTGGTGATTTTGCTGGATCCAGTGGATCTAAGTCAGAGGTTTAGTGGCTCCATCACCCTGGCAACATGTAGCTTATGCCTAATGGTGTGGACTATTGGTCAGTGCAGAAGAGGAGGGTTACTCTCAGGGTGAAGAGTGTGAGAAAAGAGAGGATGACAATGAGGTTGTAGATCCCACTTGGTGTGAACAAATTTGCAACAAAAACTCAGTAGAGGCAAAAATTGCAATAATTTGACAACTACAAGCATGAACCAGAACATACACGATCAACATGTCTTAGTGTGGAAATCTGTTGTGAGTTTGGTTTTTGGGCTCCCCCGGTGGTCACTGGTGGTACTGGACTTGTGTGCTTCACTGTTGTGAGTTTGGTTTTTGGGCTCCCCCGGTGGTCACTGGTGGTACTGGACTTGTGTGCTTCACTTTCTCTGTTAACCTGTTTCCATCAGGATATGGGTGTATCCTATTTAGCCTTGCTGCTCAGTTATTCTAGTGCCGGCCATCAATGTAACCAGAGCCTTTCTGTTGCATGTTCCTGCTTCTAGACTACTATCAGCTAAGTTGGACTCTTAGTCCTAAGTTTGTTTGGCATTTTTGTTCCAGTTCACAGTTATGTTATTTTTCTGTAGCTGGAAGCTCTTGTGGGCCGAAATTGCCACTCCGGTGTCATGAGTTGACACATGAGTCTTAAAGTAATTTCGGGATGGTATTTTAATAGGGTTTTCAGCTGACCGTGAAGTTCCCTATTGTATCTTCTTGCTATCTAGTAAGCGGACCTCGCTTTGCTGAACCTACCTTCATACTGCGTATGTCTTTTCCTCTGAACTCACCGTCAATATATGTGGGGGGCTTCTGTCTCCTTTTTGGGGAAATTTCCCTAGAGGTAAGCCAGGTCTGTCTTTTCCTCTATTAGGGTTAGTTAGTCCTCCGGCTGGCGCTAGGCGTCTAGGGATAAAACGTAGGTACGCCACCCGGCCACTGTTAGTTGTGTGGTAGGTTTAGCTCACGGTCAGCTCGAGATTCCATCACCCAAGAGCTGTTCTGTTATTTATGTTCTCTGACGTTCCCTTGCCATTGGGAACCATGACAGTATGGCCGGCCCAGTGTTAAAACCGTTGGCAGAAGAAAGGAGAGAAAAAGAAGTCTGCAGATTTTTTTATTTTTTTTTTCCTCTGAGCTTGCTCTATAGTTGACTTAGTTGCATTTCTGCTCTAATTGCAGCCTTTGTCTCTCTCTCTCCTTCTAATCCTTGAATGGCTCTGATCTCACCTGATTAAAATGGATCCTCAGAGTTTGGCTACAGGTTTGAATAATCTTGCTACGAAGGTTCAAAATTTACAGGATTTTGTTATTCATGCTCCTATATCTGAACCTAGAATTCCTATACCAGAATTTTTCTCCGGGGATAGATCTCGTTTCCTGAATTTCAAAAATAATTGTAAATTATTTCTTTCCCTGAGATCTCGCTCCGCTGGAGATCCCGCACAGCAGGTTAGGATAGTAATTTCCTTGCTGCGGGGTGACCCTCAAGACTGGGCATTTGCATTGGCACCCGGGGATCCTGCGTTGCTCAATGTGGATGCGTTTTTTCTGGCTTTGGGGTTGCTTTATGAGGAACCTAACTTAGAGATTCAGGCTGAAAAAGCCTTGATGGCCCTATCTCAAGGGCAAGATGAAGCTGAAATATACTGCCAAAAATTTCGTAAATGGTCTGTGCTTACTCAGTGGAATGAGTGCGCCCTGGCGGCGAATTTCAGAGAGGGTCTCTCTGATGCCATTAAGGATGTTATGGTGGGGTTCCCTGCACCTACAGGTCTGAATGAGTCCATGACAATGGCTATTCAGATTGATCGGCGTTTGCGGGAGCGCAAACCTGTGCACCATTTGGCGGTGTCTTCTGAGAAGGCTCCAGAAAATATGCAATGTGATAGAATTCTGTCCAGAAGCGAACGGCAGAATTTTAGGCGAAAAAATGGGTTGTGCTTCTATTGTGGTGATTCAACTCATGTTATATCAGCATGCTCTAAACGTACAAAAAAGGTTTATAAGTCTATTTCAATTGGCACTTTACAGTCTAAGTTTATTCTGTCTGTGACCTTGATTTGTTCATTATCGTCAATTACCGCGGATGCCTATGTCGACTCTGGCGCCGCTTTGAGTCTAATGGATTGGTCCTTTGCCAGGCACTGTGGGTTTGATCTAGAGCCTCTGGAAGTTCCTATACCTCTGAAGGGTATTGACTCTACACCATTGGCTAGTAATAAACCACAATACTGGACACAAGTGGCTATGCATATGAATCCAGACCATCAGGAGATGATTCGCTTCCTTGTGTTGTACAATCTACATGACGTTTTGGTGCTCGGATTACCATGGTTACAATCTCATAACCCAGTCCTTGACTGGAAAGCAATGTCTGTGTTAAGCTGGGGATGTCAGGGGGCTCATGGGGACGTACCTTTGGTTTCCATTTCGTCATCTATTCCCTCTGAGATTCCGGAATTTTTATCTGATTATCGTGATGTTTTTGAGGAGCCTAAGCTTGGTTCACTACCTCCTCACAGAGATTGCGATTGTACCATAGATCTGATTCCGGGCAGTAAATTTCCAAAGGGTCGTTTATTTAATCTATCTGTACCTGAACATGCTGCTATGCGAGAATATATTAAGGAGTCCCTGGAAAAGGGACATATTCGTCCTTCTTCATCTCCCTTAGGAGCCGGTTTTTTCTTTGTATCTAAAAAAGATGGCTCTTTGAGGCCGTGTATTGATTATCGACTCTTGAATAAAATTACAGTCAAATATCAGTATCCTCTGCCACTGCTGACTGATTTCTTTGCTCGAATAAAAGGGGCTAAGTGGTTCTCTAAGATTGATCTCCGTGGGGCGTATAATTTGGTGCGAATTAAGCAGGGGGATGAGTGGAAAACCGCATTTAATACGCCCGAGGGCCATTTTGAGTATTTAGTAATGCCTTTTGGTCTTTCAAATGCCCCTTCAGTCTTTCAGTCCTTTATGCATGACATTTTCCGTGAATATTTGGATAAATTTATGATCGTGTATCTGGATGATATTTTTATTTTTTCGGATGACTGGGATTCTCATGTCCAACAGGTCAGGAGGGTTTTTCAGGTTTTGCGGGCTAATTCCTTGTGTGTGAAGGGTTCTAAGTGTATTTTTGGGGTTCAAAAGATTTCTTTTTTGGGGTACATTTTTTCCCCCTCTTCCATTGAGATGGATCCTGTCAAGGTTCGGGCTATTTGTGATTGGACGCAACCTTCTTCTCTTAAGAGCCTTCAGAAATTTTTGGGCTTTGCTAATTTTTATCGTCGATTTATAACTGGTTTTTCTGATGTTGCTAAACCTTTGACTGATTTGACCAAAAAGGGTGCTGATGTTGCTGATTGGTCCCCTGCTGCTGTGGAGGCCTTTCGGGAGCTTAAGCGCCGCTTTTCTTCCGCCCCTGTGTTGCGTCAGCCTGATGTTACTCTTCCTTTTCAGGTTGAGGTCGATGCTTCCGAGATCGGAGCTGGGGCGGTCTTGTCGCAGAAAAGTTTCGACTGCTCCGTGATGAGACCTTGTGCGTTCTTTTCTCGAAAATTTTCGCCCGCCGAGCGAAATTATGATATTGGTAATCGGGAGCTTTTGGCTATGAAGTGGGCTTTTGAGGAGTGGCGTCATTGGCTTGAG
Organism: Ranitomeya variabilis; assembly: GCF_051348905.1. Classification (NCBI taxonomy): domain Eukaryota; kingdom Metazoa; phylum Chordata; class Amphibia; order Anura; family Dendrobatidae; genus Ranitomeya; species Ranitomeya variabilis. Next base: position 1,052,117,744 of record NC_135232.1, on the reverse strand, counting down.
GGGGCTAGACATCAGGTGGTGGTATTGACCGATCACAAGAATTTGATTTATCTTGAGTCTGCCAGGCGCCTGAATCCTAGACAGGCGCGCTGGTCGTTGTTTTTCTCTCGGTTTAATTTTGTGGTCTCATACTTACCAGGTTCTAAAAATGTGAAGGCGGATGCCCTTTCTAGGAGTTTTGAGCCTGATTCCCCTGGTGATTCTGAACCTACAGGTATCCTTAAGGATGGGGTGATATTATCTGCTGTTTCCCCAGACCTGCGACGGGCTTTGCAGGAGTTTCAGGCGGATAGACCTGATCGTTGCCCGCCTGGTAGACTGTTTGTTCCTGATGATTGGACCAGTAGAGTCATCTCGGAGGTTCATTCTTCTGTGTTGGCAGGTCATCCCGGGATCTTTGGTACCAGGGATTTGGTGGCTAGGTCCTTCTGGTGGCCTTCCCTGTCTCGAGATGTACGAGTTTTTGTGCAGTCTTGTGATGTTTGTGCTCGGGCCAAACCTTGTTGTTCTCGGGCTAGCGGATTGTTGTTATCTTTGCCTATTCCGAAGAGGCCTTGGACTCACATCTCTATGGATTTTATTTCTGATCTCCCTGTTTCTCAGAAAATGTCTGTCATCTGGGTGGTGTGTGACCGTTTTTCAAAGATGGTTCATTTGGTGCCCTTGCCTAAGTTGCCTTCCTCATCCGAGTTGGTTCCTCTGTTTTTTCAAAATGTGGTTCGCTTGCATGGTATTCCGGAGAATATCGTTTCTGACAGGGGGACCCAGTTCGTGTCTAGATTTTGGCGGGCGTTCTGTGCTAGGATGGGCATTGATTTGTCTTTTTCGTCTGCGTTCCATCCTCAGACTAATGGCCAGACTGAGCGAACTAATCAGACCTTGGAGACTTATTTGAGGTGTTTTGTGTCTGCGGATCAGGATGACTGGGTTGCCTTTTTGCCGTTGGCGGAGTTTGCCCTCAATAATCGGGCTAGTTCTGCCACTTTGGTTTCTCCTTTCTTTTGCAATTCGGGGTTTCATCCTCGTTTTTCTTCCGGTCAGGTGGAGTCTTCGGATTGTCCTGGAGTGGATACTGTGGTGGATAGGTTGCATCGGATTTGGGGACAGGTGGTGGACAATTTGGAGTTGTCCCAGGAGAAGACTCGGCATTTTGCTAACCACCGTCGTCGTGTTGGTCCTCGTCTTCGTGTTGGGGACCTGGTGTGGTTGTCTTCTCGTTTTGTCCCTATGAGGGTTTCTTCTCCTAAGTTTAAGCCTCGGTTCATCGGCCCGTATAAGATTTTGGAGATTCTTAACCCCGTGTCCTTTCGATTGGACCTCCCAGCATCTTTTTCTATCCATAATGTCTTCCATCGGTCATTATTGCGCAGGTATGAGGTACCGGTTGTGCCTTCCGTTGAGCCTCCCGCTCCGGTGTTGGTTGAGGGTGAATTGGAGTACGTTGTGGAGAAGATCTTGGACTCCCGTGTTTCCAGACGGAAACTTCAGTATCTGGTCAAGTGGAAGGGCTACGGTCAAGAGGATAATTCTTGGGTGACAGCCTCTGATGTTCATGCCTCTGATTTGGTCCGTGCCTTTCATAGGGCTCGTCCTGATCGCCCTGGTGGTTCTTGTGAGGGTTCGGTGCCCCCTCCTTGAGGGGGGGGTACTGTTGTGAGTTTGGTTTTTGGGCTCCCCCGGTGGTCACTGGTGGTACTGGACTTGTGTGCTTCACTTTCTCTGTTCACCTGTTTCCATCAGGATATGGGTGTATCCTATTTAGCCTTGCTGCTCAGTTATTCTAGTGCCGGCCATCAATGTAACCAGAGCCTTTCTGTTGCATGTTCCTGCTTCTAGACTACTATCAGCTAAGTTGGACTCTTAGTCCTAAGTTTGTTTGGCATTTTTGTTCCAGTTCACAGTTATGTTATTTTTCTGTAGCTGGAAGCTCTTGTGGGCCGAAATTGCCACTCCGGTGTCATGAGTTGACACATGAGTCTTAAAGTAATTTCGGGATGGTATTTTAATAGGGTTTTCAGCTGACCGTGAAGTTCCCTATTGTATCTTCTTGCTATCTAGTAAGCGGACCTCGCTTTGCTGAACCTACCTTCATACTGCGTATGTCTTTTCCTCTGAACTCACCGTCAATATATGTGGGGGGCTTCTGTCTCCTTTTTGGGGAAATTTCCCTAGAGGTAAGCCAGGTCTGTCTTTTCCTCTATTAGGGTTAGTTAGTCCTCCGGCTGGCGCTAGGCGTCTAGGGATAAAACGTAGGTACGCCACCCGGCCACTGTTAGTTGTGTGGTAGGTTTAGCTCACGGTCAGCTCGAGATTCCATCACCCAAGAGCTGTTCTGTTATTTATGTTCTCTGACGTTCCCTTGCCATTGGGAACCATGACAGAAATCTCAGTGCGCTGAAATGCAAACTAGTGCGCCTCGCTTTCCACCAGCCGTCCCATCAATCCCATCTGTTACTTGTTCCTCCTCCATCACTTTTGCAAGCATTTTCACACAGGTCTCTGGCCGCAGAAACTGCAATTGTTTACCCACCACAGTCAGGGTGAGTGAGAGCCAACCAGCTGTTATGGAAGAAGACATGACTGCTGCTTTTGTGTCACCTAGCACAACACATCTTTCCCAATCCACCATAACAGCTCTGCCTGCACCTCTCTCACAGTCCAGCAGTTTGTCCTGTTCTCCGTACTCTGCCCTCTCTCAGCACAGCAGCCAGCCCTCGCTCCCGCAGTTGTGGTCACATAAATGAATGTTTCCTCCTACACATATGGAAAAGCTTCAAAGGTTCACTCATGTCTACTCTGTATCCTTTTATAGGTTGAATAAGATAGTAACACACCTACCTACACAATGATGGGGAGAAAAACACTGGCATGTCTCTAGCCACTATACTTATGAATATTTTTTTGGGATATTTTTATGATCTTTCCCTATTTAAGCTGGCACTGCTAAGCCAGCAATGCCAGCAATAGTTTACCTATAATGATCTGGTTGGGTGGACACGTCCTGGATATTAGTGGTTATTTTATAAGTTGTTGCAAGTGGCGTTTGGTTAACTCTTTCCTTTTTCAATAGTCTTTATATTACTTTGTTGCGTTACACTTTAATTCCTTAATGTATTTTCCTGAGAGAGTGCAGTGTGTTTGTGCTTCTGTTTTACCCTGTCTGTATTGTTTGTAATCCTCCGTAGACTTCACAGACTAGTGCTACTTAGGATGCTATCCTTAGGACAGGGATAAAATAAAAAAAGATTGAGGCAGCACACCACATTGCAGTTGAAAAAAATGCTCTTTAATGGCCCATGTGACAACGTTTTGGTCCTAGGTGTGGACCTCTCTCAAGCAGTTACAAAAGTGCATGTGCAGAGTATTTAAGGCAACCAAATTAGCAAGTATTTTGCAGCAATATACAAAATATATAAAGTTGTGATAATGATATTATCATAAGATACACAGAAATACACCAGTGTATTTATATAAAGTGATATAGTCCAAAAATATGCAAAAGTGTACATTAAAATATAATAAATCCACAAGAAAGCATAATTGATCATTCCAATCAGCTGTACATACAGTACAGACCAAAAGTTTGGACACACCTTCTCAATTAAAGATTTTTCTGTATTTTCATGACTATGAAAATTGTACATTCACACTGAAGGCATCAAAACTATGAATTAACACATGTGGAATTATATACTTAACAAAAAAGTGTGAAACAACTGAAATTATGTCTTATATTCTAGGTTCTTCAAAGTAGCCACCTTTTGCTTTCATGACTGCTTTGCACATTCTTGGCATACTCATGAGCTTCAAGATGTAGTCACCGGGAATGGTTTTCACTTCACAGGTGTGCCCTGTCAGTTTTAATAAGTGGGATTTCTTGCCTTATAAATGGGGTTGGGACCATCAGTTGTGTTGTGCAGAAGTCTGGTGGATACACAGCTGATAGTCCTACTGAATAGACTTGTATAGAATTTGCATTATGGCAAGAAAAAAGCAGCTAAGTAAAGTAAAACGAGTGGCCATCATTACTTTAAGAAATGAAGGTCAGTCAGTCTGAAAAATTGGGGAAACTTTGAAAGTGTCCTCAAGTGCAGTGGCAAAAACCATCAAGTGCTACAAAGAAACTGGCTCACATTAGGACCGCCCCAGGAAAAGAAGACCAAGAGTCACCTCTGCTTCTGAGGATTAGTTTATCTGAGTCACCAGCCTCAGAAATCGCAGGTTAACAGCAGCTCAGATTAGAGACCAGGTCAATGCCACACAAAGTTCTAGCAGCAGACACATCTCTACAACAACTGTTAAGAGGAGACTTTGTGCAGCAGTCCTTCATAGTAAAACAGCGGCTAGGAAACCACTGCGAAGGACAGGCAACAAGCAGAAGAGACTTGTTTGGGCTAAAGAACACAAGGAATGGACATTAGACCTGTGGAAATCTGTGCTTTGGTTTGATTAGTCCAAATTTGAGATCTTTGGTTCCGCAACACAGAAAAGGTGAACAGATGGACTCTACATGCCTGGTTCCCACCGTGAAGCATGGAGGAAGAGGTGTGATAATAATATAATAATAATAATTTTTATTTATATAGCGCCAACATATTCCGCAGAGCTTTACAACTTATAGAGGGGACTTGTACAGACAATAGGCATTACAGCATAACAGAAATCACAGTTCAAAACAGGTACCAAGAGGAATGAGGACCCTGCTCGCAAGCTTACAAACTATGAGGAAAAGGGGAGACACGAGAGGTGGATGGTAACAATTGCTTTAGTTATTTGGACCAGCCATAGTGTAAGGCTCGGGTGTTCATGTGCAGCGCCCCAGAGTCCTGGTCGTTGCAGTAACGTCGCTCTGCCGCTAAGGGGGGCGATGTTGCGTCTGATTGCACTAGAGGAGTTTACCTGATCAGGTAACACTCACACTACACTTCACACTCCGGCCACCAGGGGGAGTGGTTCTATCTAGTAGGCCACTCCTCACACTCTGGTAAAACTGGGGGTTGGACAGGAAGACAGTGAGAAGTTACTGGGAAGAGCTAGAGAGAGGACCTGTCAGGGATGGGATCCTGACAGATTCCTAAGAAAGGACAAAGAGTGAGAAAACGGAATACAGCAAAGAGGCGATAGGACCAGAAGGAGTCGTGCTGTAAGATCGAGGCAACATCCTTCTGAGGCGCAAACAGTCGGTGGCCGGAACGCCGAGAAAGTAAGAGACTTTAAGCATTACTTCAAACCACGGCAGGACAGCCAATTATAGGTTGGCTGTCTCACTTAAACACCTAAGCAGACAACGGAGGCAGCTGTGGGAGAGGGGCGACTCTAGAGTCCCAGAAGAACTCCAGGCCTACCCCGTCATACGGGTGCGTCCTAGCCATATCATCTGGGGGACGGAGAGAGAACGAACATCAGAGGCAGACAGAATCAGTTGTGAGGACTATCCTGGAGTGCTCAGCAGGGAAGGACTACAACACATAGGCGCTAGCAGGTAGACGCTGACTCTCACCTGTAAAGGGGAACTCCTAATGTGCCTTTGGACCGGCCGGTCTCAGACAGCCTGGTTAACAGTGCTCTGGATTGGCTAACTCGAAGCCTTCAGTAAAGAGGTAAAGAGACTACAACCTGGTGTCCTCGTTATTTACTGCGACCTGCACCGCACCACCACAACATCATCACCATTCCCTCCACCTTTATTGTACGCCCCTCAGCAGGGTCACGGACCGGGTCTAGCCACCGTGACAACCCCAGAACAGAGACTCAGAGGCCCGGTACCGGGTACCCCTCGGCCCTGCGACAGTGGGGGCGCTACAACTTGGCGTCACGAACAGGATCTACTTAAGCCTGAAGAATCAGGTCATGTGTGCCTTGGAACTGTGATTTATTGTACTTGGACTGTGACTTATTGCAAAGACTGTGAATTGCTGATTGCCGCCAAGAGCTCCCGCCACAATTCGCCATTGTCGTGCACGGAGGGAGGAGCCTCAGCTTCGTGGGCGGAATCGGACGAGAAAGCGCGGTAAAGTGCCAACTCCAGAAGAGGAACTCCAACCTCCAGCAGATTAGTGGGAGGAAGGGACAGACATGTCCGAGTCGGGAGGAGCGGAGGCGGCGGTCGCAGCCGTGGACGCAGGGGCAGCTCCGGTCCCCGCAGCGGACGAAGCCGCGGCCCTAATATCACCACCGGTTGTCGCAGAACCTGCTGCCCCCCTCAGCCAGTCGGACGCTGCCGCTACCACAAAGGCCATAATGCCCTTCTCTATGCCGTACCTGCCCGGAGCGGCCTGGCTCCCACGATACTCCGGGGAGTCGCATACATTCACTGACTTTAAAGAAGGGATCTGCAGCCTGCTCGAGTTCTATCCCCTGACAGAGCCTCAGAAGGTTCATATGATAATCGGCCAACTCTTTGGGGCGGCTCTGAGAGAAGTGAAGTCCTGGCCCGCCGCGGATAAGGGAACTGCACAGCAGGTTTTTGCAAAGCTTAAAGCCACCTTCGATACTCGTACTGCTACAGAAATTAAATTGACTTTCTATGGATGCAAACAGAGACCGCAGGATAGTTTACGGGACTATGCCCTTAATCTCCAGGAGGCGCTGCGGGCCATTAAGCAGAGTGACCCCGGCAGCATGCAAGATGAGGATAAACTCCTGAAAGAGCGGTTCATTGAGGGGCTCCTGTGCAGTCACCAAAGGGGCCAATTACACTTCCTGGCCATGCAGAATCCAGACTTGACTTTTGCGCAATTCAAGGATAAAGCTATCCAGGCGCTGCAGGAGCGACAACCCAGCCGCACAATACCACCCAGGCGTCCCGCTCTCACATACCACCAGGAGGTGGCGTCGGATGCCCCAGTTGCCGCCGAGGCCGACGCCCAGAGCCTAGAGGACGACTCCCCTGCAGGACTCCGCCTCCAGATGCAGGAGCTGACCAAGAGCGTTGCTGCCCTGGCCCGGATGGTGCAGTCCCTACAGGAGGCCCCCAAGGAGAAGATCCAGCTGGCCTCCAGACCAGAAGATGTCCCCTGGATGCGACAGAGGAGGACTCCACCGACCAGAGGCCGGGACAGCGATCGCTTCCATCAGGACGGACGACCCATCTGCCGCCGCTGTCACCAGGTGGGCCACCTTGCAAGGTACTGTCCTTTAAATGAGCAACCCCTGGGGCAAGGGGCCAACCCCCAGGAGTAGGACGATCAGGCCCGCAGCATTGGAGAGCCAAATACGTTGGAGGGCGACCAGTTCTTCCTGTTGTGGTCGACGGTATCCCCATGAACGCTCTGCTGGACACCGGTTCTCAGGTGACGACTATGCCTTACGTGCTTTATAAACGGTATTGGGAGGACACCGATATTACTCGTGGCCCCGATGACGATTTCACCATCATAGCCAGTAATGGTCAGCCGTTGCCACAAGTGGGATATAAAGAGGTCACCATCAAGGTGGGGCGGGTGGAACTGAAGGCCCAAGGGATTGTAATTGTTGATATTGACCGCCGTGAATGTAATCCCATGATGACCATCGGTACTAATGTTATAGAAAATTGTCTTGCAGAAGTTATTGTTTTGTTGCAACAGGTAGCAGAAACCGCTGGCCATAGTGAACAACGCGCCCTGCAAAAAGAAATCAGAGCTCTGATGCAGAGACAGCAGGTAGAGCTGACTGGTGGTGAGATTGGTCGTGTCACTGTGAGTGATTCAAACCCCATCGCGATACCCCCCAGGAGTGAGATGTTAATATGGTGTCGGGCAGCCATAGGCCTCAGGGGTAAGGACTACCAGGCCTTGGTAGAACCCGTATACTCAGACAATAGGCCTACTATCCTGACAGCCCGGGGGGTGGTCGACGTCCGCCAAGGGAGGGTGCCCGTACGTGTCCTCAATTGTGGGGAGGAAGAGGTTCACCTCACCAAGTATGCCACGCTCGCCAAACTGTTCGTTGTCAATAATAGTGTGATACAGACACCTGAACCCTTGGTCCCGTCAAACGTGGCGGAGGACAACGGTTCTGCAGGGCACTCGAAAGATTGGTGTCAGGAATTGCATGTGGGCACTGACTCTACCCCAGCCCATCACAAACGGGGCCTACAGGGTGGTTCACGAGTACGAGCAGGTATTCAGCAAACACCCCTTAGATTTTGGACAGGTGAAAGGGATCCAACATCACATCCCCACGGGAGATCACCGACCCATAAAAGAAAGATATCGCCCTGTACCCCAGCTCATTACCAGTGTGCCAAGGACATGTTGCGAAAAATGAAGGAGGCTGGGGTGGTGAGAGACAGTTGTAGCCCCTGGGCAGCTCCATTAGTCCTTGTTAAAAAGAAGGATGGTACAATGAGGATGTGTGTTGATTACGGGCAGTTGAATCAAATTACACATAAGGACGCATACCCACTGCCCAGGATAGAGGAGTCTCTGGCTGCCTTAAAATCTGCTAACTACTTCTCTACCTTAGATCTCACCAGTGAGTACTGGCAGGTTCCCGTGGTGGTGGCGGACAAAGAGAAGACGGCCTTCACGACACCAATGGGTCTCTGCGAATTCAACTACATGCCCTTCGGATTGTGCAATGCCCCGGGGACGTTCCAGAGGATGATGGAGTGCTGCCTGGGGCACAAGAACTTTGAAACCGTACTGCTGTATTTGGATGATGTCATTGTCTTCTCTAAGACCTACGAAGACCATCTGAAACACCTGGCTGAGGTGTTTGAAGCCCTGTCCAACTTTGGCTTAAAGGTGAAACCGTCCAAATGTCATCTGCTGAAACCCAAGGTGCAGTACCTGGGCCATGTGGTGAGCGCTGAAGGAGTGGCCCCAGACCCCGACAAGGTCACGGTGATCCAGGACTGGCCGAAGCCCAGCAACCTCCACGAAGTCCGGCAGTTCCTCGGGCTGGTAGGCTATTACCGGAGGTTCATTAAGGACTTCACCAAGAAGGCCGCGCCCTTGCAAGACCTGTTGGTGGGCCAATCAAAGAAGACCAAGGGGAAAAACACCCCATTTGATTGGAACGAGGGGCTGGAAGGATCCTTCACTTGCTTGAAGTCGGCACTGACGGGAGAAGAGGTATTGGCCTACCCTGAGTGCGACCAACCGTTTGTGCTGTATACGGATGCCAGCAATGTAGGATTGGGGGCCATGCTGTCCCAGGTCCAGAAAGGCCAGGAGAGGGTAATCGCTTACGCCAGCAGGAAGCTTCGTCCCACGGAAAGGAACCCTGACAACTACAGTTCCTTTAAGCTGGAATTCCTTGCCATCGTCTGGGCAGTGACAGAGAGGTTCAAACACTACCTGGCCTCCGCGAAATTCACCGTCTTCACGGATAACAATCCGCTAACGCATCTGGACACCGCCAAACTCGGGGCCTTGGAACAGCGGTGGATGGCCCGGCTGTCCAACTACGACTTCACCATCAAGTACCGGGCAGGACGCAAGAATGCCAATGCCGATGCCCTGTCCCGAATGCCCAATTTGCCAGAAACGGGAGAAGACCCGGAGGCACTTGAAGAGATGGAGCTGCCTGCATTCCATCGCCCCAAAGCCACTCAGAACTCCCATCATGTGAAGAACAGGCACAAGAACCAACCGGATGCCATGCCGAATCCCCTGCCCCACCACGGATGGGCGGAGACCCAGGATGGTGACTCCGCGGTCTGTCGGGTGAAAGAGCTCTTGACGCAGGCAGGGTTGCATCCCGGCCCAGATGATCCACAGGAGACCCAGCAGCTGTGGAAGGGGAGAAGCAAACTATTTATCCATGATGGCAATCTGTGCCGGAGAAGCATCGACCCACGTACTCACGAATTGGTATAGCAGATAGTAGTGCCAAGGCGAGATGCGCCCATGGTTCTGGGAGCCTACCACAATGGAGCCGGACACTTCGGATGGAAGAAGCTGGAGAGGCTACTCCGAGGGAGGTTCTATTGGATTGGCATGAAGAGAGCCATTGAGAAGTGGTGTCGGGAGTGCGGTCCATGTAGCCTACGCAGGAGGGACCGTGGCAGCCAACCGGCTCCCTTGCAGCCTATCATCACCAAGCGGCCACTCGAACTGGTCGCGCTGGATCATGTGAAGCTGACACCCAGTCGGTCAGGCTATGTCTACGCTCTTACCATCGTGGATCACTACTCCAGATTTTTGGTGGTTGTGCCTGTCAAGGATCTAACGGCCAGGACGGCCGCCAAGGCTTTCCAGCAGTACTTTTGTAGGCCCCATGGCTACCCGGAGAAGGTACTGACCAATCAGGGACCAGCATTCGAAGCGGAAGTGTTCCAAGAGTTCTGCCAATTGTACGGGTGTAAGAAGATCAGAACCACACCGTACCATCCACAAACCAATGGGATGTGCGAAAAGATGAACCAGGTGGTGATCGACTTACTAAAGACCTTGCCCGTAGAGGAACGGAGCCTGTGGCCAACGAAGTTGCCTGACTTGGTGGACATATATAATCACATCCCAGTAAATTCCACCAACTGCACTCCAGCGTACCTGATGCGAGGAAGGTCTAGCAAGTTACCTGTTGATCTGGACATGGGGGTCCTAACCCCCGAAGATACCTCGCCGGATGCCGATTGCGATACCGAGAGGAGGCAAAGGTACCGCAAGGTACAGGAGTGCGTGGAAAGAAGCCTTGCTCAGGCCAGGCAAAAACAGGAAAGGGACTACAACCAGCATGCCCCTGCAATTCCCTTGCCACCTGGTGAGCACGTACTCAAACGAAAGAGGAGGCTACACAAACTCGACGACCAATGGGAAGCGGAACCGTATACTGTCCTGCCATCCGATTTCGACAACAGGAAGGTTTGCCTCATCAGCAAGGATGGAGGGGAGACCTCGACGGTGATATCCAGGGACCACCTTAAAGCCTGCCCTGATAAACTGAGAGCGAGGGAAATGGATCCAGGAACCTCCCCACCTGTAGAAAAGGAGAAGATGATCCACACTGTCCTTGGTGACTTTCCCCAGTCCTGGACTCAGATAAATCAGGCCATCGTGGTACCTGTTCTAACGTTCCAACAGCCGAACCCACCAGAACCAATGGTGGTACCAGATCATCCGGCCCCGCAACCTCAACAAGCCCTACCTGAAGATGCCGTGCCGACCGTTGAACTGGCAAATCCTCCCTCTGCTATCGGCGAGCCTGCCGTACCCACTGTTGCTAGCAGCAGCCCTGAGAACCCCAGCCTGCCAGTGCTACCCAGACTCACTAGAAGTGTAGCTAGAAGGCAGTGCACTACACCAGCAGTAGCAAGCATAGTGGGCTGTTGTGGATTCTGTTTGCGGGCTCCCTCTGGTGGTTACTGCTGGTACTGGGTGACTTTGGTGGGTTGCGGCCTTTGGTTTCTATCTGTCCATCAGAGGCTGGGTGTTTCCTATTTTACCTGGCCTCTCTGTCATTTCCCTTGCCGGCTATCAATGTGTTCAGATGTGCTCTGTTTGGTTCCTGCCTACCTGCTCCCAGATCTTTCAGGATAAGCTAAGTGCTGATTTTCAGTTGTTTGGTTTTTTGTCCAGCTTGCTTAGAATGTCTCTTTGTTAGCTGGTTGCTCTAGTGGACTGAGGTTCTCCCCATGTGCCATGAGTTGGCACATGGGTTCTTGTAATCTCAGGATGGTTTTTTTGATTAGGGTTTTTTGCTGACCGCTCAGTCCCCTTTTGTGTCATTCTGCTTTCTAGTTTTCAGCGGGCCTCTATTTGCTAAAGCTATATACATCATCTCTATGTATGTGCCTTCCTCTCATTTCACCGTCAATACATGTGGGGGGCAACTATATCTTTGGGGTTAATTCCTCTGGAGGCAAGTGAGGTCTTTGTTTTCTCTGCAGTACTAGTTAGCTCTTAGGCTGGTGCGTGGCGTCTAGAACCAACGTAGGCACGCTCCCTGGCTATCTCTAGTTGCGTTTGTCAGGCGTAGGGCAGCGGTCAGCCCAGGTTCCATCACCCTAGAGCTCGTCCGATATTTTGCTTATCCTGTGCTATCCCTAGCCATTGGGGATTCATGACAGTATAGCCGGCCCACTAAGTGTTAATTGTTTGGGCTGAAGCAGGAGAAAAATAAGTGTTCAAGGAAAATTTTTTTTTTTTTTTTTTTCCTTCAGAGTTTTGCTGCCTAGCCCTTAATTGCTGTCTAGCTGCTTCTTACCTCCTCTTAACCCTTGAATGGCTCTGATCTTAGCTGTTTATCATGGATGTCCAGAGTTTGGCTTCCAGCCTGAGTAATCTCGCGGCAAAGGTTCAAAACATACAGGATTTCGTTGTTCACACTCCCATGTCTGAACCTAGAATTCCTATTCCAGAGTTTTTTTCTGGAGATAGATCTACCTTCCTGAATTTCAGGAACAATTGTAAATTGTTTCTCTCTTTGAAATCTCGCTCCTCTGGAGACCCTGCTCAACAGGTCAAGATTGTTATATCGTTCCTACGGGGTGACCCTCAGAATTGGGCATTTGCATTGGCACCAGGGGATCCTGCATTGCTCAGTGTGGATGCGTTTTTTCTGGCATTGGGATTGCTCTATGAGGAACCTAACCTAGAGATTCAGGCTGAAAAGGCTTTATTGGCCCTCTCTCAGGGGCATGATGAAGCGGAAATATATTGTCAGAAATTTCGGAAATGGTCGGTGCTTACTCAGTGGAATGAGTGCGCCCTGGCTGCAAACTTCAGAAATGGTCTTTCTGAGGCCATTAAGGATATTATGGTGGGGTTCCCTGCACCTACAGGTCTGAATGAGTCTATGGCTATGGCCATTCAGATTGATCGGCGTTTACGGGAGCGCAAACCCGTGCACCAGTTGGCGGTGTCTTCTGAACAGGCACCTGAGACTATGCAATGTGATAGAATTCAGTCCAGAAGTGAACGGCAAAATTATAGGCGGAAAAATGGTTTGTGTTTTTATTGTGGTGATTCAGCTCATGTTATATCAGCATGCTCTAAACGCACAAAAAGGGTTGATAAATCTTTTGCCATTGATACTCTGCAGTCTAAGTTCATTTTGTCTGTGACTCTGATTTTTTCACTGTCTTCCATTTCCGTCGATGCCTATGTGGATTCAGGCGCTGCCGTGAGTCTTATGGATTGGTCATTTGCTAAACGCTGCGGTTTTAGTCTAGAGCCTCTGGAAGTTCCTATTCCTCTGAAAGGAATTGATTCTACACCATTGGCTATGAATAAACCGCAGTATTGGACACAAGTGACCATGCGCATGACTCCCGTTCATCAGGAGGTGATTCGCTTCCTTGTACTGTATATTTTACATGATGTACTAGTGCTTGGTCTGCCATGGTTACAAACTCATAATCCTGTCCTGGACTGGAAAACAATGTCTGTGCTAAGCTGGGGATGTCACGGGGTTCATGATGATGCACCTCCGATTTCTATAGCTTCATCTACTCCTTCGGAGATCCCTGCGTTTTTGTCGGATTATAGGGATGTTTTTGAGGAGCCTAAGCTCAATTCGCTCCCTCCCCATAGAGAGTGTGACTGTGCTATAGAATTGATTCCTGGCAGTAAGTTCCCTAAGGGTCGTTTATTTAATCTGTCACTGCCAGAGCATACTGCTATGCGGAATTATATTAAGGAGTCCTTGGAAAAGGGACATATTCGTCCATCTTCGTCCCCTCTGGGAGCAGGTTTTTTTTTCGTGGCAAAAAAAGATGGTTCCCTGAGGCCTTGTATAGATTATCGCCTTCTGAATAAGATTACAGTCAAATACCAGTATCCATTGCCATTATTTACTGATTTGTTTGCTCGCATTAAGGGGGCTAGGTGGTTCACTAAAATAGATCTTCGTGGTGCGTATAATCTGGTGCGGATAAAACAGGGTGATGAGTGGAAAACCGCATTTAATACGCCTGAGGGCCATTTTGAGTATTTGGTAATGCCTTTTGGACTCTCCAATGCTCCGTCAGTCTTTCAGTCCTTTATGCACAATATTTTCCGTGAATATCTGGATAAGTTTATGATTGTGTATTTGGATGATATTTTGGTGTTTTCTGATGACTGGGAGTCTCATGTTCTACAGGTCAGGAAGGTGTTTCAGGTTTTGCGGGCCAATTCTCTGTTTGTGAAGGGCTCAAAGTGTCTCCTCGGAGTCCAGAAGATTTCTTTTTTGGGGTACATTTTTTCTCCTTCTACTATTGAGATGGATCCCGTTAAGGTTCAGGCTATTTGTGACTGGACACAACCTACATCTGTTAAGAGCCTTCAGAAGTTCTTGGGGTTTCCTAATTTTTATCGTCGGTTCATTGCTAATTTTTCCAGTATTGTTAAACCTTTGACTGATTTGACTAAAAAGGGTGCTGATGTTGCTGATTGGTCTCCTGCGGCCGTGGAGGCTTTTCGGGAACTTAAGCGCCGGTTTTCTTCTGCTCCTGTGTTGTGTCAACCAGATGTTTCACTTCCTTTCCAGGTGGAGGTTGATGCTTCCGAGATTGGAGCGGGGGCGGTTTTGTCACAGAGAAGTTCTAATGGCTCGGTGATGAAGCCATGTGCTTTCTTCTCTAGAAAATTCTCGCCCGCCGAGCGCAATTATGATGTGGGTAATCGGGAGCTTTTGGCCATGAAGTGGGCATTTGAGGAGTGGCGTCATTGGCTTGAGGGTGCTAAACATCGCGTGGTGGTCTTGACTGATCACAAGAATCTCATTTACCTTGAGTCTGCCAGGCGTTTGAATCCTAGACAGGCTCGTTGGTCGTTATTTTTTTCTCGTTTCAATTTCGTGGTTTCATACCTGCCAGGTTCAAAGAATGTGAAGGCAGATGCTCTTTCCAGGAGTTTTGTGCCTGACTCTCCTGGAGACACTGGGCCTGCTGGTATCCTTAGGGATGGGGTAATATTGTCCGCCGTATCCCCAGACTTGCGACGCGCATTGCAGGAGTTTCAGGTGGATAAACCGGATCGATGTCCACCAGAAAGACTGTTTGTTCCGGATGATTGGACCAGTAGAGTCATCTCCGAGGTCCATTCTTCTGTGTTGGCTGGTCATCCTGGAATATTTGGTACAAGAGACTTGGTGGCCAGGTCTTTTTGGTGGCCTTCCTTGTCTAGGGATGTGCGTACCTTTGTGCAGTCTTGTGAAGTGTGTGCTCGAGCTAAGCCTTGCTGTTCACGGGCTAGTGGGTTGTTGTTATCCTTGCCCATCCCGAAGAGGCCTTGGACGCACATTTCCATGGATTTTATTTCTGATCTCCCGGTTTCACAGAAAATGTCCGTTATCTGGGTTGTGTGTGACCGCTTTTCTAAGATGGTTCATTTGGTGCCCTTGCCTAAGTTGCCCTCCTCCTCTGAGTTGGTTCCTTTGTTTTTTCAGAACGTGGTTCGTTTGCATGGGATTCCGGAGAATATCGTTTCTGACAGGGGATCCCAGTTTGTGTCTAGATTTTGGCGGACGTTTTGTGCCAAGATGGGCATTGATTTGTCTTTCTCGTCTGCATTCCATCCTCAGACGAATGGCCAGACGGAGCGAACTAATCAGACCTTGGAAACTTATTTGAGGTGTTTTGTTTCTGCTGATCAGGATGACTGGGTTGCTTTTTTGCCACTGGCCGAATTTGCTCTTAATAATCGGGCTAGTTCGGCCACGTTGGTCTCTCCTTTTTTTTGTAATTCGGGGTTTCATCCTCGTTTTTCCTCTGGTCAGGTGGAGTCTTCGGATTGTCCGGGAGTGGACGTGGTGGTGGACAGGCTACATCACATTTGGAATCAGGTGGTGGACAATTTGAAGTTATCTCAGGAGAAGACTCAGCAGTTTGCTAATCGCCGTCGCCGCATGGGTCCCCGACTTCTTGTTGGGGACTTGGTGTGGTTGTCTTCTCGTTTTGTCCCTATGAAGGTCTCTTCTCCTAAGTTCAAGCCTCGGTTCATCGGTCCTTATAGGATCTCGGAGATTCTTAACCCAGTATCTTTCCGTTTGGATCTCCCAGCATCGTTCGCTATTCATAATGTGTTCCATCGGTCGTTGTTGCGGAGGTATGAGGTGCCTGTTGTTCCTTCGGTCGAGCCTCCTGCTCCGGTGCTGGTGGAGGGAGAATTGGAGTATGTTGTTGAAAAGATCTTGGATTCTCGTGTTTCCAGACGCAAACTCCAGTATTTGGTTAAGTGGAAGGGTTATGGTCAGGAGGACAATTCCTGGGTGGTCGCCTCCGATGTTCATGCGACTGATTTGGTCCGTGCCTTCCATAGAGCTCACCCTGATCGCCCTGGGGGTTCTCGTGAGGGTTCGGTGACCCCTCCTCAAGGGGGGGGGGTACTGTTGTGGATTCTGTTTGCGGGCTCCCTCTGGTGGTTACTGCTGGTACTGGGTGACTTTGGTGGGTTGCGGCCTTTGGTTTCTATCTGTCCATCAGAGGCTGGGTGTTTCCTATTTTACCTGGCCTCTCTGTCATTTCCCTTGCCGGCTATCAATGTGTTCAGATGTGCTCTGTTTGGTTCCTGCCTACCTGCTCCCAGATCTTTCAGGATAAGCTAAATGCTGATTTTCAGTTGTTTGGTTTTTTGTCCAGCTTGCTTAGAATGTCTCTTTGTTAGCTGGTTGCTCTAGTGGACTGAGGTTCTCCCCATGTGCCATGAGTTGGCACATGGGTTCTTGTAATCTCAGGATGGTTTTTTTGATTAGGGTTTTTTGCTGACCGCTCAGTCCCCTTTTGTGTCATTCTGCTTTCTAGTTTTCAGCGGGCCTCTATTTGCTAAAGCTATATACATCATCTCTATGTATGTGCCTTCCTCTCATTTCACCGTCAATACATGTGGGGGGCAACTATATCTTTGGGGTTAATTCCTCTGGAGGCAAGTGAGGTCTTTGTTTTCTCTGCAGTACTAGTTAGCTCTTAGGCTGGTGCGTGGCGTCTAGAACCAACGTAGGCACGCTCCCTGGCTATCTCTAGTTGCGTTTGTCAGGCGTAGGGCAGCGGTCAGCCCAGGTTCCATCACCCTAGAGCTCGTCCGATATTTTGCTTATCCTGTGCTATCCCTAGCCATTGGGGATTCATGACAGTGGGCCCTGTTAGGCCAGTAGCAACCCCTGCGCTGCGAAGGTCGACACGCAGCACCAAGAATCAAACTCCCCTCCGCTACAAAACTTGGAGGTATTAGTGAGGGCTGCTATTTAGTTAACAATTGTTTGTGTGCATATCTTTTGTTGCAGGTTTTAAAATGGACAACGGAGTAATGGACAGTGAATTACTCCAAAAACTTCTAAAAGGGGACCCTTTTGTTTACCCGGGGTCCCCGCTGTTTCAACCACTGAACTGAGAGTCATAAACTGTGCATGACCTAACCTTTGCAACGTTCAAGAGTCCTCACCTCCCATAAAGGGAAGCACTGTTATGTTTAATTGTTTATGATATTTCAGAATTTTGTGTGTTTTCTGTTAACATGTATTGTTGTTCTTATTTCCCCAGTCCTGGAGTACTCGATTTAACCGGGGGGGAGTGCAGCGCCCCAGAGTCCTGGTCGTTGCAGTAACGTCGCTCTGCCGCTAAGGGGGGCGATGTTGCATCTGATTGCACTAGGGGAGTTCACCTGATCAGGTAACACTCACACTACACTTCACACTCCGGCCACCAGGGGGAGTGGTTCTATCTAGTAGGCCACTCCTCACACTCTGGTAAAACTGGGGGTTGGACAGGAAGACAGTGAGAAGTAACTGGGAAGAGCTAGAGAGAGGACCTGTCAGGGATGGGATCCTGACAGATTCCTAAGAAAGGACAAAGAGTGAGAAAACGGGAATACAGCAAAGAGGCGATAGGACCAGAAGGAGTCGTGCTGTAAGATCGAGGCAACATCCTTCTGAGGCGCAAACAGTCGGTGGCCGGAACGCCGAGAAAGTAAGAGACTTTAAGCATTACTTCAAACCACGGCAGGACAGCCAATTATAGGTTGGCTGTCTCACTTAAACACCTAAGCAGACAACGGAAGCAGCTGTGGGAGAGGGGCGACTCTAGAGTCCCAGAAGAACTCCAGGCCTACCCTGTCATACGGGTGCGTCCTAGCCATATCATCTGGGGGACGGAGAGAGAACGAACATCAGAGGCAGACAGAATCAGTTGTGAGGACTATCCCGGAGTGCTCAGCAGGGAAGGACTACAACACATAGGCGCTAGCAGGTAGACGCTGACTCTCACCTGTAAAGGGGAACTCCTAATGTGCCTTTGGACCGGCCGGTCTCAGACAGCCCGGTTAACAGTGCTCTGGATTGGCTAACTCGAAGCCTTCAGTAAAGAGGTAAAGAGACTACAACCTGGTGTCCTCGTTATTTACTGCGACCTGCACCGCACCACCACAACATCATCACCATTCCCTCCACCTTTATTGTACGCCCCTCAGCAGGGTCACGGACCGGGTCTAGCCACCGTGACAACCCCAGAACAGAGACTCAGAGGCCCGGTACCGGGTACCCCTCGGCCCTGCGACAGTGGGGGCGCTACACATGTAAAGCTGCATTGAACCAGTTAACTGCCTAAGTATGTAGCAGTACAGTCACAGAGTGCCATTAACTGCATAAAGTGTATGAGAACATGATGCAAGGAACCTGATTATGTTTTTTTTTTTTTTTTTTAATGGGCCACACAGGGATAGTTAGGTTAATGCATTGAGGCGGTAGGCCAGTCTGAACAAATGAGTTTTTAGGGCACGCTGGTGTGATGTGATGGTGTGGGGGTGCTTTGCTGGTGACACTGTTGGAGATTTATTCAAAATTGAAGGCATACTGAACCAGCATGGCTACCACAGCATCTTGCAGCGGCATGCTATTCCATCTGGTTTGCGTTTAGTTGGACTATCATTTATTTTTCAACAGGACATAGATTGTTGGAAGACCATTCCCAGTGACTACCTCTTGAAGCTCATCAAGAGAATGCCAAGAGTGTGCAAAGCAGTCATCAAAGCAAAAGGTGGCTACTTTGAAGAACCTTGAATATAAGACATATTTTCAGTTGTTTCACACTTTTTTGCTAAGTATATAATTCCACATGTGTTAATTCATAGTTTTGATGCCTTCAGTATGAATGTACCGTTTTCATAGTCATGAAAATGCAGAAAAATCTTTAAATGAGAAGGTGTGTCCAAACTTTTGGTCTGTACTGTAATTAGTCATAATGCGTGACTCACCCCATCATTTCAAGATACAATGTGCTGAAAATCGCCATCCTGCAAATGACAATGCGCATGTAAAAGGAAAAACACATTACAGATGGACGATAGCATCCGGTCATGCACAGTCGTAACGGAACCTCTTAAAGCGCCTTCTTGGTAAAGGTAAATGGATGCTATGCGCATGCGCCAAATCTCGGCATCAAGCCCAGGATCATTACGACATGAACGCATGCTCAGTAGCAGAATCGATGCACGAAATGCCATTTTTATTCAGAGAGGATAATAGCTCATTTAATACTTCTTAATTGAAAATAAATGAAACAAACACAATAAAGGATATTTAATAGGGACAGTGAGGAACTTATAAACTGTCAAGAAAATACTAGAAGGACATTGGTGCAGGAACATCCCCCATTTGCTAGAACAGGGATAGCTAGGGACCCCTAGCCTGAGGGTCAGTGTAGGAGCATAATAGCTATCCCATAGTCACACCGTGACAGCCCCATACACAGTAGATTCTTAGCAGGTTCAGCTGACTTTAGTCAAATTTGTATGGGGTCTTTTACTAATCTCAGGACAGGATGCAACCTGAGCTCATTTTTCATGCACTGCACAATGAAGCAATATTTGACTTAATTTTTGCTTCTGACATACAATATATACCGGATTGATGACTCTGATGTGCATAAATGTATGTCATATATTTGAGTATGTTGCCTATTTTTTTACAATTACATTCTAAAATAAATATTTCCCACATTGTGTTTTTCCCAACCACTTTAGCTGCATTTTTTTACACACAAAAAAAGGTAAAGAAAGTCTAAAGGAGTGTTTGAATCAGTAGCAACTCCAAACACAATGTGACTATTTACAAAGCTACAGCCTAGGAGAATCCATGTACATATGGGCGCAGGCACCTGATGATTACTTAAATGAAAGGATTCATGTTAATATCTAACTCCCAGAATCAACCTTTGAGCATTCCAACTGCTTGTTGGCACACCTAAATATTGCTCACACTCCAAGACACGTGTGCCACAAGCATGAATGCAGGGGTGTAACTTTAGTGGGTGCTGGAGTTGCAATGACACAATGGCCCTGGAGCCTAGAAGAGCCCAAAGAGTCCCTTTGGCCCATATGAGAAGGTCAGTACTATTATAGACCTGTGATATTTGGGATTCCTGTTGTAACTTAAAGTGGGCCCAATGCAAAATGTAAGTGACTAAATGGATTCTCCCCTATAGTGAGGTAGTTTTGATGGGAATTTTTCTACTGAAATGTAGTAATTTTCCTGACTAAGGCTGTGTGCCCACTCATCATCCAGAGGCTGTGTCGCATGACCCACCATACAAAGGACAGCCAGGGACTAAAACCACTAAAATGGCATGTACAGGTCCTTCTCAAAAAATTAGCATATAGTGTTAAATTTCATTATTTACCATAATGTAATGATTACAATTAAACTTTCATATATTATAGATTCATTATCCACCAACTGAAATTTGTCAGGTCTTTTATTGTTTTAATACTGATGATTTTGGCATACAACTCCTGATAACCCAAAAAACCTGTCTCAATAAATTAGCATATCAAGAAAAGGTTCTCTAAACGACCTATTACCCTAATCTTATGAATCAACTAATTAACTCTAAACACATGCAAAAGATACCTGAGGCTTTTAAAAACTCCCTGCCTGGTTCATTACTCAAAACCCCCATCATGGGTAAGACTAGCGACCTGACAGATGTCAAGAAGGCCATCATTGACACCCTCAAGCAAGAGGGTAAGACCCAGAAAGAAATTTCTCAACAAATAGGCTGTTCCCAGAGTGCTGTATCAAGGCACCTCAATGGTAAGTCTGTTGGAAGGAAACAATGTGGCAGAAAACGCTGTACAACGAGAAGAGGTGACCGGACCCTGAGGAAGATTGTGGAGAAGGACCGATTCCAGACCTTGGGGAACCTGAGGAAGCAGTGGACTGAGTCTGGTGTGGAAACATCCAGAGCCACCGTGCACAGGCGTGTGCAGGAAATGGGCTACAGGTGCCGCATTCCCCAGGTAAAGCCACTTTTGAACCATAAACAGCGGCAGAAGCGCCTGACCTGGGCTACAGAGAAGCAGCACTGGACTGTTGCTAATAGGTCCCAAGTACTTTTTTCTGATGAAAGCAAATTTTGCATGTCATTCGGAAATCAAGGTGCCAGAGTCTGGAGGAAGACTGGGGAGAAGGAAATGCCAAAATGCCTGAAGTCCAGTGTCAAGTACCCACAGTCAGTGATGGTGTGGGGTGCCATGTCAGCTGCTGGTGTTGGTCCACTGTGTTTCATCAAGGGCAGGGTCAATGCAGCTAGCTATCAGGAGATTTTGGAGCACTTCATGCTTCCATCGGCTGAAATGCTTTATGGAGATGAAGATTTCATTTTTCAGCATGACCTGGCACCTGCTCACAGTGCCAAAACCACTGGTAAATGGTTTACTGACCATGGTATTACTGTGCTCAATTGGCCTGCCAACTCTCCTGACCTGAACCCCATAGAGAATCTGTGGGATATTGTGAAGAGAAAGTTGAGTTGAGAAACGCAAGACCCAACACTCTGGATGAGCTTAAGGCCGCTATTGAAGCATCCTGGGCCTCCATAACATCTCAGCAGTGTCACAGGCTGATTGCCTCCATGCCACGCCACATTGAAGCAGTCATTTCTGCCAAAGGATTCCCGACCAAGTATTGAGTGCATAACTGAACATTATTATTTGATGGTTTTTTTGTTTGTTATTAAAAAACACTTTTATTTGATTGGCCGGGTGAAATATGCTAATTTATTGAGACAGGTTTTTTGGGTTATCAGGAGTTGTATGCCAAAATCATCAGTATTAAAACAATAAAAGACCTGACAAATTTCAGTTGGTGGATAATGAATCTATAATATATGAAAGTTTAATTGTAATCATTACATTATGGTAAATAATGAAATTTAACACTATATGCTAATTTTTTGAGAAGGACCTGTATAAGTCAACTTAAGGAGAGACAGGGCACCTGTTAAGACTTTCAATACGTCCCTGAGAGAACAGTGATTTTGGAAGGAAGAATTAGTTATTTAGAGGACAACTTTGTACATAAAAGTAATTATAGACAGCCCTGCTCTCTTCAATGATCTGACTGCACCTACTATGTATAATACAAAAGTACAGCAGAGCTGAGTGTGATTAGAAACACTTTCAGCTTTCATCTCATGGCAATCAGTGTGGGTAGAGAGGGAAGACAATGGAGCTTAGTATGATTATAAACAACTCTGCAGCCTTACTTTCCTCTCAGAGCATTGTCAGCTCAGTTGTATAAAGGTACCTTCACACTAGGCGACTTTACAACGATAACGATAGCGATCCGTGACGTTGCAGCGTCCTGGATAGCGATATCGTTGTGTTTGACACGCAGCAGCGATCAGGATCCCGCTGTGAGATCGCTGGTCGTTGCTGAAAGTCCAGAACTTTATTTCGTCGCTGGATCTCCCGCTGACATTGCTGAATCGGTGTGTGTGACACCGATCCAGCGATGTCTTCACTGGTAACCAGGGTAAACATCGGGTTACTAAGCGCAGGGCCGCGCTTAGTAACCCGATGTTTACCCTGGTTACCATTGTAAAAGTAAAAAAAAAAACACATACTCACATTCCGGTGCCCGGCGTCCGCTTCCCTGCACTCCTCCTGCATCCTGTGTAAGTGCCGGCCGTAAAGCAGAGCGGTGACGTCACCGCTGTGCTCTGTGGGAGATGCCGGAGATGTTCGGCGCTGACTCAGGATACAGGAGGAGTGCAGGGAAGCGGACGCCGGGCACCGGAATGTGAGTATGTGTTTTTTTTTTTTACTTTTACAATGGTAACCAGGGTAAACATCGGGTTACTAAGCGCGGCCCTGCGCTTAGTAACCCGATGTTTACCCTGGTTACCAGGGGACTTCGGCATCGTTGGTCGCTGGAGAGCCGTCTGTGTGACAGCTCTCCAGCGACCACACAACGACTAAACAGCGACGCTGCAGCGATCGGCATCGCTGTCTGTATCGCTGCAGCGTCGCTTAATGTGAAGGTACCTTAAGTCTCCTCCAAAATTGACTGCCAAGAGGGAAGATGTGGAGTTATTGGTAGTAAAACATAGCTGTGCTGTACTCTACATGGCAGCTGCAGATAACAGGGCTGTTTGAAATTACATGTTTTCCAGGCATGTATTTCTGACCTTCTGGGAATGTGTTATTTTTTTCTCTGGCATGACGTTGCCTAATCATAAGCAGGAGGCGTCAGGCAGATAAAAAAGTACACGCCTCCAGACACTAATCCCTGGTAACGCCCCGTTGGGATTATCATAAATTATAACCTAAATTTTACAGCCTAATATCTCTGCAACGTAAAGTACAATATAAAAAATAGAAACATACATTTATTGGGCTCATGTGGTTTAGGCTCAGCCCACAATTGGTGGTAGATGCCATGGCAATACCTACATGTATGGAGAGATGGCATTGTATCTTAAGTAACCAGATGCGTTTTTTTGGCAAGCCAGAAAGAATAGACTGTTATCTATGTGTTGACTTTTGAGTGTCTCCACACCATGGTAATTTAGATGGTTGACAGAGGGCGGGGGCTCCCTTTGTACCTCATTGGCATCTCTGTGATGGAGTGTGCCCATGGTTGCTATGGCAACCAGGTGCTTAACAATGGCCTTCCTGTCTACAGCTAAGGAGGCCTTTTAGTCCCTGCTAAGTGCATGAAAATTCACTGAAAGAGGAAAAGAAAATTAACAGGTAGGTAATGTGGGGTGTCTAGCCTGTGGGTGCACATATGGTATTGGCAGCCCGCCTGATGTAATAGTAGAGGCGTTGGCAATAGGCTGCTATACAGATAGAGGTACATCTCTCGTAATAGTGTGAATGACACCCTATGCAGACATGTGTGCAATTGGAATACTAGGCAGCCACTCCACAGATGTTTATTGGGTTAGTAAGTGGCTTGCTTTCAGTATTTTGCACCTGTGCTGCCCCTGCTTTTATCTTGGGGACCCGCTGCATCCTGTTTGTGCATTTGTGTCTGGACATGATATTTCAAGTATGGCTGTTTTTTGTCTCTTGGTCATCCTGCTAACTGTATGGTCTGATAGGCTGCTGAATGTCACTGTGAAACTGACAGTGTAATATACTGCAATACATCAGTATTGCAGTGTATTACAGAAGTATTGCATTGTATTGCCAGCAATAAGCGAGTTACATCTTCAGGCTCCAAAATGGGACTTAAAGCAATAAAGTAAAAAGGAGAAAGAAATGTGTTAGAAAAAAATAAAATAAATGTGCACTATTATTTAAAAAATAATTAAACACTCATGAAGTTTAGGTACGTAATGTGGAATATCTCCTGAAAAAATGGAATCAAGAGAAACAGTTTGCATAGAGCAGCAAGTAAAATGGATTGCCGATACCAACCCCTGTATTGTGTGCAGCTAAATAGAACGTCTGGAGTCTGTGTGTGTACACCGGACAACTTGAGGAGTACAAATGCACACCAAGAGCAGAAATATAAGTAATGTCAATAAAGAGAAAAGGTGGCACTCACCCTCCAAACTAGAAGAGTCACTTCCCCCAAACACAGGACCCATTGAAATGTAGGTAACGTGAAATGGCCGTTGTCCACAGAAGTTATCCACCGTTCTCCCGCAGTAACAGCTTTAAAGGACTGAATAAAAACTCTTTTAATTTGGAGGGTGATTGCCACCTTTTCTCTTTATGGACATTACTGTTTTTTTGTATAGAGCATTCGTGTTAAATACAAAAGAGCAAATAATTAACAATTATTTAAAACAAAAAACAATGGGAGGGAAAAACAGAAAAACATAAAGCTTGCTGTGACACTAGTATTGCCACCCTTTACATTATATTAGTATGGAAACACATTTTGACTCGCCTGGAGTAAATCACAAATGAGAGTTACCTGTCATTAATTGTAGGTGCCCATGTGACATGAATTAGCCAATGAATGATGACTTCAGTGTTTTAAAAAGCCACATGGTAAGCTGTGTTCCATTGCCACAATGGTAAAGACAAAGAAGCTGTCTGAGGGCATCAGAACTGCTATTATTAACAAACACAAAACTTCCAGAGGGTATAAGGCCATCTCCAAAGACCTTGGTTTCCTAGTTTTAACAGTGCAAAATGTTATTAAGAAGTTTGCCAAGCATGGAACAATCAAGAACCTCCCTCGACATAGGGGAAAGAGGAAAATTGGCAAGAGATTTCTTCAAAGGTAGGTGTGAATGGTAGAAAAAACACCATGTCAAACAACCAAAGACCTGAAGGCCAACCTGGGACCGTTTGGGGTCATGGTTTCATCAAATACCATATGCCGAACACTAAACCAAGCAGAGCATTATGGGCAAAGGCCAAGGAAGAAACCATTGCTGATGAAAAGACATAAAAAGGAACAACTGATCTTTGCCAAAGAGTACCTTCACAAATCATAATCCTTCTGGGAAAATGTTCTGTGGACAGATGAAACAAAAATAGAGCTTTTTGGCGATGGAAAGCAACAGTTTGCTTACAGACGGCGCAATGCAGCTTATATAGAAAAGAACACACTACCAACAGTTTGGCATGGTGGAGGATCCATAATGCTGTGTGAGTTGCTTTGCTGTATCTGGTACTGGAGGACTTGACCCTATCACAGGATACATGAAATCAGAGAATTATCAAACGATTTTATAACGAAATGTCCTATCCAGTGTAAAAATCTTGGTTTGAGTAAAAAATCATGAGTCCTCCAGCAAGACAATGACCCAAAGCACACATCCAAAAGAACACAGCAATGGTTGAAAAAGAAAAAATTGACTTTTTTTTTTTAAATGGTGAGCTATAAGTCCTGACCTCAATCCCAATGAAAATTTTTGGGGTGAGCTGAAATCTGTCATTGGGAAAAACAAACCCTGCAAACATTCAAGAGCTAGAAAAACCTGCAAAGGAAGAGTGGAAGAAAATACCAACTGAGAAGTGCAAGAAGCTTACAGATGGCTACAAGAAACGTTTGGAAGCTGTCATCAATGCCAAAGGGTATGCAACCAAGTATTCATTAGTGGTGCCTTTATTGCTGCATATGCTGTTTATTCTGTTTCTTCTTTGAAATTGCAACATATAAGTTGAAAAACAATGTTTTATTGTTGTATTACTTTGGACCACTAATTAAAAAATCTTGAGGATATAACTTTGGTACATTTCCATTTATTTCTAAAGATATTGTACAGTATATGAAAAAATTTAAGGGCGCTAATAATGGTGAGCAGCACTGACGTTTGAGATGAAAGTCTGCAGTCACTCTATGTGACTGCAGACTTCTGAATTCTCACAGGGCATGAACTGCACACACTATAGGATTCTCACTTGCCAGTGGCAAGAGTGGACTGTCATGTGAGCACAAGTATGCAATTTGTTTACTTCTGGTAACATTCCGACTAGACATGTCCTGCCTTCCTCAATTTATTTTCATTGAATGAGGCCATGCATGTTTAGTCGGCATATGCCCGCGTGTATGCAGGTCGCATACTTAATGTTTTGTGACCTCCCACTCTCAATACCAGAGAATCCTGACAGCAGTTGAGCGCTGTGAGAATTCTCAAGTCTGCTGTCACATATAATGACTGCAGACTCATCACAAACTTAGGCAACCCCTTTAATGCTCCTAACATAATTAAAAACATAGTAACCCTTAACTTGTCAAATGGCACAACACTTTGCTAACATAGCCACTTTATTAACATAACCAGCGGTACAGAAATACATAATTAGAAACCATATCAGTATAGAAACACAGCACCACAACCCTCACAAGTACAGAAACTCATCATCAGAATCAACAGCAGTACAGAAATACATTGGTATAATCCCCATCAGTACAGAAATATAACATCAAAACCCTCACCAGTAGAGGAATACATAAAAAAAACACTATCAGTACAGGAATACTTCACCAGGACCACCATCAGTACATGAATACATCACAAGGACCATAATCATTACACGGTACATCAATTGTAATGTCAGGTCAGACCCATATACATTTGTATCACATGAACCTACAACTTCTAGAATGCCCTTAACAATGGAAAGGAGATATTGGAAGTTGTTTCTATCAGTCATCATCAGACTACGGACCATACAGGAACAACTTTACTGATGACAATTAGTATCACAAAAGAAATTTACATCCAGGTACCTTACATTCCTTACCTCGGAACTCATACTGTGTCCGCATCCTCTTCATACTGGGTCCGCACCCATCCCTTCACCAATATGTGTCTGCACCCATCCTCCCCATTCTGTGTCCGCATACATTTCACTTTTGCTCCTCATACTGTGTCTGCACCCATCCACCCACTTATTATACTGTGTCTGCACCAATCCCCTCTCACTCTTCATACAGTGTCTGCAACCATCCTCCCCATTCTGTGTTCGAATGCATTCCCCTCTCGCTCCTCATACTGTGTTCACACCCATCCCCCACTCACCATACCATGTCTGCACCCATCCCCAATCATACTGTTTCCTCATACATGCTCCTCATCTATCCCCTTGCTCCTCATACTGTGTCCTCAAATTTCTCCTGCTCCCCATATTATTTCAGCACCCATACCTTCTTTGCTCCACAAATTGTGTCATAAAATCTTCCCCACCCCATTACAATAAAACGTCGGTGTCTTCAGCTGCAGTTGAGCACTTACAACCAATGCTATTTGCGCATCTGTGGAGTCAGCAAGTGACGTCAGCAGCGTGATCACATGACCTGATCACATTGTTTATGTTGCCCTTGACAGCCGGCTCAGAGAACATCCAACTTCCAGTCTAGGGGGCGGCAAAATGCCACTACCAGGGAGATACTTCGGATCACTGCATCAGATGGCTTGATGACGATCTCCTGCTGGTTGCACCTGCCGGCCCCCTAGATATGCCTCTGCATAAGTACACTGCCACCACCATGTCTCACTGTAGGCAGCATGTATTTTTCTTTGTACTCCTCACCTTTGTCACACCACCATACCATTTTGAAGCCATCATTTCCAAGAAGATTTACTTTGGTCTCAGCACTCCATTGTATAAAGTCCCTGTAATCTCCATATTTTTCATCATTGACCCTGGCAACTTGAAAGCGGTCTTTTTGTGCCTCAGCTTTAGGAGTGGCTTCTTTTGTGGATGACAACCATGCATGCCTCTGCAGCAGGGGTGTACTTAGAAATCATGGGGGCCCATAGCAGAAGTTCTAATTGCCTCCCCCAAGAAAAAAATTATTAATAATCGGCAGGGTCACAGAAGAGCATATCTCACAACTTTGCAGCTCTTGCAAAGTAATTTTCCTTCTATTGAAGCACCTAGATTTCTCTTTCATTACCCCCATAAAGTATGATCCTAACAATAGTATTCCCCCAAAACACAGTATGATACTCCCACAGTGAATTCTTCTACAGTACCCTCCACACACACTGTATGATGACTCAACTTTACCCTCTCCCCGTCAACTCGAACCCGGCAAAGTATGGTGACCCAACACAGTATGATGCTCCAACTGTGATTACCACACAGCCCTCCATGCAGTACAAAGGGGCGCCCATACAGTATAATAACCCCCACACTCCTCCACTCAGTGCCAATATAACCATCCGCACTGTATAATGCCGCCCACTAGCTCTCTAAACAGTATAATGGCCCCCACCCAGCCCTCAAAACAGCATACTGGCCCCAACACAGCCCTCTACACAGCATAAATCTTCACACTATATAATTGATTACATACAGTATAATGGCCCCACATAGCTATCCAAAGAGTATAATGACTTCTCACATAGCCCTGAAACCAGAATAATGCCCCCACATAGACCTGCAGACAGTATAATGGCCCACCCCATAGTCCTGCAAACAGTATAACGGCCCTCCACATATACCTGCAAACAGTATAATGGCCCTCCACATATACCTGCAAAAATTATAACAGGCTCCTCACACAGACCTGCAAACAGTATAACGGCCCCCATATAGTCCTCCGTATAGCATAATGGTCCTCACATAGCCCTCTAAATAGTATAATGGCCCCCATATAGCTCTCCAAATAGTAAAAAGGCACCCCACATAGCCCTCCAAATAGTATAATGGGCCTCACATATTCCTCCATACAGTATTATGGGCCCCACATATTCCTCCATACAGTATATTGGGCACCGTATAGTCCTACATACAGTGTTATGGGCCCTACATAGTCCTCCCTACAGAATTATGGGTTCTATATAGTCCTAAATACATTATTATGGGACCCAAATAGTCCTCCATACAGTATTATGGGCCCCATATAGTCCTACATGCATTATTATTGGCCCCGAATAGTCCTCCATACAGTATTATGGGCACCATACAGTCATCCATTCATTATTATGTGCACATTACAGTCCTACATGTATTATTATGGGTCACATATGGTCCTGCGTACATTATAATTGGTCCCATGTAGTCCTTCATACAGTATTTTGTGCCCCACATTAAAAATAAATAAATACTCACCTCTCCCCCACTGCTCCGATCTCTGCAGCGCATCTTATGACTGCACTGATTAGAACAGAAGGCGCTCTGTAGCGACATCATTGTACCCTTTCTGAGCTGAGACGTCAGAGCTCAGAGGAAGAGGGGGAATAATGAGAGAGGGGGCATC
The DNA here is from genome assembly GCF_051348905.1 of Ranitomeya variabilis. Classification (NCBI taxonomy): domain Eukaryota; kingdom Metazoa; phylum Chordata; class Amphibia; order Anura; family Dendrobatidae; genus Ranitomeya; species Ranitomeya variabilis. Next base: position 1,052,087,942 of record NC_135232.1, on the reverse strand, counting down.
AGCGATTGCTCCCTCTCCCATCATTGTTATCCACTGTATTGGCATCCAGGACCACTTCTATGCAGTGTACACTGTATTGTGTCATGGGAAACACTCACCAGGTTCACCTTTCTACTTCTTTAACTGCATTGATTCTCTATGGGACTGCTCTGTACTCATATTGTGCATTTATGCATTAAGTAGGGATTAAGAGAATTGTTGTGCTTGTTATACATCAAATCTGTGGATGCGATCACTAATTAGACTGTGGTTAGGGCAAATTTAAAATATAATAATGATAATGGTCCTGCATAGTGACAAGTTTATTTTACAAGATTCTGGAGAAAGGCACAATGCCAGTCATTCAAGGGTTAATTATTTGGAACACTGAGAGGGACTTTCTAGCCAATGAAGCATCAGTAATAAACACTTGTGGTAACTACTGCAACTGTGCTGATATCATAAACACATACATCTATGATTCAAAAAAAGATTCCGGAACCACCGGTTATTCAGCCTTATGAGGAGCCGAACTTGATGTGTCTGGAGACCTGGAGCTTCATCACTCCACAATGGGAGGAAGGGGACACTGCCTAGCCAGCCAGATTAGCCATACCACCTAGCCAGACAGATCAGCCATACCGCCTAGCCAGCCAGATCAGCCATACCACCTAGCCAGACAGATCAGCCATACCGCCTAGCCAGCCAGATCAAACTAACCCTAGCGATCAATGGGGTGACAGATGTTGCATCCAGATCTCCCTCATGTCTGGTACTTACCGCCTTCACCTTTATGTGTATGGCCTGGAGAGGTCGCATTAGGCTTCTCCATATGGCTCTCGCACATGGCACCAGCTTTGACCATTACTGTTGGCTTTCTACTGATGTAATGTGTATCCTGTGTGACTATGTGTCACTGCTCTCATATCTATAGTGGATGTCTATATTATATCTCACTGTAAATATGATACAAATTACAAATTATGGTACAATTTGCTGTTCCTTGTTGGCATTAACCTTCTAAGCCCAAGGGAAGGGTGATCCTCCAGCCATGGTTCCCTAGAGGTTTCCACCACAGGGGGTTTTTCCTCTCCGGAGTGCTGGAGGATGATTCTTCGTGAGTCGGGGGTTGTGCGATTTTCAGTGTCTTTTTCATAGTAATTGGCTGATTCTAAATTTCAGACACAGAATGAAATAATAATAATATGATTTGCTATAAAATTCGGTCGATTTAACATCCAATAAAAGTGTTTTGTTGTTTCTTTCACAATTTTGGGTTGGTGGGATTTTCTTGGGAATCAGGATCCAGCATCTATGATCAAACCGTAAAGCCAGATATGGAGTTGGAGCAATTTTAACCCTGTGCTGGAAGACAGGACGGAGCAGAGATGACAAAGTGTTACTGCACAATTAGCACAAGTTCACACTCTTCCTTGCATTCAGATAATGGGAGTGATTCAGGAACAGACTGGGACTAAAAATCAGCCCTGGCACACATAACTCACCAGCCCACATACAATAAGTATCCTCAACCCAAATCATAGAACACAGGCAGGTTGTGTTGAATTTTACTTTACTTGTTACACTGTAAGGGGTTACAAGGACTGGTACACACCCCTACCCCTTTAAGCACGTCCTGGTTCTTGATGTAGTGAGAGATGACCGCACTTTTGTAAAATGCGATTTCAATCTGCTATATGAATGTTTTATTGTATTGTGTACAGTTTTTCTTTTGTTGTCTAGAGACAGTGTAGTACCTTACTTGGGCCACTAGATGGGTCATGACATCTTAGGTATAATGAATAGTTTATTATAGGAGCCATTAACAGGGGTACGGCAGGAACAGTTTCTTGGTTAGAGTCAGAGGGGCTAGGGAGCCCATACAGCTTGGGTGGGCTTTAGAGCCCGAGCTAACCAGTAGCTCTGTAATGTTCTAAGCAAGGAACCCAGCCATCCAGGGCCCTGTGGGCCAGAAGTACAGAGGCTACACCGAATGTCACAACAGTATGGGGATGCAGGTGGCTCTATAATGTGGCAGCTTACTGCAGGGGCAGATGCCCTCAGATGCGGCACAAAACGGATGAGGGAACTCCTGAGCATAGTGAGTCTGAACAGGGAGGATGCTGCGTTACCGCAAGAGGCGGTAGGACCGGGGCATGTACTGAAGACCGTAGAAAGAAGTGCAGGGAAAGTGGAGAATGAGGACTGTTTGGAACCCTATGCTGATGTTGTATCTATTAAGGATGTGCTGCGACGAGGAAAAGTAAAGTTCTATGTTTTAAGTTACAATTGGACTGTGTCTCTGTGCGCAAACATATGGAGAAGGCCCTCAACAGCTCAGAGGAAATCCAGAAGGTGCAGAGAGGCAAGTACGCTGAGAAAAGAACATAGTTTGTATGTGATGGGAGACCAGGGTGCGCAGGAGCCAGTAGTCTCTGCCACGGCTACGGCCCTGGCGCTCCCTCACAACACCACTTGCTGAAACGTGTTGGATAACCAGTTTAAATGGGTTGTCCACTACTCGGACATCCTGTTCTCAATCTGAATGTTTTCCTCTTTTAAAATAATAAAACTTATACTCACCTCTGGCTCTGGCGCAGTTCCAACGGTGTCAGCACTCAGATCACGTACCAGTGTTACATCACACGTTCCATGTAGCCAATCAGCACGGTCTTCACTGTACCCATCTTTGGACATATCACATACATCCAGGCTGAGCACAGACAGTTATTCACCAACTGGCCGCAGGTCTCCTGACCTGAACTTTACAGCCTCATACTGTATATGATTATGAGGTTGTCAATTTGGGTCAAAAGACCTGTAGTCAGTTCAGGAATGACGGTCTGTACTTGGACCGCGATACACAGATTTGAGAATGCGGCTTTAATTTAATAAATTGTCACTATTCTTCTGTCAACAGTCTGTCTATGTACCATTATCTCTCCCAATATCAGACTGTGTAACAAAACATCCCTGTGAGAAGGGGAATAATGACGCCCAGCTGTCAGTTATGTCTAGGCTACACTTTTTGTAGTGCTGCATACTGATTTTAATCATTGAGCTTCAGTTGATGTTTTTCACCCTATTAACCTGCAGATATGGGGTTAATCTGCAAATTAATAGCAATCTAAAGCTGTGCAGCTGACAGTCTGGCTATCAAGTGGAAATTAACTTTATTCCTGCTGGTGGCCTTCGGCTTTCAATCATAGAGGCATGGCTTCAGTTACTGCTCAGTAGAAAATGGGCACTGCTGGCACTGACTGATAGCCAGCTCAGTAGTGCATAAGTACAGAGCCGGCTGTCAGTGCTGGAGCATGATTACAGCCACCGCTTTTAGTCATAGAGTTGCGGCCACAGGAGCTTCAGTCATTACTCACTACATACACACGTGGACAAAATTATTGGTACCCCTCGGTTAATGACAGAAAATCCCACATTTCTCACAGAAATAACTTGAATCTGACAAAAATAATAATAAAAGATCTATAAAAATGAATAAATGAAAGTCAGACATTGCTTTTCAACCATGCTTCCACAGAATAAAAAAATAAAATAAAACTCATGTAATAGGCCTGGACAGAAATGATGGTACCCCTGAAAATAATGTGACAAAAGGGACATGTTATATCAAGGTGTGTCCACTAGTTAGCAACACAGGTGTCTACAATCTTGGAATCAGTGAGTGGGCCTGTATATAGGGCTACAGACTGTGCTGTTTCGTGACATGGTGTGTATCACACTCAACATGGACCAGAGGAAGCGAAGGAAAGTGTTGTCTCAGGAGATTACAAAGAAAATTATAGACAAACATGTTAAAGGTAAAAGTTCTAAGACCACCCACAAGCAGCTTGATGTTCCTGTGACTACAGTTGCACATATTATTCAGAAATTTAACATCTATGGGACTGTAGCCAACCTCACTGGACGTGGCCGCAGTTGGAAAATTGATGACATATCAAAGAGACAGATAATACCAATGGTAACAAAAGAGCCCAGAAAAACTTCTAACAGATTAAAGGTGAACTACAAGCTCAAGGAACATCAGTGTCAGATTGCACCATCCGTCCTTGTATGAGCCAAAGTGGACTTCATGAGAGACGACCAAAGAGGACACCATTGCTGAAAGAAAATCATAAAACAGCCAGACTGGAATTTGCCAAACTACATGTTGACAAGCCACAAAGCTTCTAGGAGAATGTCCTATGGATAGATGAGACAAAAATGGAACTTTTTGGCAAGGCACATGAGCTCTATGAAGCATATCAAAAAAAGAACACTGTCCCTACTGTGAAAGATGGAGGAGGCTCTGTTATGTTCTGTGGCTGTTTTGCTGCATCTGGCACAGGGTGTCTAGAATCTGTGCAGGGTACAATGAAATCTCAAGACTATCAAGGGATTGTAGAGAGAAATGTGCTGCCCAGTGTCAGAAAGCTTGGTCTCAGTTGCAGGTCATGGGTCTTGCAACAGGATAATGACCCAAAACACACAGCTAAAAACACCCAAGAATGGCTAAGAAGAAAACATTGGACTATTCTTAAGTGGCATTCTTTGAGCCCTGACCTAAATCCTATTGAGCATCTTTGGAAAGAGCTGAAGCATGCTGTCTGGAAAAGACAACCTTCTGACACGAGACAACTGGAGCAGTTTGCTCTTGAGGAGTGGGCCAAAATACCTGTCGAGAGGTGCAGTAGTCTCATTGACAGTTAGAGTAATCGTTTGCAGTGATTGCCTCAAACGGTTGTGCAACAAAATATTAAGTTAAGGGTACAATAATTTCTGTCCAGGCCTATTTCATGAGTTTTAAATTTTTTTAATTCTGTGGAAGCATGGTTGAAAAGCAATGTCTAACTTTCATTTGTTCATTTTCATAGATTTTGTATTTATTATTACTTTTGTCAGACTCAAGTTATTTCTGTGACCATTATGGGTTTTTCTTTCATTAAACGAGGGGTACCAACAATTTTTGACCACGTGTGTATGAAGTGAGTAATGATTGAAGATCCTTTGGCCGCAACTCTATGACTAAAAGCCAGACGCCGCAAGGAGAAATAAAGTTCATTTCCTCCTGGTAGCTGGACTGTCACATGATTTGAATTTGTTGGGCATGTTCCCAAACAAAACTTGCACAGCACGGTGGCTCAGTGGTTAGCATTGCAGCGCTGGAGTCCTGGGTTCAAATCCCACCAAGGACAACATCTGCAAGGAGTTTGTATGTTCTCCCCATGTTTCCGTGCGTTTCCTCCGGGTTCTCCAGTTTCCTCCCACATTCCAAAGACATACTGATAGGGAATCTAGATTGTGAGCCCCATCGGGGACAGTGATGATAATGTGTGCAAACTGTAAAGCGCTGCGGAATATGTTAGCGCTATATAAAAATAAAGATTATTATTATATTGCAAAGTATTGGGGGTGTATTTCTAAACTAGCCCCCTGAGATTAAATTTTTTTGCCATACTAACTCCAGTATATCTGTACTAATTACTTTCTTGCGGTTGTCACATGGTTACACTCATTGGTCTATGGCACACGATTAGAAGACTTAGCATTGCCCAGATACTTTGCCCCATGTTGCCAATACACTATGTGCGCAATTATTAGGCAATTTGTATTTCTGATTAGTTATTTTCTTATTCAACAACTACAGTGCCACCAGTCAATCCAAAAAGCTAATAAACCTGAATATTTAAGATAGAAAAAGTGTAGTTTTGTCTTTTTTTAGGAGAATATCTATGTATGTAGAATTATTGGGAAACTTTTAGTGGGCAGAATTATTATTCAACTCAATGAAGAACATTAATTTTCCCATCTAAAATGTTTGTTTTCATCTACTTATGTGAGAGTACCCAAACAACAGAGGGGTGCTGTTTTCTGTCACCGTAAATCCACCTTTAAGAAAGGCCTACAAGTTCTCAATAGGGCTTAGGTCAGGTGAGGAAGAGGCTATATCATTATTCTTTTATCTGTAAGACCTTTACTGTCTAACCAAGAAGTAGAGCACTTCAATGCACACGATGGAGCATTGTCTTGTATAAAAATCATGGTTTTCTTGAAAGATGCAGACATTTTCCTGTACCACTGCTTGAAGAAAGTGTTTTCTAACAACAGCCAGTAAGTCTGAGAGTTGATTTTGAGAACATCTTCAACCCAAAAAAGGTCCAACTAGCTCATCTTTAATAAAACCAACCCATAGCAGTACGTCACCTCCACTTTGCTGTCAAATGAGTGGAAGTGTAGAGCTGTGCCCATTAGTGATGAGCGAGTATACTCATAGCTCGGGTTTTCGCGAGCACGCTTGGGTGACCTTCGAGTATTTGTTAGCGTTCAGAGATTTAGTTTTCATTGACGCAGATGAATGATTTACAGGTACTAGCCAGGCTGAGTACATGTGGGGGTTGCCTGGTTGATAGGGAATCCCCACATGTATTCAAGCTGTCTAGTAGCTGTAAATCATTCAGCTAGATCGATGAAAACTAAATCTCCAAACACTAACAAATACGCAGAGGTCACCCGAGCGTGCTCGGGAAAACTAGAGCAACGAGTATACTCGCTCATCACTAGTGCCCATTACTGATCCTGCAATGGGCCCATCCATCTGGTCTGTCAAGAGCCACTCACATATTATCAGTTGAAAAAACCTTTCATAAATCTTCAGATGTTTCTATGTTTCTTGGCCCAGACTTGACGTTTCAACTTCAGTGTCTTGTTCAGTGGTGGTCGGTTTTCAGCCTTCCTTACCTTGGCCATGTTTTGAGCACTGAACACCTTGTACTTCTGAGCTCTCCAGGGAGGTTGCAATTCAATTCCGGAATATGATAGCACTGGATGATAATGGGTTCCTGATCACTTCATGTTTGATTCTTCTCAAACCTTTGGAAGGTAATGTGTATCTTTTTTTCTCAACATGTTTTTTGCCACCCTGCTGACTATTTACAACAAAACCTTTGATGGCTTTGTGATCACCCCGAATTTCAAGAGTGCTGCATAGCTCTCTAAGACTTGTAACATTTTTTTTCAGAGTCAAGTTAACACTCTGCATAAAACACTCTGCAATCTGCATAAAAATGAAAATATGGTCAAAATATTCACTTGCCTAATAACTGTAAATACTACTACTACCAAACGAAAGCCACAATTGGCATCAGTTGCCACCAGCAAGCGTATTAGTGGTTAGGAAGGGTGACCAGAAAAATGCCCACAGGAAAAATGCCCACAGATAAAATGCCCACAGGAAAATTGTCCACAGGAAAAATGCCCACAGGAAAATTGTCCACATGGAAAATTGCCCACATGGAAAATTGCCCACATGGAAAATTGTCCACACGGAAAATTGCCCACACGGAAAATTGCCCACACGGAAAATTGCCAAATTGCAGCATCACAAAGTTTCAGATCTATGATATTTGAGGTGAAAGGTAAGGATGTTCACATGATGTGTGATCAACTTGTGATTTACAGTTGACCTAGTGCAAAACTGCAAAAATGCTGAAGATCTGTGGTTTATAGCAGTCTGTCATTATCAGCAATAGATAGATCTAGTCTGCTCTTATCTCTCACTGATTCTGCCTTACTCCTCCCACCAGCCCAGAACAGCAGCACATGCAGAACTAGCAGCAGTGTGATATAGAGGAGCCATCACTGCTATCAGGACTCACAAAAGAATCACTGTATTATCTGTGGAGTTACATGGGACTGCAGGTCACATCTAATACATTATAATCTCAGTGTGAGCCCACCAAAAGCAGGGTGCTGCTGGCAGAGATAGTTGGTCCTGGAAGCCCAGAAGGCACCGCAGAAAGGTGAGATTCTGTCAGAATCTGTCAGAGGAGCTGGAAGTGCCATAGCAGCACCGCTCTTCCATTGATTTCAGTGGCAGTGAATCTGGTGCCTGCACTTCCTTCCCTGTCCACTTATGGCTACCAAGAGTAAGAGTGAACAGACCCTACCTAGTTATGTATCATACACATGTACTGCAGGTGCAGGCAGGCATAGGATGGAAGAAAATGCAGAATGGATTTGAATAAGGGTCTCTAGGCCCAGACACACCACAATGAGAGTGGAATTATTTTTAGCACAGTGGAATGATTATGTGGCAATACTGAAGCAACATCTCAAGACGTCAGCCAGGAAGTTAAAGCTTGGACGGAAATGGATCTTCCAAATGGACAATGACTTGAAGCATACTGCCAAAATGGTAGCAAAGAAGGTTTATGTGTAACAAAGTCAATGTTTTGGAGTGGCCATCATAAAGCCCTGATATCAATTCTGTTGAAAATTTATGGGCAAAGCTGAAAAGGCAGGTGCGAGCAAGGCGACCTACAAACCTGGGTCAGTTACACCAGTTTTGTCAGGACGAATGGGCCCAAATTCCAACCAACTATTGTGAGAAGCTTGTGGAAGGATATCTCAAATGTTTGACCCAAGTCATTCAGTTTAAGGGCAATGGTATCAAATACTAATGCCTTAAAACAATCTCTCATTATTCTGGCATTTGGCAAATATTAATAATTATGGTAATCCTAATTGACCTAAAACGGAAAAGGTTAAATCTGATTTCATATTGAGAAAAACATGCATATGTGTCTTTTTATATAGTTTATGTAAACTTCTGGTTTCAACTGTACAAGTACACAGCACACTTATGCTGAGTAACAAATGTTTATTACATACTCATCATATGGTCACACACATCATACATGTACTTAGTACAGACATGCTACATATCAAATGCTCAGAAGATGCATATTATATACACAGCACATGCATGCTGGACAAGTGTATACACAGACACTACAGATACCTCACATACAAGTACACACTCTCCTCTGTGCTTGTAACATAGTAACATAGTTAGCAAGGCCGAAAAAAGACATTTGTCCATCCAGTTCAGCCTATATTCCGTCAGAATAAATCCCCAGATCTATGTCCTTCTAAAGAACCTAATCACTGTAAGATACAATATTGTTACGCTCCAGGAAGACATCCAGGCCTCTCTTGAACCCCTCGACTGAGTTCTCCATCACCACCTCCTCAGGCAAGGAATTCCAGATTCTCACTGCCCTAACAGTAAAGAATCCTCTTCTATGTTGGTGAAAAAACCTTCTCTCCTCCAGACGCAGAGAATGCCCCTTGTGACCTTGGTAGAAAGAGATCCTCGGAGAGATATTTGTATTGTCCCCTTATATTCTTATACATGGTTACTAGATCGCCCCTCGGTCGTCTTTTTTCTAGACTAAATAATCCTAATTTTGCTAATCTCTCTGGGTATTGTAGTTCCCCATCCCCTTTATTAATTTTCTTGCCCTCCTTTGTACTTGCTCTAGTTACATTACATCCTTCCTGAGCACCGGTGCCCAAAACTGTACACAGTACTCCATGTGCGGTCTAACCAGGGATTTGTACAGAGGCAGTATAATGCTCTCATCATATGTATCCAGACCTCTTTTACTGCACCCCTTGATCCTGTTTGCCTTGGCAGCCGCTGCCTGGCACTGGCTGCTCCAGGTAAGTTTATCATTAACTAGGATCCCCAAGTCCTTCTCCATGTCAGATTTACCCAGTGGTTTCCCGTTCAGTGTGTAATGGTGATATTGATTCTTCCCATGTGTATAACCTTACATTTATCATTGTTAAACCGCATCTGCCACCTTTCGGCCCAAGTTTCCAACTTATCCAGATCCATCTGTAGCAGAATACTATCTTCTCTTGTATTGACTGCTTTAAATAGTTTTGTATCATCTGCAAATATTGATATTTTACTGTGTAAATCGTCTTCTAGATCGTTAATAAATATGTTGAAGAGAATAGGTCCCAACACCAACCCCTGTGGTACCCCACTGGTCACAGCGACCCAGTTAGAGAATATACCATTTATAACCACCCTCTGCTTTCTGTCACTAAGATAGCGGTAGTAGGCAGCAGATTAGCTACCGGAGGGGCAGAGGGGGCGGTCGCCCGGGCCCCGCGCTCTGAGGGGGCCCACCCAGAGCTATGTTACTGTAACTGTATTGGCCTGCACATTTCGCCTATACAGATTCTGCGGAAGAGCAGGGAGAATCGATCTATGGGAATGCATTGCACTTTAATGGCTGCCTATGGGGGTGCATTACACTATAGAGGCTGCCTATGGGGCTGCATTATGCCATAATGGCTGTCTATGGGGCAGCATTACACTATAGAGGCTGCCTATGGGGGTGCATTACACTATAGAGGCTGCCTATGTGGGTGCATTACACTATAGAGACTGCCTATGGGGCTGCATTATACTATAATGGCTGCCTATGGGGGTGTATTACACTGTTGAGGCTGCCCATGGGGAGTGCAGTATACTATATGGAGACCTATGGGGAGTGCATTATATTATATGAAGACCTATGGGGAGTTCATTATACTATACAGTATGGAGACCTATGGGGAGTGCATTATACTATATGGAGGCTTATGGGAAGTGCATTATATAATATAGAGTCTGCCTATGGGGAATGTATTATACAATATAGAGTCTGTGTCACGCCGTAAACGGCGATAAAGGGGCAGGACGGTGTACTGGGACCCGCACCTGACCCTGCCACTATAATGGGGCCCTGGCTTTCCCTTATCTCAGGGGTACCTATGATGGTTAGGAGGCCTGAGCCGCCAGTGTATCCCTGTCTCCTGTGCAGGCCCTATCAGTGGCCCCCTCTCCCCCCAAAGGAGGTGGACTGCACCAATGTAATAATACAACAAACAACAGGGTATACAGACAAGGTAACTAAAAGTCTCAAACTCACCAAATGCTCACACAACCACAGAGGAAACACAGAGAAGGAAAGGGAAGGAATAAACTAGGAAGGAAAACAGGTTTTACATGCAACCAAAACATATAAACCCTATATAGAAACATTGCACTGAAAGGGATCATATCAAAAAGACATCTTTATTGGAAAAACACAATTAAAAAATTACAACAATTACTGGGAGATCCCCCGGAAGAAGGCACGTTAGCTGAAACGCGCGTAGGGGTGGCGCCGCAGGTCTGAGGTAATTATGCTCTTATAACTTTAACTATTGTCCTGTATTTTTGCTTGGATGTTTTTGCTGGATGCTTCTTACCAGCTTAGTGTTACGTACACACCTGTATTTACTATAAGGACGGTATTTTTTGATTAAAGCATGTTATTTTCCTCTCACCTGCGGCTCTGGTGTAGCTGTCACCGTTCAGAGTATCTCCCAGTAATTGTTGCAATTTTTTAATCGTTTTTCCAATAAAGATGTCTTTTTGATATGTTCCCTTTCAGTGCAATGTTTCTATATAGGGTTTATCTGTTGTAATTGCATGGGATTTTCTATTAGTAATCCCCCATACAGGCACAGGTGTATTGGCTTTGACACACTGTGTATTGTGTATCAGTTTTGGCATGCAACCAAAACAGCAGACACCAATCTCTGTAAGTAAACCTCCAACTCCAACACTACGCTCCTTCAACCTCCAAGCCAGGCAGTAGAACTGATCACTGACAATAGCTGAAGTCAGGACTGGGTCTATATAGAGGATCAGATTACAAGATCCACTTCAGCTGAGAGACCCAGCTCTCAGCAACACAGCAATAAGGTTAACTCCTGCACTGCTGGCACAAAGCAGCCAGGTCAGAATACAGGTGAAGAGCTTCTGTTCACTGTGTGTGAACGAGGCCCAGAGCGCTGCGGTTCTCTGGAACCTCTCTGTCGCGGTAGCCCCATGACAGTCTGCCTATGGGGAGTGCATTATACCATATAGTTTGCCTATGGGGAGTACATTATCCTATATGGAGACCTATGGGGAATGCATTATACTATATTGAGGACTATCTGGTGTATTATGTTATTTGAAGGCTATCTAGGGGGGGCCATCATACAGTGTGGAGATTACAGTGACGAGGCCATCATACAGTGTTGGAGCCATTAAACAGTTTGGGGGATAATAAGGAGTCAGTATATATACAGTGAGGGGCATTATACTGTGTATAAGAGAGCATCATATTGTGAATAGAGGAGCTGTATAGGGGGGAGACTCGGGACATTATTAAATGTAAATTGGGCACTTATTGTTATAGGGGAACTCATGTTACTGTTTCTGTCAAAGGGGCACACACAGGGCAATATTACTTTTTAGGGGACAAAATGTGGGCACTGTTTTCTAGGGCACTTGCACCTGGCATTACTATATTCTAGAGGGCACATAGTGTCACACAGCAGGGGCAGTAATAGGGACACATACGGCAGCAGCGGCTCAGTATTGGGGTATCAGGTGCAGTAATAGGGACACATACGGCAGCAGTGGCTCAGTATTGGGGTATCAGGTGCAGTAATAGGGACACATACGGCAGCGGTGGCTCAGTATTAGGGTATCAGCAGGATGAGGAATTTGTGCAGGTTGGGAATAGTCCCATTGGGGACAGTGCTGAAAAAGTGAAATGTGTCTTTGTTGTATTCTCTGCAGCTGAATCCTGGCTGGAAGAAGTCTTCATGTCGGTCTGGGCCAGATGGAAAAGATGTGAAAAGTGAACGACTCCATCAGAAATAATGTCAGCGATAAGTCATTATCTCTAACAGTGCTGTGATCTCTTATATGTTCTATAGGACTGGTATCTACTACTGACCATATGGTGGTAATATCCATGTTGGTCTTTATATAGAGATTACTTTCAGCAACAGCCCGGTCATCTGCTGAGGTTCTCCTCCACTATTAGGGTGCGTCACCCAGTTTTAATCAAGGTTACCTGGTAGGGGCCCACTCAGAAGTTTTGCCCCCCCTGAACCAAAACCCTAGCTACGCCTTTGGCTGTCGGGGAGGCTGATGAACATGTGCAGCTCCTCTTCTCCTGCTCACAGCAGCACTGTCCCAGCATCTCCCTCCTCTCTCCTCCTCTGTGAGGACTGCGACCAGAGCAGGACTAGAGCTGCTACTTTATGTTTCCCTGGGAGCACACACAGGTCGTTACACTTATCTTGTAGCTTGGTTACTGGCTCTCCCTCCTTCCCTTCAGAGATGCGCCATGCAGGAGGAGAGGAACACTGGCCAATAAACGAGGCTGAAGTTGGTTTCCTATCTGTTCAGTTTTTTATTCGGAGTTGAAGTTGGTTTCTTATTCGTCAGTTTCCTATTCGCCAATTTTTTCTTTTCTGTTTTTTTATAGGTTTAATAACTAAAAATAAGCATCACAATAATAACATACAATGCAGCGAGGTGCCTTGATGTGAATATACTTAAAAACAGCTACAAAAATTATAAAACTGGCACAAAAATGGGCATGACTTTAGGCCACTGATATCACAGTGCAGACATATAGAACAGGGTGCCCATATCAAAACCAGGTCTCTCCAGCCTGGCCCAAATGCATTCTGGGCATCAGAACTGGCATCAAAGTGGGCAGACAGTCGATTTTGGCCATTTGAATAAGTAACTGGTGTTTTAAAGGGGTTAAATCACTTTGGGCCATCGATCTCACACCATGAATACACAGATAGTGATGCCCTGCATTAATCCCAGGTGCCTCTAACCTGGCCCAAATGGGTTCTGGGCATCAGACTAAGAATACACAGATGTGGGGGGCAGATTGTCAGTTCGGGCCTGGTTGTAAGTACCTAAGCTACTACAATGCCCTGCATATGGAGAGATATCATAGCAAATATGGAGAACAATACTACATTTATAATTAGAAGTATTTGCTAATAGTATTATTATTACACCTACTACATATTGGGATAGGATCTTAGCGATGTGAATACCCCTTTAATGTAAAGGATTATTCCCAACACTGAAATGTATCACCTATTCATGGGGTAGGTGATATCTTCCCGATCAGTTTGGGGCTATTTATATTTCAACTGTTCGGAAAATGTTGCACTTCACCTGCAACAGCCTTTATCGCCTGCTAAGAGAACTGATGAAACCCTATGAAAGAGAAGAGCGCTGATAAACGCTTTTTACTGTGGAACATGCTGCCATCTTGTGGTGAATCTCCATTTTGCATGAAGCGGTCTTTTCACACATTATACAGGAGTCTCGTCAGAATGTTCTGCATGCTGTACAAATAATGGATAAGTCCATCAGCCCTGCAGAATAAATATATTGAAAATGAGGTATAATTACATATGCAATCAGCTGCCTACGGTGAGAGCTTCTGCCTGATATCCTGGTGTATCTTAGTTCGGAGAGATAATAAAAGCATTTTTTGATTGACCATTTGGTGATCCTGCTTTTCTATCACCAAACATCAAGAGACGGTCTTAGCCATGACCCATCGTACAAAGGACACCACGAACTGCAACCACTAAAATGATGTGTATAATCCAACTTCAGTAGACATAGGGCACCTTTTGTAAGGTTTTAAATGTTTCTGAAAGAGCGATGATTGTGGAGGGAACAATTAGTGATTTAGCGGACACTAAACTGAAAACATAAAATTAGAAAAAGGCTACAGGCCAAATTTGGTGAGCTTGAAAATAGGCTATACATAAATAATGCACAGAAACAGGCAAAAATTTGGACAAAACTGTTCATGCAATTTTTTATCCTTTTTTTAATGGAATGTGCACATTGTAAATTGAGCCTAAAGGCAGCAAAACCACAAAGGATGCACATAAAGAAACAAGGAATAAAGAAACATGAGTGAGAGGGAAACCTGCTTTAAACTGATGCATGCCGCCATCTCCTAACTTCCCAGATCGGATTATAGCATGACCGAAATGTTGGACTCCCCTCACCAATTAATGGCATGGGGTATGGAAGTGTACATTCCCACAAGGATATCCGAAGGAGGTATCATACTATACACACACACACTGGAGGCTACAAGTTCCCTTTACAATGACAATTTTATTCAACAGATTAGTTCCCCAGAGTGGGCAGCGTGGCCAAAATGGCTCATGTGATCTTTGTGGTAGCTTCACAGTGTCTCTTCCATCGGGGGTAGTTGTTGCTTTTGTGGTGTCTCTTCTATTAGGGAAAAATCTGCTGAATACTAATATTACAATTGAATGTACTGTTTGGTATAAGCCGACATGATACGGCATGACACAAACAACGAGATGCAAATACATTCATTAAAAAGTGGAAAATGTTTGTTGAGACCAACTACACCAAGGAGGAGACATGAGATGTTGTTCGCCCATTTGCTTTATGATTCTCCTACAAGGTCACTATTTAAGAGACAGGCACTCCCAATGTATTTTATCATCTGCATGATATATTCCAGCAATCCTCATATATCTTCATGTATTTAATGTGACATGATTGTGCAAAGTAAAATTTTCTATGATATCCCAATATTTTGTAACTTGTATTAAGCATTTGACATTTTTGTTTTGTTTGTATGCTACTTCTAACAGTATTAAAAAGCAAAACAAGTAAAAAGATTAAAATACTCACATGTGAAACAAAACAAAATATGTGTTAAACCTTACATTTCTCAATGTAGCCCCCGGTTTATTCTTATGACAGCTATATACACCTTTGGCATTTTCTCAGGTACAGTACCTTTGTCAAGTAGTCATATACTTCCAATGAAGAGATATGCATTGTCAAGACTACATTTGAGGGTCTGTGAAGACTCTAAGGTTTGACACATATTCTTGTATCTTACTCTATCTTTCTGTGACACCCCAGGAGTATGGTAGGCAAGATTATAATAAAAATTTACACAAGCAGTTAGATCTTAAAGATAGATACGTGTATTTATAAAGGGCATGATAGATATTGGACAGCCCCTTTAAGTCGAGAATGGACCAAGATATCGGGACCAGACACTGGATTCCAGACACAAACTCAATCCTCTCCTATGTCAAGATTTTCTGCTATTTTTTCTTTGTTATTCATTATTTTATTTAGAGATGACCCAGTTTCAATTTATTCATGTATCTCTAGAAGGAATATCAGAGGAGCAGCAAAACACAGAATTCTAACAAAAGATGCTCCACCAATGTTATAATATACTGTATGTCATGCCTCACGACTTGGGAATCATATAGTATTGTTTTGCTGCTATTGCTATGCAATAAGGTTGTCCCCCCTCTCTCTCTCTGTCTGCCGAGTTCAGCCCTTTTAACCTGAGTTCAGTCCTCCCTTCTCCCTTCGAATTTTGGATAACTAGAGGAGGAAGACCTGTGAAGACTCAGACATCAAGGTTAGATTTCAGAAAGGCAGATTTTAAGGGACTCAGAAAGAGAATCGGAGGGATCCAATGGCTGGATATCCTTAAGGACAAAAATGTCCAGGAAGGATGGGAAATCTTGAAAAATTAGATTCTCAAAGCACAATCGCTAACAATTGCAAAAAGAGGGAAGAATAGGAAGCATTTAAGGAATGAACACAAAACTTAAACACATGCTAAAAAGGAAGAAAGAAATGTTTATCAAATGGAAAGAGGGAGGCATATCTAAAGAAGAATATAATGCTGTCTGCAGAACCTGCAGGGCACGAATCAGATTATCTAAAACTGACAATGAATTAAGGTTTGCAAGAGACGTCAAAAGCAGTAAAAAAGGATTTTGGGGATATGTCAAAAGTAAAAGAAAAGTCAAAGATGCTATAGGATTTTTACAGGATGAAAATGATGAAATGGTAAGAAAGGATGTTGAGAAGGCCGAACTTTTAAATTCCTATTTTGCATCTGTTTTCTCTCAGAAAGGAAATGTAACATCAACTGATTTTTACTGTCCTATTAACCCCTTTCTGACATTGGACGTACTATCCCGTCGAGGTGGGGTGGGCCCCCATGACCACGGACGGGATAGTACGTCCAGCGCGATCGGCGGCGCTCACGGGGGGAGCGCGGCCGATCGCGTCCTGGTGTCAGCTGCCTATCGCAGCTGACATCCGGCACTATGTGCCAGGAGCGGTCACGGACCACTCCCGGCACATTAACCCCCGGCACACCGCGATCAAACATGATCGCGATGTGGCGGCGGTGCAGGGAAGCATCGCGCAGGGAGGGGGCTCCCTGCGGGCTTCCCTGAGCCCCCGCGCAGCAACGCGATGTGATCGCGTTGCTGCTAGGGTCTTACCTCCCTCCCTGCCTGCTCCAGACCCGGATCCAAGATGTTCGCGGATCCGGGTCCTGCAGGGAGGGAGGTGGCTTCACAGAAGCCTGCTCAGAGCAGGCACTGTGAAGCAGCCTGCACTTCTCTCAGATCGGTGATCTGTCAGAGTGCTATGCAAACTGGCAGATCACCGATCTGTATTGTCCCCCCTGGGGCAAAGTAAAAAAGTAAAAAAAAAAATTTCCAAATGTGTAAAAAAAAATAAAAAAAAATATTCCAAAATAATGAAAAAAAAATAAAATATTATTCCCATAAATACATTTCTTTATCTAAATAATAAAAAAAAACAATAAAAGTACACATATTTAGTATCGCCGTGTCCGTAACGACCTGACCTATAAAACTGGCCCACTAGTTAACCCCTTCAGTAAACACCGTAAAAAAAAAAAAAAAAACGAGGCAAAAAACAACGCTTTATTATCATACCGCCGAATAAAAAGTGGAATAACACGCGATCAAAAAGACAGATATAAATAACCATGGTACCGCTGAAAGCGTCATCTTGTCCCGCAAATAACGAGCTGCCATACAGCATGATCAGCAAAAAAATAAAAAAGTTATAGTCCTGAGAATAAAGCGATGCAAAAATAATTATTTTTTCCATAAAATAGTTTTTATTGTATAAAAGCGCCAAAACATAAAAAAATAATATAAATGAGGTATCGCTGTAATCGTACTGACCCGACAAATAAAACTGCTTTATCAATTTTACCAAACGCGGAACGGTATAAACGCCTCCCCCAAAAGAAATTCATGAATAGCAGGTTTTTGGTCATTCTGCCTCACAAAAATCGGAATAAAAAGCGATCAAAAAATGTGATGTGCCCAAAAATGTTACCAATAAAAACGACAACTCGTCCCGCAAAAAACAAGACCTCACATGACTCTGTGGACCAAGATATGGAAAATTTATAGCTCTCAAAATGTGGTAACGCAAAAAATATTTTTTGCAATAAAAAGCGTCTTTCAGTGTGTGACGGCTGCCAATCATAAAAATCCGCTAAAAAACTCTCTATAAAAGTAAATCAAACCCCCCATCATCACCCCCTTAGTTAGGGAAAAATAAAAAAAATGTATTTATTTCCATTTTTCCATTAGGGCTAGGGTTAGGGTTAGGGTTGGGGCTAGGGTTAGGGTTAGGGCTAGGTCTAGGGTTAGGGCTAGGGTTAGGGCTAGGGCTAGGGTTGGGGCTAGGGTTAGGGCTAGGGTTAGGGCTAGGGTTAGGGCTAAGGTTAGGGCTAGGTCTAGGGTTAGGGTTAGGGTTAGGGTTGGGGCTAGGGTTAGGGCTAGGGTTAGGGCTAGGGTTAGGGCAAGGGTTGGGGCTAGGGTTAAGGCTACAGTTAGGGTTGGGGCTAAAGTTAGGGTTAGGGTTGGGGCTAAAGTTACGGTTAGGGTTTAGATTACATTTACGGTTGGGAATAGGGTTGGGATTAGGGTTAGGGGTGTGTCAGGGTTAGAGGTGTGGTTAGGGTTACTGTTGGGATTAGGGTTAGGGGTGTGTTTGGATTAGGGTTTCAGTTATAATTGGGGGTTTTCCACTGTTTCGGCACATCAGGGGCTCTCCAAACGCGACATGGCGTCCGATCTCAATTCCAGCCAATTCTGCGTTGAAAAAGTAAAACAGTGCTCCTTCCCTTCCGAGCTCGCCCGTGTGCCCAAACAGGGGTTTACCCCAACATATGGGGTATCAGCATACTCAGGACAAATAGGACAACAACCTTTGGGGTCCAATTTCTCCTGTTACCCCTGGGAAAATACAAAACTGGGGGCTAAAAAATATTTTTTGTGGGGAAAAAAAAAAGATTTTTTATTTTCACGGCTCTGCGTTATAAACTGTAGTGAAACACTTGGGGGTTCAAAGTTCTTACAACACATCTATATAAGTTCCTTGGGGGGTCTAGTTTCCAAAATGGGGTCACTTGTGCGGGGCTTCTACTGTTTAGGTACATTAGGGGCTCTGCAAACGCAATGTGACGCCTGCAGACCATTCCATCTAAGTCTGCATTCCAAATGGCGCTCCTTCCCTTCCGAGCCCTTCCATGCATCCAAACGGTGGTTCCCCCCCACATATGGGGTATCAGCGCACTCAGGACAAATTGGACAACAACTTTGGGGGTCCAATTTCTCTTGTTACCCTCGGGAAAATACAAAACTGGGGGCTAAAAAATTATTTTGGTGGGAAAAAATTTTTGTTTTATTTTTATGGCTCTGCATTATAAACTTCTGTGAAGCCCTTGGTGGGTCAAAGCACTCACCACACATCTAGATAAGTTCCTTAGGGGGTCTACTTTCCAACATGGTGTCACTTGTGGGGGGTTTCTACTGTTTAAGTACATTAGGGGCTCTGCAAACGCAATGTGACGCCTGCAGACCATTCCATCTAAGTCTGCATTCCAAATGGCGCTCCTTCCCTTCCGAGCCCTTCCATGCGTCCAAACGGTGGTTCCCCCCCACATATGGGGTATCAGCGCACTCAGGACAAATTGGACAACAACTTTTGGGGTCCAATTTCTCCTGTTACCCTCGGGAAAATACAAAACTGAGGGCTAAAAAATAATTTTTGTGGGAAAAAATTTTTGTTTTATTTTTACGGCTCTGCATTATAAACTTCTGTGAAGCCCTTGGTGGGTCAAAGCGCTCACCACACATCTAGATAAGTTCCTTAGGGGGTCTACTTTCCAAAATGGTGTCACTTGTGGGGGGTTTCTACTGTTTAGGTACATTAGGGGCTCTGAAAACGCAATGTGACACCTGCAGACCATTCCATCTAAGTCTGCATTCCAAATGACGCTCCTTCCTTTCCGAGCCCTCCCATGCGCCCAAACAGTGGTTCTCCCCACATATGGTGTATCATCGCACTCAGGACAAATTGTACAACAACTTTTGGGGTCCAATTTCTTCTCTTACCCTTGGGAAAATAAAAAATTGGGGGTGAAAAGATAATTTTTGTGAAAAAATATGATTTTTTATTTTTACGGTTCTGCATTATAAACTTCTGTGAAGCACTTGGTGGGTCAAAGTGCTCACCACACCTCTAGATAAGTTCCTTAGGGGGTCTACTTTCCAAAATGGTGTCACTTGTGGGGGGTTTCAATGTTTAGGCACATCAGGGGCTCCCCAAACGCAACATGGCGTCCCATCTCAATTCCAGTAAATTTTGCATTGAAAAGTCAAATGGCGCTCCTTCGCTTCCGAGCTCTGTCATGCGCCCAAACAGTGGTTTACCCCCACATATGGGGTATCGGCATACTCAGGACAAATTGTACAACAACTTTTGGGGTCCATTTTCTCCTGTTACCCTTGGTAAAATAAAACAAATTGGAGCTGAAGTAAATTTTTTGTGAAAAAAAGTTAAATGTTCATTTTTATTTAAACATTCCAAAAATTCCTGTGAAGCACCAGAAGGGTTAATAAACTTCTTGAATATGGTTTTGAGCACCTTGAGGGGTGCAGTTTTTAGAATGGTGTCACACTTGGGTATTTTCTATCATATAGACCCCTCAAAATGACTTCAAATGAGATGTGGTCCCTAAAAAAAAATGGTGTTGTAAAAATGAGAAATTGCTGGTCAACTTTTAACCCTTATAACTCCCTAACAAAAAAAAATTTTGGTTCCAAAATTGTGCTGATGTAAAGTAGACATGTGGGAAATGTTACTTATTAAGTATTTTGTGTGACATATCTCTGTGATTTAATTGCATAAAAATTCAAAGTTGGAAAATTGCAAAATTTTCGAAATTTTCGCCAAATTTCCGTTTTTTTCACAAATAAACGCAGGTACTATCACAGAATTTTTACTATTATCATGAAGTACAATATGTCACGAGAAAACAATGTCAGAATCACTGGGATCCGTTGAAGCGTTCCAGAGTTATAACCTCATAAAGGGACAGTGGTCAGAATTGTAAAAATTGGCCCGGTCATTAACGTGCAAACCACCCTTGGGGGTGAAGGGGTTAAGGGAATAGAAGAATCTAGGATATCTATAAACAGAAAGATAGTGAGGAAACACTTAGCTAACGTAAATTAATTCAAATCTCCAGGTCCAGATGAACTACACCCCAGAGTACTAAAGGAGATAGCAGAAGAAATTTTTGAACCAGTAGCCATAATCTTTGAAAATTCTTGGAGAACAGGAGAAGTTCCAGAAGACTGGAGAAGAGCAAATGTTGTTCCTAGCTTCAAAAAAGGGAAGAAGGTGGACCCAGGGAACTATAGGCCGGTGAGTCTGACATCTATACCAGGAAAGATCTTTGAACAAATTATTAAACAACATGTATGTAAGTATCTGGCCTAGATAAGAATGAAGTGATTAAACAGAGTCAGCATGGGTTTGTGACTAATAAGTCATGTCAGACTAACTTAATTTCTTGCTATGACAGAATCACTGACTGGGTGGATTGTTGTGAACTCTGTTTTTGGGCTCCCTCTAGTGGTCACAAGCGGTACTTTGTAGTGTTGTCTTTCTGCAGGTGGCAGCATCAGCTGGTTCGTTATCCTTGGTTGGTTTCCTATTTAGCTCACCTGGATACTCAGTTCCTTGCCTGCTCTCAATGTATTCAGTGCTCTTCAGATTCCTTTTGACTACCTTGCTCCCAGTCTCTCCTAGACAAGCTAAGTTTTTGTTTGATCATTTTTTGATTATCAGCATTCATTATGTTTTTAGTCCAGCTCGCTAAAATGTGATTTCCTCGCTTGCTGGTTGCTCTAGGGGACTGAGTTTCTCCCCCCACACCGTTAGTTGGTGCGGAGGTTCTTGAAATCTCCGTGTGGATATTTTGTAAGGGTTTTTTACTGACCGCACAGACCCCTTTCCTATTTTCTGCTATCTAGTATTAGTGGGCCTCATTTGCTGAACCTGTTTTCAACCCTGTGTATGTGCCTTCCTCTTACCTCACCGTTATTATATATTGGGGGCTTCTATATCTTTGGGGATTATTTCTCTGGAGGCAAGAGAGGTCTTTCTTTCTCTCTAGGGGTAGTTAGTTCCTCAGGCTGGCTCGAGACATCTAGGATTTTTTAGGCACGTTCACCGGCTACTTCTAGTGTGTTTGGATAGGTTCAGATTTGCGGTCAGTCCAGTTTGCCACCTCCCTAGAGCTTGTCCTATGTTTGTTACTTAGCTGGAGTAATTTGTGATCCTCAACCACTAAGGATCATAACAGTAGAGCAGGCCAAAAAGTGTTTAATGCATCGCAGAAGTGGGATAAAAAGAAGACCTGAGTACATTTTTTTTTTTTTTTTTTCCCTCCCGCTTTTTCTTTGCTGCAGTCTGTTTAGCTTCTTTCATCCGCTTGAACTCTGGGTGGTTTTGAGCTCAGCTGCAGACATGAATGTTCAGATTCTGGCTTCTAATGTGGATCATCTTGCTGCACGGGTGCAAAGTATTCAGGATTTTGTTATTCATAGCCCTATGTCTGAACCAAAGACACCCATTCCTGAGTTGTTTTCTGGAGATAGATCTAGGTTTCTAAATTTTAAGAATAATTGTAAGTTATTTCTATCTCTGAGACCTCGTTCCTCTGGTGATTCCGCTCAGCAAGTTAAAATTGTTATCTCCTTGTTGCGTGGCGACCCTCAAGATTGGGCTTTCTCTCTGGCGCCAGGAGATCCTGCATTGCTTAATGTAGATGCATTTTTTCTGGCTCTTGGACTGCTTTATGAGGAGCCTAATCTTGAGAATCAGGCAGAAAAAGCGTTGCTGGCTATCTCTCAAGGTCAGGATGAAGCAGAGGTGTATTGTCAAAAATTTCGGAAATGGTCGGTGCTTACTCAATGGAATGAGTGTGCCCTGGCTGCAAATTTCAGAGAAGGTCTTTCTGAGGCCGTTAAGAATGTTATGGTGGGGTTTCCCACCCCTACAAGTCTGAGTGATTCTATGGCTTTAGCCATTCAGGTTGATCGGCGTTTGCGGGAGCGCAAATCTGCTCATCCTTTGGCGGTATTTTCTGAACAGAGACCTGAGTCTATGCAATGTGACCGAACTCTGACCAGAATTGAGCGACAAAGTCATAGACGTCAAAATGGGTTGTGCTTTTACTGTGGTGATTCTACTCATGTTATCTCAGCATGCTCTAAACGCTTAAAAAAAAATCGCTAAACCTGTCACCATTGGTACTATGCAGCCTAAATTTATTTTGTCTGTTACTTTGATTTGTTCTTTGTCATCCTACCCGGTTATGGCTTTTGTGGATTGGGGTGCTGCCCTGAATCTGATGGATTTGTCGTTTGCCAGGCGCTGTGGTTTTGTCCTGGAGCCTTTGGAATTTCCTATTCCTCTGAGGGGAATTGATGCTACGCCATTGGCTGAGAATAAGCCTCAGTATTGGACGCAAATGACCATGTGCATGACTCCCGTACATCAGGAGGTGATTCGCTTTCTTGTTCTGCATAATTTGCATGATGTTGTCGTTTTGGGTCTGCCATGGCTGCAGGCTCATAATCCAGTTTTAGATTGGAAAGCTATGTCTGTGTCAATTTGAGGTTGTCACAGGAGAAGGCTCAGCGCTTTGCCAACCGCCGCCGCGGTGTGGGTCCCCGACTTCGTGTTGGGGATTTGGTGTGGCTGTCTTCTCGGTATGTTCCTATGAAGGTCTCCTCTCCTAAATTCAAGCCTCGCTTCATCGGTCCTTATAAGATCTTGGAAATCCTTAACCCGGTGTCTTTTCGTTTGGATCTCCCAGCATCGTTTGCCATTCATAATGTGTTCCATAGGTCTTTGTTGCGGAGGTATGTGGTACCTGTGGTTCCTTCTGTTGAGCCTCCTGCTCCGGTGCTGGTCGAGGGCGAATTGGAGTACGTGGTGGAGAAGATTTTGGATTCTTGTATCTCTAGACGGAGGCTTCAGTATTTGGTGAAGTGGAAGGGCTATGGTCAGGAGGATAATTCCTGGGTTGTCGCCTCTGATGTTCATGCGGCCGATTTGGTTCGTGCCTTCCACGCGGCTCGTCCTGATCGCCCTGGGGGTCTTGATGAGGGTTCGGTGACCCCTCCTCAATGGGGGGGTACTGTTGTGAACTCTGTTTTTGGGCTCCCTCTAGTGATCACAAGCGGTACTGTGTAGTGTTGTCTTTCTGCAGGTGGCAGCATCAGCTGGTTCGTTATCCTTGGTTGGTTTCCTATTTAGCTCACCTGGATACTCAGTTCCTTGCCTGCTCTCAATGTATTCAGTGCTCTTCAGATTCCTTGTGACTACCTTGCTCCCAGTCTCTCCAAGACAAGCTAAGTTTTTGTTTGATCATTTTTTGATTATCAGCATTCATTATGTTTTTAGTCCAGCTCGCTAAAATGTGATTTCCTCGCTTGCTGGTTGCTCTAGGGGACTGAGTTTCTCCCCCCACACCGTTAGTTGGTGCAGAGGTTCTTGAAATCTCAGTATGGATATTTTGTAAGGGTTTTTTACTGACCGCACAGACCCCTTTCCTATTTTCTGCTATCTAGTATTAGTGGGCCTCATTTGCTGAACCTGTTTTCAACCCTGTGTATGTGCCTTCCTCTTACCTCACCGTTATTATATGTTGGGGGCTTCTATATCTTTGGGGATTATTTCTCTGGAGGCAAGAGAGGTCTTTCTTTCTCTCTAGGGGTAGTTAGTTCCTCAGGCTGGCTCGAGACATCTAGGATTTTTTAGGCACGTTCACCGGCTACTTCTAGTGTGTTTGGATCGGTTCAGATTTGCGGTCAGTCCAGTTTGCCACCTCCCTAGAGCTTGTCCTATGTTTGTTACTTAGCTGGAGTAATTTGTGATCCTCAACCACTAAGGATCATAACAGTAGAGCAGGCCAAAAAGTGTTTAATGCATCGCAGAAGTGGGATAAAAAGAAGACCTGAGTACATTTTTTTTTATTTTTTTTTTCCCTCCCGCTTTTCCTTTGCTGCAGTCTGTTTAGCTTCTTTCATCCCCTTGAACTCTGGGTGGTTTTGAGCTCAGCTGCAGACATGAATGTTCAGACTCTGGCTTCTAATGTGGATCATCTTGCTGCACGGGTGCAAAGTATTCAGGATTTTGTTATTCATAGCCCTATGTCTGAACCAAAGACACCCATTCCTGAGTTGTTTTCTGGAGATAGATCTAGGTTTCTAAATTTTAAGAATAATTGTAAGTTATTTCTATCTCTGAGACCTCGTTCCTCTGGTGATTCCGCTCAGCAAGTTAAAATTGTTATCTCCTTGTTGCGTGGCGACCCTCAAGATTGGGCTTTCTCTCTGGCGCCAGGAGATCCTGCATTGCTTAATGTAGATGCATTTTTTCTGGCTCTTGGACTGCTTTATGAGGAGCCTAATCTTGAGAATCAGGCAGAAAAAGCGTTGCTGGCTATCTCTCAAGGTCAGGATGAAGCAGAGGTGTATTGTCAAAAATTTCGGAAATGGTCGGTGCTTACTCAATGGAATGAGTGTGCCCTGGCTGCAAATTTCAGAGAAGGTCTTTCTGAGGCCGTTAAGAATGTTATGGTGGGGTTTCCCACCCCTACAAGTCTGAGTGATTCTATGGCTTTAGCCATTCAGGTTGATCGGCGTTTGCGGGAGCGCAAATCTGCTCATCCTTTGGCGGTATTTTCTGAACAGAGACCTGAGTCTATGCAATGTGACCGAACTCTGACCAGAATTGAGCGACAAAGTCATAGACGTCAAAATGGGTTGTGCTTTTACTGTGGTGATTCTACTCATGTTATCTCAGCATGCTCTAAACGCTTAAAAAAAAACGCTAAACCTGTCACCATTGGTACTATGCAGCCTAAATTTATTTTGTCTGTTACTTTGATTTGTTCTTTGTCATCCTACCCGGTTATGGCTTTTGTGGATTCGGGTGCTGCCCTGAATCTGATGGATTTGTCGTTTGCCAGGCGCTGTGGTTTTGTCCTGGAGCCTTTGGAATTTCCTATTCCTCTGAGGGGAATTGATGCTACGCCATTGGCTGAGAATAAGCCTCAGTATTGGACACAAATGACCATGTGCATGACTCCCGTACATCAGGAGGTGATTCGCTTTCTTGTTCTGCATAATTTGCATGATGTTGTCGTTTTGGGTCTGCCATGGCTGCAGGCTCATAATCCAGTTTTAGATTGGAAAGCTATGTCTGTGTCAATTTGAGGTTGTCACAGGAGAAGGCTCAGCGCTTTGCCAACCGCCGCCGCAGTGTGGGTCCCCGACTTCGTGTTGGGGATTTGGTGTGGCTGTCTTCTCGGTATGTTCCTATGAAGGTCTCCTCTCCTAAATTCAAGCCTCGCTTCATCGGTCCTTATAAGATCTTGGAAATCCTTAACCCGGTGTCTTTTCGTTTGGATCTCCCAGCATCGTTTGCCATTCATAATGTGTTCCATAGGTCTTTGTTGCGGAGGTATGTGGTACCTGTGGTTCCTTCTGTTGAGCCTCCTGCTCCGGTGCTGGTCGAGGGTGAATTGGAGTACGTGGTGGAGAAGATTTTGGATTCTTGTATCTCTAGACGGAGGCTTCAGTATTTGGTGAAGTGGAAGGGCTATGGTCAGGAGGATAATTCCTGGGTTGTCGCCTCTGATGTTCATGCGGCCGATTTGGTTCATGCCTTCCACGCGGCTCGTCCTGATCGCCCTGGGGGTCTTGATGAGGGTTCGGTGACCCCTCCTCAATGGGGGGGTACTGTTGTGAACTCTGTTTTTGGGCTCCCTCTAGTGGTCACAAGCAGTACTGTGTAGTGTTGTCTTTCTGCAGGTGGCAGCATCAGCTGGTTCGTTATCCTTGGTTGGTTTCCTATTTAGCTCACCTGGATACTCAGTTCCTTGCCTGCTCT
The DNA here is from genome assembly GCF_051348905.1 of Ranitomeya variabilis. Classification (NCBI taxonomy): domain Eukaryota; kingdom Metazoa; phylum Chordata; class Amphibia; order Anura; family Dendrobatidae; genus Ranitomeya; species Ranitomeya variabilis. The sequence continues at coordinate 1,052,061,142 of NC_135232.1, read as the reverse complement.
CAATGTATTCAGTGCTCTTCAGATTCCTTGTGACTACCTTGCTCCCAGTCTCTCCAAGACAAGCTAAGTTTTTGTTTGATCATTTTTTGATTATCAGCATTCATTATGTTTTTAGTCCAGCTAGCTAAAATATGATTTCCTCGCTTGCTGGTTGCTCTAGGGGACTGAGTTTCTCCCCCACACCGTTAGTTGGTGCGGAGGTTCTTGAAATCTCAGTGTGGATATTTTGTAAGGGTTTTTTACTGACCGCACAGACCCCTTTCCTATTTTCTGCTATCTAGTATTAGTGGGCCTCATTTGCTGAACCTGTTTTCAACCCTGTGTATGTGCCTTCCTCTTACCTCACCGTTATTATATGTTGGGGGCTTCTATATCTTTGGGGATTATTTCTCTGGAGGCAAGAGAGGTCTTTCTTTCTCTCTAGGGGTAGTTAGTTCCTCAGGCTGGCTCGAGACGTCTAGGATTTTTTAGGCACGTTCACCGGCTACTTCTAGTGTGTTTGGATAGGTTCAGATTTGCGGTCAGGCCAGTTTGCCACCTCCCTAGAGCTTGTCCTATGTTTGTTACTTAGCTAGAGTAATTTGTGATCCTCAACCACTAAGGATCAGGGAAATGCTGTAGGTATAGTAGATCTTGACTTCAGCCAAGCATTTGACAAAGTATCTCACACAATCCTTATTGACAAAATGACTAAGTATGGAATGGACAAGGCAAGTGTTAGGTGGATTCTTAACTGGCTTAGTGATTGGACTCAAAGAGTGGTCGTAAATGGCTGCACATCCAGTTGTAAGAATGTCTCAAGTGGGGTACCACAGGGCTCTGTCCTAGGCCCTGTATTGTTCAACATCTTTATCAATGATTTAGATGAAGCAATTGAGGGTAAACTGATTAAATTTGCTGATGAGACAAAGCTAGGACGGATAGCTAATACTAGAGAAGAGAAAGAGAGGATCCAAAAAGATATAAATAAACTGGAAGAGTGAGCAGCAACTAACAGAATGGTTTTTAACAGGAAAAAATGCAAAGTACTACATTTGGTCAATAAAAATGAAAAAAGCATATACAGAATGGGAGGAATAGGTCTAAGCAACAGAGACTTGGGTATACTAATAGATCACAGACTGAACATGAGTCAACAGTGTGATGCTACAGCAAAAAAGGCAAATGCAATTCTGGGATGTATTAACAGAAGCATTCAGTCTAAATCATGCAAAGTCACTATTGCCCTCTACTCCTGTTTGGTCAGACCTCATCTGGAATACTGTGTCCTGTTTTGGGCACCACATTTTAAAAAAAGACATCAACAAACTGGAGCAAGTTCAGAGAAGAGCGACCAGAATGGTTACTGGTCTGCAAACCATGTCCTATGAGGAACGTTTACAGGATTTGGGAATGTTTAGCTTGCAAAAAAGAAGACTGAGAGGAGACTTAATAGATGTCTACAAATATCTCAAGGGCTGTCACATTGTAGGAGTGTGGTGCTGTTATGAACAGTAAGGAGCATGCTGTTACTTTAAGAGACTGCACCCCCTTGTCTGGCGTGATGGAATGTTCTGCTTCTCCCCTGCAATAGACTGTATGTACAGCGCCCCAGAGTCCTGGTTGCTGCAGCAATATTGCTCCTCCACCAGGGGGAGTGATATTACGTCTGGAGGCAATAAAGGAGATCTCCTGTCCAGGTATCACAACCACACCACACCACACAATTCACACTCCAGTCCACCAGGGGGAGCAAAGGTTCTATCTATTAGGCCACTCCTCACAGATAGGTAAAACTGGTGGGTTGGTTAGAAAGTTAGGGAGTTCCTGGCTGGAGACCGAGAGAGAAAGGTCTCCAGACCGAGCTGGCTGGAGTGGGTTCTAGCCAGATCCAGACTACGGTGTGTGGAAGACGAGGGTCCACGGAGCTGTGCCTGCCCCACGTGCGGCAGCATCCAAAGAGAGAGACATTGAAAGGAAGCGTGTCGTAGTGAGTGAGAAACGAAGGCATAGCAACAAGTGGATACCAGAGAGGATAGTAGACGAGAGGAGCTGCATCCTTCTGGTGCGCGTTCCGGTAGCCAAAATACCGAGGGAGTAAAGTGCTCTACGCCATTGCTTCAGAGACTGGCAGGACAGTCAATTCCAAGTTGGCTGCCCAACCTTAATACCTAAGAAGACAGGTGGCAACTTGTGGGGGTCGGGGCGACTCTAAGGTCCCTATAAACAAGCCTCAGGCCATCAGTCATACGGGTTTTGTTCTATCCGACCACGGGGAATAGAGAGAGAAGAGTAATAACAGTGAGGACTTCATTAGAGCTTAAGCAAGTGAGGACCTACTGTGTTACTGTGCGCATAGGAAGGCTATTGCATTCCACCTGGATAAGGAGACTCTGGATTTGCCTTTAGACCTCCCGGACTCTGCCTACCCTGTGATCCGGTGCTCTGGACTGTGGACACTGAAGCCTTCAGTAAAAGGTAAAGAGACTGCAACCTTGTGTCCTTGTTATTCACTGCGCCTCGCACCATTCACCATCTACACTTCTGGGAAGCCCTGGGGGTATACTTCACCTGTGGGAAGGTATACCATCTAGCTGCCATCACATCACCCCAGCGGACCCCTAAGCAGCGTCGGTCACCCTGACCGAATACCACAGGTGGCGTCACGAACATCATACAAACTACACCCTTTTGTATTGGACGCCCCTCAAAGGGCCACGGACCGGGTCGGGCAACCGTGACATCCCCCCGAACCAAAGGACCCAGTGCCGAGTACGCCATTGCCCGGGGGAGATCCATATGCATGTATTGGACTGTGCAGATGGCAGGGGTGGAACCTGAACTGTGTGTGTGAGCTGAGGCAGCTGCAGAGACAACTTTGTGCTGATAGCTGCAAAGTGGTGAACTGTGTCCTGATATAGCTGCAAGAGAGGACCCCAGCCTGTAACGGAGTGGACTTGTGAGATTTGACAGACTTTTCCGGGTGCAGCAAGGGTGGCTGTCCTGTGTTAGTTCAAGGAGCCACGAAGATACCGAGAAAGGGATTTACAGTTTCCAGGAGCACGTCCAGGACCCAGAAGCAAGGAGAAGACCACGCTTCACGGAGCTGGCAGAAAGCCGTGTGCACCACTGTACTAGACTGCTGGGGGCCCCCCGGGAGTGGATCTGAGTCCCCAACATCACTGTGAGTTTGTTCCTGTTTTGTGCACATGTCAGGGCCTAGTGTAGGCTTCAATAGTCAGTACACGGGAGCCATGAGGCCTGCTTAGTAAAGGCCAGGGAGGTTATATGTAGAGTAGCATCATTCTTTATTGTTTGCATTTACTTGTGTAACATATATTGAGTCTGTAACAGTTGGAGCACCGTGCTATTTTACGGACAAGCTAAAGAATATAACTCTTGCAAATTATCTTTTGCCATTGCATACCCGTTTGCATCTTCCTCATCCACTTCATTCCTTGCATTCCAATAAATCTACCCTTTGTTGTTTGCACCTCATCTTGTGTACAGTAGTGTTCCTGCACTGTGGTGGTCCCCCGGCCATCGCTTCAAGTGGCGCTGCGAGCAGGGTACTGTCACCAAGATGGAGGCAGCAGACAGCAACAGCGGGAATGCTAATGTTAATGGAGATGCTGTGGGCATTGGTGGAACTCCTGCAAGGACACTCCCTATGGGCACCATATTTAGTGTGCTACCAAAGTTTGAGGGCAATAATATGCCACTTTCCGCCTGGGTGTCCCGGCTGCAAAGCACCCTGAAGATTTATAACATCAGCCCAGACCTTGAAGCGGACATTGCTTTAACTGCCCTAGAGGGAGAAGCCTGTAGAAACGTCTGCCTACAACCAGAACTCACCAGCAGTACTCTGAAGGAGCTAGTGAAGTTCCTGGAAGAGATCTATGGCGAGACTGCTAGCACCAGACACCTTCGCGCCAAATTTTTCTCTAGGCTGCAGCGGGAAGAAGAAGGAATTTCTCAGTATGCAACAGCACTGCAAGAAGTGTTAGCAGAGGTGCATAGAAAGGAGGCGGATGGATTTGGCGGCATGGGCTCTAAAGACCGGATACTCAGGGAGCAATTCATTCTGGGACTGCACAGCACATCCTTGAGGCGAGCACTGTCAGAACGGGTCTGGGCAGATACGGCTCTTTCATTTCGTCAAATCCTGGCAGGAACAGTGGCCCGAAGTATAGAAGAGAGCTACACGTCTGGGGTGATGCGCGTCCAGGACGCCAATACCAGAGGGGACCCAAACCATCAGGAGGTGCTGGTCCAGGTGGTGCAAGACTTGCAGCGGTCCCTTGTCAACGTGCAAGAGAAACTGACCCAGATGGAACAAAGAGTGGGGGAACTACAACAGTCTGACCCACCATACTCATGCAACCATTCCTTGGCCCGACCGATACGGGATCAGTGGGAGCAAGCCCCCTCCCGTTAAGCACCAGAGGCACGAGGACAGGCTCGAGGTGCCCCCCGGCGAGGAGGAGGCATCCAATGCTGGGAATGTGGAGGAAGGGGCACCTTGCATAAGCCGCTGTTAAACTATCAACCTCCGCAGTAGTGCGGCACTCTTCGGGGGAGGCAAGGAGAGAGGCCGCTCCATATCATAACAACCACTTAATTGTTGGGTGTCCCATCCTACGTGCTGAATTCAAGGGAGTTCTAGTGGATTGACTGATAGATACCTGGTCACAAGTGACGACGATGCCAGAAGCGTATTTCAGGCAGCATTTCCAGAGGCCCTGGCCAAGCCAGAAAAAGAGACATTGATCCGGTTGTTTGCTGCCAACCAACAACCGATCCCAGTCTCAAGGGTTGTGTGGATGAATATTCGAATCTGTGGGCAAGAAGTGGGGAGAAAAGGGATCCTGCTAGTCTCTGAGCCTATCAAAGAAGATGTGCCTGTAGTACTGGGAATGAATATCCTAAGAAAAGTCGATCAGATTATGTTTACCAAATGGGGACCTGGATATTGGACACATAATTGACACATAATCCTACTCAAGAAGCACTTCAACGACTGATCCGTGTCTGTGGGACGCAGAAGAGTGTGCTATCTTATCAGACGGTAGGGGTCATCAGGGCTCCTGGTAAAGAACCTGTAATTCTGCCTCCCGAGCGAGAAACTATAGTAGTGGACCAAGAAGTCATGATAGCTCGTACGATAGCTGTGGTCCAGCGAGGACACGTCCCCATAAGAGCTTTGAATGTGGGCCCCGTGGAGGTCACCTTGCCACGAGGGACAGATCTGGCCCTGGTGTACCTACATAAGGGTGAAGTGGTGAATCAGAAGGAGATGTCTTTATCGCCGAAAGAAGGTGCGGGGTGGACCCTAGCAGTTGCTGCGGGGGCTGAAGAGGTGTATCAAGAGGTGAAAACATTACTGAGGCAGATGCTGGATTCAGGATTGGTGCAGAGTAGTCAGAGCCCTTGGGCAGCCCCAGTGGTGCTCGTCAAGAAAAAGGATGGGACCATCCGGTTCTGTATAGATTACAGGAAACTCAATGCCTGCACTGTTCGAGACTCGTATCCGTTGCTCTGCAACGAGGAATCCTTGAGAGCGTTGGGGAAAGCTAAGTACTTCTCAACATTGGATCTAGCAAGCGGATACTGGCAAGTAGCCGTGGCAGAGAAAAACTGAGAAAACTGCCTTCATCCTCCCTATGGGGCTGTTCAAGTTTAACTGGATGCCGTTCGGACTCTCCAATGCTCTGGGCACGTTTCAACGGCTGATGGAAAAGTGTTTGGGAGACTTAAATTTTGAGGCTACCCTGATCTATCTGGATGACATCATTGTGTTTTCAGCCTCATTCAAAGAACACCTTGACCGGCTTGGACAGGTACTCGAAAGACTGCGGGCTCATAACCTGAAGGTGAAACCAAAGAAGTGCCTCCTCTTCAAGAGAGAGATTGAGTACCTAGGCCACATAGTGTCACAAGATGGAGTTCTACCCTCGCCAGAAAAAGTGGCTGCTATCCAGAAGTGGCCAGTCCCTCGAACAGTGAGAGAACTCCAGGCCTTTCTGGGGCTCGCTGGGTACTACCGCCGGTTTGTTAAAGACTTCGCGAAGGTGGCGGGTCCTCTCAATGAGCTGCTGAGGGGGACCGCTGGAGTGCCGAAGACCCAGTACATCCCTTGGGCCCAGAGAAAAGACGAGGCCTTCCAGGCTATAAAGAATGCCTTTACCTCAGCCCCGATTGCCTACGCAGATTTCGATCAACCTTTCCTGTTGTACACAGATGGTAGCCTTCATGGACTCGGTGCAGTACTTTCTCAGATACAGGATGGACATGAGAGAATCATCGGGTATGCCAGCAGGTCCCTGCGAGACAGCGAAAGAAACCCTCACAATTACAGCTCCTTTCAGTTAGAGCTCCTGGCCCTGGTGTGGGCCATGACAGAGAAGTTTGTGGGTTTTCCTGACATGTACCATGATTCAAGTTCAAACAGACAATAATCCCCTGGCCCACCTTGAGAATGCTAAATTGGGGGCCTTACAACAACGGTGGGTGGCTCGCCTAGCCAAATTTGACTTTACCATCCGTTATCGCTCTGCTACCGAAAACGCAAATAATGATGGGCTGTCAAGAGTGACTGTGGAGACTCCAGCGGGGGATCTCGATGAGCAACTCGAAGAGGAGGAAACCCCAGACTTTCGTAAGTTTAAGCCCCCAGTGGTTGCGGCCCAGTTAGGAAGGGAGGCCTGCGCATTACCCCGGTCACTGGGGAGAACCATTTTGATACAGGAAAGATATATATCTTGGTACTGTGTTAGCCAGTAGATAGAAAAATGTTTAGAATTGAGAGTCCTCAGTGGTTGATACCTTTTATTGGCTAACTGAAAAGATGGTAACAAATTGCAAGCTTTCGAGACTACACAGGTCTCTTCATCAGGCATAGAACCAATGAGGAATGGGGACATGTTCAGGATGAAGACAAAGGGCTGAGACAGATGAAATGGTAACTCAGAAGTGGAAGCCTGGGAAACAAGAGAGAGATGATCTGGACTCTGAAATGAAGAGTGTGTTACACCAGTGGGATAGACTGGAAGTGCGAGAGTCAGTGCTATATCGTAAGATACAACAGCCAAAAGATATGGAAGTAAGGTGGCAGGTGGTCATCCCAGGAAGAATGGCTCAAGAAGTAGCTAAAGAAGCCCACGAATTTGGAGCTCACTTCAGCCCCACAAAGACCAACCAATGGTTACAGCAGTATGTGTATTGCCCCCGGTTGGAGTCTGTGGTGGAAGAGGTTTGCCGGCAATGTCGAGCATGTGACCTCATTAAGAGTACCGAACAGAGGGCACCCATCCAGACCATACAAACTACGTAACCGCTAGAAGTCTTGATGATCGACTATCTCCTCGTGGGGCACTCGGCCCGGGGGCTACAGTACTGTTTGGTGATGACCGATCATTTCTCTAAGTTCGCAGTAGTCACCCCGACTAGAGATCAGGCTGCGTAATCGGCAGCGCGAGCCATCTGTCAAGACTTCATCCGGGTGTATGGGTGCCCAAAGCGCATCCACTCCGACCAAGGCGCATGTTTCCAAGGCAAGGTGATGGAAGAACTGTATCGTATGTATGGCATAGAGCGGTCCCGGACCACCCCTTACCACCCTCAAGGTAACGGAGAATGTGAACACTTCAACCGAACCTTACTTCAAATGCTGAGAACGTTGGAGGAGGATAAGAAGGCGTGTTGGCCAGACTACCTGCCAGAGTTGGTCTGGACCTACAACAACCTACCACTCCACCAAGGGTTATACCCCCTATCTACTGCTGTTTGGAAGAGCTGGACGAGAGATCATTGAGCTGAATTTGGAACAGCTGGAGGAGCTGATGGAGCAAACTGTCACCTCATGGGTGAAAGAGCATCGGCAACGATTACAAACAATACGGCGGTTGGCAGGTCAGCAGCTGCAAGAAAAAGAACATATGGGCCGCAAACAACTCAAGAGTTACTGCTCCAACCCGGAGACCGGGTATTAGTCAGAGAGAAACATTCCAAGGTAAAACTAAGTGACAGATGGGAAGTACAGCCTTACAGAGTAATCGAGTGAGTGTATGCTAACGGCCCTGTCTACAAGGTGCAGATTGAGAGTGGGGCGTCTGCCCCTAGAGTACTTCACAGAAATATGCTGTGGCACTGCCGGTCTGAGATCTGTTCTACACCATTGCCGTCTGAAGACGATACTCCACTTCCTGAATCTGTCATGCCTGATGGTGAAATCAATGACAAGTTGTGGACCATCCCTGACACCGTCAGCCGCACAGAGACGGTAATCCCTTGGATGTACCAGTACCGCCATGCGAGGATGAGACCAGACAAGAGCCTATGATGACTCCTGCAGCAAGTGTTCCTCTGGAAGATAGTCAAGCCTTGCCTGACAGCCAAGAGCTTCGGAGATCCCAGAGGTCTAATGCAGGGTGTAATAATTATAGGGGATAACTCAGGAGACTCTTTGCGTGGAACAAGACAACTACAGGACACAGTTTTATAAGTGGTAAAGTTTATATTATCACACGGTGATTCAAACAGGTGCAGAGAGAAACTCAAGTCCACAACACTTGGTGTAAATATTAAACACAGCTTAACAGTCTATAGGAAACTTCAGAGGAAAATGCAATCACGCAGAAAGTCTATGAAGCACAATTATTCTTGAGGATACTTGACAGGAATAAGTCCTTGTTTTAATCCAAACACAGATAGCTATGCTTATAAGGCAGTTCAAATAATATCTTAGCACAACCAGGGAGGCCTGGGTAATAGTCTCAGGTTTTTGCAGAGCAGCAAAAGCTTACATGTCCAGCAAATGCAGATGGAAGTAAACATGTGCAGCAGATGAAGCAGGATTACTGGAAACTGGTGTATGCAGCAGGAACTCAGAGCAGAGTAGCAGGATCATCACACAGGTTCACAGGAGCAGGTATATAGCCAGGGAGTCACCAGGGTCAGGAGCTGGATGCAAGGCAGAATACTATAGCACAGACTAAAGGCTGGGGTGGAGTTTTATAGCAGGAAGACAGTGCACATGAGACCAAAGACGCCATCTTGGAAAAGGGCAGTAATGCACAAAAGGTAATAAAAAATGTTCAGAGTCCTGACATTACTCCCTCCTTAGAAGCGGCCTCAGGACGATCCTGGACCTGGTTTCTCAGGGAATCTCTGATGAAAACGAGAAATCTGTTGGGCATTGATGTTTTCCACAGGTTCCCAAGAGTCTTCCTCAGGGGGATATCCCTGCCATCTTCTCAGATATTGGAGCTGATTCCTTCGAATCCTGGAATCAATAATTTCCTCCACCATAAATTGTTCTTGCCCATCAATCACCACAGGCTACGGAGGTGGCACAACACGTCCCTGTAAGGTATTAGGAGATACATGCTTTAGTAAAGATACATGAAAAACTGGGTGTACCTTCATAGTCATAGGCAGCTTCAGCCGGCAGGCCACAGAGCTCACAATACCGTTGATCTTGAAGGAGCCAATGAATTTCTGTCCAAGTTTTTGTGAAGGAACGTTTAACTTCAGATTCTTAGTTGCTAACCACACGGAATCTCCTACCTTGAACATGGGTGCAGGTTTACGGAATCTAACAGCCGATCTCTTATAACGTTCTTGAGCTGTGGTCAGGGATTCCTTCAGAACCTCCAGATTTTGCCTCATCGCAGTCAGCCTTTCCTCCACTGCCGGAACCGGAGAATTAATTGGAGACCTAGGTAAGATACACGGATGATAACCCAGATTGGCAAAGAAAGGTGTAAATTTAGTGGAGGCGCTTTGAGAATTGTTATATGAAAATTCGGCTAACGGCAGCAACTCCAACCAATCAAACTGGAGATGGCTGACATAGAATCTTAGATATTGTTCCAGCATCTGGTTGGTACGCTCAGTCTGACCATTTGTCTGGGGATGGTAAGCAGAAGAGAGACAGACATTAATATTGAGTGCCGAGCAAAACCCCTTCCAGAGTCTTGAAGTGAACTGTACTCCACGGTCAGAGATGATCTCATCCGGGACCCCATGCAACTGAAAGACATTCTGTATAACCAAGTTCACTATCTTTAGCTGAGGGGAGGCCGGTGCACGGAACAAAATGAGCAGCTTTAGTCAGGCGATCAACTACCACCATGATTGTATTCATGCCCCCCGATGTAGGCAGCTCCACAATAAAGTCCATTGATATAGACCCCCAAGGGCGGGACGGAACAGGTAATGGTTGTAGAAGACCCGTAGGTGCCACATGAGGAGTCTTGTAATGAGCACATACCTTGCAAGAGAGAACATAGTCCTTGGTATCCTTCAGGCAAGTTGGCCACCAGAAGAATCGGCTCAGGAACTCTTGTGTCTTCTGTACCCCCCTATGACCAGCCAACCTGGAGTCATGTACCAAATTGAGGATCTGCAGACGGACAACCTCAGGGACGTAGATACGTCGATCTCTGAACCACATGCCACCCTTAAAGACAAGATTAATATCCACAGGTGGGTTGGCCAGAAATACATCACCGTCATAAGCCTCCCTGCACTCCTTCCACAAGTCCTGATCGTGGATAACTCCGATGAAATTGGCATCAGATAGAATGGTCTTGGACAGGGCTCCAGGTACGGAATCCGCAGCATGGATTCGGGATAAAGCATCAGCCTTCCCATTACGAGAACCTGGATGGTACGAGATAAAAAAGTTAAATTGATTTAAAAATAAGTTCCAACGAGCCTGACGAGGAGAAGGACATCTAGCGGATCTAAGGAACTCTAAATTGCGATGGTCAGTTAGCACTATGATCTGTTGTGCAGCTCCTTGCAGATGATGCGTCCATTCTTTGAAAGCGGCAATAATAGCCAACAATTCCTTGTCTCCCACGTCGTAATTCTTCTCTGCTGAGGTTTGTCTATGGGAAAATAAAGCACAAGGATGTAGCAGACCCTTCTCTCCAGTTCTTTGGGAGAGAATAGCCCCCAAAGCATTATCAGAAGCGTCCACCTCCACAATGAAAGAAAGTGTTGGATCTGGGTGTATCAACAGCGGTGCTGAGGTGAAACAGATCTTAAGCCGATCAAAAGCTTCTTGAGCCTGTGATGACCACTTAAAGGGCTTTTCCTTCTTTGTCAAGGAAGTAATGGGATGGACAATATCAGAAAAATTTCAAATAAAGCGTCCGTAGAAATTTGCAAAACCAATAAAACGTTGGACCTCCTTAACGTTCTTGGGTACCGGCCAGTCAAGGATAGCCTGAATCTTACCATATTCCATGTTCAGCCCCTGGGGAGAGATGATATAACCTAAGAACTGTATCTCAGAACGATGGAACTCGCATTTCTCCGGCTTAATATACAGATGATTCTTTCAGACGTCTTAAAACAGTTTTGACATGTTCTTCATGTTCCTGTAGAGAGTGAGAAAAGATTATTATATCGTCCAAATAGATCACCACAAACTGGTCCAACAAATCTCTGAAAATGTCATTAGCAAGGTGTTGAAACGTTGCAGGGGTGTTACAAAGCCCGAAGGGCATCACAAGATATTCAAAGTGTCCATACCGGCATCTGAATGCTGTCTTCCACTCATCCCCTGGACGAATACGCACCAAATTATAAGCCTCACGAAGATCCAGTTAGAGAACACCTTAGCATGGCGGACTCTTTCCAGTAATTCGGGAATCAGAGGCAAAGGGTAACGGTTTCGTTCGGTTACCTTATTGAGTTCCCGATAGTCAACACAGGGTCTCAGGGTCCCATCCTTCTTCTTTACAAAAAAGATAGGTGCCCCTGCTGGTGAGGAAGAAGGACGTATGAAGCCTTTGGCCAGATGTTCATCAATATACTCTTTTAAGGCTTAATACTGAGAGAGATCGCACAGCAAGTAATATTACACTCACAAGCAACAGGTTAGCAATGTTTTCATCTTTTGACATTCAGGCTCCATATCTCACCATCCACTACTGCTTTGAATGTGAGACTACCATCATTTTATAGAGAATCATCTTGGTTATCTCGTAGATAAATTTTACTTGCAATTATTTAGCATATGAAAATAACCACAATGCAGTCATAGTTTTAAGAGTTCTAAATTGCAGAAAAAAACAATACGGATAGAACTCCTTAAAAAATACAAAACAGTACATCTTTATTTATTCAATATATACACAAATTTATTTTAAGGGCATGTGCAGAAGATGAGGCTGCTAAGATACAAGTGAAGCGCCCCCACACCGCCGCAGGGCCGAGGGGTACCCGGAGCCGGGCCTCTGAGTCTCAGTCCTGGGGTTGTCACGGTGGCTAGGCCCGGTCTGTGGCCCTGTCTGTCAGTGAGGGACGTCCGATGCAATAAGTGGGGTTAATGGTGGTGTAGCGGTGCAGGTCGCGGCAAATAACGAGGACACCAGGTTGCAGTCTCTTTACCTCTTTACTGGAGATCTCTGAGTCCTCAGTCCAGAATACGGTTCACCAGGCTGCGCAAGTCCGACCGGTCCAATGGCACCTCCAGAGTTCTCCTCACAGGTGGAAATCAGTGCCCTCCTTCTAGCGCTGTGTGTTGTAGTCCTTCCCTGCTGTGCTCACGGAAAGTACCCCACAACGGTTGTGTCTGTTTCTTAAGTTCCCTCACAACTCGATTACTTGATGTTCTTCTCGTATTCCATCCCGCCCTGTTATTCAGGTTGGAACGGCACCCGTTTGTCAGGTAGGCCTGGAGTTCTTCCGGGACCCTAGAGACGCCCCTCTCCCGCAATTGCCCCCCAAGACTTCATAGGTGATATGTGTTAGACAGCCCGCCTTAAACTGACTGCCCTGCCGCTGTTTGGAGTATGGCTTGAAGCTGTATGCTATTCCACTCCCTCGGCGTTCCGGCCACCGGTAGTGCGCCTCAGTAGGATGTTGCTCCGGTCTTACAGCATGACCCCTACTGGTATTCTCCTTTCGCTTGATCTCGTTTCTCACTCAGCACAATCTATCTCGCTTCTAGTCCTTTCTTAGGGCACCGCCGCTATGCTGAGCAGGCACGGTCCCGTTACGTTCTTTCCAATGCCAAGCCTCTGTCAGGATCCCACCCCTGACAGAGGCCCTACTGTCTCTTCCTCCACAACACCCTCTGCCACAAGGTGTTGCTTCGTTCAATCCAGTCAGCTTTCTCCTCTAACTTCCTGCCTGACCCCCAGTTTACCCACTATGGTGGGGAGTGGCCTAATGAATAGAACCCTTAGCTCCCCCCGGAGGCCCAGCTGTGAAACATATTGGTGTCTGTGATACCTGCTCAGAGGAACTCCTTCAGTGCCATCGAACGCACCATGGCTCCCCATAGTGGCGGATCCACAGTACTGCAACGACCAGGACTCTGGGGCGCTGCACTCCCCCCTGGTTAAACACAGTACTCCGGGACTGGGAAGAAAACAACAATACAAGTTAGCAAAAAGACATACAATTTTGTTGAGTGCAAAACAATAAGTATACTTGAACAGGCTTCCCTTTATGGGAGGTGAGGACACTTTTAACGTTACAAACATAATTAAATATCATAGCAACAGGCTCCAATTAACTCTCATTACCCAACCGGGTATTCTACTAAGTGCAAATTTTGTGAACAATAATTTAACATTGCCTTTAAGGATTCACACTCTAAATCCACTAAAGACCTTCCTATAATCACATTATAAGGTATTCTAACTTTTCATTCGCCTTCTTTGGAATCTGCAGGACCGCCTGTCCTATCGGCGCCAGACCTACTGCCTCTCCTTTCTGTTACAGGACCGCCCCGTTCAGCCAGGGCCTACTGCCTTTTCAACTACTATACATAGTATAGAACATAACTTTACTTTCAATTTGAGAACACTGAGCCGGCTCTACTTGGCTCCTATAAGGACTCGCTCCCTAACCCCTACGGGTTCACTCTCTGTCCTTAGTAACGAACTAACTTTCTATGGGGACTCAGGGTTTACCTTCTATCCTCACCTTCGTTATTACTTCCTTTCTTTCAACTATGCAGGACTCTAATTCTTCCCCTACGGGCTCTCTGCATCTTTCCTTTTAAAGAACATTATCTAGGTTTCACATTTCAAACAGATTAAACACACATAACTTTTCTTTATGCATAACAGTTACATTTCTTCCAGAGCATCATCATATTACGGTTCTAAAACAGTATCACTTTCAAGTACACAGTTGAGCATCCCCTTTAAGAGAGGATCGAGTCTTTATGAGGTAGCGTATCTCCTCAGGCTACCAGTCCTTACTCAGCAAAGGCTCCGGTATGGTATCTTCGCAAAGAGTCTCTTTCCAAGTAAGACCAGTAGGAAGCGCCTTTAAGAAGGTGCAAACTATATACAGGAAGTTTGTATCATGCACTGTTCATGATTACGGCAGTTCTTATAACATTGTGGAACAAAATAGCAAAAATGAAAGTGAAAGCAAAAATAAAAAGCAATAGGGATCCCGGATAAACAAAGGGATCCCTTTAAGAGTTAACCCAGGACGGGTTTTAGCAGCAAAATAGCAAGGAAATAAACAGTTAACTATTTACAGTTTCAGGTTTCCGAGGCTTAGTTGAACGGCTTCCAGTGCTGCACCTGGCACTTAACCCCTCTTGGCCTGGGCAAAGTGAGGTCCAGGGTTACACCCAGTGCTGGACAAACGCCGTTAATCCGTCTTTCATGTACGATTAAATCATGCGCAGTGATGGAGGTCTGCGCAGCTTGAGTATGGGCATCTGCTGCAGCAGAGGTAGCGGCTGCTGCAAGATCAGTCACTGGAACGGAGTCAGCAGCTGTGGCACTAGCAGTCACTGGAGTGGTGTCGGTCGTCAGGGCAGGGTGGCTCTTCCTACCTGCTTCAGATGCGGTCCCTCCGGTGCCGGTCTGCTCTGTCTCCGCTGGGGTCTGGAACGCTAGCTGCAGGGCCTTGCGCTGCGGCGTTGTCACCTCCGTTTGCAGCATCTCGCTTTCCGGCAGGGCCTTGCCTTCTGGCTTCGGAGCGCTGGAACTTTTTTCTTGCTCCGGACCAGATGAGGCTGCCGACAGACGTCTGGCGAGGCTCCCGATGATGGTCTTCTTCCACCCGGCCTCAGTGCTCAGCTGCATCCGCCGGGGTTGGTGGATCAGCTCGTCCGCTCCGGTCTGCAGGAGGTCAGCGTCAACTGTGGAGGTCTGGCTGCGGTGCCTCTCCGGGTAGCTGGGGGAGTCCTCGGCTCCGACCCCACGCTCCGGCTCCGGGCGGCTGGCCATGGCGTCCTCCATGTTGCTCGCTTCTTCTTCCTGGTCCTTTTCCCGCTCTCTTCTTCGTGGGCGGTTTCGTTTTCGTTGTCTCTGCCCACCATTAAGGATCAGGAGGCGGATCTCGGCTGCTGACGGACACGTCCTCAAGGGGCCGAGATATTTAGACTGGGCGGCCATTATCTTTCGCGCTCTTCAGCTTGTTCACGCCCACTTCCACGCCCTTCTTCTTCTCCTGCGCTCTCCTTAGCGCTGTAATGGCGGCGGTTTTGGCGGGAACTTCTGGCGGCAAGTGGCAACACACAGTCCTTGTAATAAAGCACAGTCCAAGCACGATAAATCACAGTTCCAAGGCACACATGACCTGATTCTTCAGGCTTAAGTAGATCCTGTTCGTGACGCCAAGTTTGAAGCGCCCCCACACCGCCGCAGGGCCGAGGGGTACCCGGAGCCGGGCCTCTGAGTCTCAGTCCTGGGGTTGTCACGGTGGCTAGGCCCGGTCCGTGGCCCTGTCTGTCAGTGAGGGACGTCCGATGCAATAAGTGGGGTTAATGGTGGTGTAGCGGTGCAGGTCGCGGCAAATAACGAGGACACCAGGTTGCAGTCTCTTTACCTCTTTACTGGAGATCTCTGAGTCCTCAGTCCAGAATACGGTTCACCAGGCTGCGCAAGTCCGACCGGTCCAATGGCACCTCCAGAGTTCTCCTCACAGGTGGAAATCAGTGCCCTCCTTCTAGCGCTGTGTGTTGTAGTCCTTCCCTGCTGTGCTCACGGAAAGTACCCCACAACGGTTGTGTCTGTTTCTTAAGTTCCCTCACAACTCGATTACTTGATGTTCTTCTCGTATTCCATCCCGCCCTGTTATTCAGGTTGGAACGGCACCCGTTTGTCAGGTAGGCCTGGAGTTCTTCCGGGACCCTAGAGACGCCCCTCTCCCGCAATTGCCCCCCAAGACTTCATAGGTGATATGTGTTAGACAGCCCGCCTTAAACTGACTGCCCTGCCGCTGTTTGGAGTATGGCTTGAAGCTGTATGCTATTCCACTCCCTCGGCGTTCCGGCCACCGGTAGTGCGCCTCAGTAGGATGTTGCTCCGGTCTTACAGCATGACCCCTACTGGTATTATCCTTTCGCTTGATCTCGTTTCTCACTCAGCACAATCTATCTCGCTTCTAGTCCTTTCTTAGGGCACCGCCGCTATGCTGAGCAGGCACGGTCCCGTTACATTCTTTCCAATGCCAAGCCTCTGTCAGGATCCCACCCCTGACAGAGGCCCTACTGTCTCTTCCTCCACAACACCCTCTGCCACAAGGTGTTGCTTCGTTCAATCCAGTCAGCTTTCTCCTCTAACTTCCTGCCTGACCCCCAGTTTACCCACTATGGTGGGGAGTGGCCTAATGAATAGAACCCTTAGCTCCCCCCGGAGGCCCAGCTGTGAAACATATTGGTGTCTGTGATACCTGCTCAGAGGAACTCCTTCAGTGCCATCGAACGCACCATGGCTCCCCATAGTGGCGGATCCACAGTACTGCAACGACCAGGACTCTGGGGCGCTGCACAAGCGCCTGGGCGCAAAAGAAAACAGAGATGGAAGCGGAAGCAGTGCTCAAGGAAGCAGAAATGGATATAGTGCAGCAGCGGAAATTGCGCACAAGAAAGCAGAGATGGAAGTGAGCGCAATATGCAGTAGGACAGAAATAATTGCCCTAGAGAAGGAATTTGAGCATCAGGGCCGGATTTAAGACGTGGGTGGCCCGGGGCACATTTTGGAGGGAGGCCCATTTTTCAAGGTGCTGCAATATGTAATGCAAAAAGACAAAATTAAACGAAGGCAAGTTTATTTACAAAAATCATTTATGCAGAGTAATTCAGGTAAAATCATTCATTTTTTACAATCCAGGCACTTTCCTTGATTTTCGTTCTGCAAAATCACTAATGATGTCACTAAAGTCCAATTAACGCAGTATAGCTGACCTTGTCAGCCCTTGAAGTCCTGAAAGGGCGTTAAAGATTAAAATATGTACATATGTATCTACGTATATTGTAGAAGTTTGGGCTGTCTATATCAAAGACTGCTGCTGGGCTCTATATGTCTGAGGCTTCTGCTGGGCTGTATATGTATGAGAGGCTTCTGCTGGGCTGTATATGTATGAGGGGCTTTTGCTGGGCTGTATATGTATGAGAGGCTTCTGCTGGGCTGTATATGTATGAGAGGCTTCTGCTGGGCTGTATATATATATGAGGGGCTTCTTCTGGGCTGTATATGTATGAGAGGCTTCTGCTGGGCTGTATATATAAGGGGCTTCTGCTGGGCTGTGTATATATATATATATATATGAGGGGCTTCTGCTGGGCTGTATATGTATGAGAGGCTTCTGCTGGGCTGTATATGTATGAGAGGCTTCTGCTGGGCTGTATATATAAGGGGCTTCTGCTGGGCTGTGTGTATATATATATATATATATATATATGAGGGGCTTCTGCTGGGCTGTATATGTATGAGAGGCTTCTGCTGGGCTGTATATGTATGAGAGGCTTCTGCTGGGCTGTATATATGAGGGGCTTCTGCTGGGCTCTATTTCAGAGGCTTCTGCTGGGCTGTATATGTATGAGAGGCTTCTGCTGGGCTCTATATGTATGAGAGGCTTCTGCTGCGCTGTATATGTATGAGAGGCCTCTGCTGGGCTGTATATGTCAGAGGCTTCTGCTGGGCTCTATATGTCTGAGGCTTCTGCTGGGCTGTATATGTATGAGAGGCTTCTGCTGGGCTCTATATGTATGAGAGGCTTCTGCTGCGCTGTATATGTATGAGAGGCCTCTGCTGGGCTGTATATGTCAGAGGCTTCTGCTGGGCTCTATATGTCTGAGGCTTCTGCTGGGCTGTATATGTATGAGAGGCTTCTACTGGGCTGTATGTGTATGAGAGGCTTATGCTGGGCTCTATGTCAGAGGATTCTGCTTGGCTGTATATACAGTGGGGCAAAAAAGTATTTAGTCATTCAGCAATAGTGCAAGTTCCACCACTTAAAAAGATGAGAGGCGTCTGTAATTTACATCATAGGTAGAACTCAACTATGGGAGACAAACTGAGAAAAAAAAATCCAGAAAATCACATTGTCTGGTTTTTTTATCATTTTATTTGCATATTATGGTGGAAAATAAGTATTTGGTCAGAAACAAACAATCAAGATTTCTGGCTCTCACAGACCTGTAACTTCTTCTTTAAGAGTCTCCTCTTTCCTCCACTCATTACCTGTAGTAATGGCACCTGTTTAAACTTGTTATCAGTATAAAAAGACACCTGTGCACACCCTCAAACAGTCTGACTCCAAACTCCACTATGGTGAAGACCAAAGAGCTGTCAAAGGACACCAGAAACAAAATTGTAGCCCTGCACCAGGCTGGGAAGACTGAATCTGCAATAGCCAACCAGCTTGGAGTGAAGAAATCAACAGTGGGAGCAATAATTAGAAAATGGAAGACATTCAAGACCACTGATAATCTCCCTCGATCTGGGGCTCCACGCAAAATCCCACCCCGTGGGGTCAGAATGATCACAAGAACGGTGAGCAAAAATCCCAGAACCACGCGGGGGGACCTAGTGAATGAACTGCAGAGAGCTGGGACCAATGTAACAAGGCCTACCATAAGTAACACACTACGCCACCATGGACTCAGATCCTGCAGTGCCAGACGTGTCCCACTGCTTAAGCCAGTACATGTCCGGGCCCGTCTGAAGTTTGCTAGAGAGCATTTGGATGATCCAGAGGAGTTTTGGGAAAATGTCCTATGGTCTGATGAAACCAAACTGGAACTGTTTGGTAGAAACACAACTTGTAGTGTTTGGAGGAAAAAGAATACTGAGTTGCATCCATCAAACACCATACCTACTGTAAAGCATGGTGGTGGAAACATCATGCTTTGGGGCTGTTTCTCTGCAAAGGGACCAGGACGACTGATCCGGGTACATGAAAGAATGAATGGGGCCATGTATCGTGAGATTTTGAGTGCAAACCTCCTTCCATCAGCAAGGGCATTGAAGATGAAACGTGGCTGGGTCTTTCAACATGACAATGATCCAAAGCACACCGCCAGGGCAACGAAGGAGTGGCTTCGTAAGAAGCATTTCAAGGTCCTGGAGTGGGCTAGCCAGTCTCCAGATCTCAACCCTATAGAAAACCTTTGGAGGGAGTTGAAAGTCAGTGTTGCCAAGCGAAAAGCCAAAAACATCACTGCTCTAGAGGAGATCTGCATGGAGGAATGGGCCAACATACCAACAACAGTGTGTGGCAACCTTGTGAAGACTTACAGAAAACGTTTGACCTCTGTCATTGCCAACAAAGGATATATTACAAAGTATTGAGATGAAATTTTGTTTCTGACCAAATACTTATTTTCCACCATAATATGCAAATAAAATGATAAAAAAACAGACAATGTGATTTTCTGGATTTTTTTTTCTCAGTTTGTCTCCCATAGTTGAGGCCTACCTATGATGTAAATTACAGACGCCTGTCATCTATTTAAGTGGTGGAACTTGCACTATTGCTGAATGACTAAATACTTTTTTGCCCCACTGTATATAAGAGGCTGGGCTGTATATGTCAGAGGCTTCTCCTGGGCTCTATATGTCAGAGGCTTTTGCTGGGCTGTATATGTGTTAGAGGCTTCTGCTGGGCTGTATATGTATGAGAGGCTTCTGCTGGGCTGTATATATGAGGGGCTTTTGCTGCGCTGTATATATAGGAGGGGCTTCTGCTGGGCTGTATATATACAGGGGTTGGACCAAATAATGGAAACACCTAACATTTTGGCATCATAATCTTCAAACATGTTATAAACATGCAAACCGTGACATATGGTAATGTTTTGTAGTTGATTATTTGTGTTATGTGATATGTGTATGTAAATTAACTGTTTGTTTAGCAGAAACGTAAGAACATTGATGAGAATCTGATACCAATGGCAGATCTCTCGGATTTTCAAAGAGGACAAATTATTGGTGCTCGTATGGCAGGCGCTAGTGTAACAGAAAGTGCCCGAATGCTTGGCGTGTCAAGAGGTACTGTCTCCAAAGTAATGACTGCATTTGAAAGAGAAGGAAAAACATCCGCAGCAAATCACAGGTCCGGCTGAAAGTCAAAGTTGACTGAGAGAGACCGTCGGACTTTAAAGCGAATTGTGAGAGAGGATCGCAAGACCACCGCTCCGAAAATCACTGCTGAGCTCAAGGAACACCTACAGAACCCAGTTTCCATGAAAACTGTTCGTCGGGAGCTGCACAAATCTGGATTCCTCGGAAGAGCTGCAATTAGAAAACCGATGCTCTCAATGACAAATGTTTCCAAGCGTTTGGAGTGGTGTAGAAACCTCCAGAATTGGTCCCGCGAGCAGTGGAAACATGTGATATTCTCAGACGAATCATCATTTACCCTATTTCCGACCTCCGGCCAAGTATACGTTTGGAGACAGCCGAAGGAAGCATTCCATCCAGACTAACTTCTCCCAACCGTAAAACATGGTGGAGGTTCTGTGATGATCTGGGGTGCTGTTTCGTGGAGATCCACCGGGCCAATGATATCCCTTCATGGAAGAATTAACAGACAAAATTATTTAGGCATTTTGGGCGACCAAGTGCATCCAATGGTTCAAGCACAGTTCCCGGAGGGGAATGCCATCTTTCAGGATGATAATGCACCAACTCATACAGCTAGAATCGTTAAAGCATGGCACGAGGAACATTCTAATGAAGTTGAGAATCTCATCTGGCCCTGACAATCCCCAGACCTCAACATTATTGAGCTTTTATGGTCGATTTTAGAGATGCAAGTTAGACGTCGATTTCCGCCGCCATCGTCGCTCAAAGAACTGGAGGGTGTTTTAACTGCAGAATAGGCTAAAATTCACACCTTGTATGAATCCATACCTCGGAGAATTGAGGCTGTAATCGCCGCAGAAGGCAGACCTACACCATATTAAACTAACTTTTGTTGATGTTTCCAGGTGTTTCCATTATTTGGTCCAACCCCTGTATATGAGGCGCTGCTGCTAGGCTGTATATGCAGCGCCCCAGAGTCCTGGTCGTTGCAGTAACGTCGCTCTGCCACTAAGGGGAGTGATGTTACGTCTGATTGCACTAAAGGAGTTCACCTAACCAGGTAACACACATACTACATTTCACACTCCGGCCTCCAGGGGGAGCTAAGGGTGCTATGTATTAGGCCACTCCTCACAATCTGGTAAAACTGGGGGTTGGACAGGAAGACAGGAAGAAGTAGCTGGGAAGAGCTAGAGAGAGGACCTGTCAGGGATGGGATCCTGACAGATTCCTAAGAAAGGACAAAAAGTGAGAAAACGGGAATACAGCAAAGAGACGATAGGACCAGAAGGAGTCGTGCTGTAAGATCGAGGCAACGTCCTTCTGAGGCGCAAACAGTCGGTGGCCGGAACGCCGAGCAAGTAAGAGACTCTAAGCATTACTGCAAACCATGGCAGGATAGCCAATTATAGGTTGGCTGTCTCACCCAAAACACCTAAGCAGACAAAGGAGGCAGCTGTGGGAGAGGGGCGACTCTAGGGTCCCGGAAGAACTCCAGGCCTACCCCGTCATACAGGTGCGTCCTAACCATATCATCTGGGGGACGGAGAGAACGAGCATCAGAGACAGACAGAATCAGTTGTGAGGACTATCCCGGGGTGCTCAGCAGGGAAGGACTACAACACACAGGCGCTAGAAGGTAGACGCTGATTCCCACCTGTTAAGGGGACTTCTGATGTGCCTTCGGACTGGCCGGTCTCAGACAGCCCGGTTAACAGTGCCCTGGATTGGACACCTCGAGACCTTCAGTAAAGAGGTAAAGAGACTGCAACCTGGTGTCCTCGTTATTCACCGCGACCTGCACCGCACCGCAACATCATCACATTCTCAACTTTCACTGGACGCCCCTCAGCAGGGTCACGGACCGGGCCTAGCCACCGTGACAACCCCAGAACCGAGACGCAAAGGCCCGGTACCGGGTGCCCCTCGGCCCTGCGGCAGTGGGGGCGCTCCATATATATATATGAGGGGTTGCTGCTGGGCTGTATATATCAGAGGCTGTTTACCTGTATATATCAGGGGCTGTTGCTGTGCTGGCTGTATATGCATAACAGGCTTCTGCTGGGCTGTATTTATATGAGGGGCTTCTGCTGAGCTGTATATATATATATATATATATATATATATATATATATATATATATATAGCTGCTGCTGGGCTGTATATATTCGAAACTGCTGTTGGGCTGTATATATATATGAGGGTCTGCTGCCGGGCTGTATATATCAGAGGCTGTTGCTGTGCTGCCGCGCTCCACGGTGGAGAATCCTCTTCTCGTGCCGACATCGTGGCTCCACCTCCTTCCTCAAAGGTAGCTGAACAAACTCTCATCTGATCTAACCAGGGTAACGATCATATAGCTGAATAGGTAGCGCCTAGAAGCTTCTGTTGGGATCAGAGAAGGCTGCCGCATGCCATAAGCTAAGCATTAGGTACAGGGAGGATACTAAGAAAGTCTGGCTAGCCAGGTCAGTGGATGCTGACGCAGGTCAGGTGCCATGACTCTGCCACTCTGCGCCAGCCACTGAGATGTAGGACCATAGCCAGGTCCCTACACTTTCAATTGTTTCACTTTTCTTAAATGTTCCTTATCATTAGAAATGGTTCACAGCAAAGAGATGTGTAGTTTACATGTTTTGAGATATTTATCCCTATATTGGTGGGAGGCCCCTGCTTGGTGGGTGGCCCAGGGCCCGGGCCCCCCCCCTAAATCCGGGCCTGTTGAGCATGCCACAGCCATGGCAAGGTTGAAGGTCCTGGAACAAACTATTAATGGGAGTCAAAGAGACAGCATCAGTTTAAATTAAGAAGATACTCTTAATTGCGCAAGAGACTACATACTAAGCCAAAATAGCACACCTTTGACACCAACAATTCTTCTTGACAGAGCAGATATTTCTCCAAAGCAACAAGATGCAGATCCTTCAGAATCCTGTATTAAAGGTCAGTACAATGCACTGCCTCATTCTGAACCTCGTTCATGCACCTTAATGTACTACACCCCTGTCATGCTCGCGCCCAGACTGGTTGGCGCGGGCGTGCGGGGGAGTGGCCCCACTGGACCACAGACCAAACCTCCCTGGAAGGGGCGTAACTAAGTAGCTTCCTAGGTGTTCGCTGGAGCCTCTGATGGTGAGGTCAGACTTGTGCAATAGGAAGCTACCAGGTACCACTCCAGGGTGGAGTCTGGTTGTGGCTGCTGATCCCACCGGGGAACGGAACATAGACAAGCAAGTGGGCACGGCTGGCACATAGGCAGGCAGACGGGTACAACAGGAACACTGTCAGGCAGGCGGGCACGGCTGGCTCTCTGGCAGGACTGGTAGACAAGACTGGTACACTGGAAGAACCGGTAGGGACCGGTCTGCAGGCAAGTATGTAGAACGGGTAAGAACCTGTTCAGACACGAGGACCTAGGAATAAGTAGATAAAGACCGCAAGAGCGGATGCAGAGCGAAAGCACAGGAGCTAGAGCCAAGAACAGAAATGCAGGAGGCGGAGCCAAGAGCAGGAGGCGGAGCCAAGTGCAAAACCGCAGGAGGCGGAGCCAAGAGCAGGAGGCGGAGCCAAGTGCAAAACCGCAGGAGGCGGAGCCAAGAGCTGGAGGCGGAGCCAAGAGCTGGAGGTAGAACCGCAAGGAGCGGAGCCAGGTAGAACCGCAAGGAGCGGAGCCAGGTAGAACCGCAAGGAGCGGAGCCAGGTAGAACCGCAAGGAGCGGAGCCAGGTAGAACCGCAAGGAGCGGAGCCAGGTAGAACCGCAAGGAGCGGAGCCAGGTAGAACCGCAAGGAGCGGAGCCAGGTAGAACCGCAAGGAGCGGAGCCAGGTAGAACCGCAAGGAGCGGAGCCAGGTAGAACCGCAAGGAGCAGAGCCAGGTAGAACCGCAAGGAGCGGAGCCAGGTAGAACCGCAAGGAGCGGAGCCAGGTAGAACCGCAAGGAGCGGAGAGGTGCTGCGGGAGGGGTCTCTGCAGCAAAGCTGAGCAGAGCCACAAAGAATGTGGAGAGAAGCTGCAGCAAGGGATAACTGCAACAGCAGAAGATAAGCTGAGTAGAAAAGGAGCAGAAACGCAGAAGTGAGGAGCAGAGGTAAAGTCACAAAGGTTCAGAGCAGGCAGAGCTGCAAGAGTGCGGAGTGTAGGCAGGCTGAGAATACTAGGAAAGACAACAGGGAAAGAAGCCAAAGACTAGGAGATCGAGGTAAGACTAAGTGCAGACAAGGCAATGGAACAAGACACAAGGACAAAGACACTGGGACCAGGATATACTGCCTCCTGGTGGGCGGACAACAAGACCAAGGAAATAACACAGAGAATCCTCCAGAGAGGGACTAACTCAGAGCAAGGCCAGGCAAACTCAGAAGCAAGACACTAACTGAGCTAACACATTGCACAGGCCCAGGCCACTGGGTGGAGCTGAACTAAATACTGGAGGTCTCCTGGCAATTGGTCAGGAACAGATTGGACAGATGCACCTGATTCCTATAAGAACCAGAGAGTTCAGGCGCCGCCCCTCTATACACAGAACTATGAAGCATGCAGAGAGCAGAGACACAGAACATGGAGCTGGCAAGAAACAGAAACCACATCATGGCCTGGAGCAGTGGGTAAGATAGTGTGAGAAATGCGAGGCCATGCCGTGATGCCAGCAGAGTTGTTACAGTACCCCCCCCCCTTTACGGCCCCTCTTCTTCAAGCCCGCCAGAATAACTTGTACACATAATCCAGCCAACATGACATCTTCAGGGTAGAAGGCGGCAGGAGGGTCACCAGGTATCTCAGAAAACAAAGTCTTTTGGTACTCAACAGGGTTAGCTTCCACAATGAGCAGGACCACCTCCTCCAGGTACATAGGTAACAGGGACTTGAATGCTGCCGTCTTAATATCTTCACCAGCCAGACACTTGGAAACTGGAAACCGTCTCATAGGATTCAAATTTTGCCCAACAGGTAGTAGAGAAGCTCCCGGATACTGAACACAGGAAAAGTCACTAGAGATGAGTGTGGAGAGCATCAGCTCCACCGGGTCAGAGAAAAATTGAGGTGACAAACTTCTATCTTGAAATCTTCACCAGCCGGCCACAAGGACGCAGAAGGTATAAACATAGGAACCATCTTCTGCCCGTTATCCAGAAGAAATCGTCCAAGCGGCGGGGATGTTCCTAGGAACGGAATACAGGTAAAGTCGTTGGAGATGTGTGGAGAGATAGTCACCGCTTCCCCATCTTCGGTGACATTAGCACACCTTGACTCGACGACTAAGTGTTTACTGGTATAGTCGCTGGAGATGTGTGGAGACATTGTCACCGTTTCCCCATCTTCGGTGACGTCAGCACAACTTGACTCGACGACTAGCAGACCAGCAGAAGAAGATGTCACTGCTGAGTGTCTTTGACGCATGGGAACCAGACACTTCTCAAGACTGGGTAAGTTCAAACGAAGCACTTTACTGCAACTCTTGACCAGAGTGGGTGGTAGAGTCCTTGGCTTAGAATGACCCATGGGCATAACAGACAGCATACGGAAAACAAACTTCTTCGTGTATAAGGCTCCAACTTGGAGCTGTAGTTGTCCTTGCAGGACTAGACTGCTCTTTAGCAGGGTTCGGCCATTATCAGGCAACGCCCACACCGGGTTGTGGAGCTGAAGAACGGAGACCATACACTGACTCCGCATGACAGGCGGCTTAAACACACCAAAGCTCCCAGAAGGCAGAGAAACAGTCATTAACTTAGTTGGAGAGGGAGTACTCTCGCCAGGGGCAGCCTCTCCTACTGGCCCAGGGTTTTGGAGTACAGGCTTCACAGGGCAAAGACCACCTGAATGTTCTTTACAACCACAGGGATACCGTATTTCAATCTCAGCACCAGATTCAGGCTGCAGATTTGCCAGCCCCCTTTTATTAGACCTCTCGGATCTTGCTCGGGTGGCTGCTTCGGCAGATTGTGGAACAGGTGAGTCTTGGATGGTCATGGACGGAAGCGACGGTTTACCTTCAGGTTTCTTTTGTCTGGACCGTCTGTGAGCTTGGAGGGAAAGACTTTTCAGGAGACGCAGAGGTAGGCACATCGAAGACTTTACGGAAGGCCGCCAGGAAGGCCTCCAAGTCCGTGATGATGGGATCCCCTGCTTCAAAGAAGGGGTTGATCCATAGCAAAGCATCTCCTCTTAGGTAGGACATTATGTATCCTACCTTGAACAAATCAGAGGGGAAAGCAGAAGCATACCATTCGAAGTTCAGCATACACTGCTCCAGGAACACATGGCACTGCTTCGGATCCCCATAGTACCTTGGCGGATCCGCAGGAGCTTGCTTTTCATAGGCCAAAAGTTTATTAAAGACAGCATCAGAGACAATGATTAGAGCATCTTGCTCCGAGAGCGAAGGCACATGGGACTCAGCGGAGGCCATTGCCTGTGCAAACTGTCATGCTCGCGCCCAGACTGGTTGGCGCGGGCGTGCGGGGGAGTGGCCCCACTGGACCACAGACGAAACCTCCCTGGAAGGGGCGTAACTAAGTAGCTTCCTAGGTGTTCGCTGGAGCCTCTGATGGTGAGGTCAGACTTGTGCAATAGGAAGCTACCAGGTACCACTCCAGGGTGGAGTCTGGTTGTGACTGCTGATCCCACCGGGGAACGGAACATAGACAAGCAAGCGGGCACGGCTGGCACATAGGCAGGCAGACGGGTACAACAGGAACACTGTCAGGCAGGCGGGCACGGCTGGCTCTCTGGTAGGCAGGCGGGCACGGCTGGCTCTCTGGAAAGGTAGGCGGGCACGGCTGGCTCTCTGGCAGGACTGGTGGGAAAGACTGGTACACTGGAAGAACTGGTAGGGACCGGTCTGCAGGCAAGTATGTAGAACGGGTAAGAACCTGTTCAGACACGAGGACCTAGGAATAAGTAGATAAAGACCGCAAGAGCGGATGCAGTGCGAAAGTGCAGGAGGCGAACCGCAAGGAGCGGAGCCAGGTAGAACCGCAAGGAGCGGAGCCAGGTAGAACCGCAAGGAGCGGAGCCAGGTAGAACCGCAAGGAGCGGAGCCAGGTAGAACCGCAAGGAGCGGAGCCAGGTAGAACCGCAAGGAGCGGAGCCAGGTAGAACCGCAAGGAGCGGAGCCAGGTAGAACCGCAAGGAGCGGAGCCAGGTAGAACTGCAAGGAGCGGAGCCAGGTAGAACCGCAAGGAGCGGAGCCAGGTAGAACCGCAAGGAGCAGAGCCAGGTAGAACCGCAAGGAGCGGAGCCAGGTAGAACCGCAAGGAGCGGAGCCAGGTAGAACCGCAAGGAGCGGAGAGGTGCTGCGGGAGAAGGTCTCTGCAGCAAAGCTGAGCAGAGCCACAAAGAATGTGGAGAGAAGCTGCAGCAAGGGATAACTGCAACAGCAGAAGATAAGCTGAGTAGAAAGGAGCAGAAACGCAGAAGTGAGGAGCAGAGGTAAAGTCACAAAGGTTCAGAGCAGGCAGAGCTGCAAGAGTGCGGAGTGTAGGCAGGCTGAGAATACTAGGAAAGACAACAGGGAAAGAAGCCAAAGACTAGGAGACCAAGGTAAGACTAAGTGCAGACAAGGCAATGGAACAAGACACAAGGACAAAGACACTGGGACCAGGATATACTGCCTCCTGGTGGGCGGACAACAAGACCAAGGAAATAACACAGAGAATCCTCCAGAGAGGGAGTAACTCAGAGAAAGGCCAGGCAAACTCAGAAGCAAGACACTAACTGAGCTAACACATTGCACAGGCCCAGACCACTGGGTGGAGCTGAACTAAATACTGGAGGTCTCCTGGCAATTGGTCAGGAGCAGATTGGACAGATGCACCTGATTCCTATAAGAACCAGAGAGTTCAGGCGCCGCCCCCCTATGCACACAGCCAGGAAGCGGAGCCAGGTAGAACCGCAAGGAGCGGAGCCAGGTAGAACCGCAAGGAGCGGAGCCAGGTAGAACCGCAAGGAGCGGAGCCAGGTAGAACCGCAAGGAGCGGAGCCAGGTAGAACCGCAAGGAGCGGAGCCAGGTAGAACCGCAAGGAGCGGAGCCAGGTAGAACCGCAAGGAGCGGAGCCAGGTAGAACCGCAAGGAGCAGAGCCAGGTAGAACCGCAAGGAGCGGAGCCAGGTAGAACCGCAAGGAGCGGAGCCAGGTAGAACCGCAAGGAGCGGAGCCAGGTAGAACCGCAAGGAGCGGAGCCAGGTAGAACCGCAAGGAGCGGAGCCAGGTAGAACCGCAAGGAGCGGAGCCAGGTAGAACCGCAAGGAGCGGAGCCAGGTAGAACCGCAAGGAGCGGAGAGGTGCTGCGGGAGAAGGTCTCTGCAGCAAAGCTGAGCAGAGCCACAAAGAATGTGGAGAGAAGCTGCAGCAAGGGATAACTGCAACAGCAGAAGATAAGCTGAGTAGAAAGGAGCAGAAACGCAGAAGTGAGGAGCAGAGGTAAAGTCACAAAGGTTCAGAGCAGGCAGAGCTGCAAGAGTGCGGAGTGTAGGCAGGCTGATAATACTAGGAAAGACAACAGGGAAAGAAGCCAAAGACTAGGAGACCAAGGTAAGACTAAGTGCAGACAAGGCAATGGAACAAGACACAAGGACAAAGACACTGGGACCAGGATATACTGCCTCCTGGTGGGCGGACAACAAGACCAAGGAAATAACACAGAGAATCCTCCAGAGAGGGAGTAACTCAGAGAAAGGCCAGGCAAACTCAGAAGCAAGACACTAACTGAGCTAACACATTGCACAGGCCCAGACCACTGGGTGGAGCTGAACTAAATACTGGAGGTCTCCTGGCAATTGGTCAGGAACAGATTGGACAGATGCACCTGATTCCTATAAGAACCAGAGAGTTCAGGCGCCGCCCCCCTATGCACACAGCCAGGAAGCATGCAGAGAGCAGAGACACAGAACATGGAGCTGGCAAGAAACAGAAACCACATCATGGCCTGGAGCAGTGGGTAAGATAGTGTGAGAAATGCGAGGCCATGCCGTGATGCCAGCAGAGTTGTTACAACCCCTGAACCCTGTCCTCAGCAAACCCTATACATGGATGCCCACATGTAAGCCAATATGAGGAGCAAGTCATTATACACCTGACAACCACATAGTTACAGTTCCACATGTAACAGAAAGTAAGCACATCAAATCGGTTACTGGACTGAATGCCTATCCTGCACCATAGTTTCCAGCATACAAACAACACCACTTAAACAACAATTGTCTTTCCAAAATCTGTATGGAACGGTCTTTTGATGCTCTAGTCCATTCTGTGTTAAGTAGTTTTCTATTTGGTGTCCTGTAAATTCACCTCCATTATCACTTCTGATGATGATTGGCTTCCTCTGAAACTTGTTATTTATCTTTGTCACATAGTCTTCGGACTGTGGGAGAACCCGGCGGAGGAAACCCACGCAAACACAGGGAGAACATAAAACTCCTTGCAGATGTTGTCCTTGGTGAGATTTGAACCCAGGACTCCAGCTGATATATATATATATATTTATCTCATATATATTTTTCCGTAGCTTGTTTGGTTTCCTTTTATCCTTGAATCCTGGGTGTTGTTCCATGTAAATGTCTTCTGTTAAGTCTACATTCAGAAATGCTGCCTTTACATTCAGATGTTTCAACTGCATTTGTTTCGTTGCTGCAACTGCAAACAAATTTCTGATTGTGGTGTGTTTGACAACTGGAGCAAATGTCTCATCATAGGCTTCTCCATATTTCTGCGAATAGCCTTTAGTTACAAGTCTTGCTCGGTATCGATCAGCTGTACCATCTGCTTGGTATTTTACTTTAAAGGGAACCTGTCACCACGTTTTTGGAAGATGGGATAAAAATAGCGTTAAATAGGGGCAGAGGTGGGCATTACATTAGTGTGTGTGTTATGCGTTTATTACTCACCTAAGTTGCCGAAATAACTTTGCAAAGTCTCCGTTTTCGCCTGTCAATCAGGCTGGTCAGGTCGCATGGGCGTTGTCTTCCCCCAGATTTGGCGTAGTTTTCCGTTGGTGGCGTAGTGGTGTGCGCATGCCCAAAGTCCGGAATCCTCTTCCAGGGGATTTAAAATAGCGCGGTGTTCGTTATTGCATTGGTGATCGGTGGGCGCGGCCATCTTCCTTTGGCCGCGCGTGCGCAGAAGCGGCGCTCTGCTGGCCGCGGCTTCAGGAAAATGGCCGCCGCGATATCCATCTGCGCACGCGCGGCATCCCGCGGCCATTTTCCTGAAGCCGCGGCCAGCAGAGCGCCGCTTCTGCGCACGCGCGGCCAAAGGAAGATGGCCGCGCCCACCGATCACCAATGCAATAACGAACACCGCGCTATTTTAAATCCCCTGGAAGAGGATTCCGGACTTTGGGCATGCGCACACCACTACGCCACCAACGGAAAACTACGCCAAATCTGGGTGAAGACACCACGCCCATGTGACCTGACCAGCCTGATTGACAGGCGAAAACGGAGACTTTGCAAAGTTATTTCGGCAACTTAGGTGGGTAATAAACGCATAACACACACACTAATGTAATGCCCACCTCTGCCCCTATTTAACGCTATTTTTATCCCATCTTCCAAAAACGTGGTGACAGGTTCCCTTTAAAAACCCATTTACATCCTATAGCCTTTTTTCTTTTGGTAGTTCTGTCAGTGTCCATGTCTGAATCATGCATGGATTTTATTTCAGTTTCTGCAGCCTTTATCCATTTGTTTGCCTCTTCTTCTGAAAGTTGAGATATCTCCTCCCAAGATGTAGGTTCATACATTTTATTTGTACTTGCTTTGAATGAAAGGCGTTGAGGTGGTCTTCCCTTGTTTTCTCTTATTGAGCGTCTTGGTTCTGTGTCTGTATGGAGCTGTATCTCTTGACTTTCATTGATTTCCACTTCTTTCTCATTAGATGTTTCTGCTGTTATATCACTGTCGTTTCTCTCATTTTTCCAGTGATGTCATTATGTCATCATTTAGATCTTCAATGAATGTTATACTGTTACTGTGATTCTGTCTGTCTTGGGATTTAGGATTCTGTATCCTTTGCAATTGTCACTATATCCGACAAATATTCCTTTAATGGCTCTGTTTTGAAGTTTGGAACGTTTTTCTTCTGGAATAAACACAAAAACTTTGCAACCAAAAACTCTTAATGAGTCACACTTGGTTTCTTACCTTGCCACAGTTCATATGGGGGGCTTACAAGGGGGCTTACAGGGTTAGTCGGAGAGCTGGGTGGGACTGGCTAACCACACATACCTCCCACCTATGGGGGTGATTTCAGCTACATAATGTGACTGTGGTTTGGGTCACATGGTCTGTGTTGTAAGTTCCTGAAAGAGGACAGGCCGGTGTGTTGGAAGGTCCTGCGAGTGGACCGGATTCCTGAAGAGCACATGGGGACCATGTACCTGCGCAATCTGTGACGGCACTGGATTGGGGAAGCTACCGACCTTCTGGGGTCTGGAACTGTCAGGTGGCCTGTGGAGCAAGTCATCGTCCAGGACAGTGATCCCAGTTAGGCAGCTTCCCCGGGAACATAGGACTGACAAGGAGTCAGCGTGTGGAGTGGAGCTCCTGGAAGGTAAACCAGAGTATGGGGGACTGTGTGCACTGACGAGGGTCAGTGAATGAACTGTGCGGTCACCCACGGTAACTGGACGAAGTGAGGTCCAGAGTGCGTAGTATTTGCAACTAATGGAGTAAAGTTGTGAGAGACATTGGCACGGTGTGCAGTTGCCCGTGGTAACTGGACAAAGAGAAGTCCGGTGTGTTTAGTGACTGCGATTTTAAGCCGTGTACTATGAAGTGGTATGGACTATGTGGTAGGGCTGTGATGTGTAACATGACCTACAGTGGTTTATGCTGAGTGTATAATAAACCACATGGATTTTTTAAGCGAGAAAACGTACCTGTGTGCCTTCATCCCATTGCCAAGTGAGTGTCCCCCAACACATGCAGTAAGTACTGCACTACACTTCATATGTACCTTCTGAAGTCGAGTCAAGCTATCTTATGCAATCTCTTTGTGTGAGTAATGGTACATAGAGAAATGTTTGAAATGGTGTTTCAAGTGCGCTACACTCGCAGCCTAGTTACGGAGTCAGAATAATATAGAATGTACAACTCTATACTAAAACATGCAGTGTCTTGAAAAAGTATTCATACCCCATTAATTTTTCCACATTTTTTCATGTTACACCCACAAACTTAAATGTTTATTTGGATTTGATTAGATATACCAACACTAAGGCTTCTTTCACACTTCAGTTTTTTGGCGTCAGTCCCTTCCGACATAATGACGGATCGACGGATCCGTCACAATAGTTGAAAAAACGGATGTAACGGATCCGTTTTTTTGACGGATCCGTTACTCGGGGGTTGTATATACTTTTTGGAGCATGCGCAATTGAAAAAAAATTGAAAAAACGGATTGGGGCGACGGATCCGCCGAAATGACAGTCGCGACGGATCCGTCGCCCATAGGTGGCCATTCTATGAAATGACGGACGCGACGGATCCGTCGCGATCCACCATTTCAACGCAGACAAAAAACGTTGCAATGACCGTCAATGTCTAGATGACGTCCGCCAAATTTTGACGGATCCGTCGCATGACGGATGGAACGGACGACCATCCGTCACAATCCGTCGCTAATGCAAGTCTATGGGGAAAAAACCGGATCCGTCGAAAAAAAAACTGGATCCGTTTTTTGAGGAAAATGGCGGATTTAGACTGACGCCAAACAACTGAAGTGTGAAAGAGGCCTAAGTAGTAAATCTAAAGGAAATTATACATGGTTTTCTAAATGTTTTAAAAATATAAATCTGAAAATTGTGACAAAAATTTGTATTTAGCCCCCCTTTGGGTCATTACTTTGTAGGACCATCTTTAATTGCAATTACTGCTGCAAGTCTTTTGGGGTTGTCTCTACCAGCTTTGCACATCTAGAGGCTGAAATTTCTGCCCATTCTTTTTTGCAAACTAGCTCCAACTCAGTGAGATTGGTGGAGAGCGCCTGTGTACAGCAATTTTCAAGTCTTGCCACAGATTGTCAAGGGGATTTAGATCTGGACTGTAACTGGGCCATTTACACATGAATATGCTTTGACCTAAACCATTCCATTGTAGCTCTGTCAGTATGTTTAGGGTCATTGTCCTGCTGGAATTTGAACCTATGCCCTAGTCTCCTTTTTGCAGCCTCTAAAAGGTTTTCCTCCAGGACTGCCCTGTATTTAGCTCCATCCATCAACTCTGACCAGCTTTCCTTTTCCTGCTGAAGAAAAGCACAGCCACATCATGATCCTGCCACCACCACGTTTGACGGTGAGATGGTGTTTTCAGGGTGATGTACAGTGTTAATTTTATGACACACATAGTGTTTTGAATTTAGCCCATCAAAAATTACTTTGGACTCATCTGACCAGAGAACCTTCTTCCACATGCTAGCTGTGTCCTCTACATGATTTTTTTCAAATTGCAAATGGGACTTCTTATGGCTTGGTGTTAAATATGTCTTTTTTTCTTGCCACTCTTCCATAAAGGCCAGATTTGTGGAGCACACGACTTCTAGTTGTCCTGTAGACAGTTTTTCCCACCAGAGCTGTGGATCTCTGCAGTTTGTCCAGAGTGACTTTAGGCCTATTGGCAGCTTCTCTAATTAGTGCTATCCTTGCTTGGGATGTCAGTTTAGGTGGACGGCCATGTCTTGGTAGGTTTGCAGTTGTGTCATACACCTTCTATATTTGGATGATGGATTTAACAGTGCTCCACAAAATATTCAGAGCTTGGTCTTTTTTTTTTTTTTTTTTTATAACTTAACCCTGCTTTAATCTTCTCAACAACTTTATCCCTGACCTGTCTGATGTGTTCCTTAGTTTTTGATCCCTAATGTTCTTAAACAAACCTCAGAGGCCTTCACAGAATAGCGGTAGTTATACTGAGAATACATTACACATAGGTGGACTCAATTTACTAATTATTTGACTTCTAGAGGCAATTGTCCATTCAAAATTTTATTTCGGGTTATCAGACTACAGGGGGCTAAATACAAATACACATCACAGTTTTCAGATTTATATTTTTAAAATAATTAGAAAACCACGTATTATTTCCTTTACACTTCACAAATACCGGTACTTGCTATTCTGTGTTGATATACACAGAATCCCAATCCCAATAAATAAAATCCCAATAAAATACATTTAAGTATAACGGGTGTAATATGAAAAAATATTGAAATGTTCACGGGGTATGAATACTATTTCAAGGCACTATAAATGTCAGTAGCGGTGTCAGCACTGATAGGTCCTTTAACCCCTTAACCCCCAAGGGTGGTTTGCATGGTAATGACTGGGCCAATTTTTATAACTTTGGAACGCTTCAACGGATCCTGATGATTCTGACACTGTTTTCTCGTGACATATTGTACTTCATGATAGTGGTAAAATTTCTTTGATATTACCTGCGTTTATTTGTGAAAAAAACGGAAATTTGCCGAAAATTTTGAAAATTTTGCCATTTTCCAACTTTGAATTTTTATGCCCTTAAATCACAGAGATATGTCACACAAAATACTTAATAAGTAACATTTCCCACATGTCTACTTTACATCAGCACAATTTTGGAACCAAAATTTTTTTTTGTTAGGGAGTTATAAGGGTTAAAAGTTGACCAGCAATTTCTCATTTTTACAACACCATTTTTTTTTACTGACCACATCACATTTGAAGTCATTTTGAGGGGTCTATATGATAGAAAATAACCAACTGTGACACCATTCTAAAAACTGCACCCCTCAAGGTGCTCAAAACCACAATCAAGAAGATTATTAACCCTTCAGGTGTTTCACAGGAATTTTTGGAATGTTTAAAAAAAAAAACGAACATTTAATTTTTTTTCACAAAAAATGTACTTCAGCTGCAATTTCTTTTATTTTACCAAGGGTAACAGGAGAAAATGGACCCCAAAAGTTGTTGTACAATTTGTCCCGAGTACGCCAATACCCCATATCTGGGGGTAAACCACTGTTTGGGCGCATAGCAGAGCTCGGAAGGGAAGGAGCGCCGTTTGACTTTTCAATGCAAAATTGACTGGAATTGAGATGGGACACCATGTCGCGTTTGGAGAGCCCCTGATGTGCCTAAACATTGAAACCCCCCACAAGTGACATCATTTTGGAAAGTAGACACCCTAAGGAACTTATCTAGATGTGTGGTGCGCACTTTGACCCACCAAATGCCTCACAGAAGTTTATAATGTAGAGGCGTAAAATTAAAAAATCATATTTTTTCACAAAAATGATCTTTTCGCCCCCAATTTTTTACTTTCCCAAGGGTAAGAGAAGAAATTGGACCCCAAAAGTTGTTGTGCAATTTGTCTTGAGTACGCTGATATCCGATATGTGGGGGTAAACCCCCAAGTGTTTCACTACAGTATATAACGCCGAGTCGTGAAAATAAAAATTATTTTTTTTTTCCCACAAAAATTCTTTTTTAGCCCCCAGTTTTGTATTTTTCCAAGGGTAACAGGAGAAATTGGACCCCAAAAGTTGTTGTCCAATTTGTCCTGAGTACGCTGATACCCCATATGTGGGGGGGGGACCACCGTTTGGGTGCATGGCAGAGCTCGGAAGGGAAGGAGCGCCGTTTGGAATGCAGACTTAGATGGAATAGTCTGCAGGCATCACATTGCGTTTGCAGAGCCCCTAATGTACCTAAACAGTAGAAACCCCCCACAAGTGACCCCATGTTGGAATCTAGACCCCCAAGGAACTTATCTAGATGTGTTGTGAAAACTTTGAACCCCCGAGTGTTTCACTACAGTTTATAACGCAGAGCCAAGAAAATAAATATTTTTTTTTCCCACAAAAATGTTTTTTTAGCCCCCCAAATTTTTAGGGGAAGGGAAGGGAATGAGCACTGTTTTACTTTTTCAACGCAGAATTGGCTGGAATTGAGATCGGATGCCATGTCGCATTTGGAGAGCCCTTGATGTGCCGAAACAGTGGAAGCCCCAATTCTAACTGAAACCCTAACCCAAACACACCCCTAACCCTAATCCCAACTCTACCCACAACCCTAACCACACCCCTAACCTGAACATGCCACTAACCCCAACCACACCCCTAACCCCAACAGACCCCTAACCCTAATCCCAACCCTAACCACACCCCTAACTCCAACACACCCCTAACCCTAATCCCAACCATAACCCTAACCACACCCCTAACTCTGATACACCCCTAACCCTAATCCCAACCGTAAATTTAATCCTAACCCTAACTTTAGCCTCAACTCTAACACTAACTTTAGCCCCAACCCTAACCCTAGCCCTAACCCTAGCCCCAACCCTAACCCTAGCCCCACCCCTAGCCCTAACCCTAGCCCCCAACCCTAACCCTAGCCCCCAACCCTAACCCTAACCCTAGACCCAAACCCTAACCCTAATGGGAAAATAGAAATAAATAATTTTTTTTATTTTATTATTTTTCCCTAACTAAGTGGGTCATGAAGGGGGGTTTGATTTACTATTTATAGCTTTTTTTAGTGGATTTTTGTGATTGGCAGCCGTCACACACTAAAAGACGCATTCTGAGAGCTATAATTTTTCCATATTTTGGTCCACAGAGTCATGTGAGATCTTGTTTTTTGCGAGACAAGTTGACTTTTTATTGGTACCATATTCGGCAATGTGACATTTTTTGATCGCTTTTTATTCCGATTTTTGTGAGGCAGAATGACCAAAAACCAGCTATTCATGAATTTCTTTTTGGGGGGTGTTTATACCGTTCCACATTTGGTAAAATTGATAAAGCAGTTTTATTCTTTGGGATAGTACAATTACAGCGATACCTCATGTACATCATTTTTTTATGTTTTGGCGCTTTTATACGATAAAAACTATTTTATAGAAAAAATAATTATTTTTGCATCGCTTTATTGTGAGGACTATAACTTTTTAATTTTTTTGCTGATGATGCTGTATGGCAGGTCTTTTTTTGCGGGACAAGATGACGTTTTCAGCGGTATCATGGTTATTTATATCCGTATTTTTGATCGCGTGTTATTCCACTTTTTGTTCGTCGGTATGATAAAGCGTTTTTGCCTCTTTTTTTTTTTTTACAGTGATCACTGAAGGGGTTAACTAGTGGGACAGTTTTATAGGTCGGGTCGTTATGGATGGCAATACTAAATATGTGTACTTTTATTGTTTGTTTGTTTTTTTTTAGATAAAGAAATGTATTTATGGGAACAATTTTTTTTTTCTCTATTTAGGAATTTTTTAATTTTTTTTTACATATGTGAATATTTTTTTTTTTACTTTATAACATTGCCCCGGGGGGGCATCATGTTATACGGTCAGATCGCAGATCTGATACTTTGCAGAGCACTGTGTCAGATCAGCGATCTGACAGACACTGCAGGGACGCTTGCAAGCGCTTGCTCTGAGCAGGCGCTTGCAAGCCACCTCCCTGCAGGACCCGGAAGCAGCCCCGCGGCCATATTGCATCCGGGGCCTGCAGGGAGGAGGAGGTAGGAGACCCTCGGAGCAACGCGATCACATCGCGTTGCTCCGAGGGTCTCAGGGAAGCACGCAGGGAGCCCCCTCCCTGCGCGAGGCTTTCCTATGCGGCCGGAGCACTGTGATCATGTTTGATTGCAGTGTTCCAGGGGTTCATGTGCCAGGAGCGGTCCGTCCCAGGTCACCTCGACGGGATAGTACGTCATATGGGATTAAGGGGTTAAATTGTGTTCACCGAAATTTTCAGTTTTTGTTCTACTTTTTGTTAATATTATTAAGCATAAAACACTATACTAATAAACAAGTCATGTCTTAGCACTGCAATTCATTAATTGGTATGAACTTCAAAATGATACTAATTGGAATTAATTCAGCGCATTCAAGCTCCAGTCAAGCAGAAACATTCCACAACTCTGCTGCATTGTTAATGAGTTCATTTGTACTTACTCATGGCCAGGCATTAGGAGTCAGACCAGGAATTGCACACCATAATGAATGTAAGGAGGTGGCGGGGACCCTCGATTGCCTCCTCTCTCCTATACACCGAGCACATGTGTCACCTGCGGCACCCTGATGGTTCACTAATGTTTTATATGGTTAAGTCATTTAGCATACCTCCCAACTTTCGAGGAAGGGAAAAAAAGGATAAAGTTAGCAGCTAATTTTAGGCCACACCTCTGATCACACCCATTTCACAACTAGTCACGCCCCAACCACACCCATTTAGCACTTCTGATCACAATGTTTGGTAAACAATAATTATAAACAAAAAAAAATAAGTGGTCCATGCTGTATAATGGCCACACATGACGCTCCATACTGTATAATGGCCACACATGACGCTCCATACTGTATAATGGCCACACATGACGCTCCATACTGTATAATGGCCACACATGATGCTCCATACTGTATAATGGCCACACATGACGCTCCATACTGTATAATGGCCACACATGACGCTCCGTACTGTATAATGGCCACACATGACGCTCCATACTGTATAATGGCCACACATGACGCTCCATACTGTATAATGGCCAGACATGATGCTCCATACTGTATAATGGCCACACATGACGCTCTATACTGTATAATGGCCCCAAATGATGCTGTGTACAGTGTACTGGCCCCACGTGATGCTCCATACAGTATAATGGGCCCACATGATGCTCCATCTATATATATAATTGTCTAAGGGTTTTTCCGTCTGTCTGTCTGTCTGTCCCGTTTATTCATTCGCTGATTGGTCGAGGCCGCCTGGGCCTCGACCAATCAGCGACGGGCATAGCATGGCGACGATGATGTCATAATGGAAATCCCACGTCTCTGATTGACCAATCAGCGACGGGCACAGTATCGACGTAGATGTCTTAATGGTTGCCATGGCGACGATGATGTCATAAAGG
Organism: Ranitomeya variabilis; assembly: GCF_051348905.1. Classification (NCBI taxonomy): domain Eukaryota; kingdom Metazoa; phylum Chordata; class Amphibia; order Anura; family Dendrobatidae; genus Ranitomeya; species Ranitomeya variabilis. The sequence continues at coordinate 1,052,021,961 of NC_135232.1, read as the reverse complement.
TTGCCTCGACCAATCAGCGACGGGCACAGTCTGCCGCGAATTCTGGAATCATCATTGTCCATATACTACGGGGACATGCATATTCTAGAATACCCGATGCGTTAGAATCGGGCCACAATCTAGTACTGTATAATGGCCACACATGATGCTACATACTGTATAATGGCTCCACATGATGCTCCATACGCTCCATACTGTATAATGGCCACAAATGACGCTCCATACTGTATAATGGCTACACATGATTCTCCATACTGTATAATGGCCACATTATGCTCCATAAAGTATAATAGCTCCACATGATGCTTCGTACTGTATAATGGCCACACATGATGCTGCGTACTGTATAATGGCCACACATGACGCTCCGTACTGTATAATGGCCACACATGATGCTCCATACTGTACAATGGCCACACATGACGCTCCATACTGTATAATGGCCAAACATGATGCTCCATACTGTATAATAGCCCCAAATGATGCTGCGTACAGTGTACTGGCCCCACGTGATGCTCCATACAGTATAATGGCCCCACATGATGCTCCATACTGTATAATGGCCACACATGATGCTCCATACTGTATAATGGCTCCACATGATGCTCCATACTGTATATTGGCCACACAGTGCTCCATACTGTATAATGGCCACACATGATGCTCCATACTGTATAATGGCCACACATGATGCTCCATACTGTATAATGGCCACACATGACGCTCCATACTGTATAATGGCCAGACATGATGCTCCATACTGTATAATGGCCACACATGATGCTCCATACTGTATAATGGCCACACATGATGCTCCATACTGTATAATGGCCACATTATGCTCCATACTGTATAATAGCCCCGCATGATGCTTCGTACTGTATAATGGCCACACATGATACTGCGTACTGTATAATGGCCACACATGATGCTCCATACTGTATAATGGCCACACAGTGCCCCATACTATATAATGGCCACACATAATGCTCCATACTGTATAATGGCCCCACATGATGCTGCGTACAGTATACTTGCCCCACGTGATGGTCCATACAGTATAATGGCCCCACATGATGTTTTGTACAGTATAATGGCCCCACATGATGCCGGGTACAGTAAAATGGCCACACATAATGCTGGGTACAGTATAATGGCCCCTCACGATGCTCCATACAGTATAATGGCCCCACACAATGCTGGGTACAGTATAATGGCCACACATGGTTACCCCACCCCATTATTGCCTTCTCCATCACTACACACACACACACACCTTTCACCGCGCACCCTCGCAGCAGCCGGCAGCTTCCACTCCCACGGCGCTGAATGGTGTCATCCAGCTGTGCCGCTGACTGCTCACGTCGCTGCAGCTGTGATACACCACTGATAAAGACCTCTCCGTGTCTCCTGTGCCAGTCAGTGTCAGAGCAAGGAGCAATGTCTGCTCCGATCCGACACAGCCAGCATCGGCTCCGTACACCTCGTACACATGCGACTCCGCTCCATACACCTCGTACACACACTACTCCGCTCCATACACCTTGCACATGCGGCTCCGCTCCGTACACCTCATACACACACGGCTCTGCTCCGTACACCTCATACAGCCACGGCTCCTCCCTATACACCTCATACACACACGGCTCCACTCCGTACACCTCGTACACACACAGCTCCGCTCCATACACCTTATACACACATGGCTCCTTTCCATACACCTTGCACATGCGGCTCTGCTCCGTACACCTCGTACACACGGCTCCGCTCCGTGCACCTCATACACACACGGCTCCGCTCCATAACCTCATACATACACGGCTCCGCTCCATACACCTCGTACACACACGACTGCGCTCCATACACCTTTCACATGCGGCTCTGCTCCGTACACCTCGTACACACACGGCTCTGCTCCGTACACCTCGTACACACACGGCTCCGCTCCAAACACATTGCACACGCTGCTCCGCTCCGTATACCTTGCACACACATGGCTCCGCTCCGTACACCTCATACACACATGGCTCCGCTCCATACAGCTAGTACACGGCTCTGCTCCACACACCTTGTACACACACGGCTCCGCTCCATACACATTGCACACGCTGCTCCACTCCTTGTACACACATGGCTCTGCTCTGTTCACCTCGTACACACACGGCTCCACTCCGTACACGTCTTACACACACGACTCTGCTCCATACACCTCGTACACATGGCTCAGTACACGTCTTACACACACGACTCCGCTCCATACACCTTTCACACGCTGCTCCGCTCCGCACACCTCGTACAGACGCTGCTCTGCTCTGTACACCTCGTACACACGGCTCCGTACACGTCTTACACACACAACTCCGCTCCATACACCTTTCACACGCTGCTCCGATCCATACACCTCGTACACACACGGCTCTGCTACATCCACACTGTAAACACCTCCTGACCTCACACATACGCTTACCCTCCTCCAGCGTCATGACAACCAGCAGAGTCCTGTTCACGGAGGTCCTCCTGATCATGTGACCCCCTGACTCCTCCCATCCTGTGACTTCATCACAGGTCCTGTGCGCACAGAGCAGCCAATATGCTGCTCTGCGGGTGCAGGGGCTCAGGGAGCTGACCGGGTGATATACACACCTCCCAAACAGTGCGGGACAACTAATGTCCTGCCCGGGATCGCGGGGCTGACTGTCAAAATCGGGACAGTCCCACTGGATCTGGGATGGTTGGGAGGTATGCATTTAGTAATGTCATTGTCATATGTTGTATCCTAAAAAGTGCATGCACTAGTATGTGCTTTAGTTCAGGGACAGAAGAGTTAAGCAGCTGGATGGAGTTAAGGGTGTGACAGGGCAGAGCCACAGGGGTATAGGGGAAGCATTTCCTGCATGGGTAGCAGAAGCCCAGGCCGTTTTGCCCAGGGCAGGATGTGTGCCTCAGTGAGCACAGAGAGGTTCCCGGTCGTGGGGGACACAGCTGCTCCAGACTGGAGAGCAGTGAGAACAGGCATCGGCTCAATGGGATCGTCCCCAGGCAGAATACGGGGCCCAAGACCAGAATGGGAGCTGAGGAACTGATGGGACCCGAATGGTCCGTAGAGACGGCAGGGAAAGCATGTTGACCTCTGTGAACTGTACCCCTGGATGTGGTGGACACCTTAGGGTTAGTAAAGTTTAATCATTGGAACAAAGATTGTGTCTCTATGGTGCTTCATGGGATTAGGATTCTGGCTGACACAGTGAGTACTCATCTCTTCATGTGCAAGGGGCCAGGGTGCTCACTGACTGTTGCTTAGTGGACTCGTCCACGACTCCCACCATGTGCCACATTGTTACATTTGGTGTAGTCGGCAGGATCGAATCCAGAAGCCCTGTAGCTACAGAACTGGTGGAAAAGATTCCTGGGACTTGTGGACTGATTACTGAACTGTGGCTCAAGATGGCGCCAAACACTGTCAAGAAGGAGTCAGTCAGTGGCGCAAAAATGGAGGGCGGTGCTGCCTTTCAAGGGTGTCCTAGAGAGAAACTTATGCCAAAAGGAAAGAGGCCATGGCCTGAACCAAGGCCACATCCCACTGTGATTGATGCCCACCCGAAATGGGTGCGGGCGAGGAAGAGGCTTCAGCCTTTCCAGCAGAATGTGAGGAAACAGGTGGAGCAGCCAGATGTGACTCCACCCATGAACAGGTGGAGCCCAGAAGAGCAAGACGGCGTGCCCAGAAGAGAGACGCCATTGCCAAGGGAGATACCTGTTGGAATGCAGCGGCGGAGTATGTCACTCAGAGGAGGAATCTGCCCGCCGAAAGGAGTGATTGAGAATCCAGAAGTCGTGGAGAGAGGGACCGTCTCGGCTGTAATCCCAAGTTCACGCGGCCGCAGTGGAGGACCGTTGCAGCCGGCTGCAGTTGCGGTGAGTGTGACACTGACCCTCACCCCAGTCCCCGCATCTCCCCACGGTGGCTACCTAGACCAGTCTTGGGCTCCCACGGCGGAAGAGGCCCCGTGGGCATCGGGAGTGATTGAACCGAAGAAATGGAGGGCGCGCCGAATTTTAAAGGAGCTGCAGTGCCCCGGCGGAGGAACCATGTCCGGCCGGATGACACGCAGCCCCTACAAAAAGCCAGAGGGCAGAGGCACCCTTAAAGAAATTGGTGGCCACAGTTGGGTCACGGGAGCAGGAGGCTCCAAATTTGTGAGCCGGCCGTTGCCAGAGGAAAGAAGCCGGAGGAGCAGTAATGAGTTGTCCTTCAGTGGGTCTTTGGGCCACAGTGCAGCCCTTTATTCCAACCAGCAGCCGTATATAGACTGATCTGGCCCTGTTTTGAAAAAAAATGTTGTGCCGGTTGCATCTGAGGAATAAAAGGGACTGTTCCGCATCTCTGGAGAGGGGATCTCACCGAGGTCACCGCAGTTCAGCCCAGCTGGGAACGGAGCCTCAGTGATGTCACCGCTAGTCATCGAAACTCCCCTCCCAGCAGCTCATTCACCAGTGGTTCTCAGCCTAGACGGTCGCATCTTGGCACCGTCCAGGTTGAAAACTATTTCTCCCCAGACATGGATTACGGCATGGGACAGGTATGGTATATTTTTGTTTTATTATTTTTGGTTTATTACAAGAGAACGAGGGCTTCGGTGGAATTAGGCAAAGTTGTAAGTATGGTTTAATTAAGATTATTAAAGGAGTCTGTGTCATTTTTTCAATTAAAGGACTTTATTCTTCGTGTGTGTGTGTGTTTTGATACAATGTGGCTATGGGGTTGGTAATGGGGGTGTCTTATTGATGCCTCTCCATTACTGACCTTGGGACTTGATGTCACCTGACTATACAAAGGTGACATCAACCCCCCCTCAACTCTCACCCCACTTGCCACCGCTATAAAGCAAGTGGAAAGAGTGAGGCTAAGTGTCTGAATTAGTGCATCTTAGAGATGTGCCTTTTCTGGGGTGACTTCGAGATGATGTTTTTAGCCTGAGGGAGCCAGTATCCATGGCCCCTTCCTAGGCTATTAATATCAGCCCGCAGCTGCCTGTACAGCCTTTGCTGGTTAATAATTATAGGGGGACCACACACCATTTTTTGGGGGGCACCCCATTTTAATAGCTAGTAAAGGCTAAGTATACAGTTGTGAGCTGATATTAATAGCCTGGGAAGCTCCATGGATATTACCCCTTCCCAGGCTATCAACATCGGCCCCCAGCCGTCGGCTTTCCCTCTGCTGGTTACGAAAATTGCACAGGAGCCCACACCATTTGTTCCTGAAAAATAATCTTTTATTAATTAAATACATGTACAGTAAGCTGCACACAAACTGTACTAATTGTATTTGTCACTAGTGTTGAGCATTCCGATACCGGTATTCCGATACTTGCCGCGTATCGGATACCGGAATCGGAAGTTCCCAGATTCAAAATGCACAAATTCATCCAATGAGAATGATTCCAAGTGTGGGCACATCCTGTTCAGCATGGAGGGCATGAAACTACTGGCATGGCTGTGATTGGCTGCTGAAATGATGTCATGATGCAGTTTAAAAGTCGCTGGCGCCATTTTGCGATCACTCTGCTGTGAATTCAGTTAGTGACAGGACGCTGTTTGCTGACTGAGGGCCAGTTTAGAGATAGCGATTTGCTTCATTGTGCTTTCCAAAGGCTAATTTAGCAACCGCTGTGTTCACCTACTATTCACCTTGCTTTTGCCTTGTAGCGCTGTTTTCACAGCGATCTGCAAGGTCTGTGTGTGTGTGTGTGTGTGTGAGTGCAGCCCACTCTCTAGTCTGAGTGCAGCCACATAGGCCATCCATAGCTGGTTGTATTCAGTTCAGGGAGGGTGGTTCATTGCCTCATACTGTTCTTTTTTTTTTTTTTTTTCCAAGTAGTGTAGTCTGCTGCTAATTTTTAACAAAAAATCCTATTAGTGTCTTTCCACCCGTCTCCAGCTAATTTGTGGAAAAACACTACATAGGATAACGTAGAGGATGGCTTTTGGGCCTTGCAGCGCCGTTTACGGCTGTCTGCACGGTCTCCGTGTGACTGCAGCTCGCCCTGTAGTCTGTGAGCAGCCATAGCCTGGTTGTCTCCAGCTCAGGGTTGTTCACTGCGTCATACCGCAAAATCAATTTTCATTTTGTTTTAAGTAGTGCAGGCTGCTGCACATTTTTTCAAAAAATTCCTATTAGTGTCTTTCCACCCGTCTCCAGCTAATTTGTGGAAAAACACTACATAGGATAACGTAGAGGAGGGTTTTTGGGCCTTGCAGCGCCGTTTACGGCTGTCTGCACGGTCTCCGTGTGACTGCAGCTCGCCCTGTAGTCTGTGAGCAGCCATAGCCTGGTTGTCTCCAGCTCAGGGTTCTTCACTGCGTCATACCGCAAAATCAATTTTCATTTTGTTTTAAGTAGTGCAGGCTGCTGCACATTTTTTCAAAAAATTCCTATTAGTGTCTTTCGACCCGTCTCCAGCTAACTTGTGGAAAAACACTACATAGGATAATGTAGAGGAGGGTTTGTGGGCCTTGCAGCGCCGTTTACGTCTGTCTGCACGGTCTCCGTGTGACTGCAGCTCTATCTGTTGTCAGTTCAGCCCCCAAAAAATAAATAAATAATAAAGTTCACCAAACACACCAGTGACACCACTTTACATTTGTGTAGGCCACATTAGCTCATATTAAAGTCTAGTCCACACTTTAGAAAATTAGTGTTTCTTATACCTGTTAGGAGGAGTTGTTCAGGAATAAGCACACAAATCCGTTAGTACTTTTCTGCTTATCTTTATCAGTCAACCAAGATGAAGAAGGCAGTGAGTAAGGCACGTGGGCGTGGGCGCGGAGCAGGGAGGGGACGTGGGGATTCTGTGCCTGCTGCGGGCACCGGTGACTCATCAGCACCCACTTTCACAAGGGAACAGTCATTCATGTGCAGCTTTGTCGCAGAGCGCCGTACACCGCTGCTGCGTGAAGAACAAATTGAAGCCGTTGTCGGATGGATGGCAGCTAATGCATCAACTTCAATTAGTGCCACATCCTCTCAGACACAGAGCACTGGAGAGCAGCCATCTGTCTCTTCACCACCTGCCAAATTGCCCAGGCAGACAGAGAGCCCAGGACAGGAGCCGTCTCTACTTCTGTTCTCTGAATCTCTTGGCTTGGAAACAGGGGGCCAGCCAAGCAGCATTGGAGAAATGGAAGAAGAGGCAGGGTGCAGTGATGCCCAACAGCTTTTTCTCTCTTCCTCTGAAGAGGCGGGTGGGCCAGTGGCTCCGGTCACCACATCGCAGGCCGCATCAGCTGATGATGACACTCAGGTGCCACTTACTGGTGCGTGCTCTGCTGCTGAGACTACCCAGGAGGAGCAGTTGGGGGCAGAGGGTAGTGTAGATGATGAGGTCCTTGACCCATCTTGGCGTGAGGGACAGGAAGGTGGTGGGAGCAGCTCTGAGGAAGAGATTCCCCGTACGGCCCAAAGAGGGAGAGGGAGGGGGAAGACTGCGGATCCTGCAGCCTCCGCTTTGGCACCCGTTAGGAGCATGTCTCTTCCAAAAGCCAAAAAGGGCGCTCCCAAGACTTGCAGTGCCTGGTCCTTTTTTGACACAGTTGCAGATGACATTTGCTATGTCAAATGCAAGGTGTGTCATCACAAAGTAAAAAGAGGGAAAAATGTCAGCAACCTCAATACCTCCAACATGTGGAAACATGTGCGCACCAGGCACCCGGCGGAGTTACAAAAACACACTGAAGAGCTAGGCCAACCAACAGCGGCAGCTACCACCTCTTCAGCTCGTGTTGCCTCTTCCTCCAGCTCACACGCAGCTGGTTCGGCTTCCTCCCAGGATCGCCGTGGAAGAACCTCTGGCCCTGTTGTCCAGAGACCCGCTGTAATTCCACCCGCAGCACCACTTTCCCAGTCATCCACACACTCCCAGCCCAGTCTACAGCCATCGGTAGTACAGGCATGGGAGAAAAGGCGGCCTTTCTCGTCAAACAACCCACGAGCACAGGCTCTGACTGCAGGCATTGCCAAACTTCTGTCACTGGAAATGCTGTCATTCAGGCTGGTGGAGACTGACAGCTTCCGTGACTTGATGTCATTGGCAGTCCCACAGTACAATGTGCCCAGCCGCTTTTACTTCAGCAGGCAAGCCGTCCCTGTCCTGCACAAGCATGTGGAGGGACACATAAAACACGCGCTACTGAACGCCGTCAGTAGCAAGGTCCACCTCACCACCGATGCGTGGACCAGTCAACATGGACAGGGGCGATACCTTTCCCTCACTGCCCATTGGGTTAATGTCGTTGAGCCGGGTACAGACCGTGCGAGTGGCGCAGGACGTGTCCTGCCCACTCCAAGGATTGCAGGAATCCATTCTGTACGCATTGACTCCTCCTCCTACACCAGTTCCTCAGAATCATCGCTGCAGGAGCCGTCACAGTCCACCTCCACATGGACCCGTGATGAACGTGTACCTGTTACGACCGACATGAGCACAGCCGTGGCCAAACGTCAACAGGCCGTCTTGAAATTAATTTATTTGGGGAATCGAAGCCACACAGCGCAGGAGCTCTGGAATGCCATCAAGCAGGAGAGCGATGTGTGGTTTGTGCCAGCGAATCTCCAGCCAGGCATGGTAGTGTGTGATAATGGCCGAAATCTGGTGGCAGCTCTGGGCCTCGGCAACCTCACTCACATCCCATGTCTGGCACATGTGCTCAATTTGGTCGTGCAGAGTTTTCTGAGGGACTATCCGGATCTTGATGCACTGCTGCACAAGGTCCGCCTAGAGTGTGCTCACTTGCGGCGTTCCAGCACGGCAAAAGCGCGCATTGCGGCTCTGCAGCGCCGACACCGCCTGCCGGAACATCGCATCATATGTGACCTACCTACCAGGTGGAATTCCACGTTACATATGTTGGAGCGGTTGTGTGAGCAGCAGCAAGCTGTAATGGAGTACCAGCTGCTTCAGGCGCAAAGAAGTCGCAGTCAGCGCCGTACAGACTTCACAACCACAGAGTGGGCCACTATGAATGACGTCTGCCAGGTTTTGTGTCCCTTTGATTATTCCACGCGGATGGCGAGTGGAGATGATGCACTAGTCAGCATGACTGTCCCCCTTATCTGCCTGCTTGAAAAATCACTGCAAGCGCTAAGGGATGATGTTGTGGAAGAGGTGGAGGATGAGGATTCAGCATTTCCATCATCTTCTGGACAGTCAGCGCCACGTGGTTCCTCACAAACGCGTAGGCAGGGGACAGTTTGTGAGGAGGATGAGGAGGAGTCAATGGAGGAGGAAGACATCCGTCCAGAGGAGGGAGTTACACAATTGTCCAGTACTCAGTGTGTACAGCGAGGGTGGGGTGATGACGAGCGGGCAGAGATCACGCCTCCAGCAGGGGACAGCGTTTCTTGGGCAGTTGGCAGTCTGCAGCACATGGTGGATTACATGCTGCAGTGCCTGAGAAACGACCGCCGCATCGCCCACATTCTCAACATGTCTGATTATTGGGTGTTCACCCTCCTCGATCCTCGCTACCGGGACAACGTAGAAAGCCTCATCACACCGTTGAACCGGGAGCGAAAAATGCGGGAGTACCAAGACACACTGGTCAATTCCATCATCTTCTCCATTCCAACTGAGAGAAGTGCTGCTAGTGCATTCCAAAGCAGCTCAGTGCGTCCAGGCAGTGGTGGAGGCTCTGCACAAAGAGGGAGCAGAAGCAGTGCCTCTGCCCAAGGCAAGACCAGTATGGCCCAACTGTGGCACAGTTTTCTGTGCCCGCCACAAAAGTCTACACCATCACAGACGGCTCCAGTCAGCAGGAGGCAACGGTTCCGTCAGATGGTGACAGACTACATGTCTTGCCCTCTTGCTGTACTCCCAGACAGCTCTTCCCCTTTCAAGTTTTGGGTCTCAAAGCTGGATACATGGCCAGAGCTAAGCCAGTATGCATTGGAGGTGCTGTCTTGCCCTGCGGCCAGTGTATTATCGGAACGTGTCTTTAGTGCTGCAGGTGGTGTACTAACTGACCGTCGCATGCGACTATCCTCCGATAACGTTGACCGGCTTACTTTCCTGAAAATGAACAAGGCCTGGATCTCGCAGGAATTTGCCACTCCTCTTCCTGATTAAATAATTAGGTGACTGTCTACAGTATCCAGGTCTCCTGTTGTGTTCATCTTTCTACCACCTGAACTTAAATTCCTGGGCTCCAACACCGCCAGTTGAGGCTCAGAAGTGCCGTCTGCACAGTCAAAACATACGACCCAGTGTTATTGGGTTTCAGTAACGTCAGCTGATCCCCAGCTGTGTAGCCGGCAATGTGTCCTGCGACCGCCACGCTGACACAACAACTGAAATGTAAGGGAACCTGTCCCCCCCCCCCCCCCCCAAGGCGTTTGTTACTGAAAGAGCCACCTTGTACAGCAGTAATGCTGCACAAGGAAAAGGTAGCTATTTTTGTTTAGCTCCTTGCACACGCAGAACTTAACACTTATAAAATGTGTCCACTGATACCGTAAAACCGTCCCGGAGGTGGGACTTTCCTTCGTAATATGACGCAGCACAGCCGTCATTCCTACCCCCTTGGCGCCGTGCCCCGGCTCCTAAGCGTTGTTTGATTCCGTCCCGGAGCCTGCGCTGTTAAGTTATCCCTTGGCCAGGCACACTTAGCGCTGCCCGTCTTCTGACATCATTTGGTGTCAGGATGGCTGCGCCTGTGCGGCCGCGCTGGCCGAGAGCCCGCCTCGCAGTGTCTTCTGATTTAATCCCACTGGGGGCCTGAGATCCATGGACATGCGCAGTGCATATCTGAACCTCCACCTCTCACTCATCTCCCTACGGCTTCTTCAGACTGTGCGGTGTCAGCTGGTCCCTAATAGCATGCCACGGCCGTGACACCGCACAGTCTTAAGAAGCCGTAGGGAGGGGAGTGAGAGGCGAGGATATGCACTGCGCATGGCCACGGATCTCAGGCCCGCGGTGGGATTACATTAGACGACACTGCGAGGCGGGCTCTCGGCCAGCGCGGCCGCACAGGCGCAGCCAGCCTGACACCAAATGATGTCAGAAGATGGGCAGCGCTAAGTGTGCCTGGCCAAGGGATAACATAACAGCGCAGGCTCCGGGACGGAATCAAACAACGCTGAGGAGCCGGGGCACGGCGCCAAGGGGGTAGGAATGACGGCTGTGCTGCGTCCCACCTCCGGGACGGTCACACGGTATCAGGGGACACATTTTATAAGTGTTTAGTTCTGTGTTTGCAAGGAGCATCATGAAAAGAGCCACCTTTTCCTTTTGCATCTTTTTTGCTGCACAAGCTGGCTCTTTCAGCTACAAACGCCTTGGGGGGGGGGGGGGGGTTAAAGGTTCCCTTTCGACTTTCTCCAATCAGGCTTCGGCCTACATTGTGTTCCTCTGCTTCTCCTCCTGTCCCTGGGCTCCAACACCGCTAGTTGTTGCCTGGTAGTGCTGTACGCACAGTCAACAGTCCCTCCTCTGTTATTGGGGTTCAGTAACGTCAGCTGTTCCCCTGCTGTGTGTGTGGCAATCCCTCCTATCTCCTCCACCTCCACCTCCCCCTCCTGTCCCTGGGCTCCAACACCGCTAGTTGCCGTCCAGTAGTGCTGTACACACAGTCAACAGTCCCTTCTCTGTTATTGGGGTTCAGTAACGTCAGCTGTTCCCCTGCTGTGTGTGTGGCAATCCCTCCTACCTCCTCCTACCTCCACCTCCCCCTCCTGTCCCTGGGCTCCAACACCGCTAGTTGCCGTCCAGTAGTGCTGTACGCACAGTCAACAGTCCCTCCTCTGTTATTGGGGTACAGTAACGTCAGCTGTTCCCCTGCTGTGTGTGTGGCAATCCCTCCTATCTCCTCCACCTCCACCTCCCCCTCCTGTCCCTGGGCTCCAACACCGCTAGTTGCCGTCCAGTAGTGCTGTACGCACAGTCAACAGTCCCTCCTCTGTTATTGGGGTTCAGTAACGTCAGCTGTTCCCCTGCTGTGTGTGTGGCAATCCCTCCTACCTCCTCCTACCTCCACCTCCCCCTCCTGTCCCTGGGCTCCAACACCGCTAGTTGCCGTCCAGTAGTGCTGTACGCACAGTCAACAGTCCCTCCTCTGTTATTGGGGTTCAGTAACGTCAGCTGTTCCCCTGCTGTGTGTGTGGCAATCCCTCCTATCTCCTCCACCTCCACCTCCCCCTCCTGTCCCTGGGCTCCAACACCGCTAGTTGCCGTCCAGTAGTGCTGTACGCACAGTCAACAGTCCCTCCTCTGTTATTGGGGTTCAGTAACGTCAGCTGTTCCCCTGCTGTGTGTGTGGCAATCCCTCCTACCTCCTCCTACCTCCTCCTCCCCCTCCTGTCCCTGGGCTCCAACACCGCTAGTTGCCGTCCAGTAGTGCTGTACGCACAGTCAACAGTCCCTCCTCTGTTATTGGGGTTCAGTAACGTCAGCTGTTCCCCTGCTGTGTGTGTGGCAATCCCTCCTACCTCCTCCTACCTCCTCCACCTCCTCCTCCACCTGTCCCTGGGCTCCAACACCGCTAGTTGCCGTCCAGAAGTGCTGTACGCACAGTCAACAGTCCCTCCTCTGTTATTGGGGTTCAGTAACGTCAGCTGTTCCCCTGCTGTGTGTGTGTGGCAATCCCTCCTACCTCCTCCTACCTCCACCTCCCCCTCCTGTCCCTGGGCTCCAACACCGCTAGTTGCCGTCCAGTAGTGCTGTACGCACAGTCAACAGTCCCTCCTCTGTTATTGGGGTTCAGTAACGTCAGCTGTTCCCCTGCTGTGTGTGTGGCAATCCCTCCTACCTCCTCCTACCTCCACCTCCCCCTCCTGTCCCTGGGCTCCAACACCGCTAGTTGCCGTCCAGTAGTGCTGTACGCACAGTCAACAGTCCCTCCTCTGTTATTGGGGTTCAGTAACGTCAGCTGTTCCCCTGCTGTGTGTGTGGCAATCCCTCCTATCTCCTCCACCTCCACCTCCCCCTCCTGTCCCTGGGCTCCAACACCGCTAGTTGCCGTCCAGTAGTGCTGTACGCACAGTCAACAGTCCCTCCTCTGTTATTGGGGTTCAGTAACGTCAGCTGTTCCCCTGCTGTGTGTGTGGCAATCCCTCCTATCTCCTCCACCTCCACCTCCCCCTCCTGTCCCTGGGCTCCAACACCGCTAGTTGCCGTCCAGTAGTGCTGTACGCACAGTCAACAGTCCCTCCTCTGTAATTGGGGTTCAGTAACATCAGCTGTTCCCCTGCTGTGTGTGTGGCAATCCCTCCTACCTCCTCCTACCTCCTCCACCTCCTCCTCCTCCACCTGTCCCTGGGCTCCAACACCGCTAGTTGCCGTCCAGAAGTGCTGTACGCACAGTCAACAGTCCCTCCTCTGTTATTGGGGTTCAGTAACGTCAGCTGTTCCCCTGCTGTGTGTGTGGCAATCCCTCCTATCTCCTCCACCTCCACCTCCCCCTCCTGTCCCTGGGCTCCAACACCGCTAGTTGCCGTCCAGTAGTGCTGTACGCACAGTCAACAGTCCCTCCTCTGTTATTGGGGTTCAGTAACATCAGCTGTTCCCCTGCTGTGTGTGTGGCAATCCCTCCTACCTCCTCCTACCTCCTCCACCTCCTCCTCCTCCACCTGTCCCTGGGCTCCAACACCGCTAGTTGCCGTCCAGAAGTGCTGTACGCACAGTCAACAGTCCCTCCTCTGTTATTGGGGTTCAGTAACGTCAGCTGTTCCCCTGCTGTGTGTGTGGCAATCCCTCCTATCTCCTCCACCTCCACCTCCCCCTCCTGTCCCTGGGCTCCAACACCGCTAGTTGCCGTCCAGAAGTGCTGTCCGCACAGAGCCAAACACCTCGCCAATGTGTTAGTGGGGTTCAGCACCGCCAGCTGTTCCCCTGCTGTGCAGCCGGCAACGTGTACTGCGACCGCCACTCAGGCACAACAAGTTAAATTTAAGGGAACCTGTCCCCCCCCCCCCCAGGCGTTTGTTACTGAAGGAGCCACCTTGTGCAGCAGTAATGATGCAAAGGGAAAAAGTGCCTCTTTTCGTGGTGCTCCTTGCACATGCTGAACCTAACACTTATGAAAAGTGTCCCCTCCTACCGTGATACCGTCCGGTTGGTGGAACTTTCCTTTGTGATGTGACGCAGCACAGCCGTCATTCTTACCCCCTTGGCGCCGTGCGCCGCCTCCTCAGCGTTGTTTGAATCAGTCCCGGAGCCTGCGCTGTTAGGTTAGCCCTTGGCCATGCACACATTTTGCGCTGCCCGTCTTCTGACATCATCATTTGGTGCCAGGCTGGCTGCGCCTGTGCGGCCGCGCTGGCCAAGAGCCCGCCTCGTACTGTCTTCTGATTTAATCCCACTGGGGGCCTGAGATCCATGGACATGCGCAGTGCATATCTGAACCTCCACCTCTCACTCATCTCCCTACAGCTTCTTCAAACTGTGCGGTGTCAGCTGGTCCCTAATAGCATGCCACGGCCGTGACACTGCACAGTCTGAAGAAGCCATAGGGAGGGGAGTGAGAGGTGAGGATATGCACTGCGCATGTCCATGGATCTCAGGCCCCCAGTGGGATTAAATCAGAAGACACTACGAGGCGGGATCTCGTCCAGCGCGGCCGCACAGGCTCAGCCAGCCTGACACCAAATGATGTCAGAAGACGGGCAGCGCAAAATGTGTGCATGGCCAAGGGCTAACCTAACAGCGCAGGCTCTGGGACTGATTCAAACAACGCTGAGGAGGCGGCGCACGGCGCCAAGGGGGTAAGAATGACGGCTGTGCTGCGTCACATCACAAAGGAAAGTTCCACCTACCGGACGGTATCACGGTAGGAGGGGACACTTTTTATAAGTGTTAGGTTCAGCATGTGCAAGGACCATAATTAAAAGAGCTAAGTTTACCTTTTCCAGCATTAGTGCTGTACACGATGGCTCTTTCAGCTACAAACGCCTGGGGGGGGGGTTAAAGTTTCCCTTTCAACTTGCTCCAGTGCAGGCTTCGGCCTACACTCTGCTCCCTCTCCTCCTCCTGCTGACCCTGGGCTCTAACACCGCCAGTTGGAGCCCAGATGTGCTAGCTGCACAGAGCCAAACACCAGCCAATGTGTCAGTGGGGTTCAGCACCGCCAGCTGAACACTGGGGGGCTGGGATTCATGGTCATCGCAAACCGCAACAGCCGACATAACATGATGTCAGAGGATGGTCAGCGCTAACAGCGCAAGGCCAAGGGATAACACAAAAGCGCAGACTCCTGTGCAACAAATAACGATGCTCAGGAGGCCGCGCAAAGCACCAAGGTGGCATTTTTGCCAGCTGTACTGCGTCTCTTTACGAAGGGAACTCACGCCTCAAAATCAGTTTGACTGTGTAAGGGCCTAAATGTTATACGTGTTCCTTTCAGCGTGTGCAAGGAGCAAAATTAAAAGAGCAACATTTGACTTGTGCAGCATTACTGCTGCATAAGCTGTGGCTCTTCTACTTTGTAACCCCTGAGGGGGGGTTAAAGGTTACCTTTGAAATTGGTTCAATTAGGCTTCGGCCTACACTCTGCTCCCCCTGCAGAGCCCGGGCTCCAACACCGCCAGTTGGGGCCCGGTACTGCTAGCTGCACAGAGAAAAACACCAGCCAATGTGTCAGTGGGGTTCAGCACCGCCAGCTGTTCCCCTGCTGTGCAGCCGGCAACGTGTCCTGCAACAGCCACGCAGGCACAACAGACCCAAAGCTGCCGCCAGTGCAGGCTTCGGCCTACACTCTGCTCCATCTCCTCCTCCTGCTGACCCTGGCCTCTAACACCGCCAGTTGGGGCCCGGTACTGCTAGCTGCACAGAGAAAAACACCAGCCAATGTGTCAGTGGGGTTCAGCACCGCCAGCTGTTCCCCTGCTGTGTAGCCGGCATCGTATCCTGCAAAAGCCACGCAGACACAAGAACTGAAATTGAAGGGAACCTGTCCCCCCTCCCCCAGGCGTTTGTACGTTTTCCAGCCACCTTGTACAGCGGTAATGCTGCATGTGTGCAAGGTGGCTCATAAACGTATTCTCCTCGCACATGTGGAACTGAAAACACGTCTGAAATGTGTCCTCTGTGTGACCATTTAACCGTCCCGGTGGTGTGACTTTCCTTTGTAATGACACGCTGCAACCCCCTTGGTAGCGCTGCCCGTCTTCTGGCATCATTGTTTGGCTGCCTGCGCCTCTGCGGCCGCCCTGACCCACACAACGCCCCTCGGTGTCTTATTTCTTGGGACTGCGAGGGTGTGATTGATGGGCATGAGCAGTGCATCAGTTCGCCTGTCCCTCATCTCCTTCCGCCTTCTTCAGACTGTGCGGCTTCATGGCCGTGGCATGCGATAAGGGATCAGCTGACGCCGCACAGTCTGAAGCGGGTGTAAGGACCCGAGTGTGAGAGGCGAACATATGTGCTGCGCCAGGCCATGAATCCCAGACCCGCAGTGTTTTAACAATGTTAAGACACTGCGGGGCTGGGATTCATGGTCATCGCGAACCGCACCGGCCGACATTAAATGATGTCAGAAGATGGGCAGCGCTAACAGCGCTAGGCCAGGGGATAACACGACAGCGCAGACTCCTGTACAGCAAATAACAACGCTCAGGAGGCTGCACCCAGCACCAAGGTGGGATTCTTGACATCTGTGCTGCGTCTCATTACGAAGGGAACTCGCGCCTCCAACACAGTTTGACTGTATAAAGGGCTAAATGTTATACGTGTTTCATTCAGCGTGTGCAAGGAGAAAAATTAAAAGAGCAATCTTTGACTTGTGCAGCACTACTGCTGCATAAGCTGTGGCTCTTCTACTTTGTAACCCCTGAGGGGGGGTTAAAGGTTACCTTTGAAATTGGTTCAATTAGGCTTCGGCCTACACTCTGCTCCCCCTGCAGAGCCCGGGCTCCAACACCGCCAGTTGGGGCCCGGTACTGCTAGCTGCACAGAGAAAAACACCAGCCAATGTGTCAGTGGGGTTCAGCACCGCCAGCTGTTCCCCTGCTGTGCAGCCGGCAACGTGTCCTGCAACAGCCACGCAGGCACAACAGACCCAAAGCTGCCGCCAGTGCAGGCTTCGGCCTACACTCTGCTCCATCTCCTCCTCCTGCTGACCCTGGCCTCTAACACCGCCAGTTGGGGCCCGGTACTGCTAGCTGCACAGAGAAAAACACCAGCCAATGTGTCAGTGGGGTTCAGCACCGCCAGCTGTTCCCCTGCTGTGTAGCCGGCATCGTGTCCTGCAAAAGCCACGCAGACACAAGAACTGAAATTGAAGGGAACCTGTCCCCCCTCCCCCAGGCGTTTGTACGTTTTCCAGCCACCTTGTACAGCGGTAATGCTGCATGTGTGCAAGGTGGCTCATAAACGTATTCTCCTCGCACATGTGGAACTGAAAACACGTCTGAAATGTGTCCTCTGTGTGACCATTTAACCGTCCCGGTGGTGTGACTTTCCTTTGTAATGACACGCTGCAACCCCCTTGGTAGCGCTGCCCGTCTTCTGGCATCATTGTTTGGCTGCCTGCGCCTCTGCGGCCGCCCTGACCCACACAACGCCCCTCGGTGTCTTATTTCTTGGGACTGCGAGGGTGTGATTGATGGGCATGAGCAGTGCATCAGTTCGCCTGTCCCTCATCTCCTTCCGCCTTCTTCAGACTGTGCGGCTTCATGGCCGTGGCATGCGATAAGGGATCAGCTGACGCCGCACAGTCTGAAGCGGGTGTAAGGACCCGAGTGTGAGAGGCGAACATATGTGCTGCGCCAGGCCATGAATCCCAGACCCGCAGTGTTTTAACAATGTTAAGACACTGCGGGGCTGGGATTCATGGTCATCGCGAACCGCACCGGCCGACATTAAATGATGTCAGAAGATGGGCAGCGCTAACAGCGCTAGGCCAGGGGATAACACGACAGCGCAGACTCCTGTACAGCAAATAACAACGCTCAGGAGGCTGCACCCAGCACCAAGGTGGGATTCTTGACATCTGTGCTGCGTCTCATTACGAAGGGAACTCGCGCCTCCAACACAGTTTGACTGTATAAAGGGCTAAATGTTATACGTGTTTCATTCAGCGTGTGCAAGGAGCAAAATTAAAAGAGCAACCTTTGACTTGTGCAGCACTACTGCTGCATAAGCTGTGGCTCTTCTACTTTGTAACCCCTGAGGGGGGGTTAAAGGTTACCTTTGAAATTGGTTCAATTAGGCTTCGGCCTACACTCTGCTCCCCCTGCAGAGCCCGGGCTCCAACACCGCCAGTTGGGGCCCGGTACTGCTAGCTGCACAGAGAAAAACACCAGCCAATGTGTCAGTGGGGTTCAGCACCGCCAGCTGTTCCCCTGCTGTGCAGCCGGCAACGTGTCCTGCAACAGCCACGCAGGCACAACAGACCCAAAGCTGCCGCCAGTGCAGGCTTCGGCCTACACTCTGCTCCATCTCCTCCTCCTGTTGACCCTGGGCTCTAACACCGCCAGTTGGGGCTCTAGGAAGACAAGCTTGAATAGGTCCCCATCCTGGTTCCAGCACCGTCAGCTGGTTCCGGGCAGAGCCTTTGGCTTAGGTGCCTCCCTCTGGGTATCCGAGTTCCACCAACGTCAGGTGGTCCTTGGTAGTGCTTTCAGGCACGGGTACCTCCTGCTTAGTAACCGGGTTCCAGTAACGTCAGCTGGTCCTCGGTAGTTCCATTGGCTCTTGGACCTTCGGCTACCCATCCGGGTTCCAGCACCGTCAGCTGGTTCTCGGCAGTGTCTTTTGCTCTTGTACCTTCTGCTCCCCATCCTGGTTCCAGTACCGTCAGCTGGTTCCGGGCAGAGCCTTTGGCTTAGGTGCCTCCCTCTGGGTATCCGAGTTCCACCAACGTCAGGTGGTCCTTGGTAGTGCTTTCAGGCACGGGTACCTCCTGCTTAGTAACCGGGTTCCAGTAACGTCAGCTGGTCCTCGGTAGTTCCATTGGCTCTTGGACCTTCGGCTACCCATCCGGGTTCCAGCACCGTCAGCTGGTTCTCGGCAGTGTCTTTTGCTCTTGTACCTTCTGCTCCCCATCCTGGTTCCAGTACCGTCAGCTGGTTCCGGGCAGAGCCTTTGGCTTAGGTGCCTCCCTCTGGGTATCCGAGTTCCACCAACGTCAGGAGGTCCTTGGTAGTGCTTTCAGGCACGGGTACCTTCTGCTTAGTAACCGGGTTCCAGTAACGTCAGCTGGTCCTCGGTAGTTCCATTGGCTCTTGGACCTTCGGGTAGCCATCCGAGTTCCAGTTCCATCAGCTGTTTCTCGGCATTTTCTCAGCCTTCTTGTACCTTCTGCTACATTTCCAAGTTCAAGAGACTAAACACGATGACCCGGAAGACCACCCCTAAGATGACGACGACACCAGAGACGACAACCACCGTGATGACGACGACCCTGGAGACGATGACCCTGAAGACCACCCCGATGACGACGACCCCGGAGACGACAACCACCGTGATGACGACGACCCTGGAGACGATGACCCTGAAGACCACCCCGATGACGACGACCCCGGAGACGACGACCCTGGAGACGACGACGACCTGGAAGACCGAGAAGCAGAAGAACAAGAGGCTGCAGAACAAAGAGCAGAAGAACATTAAGCATAAGACTAAATATCAGAGCAAAAGATATTATCTAAATTATAAGCAGAAGAAGACTAAGCAGTGTATGGGGGTGAGTCCGTTCCTCCTCGTGGTACCCCTGGATAAAGCCTGATGCTGCAGGCCAAACTGAACGCGGACAAATGTAACTGTTTTGTGACAGGCAGAACGGAAGGTGTAATCTTCAAACTTTTATAGATAACAACTACGGGAATGCCTGTCACAAATAAGAATATGATGAAGAAGTTGAATATGAAGAAGATAATAGTAAAATAAAAAGAATATGAACAATGTAACAAAAAAAATAATAGGTAGAAGATGAAGAAGAAGATGAATAAGGTGAAGAAGTTGATGTCAAAGAAGCTGATGATGAGGATAATGAAGAAGAAAGTGTGGGAGAAGTAAAAAAGAAGGTGAAGGGCGTGGAAGTAGTGAAACATCAATATCTGACAAAATAAAATTAAAAAAAAAACAGTCAAAATCTTTCTAACGCCGAACGTCATAAAAAAAAATAAAAATCCTGCTATTCTATTTGATTGGGCTAAACCTCTGTGCCTTTAATGTCTCCGCCACCTCCCCCAATACATCCTACATTATTCTTAGTTGTTTTCCTTCATGTAGAATGAACCTACAAGTTTATAAAGGGTTTATTTTAATTCCGATATTTTCGTCCCATTGACTTGCATTGGGATCGGGTATCGGTATCGGATTAGATCCGATACTTTGACGGTATCGGCCGATACTTTCCGATACCGATACTTTCCGATATCGGAAGGTATCGCTCAACACTATTTGTCACAGACATCTATATATCTACTTATTCTATTTGTATTTACTGTATGTAATCTCTCTCTTCTATCCTGTCGGCTCCTGCAGTGATTTTACAGTACCCGGCTGCTGAATTGCCGTCTTTTCTTCTATCTATGTAATATAAATACATATATATATATATATATATATATATATATATGTATATATATATATATATATATATATATATATATATATATATATATATATATATGTGTGTGTGTGTGTGTGTGTCACTGACATCTATATATGTACAGTATATATGTATTCTATGAGTATATATCTATTCTATCTATTTTTTCTAATCTGTCAGTGGGATTTTACTGTACCCAGCATGTGAATTACTGGCTTTTCAAATGCGATTGGTGTGAAAAAAAGTCGGACAGCACTCGCATGGTCTGAGTACTGTGTGATTTTTTTCTCGCACCCATTGACTTCTATTGCGGGATGCGGTCCGATTTCCTAATACAATCGCAGCATGCTGCGACTTTTTTCCAGTCTGACTGTGATCTGATCCGAGCTGGAAAAAAACGCAGATGAACACACAACCATAGAATAACATTTGTCCGAATTCAATCTGATTTTTTATCCGATTGCAGTCGATCGATTTCATCGCAAGTGGGAATGAGCCCTTAATGACATTGTATGTTTGGAGTTGATGTCCCGCTGCAGAATAGATTGGAGCTGATCAAACATTTTAAAGGAGTTGTCCACAACTTTTATATTGATGACATTTTTAAATAGGAACTGATCTGCAGTACCTGGCAGCTGCCACTAAACAGTGTATTGATCAAAACAAAAACAAGACTAGACCATATTGTATCTGTGCACTTAGCTGAAAGTATACAGTACGTTGCAATCCTTTCCCAATATACACTTTAAAAATTGTCCACCATTCACCAGTGGGGTTTTCTTCCAATAATCTTAGGTGGGCTGCTGAACAATACATCCCTTCTGTTGAGCTCCTTTCACACTGCTAAAAAGACCCAAGATTGGCAAGCAAAAAATAAAAATGGAATCAGGAAGCTTTTTTAGGCTGGTTTCACGTTTGTGGTTGTGTCCGAAGCGTTTCTGATGCATACATCCGCATGCGTCTTGATTTCATATCTTTAACATTGTGAACGCAGGTGCATGTGTTTGCATGCTTTTGTCTGCGTCTTTTCGCGATGAGCGGCTGGGCGCGGCTAACGCACCATGTTGCAATTTTTGAGGCGGCAAATTTCCATAAAAAGTGTGCAGGCATGCGCGTTCGATGCGCTTGCGTACTTCGAACTGCGCATGTCCAGGAAGTGATTTAGACACGCCCATTGAGACACGCCCTCCTGGAAATATCGAACGTATAAAAAGCGCAAATGCATGCAAAAAACGCATGCAAACGCAGCATTTTGTCCCGTCATGCGTAAGCTGATGCGGGTAAAAAACGCTGCGTTAACATGCGTTTGCATGCGTTTTTGCATGTGTTTGCGTTTGCGGACGATACTCTGTGGACTCAACCGCAAATGTGAAACTAGCCTTAGCCATTCAGTAACCTGACATAAATCCCATAGCATTAGTGATGAGCGAGTGTACTCGTTGCTCGGGTTTTCCCAAGTATTTGTTAGTGTTCGGAGATTTAGTTTTCATCACCGCAGCTGAATGATTTACAGCTTTTAGCCAGCTTTAATACATGTGGGGATTCCCTAGCAACCAGGCAACCCCCACATGTACTCAGCCTGGCTAGTAGCTGTATATCATTCAGCTGCAGCGATGAAAACTAAATCTCCGAACACTAACAAATACTCGGAGACCACCCGAGCGTGCTCGGGAAAACCCGAGCAATGAGTATACTCGCTCATCATTAATGGGCACAGTTCTACACTTCCACTCATATGACAGCAAAGCAGAGGTGACGTACTGCTATGGGTTGAATGAGAGACGTCCAGAATTAACATAGTATTGTAATAAATTCCACAATAGTTTTGCCAAATAATAAGAATAAAATTTGCTTGCATGTAAAGAAATAAAGCAGAGACCCACCCGATTTTGAAGTCTTAGGCTACTTTAACACTAGCGTCGGGCTCGGCCCGTCGCGGTGCGTCGGGCCGAGGTTCCTGACGCTAGCGTTGTCTCCGCCACACAACGGGGGCAGCGGATGCATTTTTCCAGCGCATCCGCTGCCCCATTGTGAGGTGCAGGGAAGTGCGGGGAGGTGGGGACGGAGTTCCGGCCGCGCATGCGCAGTCGGAAAAAGCGGACCGTCGTGAGCAAAAAACGTTACATGTAGCGTTTTTTGGTCCCGACGGTCCGCTACAACACGGCACGACGGTTGCGACGTGTGTCAATCCGTCGCAATACGTCGCTTAATGTAAGTCTATGGGGAAAAAACGCATCCTGCAAGCACTTTTGCAGGATGCGTTTTTTCGGCAAAACGATGCATTGTGGCGGATTGCAGTTAACGCCAGTGTGAAAGTAGCCTTAGGTATTAGATAATTTACTCCGATGAAATCTGCTTCTTTTAGAATTGCAGAATAATTTTACATAGACATTTGGGTTTCCAGGACAACAGCAGAATGTTAACATTTGTGGTCCCAGCTGAAATAACATTGTGTCGCACCTCATTAGATGTCTGAAAATTTTGGCTTGTCACAAATAATCAGCAAATAAAATGCTAATAGTAGACACTAGTACTCACATCTATGCAGAGATTTACTGACCTCGGTTTTGTTTGTTGATTCTTTTATTCCAGTCCAGGTCCTGCGTAGTTGGGTGCCCCGGACCTTGGTGACCAGCAGTTTCATGTAATAAAAAAGAACTTGAACACAAATAGCAGAAGTGAAGAATATTGGAGATATAATATCATGCCAATAATTTGTATCCTATTTGGGCTGGGATAATAAAACCCCCTTTCCTTTTTTCTTTGTTTGGGACTCAGTGTAACATCCCTGCCGGCATCACTACATGGCTTCCCATCTTCCCTCTTACTCAACACTCCAAGCCATGCCGTGAGTTCTGTCCTCTGCTGACTCCATGCTCGGGGCCTCATGTCCTTCTTTGCTGCATACTTCCTGGCTGTATGCTTAGGGCGGTAGCCCCGGCACTTACTGTATCTTATAGAGACTGTGTGCTCCTTCTTAAGGTGTCTCCTGCTAATTGCCAAGAGGCATCAGGTACTCAAAGAATTCCCACCCCTAGGGGGATGCCTGAGCAACAAACTCTGTCTTTGGCTACCGAGTTGCCAGGTCCTGTCCTGCTATTTCTCTTGTCAGCCACCCAGAGGGGCTTCGTACCCTGGCCTGTACCTGTGTCCTGTATCTCTCGTGTCAGCCACCCAGAGGGGCTTTGCACCCTGGCTGTACCTGTGTCCTGTATCTCTCATTTCAGCCACCCAGAGGGGTTCGTACCCTCATCTGAAACCCTGTTTCTGTGCCTTGTCCCGTTCCTGACCCTGTCTGAACTTAGTCCTATACCTATGTACGTTTGTATCCCTGTCTGTAGCTATTGTCTTTTCTATTCCACTGTGTGTTTCCTTGTGTTCACTCCTCCTGCTCTTTGCTCCGTCTCCAGTGATTCTGCTCTTGGCTCCACCTCCAGTTGTTCTGCTTTTGGCTCTGCCTCCAGCGGTTCGGCTCTTGGCTCCTCCAGTTGTTCTGCTCTTGGCTCCGCCTCCAGCGGTTCTGCTCTTGGTTCCACCTCCAGCGGTTCTGCTCTTGGCTCCGCCTCTTGCGGTTCTGCTCTTGGCTCCGCCTCTTGCGGTTCTGCTCTTGGCTCCGCCTCTTATGATTCTGGTCTTTGCTCTGCTTCTTGCCGATCTGCTCTTTGCTCCGCCTCCTGCAGCTCTGTCCAGCTCTCCACTTCATGCGGCTTAGTTTTGCTCCCGCTCCGTGCCCAGTGTGTCCTTGTTTCTTCAGCTTAGTTCTTACTTGTTCCTTTATGCGTCTAGTCTGTACTGGTCCTTACCTGTTCCCTTATCCCACATATCCTGCCTACGCTCCTGTCCTACCCGAACCAGTTCCAATCCCCGCTACTTGTGCCCACCTGCCTGCCAGAGTGCCAGCTGTACCCGCCAGTCTTGCTCGTCCATACCTGCTCCCACCTGTAAATAGTGTTCAGTCCCTCAGTGGTATCAGCTGCTACAGCCAGACACTTCCCTGGAGTGGCACCTGGCAGCTACCTGCCGCACAAGTCTGACCTCACCATCAGAGGCTCGAGCGAACACCAAGGAAGCTGCTTAGTCACACCCCTTCCAGGGCAGTCTGGTTTGTGATACAGTGGGACCACAATCCCCTCACTTACGCCACCCAGTCATGGCGTGAGCTTAACATTCAGCAGGAAGTCCAATATTCTCAAAGCCTCAAGAATAGAGATGGGTGGACCCCTGGATGTTCGAGTACAGTTAAAAAAGTTCGGGTACCAGAACAGTACCTGAACCAGGTCCCCATTCACTTGAATGGGTGGCCCAAACAAGCAGTGTTTGACATGCTTACAACAGCCGTGGGTGGAATCGCGATCTACCCTCGGCTGTTAACTAGTTACAGTGCCTTGCGAAAGTATTCGGACCCCTGGAACTTTTCAACCTTTTCCCGCATATCATGCTTCAAACATAAAGATACCAAATGTAAATTTTTGGTGAAGAAGCAACAAGTGGAACAATTGTGAAGTTGAACGAAATTTATTGGAAATTCAAAAACTGAAAAGTGGGGCATGCAATATTATTCGGCCCCTTTAACTTAATACTTTGTTGCGTCACCTTTTGCTGCGATTACAGCTGCAAGTCGCTTGGGGTATGTCTCTATCAGTTTTGTACATCGAGAGACTGAAATTCTTGTCCATTCTTCCTTGGCAAACAGCTCGAGCTCAGTGAGGTTTGATGGAGATCGTTTGTGAACAGCAGTTTTCAGCTCTTTTCACAGATTCTGGATTGGATTGAGGTCTGGACTTTGACTTGGCCATTCTAACACTTGGATACGTTTATTTGTGAACCATTCTATTGTTGATTTCGCTTTATGTTTGGGATGATTGTCTTGCTGGAAGACAAATCTCCGTCCCAGTCTCAGGTCTTTTGCAGACTCCAACAGGTTTTCTTCAAGAATGGTTCTGTATTTGGCGCCATCCATCTTCCCATCAATTTTAACCATCTTCCCTGTCCCTGCTGAAGAAAAGCAGGCCCAAACCATGATGCTGCCCCACCATGTTTGACAGTGGGGATGGTGTGTTCAGGCTGATGAGCTGTGTTGCCTTTAAGCCAAACATATCGTTTGGCATTGTTGCCAAAAAGTTTGATTTTGGTTTCATCTGACTAGAGCACCTTCTTCCACATATTTGGTGTGTCTCCCAGGTGACTTGTTGCAAACATTAAACAACACTTTTTATGGATATCTTTGAGAAATGGCTTTCCTCTTGCCACTCTTCCATAAAGGCCAGATTTGTGCAGTGTATGACTGATTGTTGTCCTATGGACAGACTGTCCCACCTCAGCTGTAGATCTCTGCAGTTCATCCAGAGTGATCATGGGCATCTTGGCTGCATCTCTGATCAGTCTTCTCCTTGTTTGAGATGAAAGTTTAGAGGGACGGCCGGGTCTTAGTAGATTTGCAGTGGTATGATACTCATTCCATTTCAATATGATCGCTTGCACAGTGCTCCTTGGGATGTTTAAAGTTTTGGAAATAATTTTGCATCCAATTCCAGCTTTAAACTTCTCCACAACAGTATCACGGACCTGCCTGTTGTGTTCCTTGGTCTTCCTGATGCTCTCTGTGCTTCAAACAGAACCCTGAGACTATCACAGAGCAGGTGCATTTATACGGAGACTTGATTACACACAGGTGGATTATATTTACCATCATTAGGCATTTAGGACAACATTGAATCATTCAGAGATCCACAATGAACTTCTGGAGTAAGTTGGCTGCACTGAAAGTAAAGGGGCCGAATAATATTGCACGTCCCACTTTTCAGTTTTTGAATTTCCACAAAAATGTAAAATAACCAATAAATTTCGTTCAACTTCACAATTGTGTTTCACTTGTTGTTGATTCGCATGCGTCTTGATTTCATATCTTTAACCCCTTAGGCCCCGAGGGTGGTTTGCACATTAATGACCGGGCCAATTTTTACAATTCTGACCACTGTCCCTTTATGAGGTTATAACTCTGGAATGCTTCAATGGATCTTGGCAATTCTGACATTGTTTTCTAGTGACTTATTGTACTTCATGATAGTGGTAAAATTTATTTGATATTACCTGCGTTTATTTGTGAAAAAAAAAAGAAATTTGGTGAAAATTTTCAAAATTTCGCAATTTTCCAACTTTGAATTTTTATGCAATTAAATCACAGAGATATGTCACACAAAATACTTAATAAGTAACATTTCCCACATGTCTACTTTACATCAGCACAGTTCTGGAACCAACATTTTTTTTTGTTAGGGAGTTATAAGGGTTAAAAGTTGACCAGCAATTTCTCATTTTTACAACACCATTTTTTTTACTGACCACATCACATTTGAAGTCATTTTGAGGGGTCTATATGATAGAAAATAACCAACTGTGACACCATTCTAAAAACTGCACCCCTCAAGGTGCTCAAAACCACAATCAAGAAGATTATTAACCATTCAGGTGTTTCACAGGAATTTTTGGAATTTTTAAATTAAAATGAACATTTAACTTTTTTTCACAAAAAATTTACTTCAGCTCCAACTTGTTTTATTTTACCAAGGGTACGAGAAGAAATTGGACCCCAATAGTTGTTGTCCAATTTTTCCTGAGTACGCTGATACCCCATATGTGGGGGTAAACCACTGTTTGGGCGCATGGCAGAGCTCGGAAGAGAAGGAGCGCCGTTTGACTTTTCAATGCAAAATTGACAGGAATTGAGATGGGACGCCATGTTGCGTTTGGAGAGCCACTGATGTGCCTAAACATTGAAACTCCCCACAAGTGACACCATTTTGGAAAGTAGACACCCTAAGGAACTTATCTAGATGTGTTGTGAGAGCTTTGAACCCCCAAGTGTTTCACTACAGTTTATAACGCAGAGCCGTGAAAATAAAAATTCTTTTTTTTTTCCACAAAAATTATTTTTAGCCCCCAGTTTTATATTTTTCCAAGGGTAACAGTTGAAATTGGACCCCAAAAGTTGTTGTCCAATTTGTCCTGAGTACGCTGATACCCTATATGTGGGGGGGGAACCACCGTTTTGGGCGCATGGCAGAGCTCGGAAGGGAAGGAGCGTAATTTGGAATGCAGACTTAGATGGATTGGTCTGCAGGCGTCACATTGCGTTTGCAGAGCCCCTAATGTACCTAAACAGTAGAAACCCCCCACAAGTGACCCCATATTGGAAACTAGACCCCCCAAGGAACTTATCTAGATGTTTTGTGAGAACTTTGAACCCCCAAGTGTTTCACTACAGTTTATAACGCAGAGCCGTGAAAATAAAAAATCTTTTTTTTCCACAAAAATTATTTTTTAGCCCCCAGTTTTGTATTTTCCCAAGGGTAACAGGAGAAATTGGACCCCAAAAGTTGTTGTCCAATGCGTCCTGAGTACGCTGATACCCCATATGTTGGAGTAAACCCCTGTTTGGGCGCACGGGAGAGCTTGGAAGGGAAGGAGCACTGTTTTACTTTTTTAACGCAGAATTGGCTGGAATTGAGATCGGACGCCATGTCGCGTTTGGAGAGCCCCTGATGTGCCTAAACAGTGGAAACCCCCCAAATTATAACTGAAACCCTAATCCAAACACATCCCTAAACCTAATCCCAATGGTAACCCTAACCACACCCCTAACTCTGACACACCCCTAATCCTAATCCCAACCGTAAATGTAATCCAAACCCTAATCCTAACTTTAGCCCCAACCCTAACCCTAACTTTAGCCCCAACCCTAACTGTAGCCTTAACCCTAGCCCCAACCCTAACCCTAACCCTAACCCTAGCCCTAACCCTAACGGGAAAATGGAAATAAATACATTTTTTAAATTTTTTGCTAACTAAAGGGGTGATGAAGGGGGGTTTGATTTACTTTTATAGGGTTTTTTTAGCGGATTGTTATGATTGGCAGCCATCACACACTGAAAGACGCTTTTTATTGCAAAAAATATTTTTTGCCTTACCACATTTTGAGAGCTATAATTTTTCCATATTTTGGTCCACAGAGTCATGTGAGGTCTTGTTTTTTGCGGGGCCTTACCACATTTTGAGAGCTATAATTTTTCCATATTTTGGTCCACAGAGTCATGTGAGGTCTTGTTTTTTGCGGGACGAGTTGACATTTTTATTGGTAACATTTTCGGGCACGTGACATTTTTTAATCGCTTTTTATTCAGATTTTTGTGAGGCAGAATGACCAAAAACCAGCTATTCATGAATTTCTTTTAGGGGAGGCGTTTATACGGTTCCGCGTTTGGTAAAATGGATAAAGCAGTTTTATTCTTCGGGTCAGTACGATTACAGCGATACCTCATTTATATCATTTTTTTATGTTTTGGCGCTTTTATACGATAAAAACTATTTTATAGAAAAAAATAATTATTTTTGCATCGCTTTATTCTGAGGACTATAACTTTTTTCTTTGATGATGCTGTATGGCGGCTTGTTTTTTGCAGGACAAGATGTTGTTTTCAGCGGTACCATGGTTATTTAGATCCGTCTTATTGATTGCGTGTTATTCCACTTTTTGTTTGGCAGTATGATAATAAAGCGTTTTTTGCCTCGGTTTTTTTTACGGTGTTCTCTGAAGGGGTTAACTAGTGGGACAGTTTTACAGGTCGGGTCGTTACGGACGCGGCGATACTAAATATGTGTACTTTTATTGTTTTTTATTTTTATTTAGATAAAGAAATGTATTTATAGGAACAATATGTTTTTTTTTGGGGGGGGGGATTTTTTTTTTACACTATAACATTGCCCCGGGGGGGGGCATCATGTTATAGTGTTAGATCGCTGATCTGACACTTTGCTGTGCACTGTGTCAGATTGGCGATCTGACATGCACAGCTCCTGGCTTCCCGGCGCCTGCTCTGAGCAGGCGCTGGGAAGCCACCTCCCTGCAGGACCCAGAGGCCGCGGCCATTTTGGATCCAGGCCTGCTGCGATCACATCGCGTTGCTCCGGGGGTCTCAGGGAAGCACGCAGGGAGCCCCCTCCCTGCACGATCCTTCCCTATACCGCCGGAACACTGCGATCATGTTTGATCGCAGTGTGCCGGGGGTTAATGTGCCGAGGGCGGTCAGTGACCGCTCCTGGCACGTAGTGCCGGATGTCAGCTGTGATAGTCAGCTGACACCCGGCCGCGATCGCCCGCGCTCCCCCCGTGAGCGCGGCCGATCGCATATGACGTACTATCCCGTCACTGGGAATTAAGTCCCAGGTCACCTTGACGGGATAGTACGTCATATGGGATTAAGGGGTTAACATTGTGAATGCAGGTGCATGTGTTTGCATGCTTTCATCTGCGTCTTTTCGCGATGAGCGGCTGGGCGCTCGTTGTCACAGGACCATAAGTACGAAAATCGCATATGAGTGAAGTGTCCATGTGACGACTACTGGAACCTGCAGAGCTGAATCCTGACATTGCAGGCTTCTGAATTCTCACAACTAATGCACTGCACACTTTTAGGATTCTCCCTTGCCGGTGGACAGTCATGTCAGAACAAGCATGCGATTTGTATACTTCTGGCCACATCCCGACTAGACGTGCCCGGCCTCGCTCAGTTCATTTTCAGTGAGTGAGGCCACACATGTCTAGTCAGCACGTGACCACATGAATGTAAATCGCCAGCACGAGAGAATCCTGACAGCATGCAGTGCGCACTGTGAACATTCAGAAGTCTGCAGTCACAAAGAATGACTGCAGACTCATCAGAAACCAGGACATCCCCTTTAAAGGGAACCTGTCACCCCTAAAATCGAAGATGAGCTAAGCCCACCAGCATCAGGGGCTTAGCTACAGCATTCTGTAATGCTGCAGATAAGTCCCCGATGTATCCTGAAAGATGAGAAAAAGAGGTTAGATTATACTCACCCAGGGGCGGTCCGATCCGATGGGCGTCGTGGTCCAGTCCGGGGCCTCCTATCTTCATAGGATAACGTCCTCCTCTTGTCTTCACGCTGCGGCTCCGGCGCAGGCGTACTTTGTCTGCCCTGTGCAGTGCGTAGGCGCCGGCCTCTCTGACATTTCCCGGCGCCTGCGCACTGAGTACTTTGCTCTGCCCTCAACAGGGCAGACAAAGTACGCCTGCGCCGGAGCCGCAGCGTGAAGACAAGAACAGGACATCATCTTAAGAAGATGGGAGGCGCTGGCCTGGACCGCGACGCCCATTGGACCGGACCGCAGCGGGACCGCCCCTGGGTGAGTATAATCTAACCACTTTTTCTCATCTTTCAGGATACATCGGGGCTTATCTACAGCATTACAGAATGCTGTAGATAAGCCCCTGATGCCGGTGGGCTTAGCTTATCTTCGATTTTGGGGGTGACAGGTTCCCTTTAATGCTCCTAACATAAATAAAAACATGAGAGTTAGTTAGTATCACAAATAACATTTATATCTAGGTACCTTATAGATGACGTTGTCTCTTCATCTTGTCCAGACCCCATGATGACTTTTCTCATCCATAGCTCGTCTCTGCAGACTTCCATCTTCTCTGCTCTTTTGCAGAAAATCTCCACATGACGCCCTTAAAGATACAAGTGTCATTAAAATGCTCCTGAATAAAAAATTGCCCCTCACTATATTGTCTGCACAAAATATGACTCCCACACTGTCCCGCTTATGGTACATGCTCTTCACACTGACCTCTCCTTTCCATACCAGCACCCTCTTCACACTGTCCTCTCATACTGTCTCCTCACACTTTTCCCCTCCCTCCTCATACTGTCTCCTCTCACATCCCCCTTTTCACCATACTGTCTCCTCATATATTTACCCCATCGCTTTCTATACTGCCTGCTCACACATACCCCCGGACTCCACATTCTGTGTCTGCACACATCCCATCTCCCTCACTCCCCGAACTCTGTCCACATACATTTTTCACATCGCTACTCATACTGTGTCCGCATACATTCCCCCATTCACTCCTCATAGTGTCTGCACCCATCCCCCATACTGTTTCCTCATATATGCCCCCATTTCCCCATATTATTTCCTCATACATGCCCCCAATCTTGTATGTGCAGCGCCCCAGAGTCCTGGTCGTTGCAGTACTGTGGCTCCGCCGCTAAGGGGGGCTATGGTACGTCTGATGGCACTGAAGGAGTTCATCTGACCAGGTATCACATACACCAATACATTTCACAGTCTGGCCTCCAGGGGGAGCTAAGGGTACTATTCATTAGGCCACTCCTCACAGTCTGGTAAAACTGGGGGTTAGGCAGGAAGTTAGGGAGAACGCTGACTGGGTTGGAACCAGGCAACACCTTGAGGCAGAGAGTGTTGTGGGGAAAGATTAGGTAGGGTCCCTGTCAGGGGTGGGATCCTGACAGAGGCCTGGCAAACAGAGAGAAAGCTACGGGACCGCGCCTGCACTTCATAGCGGCGGTGCCCTAAGAAAGGACAAGAAGCGAGATTTATTGTGCTGAGTGAGAAACGAGATCAAAGCAAGAAGGAGAATACCAGTAGGAGTCGTGCTGTAAGATCGAGGCAACATCCTACTGAGGCGTAAACAACCGGCGGCCGGAACGCCGAGGAGGTACAGAGCTCTAAGCCATACTTCAAACCAACGGCAGGACAGTCAGTCATAGGCGGGCTGTCTCACCTAAATCACCTACGCAGACATAGGGGGCAACCTTTGGAGAGGGGCGACTCTAGGGTCCCGGAAGAGCTCCGAGCCTACCCGTCATACGGGTGCGTCCCAACCATAACACCTGGGAGGGACGGAAGATTAGCAGAAGATCATCTAATCGAGTTGTGAGGGAACACGAGAAACAGACACAACAGTTGTGGGGACTATCCTGTAAGCTCAGCAGGGGAGGACCACAACACATAGCGCTAGCAGGAAGGCACAGATTTCCACCTGCAAAGGGAACTCTGGAGGTGCCATCGGACCGGCCGGACTTGCGCAGCCCGGTTAACCGTATTCCGGATTGAGGACTTTGAGACCTTCAGTAAAGAGGTAAAGAGACTGCAACCTGGTGTCCTTGTTATTGACTGCGACCGGCACTACACTACCACCATCATCCACATCTATCACTGTGCGCCCCTCAGTAGGGTCACGGAACCGGGTCTAGCCACCGTGACAACCCCAGAGCAGAGACTCAGAGGCCCGGTACCGGGTACCCCTCGGCCCTGCGGCAGTGGGGGCTGTTGTGAACTCTATTTTTAGGCTCCCTCTAGTGGTCACAAGCGGTACTGTGTAGTGTTGTCTTCTGCAGGTTGGCTGCATCAGCTGGTTCGTTATCCTTGGTTCGTTTCCTATTTAACTCACCTGGATACTCAGTTCCTTGCCTGCTATCAATGTATTCAGTGCTCTTCAGATTCCTTGTGATTACCTTGCTCCCAGCCTCTCCAAGACAAGCTAAGTTTTTGTCCATTCATTTTTTGATTATCAGCATTCATCATGTTTCTTGTCCAGCTTGCTAAGATGTGATCTCCTCGCTTGCTGGTTGCTCTAGGGGACTGAGTTTCTCCCCCCACACCGTTAGTTGGTGCGGGGGTTCTTGAAATCTCAGTGTGGATATTTTGTTAGGCCATGTTCACACAGTGCGTTTTTTACCGCGGAATCGCGGCGGTTTTGCCGCTGCGGTTCCGCAGCTGTTTTCCATGCAGGGTACAGTACACTGTACCCTATGGAAAACAGGACACACTGTGCACATGGTCCGGAAATTTAAAAAAAAAAGCCGTGCTGAATAGCTCCCGGAAAAAAGAAGGAGCATGTCAATTCTTCTTCCTGAACCGCAGCGGTTCTGCACCCATAGACCTCCATTGTGAGGTCAAAATCGCAGTAAAACCCGCAGATCAAAAATATATCTGCGGGTTTTACTGCGGTTTGTTGTGCAGAACCGCTGCAGCCGGAAGTGCGGGGAAGCCGGCGGAAGTGCGGGGCCGGAAGTGCGTGGGCGGAGAGACATGGAGGCATACCGGCGCATGGGGATCGTGTCGGCCGTTTGATTGATTTGGTATGTGTGTCTGTGTGTGTGTGTATGTGTGTGTGTGTGTGTGTGTGTGTGTGTGTGTGTGTGTGTGTGTATGTGTATGTGTGTGTGTATGCGTGTGTGTGTGCGTGTCCCCATGCGACGCTAGTGCCTCCATTGTGCTAAGTCGCCGTATGGACTACTACTCCCATCCGGTATTAGGATGGGAGAGTTGTCCCTGTGTCCGGCGACTTAGCACAATGGTAAAGTTACACCAAACACCTACACACAATACACATACATGACACACAGTACAGTACATACAACACATAACACAGAGTATATACTCACCAACAGCACACTTGTAGGCGAAGCCCTCGATCCTCCAGGAAAAAATCCCAAAATAATAAACCAAATCCATACTCCCTGTCCGCAGAATCCATAAAACGAGTGTCCCACGCCGATCGGCTGCTCTCCGGCGATACACTGCCAGGAGCGAAGCTCCTAGCAGTGTATCGCGTACTGTCCCGGAGCTCAATGACTCCGGCGTCTCGGTTAACAGCAGTACAGCTGCGTTGAACTTTCCCACGCAGCACTGCCGTTAAGCGAGAGTGCCGGGGTCAATGACCGCCGGTAAACTCGCTCGCGCATGCGCAGTGACACACCGACAGGAACTATGGCTCCTGTCAGTGTGTTGCTGCATCCGTGGAGAGCAGACATATCTCTGGATGTGTCTGTTCTCCATGGAAAATCTTCGTGGGATACGTGGCACTTAAATACGTGGCACTTAAATACGTGACACGTGTCACTTATACGTGATACGTGTCACTTAAATACGTGACACGTGTCACTTATACGTGATACGTGTCACTTAAATACATGATACGTGTCACTTAAATACGTGGCACGTGGCACTTAAATACGTGGCACTGAAATACGTGATACGTGGCACGTGGCACTTAAATACGTGGCACGTGGCACTGAAATACGTGGCACGTGGCACTGAAATACGTGGCACGTGGCACTGAAATATGTGGCACGTGGCACTTAAATACGTGGCACGTGGCACTGAAATACGTGGCACGTGGCACTTAAATACGTGGCACGTGGCACTACAATACGTGGCACGTGGCACTTAAATACGTGGCACGTGGCACTGAGATACGTGGCACGTGGCACATAAATACGTGGCACGTGGCACTAAAATACGTGGCACTAAAATACGTGGCACGTGGCACTTAAATACGTGGCACGTGGCACTACAATACGTGGCACGTGGCACTTAAATACGTGGCACGTGGCACTGAGATACGTGGCACGTGGCACTTAAATACGTGGCACGTGGCACTAAAATACGTGGCACTGAAATATGTGGCACGTGGCACTTAAATACGTGGCACGTGGCACTGAAATACGTGGCACTTAGGCTATGTTCACATTTGCGTTGTGCGCCGCAGCGTCGGCGCCGCAACACACAACGCAAAGTAAAACGCAGCAAAACGCATGCACAACGCTGCGTTTTGCGCCGCATGCGTCCTTTTTTTGATTGATTTTGGACGCAGCAAAAATTCAACTTGCTGCGTCCTCTGCGCCCGGATGCGTGCGCTGCAGTGACGCATGCGGCGCAAAACGCGGAGCGCTGTCATTCAAAACACGTCCACTCATTTTGGTGTTTAGTCCCAAAATGGAGGATGGAAGAAGAAAAGGGTTGGACAAGGAAATGACATCATTTCTTTTTTTTTTTTCCCCCACTGCAGTTAAAGCTTTATTTGTGTCAAACACAGACAATTTGCAGAGAAAACTGCATAAAAAAAACGCACAAAAAACCGCACTAAAAAACGCACCAAAAACGCACCAAAAACGCACCAAAAACGCACAAAAAACGCACCTGCGTTTTCTGCAGAGACCTGCAGATTCAGTCAGGAAAAAAAAAGGATGGAAATCCTGAACGTGTGAACATAGCCTTAGGGTTTTTTACTGACCGCACAGACCCCTTACTATTTTCTGCTATCTAGTATTAGTGGGCCTCATTTGCTGAATCTGTTTTCACCCCTGTGTATGTGCCTTCCTCTTACCTCACCGTTATTATTTGTTGGGGGCTTCTATATCTTTGGGGATTATTTCTCTGGAGGCAAGAGAGGTCTTTCTTTCTCTCTAGGGGTAGTTAGTTCCTCAGGCTGGCTCGAGACGTCTAGGATTTTTTAGGCACGTTCACCGGCTACTTCTAGTGTGTTTGGATAAGTTCAGATTTGCGGTTAGTCCAGTTTGCCACCTCCCTAGAGCTTGTCCTATGTTTGTTACTTAGCTGGAGTAATTCGTGATCCTCAACCACTAAGGATCATAACAGGGGGCGCTACAAACTTGGCGTCACGAATAGGATCTACTTAAGCCTAAAGAATCGGGTCATGTGTGCCTTGGAACTGTGATTTATTATACTTGGACTGTGATTTATTGCAAAGACTGTGCTGTGCCACTTGCCGCCAAAATCCGCCGCCATTACAGCGCTGAGGGGAGCGCAGGAGAAGAAGAGGGGCGTGGAGTGGGCGTAGACAAGCTGGAGAGCGCGAACGACAATGGCCACCCAGTCTAAATATTACTGCACCGTGAGGACGTGTCCGTCAGCAGCCGAGATCCGCCTCCTAATCCTCAATGGAGGGCGGAGACAACGAAAACGAAACCGCCCACGAAGGAGAGAGCGGGAAAAGGACCAGGAAAAAGAAGTCAGCGACATGGAGGATGCCATGTCCAGCCGCCTGGAGCCGGAGTGTGGGGTCGGAGCCGAGGACTCCCCCAGCTACCCGGAGAGGCACCGCAGCCAGACCTCCACAGTTGACGCTGACCTCCTGCAGACCGGAGCGGACGAGCTGATTCACCAACTCCTGCGGACGCAGCTGAGCACTGAGGCCGGGTGGAAGAAGACCATCATCGGGAGCCTCGCCAGACGTCTGTCGGCAGCCTCGTCTGGTCCGGAGCAAGAAGGAAGTTACAGCGCTCCAAAGCCAGAAAGCAAGGCCCTGCCGGAAAGCGGGATGCTGCAAACGGAGATGACAGCGCCGCAGCGCAAGGCCCTGCAACCAGCATTCCAGATCCCAGCGGAGACGGAGCAGATCGGCACCGGAGGAACCGCATCTGAAGCAGGTATGAAGGACGACCCTACCCTGACGACCGACACCACTGCAGTGACTGCTAGTGCCACAGTTGCTGACTCCGTTCCAGTGACTGATCTTGCAGCAGCTGCTACTTCTGTTGCAGCAAATGCCCATACTCAAGCTGCGCAGACCTCCATCGCTGCGCATGATTTCACCGTACTTGAAAGACAGATTAACGGCGTTTGTCCAGCACTGGGTGTGACCCTGGACCTCACTCTTCCCAGGCCAAGAGGGGTTAAGTGCCAGGTGCAGCCCTGGAAGCCGTCCAACTAAACCTCGGAAACCTGAATATGTAAATAAATTAACTGTTTTTACTGTTTTGCTACTAAAACCCGTTTAGGGTTACTCTTAAAGGGATCCCTTTGTTGACCCGGGATCCCTATTGTTTTTGTTGGTTTTCTACATTTTGCACAAGTTATCAAAGAACTGCTGAATCATGAACAATGCATGATACAAACTTCTTGTATATAGTTTGCACCTTCTTAAAGGTGCTCTCTACTGGTTTTACATAAAGACGGACTCTTTGCGAAGATACGGTTCTTGGAACCTGCACTGGAGTCCTTGCTGCATACGGACTTGTGGCTTGAGAAGTTGCACTACCTCATAGAGACTTGGTCCCCTCTTAAAGGGGATGTTCACATCCTGCACTTATGAACAGTGTTGCCTTAAGATGGTTGAATGGCAATAATGTCTTGAAAAAGAAAGTATTGATGATGTTGATATGTGAAAGTTAAATGTAACTAACTAGTTGATTGTAAGAAATGTTTAATAATGTGTTAGAGAATGAGGACAGAAAGTGAACCCGTAGGGGTTAGTGGTGAGTCCTCTTAGGGGCCATATAGGGATGGCTCAGTGATCTTAAACTGAAA
Source organism: Ranitomeya variabilis (assembly GCF_051348905.1). NCBI lineage: Eukaryota > Metazoa > Chordata > Amphibia > Anura > Dendrobatidae > Ranitomeya > Ranitomeya variabilis. Next base: position 1,051,984,469 of record NC_135232.1, on the reverse strand, counting down.
GAAAAATGATATGTTCTATACTGTAGTGGAAGGACAGTAGGCTCGGGCGGAAAGGAGCGGTCCTGTAACAGAAAGGAGAGGCAGTAGGTCTGGAGCAGTTAGGACAGGCGGTCCTGCAGACGTAAAGTAGGAGAATGCATAAAAGTTAATTAGCCTTATATGTGATATAAGAAGGTCTTTAGTGGATTTAGCGAGTACGTCCTTAAAGGCAATGTTAAACTATTGTTCAGAATTTGCACTCAGTAGAATACCCGGTTGGGTAAGAAAAGTTATTTATAGTAAAGTTATTTAAAAGTATTTAACCATGTTTGTAACGTTCAAGTGTCCTCACCTCCCATAAAGGGAAGCTCTGTTAAAAAGTTGACTTGTACTTGCATTTTCAAAATTGTATGTCTTTTTGCTGACATGTATTGTTGTTTTCTTCCCATTCCAGGAGTACTGGATTTAACCGGGGGGGAATGCAGCGCCCCAGAGTCCTGGTCGTTGCAGTACTGTGGCTCCGCCGCTAAGGGGGGCTATGGTACGTCTGATGGCACTGAAGGAGTTCATCTGACCAGGTATCACATACACCAATACATTTCACAGTCTGGCCTCCAGGGGGAGCTAAGGGTACTATTCATTAGGCCACTCCTCACAGTCTGGTAAAACTGGGGGTTAGGCAGGAAGTTAGGGAGAACGCTGACTGGGTTGGAACCAGGCAACACCTTGTGGCAGAGGGTGTTGTAGGGGAAGATTCGGTAGGGTCCCTGTCAGGGGTGGGATCCTGACAGAGGCCTGGCAAACAGAGAGAAAGCTACGGGACCGCGCCTGCACTTGATAGCGGCGGTGCCCTAAGAAAGGACAAGAAGCAAGATTTATTGTGCTGAGTGAGAAACAAGATCAAAGCAAGAAGGAGAATACCAGTAGGAGTCGTGCTGTAAGATCGAGGCAACATCCTACTGAGGCGTAAACAACCGGCGGCCGGGAGGCCGAGGAGGTACAGAGCTCTAAGCCATACTTCAAACCAACGGCAGGACAGTCAGTCACAGGCGGGCTGTCTCACCTAAATCACCTACGCAGACATAGGGGGCAACCTTTGGAGAGGGGCGACTCTAGGGTCCCGGAAGAGCTCCGAGCCTACCCGTCATACGGGTGCGTCCCAACCATAACACCTGGGAGGGACGGAAGATTAGCAGAAGATCATCTAATCGAGTTATGAGGGAACACGAGAAACAGACACAACAGTTGTGGGGACTATCCCGTAAGCTCAGCAGGGGAGGACCACAACACATAGCGCTAGCAGGAAGGCACAGATTTCCACCTGCAAAGGGAACTCTGGAGGTGCCATCGGACCGGCCGGACTTGCGCAGCCCGGTTAACCGTATTCCGGATTGAGGACTTTGAGACCTTCAGTAAAGAGGTAAAGAGACTGCAACCTGGTGTCCTCGTTATTGACTGCGACCGGCACTACACTACCACCATCATCCACATCTATCACTGTGCGCCCCTCAGCAGGGTCACGGAACCGGGTCTAGCCACCGTGACAACCCCAGAGCAGAGACTCAGAGGCCCGGTACCGGGTACCCCTCGGCCCTGCGGCAGTGGGGGCGCTACATATGCATGGCTCGGCTCCCCCCCATCCCATCTTGTATGCATGGCTCGGCTCCCCCTGTCCCATCTTGTATGCATGGCTCGGGTCCCCCATCCCATTTTATATGCATGGCTTCCCCTGTTGTATTCATGGTTCGGCTCCCCCTGTCCCATCTTGTATGTATGGCTCTGCTCCCCCATCCCATCTTGTATGTATGGCTCTGCTCCCCCATCCCATCTTGTATGTATGGCTCTGCTCCCCCATCCCATCTTGTATGTATGGCTCTGCTCCCCCCATCCCATCTTGTATGCATGGCTCTGCTCCCCCATCCCATCTTGTATGTATGGCTCTGCTCCCCCAACCCATCTTGTATGTATGGCTCTGCTCCCCAGTCCCATCTTGTATGCATGGCTCTTCTCCCCCATCCCATCTTGTATGTATGGCTCTGCTCCCCCGTCCCATCTTGTATGCATGGCTCTGCTCCTCCAATCCCATCTTGTATGTATGGCTCTGCTCCCCCGTCCCATCTTGTATGCATGGCTCTGCTCCTCCAATCCCATCTTGTATGTATGGCTCTGCTCCCCTGTCCCATCTTGTATGTATGGCTTTCCTCCCCTGTCCCATCTTGTGTGGATGGCTCTGCTCCCCCATCCCATCTTGTATGTATGGCTCTGCTCCCCCGTCCCATCTTGTATGTATGGCTCTGCTCCCCCGTCCCATCTTGTATGTATGGCTCTGCTCCCCCATCCCATCTTGTATGTATGGCTCTGCTCCCCCATCCCATCTTTTATGTATGGCTCTGCTCCCCCCGTCCCATCTTGTATGCATGGCTCTGCTCCCCCATCCCATCTTGTATGTATGGCTCTGCTCCCCCAACCCATCTTGTATGTATGGCTCTGCTCCCCCGTCCCATCTTGTATGCATGGCTCTGCTCCCCCATCTCATCTTGTATGTATGGCTCTGCTCCCCCGTCCCATCTTGTATGCATGGCTCTGCTCCTCCAATCCCATCTTGTATGTATGGCTCTGCTCCCCCGTCCCATCTTGTATGCATGGCTCTGCTCCCCCCGTCCCATCTTGTATGCATGGCTCTGCTCCCCCGTCCCATCTTGTATGCATGGCTCTGCTCCCCCCGTCCCATCTTGTATGTATGGCTCTGCTCCCCCGTCCCATCTTGTATGCATGGCTCTGCTCCTCCAATCCCATCTTGTATGTATGGCTCTGCTCCCCGTCCCATCTTGCATGTATGGCTCTGCAGAACAGGTACCATTTTTGGTCACATAATGGATTTTGATTGCTTTCTATTCCAATTTTGGAAGGTAGATTGAACAAAAACCAGCAAATCAGGATTTTTTTTTTATGCCATTCTGCGTGTGGTTAAATTGAGAAGGCAGCTTTATTCTTTGAGTCAGTACAATTACAGCAATACCACATTTATAGATTTTTTATGTTTTGGCGCTTTTACACAATAAAAACTATTTTATAGAATAAATAATTATTTTTTCATTATCCCACTTTTTGTTCAGCGACATGATGAAGAGTATTGTTTTCTACCTCGTTTTTTTTTACTGTGTTCACTGAAGGGGTTAACTAGTGGAACAGTTTTATGGGGCAGGTTGTCCCAGACAAGAGGATACCACAAGTGTACTTTGTTTTTGTTTTGTTTTTAGCATAAAAATAGAGATGTATCAGCCTCAACACTGACTTACTGTCCTGAGGATCCAGGCACTGGATGATATCTTTTCCCTCGCAGGAAGGAAGTGGGACAGCTTCCCTCCTACCTGGGGAACCCCATCACTAGGAAGACTTTCTTGGCTCCGAGGAAGGCCCTCCAAGCATAAAACTTCTATTTTTCTTTTTTTTATCCTTCCATTTCCACTGATCTCTGGGGATTTTGTCCGATTGTATCTTCTTTTACGAAAGGACTTCCTGTATTCTGGTATAGAGATGCTGGGAAATCCTTTCTTCTTGCCTCCCGCTTTGTCCAGTATATTATCTAGAGCTCTTCCAAAGATACATTTTCTATCTATCTTAGGGGTCTTTTCCCAAATGGCCACTTCCTCCTCATCCAATGGATATCTCCTCTTGGATGACAAGGCCAGTAGATCTTTCTTTTCTGGTTTCTTCCATTCCCTATTAATGAGCATCTTGACTTTCTCTTTAACAGGAAATGTGCGCCTTTTCTTTTGTTCCAAACCTCCGATCATGATGTCTTGGACCGATCTGGGGGCTCTGGAATCTAATATGCCCATGGTGGTCCTAATGTCTTTGACCAACTTATCCGTGTCTTTCACAGGAAAACATGGCCTACCCCCTGTATCACTATATGAGGATGAGGAGGATGAAGAAGAGGAGTCTGATTCCTCTGTATCTTCAGATATTACAGAATCATCTGAATCAGCTGCCTGCCGTTTAGATTTTTTTCTCCTTTTTCCCCCTTTCCTGTTCACTGAGCAATATAATACAGTCCTTAACTTCTTAAATTTTAAATCCATGGCAAAGCTGGAGGTTTCTTCAGAGATAGTCTTCTGAATGCAATCTGGGCAGAGCTTCTTCAGATATATGCTGGGTAAGTTATCCCCGCATAACGCAAATTCCTTATTTTTAAGCTTGGTGCTACATTTCTTGGGCCTTCCCTAGCAAGAATACAGAGGGAAAGGGACCTATTTAACATGGCGAACTTTCAAGACGATCACTCACCACTCTGCCGTTTAGTCTAGGGTACTGGAGTTGGAGGCTGGATTAGCTTGCATGATTTTTCTCCCCTGGAGGTGGTGGACTCACGAGCTGGCCTGGTCTTCTGACTGGTCTTACTGCCACCCGTATGGCTGCCACTGCTGCGTCCTTGACAATGACGCTGTTGCTGCCGTGGCTACTGCTGCGGCTCTTCCTGCATATTCATGCTTAGCAAAAAGAGGAAAGCTAAAGCAATCTGCATACTGGTGGTCATACTTGAAATATATACCTGAGGGACTGCCACAGCCACACCTCCAGCACTTGTCTTCCGGACCCTTCCCTGAAATTACCAGGTCAGACTTTCTCCCCGACACACTTAGTACAGGGAGCTGTCAGGCGAGCCCTGCACATGTGCAGACCCGGCATTTTACCGCCTCCACTTGCTTTCCAGCATGCTTCGTCATCAGGGCGTGTCGAACACATTACTAGCACCCAGCAAGTGCACAGACCCGGCGGCGATGTCTCTGGCGCGCTTGACACCGGGCACCCCATTCCAGCGTGTCCTAACGCAAACCTGGGACAGATTGTCGGCAGGAGACTTTTTAGCAAAGAGTCCTCCTGCACGCGACTGCACACCACCAACCTCTTGGCCAGCGGTGGCGCTTCCAGACCTGCAGCATTCCAGACCCAGGCAGACACCAGCCAGTCCTGGGTAAAACATATCTTCGGTACCATCCTCACGTCACTCTAGGTTCCCTCAGGGACAGGAAACCAAACTGATGCAGAGGATGTCACCGCCCTTTTATTCAGTAGCTTTCCTGTCCTTAATGGGTGTTGCTGTAATGGGAAAAGGGGAAAATAAAAGGTCCTTATATCAGAAACAAACTCATCACTGCTATAGGCCTACTTAGGTTTTATAAGTACCCCTTTATGTAAATCTGTTAACATAAATTAAATTTACCGTAAATGTATTCTTTTTCACTACAGATATGCTGTAATACTACTCAAAATTACATGTTTGTGTAAAGTGTGAAATAAAAAATCAAGGCGCTTTGTATTTTCAAAAATTATTTTAATTACGATAGAGAAAAAAAAGTAACACGGGCATATTAATGTCATAAATCAAAACATTAGTAATATAAAATACGCTAAATTAAAAAAAAAAAATTACAAATTAAGAAGGTGGGGAACTCAAACCAGGGACTTGGTTTTGAAAAAGTGGGGGAACAGCAGCAGGAGTGGACACAAAGGGAGTAAGTAAGGGAAGCAGACTAAAGGGCAGTCCAGAATGTTGAGTAACAAAAGGTTGTCCTCCCCAAATATACCACCCTCCTGCTGTGGTTCAGGTGGTTTCTTGTTAGCACCACGCCGGGGTCCTGCTCTGACAGGCTCTTCACTCACCCGTGCTGCGGTCAGATCTTCCCTTCCCCATGCTCTGCATGGTTCCAGACGGTCCTCTAGCCATGTCCTTAGGGCACGCGTGCGTGCACTCCCGCCCTCTTAAAGGGTCAGCGTGTGCACTTGCTATTTCCTCCCCAGCCAATAGCTGTGGGACATTATGTATATATTGCTTCCTCCCCACTGGGGAGGTGCCTGAGCAACCTTCCTGTTTTGCAGTCTAAGTTGTGTAAGGTTGCATACCAGTCCCTGCTGCACTGTACTGCAGATCCTGCCTGCTGCACTCTACTGCAGATCCCTCCTGCTGCACTCTACTGCAGATCCTGCCTGCTGCACTCTGATGCAGATCCAGCCTCCTGCACTCTGATGCAGATCCTGCCTGTTGCACTCTTATGCAGATCCTACCTGCTGCACTCTGATACAAACACTGCCTGCTGCACTCTGATACAAACTCTGCTGCACTTTGGTGCAAACGCTGTCTGCTGCATTCTAATACAAACTCTGCCAGCTGCTCCCTCCATTCCATCCTCTGGGTCCAGCTGCTGCGCGTCCGTTGGTCTGTCCTGGAGTGGCACCTGGCATTCATCGGGAGCCAAATCTAACCTCACCATCAGAGGCTCTAGTGAACAGTCAGGTGCTCGCTTAGTCATGCCCCTCCAGGCTCTCCATGGTCCGTGGCACAGTGGTTACACAAACCATGTCCATGACACTTCTGTAGCTATTGCTTTCTGTAACTTAGTTCCGGTAATGCGCACCACGCCATTCCAGGATGTGCGCGGCTGAAAACGGTACTTCCGGTACGCTAGTTTGAAGAGCCAATTTTGAACCAAAAGCGCTTCTCTATGACATGCACCCTATCAGGATGCATGTCGGGCTATAAAAGAAAAGCAGGGGGGACAGAAGTCTAGGCAGTTCATGGGGATCCAGTACCACATGGACCGTATGCCACTCATCTTACATCTTTTACCAGACATGTAATAAGTGGTGACAGTCTGAGTCCTGCTTCTCCAGTGTCTGTACATGTAATAAGAGGTGACAGCCCGAGTCCTGCTTCTACACTGTCTGTACATGTAATAAGTGGTGACAGTCTGAGTCCTGCTTCTCCAGTGTCTGTACATGTAATAAGTGGTGACAGCCCGAGTCCTGCTTCTCCAGTGTCTGTACATGTAATAAGTGGTGACAGCCCGAGTCCTGCTTCTACAGTGTCTGTACATGTAATAAGTGGTGACAGCCCGAGTCCTGCTTCTACAGTGTCTGTACATGTAATAAGTGTTGACAGTCTGTGTCCTGCTTCTCCAGTGTCTGTACATGTAATAAGTGGTGACAGCCCGAGTCCTGCCTCTCCAGTGTCTGTACATGTAATAAGTGGTGACAGCTGGAATCCTGCTTCTCCAGTGTCTGTACATGTAATAAGTGGTGACAGCCCGAGTCCTGCTTCTCCAGTGTCTGTATATGTAAGTGCAGCGCCCCAGAGTCCTGGTCGTTGCAGTACTGTGGCTCCGCCACTATGGGGAGCTATGGTGCGTCTGATGGCACTGAAGGAGTTCATCTGATCAGGTATCACAGACACCAATACATTTCACAGCCGGGCCTCCGGGGGGAGCTAAGGGTTCTATTCACTAGGCCACTCCCCACCATAGTGGGTAAACTGGGGGTCAGGCAGGAAGTTAGATCAGAAAGCTGACTGGGTTGGAACCAGGCAACACCTTGTGGCAGAGGGTGTTGTGGGGGAAGATACAGTAGGGTCTCTGTCAGGGGTGGGATCCTGACAGAGGCTTGGCAACTTGAACGAACGTAACGGGACCGTGCCTGCTCAGGATAGCGGCGGTGCCCAAGGAAGGATTAGAAGCGAGATAGATTGTGCTGAGTGAGAAACGAGATCACGCAAAAGGAGAAATACCAGTAGGAGTCGTGCTGTAAGACCGAAGCAACATCCTACTGAGGCGCACTACCGGTGGCCGGAACGCCGAGGGAGTATCATAACATTCAGCTTCAAGCAATACTCCAAACAGCGGCAGGACAGTCAGTCTAAGGCGGGCTGTCTAACTTAAATCACCTATGCAGTCTTGGGGGGCAACTTGTGGAGAGGGGCGACTCTAGGGTCCCGGAAGAGCTCCGAGCCTACCCGTCAAACGGGTGCCGTCCCAACCAGAACACCAGGGAGGGACGGAGGATTAGCAGAACATCATCTAATCGAGTTGTGAGGGAACTTAAGAAACAGACACAACAGTTGTGGGGACTTTCTGTAAGCACAGCAGGGAAGGACCACAACACCTAGCGCTAGAAGGAAGGCACAGATTTCCACCTGCTAAGAGAACTCTGGAGGTGCCATTGGGCCGGCCGGACTTGCGCAGCCTGGCGAACCGTACTCTGGACTGAGGACCCAGAGACCTTCAGTAAAGAGGTAAAGAGACTGCAACCTGGTGTCCTCGTTATTTACTGCACCGCACCACCACCACCATCTACATCCGTCACATCATTCACCGCGCGCCCCTCGGCAGGGTCACGGACTGGGCCTAGCCACCGTGACAACCCCGGAGCAGAGACTCAGAGGCCCGGTACCGGGTACCCCTCGGCCCTGCGGCAGTAGGGGGCGCTGCAAACTTGGCGTCACGAACAGGATCTACTTAAGCCTGAAGAATCAGGTCATGTGTGCCTTGGGACTGTGATTTGTTGTGCTTGGACTGTACTTTATTACCAAGACTGTGGATTGTCACTTGCCGCCAAAAGTTCGCGCCAAAACCGCCGCCATTGCGGCGTCACAGGGAGCGCAGAGGAAGAAGAAGGGCGTGCCATGGGAGGAGACTACCAAAGCGGCGCCAGAAGTAGCGACCGCTGTTATGGTTACCCCAATGACCATGGGAAAAAAATACAAAACGGACTAGCTCTCGGGTGATGGAAACTAAGGTCGACCGTGACCTGAACCTGACCCAACACTTACAGTAGCCGGGGGATGTACCTACGATGCCCTAGACACCACGCGCCAGCCGGAGATCTAACTACCCCTATAAGAGGAACATACAGGCCTGCCTTACCTCCAGTGAGGAACCCCAAAAGATGATAGTAGGCCCCCACAGATATTGACGGTGAGTTCAGAGGAAATGACATACGTAGGATGAACAGCAGATTTAGCACAGTGAGGTCCGCTTACTAGATAGCAGAAGGACAGGAAAGAGTTACTTCACGGTCGACCTAAAAATCACTATTCAAAAACACCATCCAGAAATTACTTTAAACTCCAGTGACAACTCATGCCACTGGAGTAGTAATTTTCTGTCCACAAGAGCTTCCAGCACTGAAGAGTCACATTGCAGATAGCTGGACAAAAATAGCAAAACAAGAAACAAAATTCAACTTAGCTGAACTGGAACTTGAGGCAGGTGAATGCAACAGAATGCTACTAGCACATTGTTGGCCGGCATGTGACTAACAGCCAAGCAGCCTTAAATAGGAAACTCCCCAAGAGGGTGGCGACAGGTAATCAGAGATGGAGGAAGGCACATAAGAGACACTACCATAACAGACCACCGGGGGAGCCCACAAACCGAATTCACAACAGTACCCCCCCCTTAAGGAGGGGGCACCGAACCCTCACCAGAACCACCAGGGCGACCTGGATGAGCACTATGAAATGCACGAACCAAATCGGGAGCATGAACATCGGATGCTGTCACCCAAGAATTATCCTCCTGGCCATAACCTTTCCACTTAACCAGATACTGAAGTTTCCGTCTGGAAACACGGGAGTCCAAGATCTTTTCCACCACATACTCCAATTCACCCTCAACCAACACAGGAGCAGGTGGATCAGCAGAAGGAACAACCGGTACCTCATACCTCCGCAATAATGACCGATGGAAAACATTATGGATATTAAAAGATGCTGGGAGGTCCAAACGAAAGGACACAGGATTAAGAACCTCCAGAATCCTATAAGGGCCGATAAACCGAGGCTTAAACTTAGGAGACGAGACCTTCATAGGAACAAATCGAGAAGACAGCCACACCAGGTCCCCAACACAAAGACGAGGACCAATACGCCGATGACGATTAGTGAACTGTTGAGTCTTCTCCTGGGACAACTTCAGATTGTCCACAACCTGTCCCCAAATCTGATGCATCCTATCAACCACAGCATCCACTCCAGGACAATCCGAAGACTCCAATTGACCGGACGAAAACCGAGGGTGAAACCCTGAATTACAAAAAAAATGGAGAAACCAAAGTGGCAGAACTAGCCCGATTGTTAAGGGCAAACTCTGCCAATGGCAAAAAGTCAAGCCAATCATCCTGATCAGCGGACACAAAACACCTCAAGTAAGTCTCCAAGGTCTGATTAGTACGCTCAGTCTGGCCATTAGTCTGAGGATGGAATGCAGACGAAAAAGACAAATCGATACCCATCCTGGCACAGAACGTCCGCCAAAATCTAGACACAAACTGAGTACCCCTGTCAGACACTATATTCTCAGGAATACCATGCAAACGCACCACATTCTGAAAAAATAGAGGAACCAACTCAGAGGAGGAGGGCAATTTGGGTAAAGGTACCAAATGAACCATCTTGGAAAAACGGTCACAAATCACCCAGATGACAGACATCCTACGAGAAACCGGAAGGTCAGAAATAAAGTCCATAGAGATGTGCGTCCAAGGCCTCTTAGGAATAGGCAAGGGCAACAACAACCCACTGGCCCTAGAACAGCAGGGCTTGGCCCGAGCACAAACATCACAAGACTGCACAAACATGCGCACATCTCGAGACAAAGAAGGCCACCAGAAGGACCTAGACACCAAATCCCTGGTGCCAAAAATTCCAGGATGACCTGTCAACGCGGAAGAATGAACCTCCGAGATAACTCTACTGGTCCAATCATCAGGGACAAACAGTCTACCAGGCGGACAGCGATCAGGCCTATCCACCTGAAACTCCTGCAAAGAACGCCGCAGGTCTGGGGAGACAGCTGACAATATCACCCCATCCTTCAGGATGCCGGTAGGTTCGGAATCACCAGGCGAGTCAGGCTCAAAACTCCTAGAGAGGGCATCCGCCTTCACATTCTTGGACCCAGGCAGATATGACACCACAAAGTTAAATCGGGAGAAAAACAACGACCAGCGCGCCTGTCTAGGATTCAGACGCCTGGCCGACTCAAGATAAATTAGATTCTTGTGGTCAGTGAGGACCACCACCTGGTGTCTAGCACCCTCAAGCCAATGACGCCACTCCTCAAACGCCCACTTCATGGCCAGAAGTTCCCGATTTCCCACATCATAATTTCGCTCAGCGGGCGAAAATTTTCGGGAGAAAAACGCACATGGTCTCATTACTGAGCAGTCAGGATCTTTCTGCGACAAAACTGCACCTGCTCCGATCTCCGAAGCATCCACCTCAACCTGGAACGGAAGTAACACATCAGGTTGGCGCAACACAGGAGCGGAAGAAAAGCGGCGCTTAAGCTCTTGAAAGGCCTCCACAGCCGCAGAGGACCAATTAGCAACATCAGCACCCTTCTTGGTCAAATCAGTCAAAGGTTTAGCAATGGCAGAAAAACCCGCTATAAATCGGCGATAGAAATTAGCAAAACCCAAGAACTTTTGCAGACTCTTCAAAGAAGTAGGTTGCATCCAATCACAAATAGCCTGGACCTTGACAGGGTCCATCTCCATAGATGAAGGGGAAAAAAATATATCCCAAAAAGGAAATTCTCTGAACTCCAAAACTACACTTTGAGCCCTTTACAAAAAGAGAATTAGCTCGCAAAACCTGAAAAACTCTCCTGACCTGTTGAACGTGAGATTCCCAGTCCTCCGAAAAAACAAGAATATCATCCAAATACACAATCATAAACTTATCCAGATATTCACGGAAAATATCGTGCATAAAGGACTGAAAAACGGAAGGGGCATTTGCGAGACCGAAAGGCATTACCAAATACTCAAAATGGCCTTCAGGCGTATTAAATGCGGTCTTCCACTCATCCCCCTGCTTAATCCGCACCAAATTATACGCACCACGTAGATCGATCTTAGTGAACCACTTAGCCCCCTTTATACGAGCAAACAGATCAGTCAGTAAAGGTAACGGGTACTGGTATTTAACTGTAATCTTATTCAAAAGTCGATAGTCGATACAAGGTCTCAATGAACCATCCTTTTTACCTACAAAGAAAAATCCTGCCCCTAGTGGAGACAACGAGGGGCGAATATGACCCTTTTCCAAGGATTCTCTGATATACTCCCGCATAGCAGTATGTTCAGGTACAGACAAATTAAACAAGCGACCCTTAGGAAACTTACTACCGGGGATCAATTCAATAGCGCAGTCACACTCTCTGTGGGGAGGGAGAGAATCAACTTTAGGCTCTTGAAAGACATCATAAAAATCTGACAGAAATGCTGGGATCTCAGAGGGAGTAGATGAAGAAATAGGAACCAAAGGTGCATCCCCATGAATACCCCGACATCCCCAGCTCAACACAGACATAGATTTCCAGTCCAAGACGGGATTATGAATCTGTAACCATGGTAATCCAAGCACTAAGACATCATGTAGGTTATATAATACAAGGAAACGAATAATCTCCTGATGGTCTGGGGTAAGACGCATAGTCACTTGTGTCCAATATTGTGGTTTATTGCTAGCCAAAGGTGTAGAATCAATACCCTTCAGGGGAATAGAAACTTCCAACGGCTCCAAATCAAACCCACAACGCTTGGCAAAGGACCAATCCATGAGACTCAGAGCGGCGCCAGAATCCACATAAGCATTCACAGTCACAGATGATAAGGTACAAATCAATGTCACGGACAAAAGAAATTTTGACTGCAAGGTACCTGTAGAAAAAGATTTATCAACCTCTTTATCAACCTTATTTATACGTTTAGAGCATGCTGATATAACATGAGCTGGATCTCCACAGTAGAAGCACAATCCATTTTTGCGCCTGTAATTTTGACGTTCGCCTCTAGACAAAACACGATCGCATTGCATATGCTCTAATGCCTTTTCAGAGGTCACCGCCAAATGGTGCACAGGTCTTTGCTCAGAAGACACCGCCATATGGTGCACAGGTTTTTGCTCAGAAGATACCGCCATATGGTGCACAGATTCTTCCTCAGAAGACCCCGCCATATGGTGCACAGATTTGCGCTCCCGCAAACGCCGATCAATCTGGATAGCCAATTTCATGGCATCATTCAGACCTGTAGGCACAGGGAACCCCACCATGACATCCTTCACGGCATCAGAGAGACCTTCTCTGAAATTAGCTGCTAAAGCGCACTCATTCCATTTAGTAAGCACCGACCATTTACGGAATTTCTGGCAGTATATCTCAGCTTCATCTTGCCCTTGGGAAAGAGCTATCAAGGCTTTCTCAGCCAAAATCTCCAAATTAGGCTCTTCATAAAGCAACCCCAAAGCCTGAAAAAACGCATCTACATTTAACAACGCAGGATCCCCTGGCGATAATGCAAATGCCCAACTTTGTGGGTCGCCGCGCAGTAGAGAGATAACAATTTTAACTTGTTGAGTCTGATCACCAGCAGAGTGAGATCTCAGAGACAAAAACAATTTGCAATTTTCTCTGAAACTCAAAAACCGGGATCTGTCTCCGGTAAAGTATTCAGGCAGAGGAATCTTAGGTTCAGACATTGGAGCACGTATAACAAAATCTTGTAGGTTCTGTACTTTTGTCGCAAGGTTATTCAAACCCGCAACTAAACTCTGTGGATCCATGTTTCAAATGGGTGTAACCCAAGCATTCAGAGGTTAAGAGGAGAGGAGAAAAAAAAAAGGCTGAAGACTGCAGTTTAAGCAAGGAATACAAATGATCAAACTAAGGTGCACTTTCAAACACAGAAAAAAAAAACCTTTTCTTCTCCTTCCTACTTTAGTGCATATTTTAACACATAGATTTTTTACTGGCCGGCCAAACTGTTATGGTTACCCCAATGACCATGGGAAAAAAATACAAAACGGACTAGCTCTCGGGTGATGGAAACTAAGGTCGACCGTGACCTGAACCTGACCCAACACTTACAGTAGCCGGGGGATGTACCTACGATGCCCTAGACACCACGCGCCAGCCGGAGATCTAACTACCCCTATAAGAGGAACATACAGGCCTGCCTTACCTCCAGTGAGGAACCCCAAAAGATGATAGTAGGCCCCCACAGATATTGACGGTGAGTTCAGAGGAAATGACATACGTAGGATGAACAGCAGATTTAGCACAGTGAGGTCCGCTTACTAGATAGCAGAAGGACAGGAAAGAGTTACTTCACGGTCGACCTAAAAATCACTATTCAAAAACACCATCCAGAAATTACTTTAAACTCCAGTGACAACTCATGCCACTGGAGTAGTAATTTTCTGTCCACAAGAGCTTCCAGCACTGAAGAGTCACATTGCAGATAGCTGGACAAAAATAGCAAAACAAGAAACAAAATTCAACTTAGCTGAACTGGAACTTGAGGCAGGTGAATGCAACAGAATGCTACTAGCACATTGTTGGCCGGCATGTGACTAACAGCCAAGCAGCCTTAAATAGGAAACTCCCCAAGAGGGTGGCGACAGGTAATCAGAGATGGAGGAAGGCACATAAGAGACGCTACCATAACAGACCACCGGGGGAGCCCACAAACCGAATTCACAACAGACCGCCCCCTCGAACTCCTGCTGCGAGAAGACGACCTACCCAGCAGCAGAGGAGAACCGCCCCGACTTGCAACGGCGGGAACGAGGTGAAGGAGGAGCTCGACCTCGGAGAAATGGCGGAGCCAGGTGCATGCATTGCCGCCGAATGCCAGACAGCGACGATGAGCAGCAAGTGCCCGAGCAACGGCGAGGTGATCCCGGCTTGCCCTCACCCATCAGAAGCGGACTCGCGTCCACCGCCGGTGAGGGACCCGAACTCCTTGGAGCCGCCAACGGAGGAGCCGAGCCAACCTATCCCAGCCACGGAACCAGGGAGGACGGAGTCACATCAAGAGGTGACTCCGGAGGAGCCGCGGTCCGGGCTGCAGCCGATTCCAGTGTCCTTGTCAACGGACCGGAGCGACATCGGTGGAATCACATTAGGCGCAGGTATGGACGGCATCCCTACTCCCCTGGCCGATTCTGCTCCCCTGACTGATCCCGCTCCTGTGACCGCTCCTCACCCCAGCAATGATCGTTCCTTCTTGGTGGAGCGGGTCATCCTCACCTCTAACGCGATGGGGAAGCTAGTGCCTCCGCTACCAACCAAGATGGGAGAACCCCTAGATGTGGGCCTAGACTGGGTGATCCTCCGGTGGGACACCCCCTGGACCGGGCCGGATGGGACCCGGGAGGATGGCCTCACCCTTGCGGTACTTACCTGGGAACAGTATAAGCAATGTCTAATACAACACTGGAAAGATCGAGACGAGACCGAACAACCTGACACACAACGTAAGAAGTCCGCTCCCGGCAGGAAAGACGTGGTAAAGCGGGGAACTGTGTTGGCCTATCACCCGAAGAGGGGATGGGGCTCCATACAGGAACCGGGGCTACCCACTGATGTCTTTGTTACTAGCTATAACGTGAAAACCCCCTGCTGCAGCCGAAATGGCGACCCATTACAAAGGGGGGATCAGGTGACCTACACCCGTCATCGGAATGCACGAGGATGGTGTGCCCGGAACGTTCGATGGTGTGAACCTGAGAGAGCGCCCCCTGTTGCCCCGATCGTGACTGATCCCGATTTGCCAGACCTTGTCCCCATCACCACTGTACGCCTTGTAGCGGCTACCGAACTTGCAAGCAGGATTAGCCTTCAAATCCAGACCCCGGCTGATCTGATGGCATCTGAGAGACCAACTACCAGTACAGGTGCAGCGAAGGCCGGGGAACGAAGATCAACCCCAGATTTAGAAGGATAAACCTCGATACCATGAATATGTACATAGTTTCTTAACTGTTTGTTTGTTTCCTGATTTTGCTGCTGAACCCGTCCAGGGTTAACTTTTAAAGGGATTCCTTGTTGACCCGGGATCCCTATTGTTTTGTTTATTTTTCTGAGTTTTGTTGCACAAGTTTTCAGTTGAAAAGAACTGCCGCAATCATGAACAGTGCATGATACAAACTTTTTGTACATAGTTTGCACCTTATTAAAGGTGCTCCCTACTGGTTTTACTTCAAAAAGGACTCTTTGTGAAGATACCACACTGGAACCTTTGTTGAGTATGGACTGGTAGCTTGAGAAGATATGCTACCTCATAGAGACTTGGTCCCCTCTTAAAGGGGATGTTCATTTGATGCACATAAATGGTGATATTGCTTTAAAGGCTAAGAGATAGCAATAATGTTTGATGAAAGAAAGTGATGATAATGTTTTTATGAGAAAGTTATATGTATCCAACTAGTTAATTGTAAAGAAATGCTGATGATGTTCTCCGACAGAAAGTGAAAGCTAGAAGAAGGATGCAGTGGGCCCGTAGGGGTAGACGTGGTGTCCAGCATGCATGTTAGTGAGGAAGATAATGAGAAGAATTAATGTTCGATAAAAGAAACTGTTTTTGATAATGTTGATAGATAGTGGGGATAGAAGGTGAACCCTGAGTCCTCAGAGGAGTCATGTAAAAATGGCTCGGTGCTCTAAAACTGAAAGTAATGTTATGTTCTATACTGTGTATAGTAGTTGAAAAGGCAGTAGGCCCAGGCTGAACGGGGCGGTCCTGCATAGAAGGGAGAGGCAGTAGGTCTGGTGCCGTTAGGACAGGCGGTCCTGCAGATTTAAAGAAGGAGAATGGAAAAGTTAAATTGCCTTATAATGTGATTATAAGAAGGTCCTTAGTGGATGCAGAGTGTATGTCCTTAAAGGCAATGTTAAATTATTGTTCAACAATTTTGCACTTAGTAGAATACCCGGTTGGGTAAAAGAAAAGTTATTTATAGCATGTTGCTATGATATCTAACCATGTTTGTAACGTTCAAGTGTCCTCACCTCCCATAAAGGGAAGCTCTGTTTAAGTATACTTATTGTTATTGCACTCAACAAAACTGTATGTCTTTTTGCTAACTTATATTGTTGTTTTCTTCCCAGTCCCGGAGTACTGTGTTTAACCAGGGGGGAGTGCAGCGCCCCAGAGTCCTGGTCGTTGCAGTACTGTGGCTCCGCCACTATGGGGAGCTATGGTGCGTCTGATGGCACTGAAGGAGTTCATCTGATCAGGTATCACAGACACCAATACATTTCACAGCCGGGCCTCCGGGGGGAGCTAAGGGTTCTATTCACTAGGCCACTCCCCACCATAGTGGGTAAACTGGGGGTCAGGCAGGAAGTTAGATCAGAAAGCTGACTGGGTTGGAACCAGGCAACACCTTGTGGCAGAGGGTGTTGTGGGGGAAGATACAGTAGGGTCTCTGTCAGGGGTGGGATCCTGACAGAGGCTTGGCAACTTGAATGAACGTAAGGGGACCGTGCCTGCTCAGGATAGCGGCGGTGCCCAAGGAAGGATTAGAAGCGAGATAGATTGTGCTGAGTGAGAAACGAGATCACGCAAAAGGAGAAATACCAGTAGGAGTCGTGCTGTAAGACCGAAGCAACATCCTACTGAGGCGCACTACCGGTGGCCGGAACGCCGAGGGAGTATCATAACATTCAGCTTCAAGCAATACTCCAAACAGCGGCAGGACAGTCAGTCTAAGGCGGACTGTCTAACTTAAATCACCTATGCAGTCTTGGGGGGCAACTTGTGGAGAGGGACGACTCTAGGGTCCCGGAAGAGCTCCGAGCCTACCCGTCAAACGGGTGCCGTCCTAACCGTAACATCAGGGAGGGACGGAGGATTAGCAGAACATCATCTAATCGAGTTGTGAGGGAACTTAAGAAACAGACACAACAGTTGTGGGGACTTTCTGTAAGCACAGCAGGGAAGGACCACAACACCTAGCGCTAGAAGGAAGGCACAGATTTCCACCTGCTAAGAGAACTCTGGAGGTGCCATTGGGCCGGCCGGACTTGCGCAGCCTGGCGAACCGTATTCTGGACTGAGGACCCAGAGACCTTCAGTAAAGAGGTAAAGAGACTGCAACCTGGTGTCCTCGTTATTTACTGCACCGCACCACCACCACCATCTACATCCGTCACATCATTCACCGCGCGCCCCTCGGCAGGGTCACGGACTGGGCCTAGCCACCGTGACAACCCCAGAGCAGAGACTCAGAGGCCCGGTACCGGGTACCCCTCGGCCCTGCGGCAGTAGGGGGCGCTACATAATAAGTGGTGACAGCCGGAGTCCTGCTTCTCCAGTGTCTGTACATGTAATAAGTGGTGACAGCCCGAGTCCTGCTTCTCCAGTGTCTGTACATGTAATAAGTGGTGACAGCTGGAATCCTGCTTCTCCAGTGTCTGTACATGTAATAAGTGGTGACAGCCCGAGTCCTGCTTCTCCAGTGTCTGTACATGTAATAAGTGGTGACAGCCGGAGTCCTGCATCTCCAGTGTCTTTACATGTAATAAGTGGTGACAGCCCCAGTCCTGCCTCTGCAGTATGTGTACATGTAATAAGTGGTGACAGCCCGAGTCCTGCTTCTCCAGTGTCTGTACATGTAATAAGTGGTGACAGCCCGAGTCCTGCTTCTCCAGTGTCTGTACATGTAATAAGTGGTGACAGCCCGAGTCCTGCTTCTCCAGTGTCTGTACATGTAGTAAGTGGTGACAGCCCGAGTCCTGCTTCTCCAGTATGTGTACATGTAATAAGTGGTGACAGCCCGAGTCCTGCTTCTCCAGTGTCTGTACATGTAATAAGTGGTGACAGCCCGAGTCCTGCTTCTCCAGTATGTGTACATGTAATAAGTGGTGACAGCCTGAGTCCTGCTTCTCCAGTGTCTGTACATGTAATAAGTGGTGACAGCCGGAGTCCTGCTTCTCCAGTGTCTGTACATGTAATAAGTGGTGACAGCCCCAGTCCTGCCTCTGCAGTATGTGTACATGTAATAAGTGGTGACAGCCCGAGTCCTGCTTCTCCAGTGTCTGCACATGTAATAAGTGGTGACAGCCTGAGTCCTGCCTCTCCAGTGTCTGTACATGTAATAAGTGGTGACAGCCCGAGTCCTGCTTCTCCAGTGTCTGTACATGTAATAAGTGGTGACAGCCCGAGTCCTGCTTCTCCAGTGTCTGCACATGTAATAAGTGGTGACAGCCCGAGTCCTGCTTCTCCGGTGTATGTATATGTAATAAGTGGTGACAGCCCGAGTCCTGCTTCTCCAGTGTCTCTACATGTAATAAGTGGTGACAGCTGGAATCCTGCTTCTCCAGTGTCTGTACATGTAATAAGTGGTGACTGCCCGGGTCCTGCTTCTCCAGTGTCTGTACATGTAATAAGTGGTGACTGCCCGAGTCCTGCTTCTCCACTGTCTGTACATGTAATAAGTGGTGACAGCCCAAGTCCTGCTTCTCCAGTGTCTATACATGTAATAAGTGGTGACAGCCCGAGTCCTGCTTCTCCAGTGTCTGTACATGTAATAAGTGGTGACAGCCCGAGTCCTGCTTCTCCAGTGTCTGCACATATAATAAGTGTTGACAGCCCGAGTCCTGCTTCTCCAGTGTCTGTACATGTAATAAGTGGTGACAGCCCGAGTCCTGCTTCTCCTGTGTCTGTACATGTAATAAGTGGTGACTGCCCGAGTCCTGCTTCTCCAGTGTCTGTACATGTAATAAGTGGTGACAGCCCGAGTCCTGCTTCTCCAGTGTCTATACATGTAATAAGTGGTGACAGCCCGAGTCCTGCTTCTCCAGTGTCTGTACATGTAATAAGTGGTGACAGCCCGAGTCCTGCTTCTCCAGTGTCTGCACATGTAATAAGTGGTGACAGCCCGAGTCCTGCTTCTCCAGTGTCTGCACATGTAATAAGTGGTGACAGCCCGAGTCCTGCTTCTCCAGTGTCTGTACATGTAATAAGTCGTGACTGCCCGAGTCCTGCTTCTCCAGTATCTGTACATGTAATAAGTGGTGACAGCCCGAGTCCTGCTTCTCCAGTGTCTGTACATGTAATAAGTGGTGACAGCCCGAGTTCTGCTTCTCCAGTGTCTGTACATGTAATAAGTGGTGACAGCCCGAGTCCTGCTTCTCCAGTGTCTGTACATGTAACAAGTGGTGACAGCCCGAGTCCTGCCTCTCCAGTATCTGTACATGTAATAAGTGGTGACAGCCCGAGTCCTGCCTCTCCAGTGTCTGTACATGTAATAAGTGGTGACAGCCCGAGTCCTGCTTCTCCAGTGTCTGTACATGTAATAAGTGGTGACAGCCCGAGTCCTGCCTCTCCAGTGTCTGTACATGTAATAAGTGGTGACAGCCCGAGTCCCGCATCTCCAGTGTCTGTACATGTAATAAGTGGTGACAGCCCGAGTCCCGCATCTCCAGTGTCTATACATGTAATAAGTGGTGACAGCCCGAGTCCTGCCTCTCCAGTATCTGTACATGTAATAAGTGGTGACAGCCCGAGTCCCGCATCTCCAGTGTCTATACATGTAATAAGTGGTGACAGCCCGAGTCCTGCCTCTCCAGTATCTGTACATGTAATAAGTGGTGACAGCCCGAGTCCTGCTTCTCCAGTGTCTGTACATGTAATAAGTGGTGACAGCCCGAGTCCTGCTTCTCCAGTATCTGTACATGTAATAAGTGGTGACAGCCCGAGTCCTGCCTCTCCAGTGTCTGTACATGTAATAAGTGGTGACAGCCCGAGTCCTGCTTCTCCAGTATCTGTACATGTAATAAGTGGTGACAGCCCGAGTCCTGCTTCTCCAGTATCTGTACATGTAATAAGTGGTGACAGCCCGAGTCCTGCTTCTCCGGTGTATGTATATGTAATAAGTGGTGACAGCCCGAGTCCTGCTTCTCCAGTGTCTCTACATGTAATAAGTGGTGACAGCTGGAATCCTGCTTCTCCAGTGTCTGTACATGTAATAAGTGGTGACTGCCCGGGTCCTGCTTCTCCAGTGTCTGTACATGTAATAAGTGGTGACTGCCCGAGTCCTGCTTCTCCAGTGTCTGTACATGTAATAAGTGGTGACAGCCCAAGTCCTGCTTCTCCAGTGTCTATACATGTAATAAGTGGTGACAGCCCGAGTCCTGCTTCTCCAGTGTCTGTACATGTAATAAGTGGTGACAGCCCGAGTCCTGCTTCTCCAGTGTCTGCACATATAATAAGTGTTGACAGCCCGAGTCCTGCTTCTCCAGTGTCTGTACATGTAATAAGTGGTGACAGCCCGAGTCCTGCTTCTCCTGTGTCTGTACATGTAATAAGTGGTGACTGCCCGAGTCCTGCTTCTCCAGTGTCTGTACATGTAATAAGTGGTGACAGCCCGAGTCCTGCTTCTCCAGTGTCTATACATGTAATAAGTGGTGACAGCCCGAGTCCTGCTTCTCCAGTGTCTGTACATGTAATAAGTGGTGACAGCCCGAGTCCTGCTTCTCCAGTGTCTGCACATGTAATAAGTGGTGACAGCCCGAGTCGTGCTTCTCCAGTGTCTGCACATGTAATAAGTGGTGACAGCCCGAGTCCTGCTTCTCCAGTGTCTGTACATGTAATAAGTGGTGACTGCCCGAGTCCTGCTTCTCCAGTGTCTGTACATGTAATAAGTGGTGACAGCCCGAGTCCTGCTTCTCCAGTGTCTGTACATGTAATAAGTGGTGACAGCCCGAGTTCTGCTTCTCCAGTGTCTGTACATGTAATAAGTGGTGACAGCCCGAGTCCTGCTTCTCCAGTATCTGTACATGTAATAAGTGGTGACAGCCCGAGTCCTGCTTCTCCAGTGTCTGTACATGTAATAAGTGGTGACAGCCCGAGTTCCGCATCTCCAGTGTCTGTACATGTAATAAGTGGTGACAGCCCGAGTCCTGCTTCTCCAGTGTCTGTACATGTAATAAGTGGTGACAGCCCGAGTCCTGCCTCTCCAGTATCTGTACATGTAATAAGTGGTGACAGCCCGAGTCCTGCCTCTCCAGTGTCTGTACATGTAATAAGTGGTGACAGCCCGAGTCCTGCTTCTCCAGTGTCTGTACATGTAATAAGTGGTGACAGCCCGAGTCCTGCCTCTCCAGTGTCTGTACATGTAATAAGTGGTGACAGCCCGAGTCCCGCATCTCCAGTGTCTGTACATGTAATAAGTGGTGACAGCCCGAGTCCCGCATCTCCAGTGTCTATACATGTAATAAGTGGTGACAGCCCGAGTCCTGCCTCTCCAGTATCTGTACATGTAATAAGTGGTGACAGCCCGAGTCCCGCATCTCCAGTGTCTATACATGTAATAAGTGGTGACAGCCCGAGTCCTGCCTCTCCAGTATCTGTACATGTAATAAGTGGTGACAGCCCGAGTCCTGCTTCTCCAGTATCTGTACATGTAATAAGTGGTGACAGCCCGAGTCCTGCCTCTCCAGTGTCTGTACATGTAATAAGTGGTGACAGCCCAATTCCTGCTTCTCCAGTATCTGTACATGTAATAAGTGGTGACAGCCCGAGTCCTGCTTCTCCAGTATCTGTACATGTAATAAGTGGTGACAGCCCGAGTCCTGCATCTCCAGTATCTGTACATGTAATAAGTGGTGACAGCCCGAGTCCCGCATCTCCAGTGTCTATACATGTAATAAGTGGTGACAGCCCGAGTCCTGCTTCTCCAGTGTCTGTACATGTAATAAGTGGTGACAGCCCGAGTCCTGCTTCTCCAGTGTCTGTACATGTAATAAGTGGTGACAGCCCGAGTCCTGCCTCTCCAGTGTCTGTACATGTAATAAGTGGTGACAGCCCGAGTCCTGCATCTCCAGTATCTGTACATGTAATAAGTGGTGACAGCCGGAGTCCTGCTTCTCCAGTGTCTGCACATGTAATAAGTGGTGACAGCCCGAGTCCTGCCTCTCCAGTGTCTGCACATGTAATAAGTGGTGACTGCCCGAGTCCTGCTTCTCCAGTATCTGTACATGTAATAAGTGGTGACTGCCCGAGTCCTGCTTCTCCAGTGTCTGTACATGTAATAAGTGGTGACAGCCCGAGTCCCGCTTCTCCAGTGTCTGTACATGTAATAAGTGGTGACAGCCCGAGTCCCGCATCTCCAGTGTCTGTACATGTAATAAGTGGTGACAGCCCGAGTCCCGCATCTCCAGTGTCTATACATGTAATAAGTGGTGACAGCCCGAGTCCTGCCTCTCCAGTATCTGTACATGTAATAAGTGGTGACAGCCCGAGTCCCGCATCTCCAGTGTCTATACATGTAATAAGTGGTGACAGCCCGAGTCCTGCCTCTCCAGTATCTGTACATGTAATAAGTGGTGACAGCCCGAGTCCTGCTTCTCCAGTGTCTGTACATGTAATAAGTTGTGACAGCCCGAGTCCTGCTTCTCCAGTATCTGTACATATAATAAGTGGTGACAGCCCGAGTCCTGCCTCTCCAGTGTCTGTACATGTAATAAGTGGTGACAGCCCGAGTCCTGCTTCTCCAGTATCTGTACATGTAATAAGTGGTGACAGCCCGAGTCCTGCTTCTCCAGTATCTGTACATGTAATAAGTGGTGACAGCCCGAGTCCTGCATCTCCAGTATCTGTACATGTAATAAGTGGTGACAGCCCGAGTCCCGCATCTCCAGTGTCTATACATGTAATAAGTGGTGACAGCCCGAGTCCTGCCTCTCCAGTATCTGTACATGTAATAAGTGGTGACAGCCCGAGTCCTGCTTCTCCAGTGTCTGTACATGTAATAAGTGGTGACAGCCCGAGTCCTGCTTCTCCAGTGTCTGTACATGTAATAAGTGGTGACAGCCCGAGTCCTGCCTCTCCAGTGTCTGTACATGTAATAAGTGGTGACAGCCCGAGTCCTGCATCTCCAGTATCTGTACATGTAATAAGTGGTGACAGCCCGAGTCCTGCTTCTCCAGTGTCTGTACATGTAATAAGTGGTGACAGCCCGAGTCCTGCTTCTCCAGTGTCTGTACATGTAATAAGTGGTGACAGCCCGAGTCCTGCCTCTCCAGTGTCTGTACATGTAATAAGTGGTGACAGCCCGAGTCCTGCATCTCCAGTATCTGTACATGTAATAAGTGGTGACAGCCGGAGTCCTGCTTCTCCAGTGTCTGCACATGTAATAAGTGGTGACAGCCCGAGTCCTGCCTCTCCAGTGTCTGCACATGTAATAAGTGGTGACTGCCCGAGTCCTGCCTCTCCAGTGTCTGCACATGTAATAAGTGGTGACTGCCCGAGTCCTGCTTCTCCAGTGTCTGTACATGTAATAAGTGGTGACTGCCCGAGTCCTGCTTCTCCAGTGTCTGTACATGTAATAAGTGGTGACTGCCCGAGTCCTGCTTCTCCAGTATCTGTACATGTAATAAGTGGCGACAGCCCGAGTCCTGCTTCTTCAGTGTCTGTACATGTAATAAGTGGTGACAGCCCGAGTCCTGCTTCTCCAGTGTCTGTACATGTAATAAGTGGTGACAGCCCGAGTCCTGCTTCTCCAGTATCTGTACATGTAATAAGTGGTGACAGCCCGAGTCCTGCTTCTCCAGTGTCTGTACATGTAATAAGTGGTGACAGCCCGAGTCCTGCTTCTCCAGTGTCTGTACATGTAATAAGTGGTGACAGCCCGAGTCCTGCTTCTCCAGTGTCTGTACATGTAATAAGTGGTGACAGCCTGAGTCCTGCATCTCCAGTGTCTGTACATGTAATAAGTGGTGACAGCCCGAGTCCTGCTTCTCCAGTATCTGTACATGTAATAAGTGGTGACAGCCCGAGTCCTGCTTCTCCAGTGTCTGTACATGTAATAAGTGGTGACAGCCCGAGTCCTGCTTCTCCAGTGTCTGTACATGTAATAAGTGGTGACAGCCCGAGTCCTGCTTCTCCAGTGTCTGTACATGTAATAAGTGGTGACAGCCCGAGTCCTGCTTCTCCAGTGTCTGTACATGTAATAAGTGGTGACAGCCCGAGTCCTGCTTCTCCAGTGTCTGTACATGTAATAAGTGGTGACAGCCGGAGTCCTGCATCTCCAGTGTCTGTACATGTAATAAGTGGTGACAGCCCGAGTCCTGCTTCTCCAGTGTCTGTACATGTAATAAGTGGTGACAGCCCGAGTCCTGCTTCTCCAGTGTCTGTACATGTAATAAGTGGTGACAGCCCGAGTCCTGCTTCTCCAGTGTCTGTACATGTAATAAGTGGTGACAGCCCGAGTCCTCACAGCTGACGTCACACACTCTCTACAGCTGATGACGTCACGGTAAGCACATAACCCGGTATTTGTTTATGGACGTGGTCTGCGGGAAACAAAAAATCTGCTACCTGTGACATCACGAAGTGCCCACCTCCATACCCGCCCCGAGACCCGCAACCTCCAGTCCCCGCCCACTGCTCTACTGATCCAATCATTGTGATCGAGGGGTGGGAAAGATGTTAATGTCTGTCCAATGAGCGCAGCCGTGGGCGGGGCTGAGTAGAGTGCGTGTGCCCGGAGAAGTGAGTGCGGGTCGAGTAGCTGAAGCGGGGGGACCGGGCTGCTAGTGGCTGTCTGTCTGCGTCACACGAAAATGCACTCGGATGCTGTCAGTAAGTAGAGGCCGCGGCGCCGCAGACTGGTCCGGAGAAGGTGCGGGCTGCTCCTGCTGAATGTGCGTCATGTGTTATGGAGGCTGTGGCGCCCCCTAGCTGTGATAAGGGTAATAGGGGCATTGTGCAGGAATAGCTGCTGCGTAATAATAGCGGCCGCCATCACCGTCTGGCTCTCCCTCCCCTTGTCGGAGACAGTCCTCCTACTTCCCCCCCCCCCCCCCCACCCTGCGGGCTGTGAGGCTCGGCCGGACAGCCGGGGGTGCGCGGTCCTGCAGGGGGAGGTGGTGGCGGCTGTGTGCTCGGTGCTGCCATCTGGTGGCCGGGCAGGGCGGCTCACTGCTGGACTCCGTCCTTTGTGCGCAGGCTGCTGCTCAGACAGTATTGATGAGCTCAGGCCAGAGGTCGCCTCTCACCACCAGGGGGCTGTGGGCAGAAGTCTGATGTCCAGACACAAGGTGGGGGCACATGCCCAATGCTACCAGCCAGCAATGCCACTGTCTATAGGGGTCCTCCATGTAAACGTCACTGTCTATAGGGGTCCTCCATGTAAACGTCACTGTCTATAGGGGTCCTCCATGTAAATGTCACTGTCTATAGGGGTCCTCTATGTAAATGTCACTGTCTATAGGGGTCCTCCATGTAAATGTCGCTGTCTATAGGGGTCCTCCATGTAAATGTCGCTGTCTATAGGGGTCCTCCATGTAAATGTCGCTGTCTATAGGGGTCCTCCATGTAAATGTCGCTGTCTATAGGGGTCCTCCATGTAAATGTCGCTGGCTGTAGGGCTCCTCCATGTAAATGTCGCTGGCTGTAGGGGTCCTCCATGTAAATGTCGCTGGCTGTAGGGGTCCTCCATGTAAATGTCGCTGGCTGTAGGGCTCCTCCATGTAAATGTCGCTGGCTGTAGGGCTCCTCCATGTAAATGTCGCTGGCTGTAGGGCTCCTCCATGTAAATGTCGCTGGCTGTAGGGGTCCTCCATGTAAATGTCGCTGGCTGTAGGGGTCCTCCATGTAAATGTCGCTGGCTGTAGGGCTCCTCCATGTAAATGTCGCTGGCTGTAGGGCTCCTCCATGTAAATGTCGCTGGCTGTAGGGCTCCTCCATGTAAATGTCGCTGGCTGTAGGGCTCCTCCATGTAAATGTCGCTGGCTGTAGGGCTCCTCCATGTAAATGTCGCTGGCTGTAGGGCTCCTCCATGTAAATGTCGCTGGCTGTAGGGCTCCTCCATGTAAATGTCGCTGGCTGTAGGGCTCCTCCATGTAAATGTCGCTGGCTGTAGGGCTCCTCCATGTAAATGTCGCTGGCTGTAGGGCTCCTCCATGTAAATGTCGCTGGCTGTAGGGCTCCTCCATGTACCTGAGGCTGGTGGTCTTGCATGGTTGCCATCACATTGCATTCCTACCCAGTCCTTCCTGTCGGGGCAGCTGTCTGTAACCTTACAGCCCTGACATGATGATCCCAGGTCCAGAGAAGTGCGGTTTGTGTCCCTTTATAATGGGTCGGGCCGTCGTTGTTACTGTGGACCAAGGCTCGTGTGCCGGGGAGTCCTCCAGTTTATTAAAGGGCTGTTGCTGTGCTCTTATATGAGGAGAAATAGCAACTTGCTTGTAAAATTTAGTAATTTTGCCATTAACGTCTAATTAAAAATGCTCCTGTTCAGAAGAAGCAATTTATATTTTTTTGTTTACTGCTCATTGCCTAGGTTACCGGCCACCTCTGCAGTCTTATCGGTTGGTCTCGTACAAGCTCTTTTCTATAGATGCTTGTAAGCGCTCTCTGGTTCCCGTCCTGCCCCATTTCGCTGCCCTGCGCTCTCAGTGCTGTAGAGACCAAGGTGCCTCATGAGAGAGCCCACAGATCGGGATGATGCCACTGGTGCCGACTGTCACCCCTGGCAACCAAGAAGTAACGAGGCAGGGGGGCAATGCTCCTTCTGTATATGTTGGAATAACCCTTTAGCTTTTACCCGGTGCTGAGACACCGGTGTCGGGTATGATGTCTTCCAGCCTGCGGTGATGCGGCCATAGAGCTTTATGGCCGTGCCTGGAGGACGGCACGGCGAGGCACTTATGTGGTGTATGCTAGCAGGGTTGCTCTTCTAATGTTTCTGTACAGACTATAGAGCTGACATATGCAGGTACAGCAGGTGAGAGATCAGTCAGGGGCGCGTGGCTGCTTTGTGTTAGGACGTTACTCATCCCACACAAATTGGTGAATGGAGGCCTGGGTATCCAATGTGCCGGGGGTCTTCCTGGGGCAGCCGATGAGTAGGAATGAAGGACGCATCGTGGTACCGTCCTGCTGTCATTTACTAATAGAAGTCTCCATGTTTGTATTCCCCAGGGATTCTGCCGAGCACAGGGTGATACTCCGCATTGGCTCTCTCCGCAGAATATGGGCTGCGGTTTGTGGTGGTCTACACCTTTCTATTCCACAGCCGGCTAAGGCTCAGTGATGGCATCTGCTAGGACACCACATCATGGAGTTCCTGAGAGATCATTGTGCACTGCGATGTCTAAATATTTGTAGAAATATTCCGTGGATTATTTGGTTAGTAGTGAATGGATCGAAGGAACTGCCGACCATAAGGCTCGTGGAGGTGCTGAATTAGGATTTATTCAGAATATCTAATTTCCATATCACACTGCTGTCAGTACGGGGGAAAAAAGGTAAAATTTTGGCTAAATACTAGTGATGAGCGAGCATGCTCGGGTGTTCTCCGAGTATCTTAGGCATGAGCGTAGATTATGTTTGAGTCCCCGTAGCTGCATGATTTGTGGCTGCTAGACAGCCTGAATACTTGTGGGGATTCCCTAACAAACAGGCAAGCCCTGCATGTGATCAGGTTATCTAACAGCCGCAAATTATGCATCTGCGGGGACACAAACATAATATACGAGCACGCCCAAAAATACTCGGAGAACACCCGAGCGTGCTCGCTCATCACTACTAAATACCGTTTGTCAGATGTGTCTGCTGTGGAAAATTATCTCAAAATTAGAAGGGGCTAGCTTTTGGGGTGGGCTTCCCCAGAGCAAAAAGGCAAATCGGGACCGCTCTTCACAATACTTGCTCTTGGTTTCCTTTTTGCTCTGGGGAAGCCCACCCCAAATCCCGGACCTTTCTAATTTTGAGAGCATTTACCACAACAGATACGTATGATGAAGGCCATTTACCCCAAATGTTACATTTTTTCTATACTGACAGTGATGTCATTTATGGATATGAGATATTCTGAATAAATCCTAATTAAGCATCTCCACGTGCCTGATGGTGGGCAGTTCCTTCCTTCTGTTCACTAAGGATCTACAGGAGCTCAGTGGTTGGCTCCAAAGGCACAGCGCACTATACAACTTCATACCATCCATTGAGGGTCTGCCACCTACCCTAGTGATCATTCGATTATTTAGTTAGTGTCGAAGACGTCTTCTGTAGAATCGATGAGTGACTGATCGGGTTCTGCAGAAAGTTTACTTCAAGTAAAATCCGCTTATTAGAGGGACCGGTCCGCTCCGCTATTTACCCAAGTGGCGCCACAAATATTATACTGTATAACTAATGGAAGCCATCAAAGATTGCACAGCTCCCCAGAATGGTGCCAGTGGTTGGCTTCTCTTAATGGCGTGTCCGATGAATTTTCACATTCTCCCTATTTTAATCGACACATTACTTGTTTTTATTTCTTCTAGTAGGAGTGTGCCCCTGACTCTGCCACCCTTACATTACATAGCATATTTAAGTGACTGGTAGAAGAGGCGCTTCAGCAGCTGCAGTCTGTATTCTAAGATGATGCTACCATTTATCATACAGACCTCAGATGCTGCTGACCTTCTTTAAAAGGCCATGTTTGTCGTGTACTTTCAGCTGTGCGCTATTGTTGGAATTTCCATAGAAGTGAAAGGAGCTAGTGTGGATACAGCTCCCTGTCCATTCACAAAAGCAAAATTCTTTGTTAACATAATATGCAAAAAAAACAATAAAACCATTTTAATATATAAAATGTGGGAAAATGATAAAATGTGGAATACAGACACAGTGACATTATGCAGGTAAGGCTATGTTCACACATTGCGTTTTTGCTGCTTTGTACAGTACCAGCAAAAGCTATGAGATTTCATAAATCTCATGCGCACACTTTTTTTTTTTTTTTTTGTAGCATGACACTTCTTTCAGCTTTTTATAGCATTTTTTTTTCACCCATAGAAAGCAATGAATAAGTGCAAAAATGCAGGTATCAAGTTTTGCTGCGTTTTTGGAAACCAAAACCTTAAGGAAATTGCATCATTGTATTTTGTGGGGGGGGGGGACTAAACTTTATCAGCATGCACGAGACAACAGACACTCAGTAAAACCTTCTTTTTTTTGAAGCTGCTGCTTTACTGCCATGCAAGCAGGTTTTGACTGCAGAAAGAAAAAAAAAATGCAACGTGTGAACGTAGCCTAAGGCAAACCTGTAATATATCAAAAACAGTAACCTGTTAATGATCTGTGTCCCTGTATCACATCTCTAAGGCTACTTTCACACTAGCGTTAACTGCAATCCGTCACAATGCGTCGTTTTGCAGAAAAAACACATCCTGCAAAAGTGCTTGCAGGATGCGTTTTTTCCCCATAGACTAACATTAAGTGACGTATTGCGATGGATTGACACACGTCGCAACCGTCGTGGGACGGTTGCGCCGTGCTGTGGCGGACCATCGGCACAAAAAAACGCTACATGTAATGTTTTTTGCCGCCGACGGTCTGCTTTTTCCGACCTCGCATGCGCAGCCGGAACTCCGCCCCCACCTCCCTGCACTTCCCCCGCACCTCACAATGGGGCAGCGGATGCGCTGGAAAAATGCATCCGCTGCCCCCGTTGTGCGGCGCAGAGAACGCTAGCGTCGGTAACCCGACGCTAGTGTGAAAGTGGCCTAAGCTATAATAACCCCCAGGTGCATAAGATTGGGTCATGGGTCCGTGGTGAAATCCTAAATGCATAATAGTACATATGATTAGATCATGAATTCATTAGTTTATCAGTTAAGTGCTTATAATGTTTCACCAAGAATATAGGTTAAACAGGTGACAATTAATGTGGTATATGATCCACCTCTATTGTAGGGAATATATTGCACACCTAGTGCTCATATAGTATGGTACGTAATGTGCATATGGAACCAAACATTATAATGTACCTTATGGCCAGGGCTGAGGAATCGGTGTTCATTTTGGTGGACTCAGTATAAAATAGGTTGACTTTGTGGCAAGTGTGATGCTAGGCTCCCTTCATGGAAAAAATCGTCCACACAGATGTTTTTTCAGTGTGAGTGATGTTTTGAAAACTCGCACATTGTAGAAGGATCATCTTTAGGCCGGGGTCACACTTGCGAGTGCCATGTGAGAAACTCGCGCATCAATACCCAGCACCGCCGCCGGCACTCGGGACCGGAGCATGCGGCTGCATAGAAATACATACAGCTGCACGCTTCGGTCCCGAGTGCCGGGTATTAATGCAAGAGACTTGCGCGAGTTTCTTGCATGGCACTCGCAAGTGTGACACCAGCCTAAAGATGATCCTTCTACAATGTGACAGCCCTAGAGATATTTGTAGACAGCTATTAAGTCTCCTGTCTTCTTTTTTTGCAAGCTAAACATTCCCAAATCATGTAACCATTCCTCATAGGACATGGATTGCAGATTGGTCATTATTCTAGTCGCTCTTCTATGAACTTGCTCCAGTCTGTTGATGTCTGTTTTGTTTTTTTTTTTAAATGTGCCAGAATTGTATTGCTGCTGCATCACACTGTTGACTCATGTGCAGTCTGTGATCTATTAGTATACCCAAATCTTTTTCACATGTGCTGTTGCTTAGCCCTATTACTCCTATTCTGTATGTTTATTTTTTTCATTATTATTGCCCAGATGTAGTACCGTACTTTGCATTTTTCCCTGTTAGAAACCATTCTGTTAGTTGCTGCCCACTGCTCCAGTTTTGTGTCATCAGCAAATTTAATCAGTTTCAGCGAGCCCCCACTGGCATTTAGGGATGCGCAAAGGGAATGTGTCAGCTCATTCTACCCCCCACTCTCCAGTCCCATTACCTGGTGATTGACGGCTCTGACAAACTGTAGCAGTGCGATCAGTCCCCTTGTAGAGAGTGGAACAAGGGTGGGAATGAAGCTGGGAGCCGAGGCAGAGAAGGGCTGCAATGCTCAAGTGATCTAATAACGCCACACAAGCAAACTGACATTACTAGAACATTGCTGGTGCTGGAGGTGACTATAAGCCTTTATTTTAATTGGAGGACTCTGGCATTTAAGAAAAGGTTGTCTTAATGGTGGACAACCCCTTTAACCAAACCAAGATTTCTGGCAGGGCTGTGGAGTCAGTGTCTGAGTCCATTCTGGTGGAGTTGGTATAAAATGGACTGACTCCTACTCCTAAAATATTTAATACATTGGGTTCAGTAGTACAATGCAGGATGAGCTGTAAATGTTTCATAATAATTTAGGAAAGTTATAAAATGTCCTATATAAATGTCTGTTCTGTTCCTGATCTGAGAATCTCAGCTTTTGGTGGAGATGAATCTGTGCTGCACTTTATGTACATGCTCAGTAGTGGAGACGGAGTCGGGGAAATTGAGAAGTCGGAGGTTTGGCTTACTGACTACACAGCCCTGATTTTTGGTGCATTTAACTTTTTGAAAAGGGGAGAAATTTACTAATCAACCTGTAAGACTCAAACGCCCTGTGCAGTGCAGGGGATGTAAAAGAACTGGAAAATGTACCCTCAGGTCTGTATAATAGGATGCCTCAGCAGGTATGAGCTGTGGTTACTCTTTCTCCCGAACATTTGCAACAAGAATCCAAATAGCTCCTGCCATGTTCCCATGTAGTGTTTTCCCAGTTTTTTTTTTTTTCTACAGTAAAATATTTGCTTAATTGTCCATGCAAAGTAATGTGATTTCATGATAACCCATGCCCAGTGTGCAGCTGATGATGCAGTTGAACTGTGCGTTTTTGGGGTGCGATTTTTCTTGGTAGAGTGCAGTTGTGTTTTTAAAGGGCACCTGTCACCCCGTTTTTTGAAGATGAGCTAAAAATACCGTTAAATAGGGGCAGAGCTGGGCGTTACATTAGTGTCTTTGTGTGCCTTTATAACCTACCTAAGCTGCCGAAATACCTTTGTAAAGTCGCCGTTTTCTGCTGTCACTCACGCTGGTCTGGTCATATGGGCGTGGTGACAGCGCTGTTTCTCCCCCAGAAACCTGCTCATTACGTTGGTGGCGTAGTGGTGTGCGCATGTCCAAAGCGAAGATCCACTGCCCAGGAGATTCAAAACAGCGCGGTCTTCGCTATTCGCCGTTTACCGGTGGGCGCGGCCATCTGTCCTGTGGACGCGCGTGCGCAGATGGAGCGCTCTGCTGCCCGGGGCTTCAGGAAAATGGCCGCCACGATCTCCATCTGCGCACGCGCGGCCACAGGAAAGATGGCCGCGCCCACCGGTAAACGGCGAATAGCGAAGACCGCGCTGTTTTGAATCTCCTGGGCAGTGGATCTTCGCTTTGGACATGCGCACACCACTACGCCACCAACGTAATGATGAGCAGGTTTCTGGGGGAGAAACAGCGCTGTCACCACGCCCATATGACCAGACCAGCGTGAGTGACAGCAGAAAACGGCGACTTTACAAAGGTATTTCGGCAGCTTAGGTAGGTTATAAAGGCACACAAAGACACTAATGTAACGCCCAGCTCTGCCCCTATATAACGGTATTTTTAGCTCATCTTCAAAAAACGGGGTGACAGGTGCCCTTTAAGTGCAGAAACAAAGCTTTTCTGTACTAAAAAAATGCATAAAAAATGGCTTTAACCCCAAGGCCATTTTACATTTTTACATTTTGTTTTTTGCTCCCCCATCTTCCCAGAGCCATTTTCCGAGACCTGTATCGTCTCTATTTTTCTTGATCTCGGGTTGGGTGAAGGCTTAATTTGTTTGCACACCGAGCTGACTTTCTTATTGATACAATTTTAGTGTAGATACAATCTTTCATCACCCATTATTGCATTTTAGTGCAATGTAGCGGCGACCGAAAAAATGTAATTCTGGTATTCTTAATTTTTTTTCTCGTTACGCCATTTAGCGATCTGATTAATTCATTTTTTTTATTGATTGGGCGATTCTGAACACAGCAATACCAAATATGTGTATATTTGATTTTTTTTAATTGTTTTAGTTTGAATTGGGCGAAAGGGGGGTGATTTTAACTTTCAGATTTTTTATTTATTTTTTTACATTTTTAAACTTTTTTTTTTCTTTTTGCATGCTTCAGTAGTCTCTATGGGAGATTAGAAGCTGCAGTACTTTGATCCCCTCTGCTATACACCGGCAATGATCAGATCGCCTGTGTGTAGCAGAAATGCTCAATTGCTATGAGTGCCGCCGACCACAGAGCGATCTGGCAATGACAACCACAGAGGTCTGCTGCAGACCTCTGGTTGTCATGCCGACCCATCGATGACCCGCCATCATGTGAATGGGGTCACCGATTGGCAGGATTAGTGACGGGATTGCTATTCCACCTGCATCTGATGCGGGCACATGTCAGCTGTATAGATAAGCTATCATGTGCCCGGAAAGGTGCGATCTCCGCACCAAAGCCTGCACCAAATGGAGTCTGACGTGTGCGTACTATTCCCCACATGTCTGTAAGGGATTAAATCCGAATTACAAATGCATCAAATAAAGGGGAGAATAGATTGCATGTTACTGTGTGGACTCCTGCAGAAATAATGTGGATGGAAAGCAGCAGAGAAAACGGCAGTATTTACTCTAGATGTGAACTTAGCTTTAAGCCTTGTAGTCTAAATACTGGGATTTTTTGGTTTTTTTTTTTTTTAAATTTAATTCCAAACTTAATTTTTTTTATTAGGCAGAAAAGTTGTTTAACTGTTCCAGCA
Organism: Ranitomeya variabilis; assembly: GCF_051348905.1. Taxonomy (NCBI): domain Eukaryota; kingdom Metazoa; phylum Chordata; class Amphibia; order Anura; family Dendrobatidae; genus Ranitomeya; species Ranitomeya variabilis. Next base: position 1,051,950,334 of record NC_135232.1, on the reverse strand, counting down.
AAGTACCGTAGATATGATTTCATGAAAACTCTTGCCCAAAGTGCGGCTAAAGTTGCTGCTGAACTGTTTCTTGCTGCATTTTATTCTCTATAGGCTTCAATGTAGACCCTGGAATAAAAAAACACCGACCGCATTCTCCTATCTCAGTAATGGGAAAATCGTATCTTCACTGGATCCAGATTTTACCCCTGAATTGAGAGTAAGAAATCAGTCTGTAGCTTTGTATAAAAGCTAATGTAAATGATTGAAGTCATACTGTCTGTGGCCATGTTTCTAATATGTACCAGCAGTGTTGCCCTTCAGACTCCCATCACCTCCATTAACAAGCGTGTTGGCAGTGTGTGTCCCCCTGAATATTATTGATAGCAGAGGTTGTGTTTCCCCCACAAACGAGGATGCCATCAGAATGCCCAGGCTTAATAAATAGTGGCACGATTATTGCTTCACATGAACAATATTTCCAACAGGGTGCCCGTTCCTCCATAACCTGCAGCACCAGTGGTATTGCCTCACTCAAGAGACACATTCTGCCCAACTCCACCTGCCACTAAGGGGGCGATCACAACGCGGTAATACAGCTACAATTCCCGTAAATGACCCCATTCCATTGGTAGAGATTCTCGGACACCCGATATATGGTGTGTACATGGGCTGTATCTAATATCTATAGTGAAAAACTGTTTTTCTCATTTCATTGCAGATTTTCAACTGAACTCTCATCTATCAACACTGGCAAATATTCACAAGATATACCACACACTCAACCGGCTGGTAATGACAAGACAGTGGCACCATGGGATTCTGGAATAGTTGCAGTTTGTTGTCTAAGTAGATTGAGAATCCATCCATGTATCCTGTGCATGGACACCTCGGCGTTACACCTGTTACATATATGTACACTACATGTTTCTTATCCATTTGATCTGCTGTTCGATAAAACTATATTGAATTTTGTAGCGCAGCCCCTCTAAAATCCCCCTGCCACTACCACCAACTGCAGTGCTGACCCTTCATTACCCAGAACTAATGTAGCCGTACAATGAGCACTAGGTGTGTGTCATACATCAATGGCTGACTATTTCATGTACCATTTCCAGAATTTGACAGAAGACGTGGGTCAAGACGATCACCAGACAGGTAGAAATTCAAAATTTTTTTCCAGACTTGTGTTTATGTATATACAGTGCCTTGCGAAAGTATTCAGCCCCCTAGAACTTTTCAACCTTTTCCCACATATCATGCTTCAAACATTTGGTTGGGGGAATTCATTGCGGGGTATCGTACTATGTTTGGGGGGCACTTTTGTTGGCATCATACTTTATCTGTATTCAAGGATGATTATCCTTTGTTATTACATATTTAAATTGGGACACATGCTTTTTCTGCTCTTTTATAGCCTATATTATTCCAGTATTCCCCATTTGTGATTATGTGCTAATTTTATTTTAAGATCTGATAATTGGAATGTACTTTGTTCGTAGGACAACCCCTCTAAGTTTGTGTCCATTGTAGCGTTTCACCTGCTACGGGTCTTGGGGATACTCGCTTGGCAGCAGGATAAACACTTCAGGCACGATACCTCACACATGTCAGTCCATATGGTTTATTCAAACTCCGCATAAACCAGACAGGGTACAGTCCATTTCATTACAGCCATGAAACATTAGACAGTTCACGTAGCAGATAGGCTTCTCTGCTGTATATTATAATCCCGTTGTCCGGGCTTACCTCTCAGAAGTTCCACTCCTTACACTGACTTCAGGTCAGTCCCAGGTCCTCAACACAGACCGTCCAGGTCTACGGTCTCCAGGTGCTTCCAGGACGACTCCACTCCCAGGAGTCTCCCAACACCAACCGTCCGTGCTATGTCAAGCACGCAGGCTCTCCAGCCTGGAATGGTCTCTGTGTGCTTCCAGGACGTCCCCACTTGGAACCGTCCAACACACAGGCCATTCTGCAGTGTCCTGCCAGGACACATGGAAGTGTGTCCACCCTGACAGACACTCACACACTCACTCAATCTCTCTCACCATGTGCTACACACACCTCCTTTACATAGGTGTAACCACACCCAGGTACCTGTCACATGGCTAGTCAGGTGAGCGTGACATCACCACAGGTCCTTTCACACAAAACCAACTTACGTGTTCAGACACGCCTCTTTGGCTGGGTTTGTAGGTGACTGAACCCACCCATCTCTCCAATCACCTGGAAGCCTTCCCAATGTAAACAAACCCCTCAGCAGTAGATCTGCTTGAGCAAAACATACCCAGGCTTCCATCACAGGGCCACCCACCTCTGTGATACATACCATCCATCATTCACATGACCAGTCGCGACTCTCTATGCTACCCCATATAAAAAGTTTCATCATTATATTTGATCAGTCAAAAGGTCCTCAATTGTAGACTTTTTTTAAAATAAATATCAAGGTTAAATGTTGTCCCTTTGTACATTTGAGTTTGGCATCCCTGTTGTAGGGGGCATACAGTGTAGAATTTCAGTATTTGCAGATGATGCTAAACTCTGCAATCAAAGTATACAACACGGGAGGATAATTTAACATTACAGAGGGATTTATAGAAGCTGGAGGCTTGAGCAATTAAAGTTTATTGTAGATAAATGTTAGATTCTGGAGAGGAAATAAAATGTATTATGTACTAATTGTAAAACTCATGGAAAAAGCATTGGGCGTATGGATGGATAGCAAACTCTGCTTTAGTGCCCAGTGCCAGGCAGCAGCTGCTAATGCAAATGAAATAATGGGATGCTTTAAAAGAGACACAGATGCTCATGACAAAAACATAGTTTGCCTTTATACAAGTCACTAGTGCGGCCACACTTAGAATACTGCGTACAATTTTGGTCTCTGATGTATAAGAAGGATATGACTGATCTAGAGCGGGTACAGAGAAGAGCAACCTTTCTTGATATTGCAATCAAACTTTGGATTATTCACTTTTGCAAAATGAGGACTTTTTCAAGGTACATGCTGTCAAGGGGCATCCTCTGTGTCTAGAGGGAAAAAAGGTGAAATGATCACAGACACTGGTTCTTTACTGTAAGAGCAGTGAGAGATTATTGAACTCTCTGCCACATGATTTTGTAACGGTTGATTCATATACAAAAGTACAAGGAGGCCTGGATGCCTTTCTTGAAAAGTATAATATGACGAGTTTGGGGTACTAGATACTGGGAGGAGACATTGATCCAAGGAACTAGTATGATTTTTTTTTTCCCCCTATTATGGAGCTATTAGTATCTGCCTCATGGGGTTTTTGCCTTCTTTTGGATCAACATGTTAGGTAATAGGCTGAGTGTATGTGTGTGTTGTGTGTACAGAGAGAGGATTTCTTCTATTTTCCTTTTTACTCTCAGGGAGTCTGCGTTCCTGCAGCACCTCAGACTGTTTTACGAAGACTATGCCCCCACGAAAAAAGAGAAGACCTGCTGCTGGTGATGACCTGTTGGCTAAGAAAAGTAGACACGACGGGTAGGAGCACATTGATGAGCACATTTCTGGTTTGTTATTTACTACGTTCTGTTATTGAGAATTTTGGATTGTTGCTGCTTATTCACCCTCTGCTTGTAAGTGGAGGAATGGACTGCCTGCACCTGGCACCTCAGACTGGCCCTTATGGGAACCCCCGGTGGGCCCCTGTGTAGATCTGGGCCCTCAATCCCACTGTATGGGCCGTACTTGGCATATTTCACGTGATTCACTCTGTACAGAAGAAAGCAGCATCTCATCATTCATTATCCACGCTACCCAGTTTATTATTATAACGCATCGGGTATTCTAGAATATGTATGTCGTTTTACTTATGAAGATTTCAGAATAATACATTGAATACACAGGATTGCGTCTGTCGCTGATTGTTCGCGGCCGGCCATGTAGTATATAACAGCCTACTTAGTATATAGCACAGCTCACGGAGTATATAGCACAGCCACGTAGTATATAGCACAGCCACGTAGTATATAGCACAGCCACGTAGTATATAGCACAGCCACGTAGTATATAGCACAGCCACGTAGTATATAGCACAGCCACGTAGTATATAGCACAGCCACGTAGTATATAGCACAGCCACGTAGTATATAGCACAGCCACGTAGTATATAGCACAGCCACGTAGTATATAGCACAGCCACGTAGTATATAGCACAGCCACGTAGTATATAGCACAGCCACGTAGTATATAGCACAGCCACGTAGTATATAGCACAGCCACGTAGTATATAGCACAGCCACGTAGTATATAGCACAGCCACGTAGTATATAGCACAGCCACGTAGTATATAGCACAGCCACGTAGTATATAGCACAGCCACGTAGTATATAGCACAGCCACGTAGTATATAGCACAGCCACGTAGTATATAGCACAGCCACGTAGTATATAGCACAGCCACGTAGTATATAGCACAGCCACGTAGTATATAGCACAGCCACGTAGTATATAGCACAGCCACGTAGTATATAGCACAGCCACGTAGTATATAGCACAGCCACGTAGTATATAGCACAGCCACGTAGTATATAGCACAGCCACGTAGTATATAGCACAGCCACGTAGTATATAGCACAGCTCACTTAGTATATAACAGCCCACGCACGTAGTGTATAACTCAGGCCACGTAGTGTATAACTCAGGCCACGTCGTATATTGCCCAGCCACGTAGTATATTGCGCAGCCCACGCAGTATATAGCAATGTGGGCATCATATCCCTGTTAAAAAAAAAAAAAAAAAAAATTCAAATAAAAAATAGTTATATACTTACCTTCCGTTGGCCCCAGATGCAAGAGAAGCGGTTACCGAAGCTCCTCGTGCGCTCCGGTCCCAAGAGTGCATTGCGGTCTCGCGAGATGATAACGTAGCGGTCCTCGTGAGACCGCAGTGAATGGAGCGGTCGCGAGGAGCGGGAAAGGCCGGTTCTGGATCCGAGGGGCCGACGGACGGTGAGTATATAATGATTTTTTTTTTTTAATTATTGTTAACATTAGATCTTTTAACTATTGGTGCCGCATAGGCAGCATCAATAGTAAAAAGTTGGTCACACAGGGTTAATAGCAGCGGTAACGGAGTGTGTTACCCGCGGCATAACGCGGTCCGCTATCGCTGCCATTAACCCTGTGTGAGCGCTGACTGGAGGGGGAGTATGGAGCGGGCCCTGACTGCGGGGAGGAAGGAGCGGCCATTTGCCGCTGGACTGTGCCAGTCGCTGATTGGTCGCGGCAAAACGGCCACGACCAATCAGCGACTTGGATTTCAATGACAGACAGAGGCCGCGACCAATGAATATCCGTGACAGACAGAAAGACAGACAGAAGGACAGACAGAAAGACGGAAGTGACCCTTAGACAATTATATAGTAGATAGAGATATGGGTAAATTTGTGAACGAAGATAGTATAATATTTGAATGCAGGTGAAAATGCCCTCCCCCCAGTCCGACACTGATTGTGTGTGTTTGTCCGTCTTTCAAGAAGCAATATGCACTTTTTCTCCTCACCAGGCATTTTTCAAAGTCTGAAGTGGACAAAAAAGACATAAAAGACTGAATATATAAGTAGCAAAGTGGTTGTACAGTGGGTTTTTTTTTCTGTTGACTCACTGAAAAAAATTAAAATTAAAAAAAAAAATCTTTCATGTGAAAATATCCTAATGCCACAGGTAAACACGTAGAGTTCCATCCTTTTAGAACACTATTGGGGTTCTAGTTCTCTCCATTATAGTCTATAGAGCTGTTCAGATTTCTGTGGGTTTTTTTTTTTTTTTTTATTATTATTCAGACCATGTGTCAGCAAGAAAAATCACCAAGGCATGTTTGTTTTTGATCTGATTGATCAAAAACACCAATAGAAGTCTGTGGGTCCATGAAAATCACAAATTGCATACTCTGCCATCTGTGTGCAATTCATGTCATTTTCACATTCCCATAGACTTGTATGGCTGGTATTGATTCAAGAGTTGGATCAAAATCAGACACTGTAAATTCATGTTTTGTGTTTTTTTTTTTTTTTTTTGGGGGGGGGGAGAATACATGGTCCACAAAGAAACACGGACAGCTACATAGACTGTAATGGGTACATGTTCTTTCCTCTCAAACATGTCTGTTTTTAGCATTGCAATGAGTAGGTAGAAGCTTTGCAAAAAATGTCTTATTTGTTTTGAGGGTTAAAACTGACACACTGACCTAGAAAAATCTATAAAAGCTGTAAAAAAAAAAAAAAAAAAAAAAAAAAAAAAGCTGTAAAATCTGATCCAAGACACTGAAAATCGTCTGCTTTTTTTTTTTGGTCATCTGAATGAAGCCTTACATTCCACAATTGTTTTGCAAAAGCCCGTTATGCATCTCCACTCGTTATTCACGGAAACGGTAGGAGAAACAAGTGGACGCAGTTAGGAAAAAGATTGGGTCATTGAATCTTATATATGTGTAAGTCTTCTGCAAGTTCATGCCTTGCTGAAATCGGCAAAGGGTGCTTTTTTTCTTTCCAATTTGTCTTCTTAAGGAAAAGGAACCTTCTGATAACAAGTGTTTTTAAGATGATCTATTTAAAGGGGTTTTAACTAGATCATCATAAAGCAGCCCTCCTCCCATCAACATTGTCTTAATATATTGCAGTTATCATATTATATAGCACAGTGAACTTACAGTTGTTCATTGCCATTCCTGTACATGGCCACAAATTAATAAAAGAAAAAAAAATTAAAGGGAAGTCCCCTTAAACTAAAGGAGGTTTGTACTGGGGACGTAATATGGATGCTACACGCTGTTTAAAGGTATTTCCCTTTTTTTTTTTTTTTTTCTTGCTGTAGTAAACTTGCCAGATGTTGCAATATGGTGACTGCCTTATTTGAGGGTATAAAATGCATCTGAAAACTGCAATTATAAATCCCAAACCCTTTAACAGTGGTTTTATACTTTGTATATATTTGTGCAGTGAAAAATCATTTGATTGCTACACAGGCAAAACGCGAATGTAGCAAAATTGCTGAGAGAATTAACATGCTCCAGTTATAAATTTAAAAAAATGCCGTGTAAGAATGAGATCTTGGCAATGTGCTGCTACTGTAAAATGCAGCATTTTTTTTTTTTTTTTTTTTTTCCCCGGCAGAAAAATGCTAAAAGCGCAGCAAAATTTCCGCCTGTGAATTGTGGTCAGTTCAACAAGAAAGATAACTATGGGCAGCCGTCTGCTATGGTCTCTGGTGTTACTGAACATAAGCCCTTTTTTTTTTTTTTTTTTTTATACTTTTTAGAATGTTTAAGAAATACGACCCTTCCAGAATAAGAGCGGAGGATGAAGTGTTTTCAAGCAAGCGGTGCCTAGAATGGTTTTATGAATATGCAGGTACGGTCCCATTATTTTCTATAGCCTTTTATTTAAAGGGGAAAATGTTTTCTGATGTCTCATAGGATCCTGCTCTATGGGCCAGCAGCACCCCCCGGTAGACCCGGCTTATATTCCTTTCAACACCATAATCTTTGGGTAGGGCTGTGCTGAAGTTTCTTGCTGCTGCAAAGACCAGAGACACATAGGAGAGTTTATGGAAGGATTTAGAAAAGTAAAGAAATAAGTCCTCATGATTTTGCAACATGTAAAAGTTAAAATTGTGCATATAACACAGCCTGACTCTGCTTAGCTTCTGTCTAACGATCAGATGACTGCATTAACCAGTAGGTGCAGTGAGCTACAGGGGGGGCCGTTAAAAGCCATGTGATCTTGGAATTGACAGTTATAATTTTGCCCAATCATAAGGGGGAGGTGTCGTGCAGGGGAAAAATGAACACACAGAGAAGCTTAAAGCAGGCTTTCTCCATTGAGACATGTAATGACAGGCAGCTCTGTGATCTGTCATTATAAACAACTCTAACATAGCAACATAGTTAGCAAGGCTGAAAAAAGACATTTGTCCATCCAGTTCAGCCTATATTCCATCAGAATAAATCCCCAGATCTACGTCCTTCTAAAGAACATAATAACTCTAAGATACAATATTGTTACGCTCCAGGAAGACGTCCAGGCCTCTCTTGAACCCCTTGACTGCTCTCTATCCGCTTTCATCTCACAGCAGTCAGTGTGGGGGGAGGATGGAGAACAGCAGAACTGACAGTGTCAGAGATGAAAGTTGCATGAGGTGGTGTTTGCAATGACACATGGCCCTGCTCTACTCCACACAGTAGGTGCAAGCAGTGAGATCAGTGAGGAGAGCAGGGCTTTGTCATGACATGTCTCATAGGGGAAAGCCTGAGGACATGTTCCCATGACCCCTCCCACGCACACGCATGATGCCTCCTGCTTATGTTTGGGCAAATTCATCCAACAAAAAAAGGACATGCCCCTGAGACCAATCTCTGATAAAGCCCCCTTGGTCTTGGCTTCTAAAGTTTAGGGTATCATTTATTCTAATATCTTGCAATGGAAAAAAAAACAACTTTTTTTTAACCCCTTCATGACCCAGCCTATTTTGACCTTAATGACCTCGCCGTTTTTTGCAATTCTGACCAGTGTCCCTTTATGAGGTAATAACTCAGGAACGCTTCAACGGATCCTTGCGGTTCTGAGATTGTTTTTTCGTGACATATTGGGCTTCATGTTAGTGGTAAATTTAGGTCGATAATTTTTGCGTTTATTTGTGGAAAAAATGGAAATTTGGCTAAAATTTAGAAAATTTCGCAATTTTCAAATTTTGAATTTTTATTCTGGTAAACGAGAGAGTTATGTGACACAAAATAGTTAATAAATAACATTACCCACATGTCTACTTTACATCAGCACAATTTTGGAAACAACATTTTTTTTTTTGCTAGGAAGTTATAAGGGTTTAAAATTTGACCAGCGATTTCTCATTTTTACAACGAAATTTACAAAACCGTTTTACTCTGTCGCCTCATTGGGGGACACAGGACCATGGGTGTTATGCTGCTGTCCACTAGGAGGCGACACTATGCATAATCTGAAAAAGATTAACTGTGGCTCCTCCTCTGCAGTATACACCCCTGGACGGCGTCAGCCTTCCCCAGTTTTTGCTTAGTGTCGCATAGGAGGCACACCTAAAAGATTTTTACTCCGTTTTTTCGACGGGATTACAGATGAAGAAAAGAGGGTCTCCTGTGAGACTCCCGGCATGGCTCCTTCCTCGGCCCCCTATTATGGGGTGCCCAGTTGAAGTAGAGATGGCTATTCCCCATGCCGCTCCTTCCCCAGTCCCTCGGGTGCTGGTTCGAAGTCGAGACCCCCCTCCTTCCCCAATTCCTTTTGGTTTCTGGGTTGAGGTCGAGGCGAGGATAAAGGCCCCTGAAGGTGTGACAACAGCACCCTCCCTAATCCCCCTCTGGGTCCTCTGGGGGTATTAGGTTGAGACATCTCAGGTAGGGCCAGTACAGGCAGCATTCTACAGCTCCCAGCAATGGGCCAGCACACTGCGCCTGCATCCAGGGACCCCAGCCCAGCTGCGGGCTCCTGTTGGGGCCGGGGGGGAGTGCAGGCAGGCATGGCACAGACAGACACAGGGCTCCCTGCACCCCTATCTCTGCGGCAGCACCAGCTCTATACTGCCTCAGGGAGACCCCAACCGGGCTCCCCCTTCCTCTTATAGCCCCACTGCCATCCTGCCTTTAAATCCGGGGGGGGGTCCGGTTCAGATCCGACCCCCTCCCGGACTTTCGCGCCGGCCTGGAGCCCTTCTGGGCCTCAGGCATCTAATTTAGGCCCCGGCTTCGGCCTAGCTGAAGCCGCCGCCTCCTCTCCGCCCCCCGGACCGCCCCCCGGATGACAAATACAACACTCTATAGTGTCATAAAGGGGGTGGATCGAGACAGAAAGGGCGCGTTTTTACACAGCCTTGCCTTTTTTTTCCAGCTCTCCGCCCCCTTCTCCCCCTTCCTCTCCTTCTCAGCAGCCATTTTCTGCTGCAGATTAACCCTGCATCTCCCGGTCTGCAGGACCAGGCAGCCAGTCTCCGGGGGGCACAGGACTGTGGATCTTAGGCGCTGGACCTAGGGGCACACTGGTGGGGTAAGATCACAGCTGGGCTTTTTACTCAGCTGTGAATCCATATTACCTATAAGGCTCCCCTATAGGTTTTCTCTACCCCTGTAAGGTCCTCTGCCGGCAGCCCTTCTGCACTCTGTGCACTATACCGGGCTCAAGGTCCAAGAGAACCAGGCAGAACTGCTATTATGCTTTCTGCACAGCCTGCGGGACCGCTCTCCCCAGTGGCAGCACGTACCTGCATTGCCAGAACTGTATACAAACTAATGTGTCAGAGCCCCAAGAAGCCTCTGCCAATGCTTCGGTGTCTAATGCCACGCCGGAATGGGCTACTCAGATATCGCAATCTATGACGCAGTCTATAGATAACCTAACCTCCACATTGCTTCAGGCTCTGCAGGGTCATGCCTCGGCTATGACCGTTACCCGGCAAAGGGAGAGCTTGACTCAGGAACAAGATGACCCTGGCATATCCACGTCTAGGCCAGGATGCAAGCGGACCCATAGATCAAGTCCATCTGCGTCATCCCATAGCACACGGTCATCCCCCTCTAGGGAGAGACACTGTAGCTCCAGGTCATCTAGACCGTCCCATTCCAGGGACAGACAGTGCAGATCTCCGCAATCCCCGACCAGAGAAGGCCTCCTCCCCGGCTCACTCAGCAGGGGACACCTCAGTGATACACAGGATTCGGAAGGCATCTGCGACTCTGACTCAGACAGGGAAACGGAGGGGTCCCTGATCCCAATCCCTCCTAGCAATACAGCGCTAGTTGAGGACATAATCTCTTCCATCGATCGGGTGCTGGACATTTCTGATCCGCCACCAGAGGCCCCAGAACATAAGATTTCCTTTGAAGGACCTCTGAAGCCGCCTAAGGTTTTCTCTAATCACCCAGCGTTTAAGGCGATCCTTAAAAAGCAGCTCTCACAGCCTGAGAAAAAATTCGCTAATCGCAAATATCTGGAGGCGAGGTACCCCTTCCCACAGAAGGACACCAAGGAATGGACAGATCCACCTGAAGTGGCCCCCCCTTCTCTAGGCTGGCAACACAGACCCTCCTTTCACTGCCAGATAGCTCAACCCTCAGGGACGCAGCAGACCGGCAGGTAGAACGCATGGCTCATTCAATTTTCGAGGCAGCAGGGGCATCCCTGGCTCCCGCGTTCGCCTCAGTTTGGGCTGCCAAGGCCATTCTGGCCTGGGCAAAAAATGTGCAAGCTCTCCAAGCATCCGCTCCTGAGCTGTCGGACCAAGCGGTTCAAATAGCAGTTGTAGCAGACTACATGCTTCACGCAGCTCTGGATTCAGCAAGGGGAGTAGCGGGGATAGCTTCAAACGCCATCACAATAAGGCGTATCCTCTGGCTGCAGGAATGGAAAGCGGACGCAGCCTCAAAGAAGTCCCTCACGCACCTCCCCTACCTCAGTGGGAGACTTTTCGGTGAACACTATGATATCCAACGCTACCGGGGGTAAGAGTACTTCTCTTCCCCAACTCAGACCTAAACGCACTTACAAGAAGCGTAACCAAACTCAATTCCAATCCTTTCGGAATTCCTCGGGCTGGTCCGTCTCGCGTCCAGCACAAAATCGTAACCGTTCCCCACGCAGGGACAACTCACGATCGACACAAAGGTCGGACAAGACCTGACAGTCAAAAGCAGGCCAGCCTAAGCCCAGAGGAGGAAAATCTCAGACTTTCTCCTCATCATGACTCACGGACTCCGGAAGACACCACACCAGTAGGCGGCCGACTTTTGCTCTTTCATCAAGTCTGGCTGCCTATTACAGAAGACAGGTGGGTCAGGGAACTAGTGTCTTCCGGATACAAAATAGACTTCACCTCCAACCCACCGGACCGATTCTTTTCTCTCTGTCCCCCCAAAACCGCCAGCCAAGGCTCGTGCCTACCACCAAGCGGTCTCCTCGCTTTTTCAAGCAGGAGTCATAGTACCGGTCCCCACGACCGACCGCTTCCGAGGGTTCTACTCCAATCTGTTCGTAGTTCCCAAGAAAGGAGGCAGCGTACGGCCCATACTAGACCTAAAACAGCTCAACAAATATGTACGGGTTACGTCATTTCCGCATGGAGTCCCTTCGGTCCATCATTGCGTCCATGGAGAAGGGAGAATATCACGCCTCCATAGACATACAAGACGCTTACCTGCATATACCCATTGCACCTGCCCATCAGAGGTTTTTCAGGTTCGCAATAGGCCAGGACCACTACCAATTCGTGGCTCTCCCTTTCGGACTCGCCACGGCTCCCAGAGTGTTCACCAAAGTCATGGCAGCCACCATGGACGTCCTACACTCCAGAGGCATAGTAGTCGTTCCATACCTGGACGATCTACTCATCAAGGCTCCCACCTTCAAGGACTGCGAGCTCAGCGTCTCAATCACAACCGATACTCTCAGTCGCATGGGCTGGTTAATCAACATACAAAAGTCATCACCAACCCCGAGTCAGTCCCTGACCTTCCTGAGAATGCTATTCAACACCTCCAGGGGTCTAGTGCTCCTTCCCAAGGACAAGGCACTGGCTCTCCGCCTAGGAGTTCGCACCCTCCTCCGCAAACCCCCTCGATCTCTCCGGTTTGCCATGAGAGTCCTCGGCAAGATGGGGGCAGCAATAGAAGCGGTCCCATTTGCCCAGTTTCACCTCAGGCCTCTCCAACTAGCCATTCTCAAGTCCTGGGACAGGAATCCTTTTTCTCTCGACAGGGAGTTCCAGCTAACGTCGTCAACCAGGAGGTCCCTGCACTGGTGGCTCAAGCCAACCTCGCTAGCAAAGGGGAAATCCTTTCTCACAGGTCAATGGAAGGTTCTGACCACCGACGCGAGCCTGACGGGTTGGGGTGCGGTGCACCTACACCACAGGGCAAGTGGTCTCCAGTGGAAGCGACCATGCCCATCAACATCCTGGAAATTCGTGCCATCCTCCTGGCATTGAGGGCCTTCCATCACTTACTGGCAGCCTCTCACATCAGAATACAGTCGGACAATGCCACGGCTGTGGCATATGTGAATCACCAAGGGGGGACCCGCAGTACCCAGGCGATGCGAGAAGTGTCACACATCCTCCGCTGGGCGGAGGATACAGGGTCGGTTCTTTCGGCGGTCCACATTCCGGGTGTGGACAACTGGGAAGCAGACTTCCTCAGACGACAAGGAATAGACTCGGGAGAGTGGTCTCTCCATCCCGAAATTTTCGCCAGATCTGTCACCGCTGGGGGACCCCGGATGTGGATCTAATGGCATCCCACTTCAATGCCAAGGTCTCCAACTTCATGGCCAGAACACACGATCCGCGGTCGCTCGGAGCAGATGCTCTGGTTCAGGACTGGACTCAGTTCCAGATTCTGTATATTTTTCCACCTCTCCCCCTGATATCCAGAGTGGTGAGGAAGATCAAACAAGAGGGAGTTCCAACCATCCTAATTGCACCGGACTGGCCCAGACGTACATGGTACGCCGACATCGTACAACTTACAGCAGACGCCCCCTGGCGTCTCCCCGTCCACCACGATCTTCTATCACAAGGCCCGTTCTACCACCAGAACTCGGGGGCTCTCAATTTGACGGCGTGGCCCTTGAGACCTGGGTTCTAACCCAGGCAGGGCTCTCGCCGGACGTCATTGGAACCATGATCAGGGCACGGAAGCCAGCCTCTGCCAAGATATATTACCGTACCTGGAAAGCTTTCTTTACCTGGTGCGAATCTAGTAGCCAGATCCCACTCCCTTATTCCCTACCCAAAGTACTTGGTTTTCTCCAATCCGGTCTGGAGGCCAGACTGTCGTTGGGCTCGCTTAAGAGCCAGGTGTCAGCCCTCTCAGTGCTTTTTCAAAGGCGCATTGCTACCAAGCCGCAAGTAAGGACTTTCCTTCAGGGGGTTTCCCGATTGGTTCCCCCCTACAGACGACCACTAGAAACGTGGGACCTCAACCTGGTCCTGACAGCATTGCAGGAACCACCCTTTGAACCCCTTAAGGAGGTCCCGCTCCGCCTTCTCTCCCAGAAGGTGGTTTTCCTGGTGGCAATCACCTCGCTACGCAGGGTGTCTGAACTGACAGCACTCTCCTGCAGACGGCCCTTCCTGGCTTTTCACCAGGACAAGGTAGTTCTTCGTACGGTACCATCCTTCCTTCCGAAGGTTGTGTCCAACTTCCACCTCAATGAGGAAATTTCACTACCATCCCTTTGTCCGGTTCCGGTTCATAGAGTGGAGAAGGCTCTGCATACGCTTGACCTCGTCAGGGCATTGCGTATATACGTGTCTAGGACTGCATCCTTCCAGAGGTCTGATTCTTTTTCCTCCTTCCGGAAGGCGGCCACAAGGGTCTGCCAGCTTCCAAAGCTACCCTTGCCAGGTGGATCAAATCCACCATACAAGAGGCCTACCGCCTTAAGAATTCTCCTCTTCCAGCTGGTATTACGGCACACTCTACACGGGCGGTAGGGGCCTCCTGGGCCATTCGGCACCAGGCTTCGGCACAACAAGTGTGTAAGGCGGCCACTTGGACTAGCCTACACACGTTTACTAAACACTACAGGGTTCATACCCAGTCCTCAGCGGACGCGAGCCTGGGTAGATGTGTCCTGCAGGCGGCGGTGCCCTAAGTATAGGGGCCTGTCTGCACAATATTCGTCCATTGCTTCCCACCCAGGGACTGCTTTAGGACGTCCCATGGTCCTGTGTCCCCCAATGAGGCGACAGAGTAAAGGAGATTTTTGTGTACTCACTGTAAAATCTCTTTCTCTTAGCCTCTAATTGGGGGACACAGCTCCCACCCTGTTGCCCTTTTTGGGCTGTTGTTACTGTTGAGTTCTCATATTGTTCTTTGAGCTCGTACATAGTGGCCTTCTTATAGGCATGTCTGTTATTCATGTTACGTTCCTCCTACTGCTTTTGCACAAAACTGGGGAAGGCTGACGCCGTCCAGGGGTGTATACTGCAGAGGGGGAGCCACAGTTAATCTTTTTCAGATTATGCATAGTGTCGCCTCCTAGTGGACAGCAGTCTAACACCCATGGTCCTGTGTCCCCCAATTAGAGGCTAAGAGAAAGAGATTTTACGGTGGCTACACAAAAATCTCCTTTTTTTTTTAGGGACCACCTCACATTTGAAGTCAGTTTGAGGGGTCTATATGGCTGAAAATACCCAAAAGTTACACCATTCTAAAAACTGCACCCCTCAAGGTACTCAAAACCACATTCAAGAAGTTTATTAACCCTTCAGGTGCTTCACAGCAGCAGAATGAACATTTAACTTTTTAGTCACAAAAATGATCTTTTAGCAACAATTTTTTTTATCTTCCCAAGGGTAAAAAGAGAAACTGGACCCCAAAAGTTATTGTACAATTTGTCCTGAGTACGCCGATACCCCATATGTTGGGGGGGAACCACTGTTTGGGCGCACAACAGGGCTCGGAAGGGAAGGAGCGCCATTAGACTATTTCATTGAAAAATTGGTTCCAATCTTTAGCGGACACCATGTAGCGTTTGGAGAGCCCCTGTGTGCCTAAACATTGGAGCTCCCCCACAAGTGACCCCATTTTGGATACTAGACCCCCCAAGGAACTTATCTAGATACATAGTGAGCACTTTGAACCCCCAGGTGCTTCACAAATTGATCGGTAAAAATGAAAAAGTACTTTTGTTTTTCACAAAATTCTTTTAGCCTTATTTTCATTTTCACATGGGCAACAGGATAAAATGGATCCTAAAATGTGTTGGGCAATTTCTCCTGAGTACACCGATACCTCATATGTGGTCACAAACCACTGTTTGTGCACACGGCATGGCTCGGAAGGGAAAGAGCGCCATTTAACTTTTGAATGAAAAATTGGCTCCAATCGTTAGTGGACACCATGTCGCATTTGGAGAGCCCCTGTGTGCCTAAACATTGGAGCTCCCCCACATGTGACCCCATTTTGGAAACTAGACCTCCATGGAACTAATCTAGATGTGTGGTGAGCACTTTGAACCCCCAAGTGCTTCACAGAAGTTTATAACGCAGAGCCGTGAAAATAAAAAATAATTTTTCATTCCTCAAAAATTATGTTTTGGCAAGCAATTTTTTATTTTTGCAAGGGTAACAGGAGAAATTGGACCCCAATAATTTTTGCCCAGTTTGTCCTGAGTATGTTGGTACCCACCACTGTTTGGGCGCACGTCGGGGCTCAGAAGGGAGGGAGCACCATTTGACTTTTTGAACGCAAGATTGGCTGGAATCAATGGTGGCGCCATGTTGCGTTTGGAGACCCCTGATGTGCCTAAACCGTGGAAACCCCGCAATTCTAACTCCAACACTAACCCCAACACACCCCAAACCCTAATCCCAACTCTAGTTATAACCCTAATCACAACCCTAACCCCAACACACCCCTAATCCCAACCCTAATCCTAACCCTAATCCCAACCCTAACCACAACCCTAACCCCAACACACCCCTAACCCTAACCACAAGCCTGATCTTAGGCCTAATTCCAACCCTAACCCTAAGGCTATGTGCCCACATTGCGCATTCGTGTGAGATTTTTCCACACCATTTTTGAAAAATCCGCAGGTAAAAGGCACTGCGGATTTACTGCGGATTTCCAGTGTTTTTTGTGCGGATTTCACCTGCGGATTCCTATTGAGGAACAGGTGTAAAACGGAATCCGCACAAAGAATTGACATGCTGCGGAAAATACAACACAGGGTTTCCGTGTGGTATTTTCCGCACCATGGGCACAGCGGATTTGGTTTTCCATAGGTTTACATGGTACTGTAAACCTGATGGAAAACTGCTACGAATCCGCAGCGGCCAATCCGCTGCGGATCCGCAGCCAAATCCGCACTGTGTGCACATAGCCTAATTCTAACCCTAACTCTAGTTCTAACCCTAATTCTAACCCTAGCCCTAACTCTAACCCTAGCCCTAACCCTAACCCTAGTGGGGGAAGAAAAAATAAAATATATTTTCTTTATTTTATTATTGTCCCTACCTATGGGGGTGATAAAGGGGGGGTTCATTTACTATTTTTTTATTTATTTTGATCACTGTGATAGGTTTTATCACAGTGATCAAAATGTACCTTTAACGAATCTGCCGGCCGGCAGATTCAGCGGGCGCACTGCGCATGCGCCCGCCATTTTGGAAGATGGTGGCTCCCATGAAGAAGACGGACGGACACCGGGAGGCTCGGTAAGTATGAGGGGGGGGGGAGACAGGAGCACGGGGGGATCGGACAGGAGGACGGGGGAGCGGACAGGAGGACGGAGGGGAGCAGACCACAGTACGGGGCAGAAAGGAGGACTGGGGAGGAGATCGGTGGCGGAGGGCAGATCAGGGTTTCCAGCCATGGCCGATGATATTGCAGCATCGGCCATGGCTGGATTGTAATATTTCACCACTTTTCATAGGTGAAATATTACAAATTGCTCTGATTGGCTGTTGAAAGTGAAACAGCCAATCAGAGCGATCGTAGCCACGCGGGGGCGAAGCCACCCCCCCTGGGCTGAAGTACCACTCCCCCTGTCCCTGCAGATCGGGTGAAATTGGAGTTAACCCTTTCACCCGATCTGCAGGGACGCGATCCCTCCATGACGCCACATAGGCGTCGCAGGTCGGATTGGCACCGACTTTCATGACGCCTACGTGGCGTCACAGGTCGGGGGTTAATCAGCTCTGCGGTCACTATTCCATTATGTGGCCAGTTTAACCCCTTCACAACATTTGTAGTATATATATGTCATGGCTGGGAAGTACTTCCCAACCAATGCAGTATACATACATCTTGGGCAATCACACGCATTCTCCGCCAGGTGTTGATACCTGACATCTGGCTCTCCCTTACCTCTCCCTTCGATCGGCATCTTCGTGGGGGCCCTTTCTTTGCCATGATGAACATAGGTTGTCATGATGACATTTAGATCACTGGGCTATGGCAATACACACACACAGTCATCTTATACAGCGTGTGGTTCCCAGGGTCTGAAGGAGAGGAGACTCTCCTTCAGGCCCTGGGATCCATATTCATGTTAAAAATAAAGAATAAAAATAAAAAATATGTATATACTCACCCCTCCGAGAAGCCTGGCTGTCACTGCTGCAAGCGTCTGCCTCCGTTCCAAAGAATTGCAGAGCATGAAGGACCCTCGATGACGTCGCAGTCCTGTGATTGGTCCGTGACCGCTCATGTGACCGGTCACCTGACCTGACCGATGAGTTTCCTCTCCTTCAGACCCTGGGAACATCCAGGATCGCTCCCTGCACATGCCGTACCTGGCGTATAAGACGACCCCCGACTTTTGGGACAATTTTTAGGGGTTAAAAAGTCGTCTTATACGCCGGAAAATACGGTATATATATTTATTCTATCCTAAATAAGAATTTGTCCTGAATGACCTGACCTATAAAACTGCCACACTAGTTAACACCTGTAGTGAACACTGTGAAAAACAATATTTATAAAGAGGCAAAAAGCAATGCTTTTTCATAATATCGCTGAACAAAAAGTGGAATAAAACGCTATCAAATTGATGAATGTAAATAAAAATGGTGTCGTTTAAAATGCCATCTTGTCCCACAAAAAAAAAACTCAATACAGCAACAGAAAAATAAGTTATAGCTCTCAGAATAAAGCGATGCAAAAATATTTTTTTTTCTAAAAAATAGTTTGTGTAAAATCGTCAAAACGGCAAATAAAACCTATATAAATGTGGTATCGCTGTAATCGTACTGACCCGAAGCATAAAGCTGTCTTATCAATTTTACAACACACAGAACGGCTGAAAAAGAAAAAAAAATTCCTTATTGTAAGGTTTTTGTTCATTCTGTCTCCCAAAAATCTGAATAGAAAGCAATCATAAAATGTTGTGACCAAAAATGGTACCAATGAACTCAATCCGTAAAAAATAAGCCCTAACATGACAGTCATCAGAAATATGGAACAATTATAACTCTCAAAATATGGGAATACAAAATCTTGTTTTTGCAAAACACAAAAACTACTTTTGTGACCTCAGCCAAACATAAAAAAGCTATATGAATCTGGTATCACTGTAATCGCACTAACCTGAAGAATAAAGTCATCCAATCACTTGTAACGCACGAGGAATGGCGTAAAAAATGAATAAAATCCTTTGTTCACATGCTGCTGATTTGTTCATTCTGCCTCCCAAAAATCACAGTAAGGCTTTGCTCACATTTATCCTGGTTGAGCCCTGAATTTTACAATTTTGCCTGGTCATGAAGGTGAAAACCGGCTCGGGGGTTAATATGCTCAAACTGGTGAAAGATCCTCTTTAAGTGGCTATATTTGCATTTTGTGGAAGACAAACTCTCTTTGAACATTCATGGCACTAAAGTTTTGTAATGAAAATATTGTGCTTTCCTTTTCAGGAACTGATGATATAGTAGGTCCAGAAGGCATGGAGAAGTTCTGTGAAGATATCTGTGTAGAACCTGAAAATGTAAGGCTTTCTGTTGTATATAAGTAATTTACTAACGGGGGATCATGTACATAAAGTAGTGTAGGTAAGAGCAGACTACTGTGATTCTAACTATCAATCTAGATGCTAAACCTTGGGAGCAAGCATCTGCCGTAGTTCTTAGAAATGTCTTCTCTGTGTAGAATAATTAAAAAAGATGATGTCTCATAATGGCATGTAAGGCAGTGGTCGCCAGCCTTTCATTGAAAGCCAGATTCAGGTCTGAGAGATGGTCGGGAGCCACATTCAGGCCCTCTTCTCTCCCTATAGTAGTAACAGCCAAAGCTTCCCCATAGGAAGCACACCAAGATGTCGTGCCCTTCTCCCTTATTGGCAGTATACTTAAATCTAGGGGTTCCCACTTCACACCAATTTGGTATTCTTCCATCAAGCACTGCCACCACACTATTGCATATTCTTCAAAGCCACCTTTAACTAGCAGTATCCTCCTAACCCCACCTTACCATATTACATAGGTAGAAAAAAGACCTTTTTTGTCACCAAATTATAACCCACAATGTTATGTGTACTGAGGAAATCATCCAGCCCTTTTGTAAATGCTGTTCTAGTGTCTGCCATTACTACCTCTTGTAGTAGAGCATTTCATAGTCTGACTGCTCTAACTGTAAAGAACCCTTTCCTATTTAGCTGCTGGAATCGCCTTTCTTCTACCTGAAATGAGTGCCCCCTGGTCCTTTGTATGGTCTTTGGAAGGAGTAAGTCATGTGTCAATCATTTGTATAGACCACACATTTATTCCCCCCCATGCCCTCAGATATGTTCTTCTGTGCAGGACTACTCACAAAAGTCGCCATCTGGAGTTCTTCTCTTCATAGGTGTTTGCTACAAACCACAGGTTGAGGACCGCCGGTATAGGGGATCACATTGCCAATGACGAATACCTCAGTTTGACGTTGTCTTTTGCAGATTGTTTCACCATAGTTCTGATGGTCTGCTGTATACTTCAGGGGCATGTCATGGGGGTTTGTGCGTTAGAATTGGCTCCCTTGTGTGGGTATAGGTCTTTATTCTGTGAGCAGCCCATCACTGTAATCTTGTATTCTCCCACAGGTAGTGATGCTAGTTCTAGCCTGGAAATTGGATGCACAGAATATGGGCTACTTTACATTACAAGAATGGTTGAAAGGAATGACTTCCCTACAGTGAGTGCTTGTCTAATCATGACCTGTCGAAATGAAATTGTCCACTACTCTGCACTCGCAGCTCAGTCTGAGTGGTTGTAATAACTAAACCATTAGCAAATTGTGCCAAAGTTGTAAAAAAAAATTTTTTCATTGAATGCTTATAAAATGAGAAATTTACTAATGTTAAAGAGGACAACTTATTTTCCTTTAACTACTTAAGCTCTCAATTATTTATTTTTTGCTTTTTTTTTTTTTTCACCAAGAGCGATAACTTTTGTTTTTGTTTTTTTTTTTATTTCTTCCCATCAACATAGCCAGAGGATGGCCCTTTTTATGTATTTATTTTTTTGCAGGATGAGTTGGTTTTTAATGACCGTTTCAAAATGACAACCATTTTTTGCTAAAACATGGCACGTCCGATAGTCCAAGTTATTACTTCTTTTCATAGCAATGGGATTTATTTTTGTCTGCTACATGTATTCAAGGCCAGCTATTTATGAATACCTCCTCATGTGTGAAATTTAGTTGTTTTTTTTTTTTAACACTTTTTTGGTTTGTTTATACTTCAGGCCCACCAATGGATCAGGTGTTTAGGGTTTCCTTAGTATTTCACGTGTAATATTTCATCAGCTGTGTAATACTAAGGAAATGATGAATACTTGATCTGTTGTTGGTCCATGAGGACTGGGAAACATGGGAGTGGGGGAACCTTGCTGTAGCGAAAATGTACGTCATGGTTCATTAACGCGGTAATGTTAAAGAAAGTCTTGATTATAGCATAGTTCTATGTAGGGCCTGTTTACCCTTTTTAAAGTGATTTTGCCGGGTTCAAAAACAATTCTTCAGACACCCTTTGACTGCGGATTCCCGAATCTTGACAGTGTGCAGTGTTCACCTTGTCAGGATTCCTCTTGAGTTTTTTAACTTCATATTTTTGGTGCGTCAAAAATGTAGCACCTTTATAAAGTTCCAGCAAAGTGGATGGGATTTATAGACCTCTTATTCCTAATATGCTCTCCCCCACCCCTTGCCCCCAACACAGCATAAACTGACCTGCAATTCGTGTTTTCGAATCGGCAACATGCCATTTTCTCTTGTGGGTATTCTGAGTGTTCAGATTTTCCCTATAGACTTGCATTAGTAATCTACATACCACATCTCATGCAGATCCGTTTCCAGCCCATAGATCCTAACGGTTCATTTACATATCGGACAAATGTGGATTTCACTGGAATAAGATATTGATTCACAGATATCAAGGTATCATATTATTCATCTTCCTGTGACCTGCATGCCCCTATAGACGGCTTAAGATCCCACTGACAGATGCCCGTTAAAGCATAACGTACCAAAAAGACAAAAACCACAGCATCAAAAAACGCATGTAAAAAGATGCACCTAAAAAAAGCAATGAAAAAAACTCGAGTAACCTAATTTTACCTAAAAGACGCAGAAAATGTGAAAACAAAACCTCCGCAATAAAAGTGTTACCGGGAGTGCTTCTTTATTGTTCTTTTGAGAGACGTGGGTGAGACTCTAGTTATACGAATCGCACAGTAGAGGTTATCCTGACAGTGTGAACACATTTGGCAATTTGCAGTCAAATAGAGAAATTTCTCTTGAGTCCAGAAAACCCATTTAATGGTTTTGGTTTCTCTGTAGCAGTCATAAGTTATCTGTTCGAATGAAATTGCTCAAATATCCATTTAAAGGGAACCTGTCACCCCCAAAATCAAAAGTGAGCTAAGCCCACCGGCATCAGGGGCTTATCTACAGCATTCTGTAATGCTGTAGATAAGCCCCCGATGTATCCTGAAAGATGAGAAAAAGAGGATAGATTATACTCACCCGATCTGATGGGCATTCCAGAATGCTGTAGATAAGCCCCTGATGCCGCTGGACTTATCTCACCTTCGATTTTGGGGGTGACTGGTTCCCTTTAAAGCTAAAACATTCACCAATCCAAGACTTTCCTGTGGCACTTTTCCCTAAAGCTGGATTCACACCTTGTGCATGTGGTGCTGATTTTTAGAAACTGATTTCTAAAGTGAAATCTATGTAGTGTCTACAACAGAAATTCATGCATGTGACCCGCTCTTATTCATGGATTTTTATGTGCATTTTTTTGTTGCGGAAACCATTCAATAAACAATACAGAGAAGCAGTTTAACCTGCGGATTCCAAGGTCCCCATCGAACCGAGTGGTTAAAAACCGTACCAAAGGGTGGTGTGTTTCTACTGAAGAAATGGACATGCTACAGCTTTAAAACTCGTCCACTTTGTGGATTTAAGGAGTGTTAAGTCCACACCAAGTTAGTAATTTGTGCCCCAGTACAGTATGATTGCCTTTAAAAATCCATGTGATTTCATGTATTTTCCAAATAGATTTTTTTTTAAGACTGATTTTTAAGAACCGATGCCAAGATATCCTATTCGTTAACTTGCAGACAGTGTAATTTCTGAAGTACATTTCTCTGCTGATTGTGTTCATAATCATTGGTATTAGTGAGGTACAACATGAAATGCTTATCTGGGCTCATTGGCATAGCGCTGGGCGTTTGGCTACCTTTTCTGTCAGGACTTTTCCGTGTATTTTTTGTGGTGTAGTAATGGTGGGGCCCTTATCACATCACTATCGCCAGGTCCTTACACTGTAACTGCTCGTATATGACTCACGTCTGTGCCTTCTCTTTCAGATGTGACGCCACTGAAAAACTTAGGAATACTTTGGATTACTTGAGATCTTTGTTAAATGAGCCAGCTAATTTTAAACTTATTTATAGATATGCTTTTGATTTTGCACGGGTAAGTAAAATTTTATTAGAAAGGTAACATCAGCCGTAGATAAGCAGGACTGAAATCTAGTGTAGATTTTCAGAAGGCTAGGAGCAGAAGACTGAGCTGAGATGGCTAGTGATCAGCTTCATGTGATACTGTATATGTAGCATGGATATGATTGTGCACGGCGCACCTGCTGCAACAGCGACCACAGCGTGCTCCGTTGGGTAGCCATTGTCTCTGACAGTGACATTTCACTGTCTCAGTCGTGTGGTGTAATCATTATAGCGCCCATCCGTTTCCCCCACTACGAGGTGACTATGAGATATCGGTAGCTCAGCTTCATAGGAAACCGGTACTATTACTATATACTGCAATCGCAGTATAGAACACAAACTGTCATAGGTTCAAGTCCCCTAGAGAAACTAAAAATGTTTTTCAAAAAATACTAAATGTAAAATATATCATCGGCTCTCTTTTTCCAGATCAAAATTAAAAAAAATAAATAAATTCACTTTGTGTTTGTCATGTTGTAAAAGTCAAATCCATCAAAATACACAAAATATATACAGGTCTCTCTAAATTAGGATATTAGCAAAAAGTTAATTTATTTCAGTTCTTCAATACAAAAAGTGAAACTCCATATGTTATATAGAGTCATTACAAGCAGAGTGATCTATTTCAAGTGTCTATTTCTGTTAATGTTGATGATTATGGCTTACAGCCAATGAAAACCCAAAATTCATTATCTCAGTAAATTAGAATAATTAACAAAAACACCTGCAAAGGCTTCCTAAGTGTTTAAAAAGGTCTGGGAGTATTCATCAGCTGCTCCTGCTCTGTAAATAAATAAATAATTAAAAAAATAAAAAACCTGGCTTGGGTTCCCCTGTATTTTTGATAACCAGCCAGGCAAAACTCACAGCTTGGGGCTGCAACCATCAGCTGACAGCTTCAGCAAGGCTAGTTATCAAGAATAGAGGGGTCCTCACGCTGTATTTTTTAATTATTTTAATAATTTTAAAAAAATGTGGGGGTACCCCCATTTTTTACAATCAACCTTGCTAAAGCAGACAGCTGGTGGCTGGTATTCTCAGGCTGGTAAGGGGACATGGATATTGCCCCCCTACCCCAGTCTAAAAATAACAGCGTGTGTGTGTGTGTTTTGATAGATTGGACTTCTCCAACATGACAAACACCAATTGTGTTTTTGATATTTTTCATTTGTTAAAAGATCCAAAATGTGTCAAGGGGCTAGGATCTTGCCAATTTCTAATGCTAATTTTAATGTAGTAATAAATAGGATCAGGTTTCTTGATCATGCCATCTACAGACTGTTATTTCTTTTCTGCTAACCCCATATAATACTAAGATGACTGGCCATTAGCGGTTAGTGGCATCAGTACTTTGTATTTCTGTCATTAGTCACAATTTGTAAGTAAGATGCTTATTCTGCACATCGCTTATTATGAAATACTGTGAATACATCTCCAGCTGTCTTAGTTTCATACTCCTAAGGTTTTTTTTTTCTCCATTTTTCTTACATTGTTTTTTTTCTCTTATATTGTTTTTTAGGAAAAAGATCAGCGGAGTTTAGATATGAATACAGCAAAGTGTATGTTAGGACTCTTATTAGGAAAAGCGTGGCCTCTGTTTCCAGTGTTTCATCAGTTTCTAGAGGTATGATACTGTTTTTGCAATCCGCATTCTACGAAGTTTTGTAAGACTGGACTCGCACATTGTGATAGTTCTGCATGGACAAAAGCCACATATTGCTATGTTTGTGAAGTGTAGACTGCATTCACACTTAGGAGTTACACCGCAGCTAGAAAGCCCCTGTACTGCAGAGGTCTTAGCACTGTTTCCCTGCACAGTCACTTACTCATACAGAGAAACTGCTGTCTAACTTTATAGACCGCATAGCCTGTTGTAACGACCGCACGAATGTAACGACCGCACGGACATTCAGGTGAATCGGCTGTTTGCCTGCGCAAGATTGTGATTGTGCAGGGACACATTCTAAAGACGTGTGAACACAACCTTGCAAGTAGAACATTTTTTTATTATTATTATTTATTATTTATATAGCACCATTGATTCCATGGTGCTGTACATGAGAAGGGGTTACATACAAGTTACAGATATCACTTACAGTAAACAAACTAACAATTACAGACTGATACAGAGGGGCGAGGACCCTGTCCTTGCGGGCTTACATTCTACAGGATGGTGGGTAAGGAGACAATAGGTTGGGGGGTTGCAGGAGCTCCTCTGTTGGTGAGGCGTTAGCTCTGGTAGTGATGAGGAGGCAGCGGGGTCAGTGCAGGCTGTAGGCTTTCCTGAAGAGATGAGTTTTCAGGTTCCGTCTGAAGGATCCGACTGTGGTTGATAGTCGGACGTGTTGGGGCAGAGAGTTCCAGAGGATGGGGGATATTCGGGAGAAGTCTTGGAGGCGATTAGATGAGGAGCGAATAAGTGTGGAGGAGAGAAGGAGGTCTTGGGAGGACCGGAGATTACGTGAGGGAAGATATCGGGAGATTAGTTCAGAGATATATGGAGGAGACGGGTTATGGATGGCTTTGTAGGTCAGTATAAGTAATTTGAACTGGATATGCTGAGGGAATGGGAGCCCAGTGAAGAGATTTGCAGAGGGGGGAAGCGGAGGAGTAGCGAGGAGAGAGATGGATTAGTCGGGCAGCAGAGTTAAGGATGGACTGGAGAGTAGGGTTGAGCGAAACGGATCGGTCATTTTCAAAAGTCGCCGAGCGTGGGATCGGCCACACGGTCGGCGATTTTCGCGCCAAAGTCGCGTTTCGTATGACGCTTTCCCCGACGTTTTTTTCAGCCAATGAAGGAGTGTGTGCAGCGTGATGACATGGGTTCCGGCTCGCTCTGTGCGGCGTCACAAGGGGTAAAACCACCATCTTAACGTTTGGGATATAGCGATTCCCACAGTGAAACACAAATTTTGGAGAGAGAGAGAGACACAATCCCCATTGACTTGCATTGGGTTTCGTGTTTCGGTCGGACCCCCGACTTTTCACAATAATCGGCCGATTTCACACGATCCGACTTTCGAGATAGTCGGGTTTCACGAAACCCGACTCGATCCTAAAAAAGCAAAAGTCGCTCAACCCTACTGGAGAGGTGTAAGGGTGTTAACAGGGAGGCCGCAGAAAAGGATGTTGCAGTAGTCAAGGCGGGAGATGATGAGGGCATGCACAAGCATTTTAGCAGCCCTTTTAGAGCCATAACTTTTTTTTTTTTTTCGTCAATATGGCCATGTAAGGGCTTGTTTTTTGCGGGATAAGTTGTACTTTTTAACGTCACCATTGGTTTTACCATGTCTTGTACTAGAAAACGGGGAAAAAAATTCCAAGTGTGGAGAAATTGCAAAAAAAGTGCAATCCCAATTTTTGTTTGGCTTTTTTGCTAGGTTCACTAAATGCTATAACTGATCTGCCACTGATTCTCCAGGTCAGTATGAGTTCGTAGGCACCAAATATATATAGGTTATTTTTTATCTAAGTGGCGAAAAAAAATTCCAAACTTTGCTAAAAAAAATTAAAAAAAAATAAAAAAATTGCGCAATTTTCTGATACCTGTAGCGTTTCCATTTTTCAGGATCTCGGGTCAGGTGAGGGCTTATTTTTTGCGTTCCGAGCTGACGTTTTTAATGATACCACTTTTCTGCAGATACGTTCTTTTGATTGCCCGTTATTGCATTTTAATGCAATGTTGCGGCGACCAAAAAATTGGAAAAAAAATTTCTCGCTACGCCGTTTAGCAATCAGGTTAATCCTTCTTTTTTTTTTTTTTTTTTTTATTGATAGATCTGGCGACTGAAGGCGGTGATAACAAATATGTGTAGGACTATGAAAATTGTACATTCACACTGAGGGCATCAAAACTATGAAATGACACAAGTGGAATTAGATACTTAACAAAAAAGTGTGACACAACTGAAATTATGTCTTATATTCTAATATATATATATATATATATATCTAATATATAATTGCCTAGAATACTACTTCCTGCAATTTGTGCCAACTTCCGTGGCTTTGTCCGGAGCTAATGTCCGGAGCTAATGTCCGGAGCTAATGTCCGGAGCTAATGTCCGGAGCTAAGTGACGTCACTAGTGTCCTACACCCAGGCAGAGCACAGGGGCCCCAGGCAGCATATGGGGCCCCAGGCAGAGCACAGTGGCCCCAGGCAGAGCACAGTGGCCCCAGGCAGAGCACAGTGGCCCCAGGCAGAGCACAGTGGCCCCAGGCAGAGCACAGTGGCCCCAGGCAGAGCACAGTGGCCCCAGGCAGAGCACAGTGGCCCCAGGCAGAGCACAGTGGCCCCAGGCAGAGCACAGTGGCCCCAGGCAGAGCACAGTGGCCCCAGGCAGAGCACAGTGGCCCCAGGCAGAGCACAGGGGCCCCAGGCAGAGCACAGGGGCCCCAGGCAGAGCACAGGGGCCCCAGGCAGAGCACAGGGGCCCCAGGCAGAGCACAGGGGCCCCAGGCAGAGCACAGGGGCCCCAGGCAGAGCACAGGGGCCCCAGGCAGAGCACAGGGGCCCCAGGCAGAGCACAGGGGCCCCAGGCAGAGCACAGGGGCCCCAGGCAGAGCACTGGGGCCCCAGGCAGAGCACTGGGGCCCCAGGCAGAGCACAGGGGCCCCAGGCAGCATATGGGGCCCCAGGCAGAGCACAGTGGCCCCAGGCAGAGCACACACCAAATCGGAGGCCGAGGGTCCCCGCCCACCAAATCGGAGGCCGAGGGTCCCCGCCCACCAAATTATTCTTACATTTGAATAAATAAAGTATATATGGATTCTAGACTCCCGATTCTTCAGAATCGGGCTGCCATCTAGTGTGTATGTGTATATATATATATATGTATATATGTATGTATGTATGTATATATATATATATATATATATATATATATATATATATATATATATATATATATATATATATAATATTATATTCTATATTCAAAGTAGCCACCTTTTGCCTTGATGACTGCTTTGCACACTCTTGGCATTCTCTTTAGGAGCTTCAAGAGGTAGTCACCGGGAATGGTTTTCACGTCACAGGTGTGCCCTGTCAGGTTTAATAAGTGGGATTTCTTGCCTTATAAATGGGGTTGGGACCATCAGTTGTGTTGTGCAGAAGTCTGGTGGATACACAGCTGATAGTCCTACTGAATAGACTGTTAGAATTTGTATTATGGCAAGAAAAAAGCAGCTAAGTAAAGAAAAAACAGTGGCCATCATTACTTTAGGAAATGAAGGTCAGTCAGTCCGAAAAATTGGGAAAACTTTGAGTGTCCCCAAGCGCATTGGCAGAAACCATCAAGCGCTACAAAGAAACTGGCTCACATGAGGACCGCCCCAGGAAAGGAAGACCAAGAGTCCCCTCTGCTTCTGAGGATGTTTATCCGAGTCACCAGCCTCAGAAATGGCAAAAAACCACAGTGCGTTGTATAGTTGACCGATGCACAGTGACACCATCTGCAGCAAGTTGATGCTGCAGCTCTCTGGAGGTGGTCTGAGGATTGTCCTTGACTGATCTCACCATTCTTCTTCTCTGCCTTTCTGATGTTTTTCTTGGCCTGCCACTTCTGGCCTTAACAAGAACTGTACCTGTGTTCTTCCATTTCCTTACTGTGTTCCTCACAGTGGAAATTGACAGGGTAAACCTCTGAGACAGCTTTTTGTATCCTTCCCCTGAACAACTATGTTGAATAATCTTTGTTTTCAGATCATTTGACAGTTGTTTTGAGGAGCCCATGATGCCGCTCTTCAGAGGAGATTCAAACAGGAGAACAACTTGCAAGTGGCCACTTAGTAGCTTTTCTCATGATTGCATACACCTAGCTATGAAGTTCAAAGCTCAATGAGGTTACAAAACCAAAAAAAGTGCTTTAGTAAGTCAGTAAAAAGTAGGTAGGAGTATTTAAAACAAGAAAATGATAAGGGTGCCCATACTTATGCACCTGTCAAATTTTGTTTGAATGCAGATTGCACATTTTCTGTTAGTACAATAAACCTCATTTCAAGGCAGAAACATTACTGTGTCCAACACTCATTAGATATATGAAACTGAAATAGCTGTTGAAAAAAAAACAATTTTTATAAAACATTAAGATTAATAGGGGTGCCCAAACTTTTTCATATGACTGTAATGTCATGTGGCAGAGAGTTTCATACTCTCACTGCTCTTACAGTAAAGAATCTGCATCTGATTATGATTAAACCTACTTTCCTCCAGACGTAGAGGATGCCCCCTTGTCCCTGTCGTAGGCTAGGTGTTAAAAGATTATTAGTAGTGATGAGCAAGTATACTCGTTGCTCGGGTGGTCTCCAAGTATTTATGACTGCTCGGCGATTGTTTTCATCGCCGCAGCTGAATAATTTACAGCTATTAGCCTGCTTGATTTACATGTGGGGATTCCCTAGCAACCAGGCAACCCCTACATGTACTCAGCCTGGCTAGTAGCTGTAAATCATTCAGCTGTGGTGATGAAAACTAAATCTCCGAACACTAAGGGTACCGTCACACAGTGCCATTTTCATCGCTACGACGGCACGATTCGTGACGTTCTAGCGATATCGTTACGATATCGTAGTGTCTGACACGCTACTGCGATCAGGAACCCCGCTGAGAATCGTACGTCGTAGCAGATCGTTTGAAACTTTCTTTCGTCGTCTAGTGTCCCGCTGTGGTGGCATGATTGCATCGTGTGACACAGGTTGTATACGATGTGCGCACAGTAACCAACGGCTTCTACATCGCAAATACGTCATGAAATTATCGCTCCAGCGCCGTGTATTGCAACGTGTGACCGCAGTCTACGACGCTGGAGCGATACTTATACGACGCTGCAACGTCACGAATCGTGCCGTCGTAGCGATGAAAATGGCACTGTGTGACGGTACCCTTACAAATACTCGAGGTCACCCGAGTGTGCTCTGGAAAACCCGAGCAACGAGTACACTCGCTCATCACTTATCATTAGAAAGGTCTCTGTACTGTCCCTTCATATATTTGTATATTGTAATAAGATCACCCCTTAGCCTTCTTTTTTCTGAACTGAATAACCCCAAGTTTGATAACCTTTCTTGATATTGCAGTCCACCCATTCTGGTCGCTCTTCTCTGCACCCGTTCTAGATCAGTCACATCCTCCTTATACATCAGAGACCAAAATTGTACACAGTATTCTAAGTGTGGCCACATTAGTGACTTGTGTAGAGACCAAACTAAGTTCTCCCCATGAGCATCTATGTCTCTTAATGCATACCATTATTTTATTTGCCTTGACAGCAGCTGCCTGACACTGATTACTAAAGCAGAGTTTGCTGTCCACCCATGCACCCAAGTCTTTCAGCAACCGTTTTACAGAGTTTTACAGTTTAGTACATAATTATACATTTTTCCTCTGCTCAAGTGCCTAACCTTACATTTATCTACATTCAAACTCTGCGTTTCCTGTTCTCATCTATTTTGTGGCTGATACTTGGCTATTTAAAGAGGTTGTCCACTATTATATTGATGGCCTAGCCGTAGGATAGGTCTTCAATGTCTGGCACCCCTACTGATCAGCTGTTTTCATTGGCGGCTACTGTAAGTACTCACAGAGCTGGCCGTCCACTTGTAGTGGCTGCTTCAGGGTTCTGCGCATTTGCCCCCTATTGATTTGAATAAGAAGCGGATGTGCAGTACCAAGCCCCGGCCACTACAAGTAGACGGAGCAACTCGGTAAGTGAGTACTTCCAGCTGGCGGCCACCACTGATAACAGATGATCGGTGGGGTTGTAGTCTGAGCTAAAGTCAAAACGGGAAGACATCTGTTTTACATTGCATTTTTAACTGATCCCTTGCAAATTGCCACTGGGGGAAAACAAAACAGTTTACCTATTTCAGATTGTAATTTTATAATGCAAAACGAATAACACGAGAAGAAATTGATCCTATTTTTGATGGATATAAAAAAACAAACAAACTTGAAGCAGATGTGTGAATGTAGACTTCAAAGAGAACGTTTCACCAGTCTGAGCCTGTTAAAGGGAACCTGTCACACGTTTTTTTTCATGTGTGAACTAAGGTATCCCCCCTTATCAGCGCCTGTGCTGCATTCCATAAAGGGGTGTATATAACCCCCCGATTCCCCATGTATAACCCCAAAAAACCTTTTGAAACTCTCCCACACGCTATGTAAATCCTGCTCCGAAGGTATCCTTGCTGAGACATCTATCCCTCCTGTGATATGATCAGACCATGTTTCTACACGGTCAGTCACAGCCATTACCCAGTACACAGCAGGGGCACGTTTATAAGATTATCTCCGCACAGGAACATTTTTTTTTTTTTAAACGCATCCAATTGTGGAAATTATTATTCCAACATCTATTGATTAAAATGAACTTAGTTCATGGGGAAAACCCCCTTTATATTAACGTAGAATATAAAAAAAAATCTTGACTCGGGAGGAAGAGGTGGAGGAGGTAGCCAACACTGTTTTTGTGAGGAGGTGGTGTGTGTGTGGTTTTTTTTTTTTTTTATTATTATTATTTGGGGAGGCCCCATAACATTGGGAATGGAAAATAGAACAAACAAACTGCGGTGGAGTTTAACAATGGCTGGATTTGACTGGTATACTTCTCCATTCAACCAAAGGTACGGACAAGTCCTGTGGGATCCACGCCTGGTTCCCTTTAATGAATCTGAGCTTGCCCAAGTTGGCTGTCGACAGGAGGATGCAAAGTTTCATAACTTTCATGCTGGATAAAATTCCTAATGGAAGAAAAAATAAAGTTACTCTTTAGATGTTAGAGTAAAAGAAAAAACACGCTATAAAACAATCATAATTTGCAAACTCTTTTCAAAGGCAATAAAAAAAATTTTAAAAAAAGTTGAAAAAATGGTGTCAATATCTATCACACAAGCATCCAAACTAGCTCTGTATCGTGTGAAGTCTGCAGAATCTCAGCTTCCTTGGTTGAGTGTGGGGAATTGGGATTATCTGCGGTTACATTGGCATTTTCGGGTTATCTTTATCAACAACCGGAAACGTGAGCGCCGACATCTATGTAACCATAAATGCTGTGACTGTTAAGCGGCTTGAGAAAGGCTCATCCAGAGCCGAAATGTCACGCAAACATGGGAGAATCAATGGTCGCTTTGTTCCCAGTGACATGCCTTTAGCAATTCTTGCCTGCATTGCTATGCTTCCATGAACCAAGATTTCGAGCTCAAGTACTGTGTCCAGTTGTGCCTGTGTCTGAGACTTCATAGAAAAGGTGGATACGTCTATAGATAATACCCAATGAACGTTCATGACCTAGGCCAGTGTTCGGGAGCACAGATCAGAGATATACGAATTGTCACTATGCTTACAGGACTGCTCAGCAAAATCTGATCATAGAACGTAGGACTTTAGTTAGGAAATGGGTGATCGGGAATTACTCATGTCCTCGAGGATAGCACTGTGGCTAAAGCCAGCGATTTACTGCCTTTTGTCCTGACATTTTCTTAAGAAAAAAAATTCAGCACAGACCTCATATTATTCGTGTTATCCCTTGAGACCAGCTCTTGTCCGTCATCCCTCATTTTATTCGTGTTACCAGCACTCACCAGTCTTGTCTGTTTTGCCGCATAGAATACATGTTACCTGACATGGTCACTGGCTTAATGATCAATTTTTGTTTTCAGCAATCAAAATACAAAGTTATTAACAAGGACCAATGGTGCAATGTTCTAGAGTTCAGCCGCACAATTAACCTGGACCTCAGCAACTACGACGAGGATGGGGCTTGTGAGTACATGACTGTCTTCTTATTCCTGATCGTATTAGTAGTTGTTGTAGTTTTTCCTCCATTATAACTGATCGCCTATCACTGTTTTATCAGGTCCGTTTTGGATTAGACCTGGCAAATTCTGTTTAGAGTAATCAAATAATTGTTTCCTCGTTATTATCATGTTGATACATCAGTAGCTTTATCTGCGGAGGATATTTTTTAAGTGAGGAATGGAATTTAACGAAGTGCAGTCTGCAGGCTATAATTTCTTAGATCTCCTTCCAGCCAGTAAAACCATTTTCACATGCCCAACAATAACTATCGAGAGTATGGGCTGCAATGTCCGGACCAACTACAGGTCTCCTGACCGAAATCCAACAGACTCGGAGGCCTATGAACCTCTTAAGTTTGTCAGGAAACCCGTCGCCAGTCCAGATATCATGGTCTGTATTCAGGCCGTGAATGCTGGATTTGTGAAAGCGGCATAAATTTGTTTAATTAATCAGTATTTTGTGATATGGAGGTTAAAAGGATCCATTCAACTGTATGCTCCAGACAGTTCAGCACTGAGCCTGTTGGCCGCCATGGGTAGGTGGGCCTCCAATCCCTCGTATCTTCTAAACTGAATTCTTGTTGTATGAATTAAGCTTAGATGAACATTCAAAAGATGGGAGAAAACAAAGATGGAAGGAGCAGAAAGAGTGTGGACTGTTGTGATTTACACTGAGCTGGATTGAGCAGCTTAATTCATGCATGCTACAGGATTCAAGCTAAAACAAATTAGAGATTTTTTTATTTTTTTACATAATGCATCTAAAAAACAAATAAAAGGTCTACATCGTGTTTTAATAGTTTACAGTGAATTTAAACGTGCTGTTGTTTTCCCCCACAGGGCCAGTATTGTTGGATGAGTTTGTGGAATGGTATAAAGAAAAGCAGATGCCATAACAGATCCACTATGCATTGCAGCTGAAGAGTCCATTGTTAGCACACTTGCGTCAACCATTAGCCATAAATTGCTGTTTGTATCAAATGCATGTTGCTTATTTGCACAGTATACCCTCCCGCCGGGTCCCCCCATCCCGGTGTGTTAGCTGTTCGACAGGCCTGGCTTTCCGTGTAGCACTGTACTCTTTACAGGCTGCTTTGCAGTTCCTATTCACACTACAGATTGGTGAATATGCCAATGTCCTCACTGTGATAATGTGTATATTGCTGTTCATTTTTTTTTGTATATGCTTGTACATAAATGCTTATCTTTTAAACCTTTTTGGTTGCTCACGCCACGTTGTACAAATAGCGTTCTGCCATATTTGGTTACGTTTTTATTTTCTTCCAGTTTTCCTTGAGGGGAAAAAAAAAAATCTTAGTTAAGTTGTTAGAATGTCGATCAGTCTCTTCATATGTTAGAAACCATTCCCCATTAATCCTCAGAAGTCCTAAAATCGCTTCAGTTTACAAATATAACTTTATGTACACGAGACATATGTCGCGGAAGGAAAATGGTTGAATGGGATTAAGTAGGCTGTGTGTGGCACCGATACATGGGGCAGGGATAGTCTCACTGCTGAACTGGGCACATTTTCTGGAAAACTGTGCAGGAACATTAAAGCTAAGGCTACATGTAGCGGCTACTGAGATGGGTCTGAAATACAGGAAGAGCCTCTCTGACATAGTTTTACTTCAAATCGAAGTGGACGTAAAAATGAAAGTGGCTGTTACTTTAATATTGATGGCCTGTCCTTGGGTGTGGCCGGATGGGCTCAGTTGTGGAGCTGGACGGCGGTCTACTCTAGTAGCAGTGGCCCGGGTACTGCACGTCTGCTCCTGTTCTAATGAATACGGAATACAATACTCTGTAGTAAGCATATCCAGGGGGCACCGGGAGCAGCTGATCTCTGGTGCTGCCGGATGTCGCTCCCCCACCCATCTGGCTTTGATTATCTATGCTAAGGATAGACCATTACTATCCAAGTCACAGAAGACCCCCTGAATATTAATGGCCGAGTATGGTGTGGGTAAAACTACTGTTCACCTGCAAAATTGTGCAACATTAACAATACGTTTGAAACAAAACACATTTTGCAGTAAAACCATATATCTGTTTCTTGTGGCTGCTACAAGCGGCCTTTTCCTTCTAGCTGCCATATTAAGTGTTACACAGATTTGCCTGAATGTCTCATGAAGGCCTTATTCATGCAAACATTTGTTTTTGTGTCATCCATTTTTTAACAGAGATCGATATAGTACAATTCTGATCCACAGTTTTAAGACCTTACTGTGTCAGAATATCTCCATTAAATTGTTTGGGATTGTGCGCTGTCAGTTATTATAATGGGCAACACACGGATAAGAGAGTGTGAACAAGGAGGTCTTGCATGTCTCCCGCAATGGCCCCTGCAGAAAACATTGTATTGTTCGGCAGCCATTCACATGATCAACCACATAGTACATAGGGGGGGAACAGCTCTGACTTTGCTCTGTGTCATACAGAAGAACCTTCCTGTTATACTCATCTGCCCTAATTTCCATCTTGTGAAACCACCCAATTTAAGAAATCTTTTACGATTCAGTCTTAAAAATAAATTCAGGATTTCTTTGTACCGTACTTTTGTTTTTTTTACCATAAATGCCCTGTGTCACAACAGCTTGTGTTCCCAACTTAATGAATTATTGCACTGTGGCACAATATGACACTGAATCTGTAGACCTTTGGATATGTGGAACCCCGTAGCTTTGTTCTGTGCAATTAGTGACTTGTCTTTTCTGACGACCTGTAAAAAGTGCTCTTGTTCTTTGCATACACATTAAGAAGTTTTCCAATTAAGGCTGGTCATACACATTAGGTGGCTGTCTGCCGATCGATGCTTCGACCTATCGTTTGGCTTACAACCATCTCAGCCGATACACCATATTCTCCCATACCCTGGAGTGGTGGTTCAGCCTCCTGTGTTCTCTATGAGAAAGCCGCCGACTGTCATCTCTGATGGTGGCTTAGCTCCAATACAGTCAGTACTCAGATGTGCGATCAACATTTCCCCCAACAATCAGTCGGCTGGCGCCCTCGTACACGTTAGACCATTGCCTCCACCCGTCTGTCAGCTCGGCCAACATTAGTCTATAATGTATATAGGGGGTCTTAACACTGTTACATAGTTCATCAATATGAGACCAATCTAGGCTCAACACTCCCTCTGATTAGCCGACTGCTTACATCCGGCTGCTCCCAAAGCAGATATTCACTTGAATGGGAGATAAACTGCAGCAGCCATTAAATAATATATGGAGCTGTGGTAATTAGTTCTGTAAATATCAGCTCCATATATGAGATCCTGCCGCCAGATGGAAGCGATCAAGTGCATAGGTCATTAGTTGTTTACTCCGTATTACCTATTAAGGGAGCCATTTCATGACTTAACCATTTATTCAGCTTTTGGGTTCTTAAGAAATATATCATTTCTATAGCTAGCCAAAGACATAGGAAAGTGGAGCTGATCCTGCATGTTCATTTAGCTGGTGAGTAGACTCCCAGAGACTATACTTGTGGAGGAAAATAAAGCATGGCTGGGATTCAGAGATTTTTTTGTGTGTGTTTGTTTGTTTGAGTAACTAAAAACCTCTATGCTGTGATCTGCCAACAAAAATATATGCGGTAATTTAAGAATGATCCTTTTAAAAGGAACCTGTCATGTGAAAAAAAGGTCATTAACCTGCAGGTTCATAGCATGAATCTGCCCAGCGCCTGCATTTAGAGCCCCGCTGTTGGGAGCAAATGAACTTATGCGGGTGTTGGACAGGTTCAGAACACGATCGACCTGGAGGTTACTGGTGCGGGTTTTTTTTTTTTTTTGTCTTGTGACAGGTTCCCTTTTAATATTTGCCGTATATACTTGAGTATAAGCGGACCAAAGCGGCACCCCAGGTGGCCCCTGACGTGCGTTTCGCGGATTGCTTTATCGAAGGGGCTATCTGGAGTACTTCACTATATTATTGTTCCCATACCGTAGTGGGGAGGGCTTGATTACAATATGCTCTCGACCCCTTTTTCAAGGATGTTACAAACGCTGCCCTGTGGAATGGAAGTCTCAGATTGTGTGCCAGGTTAAAGGGAAACCAGTCAGAAACATTCCCAGCACCACATTTATGACGCGCTTTAGACACTGACGATGGGGTGTGGATTGAAATGTAGAAAAAAAATATTGGTACAAATTTTTGGCTTACGAAATAGCTGGTGGTGTTTACTTAGACTAGATCCTCAGTGATAAATTTGAAGGTCTAGTCTAAATCTACCCTGTTGGGGGAAAAAGGATTGTTTTGGGGAATCATTTCTTTGTTGTAAAGTACAACTTTAAAAGCCTACAGGGAGAAGTGTCCCTTAGGCCGGTTTCACACGTCAGTGGCTCCGGTACATGAGGTGACAGTTTCCTCACGTACCGGAGCCACTGACACACGTAGACACATTGAAATCAATGCATCTGTGCAGATGTCATTGATTTTTTGCGAACCGTGTCTCCGTGTGCCAAACACGTGTTCGTGGGAGCGCACGGATTACACGGACCCATTAAAGTCAATGGGTCCGTGTAAAACACGTACCGCACACGAACGTTGTCCGTGTGCAGTCCGTGTGCCGTGCAGGAGTCAGCGCTACAGTAAGTGCTGTCCCCCCCACATGGTGCTGAAGCCGCCATTCATATCTTCTCTGCAGCAGCGTTTGCTGTAGAGAAGATATGAAAAATCCATTTTTTTTTTGGTTTCTCGTGTTTAACATAAAGATCCATGTCCCCACCCCCTGTGTGCCCGCCCGCTGTTATTAAAATACTCACCCGGCTCCCTCGCAGTGTCCTGTTCTGGCCGCAGCTTCTCCTGTATGCGGTCACGTGGGGCCCCCCATTACAGAAATGAATATGCGGCTCCACCCCTATGGGAGGTGGAGCCGCATATTCATGACTGTAATCGGCGGCCCCACGTGACCGCTCATACAGTAGAAGGTGCGGCTAGGACAGGAAGCAGCGCCAGCGAGGGAGCCGGGTGAGTATTTTAATAACAGCGGGCGGGCGCACAGGGGGTGGGGACATGGATCTTTATGTTAAACACGAGAAACAAAAAAAAAAAAAAGGATTATTCATATTTTCTCTACAGCAAACGCTGCTGCAGAGAAGATATGAATGGCGGCTTCAGCACCATGTGGGGGGGAGATAAGAGATAAGATAGAGATAAGCGCTGTCTCCTGCACGGTGCGTGTGGTACCCAGTCGGCACACGTGTGCCACACTGATGTGCCACAAACGCACGGGCACACGGACACGGATAATTCCGGTACCGATTTTTCCGGTACCGGAATTATCTGGACGTGTGAGACTGGCCTTAGGTTTTTCCGGTACCGGAATTATCTGGACGTGTGAGACTGGCCTTAGGTGGTTCTCCTCTCTTAACCACACCCAACCTGGACTGACTTGATTTACAGATCTCTTTGAATATCAGGTGTGATTGGTTGATCTAGCGGAGTCGGGTGCTGGATGCTTCTCTCGTTGTCCAGCTCCTTTTTAGGGTGCAGTCAGAGAGCCGTATTACTTCTGCAAGGATCTTATCGCAATCCCCAGACTTGCTGTCGGCCCTCCTGACCTGAGCGTGACCACTGAGTAGAAATACATTCAGTCTGACTTCAGTCAGGAGAGCCAACGACCAGTCAGAGGATTACAATGTGACCCTAGCACGAGTAATACTGCCGTCTGACTGCACCCTTAAAACTTTTTTAAGGGTGCACAGAAGCATTGCAGAATAAAACCTAGCTCTTTGTAAGAAAGAACTTTCTTGAGATTTTGTGCTTCTGGAGGTTTGCACAGCTTGAACTGGTTCCCTTTAGGCTTGAAGCTACATGGTAACCGATAAACACATTAAGTATTTGATTTTTTGGGGGTTGTTTTTTTGTTTTTTTTACGCCATTGCTATAATTAATTCCAATACTGAATAACTAGAACTGATGCGGTATTAAAATTGAAAATGTATTTGCTTTAACAAAAAAACAAAATATTCAGCTAGATTTAAAGGGCCTCCTATTGCCATCTACTTGTTTCTGAAGACTTCTAAGACTTATTGGTTTGTTAAAGGATTGTCTGGTCAGAATAATGTTGATGACCAATCTTTGCAATAGGTCATTAATACCAAGTCATGGGGGTCCTATACCTGGCACTCCCACTGATCAGCTGTTACAAACTCAGGCCAAATGTAAACATATTGAAAGGAGCGTCCACAGCTGATTGGTGGGGAGCCAAGTGTTGAACCCCCACCAATCTTATATTTGTGACCTATCCCATGAATAGGTCATCAATATATTGTAAAGGGACAGCCCTTTTAAGGCTGGGTACAAGGTATGTTTGTGGCTGTTGTCAGGTGCATACGCTCAGGAGGTGTGAGTCTGTCGATGTCCACTGTCAGGCTGGATGCCTTTGCATCCTTCCACCTTATGGACCCACTGTAAAGAAACCTGTACCCCATATGTTTCTTTGCAGTGCGGTTCTGTATAGAAATGCTCCGTCTGCTGTTTTTTCCTATATAGTTAAACTGTTTAGCACATATTATACCGTGGGGTCAACGTTACAGTACACATCACGAAAAGTTCTCGTTATATACTGTATGCTAAGCGGAAAAAACTCGGTGTGCACCTAGCCTAGGATGGTTCAGCTCCCGTCTGTACAGTGCCACCAGGCTAGAGTGATGCTAGAGTAATCTGTCTTCCACATGTTCTCTGCTGGCATTTTACTAACAGCACTGCAACGTTTAATTTATAGAGTCTTTAGAATTTTTTCACGCATGAATAGTTTTCATTTTATTTATTTGTATATCAAAGTAATGAATCATAAATGTAAAATGTAATGGCCATTTTGGTGATAGTATTTTCCTGGGTATTTCATGAAGTTCTGTCTCCTTCAGGGACAATGCAGTTGCCACTGAAAGGCAGTTAGTAGAAGAACACATTATCCAAAAATTAAGATAAACATAGATTGATGAAGCTTACACCAATGTGCTAGATTCGATCTTCCATTTCTATGGAAGCTATAGGCAAAAAAGTCCATGAGTGGGGAGAGGGGTGCAGTTGACCATGACTCTAGGCAATGAAGTCCATGAGTGAAGGGGGGGCGGCAGTTGACCATGACTATAGACAATGAAGTCCATGAGTGGGGAGGGGGGTGCAGTTGACCATGAATCTTGTAAATTATCTGATTGTGATTAGAAGACAGAGTTTCTAAGTCAGTTTACATGGTGGCACAATATGACCACCGATTTGTAAACTTACTGATTGGCGTTTATTTGACTGCCTCTATACACAGGCAGAGTAAAGTTAACGATGTGCATTGAGAAAGGATGATCTGTTATGCTGCGCAAAAGATAATTTCACCTTATGATAAAGCATTTTGCTTGGCTTGTTCTTAGTTGTCTGGGAGGCGATTACTCATTTTGTTGGTGATTGTTTCCTCTGCATGAGGTTATCACAGCCGGGAACATTTACCGATCAGCGCTCGTTTAGTGCCAATTGCTGGTTTGTCTATAGGGATCTTTACAACTAACATAACTAGAGTTCACTCTACAGATGCTTTACCTGTTTTAGGTTAAAGAAAATATCTAATGAGACCATGCACATGAAACTGACTATTTTGGCATGATTAGCTGACTAATCTTTATAAGGGTCCTCTAACCTCTGATGTCAGATTCTTCGGCAAGGAAGGATTGGATATGTTGAATTTTAAGCTGCTCATTCCCGCTGACGCAGCTTTCTCTGGCAACAACTTTAATAAGTTGTTTTGTATTCTATATACCTACCTCTAGCCCTGTTTACATTGCTAACTATATTAAAGGGCATCTGTCAGTAGGCTCAACCCTCCTAATCCATCTGTATGGACATGTAGGACATAGGAAGTGGAATAAAATGATGCCTTGATATCTGTGACCTGATATCTTATTACAGAGAAATCTATGTTTTATTTTTAAATGAGCTGTTAAGATCTATGGGCTGGACATAGATCTCCCTGAGAATCTGCCTCCAAAACTAATTTTAAATAAAAGAAGGAGTTACCAGTGTGCTGTCCGCTGTCTGCTCTCTCTGCAGAGCTGTGTGTGATTATAGCTGACCCATCTGCAGGATTCTCTGTGCTTCGGCTCCCATCTCCGGGGCAGCCAGTGTTGCAATACAGCGGAGGTCTAGGAGCTGCAGCTGTTAACGCGTTTGTTATGCGACCAAGTTGAGCTCTACTCTTCTGTGTCATTGCATGTCTCACACTGCTGACGTCTCCTTTTATTTATAATCTGTGGATGCAGATTCTCATGCAGATCAGTGTCCGGCCCATAGATCTGAACAGCTCATTTACATACAAGAAAAACATGGATCTCCCTCTGGAATAAGACATCGGATCACAAATATCAAGGTATCACTTTATTCAGCTTTTTATGACCTATATATAGACAGCTGAGGAGGGTTGATCTAACGGACAAAATCCCTTTTAAGAGCGCATGGAAGAAAGTAGTTAAGGCCCCCATACATATTAGACTAAAGTTGTACAAACCTAAGTCAGGCTGCTCGACAGATATCTAGGGATGGAAGGCTTGACAGAGAATTCCATCGGCCAATCATTTTCTTTTATGAGAGAGCGGCTGACAGACTCCTCTGATGGCAGTTTACCTCTAGAGAACAGTGGAGTGCTCAGCCGAGTCAAGTGCTCCTGTTTGAGGTAGTCGGGAGAGAGGACGGTCAGCCACAGGATCGTTAGTCTGACAATCGGCTGCAGAATGTATTCAATAATTGACTATTTTACTATGGGACTCTATTTATGCACACTGTTAGGCCAGAAGCGTATAGCTGCAGCATTAGTAATGGGAACGGGTGGCGCCACTGCCGTTTTTCACATAGCGGTAGTCGGAATACTTTTCCTGTTCAGTTTAGTGAATGGATCAGACCTGCAGATCCCTTCTTGTATTCAGTAATTTTCCTCTTTGTAGGAATGCGAGTTGCATATGCTCAAAATGGAGTTCTGAAGGAAATGGGGAAGCGCTGCAGTCGCTCACTAACCAAATAATGGCTCTGTAATTTTGGTCAGAAAATCTATTTTTTATATGATTGGAAGGTCTATTCTAATAGGTCTATTTTGGAAGAATTGTGTCTAATTGCTTTACCAGGAGAATAAAAATCCAAAATAAAGGGACACAACTTATATTTGTAATCATATCTGCCGTTTTTCAGTAATTGCGATGTTTAGTGCATCTCTCCGTTGTTTCAGTGGCAAAGCTTTGAGCTCGTTTTTGGATGAGGCCCTATTAATAATCAAAGTTCTTATTAAAAATGTCTAGCAGTAGTAAATCCATCAGATCTCTACTTTTAGTCTCAAAATACGATAATTGATGGAGACCTATTAGTAATACACTCTAGCCATATGTACATGTTGGCTCTGTGAATCGGGACATATCTGAAAATGTCGACACAGCTCTCGATCTCAGTGAGGCCAGAGCTTGGTGTTCATGTACGGTACATTATTTTCGTGCATTCATAGTAGATGAAGTGTCTATTTTATTGGGTGACA
Organism: Ranitomeya variabilis; assembly: GCF_051348905.1. NCBI lineage: Eukaryota > Metazoa > Chordata > Amphibia > Anura > Dendrobatidae > Ranitomeya > Ranitomeya variabilis. The sequence continues at coordinate 1,051,907,556 of NC_135232.1, read as the reverse complement.
TTTCACATATATCTTCTGAAGTGTAAAAGTGTGTGAAAATGAGAAGACAAAACCTAGTTTTTTGTTGTTTTTTTTTTTTTTTTTTTAATTGGTGACATTACTTACTGATAATGTTAAGAAAATCCCTCTGATCTGCCTAATCTTCAGATAATCTTGTTATTGCTGTATTCTGATGTTGACTGTATTTGTAATTGGCCCTTTGATGCCTCTGCTTTATTGTAGGTGGCTGCAGACACCTGTCAGCTTGCTGAGTTTTTCGAAGATAGTTTTGTAATCTTGTGTCCTCATGATAGCCGTCATAAGGTAGACCTTATCATCTAGCCCAGACCTAGAAGGTTTCTTACAAGTTTAGGATTGACTCACAGTACTGTATGCACTGGGCTAAGAGTGCCTGTCGGCACAAAAGACTGTTCAAACCAATCACATTCACTTGGGCATCCTTGCCATGTAAAAACCGGTCAGTACACCCCCCACCCCCACTTGTTTTCCATCTCTATCTCCACTTCCTGATTGACAGCTCTGGCTTTACAGGAGATGGGCAGAGCTGGATGGAAATAAAGCAGGTAGAAAGGTGTACTGAGCTATTTGGCCATGTCAAAGAAACACCAAGATCCTGTAGTTGGTTTGCACAGTTTTTTTGTGTTGATGGGAAAAGATGCAGTTAAAGCAGGGGTGGGGAATCTTTTTTACTGCCAGGGGCTATTTTAATCTTTATACCATCCTTCGGGGGCCGTACAAACTCCTCCCACAAAGTGCATCCTGACTCCGGCACTGGTGTCAGGACGTAATCTTTCATTGCATGCCCTTCAGTGTTCAGTAGTGAACACTGTGTGTGTGCTAACAGAGCAATTAGAAATTAAAGAGCTAGTTGTAATCAAAATACAACTCCCTGCCCAAGAATGCGGTCCCTGAGAATCTGCTCGGGGGCCTGATAAAGTCATCGAGGGCCGTAAATTGGCCCTGGGGCCTGAGGTTCCCCACCCCTGAGTTAAAGGAAGCCTAACATATGACTGCTAAATCTGGACACACATAAGCAGACTGTTGAACAAACACGTTTCACTTTTTGGAAATGATTGGACATAAGACAAAATAATGGCATGGAGAATTATATTATCAGTGGTTAGTCAAGACGCCCCTATGCACATCTACTGAAATTGTAATATTTCCTGCTGTATTAAAGTTAAAATAGATGTTGACTATAATTGTGTGGAAGGTAACGTAATGTCATTTTAACCATCGCCCTCTATAACGTTGGTTAAGTTTTACACTTTGACTTAATCAGCTGAAAGATTGTGGCTCCAATCTATTAAGACTGGCATTTCACACACCAGTCTTGATGGAACAGGGGCCACTGGATAAGATGAGCCTAATTCATTAAGAGGTGCACCACACTTATTGAATTGGACACATCTTACAAGTGCCAGGCGCCTCCGGCAGAAGTGTCACAGGCTGGAGTACATTGCTGGAGCATGTGATGACTTAGTGATGTAACTTTTCATGTACTTGACGGGCGGGTGTAGTGCTGTTTGCCCATGCTTCACCAATATTGGCGTAGCTGACCAAGGCTGGCGTGTAAAGCCAAAATTTGCAATATTTCGGCAAAGCTTCCGAGTTCTGGAATTCTGGCATAAATGATAAATTGTCCCCTTTATGGACACAAACTTTCTCTCAAAGAACGTTTCTAGAAAGATTTTTTTCTTTCACTTGTCCCAAAAGTTTATGACCAGAGTGGATCGACTGCAATAGCCAATGGACTATATTCTGCATTGCTACATCTGCAAAATGACTGTGACCTAGTCTTGTGTAACACTCATCGCCACCTGTGTGGTTTCTATTACTCTGGTCTGAACCTTATTGTTAAGACCATGTTAACACATTGAGTATTTGACATCAGTATTTATAAGCCAAATATAGGAGTGGAACAATCAGAGGAAAAGTATAATAGAAACACGTCACCACTTCTGTATTTATCACCCACTCCTGGTTATGGCTTACAAATACTGATGTGAAATACTGACATGCGAATGTGGCCTAAGGCTACGTTCACATTTGCGGTCAGCGCCGCAGCGTCGGGCGCCGCAGCGTCGCCGCATGCGTCGCCGCATGCGTCATGCGCCCCTATATTTAACATGGGGGCGCATGGACATGCGTTGTGCTGCGTTTTGCGCCGCATGGCCGCAAGCGTTGGACGCAAGAAACGCTTCAAGTTGCATTTTTTTTGCGTCCAACTTTCGGCCAAAAAGGACGCATGCGGCGCAAAACGCAGCGTTTTAGCGTGCGTTTTGCCGCGTTTTTGTTTGCGTTGTGCGCTGCGGCGCACAACGCAAATGTGAACGTAGCCTAACACTCGCAAAGTAGAGCTCTTCGTTTAATCTATACAGTAAAGAGAACATCACATGGGCACAACTTATTCTTGGTGCTTATGTCACCAGTTCCATCCCTGGTCCATAGTTTGCTCCACAAGACCATAAGCATACTATAGGTTGGACGATAGCTCTAGGACATTTGCTTCAGTGTGCCTACATATATGGAGCAAATACCTGATATCTTATACGAGTGACATACATATGATCATATGGTTCTCAATGTGAGATTGTTGACTGGTGCTGGTCTAGCTACCTCAACACCTTCTTTCAAACATGTACAACCAATATCTATATCATGTTACACATTTTATCAGTTTCTTTGTAAAATTTCCATCAGTGCAAATATAAGGCACCAAAGTTTCACCTACATTTTGAGGAGTAGACTCTTCTTGAATCACAAATTAAAAACTCACAAGGGTTTTCCTACTAAATGAGTGGCTAATGTTAGATTTTTGGCACCCCAGACAATCGTCTGGTCAGGTGACCCCCGTTGACTTGTGACCACGAGTTGAATGAGCAGTGTGTAATCATTTGCACTCACCATACATCTCTCTCTCTCTCGAGATGCAGTTGTGGGTTTGGGTTTTCATTTTACCTGTTTCTGAGTTTTCATAGTCTACATCTTTACATTCAGGTCTTTCTACAAGGTGTATTATTGTTGAATACAGCCATTCTTTTACTTGCATGCTTTTTGCTGTTGGACTCTCTAACTGTATGGAAGAAACACTTTAGAAATAGTCATTTGAAGATAATGTTGTAACCCTCTGTGAAGTCTCTTCCCTATCCTTGTTCTCCTGTTCTTACAATAGCTGCTACTTCTCCCCCACATGCCTTAGAAGTACTTTAGCCTTATGACAGAATGTGTTTCCGGTGTAAATACAGGATTTTTTTCTACCTGCTGTCTAAAATTGAACCAAAATGTGGCTGGATTTTTACAATTCTGTATAACCGTTTCTCCAAAGCTGCTACATTGTTGCTGTGGAAAGCAGTTCCATGCTTCCGTGTTGCGTCCCCTTCATCGAGTACACATTGTGGGCCAACGTAATGCGACTCGAAAACTGTTCATCATGATATTGGCAGCTTTAGTTCTATTTCCAAAACTGTTCATTGTACCCACAAATAAACTATATTTGTGAATGCTGTTCTCATGTAGTTTGTATTTGCGGAGTTCTCAGGTCATACACCTGCTGGAATTTATCCCTTCATCGTGACTATCGAAATACATTCTAGCCAAGTATAGCACATTCTAGGGGTTGTCTGATTTGTAAAATTCAATGCACCATTATACTATTTTTAGTTAATCGAAAAGAGTCCCTAATTCAGGACCATCACCTATTAACTGGAGAGGAAATTGGCTGTAATGAGCAGCTCCAAAAGACATAACTCATCCAAGCATTACATAGAAGGCTCTATGGTGTAATACTTCATTTTCCCTGTAAACAGATTGAACACATGATTCAAACACAGATTACAGCTGATTATTGAGGATGTCTCATTTTCAGCTCATCCAGGCTCCGTTTCTAAGGGCTCGCACACATGAGAGTATAACACGGCCGAGTGCTAAAACATTGCATAGCACGAAGACCAGTGTTATTCTATGGGGCAGCTCAGATCTGCAGTCGGCATGAGAAAACAGTGGCAGCAAGGTGTGATCACATCTGAGATGCATGCAAGTCTGAGTGCGTGTGAAACATTAGACTGCCCATCGTATGTCATCCGAGTGCAGTCCAATTACCACAGACGTTAGCAATGGAGAAGAAATTATTTTCTCAGTTTCCTCCGCACTTGAGCTGCGATTCTCATGTGCGCTGACAGTCGGTTCGGACTCGTGACAGAGTTTGAGCCAAGTGTCATTTGCTTAATGAACCCAAATTCTGTCGCATGAGACAACATACACTTATGTGACTCCAGCCTAATAAAAACAAAAAAAGAGACTGTCCAAGCTGAGCCTTTTTTTTAAATTACGTTTCGCACATCCAACATTCATGGTCTGAGTATGGACCGAATTGCCCGACTGGCCACTGGTCTCCTTACCTGAACTCAACAGCTTAATTTATGCTTATCAGACTGTTGAGTTCAGGTCTGGAGGCCTGCATCTGATCATGACATTGTGGTCTGTAGTTGCACTGATAATGGTCTTATTTTTTAGCTAACCATGCTAAATTCATTTATGTATACTTTGGCCCCAATTCTTCATTTGCGTTCTTTAAGTTGCTCTCCTTTTATGTAATTGTTTATAAAAATAATTAAAATAAAAAATAGTTCTATACTCACCCTCTGTCGTCCACCGAAGCTCTGTGGATGCGTGCGCGGCTGCCGCCATCTTCCGTTCCCAGGATGCATTTTGAAATTACCCAGATGATGTAGCGGTATCGCGAGACCGCTAAGTTTTCTGGGTAATTTCACAATGCTTCTCTGGGAACGGAAGCTGGCGGCAGCCGCGCGCGCCTCGACGGAAGGTGAGAATAGCAGGTTTTTTGTTTTTTTATTATTTTTAACATTAGATATTTTTACTATTGATGCTGCATAAGCAGCATCAATAGAAAAAAGTTGGTCACACAGAGTTAATGGCAGCGGTAACTGAGTGCGTTACCCGCGGCATTACGCCGTCCGTTACCGCTGGCATTAACCCTGTGTGAGCTGTGACCGGAGGGGAGTATGGAGCAGGCGCCGGGCACTGACTGCAAGGGAGTAGGGAGGGACTAATCGGACTGTGCCGGTCGCTGATTGGTCGCGGCAGCCATGACAGGCAGCTGGCGAGACCAATCAGTGACGCGGGATTTCCGTGACGGAAGTTGCCGACAGAAAGACGGAAGTACCCCTTAGACAATTATATATGTAGACAATTCTGCAACATGGAAAACTGAAAATGGTTCTGTAAGATGAATAAAAACTGGGCTAGTACACCAGTGAGAAGAAATCATCCTGTTCTCCTGGATGAGAGTGGGAGCGCTTTCTGTAATCACTGTTGTAAGCATCCTCCTATACTGAGCCTGATAAAGACCGAAGGAGACTCCCAAGATGCCGGCTACAATCATTGTTACACTTCCCCTTTAAAAGGGTATCAACCACTGATGATTCTCAAATTTTAATATTTTACTAATTTTATTTTTTTTTTTCTTTATAGAAAAATTTAGGCAATTACCGTATACTGTTTATTTACCACCCTTGTGAAGCATGCCGTAACAACCTGATGCACGCTGCCAGTAATGAAGCATGGATCAGTGTGCTCTAATTCAGCCTCTTCTCTACTGGGAATTATTGTTGGGGGAGTGACATGAGGAGAGCATCAAATGAAGGTCGTGGTGGAGGTGTACCTGCTTCAAGGAGATGACATAGTTGATCTGTGCCTGTTATGTGTCTACATGAAACACGTTCCTCTGGTGCATGCAGTCCACGGGATGTTGTGCACCATATCCTAGGCACGAGCACCGCTGGATGGATAGTGAGGCAAGAACATGTGCAGAAGGTGTTATATTGGATGGCTGAGAGCGCCTCCAGTTCCTTCCACTGGGTCCAGTGCTGAAAGCGCAGAGTTTTCACCTGAGGACCGTGGGCATCTTTCTACCACCTCACCCCCTTGCAAATTGGCCAAGCAGTATCAGCCCAAAGTCATGAAGCAGTCTCTTCTGATTTTTTTTTTTTTTTTAAACATTTTCTTAATCTGAGCACCACCTGCATCTGAGTTCTAAGTACGAGCTGCGGTAGAGTAGACACCTTAAAAAACATGACAGATGTGAGCTTTCCTCCTGCTCCCTCTTCTGCTGCGGTCTTGACATCTTCATCCAGCTCACGAACAGCCTACTCGCAAAGACAGGATGTGACAGCACCACCACCAGCAGTGTCACCAAGCATCTCCACCCTGTCCCATGGAAGTGTTCATCTCTCCATCACCCAAACCCCATAGAGAAAGAGGAAATACCCCACTACCCGCCCACAGGCCCTGGTCCTGAATAACAGCATTTACCAATTCCTGGCCTTTGAAACGCTGCCATTCCAGCTGATGGAGAAAAAACATTTTTTTAAAAATGGCTGTTGCGAAGTACGTGGTTCCCATCCACCACTAATGTTTCAAGTTGGCCATCCCTGCCCAGCACACACATGTTGCAACCAAAATCAGGTGTGCAGTGTGCAACGCCATCAGTGGCAAGGTCCAGATAACTACCGATACGTAGACCAGTAAGCATGGGCAGGGACGTTACAACTCCCTATCTGCACACTGGGTAAATGTGGCAGCTGGGACAGAGGAGGAAGGCGTTGTAGCACATTATTATTATTCAAACTGATGAGATGTGCGGACGGCACCAAGCTGTGCTAACACAAAATCTTCTTTTGCCACCAAAGTTCATTTGTCACATGTGCATAAAAAAATGCAGGCATCAGCGGGGGTGCTCAACATGGAAACCAAAAACAATGTCCATAATGAATGAGAAAGAAATGTGGCACTCACCCGACAGGCACTGCTGTATTAGAAACCTTTATTCATCTTAAAAATGAACGAACATCATGTGGAGAGGCGGCTGGGAGTGGGAGAAGGTGTGCGGAGGAAAGAGAAGGGACGACGGCCGTTTCACGCCGATGCGCTTCTACGGGTCCACAGGTGCACATTAAGAACGTCATATCCTTTATAGGGATTTCACATGACGCGAAACAAACAGGTGTAGGATAAAAACAATGAGTAAAAGTTATGTGCAAACAACAGTAGTAATAAGCATATTCCTCCGCACACCTTCTCCCACTCCCAGCCGCCTCTCCACATGATGTTCGTTCATTTTTAAGATGAATAAAGGTTTCTAATACAGCAGTGCCTGTCGGGTGAGTGCCACATTTCTTTCTCATTCATTATGGACATTGTTTTTGGTTTCCATGTTGAGCACCCCCGCTGATGCCTGCATTTTTTTATGCACATGTGACAAATGAACTTTGGTGGCAAAAGAAGATTTTGTGTTAGCACAGCTTGGTGCCGTCCGCACATCTCATCAGTTTGACTCTACACAACTATCATTCTTTGGGACAGAGCACGAGCTGCAACAATTAGCACTTAGATTTGTGCTTTATATGCCACAATGGATATTATCCAAGAAAGTTCTATGGATTCACAAGCAAGTACGTCAATGGAGTGTGGTTTACTGGCTGGGAGGGAGGATGCGGATGATTTCTTTATGAACTGCAACCATAAAGAAGATTTAGTACTAATAAGCACAAAAACATTAGAAAGTAAAATATATTTTTTGGCAGAACGAGAAATAAGGCTGTACTGGACAATTAAGTCACTAAAATCATACGTGGAATGTGGAAGAGTTCCACGTGGTCTTCGTGTGTTTAAAGAAATTTCCCAGTTTGCGGATGATCCCACCTTTCAACAAGCGTGGGATGAAATACACCTACAATGTTCTAGGAACTTATTGGCATTGGTGGTATCACAAAATGAGAAGGAATATATAACTCTTTGCGAACAACTGGAGAAAGCCAAACAAGAATTAAAATCTCGGATTACAGAGGCTCAGAACAATATATTTATAAAAAAACTAGAGAAAAAATTGGTTCTGATTCAAATCGAAACAAAACAACAAAAGAAAGATAAATTCCTTAGAGATAAGAACGATTTTGCGATGGGGCAAATTTTTACCTGGAACAAAAATAAGAACAATATGAGACGAAATTTTCAAAGATATCATCCCTCAAAGAAATTTAATCGGCGCAAACCGCAAAAAGACGGATGGATAACCGACTCTGACTCCAGTGGTGTTGAGGATCCAGGGAATGAGATTGCTGCCCCTGTGTCAATACCTGAAGTAAATGTCCCTTTAGGAAGAAAGTCAGGAGAGGGGGCCGTAAAAAGCCCGCAAAGAAAACGCAAGCAGGTCTCCTGGAGGAAGTGAAGAGCAATGAACTCCGCATTATAAATCTATCGAATAAAGTTTTGTCCCCAGAACAGAAAAAGGTTCTTTCTCTAGGGTTAAATTTCTGTATTCCTGAAGACTTTAATTTTACAAACTTTAAAATTGAGCTCTTCAGAGCCACCAGAAAATTACACCTGCATAAACATTTTTCCAGTAATAAAAATCAGTGCAGCATGCCAAATCTGCGCACTTCTGATGTTCCTGCGTCTATTGGTCCTCTGGGCTTCATAGCTCTCCTTCCATCAAATCCCCAAGATTTGGAAGATGCACGGTTACTTGCCAATCTAGATACATCAATGGAAGCAATTGCTTCTCCAGCTGTTAACGTCATCAATAATAGGGAAACTGAGCCCTTCAAAGGGGGTTTAAGTTCTTCCTACATGCCCCCTATATCTCCGGGCAATTTGATAGATTTGTTCCATGATCTCGTCATAAAAGATGTTGAAGCCCTTTTGTACCATAAACCGAGAAAGAATTTATCCAAGGAGGAGGAACGGGCACTAAAGGAAATGCAGCAGTGGAATGATGTAATCATCAGGAAAGCAGACAAAGGGGGAAATTTAGTTTTACTTAATAAAGATTACTACGTCAATGAAGCCATGTCTCAATTAAATGATAAAAATACCTATACTTTGTTAGATCATAACCCAATGGCGAAATACAAAGAAAAGTTACGGTGCTTATTAAATAAATATGTTTCAAACGGCACTTTGTCAAAAAGTCGGGCAGAAAAGTTATTTCCTCCTCATCCATCTATACCTTATTGGTATAGTTTGCCAAAAATTCATAAAAATGCCTCAGCACCTCCGGGCCGCCCGATCATCTCAGGCATTGGCTCTTTGACAGAACCCCTGTCACATTTCCTTGATTGGTTGCTAAAACCACTGCTGCTACAGATTCCTTCATTTGTTAAGGACTCAGGTGCCTTTCTCTCAGTGCTTCAATCAATGGACTGGCAACCTACTTTTTCATTAACTTCTATCGACGTTGTCAGCCTTTATACACGAATCCCTCAAGATAAAGGCATTGAAGCTGTGAGAACCATCCTCTCTAACACCGATAAAGACAACAATTTTATTTCTTTCATTGTGGAGAGTCTGCACTTTGTTTTGTCCCATAACGCATTTAAATTTGGTGAAAAATGGTTCCTACAACATACTGGAACTGCGATGGGTACGCCCGTCGCATGCGTTTTTGCAAATTTATTTTTAGCCGTTTTTGAGGAAAAATATATCACAAGTGCCACAAACCCTTTTTTGAAACACATTCGTCTCTTTTTGAGATTTGCAGACGACATTTTTATGGTCTGGGATGGCACCCAGAATGAGTTCAACTCATTTGTGACGTATCTCAATAGAGTAAACAGTGAAAATATGCAATTTACGGCGTGCTATGGAGGTAATTCTCTTGAATTTCTGGATGTAAAATTAGATATATCTGATGGGACATTGTGTACAAAAGTGTACAAAAAATCCAGTGCAACTAATAGTTTGCTTCATTTTTCGAGCGCGCACCCTAAACATACTAAAAACGGTCTGCCCTACAGCCAGATGGTACGCTACAGGAAAATTAATAATAATGATGAAATTTTGCATCAGCAAATTACTGATTTAAAATCTGATTTTCTGGATAGGAAATACCCAGCTGATATTTTGGATCAGGCTGAAAATCGTGTGAAGCAACTCACGCAGGATGAGCTATTAAAAACACGGAGACACAATTATCGTTCCTCTCATCAAAATAAAAGTAAAGAAAATGGCCAGAAAAGATTTACTTTCACTTTTGCACATAGTCCTATGGACAAAGCGGTGTATGCAGCTATAAATAAGAACTGGCACGTACTTCAAAATGATAGGGAATTGCAGCCCTTAGTTATAAATAGACCACGTTTCGGCTATAAACGCACGAGAAATTTAGGCGACCTAATAGTTAAAAATAGACTCCCTCCGTCGGAAGACAATTGGCTCTTACGAGCGCAACCAACAGGGAATTTTAAATGTGGGAATTGTAAATTTTGCAATTTAAGATACGTGCATAATCCCATACAGATAGGTCCAATATGCCATAATGTCCGACATCTAATCACGTGTAAAACTCAATATGTTGTTTATGTTATCTTCTGCCCATGTCGGTTCTACTATATCGGTAAAACGATACGTCCGATGGTCACTAGATTTAAGGAACACTACATGTCCATCACCTCTGAAAAAGGTTGCCCACGTTTTATTAAACACGTACGTGATTATCATAACGCCAACCCTAATGTACTACGTTTTGCGGGCTTAGAAATGGTTAAAACCCCTGCACAGGGAGGCGATCGCAATAAAATCCTTCTGCAACATGAAGCAAAATGGATACTAGACACCAATGCGCAGGGACCTTTAGGGTTAAACGACAAGCTAGACATGTCAGTCTTCTTATAAATGACAATATATAGTCGTGAACGGTTGTATCAGTTGGCTTCTCCTGCCCTATATTGTTAAATGTTACATTTTATGTATGCTTATTACTACTGTTGTTTGCACATAACTTTTACTCATTGTTTTTATCCTACACCTGTTTGTTTCGCGTCATGTGAAATCCCTATAAAGGATATGACGTTCTTAATGTGCACCTGTGGACCCGTAGAAGCGCATCGGCGTGAAACGGCCGTCGTCCCTTCTCTTTCCTCCGCACACCTTCTCCCACTCCCAGCCGCCTCTCCACATGATGTTCGTTCATTTTTAAGATGAATAAAGGTTTCTAATACAGCAGTGCCTGTCGGGTGAGTGCCACATTTCTTTCTCATTCATTATGGACATTATTATTATTATTATTATTCATTTTTATAGCGCCATTTATTCCATGGCGCTTTACATGTGAAATACGGGGCAAATATAGACAAATACATTAGACATGAGCAAAAAAAAAACAAGGCACACGGGTACATAAGGAGGGAGGATCCTGCCCGCGAGGGCTCACAATCTGCAGGGGATGGGTGATGATACACTAGGAGAGGGCAGAGCTGGTTGTGCGGCGGTTCAGTAGGTTCAGGATCACTGCAGGCTGTAGGCTTGTCGGAAGAGGTGAGTCTTCAGGTTCTTTTTGAAAGTTTCTATGGTAGGCGAGAGTCTGATGTGCTGGGGTAGAGAGTTCCAGAGTATGGGGGAAGCACGGGAGAAGTCTTGGATGCGGTTGTGGGAAGAAGAGATGAGAGGGGAGTAGAGAAGGAGGTCTTGAGAGGATCGGAGGTTGCGTGTTGGTAGGTACCGGGAGATCATGTCACAGATGTATGGAGGAGATAGGTTGTGGATGGCTTTGTAGGTCATTGTGAGGGTTTTGAACTGGAGTCTCTGGGCAATAGGAAGCCAGTGAAGGGCTTGGCATAGGGGAGAGGCTGGGGAATAGCGGGGAGACAGGTAGATTAGTCGAGCAGCAGAGTGTAGGATGGATTGGAGTGGTGCCAGAGTGCTAGAGGGGAGTCCAGAGAGTAGGAGGTTACATGTCCTACATCTATTGTTGGACATTGCTCTGCCCATGTGGCCTCCTACTCAGCTTACTCCATCACCTAGCAGTAAGACTTGCACCAGCAACTTCAACACAGCCAGGGGGAAAAGACAGTAGGCTGTTCTCAAACGCATCATTTTGGGGGACAAGTTCCATACTGCGCAAGAGCTGTGGACAGGGATTAAACAAGAGACTGATGAGTGGTTGGTGCCGCTCAACCTAAATCCAGGCCTGGTGGTGTGCGATAACGGGCAAAATCTAGTAGCAGCTCTAGGCCTAGCTGGTTTAACCACATCCCTTGCCTGGCACATGTGTTAAGTTTAGTGGTGCAAATCTTTCTTAAAAATTACCCATATGTGAGAGGTCGTCTGTGCACGATTATGGCGTTCACACCCTGCAGCTGCTCGACGGTCTGCGCTACAGCGTCACTTCTGTCTTGTCGCTCAGCGCCTCATATGTGACATATAAACAAGGTGGAACTCAAAAGCTGAATACGCTGTAGAGGCTGTGCGAGCAGAAGCAATACTGGAGTTTCAGCTGCAGCACGCACGGGCGAGTCGCTCTGTGGAACAACACTTCACCATGTTGTGAACACAACAGGGTGGTACTCAAAGTAGCGCACGGGCATCACCGGAGCATGGCAGGGAGGACATAGACCATACACCTCCCACAGAGGACAGTTTGTCTTTGCCTCTGGGCAGCCTGGCATGAATTATTATTATTTATATAGCATGATTAATTCCATGGTGCTGTACATGAGAAAGGGGTTACATACCGGGTTATAGATATCATTTACAGTGAACAAATTTACAATGACAGACCGGTACAGAGGGGAGAGTACCCTGTCCTTGCTGATTTACATTCTATGGGATAATGGGGAAGAGACAGAAGGTCAGGGGTGCAGCAGCTCTGGTGGTGGTGAGGCGGCAGCTCGGGTAGTTGGTGAGGCGGCAGAATGATTATTGCAGGCTGTAGGCTTTCCTGAAAAGATGGGTTTTCAGGTTCCGTCTGAAGGATCCGAGGGTGGTGGATAATCGGACGTGTTGAGGCGTGGAATTCCAGAGGATGGGGGATATTGTGGAGAAATCTTGGAGACGGTTGTGTGAGGAATGAATAAATGCGGAGGAGAGTAGGAGGTCTTGGGAGGATTGAAGATTACTTGAGGGAAGATATTGGGAGATTAGTTCAGAGATATAAGGAGGGGACATGTTGTGGATGGCTTTGTAGATCAGTGTTAGTAGTTTGAACTGGATTCGTTGGGGAACTGGGAGCCAGTGGAAGGATTTGCAGAGGGGAGGAGAGAGGTGGATTAGCCGGGCAGCACAGTTGAGGACAGACTGGAGTGGTGCAAGAGAGTTAGCGGGGAGGCCACAGAGGAGGATGTTGCAGTAGTCGAGGCGAGAGATGATGAGGGCATGCACAAGCGTTTTAGTAGATTGAGGGCAGAGGAAGGGACGGATTTTGGCAATATGTTTGAGTTGGAGGTGGCAAGAGTTTGGATGTGCGGTTTGATGGACAGGGCAGAGTCGAGAGTTACCGTGAGGCAGCGGATTTCAGGTGTGGGAGAGAGCGTGATGCCGCGTACCATAATAGATAGATCAGGTAGGGGGGATACGCGAGATGGAGGAAAGATGATGAGTTCGGTATTGTCTACATTGAGTTTTAGGAAGTGAGAGGTGAAGAAGGAGGATATGTCTGATAGACACTTCAGGATTCTGGACAGCAGAGAGGTGACATCTGGGAGAGAGAGGTAGATCTGAGTGTCATCAGCATACAGGTGATACTAGAAGCCATGGGACTTTGAGTTGTCCTAGGCCAAGGGTATAGATGGAAAAAAGTAGGGGCCCCAGGACAGAGCCTTGAGGGACTCCAACAAAGAGAGGGCGGGATGAGCCAATGAGCCTTTACAGTCTGCTGTGCCTGCGCAACGACTGCAGAGTTGCCCAGATCATACTCCTACTGATTACTGGGTGGCCACCCTGCTGGATCCCTGCTGCGAAGACAAAGTACCATTATTACTTCCGTCACTGGAGTGGGATGGCTAATTGTGTGAATACAAGCACATGCTGGTAGGGGCACTACTGACGGCATTTCCACCTGACAGAAGAAACACAAGGCAGAGGAGGAGGAAGTCGCCAATGCAGCTGGGCCACCACCTCGGAAGGGAGGGTTAGCATGGCTAAAATGTGAAAAAAAATTCATCAGCATGCCACAGCATCCTGCACCACCATCTGATACGGTCTATACAAACAGGTGCCAGTGTTATAACAACATGGTGGAAGAGTACATGTCTATGTCCACACGTCTGCATGTACTAAGTGATGGGTCAGCCCATGTAACTTCTTGGCTTCCAAACTGGACACATGGCCTAGGCTTGTACTTTTTGACTTGGAAGTGCTGGCATGCCCCGTGGCAAGTGTAATGTTGGAACATGTGTTTATCACAGCAGGGGATATAATCACACATAGGCGCATCCACTTGTCCAAAGCCAAAGTGGGCACTCTCGCATTCATTAAAAGAAACCAGGAGTGGAGTCCACAGGAGTTGTCTGTACCTTTGGCTGACCAGACAGATGTACCATCTGCACCCAGACACTGTTATATTTTATTTGCCATTTGTTTTATTTTGGGGCCTTAGCAAAAAGGAAGAGAAATAAAATCCACAAAAATAATGTTGGATACCATCTGGCCTGCCTCTTCCACCCACACTGCAATGTCCACCAACTGCTAGTCCACCTACACCACCTCCTCCTCCACTAGGACATCCGACTACTGTATCTACATTGTTCTTTTTTATTTTATTTTATACTATGTTCTTTTAAGTGCTGTCCCTAAAAAAAAAAATTAATAAGAAACCCCCCCAAAAAACTGTTGGATACCTCATCCCCTGCCTCTTCCACCTTCATCGCCACATTCGCCTCAAGCTCATCCACCTACTACACCTCCTACATTTGGACCTATGCCTCTTTTTTCAAGATTATTATTATTACTTTTTATTCTCTGTTATTTTAAGTGATCTTACGATCCACATTTGTTTTCAGGGCTATTGTCCTGCTGACCCCCTTTTTGTTCTATTTTTCATCTTTACCGCTTACTCCCCCATTTTACCGCGTGAAAGTTCGAGCCCACATTGGCTGCGAGCTGGTCTCATTATGCTGGGAAGGGCCCAATAAACATTTACCTTTTCAGCTTATTAATCAGTGAACAGCTGTCTGCTTTTTCTTTGCTGGTTATTAAAAAATGGTTGGACTCACCCAAAAAATTAATTGGGGCCCACTCCATTTTTAATAACCAGCTAAGGAAAAACAGACAGCTAAGGGCTGATATTAAAAAGCTGTGAAGGTCCATGGATATTGGCCCCTACCAACACTAATAAGACTAGTCCTCAGCCGCATGAGAAATGGAGCATCTATTAGAAGCGCTAATTCTTGAGCATCGACTCAGCTCTTCCTGATTGCATGTGTGCAGTGGCAATTGGGGTAATATATACAGCTCTGGCCAAAATTAAGAAACCACCACATCAAAACCCTGCCATGGGCAGCCCATTCTCCAGACCTGAACCCCATTGGAAACCTGTGGAATGTAATCAAGAGGATGATGGATAGTCACAAGCCATAAAACAAAGAACTGCTTACATTTTTTCGCCAGAAGCAGTGTCAAACACTGCTGGACAGCATGCCAAGATGCATGAAAGCTGTGATTAAAAATTATGGTTATTACACAAAATATTAATTTCTGAATAGTGATGGGCGAGCACTAAAATGCTCGGGTGCCCGTTCCTCGGGTCTAGCAAATTGGAATACTGGGGTACTCGGCCAGAACAGCGAACCCAATATAAGGCTACTTTCACACACAGCATATTTGCTGCGTATTTTTACGCGCGCGTATTTTGCTGCTGCTTTACCTGCGTTTTTTTACGCAGGCAAAAAACGCAGCTGCTTTCACACACTGCGTTTTTTGCTGCGTTTTTTGCTGCGTTTTTTGCAGCTGCGTTTTTTTCAGCATTGTGTACTGAAATTAAAGTTTGTTTGAAAAAAAAAAAAAGGTAAAAAAAAAAGAGTCATTGAGGTCATTTCCTGTCTTTATGACTCAGAATACAATACACACTGGAGTTAACACTGGAGTTTTCCGGTACTCCACATTGTTTGCTGTACGTTATTCCTGACACTCCTGTGAGTTCTTCTACCATAGATATAGAGTGCCTTCTATTCAGCAGTTCCCCTCGTAGTATATCTGATTTCTAGGGGGTGTCCTCTATTCATGGCAAGTGGGTGTTATGTAATGTGTATTTTTGGCCATGGTCGACAAATCAAAGAAGCAGACTACATCATAGTTAAAAGTTCAAATATTTATTTGTAGTAACTGTCAAAATTGAAAAACTTTTCTAATAAAATTGAGAATAGAATGATTTGTTGTTTTTTTTTTGTTATTAACAAAATTCCACACGTAAACACTGTAAACATCCCCAAAATGGGATTATAAACCTGTGGATGTCCAAGTCCACTCATTAATTGCCGCCAGGAGGGCATGCTTCCAGCTTTCATTAGTATTGCGCAAGGCCCTTTCCCCGTCACCACTGACGGTGAGTCATTCGGCACTTGCGCAACACTAATCAGAGCTGGAAACATGCCCTCTTGGCGGAAACTGAGGAGTGGACTTGGACATCATGGCGTTTTAAACATGAAAAGCAACATTATGCCTACTGGTCCTCATATAGGCTTTGTGAATATGAGTAGTAGCTCCAGTCTGGATGGTGTTCTTCAGACTGGGCTACTACTCTGGATGTTGGTGCACCTGCAGCAGCACTTGGAGCAGATGGCAGAGGTTTATTGAATGCTGCTGCAGGTGCAAGAGGAGTCGGCGTCGGTGGATGCCAGATGTGGTTTAGTGAACAAACCATTTCTTCAAAGGTTGGATTTATATGCGGATACTTCTTAAAACATGTCACCGCCATTGAAAGATACGTCATGCAGGAGTCCTGGACCTCGGGGGACATAGTACGCATTCTGGAAGCTAGAGTGGTTCCATATGCTGAGAATTGATCCTCTTCAGGTTGGCGATCAATTAGAGAAATTGCCCTTGCCAAGGCAGCCGTCTCCTCATCCTCCTTTGAAGAGCCTCTTTTCCTCTTCCTCTGTGTTGAGGCTGGAGGTGGAGGTGGTGTTGGTGGCGGTGGTGGCGATGCCAATGAACTAGTCTCGGAGAGGGGCAGATCATCATTTTGGGTAGAAGGGTCAGGCCTTGGCTCATTTGGAAGAGAGCTGGTAGCAGGCTGTGAAGCATGTTCATACACTGGAGTTGTTGCTGTGGCCGGGATTTCGGTCATCGGCTGGACATTGCCTATGGTTCTGTAAAGAGAAACATCAAAACAATAGTTTTAATACATTTTATTTTCTATTCAAAATTAAAGACGTTACTGATACTTACGGTCGGTAATGTAGACTGCCGTTTAAAAATTGGAGTTCCTGTTCAAAACGCCCTTGAGAAGCAGGTGCCGCAGAGCCACTTGGTGCTTCTGACCGTGACCGTGTAAATCTGTCCCTCACCGACCTCCAGCGGGTTTTCAAGGCTGAAACTAAAAAGTGAAAAATTGAACCTATTAATATACTATTCAACTACATACAGACAAGAAATTCAAAAATACTCCTCCAAAATGGAAAATATTTACAAGTTTCTTTTTGCCGCTCCTTTGTGTATGACTCGTACAGGGGATAGAGGGTGACACAGACCTTGTGCCAGGAAGCAGTTTTTGTATATTTGTTGGAAAACTCCCGGCACCCCTTATCCCAAAGACATGGGAAGTTTTGAACCTAAAAAAGGTAAAACATTAACTACTATTAGTTATACACACAAAATTTGACAAACTTGATAGAGGCAGAAAAAGTAACACAGGCTGCTGAGGAATGACAACCCCAACTGCTTGTTATTACCTTCACACGCATACGGGACACACACGCACAGGGGACACACACGGGACAGAAAATCCAGTGAAGAGCGTTTTTTTTAATAAATATTTTGCTAGGTTTAAAAACCAAATTGGAAATAAATAGGGATTCTACGCTTACGCCTTTTTATTACAAAAAAAACACCAAAAAAAACAAACAAATGGACCTTCCCTGCAAGACTGTGGATTCCCCGCTTTCACTGTGTAATGAATACGAAAAAAAAAAATATTCAGAAAAGGGGGTATCCATGCAGGAGGTGGATTCCCTTCTTTCACAATTCACTGAATTTTTTTTTTTTTTTTTAAAGAATGGGGGTTTCCATGCAGGATGGGGTATTCCCCGCTTTCACAATTTTATAAAATTATTTTAATATATTTTACGTATTTAAGTGCCACGTGCCACGTATTTCAGTGCCACGTGCCACGTATTTAAGTGCCACGTATTTAAGTGCCACGTATTTAAGTGCCACGTGCCACGTATGTAAGTGCCACGTATTTAAGTGCCACGTGCCACGTATTTAAGTGCCACGTGCCACGTATTTAAGTGCCACGTGCCACGTATGTAAGTGCCACGTATGTAAGTGCCACGTGCCACGTATGTAAGTGCCACGTATGTAAGTGCCACGTATGTAAGTGCCACGTATGTAAGTGCCACGTATGTAAGTGCCACGTGCCACGTATGTAAGTGCCACGTGCCACGTATGTAAGTGCCACGTATGTAAGTGCCACATATGTAAGTGCCACGTGCCATGTATATAAGTGCCACGTATGTAAGTGCCACGTATGTAAGTGCCACGTGCCACGTATTTAAGGACAATGGCTCCTGCAGTGCATCACTGAGGTTACTATAGTTCACTGGTCTCACTTTATGGCAAAAAGCTGCGTGGGAACTTTCTCATACAGCATGCCATAAAGTGAAACTAGGGACTATTTTCTCACAGGGGCGTAGGAATACATTGTGGGGAATACATTGTGGAAGGATACCTTCCTCCCCTCATTGTCTTCCTGGAGCCCCTGGAGAGTGGTCGCATCAGCAGATGCTCCTGTTCTCCACGGGAGATCGTCGTGGGACACTCGTTTTAATTGGATTTCTGCGGATCAGGGAGTATATTGGTTGTTTATTATTTTAATATTTTTTATGACACTGGCTTCGGGGATCAAAGTGACAAGTGATGGTGAGTATGTAATCTATGTTATATGTACTGTATGTCTGTATGTATGTACTGTATGTCTGTATGTATGTATGCGCATGTAGTCGCATGCCATCGCATGGCGTCGCATGGCGCCGCATGGCGCATGTCGTCGTACGCCGTCGCATGGCGCATGCAGTCGCATGGCGCATGTCGTCGTACGCCGTCGCGTGGCGCATGCCGTCGCGTGGCGCATGCCGTCGCGTGGCGCATGTCGTCGCATGGCGCATGCCGTTGCGTGGCGCATGTCGGCGCATGTCGTCGCATGGCGCATGTCGTCGCATGGCGCATGTCGTCGCATGGCGTCGTACGCCGTCGCGTGGCGCATGTCGTCGCATGGCGCATGCCGTTGCGTGGCGCATGTCGGCGCATGTTCTGTATGTGTGTATGTACTGTATATGTGTGTTTTTTTTTTTTTTTTTGTTTTTTTTTTTACATTCAACACATTAGCCGGATGATGGGACTACTACTGTCCCATCATTGGCTACTGTGTCACTGACTGTCACTGTAGCAGGCAGAGCCCGATGGGACTTGTAGTCCCATCGGACAATGCCTGCACACAGAGACACACACACACACACACACCAAAGACCACCCCACCCCCCCGCAGCAGACCCAGCACACCCAGCACATACCCATACATACACACGGGGGGGGGCGGGGGGGACACGGCACACACACAGGGCGCACACGGCACACACACAGTGGGGGGACACATGCACAGGGGGGGCACACACGGGGAATACTTACCGTCTCGATCAGCAGCCCCACGTTTATGCTCATTCATTTATCCATGCTGCTTCACTGGGGGGCGGGGGCTTCCCTCTTCCTGTCCGACGTCACGTCCGGTCCTGGGTGTCAACCCCTCCGTACAAAGACGCCGACACCCAGGACAAAGGCGCTGTGTGTGCACGTTAATATGGGGCCCTATGGGGATACGCAGACACGCCGCTGCGTAAAGAATTGACATGTCAATTCTTTTTACGCCGGCGTGTTTGCAGACAAAAGCGCCGCGTTTTTTTGCGGTGTGTCTGAACGGCAAAGTGAATTTCTCATTCACTTTGCCGGCAGACGAAAATGACATTGCGCATTTTTGAAAAGCGCCCGCAAAATAGCGCTCAAAAATGCGCTATGTCTGAAAGTAGCCTAAGTCTATGGGAGACCCAAGTATTTTTACCGCGATCCCCCCCGGGGGTCCTTTTAAGGTCTAAAAACATCTGAAAATGATGGAAACACTGCTCAAAAGACACAGGAACATCATGGGGATTGCCCCTGGAAGAATTCCTGACTCCTAGTTAACAGCCTTAATCATTTTGTTCCGAGATTCATGCCATTTTTCCCGGTGCCACAAAAAACACATTAAAACGAAACCAAAATGGGTTTTGCTGGGAAATATGTCAAGGTACATCCTTTGTAGGTTAATCACTTGCCTGTAAGGCCAAATATTTAACCCCGAACCGAAAATTTCCTCTCCCTCTTAGGCTTAGTTCAGACGCAGCGTTTTTGAAGCGTTTTTCAACTTTAAAGGGAACCTGTCACCACGTTTTTGGAAGATGGGATAAAAATAGCGTTAAATAGGGGCAGAGGTGGGCGTTACATTAGTGTGTTTGTAATGCGTTTATTACCCACCTAAGTTGCCGAAATACCTTTGCAAAGTCTCCGTTTTCGCCTGTCAATCAGGCTGGTCTGGTCAAAAGGGCGTGTTGTCTTCCCCCAGATTTTGCGTAGTTTTCCGTTGGTGGCGTAGTGGTGTGCGCATGCCCAAGGTCCCGAATCCTCTGCCAGGGGATTTAAAAGAGCGCGCTGTTCGTTATTTCATTGGTGATCGGTGGGCGCGGCCATCTTCCTTTGGCCGCGCGTGCGCAGAAGCGGCGCTCTGCTGGCCGCGGCTTCAGGAAAATGGCCGCGGGATGCCGCGCGTGCGCAGATGGATATTGCGGCGGCCATTTTCCTGAAGCCGCGGCCAGCAGAGCGCCGCTTCTGCGCACGCGCGGCCAAAGGAAGATGGCCGCGCCCACCGATCACCAATGAAATAACGAATAGCGCGCTCTTTTAAATCCCCTGGCAGAGGATTCGGGACCTTGGGCATGCGCACACCACTACGCCACCAACGGAAAACTACGCAAAATCTGGGGGAAGACAACACGCCCTTTTGACCAGACCAGCCTGATTGACAGGCGAAAACGGAGACTTTGCAGAGGTATTTCGGCAACTTAGGTGGGTAATAAACGCATAACAAACACACTAATGTAACGCCCACCTCTGCCCCTATTTAACGCTATTTTTATCCCATCTTCCAAAAACGTGGTGACAGGTTCCCTTTAACATTGCTTTCAACCACTACAAATGCAGTCACTGGGAAATGTCATTGTAACACTTAAAGGGAACCTGTCACCCCGTTTTTTCAAGATGAGATAAAAATAGCGTTAAATAGGGGCAGAGCTGTGCTTTACATTAGTGTATTTTTTGTGCCTTTATTCCCCACCTATGCTGCCGAAATACCTTTGTAAAATCACCGTTTTGGGCTGTCACTCACGCTGGTCTGGTCATATGGGCGTGGTGAGATCGCTGTTTCTCCCCCAGATCTTGCTCATCTTTCCGTTGGTGGCGTAGTGGTGTGCGCATGCCCAACAGGTGAATCCACTGCGCAGCTGAAGGAAAAGAGCGCGATCTGCGCTATTCAGCGGTTTATCGGTGGGTGCGGCCATCTTCCTGAGGCCGCGCGTGCGCAGATGGAGATCGCGGCGGCCATTTTCCTGAAGCCAAGTTCGCATCTCGGCTTCCACCGATAAACCGCCAAAATGGTATAAAAAAGAAACCCCCGCCAAAATAAAATAAAAAATCCCAATGGCGATGTGGATGGAAATTTAAAAAAAAAAAACGGAAAATCGCCTGAGGGTTAAAACACTCCTAGGTGCATGCATGGAAAAAAATCTTTGTTTGATCTACAAAAATGATCACCAGTAAATAAAACGGGACGCAGATGAGATTGGCACAGAATATTGTACACACTGGAATTAAGGGGAAAATTTGTGTGTATAATTGTCACATATAAATAAATATGTAATCAGATGTCATATCTAGTCTGCGGCTCAATATTACTGCAAAAAAATCACATGACAGTATATATATATATATATATATATATATATATATATATATATATATATATATATATATATATATACAGTATATCTATATACAATAAGGGTCCTTCTGTCTACTGGGATTTAGCATTCTTATATAGAGCAGGCTAAATCCAAGTCAGCTAAAGGACCTGGTCCCTCTGCCAACTTGGAAATAGCCCACTCTGTGTGAGAAAGCTAAATCCCAGTGCACAGAAGGACCAGGTCCTTTAGCCGACTGGGATTTAGCTTTCTCTTTACTGAGTCGGCTATTTCCAAGTCGGCAGAGGGACCAGGTCATTTAGCCGACTTGGATTTAGCCACAACCGCAACCGAACCCAGAGAGGAAGAGGAGGGCCCGGCCGCCAGCTAATAAAGGAGGGCAGCTCTGCGAGAGTCGGGGGGGGGGGGGGGGGGTGCACGGTGCCAGGCGCCACGTGACTGATTCTCGCTCATGCTGCAGTCTAATGTGCGCAGAGGAACTACAACTCCCTGCGTGCCTTGCTGTTCACGGACTGATGTGAAGGATAGCCATTGTAGTCCGCAGGGATTTGCGGTTCTGCTTAGTGAATAGTGAGGGTGATTGTCCAAACCTGGCAACGACTCCTGTGCCACAAAATGAGCACATTCTGAGGCTGCGTTCACACGGTCAGTAGATGGGATATTTTACTAATATTACCCTGGATCAGGGGTGGGCAATTAATTTTGCCATGGGGCCGCATGAGAAATTTGGATGGTTTTAGAGGGCCGGACTAATATAATTAACTCATTTTTACACAATACTGTAGTATACATATGCTATCTTTTCATAAACAATTATCAGGAGTCAGGACAGTATTATGGGGGCACAAGTGACAAATCAGGACAGTATGGGCCCCATACTGTCCTGATTTGTCACTTGTGCCCCCATACTGTCCTGATTTGTCACTTGTGCCCCCATAATGTCCTGATTTGTCACTTGTGCCCCCATACTGTCCTGATTTGTCACTTGTGCCCCCATAATGTCCTGATTTGTCAGTTGTGCCCCCATACTGTCCTGATTTGTCACTTGTGCCCCCATAGTATGTATGTCCATAGTAATCAGGACAGTATGGGGGCCCAAGTGACAAATCAGGACAGTATGGGGCCCATACTGTCCTGATTTGTCACTTGTGCCCCCATCATACTATCCTGACTCCTGATAATTGTGCCCCACAGCCCCATAATGTCCTGTTTGTGCTGCCCCCATCTGCATCCCCCCAGGGCTGGCCGCTGCTCCCTCCCCCCCCTATTATGCTTGCAGGCGCCAGGCAGCTCCACTACCCGGTCCCCGCGGCCGCTGTATGGAGCACTTACCACCGACCACCGGCACCCCGCCCGACCGACGTCACCGTCCGACTCCAACGCAAGTACACTACAGTACAGCCGCACAGAACACCGGCATCCTGCGCAATGGACAAAGGAGCAGCGCAGCAGCCTGTCACACGCTCAGTGACGTCACCCGCTGCTGGCGCTTCCCTGATGCGGAAGTGCCAGAGGCGGTCAGCGCCTCTCAGCGGACAGGGGATTCAGGGCAGGGTGCGCAGGGGCTGGAGTGGCAAACAGAAGGGAAGGGGAACCTGGCTGGTAGCGCCGCACAGCCGCCGCACTGTCTCTGGCGGCTGGCCGAGCGGTGCTGGGGGCGGCGGGCCATTTAAAATAGTCAGGCGGGCCGGATGCGGCCCGCGGGCCGCCTCTTGCCCTGGTCTGCCCTGGATGGAGGAAAGGAAGATTTACTACAAGACCAATATTTCTAATTATACCCGTGGCCTGCTGGGGTAAGTGACGGAGTCAGCAACTTTGTGCTCCATCATTACTTTTATCAGTATGGGGATCTTGAGCTCATTGATTCTGTTATCAAAGTAGCAGACAAGGCAGCCCATGACCAGACAGGCATTTGCCAGATGGCCAGTCCGGCCCTGTCAGTATGTGTAAGCCAAAACCAGCATAGGAACAATTGGAGGAAAAGTCTAAGGCTAGGGTCACATTGCGTTAGGGCAATCCGTTAAGCGCATAGCGCTAGCGGATTGCGCTAACGCAATGTTTCTCTAGGGTCCGCGTTCGGCGTCCCCGCTAGCGCAGATCCCCGATCTGCACTAGCGAGGAACGGACCTTGGGCGCGCTGCGGACGCTGCAAGCAGCGTCCGAGGTCCGTCACTCAAATGACGCCACATCGCTAGCGCACGCCCAATGTGGGCGGGCGCTAGCGACGCGTTCTCCATTACAGGCTATGGCGGCGTTAACAGACTACGTTAACACCGCGTTATGCCGCGGTGTAACGTAGTCCGTTAAACGCGGTCACATAAGGCAATGTGACCCTAGCCTAAGGCCGGGGTCACACTTGCAAGTACAATGTGAGAGATTTGTGTGAGGCTCTCGTCTGACACTTGGACCAGAGTGTTTAGTGCCGGCGGCAGTACCGGGTATTGAGGTGAGAGACTTGCGCGAATTTCTCGCATTGCAGTTACAAGTGTGACACCGGCCTAATAGACACACGTCCCCACCTGTGTATTATCACCCACCCACTGAGGTAAAATACTGAAGAAATACTGATAGTGTGCACATGGCCGTACAGGAAACACCATAATGACCTACTAGTCCCAGAATAAGGCCGGCGTCACACTAGCGTAGAATACGGGTGAATGCTATGCGTGAAAACATCGCATAGCACTCGGACCAGTGTTAATCTATGGGGCAGCTCACATCACCGATTATTTTCTCCGGCGTATTCTGCGTGCGAGTGAAATCGCAGCATGCTGCAATTGTCACGGCTGAGACACTCCAATGCAAGTCTATGGATGCGAGAAAAAAAAAAAAATCGCACAGCACTCGAACCATGCAAGTGCTGACCAATTTTTACTCACCAGTGTCCTTTGAAAAACCCAGTAATTCATGTGCGGTGAACAGTAAAATCACACTGACAGGTTGGAATAGAATATATATAGTACTGACCAAAAGTTTGGACATACCTCATTTAAAGATTTTTCTGTATTTTCATGACTATGAAAATTGTACATTCATATTGAAGGCATCAAAACTGTGAATTAACATGTGGAATTATATACTTAACAAAAAAGTGTGAAACAACTGAAAATATGTCTTATATTCTAGGTTCTTCAAAGTAGCCACCTTTTGCTTTGATGACTGTTGGCATTCTCTTGATGAGCTTCAAAAGGTAGTCACTGGGAATGGTCTTCCAACAATCTTGAAGGAGTTCCCAGAGATGCTGAGCACTTGATGGCCCTTTTGCCTTCACTCTGCGGTCCAGCTCACCCCAAACCACCTCGATTGGGTTCAGGTCTGGTGACTGTGGAGGCCAGGTCATCTGGAATAGCACCCCATCACTCTCCTTCTTGGTCAAATAGCCCTTACAGTCTGGAGGTGTGTCTGGGGTCATTGTCCTGTTGAAAAATAAATGATGGTCCAACTAAACGCAAACCGGATGGAATAGCATGCCGCTGCAAGATGCTGTGGTAGCCATGCTGGTTCAGTATGCCTTCAATTTTGAATAAATCCCCAACAGTGTCACCAGCAAAGCACCCCCACACCATCACACCTCCTCATTCATGCTTCACGGTGGGAACCAGGCATGTAGAGTCCATCCGTTGACCTTTTCTGCGTCGCACAAAGACATGGTGGTTGGAACCAAAGATCTCAAATTTGGACTCATCAGACCAAAGCACAGATTTCCATTGGTCTAATATCTATTCCTTGTGTTCTTTAGCCCAAACAAGTCTTTTCTGCTTGTTGCCTTTTCTTAGCAGTGGTTTCCTAGTAACTATTTTAGCATGAAGGCCTGCTGCACAAAGTCTCCTCTTAACAGTTGTTGTAGAGATGTGTCTTCTGCTAGAACTCTGTGTGGCATTGACCTGGTCTCTAATCTGAGCTGCTGTTAACCTGCGATTTCTGAGGCTGGTGACTCGGATAAACTTATCCTCAGAAGCAGAGGTGACTCTTGGTCTTCCTTTCCTGGGGCGGTCCTCATGTGAGCCAGTTTTTTTGTAGCACTTGATGGTTTTTGCAACTGCACGTGGGGACACTTTCAAAGTTTGCCCAATTTTTCGGACTGACTGACCTTTCTTAAAGTAATGATGGCCACTCGTTTTTCTTAGAATTTGTATTATGGCAAGAAAAAAAAGCAGCTAACAGTCTATTTAATAGGACTATCAGCTGTGTATCCACCAGACTTCTACTCATCACAACTGATGGTCCCAATCCCATTTATAAGGCAAGAAATCCCACTTATTAAACCTGACAGGGCACGCCTGTGAAGTGAAAACCATTCCCGGTGACTACCTCTTGAAGCTCATCAAGAGAATGCCAAGAGTGTGCAAAGCAGTCATCAAAGCAAAAGGTGGCTACTTTGAAGAACCTAGAACATAAGACATTTTCAGTTGTTTCACACTTTTTTGTTAAGTATATAATTCCACATGTGTTAATTCACAGTTTTTATGCCTTCAGTGTGAAGGTACAATTTTCATAGTCATGAAAATACAGAAAAATCTTTAAATGAGAAGGTGTGTCCAAACTTTGGTCTGTACTGTATATATATATATATGTGTGTGTATATATATATATATATATATATATATATATATATATATATATATATATATATAAACTCAAAAAAAGGAAAAGCAGCACAAAATAATTGAAAAAAGTGGACTTTAATGCCTGAACGGCGTGGCAACGTTTCGGATGTGTTATCCTTTGTCAAGCTTGACAAAGGATAACACATCCGAAACGTTGCCACGCCGTTCAGACATTAAAGTCCACTTTTTTTCAATTATTTTGTGCTGCTTTTCCTTTTTTTGAGTTTATTACTTTTTGACCATTGGATTGCTGGTCGGAAGAGCTCTGCATGCCTTGTAAGGTAGTAATTTGATGCTGTTCCAATTTTTTCACTATATATATATATATATATATATATATATATATATATATATATATATATATATATATATATATATATATATATATATACATACAGGGGTTGGACAAAATAATGGAGACGCCTGGAAACAGCAACGAAAGTTAGTTTAATATGGTGTAAGTCCACCTCTTGCGGCGATTACAGCCTCAATTCTCCGAGGTATGGATTCATACAAGGTGTGAATTGTTTCCAAAGGAATTTTAGCCCATTCTGCAGTTAAAACACCCTCCAGTTCTTTGGGCAACGATGGCTGCGGAAATCGACGTCTAACTTGAATCTCTAAAATCGACCGTAAATGCTCAATAATGTTGATGTCTGGGGATTGTGGGGGTCAGATGAGATGCTCCACTTTATTAGAATCTTCCTCGTGCCATGCTTTAACGATTCTAGCTGTATGAATTGGTGCATTATCTTCCTGAAAGATGGCGTTCCCCTCCGGGAACAGTGCTTGAACCATTGGATGCACTTGGTCACGCAAAATGCGTAAATAATCTCGGCTGTTAATTCTCCCATGAACGGATATCATTGGCCCAGCGGATCTCCACAAAATAGCACCCCAGATCATCACAGAACCTCCGCCATGTTTTACGGTTGGGAGAAGGCAGTATGGATGGAATCCTTCTTTCGGCTGTCTCCAAACGTACACTCGGCCGGAGGTCGGAAATAGGGTAAACGATGATTCGTCTGAGAATATCACATGTTTCCACTGCTCGAGGGCCAATTCTGGAGGTTTCTACATCACTCTAAACACTTGGAAACATTTGTCATTGAGAGCAGCGGTTTTCTAATTGCAGCTCTTCCGTGGAATCCAGATTTGTGCAGCTGCCGACGAAGTTTTTGTGGAAACTGGGTTCTGTAGGTGTTCATTGAGTTCAGCAGTGATTTTCGGAGCCGTGGTCTTGCAATCCTCTCTCACAGTTCGCTTTACAGTCCGACGGTCTCTCTCAGTCACTCAGTCACTTTCTGTTACACTAGCGCCTGCCATACGAGCACCAACAATTTGGCCTCTTTGAAAATCCGAGAGGTCTGCCATTGGTCTCAGGTTCTCATAAATGTTCTTACAATTATGCAAAACAAACAGTTAATTTACAAACACATATCACATAACACAAATAATCAACTACAAAACATTACCATATGTCACGGTTTGCATGTATATAACATGTTCGAAGATTATGATGCCAAAACGTTAGGTGTTTCCATTATTTTGTCCAACCCCTGTATATATACACTGCTCAAAAAAAAATAAAGAGAACACTTAAACAACAGAATATAACTCAAGTAAATCAAACTTCTGTGAAATCAAACTGTCCACTTGGGAAGCAACACTGTTTGACAATCAATTTCACATGCTGTTGTGTAAATGGAATAGACAACAGATGGAAATTATTGGCAATTATCAAGACACAATAAAGGGGTGGTTCTGCAGGTGGGGACCACAGACCACATCTCAGTACCAATGCTTTCTGGCTGATGTTTTGGTCACTTTTGAATGTTGGTTGTGCTTTCACACTCGTGTTAGCATGAGACGGACTCTACAACCCACATAAGCGGCTCAGGTAGTGCAGCTCATCCAGGATGGCACATCAATGCGAGCTGTGGCAAGAAGGTTTGTTGTGTCTGTCAGCGTAGTGTCTAGAGTCTGGATGCGCGGCCAGGAGACATGGAGGAGGGCAACAAAACAGCAGCAGGACCGCTACCTCAGCCTTTGTGCAAGGAGGAACAGGCGGAGCACTGCCAGAGCCCTGCAAAATGACTTCCAGGAGGCCACAAATGTGCATGTGTCTGCACAAACTGTTAGAAACCGACTCCTTGAGGATGGTCTGAGTGCCCGACGTCCACAGATGGGGGTTGTGCTCACAGCCCAACACCGTGCAGGACTCTTGGCATTTGCCACAGAACACCAGGATTGGTAAATTTGCCACTGGTGGCCTGTGCTCTTCACAGATGAAAGCAGGTTCACACTGAGCACATGTGACAGTCTGGAGACGCCGTGGAGAGTGATCTGCCTGCAACATTCTTCAGCATGACCGGTTTGGCAGTGGGTCAGTAATGGTGTGGGGTGTCATTTCTTTGGAGGGCCGCACAGCCCTCCATGTGCTTGCCAGACGTAGCCTGACTGCCATTAAGTACCGAGATGACATCCTCAGACCCCTTGTGAGACCATATGCAGGTGCAGTAGGCCCTAGGTTCCTTCTGATGCATGACAATGCTAGGCCTCATGTGGCTGAGGTGTGTCAGCAGTTCCTGCATGATGAAGGCATTGATGCTAAGGACTGGCCTGCCCGTCCGCCAGCCCTGAATCTAATCAAGCACATCTGGGACATGATGTCTCATTCCATCCAATGCCACGTTGCACCACAGACTGTCCAGGAATTGACTGATGCTTTATTCCAGGTGTGAGAGGAGATCCCTCAGGGTAACATCTACCGCCTCATTAGGAGCATGCACAGCCATTGTAGGGAGATCATACAGGCATGTGGAGGCCACACACACTACTGAGCATCATTTCCTTGTCTTGAGGCATTTCCACTGAAGTTGGATCAGCCTGTAACTTCATTTTCAACTTTGATTTTGAGCATCATTCCATCATCCCAGACCTCCGTGGGATATTAGTTGTGATTTACGTTGATCATTTTTAGGTTTTATGGTTCTCAACACATTCCACTATGTAATGAATAAAGATTTACAACTGGAATATTTCATTCTGTAATATCTAGGATGTGGAATTTTAGTGTTCCCTTTATTTTTCTGAGCAGTGTATTTTTAGTTAATAGAAACGAGTCCCTAATTCAGGACCCTCATCTATTAACTGGAGAGGAAATTGGCTGTAACTAGCAGCTCCAAAAGACATAACTCATCCATGCATTACATAGACTGCTTTATTGGTTAATACTTCATTTTCCCTGTAGACAGATTGAACACATGATTCAAACGCATATTACAGCTGATTATTGATCATCTAGGCTCACTTTCTAAGGGCTTGAACACAGGAGAGTATAACACGGCCGAGTGCTAAAACGTCGCATAGCACTAACACCAGTGTTATTCTATGGGGCAGCTCAGATTTGCGATTATTTTCTAATGCCAAATCGGCATGAGAAAACAATCGCAGCATGGTGTGATCGCATCCGAGATGCATGCAAGTCTACGAGTGCGTGTGAAACATTAGACTGCCCATCGTATGTCATCCGAGTGCAGTCCGATTACCACAGATGTTAGCAATGGAGAAGAAATTATTTTCTCAGTTTCCTCCACACTTGAACTGCGATTCTCATGTGCGCTGACAGTCGGTTCGAACTCTTGACAGAGTTTGAGCCAAGTGTCGTTTGCATAATGAACCCAAATTCTGTCACATGAGACAACATACACTTATGTGAATCCAGCCTAATAAAAGCAAAAAGGGACTGTCCAAGCTGAGCTTTTTTTTTTTTTAATTACGTTTCGCACATCCAACATTCATGGTCTGAGTATGGACCGCATGGTCCCAGTATGGACCCCATTGCCCGACTGGCCACTGGTCTCCTTACCTGAACTCAACAGCTTAATTTATGCTTATCAGACTGTTGAGTTCAGATCAGGAGGCCTGCTTCAAGGTCGGACACTGTGGTTCGTAGTTTCACTGTGAGGCCATGTTCACACAATGCGTTTTTTAC
Source organism: Ranitomeya variabilis (assembly GCF_051348905.1). Lineage (NCBI taxonomy): Eukaryota > Metazoa > Chordata > Amphibia > Anura > Dendrobatidae > Ranitomeya > Ranitomeya variabilis. Next base: position 1,051,876,936 of record NC_135232.1, on the reverse strand, counting down.
CGCGGAACCGCAGCGATTTTGCCGCTGCGGGTCCGCAGCTGTTTTCCATGCAGGGTACAGTATAATGTAACCCTATGGAAAACAGGAAACGCTGTGCACATGATGCAGAAATTCACTAAAAAAGCCGCGCTGAATAGCTGCGGTAAAAAAGAAGGACCATGTCACTTCTTTGTGCGGAACTGCAGCGGTTCTGCACCCATAGACCTCCATTGTGAGGTCAAACCCGCAGTAAAACCCGCAGATCAAAAATATATCTGCGGGTTTTATTGCGGTTATGGGTGGAGAAACCGCTGCAGCAGGAAGTGCGGGGAAGCGGGAGGAAGTTCGTGGGCGGAAGTGCTTGGGCGGAGTGTGTTCCTGTATCCCGAAGAGACATGGAGGCATACCGTCGCATGGGGATCGATGTCGGCTGTTTGATAGATTTGGTATGTATGTGTGTGTGTGTGTGTATGAGTGTGTGTGTGTGTGTGTGTATATATGTATGTGTGTGTGTGTGTGTGTGTGTATATATGTGTGTGTGTGTGTATGTGTGTGTGTGTGTGTGTGTGTGTGTGTGTGTGTGTGTGTGTGTGTGTGTGTGTCCCCATGCGACGCTAGTGCCACCATTGTGCTAAGTCACCGTATGGGACTACTACTCCCATCCGGTATTAGGATGGGAGAGTTGTCCCTGTGTCCGGCGACTTAGCACAGTTGTAAAGTTACACAAAACACACACAATACACATACATGACACACAGTACATACAACATATAACACAGAGTATATACTCACCAACAGCACACTGGTAGGCGAAGCCCTAGATCCCCTAGAAAAAATCCCAAAATAAAAAATCAAATTCATACTCCCTGTCTGCAGAATCCATAAAACGAGTGTCCCACGCCGATCGGCTGCTCTCCGGCGATACACTGCCAGGAGAGGAGCGAAGCTCCTAGCAGTGTATCGCGTACTGTTCCGGAGTTCAATGGCTCCGGCGTCTCGGTTAACGGCAGTACAGCTGCGTTGAACTTTCCCACGCAGCACTGCCGTTAAGCGAGAGTGCCGGGGTCAATGACCGCCGGTAAACTCGCTCGCGCATGCGCAGTGACACACTGACAGGAACTATGGCTCCTGTCAGTGTGTTGCTGCAGCCGTGGAGAGCAGACATATCTCTGGATGTGTCTGTTCTCCATGGAAGATCTTCGTGGGACCCTCGATGGATTTCTGCGGACAGGGCCAGGGAGTATGAATTTGTTTTTTTATTTTGCGTCTTTTTCAGGTCGAGGGTCTTCAGGACGGATTGAGCGTACAATAAAATATGGTCAAAAAGTGGGTGTCTTTATTTGATTAAAATATTTTTTTTCTAGTGTTTGTGTTTTTTTTTTAACCCTCTCATTAAATTAATAATGGATAGGCGTCTTATTGACGCCTCTCCATTATTAACCGGGCTTATTGCCACCTTACAATAGCAATGTGGCATTAACCCCTCATTACCCCATATCCCACCGCTACAGGGAGTGGGAAGAGAGGGGCTAAGTGCCGGAATTGGCACATCATTTTGATGCGCCTTTTCTGGGGCGGCTGCGGGCTTATATTTGTAGCCAGGGGAGGGGCAAATATCCATGGCCCCTTTCCTAGGCTATGAATATAAGCCCACGGCTGTCTGCGTAGCCTTTCTGGCCTAAAAATATAGGGGGACCCCAACACTTTTTTTGGGGGGGCTCTCCCTTTATTTCTGAGCCAGAATGGCTACGCAGACAGCTGTGGGCTTCATATTCATGGCCTGGGAACAGCCATGGGTATTTTAACCCCTTCCCAGGCCACAAATATTGGCCCGCAGCAGTCTGCCTAGCCTTTCTGGCCTAAAAATATAGGGGGACCCTATGTCATTTTTTTTTTTTTTTTTTTTTTTTTGGGGGGGGCCCTATATTTTTTTTTTATCATGTTAATAGCATTAATAATGGATAGGCGTCTTATTGACGCCTCTCCATTATTAACCGGGATTAATGCCACCTTACAATAGCAAAAATATGTGCAACTTAAATACGTGGCACTTAAATACGTGATACGTGGCACTTAAATACGTGGCACTTAAATACGTGGCAATTAAATACGTGATACGTGGCACTTAAATACGTGATACGTGGCACTTAAATACGTGATACGTGGCACTGAAATACGTGGCACTGAAATACGTGGCACTTAAATACGTGATACGTGGCACTTAAATACGTGATACGTGGCACTTAAATACGTGGCACTTAAATACGTGGCACTGAAATACGTGGCACTGAAATACGTGGCACTGAAATACGTGATACGTGGCACTTAAATACGTTGCACTTAAATACGTGGCACTGAAATACGTGATACGTGGCACTTAAACGACGCAACGCACAACGCAAACAAAAACGCAGCAAAACGCATGCACAACGCTGCGTTTTGCGCCGCATGCGTCCTTTTTTTGATTGATTTTGGATGCAGCAAAAATGCAACTTGCTGCGTCCTCTGCGCCCGGACGCGTGCGCCGCAGTGACGCATGCGGCGCAAAACGCAAGTGCGACGCATGTCCATGCGCCCCCATATTAAATATAGGGGCGCATGATGCATGCGGCGACGCTGCGGCGCCCGACGCTGCGGCGCAGACCGCAAATGTGAACGTAGACTTAAATAGCTGGATAGAGCTGGATCCGCGGGCTGTGATCTGGCCTACGCTCAGCACTCTGCGGAGCGCTGTCATTCAAAACACGTCCACTCATTTTGGTATTTAGTCCCAAAATGGAGGATGGAAGAAGAAAAGGGTTGGACAAGGAAATGACATCATTTCTTTTTTTTTTTTCCCCACTGCAGTTAAAGCTTTATTTGTGTCAAACACAGACAATCTGCAGAGAAAACTGCATAAAAAACCGCACTAAAAACCGCATCAAAAAACGCACCAAAAAACACACCAAAACGCACCAAAAACCGCACCTGCGTTTTCTGCCAAGAGCTGCGGTTTTTAGTGCAGAAAAAACAGCAGGGAAATCAGGAACGTGTGAACATGGCCTGAATGTTGGATGTGTAAAACTAGCCTTAGGGCTGTCCCACACGTCCAGATAATTCCGGTACCGGAATAAATCGGTACCGGAGTTATCCGTGTCCGTGTGCCTGGGAACTCACGTAGGCCATACGTGCGGCACACGTGTGCCGCCCGTATGGCGAGTGGGTACCACACGGAGCGTGTGGTACCCACGCGTGTGGTACCCTGCATCGTGCTGAAGCCGCGATTCATATGTTCCCTGCAGCAGCGTTTGATCTTTGGTCATTTAGAACGTAGATGGAATACAGTCATTCTCATCTAAATCTGTATTTTAAGTACTGAACATGATTGCAGTTATTGAATACAGATCCCTCATTTCTGCAAAATTCCTTCTCTAGGGTATGCCCATGCACATGCAACTATTTATTAGGATCTAAAATTGATAATTGTCTTATTTTTTTAGCTAAACATGCTAAAGTAATTTGTGGCACCAAATCATTATTTGCGTTCTTTAATTTTCTCTCCTTATTTGTGTTGTGGTGCTCATTGTCATTTTTAATGGCAAATTCATCAAAATGATGCACATGATTCATGAAATTAGAATAAAATAAAAAAATTGGCTTTTTTCCTGTCAATCTGTTTGTTTTTTACGACTCTTATAACCAAAAATTGCACCAGAGTACTTGCATATTGGAAATACATCGGGAGGGGGGGGGGGATTGTTGGGTGGGGGTGATATTGAAGTTTTGAAGTGAAGTTGCACCAAATTTTTAAAAAGTTGCACTTGCGGAATCGGGCAAAATAATGGAACCACTAGACTCAGCCTACGAAGAATGCGTAAATGGAATAAAGAATTGTGTACAAACAAAAAAAAAAACACAGGTGTGAAGACATGATGAATTGAGGCCTAGGTCTAAATATTAAAAATATTATGAGTTGGTTTCATGGACAAGAACCATTACACAAAATTTGCCAATTTTCTTTGAAATTTAATGCTGAAAGCTCGTCATCCATATGTTATAGATGAAATGTGAACTCTACAGGTCAAATCTATAAAGGCCACAGGAAATTATAGAACTGAATAGTGGAAGGAACATTACTAAAATAAAAAAACACAAAATAATCATTTTATTTAAAGTAAACCTATCTGACTTTAAGCTGACGGCAGCAACGGACGCTGATGTCACCATTCTGTCACTTAGTGGTTTATATGCAATACTTTAGGAGGACTTGCATCTTATTCCTCTTGGCGCTATGAGAGCACTACCAATGTATAATTGATAGGAAGCTCCCCCTGCCATTTAGCCGCTTATTGAAAGATTTCTCCCTATGTTCAGTAATATCTATAAATTTGTAATTTAGCAACATGAGGGCATTGGATGCCTTAATAATAGTCCCCCGATGCAGTGCATGGCGTAAGAGGTAATTCTGACATCAGCATGTGACTACTTAATGCCGAGGAATACAATACCTTTAAAAAAAGCCATCTCGAAAATGTAATTGCCACTTGCTCTGCAACCAATACAATCTTTGTCTAAGCAGCCATTTCAAGCTCACTACAGAGTTCAATGAGCAAGGTCAGAAAAATATCCATTCCCTGCCCTTTTTTATGATCATCATGATGATTTTTTTCAGTATGTCCTCAGTCCTGATAATCTTGAGAAATAAGCAAATTTCCTCTTCAGAGAAGTAGAGAACTTGAGCTCGATCGCCACCTGTTGGAAATAGCAATCCTAAATGTCAATATCGACCCTTTAACAAGCCTTGTCCTATGACTTAGGCTCGTTAAAGAGTCGATATTGACTTTTAGGATTGCTACTTCCAATAGCTGGCACTAGAGTTCAAGATCTCTTCCTGTCTGAAGAGGCAATTTGCATATTTAATTTCCCAGAGGAGCATTGCATGACTTATAAGCCTCCTTACACTGGCATGTCACTCTCCACAAGGAGAAACATTACACCTTAAACTCCAGAAATGTGAGCATTCAATATACAAATGACTTTAGGATCTCTTTATAAACTTTGCATATCACTATTTGTGAGTGATCATAAGTAGCAAATATTAACAATTGAGTGGCAAATAGATTAATATACAGGTTTATGATATCATACTTTACAATATATCTACATATCCTATAGTGTCCAATATGATGGAGATTGAATCTACTCCACGTTAGATTTGTTCATTCAAGGATTCAGAAAACGAATAAAGCTTTCTCATGTTTGAAAGCACTTCCTTTGATGCATTGGGATGGAATAGTCCATTGTGGGTGAAACCTCCTTTTGTACAGATGCATCCAAGGATTGTTATGTGTCATTGGTAAAATCAATCAAATTTCCATCGGTGCTTGTTTCACCAAAATCTGGTAAAAAATAAGTTGGCATGGAAAGGTTCTCTTTTCTAACAATAGTCCTTGTTGTCCATCCTTGGTTGTTCAGGTCCAGCACAAGTTCTTGCTCTGATGTTTGTTCAGTAGGGGTTTTACTGCTTGAAAATTCAGTATTTGGTTTATCATTTGTATTAGTGTTTAACCAATGAAGAACATCCTTAGCTTTATTTGGTTCATATTCACCACCAGCAAATTCTTTAAGCTTTTCGTCCCTGTAGGCCATATTAGTTTTGGGGTATGTTATACCGCGTTCTCCACTTTTTGCAACCTTTCCTTTGTCCTTCTCTTTTTTGCTATTGCGTTTGACTGACTTAGTGTCTATCCTCCCAGATTCATTTGATAATGAGTTGGATTGACTGAAGCTGGAGAAGGAACCATCATCTGATGAACTATCATTGATGGTGTCTGTGTAATATTCAGAAATAGTATTATGTGATAGGCGTTCTGATACTGGTACTTTTGTTGGACTCATCACTGCGTCAGTTGATAAATAGTCTGGTACTGTAATTCTAATTGGTTTTAACAGAGACATTACATGCCTGAGGTTCAGTTTATGGCTTGTGTTGTCTCTTTTGGCTGGAGTTGTCCACTTTGGAGGAGGAGCTGAATCTTTTATATCACCCTTGTATGAAATCTGACTTGACTCATCTACAGGGAACCTGTTGTAGAAAGTATAGGTTTCTTCTGAATTAGAACTATTGAGGCCTTTATAACTTGTATTGTTTAGTTGTTTTCTAGAACTGTCTCCATCAAATTTATAGTCTTGACCATGGTGATGATATTTATAGACATTTTCCATTCCATCTCGTGGTTGATAGATGTTAGAAAAATATGTCTGCTCAGGGCTAGTCACAGCCACAGTAGTGGTGAAATCTGGAGCTATAATATTGATGGGTTTAAGAAGAGACATTGTATGTTTTAGATTTACTTTCTGATTAGGATTTTCACTATTTTCCCATGTTAACAGCTTTGGATCAACTTTAGTAGCATCAAAATCCTGATTTATCTCGTAAACAAAACGCTTTGATTCATTGTCTCTCATTGACTTAGGGCTTTTGAGTTTAGGTACAAGAGAATCGTTATATGTTTCATTCTGTAACTGGCCTACAGCTTTATACCTACGTACTTCGACATTATACTTTTCCTGAAAACGTCTTAGCGCTTCAGTCACAGTGCTGTCTGGGGCTTTAATGTTAACTGGTTTCACCAGAGACATTACATACTTGAGGTTCACATTTGGGTTAATATTTTCTGTGTATTCCCATGTACCACTCATTGTTAGAAGTAAATCAGAATTCATTCCACCACCCTCATCTGAACTGTTATCTTCTCCATTATCTAAGTCATCATCAGATGAAGTGCTGTTAGACAGTATTTCTTTATATCTTTCATGTTCTGTAGGTTCTGAATGAGGTGTTTCATAGTTTGAATCTTGAGGTTGAATTTCAACTCCTCCTTGCTGTTTGATATACTCTTGATTATATGGATAGTATAATTTCACATCTGTCACCGACTCTGGAGATATGATATTAATAGGTCTTACTAGAGACCATGCATGCTTGAAGTTCACAGTTGGACATACATTTACTTTGGATGTCCATGGTTCTTGCTTTGTTTTAAATAAATCAGATTTCTTGATATTTTCTTCAATGGAACATTGATCATCATCATCCGTTGTTGATTCTTCTTCGGATGAACTTGTGTCATAAACTTGCTCACGTTTACTATCATTGATAACTATAGTGGACGATATACAGTCTCTGTCTTCATGGTTTGTACTACTAGTTGTATAAAACTGTTTCTGTGAAGGACTTCCAGATGATTCAGTTACAGAGTAGTTTGGCCCTACAATATTAATAGGTTTCAGCAGAGAAATTACTTGTCGAAGGTTCACCTTGGGGTTTTCATCTTTTCTTGTCCATGATGGCTGTTTTGTTAAAAGCAAGCCAGGATTCACTGAAACTTCCTCATTGGAACTGTCCTTTTTAGAATAATTTGATGAACTACTTTCATAAAATGTCTTATTGCCTTCTCCATCATTTAGCGGGAAAGTAGGACTTTTTTTAATGTTCTGTTTTTTATCATATGACTTATTTTCTGCATCACTAGAATAGCGGTCTTCCATTCTGTGCATAGGATATCTCGATATACTACCTGAGAAAAACTGTGATTGCAAAGGATTCTTTCCTAGATCACTCTTCGGAGATTCTGGAATTGTAACATTAATAGGTTTTAAAAGAGACATTACATGCTTGAGGTTCACTGTGGGGCTAATATTTTGTTGGTTTACCCAAGTTTCTTGTTTTACAAGTGAAACCGAAGGAATTATAAATCCATCATCTAACCGGTAATCCTCCTTTGATTCATCATCTGATGAACTGCTGTCAGAAGATGTTTCCTTACTTTCTATATAGTCTGTTGGACTTGGGGATGAAACAAATCTGTTTTCATGTTCTTCATCTTCACTTGTGTGTTCTGGAAATTTAGAAATGCTTCCTGGGAGAAGCTGTATTTGTGAAGGTCTACTTATTAGATCAGACTTTGGAAATTCTGGAATTGTGACATTAATAGGTTTTAAAAGAGACATTACATGTTTGAGGTTCACTGTGGGGCTAACATTTTGGTGGTTTGCCCAAGTTTCTTGTTTTACAAGTGAAACCGAAGGAATTATAAATCCATCATCTAACCGGTAATCCTCCTTTGATTCATCGTCTGATGAACTGCTGTCAGAAGATGCTTCTTTACTTTCTATATAGTCTGTTGGACTTGTGGATGAAACAAATCTGTTTTCAGGTTCTTCAACTTCACTTGTGTGTTCTGGAAGTTTAGAAATGCTGCCTGGAAGAAACTGTATTTGTGAAGGTCTGCTTATTAGATCAGATTTTGGAGATTCTGGAATTGTGACATTAATAGGTTTTAAAAGAGACATTACATGCTTGAGGTTCACTGTGGGGCTAACATTTTGGTGGTTTGCCAAAGTTTCTTGTTTTACAAGTGAAATCGAAGGAATTATAAATGCATCATCTAAACGGTAATCCTCCTTTGATTCATCATCTGATGAACTGCTGTCAGAAGATGTTTCCTTACTTTCTATATAGTCTTTTGGACTTGTGGATGAAACAAATCTGTTTTCAGGTTCTTCATCTTCACTTGTGTGTTCTGGAAATTTAGAAATGCTTCCTGGGAGAAGCTGTATTTGTGAAGGTCTACTTATTAGATCAGACTTTGGAAATTCTGGAATTGTGACATTAATAGGTTTTAAAAGAGACATTACATGCTTGAGGTTCACTGTGGGGCTAACATTTTGGTGGTTTGCCCAAGTTTCTTGTTTTACAAGTGAAACCGAAGGAATTATAAATCCATCATCTAACCGGTAATGCTCCTTTGATTCATCGTCTGATGAACTGCTGTCAGAAGATGTTTCCTTACTTTCTATATAGTCTGTTGGACTTGCAGATGAAACAAATCTGTTTTCATGTTCTTCATCTTCACTTGTGTGTTCTGGAAATTTAGAAATGCTTCCTGGGAGAAGCTGTATTTGTGAAGGTCTACTTATTAGATCAGACTTTGGAAATTCTGGAATTGTGACATTAATAGGTTTTAAAAGAGACATTACATGTTTGAGGTTCACTGTGGGGCTAACATTTTGGTGGTTTGCCCAAGTTTCTTGTTTTACAAGTGAAACCGAAGGAATTATAAATCCATCATCTAAACGGTAATCCTCCTTTGATTCATCGTCTGATGAACTGCTGTCAGAAGATGTTTCCTTACTTTCTATATAGTCTGTTGGACTTGTGGATGAAACAAATCTGTTTTCAGATTCCTCAACTTCACTAATGTGTTCTGGAAGTTTAGAAATGCTGCCTGGGAGAAACTGTATTTGTGAAGGTCTGCTTATCAGATCAGATTTTGGAGATTCTGGAATTGTGACATTAATAGGTTTTAAAAGAGACATTACATGCTTGAGGTTCACTGTGGGGCTATCATTTTGTTGGCTTGCCCAAGTTTCTTGTTTTACAAGTGAAACTGAAGGAATTATAAATCCATCATCTAACCGGTAATCCTCCTTTGATTCATCATCTGATGAACTGCTGTCAGAAGATGTTTCCTTACTTTCTATATAGTCTGTTGGACTTGGAGATGAAACAAATCTGTTTTCAGATTCCTCAACTTCACTAATGTGTTCTGGAAGTTTAGAAATGCTGCCTGGGAGAAACTGTATTTGTGAAGGTCTGCTTATCAGATCAGATTTTGGAGAATCTGGAATTGTGACATTAATAGGTTTTAAAAGAGACATTACATGCTTGAGGTTCACTGTGGGGGTAACATTTTGTTGGTTTGCCCAAGTTTCTTGTTTTACAAGTGAAACCGAAGGAATTATAAATCCATCATCTAAACGGTAATCCTCCTTTGATTCATCGTCTGATGAACTGCTGTCAGAAGATGTTTCTTTTCTTTCTATATAGTCTGTTGGACTTGTGGATGAAACAAATCTGTTTTCAGGTTCTTCAACTTCACTTATGTGTTCTGGAAGTTTAGAAATGCTGCCTGGGAGATACTGTATTTGTGAAGGTCTGCTTATTAGGTCAGATTTTGGAGATTCTGGAATTGTGACATTAATAGGTTTTAAAAGAGACATTACATGCTTGAGGTTCACTGTGGGGCTATCATTTTGTTGGCTTGCCCAAGTTTCTTGTTTTACAAGTGAAACTGAAGGAATTATAAATCCATCATCTAACCGGTAATCCTCCTTTGATTCATCATCTGATGAACTGCTGTCAGAAGATGTTTCCTTACTTTCTATATAGTCTGTTGGACTTGTGGATGAAACAAATCTGTTTTCATGTTCTTCATCTTCACTTGTGTGTTCTGGAAATTTAGAAATGCTTCCTGGGAAAAATTGTATTTGTGAAGGTCTGCTTATCAGATCAGATTTTGGAGAATCTGGAATTGTGACACTAATAGGTTTTAAAAGAGACATTACATGCTTGAGGTTCACTGTGGGGGTAACATTTTGTTGGTTTGCCCAAGTTTCTTGTTTTACAAGTGAAACCGAAGGAATTATAAATCCATCATCTAAACGGTAATCCTCCTTTGATTCATCGTCTGATGAACTGCTGTCAGAAGATGTTTCTTTTCTTTCTATATAGTCTGTTGGACTTGTGGATGAAACAAATCTGTTTTCAGGTTCTTCAACTTCACTTATGTGTTCTGGAAGTTTAGAAATGCTGCCTGGGAGATACTGTATTTGTGAAGGTCTGCTTATTAGGTCAGATTTTGGAGATTCTGGAATTGTGACATTAATAGGTTTTAAAAGAGACATAACATGCTTGAGGTTCACTGTGGGGCTAACATTTTGTTGGCTTGCCCAAGTTTCTTGTTTTACAAGTGAAACTGACGGAATTATAAATCCATTATCTAAACGGTAATCCTCCTTTGATTCATCATCTGATGAACTGCTGTCAGAAGATGTTTCCTTACTTTCTATGTAGTCTGTTGGACTTGCAGATGAAACAAATCTGTTTTCATGTTCTTCATCTTCACTTGTGTCTTCTGGAAATTTAGAAATGCTTCCTGGAAAAAAATGTATTTGTGAAGGTCTGCTTATCAGATCAGATTTTGGAGAATCTGGAATTGTGACATTAATAGGTTTTAAAAGAGACATTACATGCTTGAGATTCACTGTGAGGCTAACATTTTGTTGGTTTGCCCAAGTTTCTTGTTTTACAAGTGGAACCGAAGGAATTATAAATCCATCATCTAAACGATAATCCTCCTTTGATTCATTGTCAGATGAACTGCTGTCTGAAGATGTTTGCTTATCTTCAAAATCATTGGTTGGTCTTGTAGATGTCAAATTGTTTTCATATTTTGGATAGGATGACTGATATCCAGGTTCTTGAAGTCCTTCATCTTCCATTTTCTTTTCGAAATCTGGAGCTATGATACTGATAGGTCTAAGAAGAGACATGACTTGTGGGAGGTTTACTATAGGTCTAGTATCAATGTTGTGTGTCCAAGATTCTTCCTTTCTTGTAAGCAAAACAGGAGTCATTTTAACCTCCTCATTGGAACTGTCATCATAGTCCAAATCTGACCCATCATCTGATGAACTACTGTCAGTAGACTTCTTTCCTTCCCTATCATATATGAGAAGAGTTGGAGGTTTATTGTTTTGTTTGTCTTCTGGTTCTACTTTGAAATCTTCTGTACTGTGCCCTGGATATCTAGATACACTGGTTGGGAAGAACAGTATTTGTGAAGGTCTTTTCACTTGATCAATAGCAGTAGATTCAGGAATTATTATATTAATAGGTTTTAAAAGAGACATTACATGTTTAAGGTTTACTGTAGAAGTAGGTTTTTCCTTTTTTGACCAAGCTTCATGTTTTGTAATTGAAACATAAGGAACTACACTTCCTTCATCTGAACTGTGATCCTTCTTTGATTCATCTTCTGAAGAACTGCTGTCAGAAGATGTTTGATTATCATCCAAATCTATTGTTGGTCTTGTGGAAGATACAAAACTGTCTTCATATGTTGGATTTGGTGACTGATTTCCAGGATCTTGATACTCTTTAAGAACAATATCTCTTTCTTCCATTTTGATGTCAAATTCCGGAGCTATGATGCTAATTGGTTTTAGAAGAGAAATGACTTGTTGAAGATTCACTGTAGGTCTAGTATCAATAGTGTTCGTCCATGATGCTTGCTGTGTTGAAGACCAGCCAGAATTTAGTTTAACCTCCTCATCTGAACTGTCATCATAATCAAAAGATGACCCCTCATCTGATGAAGTGCTTTCTTCCTTTATATCCTTTGGTGGTCTTGATCCACATGGGTAAAATGTATCCTGTGAAAGATTTCTTTCTACCTCACTTACTGTAGATGGGACTATGATGTTAATAGGTTTCAGTAGAGACATTGCTTGTTGAAGGTTCACTGTAGGACTAGTATCTGTTTTGGTTTTCTGTGGTGCTCGCATTGTTGGGAGCAAAACAGGATGTAATCTAACTGCCTCATCTGAACTATCATCATAATCAATCGACCCGTCATCTGACGAAGTGCTGTCATAAAATGTCTTTTTACCTGCTGCATCCTTTGTGGGTTGATTTTCAGGAGCTTGATTAGAATAATTGTCCATATTATATTTAGGATATCTTGGTAAAACAAAAGGAAACATTTGCTTCTTTGTTGGACTTTTTACTATGTCGTATGCTGTAAATTCTGGAACTATTATATTAATAGGTTTCAGCAGAGACATTGCATGTTTAAGATTTAATTTATAGCTGTTGTTTTCTTTGTTTGCCCTTATGATGATTATAGATTCCTTTTTGGAGCTGTGATCATCATCAGAACTACTGGATCCATCATCAGACAAACTATTGTCATATAAGTCTTGATCACTGAACTGACTAGAACTATTCGAGAAATCTTCATAATGGTTTTTAGCTATCTCAGGTTCTGTAGATACTGGAACAATAAAGTTGATAGGTTTCAATAAAGACATGACGTGTCGGAGGTTTACTGTAGGAATAACATGTTCTTTACTTGTAGATCCTACTTGCTGTGTGGAAACATATTTCACTATAATATCCTCATCTGGAAGCCGATCTTCTGCATCCCAAAACTCTGAATCATTGGAAGAAATGCTGTCTGAAAAACTCCCTTTAGTTTTCTTGGGAATGACAGACGGTGTGATGTTTTGATAATGGTTATCTGTATTCTCCATTTCAGTTGCTGGAACTATGATTTTAATAGGCTTTAGCAATAACATTACACTTCTAAGGTTGACTTTAGGGCTACTCTCTTTATCACTTGCCCATGTTACTGTCTTTGAATGTGAATTACTTGTGGAATGGACATTTTTATGTTTAACCTTCACAATTTCAGGTGTGTCACTTCTCTTTTGAACTTCACTACGTGTGGGTATCTGAGTGTCGAGATCATACGGTTCATCTTTGTAGTAGATTTCTCTTTCATTATATGTAACGTTCTCATATTTACTACCATCTGGTTCTTCAAAATCTGAATCACTTCCAGAAGACTTTTCTTTGGGCACATGCATGGGCAACCTACTACCTGCGCCATTTGATGAGTGCCTCCTTGATACATTTTCCTCTGAAAAACCTTCATTGTCATACGCCTCATCTGAGGTCTTCTTCTTTGAGTCTTTGGATTTGCAAAGTTTCCTCCATAACGTTTCCAAGTAAGGTCTAAGAAACACACCAAGTACAAAGGCACATATAAATGAGATGACTACAGAGAGGACAACTGCCCGAGTGAAATCTTTGTCTGTTCGTATTCTGGCGTTCAGTTGGGACACATCACGTGGCCTCCTTATAGGTGTCTCTGCTTCTATCTGGAAATGTACCTGGTACACAATTCTTTCCATGCCAGCAATGCAGATATAAAGCCCTTCATGAGAACGGTCAGGATTTGTTAGTATGAAGTTATTCATTTTGTCAATGTAGTGGTTTGTTACAGTGGGTTCTCCTGAGATAATACCTTGAGGTGTCCACCAAAATGTTTTCTTGCATCCTGCAAAACACAAACATACAAATACATTCAATCATACATTTTTACTTTTAGAAACTTAAATTAGATTATTTTACTACTTTCCAGCTTTCTTCCAATTATTTAAAAAAAAAAAAAATCAATTTTCCCTTTTGAGCAATAATACTTGTATTCTGCATTATGAATTAAAGGAACCTGTCACCTGAATTTGGCGGGACTAGTTTTGGGTCATATGGGCGGGGTTTTCGGGTGTTTGATTCACCCTTTCCTTACCCGCTGGCTGCATGCTGGCCGCAATATTGGATTGCAGTTCATTTTCTGTCCTCCGGAGTACATGCCTGCGCAAGAAGATCATTCAGGAGAGGAGAGAAAGAAATGACAACCAAACCTATACAGGTCCTTCTCAAAAAATTAGCATATAGTGTTAAATTTCATTATTTACCATAATGTAATGATTACAATTAAACTTTCATATATTATAGATTCATTATCCACCAACTGAAATTTGTCAGGTCTTTTATTGTTTTAATACTGATGATTTTGGCATACAACTCCTGATAACCCAAAAAACCTGTCTCAATAAATTAGCATATCAAGAAAAGGTTCTCTAAACGACCTATTACCCTAATCTTCTGAATCAACTAATTAACTCTAAACACATGCAAAAGATACCTGAGGCTTTTAAAAACTCCCTGCCTGGTTCATTACTCAAAACCCCCATCATGGGTAAGACTAGCGACCTGACAGATGTCAAGAAGGCCATCATTGACACCCTCAAGCAAGAGGGTAAGACCCAGAAAGAAATTTCTCAACAAATAGGCTGTTCCCAGAGTGCTGTATCAAGGCACCTCAATGGTAAGTCTGTTGGAAGGAAACAATGTGGCAGAAAACGCTGTACAACGAGAAGAGGTGACCGGACCCTGAGGAAGATTGTGGAGAAGGACCGATTCCAGACCTTGGGGAACCTGAGGAAGCAGTGGACTGAGTCTGGTGTGGAAACATCCAGAGCCACCGTGCACAGGCGTGTGCAGGAAATGGGCTACAGGTGCCGCATTCCCCAGGTAAAGCCACTTTTGAACCATAAACAGCGGCAGAAGCGCCTGACCTGGGCTACAGAGAAGCAGCACTGGACTGTTGCTAAGTGGTCCCAAGTACTTTTTTCTGATGAAAGCAAATTTTGCATGTCATTCGGAAATCAAGGTGCCAGAGTCTGGAGGAAGACTGGGGAGAAGGAAATGTCAAAATGCCTGAAGTCCAGTGTCAAGTACCCACAGTCAGTGATGGTGTGGGGTGCCATGTCAGCTGCTGGTGTTGGTCCACTGTGTTTCATCAAGGGCAGGGTCAATGCAGCTAGCTATCAGGAGATTTTGGAGCACTTCATGCTTCCATCGGCTGAAATGCTTTATGGAGATGAAGATTTCATTTTTCAGCACGACCTGGCACCTGTTCACAGTGCCAAAACCACTGGTAAATGGTTTTCTGACCATGGTATTACTGTGCTCAATTGGCCTGCCAACTCTCCTGACCTGAACCCCATAGAGAATCTGTGGGATATTGTGAAGAGAAAGTTGAGAGACGCAAGACCCAACACTCTGGATGAGCTTAAGGCCGCTATTGAAGCATCCTGGACCTCCATAACATCTCAGCAGTGTCACAGGCTGATTGCCTCCATGCCACGCCGCATTGAAGCAGTCATTTCTGCCAAAGGATTCCCGACCAAGTATTGAGTGCATAACTGAACATTATTATTTGATGGTTTTTTTGTTTGTTATTAAAAAACACTTTTATTTGATTGGACGGGTGAAATATGCTAATTTATTGAGACAGGTTTTTTGGGTTATCAGGAGTTGTATGCCAAAATCATCAGTATTAAAACAATAAAAGACCTGACAAATTTCAGTTGGTGGATAATGAATCTATAATATATGAAAGTTTAATTGTAATCATTACATTATGGTAAATAATGAAATTTAACACTATATGCTAATTTTTTGAGAAGGACCTGTACATACTAAATAGAATGAATATCAGAGGATTTCAAAGGGAATTTGTCAGCAGGATTTCACCATGTAATCTGAGAGCAGCATCATGTAGGGGCTGAGGGAGGTAAGTTTCCCATAAACTACGCTTCTTGAAGCTAATTACAACATAGAATACACATCCCTTTTATACTTTACTCCCAATGCTGTGTGCAGAAAATAAGAAAGGGGAGAGAGGAGGGTGAAAAGGGAAAATCAAAACAAAATAAGGAAGAAAGAAATTTGATAACATAATGCATACAAACATAAAAATATTCTATATCAAGTACTAAGCACAATAAAAACATGCAAGAAAGAAACAGACTTAAATCATGTCGGTCATTTAACCCTTTCGTTCAAGGAAGGATGACACAAAAAATAAAATAGATTGCTGGAGTAAAGGTGTACTGAACGGGAACTATATGTGTAAACACTGCAGTATGTGCAAATATATGTTTTCAGGTAACCAAATTAAATTAGGCAGGTCTGTTCACAATATTAATCACTTTTTCACTTGCCAAAGCAAATATGTGTTACGCTGTTATTTGTGATCAAGCGAGATTTGACATAGGTGACATTATTTTTCCTCTACGTAAACATTTTAGTGAACATGTTCGTTCCTTGACCTCAGATAAAGGATCTACCAGACTTATTGCACACATGAGAGCCTTAAGGTACCGTTACACTAAACGACTTACCAACGATCACGACCAGCGATACAACCTGGCCGTGATCGTTGGTAAGTCGTTGTGTGGTCCCTGGGGAGCTGTCACACAGACAGCTCTCTCCAGCGACCAACGATCAGGGGAACGACTTCGGCATCGTTGAAACTGTCTTCAACGATGCCGAAGTCCCCGGGTAACCAGGGTAAACATCGGGTTACTAAGCGCAGGGCCGCGCTTAGTAACCCGATATTTACCCTGGTTACCATTGTAAAAGTAAAAAAAAAAACAGTACATACTCACATTCTGATGTCTGTCACGTCCCCCGGCGTCCACAGGGTTACGCGCTGCTGCTCAGAGCTTCCTGCACTGAATGTGTCAGCGCCGGCAGAAAAGCAGAGCACAGCGGTGACGTCACCGCTGTGCTCTGCTTTACGGCCGGCGCTGACACAGTCAGTGCAGGAAGCTCTGAGCAGCAGCGCGTAACCCTGTGGACGCCGGGGGACGTGACAGACATCAGAATGTGAGTATGTACTGTTTTTTTTTTACTTTTACAATGGTAACCAGGGTAAATATCGGGTTACTAAGCGCGGCCCTGCGCTTAGTAACCCGATATTTACCCTGGTTACAAGTGAACACATCGCTGGATCGGCGTCACACACGCCGATCCAGCGATGGACAGCGGGTGATCAGCGACGAAATAAAGTTCTGGACTTCTAGCTCCGACCAGCGATATCACAGCGGGATCCAGATCGCTGCTGCGTGTCAAACACAACGAGATCGCTATCCAGGACGCTGCAACGTCACGGATCGTCGTCGTTCTCGCTGCAAAGTCGCTTAGTGTGAAGGTACCTTTAGTAATCCTAACTGCATGCGGTTCCCAGGCTTGTGGTCTGAACCGGCACCTATAACGGGCGCTAGAACCTATAGGGTTAAATGACCAACATGATTTAAGTCCAATTATTTCTTGAATGTTTTAATTGATAATATAGAACATTTTTTATGCTTGTATACAGTATATTATGTTCTCAAATTTCTTTTGTACTTACTGGGCTTTGATTTTCCCTGCTCTCTGACCTTTTTTCTTTTCTGCACTTAGAATTGGGAGTAGAGTATAAAAGGGGTGTGTATTTATGGTGTAATAAGCCTGAAGAAGCGCAGTTTATGAAAAACCGCTATCGCTTACTTATCTCCCTTTGTCTCCTCTCCTCATGTGACGGCCATAATAAAGTGCGGCTTTTTCTACATATCAGGGGTGAGTGCTGCTTTCATTTAGTTTTTCATGCTGGTTTTCTTACAATTTTGTGCTGCTTTATCTCAGGCTGAGCACCACTGTATCTGGTAATCTGCAATTAATGTTTGCCTGAATGCATTCCTGGAGGGTGCGTTAGCAGTGCCAGCATTTCTGCTTTTCATTTTTTATGTGTTGGACTTTGACATTGCATGCTAGGGCACGGCAAAACACACCAGGAGAATACGGAAGCAAATTTGACTATTGCAGAAGATATGGCAAACAATGCAGAAGCACTAATAAAAGGTCGTGAGGGACCCCTATTTTTTCGAGAGAGTTGAGGGTCGTGGTGTTTGCAGATGATATTTTGCTGGTAGTAGCCGACCCCAATAGGGTCTTACACCCTCTTATACAGGAGTTGGGGGATGTGGCAGGCTTGTTGGGATACGATATCAACTGGGATAAAACAGATGCGATGATGTTATGTGGCCCCTTCAAACCTTTATGGGCATCAAGATTCTCATGTCAATTTACTAATGATTCATTGAAATACCTGGGAGTACAGGTGACAAAACACCCAGCTAAATTATACAAAACCAATATCAAATTATACCTCAAAAACTTAGAATCTATATTAGCCAAATGGAAAGATTTTAACTTGTCATACCTAGGCAGAGCCAACCTAATTAAAATGTCAGAGTTTCCACGTCTCCTCTACCTCTTCCACACTCTCCCAATTTATTTAGTGCCTAAAGAGGAGAAGCAGATCAATTATCCATATCGCTCATTTATCTGGGAGGGTAATAAACCTTGCATAGCTTTTAAATTACTCCCAACAACTAAAAGGGAATGGTGGGATAAACTTTCCTGATATTAGACACTATAATCTAGCATCGCTGTTTCGGGTGGTGGTGAACTGGCTGGGAGAGACATCTCATTGCACGTAACATGACTCTCACCCTGTCTTTTACCAATGGCATTCTCAGGGTTTAACATCTATTAAATATTGAGTCCACTTTGAGGAGTGACGGATGTACTCAATGGAGGAGCTGCAATGTAAGTATCCCAACGCCATATTCCTTCCCTTCCAATACTTGCAAGGTAAAAGTTATGTAACAAAAGTTTTAGCACATCTCTCTGAACACAAATTGACAGTATCTCTGTTCAGATGGTTTACCAAACCCAATTCTAAGAATTGCCATTAACTATAAATTCATTCACGTAGCCCTAGAATATGAACAATCCCAATTTCCATTAACAAAATAGCGGATTGAAGACTCCAGCCTAACTTTCAACATTATTCTGAAAGCTTTAGACCAAGTCCATAAATTTCTCCCTTCAGCTCATTTCCTAGAGATGAGACTGAAAATCTGCCATGGATTCTACCTAACCCCACAAAAGGGTCATAGAATGGGGCTGTACACAACTTCCAGGTGTTTTAAATGCCATTCCCCAGAAGCCAAAATGTTTCATTGTCTGTGGACATGCCCAGTCATTAAGCCATTTTGAGAGAGAATACCGCAATTTACCACTACACATCTGACAAATGTTGCTCCTGATGAACCCTTATGGCCATATTTGGATACGTAAAACCAGACACATACACCTGCTCACCAGGGGCCCTTAAACTATTGCACTTGGTGGTGGCGGCTGGTCCTAAGGCCATTTTGCAGACGTGGATCCACGACCATGCCCCTCCCTTCAAAATCTTCTTAGAGAAACTGTTGTTTCTGCTTCAGATGGATTAAGTCGAGGCCTCTTTGCATAAGGAGGGAAGGGTACAGGCCTTTTTTGAAACTTGGGAAAACTTCATCTCTGTGCTCCCACAACACATCCGGAGTGACGTTGTGACTTGTTTCCGGCCGACGATCTTGTATCAGGTGTGGCTATTATTGAGGGATATACCTATACAGCGATGTCCTTGGGCAATCCGCTACGAAGAGACACTGCTAGGTGTTGGAGGTGTACTTTGGTGGGTCCTGAGCTCAACGCTGGACACATATGCTGAGTATCTAATGGGTAAAAATTGTACCTGTTTCTGTCATACTTCCCTCTTCCTTTTTCCTCCCCCTTTTCCAGGTTTGTGTTTGTTTTGTCTTACTGTCCTGTGTACCAATACAACCTCCAATATAGAGGTCTTGATATATATGCTTTAAATAACGTCTGCATTGCTGTATGTATGTAATACAAAATTTTTAATTCAATAAAAACAAAGTTTTTTTTAAAAAAAAAAAGGTCGTGAGGATGTGGAGACTTTTTCAAACAAAGAGGAATTGCAAATTTTAAGAACAAAAGCATTGGAATTTCGGGTAATGACTCTAGCAGAAAAAAATAAATCTGATTATTTTGGACTGCAAAGTCCTTAAAAATTATACTGTGACCGCAGAAGATCTCCACGTGGATTAAGAAAATATAAAGAAATCTCGTAATTTCAGGATGAAACGGATTTTGTTGCAGAGTGGATGGAAGCACATGTGGGGTTTTTGTCGGAATTAACACAACTCATCCTAAGAGGCACTGAAAACGAATAGACTATGATAAGAGGAACTAATCAAAACCAAAATGGAGTGTCTGAGATTCAATACAATACCATTCTCAAAAAAAGGATAAAAAGCTGATTGGGGTAAAAGCTGAAGTTAAAGAAAGAAAAAAATACACATTTTTGCATAACAAACAAGATTTTTTTTATTCTAATAAGATCTTTCAATGGAAAAATAATCAACACAAACACACTATAAATAGGAAAAAAATTACAGGAAACCGGATATTTGACCACTGACTCAGGATCCAACTCTAGAACTACAGAGGATTTGTCTCGCTCTATTCAAAAAAATGGACGTCACAGATGTGAACTGTGGCAGACGAGATATCCCTTTAGACAATCCATTAGAAACGCAAACAAGTCTCTTAAAGGTGTTAAATTGTCATATATATTCTGTGCAGCCTTATAAGCATATCGATAATATACAATCTTCTGTAAATATAGTGACACATCGCTGGAATCAGAGTCTCTGTCTCTACAACATGCTGCTCTCAGATTACATAGCAAAAACCTGATGATAGATTCCCTTTAAACCTCTGACTTTATCATTTTCTATGTATATAAGAATGTTAGTAATAAAAGTATCTATAAGTAATTTCCTTACATTACACTATTGGTTTGTTTTTTTCTTCGGTAAACAAGGTGATTCAGTTGCTACTTTAGCCCGAAAAATTTCTGTAACTTCTAAAAGACATGGTCGGCCGTTCTGAAATTTGGACTGTACATACTTTGGGTCATGAGAAGTGCGAGTGCAATGAACCACAGCGACGAGAAACATCCTGTCTCCGAGGGTCTCGCTGACTTGTCACCCCGCCGGTTGTCTCCACTATTAGATAGACGTGCTGCCCGCCTATCTGCACATCGGTAGTTTATGTGTGGTGATGCATTTCACTCCTGCCGAATTACTTCTTCATTTGTTAGCAATGTACATATACAGTTTGGAGGAGCGTGTTTTCATTGTGAAAACTTATTGGGAAACTGAGTCCTTAAAGAGATGCCAAAGTGAGTTTGTAAAGAAGTTTGGAGCTCGAAATCTGCCGTCCAAACCGTGTATTCTGTCATTGGTGAATAAGCTGGAACGTACAGGAACATTAGGGCATAGGCATGATGGAGGACGTTCCCTTTTGGGTTGGGTGTACAGTAACAAGCCACGAACACTACAGGCACTCTGAGAGAACATACAATGAGAACTTCAGGCTACGACCCCAGACCTCCTGCTGAAGACATTTAATAATAAGGAACGGCGCGTGCAGGTGGGCTTGGATGCGAACGGTGGACATTTTTAACACCTGTTTTAAAACATCAGTTTCTCATCAGCCAAGGTATCTACAGTCCAAATTTCAGTACAACAGATCTTCTCTTTTAGAAGTGACAGAAATTTTCCGGGTTAGGCAGCGAGCGAATCACCCTCTACAACATGCAATCATTGTAATGTACATAAAACCTGATATTTTTTTTTAAAGGCAATATTAAATACATACCGATACCAGTTTTGTCTGTGATGTTACAGGGCAAATATATATTTTCCATTTTCTTAACTATAATTTTTCTGGCGTAGATATGTTTGTCCACAGGCGATCGACAGGATCCATTTATATGGCTTATTGAAAGAAGGTGAGTTCCTGCCCTTGATAGTGGTGTATTGCATGTCACGTTCCACTCTTTGCTTATACCCACAGGCAAAGTAGTAAGTAAATGCTTCAAGGGCTGAATTCTACAGTCACAAGCCCAGCGATTGTAAGATAAATCAATATCTGCCCTTAAAACGTGGCTGTACAGGAAGACCAGTGGTGTAATGCTGACCAGAGCATTGTTACTAAGCCTCAGGATCTGAAAAATACAGATGAATAATATGCATAAATTATCATTTAAAGGCATGTAACATTAATTTATTGCACATTTCCATTAGATTTGTGCAAAAAAAAAAAAAAAAAAGTTTTTATGACATTCAAAAATTTAAATTTATTTCTTAAAGGGGTTGTCCACTCCTGAAAATTAGCAGCACGCTGTTAAACAAATAAGTAAAACATGCTCCCCTTACCAGCCCCCCGCTGATTATCTTTTAATGCTGATCATGTTCTGTACTGCCTCTTCTGCCTGAACAGGTATGTGACCACTGCAGTCAGTTACTGGCCACAAAGGTGACTGCAGCCAATCACTGGCCACTGCTGTGGGCTGTAATTGGCTGCAGCAGTCACATGATTTTACAGCCAAAACAGGATGCACAGAGACTGGCCGTGCACATCCTATCCCAATTATAAGGATATGTGACCACTGTAATCAATAACTGGTCGCAGTGATGATGCCCGTCCCTGCAGGAAGAGGAAGGACAGAGACTGGCAAGGAAGCCAGTGAGTGGTGGGAAATCAATAAGGTGAGCATGCTCAAACTTGTTTTTATTTTACTGCATTCTGGATGGCTTTAAAAAAATGATTTTTCTGTGAACAATTCCTTTTACATGAATTTATTATTTGTACTGTTTTTTTTAATCTCTTTTGTTCTCTTCTCTAACACTGGTGCATATCAGAGCTACATGGTACTCACTGGTTAGATTAGTTGTGGGCCTTACCATGGGGCAGTAAGTAGGTCCAAAAATATTAGTGACCAAACCCACTAAGTCTGGTGTATTATACACAAGCGAAAGTAAACGGAGGTGGTCGGAGTAATCTGCAGCACGGCTGTAAAAAGGCACTCATTTTTTAATAAATTTTGGAATATTGACGTTAAAAAACAATTAATTCACAATTGCTCCTGATCTCCTTAGTAGAGTTAAAGGGGTTGTCCGGTCTGAAACTAATAGTCTGCGGCCTCTCTGTGTGACTTCAGACTTATGAATCCCCCCAGTGCACATTGTACGCTGCGAGGATTCGCCGGTCTCTAAGCCGGAAATAGCGGTGATGTATGCAATATGCATACTCCCAGGCAAAAGCTTTCTAGTGTGTGTGGCCACTCTCCATACAAGTGTATTGAGCAAGAGTGTGGCCATCTACTGGGTGCGGCCTAGCTCTATATACTTAATAACACGAAAGAAAAAGGGCTATAAGCTCAAAGAGTATAATCCTAAAATTAATATTTATTTAATCAATTTTAAAATACAAACATGGTAAAATACAGAGACTGCTTAGCAAACTAACACAGAGAGTCAAAAAAGACTAGTGATTTAAAGTGCTTAGTGCCATAACACCACACTATGATGGTATAGATTATACTGTCAAATAGTAGCATATACAAAGATAAAATGGGTCCAGTCAATAAATTGCCAAAGTGAGATGAACACATATTTTTCAGCCTAATCAAATGGCAGGTAACATGTATTAAGATGATAAGAACCACAAAGAAAAGCCATGGCAAGCTTAAATATAACTACTTACAGTGAATGGTGCAAGTCTGTGTCCTCCTCCTGATAAAGTTGTGACTAAACGTGCGTTGGGGCGACGGAGAGGACACAGACTTGCACAATTCACTGTAAGTAGCTATATTTAAGCTTTCCATGACATTTCTTTGAAAGCGGAAAGGAGTGCAGTAAAGCTGACTCGGGTACAAGTGGCAAGTCTTCCTCCCATCGCCGGAGACGTAAAAGAGGCAAAGGGGCTGAACAAATTGTACCCTCTGATAAGATTGATAAAGAGATAAACTTTACAAATGACAAAACCCAGCACTGAGGTAGTCGAGGATGTAAGAAACATAAAACTGACTCAGAGTGGTGGTAGGGTACCAACAGTTAAAATCGCAGTTAAAGAACCACTCCAAGATATAATAGAGAGCAAAAGAGAAACGCGCGTTAATAAAAAAATCTAAAAGAAAAAAAAATATTGTATTTATAGTGGATAATTCACTTAGTCTATTTGGCACTTTTAAGCACTAGTCACTTTATATGTAGCACACTGGCACAATTGTACGTGTTTTTTTAGTCTCATATTTAGAGTGCTTGTATGCACTAAGTGTAAGTCACGCATACGCAGTATTCTTCTTAGTATTCACATCTTAATTTCACTACTGTTGTATGGTTTACTGACAATTTTAGCGCTGGTATATGTTACCCGCTGCCTTTTACCACTCTCTTGTCGGCGGTCCGGTGTCATGTGGTGTAGGCGTGGCGCCGACCCGCTCACGTGAGCGGGACCTGCCTGCTGAGATTGAGGTCTAAGGCGCAATGAGGACGTCTACCTGCGGTTCACTTCAGCGCACTGTTTTTCACTCACTTTAATGAATCACGTGATCGGATGTAATCCCTATTTAAACCGGATGGAGAGCCGGATTTAGCCACGCCCCCTGAGGAAGCGGCAACACATGAACGCGAAACGCGCGTTAATAAAAAAATCTAAAAGAAAAAAAAAAAAAAAAGGGGTACGGAAGCAGGATCCAGATAGGACACTTTGCTAGACATGGGTAATTAGTTTGCTTACTTTTGTCATTTTAGTTCACATGTTTTGATCTGTACAGATATGGTGCATGGTGGCGTTATAGGTCTAGTTTGTACAACTATGTGACTATGCCATTTGTTCTATGTGCCATATATCGGACTTACTACTATTCATGTGCACGTGTTAGGCACCCTTTTGTTATGATTGGATTTACTAGTGTCCTTTTTTGTATACCTGGAACATTGGTTGCACCTATGGATTAGTCACCTTATACAATTTTGTGAATTATTATCTATTATACATTATGTGTATATTTTAGGTGGTTATTACTAAATTTCAACATGATATTTTTATATTTTTTGGGGCTAATTTTGACTCTTGTTTCTCCGGTTTAAATAATAGAGAGCATGCAGGAGAAGTCGAGTATGGAAGCCGCCAACTCTGCACAGTTGGATCAGTTGCATCACCTGGAGTCTGAGCTCTCGGTAGTCAAAGCTCAGGTTGGCAAGAAGGAAGTGCAAGACCAGAACACGGCTTTGGAGTCTAGGAACAAGAACAGTGATGCTCTAAAGATGCTCAAAGGGGCTATAAAAGAGCAGGTCGAACAAGAAAAGGCCCTGAGACAAGCGGCTGAGCACAGGGTGGATGAGCTGGAGAAGGAAGTCTCTGAGATCAGAGGTCACCTATCAACATGGCAAAGTGTGAATTAAGGCCTAAAGGGAAGATGTGGAAGTGCTCAGAGAAACGTTAAGAGGTCTTCTGCAAGAGGAGAATATGGTGTTCGCAGAATTACAGCGGCGGTGCCAGAGTGGTAACGAGGTGAAGCTGCCAATGCCCATCCTGGCCAGGGAGGATGTGCATGAGGCCTTTAGAAAAGCAGTAGAAGCGTGTAGTGTGCACTGGGCGCCCAAGACTCAGCAGTTGGTCATACTGTCAACTAGGGAAGTCACAGTGAAGCGGGTGGCTATCCTGAGGGATATGCACCTACAATGCCTCCGCACAAAACAGATGATCCTTTTGAGGAATAAGAAAGCCGCTCCATGGTTGGAGCATGCCAGGAAAGCTCAAAGTTGGCTGGGGTTGTAGAAGACATCATTCAAGTACTCAGAAATCTGGTGAGGAGAGTCATTGGAAGACATGAAAAGGTGAAGAAAGAACTGGTGAAAAGATCCGGTGTGGCGAGAGTGCAAATTCCAGCAGATGGCGAAGTCCAGGTAGCTGGTGAAGATGGGATGGTTCCATTCGTCATTGTGGGCTCAGGGGAGTGCCTTACGTATATCCAAATGCTCCTGGAATATCGGGTGACATAACCTGAAAGAGATAGAGCAGCTGAGACAGGAAAAACTGCAGATTAATAAACAGCTGCAGGACATAAGATGGCGGCCGACTTCAACTCCAGGTAAAGGGAACAGAAAGGGCCCTCCAAATAATGGAATGGCTGACAGCCAAAGATGTTCAGCAAGCCAATGAGGCCGAGAATCTGCAAGTGGCCGTTCTACTCTCAGTACAAGGCGGAGGGACCTCGACTGTAGCCTCTGTGATGTACTAGATGGGTCAGACTTAGACCAGACAGTAGGCTCGACTGGAGACGGTCATGGAGAGAAAGGTCGGGTGAATGGGCGTACTGGAAAAATGTGGAGACTAAGCAGGGTCTGATGACACAGACAGACTGTGACTTAAGAAACAAAGCTCAACGCCTACATACTGACCGCTGGGGGTGGGGGAGGCCTAACAAGGGTATGGTGAAGAATGACGCTCAAAACCGACTGAGATGGTTTTCTCAACTGGTAGGGCAAGGTGACATGAGTGCCCGGTCTTGGGGCCCCTGGTTTATATCACGTGTTCAACCCCGCAAGTTTGAACAGAGGGAGAGGGTATGTGATACAGTGACTGATGTCATTGTGAATGGCCGGTATGTGTCGCAGAGACAGAGGTTGTCTTCTGCGCTGTCAGCCCGAAATGTTGTTGCTCTGGGACTTGTAGTTCCCCAAGTGTTTGATTTGTTTAAGGGGGCTTACAGGGTTAGTTGGAGAGCTGGGCAGGACTGACTAAATGCACAAACCTCCCACCTATGGGGGTGGTTATAGGTACATAATGTGACCAGGGTTTGGGTCACATATTCAGAGTGTATGGACCTGAATGGTCAGTGTGAGGCCCTGGATGCCCTGTGTGTTTGAATGTCCTGGAGTGGACTGGATCCCTGGAAACACATGGTGAGGCCATGGACTGAAGGCCTGTGTGTTGAAAGTTCCTGGGACTGGTCTTCCTGAATAGCACATGGAGAGGCCGTATGTGCAGAGTCTGTGATGGCACTGCGTTGGGGAAGCTACCGTCATTCTGTGGGTCTGAGACTGTCAGGTGGCCTGGTGAACGAGGCATTGTCTGGGACGGTGATCCCAGTTAGGCAGCTTCCCTGGGAACAAGGACTGACAAGGAGCAGGAGCTCCAGGAAGGTAACTCCAGATAAAGGTGGTTATGGGCAGAGAAGTATCTGCCATTGGAACAGACTGTCGGTGGTTATTATGTTCCATTGATGTATATAATGAACTGTGACGTGACACGGTTTATTAGTCTAAATAAACCGCAATAGACTGTTTATGTGAGAAACCGTGCCTGAGTGCTTTAATCCCATTGCCAAGCGAGTGTCCCCCAACACACTCAGGGAGCGCTATCTCACAATACTTGTATGGAGTAAGACCATACCCACATCACCGCCATTCCCAATTCAAAAACAGGCAAACCCTGGCAGTGCACAGTATGTGTTCTGGGGAGATTAATAAGTCTTAAGTCACACAGTGACCACAGACGTTTTAGACCTGACAACCCCTTTAATAATGTGGCCTAAAAGTCAGCTCCTCGGAGATCATGCCCAGTTTTCTCATCACATCTAAAATTTGATGTGTGAGAAGCATTGCAAATGTTGTGCAAATCTGCAGCACATCATAATACAACTTTGGGCCAATGTGTCTAATTCACCAGCAGCAATGAGGAATATTTTACTATGACCATTTCACAGCACTGCAGGGCATGCAATATTCCTCAGCACAGCATGGACAGCACCCCCCGAGGAAGTCCAATATGCGAAACATGTGTCGGGACGAAGGTACGAACGTACACCATCTTTTCTTCTCACATGGGTGAGCACTATTTTGCACGTTATGTATGCTAAGGGACTTTGGATCTTGCTCTACCATCTACAGTCACACAAGCGTACCCTCTTTCTTTCAGTACACATCTGGACGAGTGCTATGAGAATCCCGTTTTCTTATATGCCATCTTGGGGCCATATCACGGTACTGTCCAGTATGTATACAGTATATCCTTCTCTACTAGCAGGATTTGATATTTCCTATATTGGCTCTTTGTGATATGTTAGGTCCAAGTCCAATATTCTTGGATATTGCGATATATTTACTCTAACCCATGGTGTCGTTCTTTTCTGTCTTCACCAATAACTAATCACAAAATGTTTACCATTAATGTTTTTTATACAATTGAGAAATAAAGTCTTTAAATTGTATTACTAATATGATTGTCGCTCTCATGATATTTGATTTTGAGACACATTGCGCCAATTCTTTGTAGGATTCTCAGCATAGTGCATTCCTGGTGAGGAACATAACTGTACACCTCCCCCAGACCATTTCATCCTATTTTCAGCTCATCATTCAGCCCTACTACATTAGTATGATAATATAAAGAAATACAATCACTGACTAGAAAATGGGTGAACACTGCTTTCATATCATATTTAATGTGAAATCAATCACCTGCAGATTCCTAAGGTCTCTGAACGCATCGGGATCTATTTTGTGAATTCTATTGTCTCTCAGGTCGAGGTTGTGAAGTTGGGTGCAGTTGGCAAAGTCATCCCTCTGTATCCGCAGAATACTGTTAGCAGATAACTGCAGAGTCTGTAGAGATGTCAGTTTCCCAAGGCCTTGAGTGGAAAGACATAAAATGTTATTAAAAATTTATATATGAAGTTTTGTAAGAAAGATATAAATTACATTATTCCAGAATAGGCAGCATCCCACAGGACCTATGAAAAGTTCCAAATACACAGAAGTAAATAACAATAGATTAGGAATATATATGCCGATTTAAAAAAGAAAACACGCTAAAATGCTTCCAAATATTTTCAATAAGTACATATCAGTAGCGGAATGCATGTAGCTACTCCATTTGATTTAAAAATAATTGATTTTAATACGCATCAGTTTTTATATCTGTTCTACTAAAGTTTTCTACATACAGTGGCATGTAAAAGTTTGGGCACCCCTGGTCAAAATTACTGTTATTGTGAACAGTTATGAAAGCTGAAGATGAAATGATCTCTGAAAGGTCTAAAGTTAAAGACGACACATTTCCTTTGTATTTTATTACTCTTTTACATTGTAAAAATTCCAAAAAGCAAAATGGGTCTATGCAAAAGTTTGGGCACCCTTGGAGATTTGTGTGCTAAGATAACTTTGACCAAGGTTACAGACCTTAATTAGCAATCAGTGTTAGGAAAGGCCAGCATTATAAAAACCCAGCCTCCTGTAACCTTGTGCCAAAAAACAGCAGCCATGAGTTCTTCTAAGCGGCTGCCTAGCATTCTGAAAATGAAAATGGTGGAGGCCCACAAAGCAGAAGGCTATAAGAAGATAGCAAAGCATTTTCAAGTTGTCCTTTCCTCAGTTTGTATTAAGAAATGTCAGTTAACAAGAAAAGTGGAGGTCAAGATAAGGTCTGGAAGACCAAGCAAAATTTCAGTAAGAGCTGCTCATAGGATTGCTAGAGAGGCAAATCAGAATCCCCGCTTGACTGCAAAAGACCTTCAGAAAGATTTAGCAGACTCTGATCAGTAGAACAAGGTACCACAACTTCAGAGACACCTGCACAAATATGGCCTTCATGGAAGAGTCATCAGAAGAAAACCTTTCCTGCATCCTCACCATATGATGCTGAATTTTAAGTATGCAAAAGAACACCTAAACAAGTCTGATGCATTTGGAAACAAGTTGTGTGGATTGATGAGGTTAAAATAGAACTCTTAGTCAGCCCTGGGTCTTTTGTCACTTGTGCGACATTGCTATGGCAAATTAGTGCTGCTTCCTATCAGTGGTCGCTAAAGGGCTGCAATGCTGACACTACCCTTGGACAAATGTCAGAAGTTCGGGGAAGGTGTGAGTGCTGCAGCACATTAGTGACTGCGGATTGTTATGTTGCATGAGAGCTGCAGCCTGTTGCTGGAATGGCACTTGTGCTGGAGGTACCTTTTTAATTATTATATTAAACTGGGGAACACAGCATTTAAGTAGTGGACAATGTCTTTAACCCCTTCACAATAAAATGTGATTTTGTTGCCATTTTCTGAGACCCATAACGTTTTTATTTTTCGAGATCTGGGGTTGTTTGAGGGCATATTTTTTGCGCCCTGAGTTGACATTTTTAATGCTACCATTTTGGGGTAATTATGATGTTTTCATTGCCCCTAATTGGATTTTATTACACTGTTGCGCTGCCAAAAAAACATAATTTTGGCGTTTTGATTTTTCTTTCTTGTTACGCTATTTACTGATTTGATTAATTTACTTATATGTTAATACATTGGACTTTTCCAAATGCAGCAATTCCAAATATGTGTATTTTTTAGTTTTTTTAATGGAGCATAAAGGGGGTGATTTGAACTTGTGTTTTTCTTAATTTTTGCATATTTTTTAAAACTTTTTTTCACTTTTTACTGTATATGCTAGTCCCCTTAGGGGACTTGAAGCCGTAATTATCCAATTGCTTGTACTATACATAGCAGTGCATCAGCAATGCTTTGTATGGAGAAAATCACGATCTCCCATTAATGCTAGCTTAACACTGGCTATAACAGAAGGATCGTAATGACAGACACGTGGGTCATCAGTAGACGCAAAGGGGTTAAAGGGGTTGTCCACTACTAGGACAACCTCTTCTTAAATGCGGTGTTCCCTGATAAGAAGCAGTGCGCTTTTGCAATCGCAATGTCACATGAGTTCTGAGAGATCCAGGGCTGACATCACTGGAACTTCCATATTCCATGTAACTATTATAATCTATAGTGCTATTCAAATTTCCATGTCTTTGCATAAACTGTGTGTTTGTGCAAAAGACACAGAGACATGTCCGTTTTTTCAAGCAGCACAGATGACAAAGACCGATACTCAGTCTATGGGTCCATGAAAAACATGTACGGCACACGGATGGCACCAGTGTGAAATCCTGTGCTGTCCGTGTCTAACACTGCAAACTACAGGAGAAGCTTGGTCATTCAGTTCTTTATCAATCATGAAAAACACTGATAGGAAAAACGGACACACGGACCAAACACTGATGGTACCTCCGCCAGTTTTTCACGTATGTGTTTAAACACAGACGTGAATGAGGCCTCATAGCACACGGGTGCCATCTGTGTATCAGCAGAGTGTTGGCCATCTTTTTTCACTTCTTAATCTTTTCCCTATGTATGAAGCAGTTTCAGGAGCTGAGCCAGCAGATTCCAAAGATGTCACACAGTCCACAGCATCTGTCTATAACAGCAGTGACTAGAACTTGCTTTGATAGCTGCTGTTTAACCATTTAAATGCCTCTGTCAAATGACGTGAACTATCTCCAATTACTGCCACAACTATCTTAGTCCTCCTGTGAAGTGCAGATGCATGCTAGGCTTCATGGGAGGACATTATTTTATTTTTATCCTGCAATGCCTTGGTATAATAATATTGTTGATCACAGGTTCCAAACCCGTAAGGAGACTAATAAAGTACAAAATAAAAAAAAAGGTAAAAAAATATAAAACATAAAAATCCAAAATTAACCCATACCACACTTAAAATTTAGTTTTTTTTTTCTATCTCCACACCTCTTTGATTTGCAGTGCATTAAAAAGTGATCAAGTGATCACATTAAACACAAAATTTCTGTTTTGTTTTGATTTTAACACTTACAGTGGGTACGGAAAGTATTCAGACACCTTTAAGTTTTTCACTCTTTGTTTCATTGCAGCCATTTGGTAAATTCAAAAAAGTTCATTTTTTCTCATTAATGTACACTCCGCACCCCATCTTGACTGAAAAAAAACCCCCAGAAATGTAGAAATGTTTGCAAATTTAATAAAGAAAAACATTTCCTTGTGATCCTCCTTGAGATGGCTCTACTCCTTCATTGGAGTCCAGCTGTGTTTAATTAAACTGATAAAACTTGACACACCTGTCTAAAGGTACCTTCACACTAAGCGAAGCTGCAGCGATACAGACAACGATGCCGATCGCTGCAGCGTCGCTGTTTGGTCGCTGGAGAGCTGTCACACAGACCGCTCTCCAGCGACCAACGATGCCGAGGTCCCCGGGTAACCAGGGTAAACATCGGGTTACTAAGCGCAGGGCCACGCTTAGTAACCCGATGTTTACCCTGGTTACCAGTGTAAAATGTAAAAAAACCAAACAGTACATACTCACATTCGCGTCCCCCGGCGTCCGCTTCCCTGCACTGACTGAGTGCCGGCCCTAACAGCAGAGCGGTGACGTCACCGCTGCGCTGTGCTTTTACTTTACGGCCGGCACTCAGTCAGTGCGGGAAGCGGACGGCGGGGGACGTGAAGGTGAGTATGTACTGTTTGGTTTTTTTACATTTTACACTGGTAACCAGGGTAAACATCGGGTTACTAAGCGCGGCCCTGCGCTTAGTAACCCGATATTTACCCTGGTTACCATTGTAAAACATCGCTGACATCGTTGCTTTTGGTGTCAAATACGACGATACACGCCGATCTGACGACCAAATAAAGTTCTGAACTTTCAGCAACGACCAGCGATATCCCAGCAGGATCCAGATCGCTGCTGCGTGTCAAACACAACGATATCGCTAGCCAGGACGCTGCAACGTCACGGATCGCTAGCGATATCGTTTAGTGTGAAGGTACCTTAAGACCTCACAGCTCACAGTGCATGTCAAACCAAATGAGAATCATGAGGTCAAAGGAACTGGCCAAGGAGCTCAGAGACAGAATTGTGGCAAGGCACAGATCTGGCCAAGGTTACAACAGAATTTCTGCAGTGCTCAAGGTTCCTAAGAGCACAGTGGCCTCCATAATCCTTAAATGGAAGAACTTTGGGACCACCAGAAGTCTTGCTAGACCTGGCCATCTAGCCAAACTGAGCAATCGTGGGAGAAGAGCCTTGGTGACAGAGGTAAAGAAGAACCCCAAATCACTAAGCTCCAGAGATGCAGTAGGGAGATGGGAGAAAGTTCCACAAAGTCAACTATCACTGCAGCCCTCCACCAGTCAGGCCTTTATGCAGAGTGGCCCGACAGAAGCTTCTCCTCAGTGCAAGACATATGAAAGCCTACATAGAGTTTGCTAAAAAAACACATGAAGGACTGCCAGACTATGAGAAATAAGATTCTCTAGTTTGATGAGACAAAGATAAACCTTTTTGGTGATAATTCTAAGCGGTATGTGTGGAGAAAACCAGGCAATGCTCATCAACTGCCCAATACAATCCCAACAGTGAAACAAGGTGGTGGCAGCATCATGCTATGGGGGTGTTTTTCAGCTGCAGGGACAGGATGACTGGTTGTCATTGAAGGAAACATGAATGTGGCCAAGTACAGAGATATCCTGGATAAAACCTCTTCCAGAGTGCTCTGGACCTCAGACTTGGCCAAAGGTTCACCTTCCAACAAGACAATGACCCTAAGCACACAGCTAAAATAACAAAGGAGTGGCTTCAGAACAACTCTGTGACCATTCTTGACTGGTGCCAGAGCCCTGACCTAAACCCAATTGAGCATCTCTGGAGAGACCTGAAAATGGCTGTCCACCAACGTTCACCATCCAACCTGACGGAACTGGAGAGGATCTGCAAGGAAGAATGGCGGAGGATCCCCAAATCCAGGTGTGAAAAACTTGTTGCATCATTCCCAAGAAGATTCATGGCTGTACTAGCTCAAAAGGTGCTTCTACTCAATACTGAGCAAAGGGTCTGAAAACTTATGACCATGTGATATTTCAGTTTTTCTTTTTTATTAAATTTGCAAAAATTACTACATTTCTCGTTTTTTTCAGTCAAGATGGGGTGCAGAGTGTAAATGAATGAGAAAAAAAAATGAACTGTTTTGAATTTACCAAATCGCTGCAATGAAACAAAGAGTGAAATTTAAAGGGGTCTGAATACTTTCAGTATCCACTGTAGATTATATATATATAAGTTTTATACTTGAGAACTATTTTCCCATAAAAACAAAACAAAAAAAAAACAACTGGTCCAATTTCTCTTGCATGCAAAAAAGAAAAGACTGGCCATCTGAATCAGGCTTTAGCTGCAGTGAAAGCCAAATCTGCAGTCTACCCAAAGTAATGCTTGCACTGCTGATGTACATGAGCTGTATGGTCCCTTTAGGCTATGTGCACACGCTGCGGATTTTGCTGCGGATCCGCAGCTGCGGGTCCGCAGCGGTTTCCCATGCGTTTACAGTACAATGTAAACCTATGGGAAACTAAATCCGCAGTGCACATGCTGCGGAAAAATCGTGCGGAAACGCAGCAGTTTACATTCCGCAGCATGTCAATTCTTTGTGTGGATTCTGCTGCGGGTTTACACCTGCTCCAATAGAAAACTGCAGGTGTAAATCCGCAGAGGAATCCGCAATACAAACCGCGATAAATCCGCAGGAAAAACCGCAGCGGTTTTGCTCTGCGGATTTAGCAAATCCGCTGCTGAAAAATCCGCAGCCCTCACAGATACGTGTGCACATACCCTTACTGGTCAGAGTATAGGGAGCTAGCTGTGATTAAGCAGCCAGGCTGCATAGTGAGCACACAACATACAGCATGAATAGCGAGACTTTAGCCTTGGATCCCGCTGCAGCTAAAAAAAAAAGATTTTATAAAAAATATAGCACCAACAAGTGAATGTGACCAGTGGCGTAACTTGAAACTCATTGGCCCCGATGCGAAAGCTCCAACGGGGCCCCCAAATATTTTAAATGTTTAATAGCAATAGTCTTTTTCCATAGGCCAAAGGGACTTTTAGGCCCCCCTAGGCTCCAGGGCCCGGGTGCGATTGCAACCCCTGCACCTGTTGTAGTTACACCCCTGACCCATCACTACTTTGTATCGCCCTCAGATAGGGAAGCATAAACCTTGTGCCAGATTCCCTTCAAATGAAGATTTGTCGTATGAGAGTATCCTTTCCTAAAGCGATTCTTCACCTTTGGAGATAAGTGTTTACACATTTCCCATGTAAGTCATCGCGCCTTGTGTTTGCCCCACTGCTTCCTCTGAGTATATCGACCCTTTATCATGCACTAGAGGCATTCCACATGCCACTATGAAAATAGGTAGAAAGGACCGCCAATCTGAGCATAAGAGACAACAGAGTGCAAAAGGATGGTACCTGAAGAAATGTATAGTCATTATTAAGTCCCAGAGTGGAGATTGTTTAAAGTATATTTTCTTATATATGCCATCTTCAAAGGTTGTAAAATCAAAATTCATCAATAAAGTCCAATAAATTCTAGATTCTCTCTGTATCTGTCTTTCTTCTTCATGGTTTGCCCCCTATGAATGCTTTAGTACATTAATGATACAACATGAGGTGAAAAATACATTTACTGCTAAACTAAGTGATCTTACCTTTTGGGACAAAGGTAAGTCTGTTCCTGTCAATCACAAGGCTCTTTAGAGAAACCAATGTTACATCTTTTCCCTCCTGCTCATAATTTATAGAAATCATTGAGATGTAATTATTACTGATGTTTAAAGTTTCCAAAGATGAGAACTTGTAAAAAATATTCAGATGAAAAGAAGATATCCGGTTATTGCTCAGGTTGATGTGTTTCATGGTCTTCAGTAATCTCGGTGCTCGAGGCCAAGAAGGTGATTTCTGTAACTCTTGAAGATTAGTAATTCCAGCTGACGTGCATCTCAGAGAATACACGTGGTCCCAGTGACATCCAGATGTGAAGTTGGTTTCTAGACCTCTAAGAGATCCAGCAAGGAGAAAAGATGTCATCACAAATAGCCAGGAGATCCCCATGGTATCTTAAATGAGCAGAAACAAAATGACAAAATCTATAGTTAGATACAAGATAGAATCTAGCTACTGATATTTTGGGGTAAAAAAATAGGAGGTAATTCAACTTGCCAAAATAAGTAAAATATACCAACCTTACCATTGCCACATTTCTGCTCTTTCAATGCTGCCTGGGAACCCTGCCAGTCTCCAAACATCAAGTTCTGGCAAAATGAGCTGTAAGGATAACATTTCCAAACATAACAAGATATATAGAGGTCGTCTCAGTACGTTCTATTGTGGCGAAGCAGATGTGACCACTGCAGCCAGTCACATGCTTGTCCAGCTGGGACAGGATGTACAAGAACTGAGAAGTAGGCAACATTGAAATAAAAGTTGGACTACCATAGGGGCCATGATAGTGTAAGTATATTTTATCGCATTTAGAAAATGGTGGATTGATTTCTATTAAAAAAAAAACTGTTTAAAGGTGGATAGTCCCTTTTAGCAAATATATAGAATTCTCAAAATAGTAATCTCTTTATCATCATACAGTATATAGTTTCAGTCAATCTAATTTTAGACTCCAACTTGCAGTATCCACCGATCGACCAAACCGCTGCACGACCAGCTCTACCCTCGCCTGCTGTATCCTCACCCATCCCTTGTAGATTGTGAGCCCTCGCGGGCAGGGTCCTCTCTCCTCCTGTACCAGTCGTGACTTGTATTGATTATAAGATGATTGTACTTGTCTTTTATTATGTATACCCCTCCACACATGTAAAGCGCTATGGAATAAATGGCGCTATAATAATAAATAATAACTACAAAACCCTGCCCTTCTCACGGTGTGATTTGCCGCCATTTACCTCTATGTATCATACCCTTGCTGAAGTGTACCAATTGTTCCTAATTTTCTGAAGTTACTTGAATAAAGAGTGTGGGTACGTCACCATTCCAGGTTATGAAGAGGGCTACCTTGGTTAGACAGCGAACAATGGTCATAGGGCTTGATCTTGTGGATGTGCCATATATCTTTGATAGTAACTCCCATTTAAAGAGGAAATCAAACAAGAAATTAAATTCTAAGACAGGTGAGATCACATTAGTGGAGTGCATATTCTAGGACCACCACTAATCTCCAGAAGGACATGCGTAACAGCAGTATATAGAAATCAATGTTCTGAGATACACAACAGTTGTATAGATGGTAGAATGAGCATATAATAGATGGACCAACACTAGGAAAATAAGAGCCAATATAGGAACCAAATCACACCACAATGGAAAGGCAATATATGACTATCAAACAAATTATATAGGAGGTATAAGTGAAATCATGATCAGATAGTAATAGTAAGATGATGATCGGTGGTGCCTACAGTGTAGAGAGAAATTCAAATATTACCTGGTTGTTGGGTAGTATGTGTGCAGCACATGCCCCGACGCGCGTTTAGGACCTCTTCCTTTTTAAGGGCGTGGTAGGCCCCTGATGAAGGACGAGGTCCCAAACAACACCCAGGTATATTTGAATTTCTGTCTACACTGCAGGTGCCCTGATCATCATAATCTATTACTATCTATATTGCCTTTCCATTGTGGTTTGATTTAGTTCTTATATTGGCTCTTATTTTCCTAGTGTTGGTGCATCTATTATATGCTCATTCTACCATCTATACACCTGTTGTGTATCTCAGCACATTTATTTCTATATACTGCTGTTACACATTTTCATGGCCTACTCTCTTTGCCCCCTTATATATTATATTTCCATCGTTTTCCTGTGCAATAATGACACTTTTTCACCATTTGCCTCAATAAAAGTGTTTTATCGTAGTTAACTTGGTACTTGGTCCTGACCATTATTCAGATTTTTCTCCCTTTGTTCTACTGCACTAACCCGAATGGTCTGCCATTCTTTTCCATGCACAAATATGTCACCACCACCTTTGTCAACTCATGTAATATGATTTTATATATATATATATATATATATATATATATATATATATATAT
The DNA here is from genome assembly GCF_051348905.1 of Ranitomeya variabilis. NCBI lineage: Eukaryota > Metazoa > Chordata > Amphibia > Anura > Dendrobatidae > Ranitomeya > Ranitomeya variabilis. The sequence goes on along the minus strand of NC_135232.1, from coordinate 1,051,839,172 downwards.
ATATATATATTTTATTTTATTTTTTTTTTTTTTTATTGCTTTCCAGTGTGTTTTGACTTTAATCTCTGAATATGTAAATTCCTTCTTACATGGAAAGCTAACAGTTTTGACATTTTGGTGGTTTAATTATCTCGAGCCTAGTGACAGGTTCCTTCTAAGGTTATGTTCACATCATGTTTTAGCCACACATCAGTGGCTTCATTGGGGCCTCCATGTAAAGACCTGAAAAAAACGGGATTTACGCATATCTGTCGACAGCGCCTTTTCCATAGTCATTTTATAATCTGTCTGACCTCATTTTAGACAATGCTCTTTTTCAGAGATGCACAAAAACACAATTATGTGCCTGCCTGAAAAAGGTTTAAACTAACGTAAATGATATTAGACAGAGCACAAAATGAGTCCATCTGCTTCATTAAAGTCAATGGCCCTGTTGATGGACATGTCTGAACCCCTTTTTTCAGGGCTTCAGATGGAAGCCTCAATGGAGCCGCTGATATGTGGCTAAAACACGATGTGAACCGAGTCTTATTCTGTAAATCAGTGGTGGTTAATCTCAGATATTTTCATGCAGATATACAACATCTCTTAAAGACAGATATAAAAATTATATTTATAGGTCTTTTTTGAATTATAAAGATCTGTCCAAAAAAATTCTGTACTCAGTACAGTCATGCAGTATAGCCTTCATGTTATCAGCTAAGCTGCAGTGTCGTCTTTCGAGACAGGCAGCTTGGGTGGAGCTGGGCAGGGCTGCTATGTTGGCAGCTGTGTGGATGCAGGTGACGTCCATTCCAAAAGTAGGACAGAAATCATATTTGTAGACTCTGACACATGGGTGGACTGGGTGGTCAGGCTTAATAGCCCACAATAAATGATATTACTGCACTCGGTGTGGTGACATCACTAGTCCCAGACTGGAAAGCTTAGGTGGTCCCACTCCAATATTGCTTTTACCTTGCTGATACCAAAAATTAGACATATCTTAAACTACCTTTATTCATACAGAAAATAGAGCTATTATTTTAAATATCTATATGCAAGCAAGGTCAGAGTTAGACGTACCTGCATGTCTCCACATCTCCGTATGAAGATTCTTGGATTATTGAGGCTGATTCTCCATCTTTCTTTATCCTACTATCTATATCACAAGAGTTTTATCCTGGAATTGTTGAAAGCTGGTCTTGTCGTAGGAGTAGTATCTTGGAGAATCGGAGGCACCTGCTCTGGTATTGTCAGTATCCAGTGTAAGAATATCCGCAGGGTGCACACACTTTCCCTCCCCTCCTACTCGTTTTATTACTGGACAAAGTCTAGCACAATAATTACCTGGAATATATCTAATGTGCGATCAATCACATAGTTGCAGCTAATAAAGTCTTGGACTAGAAGGTAATTATTAGCAGACGAACATCTCCTTTCAGGTGAATAAGGTGACATTTTTGTGCCTTGTTTACAAATCAGATGGTGAAAATCTTGTAAGCAAGGCCTTTTGTCATATATTTTGTAGATTGTGAGCCCTCGCGGGCAGGGTCCTCTCTCCTCCTGTACCAGTTATGACCTGTATTGTTTAAGATTATTGTACTTGTTTTTATTATGTATACCCCTCCTCACATATAAAGTGCCATGGAATAAATGGCGCTATAACAATAAATAATAATAATATCTATCTCCATATACACAATTATTGTTGGCAATCTGCAAACAGCGCTCCAATGCCAGACCTGTAGGAGGGTCACCATTTACTAAGACCACTAGTGACTTCATGTGTGGCCTTCTCAGGCACCGGATGTCATTACTACCTCTGCCTCCCTATAGTTACACCTGGGTGTGCCTAGAGTTACGCCAGGCTCAGTTATACACCTGTCTGGATTTTGCTACTCTCACCACTGCTGAACTCTGTTCTGCTCCATGTCGGGCTTTGCAAATTGTGTGATCCCATTTGATCATCTGTCTGGGCCTATTTAAGGCCTACCAAAACTCACACCTGTGTCTTGGTATCAAGACTTTTAGAGTTCTTGAGTCTTCATTGCCTGCGGCTTCCAGAACCTCTGTTACCAGTCCCCTAATCGCCTGCAGTGTCCAGAAAGTCACCTGTCCACCTGTGGCTTCCAGAACCTCAGCTGCCTGTTCCCAGTCTTCCGGAAAATCTGCTTCCAGAACCTTTGCTACCAGTTCTCTGGCTTCCAGGACCTCCGGGACCTGTTTCTGGGCTGCTGTCCGTCTGTGGCTTCCAGGATTTCTGCTACCTGTTCCCGTTAGTCCAGGACATCTGCTACCTGTCTGTCATGTGCCTACTGCACTGATGCCCGTGTGCCCACCTTGACCCATGGCCTTGGAGATTCACCTTCCCTAGTGAGCCTAACACTCAGTATGTGTATCATATGTCCCCAAATGTATCTGGTTTTCACTGCTGGTTTAGTAATCTGAAGTAATCTTTAGAGAAGAAGCAAGAACCAGAAGCAATGAGCAGACTACCCACACTTTATGGAATCACTGCAGCTAAACTTTTGTCAATGTACAAAGCCCTCCCTTGAAGGAGTTGAGCTAATAAACAACCAAGCAGTAAATTAAAATAAAAAATACATAACATGCAAGAATCATTTCCCACTGAAAGAAGACATGTCGCTTCTTTTAACATGATCTTTTTTTCCCAAAATTCTTGTATTTCACATTCCATAACCATTCCAAAGCACCTTTTCTGAACCCTTTCCCAACTGGGCGATTTTCCATTTTTACGCTTCTGTTATTTCCTCTATTTCTACCAAAAACCATAACATTTTAAATTTTTCCATCATATAGCCATGTGAGGATTTGTTTTTTTCCCTGGATGAGTTGTACGTTTGAATGACAGCATCCAATTTATCATTGTGGTGTAAAGCAGAAAAGGTGAAGCAAGGGAAATTTGAAACAAATAGCAATTCCGCAATTGTTTTTTTTTTTTTTTTAATTTTGTGTTTTTGTGTTTACAGCATTGATTATATAGTAAAATTTACCTGGCAATATTATTCTCCAGGTCAGTACAATTACAGTCATACCAAACATACCCAACTGACGATACACCACAGGGGCGATTAGCTCCTGTCAGTGTATCAGCTGATCAGCTCCGATGCTGTCACTTACAGCACCGCAGCATGGGAAAGTAGTGGATAGGTGTCTTATAGATGCTTAGTAATGGAGAAGCATCTATAAAACACCTATCCACTACTAATCCTATAGTTGTATGGTCAATAAAGACCATACTTACTTCATCGCCTAATCCCCGACTCCCACGATCTCCTGCAACAAAAACAAACCAACATATAATACTCCCTGTCCGCTGTAGTCCATTTACCGACTGTCCCACAACTATCTCATTTGTAGAAGTCACATCGGGAGATGTGAGCGCTCTACCCGGCCTCCGACGATACACTGATAGGAGCTAATATCTCTTGCAGTGTATCACGGAGCTGCAGTGAGAGTTCACCGGAGTTCATCACGCTGGTGCTCTCACTTTATGGCAGTACCGCGGTGTGAGAACTTTCCCATGCAGCGGTGCCATAAGTGACAGCATCAGAGCCAATCAGCTGATACACCGCAGGGGCGATTAGCTTCTGTCAGTGCATCGCTGGTCGGGAAGAGTGGTCATATTTCCCGATGTGACTGTTCTACATGTGAGATCACCATGGAACAATCTGGATTACCTTAGACTACGGCAGACAGGGAGTATATGTTGGTTTATTATTTTACATTATTTCTAGGAGACGAGGGCGTCGGGGATTTGGTGTGCGGTGAGTATAATGTGTTTTTATTTCTATGTGAAATGTGAATAATGAATATGTATGTAATTTTACAACTTTTTTTTGTTAACAGTGAGCACAGGTGCCGGCAGATGATACTACTCTCCCATCAACGGCACCTGCTGTCACTGTAATCAGTGACACCAGATATAGCCGGATGGGTGCAGTAGTCTCGTCGGGCCAAGCCTGCTTCTCCACTGCGGGTCACAGTCAGCTGCAGAATCACGCTGACATCTGCCAGCATGATCCCACAGCGCTGTGAGCGACAGTACCAGCGGTAGGGTTACCGCACACACAGACACCTGTACACACAGACCCAGCATGTGACGAGCATGGCGACGCCAGGTCTAAAATAGACCTGATGACGCTGTGCGGCCAGCTAATCACTGTAATGCCACAACCAACATGGCTGCAGCACTACAGTGTGTGGCAATCACTGCATGTTCATTGGTCTCTAAAGAGCGCCAAACATGCAGGGCGGGGACCCGAGCAACCCCTTTAATACTCGGCGAGCTCTGAGCACCGAATAATGGCGAGCATGCTCGCTCATCACTAGTTCTATCATAGTATTACTCGGTCCTGCTCAGCCCTTATTCACATTTAGGTAAGGCTAGGTTCACATTACGTCCAAGCAGTCCGCGGCATAGTGCTGTGTAACGCAGTCCGTTAACGCTGCCATTAATCTCTATTTCGGGCGCAACGCTAGCGCACGCCCAAAATGGGCGTGCACTAGCGATATCCGTCATTGAGTGATGGACCCTGGGACGCGGGCTGCAGCGTTTCCGGGTCCGTCACCGCTAGCGCAGATTGAGCTAGCATGTCAGCACTTGCGTTAATGGGCTGCTGTTAACGCAATATGAACCTAGCCTAAGAGATTAGGACCATCTCGATTGGGTACACCTTGGCACTGGTGGGATGGCTTTTATGCTTTTTTTTTTTCTTTTTTTTTTAATCAGAAACAGTGTTTATTAAGTACCCTATGTTATCTATATGAACTATTGCTTTTTACTCACAATTTGTTGATTTTGTTTCTATCTTAGGTTTTGCCTGTCCTTCACGACCTTTGACGCATATTTGATGTAGGCTCGCATTCTGAGCTCAAATCTTTCCCCGCACATGATAAATTATTTATTCAGTCATCATCTGCCTTTACCAGCCATGAGCGGAGCAGTCCTCCGCCCCTTACTGTTAACCAATTAAATTCTGCTGTCAATCACTGACAGCAGGATTTAACATGTGCCAGCCGGAAGTGCATCATTCATTCCGCCCATCGACACAGCGCAATGATGCCTTATGTGAGCCAGATGGCACTCATATGCGCTGCACGCAAACCCACCATAATAATGGGAAATCCCATGTAACAAAGTTATTATGCGCGCACTGCAAGGATGGCATGTGACTCACATGACATGCAGGAAAAATACTGATGTAGGACAGGTTGTAACTAGGGATGGGCAAACACAAATGGTAAAGTTCATTAAAAAATGAAACAGCAAAAATGGAAAATTGCAAGGTCATGAAAGGAATAATGGCCAGTGTGAACATGCTCCTACATGCTGCATGTATATCAACTATACCCCACTTCATTTCTTTCAGTTTTACATTATAAACATTATAAATTAGCCATCAGCCCATGAGAGGAGTCACCACAGGATAGGACCCAGCACAGAAAATCGCCTTATCGCGGCTACTGGGTACACATGAATTGGCCAATTTATGTGCTAAGCATTCTCAATTTTTCCTATTTTCTAGAGCAGTAATGCAGTTCTAATTTCATATATTTCATGTTTGCATGCCATAAAGCTACAGAGTGCTACTTTAATTTGTTAGTTGTGAACAAAGAACCTGCTGGAGTAAGATGTGCAAAATTTATTAAGAGGCATACATCTCAGTTATTTGGATCATACAATGAAATCGACAGCAACTATAAGGTTGTGTAGATTTCTGATCATTTACTCGGGTTTTTTTGGGGGCAAGTTACAGTAAATCTGTCATTTGCCGGTTTTCCACTCCCTTTTTACTACTGGTGAAAAAAGACAAAAACTTGCCAAATGGTTGCACAAAATACATCTTGAAGTACATTTTGTAACTTTTCCTATCTTAGAACACTGGCGAAGAGGAAATTAAATTCCCCCTAATAATGTTATTTTGGCTCTAATGATGAGATCAGATCTGCACAGATCAGATCTGCTCCATAGACCAAAGGTTCCTTGGTATGGGACACTACCTCGGTAAGCTTCACCTTTCATACAAAGAAACACAATTTTGTGGCATGCTCCATATACAATGTACTATAGAATAAAATATAGTGTACCCATCCAAAACTTGCCCAAATTCCTTGCATTCTTTAGTGGTAAGCATGGGTGAATAGTGATCCTAAATCTATTGCTACAAGTGTTGATAACATACTTGTGATAGATTGTAGCGAGAGGTTTCCATGGCTATTTATTAACCTCGATACCACTGCTATTTACAACATTTTCAATAAACCATGTGAGTCATGTGTGTTACATTTTATCTTACACCTAACATACTGTGAGCAATTAATAGGGTGCGTCCCAAGCAGTAAACCCTTATGTCACCCATATCACTCTTAATATTTGATAGCCAAGCTGAGGCCACCCTAATAACCTCATTCCACCGGTGGCCAATTTTTACCTTTGCACTTTAGTTTATTCTTTCTGTTCTTCCAAGAGCCAGAACTTTTTTTTTTTGCTCCGTCAACAAAGCCATAAGTTGTGTAGTTGTGAATTATTCCAATCATTATACTATGTAGGGAAAAAATTGGTGTTAAAAAATAATGGAAGAATATGATTGTTCGGGAGGGTACATTTACGGATGTAAACTTTTTTTTTTCATTTAAGGGGTGTAAAGATTGAAATTTGGTTTGTGTTACCATTTTCTGATTACCGTACTCAAAACTTTTGTTTCAAATTTTCCGCTCACGGAGCTGTATGAGGGGCTTGTTTTTCGTGCCGAGAATTGACATTTTTATTAACAACCTTTTGGGGTACATCCATTTTGATAGCTTTTTATTGCTTTACTTTAGAGAGGTGTGGTGACCAAAATATGGCAATTTTGGCACATCGATTTTTTTTCTCTTCATGACATTTAACTTACGGTTTAGTTAATTTTAATTTTTTTGATAAATTGGACTTTTAAAAAAAATTTTTATTTTAAAACTGGTTACAGGGATAAGATTGAAAATGTTATAATTAGTTTTACGTTCTTAAGAACATGTATTCTATTTTTTTTTTTACTTTATTTTTAATTGCCTTAGGGGACTTGAATCTGCAACTGCTTCTTCGATATACTGCAATGCCAAAGTATTGAAGTATATAGTGAACATGATGTTCTCCTATGAAGCTCAGCCACATGCTTGGCTTCATAGAAGGAACAACGAGAGAATTGGGAGCCTTCTGCAAGTGCTCCGCTGCCACCACACAACCCATTGGGACCTTGCACTCACTTCGCTGGGGGAAAAGTGTACACAAAGGGGGCCGAAGCAGGCACGCACTAGCACCCAGTGCCGCTGCCAGTGATTGACAGAGGCAGTTAAATGGGTTATACAGCAGCAATCGGAGTGAGCTCGGGTTGCTGCTATTACAGGCAGATAACAGTTCCTGAGTCTATAACATACACCTGGAATACTTATGTCCTACGTCGGGAAGGGGTTAAAAAAGGACATTTCTGTAAGGTTATATGCACATGATGTCTTTCAGGTGTATAAAAATGTCAATTTTTCAAGCGTTAGGCGCTAGTTTTATATACCTGAAGCATTTAACTTTAGCTTTTTTTTCACTCGTTTATTGAGCCATTTTTTGATATTTTAGACTGCCTTTTTTCTAGCAATTTTTCAGTTGTTTTTTTTTTTTTTTTTTTAACTTTATTCAATGTAGAATCCACTAGCGGCTTTTGATGCAAAAAAAATGCTGTCAAAAAGCGCAAAAAAGACACGCGATGTGTTTTAAGCTTTCCCACTGTCTTGTATTGGAAAGTATAGGAGGGTCTTCTGAGCGTAAGTTGACTGACGAATTTTCAGGTCACTTATTTTAACCTCTTGGCGTGTTTGAAAAACTGAAGCAGTCAAAAGTCGCTCAAAAGCATTTTTTTCAAAGCTCCAAACTGACCTAAAAAATTATGTGAACATTCTCTAAGAAACAAAACACACAATATCATATTTAAGTACCGGTGTTGGTGTTTTTTTATTTTTATTATTATTTTTCCATTGTCTTTTTATTTTTACAGCAATTTTGAAAAAAAAAATAAAAATATTCACTCAAATTCTGTCATATCACAAATAAATATATTATCAACCGCAGCACACATACATATATAATACTGTATTGGTTTAATAGTGCACCTTGTTCAAGGTCAGATATATTAGTGTTTTCAAACCAAACGAAAAAAAAAAAAAGGTTATAGTATTATTATATTATGATATAAAACATTTTATCTCAGAAACGGGCTTTTAGATTTCAAGAGTTAAAATTTTCATACGACCACAGTCTGAGTACCAGGAGACAGAACAAAACAGAAATTTGAAATTTTGATTCACATGATGCAGTAATTCACTGCTCCCTAAATTAAACCATCGATGACAAAGCTTCAATTATACAGCTGGATTCAGACATATCTGAACAGTGGCAGAATGATCATGATTTAATCTCTGTACAATGGATTTGATGCAAAGCCGCCAAAAGGTAACTGGATAGATATTCAGTATTTATTAAAGAGGTCATACAAAAATACTGCACTATTTAACTATGCATTATAATAACATTCTATAGCACTGCATTAACTATGCTGCACATATATAGTGTTATCTTTATTCTGTGGACAGAATGATTACGACAATACCACTTTTATATGGTTTTATATTTATTTTGTATTACCGTATTTTTCGGACTATAAGACGCACTTTTTTCCTCCCAAAATGTGGAGGAAAATGGGGGGTGCTTCTTATAGTCCGGATGTATTGGCTCTGGCTGTGGTGGGGGAGCGGCATCGGAGAAGCAGCGGGTCAGAGAGGCAGGAGCCGGCGGCTCCGTTAACTCCTGCACCCGCTGCTAAAGAGAAATGAATATGCCCTGAATTCCACGCCCATGGGCGTGGAGGGCAATGAATATTCATTTCTTCCTTGCATCCTGGTATGATTGATTGGCCCCATCCCAGTCCTGGTATCCCTGGCCCCATCAGAGAAGATTAAAAAAAACAAACCATTACAGTTACCTTCCTCCGCTCCCTCACAGTCGCAGCGCCCTGCTCTGGTGCCAGCAGCTGCTTAATGCTTGTAAGCAGCGCATGGCAGGGACATCATGCACTGCTCACAAGCAGAGCACAGAGGCTGGAATACTCACCGGGACTGTTCATCGGAGATCGCTTGTGAGCAGTACATGATGTCCCTGCCATGCGCTGCTTACAAGCATTAATCAGCTGCGGGCACCAGAGTAGGACACTGCGACTGCGAGGGAGGTAAGTGTAATGTTTGGTTTTTTTAATCTTTTCTGATGGGGCCAATCAATCATACCAGGAACTGGATGGGGCCAATCAATCACACCAGAATAAGGATGGGGCCATGCATACCAGGATGGAGATGAGGGCCATCGATACCAGGATAGGGATGAGGGTACCATATTTACCAGGATAGGTGATCTTAAGTACAGAATTGACCACATTTTTTGCTTCAGTTTTTTTTTTCCTAATTTCCTCCTCTAAAACCTAGGTGCGTCTTATAGTGTGAAAAATACGGTACCTTTGTACAATTATACTCTCTTTAAAAAAAAAAAATCATGTTTTTTTGGGTGGCCAAATTTATTGAAAATATTTTTTTTTTCATTTGTAGCTTGAGTAACAGGGATCGGGGAGAAGTTCCTCTTCATCAGACTGTACACTGTAATCTTCCATTTGGTTTGCAACACTCCAATCTTACTCCGGGTATCCAGCACTTCCAGGTGTTTTCTTCCATAACATAGTACCATAGTTCCAATAACATAGTTTTGTGGTAAATGAAACTTTTTTGATCACTTTTCTTTTTATTACACTCATTGGGAGGTAAAATGAACAAAAAAAAGATTAATTTTACTTCTTATTCTCCATTCACCGTTAGGTATAATTGAGATGTTATCATTCTTCTGCAAGTCAATACAATCATGACAATATGAAATATATATGTTTTGCTAATTTTTCACTTTATTCTACATATTAAAACAATTCCGGTGATAACCATTAATTTAATCTTTTTTGTTTAACTACCGTATTTTTCGCTTTATAAGATATAAGTGCTAAAGCGTAGAGTTAAGGGAAGCATTGTAAGTAACATGAGCCATGTTTGAGAATAACATGTGAGGAGAAACTTTAGTCCTCAGGTATGGCGCTCTTCTAGCTGCCAGGGAACCCCAGGAATTCCACATCACTACTATCAGTCCCTAGGAAGTTCAGTTGATCTGTCACTGGTGTCGCTCTCTTCACTGTCACCATACCATCTTCGGTGCCATCTAAGTCATTTGCTAACTCCACATTTTTGGAATGACTTTATACCTCCTTCACCATGATGTTTTCGCCGACTCACAATCTTAAGTGATAGTGGGTCTCTTCATTTGTCCAGAAGGTGCGAGATCATGATTGCTAGCAGCCATCCATTTGTTCCATTCTTCTCACAAGAAAACTTTAAAATGTTTATTGATTGAACTGTTAAGAGGTAGCAGCTGACTGGTAAGCCCCCCTAGAATTACAGCAAGAAGGGTCTGCACTTCTTTTTTGTGGTTTCACGAACGTGTGCTCTAAACTGGTCAAGCACTAACCTTTTTTATAAGTCCTCCAGGAGGTTTGGACCACAGTCAACCCCCAATCCCATTCTCGTCCATCCTATTCTCATGAACATGCACAACTCCTCCTCATGGGACAGCTTCTTTTGGCACTTTTCAAAAAAGTAAAACATAATATTGGTGGCAGTTTTGTGCCATCACAACCGTGTAATGTTTTTTATTATGTCCTGAAGTTTTTACCATTATGGGTTTGGCACCATGTACATTGTCCTGTAGGATGGCACATCAAAGGTTAGAGAGACTTCGTCCATATTCCCAATCTTGCCCATTTCAAAATCATTTTTCCTTCTGCTGTCGAGTACAAACTTGTGGAAAGACAGGATCTTGGATTCATATAATTGCAGCGTTTTTTACGCAATTCTAGATTTGGTGCTCATAGAAAGGCCACATCTCCTCATGAATCTGTAGCACCATGATGGTGATCCAGGAAAGTCAGCAATGCGTTTAGCTTCGTATATGATCATTTTTATAGAAAAAAGAGAAGCCATTATTTCTGTGGAGTGTTATCCATTCTTTAACGTGCTTGTCTAACCATTGTGCACCACGCCCACGAAAACCGTCATCTTCCGGATTCCTCCACTCTTTTTTTTCTCAGCTGGAAGAGGCCCGAAGTGTCATTCCACTGCTCTGTTCTCATGCTCTTCAGCATATTTTATTACCTCCAGGGGACATAAACATACGATCGTTTGATGGCATTGCAAAAACACTGAAGAACATATGCAGTAAAGAGCATTATCTAAGCTGTCAGTGTCTGACGACAGCTAGACTATCAGACCCTGCCGCCAAGGTGCTGATGGGTGACAGAGGGAGCATTCTCCTTCTGTCAAAGTCCTCACATGCTGCTATCACACTTGTATGGAGCGAGGCTGGCCAGGAGTATGTATAACTCATAACTTAGACACCGGTGAATCCCTGCAGCACACAGTGTGTGTGCTGGGGGGGATTCATAAGTCTGCAGTCACACAGTGACAGCAGACTTATCGATTTGGACTAGACAACCCCTTTAAAAGAGATATTTCTATCAAATCTTCTTGGCTTTGTTTCCATTCCATGGTAGTGGTGTACAGAGACTAAATTATGATAATTCTGTCACTGTCGAATTACCTCTGAATTGAATACAATTGTATACCATTAAAAATAATCATTTTGCAGAGAAAACAATTAAAAGAAAATGTGTTACATTAATACAGAGGTACATGAGACACAACCAGACTTATATGGCAGTCATCATCTACTTTATATTGACGAGAATAGAGTATATCCTCTAAAACACATATTGTGTCCAGGTTATTCGGCCAGTTAACGAGCGCCATCAATGATACACAAGCTGATCGGCGTACGTTACTGGTCTCTCTGCGCAAACTGCCGATGATTAAGGGCTCATACTTGCGAGAAACTCGGATGAGTCTCGCACGGCAATACCCGGCACTCAGGAGCGGAGCATGCGGCTCCATGTATGGCTATGCGGCCGCACGCTCCGATCTGAGTGCCGGGTATTAACATGCGAGACTCATCTGAGTTTCTCGCAAGTGAGTATGAGCCCTTGTAGGTGCAGAATAACTGTTATTACCATTGATTACACAGGGTGATGTGCTGTTGACAATGACGTCACATAAATTACTCGATCACCCAATGAACGAGCATTTTTCTTGTTTGTCAGGTGATCATCGGTATGTTTATTAGGGCCGACAATCGGAAACAACTGTCCTTACGAACGCTTGTTCAACAATTATTGGTTCATCAAATTTGACAACTAGGCTAATGCAAAGAAACAATGATTAACAGCAACTGAAGATGTAAAGCTGGCCGTACAAAACATGACACACTAGATAAAAAAGTATTGGGACAGGTATTAATCATGAATTCCGTCCCATTACCACGGATGTATAAAACAAGGCTCCTTGCCATGCAGACTGCCTTTACTGACATCTGTGAAAGAATGGCTCTTGAGCAGAGGGCAGAAAAGCCAAAACTTCCTCTAGCGTTAATATCAGCAGAGAAACTGTGGACTGGACGCTTCACGGCATGAGTGTCCATAGCCAAGCAGCTGCAATGAATGCGAGCCTTACATCACCAAGCACAATGACAATGTGTTGTATGAAGTGGTGTAAAGCTGCCACCACTGGACTCTGGAGCAGAAGAAATGATAAACCACACTTCTCTATCTGATGGACAAGTGTGGGGGATTGGCAAATGCCAGAAGAACATTACCTGACTGCCTTGTGCCAACTATCAAGTTTGGTGGAGGAGGAATAATGTTATGTTTTATAAGTTGGCCATTTGAATGGACAAAAATTCCCACAAGTACACTAAAATCTTGTAGAAAGCCTTGCCAGTACAGTGGAAGCTGTTTAAGGGGGTACAACGCCATATTAACGCCTTTGGCTTTAGATGGGATGACCGTGTGTATGCACTGGGATCTCATATAGTGTATGCAGAACATTGGCAAATCCGGATGAATGTGGTGAGATCTGCTGATACCGTAATATCTGTGCTGAGCATACACATACAGCTAACATCAGATTCCACTGATAACAGCCTCGATCTGCCAGCCATCCTCAGATACACATCATGTCTATGGCCAGTGCAGGAGACTAGTAGTGCTATCCACACTATCCATACATGTCACATGAACTATGCCTACACCCATTTACAATGCAGAAATACAGAGAAATAATATGTTTACAATGATTGTGTACAGCATGTCTTTTTTTTTTTTTGCTGTAATGTTAAACCTGCCTTTCATCTGATCCTGATTGTTCTCTCCTGCGCATTCTGGAGGGGAAAAATACTGAAATTATGTCAAAAGCCTAAAAAGTAGATTTGTCCGGTAAATCAGAAAAACTAAAGCGCCGTACAGTTTTAGCTGACCGCTAATCCTCCCAACTTCATTTCCATTTTCTTGGAACACAATCATTGGGAATAATGAAGTTCAACATGTCCAATCCTATTTCCTCAACATGTGCCATCGTGGGAGAGTAAGGAGACCACCTCATGTATATGATCACCCTTAAGAGAGTTGGGTGGATCGATTTGTGGGACTCTTGTCCATCAGCCCATCCCAGTAATGGGGGCTCTGTGAGTCTCTTACCTTCCGAGAGCCCAGGCACAGCTTTTGATTAGCCTGGTTGGCGTTATGTCATCTGTGCATCAAAATCTAATGACGACGGAATTGTGAACCTCTCGTTCCGGGATCAGAGACTACTGACTTGGCCGATGAATCACGATGCGCCTAACTCTAACCTTTAGGTTAGCATTAACTATGCCGAATCACAATGTCATGGAAAACACATGCAATCCCTGCCTGTCAGACAGTAAATTCCTGGGACCTTATATCAGGATGTTATTTCAAATAGATGAAACCGATGACGTTGTTAAAAAAGGGTTACGATATAGAACGGAAACCCAAACAATCACACAAAACAAATACTGACAGAAGTAAAATACTGCATGAATTGATGGCTTGGTTTTGCGCTTTAAAATGTTGCACCGCAGGGGTTAACTGAGGTTTGGCAGCCCATGTTACGACTCTCCACCAGCACCCTAAATAGCGTCCCATCCGCACACATACACAGCTTGTACCGCTCTGTCCCATCATCGTACATCAGCTCCCCTGTGGAGGTAGGTAGCCGGGAAGGAGAGACCATCACGCTGCCATTCAGAACTATGCTGTTTTCCTGGTGGGAGAAAGACATGACAGGTTTTAGGTCCCCAGGCTTAATATTTAGTATTGGACATTAAAGGGCTGTTACCGACCGCCGGAGGAAGAGTTACGGAAACAGCTGCTGAAGCTAAACTAAACTTTTTCAGGAACTCCCATAGAAGTGAAAAGAACTTTGGCCGTTTTTGCTTACGAAAGCAAAAGAACCTTTTTGCATTTGCTAGATCCAATTTTCCCCTATTTTTGGTCTTATATTTGAAAGAAAAAAAGCTTTTCCTACCAATTAAACAGTAAAAAAAGTGCAGTAATTGGATGACGGAGGACATCTGCATGCTGTCCTATTTTTTCCAAGGAACCAATGTCTGGTTTGCAAATTGGATGAAAAACTAACGTCTCTGAACCACCCCACAGACTATAAGACGTAGTTGAAATACACAGATGTGTGAGTGAGGCCTAACACCCATTCACTTGTATGGGAGCTACAGAAACAGTATAGTGCAGAGATTCCTAGGAATGGCTGACATGGGAATAACCCGTTAACAAACCTTCATATAAACTGTCTCAGTAAAGTAACATTTCCAAGTTGCTCATACCCATCCAATACTCCAGATCCTGCAAATCATTTACAATTATTATCCATATTTTACTAGATGTAGCGACAATAAAATAACCCAGCACCACAAATGCAAAAAAAATATATAAAATCAAAATTGAGTATTACAAATGCATAACCCAGCAGAAGCACATTATTCGTAAATGAATGTAGAATTGCAAATACTTACTGCTTTTAGTACAATGTTTCCACCAGTCCGAAAATCTATAGTCTTTCCCATTATAAACACTCCTTCATTTCCACGGACAGTGATTTGCCCATCAACATTAATTTTAAGATCGCTGCTTGCGCTGCTGGTAATCTACGGTAAATAATAAAAATAATTAGAAAAACAAGAAATGTGAAATAGACCACAGTCCTGTGCACGTTATAGGTAGGTATGGAAAAAATACTTCACAGCAATCACACTACCAAAAATAGAAGTGTTATAGTTTATTTACATCAATTTACAAAATGCAAAGTGAATGAACAAAAGAAAAATCTAAATTAAAATCAATATTTGGTGTGATGTCCCTTTGCCTTCCAACAGCATCCATTTTTCTAGGTACACTTGCACACAGTCAAGGATTTTGTATTATAATACAAAACAGAATACAGAAAAAAATAGAACTGGAAGTAATGATATGGCCCTTGCAGTGCTCTGATCATAAAAGGAATCTGTCAGCAGGTTTTTGCTATGTAATGTGAAGCCAGCACTCTGTCGGGGTTAAACACAAATTTCAGCTATGCCTCTCTTATCAAACTAGGTTTGACCACCTGAAGCTTATCATTGGACACATCAACCCTGCCTCCTGGTCCAGCAACGCCCCCTCCTGCGATAGGCAGCTCACTGTCTATGGACATTGTATATACAGAGCCTGGTGTGGGCGGGATTTGCTTCCTCAGCTCTGCTTCATGCTAAATCTAAACACTCTGCTTGTGACAGAACTGCTGCACCCAGTAACCTGAGTGATACATCGTTGGATTCAGGGTCTCATTGCCTACATTATGCTGCTCTCACATGCTGACAGATTCCCTTTAAACGTCATTGAGTCTGTCTGGAAAGACATGAGACAGAAGGATTTGCACAAGCCCACATCCACAGAAGATCAGTGGTTAGTGCTCCAAGATGTTTGGAAAAACCTCCCTGCTGTGCCATTTCAAAAACTGCATGCAGAAGTGTACCCAGAAGAACTGATTCTGTCTGGAAGACAAAGGGTGATCACATCAAATATTGATTTTAGATTTCCTTTTAGTTCTTTCACTTTGCATGTTGTTAATTGATAAAGATAGCGTATTAACACTTCTATTTTTGAGAACATTCTTACTTTGCAGCTTTTTTTTCCTCCCACACCTAAAACTTTTGCACAGTACTACATATATACACACGCACACAGCTGTATATAAATCCTCATTGCAAAAAACTGTGTGCTGGAAGACGAGAGCATTACATATACTAAATGTTGTAAACTATTTATCTGTGCGCTCTGACTGTTGAGACTCCCCCAGGCACCGGATTCCCTCCTCCAATATACTACGGGTGAGACCACAAATGCCACTGGCTGCATGTTCAAACCTCTGTTCACCTGCAATGCCAGCCAATTTTGTCCTGAAATTGTGTGGCCGTTGGACCTCGTGACTGGTGGAATTTCAGCCTCATTCCTCACCATTACACAGAAATAGATAAAGGGGTTATTCGGTCTTAAGCTACAACTCACTTGTGAGTGAGTGGCCGTCATGTGACCCCAAGTATATGATTTATTTTCTCAAGGCTACATTCTGACTAGAAAATAATGATAATCGTTATTTTTATATAGTGCTAACATATTCCGCAGCGCTTTACAGGTTGCACACATTATCATCACTGTCCCTGATGGGGCTCACAATCTAAATTCCCTATCAGTATGTCTTTGGAATGTGGGAGGAAACCGGAGTGCCCGGAGGAAACCCATGCGAACACGGGGAGAACATACAAACTCCTTACAGATGTTGTCCAAGGTGGGATTAGAACCCAGGACCCCAGAGCTGCAAGGCTGCAGTGCTAACCACTGAGCCACCGTGCTGCCCTAGATGGGTGCGACCTCCCTCAATGCAAGCGTATTGAGCGAAGCGGGAGTCTCCGCCAGTGCTGCAGCTCAGATCTGAGAACCTCATACAGACAACTCGTGCATAGCCCATGAGCTCACTGACTGACTGTAGCACTGCTGACATAAGGAAAGCGCTGCAGACATGAGGAGCAGAGGCGGACACTCAGCGCTGGATCCAGGGAGGGTGAAAAAAGAAAACTTTGTTTAAAATGAGCTGCAGCAATGGAGACAAGGGTTTTCTGAAACTGGAAAATCCTGCATGTGGCATAATAGTACGCATGTCGGATTCCCCGTTTGGAGCGTGCTCCGGTGCTGAGCCTGCACCTTTCCAGGCACATGACAGCTGACATGTGCCCACAACAGCCGCAAGTGGAATCTAGTTAAATGTCACTGTCAATCTCTAACAGCGGCATTTAACTCGCGCTTTTAACTCGCGCTTACAGGAAGCGTGTCACTTATCCCGTCCATTGGTGATACCATCACATGATCGCGTGTCACCGATGGGTCGGCATGACAACCAGAGGTCTGCAGCAGACCTCTATGGTTGTCACTGCCAGGTCAGCACTCATAGCAAGTGAGAATTTCTGCTACACACAGGCGATCTGATCATCGGATATATTCAGTGAGGCCAATCCACAGCTTTTTTCCCCCCCACACCCCTGTGGCATAATAGTACGCACGTCGGATTCCCCATTTGGTGCGGGCTCCGGAGCTGAGCCTGCACCTTTCCAGGCACATGACAGCTGACATGTGCCCGCAACAGCCGCAAGTGGAATCTAGTTAAATGTCAATGTCAATCTCTAACAGCAGCATTTAACTCGAGCTTACAGGAAGCGTGTCACTTATCCCGTCCATCGGTGATCTCGTCACATGATCGCGGGTCACCGATGGGTGGGCATGACAACCAGAGGTCTGCAGCAGACCTCTGTGATTGTCACTACCAGGTCTGCACTCATAGCAACTGAGAATTTCTGCTACACACAGGCGATCTGATCATCGCATATATTCAGTGAGGCCAATCCACAGTTTTTAGCATAGAATTTGTGACAATTAAGAACATGCTGTGCATTTTGTAATACTACGGCGTGGTCTTTATTCCATGCAGGGTTCTTACAGAACTTGTGAACAAGGTATAATGTTCCTAATTACAACAGATTGCTGGTGACATGGTAGTGGATTCATTCACAATGTGGGCATAGAAGCCATGCCGAAAACCTGGAAGAATCTGCAGCATCTAACACATGGAAAAACATGGTACTTGTGTTATAACTAAAGACAGACATGAGATTCTGCACCTGTAAGAGCCATGGCAGGGGCATAAGAAAACCTGAGGGCAATGTACACTCACCGGCCACTTTATTAGGTACACCATGCTAGTAACGGGTTGGACCCCCTTTTGCCTTCAGAACTGCCTCAATTCTTCGTGGCATAGATTCAACAAGGTGCTGGAAGCATTCCTCAGAGAATTTGGTCCATATTGACATGATGGCATCACACAGTTGCCGCAGATTTGTCGGCTGCACATCCCAAAGATGCTCCATACAAGGCAGGATGGATCCATGCTTTCATGTTGTTTACGCCAAATTCTGACCCTACCATCCGAATGTCGCAGCAGAAATCGAGACTCATCAGACCAAGCAACGTTTTTCCAATCTTCTACTGTCCAATTTCGATGAGCTTGTACAAATTGTAGCCTCAGTTTCCTGTTCTTAGCTGAAAGGAGTGGTACCCGGTGTGGTCTTCTGCTGCTGTAGCCCATCTGCCTCAAAGTTCGACGCACTGTGCGTTCAGAGATGCTCTTAGGCCTACCTTGGTTGTAACGGGTGGCGATTTGAGTCACTGTTGCCTTTCTATCAGCTCGAACCAGTCTGCCCATTCTCCTCTGACCTCTGGCATCAACAAGGCATTTCCGCCCACAGAACTGCCGCTCACTGGATTTTTTTTCTTTTTCGGACCATTCTCTGTAAACCCTAGAGATGGTTGTGCGTGAAAATCCCAGTAGATCAGCAGTTTCTGAAATACTCAGACCAGCCCTTCTGGCACCAACAACCATGCCACGTTCAAAGGCACTCAAATCACCTTTCTTCCCCATACCGATGCTCGGTTTGAACTGCAGGAGATTGTCTTGACCATGTCTACATGCCTAAATGCACTGAGTTGCCGCCATGTGATTGGCTGATTAGAAATTAAGTGTTAACAAGAAGTTGGACAGGTGTACCTAATAAAGTGGCCGGTGAGTGTAGATGTATACTATGATTAAATATATTACCCTTTCTGTAGACGCTCTCTGCACATTCAGTGTTTTTACTCCTTTTGGCAAATGGAATTCATGTTTCTCGTAATCTGTGCTGAACAAAGTGTTCTGAGTCCGGGGGTCCACAAACTCCATGCCGACGTCACTGGTGATGGAGGTTTTGTTCTTGTCCACTTTCAACACAGTTGAACCTTGCTGCAGAATCACCTTTGAACCAAGATTAAGAATATATAACACAAGATCTGTAACTGGCGTTAAAAAGTACCTGTCATTTACATTTGTAGTTCATAATCAAAAGCATATAAGAAAATAAGGAACTTTGTAATAGATCTCAGAGAAATCTGCTGCTTTTTACTCATGGATAGTGGTTAGCGAACATGCTCGGACAACGTGTTATTGGAATATCTTGGGCGTGCTTGGATAATATGTTCAAGTCCTCGCGGCGGCATATTGCTGTCTAAAAGCATCAGGGACTCGAACATATTATCTGAGTAAAATATACGTTATCTGAGCAAGTTCGCTCATCACTACTCATGGATACATGAGATTTTCCTATTACTGAATAGATGACAGTTCCTGCTCCTAAGACTTGATGGAGAGGACAATAAGCAAGAGGCAGATACATTCTGCTGCAAGTTCTCCTGAAACAAGTGTAACTGTCATTTAAGGAGAACTTGCAGCAGAATGTCTGTATCTGCCTCTAGCTTATTATCCTCTCCATAGAGTCTTAGGAGCAGCAACTGTCATCATTCAGTAATAGGAAATTTGTATTCACTGAGTAAAGATTTTACCTATGAATTTAAATTGTAAGATTAGTCCATGAGTAAAAAGTAGGTTTGTCATATTTCACAATACATATATATTACAAAGTTCCACCTATTCACATGTAACACTAATAATGAAACAGGAAAAAAAGAGTTCACCAAATGAATAGAGTCAGATCTGTTTATATCATTCGATGTGCAACTCCAAAATGCTGACCGACCGTGAACTTCTTGCAATAGGGAGAAATTGGACACGGGCACCAATTGTAAAATTGCCAAAATGTTACATGATTATAGCCGATAAACTCTCGAGCCCTTAGTCAGAGAAACAGAATATTGCCAATACAAAGAAACTAGACAATCAATTGAAATATAATATTTCTAATGAACATGAACTCATTACAAATTTTTGTACATAAATAAGGCATCAATCACACAAAGCAGTGCTATTGAATGATCCGTGCAGGGACACACACCAGCAGGAGCGCTTATTACTTTGTACTGTGTGTGATCATACCTCCCAACCGTCCCGATTTCAGCGGGACAGTCCCGCTTTGGCACCGGGGTCCCGCTGTCCCGCTTCGGGCATTTAAAATCCCGAATTTGCGGCCGCCGGTGAAGCCCCGCCCACTTCCGGGACGTAGAGACGATTAGGACTAGTCCCGCACTCCGGGCGGGGTCAGTGACGTAAGCGGCCGGCATGATCACACTCTGCAGCCTTTGTTTAGTAAATCTGGGCCAGGAGATCGGGGAAGGAGGGACCAGCTGCGTGCGCGGCGCCGACTCCAGCCTGGTGTCTCCCCCACCACGCACCGCAACGCGCATGCGCGGGAATCTGTGGTACCCGATGCTGAGGCGCAGAGTCTGGTCCTTGTGTCACTCGGAGGCGGCAGCGGCGTGTGAGGGGGAGGGAGGCGGTCATCATTACCGGCACACACCGGCATGCATTGTGTATGGCGGATAAGGGGCGGCAGGGAGAAGCCTGCAAACCAGATAGTGCAGTGTGTCCATGCACCTCTCCATCCACAGGTAGCACTGTAACACCTCTAACAGTGCCAGCCAGCACCCTCCTAGTGCCAACCTGGCTGTGGGTGTGTGTGTGTGATGGCTGGGTGTGTGTGTGATGGCTGGGTGTGTGTGTGATGGCTGGGTGTGTGTGTGTGTGATGGCTGGGTGTGTGTGTGTGATGGCTGGGTGTGTGTGTGTGTGATGGCTGCGTGTGTGTGATGGCTGGGTGTGTGTGTGTGATGGCTGCGTGTGTGTGTGTGATGGCTGCGTGTGTGTGTGTGATGGCTGCGTGTGTGTGTGTGTGTGATGGCTGCGTGTGTGTGTGTGATGGCTGCGTGTGTGTGTGTGTGTGATGGCTGCGTGTGTGTGTGATGACTGCGTGTGTGTGTGTGTGATGGCTGCGTGTGTGTGTGATGACTGCGTGTGTGTGTGTGATGACTGCGTGTGTGTGTGATGGGTGTGTGTGTGAAGGCTGCGTATGTGATGCATTTGTGTCAAAGCTGCATGTGTTTGTGAGCTGCGTTTGTGATGCTGCGTGTGTATGTGTGATACTGTGTGTGTGATGCTGCATGTGTGTGAGCTGCGTGCGTGTGTGAGCTGTGTGTGTGCTGCGTGTGTGTGGGCCGTGTGTGTGAGCTGTGTGCGTGTGCATGTGTGTGAGCGTGTGTGTGTGAGCTGCGTGCCTGTATGTCATTATACAGTATGGAGAACTGTGGCCATTATACAGTATGGAGCATCATGTGCGGTCATTATACAGTATGCAGCATCATGTGCGGTCATTATACAGTATGGAGCATCATGTGTGGTCATTATACAGTATGAAGCATCATGTGCACCCAGCATACAGTATGGAGCATCATGTGTGGTCATCATACAGTATGGAGCATCATGTGCGGTCATTATACAGTATGGAGCGTCATGTGCGGCCATTATACGGTATGGAGCATCATGTGGGGCCATTATACGGTATGCATGCCGTCATTATACAGTATGGAGCGTCATGTGTGTTCATTATACAGTATGGAGCGTCATGTGTGGCAATTATACAGTATGGGGCATCATGTGCGGTCATTATACAGTATGGAGCGTCATGTGTGGCAATTATACAGTATGGGGCATCATGTGCGGTCATTATACAGTATGGAGCATCATGTGCGGTCATTATACAGTATGGAGCATCATGTGCGGCCATTATACAGTATGGAGCATCATGTGCAGTCATTATACAATATGGAGCATCATGTGCAGCCAGTATACAGTATGCAGCATCATGTGCGGTCAATATACAATACGGAGCATCATGTGCGGTCATTATACAGTATGGAGCATCATGTGCGGCCATTATACAGTATGGAGCATCATGTGCGGTCATTATACAGTATGGAGCATCATGTGCGGCCATTATACAGTATGGAGCATCATGTGCGGTCATTATACAGTATGGAGCGTCATGTGTGGCCATTATACAGTATGGGGCATCATGTGTGGTCATTATACGGTCTGGAGCATCATGTGCAGTCATTATACAGTATGGAGCATCATGTGTGGTCATCATACAGTATGGAGCATCATGTGCGGTCATTATACAGTATGGAGCGTCATGTGCGGCCATTATACGGTATGGAGCATCATGTGGGGCCATTATACGGTATGCATGCCGTCATTATACAGTATGGAGCGTCATGTGTGTTCATTATACAGTATGGAGCGTCATGTGTGGCAATTATACAGTATGGGGCATCATGTGCGGTCATTATACAGTATGGAGCGTCATGTGTGGCAATTATACAGTATGGGGCATCATGTGCGGTCATTATACAGTATGGAGCATCATGTGCGGTCATTATACAGTATGGAGCATCATGTGTGGCCATTATACAGTATGGAGCATCATGTGCAGTCATTATACAATATGGAGCATCATGTGCAGCCAGTATACAGTATGCAGCATCATGTGCGGTCAATATACAATACGGAGCATCATGTGCGGTCATTATACAGTATGGAGCATCATGTGCGGCCATTATACAGTATGGAGCATCATGTGCGGTCATTATACAGTATGGAGCATCATGTGCGGCCATTATACAGTATGGAGCATCATGTGCGGTCATTATACAGTATGGAGCGTCATGTGTGGCCATTATACAGTATGGGGCATCATGTGTGGTCATTATACGGTCTGGAGCATCATGTGCAGTCATTATACAGTATGGAGCATCATGTGCGGCCATTATACGGTATGGGGCATCATGTGCGGTCATTATACAGTATGGAGCATCATGTGCGGTCATTATACAGTATGGAGCATCATGTGCGGTCATTATACAGTATGGAGCATCATGTGCGGTCATTATACAGTATGGAGCATCATGTGCGGTCATTATACAGTATGGAGCGTCATGTGCGGCCATTATACAGTATGGAGCGTCATGTGTGGCCATTATACAGTATGGAGCGTCATGTGTGGCCATTATACAGTATGGAGCGTCATGTGTGGCCATTATACAGTATGGAGCGTCATGTGCGGTCATTATACAGTATGGAGCACTGTGTGGCCATATTTTTTTGTTTATAACTATTGTATATGAAACAGTGTGATCAGCAGTGCTAAATGGGTGTAGTTGGGACGTGGATATGGGTGTGACTAATTATGAATGGGTGTGGTCAGAGGCGTGGCCTAAAATTTGCCGCGGCGCGCTTTGCGCGCCGCTAACCTTGTCCCTCTTTCCCATCTTCAAAAGTTGGGAGGTATGGTGTGATGATTATTGTTATTTGTGAGGATTGATTGTTCCTTCACTCTTATAACACATTCACACGGTCAGTATTTTACATCAGTATTTATAAGCCAAAACCAGGAGTGGAACAATCAGAGGAAAAGTATAACAGAAACATATGCACCACTTCTGTATTTATCACCCACTCCTGGTTTTGGCTTACAAATACTACTGAACATGTGAACGTGGTCTTAAAGGGACACGGTCGGCACAGAATGACTGTTGATATGAAGTACAAGCTCTTGATGCACCATGGTGGGGCCAAACATTTATTTACACCTTCCCACCTGCTTGTTTTCGCTATCTCCACTTTCCCTCTTCTTTGATTTGACAGCTCCAGCTTCATAGAGCCAGAAAAGGAAGGTTATAGATGAAAAACAAGTAGGTGGCAAGGTGTACTTATTCGTTTGGCCCGCCATGATGCACCAAGCGCCTGTAACAGTAATTCTGTGCCGACAGTCCCTTAAATGAGGAACCTTTACCAAAATATATACGTAGTGTCTGCATATCCTATGGTCGGACCCAACCAGACAGCACGGATTACGCTTTTGGTGCTCTGGCAATAGACACACTATATTTATTCTATCTGTGGCGGGTTTTTGCACAGCCTTCTTCAATTTCTGACATGATATGCCTGTTTTGCACTTTATATTGTCTATACATGAATACAGGTCCTTCTCAAAAAATTAGCATATAGTGTTAAATTTCATTATTTACCATAATGTAATGATTACAATTAAACTTTCATATATTATAGATTCATTATCCACCAACTGAAATTTGTCAGGTCTTTTATTGTTTTAATACTGATGATTTTGGCCTACAACTCCTGATAACCCAAAAAACCTGTCTCAATAAATTAGCATATTTCACCCGTCCAATCAAATAAAAGTGTTTTTTAATAACAAACAAAAAAACCAACAAATAATAATGTTCAGTTATGCACTCAATACTTTGTCGGGAATCCTTTGGCAGAAATGACTGCTTCAATGCGGCGTGGCATGGAGGCCATCAGCCTGTGACACTGCTGAGATGTTATGGAGGCCCAGGATGCTTCAATAGCGGCCTTAAGCTCATCCAGAGTGTTGGGTCTTGCGTCTCAACTTTCTCTTCACAATATCCCACAGATTCTCTATGGGGTTCAGGTCAGGAGAGTTGGCAGGCCAATTGAGCACAGTAATACCATGGTCAGTAAACCATTTACCAGTGGTTTTGGCACTGTGAGCAGGTGCCAGGTCGTGCTGAAAAATGAAATCTTCATCTCCATAAAGCATTTCAGCCGATGGAAGCATGAAGTGCTCCAAAATCTCCTGATAGCTAGCTGCATTGACCCTGCCCTTGATGAAACACAGTGGACCAACACCAGCAGCTGACATGGCACCCCACACCATCACTGACTGTGGGTACTTGACACTGGACTTCAGGCATTTTGGCATTTCCTTCTCCCCAGTCTTCCTCCAGACTCTGGCACCTTGATTTCCGAATGACATGCAAAATTTGCTTTCATCAGAAAAAAGTACTTGGGACCACTTAGCAACAGTCCAGTGCTGCTTCTCTGTAGCCCAGGACAGGCGCTTCTGCCGCTGTTTATGGTTCAAAAGTGGCTTTACCTGGGGAATGCGGCACCTGTAGCCCATTTCCTGCACACGCCTTTCCACACCAGACTCAGTCCACTGCTTCCTCAGGTTCCCCAAGGTCTGGAATCGGTCCTTCTCCACAATCTTCCTCAGGGTCCGGTCACCTCTTCTCGTTGTACAGCGTTTTCTGCCACATTGTTTCCTTCCAACAGACTTACCATTGAGGTGCCTTGATACAGCACTCTGGGAACAGCCTATTTGTTGAGAAATTTCTTTCTGGGTCTTACCATCTTGCTTGAGGGTGTCAATGATGGCCTTCTTGACATCTGTCAGGTCGCTAGTCTTACCCATGATGGGGGTTTTGAGTAATGAACCAGGCAGGGAGTTTTTAAAAGCCTCAGGTATCTTTTGCATGTGTTTAGAGTTAATTAGTTGATTCAGAAGATTAGGGTAATAGGTCATTTAGAGAACCTTTTCTTGATATGCTAATTTATTGAGACAGGTTTTTTGGGTTATCAGGAGTTGTATGCCAAAATCATCAGTATTAAAACAATAAAAGACCTGACAAATTTCAGTTGGTGGATAATGAATCTATAATATATGAAAGTTTAATTGTAATCATTACATTATGGTAAATAATGAAATTTAACACTATATGCTAATTTTTTGAGAAGGACCTGTATATGCTAATCATGGCTCTCATGTTAGGATGATTTTTTGAGATTAATATCCTATACGTAGCCTGTATACTTCTGTCCTGTCCTGGGGTTCTTCAATTCTGCTTATTAGTTACCTTGTCCTATATGTGCTTTACCTTAATATGTCTTAAACAAAATGAAAAAAACCTACTCTAGACATTTTGGAATTAGAAACAAAACAACAAAGGGCATGAATCTGAAGAAAAGAATGATACCGTACTCCTATACTATTATTGCCAATAGGTTTGTCTACATGAGAAATATCATGAGGTGTCAATTGATTGTCTATTTATTTATATGTTTTGGTTATTTTATCGCTGCATGTGATGGCATATATTTTTTTGGGAAACATGTTCCCATGATACCTGGCAATATTCTATGATCTTGGGAGTTCCATTGCATCAGAGAGTTTCTTTATCATGTGACATTTTGAAACTTTCCTAATAAGACTGTATGGTGCCAGTATCCAATTTCTCTTTTTTGCATATTGTCATATGTAGGGTTTATGATATAAACATCATTACTATTGAAGCAAAAAGATCACTAGGACCCTGGTCCATTGGCCACATCGCTAGTCCGTGGCCCCGAGACCCTCCTCCTACTTTCCAGCATCCCCAATGCCTCCTCTGATTAGTAAGCCTGACCCAATGTCCCGTGTGCATCACACCAGTTATCTACTAATCAAAAGGGGCACCGATTATTCTGGCAAGTTGGATGTGGCTCTCACAGCTCTGGCCCAGAAGCCGCAGACTACCGATGTGGTCGCTGGACCAAAGTCATACAAGTCCTTGCTTAACTCTACCAAAAACCCATTCTGGGACGACATCTGCGTGTTACTGGGACAAATAATGAATGCAAACTGCACTTACACATGAATATATAAACAAAAGCATGCTGTAACACCGAGGCAGTAATGTCCATTAGTAATGCTGCCAGAAAAAAAAAGTTTAAAAACAACATAATTTAACAGGAATCTGTCACTAGGTTTTTGCTATGTAATCTAAGAACAGCATACTGTAGGGACAGAGAGCCTAATTCCAGTGATGGTCATTGATTCATTAATTACAGTGATGGGCTGCTTGCAGCAGTTTTGATAAAAAATCATTTTTTTCTGCTGCAGATTTACCAGTTCTCTGAATGCTGAGCTCTGTATAACCTCGCCCCAACACTGATTGGCAGCTTTCTGTGCACACCATGCATAGGCAGAAAGCTGCCAATCAGTGGTGAGGGGGCGGGGTTATACAGAGAAGAGGGACTACATGGCACAAGACACCTAGTCCTCTGGTAATAATCTTCTGCTGATAAAACACTGATTTTATTGAAACAACATCATGCAGTCCAGTAAGTGACATCACTGGAATCAGGGTCTCTGCCACTACATCATGGTGATCTCAGAGGACATAGTATAAAACCTGCTGACAGATTCCCTTTAAACTATAAACTGATTAGGGGGTTATGCGAATAAGATATCTCTGAATAGATGTCTCAGTTATGGCCAGAAGAATAGGAAACATTCTACAGCACAGTCAGTAGTGCTCACAGCGAGATCCCGACATAGGAGTTATACGTGTCACCTACAGGCTGATTGTTGCCTGTGATCACCAGATCTTCGTTGCGACGTCCTCCCACAGTGCTCTTGTATAACGGATGTATTATTCCCATGTCAGAAACTTGTTTAAACCGTAGTAATCTGCTGTCATGAAACTCCATGCTTTCACAGCCGCTAGGGCCAATACGAATGACAATCCATATTACCAATGTGATCTAGAAAAACACAAGAACAGTTCATTACACTAATCCTAAAGTAAGACGATCACCTCTAGGGGAGAACAGTCACTCGTGAAGGCACAACACAATGGGACAATTTATTATTGCATTTGCTGTCTAGTTTTCTGGTGTTTTTAACCTGTTTTTGACTTGTGCAGCTTCTCCTTTAAAATTGCACTATTTTTAAGTCTATTTTATAGGTGTTCGCTTGTTTTTCCTTTTATGTTCGTCAATGTGAGTATGGTTTTTGTTTTCCAGATGATTGTGAGTGATTAATCTAGAGAGACTTTTTTCTTAATGTGCCAACCTTTTTGAACAAATATACTCCAGTCCCAACCTGGAGTGATTTACGTACACCTGAATTTTTTTAGTGGCGAAACTTTTACCACATTTAGGGAAGCGTGCAACTTTTTTTTTCTCTAAAAAAAAGTCACAAGAAAGGTAAAATCCAAAAATTAATAGCATTTCTTATTTTGTGCTAAATTCATGAACCACGTGTGTCATTTTGAAGAATTTGGTGCAAAAAAATGCTAGCGCATACCACAAGATAAAACAAAAGAAGAGTGACGTAAAAAATAACGCAAAGGACGAATCGGCCCCAAAGGTCCTATGGATCCATATTATTACAGTACAGGAATGGACAAAAGTCCGATTAACACACAGAATTAGAAGCAATCAGTCCGGTCTGACATGATGAGATTGGTCTGACCTGCCTGTTTATACCTACAGATATATTTTTAGGGTAGAACTAATTCCTATCTACCTCACCCAAAATGACTGCCCAAAAATAATCCAACATTTCCTATAACGGATGAAGAGAACCAGAGAAAACACTGAAAAAAATCTACATGGCGGCAGCCCCAGAAAGTATCTAATTATTTTACATCCTAAAGTGCTACTAGTGCATATTTAAGGCAAAGATACTACATAGACCGGATGGCTACAGGTCATTCCAAACATGAATCCCACAGTGGGGTACCGATCAAAAACTCGGCATATGCCATGCTCAGCCCGGTTCAATAGCTCTTACCCATTCCACAGGTATACAGGGGTCACGGCCGAAGCCCCAACGCGCGTTTCGCGTCGGCTTCGTCAGGGGGCAGTCAGTTTATTATATTATTTCCTATAACTGTGTTGTCTTTCAGGTATCTGATTACCCAATTCAATCATTGTGATTGGCAGACACATTTTTATGCACGTCAGATTAGTTTTCTGGCAGATGTTATAAGATTTCAATCCAAAATATTGACTGTTTTCACATGACAATTCAAGGCAATGTGTCATTGAAAAATGAACAGTTATACTTTTCTGGCAATTGTGGAAAATATGAAAAATGAAATTTGTTTTCTTATTTTCTACTGTTTGACACTAAGGGGAGCAACATCTCACATTTGCCTAGAAACTAGTAATTCTAACTAGCAGTACGATTGCTGCAAATCAGTCTGGAACTGCTCCCGCTGGTGTGACACCACCGCTCCCCGCTGGTGTGACACCACCGCTCCCCGCTGGTGTGACACCACCGCTCCCCGCTGGTGTGACACCACCGCTCCCCGCTGGTGTGACACCACCGATCCCCGCTGGTGTGACACCACCGATCCCCGCTGGTGTGACACCACCGATCCCCGCTGGTGTGACACCACCGATCCCCGCTGGTGTTAGATATTGACAGCTGCATTTAAAATGTTAATAGCAGAAACCTGAGCTCAGCTTTTGTCAATTTCAGATATCATTCTTGACCCATCACCTGCCAGTGTTGCCTGCACTTACAATTAAATTAATGACAGCCAAGATAAACAGTAGGACGATCACACAAATGGCCAAGTTGCCCTTTCTGCCTCTCAGGCCGGTTTTATGCAGGCGATCTTCATCTATGGGGATGTATCCGGCTTTGAAGTTACTGTTATGCTCCTTATTCACATTTCTGCGCTCTACTGCCTTCTCCCGCATTGACTTCTTCACTGGTCCGTTGGAGCTCTAAGGTAAAAGACAAAAACATAGCATTTAATTGATTGTATTATGACACATATTTAATTCCCATTTTATAACCATTATATAATATTTTAAAATGCAAGTTTTGCATGTTAAAAACAAGTTAGTCTGATGGGCTATTGTAGATCTGAAGACTGTCACTCCAGCGCTGTACCCTGCCCAGCGTCACCTCCTCCTGCTTGACTGATGGCTCTTTTATCTGAAGTCACCAGCATAGACACCATGAGTCAAGCAAGAGGAGGCGGTGCTGCGCAAGGAATAGAGTTGGAGCGACGGAGGCTTCAGATCTACAAATTGTCTTTAAGCCTTACTGCTTTTCAATTGACATGCTAATTGTAACAGAGGAATGGACGGGCCGCCTAGAGATATTGCTGGGGGGTGGAATTCTGCTCATACATTTCATTTAAAGGAAGGATTTCTAAAGTGCTGCAATCTCTTAGATTAACAGTCTGTATCTGAGCTGTTGCCTGCGAATGGAAACCACTGGTCCCTTCTTGTAGCATAAAATATCTAAAGAAAATGGAAAACTTTATTGCCATTCTCGTTCTATAGCATACGTCTATATACACTCAGCAAACTCTGCCTGGACAAAAGAGAATGGTAGTGTCTAATTTGCAATTCATTATTACATTTCCATGAGGATAGGCTTTATTCACAATCAGGATCTGTATGCCAAAACCAGGAGTGTCTCCAAAACACAGAACAGGTGTCAGTCTTTCAAGTCAGTTTTTCTCTAAAGGTACCGTTACACTAAACGACTTACCAACGATCACGACCAGCGATACGACCTGGCCGTGATCGTTGGTAAGTCGTTGTGTGGTCGCTGGGGAGCTGTCACACAGACCGCTCTCTCCAGCGACCAACGATCAGGGAAACGACTTTAGCATCGTTGAAACTGTCTTCAACGATGCCGAAGTCCCCCTGCAGCACCCGGGTAACCAGGGTAAACATCGGGTTACTAAGTGCAGGGCCGCGCTTAGTAACCAGATATTTACCCTGGTTACCATTGTAAGAGTTAAAAAAAAAAAAAAAAAAAACAGTACATACTCACATTCTGATGTCTGTCACGTCCCCCGGCGTCCACAGGGTTACGCGCTGCTGCTCAGAGCTTCCTGCACTGAATGTGTCAGCGCTTGTGCTCTGCTTTACTGCAGGCGCTGACACATTCAGTGCAGGAAGCTCTGAGCAGCAGCGCGTAACCCTGTGGACGCCGGGGGACGTGACAGACATCAGAATGTGAGTATGTACTGTTTTTTTTTTTTACTTTTACAATGGTAACCAGGGTAAATATTGGGTTACTAAGTGCGGCCCTGCACTTAGTAACCCCCGATATTTACCCTGGTTACAAGTGAACACATCGCTGGATCGGCGTCACACACGCCGATCCAGCGATGGACAGCGGGTGATCAGCGACGAAACAAAGTTCTGGACTTCTAGCTCCGACCAGCGATATCACAGCGGGATCCAGATCGCTGCTGCGTGTCAAACACAACGAGATCGCTATCCAGGACGCTGCAACGTCACGGATCGTCGTCGTTCTCGCTGCAAAGTCGCTTAGTGTGAAGGTACCTTAAGGTGCACTCCTAATTTAGCATACAAACACTGACATGTGAATAAGCCCTTATGCACAGTTCTGAAAAAGGAAATCTAGGATTGAATGTCACATGGAAGGAGAAAGTGACTACTGAAGCCACTGTGTCCGCAGAGGTGACAGGTCCCTTTTGGACGACCGTTTGTGCCTTCTAACTCGTTTTTCAGGGGCAATCTTCCTGTATAAATAGTCTTAAGCACCTGCTTATACTAACTACCTGTTACTTGCCAGACCGCCATCAGAGTGGTCTGACTGCAACATGACTCTGTCCCAAGCAAGCCAACACCATGGCAATGCGACAATACAGGAAGATTCTTATACTACCGCCCAGTAAAGTTCTGAAAGCGTCTTCCTTGTATCATATATGTGAAATAATATTCTGGATATTAACCCCTTCACCCCGGGAGCCTGTATTCACCTTATGACCAGGGCAAATTTTTCAATTCTGACCAGCGTCACTTTATGAGGTAATAACTCTAAAACGCTTCAAAGGATCCCACGGATTCTGAGAATGTTTTCTCATGACACATTGTACTTCATGATAGTAGAAAAATTTAATCAATATCACTTTTGTGGAAAAAAAACCAAAAATTTGGAAAATTTTGCAATTTTCAAATTTGTTATTATTGTCCTCTAACCAGAGCATTACCGTATAACACACAAAATAATTAATAAATAACATTTCCCACATGTCTACATTGGCAAAATTTTGGAAACAATTTTTTTTGTCACGAAGATAGAAGGGTTAAAAAAATTTCTCATTTTTACTACAACATTTACAATACCATTTCTTTAGGGTCCACATCACATTTGAAGTAACTTATATGGCAAAAAATACCCAAAAGGGACACCATTCTAAAAACTGCACCCCTCAAGGTGCTCAAAACCACATTCAAGAAGTTTATTAACCCTTCAGGTGCTTCACAGGAACCGAACCAATGTGGAAGGAAAAAATGAACAGCTTTTTCACAAAAACTACTTTAGACCCAATTTTTTTTTATTTTCACAAGGGTAACAGGAGAAAATGAACTTCAACATTTGTTGTGCAATTTCTCCCGAGTATGCCAATACTCCATATGTGGGGGAAAACCACTGTTTGGGCACACAGCAGGACTTGGAAGGGAAGGAGCGACTTTTCACTTTTTGAATGTAAAATTTGCTGGCATAATTAGCGGACACAATGTCATGTTTGGAGAGCCCCTGATGTGACTGAACAGTGGAAACCTCCCCTGACCTTATCTAGATGTGTGGTCAGCACACTGGACCCCCAGATGCTTCATAGAAGTTTATAACATAGAGATGTGACAATTAAAACTTTTTTCAGAAAAATTATCTTATAGCTCCAATTTTTTTATTTTCACAAGAGTAACAGGAGAACATTAACCCAAAAATATGTTGTGCAATTTCTCCTGAGTACGCAGAAATCCAATATGTGGAGGAAAACTACTGTTTGACTGCATGGCAGGGCTCGGAAGGGAAGGAGTGACATTTTGTAATGCAGACTTTTATGGAATGGTCTGCAGGCGTATTGTCGCGTTTGGAGAGCCCCTGTTCTGCCTAAACCCCCCACAAGTGACCCCATTTTGTAAAATAGACCTCCCAAGGAATTTATTTAGATGTGTGATGAGCACCAGGGGCTTCACAGGAAATTATAATGCTGAGTTGTGAAAATAAAAAAATAAAAAATTTTTCCACAAAAATGTTATTTTAGCCCCAAATGTTATATTTTCACAATGGTAATAGGAGAAAATGGACCTCAAAATCGGATGTGCAATTTCTTCTGAGTATGCCGATACCACATATGTGGAGGAAAACTACTGTTTGGGCGCATGGCAGGACTCAGAAGGTAAGGAGTGATGTTTTAGAAGGCAGACTTTGATGGAATAGTCTGCGGGCATCGTGTGATGTTTGGAGAGCCTCTGATGTGCCTAAACAGTGGAAACCCTATAGTGACCCTATATTGGAATTGATCTAAGTGTTCTCCTAGAATGTGAATTATTTAATGTGGTGGCATACGTTGAGTTTTGTACAGTGCATCAGGTTGGCTTACACGAGTTATGTAGTGTATGTCAAGTTGGCATAAGTGAGTTGTGTAAGTCCGAAATAAATGTATTAGTCCATGGATGAGTGGTAGATTCTGAAACAGTCTTTCATACACAGATCAGGTTTGTCAGGTCTGGTGTCACACTGATAAATGGTGTCATTTTGTATCTTCCTTCTGTAACAAAATTTACACCTTTTTTGCAACCTTCCTCTCTTCAGTTTGAGAACTCACCGGGAAATGTTGCCCTGGTACAACAAGGGCACCCTCAGTTCAGGAAATACTGGGGCCCGCTCCTTCCTGACTGCCAAATATTAAGGCCTTGATCATTACTTCCTGGAACTGAAGGAGGGTCTCAGTCTGGCCTGCACATTGTGATACCACGAACACATTGTCCATTGCCAACTGTACGATGTGCAGT
The DNA here is from genome assembly GCF_051348905.1 of Ranitomeya variabilis. Lineage (NCBI taxonomy): Eukaryota > Metazoa > Chordata > Amphibia > Anura > Dendrobatidae > Ranitomeya > Ranitomeya variabilis. The sequence continues at coordinate 1,051,805,339 of NC_135232.1, read as the reverse complement.
CAGCTTCTTGACTTTTCTAATGTATGGCTAGAGGACTTGATCAGAGATCAACTCCCCCCATGTTCCAGTTGTACTCCAGTGCAGTTTGATTTGTGGACCGGTGTAGAGGTACCTTGTACAGAGGTTGGGGTGCTGCCATCACCATGTATGCTGGTCAAGAAAAGGACATCCCTCTTGTCCTTGACCACCAGCATGTTATCGCTACACTGGGGTCAGCTCTCCCCCTTTCTGAGCAGCTGCCCAATTAGAATTAGAGGGAGGCCTCTCTGATTTTTGCGGACAGTACATGTGGCGGTAGCTCGCGCAGAGAGGGACTTGAACAGTGGGATGCTGGTATGAAAGTTATCTACATTGAGGTGATAGCCTTGATCCAGCAGTGGGTGCACCAAATCCCACTCACTCCCAGGGCAGGGGGCATTCAGGGGGTTGAATGTGGGTGTCCTTCCCTTCAAAAAGCCTAAACTTGTGGCTGATACTCTGAAGTACTCTTGCACAGTTTGTACAGCTTAATTCCGTACCTGGCCCTCTTACTGGGCAGGTTTGAGCCTTCCTTTGAAATGTATTAGAGACTCATCCACGCAGATGTTCCTTTCGGGAATGTACACCTCAGTAAACTTGTTGTTCAAGTAGACCGTCCAAACTTTGAAAAGTCTGTCAAAATTGGGATAATCACGAGGACAGTGCATTATCACTGTAATGCAAAAATTTGTGGATGGCCTCAAAGAGTGTCCAGGGCATAGCCATGCAGAACAGTGGAGTGTTATACAAAACGTCAACACTACAATATTGCCGAATTTCTGGCTTCTTCACTATCCCCATGTGAAAAACCAGGCTCCAAAACATAATTTCTATGGCGTTAACAGGGGTCCAGTTGGCAAATGATGAAGTGGGATAAAAATTGCTGTGAATACAAATTTATATGCGACACCATGAGATTTACAAAATCCTCAGAGAAAGGGGCTTTGAAAAAGTCAATTTCTGAGAGACCGGTGGTGTGAAACTGGATTCCTGATTGCGCCATAAAATCAGGAATCTGTGGCTCATAATTTTTGGGAGGCGAGATCCATACAGGGTCAGAAATGGTGGGCACTGGTTCAGTTTCTGTCCTGGGGCATCAGCGTGGCAGTTCGGTATCACTAGAGGAGGAGGAAAAATAAAAGAAGGTTGGGTTCTCTCGCTCACTGTCAGAGTCAAAGGCAAGGAAATCGTATGCCTACTCCGGGGTTTGGGAAAAGCGGGACATCATTTTTTTTTATGTATGCGGTGTTTGTGTGTGTGCCAAATTTTATTTAGGTGTGGGTGTCAGTGCTTGGTATAAACTTATTTTTTTTTTATTTAGAAGAGAAAAAAGAAAGAAAGAATATAGAAACAAAAATCTAAAAATTTGGTAAAATAAACACTTACTACATGGACGTCAGTAAAAAACAAACTACTGAGCGCCAGCAACGGACAATTCAGTAAAAAATACTGTAGTAGTCGCTGATTACTACAGTATATTTTTACTGTCCCTAATCTAAGTTTTTTTAAATTCTTTTTTCACTTAAAAAATAAATAAATCAACAACCGGAGGCTGATCACTGATGTGTTTCAGCGATCTTCGATCAACGGCTGTAAAACACATGGACGGATTTGGTACAAAAACGAGATAAAAAAAATAGACAGGAAAAGAAAAAAGGGAATTAGACCTACCGGTAATTCGGTTTCCAGGTAGTCCCTCAGGACAGCACCATGGAGGTCATCCTTCCTTGACCTATAGCGAGACAGGATCATAGGGGGAAGAATTGGACCTGCCGCACGATCCCCCTAATCCCATTGCACAGGATGACGGTTGGCTGAGGAACCTCTCAAAGAGGAGTCGTCCACGGTCCAACTGACCAGGAAAACGGAAGGTTGAGACCCCCAAACTCTGAGTCCATCTGGTACAGCACTGATAGCTGAGGGACCTCTATCCAGTGAGGTGTCGGCCATGGACCACTTGACAGGGGGAAGAGAATCCACAGGCTATCTTCGCTCTAGGAGCAACCTCTCATACAACCGTCCCTGTAGGGACAGGAAAAACACTGGAGGGTGGAGGTGGGAGGGTCCTTTTAACCTCTCTATGATCCTGTCCCGCTATAGGTCAAGGAAGGATGTCCTCCATGGTGCTGTCCTGAGGGACGTAATGGAAAAGTCCTTGCCAAAAGCAGGCACAGATGCTAATCAGTGGTGTGTTCCTGATCAGCGGCTTGGCAGCTGTAGGACGCACACACGGGGTGGTGCAAAGGAGGGGGAAATAAGGACAAAAAACTCTGGGTGCCTGAGTGCAGATCAGCGCTCGGTGGCAGCAAGATGCACTCATGCAGGTGGTGCAAAGGGGTGAGTGGGGAACAGACAGGGACAAAAAAAAAAAAAAGGCGTACCAAACAGCAAGCACGGACATTGATCACTGAGTTGGGTCACTAATCAGCGCTCGGCAGCTGCAGGACGCACAAAAAATAAAAACAAATGTCTGAAACACTGAAAACACCATCATTGACTGTTCAGAATTGAACAGCCATTTGTAGCGATCATAGTTGTGTGGAGAGAGCGCCGCCACCTCCCGGGACAGAGACTCCATGTGCTCTGCTGTGAGAAAGAGCAGGCACCATCATGCGATCACCATGCACTTAGTTACGGTGATCGCATGAATGACAAGATGTGTACATCCACTGCATTGGTCTAGAAGTCCTTCCCTACTACGATGTATATATACAGCAAATGTCGTGAAGGGTTTAACCCCTTAATCCCATATGACGTACTATCCCGTCAAGGTGACCTGGGACTTAATTCCCAGTGACGGGATAGTACATCATATGTGATCGGCCGCGCTCACGGGGGGAGCACGGCTGAGTGTCAGCTGACTATCGCAGCTGATATTCGCCACTATGTGCCAGGAGCTGCCACGGACCGCCCCCGGCACATTAACCCCCCGGCACACTGCGATCAAACATGATCGCAGTGTTCTGGAGGTATAGGGAAGCATCGCGCAGGGAGGGGGCTCCCTGCGGGCTTCCCTGAGACCCCCGGAGCAACTCAATGTAATCACGTTGCTCCGAGGGTCTCTTACCTCCTCCTCCCTGCAGCAGGCCCGGATCCAAGACGGCCGCGGCATCCGGGTCCTGCAGGGAGGTGGCTTCACTGCGCCTGCTCAGAGCAGGCGCAGGGAAGCATCCAGGAGCTGTGCACGTCAGATCGCCGATCTGACACAGTGCACAGCAAAGTGTCAGATCGGCGATCTTACACTATAACATCATGAACCCCCCCTGGGGCAATGTTATAGTGTAAAAAAAAAAAAAAAATCCAAAAAAAAATGCAAAAAAAAAAAAATATTGTTCCTATAAATACATTTCTTTATCTAAATACAAAAAACAAACAATAAAAGTACACATATTTAGTATCGCCGCGTCCGTAGCGACCTGACCTATAAAACTGTCCCACTAGTTAACCCCTTCAGTGAACACCGTAAAAAAAAAAAAAAAAAAACGAGGCAAAAAACGCTTTATTATCATACCGCCAAATAAAAAGTGGAATAACATGCGATCAAAAAGACGGATATAAATAACCATGGTACCGCTGAAAACGTCATCTTGTCCCGCAAAAAACGAGCCGCCATATAGCGTCATCAAAGAAAAAATAAAAAAGTTATAGTCCTCAGAATAAAGCGATGCAAAAATAATTATTTTTTCTATAAAATAGTTTTTATCGTATAAAAGCACCAAAACATAAAAAAATGATATAAATGAGGTATAGCTGTAATCGTACTGACCCGAAGAATAAAACTGCTTTATCCATTTTACCAAACGCGGAACCGTATAAACGCTTCCCCCAAAAGAAATTCATGAATAGCTGGTTTTCGGTCATTCTGCCTCACAAAAATCGGAATAAAAAGCCATCAAAAAATGTCACGTGCCCGAAAATGTTACAAATAAAAACGTCAACTCGTCATGCAAAAAACAAGACCTCACATGACTCTGTGGACCAAAATATGGAAAAATTATAGCTCTCAAAATGTGGTAACACAAAAAATATTATTTGCAATAAAAAGCGTCTTTCAGTGTGTGACGGCTGACAATCATAAAAATCCGCTAAAAAACCTGCTATAAAAGTAAATCAAACCCCCCCCTTCATCAACCCCTTAGTTAGCGAAAAATTAAAAAATTAAAAAAAATGTATTTATTTCCATTTTCCCATTAGGGCTAGGGTTAGGGCTAGGGTTAGGGTTAGGGCTAGGGTTAGGGCTAAGGCTGGAGCTAAAGTTAGGGTTAGGGTTGGGGCTAAAGTTAGGGTTTGGATTACATTTACGGTTGGGATTAGGGTTGGGATTAGAGTTAGGGGTGTGGTTAGGGTTACCGTTGGGATTAGGGGTGTGTTTGGATTAGGGTTTCAGGTAGAATTGGGGGGTTTCCACTGTTTAGGCACATCAGGGGCTCTCCAAACGCGACATGGCGTCCGATCTCAATTCCAGCCAATTCTGCGTTGAAAAAGTAAAACAGTGCTCCTTCCCTTCCGAGCTCTCCCGTGCGCCCAAACAGGGGTTTACCCCAACATATGGGGTATCAGCGTACTCGGGACAAATTGGACAACAACTTTTGGGGTCCAAGTTCCTTGGGAAAATAAAAATTTGGGGGACTAAAAATCATTTTGTGGGAAAAAAAAGATTTTTTATTTTCACGGCTCTGCGTTGTAAACTGTAGTGAAACACTTGGGGATTCAAAGTTCTCACAACACATCTAGATAAGTTCCTTGGGAGGTCTAGTTTCCAATATGGGGTCACTTGTGGGGGGGTTTGTACTGTTTGGGTACATCAGGGGCTCTGCAAATGCAACGTGACGCCTGCAGACCAATCCATCTAAGTCTGCATTCCAAATGGCGTTCCTTCCCTTCCGAGCTCTGCCATGCGCCCAAACAGTGGTTCCCCCCACATACGGGGTATCAGCGTACTCAGGACAAATTGGACAACTACTTTTGGGGTCCAATTTATCCTGTTACGCTTGGGAAAATACAAAACTGGGGGCTAAAAAATCATTTTTGTGAAAAAATATATATATATTTTCACAGCTCTGCGTTATAAACTGTAGTGAAACACTTGGGGGTTCAAACCTCTCAAAACACATCTAGTTAAGTTCCTTAGGGGGTCTACTTTCCAAAATGGTGTCACTTGTGGGGGGGTTTCAATGTTTAGGCACATCAGCGGCTCTCCAAACGCAACATGGCGTCCCATCTCAATTCCAGTCAATTTTGCATTGAAAAGTAAAATGGCGCTCCTTTCCTTCCGAGCTCTGCCATGTGCCCAAACAGTGATTTACCCCCACATATGGGGTATCAGCGTACTCAGGACAAATTGTACAACAACTTTTGGGGTCCATTTTCTCCTGTTACCCTTGGTAAAATAAGACAAATTGGAGCTGAAATAAATTTTGTGTGAAATAAAAGTTAAATGTTCATTTTTATTTAAACATTCCAAAAATTCCTGTGAAACACCTGAAGGGTTAAATAAACTTCTTGAATGTGGTTTTGAGCACCTTGAGGGGTGCAGATTTTAGAATGGTGTCACACTTGGGTATTTGCTATCATATAGACCCCTCAAAATGACTTCAAATGAGATGTGGTCCCTAAAAAAAAATGGTATTGTAAAAATGAGAAATTGCTGGTCAACTTTTAACCCTTATAACTCCCTAACAGAAAAACATTTTGGTTCCAAAATTGTGCTGATGTAAAGTAGACATGTGGGAAATGTTACTTATTAAGTATTTTGGGTGACATATCTCTGTGATTTAAGGGCATAAAAATTCAAAGTTGGAAAATTGCGAAATTTTCAACATTTTTGCCACATTTCCGTTTTTTTCACAAATAAACGCAAGTTATATCGAAGAAATTTTACCACTATCATGAAGTACAATATGTCACGAGAAAACAATGTCAGAATCGCTAAGATCTGTTGAAGCGTTCCAGAGTTATAACCTCATAAAGGGACAGTGGTCAGAATTGTAAAAATTGGCCCGGTCATTAACGTGCAAACCACCCTCGGGGCTTAAGGGGTTAAAGATACAAATTTGACATTTGTGCAAAATGGTAAAAAAATGGCCATCATTTGCTGCTTCCTTGTGCACAAACCTAATACAACAGGTCTAAAAAGCAGCGATCACCAAAGAATATATCTCACCAATGGGGCAGCAACTTACATGCACTTTATGAACCCCTATGGTTACTTTGCTTTATGGAGACTGTAATAATAACTTTACTTTATGCCCCTTCACCCCCATGACCTGGCCAAATTTTACAATTTTAATCAGTCACTTTATATGGTAATAACTCTGGAATGCTTCAATGGGTCCCAGTGATTCTGAGATTGTTTTTCCATGATTGTTTTTTATGTTCATTTGTGAAAATATCGGGATTTTGGTGAAAACTTCGCAATTTTCAAACTATCATTCTTTATATAATTAAACCAGAGAGTTATGTCAAATAAAATAGTTTAGAAATATTATTTCAAACATTTCTCATTTATATCAGCATCATTTTTCAAACATAACTTTTTTGATAGGCAGTTAGGAGGGTTAAAAATTGATAATCAATTTCTCATTTTCCAACAAAATGTACAAAACCATTGTTTTTAGGGACCACCTCACATTTGAAGTGACAGAAAATAACCAAAAGTGACACTATTCTAAAAACTGCACTCAAAGTGCGCAAAACCACATTCAAGTTTATTAATCCTTCAGGTGCTTCACAGGAATTACAGCAATGTTCATTTAGCCTCAAATTTTGCATTTTTACAAAGATAACAGAGGAAAATTAACATTAGAATTTGTTGTGCAATTTCTCCTGAGTACACAAATACCCTGTTATGTGGTGGAAAACTACGGTCAGGGTGCATGGCAGGGCTTGGAAGGAAAGGAGCACCGTTTTACGTTTGGAGCGCAAAATTGGCTGGAATTAGGGGACGCCATGTCACGTTTGGAAAGCACCTGATGAGCCTAAACAGTGGAACCCCCCCCCCCACAAGTGACCCCATTTTGGAAACTACATCACTCAAGTAATTTATCTAGATGTGTGGTGAGCACCTTGAACCATAGGTGTTTCCCATCATTTTATAGCCTTGAGTTGGGAGAATGGAAAAATATTTTTTCCCCAAAAAATGTTGCTTTAGCCCCAAATATTTAATTTTCACAAAGGTAATAGGGGAAAATGGACCATACAATTTGTTGTGCAATTTCTCCTGAGTATGCTGATAGTCCATATGTGGGGGAAAACTACTTTTGAGGCACAGTGGAAAGGGTGCCATGTCACACTCGCAGAGCCCCTGAAATGCCAGAACAGCAGATCCCCCATAAGCTACCATATTTTACAAACTACACCCCTCAATGAATTAATCTAGGGGTGCAGCGACCATATTGACACCACAGGTGTGTCACAGAATTTATAACATTGGGCTGTGAATAAAAAATAACTACATTTTTACCACAAAAATTTTGTTTCAGATTTTACATTGTCACATGGGGAAATGGGTAAAACTGGAACAAAAATTTGCCCCACAATTTCTGCTGATTATGGCAATACCCCAAATGTAGCTGTACAGTACTGCTTAGCCACACGGTGAGACTTGGGTGGGACAGAACGCTATTTGACTGTTGGAGAACAAATTATCGTAGAATAGTTTGAGGACTCTATATACAGAGCTCCTAAGTGCCAGAAGAGCAGAATACCCCCTCAAGTGACCCCATTTTTGAAATTATACCCCTTTAGGCATTTATCTACAGATGTGTTTTCTAGAATTCAGCAGCAGTGACTGTGGCTGAGTGAAAAATGCAAATCTGACAATGTAGTGCTCTGTATGCTGTGGTGCCCAACTTGTGCCGAGACACGCACCCGTAATTTAGCTGGCCTCTCATTGATAGAGAAATGCCAAATACGTGAACGCTAATTTTTTTTTTTGGGGGGAAGGGGCTTTTCCAGAGCCTTTGTGGTACTAGTAACGTGGAGGCCCCTATATTTCCGATAATAGACCTCAGTGAGGACTTGCTATTTTTGTGAATTGAGTTGAAGCTTCTATTGGGGACATTTTACATAACATTTATGATCAGATTTATCTGGTGCTCTACGCTGAGCGCTTACATTGGGGTTTACAATGTGCACAAGACTGTGGTCAACCACGCCTAAAAAGAAGGACACTGCCGGATCACAGGTTCTATGGCGTCCACAGTGACTCCATCTGCCTCATTATGGGAAATCTTCCGCCAGGGATTCCGTCTGAATCACATATTTCAGAGATTTACACAGAAACCCCGATGTAAGCGCTCAGAGCAGGGTAAATGTGTGCCGAGCCTAAGGCCGGCGTCACACTGGCGAGTTTTACGGACGTAAGAGCGCAGAAACTACGTCCGTAAAACTCGCATTACATACGGCACAATTATTCTCAATGGGGCTGCTCCTATTAGCCGTATATTACGGTTCAGTATTATACGGCGTTCTACGGCCGTACAAAATCGCAGCATGCTGCGTTTGTCAGCGTATTGCGCTAATAATACGCCAATGAAAGTCTATGGGGGCGAGAAAAATACGGATTCCACATGGACCTGCAGTGTGACTTGCGAGAAATACGCAGCGGTGTTAGTGAAAAGTCGGTAATTCAATTGCCGGCTTTTTCCTTCTCCTTCACAAACCCGACATGATATGAGACATGGTTTACATACAGTAAACCATCTCATATCCCCATTTTTTTTGCATATTCCACACTACTAATGTTAGTAGTGTGTATGTGCAAAATCTGTGCACTGTAGCTGCTAAAATAAAGGGTTAAATGGCGGAAAAAATTGGCGTGGGCTCCCGCGCAATTTTCTCCGCCAGAGTGGTAAAGCCAGTGACTGAGGGTAGATATTAATAGCCAGGAGAGGGTCCATGGTTATTGGCCCCCCCGTGGCTAGAAACATCTGCCCCCAGCCACCCCAGAAAAGGCACATACAATATACATACCTTCTGATGTCAGATCACGTCCCACGATGTAATCCATCTGAAGGGGTTAACTAATATTACAGGCAGGAGCCCTGCTAAATGCAGCTGTGCTCCGTGCCTGTAATCCCCCGGCGAATGAATGAAATGTAGGTCAATGACCTACATTTCCTTCAGTCGCGGTGATGCGCCCCCTGGTGGATGTCCTCATATGACCTGGAGCGTGGGAAAAAGTTCCCAGGCTGCAGTTCATGAGAACATCCACCAGAGGGCGCATCACCGCGACTCAATGTAAGTACAGATCACTGCTTTCCTTTACAGGCACCAGCGAGTGGTTTATCGCAGCTGTGCCTGTAATATTAGTTAACCCCTTCAGATGGATTACTTCGTGGGACGTGATCTGACATCAGAAGGTATGTATCTTGTGCGTTTATTATTTTGACAAGCGAGGGCCTGGAAATGGATTGCGAGAACAATAAATTATTACAACAACCGCTGTGTTTATTTCATTAAAATCCTTTTTAATCATGTGTGTGTGTGTTTTTTAACCCTTTCCAACAATTGGATTAATAATGGATAGGTGTCATAATTGACGCCTCTCCATTATTAATCTGGCTTAATGTCACCTTCCAATAGCAAGGTGGCATTAACCCTTCATTACCCCATATCCCACCGCTACAGGGAGTGGGAAGAGAGTGGCCAAGTGCCAGAATAGGCGCATCTTCCAGATGTGCCTTTTCTGGGGTGGCTGGGGGCAGATGTTTGTAGCCACGGGGGGGCCAATAACCATGGACCCTCTCCTGGCTATTAATATCTGCCCTCAGTCACTGGCTTTACCATTCTGGCGGAGAAAATTGCGCGGGAGCCCACGCCAATTTTTTCCGCCATTTAACCCTTTATTTCAGCAGCTACAGCGCTGAAATTTTGCACATACACACTACTAACATTAGTAGTGTGGAATATGCAAAAAAAAAGGGGATATGAGATGGTTTACTGTATGTAAACCATGTCTCATATCATGTCGGGTTTGGGAAGGAGAAATGAAAAGCCGGCAATTGAATTACCGGCTGTTCACAGATATCGCGCTGAATGAAATCTAAATACAGAATATATATATATGTGTCTCAATGACATATATATATATATATATATATATATATATATATATATATATATATATACTGTATATATGTTTTAATGAACATTTGAGCACATAAATCCATTAGATGTCGGTTTTGCAAGCCTGCGCGAAAATCTCGCAGTACGGATGCCATACGGATTACATACGGAGGATGCCATGCGCAAAATACGCTGACACACCCTGCCTACGGATCACTATTTTGGGAACATTTCACCGTATTTCGGCCGTATTACGGCCGTAAAATACGGACCGTATTGTCTTACGCCGAGTGTGACGCCGGCCTTACTGTGAGTTTTGGGAGGCAGGATGAACAAATTAACAGCAGGTGAAGAATTGGTTTCATCTTTTACGCCGTTTCTCCTGCAGTATAAACAGAGCCGTATTTAGAGTTTCTGCTGCCCTAGGCACTTTTTGTGCTGCCTCCCCCATTGGTGAGCATGACACTATCGGCAGTGACACTTGGCAAAAATCGCTGATGTGAAAGTAGTCTTTTGCAGCAGATCTGGCAGTTTTTCCGTATCTGCCGCGTAAGAGATCACTTACGGCAACACTGTTTGGCCTCATTCATTCCCTATGGGATTTGCGGACATTTGCGGCACTTGCTGTGATCCGGCAAATGCGGTACCATACCTCCCAACTTGCAAAGGAGGTGTAAGAGAGATAAAGTTTGCGCATAGGGTGCCGCGGCAAATTTTAGGCCATACCTCTAACCACACCTATTTCACAACTAGTCACACCCATATCCACGTCCCAACCACACCCATTTAGCACTGCTGATCACACAATAATTATACACAAAAAAAAATGGCCACACATGATGCTCCATACTGTATAACGGCCACACATGATGCTCCATACTGAATAACGGCCACACATAATGCTCCATACTGTATAACGGCCACACATAATGCTCCATACTGTATAACGGCCACACATGATGCTCCATACTGTATATCGGCCACACATGGTGATCAATACTGTATAATGGCCACACATGATGCTCAATACTGTATAATGACCCCACATATGATGCTCCATACTGTATAATGGCCCACCCTCCCTCCCTGTATGCATGGCTCATTTCCCCCTCCCTGTATGCATGGCTCATTTCCCCCTCCCTGTATGCATGGCTCAGCTCACCCCCTCCCTGTATGCATGGCTCATCTCCCCCCCCCCTCCCTGTATGCATGGCTCATCTCCCCCCCCTCCCTGTATGCATGGCTCATCTCCCCCCCTCCCTGTATGCATGGCTCATCTCCACCCCCCCATCCTGTATGCATGGCTCATTGGCTCCCTGCTCCCATCTTGCATGGCTCATCTCTCCCCTCCTCCCTGTATGCATGGCACATCGGCTCCCCGCTCCCATCTTGCATGGCTCATCTCTCCCCTCCCTCCCTGTATGCATGGCTCATCGGCTCCCCGCTCCCATCTTTCATGGCTCACTTCTCCATCCCCCTCCTGTATGCATGGCTCATCAGCTCCCCACTTCCATCTTGTATGGCTCATCTGTCCCCCCCCCCCCTTCCTCCCTGTATGCATGGCTCATCGGCTCCCCGCTCCCATCTTGCATGGCTCATCTCTCCCCCCCCTCCTGCATGCATGGCTCATCAGCTCCCGTTCCCATCTTGCATGGCTCATCTCTTCCCCCTCCCTGTATGCATGGCTCATCGGCTCCCCGCTCCCATCTTGCATGGCTCGGCTCCCCGTCCTCCCTGGCTGGCATACTCACCTTTTCCACATGGCGCCGAACATTACTCCAGCTCTGTCCCAGCGCAGCACGTTCTCCCTGAGTGAGCGGTCACGTGGTACCGCTCATTAAGGTCATGAATATGCGTGCATGCATTTTTTTTGCCTGCGTTTGTGTTCATGCTCGTGTGTTCGATATTTCCAGGAAGGCGTGTCTCAATGGGCATGTTCCTGGACATGCGCTGTCCGAAGTACGCATGCGTTTCCTGTGCATATTTGACGAATTTCTGATGCCTCCAAAAATGCAACATGTTGCGCTCACCACGTCCAGCCGCACACCGCAAAAAAAACACATGCGTAAGCAAAAGCATGCAAACACATGTCCATGCGTGCACCATGTTAAATATATGTATGCATGACGCAAGCGGATGTATGCGGATCAAACGCTGTGCGCACAGATGCAAATGTGAAACCAGCTTAACATGTTCATCCTTTGTTTTTGCCATCATTTTCCCCCATTGAAATCAAAATGACTTTTGCATGAAAACCAGTGTGGGAATATACTGAACTTGGCGTTTCAGGAGAGCCGCAAAAAAGGTGAATTCTGCAGCTCCTCCGCGGATCCCGGTGATGCACAGGCGCAAAGTCTGCAGCTGCGGAAAGTTGTCATAACTTTTCCAATGCACATTGTGTAACTTGTGATGTGTGGTGAAACATCCTATAGGTTTGTGGCGCCATCGATGCCTGCAGGTGCTGGCCTCACTAATGACGGACATGGCGGTGACCCTGTGACTCCATACACACTGGGAATGTGGCAGCCAGCAGGAGACATGTGCACAGTGCTAGCTATACCTGGCAGTGACATGCGCACAGTGCTAGCTATACCTGGCAGTGACATGCGCACAGTGCTAGCTATACCTGGCAGTGACATGCGCACAGTGCTAGCTATACCTGGCAGTGACATGCGCACAGTGCTAGCTATACCTGGCAGTGACATGCGCACAGTGCTAGCTATACCTGGCAGTGACATGCGCACAGTGCTAGCTATACCTGGCAGTGACATGCGCACAGTGCTAGCTATACCTGGCAGTGACATGCGCACAGTGCTAGCTATACCTGGCAGTGACATGCGCACAGTGCTAGCTATACCTGGCAGTGACATGCGCACAGTGCTAGCTATACCTGGCAGTGACATGCGCACAGTGCTAGCTATACCTGGCAGTGACATGCGCACAGTGCTAGCTATACCTGGCAGTGACATGCGCACAGTGCTAGCTATACCTGGCAGTGACATGCGCACAGTGCTAGCTATACCTGGCAGTGACATGCGCACAGTGCTAGCTATACCTGGCAGTGACATGCTCACAGTGCTAGCTATACCTGGCAGTGACATGCTCACAGTGCTAGCTATACCTGGCAGTGACATGCGCACAGTGCTAGCTATACCTGGCAGTGACATGCGCACAGTGCTAGCTATACCTGGCAGTGACATGCGCACAGTGCTAGCTATACCTGGCAGTGACATGCGCACAGTGCTAGCTATACCTGGCAGTGACATGCGCACAGTGCTAGCTATACCTGGCAGTGACATGCGCACAGTGCTAGCTATACCTGGCAGTGACATGCGCACAGTGCTAGCTATACCTGGCAGTGACATGCGCACAGTGCTAGCTATACCTGGCAGTGACATGCGCACAGTGCTAGCTATACCTGGCAGTGACATGCGCACAGTGCTAGCTATACCTGGCAGTGACATGCTCACAGTGCTAGCTATACCTGGCAGTGACATGCTCACAGTGCTAGCTATACCTGGCAGTGACATGCGCACAGTGCTAGCTATACCTGGCAGTGACATGCGCACAGTGCTAGCTATACCTGGCAGTGACATGCGCACAGTGCTAGCTATACCTGGCAGTGACATGCGCACAGTGCTAGCTATACCTGGCAGTGACATGCGCACAGTGCTAGCTATACCTGGCAGTGACATGCGCACAGTGCTAGCTATACCTGGCAGTGACATGCGCACAGTGCTAGCTATACCTGGCAGTGACATGTCCAGGGCAGTGATGCTGATCCCCAGCAGCCCCATCGTCCCCAGCAGGCACTACTCTCCTATCAGCCTGTATGCAGCCTGTCTCCCCAGATTGCTCATGGCTGTGCTCTGCAGCCGTGCACAGCAGCTCTCCCCCGGACTGTCACACCGGCGCGTAGTCAGCTCGCACAAACCTGCTCGGCCGCCGCCATCTTCCACTGCTCTAGTCTGCCTGTAGAACACAGAGGAGGTCCCGGACTGTACCACCAGCATATCGGGGGGGGGTTCACACAGACGTATGAAAATGTCATCTGTAGGATCTATAGGATACAGGACACTTTGCAAAATTAAATAAAAACAATTAGTAATGAAGGATTAACATTCAGGTGTAGACAAAATTCCGTTTTTCTTTACTGCTCTGCCCCCTCCTCAGTACGCCATGGTATGCGCCTGTGGTCCATAGGAATGTGGCGGTGGAGGAGCCGCTCGCACGGTGACACCGGACTATTCCGGGCGCTGTGTATAAATAGCGAGGCGTGTGTGAGAATCACTGTGGGGTCGCACAGCACGCGTGTCCGGGAGCCGCTGTGCCAGCTGCTGGCCCCACTGCTCTACTAGTATAAAAACAATAATGGCCGAATCGCAGACAAGTCGCGTGCGACCTGCTCTGAAGTGTCATGCGACCTGTAAACCCCTCTAGGGCAGGTTCACACCAGCGTGTAAAAATCATTCCGGGTCATCCAGAGAAATGTCTTTTTCTCACTTGAAGCTGTGGGCTTTATTCTCCTGTCATCGCACACACAGCTCAGTGCGTGATGGCAGGAGCTGCCAGGGAGAAGCTGCTGGGAAGCGACGGTCCGGGGTAAGTATCTGCAGCGGGGTGATTGCAGCCGGTGCATACTAAAACCCTATGTGCCAAATTCACCTATACCTATGCCTATGGTAGATATTTTAGTCGTATTCATCTATACCTATGCCTATTTTAGATTTTTTTTACCGTTTCATTTTCTTAATTTAGTTTTCCTTTCCACTTCACTCTATTTGAAGCAGAGTAACCAATTTATTTACTTATGTATTTATTTTGACATAAAGTTGCTATACATGAATGTAGGGGTTCACTTTTTTGGAAACGGAATAACGGTTTTAAAGGGCACCTGTCACCCCGTTTTTTCGGTATGAGATAAAAATACTGTTAAATAGGGCCTGAGCTGAGCATTACAATAGTGTATTTTGTGGACCCCGATTCCCCACCTATGCTGCCGAAATACGTTACCAAAGTAGTCGTTTTCGCCTGTCAATCAGGCTGGTCTGGTCAAAAGGGCGTGTTGTCTTCCCCCAGATTTTGCGTAGTTTTCCGTTGCTGGCGTAGTGGTGTGCGCATGCCCAAGGTCCCGAATCTCTGCCAGGGGATTTAAAAGAGCGCGCTGTTTGTTATTTCATTGGTGATCGGTGGGCGCGGCCATCTTCCTTTGGCCGCGCGTGCGCAGAAGCGGCGCTCTGCTGGCCTCGGCTTCAGGAAAATGGCCGCCGCGATATCCATCTGCGCACGCGCGGCATTTTCCTGAAGCCGCAGCCAGCAGAGCACCGCTTCTGCGCACGCGCGGCCAAAGGAAGATGGCCGCGCCCACCGATCGCCAATGAAATAACAAACAGCGCGCTCTTTTAAATCCCCTGGCAGAGGATTCGGGACCTTGGACATGCGCACACCACTACGCCACCAACGGAAAACTACGCAAAATCTGGGGGAAGACAACACGCCCTTTTGACCAGACCAGCCTGATTGACAGGCGAAAACGACTACTTTGGTAACGTATTTCGGCAGCATAGGTGGGGAATCGGGGTCCACAAAATACACTATTGTAATGCTCAGCTCAGGCCCTATTTAACAGTATTTTTATCTCATACCGAAAAAACGGGGTGACAGGTTCCCTTTAAGCTCCGTTTTTTTTATTGGAATAAGTTCATATCAGTCCAACAAGGTTACCTTCCAAGTTTCATTAAGATCTTTTTAGGGATTCAGTCTTTATGCGCCATATTCTGCCATACCTATGCCTACTGTGTTATCATGGTTGGAAACGGAATAACGGTTTTAAGCTCCGTTTTTTTTTATTGGAATAAGTTCATAATAGTCCAACAAGGTTATCTTCCAAGTTTCATTAAGATCTTTTTAGGGATTCAGTCTTTATGCGGCATATTCTGCCATACCTATGCCTAGTGTGATATCATGGTTGGAAACGGAATAACGGTTTTAAGCTCCGTTTTTTTTATTAAAATAAGTTCATATTAGTCCAACAAGGTTACCTTCCAAGTTTCGTTAAGATCTTTTTAGGGATTCAGTCTTTATGCGCCGCCATATTCTTCCATACCTATGCCTACTGTGTTATCATGGTTGGAAACGGAATAACGGTTTTAAGCTCCGTTTTTTTTATTTGAATAAGTTCATATTAGTCCAACAAGGTTACCTTCCAAGTTTCGTTAAGATCTTTTTAGGGATTCAGTCTTTATGCGCCGCCATAGTCTTCCATACCTATGCCTGGTGTGTTATCATGGTTGGAAACGGTGCGTATTTCTCGCAAGTCACACTGCTGGTCCGTGTGTAATCTGTATTTTTCTCACCCCCATAGACTTTCATTGGCGTATTTTTTTTGCGCAATACGGTGACAAACGCAGCATGCTGTGATTTTCTACGGCCGTAGAAGACCGTATAATATACGGATCAGTAAAATATGGCTGATAGGAGCTGGGGCATAGACAAGCATTGTACCATATGCAATCCGTATTTTCAGCACCTCTCATACGTCCGTAAAACACGCTAGTGTGAGGCCGGCCTAAGGCAAAATTTTTCGATAAAGATCTACTTAGGGATTCACTGTTTATTTGAAATGTAAAGTTATTATATAGGAATGTATGAATTAACATTGTTGAAAACAGAATTACATTTTTAAGCTCTGTTTTTCTTGCTGGAAAAAGTTCATATTAATGACAAACTTATTTTCAAAGTTGCATCAAGATCTTCTTAGGGATTCAGTGTTTATTTAAAATTTAAAGTTACTATATAGAAATGTATGGGTTTGCCTTGTTGAAAACGCAATTAAAGTTTAACCTCCGCTAATTTATTTTTAAATAGAGTGAAGTGGAAAGGAAAAATACATTAAAAAAATACAACTTTAGAAAAAAAAATACCATAGGCATAGGTATGGCAGAATATGGCGGCGCATAAAGACTGAATCCCTAAAAAGATCTTAATGAAACTTGGAAGATAACCTTGTTGGACTAATATGAACTTATTCCAATAAAAAAAACGGAGCTTAAAACCGTTATTCCGTTTCCAACCATGATAACACAGTAGGCATAGGTATGGAAGACTATGGCGGCGCATAAAGACTGAATCCCTAAAAAGATCTTAATGAAACTGGGAAAGTAACTTTCTGTCACTAATATGAACTTATTCCAATAAAAAAAACGGAGCTTAAAACGGTTATTCGTAATACTTACCAAAGTGATGATGGGAGAGCCTGGTGTTGCAGCTTGACTTCTGTAAGATATGCCCCAGCTAGCATGTCCACTTACTCTGCATTCTCTGGTTGCTAGGGTACTGGATGTGTGAGAGGAGGGTTTATATACTATCTCAAGGTAGACAATATTAACATTAGCTTCTAGCCTATAGGTACCGTCACATTAAGCGGCGCTGCAGCGATATAGACAACGATGCCGATCGCTGCAGCGTCGCTGTCTCGTCGTTGTGTGGTTGCTGGAGAGCTGTCACGCAGACAGCTCTCCAGCGACCAACGATGCCGAAGTCCCCGGGTAACCAGGGTAAACATCGGGTTACTAAGCGCAGGGCCGCGCTTAGTAACCCGATGTTTACCCTGGTTACCAGTGTAAATGTTAAAAAAACCAAACATTACATACTTACATTCCGGTGTCTGTCGCGTCCTCCGGCGTCCGCTTCCCTGCACTGTGTAAGCGCCAGCCCTAAAGCAGAGCGGTGACGTCACCGCTGTGCTCTGCTTTACGGCCGGCCTGCGCTGACACAGTGCAGGGAAGCGGACGCCGGGGGACCCGACAGACACCGGAATGTAAGTATGTAGTGTTTGGTTTTTTTTACATTTACAATGGTAACCAGGGTAAATATCGGGTTACTAAGCGAGGCCCTGCGCTTAGTAACCCGATGTTTACCCTGGTTACCAGTGAAGACATCGCTGAATCCGCGTCAAACACACCGATCCAGCGATGTCAGCGGGTGATCCAGCGATGAAATAAGGTGCTGGCCTTCTAGCTCCGACCAACGATGGCACAGCAGGATTCTGATCGCTGCTGCGTGTCAAACACAACGATATCGCTATCCAGGACGCTGCAACGTCACGAATCGCTATCCTTATCGTTGTTAAGTTGTTCAGTGTGAAGGTGCCTTTATCTCACACAAAACATCACCCTCCCTCTCTCAGTTCAGGTACACAGAGAAGGGAGTTGTAAGGCTATGTGCACACGTTCAGTATTTATCGCGTTTTTTTCGCTATAAAAACGTGAAAAAAAACGCTTACATATGGTTCCCAATCGTTTCTATGTAATCCGCAAAACTTGTGCAAATGTTGCGATTTTTTCCGCGAAAAAACGAATCGCGGAAAAAAAACAACATGTTCATTAATTTTGCGGAATCGCTGATTTCCCGCACACTGTACAAAATCTACCATAGGCATAGGTACAGACAAAAATGACTAAAAAATCTACCATAGGCATAGGTAAAATCTACCATAGGCATAGGTATAGACAAATATGACACATAGGGTTTTAGTATTTTCCATTGCAGCCTGTACTTAGTATTACCGTGCAGGCTGCAATCACTGCTCACTTCCGGCCTGTTCAGAGCACAGCAGGGAGAGCGGCACACTGCTCTGCCATGAACAGGATTCAGCACTTCCTGGGAGAGAAGGGAAGGTAAGTACATGTTGTTTTTTTATTATTATGCACCTACCACTGCTATCTGCCCCTATATATACCACCTACCACTGCTACCTGCCTCTATATACCACGTACCACTGCTACCTGCCCCTATATATACCACCTTATCACTGCTACCTGCCCCTATATATACCACCTACCACTGCTACCTGCCCCTATATATACCACCTACCACTGCTACCTGCCCCTATATATACCACCTACCACTGCTACCTGCCTCTATATACCACGTACCACTGCTACCTGCCCCTATATATACCACCTTATCACTGCTACCTGCCCCTATATATACCACCTACCACTGCTACCTGCCCCTATATATACCACCTACCACTGCTACCTGCCCCTATATACCACTGCTACCTGCCTCTATATACCACCTACCACTGCTACCTGCCCCTATATATACCACCTACCACTGCTACCTGCCCCTATATATACCACCTACCACTGCGACCTGCCCCTATATATACCACCTACCACTGCTACCTGCCCCTATATACCACTGCTACCTGCCTCTATATACCACGTACCACTGCGACCTGCCCCTATATATACCACCTACCACTGCTACCTGCCCCTATATATACCATCTTATCACTGCTACCTGCCCCTATATATACCACCTACCACTGCTACCTGCCTCTATATACCACCTACCACTGCTACCTGCCCCTATATACCACTGCTACCTGCCTCTATATACCACGTACCACTGCGAACTGCCCCTATATATACCACCTACCACTGCTACCTGCCCCTATATATACCACCTTATCACTGCTACCTGCCCCTATATATACCACCTACCACTGCTACCTGCCTCTATATACCACCTACCACTGCTACCTGCCCCTATATACCACTGCTAACTGCCCCTATATATACCACCTACCACTGCTACCTGCCTCTATATACCACGTACCACTGCTACCTGCCCCTATATATACCACCTACCACTGCTATCTGCCCCTATATATACCACCAACCACTGCTACCTGCCTCTATACCACCTACGACTGCTACCTGCCCCTATATACCACTGCTACCTGCCTCTATATGCCACCTACCACTGCTACCTGACCCTATATATACCACCTACCACTGCTACCTGCCCCATATATACCACTGCTACCTGCCTCTATATGCCACCTACCACTGCTACCTGCCCCTATATATACCACCTACCACTGCTACCAGCCCCTATATACCACTGCTACCTGCCTCTATATATACCACCAACCACTGCTACCTGCCTCTATATACCACTGTTACCTGCCTCTATATATACCACCTACCACTGCTACCTGCCCCTATATATATACCACTGCCACCTGCCCCTATATATATACCACTGCTACCTGCCCCTATATATACCACCTACCACTGCTACCTGCCCCTATATATACCACCTACCACTGCTACCTGGCCCTATATACCACTGCTACCTGCCTCTATATATACCACCTACCACTGCTACCTGCCCCTATATACCACTGCTAACTGCCCCTATATATACCACCTACCACTGCTACCTGCCTCTATATACCACGTACCACTGCTACCTGCCCCTATATATACCACCTACCACTGCTATCTGCCCCTATATATACCACCAACCACTGCTACCTGCCTCTATACCACCTACCACTGCTACCTGCCCCTATATACCACTGCTACCTGCCTCTATATGCCACCTACCACTGCTACCTGACCCTATATATACCACCTACCACTGCTACCTGCCCCATATATACCACTGCTACCTGCCTCTATATGCCACCTACCACTGCTACCTGCCCCTATATATACCACCTACCACTGCTACCAGCCCCTATATACCACTGCTACCTGCCTCTATATATACCACCAACCACTGCTACCTGCCTCTATATACCACTGTTACCTGCCTCTATATATACCACCTACCACGGCTACCTGCCCCTATATATATACCACTGCCACCTGCCCCTATATATATACCACTGCTACCTGCCCCTATATATACCACCTACCACTGCTACCTGCCCCTATATATACCACCTACCACTGCTACCTGGCCCTATATACCACTGCTACCTGCTCCTATATATACCACCTACCACTGCTAACTGCCCCTATACATACCACGTACCACTGCTACCTGCCTCTATATACCACGTACCACTGCGACCTGCCCCTATATATGCCACCTACCACTGCTACCTGCCCCTATATATGCCACCTACCACTGCTACCTGCCCCTATATATACCACCTACCACTGCTACCTGCCCCTATATACCACTGCTACCTGCCTCTATATACCACGTACCACTGCGACCTGCCCCTATATATACCACCTACCACTGCTACCTGCCCCTATATATACCATCTTATCACTGCTACCTGCCCCTATATATACCACCTACCACTGCTACCTGCCTCTATATACCACCTACCACTGCTACCTGCCCCTATATACCACTGCTACCTGCCTCTATATACCACGTACCACTGCGACCTGCCCCTATATATACCACCTACCACTGCTACCTGCCCCTATATATACCACCTTATCACTGCTACCTGCCCCTATATATACCACCCACCACTGCTACCTGCCTCTATATACCACCTACCACTGCTACCTGCCCCTATATACCACTGCTACCTGCCTCTATATACCACGTACCACTGCGAACTGCCCCTATATATACCACCTACCACTGCTACCTGCCCCTATATATACCACCTTATCACTGCTACCTGCCCCTATATATACCACCTACCACTGCTACCTGCCTCTATATACCACCTACCACTGCTACCTGCCCCTATATACCACTGCTAACTGCCCCTATATATACCACCTACCACTGCTACCTGCCTCTATATACCACGTACCACTGCTACCTGCCCCTATATATACCACCTACCACTGCTATCTGCCCCTATATATACCACCAACCACTGCTACCTGCCTCTATACCACCTACGACTGCTACCTGCCCCTATATACCACTGCTACCTGCCTCTATATGCCACCTACCACTGCTACCTGACCCTATATATACCACCTACCACTGCTACCTGCCCCATATATACCACTGCTACCTGCCTCTATATGCCACCTACCACTGCTACCTGCCCCTATATATACCACCTACCACTGCTACCAGCCCCTATATACCACTGCTACCTGCCTCTATATATACCACCAACCACTGCTACCTGCCTCTATATACCACTGTTACCTGCCTCTATATATACCACCTACCACTGCTACCTGCCCCTATATATATACCACTGCCACCTGCCCCTATATATATACCACTGCTACCTGCCCCTATATATACCACCTACCACTGCTACCTGCCCCTATATATACCACCTACCACTGCTACCTGGCCCTATATACCACTGCTACCTGCCTCTATATATACCACCTACCACTGCTACCTGCCCCTATATACCACTGCTAACTGCCCCTATATATACCACCTACCACTGCTACCTGCCTCTATATACCACGTACCACTGCTACCTGCCCCTATATATACCACCTACCACTGCTATCTGCCCCTATATATACCACCAACCACTGCTACCTGCCTCTATACCACCTACCACTGCTACCTGCCCCTATATACCACTGCTACCTGCCTCTATATGCCACCTACCACTGCTACCTGCCCCTATATATACCACCTACCACTGCTACCAGCCCCTATATACCACTGCTACCTGCCTCTATATATACCACCAACCACTGCTACCTGCCTCTATATACCACTGTTACCTGCCTCTATATATACCACCTACCACGGCTACCTGCCCCTATATATATACCACTGCCACCTGCCCCTATATATATACCACTGCTACCTGCCCCTATATATACCACCTACCACTGCTACCTGCCCCTATATATACCACCTACCACTGCTACCTGGCCCTATATACCACTGCTACCTGCTCCTATATATACCACCTACCACTGCTAACTGCCCCTATACATACCACGTACCACTGCTACTTGCCTCTATATACCACGTACCACTGCGACCTGCCCCTATATATGCCACCTACCACTGCTACCTGCCCCTATATATGCCACCTACCACTGCTACCTGCCCCTATATATACCACCTACCACTGCTACCTGCCCCTATATATATCACGTTGTGCGTGAAAATCCCAGTAGATCAGCAGTTTCTGAAATACTCAGACCAGCCCTTCTGGCACCAACAACCATGCCACGTTCAAAGGCACTCAAATCACCTTTCTTCCCCATACTGATGCTCGGTTTGAACTGCAGGAGATTGTCTTGACCATGTCTACATGCCCAAATGCACTGAGTTGCCGCCATGTGATTGGCTGATTAGAAATTAAGTGTTAACAAGAAGTTGGACAGGTGTACCTAATAAAGTGGCCGGTGAGTGTATATCTATGATACAGGAGAAAATTCCAGAACCACCAGTCATTCAACCGTATGAGGAGCCGTACTTGATGTGTCTGGAGACCTGGAGTTTCATCACTCCACAATGGGAGAAAGGGGACACCGCCTAGCCAGCCCGATCAGCCATACCGCCTAGCCAGCCCGATCAGCCATACCGCCTAGCCAGCCAGATCAGCCATACCGCCTAGCCAGCTCAATCAGCCATACCGCCTAGCCAGCCAGATCAAACTAACCCTAGCGATCAATGGGGTGACAGATGTTGCAGCCAGATCTCCCTCACGTCCGGTACTTGCCACCTTCACCTTTATGTGTACGGCCTGGAGAGGTCGCATTAGGCTTCTCCATACCAAATATGACACAATGTACAAATTCTGGTACAATTTGCTGTTATGTGTCGGCATTAACCTTCTAAGCCCAAGGGAAGGGCAGTCCTCCAGCCATCGTTCCCTAGAGGTTTCCACCATGGGGTTTTTCCTCTCCTGAGTGCTGAAGGACGATTCTTCGTGTCGGAGGTTGTGCCATTTTCAGTGTCTCTTTCATAGTAATTGGCTGATTCTAAATTTGAGACACTGAAAGAAATAATAATAATGAGAATTGGAATAAAATTCGGTCAATTTATCATCCAATAAAAGTGTTTGGTGTGTTTCTTTCACAATCTTGGGTTGGGGAGATTTTCTTGGGAATCAGGATCCAGCATCTATGATCAAGCCATGAAGCCAGAAATGGAGTCGGAGCAATTTTAACCCTGTGCTGGAAGACAAGACGGAGCAGAGATGACAACGTGTTACTGCACAATTAGCACAAGTTCTCACTCTTCCTTGCATTCAGATAATGGGGAGACTCAGAGCCGGACTGGGACTAAAACGCAGCCCTGGCACACACAATTCACTAGCCCACATACAATAAGTGTCCTCAACCCGAATAATAGAACACTGACAGGTCGTGCAGAATTTTGCTTTACTTGTTACACACCTTGCTTAAATATGTTGTCCACTAGTCAGACAACCCCTTCTCAATCCGAATGGTTTCCCTTTTAAATTAATCAGCACAGACATCAACTCATGTGGGGGAAGCACCACAACTGCAATAACAGAATGAGCAAGTGAGCAAACCACCAAAGGCACAGTCCGTATCCACTTTTACCATACACAATCCAAAGCCTATTCCATAAGGCAGGGTATAAATGGATATGCCAAGACCTCAGTGTAAATAATGGGCATGAAATACTTCATAACCTTGATCCAATCCCACAAAGTATAAAATGTAAAGGACCCCTTTAAAGGTCGCTCAACTTACCCATGGTAATATCTGTCAGTGTGTGCTCCACAGCAGCCCCGACGTGCGTTTCGCGTGGCCTTCTTCCGGGGGCTGTGTATGTGTGTCATTAACGAATGCTTATATGCCAAAGGCACAGCTGTTCCCACTGCTAATTCACGTAGGCGGAGCGTGCGCACATTAACATGACAGACGTCATACATGTCGTCACGGCCGTAAATCGCCACCCGCGCATGCGCACTAAAGTGTGGATACCAGACGGTGTACCAATAGGTATGACATATATACGCGCCGCTTGTAGAAATCTCCCCGGCAATAGATGGCGCATGTGCACCGTGTAGCAGGCCCCAAATGACACATCCTCGCAAGCCGCACACATGTCTCAGCGGGTGAAGGGGACATTACGGAGGCCCGCAAGAATGTATCAGGATTCCAGCCACAGTGAACATGCGCACATGCCGGGAAGGTCAAGTTAGAAAAAAAGTATGGAGAAAGAAACCCCTATGGGGTCCAGAAGAATAGTGCAAAAACTATATATGTATATCAAAGGAGAGAAAAACATCCCATACCTATAAGCCTAACTAAAGTGATAAGTGCAAAAAGTGACAAGTGCAAAGAGCAATTATAAGCAAACTAGATGGTAGCCCGATTGTAACGCATCGGGTATTCTAGAATATGTATGTAGTTTATTCATGAATATTTTAGAATAATACATTGAATACACAGGATTGCGCCTGTCGCTGATTGTTCGCGGCTGGCCATGTAGTATATAACAGCCCACGTAATAAATAGCA
Source organism: Ranitomeya variabilis (assembly GCF_051348905.1). Classification (NCBI taxonomy): domain Eukaryota; kingdom Metazoa; phylum Chordata; class Amphibia; order Anura; family Dendrobatidae; genus Ranitomeya; species Ranitomeya variabilis. Next base: position 1,051,780,042 of record NC_135232.1, on the reverse strand, counting down.
CAGCCAACTAGTATATTTCACAGCCACATAGTGTATAGCACAGCCACGTTGTATACAGCACAGCCACGTAGTATATAGCACAGCCACGTAGTATATAGCACAGCCAACAGAGTATATAGCACAGCCACGTAGTATAACACAGCCCACAGAGTATATAGCACAGCCACGTAGTATATAGCACAGCCCACGGAATGTATAACAGCCCACATAGCATATAACACAGCCACGTAGTTTATAACAGCGCACGTAGCATATAACACAGTTCACGTAGTATATAACAGCCCACACACGCAGTATGTAACACAGCCCACGTAGTGTATAACACAGGCCACGTAGTGTATAACACAGGCCACGTAGTGTATAACACAGGCCACGTAGTGTATAACACAGGCCACGTAGTGTAAAACACAGCCCACATAGTATATTGCACAGCCCACGTACTATATAGCACAGCCCACGCAGTATATTGCACAGCCCACGTAGTAGTTTGCACAGCCCACGTAGTATATTGCACAGCCCACGTAGTATATAGCACAGTCCACATAGTATATTGCACAGCCCACGTAGTATATTGCACAGCCCACGTAATATATTGCACAGCCCACGTAGTATATTACACAGCCCACGCAGTACATTGCACAGCCCACGCAGTACATTGCACAGCCCACGTAGTATATTGCACAGCCCACGTAGTATATTGCACAGCCCACACAGTATATAGCAATGTGGGCATCATATCCCTGTAAAAAAAAAAGAATTAAAATAAAAAATAGTTATATACTCACCTTCCGTTGGCCCCGGATCCAGGCGAAGCGGTTACCGACGCTCCTCGCGCGCTCCGGTCCCAAGAGTGCATTGCAGTCTCGCGAGATGATGACGTAGCGGTCTCGCGAGACCGCTACGTCATCATCTCGCGAGACTGCAATGCATGGAGGTATATACAAGCCACAAAATATGTGGACTATAAAACAGTGATAGATAATAGAAAGTGACATTTATTTTTATTATTATTGCCTCTTTGGGGCAGGGAAACGCAAATGGGGATTTTATCCATGCGGTGATTGCATGTCGTAATCACATTAGGGCCGTTTCCTTTCTCTCCTCAGATGGTCTGAGGAATTTCAAAATCACAGACTATATATCATGTAGTACTACGTTTGTGATATATTTGGTCAGATGTACATGCAACCTCTTTTATGTCGGATTAACCTCACGGGAAATTTGGGTACGTACCCGTGAGACATCTTGGCAGCTGTGGAGGTAGAGGACTCTGCCCTTTTAAAGACTATTCCCCGCCACTTCAAGTTATATCATTGATGCAACACAAAAGATCTTCAGGTAATTGGGATTGACCGAGTGAGGTGTGGCATTAGGGGTGGTGATATGAAGCGTACCCTGGCTCAATTAGAATGCCGTTGGATTACCACAATAGGCACTATGGTCCCAGTGGGTCTCAATGAACAGTTGAGCTTTTCGGCATTTCTCTGAAGTTGAATGTATTTTTGGTCTTTTTAGGTCGGTTCTTTTTTGGCTTTGGTTTTTAATTTTGTGTGTCTTTATTGTTCTTTTATGTAGTTACTCACGTCATTGTGTTATGCCATCTGCTGGTCGATTTTCTGTATGCATTGGTCCTTGGGAGTAGCTGCCCTGCTTTGGAGGAGTCCTGGAAAGAGGGTCCATGGAGAACTTGGAATTTTCCCGTATTGGGGTTCGGGAATTTCACTAATTGAATTTGGAAGAAACAAAAGGAATAAAAAGAGAGAAAAAAAGAAAAAAAAGAGAAAAAAAAAAAAAGATAAATGTCACTTTCTATTATCTGGATTATAGTTTAGTAGTGGAGCGCCAGGAGGTAGACCCAGAGAGGGGAGAGGGAAGAAAAGGTGCAGAGTCCCCCTCAGCTTCCAGCCAAGCACCTCCAGTGGAGGACGCGATAGCAGGGAAAATGAAGATCGGTCTCAGGAGCGCAGAAAGAAGACTCGAACACCAGGTTGTATTTGAACCACAACGCGTTTCAACGGATAACACCGTCTTCATCAGGTGGGCAGTTTATTAGTGGTGACAAAGAGGCAGTATTTAACCCCTTTCTGACATCGGACGTACTATCCCGTCGAGGTGGGGTGGGCCCGTATGACCACCAACGGGATAGTACGTCCAGCGCGATCGGCCGCGTTCACGGGGGGAGCGCGGCCGATCGTGGCCAGGTGTCAGCTGACTATCGCAGCTGACATCCGGCACTATGTGCCAGGAGCGGTCACGGACCGCCCCCGGCACATTAACCCCCGGCACACTGCGATCAAACATGATCGCAGTCTTCCGGCGGTATAGGGAAGCATCGCGCAGGGAGGGGGCTCTCTGCGTGCTTCCCTGAGACCCCCGGAGCAACTCGATGTCATCGCGTTGCTCCGAGGGTCTCTTACCTCCTCCTCCCTGCAGCAGGCCCGGATCCAAGATGGCCGCGGCATCCGGGTCCTGCAGGGAGGTGGCTTCACTGCGCCTGCTCAGAGCAGGCGCCGGGAAGCCTCCAGGAGCTGTGCACGTCAGATCGCCGATCTGACACAGTGCACAGCAAAGTGTCAGATCGGCGATCTTTCACTATAACATCATGCCCGCCCCTGGGGCAATGTTATAAAGGTAAAAAAAAAAAAAAATCACGTGTAAAAAAAAAAAAAACATCCCCCAAAAAATGCAAAAAAAAAAAAATATATATATTGTTCCTATAAATACATTTCATTATCTAAATAAAAAAAAACAATAAAAGTACACATATTTAGTATCGCCGCGTCCGTAGCGACCTGACCTATAAAACTGTCCCACTAGTTAACCCCTTCAGTGAACACCGTAAAAAAAAAAAAAAAACGAGGCAAAAAACAATGCTTTATTATCATACCGCCAAATAAAAAGTGGAATAACACGCGATCAAAAAGACGGATATAAATAATCATGGTACCGCTGAAAACGTAATCTTGTCCCGCAAAAAACGAGCCACCATACAGCGTCATCAAAGAAAAAATAAAAAAGTTATAGTCATCAGAATAAAGCCATGCAAAAATAATTATTTTTTCTATAAAATAGTTTTTATCGTATAAAAGCACCAAAACATAAAAAAGATGATATAAATGAGGTATCGCTGTAATCGTACTGACCCGAAGAATAAAACTGCTTTATTCATTTTACTAAACGCGGAATGGTATAAACGCCTCCCCCAAAAGAAATTCATGAATAGCTGGTTTTTGGTCATTCTGCCTCACAAAAATCGGAATAAAAAGCGAACAAAAAATGTCCCGTGCCCGAAAATGTTACAAATAAAAACGTCAACTCGTCCCGCAAAAAAACAAGACCTCACATGACTCTGTGGACCAAAATATGGAAAAATTATAGCTCTCAAAATGTGGTAACGCAAAAAATATTTTTTGCAATAAAAAGCGTCTTTCAGTGTGTGACGGCTGCCAATCATAAAAATCCGCTAAAAAACCCGCTATAAAAGTAAATCAAACCCCCTTCATCACCCCCTTAGTTAGCGAAAAATTTAAAAAATGTATTTATTTCCATTTTCCCATTAGGGTGAGGGTTAGGGCTAGGGTTAGATCTAGGGTTAAGGCTACAGTTAAGGCCCCGTCTCACATAGCGATTTACCAACGATCACGACCAGCGATACGACCTGGCCGTGATCGTTGGTAAGTCGTTGTGTGGTCGCTGGGGAGCTGTCACACAGACAGCTCTCTCCAGCGACCATCGATCAGGGGAACGACTTCGGCATCGTTGAAACTGTCTTCAACGATGCCGAAGTCCCCCTGCAGCACCCGGGTAACCAGGGTAAACATCGGGTTACTAAGCGCAGGGCCGCGCTTAGTAACCCGATGTTTACCCTGGTTACCAGCGTAAATGTAAAAAAAACCAAACCGTACATACTCACCATCTGATGTCCGTCAGGTCCCTTGCCGTCTGCTTCCTGCTCTGACAGTGCCGCCGTACAGTGAGAGCAGAGCGCAGCGGTAACGTCACCGCTGTGATCTGCTCTCACTTTACGGCCGGCAGTCAGTGAGTGAGAGCAGGAAGCAGACGCCGGGGGACCTGACGGACATCAGATGGTGAGTATGTACGGTTTGTTTTTTTTTACATTTACGCTGGTAACCAGGGTAAACATCGGGTTACTAAGCGCGGCCCTGCGCTTAGTAACCCGATGTTTACCCTGGTTACCAGTGAAGACATCGCTGGATCGGTGTCACACACACCGATTCAGCGATGTCAGCGGGACCTCAACGACCAAAAAAAGGTCCAGGCCATTCCGACATGACCAGCGATCTCGCAGCAGGGGCCTGATCGCTGGTACGTGTCACACATAGCGAGATCGCTACTGAGGTCGCTGTTGCGTCACAAAACTTGTGACTCAGCAGCGATATCGCTAGCGATCTCGCTATGTGAGACGGGGCCTTTAGGGTTGGGGCTAAAGTTAGGGTTTGGATTACATTTACGGTTGGGATTAGAGTTAGGGGTGTGTCAGGGTTAGGGGTGTGGTTAGGGTTACATTTGGAATTAGGGTTAGGGATGTGTTTGGATTAGGGTTTCAGTTATAATTAGGGGGTTTCCACTGTTTAGGCACATCAGGGGCTCTCCAAACGCGACATGGCGTCCGATCTCAATTCCAGCCAATTCTGCGTTGAAAAAGTAAAACAGTGCTCCTTCCCTTCCGAGCTCTCACATGTGCCCAAACAGGGGTTTACCCCAACATATGGGGTATCAGCATACTCAGAACACATTGGACAACAACTTTTTGGGTCCAATTTCTCCTGTTACCCTTGGGAAAATACAAAACTGGGGGCTAAAAAATTAGTTTTGTGGGAAAAAAAAGATTTTTTATTTTCACGGCTCTGCGTTATAAACTGTAGTGAAATACTTGGGGGTTCAAAGTGCTCACAACACATCTAGATAAGTTCCTTGGGGGGTCTAGTTTCCAATATGGGGTCACTTGTGTGGGGTTTCTACTGTTTAGGTACATTAGGGGCTCTGCAAACGCAATGTGACACCTGCAGACCAATCCATCTAAGTCTGCATTCCAAATGACGCTCCTTCCCTTCTGAGCTCTACCATGCGCTCAAACGGTGGTTCCCCCCCACATATGGGGTATCAGCGTACTCAGGACAAATTGGACAACAACTTTTGGGGTCTAATTTCAACTGTTACCCTTGGAAAAATACAAAACTGGGGGCTAAAAAATAATTTTTGTGGAAAAAAAATAATTTTTATTTTCACGGCTCTGCGTTATGAACTGTAGTGAAACACTTGGGGGTTCAAACCTCTCACAACACATACATATGAGTTCCTTAGGGGGTCTACTTTCCAAAATGGTGTCACTTGTGGGGGGTTTCACTGTTTAGGCACATCAGGGGCTCTCCAAATGCAACATGGCGTCCCATCTCAATTCCTGTCAATTTTGCATTGAAAAGTCAAACGGCGCTCCTTCCCTTCCGATCTCTACCATGCGCCCAAACAGTGGTTTACCCCCACATATGGGGTATCAGCGTACTCAGGACAAATTGGACAACAACTTTTGGGGTCCAATTTCTTCTCTTACCCTTGGGAAAATAAAAAATTGGGGGCGAAAAGATCATTTTTGTGAAAAAATATGATTTTTTATTTTTACGGCTCTGCATTATAAACTTCTGTGAATCACTTAATGGGTCAAAGTGCTCACCACACATCTAGATAAGTTCCTTAGGGGGTCTACTTTCCAAAATGGTGTCAGTTGTGGGGGTTTCAATGTTTAGTCACATTAGTGGCTTTCCAAACGCAACATGGCGTCCCATCTCAATTCCAGTCAATTTTGCATTGAAAAGTCAAATGGCGCTCCTTCGCTTCTGAGCTCTGCCATGTGCCCAAACAGTGGTTTACTCCCACATATGGGGTATCGGCGTACTCAGGACAAATTGTACAACAACTTTTGGGGTCCACTTTCTCCTGTTACCCTTGGTAAAATAAAACAAATTGGAGCTGAAATACATTTTTTGTGAAAAAAAGTTAAATGTTCATTTTTATTTAAACATTCCAAAAATTCCTGTGAAACACCTGAAGGGTTAATAAACTTCTTGAATGTGGTTTTGAGCACCTTGAGGGGTGCAGTTTTTAGAATGGTGTCACACTTGGTTATTTTCTATCATATAGACCCCTCAAAATGACTTCAAATGAGATGTGGTCCCTAAAAAAAATGGTGTTGTAAAAATGAGAAATTGCTGGTCAACTTTTAACCCTTATAACTCCCTAAAAAAAAAAAATTTGGTTCCAAAATTGTGTTGATGTAAAGTAGACATGTGGGAAATGTTACATATTAAGTATTTTATGTGACATATCTCTGTGATTTAATTGCATAAAAATTCAAAGTTGGAAAATTGCTAAATTTTCAAAATTTTTGCCAAATTTCCGTTTTTTTCACAAATAAACGCAGGTAATATCAAAGAAATTTTATCACTATCATGAAGTACAATATGTCACGAGAAAACATTGTCAGAATCACCGGGATCCACTGAAGCGTTCCAGAGTTATAACCTCATAAAGGGACAGTGGTCAGAATTGTAAAAATTGGCCCGGTCATTAAAGGCCCCGTCTCACATAGCGAGATCGCTAGCGAGATCGCTGCTGAGTCACTAGTTTTGTGACGCAACAGCGACCTCAGTAGCGATCTCGCTATGTGTGACACGTACCAGCGATCAGGCCCCTGCTGCGAGATCGCTGGTCGTGTCGGAACGGCCTGGGCCGTTTTTTGATCGTTGAGGTCCCGCTGACATCGCTGAATCGGTGTGTGTGACACCGATCCAGCGATGTCTTCACTGGTAACCAGGGTAAACATCGGGTTACTAAGCGCAGGGCCGCGCTTAGTAACCCGATGTTTACCCTGGTTACCAGCGTAAATGTAAAAAAAAACAAACAGTACATACTCACCATCTGATGTCCGTCAGGTCCCTTGCCGTCTGCTTCCCACACTGACTGAGCGCCGCAAAGTGAAAGTACAGCACAGCGGTGACGTCACCGCTGCGCTCTGCTCTCACTGTACGGCGGCACTCAGTCAGAGCAGGAAGCAGACGGCAAGGGACCTGACGGACATCAGATGGTGAGTATGTACTGTTTGTTTTTTTTGGTAACCAGGGTAAACATCGGGTTACTAAGCGCGGCCCTGCGCTTAGTAACCCGATGTTTACCCTGGTTACCCGGGTGCTGCAGGGGGACTTTGGCATCGTTGAAGACAGTTTCAACGATGCCGAAGTCGTTCCCCTGATCGTTGGTCGCTGGAGAGAGCTGTCTGTGTGACAGCTCCCCAGCGACCACACAGCGACAAAACAGCGACGCTGCAGTGATCAGCATCGTTGTCTGTATCGCTGCAGCGTCGCTGTGTGTGACGGGGCCTTTACGTGCAAACCACCCTTGGGGGTAAAGGGGTTAAATAAACAACAACCAGTCGCAAAGCTATTACAATTACATATGCTAATGTGTAGGTATAATAGATCATTAAAAATAGCCTGTGCACGGTGACACATACGCAGAGCATTTAAGAGACAGCAGAGCAAACGCAGCGGGGGGCTATCACATCATACAAACATAATAAAACCAACCTAGGATAAAAATAAACAAAACAGCTAAATTAATTATAAAAAATAAGCATGAAAAAAAACAAAAAAAAAACAAAAAACTAATTATACGCACACACACACACACACACACACACACACACACACACACACACACACACACACACACACACACACACACACACATATACATATATATATAAACAAACATACATACACATATACACATGCAAAAAAATAAGGAGAAAATCCCTTACCCAGAAGGATTGTATCGACAGCATCAAAGCGAAAGCCACAGAGTCATCCTCCCCTAAGATGTCATTGAGTAGGTGCAGTTTTATCACCACCTTTAATCAATCCCATGGAATTGTTAGGAAACTACTGTCAAAATATTGGTTTATTCTTTTCGGGGGTGACAGTACTTTTGAAACATATACCTCCTCACCCTATAACAATTTTCCATAAGAATCGAACCTTAGGCAATAGGATTGCACCCAGTAATACTACATTAGCTCCATTATACCTAGGTCCTCAGTTACCTTCGAACTATGGTTGCTTTGCATGCAGGAATCCTAAGTGCCTTTGCTGTGCTTCCATAGTAAATGGAGCACGGGAATTTAAATCAAATACAACAGGCGCCCTTTTTAAAATTCACTCATCTGTTAATTGTCAGTCTACTTACGTAGTCTACCTGATCGAGTGCGGTTGGGGTCTACAATATGTGGGCCGCACCATACAAACGATGCACGCCAGATTGAATAAACATCGACAGAACATAAAAAATGGTTTCTTATTACAGTCTGTCCAAACACTTCTTGCTAATGCACCAAAAAAATTGGAAATCTTTGAAATTAATAATCATTGATCACATATCCGATAACGTGGCAGATCGGTTCAGTAGCCTAATAAAAAAAGAGAGTTTCTGGATATTCAAACTGGGTACGTTGGCCCCTGAAGGATTGAATCTAAGGCTAGGTTCACATTGCGTTAAGGCAATCCGTTTAGCGCTAGCGGATTGCGCTAACGCAATGTTTTTTAAGGGGCCACGTTAGGGGTCTCGTTAACGTCCCCGCTCTCGCAGATCCCCAATCTGCGAGAGCGGGGAACGGACCTCGGGCGCGCCGCGGATGCTGCAAGCAACGTCCGAGGCGCGCTACAAAAGAACGGCACATCGCTAGCGCGAGCCGAAAAAAGGCACGCGCTTGCGATGCGCTAGAGGGAAACTTCACATTGCTGTCAATGGGCACGCTGACGGACCCATTGCACGGCGTTAATTGCGACATTTTCGCCGTGCAACGCTGTCCGTTAGCGTGCACACATTAACGCAATGTGAACCTATTATGATTGATAAAGTGACAAGCTAGATATGGTTCTCTTCTTATTTTTTTGCATGTGTATACATGTATGTATGTATATATATATGTGTGTGTGTGTGTGTGTGTATGTATAATTTGCTTTTGTTTTTTCTTGCTTATTTTTTATGATTAATTTTGCTGTTTTGTTTATTTTTTTTATCCTAGGTTAGTTTTATTATGTTTGTATGATGTGATAGCCCCCTGCTGCGTTTGCTCTGCTGTCTCTTAAATGCTCTGCGTATGTGTCACCGTGCACAGGCTATTTTTAATTATCTATTATACCTACACATTAGCATATGTAATTGTAATAGCTTTGCGACTGGTTGACGTTTATTTAAATACTGCCTCTTTGTCACCACTAATAACCTGCCCACCTGATGAAGACGGTGTTATCCGTTGAAACGCGTTGTGGTTCAATGGTTCAAATACAACCTGGTGTTCGAGTCTTCTTTCTGCGCTCCTGAGACTGATCTTCATTTTCCCTACTTTCTATTATCTATCACTGTTTTATAGTCCACATATTTTGTGGCTTGTATATACCTTGTACTACCATGATTACACTATGTTATTGTCTTTTATGTTGTTATTTGCTTATAATTGCTCTTTGCACTTGTCACTTTTTGCACTTATCACTTTAGTTAGGCTTATAGGTATGGGATGTTTTTATCTCCTTTGATATACATATATAGTTTTTGCACTATTCTTCTGGACCCCATAGGGGTTTCTTTCTCCATACATTTTTTCTAACTTGACCTTCCCAACATGTGCGCATGTTCACTGTGGCTAGAATCCTGATACATTCTCTTGGGCCTCCGTAATGTCCAACGGGTGATATGACGTCATGGGTATTCCCCCTTCACCCGCTGAGACATGTGTGCGGCTTGCGAGGATGTGTCATTTGGGGCCTGCTATACGGTGCACATGCGCCATCTATTGCCGGGGAGATTGCTACAAGCGGCGCGTATATGTCATACCTTCTTGGTACGCCATCTGGTATCCACACTTTAGTGCGCATGCGCGGGTGACGATTTACGGCCGTGACGACATGTATGACGTCTGTCATGTTAATGTGCGCACGCTCCGCCTACGTGAATTAGCAGTGGGAACAGCTGTGCCTTTGGCATATAAGCATTCGTTAATGACACATATACACAGCCCCCGGAAGAAGGCCACGCGAAACGCGCGTCGGGGCTGCTGTGGAGCACACACTGACAGATATTACCATGGGTAAGTTGAGCGACCTTTAAAGGGGTCCTTTACATTTTATACTTTGCGGGATTGGATCAAGATTATGAAGTATTTCATGCTCATTATTTACACTGAGGTCTTGGCATATCCATTTATACCCTGCCTTATGGAATAGGCTTTGTATTGTGTATGGTAACAGTGGATACGGACTGTGCCTTTGGTGGTTTGCTCACTTGCTCATTCTGTTATTGCAGTTGTGGTGCTTCCCCCACATGAGTTTATGTCTGTGCTTTTCATGTCTGTTGTTACACTGGTTATTACCATTATGATGACTATGTATTTATTAATAAAATATCTATTTTGTTAAAATTGGTTTGGACATATACTCCTTCGGTTCTGTGTAGGATTTATAGCACTACAAAAAGTGTAGCCTAAACCTAACTGACAACTGGGCGTCGCTATTCCCCTTCTCCCAGGGATGTGTTGTTACAGTCTGATATTGTGAGAGATAATGGTACACTGCCAGACTGTTAATAGATGAATAGAGACAATTTATTAAATTAAAGCCGCATTCACACATCTGTGTGTCGCAGTTCGAGTACAGACGTCATTCACAAACTGGCCACAGTTATTTTGACCCAAAATTAAAAACCTCATAAGTGACGCACCGCCTTGTGAGATGCAGGGCCTAGTATCCCGGAGGATGGTTCAGTCACGGTGACTCCGATGGCTCTAACAATCCCTAGGTTCGGTGGCAATCATAAAGGGGAGACGACGGATATATGAGACTGTGAGTTATGTTGATGCCCGCAAAGTATGAGGCTGCAGACGAAAGAAGCATACACCGGGGTCTCGTGCAAACTTGAAAGATGAACTTTACTGAATATTTGTGACAATCCTTATATTTTTCAATATAACAGTCATGGGTAGCCGATAACATTTTTCTTACAATTGCGACTGTCAAAGCCTTTTCTCGGTCCCGGCCTTGGGAGGATGGTGGTAACTTTTCATTTAACTAAGGCCGGGGTCACACATGCGTGTTTTACGGACGTAAGAGCGCAGAAACTACGTCCGTAAAACTCGCATTACATACGGCACAATGAATCTCAATGGGTCTAGTCCTATCAGGCGTATATTACGGATCCGCAATATACGGCGTTGTACGGGCGCAGAAAATCGCAGCATGCTGCGTTTGTCAGCGTATTGCGCAAAAAAATCGCCAATGAAAGTCTATGGGGGCGAGAAAAATACGGATTCCACACGGACCAGCAGTGTGACTTGCGAGAAATACGCAGCGGTGTTAGTGAAAAGTCGGTAATTCAATTGCCGGCTTTTCATTTCTCCTGCACAAACCCGACAGGATATGAGACATGGTTTACATACAGTAAACCATCTCATATCCCCTTTTTTTTTGCATATTCCACACTACTAATGTTAGTAGTGTGTATGTGCAAAATTTCAGCGCTGTAGCTGCTAAAATAAAGGGTTAAATGGCGGAAAAAATTGGCGTGGGCTCCCGCGCAATTTTCTCCGCCAGAATGGTAAAGCCAGTGACTGAGGGCAGATATTAATAGCCAGGAGAGGGTCCATGGTTATTGGCCCCCCCGTGGCTAAAAACATCTGCCCCCAGCCACCCCAGAAAAGGCACATCTGGAAGATGCGCCTATTCTGGCACTTGGCCACTCTCTTCCCACTCCCTGTAGCAGTGGGATATGGGGTAATGAAGGGTTAATGCCACCTTGCTTTTGTAAGGTGACATTAAGCCAGATTAATAATGGAGAGGCGTCAATTATGACACCTATCCATTATTAATCCAATTGTCTGAAAGGGTTAAAAAACACACACACACACACACACATGATTTAAAAGTATTTTAATTTAATGAAATAAACACAGCGGTTGTTTTAATAATTTATTGCTCTCTCAATCCATTTCCAGGCCCTCGCTTGGCAAAATAATAAACGCACAAGATACATACCCTCAGCTGAACCGTCACGTCCCACGAAGTAATCCATCTGAAGAGGTTAAAATATTTTACAGGCAGGAGCCCTGCTAATGCAGCTGTGTGCTCGTGCTTGTAATTCCCCGGCGAATGAATGAAATGTAGGTCATTGACCTACATTTCCTTCAGTCGCGGTGATGCGCCCCCTGGTGGATGTCCTCATATGACCTGGAGCGTGGGAAAAAGTTCCCAGGCTGCAGTTCATGAGAACATCCAGCAGGGGCGCATCACCGCGACTCAATGTAAGTACAGATCCAGCTTTCCTTTCAGCACCCGGGGATTACAGACACGAGCGTGTGGTTTATCGCAGCTCGTGCCTGTAATATTAGTTAACCCCTTCAGATGGATTACCTCGTTGGACGTGACGGGTCAGCAGAAGGTATGTATCTTGTGCGTTTATTATTTTGCCAAGCGAGGGCCTGGAAATGGATTGAGAGAGCAATAAATTATTAAAACAACCGCTGTGTTTATTTCATTAAAATACTTTTAAATCATGTGTGTGTGTTTTTTAACCCTTTCAAACAATTGGATTAATAATGGATAGGTGTCATAATTGACGCCTCTCCATTATTAATCTGGCTTAATGTCACCTTACAATGGCAAGGTGGCATTAACCCTTCATTACCCCATATCCCACCGCTACAGGGAGTGGGAAGAGAGTGGCCAAGTGCCAGAATAGGCGCATCTTCCAGATGTGCCTTTTCTGGGGTGGCTGGGGGCAGATGTTTGTAGCCAGGGGGGCCAATAACCATGGACCCTCTCCTGGCTATTAATATCTGCCCTCAGTCACTGGCTTTACCATTCTGGCGGAGAAAATTGCGCGGGAGCCCACGCCAATTTTTTCCGCCATTTAACCCTTTATTTTAGCAGCTACAGCGCTGAAATTTTGCACATACACACTACTAACATTAGTAGTGTGGAATATGCAAAAAAAAAAGGGGATATGAGATGGTTTACTATATGTAAACCATGTCTCATATCATGTCGGGTTTGTGCAGGAGAAATGAAAAGCCGGCAATTGAATTACCGACTTTTCACAGATATCACGCTGAATGAAATCTAAATACAGAATATATATATATGTGTCTCAATGACATATATATATATATATATACTGTATATATGTTTTCCCGAACATTTGAGCACATAAATCCATTAGATGTCGGTTTTGCAAGCCTGCGCGAAAATCTTGCAGTACGGATGCCATACGGATTACATACGGAGGATGCCTTGCGCAAAATACGCTGACACACCCTGACTACGGATCAATATTTTGGGAACATTTCTCCGTATTACGGCCGTAGTACAGACGTATAATACGTGGCGTATTGTCTTACGCCAAGTGTGACCCCGGCCTAACTGTGCTGCATGAAGGTGGAGGATCAAACTGACCTTAATCAGATCGGAGTATCCAGGGAATCTGCTGCGCAGTTCTGCAGTTCCTTCTCTTGTCTCAGCACTCTGTTGCTGCATAACGCGGGGCACTCCGAATAGGGTGCTATTTGTACACCCCACTTGTCCCAGTCCAGGAGCCCCAATTTTCTACCTCCTCTCCCCACCAAAACCGTCCATAAAGTGCTTTTCCTCCCGCACGCACCACCTCCAACTCCCATTTATCTTCAAATCAGAAAAACACGTTGCAAGGCCAAACAAAGGCAGAAGAGGGCAGTATAGTACTACAAGTTGTAATACCAAAACAAGGCTGGAGAGGGCAGCATAGAATTAAATAGTTTACCTCCTCCCAAGGCAAGACAAGGAGCCGGTGTCGCAAGTGTAATCATGTAAGGAATAGAGAACACACCATATGATATATAACATACATTAGTAATGGCTTTCCTGGTCACTACATAAGCATATACAGTATGAGGCTGTAAGTTCAGGACAGGACACCTGGGGCCGGTCAGTGAATAACTGTCTGTACTCAGCCTGTGACACATGGATGTGCTGCTGCTCTCTCTTCCTCCAGATATATGTGATATGTCCGAAGGCGAGTAGAGTGAAGCCAGGGCTGATTTGCTATAGGGATGCCAACACTGCTGGAACGGCGCCGGAACCGGAGGTGAGTATACATTTTATTAATTTAAAAGGACAGGACACCGGCGTCCGGTCAGTGAATAACTGTCTGTACTCAGCCTGTGACACATACAGTTAGGTCCATACAGGGTGGCACATGTTAAGGAGCTGAAACGCCTAAACCCTTTATCCAATTTTAATGTGGATACCCTCAAATGAAAGCAGAAAGTCTGACCTTCAAATACATCTGAATTGTTTTGTTTAAAATTCATTGTGTTAATGTCTATAACCAAAATTAGAAAAATGTTGTCTCTGTCCAAATATATATGGACCTAACTGTAGATGTGCTGCTGCTCTCTCTTCCTCCAGATGTATGTGACATGTCCGAAGGCGGGTAGAGTGAAGCCAGGGCTGATTTGCTACAGGGATGCCGACACCGCTGGAACGGAGCCGGAACCGGAGGTGAGTAAATATTTTATTAATTTAAAAGGGGAAAACATTTGGATTGAGAAGGGGTTGTCTGAGTAGTTGACAAGTGGATATCCAACATATTTAACCCCTTTCTGCCATTGGACATACTATTCCGTCCATGTGGGGTGGGCCCTAATTCCCAAGGACGGAATAGTACGTCCAGCGTGATCGGCCACACTCACGGGGGGAGCGCGGCCGATCGCGGCCGGGTGTCAGCTGCCTATCGCAGCTGACATCCGGCACTATGTGCCAGGAGCGGTCACAGACCGCCCCCGGCACTATGTGTCAGGAGCGGTCACAGACCGCTCCCGGCACATTAACCCCCGGCACACCGCGATCAAACATGATCGCGGTGTGCCGGCGGTACAGGGAAGCATCGCGCAGGGAGGGGGCTCCCTGCGGGCTTCCCTGAGACCCCCGGAGCAACGCGATGTGATCGCGTTGCTGCGAGGGTCTCTTACCTCCTATCCCTGCAGGCCCTGGATCCAAAATGGCCGCGGGGCTGCATCCGGGTCCTGCAGGGATTACTTCCGGGTTCAGACCAGGCTCTGGTAAGCCTGCAGCACTGGAACTCAGATCGGTGCAGATCGGACAGTGCTGTGCAAACTGTCAGATCAGCGATCTGTGATGTCTTCCCCGGGACAAAGTAAAAAAGTTAAAAAAAATTTCCACATGTGTAAAAAAAAACAAACAAAAAAAAATCCTAAATAAAGAAAAAAAATATATATATTATTCCCATAAATACATTTCTTTATCTAAATAAAAAAAAATCAAACAATAAAAGTACACATATTTAGTATCGCCGCGTCCGTAACGACCCCACCTATAAAACTTTATCACTAGTTAACCCCTTCAGTGAACACCGTAAAAAAAAAAAAAAAACACGAGGCAAAAAACAACGCTTTATTCTCATACGGCCAAACATAATGTGGAATAACATGCGATCAGAAAGACGGATATAAATAACCATAGTACCGCTGAAAACGTCATCTTGTCCCGCAAAAAACGAGCTGCCAAACAGCATCATCAGCGAAAAAATAAAAAAGTTATAGTCCTCAGAATGAAGCGATGCCAAAATAATTATTTTTTTATAAAATAGTTTTTATCGTATAAAAGCCCAAAGAATAAAACTGCTTTATCAATTTTACCAAATGCGGAACGGTATAAACGCCTCCCCCAAAAGAAATTCATGAATAGCTGGTTTTTGGTCATTCTGCCTCACAAAAATCGGAATAAAAAGCGATCAAAAAATCTCCCGTGCCCGATCATGTTACCAATAAAAACGTCAACTCGTCCCGCAAAAAAAAAGACCTCACATGACTCTGTGGACTGAAATATGGAAAAATTATAGCTCTCAAAATGTGGTAACGCAAAAAATATTTTTTGCAATAAAAAGCGTCTTTCAGTGTGTGATGGCTGCCAATCATAAAAATCCGCTAAAAAACCCGCTATAAAAGTAAATCAAACCCCCCTTCAACACCCCCTTAGTTAGGGAAAAATAAAAAAATTTAAAAAATGTATTTATTTCCATTTTCCCATTAGGGCTAGGGCTAGGGTTAGGGTTAGGGCTAGGGTTGGGGCTAGTGTTGGGGCTAGGGTTAAGGCTACTGTTTAGGCACATCAGGGGCTCTCCAAACGCGACATGGCGTCCGATCTCAATTCCAGACAATTCTGCGTTGAAAAAGTAAAACAGTGCTCCTTCCCTTCCGAGCTCTCCCGTGCACCCAAACAGGGGTTTACCCCCAACATATGGGGTATCAGCGTATTCGGAACACATTGGAGAACAACTTTTGGGGTCCAATTTCTCGTGTTACCCTTGGGAAAATACAAAACTGGGGGCTAAAAAATAATTTTTGTGGAAAAAAATGTTTGTTTTATTTTTTCGGCTCTGCATTATAAACTTCTGTGAAGCACTTGGTGTGTCAAAGTGCTCACCACACCTCTAGATAAGTTCCTTAGGGGGTCTACTTTCCAACATGGTGTCACTTGGGGGTTTTAATGTTTAGGCACATCAGTGGGTCTCCAAACGCAATTTTGCAGTGAAAAGTCAAGCGGCGCTCCTTCTCTTCCGAGCTCTCCCATGCGCCCAAACAGTGGTTTACCCCCACATATGGGGTATCAGCGTACTCAGGACAAATTGTACAACAACTTTTGGGGTCCAATTTCTTCTCTTACCCTTGGGAAAATAAAAAATTGGGGGCGAAAAGATAATTTTTGTGAAAAAATATGATTTTTTATTTTTACGGCTCTGCATTATAAACTTCTGTGAAGCACTTGGTGGGTCAAAGTGCTCACCACACATCTAGATAAGTTCCTTAGGGGGTCTACTTTCCAAAATGGTGTCACTTGTTGGGGGTTTCAATGTTTAGGCACATCAGGGGCTCTCCAAACGCAACATGGCGTCCCATCTCAATTCCAGTCAATTTTGCATTGAAAAGTCAAATGGCGCTCCTTCGCTTCCGAGCTTTGTCATGCGCCCAAACAGTGGTTTACCCCCACATATTGGGTATCGGCGTACTCAGGACAAATTGTACAACATCTTTTGGGGTCCATTTTCTCCTGTTACCCTTGGTAAAATAAAACAAATTGGAGCTGAAGTAAATTTTGTGTGAAAAAAAGTTAAATGTTCATTTTTATTTAAACATTCCAAAAATTCCTGTGAAACACCTGAAGGGTTAATAAACTCCTTGAATGTGGTTTTGAGCACCTTGAGGGGTGCAGTTTTTAGAATGGTGTCACACTTGGGTATTTTCTATCATAGAGACCCCTCAAAATGACTTCAAATGAGATGTGGTCCCTAAAAAAAAATGGTGTTGTAAAAATGAGAAATT
Organism: Ranitomeya variabilis; assembly: GCF_051348905.1. Classification (NCBI taxonomy): domain Eukaryota; kingdom Metazoa; phylum Chordata; class Amphibia; order Anura; family Dendrobatidae; genus Ranitomeya; species Ranitomeya variabilis. The sequence goes on along the minus strand of NC_135232.1, from coordinate 1,051,762,605 downwards.
TCTGGTCAACTTTTAACCCTTATAACTCCCTAACAAAAAAAAATTTGGGTTCCAAAATTGTGTTGATGTAAAGTAGACATGTGGGAAATGTTACTTATTAAGTATTTTGTGTGACATATCTCTGTGATTTAATTGCATAAAAATTCAAAGCTGGAAAATTGCGAAATTTTCGCCAAATTTCCATTTTTTTCACAAATAAACGCAGGTAATATCAAAGAAATGTTACCACTACCATGAAGTACAATATGTCACGAGAAAACAGTGTCAGAATCACCAGGATCCGTTGAAGCGTTCCAGAGTTATAACCTCATAAAGGGACAGTGGTCAGAATTGTAAAAATTGGCCCGGTCATTAACGTGCAAACCACCCTTGGGGGTGAAGGGGTTAAGCAAGGAGTGTAACAAGTAAAGCAAAATTCTGCACGACCTGTCAGTGTTCTATTATTCGGGTTGAGGACACTTATTGTGTGTGGGCTAGTGAATTGTGTGTGCCAGGGCTGCTTTTTAGTTCCAGTCCGGCCCTTAATCACCCCCATTATCTGAATGCAAGGAAGAGTGAAAACTTGTGCTAATTGTGCAGTAACACGTTGTCATCTCTGCTCCGTCCTGTCTTCCAGCACAGGGTTAAAATTGCTCCGACTCCATTTCTGGCTTCATGGCTTGATCATAGATGCTGGATCCTGATTCCCAAGAAAATCTCCCCAACCCAAGATTGTGAAAGAAACACACCAAACACTTTTATTGGATGATAAATTGACCGAATTTTATTCCAAATCTCATTATTATTATTCAGTGTCTCAAATTTAGAATCAGCCAATTACTATGAAAAAGACACTGAAAATGGCACAACCTCCGACTCACGAAGAATCGTCCTTCAGCACTCAGGAGAGGAAAAACCCCATGGTGGAAACCTCTAGGGAACGATGGCTGGAGGACTGCCCTTCCCTTGGGCTTAGAAGGTTAATGCCGACACATAACAGCAAATTGTACCAGAATTTGTACATTGTGTCATATTTGGTATAGAGAAGCCTAATGCGACCTCTCCAGGCCGTACACATAAAGGTGAAGGTGGCGAGTACCGGACGTGAGGGAGATCTGGCTGCAACATCTGTCACCCCATTGATCGCTAGGGTTAGTTTGATCTGGCTGGCTAGGCGGTATGGCTGATTTGGCTGGCTAGGCGGTATGGCTGATCTGGCTGGCTAGGCGGTATGGCTGATCGGGCTGGCTAGGCGGTATGGCTGATCTGGTTGGCTACGCAGTGTCCCCTTCCTCCCATTGTGGAGTGATGAAGCTCCAGGTCTCCAGACACATCAAGTACGGCTCCTCATACGGCTGAATGACTGGTGGTTCTGGAATCTTCTCCTGTATCATAGATGTATGTGTTTATGACATCAGCACAGTTGCCATAGTTACTGCAGATGTTTATTGCTGATTGTTCATTGGCTAGAAAGTCCCTCTCAGTGTTCCAAAGAATTAACCCTTGAATGCCTGGCATTGTGCCTTTCTCCATAAGTCTGTAAAATAAACTTCTCACTAGGCAGGACCATTATCAATATTTTATCATTATTATATTTTAAAGTTACCACCATAAAAAAGTCTGAATTGTAATAACATCTACAGATTTGATATGTAACGATCACAATAATTCCCTTAAGCCATACTAAATACATAAACGCACAATATGAGTACAGAGCAGTCCCATAGAGAAATAAATTAAGGGGCTGGAGACAATTGAAAATGAGAAGAAAGCCCCTCATGACTGGGACTGGATGAGAGGTTCAGTTTGGAATGCTTAAAGGGAAGGTGCCATGAAAAAAATTTTTTTTACAGCAAATGAAAAAATGAAAAGAATTAATAATTACATTTTGTTAAAAAATATCATAATTTGTTTATAATTTAGTAAAATATGAAAAATAATTTTAATAGGTTTGGCATTTCCAGTTTTAAACACTGGAGGGAGCAGCTACTGAAATTGGACAAAAATCTAGTGTACAACTAGCTGACATTACTGCACTGCAGTAATTATGGGTGGAGGCTGCTGACATGGCTGTGATGTCTCCTCTCCTCCCCTTCTGGGTGTTTGCTAAGGGATAAGAGCAGATGAGATTTAGGAACACATTGAGCAGCCATTTTCTTAGTGACTGCAAAGTTATACTGACAAGTAAACAGTCACAGAGGATGGCAGGCAGCAAGGATTCTGGGAGATATATGGTGGAGGGAGCAGGGTGACATCAGCACAGAGTATTTCAGGAGAGCAGTGTGCTGGTCTATGGGGGGCACCCTGTTCGGTGCGCGGAGCAGCCAGGGATTTACATAGAACGCTGTCTTTCATACACATGGATGGACCGTCTGCTCCACAAAAATCCAGGAAACATTTCTGCTGATTGATGGCCTGTTCTGATCCAGACATTGCATGCAAAGACCCCATTCCCCTCCTCAGATCCTGGCTTCTCCATCCTGTCCTGGCAATGTGTGAAAGCGAGGTGACAGGCGCAGTACGGGGTGATGCTGGGAAGCAGGTTGGGGGGAAATGTAGCCATATACTAAAGATAAAAATGAGACCCTTCTATTCAGCTGCTTCACCAGCCCTCCCCTGACGCACCGAACTGGAGGTCATGCTGCCCCATCTATTACCCCAGACCCGCGTGCAGGTGCTCAGCCAAAACCACCCTAGAATGGGTCCCCTTTCTTAAGATAATACCGCCATATACATCACACACAATACCGTTATATACTTCTAAGTCATATAGATCACCCATAATATCGCCACATAGATCACCCATAATACCGCCACATAGCTCACCCATAATACCGCCACATCGATCACCCATAATACCGCCATATAGATCACCCATAATGCCGCCATATACTTCTCTCATACCACCATATACTTCTCACACAATACCGCCATATACTTCTCACACAATACCACCATATACTTCTCACATACTGTCATATAGATCACACACAATACCACCATGTAGATCACACATAAAACCACCATATAATTCTCACATACTACTGCCACATAATCACACATAATCCCAAAATATAGTTCTCATATAATACCGTCATATAGTTTTCACATCATTCCACAACACTGATCAAACATAATACCACCAAATAGATCACATATAATACCGTCATATAGATGACACAATGCCATAATACAGATCACACATAATACTTGGCGGCATCATGTGTGATCTATATGGCAGTATATTGTAATAAATATATATGGCCGCATAATGTGTGGTCTTTATGGGAGTTTTATGTGATAAATATATATGCCGCCGCATTATATGTGATCCATATGGCATTGTGCTGGTCTAGGGGGGTCACAGAGACAGGTATGGTGGAAGGAGCAGGGTGACAGGAGCACAGAGTATTTCAGGAGAGCAGAGTGCTGGTCTATGGGGGGAGTGTGCTCACACAACTGTATACTTAGCCTTTACTGGCTATTGAAATGGGGGACCTCCCCCCCTCCAAAAAAAAAAAAGATGTGGGGTCCCCTATAATTAATAACCAGTAAATGCTATGCAGACTGCTGCGGGCTGACATTAATAGCTTAGGAAGGGGCCATGGATATGGTCCCCCCACAGGCTAAAAACATCAGCTCTCGGCCGCCTGTTAGATGCGCCTTTTCTGGCGCTTTGCCTGGCAATTCCCACTTGCTCTGTAGCGGTAGCAAGTGGGGTTCATATTTGTGGGGTTGATGTCACCTTTATATTGTCCGGTAACATCAAGCCCACGGCTTACTAATGGAGAGGCGTCTATAAGACACGTATCCATTACTAATCCTGTAGTTGTATGGTAAATACACAGCCAGAATAAAGTCCTTTATTAATCTTAATTAAACCATAATCCCCGACTCCCTCGTCTCCTGCAACAAAAATAATAAACCACAATGGGGAAAGACATGCAGGGGGAGAGGAGAGCATAGGAGGGAGAGCGACCCATGGGGAGAGAGGAGTGTACAGGAGAGAATTAGATACTGACTGCTGAGCTGTGTATCTAATACTTTCTGGTGTATTTAAACCTGTCCTGTGTATCTACTCCTGTCCTGTGTGATATTGACTACTGAGCTGTGTATCTAATCCTGTCCTGTGTGATATTGACTACTGAGCTGTGTATCTAATTCTGTCCTGTGTGATACTGACTACTGAGCTGTGTATCTAATCCTGTCCTGTGTGATACTGACTGCTGAGCTGTGTATCTAATCCTGTCCTGTGTGATATTGACTACTGAGCTGTGTATCTAATCCTGTCCTGTGTGATACTGACTACTGAGCTGTGTATCTAATCCTGTCCTGTGTGATACTGACTGCTGAGCCGTGTATCTAATCCTATCTTGTGTGATACTGTCTGCTATACAGGACAGGATTAGATACCCAGGACAGAATTAGATAGACAACTCACCAGTCAGTATCACACAGGACAGGATTAGATACACAGGACAAGATTAGATACACAGGGCACAGGTAGCAGTGGTAGGTGGTATATCGGCCAACGGGTCTGCCACTATTAGCTGTACGCAGGGGCGTTGCTAGGGTCAGAAAAGATTGGGGGCCCAAGACAAAGAGTTGCCCCCAACCCCGTCTTAATTTTTTTTTAACTCTTCAGATAAAACAGTGCTAACTCTCTGAGAACAGATAATGTAGTAGATGTCACCTGCAGTCCTATGTAACACCAGAGATAGCAGTGATAATTCTCTGAGTACAGATAATTTTGTATATATCACATGCAGTCCTATGTAACACCACAGATAGACATAGCGTTTCAGAGTAAGACTATGATCACATGCAGCATATTTTTCAGTAGCCAAAACCTTTTCTATTAGCAGTAAAAATGTTGCGTTCAAAACCCCTGTTTTTCAGCTTGTTTTGTGGTGCTCTTCACACTTTTTTCAGCTTTTTTTTGGAGTGAGGATGTTTGTTTTGTCTACAGTATGTTTAAGGCCACGTTCACACGCTGAGTGTTTGGTCAGTATTTCACATCAGCATATGTAAGCCAAAACCAGGAGGGTGAGAAATACAGAAGTGCTGACGGGTTTCTCAGGCTATGTGAACACGTTGTGGATTCTGCTGTGGATCTACAGCAGTTTTCCATGCGTTGTACAGCACCATGTAAACGTATGGAAAACAAAATCCGCAGAGCACATGCGGCGGAAAATACCGGGCAGAAACGCTGCGGGTTACATTCAGCAGCAGCATGTCAATTCTTTGTGTGGATTCTGCAGCGTTTTACACCTGCTCCATAATAGGAATCCGCAGGTGTAAAAATGCTGTTGAAAACTGCACAAAAACCGCGGTAATTCCACGATAAATCCGCTGTAAATCTGCAGGTAAAACGCAGGCCTGAGTTCTCTGTAAAGAGATGCAGATTCTGTGCGGAAAATTCCGCAGGCCAATCCGTAACGTGTGCACATACCCTTAATGGTTGGTAGGGGATCAAATACTTATTTCTCACTGCAAAATGCAAATACATTTATCCAATTTATACAATGTGATTTTCTGGATCTTATTTTTTATATTTTATCTCTCAATGTTAAAATTAACCTACCCTTAAAATTATAGACTGTTCATGTCTGTCAGTGGGCAAACTTACAAAATCAGTAAGGGATCAAATAATTATTTCCTTCACTGTACATTTTGTGCTCACTCCTAGGCGCCAGCTTTTCTCTACCATCACATGGTTGTCTCCCTAATCTTTTGTATTAATAAATATTTTTTTTATTTTTTTCATTAATTTGGACTTCCTTGATTGTTGTTTTTACTATTTTCGTTTTTGTATAAGCCCATGAAGGCAGGGTCTTCTCTCCTCTGTACCCATCTGTCACTGTTAGTTTCCTTATTGTAATTTATATTTATATTTTGTATGTAGCTCATTTTCACATGTACAGCACCATGGAATCAATGGTGCTCTAAAAATAAATAAATTAATAATAATAATAATAATAATAATAATAATAATAAATGTAAAAAAAAAGTTGATACATGTAGTATTAGTATTCTACCACTAGGTGGCAGTGATGGCTCACTAATGAATTCTAGCTGTACTCTGTATGTAGTTTTATATTCATGAATTGGTCCACTTTTAGGCTATGTGCACACGATGCGGAATGGGGTGCATAATTTTCTGCACAAAATCTGCATCTCCTGGCAGAATCCGCAGGTGCAGATTTGCTGCGGATTTTGTGAGGTTTTTATGCGGAATTGATGCGGATTTTCTGCGGTTTATACCACTGCGGATTTCTTTAATGGAAGGGTGCAGAAACGCTTCAGATCTGCACAAAAGAAGTGCATTTCCGCGTGGATTTTTCCACACCATCTGCACAGTTTTTTTTTCACATTGATTTACATTGTACTGTAAATCACAGTGCGGATCTGCAGCGTTTCTGCACGGAAAAATCCGCTGCGGATCCGCAGGAAATCCGCATCGTATGCACATAGCCTTAAAGGGAATCTGTCACCAGGTTTTTGCTACTTAGGCCGGGTCACACATGCAACTGCAATGCGAGAAACTCGCGGGAGTCTCTCGCCTCAATACCCGTCACTGCCGCCGGCGGTTCGGATCAGAGCATTCAACTGCATAGAAATACATGCAGCCACACACTCCGGTCCCGAGTGCCGGTGGCAGTGCCGGGTATTGAGGCGACAGACTCGCCCGAGTTTCTCGCATTGCAGTTGCAAGTGGGACACCGGCCTTAATCTGAGAAGAGCATGAAAAACACAAAAATTGATCTTGACTTAAGTTGCTATACATGCAGCACATAAACGCATGTTCACATTGGCCAGCTTTGGACTGGAGTACCTTGGGCCCACCAGAGAAAAATCATTCTTGGAGCCCACCATGCAGTTATGTAAAAATACCGCACGGTACACATCCTCTATATACTACGCCACACGGGACTCATCCTCTATATACTGCACAGCACAGGACACATCCTCTATATACTGCACAGTACACATCCTCTATATACTGCACAGCACTGGACACATCCTCTATATACTGCACAGTACACATCCTCTATATACTGCACAGCACAGGACACATCCTCTATATACTGCACAGCACAGGACACATCCTCTATATACTGCACAGCACAGGACACATCCTCTATATACTGCACAGCACAGGACACATCCTCTATATACTGCACAGCACAGGACACATCCTCTATATACAGTACAGGACACATCCTCCATATACTGCACAGGACACATCCTCTATATACTGCACAGGACACATCCTCTATATACTGCACAGGACACATCCTATATATACTGCACCTCACAGGACACATCCTCTATATTCTGCACAGCACAGGACACATCCTCTATATACTGCACAGGACACATCCTCTATATACTGCACAGCACAGGACACATCCTCTATATATTGCACAGTACACATACTCTATATACTGCACAGCACAGGACACATCCTCTATATACTGCACAGCACAGGACACATCCTCTATATACAGTACAGGACACATCCTCCATATACTGCACAGGACACATCCTCTATATACTGCACAGCACAGGACTCATCCTCTATATACTGCACAGGACACATCCTCTATATACTGCACAGCACAGGACACATCCTATATATACTGCACCTCACAGGACACATCCTCTATATTCTGCACAGCACAGGACACATCCTCTATATACTGCACAGTACACATCCTCTATATACTGCACAGGACACATCCTCTATATACTGCACAGGACACATCTTCTATATACTGCACAGGACACATCCTCTATATACTGCACAGCACAGGACACATCCTCTATATACTGCACAGCACAGGACACATCCTCTATATTCTGCACAGCACAGGACACATCCTCTATATTCTGCACAGGACACATCCTCTATATACTGCACAGCACAGGACACATCCTCTATATACTGCACCACACGGGACTCATCCTCTATATACTGCACAGCACAGGACACATCCTCTATATACTGCACAGCACAGGACACATCCTCTATATACTGCACAGCACAGGACACATCCTCTATATACTGCAAAGCACAGGACACATCCTCTATATACTGCACCACATGGGACTCATCCTCTATATACTGCACAGCACAGGACTCATCCTCTATATACTGCACAGCACAGGAGGTCCTCTATATACTGCACAGCACAGGACTCATCCTCTGTCATGAATCCCAATGGCTAGGGATAGCAAGGGACAAGCAAAGTAATACAAAATATCGGACGAGCTCTAGGGTGATGGAACCTGGGCTGACCGCTGCCCTACGCCTGACAAACGCAACTAGAGATAGCCAGGGAGCGTGCCTACGTTGGTTCTAGACGCCACGCACCAGCCTAAGAGCTAACTAGTACTGCAGAGAAAATAAAGACCTCACTTGCCTCCAGAGGAATGAACCCCAAAAGGTACAGTTGCCCCCCACATGTATTGACGGTGAAATGAGAGGAAGGCACACACATAGAGATGATATATAGGTTCAGCAAATTGAGGCCCGCTGTAAACTAGAAAGCAGAACGATACAAAAGGGGTCTGAGCGGTCAGCAAAAAACCCTAATCAAAAAACCATCCTGAGATTACAAGAACCCATGTGCCAACTCATGGCACATGGGGAGAACCTCAGTCCACTAGAGCTACCAGCTAGCATAGAGACATAATAAGCAAGCTGGACAAAAAACCAAACAACTGAAAATCAGCACTTAGCTTATCCTGAAAGATCTGGGAGCAGGTAGGCAGGAACCAAACAGAGCACATCTGAATACATTGATAGCCGGCAAGGGAATGACAGAAAGGCCAGGTAAAATAGGAAACACCCAGCCTCTGATGGACAGGTGGAAACCAAAGGCCGCAACCCACCAAAGCCACCCAGTACCAGCAGTAACCACCAGAGGGAGCCCACAAACAGAATCCACAACAATCCTCTATATACTGCACAGCACAGGACTCATCCTCTATATACTGTACAGCACAGGACACATCCTCTATATACTGCACAGCACAGGACACATCCTCTATATACTGCACAGCACAGGACACATCCTCTATATACTGCACAGCACAGGACACATCCTCTACATACTGCACAGCACAGCACAGCACACATCCTCTAAATACTGCACAGCACAGGAGGTCCTCTATATCCCACTGGCCGTATTCCACTGCTTCTGGCAACTAAGAACACCAAAGCTATGACACAGTGGCAGAAGACAGCGACTGTTACGTATTTTATTACACACAGGGAAATTACATTACTGATACCACTCTGGTGGTGAAATAACAAATACCCCTAAGTAATGCTTTAATACTTTATGAAAGTATTGCAATGTGCCATAATTATCTGATGTTCTACTGTGCATAGCTACTTAAAGTTAAGTGTCATTTTACAGAAAATATTATATTGCTTGACTTGTGTGTGTGTAGATATATATATACACAGCCCACCAGACTCCAGGCTTATAGCTCTCCTAGACTCCAATTACCAGTACAGAACCCAACACTGTAGAATGTAATGTCGTTTTACAGCACTGGTTCCAGTACTTATATGGAAACTAGATGGTGGCCCGATTCTAACGCATCGGGTATTCTAGAATATGCATGTCCATGTAGTATATTGCACAGCCCACATAGTATATTGCCCAGTCACGTAGTATATTGCCCAGTTACGTAGTATATTGCCCAGCCACGTAGTATATTGCCCAGGCACGTAGTATATTGCCCAGCCACGTAGTATATTGCCCAGTTACGTAGTATATTGCCCAGGCATGTAGTATATTGCCCAGGCACGTAGTATATTGCCCAGCCACGTAGTATATTGCCCAGGCACATAGTATATTGCCCAGCCACGCAGTATATTGCCCAGTTACGTAGTATATTGCCCAGCCACGTAGTATAATGCCCAGCCACGTAGTATATTGCCCAGCCACGTAGTATGTTGCCCAGTTACGTAGTATATTGCCCAGGCATGTAGTATATTGCCCAGGCACGTAGTATATTGCCCAGCCACGTAGTATATTGCCCAGGCACATAGTATATTGCCCAGCCACGTAGTATATTGCCCAGTTACGTAGTATATTGCCCAGCCACGTAGTATAATGCCCAGCCACGTAGTATATTGCCCAGCCACGTAGTATGTTGCCCAGTTACGTAGTATGTTGCCCAGTTACGTAGTATATTGCCCAGCCACGTAGTATATTGCCCAGTTACATAGTATATTGCCCAGTGACGTAGTATACAGCACAGAGCCACGTAGTATATTGCACAGCGACGTAGTATACAGCACAGAGCCTCGTAGTATATTGCCCAGCCACGTAGTATATTGCCCAGTCACATAGTATATTGCCCAGTTACGTAGTATATTGCCCAGCCACGTAGTATATTGCCCACCCACGTAGTATATTGCCCAGTTACGTAGTATATTGCCCAGCCACGTAGTATATTGCCCAGCCACGTAGTATATTGCCCAGTTACGTAGTATATTGCCCAGTGAAATAGTATATTTCCCAGCCACGTAGTATATTGCCCAGTTACGTAGTATATTGCCCAGTGACGTAGTATACAGCACAGAGCCACATAGTATATTGCACAGTGACGTAGTATACAGCACAGAGCCACGTAGTATATTGCCCAGCCACGTAGTATATTGGCCAGTCACGTAGTATATTGCCCAGCCACGTAGTATATTGGCCAGTCACGTAGTATATTGCCCAGCCACATATGTCACAGGTTAAAAAATAAAAAGTAAACAAATACTCACCTTCCGAGGGCCCCTTGTAGTTCTGTCGCCTGTGTGGGGTGCAGGCGGCAGCTTCCGGTCCCAGGGTGCGATGACGTCGCGGTTACATGACCGTGACGTCATGGCAGGTCCTTCTCGCGCAGGACCTGTGATGACGTTGCGGTCAAATGACCGTGACGACCGCAGGCAGCAGCTTCCGGTCGCAGGGTGTGATGCCATCGCAGTCACATGACCGTGACGTCATGGCAGGTCCTTCTCGCACAGGCGCGCAGGCCCTGTGATGACGTCGCGGTCACATGACAGTGACGTCATGGCAGGTCCTTCTCGCATACCATCCTTGCCACCGGAACCTGCCGCTTGCATGGCGCGGTCACCGGAGTGTCACGAGGAGCGGGAAAGGCGAGTATATAATGATTTTTTTATTTATTTTTTATTATTTTTAACATTAGATGTTTTTACTATTGACACTGCTTAGGCAGCATCAATAGTAAAAACTTGGTCACACAGGGTTAATAGCGACGGTAACGGAGTGAGTTACCCGCGGCATAACGCGGTCCGTTACCGCTGGCATTAACCCTGTGTGAGCGGTGACTGCGGGGAGGATGGAGCGGGCGCCGGGCACTGACTGCAGGGGAGTAGGGAGGGACTAATCGGACTGTGGCCGTCGCTGATTGGTCGCGGCAGCCATGACAGGCAGCTGGCGAGACCAATCAGCGACTTGGATTCCATGACAGACAGAGGCCGCGACCAATGAGTATCCGTGACAGACAGACAGAAAGACGGAAGTACCCCTTAGACAATTATATAGTAGACAAAGAAGAGGGAGCAGGACACAAGACTAATGCAGAGTTAGGCCTCATTCATACTTTTGTATTTTGGTCACCATTTAGCATTGGGATTTGTAAGACAAAACCCAGAGCTGAAGGTACACAGAATATAATAGAAAGAGTCACATTTATTCTTCAAATTACTGACGAAAACACGTCAGTGCAGATGAGGCCTAATAAGCAGCTCCCCACACAGACCAGGAACTATATTTTATGGGCTCGCTCATGCGTATAACACTGCCGAGAGCTATGTGATGTTGTATCGGATAGCACTGGGCCCAGTGTTCTACTATGGGATAGTGCAGATGTGCAATTATTAATGGCAGCATGATGCAAGTGTATCCGGTATTCGGATGACACGTACCCATACAAGTCTATAGGTGCGTGCAGTAGTGTAACTAGCGATAGGGGGCAGAGGGTGCTGTTGCCCTGGGCCCCACGCTCTGAGGAGCCCACCTGGAGCCACACTACATATAACTGTATCCATACCTCCCAACTGTCCCGGATCCAGCTGGACTGTCACGATGTTGACAGTCTCCCCCGCTGTCATGGCTGGGACAAGTATGTCCCGCACTGGTTGGGAGGTGTGCAATGTATCAGCCGGTCATCCCTGCACCCGCAGAGCCTAACACCACATATTGGCTGCTCTGTGCGCACAGGACCTGTGATGAGGTCACAGGAGGGGAGGAGTCAGGGGTCACATGATCGGGACCTCCGTGGATTGCAGGACTCGGCTGTGCTGGTTGCCAACTTGCGATGGTGCTGCTGGATGAGGTAAGTAAGCTGCCTTATGTGTGGGGTCAGGAGGTGTTTACAGTGTGAATGTAGCAGAGCCATGTGTGTACGAGGTGTATGGAGTGGAGCTGAATGTGTACGGAGCGGAGCCGTGTGTGTATGAGGTGTATGGAGTGGAGCCGTGTGTGTATGAGGTGTATGGAGCGGAGCTAAATGTGTACGAGGTGTAAGGAGCGGAGCCGCGTGTGTACGAGCTGTACGGAGCGGAGCCACGTGTGTACGAGGTGTATGGAGCGGAGCGCGTGTGTACGGAGCGGAGCCGTGTGTGCAAAGTGTACGGAGCGCAGCCACGTGTGTAGGAGTAGCTATGTGTGGCCATTATACGGTACGAAGTATCATGTGCGGCCAATATACAGTATGGAGCATCATGTGTGGTCATTATACAGTATGGAGCATCATGTGCAGTCATTATACAGTATGGAGCACCATGTGCAGTCATTATACATTATGGAGCATCATGTGTGGCCATTATACAGTATGGAGCATCATGTGCGGTCATTATACAGTATGGAGCATCATGTGCAGTCATTATATAGTATGGAGCATCATGTGTGGCCATTACATAGTATGGAGCATCATGTGCGGTCATTATACAGTATGGAGCATCATGTGCAGTCATTATATAGTATGGAGCATCATGTGTGGCCATTACACAGTATGGAGCATCATGTGCGGTCATTATACAGTATGGAGCATCATGTGTGGCCATTATACAGTATGGAGCATCATGTGTGGTCATTATACAGTATGGAGCATCATGTGGGGCCATTATACAGTATGGAGCATCATGTGTGGCCATTATACAGTATGGAGCATCATGTGCGGTCATTATACAGTATGGAGCATCATGTGCGGTCATTATACAGTATGGAGCATCATGTGTGGCCATTATACAGTATGGAGCATCATGTGTGGTCATTATACAGTATGGAGCATCATGTGGGGCCATTATACAGTATGGAGCATCATGTGTGGCCATTATACAGTATGGAGCATCATGTGCGGTCATTATACAGTATGGAGCATCATGTGCGGTCATTATACAGTATGGAGCATCATGTGTGGCCATTATACAGTATGGAGCATCATGTGTGGTCATTATACAGTATGGAGCATCATGTGTGGTCATTATACAGCATGGAGCATCATGTGTGGTCATTATACAACATGGAGCATCATCTGGGGCCATTACACAGTATTGAGCATCATGTGTGGCCATTATACAGTATGGAGCACTGTGTGGCCATATTTTTTTGTTTATAATTATTGTTTATGAAACAGTGTGATCAGCAGTGCTAAATGGGTGTGGTTGGGATGTGGATATGGGTGTGACTAGTTATAAATGGGTGTGGTCAGTTATAAATGGGTGTGGTCAGAGACGTGGCCTAAAACTTGCCGTTGCGCGCCAGAAACTTTGTCCCTCTTTCCCATCTTCAAAAGTTGGGAGGTATGCTGTATCACTGTGCACAGTGCGCCAATACAGATAAACTCAGCGACAAAGCGGGGAGAGTTTGAGCCGAGTGACATTACCATAATCGGACCAATTCTTTTGCATGAGAGGATCGATGGCCGTGTGAACGAACCCTAAACCTCACATGATTGAAGATGTAGAGAACCCTGTTCCTAATGTGGAACATCAAGAAAACAATGACATCCCATCTATAAAAACATGAATGATCGTTATTAATAATGGAAACAGGGGCACTACTCACAATTCTGAGGCTGAGATCTCAAAATTGAACTCATCCGTTAGATTGTCTGGGGTCGGCTCACTATGGCAAGGAAAAGATAGATGTGAGTAGAAAAGAAAATACAGGTCAAGCTCCTGACATAATGACATTAGGCTTCCTATAGATTTACTGTACTGACGGATCTCAAAATATGTCTGTGTATGGTACATTACTAATAGGAAATAGTTCATTAATGTAACATATAGTAACATAGTTAGCAAGGCCGAAAAAAGACATTTGTCCATCCAGTTCAGCCTATATTCCGTCAGAATAAATCCCCAGATCTACGTCCTTCTAAAGAACCTAATCACTGTAAGATACAATATTGTTACTCTCCAGGAAGACATCCAGGCCTCTCTTGAACCCCTCGACTGAGTTCTCCATCACCACCTCCTCAGGTAAGGAATTCCAGATTCTCACTGCCCTAACAGTAAAGAATCCTCTTCTATGTTGGTGGAAAAACCTTCTCTCCTCCAGACGCAGAGAATGCCTCCTTGTGACCGGCACCTTCCTTGGTATAAACAGACCCTCGGAGAGATATTTGTATTGTCCCCTTATATACTTACACATGGTTATTAGATCGCCCCTCAGTCATCTTTTCTCTAGACTAAATAATCCTAATTTTGCTAATCTCTCTGGGTATTGTAGTTCCCCCATCCCCTTTATTAATTTTGTTAACCCTTTCATGGGAAATTTCAGGGGAAATTTTCCAGTTTTGAGCTCTAATTTTGTACTTCCTTTTTTCAAGAGCCATCATTTTTTATTTTTATGTCCATATAGACCAGGAGTGGGCAATTAATTTTCCCAAGGGGCCACATGACAGACCGTGACTGTTGTGGAGGGCCGAACCAATAGGCCGAAATTAATTCTGCTCAATTTTAATATATAATTATTATACTTTTGATAATTTTATTAATATTCATTGTATCACTTAATAATGAGCAGAACCAGAAGCCTCGCCAACAAAATGGACGAATTAGAACTAATGAACTAATGTTGTTGGAGCATAATTATGGCATGGTGGGGATATCTGAGACGTGGCTGGATGAGAGCCATGACTGGGCTGTTAACTTGCAGGGCTTGTGGGTGGAGATAAGGGGAGGGGGAAAAAATAATAAATTACTGATAGGGGTTTGTTATAAATCTCCAAAAATAATGGAAGCAACGGAGAATATCCTCGTAAAGCAAATAGATGAAGCTGCGACTCAAGGAGAAGTCATTATTATGGGGGACTTCAACTACCCTGAAATAGATTGGGGAACAGAAACCTGCAGTTCCAGCAAAGGTAATCGGTGTCTGACAACTATGAGAGACAATTACCTTTCACAGCTGGTTCAGGACCCAACAAGAAGGGGGGCACTGCTAGACCTAATATTAACCAACAGGCCAGACCGCATATCAAATATAAGGGTTGGGGGTCACTTGGGGAATAGTGATCACAAAATAATACGTTTTCATGTATCCTTTAACCCCTTCACCCCCGGAGCTTTTTCCGTTTTTTCGTTTTCGTTTTTCGCTCCCCTCCTTCCCAGAGCCATAACTTTTTTATTTTTCCGTCAATTTGGCCATGTGAGGGCTTATTTTTTGCAGGACGAGTTGTACTTTTGAACGACATCATTGGTTTTAGCATGTCGTGTACTAGAAAACGGGAAAAAAATTCCAAGTGCAATGAAATTGCAAAAAAAGTGCAATCCCACACTTGTTTTTTGCTTGCCTATTTTGCTAGGTTCACTAAATGCTAAAACTGACCTGCCATTATGATTCTCCAGGTCACTACGAGTTCATAGACACCTAACATGACTAGGTTATTTTTCAGCTAAGTGGTGAAAAAAAATTCCAAACTTTGCAAAAAACAAAACAAAACAAAATTGCGCCATTTTCCGATACTCGTAGCGCCTCCATTTTTCGTGATCTGGGGTCAGGTGATGGCTTATTTTTTGCGTGCCGAGCTGGCATTTTTAATGATAGCATTTTGGTGCAGATACGTTCTTTTGATCGCCCGTTATTGCATTTTAATGCAATGTCGTGGCGACCAAAAAAACGTAAATCTGGCGTTTCGATTTTTTTTCTCATTACGCCGTTTAGCGATCAGGTTAATGCTTTTTTTTATTGATAGATCGGGCGATTCTGAACGCGGCGATACCAAATATGTGTAGGTTGGGTTTTTTTTTTATTGATTTATTTTGATTGGGGCGAAAGGGGGGTGATTTAAACTTTTATATTTTTTTTATTTTTTTCACATTTTTTTTTTACTTTTTTTTTTTTACTTTTGCCATGCTTCTATAGCCTTCATGGGAGGCTAGAAGCAGGCACAGCCCGATCGGCTCTGCTATGTAGCAGCGATCATAAGATCGCTGCTACACAGCAGAAATGCCGGTGTGCTGTGAGCGCCGACCACAGGGTGGCGCTCACAGCCACCGGCGATCAGTAACCATAGAGGTCTCCAGGACCTCTATGGTTACAATGTACAAGCATGTATGCGCTCATATCCGGCCGCACGGCCGGATGCGGTAGTTAAATGCCGCTGTCTGCGTTTGACAGCGGCATTTAACTAGTTAATAGCGGCGGGTGATCGCGATTTCACCCGCCGCTATTGCGCGCACATGTCAGCTGTAAAAAACAGCTGACATGTCGCGACTTTGATGTGCGCCCACCGCCGGAGCGCACATCAAAGCAGGGGACCCGACATCTGACGTACTATACCGTCAGATGTCGGGAAGGGGTTAATAAGATGTGTAATAGAGGGGTTACAAGGACACTAAACTTCAGGAGGGCAAATTTCCAACGGATGAGAGAGGATCTTGGTGCAATTAACTGGGACGATATCCTGAGACATAAAAATACACAAAGAAAATGGGAGACGTTTATTATCATCCTGGATAGGACCTGTGTACAGTATATACCGTATGGGAATAAACATACTAGAAATAGGAGGAAACCAATATGGCTAAATAGAGCTGTAAGGGGCGCAATAAGGGACAAAAAGAAAGCATTTAGAGAATTAAAGGAAGTAGGTAGTGATGAGGCATTAAATAAATACAGAAAATTAAATACATTCTGTAAAAAGCAAATCAAGGCAGCAAAAATTGAGACAGAGAGACTCATTGCCAGAGAGAGTAAAAATAATCCCAAAATATTCTTTAACTACATAAATAGTAAGAAACTAAAAAATGATAGTGTTGGCCCCCTTAAAAATAGTCTGGGTGAAATGGTGGATGAGGAAAAAGCCAATATGCTAAATGACTTTTTTTCATCAGTATTTACAAAAGAAAATCCCATGGCAGACAACATGATCAGTGATAAAAATTCCCAATTAAATGTCACCTGCTTAACCCAGCAGGAAGTACGGCGGCGTCTAAAAATCACTAAAATTGACAAATCTCCGGGCCCGGATAGGATACACCCCCGAGTACTGCAGGAATTAAGTACAGTCATTGATAGACCATTATTTTTAATCTTTAAAGACTCCATAATAACAGGGTCTGTACCACAGGACTGGGGTATAGCAAATGTGGTGCCAATATTCAAAAAGGGGACAAAAACTGAACTCGGAAATTATAGGCCAGTAAGCTTAACCTCTACTGTGGGTAAAATCCTGGAGGGCATTCTAAGGGATGGTATACTGGAGTATCTGAGGAGGAATAACCTCATGACCCAGTATCAGCACGGGTTTACTAGGGACCGTTCATGTCAGACTAATTTGATCAGCTTCTATGAAGAGGTAAGTTCCGGACTGGACCAAGGGAACCCAGTGGATGTAGTGTATATGGACTTTTCAAAAGCTTTTGATACGGTGCCACACAAAAGGTTGTTACATAAAATCAGAATAATGGGGATAGGGGAAATATGTGTAAGTGGATTGAGAGCTGGCTCAGGGATAGGAAACAGGGTGGGTATTAATGGAGCACACTCGGACTGGGTCGCGGTTAGCAGTGGGGTACCACAGGGGTCAGTATTGGGCCCTCTTCTTTTTAACATTTATTAATGACCTTGTAGGGGGCACTCAGAGTAGAATTTCAATATTTGCAGATGACACTAAACTCTGCACGGTAATCAATACAGGGGAGGACAATTTTATATTACAGGATGATTTATGTAAACTAGAAGCTTGGGCTGATAAATGGCAAATGAGCTTTAATGGGGATAAATGTAAGGTCATGCACTTGGGTAGAAGTAATAAGATGTATAACTATGTGCTTAATTCTAAAACTCTGGGCAAAACCGTCAATGAAAAAGACCTGGGTGTATGGGTGGATGACAAACTCATATTCAGTGGCCAGTGTCAGGTTGCTGCTACAAAGGCAAATAAAATAATGGGATGCATTAAAAGAGGCATAGATGCTCATGAGGAGAACATAATTTTACCTCTATACAAGTCACTAGTTCGACCACACTTAGAATACTGTGCACAGTTCTGGTCTCCGGTGTATAAGAAAGACATAGCTGAACTGGAGCGGGTGCAGAGAAGAGCGTCCAAGGTTATTAGAGGACTGGGGGGTCTGCAATACCAAGATAGGTTATTACACTTGGGGCTATTTAGTTTGGAAAAACGAAGACTAAGGAGTGATCTTATTTTAATGTATAAATATATGAGAGGACAGTACAAAGACCTTTCTGATGATCTTTTTAATCATAGACCTGAGACAGGGACAAGGGGGCATCCTCTACGTCTGGAGGAAAAAAGGTTTAAGCATAATAACAGATGCGGATTCTTTACTGTAAGAGCAGTGAGACTATGGAACTCTCTGCCGTATGATGTTGTAATGAGTGATTCATTACTTAAATTTAAGAGGGGACTGGATGCCTTTCTGGAAAAGTATAATGTTACAGGGTATATACACTAGATTCCTTGATAGGGTGTTGATCCAGGGAACTAGTCTGATTGCTGTATGTGGAGTCGGGAAGGAGTTTTTTTCCCCAAGGTGGAGCTTACTCTTTGCCACATGGTTTTTTTTTGCCTTCCTCTGGATCAACATGTTAGGGCATGTTAGGTTAGAATATGGGTTGAACTAGATGGACTTAAAGTCTTCCTTCAACCTTAATAACTATGAATTAAGCATGCTGACGTCCCCCTATATATCGTTTGAACCCGAGCACAGCCCCCTCTGTATATTGTATGAGCCCCCCAACAGCCCCTTATATGTGGCATGAGCCCCACACAGCCTCCCCCATATGCGACATAAGCCCCACACAGCCTCCCCATATACTGTATGAGCCCCACACAGCCTCCTCATATACTGTATGAGCCCCACACAGCCTCCCCATATACTGTATGAGCCCCACACAGCCTCCCCATATACACTGCATGTCGCCCCCATAGCCTCCCCATGTGCAGCATGTCGCCCCCATAGCCTCCCCATGTGCAGCATGTCGCCTGTATATGCAGCACCAAGTGCCACATGTCGCCCTCATATGCAGCACCATGTGCAGCATGTCACCCCCCCTATGTGCAGCACCATGTCACCCTCCCATGTGCAGCACCATGTCACCCCATGTGGGCAGCATCGTGTCCCACCTCCATAGCCTCCCCATGCCCACCCAAATAGCCCATACACATGAGAGAAAAAAATGAACCTCTCATACTCACCTCGGTCCCGTTCCCTGGCGCACGTTCCCTGACATGATGAAGTGACGTCATTGTGTCTGCTGTTTCACATGCTGATTGGTGGAGGAATTGGCTGGAGGCCCCTCCTCCACCAGGAGTCAGCGGCGCAGCGCAGAGCCACAGATGGAGACAGCGAGCGGGCGGACACTGTGCGGCCCATGGACCTCTGATTTCCGGCCCCACGGCTGTCTTGGTACGTGGGCCGGACTGAGACAGTCAGAGGGCCGGATGTGGCCCATGGGCCTCACTTTCCCCAGGTCTGATATAGACATATGAGGGCTTGTTTTTTGCAGGACGAGTTGTACTTTTGAATGACACCATTGATTTTTACACATAGTGTACCTGAAAAAGGGAAACAAATTCCAAGTTCAGTGAAATTGTGAAAAAAAACCCATAAATTCTGACTTTTTGTTTTTAATTGTTTTTACGGTTAGCATTTTGTGATAAAAATGACCTTGCAATATCATTCTGCTCATCAGTATGAAGACGGCGAAACCAAGCGTCCATTTTTTTAAAATTATTTTAGTAGTGAAAAGAAATAGAAATTTGAGAAAAAAATGTTTTTGTGTCACCATCTTATGAGACCAGTAATGTTTCTATTTTTCGGCCGATGGAGCTGTGTGATAGCTTATTTTTTGCAGGGCTAGATGACGTTTTTATTAGTACAATTTTAGGATACATGTGACTTTTTGATCGCTTGTTACAGCTTTTTTGTGGGATTGTGGCAACCAGAAAAAAGGAAATTTCACATTCTTGAATTTTTCTCTGATTAGGCTCCGTTCACACGTTGCGTTTTTGCTTCGTTTTTAATGCAAATTTTCAGCTGCGTTTTACAGTAGCGGCAAAGTCTATGACATTTCAGAAATCTCACGCACACAGCTTGATTTTTTTTGTCCTCAGTATTTTGTACAAAACCATAGGTTTTGCAAAATGCCTCATGTCACTTCTTGTAGCAATTTTCAGCGTTTTAGTAGTGTTTTTCACCTATTGAAAGCAATCTGTAGTGCAAACAAACGCTGCAAAACGCAGTAAAAACGCAATGTGTGAACATAGCCTTACGGTGTTTACTGGGTTAATTGTTTTTATATTTTGATAGAGCTGAATTTTTACATTTTTTAAACATCTTTATTTTCAATGGGGTACAAGGGGGATGATTTGAGCTTTAAGGTATTTTTTAATTTTTTTTTTTTTACATTTTCACTGTTATTGCCTTTTGGGGACTTAAAGATGCGATAGTCTGATCGCCCGTGCTAGATAGAGTGATGCCAGAGCATCGCTGTATATTGCAGAAATCACAGTCTCCTGTGGGGTTTCACAGGAGCTCCGTAATGACAGGCACAGGGGTCATCAGCTCACCCCTTGTTGTCATGGCAATCCGTCGGCGCACCTGTTATGTGATCGCGGGTCGCCGATGGATTGCCATGACAACAAGGGGTGAGCTGATCCCCGCGATCACATAACAGGTGCGCCGACGGGCAAAAGAATGATGCGCACGCATGTTGGCGCCACATGTTAAATGCAGCTGTCAGAGATTGACAGTGGCATCTAACATGCGCCATACATGTAAGGCGGATGTCATGAAGGGGTCAAATACCTGAGGGCCCCCTTCCTCACTGTGTCATGTAAAGTCCTGGGGCTGCGGGCCCCTTCCCCACTGTGTCATGTAATGTCCTGAGGCTGAGGGCCCCCTTCCCCACTGTGTCACGTAATGTCCTGAGGCTGAGGGCCCCCTTCCCCACTGTGTCACGTAATGTCCTGAGGCTGAGGGCCCCCTTCCCCACTGTGTCACGTAATGTCCTGAGGCTGAGGGCCCCTTCCCCACTGTGTCATGTAATGTCCTGAGGCTGAGGGCCCCTTCCCCACTGTGTCACGTAATGTCCTGAGGCTGAGGGCCCCCTTCCCCATTGTGTCATGTAATGTCCTGAGGCTGAGGGCCCCCTTCCCCACTGTGTCACGTAATGTCCTGAGGCTGAGGGCCCCCTTCCCCACTGTGTCACGTAATGTCCTGAGGCTGAGGGCCCCTTCCCCACTGTGTCACGTAATGTCCTGAGGCTGAGGGCCCCCTTCCCCACTGTGTCACGTAATGTCCTGAGGCTGAGGGCCCCTTCCCCACTGTGTCACGTAATGTCCTGAGGCTGAGGGCCCCTTCCCCAGATGGGAAATGGTGGGAGAGGCGAGACCCACAGTAAATTAAGAGACAGTGGTGAAGTGGCACCATAGGAAATTAAACATTTTCTATGGAGGACCCCAACCTTGTGTTACCTTTAGATTGCATGGGGGCCTCCACTAACTACCTCAGTGGCTGGAGAACTATGCTGCAGGCTGCCTGCAGGCATCATCTATGTTACTTACACATTACTGCCTGCAGCCAGTCATCATAAATGTCCCTCAGCTCCAGACTATATATTGCTGTGCTGCTTGGGCAGGGCAGCCGACCAATCACAGCACAGATCATTGCCTGAGGTGTGCTATGAGGACACACAAAGAAAACTAATGCTGATTGGCTGCATATCAGCCAATCAGCATTAGGCCACCTCTGTCCACAGTTTATGATGAAGAGCTGGAGACGCAGTACCAGAACCAGGTGAGTGTGGTGGGTGAGCTGCTGTGTGCGTGTGTCTCCTCTCTGCCTCACACAGCGGTGTCTCTGACTGTGCCGGCTGAAGTGAGGGCGGCACTCGGCACACACGCACGCTGCGCACGGGCCGGCTCTTAGCAGATCATTAGAAGTCGGCGTCGGCAGCAGCAGGTGATGTGAAGGAGCTGCCGTGTGGCTGCACTTCACATCATTTGTTCCATACAGCCTGCGCGCCGGTGCCGGCTATAGGACAAAGTGGGCACGGCTCGGTGTATACTACTGGCATGCAGGGCAGGGACAAATGAAGGAGGCAGGGGCTGGGGCCCTCCGGAGGATCCTCCGCTGTACCGGTGCCCCAGTCCGACCCTGACATTGGCCATAAAACCTACAAGAGAAAAAATGAGCAAAAATCCTGCAGTACATAAGTAAAAAGAAAAAAGTGCATCTAAATAACAGAGTTTTTAGTAATACTGTTTTTGATCAAGAATAGCATAAAAGCCATCGCACCACGACAAGGTGACTCTGATCGGGACGGTCCTACACTCTCTAATATTAAACCTTACCATGTGTCAATGTTGACCTCAGTGTGAATAAGGGCAGACAACAGGACTGGGCCCAACCAGTAGACACCAGTCTGGGGGCCTTTATATCAGATTCCAGCGATGTATCACTGACTGTGCTATTTAGTGTAGTTATTTTAAAATCACTGTTTTATCAGCAGGAGATTATCACTAGAGGACTACTTGGCTTTCTGCCAAGTAATCCAGCCTTGCCCCCACCACTGATTGGCAGCTTTCTGCCTCTGCACAGTGTACACAAAAAACTGCAAAACAGTGCAGGGTTATACAGAGCTCAGCATTGAACAAAACTGGTAGATCCGCAGCAGATAAAACAGTTTTTAATCAAAACTGCCACAGCCAATAAAGTGATGAATCGCTGGAATCAGGGTCTCTGCCCCTACAGCATGCTATTCTTATATGTGGTAGCAAAGACTTGGTGACAAATTCCCTTTAATAGTTTTTCTGTATTACATATTCATGCAATGTGCTCTACACGTTGTGTCGCTGCTATAGTCTACAGGTGGTTTTCTTGCATTTTTACAGGCCAATGATTACTGATCTTACAGTCCATCTAACATCCAGGCAAGTGATTCCCTGGCAGAAACATGGATTTCAGAGCCCGGGTCAGGACAAGTATTGTGCTCTGCTGAACCATGGACCATTCCATTAGCATTCCCTGAGGTCCTCCCACCAGTCCAGTATGGGATCCCCTATTCCCCAAGCACATTTACTGTATTTTAAGATAAAAACAATGTCATACTTTTCCCTTTCCATAAAATTAAGAAAAAAGTTATACATTTCCATTTTGTTTACTTTATTTTCCATTTTTTTTGTGTGGTTTCTTTTATCTATTTTATTACCAATCACTAAAGCTAACCCTCACCTAGCTCTAACCCTAAATGTATCTTTAACCCTAACCTTAGCCCAAGCCCGCTTAGTCTCTTGATTGCTGCCAATGCAGAGAGCAGCAGCTGTGATGAGTTGGTCTGCGCTCTGCATTTTGGCCTGAGTAGCCGCTCCCGGCTGAAAAAGACTGGGGAATGAATGAAACGAAGGTAATGTAGCTTCGGTGACTAGCGGTGCCGTCACCGAAGCTGCGCCCCCTGGTGGCATATCCTCATATGGACTGTAACGTGGGAACTTTTCTGAATATTTTCTCATGCTACAGTTCAAATGAGTTTCTGCCACCAGGGGGCGCAGCTTCGGTGACGGCACCGCTAGTCACCGAAGCTACATTACCTTCGTTTCATTCATTCCCCAGTCTTTTTCAGCCGGGAGCGGCTACATTAGCAGCGCTCCTGGTTGTAAATGTATTTAACCCCTTCAGATGGATTTACAGCGTGCGACTTGACTGTACAGCGGACAGGTATGGGATATTGTTGCTTTTTTATTTTGGATTTTTTTTTTACAGGAGATCGAGGGTCTTCAGGTGGATTGAGCGTACAATAAAGATAATAAAACCCTGTGTCTTTCTTTCATTAAAATACTTTATTCTTAATGTGTGTGTATTTTTAACCCTTTCCTACTATTGGATTAATAATGGATAGGTGTCTTATTGACTCCTCTCCATTATTAACCAGGCTTAATGTCACCTTACAATAGCCAATAACCCTGGTCCCTCGCTAGGCTATTAATATCTGCCCTCAGTCACTGGCTTTCCCACTCTGGTGGAGAAAATTGCGCAGGAGCCCACGCCAGTTTTTTCTGTGATTTAACCCTTTATTTTAAAAACTAGAGCTCCCACATTTTGCACACACAAACTACTAACATTATTAGTGATGAATATGTAAAAATATAAAGGATATGAAATGGTTTATTGTATGTAAACAATGTCTCATATCCTGTCGGGTTTGGTAGGATTAGACTATCTCTTGAAGCTCATCAAGAGAATGCCAAAAGTGTGCAAAGCAGTCATGAAAGCAAAAGGTGGCTACTTTGAAGAACCTAGAATATAAGACATAATTTCAGTTGTTTCACACTTTTTTGTTAAGTATATAATTCCACATGTGTTAATTCATAGTTTTGATGCCTTCAGTGTGAATGTACAAATTTCATAGTCATGAAAATACTGAAAAATCCTTAAATGAGAAGGTGTGTCCAAACTTGTGGTCTGTACTGTACATATACTGTATATGTGTGTGTGTGTCTTACTGACGTTTATATACATACACATCTGTCAGCCATCTGTCAGTGCCGGAGCACGGTTACAGCCGCAGCTCACTATGTACTCAGCGATGACTGAAGCTGCTGCAGCCGCACTCTATGACTGAAAGCCGGAGGCCGCCAGGAGGAATAAAGGTCATTTCCACCTGGTAGCCGGACTGTCGGCTGCACAGCTTTAGATTGCTATTAACCTGCAGATTAACCCCATATCTGCAGGTTAATAGTGTGAAAAACTTCAACTGCCGCTCAATGGTTAAAACCAGAATGCAGCACTACAAAAAGTGTAGCATAAACCTAACTGACAACTGGGCGTCGCTATTCCCTTCTCCCAGGGATGTGTTGTTACAGTCTGATATTGTGAGAGATAATGGTACACTGCCAGACTGTTAATCGAAGAATAGAGACAATTTATTCAATTAAAGTTGCAATTCACACATCTGTGTCGCAGTCCGAGTACAGACCGTCATTCACAAACTGGCCACAGTTATTTTGACCCAAAATTAACAAGCTCATAAGCATATACAGTATGAGGCTGTAAGTTCAGGACAGGACACCTGCGGCCGGTCAGTGAATAACTGTCTGTACTCAGCCTGTGACACATACAGTTAGGGCCATACAGGGTGGCACATGTTAAGGAGCTGAAACGCCTAAACCCTTCATCCAATTTTAATGTGGATACCCTCAAATGAAAGCAGAAAGTCGGAACTTCAACTGCATCTGAATTGTTTTGTTTAAAATTCATTGTGGTAATGTCTATAACCAAAATTACAAAAATGTTGTCTCTGTCCAATTATATATGGACCTAACTGTGGATGAGCTGCTGCTCTCTCTTCCTCCAGATGTATGTGATATGTCGGAAGGCGGGTAGAGTGAAGCCAGCGCTGATTTGCTACAGGGATGCCGACACTGCTGGAACGGCGCCGAAACCGGAGGTGAGTAAATATTTTATTAATTTAAAAGGGGAAAACATTTGGATTGAGAAGGGGTTGTCTGAGTAGTGGACAAGTGGATATCCAACATATTTAAGCAAGGGGTGTAACAAGTAAAGCAAAATTCTGCACGACCTGTCAGTGTTCTATTATTCGGGTTGAGGACACTTATTGTATGTGGGCTAGTGAATTGTGTGTGCCAGGGCTGCTTTTTAGTCCCAGTCCGGCTCTGAGTCTCCCCATTATCTGAATGCAAGGAAGAGTGTGAACTTGTGCTAATTGTGTAGTAACACGTTGTGATCTCTGCTCCGTCCTGTCTTCCAGCACAGGGTTAAAATTGCTCCGACTCCATTTCTGGCTTCATGACTTGATCATAGATGCTGGATCCTAATTCTCAAGGAAATCTCCCCAACCCAAGATTGTGAAAGAAACACACAAAACACTTTTATTGGATGATAAATTGACCGAATTTTATTCCAAATCTCATTATTATTATTTCTTTCAGTGTCTCAAATTTAGAATCAGCCAATTACTATGAAAGAGACACTGAAAATGGCACAACCTCCGACTCACGAAGAATCGTCCTTCAGCACTCAGGAGAGGAAAAACCCCATGGTGGAAACCTCTAGGGAACGATGGCTGGAGGACTGCCCTTCCCTTGGGCTTAGAAGGTTAATGCCGACACATAACAGCAAATTGTACCATAATTTGTACATTGTGTCATATTTGGTATGGAGAAGCCTAATGCGACCTCTCCAGGCCGTACACATAAAGGTGAAGGCGGCGAGTACCGGACGTGAGGGAGATCTGGCTGCAACATCTGTCACCCCATTGATCGCTAGGGTTAGTTTTATCTGGCTGGCTAGGCGGTATGGCTGATCTGGCTGGCTAGGCAGTATGGCTGATCTGGCTGGCTGGGCGGTGTCCCCTTCCTCCCACTGTGGAGTGATGAAGCTCCAGGTCTCCAGACACATCAAGTACGGCTCCTCATACGGCTGAATGACTGGTGGTTCTGGAATCTTCTCCTGTATCATAGATATGTGTGTTTATGACATCAGCACAGTTGCCGTAGTTACCACAGATGTTTATTGCTGATTGTTCATTGGCTAGAAAGTCCCTCTCAGTATTTCAAAGAATTAACCCTTGAATGCCTGGCATCGTGCCTTTCTCCATAAGTCTGTAAAATAAACTTCTCACTAGGCAGGACCATTATCAATATTTTATCATTGCTGTATTTTAAAGTTACCCCCCCCAAAAAAAAAAAAGTCTGAATTGTAAACACATCTACAGATTTGATGTGTAGCGATCACAATAACTCCCTTGAGCCCTACTAAATACATAATAAATACATGTGAGTTCAGAGCAGTCCCATAGAGAAATAAATTAAGGGGCTGGAGACAAATGAAAATGAGAAGAAAGCCCCTCATGACTGGGACTGGATGAGAGGTTCAGTTTGAAATGCTTAAGGGTTTACAGGGTGGTCAATGGTGGAGTGAGAAAAAGGGGACGGAGGATGAAGGGTATTTAGTGGGAAAGAGGGGTAATTTTGGGTCAGAATATCCAGAGCGGGATGATGTTTTTAATAAAAAAACATTTCTTGTCACAGTGTCTGTTGGCGGGGGTCAGCAGTGCCACAGGCTGATCGCCTCCATGCCACGCCGCATTGATGCAGTAATAGATGCAATAGGAGCCCCAACCAAGTATTCAGTGCGTTTACTGAACATACCTTTCAGTAGGACATTTTGGATTTTAAATTAATTTTTCAAGCTGGTGTTAGGCTACGTTCACATTTGCGTTGTTGTGTGTTGCGTCGGCGACGCATCGGCGACGCAACGCACAACGCATGCAAAACGCATTGTTTTTTGACGCATGTGTCCTTTTTTTGTATGAAAAAGGACGCACAAAAAATGCAACTTGCTGCGTCCTGTGCGCCCTGACGCGTGCACCCAAAAAGACGCATGTGTCAAAAAACGCATCACAACGCATGTCCATGCGCCCCCATGTTAAATATAGGGGCGCATGACGCATGCGGCGACGCTGCGGCGCCCGACGCTGCGTCGCACAACGCTAATGTGAACGTAGCCTTATAAAGTATTCTAATTTACTGAGATAATGACTTTTGGGTTTTCATTGGCTGTAAGCCATAATCATCAACATTAACAGAAATAAACACGTGAAATGGATCACTCTGTAATGACTCTATATAATATATGAGCTTCACTTTTTGTAGTGAAGAACTAAAATAAATTAACTATTTGATGATATTCTAATTTTGTGAGAAACACCTGTAGGGCTGTCCCACACGTCCAGATAATTCCGGTACCGGAATAAATCGGTACCGGAGTTATCCGTGTCCGTGTGCCTGGGAACTCACGTAGGCCATACGTGCGGCACACTTGTGCCGCCCGTATGGCGAGTGGTTACCACACGGAGCGTGTGGTACCCACGCGTGTGGTACCCTGCATCGCGCTGAAGCCGCGATTCATATGTTCCCTGCAGCAGCGTTTGCTGCAGAGAAAATATGAATAATAGTGTTTAAAATAAAGATCTATCTGTCCGCCGCCCTCCCTCCCCCTGTGCGCCCCAAACCCCCCCCGCTGTTCAGAAAATACTTACCCGCCTCCCTCGCTCCTTCCTGGTCTGGCCGCGGCTTCTAGTGTATGCGGTCACGTGGGGCCGATCATTTACAATCATGAATATGTGGCTCCACCTCCCATAGGGGCGGAGCCGACTATTCATGATTGTAAATGATCAGCCCCACGTGACCGCATACAGTAGGAGTCGCGGGGCAGAGAGGAAGGAGTGACAGCCAACGTGGGAGCGGGTGAGTATTTTCAGGACAGCGGGGGGGCGCACAGGGGGTGGGGGGGCGGCGGACACATAGATCTTTATTTTAAACACTATTATTCATATTTTCTCTGCAGCAAACGCTGCTGCAGGGAACATATGAATCGCGGCTTCAGCACCATGTGGGGGGGACAGCGCTTACTGTATCACTGTCTCCTGCACGTACACGGACCCCAGACGGAGACCGTCCGTGTGAGGTGCGTGTTTTACACGGACCCATTGACTTTAATGGGTCCGTGTAATACGTGCGCTCCCACGAACACTGACATGTCTCCGTGTTTGGCACACGGAGACACGGTCCGCAAAAAATCAATGACATCTGAACAGATGCATTGATTTTTATGGGTCTACGTGTGTCAGTGTCTCCGGTATGTGAGGAAACTGTCACCTCACGTACCGGAGCCACTGACGTGTGAAACCGGCCGTAATTGGTGGTTTTTTGGAAGGCAAACCTCCAGCCATCTTTGGAGCCCTAGCCTCACAATGCTGTGTTAGGGTAAGTTCACACTACACGTTTTTTTCTGCAGCAAGACCTGATGTCTTGGCAGGAAAGAAGTTGAGAAAAAATCAGGTTTTGCTTGGGTTTTCTTGCGTTTTTTGCTGTGTTTATGGCATGCTAGATTTGTCTCTTGTGCATGCTGATAAAGTTTAGTGCAAAAAAAAAGTTCTATCCTACCAGGTTTTGGCACTAAAAACACAGCAAAACCAGATACCTGCATTTTTGCTGCAGATTTTCAGTTCTTTTTCACCACCTGTTCATGTCAATGGGTGAAAAAGCTGAAAAAACATGAAAGAAGTGACACTCTCTATTGCGCAAAACACCATGGAAAGCACAAAATACTGCTGACAAAAAAACAAGCTTGTACTATAAAATGCAGCTGAAATTTGGATAAAAAGCATAAAAAAGCCTCGTGTGAACTTACCCTAAATAATAAATATACTTGAGACTTTAGCTACAATAAGTGGGAGGGAAGTATTATCGTGTGAAGAAGCATCTCTAACATTTCCAGTATTGTTGTTTGGGGGTTTAATAGGGTTTTTTTTCTTAATTTTATGGAAAAGCAAAAAGTATAATGACATTGGTATTTCCTTATAATACAATAAATCTTCTTGGGGAATAGGGGATCCCATACTGGACTGGTGGGGGGACCTCAGGGAATGCTAATGGAATGGTCCATGGTTCAGCAGAGCACAATACTTGTCCTGACCCGGGCTCTGAAATCCATGTTTCTGCCAGGGAATCACTTGCCTGGATGTTAGATGGAATGTAAGATCAGTAATCATTCGCCTGTAAAAAATGCAAGAAAACCACCTGTAGACTATAGCAGCGACACAACGTGTAGAACACATTTCATGAATATGTAATACAGAAAAACTATTAAAGGGAATTTGTCACCAAGTCTTTGCTACCACATATAAGAACAGCATGCTGTAGGGGCAGAGACCCTGATTCCAGCGATTTATCACTTACTTTACTGTCTGTGGCAGTTTTGATTAAAAACTGTTTTATCTGCTGCGGATCTACCAGTTTTGTTGAATGCTGAGCTCTGTATAAGGCCGGCGTCATACTCAGCGTATGAAAATACGGTCCGTATTTTACGGCCGTAATACGCAGAAATGTTCCAAAAATAGTGATCTGTATGTCATCCGTAGGCAGGGTGTATCAGCGTATTTTGCGCATGGCATCCTCCGTATTTAATCCGTATGGCATCCGTACTGCAATATTTTCTCGCAGGCTTGCAAAACTGACATCTAATGGATTTATGTGCTCAAATGTTCGTTAAAACATATATAC
Source organism: Ranitomeya variabilis (assembly GCF_051348905.1). NCBI lineage: Eukaryota > Metazoa > Chordata > Amphibia > Anura > Dendrobatidae > Ranitomeya > Ranitomeya variabilis. The sequence continues at coordinate 1,051,732,023 of NC_135232.1, read as the reverse complement.
AGTGTGCATATATATATATGTCATTGAGACACATATATATATATATATATATATATATATATATATATATATATATATATATATATATATATATATATATATAGTGGGGCAAAAAAGTATTTAGTCAGTCAGCAATAGTGCAAGTTCCACCACTTAAAAAGATGAGAGGCGTCTGTAATTTACATCATAGGTAGACCTCAACTATGAGAGACAAACTGAGAAAAAAAAATCCAGAAAATCACATTGTCTGTTTTTTTATCATTTTATTTGCATTTTATGGTGGAAAATAAGTATTTGGTCAGAAACAAACAATCAAGGTTTCTGGCTCTCACAGACCTGTAACTTCTTCTTTAAGAGTCTCCTCTTTCCTCCACTCATTACCTGTAGTAATGGCACCTGTTTAAACTTGTTATCAGTATAAAAAGACACCTGTGCACACCCTCAAACAGTCTGACTCCAAACTCCACTATGGTGAAGACCAAAGAGCTGTCAAAGGACACCAGAAACAAAATTGTAGCCCTGCACCAGGCTGGGAAGACTGAATCTGCAATAGCCAACCAGCTTGGAGTGAAGAAATCAACAGTGGGAGCAATAATTAGAAAATGGAAGACATACAAGACCACTGATAATCTCCCTCGATCTGGGGCTCCACGCAAAATCCCACCCCGTGGGGTCAGAATGATCACAAGAACGGTGAGCAAAAATCCCAGAACCACGCGGGGGGACCTAGTGAATGAACTGCAGAGAGCTGGGACCAATGTAACAAGGCCTACCATAAGTAACACACTACGCCACCATGGACTCAGATCCTGCAGTGCCAGACGTGTCCCACTGCTTAAGCCAGTACATGTCCGGGCCCGTCTGAAGTTTGCTAGAGAGCATTTGGATGATCCAGAGGAGTTTTGGGAGAATGTCCTATGGTCTGATGAAACCAAACTGGAACTGTTTGGTAGAAACACAACTTGTCGTGTTTGGAGGAAAAAGAATACTGAGTTGCATCCATCAAACACCATACCTACTGTAAAGCGCGGTGGTGGAAACATCATGCTTTGGGGCTGTTTCTCTGCAAAGGGGCCAGGACGACTGATCTGGGTACATGAAAGAATGAATGGGGCCATGTATCGTGAGATTTTGAGTGCAAACCTCCTTCCATCAGCAAGGGCATTGAAGTTGAAACGTGGCTGGGTCTTTCAACATGACAATGATCCAAAGCACACCGCCAGGGCAACGAAGGAGTGGCTTCGTAAGAAGCATTTCAAGGTCCTGGAGTGGCCTAGCCAGTCTCCAGATCTCAACCCTATAGAAAACCTTTGGAGGGAGTTGAAAGTCCGTGTTGCCAAGCGAAAAGCCAAAAACATTACTGCTCTAGAGGAGATCTGCATGGAGGAATGGGCCAAAATACCAACAACAGTGTGTGGCAACCTTGTGAAGACTTACAGAACACGTTTGACCTCTGTCATTGCCAACAAAGGATTTATTACAAAGTATTGAGATGAAATTTTGTTTCTGACCAAATACTTATTTTCCACCATAAAATGCAAATAAAATGATAAAAAAACAGACAATGTGATTTTCTGGATTTTTTTTTCTCAGTTTGTCTCCCATAGTTGAGGTCTACCTATGATGTAAATTACAGACGCCTCTCATCTTTTTAAGCGGTGGAACTTGCACTATTGCTGACTGACTAAATAGTTTTTTGCCCCACTGTATATATATTTCTATATACTGTATTTATATTTAATTCAGCGCGAGATATGTGAAAAGCCGGTAATTCAATTGCCGGCTTTTTCTTTCTCCTTCTCAAACCCGACATGATATGAGACATGGTTTACATACAGTAAACCATCTCATATCCCTTTTTTTTTCCATATTCCACACTACTAATGTTAGTAGTGTGTATGTGCAAAATTTGGGCGCTGTAGCTTGTAAAATAAAGGGTTAAATGGCGGAAAAAATTGGCGTGGGCTCCCGCGCAATTTTCTCCACCAGAGTGGTAAAGCCAGTGACTGAGGACAGATATTAATAGCCTAGAGAGGGTCCATGGTTATTGGCCCCCCCGGCTACAAACATCTGACCCCAGCCACCCCAGAAAAGGCACATCTGGAAGATGCGCCTATTCTGGCACTTGGCCACTCTCTTCCCACTCCCGTGTAGCGGTGGGATATGGGGTAATGAAGGGTTAATGTCACCTTGCTATTGTAAGGTGACATTAAGCCAGATTAATAATGGAGAGGCGTCAATTATGACACCTATCCATTATTAATCCAATAGTACGAAATGGTTATATGCTATATAATATGATGACTGCAATGTATTAAGAGAATAAAACTGTAATGGGAGGAGGAGGAGGAAGAGGAGGAGGAGGAGTGCTACTTTAAATACAATCATACATATCCGTATCCCTTTATCTGTTTAGTTACCATTAGGGCATCCACCAAATGATGGACACTTTAATTGAAACCAAGCGCCCCCCATTATAGCTAAGTCATATTAGTTTCCATTACTGTCTTTGGGTCTGACATGTAAAATATAGGACGTCAGGGGTGAATATCGCTATTTATCCTGTGTATTGTGTAAATGGCTCCCAAACAATGAATGATTCTATATAGAACTTTGAAATCACACTCCCTGTTGAGCCTCAACCCTAAAGTACTCCACTTTTTTTTTCTTTTGCTGTTATTTTTTGGTAAAAAAGATGGGGTACTTTAGAGGTCCTTTTACCCAAGTCTCTGACTCCTTCCTTTACTGAGGGGTCATCAAGGTGGGATGTGGGGGGCACCGTCAGCTTCATCTGCCTAGGCCACCAACACTCCTGGTCCCGGCCCTGGTATACACTGCAATGATTAGATGCAATACATGACAGAGGCCGCAGCAACAAACAATGTAACGTCAAGCAGATTTTCTCTGAAAGCGCGGAGTGTTACGCTGAATAATCACATTGCGATACAGCTTAAAGGGGTTTTCCGAACTCAAGACAAATTTCTGCAGTCGCTCTATATGTGACTCCTCACACTGTGTATGTGTATTACATGAGCTTTTCTGCCTCAATCTTGGAAATCCCCTTTAAAGTGAACAGTGCTTATCAAGTCCTTTATTAGGAAAAATAATAAAAACATTCCAAAATTGTACGCTGCTAAAAAATTATTTAAATGAATACTTGTACATCACAATATAACCCCAAACCAGTAAACATTCAGAGATATCAATCTGTCCAGTTGGGAAGTATTGATTCTGAATCAGTGTGCAATGCTTTGGTGCAAATTAAAATGACAACATGTGCAAAAACTCAGGGACGACACTGGGTGGTTTAGAGGGAGGACTTGCAGGTCATGTTACCCTGGCGCAGAGGGCGCTGTCGGACCACCTCATGCGGCTGTCTGAAATGTCTCCCAATGGGCAGCATTTTGACACCCCTAATGCTATGTGCACAATTTCAGGATTTTTTGCATTTTTTCGTCCGTTTTCCGTGGAAAAAACGCTAAAAAAACCCACATACATATGCATCCCATCATTTTTAATACACTCCGCAATTTTTGTGCCCATGCTGTGTTTTTTTGTGCAAAAAAAAGCATCGCGGTAAAAAACGCAGCATGTTCATAAATTTTGCGGATTTTTTTCGTTTTTGCAGCTATTTATTGCATTGGGAAGCCCCGGAAAAAAACGCGAAAAAAAAAGCGCAAAAAACACGTGTGGACTTCCTGCAGAAAAAGTCCGGCTTTGTTCAGCAAAATTCTGCACACTTTCCTGAACGTGTGCATATAGCCTAAGAGTGAGAATTTGCAGTTCTTTGAGTCGGTTGTTAAACTGACAGCCGCATCGGAGAACAGTTAAAAGGACTGTCCAGTGCATGGAATTGCACTCACATCTTTCAGGCAAAAGTATAATTGAAGTTCTGACCACCTGTACTCCTGGGGACAAGGCTACATGCAGGAGTGTGATGAGGTCACCTGATCATGCTGCTGACGTCAATCCTAATAAAAAAAAACAAAACACAGTAGCAGTCATAGAGTCCCATCAATATATATAACCTTTATTGAATAAGAATTAAAACCTAAAAATCCAGGTGCAATGACATGAATGGGAAGTGAATGCACGCTCACAATGGCCATACTGAAAGGGCTAAATTGGCCAACCACCCCTGCAACACCATAATGTCAAACCGCATTGCGGCAGGTATCTACAGCTACACTGTTCATGCAGGTGCAGTATCATTCAATAATCAATATGCTGACAATTATCCCAAAAATTAAATTCATGGTACATACCTAGTGAATGCAGGCATGGAAGGCAAATAGCCCTACCCCAAAGCGCGTTTCGCAGCTAACAGCTCCTTCCTCAGGGGGCGTGTGGAGGAAGCGTGGCGTGTGTATATATATACACACCACCAGCTGGAAATGTGCTACATACTTACACGCCGCGCCACCCATCCCCGTCACCACGCACAATGCATCCCCCATCTGTCCGAGCTGGAAAAAAGGGGGTCCCCCATGTGACCAGGCGCTGGACGTGAGAAGGAGGCTGGCACACGGCTATGGGAAAGGAGGCGCCTGCGCACAACCGTGAACACATTGCGGCCATTTTACATAAGGGCAACAACAAGGGCAACTACAACAATAAGTGCTAATAATAGACAAAACATTGCATGCTATACATATTGCTAGACTGAACAATGAAGGCATAAACATACTTAACGGCAATATTTACAAACATGGCAAATCCGGTTACAGAGGCCAATCGTATTAGCCGGAATTATACAGCACTTATATATACCCCATATACAAAAACCCACATATCAATGTGAATATATATCAATAAATCAACAATACATATATGTAAACATTACCCCATCTTATATCCACAGCCCACCCACATGTATGTACATGTAAATATATGAAAATACACATAATTATAAAAATATAGATAGGAGAAAATCCCTCACAATACAGAAGATACACAAATGCATATATACCATATAGAACTACCAAGGAAACATATGCAAACTAATCTAATCCCTAATCTTTTGTATTAATAAATATTTGTTGTATTTTTTCATTAATTTGGACTTCCTTGATTGTTGTTTTTTTCTACTTTCGTTTTTGTATAAGCCCATGAAGGCAGGGTCTTCTCTCCTCTGTACCCATCTGTCACTGTTAGTTTCTTCATTGTAATTTATATTTTGTATGTAGCTCATTTTCACATGTACAGCACCATGGAATCAATGGTGCTCTAAAAATAAATAAATAAATAATAATAATAATGTAATAAAAAGTTGATACATGTAGTATTAGTATTCTACCACTAGGTGGCAGTGATGGCTCACTAATGAATTCTCGCTGTACTCTGTATGCAGTTTTATATTCATGAATTGGTCCACTTTTAAAGGGAATCTGTCACCAGGTTTTTGATACTTCGGTCGGGTTCACATTGCGTTAACAGCAGCCCGTTCAACACACACGTTAACGGGCTGCTGTTAACACAAGTGCCGGTATGGCTGCCCGCTAGCGCAGATAGAGCATCTGCTAGCTCTATCTGCGCTAGCGGTGACGGACCCGGAAACGCTGCAGCCCGCATCTCAGGGTCCGTCACTCAACCCATTGTGGGTGTGCGCTAGCGATGCGTCCAACATTGCAGTCAATGGCGGTGTTAACGGACTACGTTACACCACGTTATGCCGCGGTGTAACGTAGTCCGTTTAACGGACGAGCAGAACGCAATGTGAACCCAGCCTTAGGCCGGGTCACACATGCAACTGCAATGCGAGAAACTCCTGCGGTTCGGACCGGAGCATTCAGCTGCATAGAAATACATGCAGCCGCACACTCCGGTCCCGAGTGCCGCTGGCAGTGCCAGGTATTGAGGCGACAGACTCGCCCGAGTTTCTCGCATTGCAATTGCAAGTGGGACACCGGCCTTAATCTGAGAATAGCATGAAAAAAAACACAAAAATTGAGCTTGACTTAAAGGGAAGGTGCCATCAAAAAAATTTTTTTTCCAACGATTGAGAAAACGTAAAGAATTAATGTTTACATTTTCTTAAAAAATATTATCATTTGTTTATAATTTAGTAAAATATGAAAAATAATTTTAATAGGTTTGGCATTTCCACTTTTAAACACTGGGGGGAGCAGCTACTGACATTTGACAAAAACCTAGTGTACAACTAGCTGACATTACGGCACTGCAGTAATTATGGGCGGAGTCGGCTGACATGGCTGTGAACAGTGAGAAGCCATTTTGTTGGTGACTGCGGAGTTATACTGACCAGTAGACAGTCACAGAGGATGGCAGGCAGCAAGGATTCTGGGAGATATGTGGTGGAGGGAGCAGGGTGACAGTAGCACAGAGTATTTCAGGAGAGCAGTGTGCTGGTCTATGGGGGGCACCTGTTCGGTGCGCGGAGCAGCCAGGGATTGTACATAGAGCGCTGTCTTTTATACACATGGATGGACCGTCTGCTCCACAGAAATCCAGGAAACGTTTTTGTGGATTGATGGCCTGTTCTGATCCAGACTTTGCATACTAAGACCCCATTCCTCTCCTCAGATCTTGTCCTGGCGATGTGTGAAAGCGAGGCGACAGGCGCAGTACGGGGTGACGCTGGGAAGGAAATGTAGCCATATAGTAAAAATAAAAATGAGACCCCTCTCTTCAGCTGCCTCTCCAGCCTTCCCCTGACTGCACCTAACTGGAGGTCATGCTGCCCCCTCTATTACCCCAGACCCGTGTGCAGCTTCTCAACCAGAACCACCCTAGAATGGGTCCCCTTTCTGAAGATAATACTGCCATAGTGTTCTCACATAATACCGCCATACAGATCACACATAATACCATCATATAGATCGCAAATAACGACGCCAGTGTTCTCACATAATACCGCCATATAGATCACACATAATACCACCATATACTTCTCACATAATACCGCCATATAGATCACACATACAGTTAGGTCCATATATATTTGGACAGAGACAACATTTTTCCAATTTTGGTTATAAACATTACCACAATGAATTTTAAACAAAACAATTCCGATGCAGTTGAAGTTCAGACTTTCAGCTTTCATTTGAGGGTATCCACATTAAAATTGGATGAAGGGTTTAGGAGTTTCAGCTCCTTAACATGTGCCACCCTGTTTTTAAAGGGACCAAAAGTAATTGGACAGATTCAATAATTTTAAATAAAATGTTCTTTTCTAGTACTTGGTTGAAACCCTTTGTTGGCAATGACTGCCTGAAGTCTTGAACTCATGGACATCACCAGACGCTGTGTTTCCTCCTTTTTGATGCTCTGCCAGGCCTTCACTGCGGTGGTTTTCAGTTGCTGTTTGTTTGTGGGCCTTTCTGTCTGAAGTTTAGTCTTTAACAAGTGAAATGCATGCTCAATTGGGTTGAGATCAGGTGACTGACTTGGCCATTCAAGAATATTCCACTTCTTTGCTTTAATAGACTCCTGGGTTGCTTTGACTTTATGTGTTGGGTCATTGTCCATCTGTAGTATGAAACGACGACCAATCAGTTTTGCTGCATTTGGCTGGATCTGAGCACGCAGTATGGCTCTGAATACCTCAGAATTCATTCGGCTGCTTCTGTCCTGTGTCACATCATCAATAAACACTAGTGACCCAGTGCCACTGGCAGCCATGCATGCCCAAGCCATCACACTGCCTCCGCCGTGTTTTACAGATGATGTGGTATGCTTTGGATCATGAGCTGTACCACGCCTTCGCCATACTTTTCTCTTTCCATCATTCTGGTAGAGGTTGATCTTGATTTCATCTGTCCAAAGAATGTTCTTCCAGAACTGTGCTGGCTTTTTTAGATGTTTTTTAGCAAAGTCCAGTCTAGCCTTTTTATTCTTGATGCTTATGAGTGGCTTGCACCGTGCAGTGAACCCTCTGTATTTACTTTCATGCAGTCTTCTCTTTATGGTAGATTTGGATATTGATACGCCGACCTCCTGGAGAGTGTTGGTCACTTGGTTGGCTGTTGTGAATGGATTTCTCCTCACCATGGAGATTATTCTGCGATCATCCACCACTGTTGTCTTCCGTGGGCGCCCAGGTCTTTTTGCATTGATGAGTTCACCAGTGCTTTCTTTCTTTCTCATGATGTACCAAACTGTAGATTTTGCCACTCCTAATATTGTAGCAATTTCTCGGATGGGTTTTTTCTGTTTTCGCAGCTTAAGGATGGCTTGTTTCACCTGCATGGAGAGCTCCTTTGACCGCATGTTTACTTCACAGCAAAACCTTCCAAATGCAAACACCACACCTCAAATCAACTCCAGGCCCTTTATCTGCTTAATTGAGAATTACATAACGAAGGGATTGCCCACACCTGCCCATGAAATAGCCTTGGAGTCAATTGTCCAATTACTTTTGGTCCCTTTAAAAACAGGGTGGCACATGTTAAGGAGTTGAAACTCCTAAACCCTTCATCCGATTTTAATGTGGATACCCTCAAATGAAAGCTGAAAGTCTGAACTTCAACTGTATCTGAATTGTTTTGTTTAAAATTCATTGTGGTAATGTCTGTAACCAAAATTAGAAAAATGTTGTCTCTGTCCAAATATATATGGACCTAACTGTAATACTGTCCTATAGTTCTCACATAATACCATCATATAGATCGCAAATAACAACGCCAGTGTTCTCACATAATACCGCCATATAGATCTCACATAATACCGCCATATAGATCACACATAACAGGGGGGAGAGGAGTGCATAGGAGAGGATTAGATACACGGCTCAGCAGTCAGTATCACAAAGGATAGCATTCGATAAACAGCTCAGCAGTCAGTATCACACAGGGGAGGATTAGATACACGGCTCAGCTGACAGCATCACACAGGAGAGGATTAGATACACGTCTCAGCACAGTATCACACAGCGTAGGATTAGATACACGGCTCAGCTGACAGCATCACACAGGAGAGGATTAGATATGTCTCAGCACAGTATCACAAGGTAGGATTAGATACATGGCTCAGCACAGTAACACACATGGGAGGAGATACACTGCTCAGAGTCAGCATCACAAAGGAGAGGATTAGATTACCTCTCCCCCGATACTTACTTCACGGCTCCGCTGCTGAGTCCTTTCTCCCTCCCGTCCTTGGTCTCCTCCTATAACCGCAGGGCTGCTGCGATTATACTGGGAAACTGGCGCTCACAGCACACTGTGAGCTCCAGAAAGATGGCGCCGATCTCCTGCCTCTGCTGTGATGTGGACGGCTCAGGGGGCGTGGCCAGATCACAGCAGGAAGCAGCTCAATGTAAAGTATAGGGTCGGACACCGACCGCAGTCTCCTATGCCCAGGGCTGCCGTATTTGCAGAGTGTAAGTGTCGTGCAGCTACACTTACACTCCTGCAAAGCAAAATGGCGGCGCCCAGTGGCTGAAAAAATAATACGGTAATTAAAAAAAAAATGTTAAAGTTAAAAAATGTAAATTTGTATTAAATATAATTGTTTATATAAACAATCATTTTTAATACAAAAAATAAAATGCAGTGCCTTCCCTTTAAGTTGGTATATATGCAGCACTGTTATGATCCGGTGACCTTGGAGCCGCATGCGAGACTTTCTCAGGAGTAGGTGGTACCTGTACTGACCGCAATCCCTAAACTAACACCGCAACTAGAAGTAGCCGTGGGATGTACCTAACACGTCCTAGACACCTCGACACAGCCGGAGGACTAAATACCCCTATAGATGGAAAAGGGAATTCTATCTTGCCTCAGAGCAGAACCCCAAAGGATAGGCAGCCCCCAAAAAAATATTGACTGTGAGTATAAGAGGAAAGACACACGCAGGCAGAAAAACAGGATTTAGCAAAAGAGGCACTTCTAGCTAAATAGAAAAGGATAGGACAGAATTCTAAGCGGTCAGTATTAAAATCCTAAAAATATCCACAGCAGATAATACAAATATTCTACATCTAACTAAAGACATAGAAAGTATATCTGCATCTCCTGAGAATCCAGCATGACTGAAAAATCCAAACAAAGTCTAAGCTGGACAAAAACACAATGAATTGCACTGAACTGCAAAGCACACTGCATGTGTGCACAGAGACAAAAAACCAGACACTTATCTTAGCTGAGTTGGCAGCAGGGCATGAGGAACCAGAGAGAGATGCAATCCCTCCAAGTACAATGGACAACTGGCAAGGAATCATGGATCCTGCACACCTAAATACCTAATAGAGCTGAAATCAGCAGAAACACCTGCCCTGGATTACAACCCCAAGACAACTGCACTACCACCAACAAACACCGGAGGGAGCCCAAGAGCAGAATTCACAACACAGCACATAAAACGCATGTTCACATAAAACCTACAAGAGAAAAAATAAGCAAAAACCCTGCTGTAAATAAGTAAAAAGAAAAAAGTGCATCTAAATAACAGAGTATTTAGTAATACTGTTTTTGATCAAAAATAGCATAAAATCCATCCCACCACGACAAGGTGACTCTGATCGGGACGGTCCTACACTGTCTAATATTAAACCTTACCATGTGTCAATGTTGACCTCAGTGTGAATAAGGGCAGACAACAGGACTGGGCCCAACCAGTAGACACCAGTCTGGGGGAGCTTTATATAATGTGGGGCAGAGTCTCTGATTCCAGCGATGTATCACTGACTGTGCTATTTAGTGTAGTTATTTTAAAATCATTGTTTTATCAGCAGGAGATTATCAGTCGAGGACTACTTGGCTTGCTGCCAAGCAATCCAGCCTTGCCCCCACCACTGATTGGCAGCTTTCTGCCTCTGCACAGTGTGCACAGACAGCTGCTAAACAGTGCAGGGTTATACAGAGCTCAGCTGTCACGATTGGACTAGCGAGTAAACTGGGACCAGGGGCACCTTTCCTGGCCCTAGCTCTAGGGAGCGCCCTAACTCGCCCTGTTCCCCGGGATACCTCAGATGGCGAGGATGCCGGGGCCTCCGCCCTTGCCCTTTCTCCTGACTGCCGCCCTGCGTCTGTCCCCCTCCCCACCCGGGGAAGAGAGGCGCTACCGTGTACAACAGAACACCAACCCAACAAACAGGGGAATGAAGACAAGGGTAAAAAGAAAACTCCACTCACACAGAATATGCTCTCACAAATAACAGGGGTAACCACCAGGGTGTGAAGGACGGGGAGAGTAAATAAGGCAGGTAAGGATGAGGAATATTCCAAGCGTACAAACCATACAACTGTCGCACAATAAATTCCTCCAGCTCTCCAAACACCAGCTCCTCACTACTCCAGGTCTATCAAGCAAGTGCTATCTCAGACAAAGGTCTGATCAGAAGGCCAAGCTTATATAGGAGAGAGGAGTGGCTAACCGAGCACAGCTGAATGCAGGAATATCCACATGGCCTATTAACCCCTGTCCTGCTGAAAAAAAACAAAATACCATTAATACACAGGAGAAGTGCTTCTTCTCAAAGATGAAGCAGAAGCCATCAGACGCCGTGGTCTTCTGTTACTGCTCTGTCGCGGTAACTCCGTGACAGTACCCCCCCTTCTATGAGGGACCTCCGGAACCTCAGGACCTAACCCCTATCTGGGTGGGCCGCATGAAAGGCCCGAACCAGTCTGGTTGCATGAACGTCGGAAGCTGGAACCCACATCCTCTCCTCAGGACCGTACCCCTTCCAATGCACCATGTATTGAAGTGACCGACGAACAAGATGAGAATCTAAGACCTTTGCTATCTGGAACTCCAGATTACCATCGACAATGATCGGAGAAGGTGGCAGAGGTGAAGATCCTGCAGATGCCACGTACTTCTTGAGAAGAGAACGGTAACACATTGTGGATTTTAAAAGTAGATGGCAGAGCAAGGCGAAATGCTACCGGATTGACGACGGCTAGGCTCTTATAGGCATACCTCCCAACTTTTGAAGATGGGAAAGAGGGACAAAGTTTGCGGCGCACGCCTCTGACCACACCCATTCATAATTAGTCACACCCATATCCACGTCCCAACCACACCCATTTAGCACTGCTGATCACACTGTTTCATATACAATAGTTATAAACAAAAAAATATGGCCACACAGTGCTCCATACTGTATAATGACCGTACATGATGCTCCATACTGTATAATGACCGCACATGACGCTCCATACTGTATAATGGCCACAAATGATGCTCCATACTGTATAATGGCCACACATGATGCTCCATACTGTATAATGGCCACACATGACGCTCCATACTGTATAATGGCCACACATGATGCTCCATACTGTATAATGGCCACACATGATGCTCCATAGTGTATAATGACTGTTATGATCCCAATGGCAAAGGATCTCAGAGATTACAGCAAAGTCTGCAAACATAAATACCAGCTCATAGGGACGTGGTAACTAGGCTGACCATATACCTGATCCTAGCACAAACACTAACACTAGCCGGGGAACGTTCCTACGTTGATCCTAGACGTCTCGCGCCAGCCGGAGAACTAACTAACCCTATAAGGGAAAATAAGACCTCTCTTGCCTCCAGAGAAAAGAACCCCAAAGTAATACAAGCCCCCAACAAATAATAACGGTGAGGTAAGAAGAAAAGACAAACGTAAGAATGAACTAGATTTTAGCAAAGAGAGGCCCACTGACTAATAGCAGAATATAGTAAGATGACTTATATGGTCAGCAAAAACCCTGCAAAATATCCACGCTGAATATCCAAGAACCCCCAACCGACTAACGGTGTGGGGGGAGAATATCAGCCCCCTAGAGCTTCCAGCGATATCAGGAATCACATTTTGTACAAGCTGGACAAAAATATAAACAATGCAAATGATCAAAAATAAGAAAGCAGGACTTAGCTTATCTTGCAAAGAACCAGGACCTGAAGACAGGAGCAAACAGAAATGAACTGATTACAACGATGCCAGGCACTGGACTGAGAATCCAGGAAGTTTAAATAGCAACACCCCAGGCCTAACGAAGCAGGTGAGTACCAACCTGGTAAAAGACAATCCAAGTGCCAAATCACTAGTGACCACAAGAGGGAGCCAAGAAGTATAGTTCACAACAGTACCCCCCCTTTAAGGAGGGGTCACCGAACCCTCACCAAGACCACCAGGACGACCAGGATGAGCAGCGTGAAAGGCACGAACCAAATCGGCCGCATGAACATCAGAGGCGGCCACCCAGGAATTATCCTCCTGACCATAGCCCTTCCATTTGACCAAATACTGAAGCCTCCGTCTAGAGAGACGAGAATCCAAGATCTTCTCTACCACGTACTCTGTTGTGAATCCGCTTTTTGGGCTCCCCTGGTGGTTGCTGGTGGTACTGGTGACTTGTGTGTGCTTTACTGCCTCAGTTCACCTGCTACCATCAGTGTTTGGGAGTTTCCTATTTAGCCTTGCTCTCCAGTCATTTCCTTGCCGGTCATCATTGTAACCAGAGCCTTCGGTTGCATGTTCCTGCTACTAGTCTGCTGATCAGCTAAGTGGACTTTGTCCTTTTGTTTTGTATCTTTTGTCCAGTTTGCAGTTTTTGTTATTCTCTGTAGCTGGAGGCTCTTGCGGGCTGAAATTGCCACTCCTGTGTCATGAGTTGACACAGGAGTCTTAAAGTAATTTCGGGATGGTTTTTTGAAAGGGTTTTCAGTTGACCGTGAAGTCCTCTTTTGTATCCTTCTGCTATCTAGTAAGTGGACCTCTCTTTGCTAAATCTACTTTCATACTGTGTATGTCTTTTCCTCTTAGCAGCCCCCCACATGTAATAACGGTGAGTTATCATCTTTTGGGGTATTTCCCTGGAGGTAAGCCAGGTCTGTTCCTTCCTCTACCAGGCGTAGTTAGTCCTCCGGCTGGAGCGTGGCATTTAGGAAGTCGTAGGTATGCTCCCTGGCTACTATTAGTTGTGTGGTAGATTTAGCTCACGGTCAGCTCGAGATTCCATCACCCAGAGCTCGTCCGTTATTTTGTGTTCTGATGTTCCCCTGCCATTGGGAATCATGACAGTATGACCGGCCAATGTTAAAGTTATTGGCAGAAGAAAGGAGAGAAAAAAGAAGTCTGTAGATTTTTTTTTTTTCCCCCTATGCTTGCTCCATAGTTGGATCAGTTGTACTTCAGCTCTAATTACAGCCTTTGCCTTTCTCTCCTTCTAATCCTTGAATGGCTCTGATCTCACCTGTTTAAAGATGGACCCTCAGAGTTTGGCTGTAGGTTTAAATAATCTTGCTACCAAGGTTCAAAATTTACAAGATTTTGTTATACATACTCCGATGTCTGAACCTAAAATTCCTACACCAGAGGTGTTTTCCGGAGATAGATCTCGGTTCCTGAATTTCAAATATAATTGTAAATTGTTCCTTTCTCTCAGACCTCACTCCTCTGGAGATCCTGTCCAGCAGGTTAAGATTGTAATCTCTTTGCTGCGAGGTGACCCTCAAAATTGGGCATTTTCATTGACACCAGGGGATCCTGCGTTGCTTAATGTGGATGCGTTTTTTCTGGCTTTAGGGTTGCTTTATGAGGAACCTAATTTGGAGATTCAAGCTGAAAAAGCTTTGATAGCCCTATCTCAAGGGCAAGATGAAGCTGAGATATACTGCCAAAAATTTCGTAGATGGTCTGTGCTTACTCAGTGGAATGAGTGCGCCCTAGCGGCAAATTTCAGAGAGGGCCTTTCTGATGCCGTTAAAGATGTTATGGTCGGGTTCCCTGCGCCCACAGGTCTGAATGAGTCCATGACAATGGCTATTCAGATTGATCGGCGTTTGCGGGAGCGCAAACCCGTGCACCATTTGGCGGTATCTTCTGAAGAGACGCCAGAGAAAATGCAATGTGACAGAATTCTGTCCAGAAGCGAGCGGCAGAATTATAGGCGTAAAAATGGGTTATGCTTCTATTGTGGTGATTCTGCTCATGTTATATCAGCATGCTCTAAACATACAAGGAAGGTTGACAAGTCTATTTCAATTGGCACTTTACAGTCTAAATTTATTCTGTCTGTAACCTTGATTTGTTCATTATCAGTTATTACCGTGGATGCCTATGTGGACTCTGGCACCGCTCTGAGTCTTATGGATTGGTCCTTTGCCAGGCGCTGTGGGTTTGATTTAGAGCCTCTGGAAGTCCCTATACCTCTGAAGGGTATTGATTCTACGCCTTTGGCTTGTAATAAACCACAATTCTGGACGCAAGTGACTATGCGTATGACTCCAGACCATCAGGAGGTGATTCGCTTCCTTGTGTTGTACAATTTCCATGATGTTTTGGTGCTTGGATTACCATGGTTACAATCTCATAACCCAGTCCTTGACTGGAAAACAATGTCTGTGTTAAGCTGGGGATGTCGGGGGGCTCATGGGGACATACCTTTGGTTTCCATTTCGTCATCTATTCCCTCTGAGATTCCGGCATTTTTGTCTGATTATCGTGATATTTTTGAGGAACCAAAAATTGGTTCACTCCCTCCCCACAGAGATTGTGATTGCGCCATAGATCTGATTCCTGGCAGTAAATTTCCAAAGGGTCGTTTGTTTAACTTATCTGTACCTGAACATGCTGCTATGCGAGAGTATATTAAGGAGTCCCTGGAAAAGGGACACATTCGTCCTTCTTCATCTCCTTTAGGAGCTGGTTTTTTCTTTGTATCTAAAAAGGATGGCTCTCTGAGGCCTTGTATTGATTATCGACTCCTGAATAAAATTACAGTCAAATATCAGTATCCGTTGCCTTTGCTGACTGATTTGTTTGCTCGCATAAGGGGGCTAAGTGGTTCTCTAAGATTGATCTTCGTGGGGCGTATAATTTGGTGCGAATTAAGCAGGGGGATGAGTGGAAAACCGCATTTAATACGCCTGAGGGCCATTTTGAGTATTTAGTAATGCCTTTCGGCCTTTCTAATGCACCTTCAGTCTTTCAGTCCTTAACCCCTTCACCACCAAGGGTGGTTTGCACGTTAATGACCGGGCCAATTTTTACAATTCTGACCACTGTCCCTTTATGAGGTTATAACTCTGGAACGCTTCAACGGATCTTGGCGATTCAGACATTGTTTTCTCGTGACATATTGTACTTCATGATAGTGGTAAAATTTCTTTGATATCACTTGCGTTTATTTGTGAAAAAAAAGGAAAATTGGCGAAAATTTTGAAAATTTCGCAATTTTCCAACTTTGAATTTTTATTCTGTTAAACCAGAGAGTTATGTGACACAAAGTAGTTAATAAATAACATTTCCCACATATCTACTTTACATCAGCGCAATTTTGGAAACAAAATTTTTTTTTTTTAGGAAGTTATAAGGGTTAAAATTTGAACAGCAATTTCTCATTTTTACAACAAAATTTACAAAACCATTTTTTTTAGGGACCACCTCACATTTGAAGTCATTTTGAGGGGTCTATATGGCAGAAAATACCAAAAAGTGACACCATTCTGAAAATTGCACCCCTCAAGGTGCTCAAAACCACATTCAAGAAGTTTATTAACCCTTCAGATGTTTCACAGCAGCAGAAGCAACATGGAAGGAAAAAATTAACATTTTACTTTTTAGTCACAAAAATGATCTTTCAGCAATAATTTTTTTAATTTCCCAAGGGTAAAAAGAGAAAATGGACCTTAAAAGTTGTTGCCCAATTTGTCCTGAGTACGCTGATACCCCACATGTGAGGGAGAACCACTTTTTGGGCGCACGGCAGAGCTCAGAAGGAAAGGAGCGTCGTTTGACATTTTCAAGCTAAAATTGGCTGCAATTGAAATCGGACGCCATGTCGTATTTGGCCAGCCCCTGATGTGCCTAAACAGTGGAAACCCCCCATAAGTGACCCCATTTTGGAAACTAGACCCCCTAAGGAACTTATCTAGATGTGTCGTGAGCACTTTTATCCCCCAAGTGCTTCACGAAAGTTTATAACGCCCGGGTGTGAAAATAAAAAATCCTATTTTTTCTACAAACATGATCGTTTAGTCCCCAATTGTTTATTTTCTCAAGGGTAGCAGGAGAAATTGGACCCCAAAAGTTGTTGTCCAATTTGTCCTGAGTACGCTGATACCCCATATGTGGGGGGTAACCACTGTTTGGGCGCATGGCAGGGCTCAGAAGGAAAGGAGCGCCCTTTGACATTTTCAAGCTAAAATTGGCTGGAATTGAGATCGGATGCCATGTCGTGTTTGGCGAGCCCCTGATGTGCCTAAACAGTGGAAACCCCCCATAAGTGACCCCATTTTGGAAACTAGACCCCCTAAGGAACTTATCTAGATGTGTCGTGACCACTTTTATCCCCCAAGTGCTTCACGAAAGTTTATAACGCCCGGGTGTGAAAATAAAAAATCCTATTTTTTCTACAAACATGATCGTTTAGTCCCCAATTGTTTATTTTCTCAAGGGTAGCAGGAGAAATTGGACCCCAAAAGTTGTTGTCCAATTTGTCCTGAGTATGCTGATACCCCATATGTGGGGGGTAACCACTGTTTGGGCGCATGGCAGGGCTCAGAAGGAAAGGAGCGCCCTTTGACATTTTCAAGCTAAAATTGGCTGGAATTGAGATCGGATGCCATGTCGTGTTTGGCGAGCCCCTGATGTGCCTAAACAGTGGAAACCCCCCATAAGTGACCCCATTTTGGAAACTAGACCCCCTAAGGAACTTATCTAGATGTGTCGTGAGCACTTTTATCCCCCAAGTGCTTCACGAAAGTTTATAACGCCCGGGTGTGAAAATAAAAAATCCTATTTTTTCTACAAACATGATCGTTTAGTCCCCAATTGTTTATTTTCCCAAGGGTAGCAGGAGAAATTGGACCCCAAAAGTTGTTGTCCAATTTGTCCTGAGTATGCTGATACCCCATATGTGGGGGTAACCACTGTTTGGGCGCATGGCAGGGCTCAGAAGGAAAGGAGCGCCCTTTGACATTTTCAAGCTAAAATTGGCTGGAATTGAGATCGGATGCCATGTCGTGTTTGGCGAGCCCCTGATGTGCCTAAACAGTGGAAACCCCCCATAAGTGACCGCATTTTGGAAACTAGACCCCCTAAGGAACTTATCTAGATGTGTCGTGAGCACTTTTATCCCCCAAGTGCTTCACGAAAGTTTATAACGCCCGGGTGTGAAAATAAAAAATCCTATTTTTTCTACAAACATGATCGTTTAGTCCCCAATTGTTTATTTTCTCAAGGGTAGCAGGAGAAATTGGACCCCAAAAGTTGTTGTCCAATTTGTCCTGAGTACGCTGATACCCCATATGTGGGGGGTAACCACTGTTTGGGCGCATGGCAGGGCTCAGAAGGAAAGGAGCGCCCTTTGACATTTTCAAGCTAAAATTGGCTGGAATTGAGATCGGATGCCATGTCGTGTTTGGCGAGCCCCTGATGTACCTAAACAGTGGAAACCCCCCATAAGTGACCCCATTTTGGAAACTAGACCCCCTAAGGAACTTATCTAGATGTGTCATGAGCACTTTTATCCCCCAAGTGCTTCACGAAAGTTTATAACGCCCGGGTGTGAAAATAAAAAATCCTATTTTTTCTACAAACATGATCGTTTAGTCCCCAATTGTTTATTTTCTCAAGGGTAGCAGGAGAAATTGGACCCCAAAAGTTGTTGTCCAATTTGTCCTGAGTATGCTGATACCCCATATGTGGGGGGTAACCACTGTTTGGGCGCATGGCAGGGCTCAGAAGGAAAGGAGCGCCCTTTGACATTTTCAAGCTAAAATTGGCTGGAATTGAGATCGGATGCCATGTCGTGTTTGGCGAGCCCCTGATGTGCCTAAACAGTGGAAACCCCCCATAAGTGACCGCATTTTGGAAACTAGACCCCCTAAGGAACTTATCTAGATGTGTCGTGAGCACTTTTATCCCCCAAGTGCTTCACGAAAGTTTATAACGCCCGGGTGTGAAAATAAAAAATCCTATTTTTTCTACAAACATGATCGTTTAGTCCCCAATTGTTTATTTTCTCAAGGGTAGCAGGAGAAATTGGACCCCAAAAGTTGTTGTCCAATTTGTCCTGAGTACGCTGATACCCCATATGTGGGGGGTAACCACTGTTTGGGCGCATGGCAGGGCTCAGAAGGAAAGGAGCGCCCTTTGACATTTTCAAGCTAAAATTGGCTGGAATTGAGATCGGATGCCATGTCGTGTTTGGCGAGCCCCTGATGTACCTAAACAGTGGAAACCCCCCATAAGTGACCCCATTTTGGAAACTAGACCCCCTAAGGAACTTATCTAGATGTGTCGTGAGCACTTTTATCCCCCAAGTGCTTCACGAAAGTTTATAACGCCCGGGTGTGAAAATAAAAAATCCTATTTTTTCTACAAACATGATCGTTTAGTCCCCAATTGTTTATTTTCTCAAGGGTAGCAGTAGAAATTGGACCCCAAAAGTTGTTGTCCAATTTGTCCTGAGTACGCTGATACCCCATATGTGGGGGGTAACCACTGTTTGGGCGCATGGCAGGGCTCAGAAGGAAAGGAGCGCCCTTTGACATTTTCAAGCTAAAATTGGCTGGAATTGAGATCGGATGCCATGTCGTGTTTGGCGAGCCCCTGATGTACCTAAACAGTGGAAACCCCCCATAAGTGACCCCATTTTGGAAACTAGACCCCCTAAGGAACTTATCTAGATGTGTCGTGAGCACTTTTATCCCCCAAGTGCTTCACAAAAGTTTATAACGCCCGGGCGTGAAAATAAAAAATCCTATTTTTTCCCCACAAAAATGATCTTTCAGTCCCCAATTTTTTATTTTCCCAAGGGTAACAGGAGAAATTGGACCCCAAAGTTGTTGTCCAATTTGTCCTGGGTACGCTGGTACCACATATGTGGGAGAAAACTACTGTTTGGGCACACTTCGGGGCTCGGAAGGGAAGTAGTGACGTTTTGGAATGCAGACTTTGATGGAATTGTCTGCGGGCATCATGTTCCATTTGGTGAGCCCCTGATGTGCCTAAACAGTGGAAACCCCCCATAAGTGACCCTATTTTGGAAACTAGACCCCCTAAGGAACTTATCTAGATGTATCATGAGCACTTTTATCCCCCAAGTGCTTCACGAAAGTTTATAACGCCCGGGCGTGAAAATAAAAAATCCTATTTTTTCCCCACAAAAATGATCTTTCAGTCCCCAATTTTTTATTTTCCCAAGGGTAACAGGAGAAATTGGACCCCAAAAGTTGTTGTCCAATTTGTCCTGGGTACGCTGGTACCACATATGTGGGAGAAAACTACTGTTTGGGCACACTTCGGGGCTCGGAAGGGAAGTAGTGACGTTTTGGAATGCAGACTTTGATGGAATTGTCTGCGGGCATCATGTTCCATTTGGTGAGCCCCTGATGTGCCTAAACAGTGGAAACCCCCCATAAGTGACCCCATTTTGGAAACTAGACCCCCTAAGGAACTTATCTAGATGTGTCATGAGCACTTTTATCCCCCAAGTGCTTCACGAAAGTTTATAACGCCCGGGCGTGAAAATAAAAAATCCTATTTTTTCCCCACAAAAATGATCTTTCAGTCCCCAATTTTTTATTTTCCCAAGGGTAACAAGAGAAATTGGACCCCAAAAGTTGCTGTCCATTTTGTTCTGAGTACGCTGGTACCCCATATGTGGGAAAAAACTGTTTGGGCACTTCAGGACTCAGAAGGGAAGCAGTGACGATTTGGAATGCAGACTTTGATGGACTGGTTCTGAGGGCGTCATGTTCCGTTTGCAGAGCCCCTGATGTGCCTAAACAGTAAAAAAAAACCACAAGTGACATCATTTTGGAACCTAGACCCCCATGGAACTTACTTAGATGTGCCCCCTCTTTGGAACTAATCTACTGGTTCCTAATTAGTAGTGCATGGAGGTGTGGTACAATTTGAAGCAGTCCTTCATACACAGGCCAGGTTTGTCGGGGCAGGTGTCGCATTGATAGATGGTGTCCTTGCGTACTCCTCGTTTGTAGCACACTCGGCACCTTTTTTGTGGCTTACCTTTTCTACCAGTTGGCGGGACCACCCCCAGAAAATGCTGACCTGGTACAATACGAGCACCCTCAGTTCCGGAAGTACTGGGGCCCGCTACTTCCCTCGTGCCAAACATCAGGGCCTTAATCACTACCTCCTGGAACTGAAGGTACGTCGTATCGGTGTGGCGTGCACATCGTGACAGCAGGAAAGCGTTAAGCATTGCCATTTGTACGATGTACACCGACAGCTTTTTGTACCACACCTTGGCCTTCCTCAAAGCACTGTACGGTTGGAGGAGTTGATCGGAGAGATCAACGCCCCCCATGTTTTTGTTGTACCCCAGTACACAGTCCGGTTTGCAGACCTGTGTAGAGGTACCCCGTACAGTGCTGAGGGCGCTGCCATCACCGTGTATGGTGGTCAACAGAAGGACATCCCTCTTGTCCTTGTACTTGACCACCAGCAGGTGGTCGCTACATTGGGCTTTGCTCTCACCTTTTCTGAGCATCTGCCCAAGTAGCGTCTTCGGGAGGCCTCTCTGATTTTTGCGGACAGTACCGCAGGCTGCGGTACCTCGCGCAGAGAGGGATTTGTAGAGTGGGATGCTGGAATAAAAGTTATCGGTGTAGAGGTGATAACCTTTATCCAGCAGTGGGTGCACCAAATCCCACACTATTTTCCCACTCACTCCCAAGACAGGGGGACACTCAGGCGGTTCAATCCTGCTGTCCTTCCCTTCGTAAACTCTAAAGCTGTGGGTGTACCCTGAGGTACTCTCACACAGCTTGTAGAGTTTGATTCCGTACCTGGCCCTTTTGCTGGGCAGGTATTGACGGAATCTGAGCCGCCCCTTAAAATGAACCAAGGACTCATCCACACAGATGTCCCTTTTGGGCACGTACACTTCAGCAAACTTTTTCCTGAAGTGTTCGATGACCGGCCGAACTTTGAACAGACGGTCAAAATTGGGGTCATCTCGTGCGGGACACTGTGCATTATCGGAATAATGCAGGAATTTGTGGATGGCCTCAAAACGCGTCCGAGCCATGACCATTCGGAACACTGGAGTGTTATATAAAATATCCACACTCCAATATTGCCGAAGGTCTGGCTTCTTCACGATCCCCATGTGGAGGACCAGGCCCCAAAACTGCATCATTTCTACTGCGTCTACAGGAGACCAGTTAGAAAATGATGAACTGGGGTTTTGCTCCAAAAATTGCCGAGCGTACAAATTAGTTTGCTCCACCATGAGGTTAATAAAATCCTCAGAGAAAAAGACTTTGAAAAAGTCTATTTCTGTGAGGCCGGTGGTGTCAAACCTGATTCCTGATTCTGCCACAAAATCAGGAATCAGTGGCTCGTAATTTTCGGGGGGCGAGGTCCATATGGGGTCCGAAGAAGGGCGCGCTGGTTCATCTTCAGGAGTGGGTGCTGCGTCATCTTCTCTCCTGGGGCGTCTGCGAGGCGGTTCCGCAGGACCCGAGGAGGAAGATGAGGAGGAGGAGGAGGAGGAGGAGGAAGAGGATGAAGAATCTGAAGAGTAAAGGAATGTGGGATCCTCTCCCTCGCTATCAGTGTCGGAGGCAAGAAAAGAATATGCCTCCTCTGCTGAATAGCGCTGCTGGGACGAACGGGACGAACGGGACATTTTTTGTGTGAGTATGGTGTTTGGGTGCAATTTATTGGAACTATGTGTACGTGTGGGGGGGGGGGATAGTGTTTGGTGCAAACTTCTGAAAAGTAAAAGAAAAAAAGCAAATAGGGAAAAAAAATACCTGTGAAAGGAAAAGTCTAAAACAGCAGGCCCTAGCTCTGATAAGTGAACTGCGTCACTTATCAAAGTTCGGCGCCTGCTGGGTGTGTGAATGGGGATGTGGAAAAAACACCAGGCACGAGAGCTCTGATCAGTGAACCGAGTCACTTATCAAAGTTCGGCGGCGGAGGCTGGGTGCGCGGACGGGGATGTGGAAAAAAAAAAAAGAAACGAAAGGCACGGGTTCAGACGCAGTGGCGGGGTGCGCGGACGGGGATGTGGAAAAAAAAAAAAAGAAACGAAAGGCACGGGTTCAGACGCAGTGGCGGGGTGCGCGGACGGGGATGTGGAAAAAAAAAAAAAGAAACGAAAGGCACGGGTTCAGACGCAGTGGCGGGGTGCGCGGACGGGGATGTGGAAAAAAAAAAAAAGAAACGAAAGGCACGGGTTCAGACGCAGTGGCGGGGTGCGCGGACGGGGATGTGGAAAAAAAAAAAAGAAACGAAAGGCACGGGTTCAGACGCAGTGGCGGGGTGCGCGGACGGGGATGTGGAAAAAAAAAAAAAGAAACGAAAGGCACGGGTTCAGACGCAGTGGCGGGGTGCGCGGACGGGGATGTGGAAAAAAAAAAAAAGAAACGAAAGGCACGGGTTCAGACGCAGTGGCGGGGTGCGCGGACGGAGATGTGGAAAAAAAAAAAAGAAACGAAAGGCACGGGTTCAGACGCAGTGGCGGGGTGCGCGGACGGGGATGTGGAAAAAAAAAAAAAAGAAACGAAAGGCACGGGTTCAGACGCAGTGGCGGGGTGCGCGGACGGGGATGTGGAAAAAAAAAAAAAGAAACGAAAGGCACGGGTTCAGACGCAGTGGCGGGGTGCGCGGACGGGGATGTGGAAAAAAAAAAAAAGAAACGAAAGGCACGGGTTCAGACGCAGTGGCGGGGTGCGCGGACGGGGATGTGGAAAAAAAAAAAAAGAAACGAAAGGCACGGGTTCAGATGCAGTGGCGGGGTGCGCGGACGGAGATGTGGAAAAAAAAAAAAGAAACGAAAGGCACGGGTTCAGACGCAGTGGCGGGGTGCGCGGACGGGGATGTGGAAAAAAAAAAAAAAAGAAACGAAAGGCACGGGTTCAGACGCAGTGGCGGGGTGCGCGGACGGAGATGTGGAAAAAAAAAAAAGAAACGAAAGGCACGGGTTCAGACGCAGCGGCGGGGTGCGTGGACGGGGATATGGAGGAGAAAAGTGAGCACGAGTGTTGATCGGTGAACTGCGTCACCAATCAACGCTCGGCGGCACTAAGGGGGGTGAAAAAGAAAAGCGAGCACGAGTGTTGATCGGTGAACTGCGTCACCAATCAACGCTCGGCGGTTGCTAAATTTGGGCACGGACGGACGCGGCGCAAAGTGAGGGTGGAGGGGGAAGGGGGGATGGGGGGAGGGTAAGGGGGGGATGGGGGGAGGGTAAGGGGGGGATGGGGGGGTAAGAAAGATCGGGCCGGGATCGGGGTATCAACACTTACGGTTGTAGTCTCTCTTCTTTCTTCTGTCTTCTTTCTTCTGTCTTCTTTCTTTCTGTTTTTTCAGCGAGAATTATGGTGTCACAGGCTACTGTGGCACCACAAGTCTCAGCACAGGAGGGGGATCTGACAGCGTGACCGCTCTGCAGGAACCCTCACCAAGTGTGAGGATTCCTGAAGAGCGGTCAGACAGGTCAGGGACAGGTGACACAGGTCACAGAGCGGTCACACCGCTGCTGTGACCTGTGATTGGTGGGATCGATGATCACATCGATCCCACCAATCAGGGGAGGCCCTGGTGACGCCGGTGTTGCTAGGCACCAGCCTATGATCGGAGCTCACAGCTCCGGTCATAGGCAGGTTACCGGCAGGTCACCAGCAAGTGACCGGCAGGTGACCAGCAGGTCATCGGCAGGTCACTATCAGGGCACAGCGCGGTCATACCGCTGCTGTGCCCTGTGATTGGCGCGATCGACGATCACATCGATCGCGCCAATCACACCTGCAGGATCCGGAGCACAAGGAGGCAGGGCACAGGAGAGCAGAGGGGGCTGCGGAGCGCGTTACATGCAGGGCACAGCGCGGTAACACCGCCGCTGTGCCCTGCGATTGGCGCGATCGATATGATCGTCGATCGCGCCAATCCGGGGGGTTCTGGCCAGTGCCTGGCGTTGCCAGGCACCGGCCCCAGGATCGAGTACATCGGTACTCGATCCTAGCCTGGGACCTCACTGTTTCAGCCAATCTGATTGGCTGAAACAGTGAGAAAGGCTGTGATTCGCTGTTCAGAATTGAACAGCCAATCACAGCGATCGGGAGGCCGGGGGGGCGGTGCCATACCCCGAAATGCCGAGGCCATCTTCCGTACGGTAAGATGGCATCGGAATTTTAATGCGATCACCGCGACTTAAGTCGCGGTGTCGCATTAAAGGGCATGACGTACTATCCCGTCGGCGGTCATACGGGCCCACCCCACCTCGACGGGATAGTACGTCAAATGTCGGGAAGGGGTTAATGCATGATATTTTCCGTGAATATTTGGATAGATTTATGATTGTGTATTTGGATGATATTTTGATTTTTTCTGATGACTGGGAGTCTCATGTTCAACAGGTCAGGAGGGTTTTTCAGGTTTTGCGGGAGAATTCTTTGTGTGTAAAGGGTTCAAAGTGTGTTTTTGGGGTTCAAAAGATTTCCTTTTTGGGGTACATTTTTTCCCCTTCTTCTATTGAGATGGACCCTGTCAAGGTTCGGGCTATTTGTGACTGGACGCAGCCTACTTCTCTTAAGAGTCTTCAGAAATTCTTGGGCTTTGCTAATTTTTATCGTCGATTTATAACTGGTTTTTCTGGCGTTGTTAAACCTCTGACGGATTTGACCAAAAAGGGTGCTGATGTTGCCAATTGGTCCCCTGCTGCTGTGGAGGCCTTTCGGGAGCTTAAGCGCCGCTTTTTGTCTGCCCCTGTGTTGCGCCAGCCTGATGTTTCTCTTCCCTTTCAGGTTGAGGTCGATGCTTCCGAGATCGGAGTGGGGGCTGTTGTGAAATTGGATTTTGGGCTCCCCCGGTGGCCACTGGTGGAATTGAACTGGTGTGCATCATCCTTTCTGTTCACCTGTTTCCATCAGGATGTGGGAGTCGCTATTTAGCCTTGCTCCTCTGTCACTTCCATGCCGGTCAACATTGTAATCAGAAGCCTTTCTGTGCATGTTCCTGCTGCTAGACAACTCCCAGCTAAGTTGGACTTTAGTCCTTGTTTGTTTTTGCATTTTGTTCCAGTTCACAGCTGTAGTTTCGTTTCTGTGTCTGGAAAGCTCTTGTGATCTGAAATTGCCACTCTGATGTTATGAGTTAATACTAGAGTCTTAAAGTAATTTCAGGATGGTGTCTTGATAGGGTTTTCAGCTGACCATGAAAGTGCCCTTTCTGTCTTCCTGCTATCTAGAAAGCGGACCTCAATTTTGCTAAACCTATTTTCATACTACGTTTGTCATTTCATCTAAAATCACCGCCAATATTTGTGGGGGCCTCTGTCTGCCTTTCGGGGAAATTTCTCTAGAGGTGAGCCAGGACTATATTTTCCTCTGCCAGGATTAGTTAGTCCTCCGGCCGGCGCTGGGCGTCTAGGGATAAAACGCAGGCTACGCTACCCGGCTACTGTTAGTTGTGCGGCAGGTTTAGTTCATGGTCAGTTTAGTTTCCATCCTTCCAAGAGCTAGTTCTTATGTTTGCTGGGCTATGTTCTCTTGCCATTGAGAACCATAACAGTTTGACCGGCCACAAAGGGTTAAATTAATTGATAGAGAAAGGAGAGAAAAGAGAAGTCTGCTGAAGATTTTTTTTTTTTTCTCTTCAGTTCTGAGTGTGCTTGTAATTGAATCTCTTGCAAGTCTGCCTATATTGCAGCCTTTCTCTCTCTCTCTCCTTCTAATCCTGGAATGGCTCTGTGTTCACCTGTTTAAAATGGATATTCAGAGTTTAGCTGCAGGTTTGAATAATCTCACCACGAAAGTTCAAAATTTACAAGATTTTGTTGTTCATGTTCCTATATCTGAACCTAGAATTCCTTTGCCTGAATTTTTCTCGGGGAATAGATCTTGCTTTCAAAATTTCAAAAATAATTGCAAGTTGTTTTTGTCCCTGAAATCTCGCTCTGCTGGAGATCCTGCTCAGCAGGTCAGGATTGTGATTTCCTTGCTCCGGGGCGACCCTCAGGATTGGGCTTTTGCATTGGCTCCAGGGGATCCTGCGTTGCTCAATGTGGATGCGTTTTTTCTGGCCTTGGGGTTGCTTTATGAGGAACCTCAGTTAGAACTTCAGGCGGAAAAGGCCTTGATGTCCCTATCTCAGGGGCAAGACGAAGCTGAAATATACTGCCAGAAATTCCGTAAATGGGCTGTGCTTACTCAGTGGAATGAGTGCGCCCTGGCGGTGAATTTCAGAGAGGGTCTCTCTGATGCCATTAAGGATGTTATGGTGGGGTTCCCTGTGCCTGCGGGTCTGAATGAGTCCATGACAATGGCTATCCAGATCGATAGGCGTCTGCGGGAGCGCAAACCTGTGCACCATTTGGCGGTGTCTACTGAGAAGACGCCAGAGAATATGCAATGTGATAGAATTCTGTCCAGAAGTGAACGGCAGAATTTTAGACGAAAAAATGGGTTGTGCTTCTATTGCGGTGATTCAACTCATGTTATATCAGCATGCTCTAAGCGTACTAAGAAGCTTGATAAGTCTGTTTCAATTGGCACTTTACAGTCTGTTTATTCTATCTGTGACCCTGATTTGTTCTTTATCATCTATTACCGCGGATGCCTATGTCGACTCTGGCGCCGCTTTGAGTCTTATGGATTGGTCCTTTGCCAAACGCTGTGGGTATGATTTGGAGCCTCTTGAAACTCCTATACCCCTGAAGGGGATTGACTCCACCCCATTGGCTAGCAATAAACCACAATACTGGACACAAGTAACGATGCGGATTAATCCGGATCACCAGGAGATTATTCGCTTTCTTGTGCTGTATAACCTACATGATGTGTTGGTGCTTGGATTGCCATGGCTGCAATCTCATAACCCAGTCCTTGACTGGAAAGCTATGTCTGTGTTAAGCTGGGGATGTAAGGGGACGCATGGGGACGTACCTGTGGTTTCCATTTCATTATCTATTCCCTCTGAGATTCCTGAATTCTTGACTGAATATCGTGACGTTTTTGAAGAACCTAAGCTTGGTTCATTACCTCCGCACCGGGAGTGCGATTGTGCCATAGATTTGATTCCGGGTAGTAAATACCCTAAGGGTCGTTTATTTAATCTGTCTGTGCCTGAACATGCTGCTATGCGAGAATATATAAAGGAGTCCTTGGAAAAGGGACATATTCGTCCTTCGTCATCTCCCTTAGGAGCCGGTTTTTTCTTTGTGGCTAAGAAAGATGGCTCTTTGAGGCCGTGCATTGATTATCGGCTTTTGAATAAAATCACGGTTAAATATCAATATCCGTTGCCACTGCTGACTGATTTGTTTGCTCGCATAAAGGGGGCCAAGTGGTTCTCTAAGATAGATCTCCGTGGGGCGTATAATTTGGTGCGAATTAAGCAGGGGGATGAGTGGAAAACCGCATTTAATACGCCCGAGGGCCACTTTGAGTATTTGGTGATGCCTTTTGGTCTTTCAAATGCCCCTTCAGTCTTTCAGTCCTTTATGCATGACATTTTCCGTGATTATTTGGATAAATTTATGATTGTGTATCTGGATGATATTTTGATTTTTTCGGATGACTGGGACTCTCATGTCCAGCAGGTCAGGAGGGTTTTTCAGGTTTTGCGGTCTAATTCCTTGTGTGTGAAGGGTTCTAAGTGCGTTTTTGGGGTTCAAAAGATTTCCTTTTTGGGATATATTTTTTCCCCCTCTTCCATCGAGATGGATCCTGTCAAGGTTCAGGCTATTTGTGATTGGACGCAACCCTCTTCTCTTAAGAGTCTTCAGAAATTTTTGGGCTTTGCTAACTTTTATCGTCGATTTATTGCTGGTTTTTCTGATGTTGTTAAACCATTGACTGATTTGACTAAGAAGGGTGCTGATGTTGCTGATTGGTCCCCTGCTGCTGTGGAGGCCTTTCGGGAGCTTAAGCGCCGCTTTTCTTCCGCCCCTGTGTTGCGTCAGCCTGATGTTGCCCTTCCTTTTCAGGTTGAGGTCGACGCTTCTGAAATCGGAGCTGGGGCGGTTTTGTCGCAGAGAAGTTCCGATTGCTCCGTGATGAGACCTTGTGCTTTTTTCTCGCGTAAATTTTCGCCCGCCGAGCGGAATTATGATGTTGGGAATCGGGAGCTTTTGGCCATGAAGTGGGCTTTTGAGGAGTGGCGTCATTGGCTTGAGGGGGCTAGACATCAGGTGGTGGTATTGACTGACCACAAAAATCTAATTTATCTTGAGTCCGCCAGATGCCTGAATCCTAGACAGGCGCGCTGGTCGTTGTTTTTCTCTCGGTTTAATTTTGTGGTGTCCTACCTGCCGGGTTCTAAGAATGTTAAGGCGGATGCCCTTTCTAGGAGTTTTGAGCCTGACTCCCCTGGTAATTCTGAACCTACAGGTATCCTTAAGGATGGAGTGATATTGTCTGCCGTTTCTCCAGACCTGCGGCGGGCCTTGCAGGAGTTTCAGGCGGATAGACCTGATCGTTGCCCACCTGGTAGACTGTTTGTTCCTGATGATTGGACCAGTAAAGTCATTTCTGAGGTTCATTCTTCTGCGTTGGCAGGTCATCCTGGAATCTTTGGTACCAGGGATTTGGTGGCAAGGTCCTTCTGGTGGCCTTCCCTGTCTCGAGATGTGCGAGGCTTCGTGCAGTCTTGTGACGTTTGTGCTCGGGCCAAGCCTTGTTGTTCTCGGGCTAGTGGATTGTTGTTGCCCTTGCCTATCCCGAAGAGGCCCTGGACGCACATCTCGATGGATTTTATTTCGGATCTTCCTGTTTCTCAGAAGATGTCTGTCATCTGGGTGGTGTGTGATCGTTTCTCTAAGATGGTCCATTTGGTTCCCCTGCCTAAGTTGCCTTCTTCTTCCGAGTTGGTTCCTCTGTTTTTTCAAAATGTGGTCTGTTTGCATGGTATTCCGGAGAATATCGTTTCTGACAGAGGTACCCAATTCGTGTCTAGATTTTGGCGAGCATTCTGTGCTAGGATGGGCATAGATTTGTCTTTCTCGTCTGCTTTCCATCCTCAGACTAATGGCCAGACCGAGCGGACGAATCAGACCTTGGAGACATATTTGAGGTGTTTTGTGTCTGCAGATCAGGATGATTGGGTTGCTTTTTTGCCTTTAGCGGAGTTTGCCCTCAATAATCGGGCCAGCTCTGCCACCTTGGTGTCTCCCTTTTTCTGTAATTCGGGGTTTCATCCTCGATTTTCTTCTGGTCAGGTGGAATCTTCGGATTGTCCTGGAGTGGATGCTGTGGTGGAGAGGTTGCATCAGATTTGGGGGCAGGTGGTGGACAATTTGAAGTTGTCCCAGGAGAAGACTCAGCTTTTTGCCAACCGCCGGCGTCGGGTTGGTCCTCGGCTTTGTGTTGGGGACTTGGTGTGGTTGTCTTCTCGTTTTGTCCCTATGAGGGTTTCTTCTCCCAAGTTTAAGCCTCGGTTCATCGGCCCGTACAGGATATTGGAGATTCTTAACCCTGTGTCCTTCCGTTTGGACCTCCCTGCATCTTTTTCTATTCATAATGTTTTTCATCGGTCATTATTGCGCAGGTATGAGGTACCGGTTGTGCCTTCCGTTGAGCCTCCTGCTCCGGTGTTGGTTGAGGGCGAGTTGGAGTACGTTGTGGAAAAATCTTGGACTCCCGTGTTTCCAGACGGAAACTCCAGTATCTGGTCAAATGGAAGGGATACGGTCAGGAGGATAATTCTTGGGTGACTGCCTCTGATGTTCATGCCTCCGATTTGGTCCGTGCCTTTCATAGGGCTCATCCTGATCGCCCTGGTGGTTCTGGTGAGGGTTCGGTGCCCCCTCCTTGAGGGGGGGGTACTGTTGTGAAATTGGATTTTGGGCTCCCCCGGTGGCCACTGGTGGAATTGAACTGGTGTGCATCATCCTTTCTGTTCACCTGTTTCCATCAGGATGTGGGAGTCGCTATTTAGCCTTGCTCCTCTGTCACTTCCATGCCGGTCAACATTGTAATCAGAAGCCTTTCTGTGCATGTTCCTGCTGCTAGACAACTCCCAGCTAAGTTGGACTTTAGTCCTTGTTTGTTTTTGCATTTTGTTCCAGTTCACAGCTGTAGTTTCGTTTCTGTGTCTGGAAAGCTCTTGTGATCTGAAATTGCCACTCTGATGTTATGAGTTAATACTAGAGTCTTAAAGTAATTTCAGGATGGTGTCTTGATAGGGTTTTCAGCTGACCATGAAAGTGCCCTTTCTGTCTTCCTGCTATCTAGAAAGCGGACCTCAATTTTGCTAAACCTATTTTCATACTACGTTTGTCATTTCATCTAAAATCACCGCCAATATTTGTGGGGGCCTCTGTCTGCCTTTCGGGGAAATTTCTCTAGAGGTGAGCCAGGACTATATTTTCCTCTGCCAGGATTAGTTAGTCCTCCGGCCGGCGCTGGGCGTCTAGGGATAAAACGCAGGCTACGCTACCCGGCTACTGTTAGTTGTGCGGCAGGTTTAGTTCATGGTCAGTTTAGTTTCCATCCTTCCAAGAGCTAGTTCTTATGTTTGCTGGGCTATGTTCTCTTGCCATTGAGAACCATAACAGGGGGCGGTTTTGTCGCAGAAAAGTTCCAACTGCTCAGTGATGAGACCTTGTGCGTTCTTTTCTCGAAAATTTTCGGCCGCCGAGCGAAACTATGATGTTGGTAATCGGGAGCTTTTGGCCATGAAGTGGGCATTTGAGGAGTGGCGTCATTGGCTTGAGGGTGCCAGACATCAGGTGGTAGTTTTGACAGATCACAAGAATCTGATTTATCTAGAGTCTGCCAGGCGCCTGAATCCTAGACAGGCACGTTGGTCGTTGTTTTTTTCTCGGTTTAATTTTGTGGTTTCATACTTACCGGGTTCTAAAAATGTTAAGGCAGATGCTCTTTCTAGGAGTTTTGAGCCTGACTCTCCTGGGGATTCTGAACCTGCTGGTGTCCTTAAGGATGGGGTGGTTTTGTCTGCTGTCTCCCCAGATCTGCGACGTGCTTTGCAAGAATTTCAGGCGGATAGACCTGATCGTTGTCCGCCTGGTAGACTGTTTGTTCCTGATGATTGGACCAGTAGAGTCATCTCGGAAGTTCATTCTTCTTCGCTGGCAGGTCATCCTGGAATTTTTGGTACCAGAGATTTGGTGGCTAGATCCTTCTGGTGGCCTTCCCTGTCTCGGGATGTGCGTGTTTTTGTGTAGTCTTGTGATGTGTGTGCTCGGGCCAAGCCTTGTTGTTCTAGGGCTAGTGGGTTATTGTTGCCCTTGCCTGTTCCGAAGAGGCCTTGGACGCACATCTCTATGGACTTTATTTCTGATCTCCCTGTTTCTCAGAAGATGTCTGTCATCTGGGTGGTGTGTGACCGTTTTTCTAAAATGGTTCATTTGGTACCATTGCCTAAGTTGCCTTCCTCATCTGAGTTGGTCCCTCTATTTTTTCAAAATGTGGTTCGCTTGCATGGTATTCCGGAAAACATCGTTTCTGACAGGGGAACCCAGTTCGTGTCTAGATTTTGGCGGGCATTCTGTGCCAGGTTGGGCATTGATTTGTCTTTTTCGTCTGCATTCCATCCTCAGACTAATGGCCAGACGGAGCGAACTAATCAAACCTTGGAGACTTATTTGAGGTGTTTTGTGTCTGCGGATCAGGATGACTGGGTTGCCTTTTTGCCGTTGGCAGAATTTGCTCTTAATAATCGGGCTAGTTCTGCCACTTTGGTTTCTCCTTTCTTTTGCAATTCAGGGTTTCATCCTCGTTTTTCATCTGGTCAGGTGGAGTCTTCGGATTGTCCTGGAGTGGATGCGGTGGTGGATCGGTTGCATCAGATTTGGGGACAAGTGGTGGACAATTTGAAGTTGTCCCAGGAGAGGACTCAGCAGTTTGCTAACCGCCGTCGTCGTGTTGGTCCTCGCCTTCGTGTTGGGGACTTGGTGTGGTTGTCTTCCCGTTTTGTCCCTATGAGGGTTTCTTCTCCTAAGTTTAAGCCTCGGTTCATCGGTCCTTATAGGATTTTGGAGATACTTAACCCTGTGTCCTTTCGTTTGGACCTCCCGGCATCTTTCGCTATCCATAATGTATTCCATCGGTCGTTGTTGCGGAGATATGAGGTACCGGTGGTTCCTTCTACTGAACCTCCTGCTCCTGTGCTGGTGGAGGGTGAATTGGAGTACGTTGTAGAGAAGATCTTGGATTCCCGTATTTCCAGACGGAGACTTCAATATCTGGTTAAATGGAAGGGCTATGGTCAGGAAGATAATTCTTGGGTAATTGCCTCTGATGTTCATGCCTCGGATTTGGTTCGTGCCTTTCATAGGGCTCATCCAGATCGCCCTGGCGGTTCTCGTGAGGGTTCGGTGCCCCCTCCTTAAGGGGGGGGTACTGTTGTGAATCCGCTTTTTGGGCTCCCCTGGTGGTTGCTGGTGGTACTGGTGACTTGTGTGTGCTTTGCTGTCTCAGTTCACCTGCTACCATCAGTGTTTGGGAGTTTCCTATTTAGCCTTGCTCTCCAGTCATTTCCTTGCCGGTCATCATTGTAACCAGAGCCTTCGGTTGCATGTTCCTGCTACTAGTCTGCTGATCAGCTAAGTGGACTTTGTCCTTTTGTTTTGTATCTTTTGTCCAGTTTGCAGTTTTTGTTATTCTCTGTAGCTGGAGGCTCTTGCGGGCTGAAATTGCCACTCCTGTGTCATGAGTTGACACAGGAGTCTTAAAGTAATTTCGGGATGGTTTTTTGAAAGGGTTTTCAGTTGACCGTGAAGTCCTCTTTTGTATCCTTCTGCTATCTAGTAAGTGGACCTCTCTTTGCTAAATCTACTTTCATACTGTGTATGTCTTTTCCTCTTAACTCACCGTTATTACATGTGGGGGGCTGCTATCATCTTTTGGGGTATTTCCCTGGAGGTAAGCCAGGTCTGTTCCTTCCTCTACCAGGCGTAGTTAGTCCTCCGGCTGGCGCGTGGCATTTAGGAAGTCGTAGGTATGCTCCCTGGCTACTATTAGTTGTGTGGTAGATTTAGCTCACGGTCAGCTCGAGATTCCATCACCCAGAGCTCGTCCGTTATTTTGTGTTCTGATGTTCCCCTGCCATTGGGAATCATGACAGTACTCCAACTCGCCCTCAACCAACACCGGAGCAGGAGGCTCAACAGCAGGAACCACAGGCACAACGTACCGCCGCAACAAAGACCTATGGAACACGTTGTGAATGGCAAACGACACCGGAAGATCCAAACGAAAAGAAAACGGGTTAAGAACTTCCAAAATTTTATAAGGACCAATAAAGCGAGGCTTAAACTTAGGAGAGGAAACCTTCAGAGGGACATACCGAGAAGACAACCAAACCAAATCCCCAACACGAAGTCGGGGGCCCACACCGCGGCGGCGGTTAGCGAAACGTTGAGCCTTCTCCTGTGACAACTTCAAGTTGTCCACCACAAGATTCCAAATCCGCTGCAACCTATCCACCACGGAATCCACCCCAGGACAGTCAGAAGACTCAACATGACCCGAGGAGAAACGAGGATGAAAACCAGAGTTGCAGAAGAATGGCGAAACCAAAGTAGCGGAACTAGCCCGATTATTAAGGGCAAACTCCGCCAATGGCAAGAAGGTCACCCAATCATCCTGGTCCGCAGAAACAAAACATCTCAAATAAGCCTCCAGTGTCTGATTAGTTCGCTCCGTTTGACCATTAGTCTGAGGATGGAAGGCAGATGAAAACAACAAATCAATGCCCATTTTAGCACAAAAAGATCGCCAGAATCTGGACACAAACTGGGATCCTCTGTCGGACACGATATTCTCCGGAATGCCGTGTAAACGAACCACATTCTGAAAAAACAAAGGAACCAGATCGGAAGAGGAAGGCAACTTAGGCAAGGGTACCAAATGGACCATCTTGGAAAAACGATCACACACCAACCAGATGACAGACATTCCTTGAGACACCGGAAGATCAGAAATGAAATCCATGGAAATGTGTGTCCAAGGCCTCTTCGGGACGGGCAAGGGCAGAAGCAACCCGCTAGCACGAGAACAACAAGGCTTAGCCCGAGCACAAGTCCCACAGGACTGCACAAATGACTGCACATCCCGTGACAAGGAAGGCCACCAAAAGGACCTAGCCACCAAATCTCGGGTACCAAAAATTCCCGGATGCCCTGCCAACACCGAGGAATGAACCTCGGAAATGACTTTGCTGGTCCATTTATCAGGAACAAACAGTCTGTCGGGTGGACAAGAGTCAGGTCTACCAGCCTGAAATCTCTGCAACACACATCGCAAATCAGGGGATATGGCCGACACGATTACTCCCTCTTTAAGAATACCAGCTGGCTCCGAGACTCCAGGAGAGTCAGGCACAAAGCTCCTAGAAAGAGCATCAGCCTTAACATTCTTCGAACCAGGCAGGTACGAGACCACAAAGTCAAAACGAGAGAAAAACAATGACCAACGAGCCTGTCTAGGATTCAGGCGCTTAGCAGACTCGAGATACATCAGATTTTTGTGATCAGTCAAGACCACCACACGATGCTTAGCACCCTCGAGCCAATGACGCCACTCCTCAAATGCCCACTTCATGGCCAACAACTCCCGATTACCAACATCATAGTTCCGCTCAGCAGGCGAAAACTTCCTAGAGAAAAAAGCACATGGTCTCATCACAGAGCAACCAGAGCCTCTCTGCGACAAAACAGCCCCAGCACCGATCTCAGAAGCATCCACTTCAACCTGAAAGGGAAGTGAGACATCAGGCTGGCACAAAACAGGCGCCGAAGTAAACCGGCGCTTCAGCTCCTGGAAGGCCTCCACGGCTGCAGGGGCCCAACTAGTCACATCAGAACCTTTCTTGGTCATATCCGTCAAAGGTTTAACAACGCTAGAAAAGTTAGCGATAAAGCGACGGTAGAAATTAGCAAACCCCAAGAACTTCTGAAGACTCTTAACAGACGTGGGCTGAGTCCAATCATGAATAGCTCGGACCTTGACTGGGTCCATCTCCACAGCAGAAGGGGAGAAAATAAAACCCAAAAAGGAAACCTTCTGCACTCCAAAGAGACACTTTGAGCCCTTCACAAACAAAGCATTATCACGCAAAACCTGAAACACCATCCTGACCTGCTTTACATGAGAATCCCAATCATCCGAGAAAACCAGAATATCATCCAGATAAACAATCATAAATTTATCCAGATACTTCCGGAAGATATCATGCATAAAGGACTGAAACACTGAAGGAGCATTAGAGAGCCCAAAGGGCATCACCAAGTATTCAAAATGACCTTCGGGCGTATTGAATGCAGTTTTCCATTCATCTCCCTGCCTAATGCGCACAAGGTTGTACGCACCACGAAGATCTATCTTGGTGAACCACTTGGCACCCTTAATCCGAGCAAACAAGTCTGACAATAGTGGCAAAGGATACTGAAACTTAACAGTGATTTTATTCAGAAGCCGATAGTCTATACAAGGTCTCAAAGACCCGTCCTTCTTGGCCACAAAAAAGAATCCCGCACCAAGAGGGGAAGAGGATGGACGAATATGCCCCTTCTCCAAAGACTCCTTGACATAAGAACGCATCGCGGCATGCTCGGGTACAGACAAATTAAATAATCGTCCCTTAGGAAATTTACTGCCAGGAATCAAATCTATAGCGCAGTCACAGTCCCTATGAGGAGGAAGAGCACTGGACCTGGACTCACTGAATACATCCTGATAGTCACACAAATACTCAGGAACCTCTGAAGGAGTTGAAGTAGCAATAGACACCGGCGGAGAATCGCAATGAATTCCCTGACAACCCCAACTCGACACCGACATAGCCTTCCAATCCAAAACAGGATTATGGGTCTGTAACCATGGCAGACCTAACACGACCAAATCATTCATTTTATGCAGAACAAGAAAACGAATCACCTCCCGATGTTCAGGAGACATGCACATGGTCACTTGTGTCCAATACTGCGGTTTATTTTCCGCCAGTGGCGTAGCATCAATTCCTCTGAGAGGAATAGGAACTTTTAAAGGCTCCAGGACAAAACCACAGCGCTTGGCAAACGACAAGTCCATAAGACTCAGGGCAGCACCTGAATCCACAAACGCCATAACAGGGTAGGAAGACAATGAACAAATTAAAGTCACAGACAAAATAAATTTAGGCTGCAAATTACCAATGGAGACAGGACTGACAACCTTGGTTAGGCGTTTAGAGCATGCTGATATAACATGTGTAGAATCACCACAGTAAAAACACAGCCCATTCTGTCGTCTATGATTTTGTCGTTCGGTTCTAGTCAGGATTCTATCACATTGCATTGCTGGATCGGGGTTTCTATCACATTGCATTGAAACAGGTGTCTGTTCAGACAACACCGCCAGAGGATTAGCGGATTTGCGCTCCCGCAAACGCCGATCAATCTGAATAGCCAGCGTCATAGAATCATTCAGACTTGTAGGAATTGTGAAACCCACCATCACATTCTTAATGGCTTCAGAAAGACCATTTCTGAAATTTGCGGCCAGAGCACATTCATTCCATTGAGTAAGCACGGACCATTTCCGAAATTTTTGGCAATACACTTCGGCTTCATGCTGGCCCTAGCCAGTAGAGCTTTTTCTGCCTGAATTTCAAGATTAGGCTCCTCATAAAGCAATCCGAGCGCCAGAAAAAACGCATCAACATCCGCCAATGCCGGATCTCCTGGCGCTAACGAGAAAGCCCAATCCTGAGGGTCGCCACGCAAAAAGGAGATAACAATTTTAACTTGCTGAGCTGAATCTCCAGACAAACGAGGTTTCAAAGATAGAAACAATTTACAATTATTCCTAAAATTCCTAAATTTAAATCGATCTCCAGAGAACAGCTCAGGAATAGGTATCTTAGGCTCAGACATAGGACTGCTAACAACAAAATCCTGAATGCTCTGCACTCGTGCAGCAAGCTGATCCACACTAGTAATCAAGGTCTGAACATTCATGTCTGCAGCAAAGCTTACAGCCACTCTGAGAAAAAGGGGAAGGAAGAAAGAGGAGAAAAAAAAACAAAAAAAACTCAGAACTCCTTTTCTTTTAATCCCACTTCTGCAATGCATTAACTATTCATAGGCCTGGCATACTGTTATGATCCCAATGGCAAAGGATCTCAGAGATTACAGCAAAGTCTGCAAACATAAATACCAGCTCATAGGGACGTGGTAACTAGGCTGACCATATACCTGATCCTAGCACAAACACTAACAGTAGCCGGGGAACGTGCCTACGTTGATCCTAGACGTCTCGCGCCAGCCGGAGAACTAACTAACCCTATAAGGGAAAATAAGACCTCTCTTGCCTCCAGAGAAAAGAACCCCAAAGTAATACAAGCCCCCAACAAATAATAACGGTGAGGTAAGAAGAAAAGACAAACGTAAGAATGAACTAGATTTTAGCAAAGAGAGGCCCACTGACTAATAGCAGAATATAGTAAGATGACTTATATGGTCAGCAAAAACCCTGCAAAATATCCACGCTGAATATCCAAGAACCCCCAACCGACTAACGGTGTGGGGGGAGAATATCAGCCCCCTAGAGCTTCCAGCGATATCAGGAATCACATTTTGTACAAGCTGGACAAAAATATAAACAATGCAAATGATCAAAAATAAGAAAGCAGGACTTAGCTTATCTTGCAAAGAACCAGGACCTGAAGACAGGAGCAAACAGAAATGAACTGATTACAACGATGCCAGGCACTGGACTGAGAATCCAGGAAGTTTAAATAGCAACACCCCAGGCCTAACGAAGCAGGTGAGTACCAACCTGGTAAAAGACAATCCATACTGTATAATGGCCACACTTGACGCTCCATACCGTATAATGACCACACATGATGCTCCATACTGTATAATGGCCACACATGATGCTCCATACCGTATAATGACTACACATGACACTCCATACTGTATAATGGCCACACATGACGCTCCATACCGTATAATGACCACACATGATGCTCCATACTGTATAATGACCGCACATGATGCTCCATATTGTATAATGACCGCACATGATGCTCCATACTGTATACTGGCTGCACATGATGCTCCATATTGTATAATGACTGCACATGATGCTCCATACTGTATAATGGCCGCACATGATGCTCCATACTGTATAATGACCGCACATGATGCTCCATACTGTATAATGACCGCACATGATGCCCCATACTGTATAATGGCCACACATGACGCTCCATACTGTATAATGAACACACATGACGCTCCATACTGTATAATGACGGCATGCATACCGTATAATGGCCGCACATGATGCTCCATACTGTATAATGACTGCACATGATGCTCCATACTGTATAATGGCCGCACATGATGCTCCATACTGTATAATGACGGCATGCATACCGTATAATGGCCGCACATGATGCTCCATACTGTATAATGACCACACATGATGCTCCATACCGTATAATGACCACACATGATGCCCCATACTGCATAATGGCCACACATGACGCTCCATACTGTATAATGGCCACACATGATGCTCCATACTGTATAATGGCCACACATGACGCTCCATACTGTATAATGGCCACACATGATGCTCCATACTGTATAATGGCCACACATGATGATCCATACTGTATAATGACCGCACATGATGCTCCATATTGTATAATGACCGCACATGATGCTCCATACTCTATACTGGCTGCACATGATGCTCCATATTGTATAATGACTGCACATGATGCTCCATACTGTATAATGGCCGCACATGATGCTCCATACTGTATAATGACCGCACATGATGCTCCATACTGTATAATGACCGCACATGATGCCCCATACTGTATAATGGCCACACATGACGCTCCATACTGTATAATGAACACACATGACGCTCCATACTGTATAATGACGGCATGCATACCGTATAATGGCCGCACATGATGCTCCATACTGTATAATGACTGCACATGATGCTCCATACTGTATAATGGCCGCACATGATGCTCCATACTGTATAATGACGGCATGCATACCGTATAATGGCCGCACATGATGCTCCATACTGTATAATGACTGCACATGATGCTCCATACCGTATAATGACCACATATGATGCCCCATACTGTATAATGACCACACATGACGCTCCATACTGTATAATGGCCACACATGATGCTCCATACTGTATAATGGCCGCACATGATGCTCCATACTGTATAATGGCCACAGTTCTCCATACTGTATAATGACATACAGGCACGCAGCTCACACACACGCTCACACACATGCACACGCACACAGCTCACACACACGGCTCACACACACGCAGCACACACACAGCTCACACACGCACGCAGCTCACACACATGCAGCATCACACACACAGTATCACACATACACACTCAGCATCACAAACGCAGCTCACAAACACATGCAGCTTTGACACAAATACATCACATACGCAGCCATCACACACACACACACACACACACACAGCCATCACACACACACGCAGTCATCACACACACACACGCAGTCATCACACACACACGCAGCCATCACACACACACGCAGCCATCACACACACACACACACACACACGCAGCCATCACACACACACACACACACACGCAGCCATCACACACACACACACGCAGCCATCACACACACACACACCCAGCCATCACACACACACACGCAGCCATCACATACACACACCCAGCCATCATACACACACACCCAGCCATCACACACACACCCAGCCATCACACACACACACACCCAGCCATCACACACACACCCAGCCATCACACACACACACACCCAGCCATCACACACACACCCAGCCATCACACACACCAGATACCTCATACACACATGACACACACACAAATGCAGCATCACACACACACAATGACACACACATGCAGCATCAGACACACACACACATCACACACACACACACACACAATCTCCTCTGTGTTGCAGGGGCGGCTGATCTGACAATGTGCAGCTCTTCAGTTTCTCCGGCTGCTCACAGCTCTGCACTGTCCCGGCACCTCCCCCGTCTCTCCTTCTCTGCCGGGATACCAGATAAGAGCAGGAGAAGCCGGAGCTCTGTGCACACACAGGAGGAAGTGAGTCGCTGACCTCTCATCTTGATCGCTGCTGGCTCTCTGCCTCAGCGTGGCAGCGCAGCGCCGCACACACAGGGGGCGGGGGGCGGGATCGGTCGGGAGGTGACCCAGCATGTATAAGAAAACAAAAACAGCCACTAACCTAAGCTACTCAGGTGCCGCCCCCTGCATTGTCCCCGCCCTAGGCACGTAGTGCGGGACATTAGTGTCCCGCCCGGGATCCCGGGGCTGACTGTCAAAATCATGACAGTCCCGCGGGATCCGGGATGGTTGGGAGGTATGCTTATAGGGACCAATAAACCTGGGACCCGATTTCCAAGATGGAACCTTTAGCTTAATGTTCCTTGAGGACAGCCACACCAAGTCACCAACACTCAGGTCCGGACCCACCAAACGTCTCCGATCAGCCACACTCATATTTGGAGCCCATTTTTTGCAAATTATTAACCCCTTAAGCCCCAAGGGTGGTTTGCACGTTAATGACCGGGCCAATTTTTACAATTCTGACCACTGTCCCTTTATGAGGTTATAACTCTGGAACGCTTCAACGGATCTTAGCGATTCTGACACTATTTCCTCGTGACATATTGTACTTCATGATAGTGGTAAAATTTCTTCGATATAGCTTGCGTTTATTTGTGAAAAAAATGGAAATTTGGCGAAAATTTTGAAAATTTCGCAATTTTCCAACTTTGAATTTTTATGCCCTTAAATCACAGAGATATGTCACGCAAAATACTTAATAAGTAACATTTCTACTTTACATCAGCACAATTTTGGAACCAAAATTTTTTTTTTGTTAGGGAGTTATAAGGGTTAAAAGTTGACCAGAAATTTCTAATTTTTACAACACCATTTTTTTTTTGGGACCACATCTCATTTGAAGTCATTTTGAGGGGTCTCTATGATAGCAAATACCCAAGTGTGACACCATTTTAAAAACTGCACCCCTCAAGGTGCTCAAAACCACATTCAAGAAGTTTATTAACCCTTCAGGTGTTTCACAGGAATTTTTGGAATGTTTAAATAAAAATGAACATTTAACTTTTTTCACACAAAATTTATTTCAGCTCCAATTTGTTTTATTTTACCAAGGGTAACAGGAGAAAATGGACCCCAAAAGTTGTTGTACAATTTGTCCTGAGTACGCTGATACCCCATAAGTGGGTGTAAACCACTGTTTGGGTGCATGGCAGAGCTCGGAAGGGAAGGAGCGCCATTTGAATTTTCAATGCAAAATTGACTGGAATTGAGATGGGACGCCATGTTGCGTTTGGAGAGCCCCTGATGTGCGTAAACATTGAAACCCCCCACAAGTGACACCATTTTGGAAAGTAAACCCCTTAAGGAACTTATCTAGATGTGTGGTGAGCACTTTGACTCAACAAGTGCTTCACAGAAGTTTATAATGCAGAGCCGTAAAAATAAAAAATCATATTTTTTCACAAAAATGATCTTTTCGCCCCCAATTTTTTATTTTCCCAAGAGTAAGAGAAGAAATTGGACCCCAAAAGTTGTTGTGCAATTTGTCCTGAGTACGCTGATACCCCATATGTGGGGGTAAACGACTGTTTGGGCGCATGGCAGAGCTCGGAAGGGAAGGAGCGCCGTTTGACTTTTCAATGCAAAATTGACTGGAATTGAGATGGGACACAATGTAGCGTTTGGAGAGACCCTGATGTGCCTAAACATTAAACCCCCCCCCCCCAAGTGACACCATTTTGGAAAGTAGACCACCTAAGGAACTTATCTAGATGTGTTTTGAGAGCTTTGAACCCCCAAGTGTTTCACTACAGTTTATAACGCAGAGCCGTGAAAATAAAAATTCTTTTTCCCTCAAAAAATTATTTTTAGCCCCCAAAATTTTTATTTTCCCAAGGATAACAAGAGAACTTGGACCCCAAAAGTTGTTGTCCAATTTGTCCCAAGTACGCTGATACCCCATATGTTGGGGTAAACCCCTGTTTGGGCGCACGGGAGAGCTCGGAAGGGAAGGAGCACTGTTTTACTTTTTCAATGCAGAATTGGCTGGAATTGAGATCGGACGCCATGTCCCGTTTGGAGAGCCCCTGATGTGTCTGAACAGTGGAAACTCCCCAATTCTACCTGAAACCCTAGTTCAAACGCACCCCTAACCCTAATCCCAACGGTAACCCTAACCACACCCCTAACCCTGACACACCCCTAACTCTAATCCCAACCGTAAATGTAATCCAAACCCTAACCCTAACTTTAGCTCCAACCCTAGCCCCAACCCTAACCCTAGCCCTCACCCTAGCCCTAACGGGAAAATGGAAATAAATACATTTTTTTAATTTTATTATTTTTCCCTAACTTAGGGGGTGATGAAGGGGGGTTTGATTTACTTTTATAGCGTTTTTTATAGCGGATTTTTATGATTGGCAGCTGTCACACATTAAAAGACGCTTTTTATAGCAAAAAAGTTTTTGCGTCTCCACATTTTGAGACCTATAATTTTTCCATATTTTGGTCCACAGAGTCATGTGAGGTCTTGTTTTTTGCGGGACGAGTTGATGTTTTTATTGGTAACATTTTTGGACACGTGACACTTTTTGATCGCTTTTTATTCCGATTTTTGTGAGGCAGAATGACCAAAAACCAGCTATTCATGAATTTCTTTTGGGGGAGGCGTTTATACCGTTCCACGTTTGGTAAAATGGATAAAGCAGTTTTATTCTTCGGGTCAGTACGATTACAGCGATATCTCATTTATATCTTTTTTTATGTTTTGGCGCTCTTGTATGATAAAAGCTATTTTATAGAAAAAATAATTATTTTGGCATCGCTTTATTCTGAGGACTATAACTTTTTTATTTTTTTGCTTATGATGCTGTATGGCGGCACGTTTTTTGCGGGACAAGATGACGTTTTCAGCAGTACCATGGTTATTTATATCCGTCTTTTTGATCGTGTGTTATTCCACTTTTTGTTCGGCGGTATGATAATAAAGCGTTGTTTTTTGCCTCTTTTTTTTTTTTCTTACGGTGTTCACTAAAGGGGTTAACTAGTGGGACAGTTTTATAGGTTGGGTCATTACGGATGCGGCGATACTAAATATGTGTACTTTTATTGGTTTTTTTTAAAATTTAGATAAAGAAATGTATTTATGGGAATAATAAAAAAGATCAATCTGATCTGATCAATCAATCCCCCCGTGAGCGCGGCCGATCGCATATGACGTACTATCCCGTCACTGGGAATTAAGTCCCAGGTCACCTTGACGGGATAGTATGTCATATGGGATTAAGGGGTTAATCACCCCCTGCCAAATCGTAGAAATAGCAGAAGAGAACCGTTCCTCCTCCGGTAAACCAGAAGGGCGATCACCATTGAACGTACTAAACTGCGGATGAAACCCATATGCCCCAAAAAACGGGGACTTACCAGTTGATTCCTGACAGCGATTATTAACTGCAAATTCAGCCAACGGTAAGTAGGTCACCCAGTCCTCCTGATTCTCAGATACAAAACATCTAAGATATGTTTCTAAATTCTGATTAACCCGTTCAGTCTGCCAGTTAGACTGGGTGAAACGCCGAAGAAAAAGAAAAATGGATCCCCAGACGGGTGCAAAACGCCCTCCAGAATTTGGAGATAAACTGCACACCCCGATCAGAAACAATATCCGTAGGAATCCCATGCAGTCTTATTATTTCCCTGACTAAGATTTGCGCCAGAGTTTTGGCATTAGGCAAAGCTGGCAAAGCAATAAAATGAGACAATTTACTGAA
Organism: Ranitomeya variabilis; assembly: GCF_051348905.1. NCBI lineage: Eukaryota > Metazoa > Chordata > Amphibia > Anura > Dendrobatidae > Ranitomeya > Ranitomeya variabilis. Next base: position 1,051,687,257 of record NC_135232.1, on the reverse strand, counting down.
CCTGTCCACCACCACCAGGATTACAGTGTTCCCTGCAGACACAGGTAGATCCGTAATAAAATCGACTGACAAATGAGTCCAAGGTCTGCTGGGAATCTCCAATGGTAGGAGAGCCCCTGACGGATGAGTATGTGAAGTCTTAGAACGCACACAGATATTGCAGGCGGCGACATACTCCTGAACATCCTTAAAAGCCCCTGGCCACCAAAAACGCAGAGTAAGTAGATCCGCGGTAGCCTTAATCCCTGGATGTCCAGCCAGCACCGTATCATGATGTTCACTGCGGATTCTAAGACGGAGATTGACTGGTACAAACAGTTTACCAAGAGGACAGGTAGCAGGGGCGTCCCCCTGAGCGTCCGCCACCTCTCTTTCAAGATTGGAGCATATGGACGCCATCACTACCCCTTTTTGCAGTATAGGTACTGGTTTGCACTTATCGCCTCCCCCAGGAAAGCAACGGGACAAAGCAGCTGCCTTAACATTTATGCTTCCCGGCCTAAAAGTAACAAAAAAGTTAAATCTGGTAAAGAACAAAGCCCATCTTGCCTGACGAGGTGTAAGACGTTTTGCTGACTCCAAGTAAACCAGATTCTTATGGTCAGTGATCACCATCACAGGGTGAACCGCTCCTTCCAAGAAATGACGCCACTCCTCAAATGCCCATTTGATAGCTAAGAGTTCCCTATTACCAATATCATAGTTTCAGCTGGTGACAGTTTTTTAGAAAAGTAAGCGCATGGTTGCCATTTACCAGGAGATGCATCTTGCGATAATACAGCCCCCACTCCCACCTCGGATGCATCCACCTCCACAATGAATGGCTGAGTGACATCAGGCTGAATAAGAATCGGTGCAGAAGCAAAACACCCTTTCAAAGTGTCAAATGCCTCCCTGGCAGGACTGGACCACTTGGAGAAGTCCGTCCCCTTTTTAGTCATATCAGTGAGCGGTTTAGCTACTACTGAAAAGTTTTTTTTATGAACTTACGGTAGTAGTTGGCAAAACCCAAAAACCTTTGTAAGGCCTTCAAATCCTCGGGACGATCCCATTCCAATACCGCCTGGACTTTCGCCGGATCCATGCGAAAACCGGTGGCAGATAATACATATCCAAGGAAAGGGATCTCCTCAACCGAGAACATGCACTTTTCAGGTTTGACATACAATTTATTGTCACGAAGTATCTGTAGGACTTGTCTGACATGTTGCTGGTGTGACTCAAGGTCAGGTGAGTACACAAGAATGTCATGCAGGTACATAACAACAAACCTGCCTACAAGGTGACTAAAGATGTCATTAATAAAGTGCTGGAATACGGCGGGCGCGTTCGTTAACCCAAAAAGGCATCACTAGATTCTCGTAGTGTCCTTCTGGCGTATTGAACGCAGTCTTCCACTCATCACCCTCGTTAATGCGGAAGAGATTGTACGCCCCCCTGAGGTCCATTTTAGAGAACCATTTTGCCCCAACAATTTGATTAAAAAGGTCAGGTATAAGAGGTAGCGGATACGGATCACGGACCGTGATAGCATTAAGTTCCCAGAAATCCAGGCAAGGACGTAACCCGCCATCCTTCTTCTTTACGAAAAAGAACCCTGCAGCAAGGGGAGAAGAGGAAGGTCGGATATGGTGTGAAGAAAATTTATAATATAAGTAGTAGTTTCTCTGCCTGTTAGCACCAGCTGAGGGATTTTTGCACTTCTGACCATGGTCCCCAAGAACACATGGCAGACACTGGGCTCAAACCCCCCCCTTCCCATTACTTCAGGATTTAGCTTTCCTTCTCAGAGAGTGTGGGGGTTTTATGAGAGCCAAGGTATTTACGACCGGCATTTCCTGCCATGTAAGCTCTTGTCCGGCTATAACTGGATTAGAAACTTCTAGAATCCATGAAAGTTCTTTGTTTGGTTTTTGTAAGATATTAGGCAAACCATTTAAGTTACGAACACGAAAATATATATTCGCAAAGTCCATCGGAGCATCTATCCATCACTCTAAAGACGAGTTTCTAACTCCATTTGGTAAAGAAGTAGGGATTTCTCTGTAAATATACATCCCAAATAGGACATATTTGATCTCCCCTGAATGCTAGCGATAATACTAGATGAATGCTGGGTGGGGTATGATGATGACATGTTCGGTAGCGAAGTTACGGGCATCAGATATATTTAATGCACAGTTAGTAAAACTGAAAAGGTAGGAGGGTCTGGGATAGCCAGCCCTTTCTGGTGATGTCAACAAGCTGAGCTATAACTGTTTTGGCCGGACTCCAGCAGTCAGTCTGTTGCTGGAAGAACATGTGAGTCTGATCTGAAGAGCTGTACCTCATGCATTGGGATTTTTGGGAGCTCCGCCCACCAGCATGGTTTTTGCCTGAACTGATATGAACTAAGAAATGTGAGTGTTATCTTTTCTCCTTTAATCCTCTTTATGTTATAATTACCTTGTACATATTTGCAATTGTCTCATTTGTAACATCTTTGTAAAATATTTTGATATAAACACTGCATAAACTTTATGAGTATAATATTTCATACTAGTTCAGTCTCCATGCTCTAAACGTACCCTGTCTCCTGAAGGGAATTACGCTACTGTGTTGGGTTAGCTTCGGACCCGTTTAATCGGAGCTGGTGGCAGCGATAGTGTGCAGACTTTTGGGTGATGTGTAGCGACTGCGGCGTTTATAATTATTGTTCCTGCCTGAGCGGGAGTAGTTTATCGCGTCGCTGCAGTGTGCCCAATAGCCAGTACATAGCAGGCAGCCTTTCTGGCGACCAATTACCCTAGGTGCAGTACCTAATCTGACCTGACAGTAAGGGGGGCGCCAGAGAGCTGCAAGGTTTAAGTGGAACTGTAAGCGGGATATACTCAAATCCCTGCAGTTCATGGTATATGGAAGAGCAGTGGGATACCTAAAATAAGCCCCTGCTGTAAACTAAGAGGTCAATAGCCTTGTGTGTGTTTTTTTTTATCACATTGTGGCAGTGGAGGGATAACTAAGATAAGCCCCCCCCCTGCACATGTGATAGCTGTCTGTTGGTCTAAAGTCTCCCCAATCCGTGACATATTGGTGGCAGTGGTCAGGAATCCCTGGGGATTTTGTGACAAACTGCTGGCCGCGGCTAAGGGATCGTGACATATGGCCCTTAGCCAGACTTTCTGTAATATAGTCCTTCATGGCCTGCCTTTCTGGACCTGAGATGTTATAGAGTCTGCTCTTGGGCAGCTTGGCACCAGGAACCAGATTGATGGCACAATCATAAGGACGATGTGGGGGAAGCTCTTGGCTCCCCTGCTCAGAAAACACATCCACGAAGTCTGACAGGTAATGGGGCAAAGACTGGGTATCCACCCTTGCCAACCGGGTACCCAGTGTCCTTGACAGTATGTACTCCACTTTACCACTTCCTGTGTCTGCCAATCAATTACTGGATTGTGCAGAGCGAGCCAAGGAAGTCCCAGTACCACAGGTGAGGGCAGGCCCTCAAGCACATAACATTTTAACACCTCAGAGTGCATGGCCCCTACCTGTAACCGTAAGTGATGAACTACCTGCATGAAGTGCCCCTATCTTAAAGGACCAGAATCGATAGCTATTATGGGTATAGGTCTGGAAAAGGTTTGTGAGACAAGGCCTTGGTCCCGGACGAACCCTGCGTCGACCAAATTAAACCCCGCCCCACTGTCCAAGAAGGCGGACACGTCAACCTTATTTTCACCCACATATAAAATAGCTGGAAGGAAAAAACGAGTCTTTCCCACAGAGGTTATGAGCACACCCGGGTTGCCTACCTCCCCGCGCAACCCGGGCTCTCTAGTTTTCCGGCGGTTGTTTAAACAAGTGACAGGTAGGACATGTGCCCACAAAATGACCTTTCTTGCCACAACAAAAGCACACTCCCCCCTTACGCCGAATAAATGCAAGTTTGCTAGGTTGGGACGCTGCACCCACTTGCATGGGTTCCACAGTAGAATCAGTACTGGTCACGCTCAAACTTGGACCTCCTGCCCCCAGAGGTGTCTCCTTATGCCTCTGGCAAAGACGGCGATCAACCCGGATCGCCAGAGACATGGCTGCCTCAAGGGAATCCAGAGTCTCATAGAGAGCTAAAGCATCCCTTACTCTTACGGAGAGACCCTCGCAGAACTGACTACGGAGGGCCGGGTCATTCCACCTAGTGTCAGTGGCCCACCGCCGGAACTCGGAGCAGTATTCCTCCTCTAGATGGTCTCCTTGCTGAAGTTGGTGCAGAGACGACTCAGCCAAGGAGACACGATCAGGGTCATCATACACTAAGCCCAAAGCCTGGAAGAAGCCCTCTACTGACTGAAGTGACTGTGAGTTAGATGAGAGAGAAAATGCCCATGCTTGCGGGTCCCCCTGTAGGAGCGAGATAACAATCCCCACCCGTTGCTCCTCCGTACCAAAGGATACCGGACGCAGCCGGAAATAAAGTTTGCAGGCCTCTCGGAACACAACAAACTTGTCCCGCCCTCCAGAGAACCTGTCTGGCAGCACGACCTTGGGCTCCACAATGGTTTGGAAAGTGAGATCCCCACACCAGACGTAACAGAGTGCTGTGAAACCACCGTGCGTAAATCCGCCACCTCCAGACTGAGCTGCTGCAACTGCCCTGTCAGCGCTGTAATAGGATCCATAACGGATCAGAAAATGCTTTCGGGTCTGAGATAATGTCACGATTGGACTGGCGAGTAAACTGGGACCAGGGGCACCTTTCCTGGCCCTAGCTCTAGGGGGCGCCCTAACTCGCCCTGTTCCCCGGGATATCTCAGATGGCGAGGATGCCGGGGCCTCCGCCATTGCCCTGTCTCCTGACTGCCGCCCTGCGTCTGTCCCCCTCCCCGCAGGGGGAAGAGAGGCGCTACCGTGTACAACAACCCGACAAACAGGGGAACGAAGACAAGGGTAAAAAGAAAACTCCACTCACACAGAATATGCTCTCACAAATAACAGGGGTAACCACCAGGGTGTGAAGGACGGGGAGAGTAAATAAGGCAGGTAAGGATGAGGAATATTCCAAGCGTACAAACCATACAACTGTCGCACAATAAATTCCTCCAGCTCTCCAAACACCAGCTCCTCACTACTCCAGGTCTATCAAGCAAGTGCTATCTCAGACAAAGGTCTGATCAGAAGGCCAAGCTTATATAGGAGAGAGGAGTGGCTAACCGAGCACAGCTGAATGCAGGAATTTCCAAATGGCCTATTAACCCCTGTCCTGCTGAAAGAAAACAAAACACCATTAATACACAGGAGAAGTGCTTCTTCTCAGCGATGAAGCAGAAGCCATCAGACGTCGCGGTAACTCCATGACATCAGCATTCAACAAAACTGGTAGATCCGCAGCAGATAAAAGTTTTTAATCAAAACTGCCACAGCCAATAAAGTAAGTGATAAATCGCTGGAGTCAGGGTCTCTGCCCCTACAGCATGCTGTTCTTATATGTGGTAGCAAAGACTTAGTGACAAATTCCCTTTAATAGTTTTTCTGTATTACATATTCATGCAATGTGCTCTACACGTTGTGTCGCTGCTATAGTCTACTGGTGGTTTTCTTGCATTTTTTACAGGTCAATGATTACTGATCTTACAGTCTATTTAACATCCAGGCAAGTGATTCCCTGGCAGAAACATGGATTTCAGATCATGCCTGGGTGAGGGCACTGGCTTTTTGGTAATGGTGGTAGCTGTTAATTATGTCCCATTCCTCCAGCCTATTCCACACCACTGTACGTAGATTGGAATCACTCACATTGGTGGATACTTCTAATCTAGAAGCTGGCCCACTTACAATGGATATCTGAACTTGTGATTTATAGTTTTTTTTTGCCATTTCCAAAAAGTCAATATGTTCTGCGCTCACCTGTAGCACACAGAGACCAAATACATATTAAAGCCCATTATTCAATGTGATGATAATTTCTCCAAGGTTCTCTATGACAACAAGGCCAGTGACCCTATACTGAGGCGCCATTGCTGTATTTTACTTTTATCATTTTACACAATATATCAATGTATACTATAATACTGAAGACAGTGGCTGAATACTGCAGCTTCTAACTCAGAACAGCGATGAAGCATGGTGGCCAGCGCCCGGGTCAGGACAAGTATTGTGCCCTGCTGAACCATGGACCCTTCCATTAGCATTCCCTGAGGTCCTCCCACCAGTCCAGTATGGGACCCCCTATTCCCTACGCAGATTTATAGTATTATAAGGAAATACCAATGTCATTAAACTTTTTGCTTTTCCATAAAATAAAAAAAAACAATTAAGTTATACATTTCCATTTTGTTTACTTTTTTAAATTTTTTGTGTGGTTTCTTTTATCTATTTTATTACCAATCACTAAAGCTAACCCTCACCTAGCCCTAACCCTAAATGTATCCTTAACCCTAACCTTAGCCCAAGCCCGCTTAGTCTCTTGATTGCTGCCAATGCAGAGAGCAGCAGCTGTGATGAGTTGGTCTGCGCTCTGCATAGGCAGTGGTGGCAGTGACCGAGCTGACAGAGCAGCCGCATATTCATATAAGGAACTTAGCCCCTATTAACACCCCCAAAAAAAAAACCTACTGGTACCGCCCCTAAGTATCCACCGCCCTAAGTACAGCATATTAGGTGACAAGAGACAAAATGTGGGGTGAATGAGCCTGTGTATAAGGCCATTGGGACTGATATCCATTTGCCTAACAAGTTTTTGGCCAACAGCAACCAAAACTGCATAGTGAGCATTATCCCAACCCACCAATAGGGGGCGGAAGCCCTACAGGAGCCCAGAGCAGCATGAACCCTAAATATGGCCCTATCTGGGTAATAAGGCTTTCACCCTGAGAAGCAAAGGATCAAACCCCCATGAATGTGAATACTTGCTTTGTTAATACTGGGAATGTTAGAGATGCTTCTTCAGACGATAATACTTCCCTCCCACTTATTGTAGCTAAAGTCTCAAGTAGATTTATTATTTAGGGTAAGTTCACGCTAGGCATTTTTTTATGCTTTTTTTATCCAACTTTCAGCTGCATTTTATAGTACCAGCTTGTTTTTTTTGTCATCAGTATATTGCGCTTTCCATGGTGTTTTGCGCAATAGAGCGTGTCACTTCTTTCACACAGTGTCTACATAATTTATACACAGCATCATTGCCTCCTATTTGATGTACACACCATTCTGTGTCTCTTATATGATGTAAGACAAAAAAGGCAAAGCGCTCCTTGTGTAAATCTGTATATCTAGCTTCAACACCAACTCTGTGACCATTCTTGACCTAAACCCAATTGAGCATCTCTAAAGAGACGTGACATGGCTGACTGAGACCGGCAGGTGCTGGATGGATATTGTTCCCCACTGCGTCAGAGGGCTTATCGCTCCCCAGAATATAGTCAGAAAAGTCATTTTTGTTCAGCTATGATATGGGTATGTCTCCTGATGAACCTACAGAGGGGAAACGCGTCGAGCAAAGCATACTCAAGGCTATAAGCTAAGCACATCTAAATGCTTAAATGTTTACATACTTGGTCATATCTAGTGTCACTGGGTTAATGGCAATTTTTGCACTTTTTTGCACTAATTTTGCACTTTATCTTGCCTGCACATTATCTTGCCTGCCTTATAAATTTCTATTATAGTCTGTCACCTACCTTAGGGTTTAAAAGGGACAGACGACGAGAGCGGGGGCGCCATTTGCGTAGGTTTGTAGGGTGCCGACCCCCGCAGGCAGGTAGGGTGTATTTTCTAGGGACAGCTTAGGTCTATTTATAATCTTCATATGTGCAATACAATATACGAGTCAACATATACACTCGTTGCACAGCCTTTGCACCGAATAATATAGGTGCATTAGCATTCTCTCCATTTAGTGCAATATAGTCCAAGTGACATTTGTTTGTTTTTGTCTTGTCTGTCTGTATGGTCTGCTGATTGTAATTTTTTTCCTCACGATAGGGCCTAATAGGGTCAGTTGGGGCTAGTCTACGTTGAGCGGGGGCGCCAATGCGCAGGTCTTGTGGGGTGCCAACCTCCACTGCAAGGTAGGAGACAGATAGTTGGTCCTATAGGGAACGAGAGCACCTTGTATCTTTGTTAGCAGACATATATGTTTTTAGGTCGTGTATGTTGTATTGTTTTATTATTGAATTTAGTAAATGTTAAGTTTTATTGGTGTCATTTACTACATTTGTTATAGTGTCATATATCGGTGAGCAGGTTAGAATAGGACACTTTATTTGATGTTCTGTGAGATATGACATGGCTGTCCACCAACGTTCACCATCCAACCTGACAGAAATGGGAGAGGATCTGCATGGAAGAATGGCAGAGGATCCCCAAATCCAGGTGTGAAAAACTTGTTGCATCGTTCCCAAGAAGACTCATGGCTGTACTAGCTCAAACGGGTGAACACCTCCAGTGGAGGACGCGATAGCAGGGAAGATGAAGATCGGTCTCAGGAGCGCAGAAAGAAGACTCGAACACCAGGTTGTATTTGAACCACAACGCATTTCAATGGATAACACCGTCTTCATCAGGTGGGCAGGTTATTAGTGGTGACAAAGAGGCAGTATTTAAATAAACATCAACCAGTCGCAAAGCTATTACAATTACATATGCCAATGTGTAGGTATAATAGATAATTAAAAATAGCCTGTGCCCCGATGTTGTTTTCCTTCAGGAAACCCACTGGAAGCAGGGAGAAGATAATTCTCTACGAGCTCCTTGGATTCAAAAGTGCTACACGGCCACACATACCACTAAATCGAGGGGCGTGGCCATTTTACTGGGGACTTCATTATCTTACACGCTGCTAGAGGAACACTCTGACGCAGAGGGAAGATTTCTATATCTCCTGCTCCAGATTGGAGACACTGTTTATACACTGCTCAATATCTATGCTCCAAACAGCCCTAACAGCACTTTTTTCTCTAATCTATATCAGTTTTTATTATCTAAACGTATAGACAACCTTATTTTGGGTGGAGATTTTAATGCTGCTCTTTCCCCACATCTGGACAGGTCTTCCAACTCGCCACATGACAATCAGACTGCTCAAATTATTGTAAAAATGATGCAGCACACTGGTTTGTGCGATCCTTGGCGCGTGCTCCACACCACGGAGAAAGACTATACGTTCTATTCACGGGTGCATAATGTGCATTCAAGAATAGATTATTTTCTACTTACTGATACCTTGTTTGAAAAGGTGGAAAACACAACAATAGAAACCATTGAGGTGTCGGATCATGCGCCAATTACATTACGGCTCTTTCTGAACCCGCCAAGATATCCCTTGAGGCATTGGAGATTTCCATCATATTTGTTTAATTCAGAGGATTTTAGGGGATTCCTTCAGACACACTGGAACAACTTTCTAGACGATAACATGTCATCCTCCTCAGACGCGTCCTTATTGTGGCGCACCTCTAAGGCAGTGATGAGAGGCCATATTACTTCCTACCTGATACATCAAAAGAGGGAAAAAAGGACAAAATACCAACTTTTGCATACGGACCTATTGACTACCCACCAGGCCTATCTGACTGATCCTACAGACATACTTAAAAAACAAAATTATCTAGAAGCCAAACGACTCATTGATACTTTCACTATTGCCCAAGCTACAAGAAGTATAGATTTCACAAAGAACCATTATTATAGGTGGGGCGGAAAGACGGGCAGCTTACTGGCACGCCTGACTAGGCCGTTCCACTCTAGACGCACAGTTGTACAAGTGAGACACCCAGAGAACCATCAAGTGGTCACATCAGAAAGGGATAAACAACAGGCCTTCCTAAAGTACTATACTGAACTATACAGAGAACGGCCATATAGCTCACAGGACACGTGGGATCTTATATCCTCGACTGCACTACCAAAAATAACGGGAGACCAAAGGGAACAGTTGTCAGCTCCAATAACTATTGAGGAGGTGCAGTCGACGATCAAGTCCCTACACAATAACAAGTCACCAGGACCTGATGGTCTAACTGCTGAGTATTACAAGATGCTGCAGCCAGATATCACCCCCATGATGGTGGATTTGCTTAATACCATATACGCACAGGGGGAACAAGTGGAAGGCTTCCATGAAGCCCATACAATTCTTCTACCCAAACCAAATAAAGACCCTCTTGAGGTAGGCTCATATCGCCCGATATCCCTACTAAATGTAGACTACAAAATACTCACTAAAATCCTGGCGGATCGCTTGCAAGAGTTTTTACCAGGTTTACTCATACCCTCACAACTGGGCTTTACAAGAGGCCGCCACTCTGCCCTGGGAGTTAGGACAGCTGTAGCCGCAACAGTTCTTGCTAAACAACAAAACTGTCCTCCCTCACTGCTACTCAGCCTTGATGCTGAGAAGGCATTTGACTCAATATCATGGAGCTTTCTGAACACGGTTTTAAGGCACAGAGGCTTTGGCGATATTTTTCTTAGATTTCTACACATCATACAACATAACGCAACCACTAAACTATCCATAAATAATTTACTATCTCCTCCAATCATTTTGGAAAGGGGAGCAAGACAGGGATGCCCAATCTCACCGATACTTTTTAATCTGGCACTGGACCCACTATTAAGGTACTTGCAGAAGTGGCCAGGTCTTCAGGGATTACAATTTGGGAATACTGAAATTAAAACGATGGCTTTCGCAGATGACCTTTTAATCTTTATGTCAAGACCTCGGGTCAATTTGGGCCCTTTGCTTTCAATAGTAGAGCAAAAGGGAGCAATAATAGGTTTCTCAATAAATGTGACAAAATCTGAAGCTCTGATGCTCACGGGACCTGCAAAACCTACGTGGGCTCAAGATTACCCTATCCAGTGGAAAACCCAATCTATTACATACTTGGGTGTTCAAATTACTAGATCTCCAGCAGAACTGCAGCGGACTAACCTGCAGGCATTTATCAAATCATTACAGGACGACTTAAATGCGTGGAGCAAATTCACCCTCTCTTTTATAGGTCGGGCAAACCTAATAAAAATGATCTCCTTCCCGCGGCTGCTATACCTGTTTAATGTCTTACCGTTCTATCTAAGACCCGTAGATGAACGCAACATCAATCGACTATTCCGCAATTTCATATGGCAGGGAAGGAGACCTAGAATTGGACTGTACATCCTCCAACAGCCTAAAACTAATGGGGGAATCAATTTCCCAGATGTTAAATTATATAATCTGGCAGCCAATATGCGGATCCTTAGGGACTGGCTGAACGGTACATCCACGTATTCATCCAATAACGTAGAATCATCTCTGATAGATAATAGGTCCCTGGTAAGCTTATTACATTCCCCATATCCCTCATTAACATCAGACCATAAAAATAACCCCTTATTTATGTCAATGTGGAGGACGTGGGTGGTGGTACGTAGGAGGCTACACTTGTCCAGTGGTGTTTCACTTGCACAATCATTTTCCAATAATCCTAGTTTCCATGATGGAAAGGCACACCCCATCTTCTCTAGATGGCAGAGAGAGGGTTTACGGTCCATTGGAGACATAGTTGACATACAGACAAGGACCGTCATTTCATTTGCTCAGGCATGCACTTTGTTTGATTATATACGCGCACACCCTTTCCACTACATGCAGCTGCAAAGCTACGCACATAGTGTCATACACGCTTTCAATGACAATGACTGGCAAGACAAATTACTGAACAAATTGAATACATGCACTCAGAATAGGGGCCTGGTCTCGGAGTACTATACATTCCTCCGTCCTTTGATACAGTATGATACCGTGGGGGTAGGAATTACAAAATGGCAGGTGGATGATGTCTCCTTTACACCATCTCTTATCTTGCGGGCATTACAGAAAGCACTCAAATATATACCTTCTGTCTCTTATTGGGAAATGGCGTTACAGATCCTGCACAAGACCTATGTTTCACCAAAACGTAGTTATCTGATGGGGAATCTGGCGAGCCCGGCCTGTTCTAGATGTGGGGAATCTGAAGCGGACCACTATCACTGCTTTTGGGCCTGTCCACAAATTCAATTGTTCTGGCAGCGTATATATACCTTCGTGTCGACGCACACCTCATATAACATCACACTTACTCCAGCCTGGGCTCTCTTTGGTCATATTACGGATAGTGATGTCCATATACCATACCATGGTAAAAAATTCCTTTTTATTATCTCAGCTGCAGCTCGTAAGACAGTTCTGCAAAACTGGTTGGCGCCTAAAGTGCCCACACTGCGACTTTTCCTAGAGAAACTTGCTTTTCTGTTTAGAATGGATTGGATAGATGCTTCCCTCCAAAAGGAGAGGAGGACTCAGACATTCTTTGACACATGGGAACCATTTATAGCGATCCTTCCGACTCACACTAAGCAAGGAATTAGAGATTGTTTTAAGATGACTACTTGGTTCTTGGAACAAACAATAGCAGGTCGTCCGCCTCTGTGAGGATGACTCGCGGATTGGGTCATATAAACCCGAGGATGTAGGAGTGGAAGCCGGGTGCTCTCCCCCCCTTCCCCCTTCCTTCATTTCCCCAGATGTTTCCCCCCCCCCTCCCCCCCCTCCATTTTCCTAAATATTTTCCTCATACTTCTCTGTCTTTCTGCCCATTCTGGCATAACGTCAAAATATGGCAACGATAGATAATAAAGACCAACAACAGACCTTTTAGATTAGCCATTCTACTTATTTGTTATGTCTATGTAAATTATTTTATTTTCTTACTCCGTATTGCTCGAAATGTGACGTAACATTGTCTGATTGATACAAGAATGTGCAGATTTTATATTTGTATTGACAAAAAAGTTTAATAAAAACATTATTGAAAAAAAAAAAAAAAAAAAAAAAAATAGCCTGTGCACGGTGACACATACACAGAGACAGCAGAGCAAACGCAGCGGGGGGCTATCACATCATACAAACATAATAAAACTAACCTAAGATAAAAAATAAATAAAACAGCTAAATTAATCATAAAAAATAAGCATGAAAACAAAAAACAAAAAAACTATACCTACACACACACACACACACATATATATATATATATATATATATATATATATATATATATATATATATATATATATATATATATATATATATATATATATATATAAACATACATACACATATACACATGCAAAAAAATGAGAAAATCCCTTACCCAGGAGGATTGTATCAACAGCATCAAAGCGAAAGCCACAGAGTCTTCCTCCCCTAAGATGTCATTGAGTAGGTGCAGTTTTATCACCACCTTTAACCCCTTAGTGACAGAGCCAATTTGGTACTTAATGACCGAGCCAATTTTTACAATTCTGACCAGTGTCACTTTATGAGGTTATAACTCTGGAACGCTTTATCGGATCCCGCTGATTCTGAGATTGTTTTTTCGTGACATGTTGTACTTCAAGTTAGTGGTAACATTTCTTCGATATTACTTGCGATTATTTATGAAAAAAATGGAAATATGGCGAAAATTTTTAAAATTTTGCAATTTTCAAACTTTGTATTTTTATGCCCTTAAATCAGAGAGATATGTCACAAAAAATAGTTAATAAATAACATTTCTCACATGTCTACTTTACATCAGCACAATTTTGGAAACAATTTTTTTTTTTGTTAGGGAGTTATAAGGGTTAAAAGTTGACCAGCAATTTCTCATTTTTACAACACCATGTTTTTTTTAGGGACCACATCACCTTTGAAGTGATTTTGAGGGGTCTATATGATAGAAAATAACCAAGTGTGACACCATTCTAAAAACTGCACCCCTCAAGCTGCTCAAAACCACATTCAAGAAGTTTATTAACCCTTTACGTACTTCACAGGAACTAAAACAATGTGGAAGAAAAAAATGAACATTTTACTTTTTTTTGCAAACATTTTACTTCAGAACCATTTTTTTTAATTTTCACAAGTGTAAAAACAGAAATTTAACCACAAATTTTGTTGTGCAATTTTTCCTGAGTACACCGATACCCCATATGTGGAGGTAAACCACTGTTTGGGCGCACCGCAGAGCTTGGAAGTGAAGGAGCACTGTTTGACTGTTTCAATGCAGAATTGGCTGGAATTGAGATCGGACGCCATGTCGCGTTTGGAGAGCCCCTAATGTGCCTAAACAGTGGAAACCGCCCACAAGTGACACCATTTTGGAAACTAGACCCCCCAAGGAACTTATCTAGATGTGTGGTGAGCACTTTGAACCCCCAAGTGCTTCACAGAAGTTTATAACGTAGAGCCGTGAAAATAAAAAATCGCATTTGTTTTCACAAAAATGATTTTTTCGCCCACAAATTCTTATTTTCACAAGGGTAACAGGAGAAATTAGACCACAAAAGTTGTTGTGCAATTTCTCCTGAGTACGTCGATACCCCATATGTGGAGGTAAACCACTGTTTGGGCGCACCGCAGAGCTTGGAATTGAAGGAGCACCGTTTGACTTTTTCAATGCAGAATTGGCTGGAATTGAGATCGGATGCCATGTCGCGTTTGGAGAGTCCCTGATGTGCCTAAACAGTGGAAACCCCCCACAAGTGATACCATTTTGGAAACTAGACCCCTTAAGGAACTTATCTAGATGTGTGGTGAGCACTTTGAACCCCCAAGTGCTTCACAGAAGTTTATAACGTAGAGCCGTGAAAATAAAAAATCTCATTTTTTCTACAAAAATGATCTTTTTGCCCCAAAATTTTTATTTTCACAAGGGTAACAGGAGAAATTAGACCACAAAAGTTGTTGTGCAATTTCTCCTGAGTACGTCGATACCCCATATATGGGGGTAAACCACTGTTTGGGCGCACCGCAGAGCTTGGAAGAGAAGGAGTGTCGTTTTACTTTTTCAATGTAGAATTGGCTGGAATTGAGATCGGACGCCATGTCACGTTTGGAGAGCCGCTGATGTGCCTAAACAGTAGAGACCCCCCACATATGACACCATTTTGGAAACTAGACCCCTTAAGGAACTTATCTAGATGTGTGGTGAGCACTTTAAACCCCCAGGTGCTTCACAGAAGTTTATAACGTAGAGCCGTGAAAATAAAAAAATCGCATTTTTTCTACAAAAATGATCTTTTTGCCTCCAAATTTTTATTTTACCAAGGGTAACAGGAGAAAATGGACCCCAGAAGCTGTTGTACAATTTGTCTTGAGTACGCCGACACCCTATATGTGGGGGTAAACCACTGTTTGGGCGCATGGCTGAGCTCGGAAGCAAAGGAGCGCCATTTGACTTTTCAATGCAAAATTGACTGGAATTGAGATCGGACGCCATGTCGCGTTTGGAGAGCCCCTGATGTGCCTAAACAGCAGAAACCCCCCAAAAGTGACCCCATTTTGGAAACTAGACCCCCCATGGAACTTATCTAGATGTGTAGTGAGAACTTTGAATGCCCAAGTGCATCACAGAAGTTTATAATGCAGAGTCGTGAAAATAAAAAATATATATTTTTTAACAATAAAGATTTTTTAGCCCCCAAGTTTTTATTTTCACAAGGGTAACAAGAGAAATTGGACCCCAAAAGTTGTTGTCCAATTTGTCCTGAGTATGCTGGTACCCCATATGTGGGGGTAAACCACTGTTTGGGCGCACGGCAGAGCTCGGAAGGGAAGGAGTGCCATTTTGGAATGCAGACTTTGATAGAATTGTCTGCGGGCGTTATGTTGCGTTTGCAGACCCCTAATGTACCTAAACAGTAGAAACCCCCAACAAGTGACCCCATTTTGGAAAATAGACCCCCCAATGAACTTATCTAGATATGTGGTGAGAACTTTGAATGCCCAAGTGCTTCACAGAAGTTTATAATGCAGAGTAGTGAAAATAAAAAATATTTTTTTTCCCACAAAAAAGATTTTTTTAGCCCCCAAATTTTTATTTTCACAAGGGTAACAAGAGAAATTGGACCCCAAAAGTTGTTGTCCAATTTGTCCTGAGTATGCTGGTACCCCATATGTGGGGGTAAACCACTGTTTGGGCGCACGGCAGAGCTCGGAAGGGAAGGAGCGCCATTTTGGAATGCAGACTTTGATAGAATTGTCTGCGGGCGTTATGTTGCGTTTGCAGACCCCTAATGTACCTAAACAGTAGAAACCCCCACAAGTGACCAAATTTTGGAAACTAGACCCCCTAAGGAACTTATCTAGATATGTGGTGAGAACTTTGAAAGCTCAAGTGCTTCACAGAAATTTATAATGCAGAGTAGTGAAAATAAAAAAATATATTTTTTTCCAACAAAAAAGATTTTTAGCCCCCAAGTTTTTATTTTCACAAGGGTAACAGGAGAAATTGGACCCCAAAAGTTGTTGTCCAATTTATCCCGAGTACGCTGATGCCCCATATGTGGGGGTAAACCACTGTTTGGGCGCACGGCAGAGCTCAGAAGGGAGGGAGTACCATTTGACTTTTTTAGCGCAAAATTGGCTGTCGTGTTTGGAGACCCCCTGATGTACCTAAACAGTGGAAACCTCCCAATTCTAACTCCAACCCTAACCCCAACACAGCCCTAATCCTAATCACAACCCTAACGATAATCACAACCCTAACCCCAAAACAGCCCTAATCTCAACCCTAACCATAACCCTAATCAAAACCCTAAATCCAACACACCCCTAACCCTAATCCCAACCCTAACCCTAATCCCAACCCTAATCCCAAACGTAACACTAATCCCAACCCTAATCCAAACGCTAACCCTAATCCCAACGCTAACCCTAACTTTAGCCCCAACCCTAACTTTAGCCCCAACCCTAACCATAACTTTAGCCCCCGTCGTCACAAAAAAAGTTCAATGTAACCTTTTTTTTGTACGTCGCGTCCGCCATTTCCGCGGATGCGTGGCCGTAACTCTGCCCCCTCCTCCCCAGGACATAGACTGGGCAGCGGATGCGTTGAAAAACTGCATCCGCTGCCCACGTTGTGCACAATTTTCACAACGTGCGTCGGTACATCGGGCCGACGCATTGCGACCGCCCCGTACCGACGCAAGTGTGAAAGAAGCCTAAGGCTACTTTCACACTAGCGTCGTACTCGGCCCATCGTAGTGTGTCGGGCCGACGTACCGACGCTAGCGTTGTTAGCGCCGCACAACGGGTGCAGCGGATGCTGTTTTTTCAACGCATCCGCTGCCCCATTGTGAGGTGCGGGGAGGCGGGGGCGGAGTTCCGGCCACGCATGCGCGGTCGGAAATGGCGGACACGTCGCACAAAAAAGTTACATGCAGTTTTTTTTGTGTTGACGGTCCGCCGAAGCACGACGCATCCGTCGCACGACGGATGCGACATGTGGCAATCCGTCGCAATGCGTCGCTAATGCAAGCCAATGGAGAAAAAACGCATCCTGCAAGCACTTTTGCAGGATGCGTTTTTTCTCCAACGACGCATTGCGACGGAAGCCAAAAAACGCTAGTGTGAAAGTAGCCTAACTCTAACCCTAGCCCTAACCCTAACCCTAAATTTAGCCCCAACCCTAACCATAACCCTAACTCTAACCCTAACTCTAACCCTAACTCTAACCCTAACCCTAACCCTAACCCTAACTCTAACCCTAACTCTAACCCTAACCCTAACCCTAATTTTAGCCCCAACTTGTCTTCTCCTGCCGGCCGGCAGATGGCAGCAGATGGCGGGCGCACTGCGCATGCGCCCGCCATGATGAAAAAGCCGGCTGGCAGGAGAAGACAGAAGAGGACCCAGGGACCCCGGGTGAGTATGATAGGGTCCCCGAATCCCCCTATTTCTCTGTCCTCTGATGTGCGATCACATCAGAGGACAGAGAAATAACTGATCGCTTTTTTTTTTTTTGCGGTCGCCGGTAAACTGTTAATTACCGGCGATCGCAAAGCAGGGGTCGGTGCAAACCGACCCCGATCATGTTCTTTGGGGTCTCGGCTACCACCGGCAGCCGAGACCCCAAAGAACATCCGGGTGCCGGGCGGCGGGCGCACTGCGCGTGCGCCCGCCATTTTTTCCCGGAAAAAAGATGGCGGCGCCCATGGGGAGACACGAGGAGCACCGGGGGAGGTAGGTAAGTATTGGGGGGCTATTGGGGGCCATCGGGGACCACATTTCTCTGTCCTCCGATGTGCGATCACATCGGAGGACAGAGAAATTAAACGGCAAATCGCGTTTTTTTTTTTTGTTGCGACCGCCGGTAAACGGTTAATTACCGGCGATCGCAACTCGGGGGTCGGTAAAAACCCCCCGAATCATGTTCTCTGGGGTCTCGGCTACCCTCGGCAACCGAGACCCCAGAGAAAATCCGACTCTGGGGGGCGCTATTCACTTTTTCCACTGTACTGTGTACTGTGGATTAAGTACCCTTAGCGGCCGCCGTTAAAAGGCGTATCGGCGGTCGTTAAGGGGTTAATCAATCCCATGGAATTGTTAGGAAACTACTGTCAAAATATTGGTTTATTCTTTTTTTTTTTTTTTGTTTCAATATTTTTATTTGGAGAACAAAATTTCACATCAATTTCCCAACATGGGAGTACATAAAATACAAAAATTTGCATAATTATCAATGCTAACATTGTGATATATGGGGGAAGTATTAATGTTGAACAATGAAAGACAAGACAAAAACAAGACAGAAACAAAAGGGAATAAGTGCATGCCCAACTACAGTGTAAAACCACTCTACTATTAATACAATAATAATATTCTCACATAACAGCAAGTATTGATCGGTAATCAATATTATCCAGGTCAGAGTTCCCAATCCTTTGAAGATAGAAATAAAAAGCTATATCTCAGGGAGACAAAGTAAGAGCCAACTGCATTTGACCATCCGGACATAGTTCAAGCCATGGTGACCAGGTCTGGAAGAAGGAGTTCCAGCTATCAGTTCTTGTTGCTTGAATGCGTTCATATATCATGATAGTGTTCATTCTATCTTTGACAAGAGATATTGAGAGTGTAGGAGACTTCCATTTTGACGCTATATGTATTTTGGTTGCCATTCCCAATAACACCACCAGTCTGTGCATTTTTTTCGATAAACCCTGCGGTTTTAATCCCAGAAGGAAGGTCAGTGGGTTCAATGGTGTCTCTTTTCCAATCATCCTATCCAGTAAAAGCTTTACCTCCCGCCACAGATCAGCAACCACCGAGCAGGACCACCATATGTGACTCATGTCTCCCGGTGCGTCACAACCTCTAAAGCATTTGTCAGAAACCAGTGGATATATAGTATGCAGTCTCGTTGGGACCAGGTATGTTCTATGTAAGACTCTAAGGGAAGACTCAACTAATGACACCTGATGGGAACCCCTAGACAAGGCATCACAACAGCTCTGCCACTCCTTCAGTGAGATATCAAATCCCAGATCCTCCTCCCATAGTCGCATAAATTTAAGCTTTTTCTCTTTCTGTATACTAGTAAAGGAAGAACACAGAAAAGAAATAATCCCCCCTCCCAGCGGATCATCCATACATCTTTGCTCGAACCCTGTGACTACAATAGGTAGTCCACTCGGTGTATTCTTTCTGACAAAATCAAAGATTTGGTTAGTACGGAATATTTCCCGCACTGGCGGATCATACTTTTGATTAAACTCTTGTTTGGACAAGATTATGTTAAACGGGGAGCAGAGATGTTTTATTGAAGTTATTCCCCTAAATGTCCACCAGGAGAATGGTTGTGGATCAAGACCCGGAGGGAAGGCAGGGTTGCCAAATAGAGAGTTTAGTGGTGTATTCTTGGTTTGCAATTCATTCTTGAACCTCTCCTTTCTCCAGAGGAGCAAAGACTGAGCCGCAAACGGTGAAATATTAGTGATATGTTTAGGGAGTTTAGCCTCTGACCACATCAGGCCCAACAGAGAGTAGGGTTTTAATTGAAAAGACTCCAATTGTACCCATCTAGGTTTGTCAACTGTGGAACATACTCTAGTTAGATGGGCAATTTGGGCTGCTTTAAAATAATTTATAAAGTTAGGTAAGGAGAATCCTCCCTTCTTCCGATGAATAAACATGATCTGTTGCCTGATCCTGGGTTTTTTCCCCTGCCATATAAATTTAGACATCATAGAGTGTATATCTCGTAATATTCTCGAGGGAATTTGAATGGGGAGGGAGCGAAACAGATATAGAAACCTCGGGAGGGAGACCATTTTTATGGCGTTTATTCTGCCTAACCATGAAAGTGTCAGCGACGACCATCTAATCAAGTCTCTTTGAAAATTCTTTATAAGAGGGGCATAGTTCCATTTAAATAGGGTGGATCTGTCAGACGTCAAGTTAATCCCCAGATAGGTTAGAAAATGTTCTTTTTTCTCAAACCCGAACTGTGACAAAATATTGGTTTATTCTTAAAGGGGATCCAGTACTTTCGAAACATATACCTCCTCACCCTATAACAATTTTCCATAAGAATTGAACCTTAGGCAATAGGATTGCACCCAGTAATACTACATTAGCTCCGTTATACCTAGGTCCTCTGTTACCTTCGAGTTATGGCTGCTTTGCATGCAGGAATCCTAAGTGCCTTTGCTGTGCTTCCATAGTAAATGGAGCACGGGAATTTAAATGAAATACAACAGGCGCCCTTTTTAGAATTCACTCATCTGTTGTCAGTCTACTTACGTAGTCTACCTGATCGAGTGCGGTTGGGGTCTACAATATGTGGGCCGCACCATACAAACGATGCACGCCAGATTGAATAAACATCGACAAAACATAAAAAATGGTTTCTTATTACAGTCTGTCCAAACACTTCTTGCTAATGCACCAAAAAAATTGGAAATCTTTGAAATTAATAATCATTGATCACATATCCGATAACGTGGCAGATCGGTTCAGTAGCCTAATAAAAAAAGAGAGTTTCTGGATATTCAAACTGGGTACGTTGGCCCCTGAAGGATTGAATCTAAGGCTAGGTTCACATTGCGTTAAGGCAATCCGTTTAGCGCTAGCGGATTGCGCTAACGCAATGTTTTTTAAGGGGCCGCGTTAGGGGTCTCGTTAACGTCCCCGCTCTCGCAGATCCCCAATCTGCGAGAGCGGGGAACGGACCTCGGGCGCGCCGCGGATGCTGCAAGCAACGTCCGAGGCGCGCTACAAAAGAACGGCACATCGCTAGCGCGAGCCGAAAAAAGGCACGCGCTTGCGATGCGCTAGAGGGAAACTTCACATTGCTGTCAATGGGCACGCTGACGGACCCATTGCACGGCGTTAATTGCGACATTTTCGCCGTGCAACGCTGTCCGTTAGCGTGCACACATTAACGCAATGTGAACCTATTATGATTGATAAAGTGACAAGCTAGATATGGTTCTCTTCTTATTTTTTTGCATGTGTATACATGTATGTATGTATATATATATGTGTGTGTGTGTGTGTGTGTATGTATAATTTGCTTTTGTTTTTTCTTGCTTATTTTTTATGATTAATTTTGCTGTTTTGTTTATTTTTTTTATCCTAGGTTAGTTTTATTATGTTTGTATGATGTGATAGCCCCCTGCTGCGTTTGCTCTGCTGTCTCTTAAATGCTCTGCGTATGTGTCACCGTGCACAGGCTAATTTTAATTATCTATTATACCTACACATTAGCATATGTAATTGTAATAGCTTTGCGACTGGTTGACGTTTATTTAAATACTGCCTCTTTGTCACCACTAATAACCTGCCCACCTGATGAAGACGGTGTTATCCGTTGAAACGCGTTGTGGTTCAAATACAACCTGGTGTTCGAGTCTTCTTTCTGCGCTCCTGAGGCCGATCTTCATTTTCCTTACTTTCTATTATCTATCACTGTTTTATAGTCCACATATTTTGTGGCTTGTATATACCTTGTACTACCATGATTACACTATGTTATTGTCTTTTATGTTGTTATTTGCTTATAATTGCTCTTTGCACTTGTCACTTTTTGCACTTATCACTTTAGTTAGGCTTATAGGTATGGGATGTTTTTATCTCCTTTGATATACATATATACAGGGGCTGGCTGGCAATTTTCAGCCTGGGGGGCAATTACAAGGCAGTGGCCCTCGAGTTGCGGTGGCCCTCCTTTTCCCTGCTTATATCTGGCCACTGCATTAAAGTAGCAGAGATAACAGGCTTTAAAAACAGGCTGGTACACAGATATGGAAACTGAACGGAGCTTACTCCAGAGACATGGGAACAGAACAGAGCTTACTACAGAGATATGTGAGCAGAACAGAGCTTACTACAGAGATATGGGAGCAGAACAGAGCTTATTATAGAGATATGGGAGCAGAACCGAACTTACTAGATTCAGAGATATGGGAGCTGAACCGAGCTTACTGCAAAGATATGGGAGCAGAACGGAGCTTACTACAGAGATATGGGAGCAGAACCGAGCTTACTACAGAGATATTGGAGCAGAACCGAGCTTACTACAGAGATATGGGAGTAGAACCGAGCTAACAGCAAGGATATGGGAGCAGAACCAAGCTTACTACAGAGATATGGCAGCAGAAACGAGCTTACTACAGAGATAAGGGAGCAGAACCAAGCTTACTACAGAGATAGGGGAACAGAACCAAGCTTACTACAGAGATATGGACGCAGAACCGAGCTTACTGCAAAGATATGGGAGCAGAACCAAGCTTACTACAGAGATATGGGAACAGAATCGACCTTACTACAGAGATATGGGAGCAGAACCAAACTTACTGCAGAGATATGGGAGCAGAACCTAGCATACTACAGAGATAAGGGAGCAGAACTGAGCTTACTAGAGAGATAAGGGAGCAGAACCGAGCTTACTACAGAGATATGGGAGCAGAACCGAGCTTACTGCAGAGATATGGGAGCAGAACCGAGCTTACTACAGAGGTAAGGGAGCAGAACCGAGCTTAATAAGTCTACTACATGGAACCAAGTCTGCTACATAGAAACTGGAGCAGAACTGATTACGACATACATACAGTACCATAATCTAGATTACTACATTGATAGAGTACCAGAACCAAGCTTACTGCTTAGATATGGTGCCATAACGGAGCTTGCTTACAAACATACACACAATACAGCTACCCAGTGCCTAGTACTATCACCACTACACAGAGAATACATAATATTATAATATCACCATTACCTCTACATGAAACTACATTCTATACAAAGACCAATGATGCCACCATACACTCCCTGACAGAAGTTATGTCGCTTATCCATGTTATGAAAATAAAAGCTTATAACCTGATGTTAAATTCATCCATTGGTTGTATAAGTTATTCTTTTGAAAGCTGGAACCCTCTAAAATGTGATTTAGGTGAAGAAAATAAATTGTTATCAAAGCAGAAATATTGATCAGTTGACCATGTTCCAAATTATTATGCAAATTATATTTTTCTCGGATTTTCCTAAATGGTCGGTGCAAATGACAGTCAGTCTAATAAAAGTCATCACCCGTTAGAGTATACATCGAATTTTATTGGAGAAACCTCCCAATGATAACAGTATAATCTCCAAAATGAATAAAAACTCAAAATGCACTGTTCCAAATTATTAGGCACAGTAGAATTTCTAAACATTTGATCTGTTTTAAAGAACTGAAAATGCTCATTTGTGGAATTTGCAGCATTAGGAGGTCACATTCACTGAACAAAAAAGATATTTAACTCCAAAACATCCTAACAGGCCAAGTTACATGTTAACATAGGACCCTTCTTTGATATCACCTTCACAATTCTCGCCTCCATTGAACTTGTGAGTTTTTGGAGAGTTTCTGCTTGTATTTCTTTGCCTCCAGAGCTGCTGTTTTGATGTGAACAGCCTCCCACCCTCATAGATCTTTTGCTTGATGATACTCCAAAGGTTCTCTATAGGGTTGAGGTCAGGGGAAGATGGTGGCCGCACCATGAGTTTATCTCCTTTCATGCCCATAGCAGCCAATGACTCAGAGGTATTCTTTGCAGCACGAAATGGTGCATTGTCATGCATGAAGATGATTTTGCTCCTGAAGGCACGTTTCTGCTTTTTATACAATGGAAGAAAGTTGTCAGTCAGAAATTCTATATACTTTGCAGAGGTCATTTTCACACCTTCAGGTACCTTAAAGGGCCCTTCCAGCTGTTTCCCCATGATTCCAGCCCAAAACATTACTCCTCCATCTCCTTGCTGACGTTGCAGCCTTGTTGGGACATGGTGGCCATCCACCAACCATCCACTACTCCATCCATCTGGACCACCCAGGGTTGCTCGACACTCATCAGTAAACAAGACTGTTTGGAAATCAGTCTTCATGTGTGTCTGGGCCCAATGCAACCGTTTCTGCTTGTGAACACTGTTTAGGGGTGGCCGAATAGTAGGTTTATGCACCACAGCAAGCCTTTGAAGGATCCTACACCTTGAGGTTCGAGGGACTCCAGAGGCACCAGCAGCTTCAAATAACTGTTTGCTGCTTTGTAATGGTATTTTGGCAGCTGCTCTCTTTATCCAATGAATTTGTCTGGCAGAAAACCTTCCTCATTATGCCTTTATCTGCATGAACTCTGTCTGTGCTCTGTTTCAGTCACAAATCTCTTCACAGTATGATGATCACTCTTAAGTTTTCGTGAAATATCTAATGTTTTCATACTTTGACCAAGGCATTGCACTATTTAATGCTTTTCAGCAGCAGAGAGATCCTTTTTATTTCCCATATTGCTTGAAACCTGTGGTCTGCTTTATAATGTGGAACATGATTTTTAAGTAGTTTTTCTTTAATTAGAATCACCTGGAAAACTAATGATCACATGTGTTTAAGATTGATTTCAGTGATCCATTAAGCCCTGAGACACAATACCATCTACAAGTTTATTTGAAAAACAAAACAATTAAATCTTTATGACACTTAAATCCAATTTGCATAATAATTTGGAACATGGTGTACACTAGACATCTGAATACAGAGGTGCACCCACAAACAATATATAATTGGTTATTATGCAACCTCATAGATTGTAAGCTTGCGAGCAGGGCCCTCATTCCTTTTGGTATCTGTTGATCTATGTGTTTATTGTTATGCTTAATGTCCATTGTCTGTACAAGTCCCCTCTAAAATGTAAAGTGTTGGCACTATAGAAATAAAATTATCATAATTATTATTATTAACCGACCATTCCAAATATAAATTATAATCCACCACTGTGCACCCACTAACTATAAATAGCCACTTTCCCCATTTAATAAATTAATTAGCACCTGTACTCTTTCCCCCAATTCATTACCAGTCACTTCATCCTCAACGCCCCCCACTATGTACCTACCACTCTAACCCTAAAGGTACCTTCACACATAACGATTTCGTTAACGATATCGTTGCAACGTCACGCTTTTGGTGACGTAGCAACGATCCCGTTTAACGATCTCGTTATGTGTGACAGCGACCAACGATCAGGCCCCTGCTGGGAGATCGTTGGTCGTAGGGAATGATCAGGACCTTTTTTTGGTCGCTGATCACCCGCTGTCATCGCTGGATCGGCGTGTGTGACGCCGATCCAGCGATGTGTTCACTTGTAACCAGGGTAAATATCGGGTTACTAAGCGCGGCCCTGCGCTTAGTAACGCGATGTTTACCCTGGTTACCCGGGGACTTCGGCATCGTTGAAGACAGTTTCAATGATGCCGAAGTCGTTCTCCTGATCGTTGGTCGCTGGAGAGAGCTGTCTGTGTGACAGCTCCCCAGCGACCACACAACTACTTACCAACGATCACGGCCAGGTCGTATCGCTGGTCGTGATTGTTGGTAAGTTGTTTAGTGTAACGGTACCCTAACCCCGATTCATTATAGTTACATGCCCCTCCCGCCCCAATTCATTGTCATGTCTTTCTCTCTCACCCTCTATTCATTATCAACTGCTCTACCCCACATTCAATACAACATTTACTCCCCCACCCTTAAAATTCATTATTTGTTCTTCCCCTAGATCATCATTTGCTCTCCCCACCCCCACCTTCAATTAAATTGCTGTCCCCTGTCCCTCACACTGAATTTATCATTTTGCAGTCCCCCCACTTTAATTTAAAGTCCCCTTACTTCATTCATTGCAGTCCCCTATCACCCCCTCACTTCATCTGCAGTGCCCCTTCATCATTTGCAGCCCCCTATCCCCCTTCCATTTCATCATGAGCAGTCCCACATCAGACACACTTCATCATGTGCAGTCCTGCAGTCCCCTTCTCCCACTTCATCATGTGCAGTCCCTACCCCCCCACTTCATCATGTGCAGTCCCCTATAACCCTCAATTCATCATGTGCAGTCCATCTTACACTCCACTTCATCATGTGCAGTCCCCCTTACCCCCCACTTCATGTGCAGATCACCTTACCCCCCACTTCATCATGTGCAGTCCCCTTTAACCCCCAATTCATCATGTGCAGTCCCCCTTACCCCCCACTTCATCATGTGCAGTCCCCCTTACCCCCCACTTCATGTGCAGCCCCACTCCCCCTTCATCATGCGCAATCCCCCTTACCCCCACATCATCATGTGCTGCCCCATTCCTTCATGTACAGCCCACTCTCCCCACTTCATCATGTGCAGTCTCCTTTATCCACTAAACTATCATGTGCAGCCCCACTCCATCATGTACAGCCCCACTCAACCTTCATCATGTGCAGCCCCACTTACCCCCTCACTCCATCATGTGCAGTCTCCTTTACCCCCAAATTCCATAATGTGCAGCCTCCTTACACCCCCCACTTCATAACTTGCAGTTACCCACCAGTAAATTTATTTTTTAAAGAAAACAAAAAAGTTCTTCATACTTACCTCACCAGTCTGGGTCATGTCGGCATGTGCGTGAGGACGCCATCACGCTTGCCCAACACCTAACCTGGAAGTATAGAGAACATGAAGGGAGCAGTAGCTGTGCAGCCGTCAAGGTGACAGCCAAGCATAGCTCCTGGCCCCAGCGCAGACGTGTGCGCTAACTGTGATGCAGCTGTGTCTGCTGCCAGCCGCGTCACAGTACAGCAGACATGGCTGCGCACAATTTGCTGTGTGACTGTAGCCACCACCAGGCAGCCGGCCCTGAACAGCTGCTGGGGGAGCGGCCCGGGGGGCATTTGCCTCTTTGCCACCTGGGCCAGTCAGCCCCTGCATATATAGTTTTTGCACTATTCTTCTGGACCCCATAGGGGTTTCTTTCTCCATACATTTTTTCTAACTTGACCTTCCCAACATGTGCGCATGTTCACTGTGGCTGGAATCCTGATACATTCTCGTGGGCCTCCGTAATGTCCAACGGGTGATATGACGTCATGGGTATTCCCCCTTCACCCGCTGAGACATGTGTGCGGCTTGCAAAGATGTGTCATTTGGGGCCTGCACATGCGCCATCTATTGCCGGGGAGATTGCTACAAGCGGCGGGTATATATGTCATACCTATTGGTACGCCGTATGGTATCCATACTTTAGTGCGCATGCGCAGGTGACGATTTACGGCAGTGACGACATGTATGACGTCTGTCATGTTAATGTGCGCACGCTCCGCCTACATGAATTAGCAGTGGGAACAGCTGTGCCTTTGGCATATAAGCATTCGTTAATGACACACATACACAGCCCCCGGAAGAAGGCCACGCAAAACGCGCGTCGGGGCTGCTGTGGAGCACACACTGACAGATATTACCATGGGTAAGTTGAGCGACCTTTAAAGGGGTCCTTTACATTTTATACTTTGTGGGATTGGATCAAGGTTATGAAGTATTTCCTGCCCATTATTTACACTGAGGTCTTGGCATATCCATTTATACCCTGCCTTATGGAATAGGCTTTGTATTGTGTATGGTAACAGTGGATACGGACTGTGCCTTTGGTGGTTTGCTCACTTGCTCATTCTGTTATTGCAGTTGTGGTGCTTCCCCCACATGAGTTGATGTCTGTGCTTTTCATGTCTGTTGTTACACTGGTTATTACCATTATGATGACTATGTATTTATTAATAAAATATCTATTTTGTTAAAATTGGTTTGGACATATACTCCTTCGGTTCTCTGTAGGATTTATAGCACTACAAAAAGTGTAGCCTAAACCTAACTGACAACTGGGCGTCGCTATTCCCCTTCCCCCAGGGATGTGTTGTTACAGTCTGATATTGTGAGAGATAATGGTACACTGCCAGACTGTTAATAGAAGAATAGAGACAATTTAGTCAATTAAAGCCGCATTCACATATCTGTGTGTCGCAGTCCGAGTACAGACCGTCATTCACAAACTGGCCACAGTTATTTTGACCCAAAATTAACAACCTCATAAGTGGCGCACCGCCTTGTGAGATGCAGGGCCTAGTATCTCGGAGGATGGTTCAGTCACGGTGACTCCGATGGCTCTAACAATCCCTAGGTTCGGTGGCAATTATAAAGGAGGAGACGACGGATATATGAGACTGTGAGTTATGTTGTTGCCCGCAAAGTATGAGGCTGCAGACGAAAGAAGCATACACCGGGGTCTCGTGCAAACTTGAAAGATGAACTTTACTGAATATTTGTGACAATCCTTATATTTTTCAATATAACAGTCATGGGTAGCCGATAAATTTTTCTTACAATTGCGACGGTCAAAGCCTTTTCTCGGTCCCAGCCTTGGGAGGATGGTGGTAACTTTTCATTTGACTAACTGTGCTGCATGAAGGGGGAGGATCAAACTGACCTTAATCGGATCGGAGTATCCAGGGAATCTGCTGCGCAGTTCTGCAGTTCCTTCTCTTGTTTCAGCACTCTGTTGCTGCATAACGCGGGGCACTCCGAATAGGGTGCTATTTGTACACCCCACTTGTCCCAATCCAGGAGCCCCAATTTTCTACCTCCTCTCCCCACCAAAACCGTCCATAAAGCCCTGTTTGTCCCGCACGCACCACCTCCAACTGCCATTTATCTTCAAATCAGAAAAACACATTGCAATGCCAAACTAAGGCACAAGAGGGCAGTATAGTACTACAAGTTGTAATACCAAAACAAGGCAGGAGAGGGCAGCATAGAATTAAATAGTTTACCTCCTCCCAAGGCAAGACAAGGAGCCGGTGTCGCAAGTGTAATCATGTAAGGAATAGAGAACACACCATATGATATATAACATACATTAGTAATGGCTTTCCTGGTCACTACATAAGCATATACAGTATGAGGCTGTAAGTTCAGGACAGGACACCTGGGGCCGGTCAGTGAATAACTGTCTGTACTCAGCCTGTGACACATGGATGTGCTGCTGCTCTCTCTTCCTCCAGATGTATGTGATATGTCCGAAGGTGGGTAGAGTGAAGCCAGGGCTGATTTGCTATAGGGATGCCAACACTGCTGGAACGGCGCCGGAACCGGAGGTGAGTATACATTTTATTAATTTAAAAGGGGAAAACATTCGGATTGAGAAGGGTTTGTCTGACTAGTGGACAACATATTTAAGCAAGGTGTGTAACAAGTAAAGCAAAATTCTGCACGACCTGTCAGTGTTCTATTATTCGGGTTGAGGACACTTATTGTATGTGGGCTAGTGAATTGTGTGTGCCAGGGCTGCTTTTTAGTCCCAGTCTGGCCCTTAATCACCCCCATTATCTGAATGCAAGGAAGAGTGTGAACTTGTGCTAATTGTGCAGTAACACGTTGTCATCTCTGCTCCGTCCTGCCTTCCAGCACAGGGTTAAAATTGCTCCGACTCCATTTCTGGCTTCATGGCTTGATCATAGATGCTGGATCCTGATTCCCAAGAAAATCTCCCCAACCCAAGATTGTGAAAGAAACACACCAAACACTTTTATTGGATGATAAATTGACTGAATTTTATTCCAAATCTCATTATTATTATTTCTTTCAGTGTCTCAAATTTAGAATCAGCCAATTACTATGAAAGAGACACTGAAAATGGCACAACCTCCGACTCACGAAGAATCGTCCTTCAGCACTCAGGAGAGGAAAAACCCCATGGTGGAAACCTCTAGGGAACGATGGCTGGAGGACTGCCCTTCCCTTGGGCTTAGAAGGTTAATGCCGACACATAACAGCAAATTGTACCAGAATTTGTACATTGTGTCATATTTGGTATGGAGAAGCCTAATGCGACCTCTCCAGGCCGTACACATAAAGGTGAAGGTGGCGAGTACCGGACGTGAGGGAGATCTGGCTGCAACATCTGTCACCCCATTGATCGCTAGGGTTAGTTTGATCTGGCTGGCTAGGCGGTATGGCTGATCGGGCTGGCTAGGCGGTATGGCTGATCTGGCTGGCTAGGCGGTATGGCTGATCTGGCTGGCTAGGCGGTATGGCTGATCTGGCTGGCTAGGCAGTGTCCCCTTCCTCCCATTGTGGAGTGATGAAGCTCCAGGTCTCCAGACACATCAAGTACGGCTCCTCATACGGCTGAATGACTGGTGGTTCTGGAATCTTCTCCTGTATCATAGATGTATGTGTTTATGACATCAGCACAGTTGCCGTAGTTACTGCAGATGTTTATTGCTGATTGTTCATTGGCTAGAAAGTCCCTCTCAGTGTTCCAAAGAATTAACCCTTGAATGCCTGGCATTGTGCCTTTCTCCATAAGTCTGTAAAATAAACTTCTCACTAGGCAGGACCATTATCAATATTTTATCATTATTATATTTTAAAGTTACCACCCTAAAAAAGTCTGAATTGTAATAACATCTACAGATTTGATGTGTAACGATCACAATAATTCCCTTAAGCCATACTAAATACATAAACGCACAATATGAGTACAGAGCAGTCCCATAGAGAAATAAATTAAGGGGCTGGAGACAAATGAAAATGAGAAGAAAGCCCCTCATGACTGGGACTGGATGAGAGGTTCAGTTTGGAATGCTTAAAGGGAAGGTGCCATCAAAAAAAATTTTTTTACAGCAAATGAAAAAATGTAAAGAATTAATAATTACATTTTGTTAAAAAATATCATAATTTGTTTATAATTTAGTAAAATATGAAAAATAATTTTAATAGGTTTGGCATTTCCAGTTTTAAACACTAGAGGGAGCAGCTACTGAAATTGGACAAAAATCTAGTGTACAACTAGCTGACATTACTGCACTGCAGTAATTATGGGCGGAGTCTGCTGACATGGCTGTGATGTCTCCTCTCCTCCCTTCTGGGTGTTTGCTAAGGGATAAGAGCAGATGAGATTTAGGAACACATTGAGCAGCCATTTTCTTAGTGACTGCAAAGTTATACTGACAAGTAAACAGTCACAGATGGCAGGCAGCAAGGATTCTGGGAGATATATGGTGGAGGGAGCAGGGTGACATCAGCACAGAGTATTTCAGGAGAGCAGTGTGCTGGTCTATGGGGGGCACCCTGTTCGGTGCGCGGAGCAGCCAGGGATTTACATAGAACGCTGTCTTTCATACACATGGATGGACCGTCTGCTCCACAAAAATCCAGGAAACATTTCTGCTGATTGATGGCCTGTTCTGATCCAGACACTGCATGCAAAGACCCCATTCCTCTCCTCAGATCCTGGCTTCTCCATCCTGTCCTGGCAATGTGTGAAAGCGAGGTGACAGGCGCAGTACGGGGTGATGCTGGGAAGCAGGTTGGGGGGAAATGTAGCCATATACTAAAGATAAAAATGAGACCCTTCTATTCAGCTGCTTCACCAGCCCTCCCCTGACTGCACCGAACTGGAGGTCATGCTGCCCCATCTATTACCCCAGACCCGCGTGCAGGTGCTCAGCCAAAACCACCCTAGAATGGGTCCCCTTTCTTAAGATAATACCGCCATATACATCACACACAATACCGCCATATACTTCTAAGCACTAGCGTAGCTACTGGGGGGGCAGAGGGGGCCATCGCCCCGGGCCCTGTCACATGAAGGGGCCCACCGGGAGCCAGGGCCAATTCTGTGAGGAGGCAGAACACCGCATAGGAGGAGAGCAGTATAATGTCTGCTCCCATCTGACGGAGACTCTGCACCCTATTAGCACAGTGTCGGCTGCAGTCTCCCTCCTGCAGTGAATGGTTTCGCCCCTCTGACCTGATGATGAAGCTTTTCCTGGCTGCAGTTTTCTTCACTCTGTGCACGCTGGGATTGGCTCAGGCACGCTGGGTCCTAGTGCCCACCTTGCATTTCACCTAGACACTTCCTGGTCCTGCCTGCAAACTTTATCAGTAAGTGCTGGGGATGGAACATTTTAGGTTTATTAAATTCAGGTATGTCACTGTGATGTGAATGTGATGACGCCACTGGGGTATTGTGGGCGTTGAAAGTGGGTGAGGGGGGACAGGGTACTGAGGGGGTGGATGTGAGATGATGGGGGTATTGGGTACTGAAGTGGGGGAGGGGAGCCAGGGCACTGGGGGGTAAATGTGAGACCATGGGGGTATTGTGGGGGAGGGAGACAGGGCACTGGGGGGTAAATGTGAGACCATGGGGGTGTTGTGGGGGCTGAAGGTGGGTGAGGGGGGACAGGGCACTGAGGGGGTGGATGTGAGATGATGGGGGTATTGGGGCTGAAGTGGGGGAGGGGGGACAGGTCACTGGGGGCTGAATATTATAATGTTTTGTTACGATATTATATGTGATCCATCACATGTAATATTTGCTGTCTGGGGAGGCTGGAGATGGGGGGGTAGGGGGCTTTTGATACATACCACCTGGGTCTTTTATGAGTATTAGTATACGAAGCCCCCATATAGTAACCAAGAGCTGCATCACATTTACAGCACCACTCCAGCATTTTTTTTTATTTCACTGCTGGAGCGGTGCTGAAAATCCAAGTCCCCTGCCCCTGTCTGACACTCCCCTTCTGGCGTTTTCATCTGTTTTAGTCTCCGCTCGGCTCCGTCTCCTTCAGTTTGTGACCTGTCCGCGGCTCCAGTGTTTTATGGAGCAGCGCAGAGGTCACTAATCAATGTGAGTCTATGGGAGCCTTGATCTGGCCTCTTTCTCACTCTCAGGCTATGTGCACACGTTGCGGATTTGGCTGCTAATTTGCAGCACTTTTCCATGCGGTGTACAGTACCATGTAAACCTATGGAAAACCAAATCCGCAGTGTCCATGGTGTGGAAAATACCGTGCGGAAACGCTGCGTTGTATTTTCCACAGCATGTCAAGTCTTTGTGCGGATTCCGCAGCGTTTTACACCTGCTCCTGTATAGGATTGCGCAGGTGTAAAAATGCAGGCGAAATCCTCACAAAAAACGCGGGAAATCCACAGGTAAAACGCAGCACGTTTTACCTGTGGATTTTGCAAAAACGGTGCGGAAAAATCCGCACACGAATCCTCAACATGGGCACATAGCCTCATAGTCTTACACTGAGCGCTTGTGACATAGCTTCTAACTTCTGGCCAGTCAGGAGCTACACTCACAAGTTTGAGCAGTGGCACTGCAGCAGTGCCACAAAATAGTGAATACCCCGGAGGATGAGTAAATGACCAGGGCAGGGTACTTGCGCTTAAAACACCACTCCAGCGGTGGAAAAAAAAACCCTGCTAGAGTGGTGCTTTAATAATTTAATAATAAGCAATTTAGTACTATAAAGTTGATAAAGGCTTGGAATAAATGTCTGCAGTCACATTATGTGACTGCAGACTGCCAAATCATGACAGGGAGCTGCGGGCCCATCATACTATGTGTAAGGGAGCTGCGGGCCCATCATACTGTGTATAAGGGAGCTGCGGGCCCATCATACTGTGTATAAGGGAGCTGCGGGCCCATCATACTGTGTATAAGGGAGCTGCGGGCCCATCATACTGTGTATAAGGGAGCTGCGGGCCCATCATACTGTGTATAAGGGAGCTGCGGGCCCATCATACTGTGTATAAGGGAGCTGTGGGCCCATCAGACCGTGTATAAGGGAGCTGTGGGCCCATCAGACCGTGTATAAGGAGCTGTGGCCCCATCATACTGTGTATAAGGGAGCTGCGGGCCCATCATACTGTGTATAAGGGAGATGTGGGCCCGTCAGACCGTGTATAAGGGAGATGTGGGCCCATCATACTGTGTATAAGGGAGCTGCGGGCTCATCATACTGTGTATAAGGGAGCTGCGGGCTCATCATACTGTGTATAAGGGAGCTGCGTGCCCATCATACTGTGTATAAGGGAGCTGCGTGCCCATCATACTGTGTATAAGGGAGCTGCGTGCCCATCATACTGTGTATAAGGGAGCTGCGGGCCCATCATACTGTGTATAAGGGAGCTGCGGGCCCATCATACTGTGTATAAGGAAGCTGCGGGCTCATCATACTATGTATAAGGGAGCTGTGGGCCCATCATACTGTGTATAAGGGAGCTGCGGGCTCATCATACTGTGTATAAGGAAGCTGCGGCCCCATCATACTGTGTATAAGGAAGCTGCGGGCTCATCATACTATATATAAGGGAGCTGCGGGCCCATCATACTATGTATAAGGGAGCTGCGGGCCCATCATACTGTGTATAAGGGAGCTGCGGGCCCATCATACTGTGTATAAGGGAGCTGCGGGCCCATCATACTGTGTATAAGGAGCTGTGGCCCCATCATACTGTGTACAGGGGAACTGTGAGGGACATCATACTGTTTATAAGGGAGCTATGGACCCACCATACTGTGTATAGGGAATTGTGAAGGCATATTGTGCATATGGGAGCTGTTGGCCCACTACACTGTATATAGGGGAGCTCTGTCAGCATTATACTGTGTAAAGGGGAGCCGTGAGAACATCATACGGTGTATCGGGGAGTTATAGAATCATCATACTGTGTATAATGGAGCAGTACATCAGGGAACTTAGGGGACATTATTAAATGTAAAGTGGGCACTTAAGCATTACTGTGTTGTTATAGGGGTACTCAGAGTATTGCGACCATCAAAGTTGTATATCGTCACAATATGGCGGTAAAATCAATGTTTGTTTTTGTATATAGATTTATTTTCAATAACAGAGCGGTCATATTCTGAGGTTCCACTATATTCACAATTGGAGTGTGCAACCGTAACTGTAATCAGGGTTAGCTGGTTAGGGGTCCACTCAGATGTTTCGCCCCCCCTAAGTTGAAACCCTAGCTGCGCCTCTGCTTCTAAGTCATATAGATCACCCATAATACCGCCACATAGATCACCCATAATACCGCCATATAGATCACCCATAATCCGCCATATACTTCTCTCATACCACCATATACTTCTCACACAATACCGCCATATACTTCTCACCTACTGTTTACTAGGGACCGTTCATGTCACACTAATTTGATCAGCTTCTATGAAGAGGTAAGTTCCGGACTGGACCAAGGGAACCCAGTGGATGTAGTGTACATGGACTTTTCAAAAGCTTTTGATACGGTACCACACAAAAGGTTGTTACATAAAATGAGAATAATGGGGATAGGGGAAAATATGTGTAAGTGGATTGAGAGCTGGCTCAGGGATAGGAAACAAAGGGTGGTTATTAATGGAGCACACTCGGACTGGGTCGCGGTTAGCAGTGGGGTACCACAGGGGTCAGTATTGGGCCCTCTTCTTTTTAACATATTTATTAATGACCTTGTAGGGGGCATTCAGAGTAGAATTTCAATATTTGCAGATGACACTAAACTCTGCAGGGTAATCAATACAGGGGAAGACAATTTTATATTACAGGATGATTTATGTAAACTAGAAGCTTGGGCTGATAAATGGCAAATGAGCTTTAATGGGGATAAATGTAAGGTCATGCACTTGGGTAGAAGTAATAAGATGTATAACTATGTGCTTAATTCTAAAACTCTGGGCAAAACCGTCAATGAAAAAGACCTGGGTGTATGGGTGGATGACAAACTCATATTCAGTGGCCAGTGTCAGGTAGCTACTACAAAGGCAAATAAAATAATGGGATGCATTAAAAGAGGCATAGATGCTCATGAGGAGAACATAATTTTACCTCTATACAAGTCACTAGTTCGACCACACTTAGAATACTGTGCACAGTTCTGGTCTCCGGTGTATAAGAAAGACATAGCTGAACTGGAGCGGGTGCAGAGAAGAGCGACCAAGGTTATTAGAGGACTTGGGGGTCTGCAATACCAAGATAGGTTATTACACTTGGGGCTATTTAGTTTGGAAAAACGAAGACTAAGGGGTGATCTTATTTTAATGTATAAATATATGAGGGGACAGTACAAAGACCTTTCTGATGATCTTTTTAATCATAGACCTGAGACAGGGACAAGAGGGCATCCTCTACGTCTGGAGGAAAAAAAGGTTTAAGCATAATAACAGGCGCGGATTCTTTACTGTAAGAGCAGTGAGACTATGGAACTCTCTGCCGTATGATGTTGTAATGAGTGATTCATTACTTAAATTTAAGAGGGGACTGGATGCCTTTCTGGAAAAGTATAATGTTACAGGGTATATACACTAGATTCCTTGATAGGGCGTTGATCCAGGGAACTAGTCTGATTGCCGTATGTGGAGTCGGGAAGGAATTTTTTTCCCCAAGGTGGAGCTTACTCTTTGCCACATGGTTTTTTTTTGCCTTCCTCTGGATCAACATGTTAGGGGATGTTAGGTTAGACTATGGGTTGAACTAGATGGACTTAAAGTCGTCCTTCAACCTTAATAACTATGAATTAAGCATGCTGACGTCCCCCTATATATCGTTTGAACCCGAGCACAGCCCCCTCTGTATATTGTATGAGCCCCCCAACAGCCTCTTACATGTGGCATGAGCCCCACACAGCCTCCCCCATATGCGACATAAGCCCCACACAGCCTCCCCATATACTGTATGAGCCCCACACAGCCTCCTCATATACTGTATGAGCCCCACACAGCCTCCCCATATACTGTATGAGCCCCACACAGCCTCCCCATATACACTGCATGTCGCCCCCATAGCCTCCCCATGTGCAGCATGTCGCCCCCATAGCCTCCCCATGTGCAGCATGTCGCCTGTATATGCAGCACCAAGTGCCACATGTCGCCCTCATATGCAGCACCATGTGCAGCATGTCACCCCCCCTATGTACAGCACCATGTCACCCTCCCATGTGCAGCACCATGTCACCCCATGTGGGCAGCATCGTGTCCCACCTCCATAGCCTCCCCATGCCCACCCAAATAGCCCATACACATGAGAGAAAAAAATAAACCTCACATACTCACCTCGGTCCCGTTCCCTGGCGCACGTTCCCTGACATGATGAAGTGACGTCATTGTGTCTGCTGTTTCACATGCTGATTGGTGGAGGAATTGGCTGGAGGCCCCTCCTCCACCAGGAGTCAGCGGCGCAGCGCAGAGCCACAGATGGAGACAGCGAGCGGGCGGGCACTGTGCGGCCCATGGACCTCTGATTTCCGGCCCCACGGCTGTCTTGGTACGTGGGCCGGACTGAGACAGTCAGAGGGCCGGATGTGGCCCATGGGCCTCACTTTCCCCAGGTCTGATATAGACATATGAGGGCTTGTTTTTTGCAGGACGAGTTGTACTTTTGAATGACACCATTGATTTTTACACATAGTGTACCTGAAAAAGGGAAACAAATTCCAAGTTCAGTGAAATTGTGAAAAAAAACCCCCCATAAATTCTGACTTTTTGTTTTTAATTGTTTTTACGGTTAGCATTTTGTGATAAAAATGACCTTGCAATATCATTCTGCTCATCAGTATGAAGACGGCGAAACCAAGCGTCCATTTTTTTTTAAATTATTTTAGTAGTGAAAAGAAATAGAAATTTGAGAAAAAAATGTTTTTGTGTCACCATCTTATGAGACCAGTAATGTTTCTATTTTTCGGCCGATGGAGCTGTGTGATAGCTTATTTTTTGCAGGGCTAGATGACGTTTTTATTAGTACAATTTTAGGATACATGTGACTTTTTGATCGCTTGTTACAGCTTTTTTGTGGAATTGTGGCAACCAGAAAAAAGGAAATTTCACATTCTTGAATTTTTCTCTGATTAGGCTCCGTTCACACATTGCTTTTTTGCTTCGTTTTTAATGCAAATTTTCAGCTGCGTTTTACAGTAGCAGCAAAGTCTATGACATTTCAGAAATCTCACGCACACAGCTTGATTTTTTTTGTCCTCAGTATTTTGTACAAAACCATAGGTTTTGCAAAATGCCTCATGTCACTTTTTGTAGCAATTTTCAGCGTTTTAGTAGTGTTTTTCACCTATTGAAAGCAATCTGTAGTGCAAACAAACGCTGCAAAACGCAGTTAAAAAGCAATGTGTGAACATAGCCTTACGGTGTTTACTGGGTTAATTGTTTTTATATTTTGATAGAGCTGAATTTTTACATTTTTTAAACATCTTTATTTTCAATGGGGTACAAGGGGGATGATTTGAACTTTAAGGTATTTTTTAATTTTTTTTTTTTTTACATTTTCACTGTTATTGTTATTGCCCTTCGGGGACGTAAAGATGCGATAGTCTGATCGCCCGTGCTAGATAGAGTGATGCCAGAGCATCGCTGTATATTGCAGAAATCACAGTCTCCTGTGGGGTTTCACAGGAGCTCCGTAATGACAGGCACAGGGGTCATCAGCTCACCCCTTGTTGTCATGGCAATCCATCGGCGACCTGTGATCACATAACAGGTGCGCCGACGGGCAAAAGAATGATGCGCACGCATGTCGGCGCCACATGTTAAATGCAGCTGTCAGAGATTGACAGTGGCATCTAACATGCGCCATACATGTAAGGCGGATGTCATGAAGGGGTCAAATACCTGAGGGCCCCCTTCCTCACTGTGTCATGTAAAGTCCTGAGGCTGAGGGCCCCTTCCCCACTGTGTCATGTAATGTCGTGAGGCTGAGGGCCCCCTTCCCCACTGTGTCACGTAATGTCCTGAGGCTGAGGGCCCCCTTCCCCACTGTGTCACGTAATGTCCTGAGGCTGAGGGCCCCCTTCCCCACTGTGTCACGTAATGTCCTGAGGCTGAGGGCCCCCTTCCCCACTGTGTCACGTAATGTCCTGAGGCTGAGGGCCCCCTTCCCCACTGTGTCACGTAATGTCCTGAGGCTGAGGGCCCCCTTCCCCACTGTGTCATGTAATGTCCTGAGGCTGAGGGCCCCCTTCCCCACTGTGTCACGTAATGTCCTGAGGCTGAGGGCCCCCTTCCCCACTGTGTCATGTAATGTCCTGAGGCTGAGGGCCCCTTCCCCACTGTGTCACGTAATGTCTTGAGGCTGAGGGCCCCCTTCCCCACTGTGTCACGTAATGTCCTGAGGCTGAGGGCCCCCTTCCCCACTGTGTCATGTAATGTCCTGAGGCTGAGGGCCCCCTTCCCCACTGTGTCACGTAATGTCCTGAGGCTGAGGGCCCCCTTCCCCATTGTGTCATGTAATGTCCTGAGGCTGAGGGCCCCTTCCCCACTGTGTCACGTAATGTCCTGAGGCTGAGGGCCCCCTTCCCCACTGTGTCACGTAATGTCCTGAGGCTGAGGGCCCCCTTCCCCACTGTGTCATGTAATGTCCTGAGGCTGAGGGCCCCCTTCCCCACTGTGTCACGTAATGTCCTGAGGCTGAGGGCCCCCTTCCCCACTGTGTCACGTAATGTCCTGAGGCTGAGGGCCCCCTTCCCCATTGTGTCATGTAATGTCCTGAGGCTGAGGGCCCCTTCCCCACTGTGTCACGTAATGTCCTGAGGCTGAGGGCCCCCTTCCCCACTGTGTCACGTAATGTCCTGAGGCTGAGGGCCCCTTCCCCACTGTGTCACGTAATGTCCTGAGGCTGAGGGCCCCTTCCCCAGATGGGAAATGGTGGGAGAGGCGAGACCCACAGTAAATTAAGAGACAGTGGTGAAGGGGGACCACAGGAAATTAAACATTTTCTATGGAGGACCCCAACCTTGTGTTACCTTTAGATTGCATGGGGGCCTCCACTAACTACCTCAGTGGCTGGAGAACTATGCTGCAGGCTGCCTGCAGGCATCATCTATGTTACTTACACATTACTGCCTGCAGCCAGTCATCATAAATGTCCCTCAGCTCCAGACTATATATTGCTGTTGCTGCTTGGGCAGGGCAGCCGACCAATCACAGCACAGATCATTGCCTGAGGTGTGCTATGAGGACACACAAAGAAAACTAATGCTGATTGGCTGCATATCAGCCAATCAGCATTAGGCCACCTCTGTCCACAGTTTATGATGAAGAGCTGGAGACGCAGTACCAGAACCAGGTGAGTGTGGTGGGTGAGCTGCTGTGTGCGTGTGTCTCCTCTCTGCCTCACACAGCGGTGTCTCTGACTGTGCCGGCTGCAGTGAGGGCGGCACTCGGCACACACGCACGCTGCGCACGGGCCGGCTCTTAGCAGATCAATAGAAGTCGGCGTCGGCAGCAGCAGGTGATGAGAAGGAGCTGCCGTGTGGCTGCACTTCACATCATTTGTTCCATACAGCCTGGGCGCCGGTGCCGGCTATAGGACAAAGTGGGCACGGCTCGGTGTATACTACTGGCATGCAGGGCAGGGACAAATGAAGGAGGCAGGGGCTGGGGCCCTCCGGAGGATCCTCCGCTGTACCGGTGCCCCAGTCCGACCCTGACATTAGTCATAAAACCTACAATAGAAAAAATGAGCAAAAATCCTGCAGTACATAAGTAAAAAGAAAAAAGTGCATCTAAATAAGAGTTTTTAGTAATACTGTTTTTGATCAAGAATAGCATAAAAGCCATCCCACCACGACAAGGTGACTCTGATCGGGACGGTCCTACACTCTCTAATATTAAACCTTACCATGTGTCAATGTTGACCTCAGTGTGAATAAGGGCAGACAACAGGACTGGGCCCAACCAGTAGACACCTGTCTGGGGGCCTTTATATCAGATTCCAGCGATGTATCACTGACTGTGCTATTTAGTGTAGTTATTTTAAAATCACTGTTTTATCAGCAGGAGATTATCACTAGAGGACTACTTGGCTTTCTGCCAAGTAATCCAGCCTTGCCCCCACCACTGATTGGCAGCATTCTGCCTCTGCACAGTGTACACAAAAAACTGCAAAACAGTGCAGGGTTATACAGAGCTCAGCATTGAACAAAACTGGTAGATCCGCAGCAGATAAAACAGTTTTTAAT
The DNA here is from genome assembly GCF_051348905.1 of Ranitomeya variabilis. NCBI lineage: Eukaryota > Metazoa > Chordata > Amphibia > Anura > Dendrobatidae > Ranitomeya > Ranitomeya variabilis. The sequence continues at coordinate 1,051,646,328 of NC_135232.1, read as the reverse complement.
CAAAACTGCCACAGCCAATAAAGTGATGAATCGCAGGAATCAGGGTCTCTGCCCCTACAGCATGCTATTCTTATATGTGGTAGCAAAGACTTGGTGACAAATTCCCTTTAATAGTTTTTCTGTATTACATATTCATGCAATGTGCTCTACAGGTTGTGTCGCTGCTATAGTCTACAGGTGGTTTTCTTGCATTTTTACAGGCCAATGATTACTGATCTTACAGTCCATCTAACATCCAGGCAAGTGATTCCCTGGCAGAAACATGGATTTCAGAGCCCGGGTCAGGACAAGTATTGTGCTCTGCTGAACCATGGACCATTCCATTAGCATTCCCTGAGGTCCTTCCACCAGTCCAGTATGGGATCCCCTATTCCCGAAGCACATTTACTGTATTTTAAGATAAAAACAATGTCATACTTTTCCCTTTCCATAAAATTAAGAAAAAAGTTATACATTTCCATTTTGTTTACTTTATTTTCCATTTTTTTGTGTGGTTTCTTTTATCTATTTTATTACCAATCACTAAAGCTAACCCTCACCTAGCTCTAACCCTAAATGTATCTTTAACCCTAACCTTAGCCCAAGCCCGCTTAGTCTCTTGATTGCTGCCAATGCAGAGAGCAGCAGCTGTGATGAGTTGGTCTGCGCTCTGCATTTTGGCCTGAGTAGCCGCTCCCGGCTGAAAAAGACTGGGGAATGAATGAAACGAAGGTAATGTAGCTTCGGTGACTAGCGGTGCCGTCACCGAAGCTGCGCCCCCTGGTGGCATATCCTCATATGGACTGTAACGTGGGAACTTTTCTGAATATTTTCTCATGCTACAGTTCAAATGAGTTTCTGCCACCAGGGGGCGCAGCTTCGGTGACGGCACCGCTAGTCACCGAAGCTACATTACCTTCGTTTCATTCATTCCCCAGTCTTTTTCAGCCGGGAGCGGCTACATTAGCAGCGCTCCTGGTTGTAAATGTATTTAACCCCATTCAGATGGATTTACAGTGTGCGACTTGACTGTACAGCGGACAGGTATGGGATATTGTTGCTTTTTTATTTTGGATTTTTTTTTACAGGAGATCGAGGGTCTTCAGGTGGATTGAGCGTACAATAAAGATAATAAAACCCTGTGTCTTTCTTTCATTAAAATACTTTATTCTTAATGTGTGTGTGTATTTTTAACCCTTTCCTACTATTGGATTAATAATGGATAGGTGTCTTATTGACTCCTCTCCATTATTAACCAGGCTTAATGTCACCTTACAATAGCCAATAACCCTGGTCCCTCGCTAGGCTATTAATATCTGCCCTCAGTCACTGGCTTTCCCACTCTGGTGGAGAAAATTGCGCAGGAGCCCACGCCAGTTTTTTCTGTGATTTAACCCTTTATTTTAAAAACTAGAGCTCCCACATTTTGCACACACAAACTACTAACATTATTAGTGATAAATATGTAAAAATATAACGGATATGAAATGGTTTACTGTATGTAAACCATGTCTCATATCCTGTTGGGTTTGGTAGGATTAGACTATCTCTTGAAGCTCATCAAGAGAATGCCAAAAGTGTGCAAAGCAGTCATGAAAGCAAAAGGTGGCTACTTTGAAGAACCTAGAATATAAGACATAATTTCAGTTGTTTCACACTTTTTTGTTAAGTATATAATGTGTTAATTCATAGTTTTGATGCCTTCAGTGTGAATGTACAAATTTCATAGTCATGAAAATACTGAAAAATCCTTAAATGAGAAGGTGTGTCCAAACTTGTGGTCTGTACTGTACATATACTGTATATGTGTGTGTGTGTCTTACTGACGTTTATATACATACACATCTGTCAGCCATCTGTCAGTGCCGGAGCACGGTTACAGCCGCAGCTCACTATGTACTCAGCGATGACTGAGGCCGGCCTCACACTTGGCGTAAGACAATACGCCACGTATTATACGTCCGTACTACGGCCGTAATACAGAGAAATGTTCCCAAAATATTGATCCGTAGTCAGGGTGTTTCAGCGTATTTTGCGCATGGCATCCTCCGTATGTAATCCGTATGGCATCCGTACTGCGAGATTTTCGCGCAGGCTTGCAAAACCGACATCTAATGGATTTATGTGCTCAAATGTTCGGGAAAACATATACAGTATATATATATATATATATATATATATATATATGTCATTGAGACACATATATATATTCTGTATTTAGATTTTATTCAGCGCGATATCTGTGAACAGCCGGTAATTCAATTGCCGGCTTTTCATTTCTCCTGCACAAACCCGACAGGATATGAGACATGGTTTACATACAGTAAACCATCTCATATCCCCTTTTTTTTTCCATATTCAACACTACTAATGTTAGTAGTGTGTATGTGTAAAATGTCAGCGCTGTAGCTGCTAAAATAAAGGGTTAAATGGCGGAAAAAATTGGCGTGGGCTCCCGCGCAATTTTCTCCGCCAGAGTGGTAAAGCCAGTGACTGAGGGCAGATATTAATAGCCAGGAGAGGGTCCATGGTTATTGGCCCCCCCGTGGCTACAAACATCTGCCCCCAGCCACCCCAGAAAAGGCACATCTGGAAGATGCGCCTATTCCGGCACTTGGCCACTCTCTTCCCACTCCCTGTAGCGGTGGGATATGGGGTAATGAAGGGTTAATGCCACCTTGCTATTGGAAGGTGACATTAAGCCAGATTAATAATGGAGAGGCGTCAATTATGTCACCTATCCATTATTAATCCAATTGTTGGAAAGGGTTAAAAAACACACACACACATGATTTAAAAGTAGTTTAATGAAATAAACACAGCGGTTGTTGTAATAATTTATTGTTCTCTCAATCCATCAGGAACACCCTCGCTTGGAAAAATAATAAACGCACAAGATACATACCTTCTGGTGAACCGTCTCGTCCCACGAAGTAATCCATCTGAAGGGGTTAACTAATATTACAGGCACGAGCCCTGCTAAATGCAGCTGTGCTCCGTGCCTGTAATCCCCAGCGAATGAATGAAATGTAGGTCATTGACCTACATTTCCTTCAGTCGCGGTGATGCGCCCCCTGGTGGATGTTTGAAGCAGACTTTCCTTCAAACTCAAAGACAAGGCACTTTCCCTTGTTTAAACTGTCTACAGTGTAGCAATATACAGAGGGGTTCCGTAGTTTTTCACCCGCAAACCGGCAAGGCTATTCCCATTAAGGGATTTTTTACTTGTGAATCTACCTTTGTAGTATATCTCATAAAGTGCCCTTGCGGCTTGGCCTATGTGGGGGAGACTACTCAAATGGTGAAGGATAGAGTGGCCCAGCATAAGTCCACTATTCGATGCAATAAGACACATCTCCCCCTCCCTTATCATTTTTCTGAAAAAAATCATACCATCGCCCAACTCCGGTTCCAGGTTCTTGAACAAATTGATATCCCTAGGAGAGGTCAGAACCGTACAAAAATGCTCCAGAGAAGGGAAGCGTTTTGGATCTATACGTTACAGACCTTAGAACCTAAGGGATTGAATAGGGACTATGACGTCTCAGCTTTTTTGTAAAACTGTGAATTTTGTATTATGTTTCTTGCTATATTGATCATGTTGTATTGATTTTGTGTCCTTCTTTTGTATCCTCACAGAATCGCTAGCTGCACCACTAGGCACTGAGCACCAGCTTTCCCTCACATGGTATAGTATTTCCACACCATGCCGGTTTACTAGGGAGTATTTAGATTGCCACCTCCATACAGCTATGTGACCACCATTAGGTATCTCCCTAGGTCTGACTTGTTTTTTTCAAGGTGCATAAGCAGTCCCCACACGCATCTGTCTGCGATGCCATCCCTCTTTGATCAACCGCAGTGCCCACAACTAGGTCCATCCCCTCATTCTACATACGTTTTCCACAAGAAAATTTTTTTTTCTGCGGTTCATCTATTTATTTATTTATTTACTTATACATTCATTCACTGAATTTTTAATCATTCCTTTAATCATTTAATTTTGGCCTTCTTTCTCCATTATATACATTTCAGTGCCCACTATATCCCCCCTTAGTGGCCTCGTCATGTAAGCCTGTACTGCACCTTGCTTTGGTACACTTCACATCACAGACACAGGCGCCAGAGCGCTTATCACACTGCCCAGCGCTCTCCTCGCTACTGCGCAAGCGCAGTAGGCATAGTCATGTGACGCCTATGACGCAGCGGGTCAGCTGACCCCCTGCCGGCGCCCACAAAAACCCGGAAGTACCGCTGGGGAACAGCGTCTCCGGGAGGATCCTCTGCACGGCGCCATTTCTCTCCTCTCCAGCACCAGGTACAGTGATGCCCAGTCCCCCCCTGCCTTTCTATACATTATACCCGGTAATTTTCATCTCACTGGGACCACCTTTATCCATCCATTCTTTTTCAGCGCTCATCTCAGCAGCGAGTACCTCGCCCACTTGCAGCGCAGTCCCATATAGCACACAAGGTATGGTGTCCCGTTATTTTAGGATGGTTCCAAGGTTCCTCTACAGTGCCTCCGGGCAATTTCCCAATACCTGCATTTTCTTTGTATTGCCGGACTATTTTTCATGTAGCACCACCCTCATCTCTTACAGCGCTCCCTGTACTAGCGAGATCATCTCGCCCTCTGACAGCGCAGTGTCTTTAACCTGAATAAGGTAATATGGTCCTCTGCCTTATACTTACCGTGGGTCCTCCATAACACCTATTGGCAATTTTCTCATATCAACCACATGTTGTTCCTCTCCCCAGGCGGCCCCATACCTCCTGGATTTTGTCTGCTTTTGGCACCAGCCTTGGGCCCATACATACATATCGTGTATTCCAGGTACACAGTCGCATAACTTGTTGGGCAACTACTCACATCTACCCCCAGCATGTCACCACAACGTTTGGTAGCCCCTCGATGTATAGGGATTTATAGTGCAATTCTGGTGGTCACATATGCTTTATACTCCAGTTATTACTCTTATATCGGCAGTCTATTGTCCTGGTTTACCTTAGTTTATGTATTGTTGCATACTTCACGTGTCTGTATTCTTGTATTTTAGGCAGTTCACCCTGCACGCTTCAGGGGTAATCTCACCGTTATCTCTCCACTCTGGCAGGCCCTTATCCAGACCCAGCATGGTCACCTTATCATAATCCTATTGACACATTCACAGCTCTCTGTCCCTACGAAATGAAGCTCACGTCTCACGCTCCAAGTCAGGATTCACCAGATTCCGTCACCATTGTTGCTCGATCACTTCACCAGTGATATTCATTTGCTGTTGTTTTTTCCCTCTTGAATTATTGTTTTGTATATGATATACAATATACGCAAACGTGCATCATGAATTTTGTCTCTAAAAATATTCTTTTGTATTTTTGTACATATATATTACAGTACTCAAAAATCCTGTCTGATGAAGGTCCTATGTTGGGACCGAAAACGTTCATGTTGAACTGGATGCACTGAATAAATGATGTTTTACTTCACCACAAAACTCTCCTGAGTGCCAAGTATATTATTATTGATGTACTACGGGTTGGATACCTAACTTGAGCACCTCCCAGATACCCAGAGTGCCGTGCTTTACTATATCATGTCTCATATCATGTCGGGTTTGTGCAGGAGAAATGAAAAGCCGGCAATTGAATTACCGACTTTTCAGTAACAGCGCTGCGTATTTCTCGCAAGTCACACTGCAGGTCCGTGTGGAATCCGTATTTTTCTCGCCCCCATAGACTTTCATTAGCGATTTTTTTGCGCAATACGCTGACAAACGCAGCATGCTGCGATTTTGTACGGCCGTAGAAAGCCGTATAATACTGAACCGTAATATACGGCTGATAGGAGCAGCCCCATTGAGAATAATTGTGCCGTTTATTTTGCGAGTTTTACGGACGTAATTTCTGCGCTCTTACGTCCGTAAAACTCGCTAGTGTGAGGCCGGCCTGAAGCTGCTGCAGCCGTACTCTATGACTGAAAGCCGGAGGCCGCCAGGAGGAATAAATGTCATTTCCACCTGGTAGCCGGACTGTCGGCTGCACAGCTTTAGGGCTGTCCCACACGTCCAGATAATTCCGGTACCGGAATAAATCGGTACCGGAGTTATCCGTGTCCTTGTGCCTGGGAACTCACGGAGGCCATACCTGCGGCACACGTGTGCCGCCCGTATGGCGAGTGGGTACCACACGGAGCGTGTGGTACCCACTCTGCATGGTGCTGAAGCTGCGATTCATATCCTCTCTGCAGTAACGTTTGCTGCAGAGAAAATATGAAGAATAGTGTTAAAAATAAAGATTTAGGTGTCCGCCGCCCCCCCACCCCTTGTGCGCCCCCCCGCTGGTCAGAAAATACTTACCCGGGTCCCCCGTCGGCTGTCGCTCCTTCCTGGTCTTGCCGCGGCTTCTCCTGCATGCGGTCACGTGGGCCCGATCATTTACAGTCATGAATATGTGGCTCCACCTCCCATAGGGGCGGAGCCGACTATTCATGATTGTAATTGATCGGCCCCACGTGACCGCATACAGTAGGAGGCGCGGCAAGACCAGGAAGGAGCGACAGCCGACGGGGGACCCGGATAAGTATTTTCTGACCAGCGGGGGGGGCGCACAGGGGGTGGGGGGGCGGCGGACACCTAAATCTTTATTTTTAACACTATTCTTCATATTTTCTCTATAGCAAACGCTGCTACAGGGAAGATATGAATACCGGCTTCAGCACCATGTGGGGGGGACAGCGCTTACTGTAGCGCTGTCTCCTGCACGCACACGGACCCCAGACGGAGAATGTCCGTGTGAGGTCCGTGTTTTACGCGGACCCATTGACTCTATTGGGTCCGTGTAAAACGTGCGCTCCCACGAACACTGACATGTCTCCGTGTTTGGCACACGGAGACACGGTCCGCAAAAAATCAATGACATCTGCACAGATGCATTGATTTTTATGGGTCTACGTGTGTCAGTGTCTCCGGTACGTGAGGAAACTGTCACCTCACGTACCGGAATCACTGACGTGTGAAACCGGCCTTAGATTGCTATTAACCTGCAGATTAACCCCATATCTGCAGGTTAATAGTGTGAAAAACTTCAACTGCCGCTCAATGGTTAAAACCAGAATGCAGCACTACAAAAAGTGTAGCATAAACCTAACTGACAACTGGGCGTCGCTATTCCCTTCTCCCAGGGATGTGTTGTTACAGTCTGATATTGTGAGAGATAATGGTACACTGCCAGACTGTCAATCGAAGAAAAGAGACAATTTATTCAATTAAAGTTGCAATTCACACATCTGTGTCGCAGTCCGAGTACAGACCGTCATTCACAAACTGGCCACAGTTATTTTGACCCAAAATTAACAACCTCATAAGCATATACAGTATGAGGCTGTAAGTTCAGGACAGGACACCTGCGGCCGGTCAGTGAATAACTGTCTGTACTCAGCCTGTGACACATACAGTTAGGTCCATACAGGGTGGCACATGTTAAGGAGCTGAAACGCCTAAACCCTTCATCCAATTTTAATGTGGATACCCTCAAATGAAAGCAGAAAGTCGGAACTTCAACTGCATCTGAATTGTTTTGTTTAAAATTCATTGTGTCTATAACCAAAATTACAAAAATGTTGTCTCTGTCCAATTATATATGGACCTAACTGTGGATGAGCTGCTGCTCTCTCTTCCTCCAGATGTATGTGATATGTCGGAAGGCGGGTAGAGTGAAGCCAGGGCTGATTTGCTACAGGGATGCCGACACTGCTGGAACGGCGCCGAAACCGGAGGTGAGTAAATATTTTATTAATTTAAAAGGGGAAAACATTTGGATTGAGAAGGGGTTGTCTGAGTAGTGGACAAGTGGATATCCAACATATTTAAGCAAGGGGTGTAACAAGTAAAGCAAAATTCTGCACGACCTGTCAGTGTTCTATTATTCGGGTTGAGGACACTTATTGTATGTGGGCTAGTGAATTGTGTGTGCCAGGGCTGCTTTTTAGTCCCAGTCCGGCTCTGAGTCTCCCCATTATCTGAATGCAAGGAAGAGTGTGAACTTGTGCTAATTGTGCAGTAACACGTTGTGATCTCTGCTCCGTCCTGTCTTCCAGCGCAGGGTTAAAATTGCTCCGACTCCATTTCTGGCTTCATGACTTGATCATAGATGCTGGATCCTAATTCTCAAGGAAATCTCCCCAACCCAAGATTGTGAAAGAAACACACAAAACACTTTTATTGGATGATAAATTGACCGAATTTTATTCCAAATCTCATTATTATTATTTCTTTCAGTGTCTCAAATTTAGAATCAGCCAATTACTATGAAAGAGACACTGAAAATGGCACAACCTCTGACTCACGAAGAATCGTCCTTCAGCACTCAGGAGAGGAAAAACCCCATGGTGGAAACCTCTAGGGAACGATGACTGGAGGACTGCCCTTCCCTTGGGCTTAGAAGTTTAATGCCGACACATAACAGCAAATTGTACCAGAATTTGTACATTGTGTCATATTTGGTATAGAGAAGCCTAATGCGACCTCTCCAGGCCGTACACATAAAGGTGAAGGTGGCGAGTACCGGACGTGAGGGAGATCTGGCTGCAACATCTGTCACCCCATTGATCGCTAGGGTTAGTTTGATCTGGCTGGCTAGGCGGTATGGCTGATGGAGCTGGCTAGGCGGTATGGCTGATCTGGCTGGCTAGGCGGTATGGCTGATCTGGCTGGCTGGGCGGTGTCCCCTTCCTCCCACTGGAGTGATGAAGCTCCAGGTCTCCAGACACATCAAGTACGGCTCCTCATACGGCTGAATGACTGGTGGTTCTGGAATCTTCTCCTGTATCATAGATATGTGTGTTTATGACATCAGCACAGTTGCCGTAGTTACCACAGATGTTTATTGCTGATTGTTCATTGGCTAGAAAGTCCCTCTCAGTATTTCAAAGAATTAACCCTTGAATGCCTGGCATCGTGCCTTTCTCCATAAGTCTGTAAAATAAACTTCTCACTAGGCAGGACCATTATCAATATTTTATCATTACTGTATTTTAAAGTTACCCCCCCCCCAAAAAAAAAGTCTGAATTGTAAACACATCTACAGATTTGATGTGTAGCGATCACAATAACTCCCTTGAGCCCTACTAAATACATAATAAATACATGTGAGTTCAGAGCAGTCCCATAGAGAAATAAATTAAGGGGCTGGAGACAAATGAAAATGAGAAGAAAGCCCCTCATGACTGGGACTGGATGAGAGGTTCAGTTTGAAATGCTTAAGGGTTTACAGGGAGGTAAATGGTGGAGTGGAAAAAGGGGGCGGAGGATGAAGGGTATTTAGTGGGAAAGAGGGGTAATTTTGGGTCAGAATATCCAGAGCGGGATGATGTTTTTAATAAAAAAACATTTCTTGTCACAGTGTCTGTTGGCGGGGATCAGCAGTGCCACAGGCTGATCGCCTCCATGCCACGCCGCATTGATGTAGTAATAGATGCAATAGGAGCCCCGACCAAGTATTCAGTGCGTTTACTGAACATACCTTTCAGTAGGACATTTTGGATTTTAAATTAATTTTTCAAGCTGGTGTTAGGCTACGTTCACATTTGCGTTGTTGTGTGTTGCGTCGGCGACGCATCGGCGACGCAACGCACAACGCATGCAAAACGCATTGTTTTTTGACGCATGCGTCCTTTTTTTGTATGAAAAAGGACGCACAAAAAATGCAACTTGCTGCGTCCTGTGCGCCCTGACGCGTGCACCCAAAAAGACGCATGTGTCAAAAAACGCATCACAACGCATGTCCATGCGCCCCCATGTTAAATATAGGGGCGCATGACGCATACGGCGACGCTGCGGCGCCCGACGCTGCGTCGCACAACGCTAATGTGAACGTAGCCTTATAAAGTATTCTAATTTACTGAGATAATGACTTTTGGGTTTTCATTGGCTGTAAGCCATAATCATCAACATTAACAGAAATAAACACGTGAAATGGATCACTCTGTAATGACTCTATATAATATATGAGCTTCACTTTTTGTAGTGAAGAACTGAAATAAATTAACTATTTGATGATATTCTAATTTTGTGAGAAACACCTGTAGGGCTGTCCCACACGTCCAGATAATTCCGGTACCGGAATAAATCGGTACCGGAGTTATCCGTGTCCGTGTGCCTGGGAACTCACGTAGGCCATACGTGCGGCACACTTGTGCCGCCCGTATGGCGAGTGGTTACCACACGGAGCGTGTGGTACCCACGCGTGTGGTACCCTGCATCGCGCTGAAGCCGCGATTCATATGTTCCCTGCAGCAGCGTTTGCTGCAGAGAAAATATGAATAATAGTGTTTAAAATAAAGATCTATCTGTCCGCCGCCCTCCCTCCCCCTGTGCGCCCCAACCCCCCCCCCGCTGTTCAGAAAATACTTACCCGCCTCCCTCGCTCCTTCCTGGTCTGGCCGCGGCTTCTAGTGTATGCGGTCACGTGGGGCCGATCATTTACAATCATGAATATGTGGCTCCACCTCCCATAGGGGCGGAGCCGACTATTCATGATTGTAAATGATCGGCCCCACGTGACCGCATACAGTAGGAGTCGCGGGGCAGAGAGGAAGGAGTGACAGCCAACGTGGGAGCGGGTGAGTATTTTCAGGACAGCGGGGGGGCGCACAGGGGGGGGGGGGCGGCGGACACATAGATCTTTATTTTAAACACTATTATTCATATTTTCTCTGCAGCAAACGCTGCTGCAGGGAACATATGAATCGCGGCTTCAGCACCATGTGGGGGGGACAGCGCTTACTGTAGCGCTGTCTCCTGCACGCACACGGACCCCAGACGGAGACCGTCCGTGTGAGGTGCGTGTTTTACACGGACCCATTGACTTTAATGGGTCCGTGTAATACGTGCGCTCCCACGAACACTGACATGTCTCCGTGTTTGGCACACGGAGACACGGTCCGCAAAAAATCAATGACATCTGAACAGATGCATTGATTTTTATGGGTCTACGTGTGTCAGTGTCTCCGGTATGTGAGGAAACTGTCACCTCACGTACCGGAGCCACTGACGTGTGAAACCGGCCGTAATTGGTGGTTTTTTGGAAGGCAAACCTCCAGCCATCTTTGGAGCCCTAGCCTCACAATGCTGTGTTAGGGTAAGTTCACACTACACGTTTTTTTCTGCAGCAAGACCTGATGTCTTGGCAGGAAAGAAGTTGAGAAAAAATCAGGTTTTGCTTGGGTTTTCTTGCGTTTTTTGCTGTGTTTATGGCATGCTAGATTTGTCTCTTGTGCATGCTGATAAAGTTTAGTGCAAAAAAAAAGTTCTATTCTACCAGGTTTTGGCACTAAAAACACAGCAAAACCAGATACCTGCATTTTTGCTGCAGATTTTCAGTTCTTTTTCACCACCTGTTCATGTCAATGGGTGAAAAAGCTGAAAAAACATGAAAGAAGTGACACTCTCTATTGCGTAAAACACCATGGAAAGCACAAAATACTGCTGACAAAAAAACAAGCTTGTACTATAAAATGCAGCTGAAATTTGGATAAAAAGCATAAAAAAAGCCTCGTGTGAACTTACCCTAAATAATAAATATACTTGAGACTTTAGCTACAATAAGTGGGAGGGAAGTATTATCGTGTGAAGAAGCATCTCTAACATTTCCAGTATTGTTGTTTGGGGGTTTAATAGGGTTTTTTTAATTAATTTTATGGAAAAGCAAAAAGTATAATGACATTGGTATTTCCTTATAATACAATAAATCTTCTTGGGGAATAGGGGATCCCATACTGGACTGGTGGGGGGACCTCAGGGAATGCTAATGGAATGGTCCATGGTTCAGCAGAGCACAATACTTGTCCTGACCCGGGCTCTGAAATCCATGTTTCTGCCAGGGAATCACTTGCCTGGATGTTAGATAGACTGTAAGATCAGTAATCATTCGCCTGTAAAAAATGCAAGAAAACCACCAGTAGACTATAGCAGCGACACAACGTGTAGAGCACATTGCATAAATATGTAATACAGAAAAACTATTAAAGGGAATTTGTCACCAAGTCTTTGCTACCACATACAAGAACAGCATGCTGTAGGGGCAGAGACCCTGATTCCAGCGATTTATCACTTACTTTACTGGCTGTGGCAGTTTTGATTAAAAACTGTTTTATCTGCTGCGGATCTACCAGTTTTGTTGAATGCTGAGCTCTGTATAAGGCCGGCGTCACACTCAGCGTATGAAAATACGCTCCGTATTTTACGGCTGTAATACGCAGAAATGTTCCAAAAATAGTGATCTGTATGTCATCCGTAGGCAGGGTGTATCAGCGTATTTTGCGCATGGCATCCTCCGTATTTAATCCGTATGGCATCCGTACTGCAATATTTTCTCGCAGGCTTGCAAAACTGACTTCTAATGGATTTATGTGCTCAAATGTTCGTTAAAACATATATACAGTGTGCATATATATATATGTCATTGAGACACATATATATATATATATATATATATATATATATATATATATATATATATATATATATATATAGGGGCAAAAAAGTATTTAGTCAGTCAGCAATAGTGCAAGTTCCACCACTTAAAAAGATGAGAGGCGTCTGTAATTTACATCATAGGTAGACCTCAACTATGAGAGACAAACTGAGAAAAAAAAATCCAGAAAATCACATTGTCTGTTTTTTTATCATTTTATTTGCATTTTATGGTGGAAAATAAGTATTTGGTCAGAAACAAACAATCAAGATTTCTGGCTCTCACAGACCTGTAACTTCTTCTTTAAGAGTCTCCTCTTTCCTCCACTCATTACCTGTAGTAATGGCACCTGTTTAAACTTGTTATCAGTATAAAAAGACACCTGTGCACACCCTCAAACAGTCTGACTCCAAACTCCACTATGGTGAAGACCAAAGAGCTGTCAAAGGACACCAGAAACAAAATTGTAGCCCTGCACCAGGCTGGGAAGACTGAATCTGCAATAGCCAACCAGCTTGGAGTGAAGAAATCAACAGTGGGAGCAATAATTAGAAAATGGAAGACATACAAGACCACTGATAATCTCCCTCGATTTGGGGCTCCACGCAAAATCCCACCCCGTGGGGTCAGAATGATCACAAGAACGGTGAGCAAAAATCCCAGAACCACGCGGGGGGACCTAGTGAATGAACTGCAGAGAGCTGGGACCAATGTAACAAGGCCTACCATAAGTAACACACTACGCCACCATGGACTCAGATCCTGCAGTGCCAGACGTGTCCCACTGCTTAAGCCAGTACATGTCCGGGCCCGTCTGAAGTTTGCTAGAGAGCATTTGGATGATCCAGAGGAGTTTTGGGAGAATGTCCTATGGTCTGATGAAACCAAACTGGAACTGTTTGGTAGAAACACAACTTGTCGTGTTTGGAGGAAAAAGAATACTGAGTTGCATCCATCAAACACCATACCTACTGTAAAGCGCGGTGGTGGAAACATCATGCTTTGGGGCTGTTTCTCTGCAAAGGGGCCAGGACGACTGATCTGGGTACATGAAAGAATGAATGGGGCCATGTATCGTGAGATTTTGAGTGCAAACCTCCTTCCATCAGCAAGGGCATTGAAGTTGAAACGTGGCTGGGTCTTTCAACATGACAATGATCCAAAGCACACCGCCAGGGCAACGAAGGAGTGGCTTCGTAAGAAGCATTTCAAGGTCCTGGAGTGGCCTAGCCAGTCTCCAGATCTCAACCCTATAGAAAACCTTTGGAGGGAGTTGAAAGTCCGTGTTGCCAAGCGAAAAGCCAAAAACATTACTGCTCTAGAGGAGATCTGCATGGAGGAATGGGCCAAAATACCAACAACAGTGTGTGGCAACCTTGTGAAGACTTACAGAACACGTTTGACCTCTGTCATTGCCAACAAAGGATTTATTACAAAGTATTGAGATGAAATTTTGTTTCTGACCAAATACTTATTTTCCACCATAAAATGCAAATAAAATGATAAAAAAACAGACAATGTGATTTTCTGGATTTTTTTTTCTCAGTTTGTCTCCCATAGTTGAGGTCTACCTATGATGTAAATTACAGACGCCTCTCATCTTTTTAAGTGGTGGAACTTGCACTATTGCTGACTGACTAAATAGTTTTTTGCCCCACTGTATATATATTTCTATATACTGTATTTATATTTAATTCAGCGCGAGATATGTGAAAAGCCGGTAATTCAATTGCCGGCTTTTTCTTTCTCCTTCTCAAACCCGACATGATATGAGACATGGTTTACATACAGTAAACCATCTCATATCCCTTTTTTTTTCCATATTCCACACTACTAATGTTAGTAGTGTGTATGTGCAAAATTTGGGCGCTGTAGCTTGTAAAATAAAGGGTTAAATGGCGGAAAAAATTGGCGTGGGCTCCCGCGCAATTTTCTCCACCAGAGTGGTAAAGCCAGTGACTGAGGACAGATATTAATAGCCTAGAGAGGGTCCATGGTTATTGGCCCCCCCGGCTACAAACATCTGACCCCAGCCACCCCAGAAAAGGCACATCTGGAAGATGCGCCTATTCTGGCACTTGGCCACTCTCTTCCCACTCCCGTGTAGCGGTGGGATATGGGGTAATGAAGGGTTAATGTCACCTTGCTATTGTAAGGTGACATTAAGCCAGATTAATAATGGAGAGGCGTCAATTATGACACCTATCCATTATTAATCCAATAGTACGAAATGGTTATATGCTATATAATATGATGACTGCAATGTATTAAGAGAATAAAACTGTAATGGGAGGAGGAGGAGGAAGAGGAGGAGGAGGAGTGCAACTTTAAATACAATCATACATATCCGTATCCCTTTATCTGTTTAGTTACCATTAGGGCATCCACCAAATGATGGACACTTTAATTGAAACCAAGCGCCCCCCATTATAGCTAAGTCATATTAGTTTCCATTACTGTCTTTGGGTCTGACATGTAAAATATAGGACGTCAGGGGTGAATATCGCTATTTATCCTGTGTATTGTGTAAATGGCTCCCAAACAATGAATGATTCTATATAGAACTTTGAAATCACACTCCCTGTTGAGCCTCAACCCTAAAGTACTCCACTTTTTTTTTCTTTTGCTGTTATTTTTTGGTAAAAAAGATGGGGTACTTTAGAGGTCCTTTTACCCAAGTCTCTGACTCCTTCCTTTACTGAGGGGTCATCAGGGTGGGATGTGGGGGGCACCGTCAGCTTCATCTGCCTAGGCCACCAACACTCCTGGTCCCGGCCCTGGTATACACTGCAATGATTAGATGCAATTCATGACAGAGGCCGCAGCAACAAACAATGTAACGTCAAGCAGATTTTCTCTGAAAGCGCGGAGTGTTACGCTGAATAATCACATTGCGATACAGCTTAAAGGGGTTTTCCGAACTCAAGACAAATTTCTGCAGTCGCTCTATATGTGACTCCTCACACTGTGTATGTGTATTACATGAGCTTTTCTGCCTCAATCTTGGAAATCCCCTTTAAAGTGAACAGTGCTTATCAAGTCCTTTATTAGGAAAAATAATAAAAACATTCCAAAATTGTACGGTGCTAAAAAATTATTTAAATGAATACTTGTACATCACAATATAACCCCAAACCAGTAAACATTCAGAGATATCAATCTGTCCAGTTGGGAAGTATTGATTCTGAATCAGTGTGCAATGCTTTGGTGCAAATTAAAATGACAACATGTGCAAAAACTCAGGGTCGACACTGGGTGGTTTAGAGGGAGGACTTGCAGGTCATGTTACCCTGGCGCAGAGGGCGCTGTCGGACCACCTCATGCGGCTGTCTGAAATGTCTCCCAATGGGCAGCATTTTGACACCCCTAATGCTATGTGCACAATTTCAGGATTTTTTGCGTTTTTTCGTCCGTTTTCCGTGGAAAAAACGCTAAAAAAACCCACATACATATGCATCCCATCATTTTTAATACACTCCGCAATTTTTGTGCCCATGCTGTGTTTTTTTGTGCAAAAAAAAGCATCGCGGTAAAAAACGCAGCATGTTCATAAATTTTGCGGATTTTTTTCGTTTTTGCAGCTATTTATTGCATTGGGAAGCCCCGGAAAAAAATGCGAAAAATCCGCGAAAAAAAAAAGCACAAAAAACACGTGTGGACTTCCTGCAGAAAAAGTCCGGCTTTGTTCAGCAAAATTCTGCACACTTTCCTGAACGTGTGCATATAGCCTAAGAGTGAGAATTTGCAGTTCTTTGAGTCGGTTGTTAAACTGACAGCCGCATCGGAGAACAGTTAAAAGGACTGTCCAGTGCATGGAATTGCACTCACATCTTTCAGGCAAAAGTATAATTGAAGTTCTGACCACCTGTACTCCTGCGGACAAGGCGACATGCAGGAGTGTGATGAGGTCACCTGATCATGCTGCTGACGTCAATCCTAATAAAAAAAAAAAAACACAGTAGCAGTCATAGAGTCCCATCAATATATATAACCTTTATTGAATAAGAACTAAAACCTAAAAATCCAGGTGCAATGACATGAATGGGAAGTGAATGCACGCTCACAATGGCCATACTGAAAGGGCTAAATTGGCCAACCACCCCTGCAACACCATAATGTCAAACCGCATTGCGGCAGGTATCTACAGCTACACTGTTCATGCAGGTGCAGTATCATTCAATAATCAATATGCTGACAATTATCCCAAAAATTAAATTCATGGTACATACCTAGTGAATGCAGGCATGGAAGGCAAATAGCCCTACCCCAAAGCGCGTTTCGCAGCTAACAGCTCCTTCCTCAGGGGGCGTGTGGAGGAAGCGTGGCGTGTGTATATATATACACACCACCAGCTGGAAATGTGCTACATACTTACACGCCGCGCCACCCGTCACCACGCACAATGCATCCCCCATCTGTCCGAGCTGGAAAAAAGGGGGGCCCCCATGTGACCAGGCGCTGGACGTGAGAAGGAGGCCGGCACACAGCTATGGGAAAGGAGGCGCCTGCGCACAACCGTGAACACATTGCGGCCATTTTACATAAGGGCAACAACAAGAGCAACTACAACAATAAGTGCTAATAATAGACAAAACATTGCATGCTATACATATTGCTAGACTGAACAATGAAGGCATAAACATACTTAACGGCAATATTTACAAACATGGCAAATCCGGTTACAGAGGCCAATCGTATTAGCCGGAATTATACAGCACTTATATATACCCCATATACAAAAACCCACATATCAATGTGAATATATATCAATAAATCAACAATACATATATGTAAACATTACCTCATCTTATATCCACAGCCCACCCATATGTATGTACATATAAATATATGAAAATACACATAATTATAAAAATATAGATAGGAGAAAATCCCTCACAATACAGAAGATACACAAATGCATATATACCATATAGAACTACCAAGGAAACATATGCAAACTAATCTAATCCCTAATCTTTTGTATTAATAAATATTTGTTGTATTTTTTCATTAATTTGGACTTCCTTGATTGTTGTTTTTTTCTACTTTCGTTTTTGTATAAGCCCATGAAGGCAGGGTCTTCTCTCCTCTGTACCCATCTGTCACTGTTAGTTTCTTCATTATAATTTATATTTTGTATGTAGCTCATTTTCACATGTACAGCACCATGGAATCAATGGTGCTCTAAAAATAAATAAATAATAATAATAATGTAATAAAAAGTTGATACATGTAGTATTAGTATTCTACCACTAGGTGGCAGTGATGGCTCACTAATGAATTCTCGCTGTACTCTGTATGCAGTTTTATATTCATGAATTGGTCCACTTTTAAAGGGAATCTGTCACCAGGTTTTTGATACTTCGGTCGGGTTCACATTGCGTTAACAGCAGCCCGTTCAACACACACGTTAACGGGCTGCTGTTAACACAAGTGCCGGTATGGCTGCCCGCTAGCGCAGATAGAGCATCTGCTAGCTCTATCTGCGCTAGCGGTGACGGACCCGGAAACGCTGCAGCCCGCATCTCAGGGTCCGTCACTCAACCCATTGTGGGCGTGCGCTAGCGATGCGTCCAACGTTGCAGTCAATGGCGGTGTTAACGGACTACGTTACACCGCGTTATGCCGCGGTGTAACGTAGTCTGTTTAACGGACGAGCAGAACGCAATGTGAACCCAGCCTTAGGCCGGGTCACACATGCAACTGCAATGCGAGAAACTCCTGCGGTTCGGACCGGAGCATTCAGCTGCATAGAAATACATGCAGCCGCACACTCCGGCCCGAGTGCTGCTGGCAGTGCCAGGTATTGAGGCGACAGACTCGCCCGAGTTTCTCGCATTGCAGTTGCAAGTGGGACACCGGCCTTAATCTGAGAATAGCATGAAAAAAAACACAAAAATTGAGCTTGACTTAAAGGGAAGGTGCCATCAAAAAAAAAAATTTTCCAACGATTGAGAAAACGTAAAGAATTAATGTTTACATTTTCTTAAAAAATATTATCATTTGTTTATAATTTAGTAAAATATGAAAAATAATTTTAAAAGGTTTGGCATTGCCACTTTTAAACACTGGGGGGAGCAGCTACTGACATTTGACAAAAACCTAGTGTACAACTAGCTGACATTACGGCACTGCAGTAATTATGGGCGGAGTCTGCTGACATGGCTGTGAACACAGTGAGAAGCCATTTTGTTGGTGACTGCGGAGTTATACTGACCAGTAGACAGTCACAGAGGATGGCAGGCAGCAAGGATTCTGGGAGATATGTGGTGGAGGGAGCAGGGTGACAGCAGCACAGAGTATTTCAGGAGAGCAGTGTGCTGGTCTATGAGGGGCACCTGTTCGGTGCGCGGAGCAGCCAGGGATTGTACATAGAGCGCTGTCTTTTATACACATGGATGGACCGTCTGCTCCACAGAAATCCAGGAAACGTTTTTGTGGATTGATGGCCTGTTCTGATCCAGACTTTGCATACTAAGACCCCATTCCCCTCCTCAGATCTTGTCCTGGCGATGTGTGAAAGCGAGGCGACAGGCGCAGTACGGGGCGACGCTGGGAAGGAAATGTAGCCATATAGTAAAAATAAAAATGAGACCCCTCTCTTCAGCTGCCTCTCCAGCCTTCCCCTGACTGCACCTAACTGGAGGTCATGCTGCCCCCTCTATTACCCCAGACCCGTGTGCAGCTTCTCAACCAGAACCACCCTAGAATGGGTCCCCTTTCTGAAGATAATACTGCCATAGTGTTCTCACATAATACCGCCATACAGATCACACATAATACCATCATATAGATCGCAAATAACGACGCCAGTGTTCTCACATAATACCGCCATATAGATCACACATAATACCACCATATACTTCTCACATAATACCGCCATATAGATCACACATAATACTGTCCTATAGTTCTCACATAATACCATCATATAGATCGCAAATAACGACGCCAGTGTTCTCACATAATACCGCCATATAGATCTCACATAATACCGCCATATAGATCACACATAACAGGGGGGAGAGGAGTGCATAGGAGAGGATTAGATACACGGCTCAGCAGTCAGTATCACAAAGGATAGCATTCGATACACAGCTCAGCAGTCAGTATCACACAGGGGAGGATTAGATACACGGCTCAGCTGACAGCATCACACAGGAGAGGATTAGATTACCTCTCCCCCGATACTTACTTCACGGCTCCGCTGCTGAGTCCTTTCTCCCTCCCGTCCTTGGTCTCCTCCTATAACCGCAGGGCTGCTGCGATTATACTGGGAAACTGGCGCTCACAGCACACTGTGAGCTCCAGAAAGATGGTGCCGATCTCCTGTCTCTGCTGTGATGTGGACGGCTCAGGGGGCGTGGCCAGATCACAGCAGGAAGCAGCTCAATGTAAAGTATAGGGTCGGACACCGACCGCAGTCTCCTATGCCCAGGGCTGCCGTATTTGCAGAGTGTAAGTGTCGTGCAGCTACACTTACACTCCTGCAAAGCAAAATGGCGGCGCCCAGTGGCTGAAAAAATAATACGGTAATTAAAAAAAAAATGTTAAAGTTAAAAAATGTAAATTTGTATTAAATATAATTGTTTATATCAACAATCATTTTTAATACAAAAAATAAAATGCAGTGCCTTCCCTTTAAGTTGGTATATATGCAGCACTGTTATGATCCGGTGACCTTGGAGCCGCATGCGAGACTTTCTCAGGAGTAGGTGGTACCTGTACTGACCGCAATCCCTAAACTAACACCGCAACTAGAAGTAGCCGTGGGATGTACCTAACACGTCCTAGACACCTCGACACAGCCGGAGGACTAAATACCCCTATAGATGGAAAAGGGAATTCTATCTTGCCTCAGAGCAGAACCCCAAAGGATAGGCAGCCCCCCAAAAAATATTGACTGTGAGTATAAGAGGAAAGACACACGCAGGCAGAAAAACAGGATTTAGCAAAAGAGGCACTTCTAGCTAAATAGAAAAGGATAGGACAGAATTCTAAGCGGTCAGTATTAAAATCCTAAAAATATCCACAGCAGATAATACAAATATTCTACATCTAACTAAAGACATAGAAAGTATATCTGCATCTCCTGAGAATCCAGCATGACTGAAAAATCCAAACAAAGTCTAAGCTGGACAAAAACACAATGAATTGCACTGAACTGCAAAGCACACTGCATGTGTGCACAGAGACAAAAAACCAGACACTTATCTTAGCTGAGTTGGCAGCAGGGCATGAGGAACCAGAGAGAGATGCAATCCCTCCAAGTACAATGGACAACTGGCAAGGAATCATGGATCCTGCACACCTAAATACCTAATAGAGCTGAAATCAGCAGAAACACCTGCCCTGGATTACAACCCCAAGACAACTGCACTACCACCAACAAACACCGGAGGGAGCCCAAGAGCAGAATTCACAACACAGCACATAAAACGCATGTTCACATAAAACCTACAAGAGAAAAAATAAGCAAAAACCCTGCTGTAAATAAGTAAAAAGAAAAAAGTGCATCTAAATAACAGAGTATTTAGTAATACTGTTTTTGATCAAAAATAGCATAAAATCCATCCCACCACGACAAGGTGACTCTGATCGGGACGGTCCTACACTGTCTAATATTAAACCTTACCATGTGTCAATGTTGACCTCAGTGTGAATAAGGGCAGACAACAGGACTGGGCCCAACCAGTAGACACCAGTCTGGGGGAGCTTTATATAATGTGGGGCAGAGTCTCTGATTCCAGCGATGTATCACTGACTGTGTTATTTAGTGTAGTTATTTTAAAATCATTGTTTTATCAGCAGGAGATTATCAGTCGAGGACTACTTGGCTTGCTGCCAAGTAATCCAGCCTTGCCCCCACCACTGATTGGCAGCTTTCTGCCTCTGCACAGTGTGCACAGACAGCTGCTAAACAGTGCAGGGTTATACAGAGCTCAGCTGTCACGATTGGACTAGCGAGTAAACTGGGACCAGGGGCACCTTTCCTGGCCCTAGCTCTAGGGAGCGCCCTAACTCGCCCTGTTCCCCGGGATACCTCAGATGGCGAGGATGCCGGGGCCTCCGCCCTTGCCCTGTCTCCTGACTGCCGCCCTGCGTCTGTCCCCCTCCCCACCCGGGGAAGAGAGGCGCTACCGTGTACAACAGAACACCAACCCAACAAACAGGGGAATGAAGACAAGGGTAAAAAGAAAACTCCACTCACACAGAATATGCTCTCACAAATAACAGGGGTAACCACCAGGGTGTGAAGGACGGGGAGAGTAAATAAGGCAGGTAAGGATGAGGAATATTCCAAGCGTACAAACCATACAACTGTCGCACAATAAATTCCTCCAGCTCTCCAAACACCAGCTCCTCACTACTCCAGGTCTATCAAGCAAGTGCTATCTCAGACAAAGGTCTGATCAGAAGGCCAAGCTTATATAAGAGAGAGGAGTGGCTAACCGAGCACAGCTGAATGCAGGAATATCCACATGGCCTATTAACCCCTGTCCTGCTGAAAGAAAACAAAACACCATTAATACACAGGAGAAGTGCTTCTTCTCAGCGATGAAGCAGAAGCCATCAGACGCCGTGGTCTTCTGTTACTGCTCTGTCGCGGTAACTCCGTGACAGTACCCCCCCTTCTATGAGGGACCTCCGGAACCTCAGGACCTAACCCCTATCTGGGTGGGCCGCATGAAAGGCCCGGACCAGTCTGGTTGCATGAACGTCGGAAGCTGGAACCCACATCCTCTCCTCAGGACCGTACCCCTTCCAATGCACCATGTATTGAAGTGACCGACGAACAAGATGAGAATCTAAGACCTTTGCTATCTGGAACTCCAGATTACCATCGACAATGATCGGAGAAGGTGGCAGAGGTGAAGATCCTGCAGATGCCACGTACTTCTTGAGAAGAGAACGGTGAAACACATTGTGGATTTTAAAAGTAGATGGCAGAGCAAGGCGAAATGCTACCGGATTGACGACGGCTAGGATCTTATAGGGACCAATAAACCTGGGACCCGATTTCCAAGATGGAACCTTTAGCTTAATGTTCCTTGAGGACAGCCACACCAAGTCACCAACACTCAGGTCCGGACCCACCAAACATCTCCGATCAGCCACACTCTTATATTTGGAGCCCATTTTTTGCAAATTATTAACCCCTTAAGCCCCAAGGGTGGTTTGCACGTTAATGACCGGGCCAATTTTTACAATTCTGACCACTGTCCCTTTATGAGGTTATAACTCTGGAACGCTTCAACGGATCTTAGCGATTCTGACACTATTTCCTCGTGACATGTTGTACTTCATGATAGTGGTAAAATTTCTTCGATATAGCTTGCGTTTATTTGTGAAAAAAATGGAAATTTGGCGAAAATTTTGAAAATTTCGCAATTTTCCAACTTTGAATTTTTATGCCCTTAAATCACAGAGATATGTCACGCAAAATACTTAATAAGTAACATTTCTACTTTACATCAGCACAATTTTGGAACCAAAATTTTTTTTTTGTTAGGGAGTTATAAGGGTTAAAAGTTGACCAGAAATTTCTAATTTTTACAACACCATTTTTTTTTTGGGACCACATCTCATTTGAAGTCATTTTGAGGGGTCTCTATGATAGCAAATACCCAAGTGTGACACCATTTTAAAAACTGCACCCCTCAAGGTGCTCAAAACCACATTCAAGAAGTTTATTAACCCTTCACGTGTTTCACAGGAATTTTTGGAATGTTTAAATAAAAATGAACATTTAACTTTTTTCACACAAAATTTATTTCAGCTCCAATTTGTTTTATTTTACCAAGGGTAACAGGAGAAAATGGACCCCAAAAGTTGTTGTACAATTTGTCCTGAGTACGCTGATACCCCATAAGTGGGTGTAAACCACTGTTTGGGCGCATGGCAGAGCTCGGAAGGGAAGGAGCGCCATTTGACTTTTCAATGCAAAATTGACTGGAATTGAGATGGGACGCCATGTTGCGTTTGGAGAGCCCCTGATGTGCCTAAACATTAAAACCCCCCACAAGTGACACCATTTTGGAAAGTAGACCACCTAAGGAACTTATCTAGATGTGTTTTGAGAGCTTTGAACCCCCAAGTGTTTCACTACAGTTTATAACGCAGAGCCGTGAAAATAAAAATTCTTTTTCCCTCAAAAAATTATTTTTAGCCCCCAAAATTTTTATTTTCCCAAGGATAACAAGAGAACTTGGACCCCAAAAGTTGTTGTCCAATTTGTCCCAAGTACGCTGATACCCCATATGTTGGGGTAAACCCCTGTTTGGGCGCACTGGAGAGCTCGGAAGGGAAGGAGCACTGTTTTACTTTTTCAATGCAGAATTGGCTGGAATTGAGATCGGACGCCATGTCCCGTTTGGAGAGCCCCTGATGTGCCTGAACAGTGGAAACTCCCCAATTCTACCTGAAACCCTAGTTCAAACGCACCCCTAACCCTAATCCCAACGGTAACCCTAACCACACCCTTAACCCTGACACACCCCTAACTCTAATCCCAACCGTAAATGTAATCCTAACCCTAACTTTAGCTCCAACCCTAGCCCCAACCCTAACCCTAGCCCTCACCCTAGCCCTAACGGGAAAATGGAAATAAATACATTTTTTTAATTTTATTATTTTTCCCTAACTTAGGGGGTGATGAAGGGGGGTTTAATTTACTTTTATAGCGTTTTTTATAGCGGATTTTTATGATTGGCAGCTGTCACACACTAAAAGACGCTTTTTATAGCAAAAAAGTTTTTGCGTCTCCACATTTTGAGACCTATAATTTTTCCATATTTTGGTCCACAGAGTCATGTGAGGTCTTGTTTTTTGCGGGACGAGTTGACGTTTTTATTGGTAACATTTTTGGACACGTGACAGTTTTTGATCGCTTTTTATTCCGATTTTTATGAGGCAGAATGACCAAAAACCAGCTATTCATGAATTTCTTTTGGGGGAGGCGTTTATACCGTTCCACGTTTGGTAAAATGGATAAAGCAGTTTTATTCTTCGGGTCAGTACGATTACAGCGATATCTCATTTATATCTTTTTTTAGGTTTTGGCGCTCTTGTATGATAAAAGCTATTTTATAGAAAAAATAATTATTTTGGCATCGCTTTATTCTGAGGACTATAACTTTTTTATTTTTTTGCTTATGATGCTGTATGGCGGCACGTTTTTTGCGGGACAAGATGACGTTTTCAGCAGTACCATGGTTATTTATATCCGTCTTTTTGATCGTGTGTTATTCCACTTTTTGTTCGGCGGTATGATAATAAAGCGTTGTTTTTTGCCTCTTTTTTTTTTTCTTACGGTGTTCACTAAAGGGGTTAACTAGTGGGACAGTTTTATAGGTTGTGTCATTACGGATGCGGCGATACTAAATATGTGTACTTTTATTGTTTTTTTTTTTTAATTTAGATAAATGTATTTATGGGAATAATAAAAAAGATCAATCTGATCTGATCAATCAATCCCCCCGTGAGCGCGGCCGATCGCATATGACGTACTATCCCGTCACTGGGAATTAAGTCCCAGGTCACCTTGACGGGATAGTATGTCATATGGGATTAAGGGGTTAATCACCCCCTGCCAAATCGTAGAAATAGCAGAAGAGAACCGTTCCTCCTCCGGTAAACCAGAAGGGCGATCACCATTGAACGAACTAAACTGCGGATGAAACCCATATGCCCCGAAAAACGGGGACTTACCAGTTGATTCCTGACAGCGATTATTAACTGCAAATTCAGCCAACGGTAAGTAGGTCACCCAGTCCTCCTGATTCTCAGATACAAAACATCTAAGATATGTTTCTAAATTCTGATTAACCCGTTCAGTCTGCCCGTTAGACTGGGTGAAACGCCGAAGAAAAAGAAAAATGGATCCCCAGACGGGTGCAAAACGCCCTCCAGAATTTGGAGATACACTGCACACCCCGATCAGAAACAATATCCGTAGGAATCCCATGCAGTCTTATTATTTCCCTGACTAAGATTTGCGCCAGAGTTTTGGCATTAGGCAAAGCTGGCAAAGCAATAAAATGAGACAATTTACTGAACCTGTCCACCACCACCAGGATTACAGTGTTCCCTGCAGACACAGGTAGATCCATAATAAAATCGACTGACAAATGAGTCCAAGGTCTGCTGGGAATCTCCAATGGTAGGAGAGCCCCTGACGGATGAGTATGTGAAGTCTTAGAACGCGCACAGATATTGCAGGCGGCGACATACTCCTGAACATCCTTAAAAGCCCCTGGCCACCAAAAACGCAGAGTAAGTAGATCCGCGGTAGCCTTAATCCCTGGATGTCCAGCCAGCACCGTATCATGATGTTCACTGAGGATTCTAAGACGGAGATTGACTGGTACAAACAGTTTACCAAGAGGACAGGTAGCAGGGGCGTCCCCCTGAGCGTCCGCCACCTCTCTTTCAAGATTGGAGCATATGGACGCCATCACTACCCCTTTTTGCAGTATAGGTACTGGTTTGCACTTATCGCCTCCACCAGGAAAGCAACGGGACAAAGCATCTGCCTTAACATTTTTGCTTCCCGGCCTAAAAGTAACAAAAAAGTTAAATCTGGTAAAGAACAAAGCCCATCTTGCCTGACGAGGTGTAAGACGTTTTGCTGACTCCAAGTAAACCAGATTCTTATGGTCAGTGATCACCATCACAGGGTGAACCGCTCCTTCCAAGAAATGACGCCACTCCTCAAATGCCCATTTGATAGCTAAGAGTTCCCTATTACCAATATCATAGTTTCAGCTGGTGACAGTTTTTTAGAAAAGTAAGCGCATGGTTGCCATTTACCAGGAGACGCACCTTGCGATAATACAGCCCCCACTCCCACCTCGGATGCATCCACCTCCACAATGAATGGCTGAGTGACATCAGGCTGAATAAGAATCGGCGCAGAAGCAAAACACCCTTTCAAAGTGTCAAATGCCTCCCTGGCAGGACTGGACCACTTGGAGAAGTCCGTCCCCTTTTTAGTCATATCAGTGAGCGGTTTAGCTACTACTGAAAAGTTTTTTTTATGAACTTACGGTAGTTGGCAAAACCCAAAAACCTTTGTAAGGCCTTCAAATCCTCGGGACGATCCCATTCCAATACCGCCCGGACTTTCGCCGGATCCATGCGAAAACCGGTGGCAGATAGTACATATCCAAGGAAAGGGATCTCCTCAACCGAGAACATGCACTTTTCAGGTTTGACATACAATTTATTGTCACGAAGTATCTGTAGGACTTGTCTGACATGTTGCTGGTGTGACTCAAGGTCAGGTGAGTACACAAGAATGTCATGCAGGTACAGTGCCTACAAGTAGTATTCAACCCCCTGCAGATTTAGCAGGTTTAATAAGATGCAAATAAGTTAGAGCCTTCAAACTTCAAACAAGAGCAGGATTTATTAACAGATGCATAAATCTTACAAACCAAAAAGTTTTGTTGCTCAGTTAAATTTTTATAAATTTTAAACATAAAAGTGTGGGTCAATTATTATTCAACCCCTGGGTTTAATATTTTGTGGAATAACCTTTGTTTGCAATTACAGCTAATAATCGTCTTTTATAAGACCTGATCAGGCCGGCACAGGTCTCTGGAGTTATCTTGGCCCACTCCTCCATGCAGATCTTCTCCAAGTTATCTATAGGTTCTTTGGGGGTCTCATGTGGACTTTAATCTTGAGCTCCTTCCACAAGTTTTCAATTGGGTTAAGGTCAGGAGACTGACTAGGCCACTGCAACACCCTGATTTTTTGCCTCTTGAACCAGGCCTTGGTTTTCTTGGCTGTGTGCTTTGGGTCATTGTCTTGTTGGAAGATGAAATGACGACCCATCTTAAGATCCTTGATGGAGGAGCGGAGGTTCTTGGCCAGAATCTCCAGGTAGGCCGTGCTATCCATCTTCCCATGGATGCGGACCAGATGGCCAGGCCCTTTGTCTGAGAAACAGCCCCACAGCATGATGCTGCCACCACCATGCTTGACTGTAGGGATGGTATTCTTGGGGTCGTATGCAGTGCCATCCAGTCTCCAAACGTCACGTGTGTGGTTGGCACCAAAGATCTCGATCTTGGTCTCATCAGACCAGAGAACCTTGAACCAGTCAGTCTCAGAGTCCTCCAAGTGATCATGAGCAAACTGTAGATGAGCCTTGACATGACGCTTTGAAAGTAAAGGTACCTTACAGGCTCGTCTGGAATGGAGACCATTGCGGTGGAGTACGTTACTTATGGTATTGACAGAAACCAATGTCCCCACTGCCATGAGATCTTCCCGGAGCTCCTTCCTTGTTGTCCTTGGGTTAGCCTTGACTCTTTGGACAAGCCTGGCCTCGGCACGGGAGGAAACTTTCAAAGGCTGTCCAGGCCGTGGAAGGCTAACAGTAGTTCCATAAGCCTTCCACTTCCGGATGATGCTCCCAACAGTGGAGACAAGTAGGCCCAACTCCTTGGAAAGGGTTTTGTACCCCTTGCCAGCCTTGTGACCCTCCACGATCTTGTCTCTGATGGCCTTGGAATGCTCCTTTGTCTTTCCCATGTTGACCATGTATGAGTGCTGTTCACAAGTTTGGGGAGGGTCTTAAATAGTCAGAAAAGGCTGGAAAAAGAGATAATTAATCCAAACATGTGAAGCTCATTGTTCTTTGTGCCTGAACTACTTCTTAATACTTTAGGGGAACCAAACAGAATTCTGGTGGGTTGAGGGGTTGAATAATAAATGACCCTCTGAAAAGACTTTTCACAATTTAAAAAAAAAATAAATAAACAAAGAAATAACATTCTTTTTTTGCTGCAGTGCATTTCACACTTCCAGGCTGATCTACAGTCCAAATGTCACAATGCCAAGTTAATTCCAAATGTGTAAACCTGCTAAATCTGCAGGGGGTTGAATACTACTTGTAGGCACTGTAGATAACAACAAACCTGCCTACAAGGTGACTAAAGATGTCATTAATAAAGTGCTGGAATACGGCGGGCGCGTTCGTTAACCCAAAAAGGCATCACTAGATTCTCGTAGTGTCCTTCTGGCGTATTGAACGCAGTCTTCCACTCATCACCCTCGTTAATGCGGAAGAGATTGTACGCCCCCCCTGAGGTCCATTTTAGAGAACCATTTTGCCCCAACAATTTGATTAAAAAGGTCAGGTATAAGAGGTAGCGGATACGGATCACGGACCGTGATAGCATTAAGTTCCCAGAAATCCAGGCAAGGATGTAACCCGCCATCCTTCTTTACGAAAAAGAACCCTGCAGCAAGGGGAGAAGAGGAAGGTCGGATATGGTGTGAGGAAAATTTATAATATAAGTAGTAGTTTCTCTGCCTGTTAGCACCAGCTGAGGGATTTTTGCACTTCTGACCATGGTCCCCAAGAACACATGGCAGACACTGGGCTCAAAACCCCCCCTTCCCATTACTTCAGGATTTAGCTTTCCTTCTCAGAGAGTGTGGGG
Organism: Ranitomeya variabilis; assembly: GCF_051348905.1. NCBI lineage: Eukaryota > Metazoa > Chordata > Amphibia > Anura > Dendrobatidae > Ranitomeya > Ranitomeya variabilis. The sequence continues at coordinate 1,051,617,418 of NC_135232.1, read as the reverse complement.
GTTTTATGAGAGCCAAGGTATTTACGACCGGCATTTCCTGCCGTGTAAGCTCTTGTCCGGCTATAACTGGATTAGAAACTTCTAGAATCCATGAAAGTTCTTTGTTTGGTTTTTGTAAGATATTAGGCAAACCATTTAAGTTACGAACACGAAAATATATATTCGCAAAGTCCATCGGAGCATCTATCCATCACTCTAAAGACGAGTTTCTAACTCCATCTGGTAAAGAAGTAGGGATTTCTCTGTAAATATACATCCCAAATAGGACATATTTGATCTCCCCTGAATGCTAGCGATAATACGAGATGAATGCTGGGTGGGGTATGATGATGACATGTTCAGTAGCGAAGTTACGGGCATCAGATATATTTAATGCACAGTTAGTAAAACTGAAAAGGTAGGAGGGTCTGGGATAGCCAGCCCTTTCTGGTGATGTCAACAAGCTGAGCTATAACTGTTTTGGCCGGACTCCAGCAGTCAGTCTGTTGCTGGAAGAACATGCGAGTCTGATCTGAAGAGCTGTACCTCATGCATTGGGATTTTTCGGAGCTCCGCCCACCACCATGGTTTTTGCCTGAACTGATATGAACTAAGAAATGTGAGTGTTATCTTTTCTCCTTTAATCCTCTTTATGTTATAATTACCTTGTACATATTTGCAATTGTCTCATTTGTAACATCTTTGTAAAATATTTTGATATAAACACTGCATAAACTTTATGAGTATAATATTTCATACTAGTTCATTCTCCATGCTCTAAACGTACCCTGTCTCCTGAAGGGAATTACGCTACTGTGTTGGGTTAGCTTCGGACCCGTTTAATCGGAGCTGGTGGCAGCGATAGTGTGCAGACTTTTGGGTGATGTGTAGCGACTGCGGCGTTTATAATTATTGTTCCTGCCTGAGCGGGAGTAGTTTATCGCGTCGCTGCAGTGTGCCCAATAGCCAGTACATAGCAGGCAGCCTTTCTGGCGACCAATTACCCTAGGTGCAGTACCTAATCTGACCTGACAGTAAGGGGGGCGCCAGAGAGCTGCAAGGTTTAAGTGGAACTGTAAGCGGGATATACTCAAATCCCTGCAGTTCATGGTATATGGAAGAGCAGTGGGATACCTAAAATAAGCCCCTGCTGTAAACTAAGAGGTCAATAGCCTTGTGTGTGTTTTTTTTATCACATTGTGGCAGTGGAGGGATAACTAAGATAAGCCCCCCCCTGCACATGTGATAGCCGTCTGTTGGTCTAAAGTCTCCCCAATCCGTGACATATTGGTGGCAGTGGTCAGGAATCCCTGGGGATTTTGTGACAAACTGCTGGCCGCGGCTAAGGGATCGTGACATATGGCCCTTAGCCAGACTTTCTGTAATATAGTCCTTCATGGCCTGCCTTTCTGGACCTGAGATGTTATAGAGTCTGCTCTTGGGCAGCTTGGCACCAGGAACCAGATTGATGGCACAATCATAAGGACGATGTGGGGGAAGCTCTTGGCTCCCTGTTCAGAAAACACATCCACGAAGTCTGACAGGTAATGGGGCAAAGACTGGGTATCCACCCTTGCCAACCGGGTACCCAGTGTCCTTGACAGTATGTACTCCACTTTACCACTTCCTGTGTCTGCCAATCAATTACTGGATTGTGCAGAGCGAGCCAAGGAAGTCCCAGTACCACAGGTGAGGGAAGGCCCTCAAGCACATAACATTTTAACACCTCAGAGTGCATGGCCCCTACCTGTAACCGTAAGTGATGAACTACCTGCATGAAGTGCCCCTATCTTAAAGGACCGGAATCGATAGCTATTATGGGTATAGGTCTGGAAAAGGTTTGTGAGACAAGGCCTTGGTCCCGGACGAACCCTGTGTCGACCAAATTAAACCCCGCCCCACTGTCCAAGAAGGCGGACACGTCAACCTTATTTTCACCCACATATAAAATAGCTGGAAGGAAAAAACGAGTCTTTCCCACAGAGGTTATGAGCACACCCGGGTTGCCTACCTCCCCGCAACCCGGGCTCTCTAGTTTTCCGGCGGTTGTTTAAACAAGTGACAGGTAGGACATGTGCCCACAAAATGACCTTTCTTGCCACAACAAAAGCACACTCCCCCCTTACGCCGAATAAATGCAAGTTTGCTAGGTTGGGACGCTGCACCCACTTGCATGGGTTCCACAGTAGAATCAGTACTGGTCACGCTCAAACTTGGACCTCCTGCCCCCAGAGGTGTCTCCTTATGCCTCTGGCAAAGACGGCGATCAACCCGGATCGCCAGAGACATGGCTGCCTCAAGGGACTCCGGAGTCTCATAGAGAGCTAAAGCATCCCTTACTCTTACGGAGAGACCCTCGCAGAACTGACTACGGAGGGCCGGGTCATTCCACCTAGTGTCAGTGGCCCACCGCCGGAACTCGGAGCAGTATTCCTCCTCTAGACTGTCTCCTTGCTGAAGTTGGTGCAGAGACGACTCAGCCAAGGAGACACGATCAGGGTCATCATACACTAAGCCCAAAGCCTGGAAGAAGCCCTCTACTGACTGAAGTGACTGTGAGTTAGATGAGAGAGAAAATGCCCATGCTTGCGGGTCCCCCTGTAGGAGCGAGATAACAATCCCCACCCGTTGCTCCTCCGTACCAAAGGATACCGGACGCAGCCGGAAATAAAGTTTGCAGGCCTCCCGGAACACAACAAACTTGTCCCGCCCTCCAGAGAACCTGTCTGGCAGCACGACCTTGGGCTCCACAATGGTTTGGAAAGTGAGATCCCCACACCAGACGTAACAGAGTGCTGTGAAACCACCGTGCATAAATCCGCCACCTCCAGACTGAGCTGCTGCAACTGCCCTGTCAGCGCTGTAATAGGATCCATAACGGATCAGAAAATGCTTTCGGGTCTGAGATAATGTCACGATTGGACTGGCGAGTAAACTGGGACCAGGGGCACCTTTCCTGGCCCTAGCTCTAGGGGGCGCCCTAACTCGCCCTGTTCCCCGGGATATCTCAGATGGCGAGGATGCCGGGGCCTCCTCCATTGCCCTGTCTCCTGACTGCCGCCCTGCGTCTGTCCCCCTCCCCACAGGGGGAAGAGAGGCGCTACCGTGTACAACAACCCGACAAACAGGGGAACGAAGACAAGGGTAAAAAGAAAACTCCACTCACACAGAATATGCTCTCACAAATAACAGGGGTAACCACCAGGGTGTGAAGGACGGGGAGAGTAAATAAGGCAGGTAAGGATGAGGAATATTCCAAGCGTACAAACCATACAACTGTCGCACAATAAATTCCTCCAGCTCTCCAAACACCAGCTCCTCACTACTCCAGGTCTATCAAGCAAGTGCTATCTCAGACAAAGGTCTGATCAGAAGGCCAAGCTTATATAGGAGAGAGGAGTGGCTAACCGAGCACAGCTGAATGCAGGAATTTCCACATGGCCTATTAACCCCTGTCCTGCTGAAAGAAAACAAAACACCATTAATACACAGGAGAAGTGCTTCTTCTCAGCGATGAAGCAGAAGCCATCAGACGTCGTGGTCTTCTGGTACTGCTCTGTCGCGGTAACTCCATGACATCAGCATTCAACAAAACTGGTAGATCCGCAGCAGATAAAAGTTTTTAATCAAAACTGCCACAGCCAATAAAGTAAGTGATAAATCGCTGGAGTCAGGGTCTCTGCCCCTACAGCATGCTGTTCTTATATGTGGTAGCAAAGACTTAGTGACAAATTCCCTTTAATAGTTTTTCTGTATTACATATTCATGCAATGTGCTCTACACGTTGTGTCGCTGCTATAGTCTACTGGTGGTTTTCTTGCATTTTTTACAGGTCAATGATTACTGATCTTACAGTCTATTTAACATCCAGGCAAGTGATTCCCTGGCAGAAACATGGATTTCAGATCATGCCTGGGTGAGGGCACTGGCTTTTTGGTAATGGTGGTAGCTGTTAATTATGTCCCATTCCTCCAGCCTATTCCACACCACTGTACGTAGATTGGAATCACTCACATTGGTGGATACTTCTAATCTAGAAGCTGGCCCACTTACAATGGATATCTGAACTTGTGATTTATTGTTTTTTTTTGCCATTTCCAAAAAGTCCATATGTTCTGCGCTCACCTGTAGCACACAGAGACCAAATACATATTAAAGCCCATTATTCAATGTGATGATAATTTCTCCAAGGTTCTCTATGACAACAAGGCCAGTGATCCTATACTGAGGCGCCATTGCTGTATTTTACTTTTATCATTTTACACAATATATCAATGTATACTATAATACTGAAGACAGTGGCTGAATACTGCAGCTTCTAACTCAGAACAGCGATGAAGCATGGTGGCCAGCGCCCGGGTCAGGACAAGTATTGTGCCCTGCTGAACCATGGACCCTTCCATTAGCATTCCCTGAGGTCCTCCCACCAGTCCAGTATGGGACCCCCTATTCCCTACGCAGATTTATAGTATTATAAGGAAATACCAATGTCATTAAACTTTTTGCTTTTCCATAAAATTAGAAAAAAAACAATTAAGTTATACATTTCCCTTTTGTTTACTTTTTTAAAAATTTTTGTGTGGTTTCTTTTATCTATTTTATTACCAATCACTAAAGCTAACCCTCACCTAGCCCTAACCCTAAATGTATCTTTAACCCTAACCTTAGCCCAAGACCGCTTAGTCTCTTGATTGCTGCCAATGCAGAGAGCAGCAGCTGTGATGAGTTGGTCTGCGCTCTGCATAGGCAGTGGTGGCAGTGACCGAGCTGACAGAGCAGCCGCATATTCATATAAGGAACTTAACCCCTATTAACACCCCCAAAAAAACAACCTACTGGCACCGCCCCTAAGTATCCACCGCCCTAAGTACAGCATATTAGGTGACAAGAGACAAAATGTGGGGTGAATGAGCCTGTGTATAAGGCCATTGGGACTGATATCCATTTGCCTAACAAGTTTTTGGCCAACAGCAACCAAAACTGCATAGTGAGCATTATCCCAACCCACCAATAGGGGGCGGAAGCCCTACAGGAGCCCAGAGCAGCATGAACCCTAAATATGGCCCTATCTGGGTAATAAGGCTTTCACCCTGAGAAGCAAAGGATCAAACCCCCATGAATGTGAATACTTGGTTTGTTAATACTGGGAATGTTAGAGATGCTTCTTCACACGATAATACTTCCCTCCCACTTATTGTATCTAAAGTCTCAAGTATATTTATTATTTAGGGTAAGTTCACGCTAGGCTTTATTTTATGCTTTTTTATCCAACTTTCAGCTGTATTTTATAGTACCAGCTTGTTTTTTTTGTCATCAGTATGTTGCGCTTTCCATGGTGTTTTGCGCAATAGAGCGTGTCACTTCTTTCACACAGTGTCTACATAATTTATACACAGCATCATTGCCTCCTATTTGATGTACACACCATTCTGTGTCTCTTATATGATGTAAGACAAAAATGGCAAAGCGCTCCTTGTGGAAATCTGTATATCTAGCTTCAACACCAACTCTGTGACCATTCTTGACCTAAACCCAATTGAGCATCTCTAAAGAGACCTGACATGGCTGTCCACCAACGTTCACCATCCAACCTGACAGAAATGGGAGAGGATCTGCATGGAAGAATGGCAGAGGATCCCCAAATCCAGGTGTGAAAAGCTTGTTGCATCGTTCCCAAGAAGACTCATGGCTGTACTAGCTCAAACGGGTGAACACCTCCAGTGGAGGACGCGATAGCAGGGAAGATGAAGATCGGTCTCAGGAACGCAGAAAGAAGACTCGAACACCAGGTTGTATTTGAACCACAACGCATTTCAATGGATAACACCGTCTTCATCAGGTGGGCAGGTTATTAGTGGTGACAAAGAGGCAGTATTTAAATAAACATCAACCAGTCGCAAAGCTATTACAATTACATATGCCAATGTGTAGGTATAATAGATAATTAAAAATAGCCTGTGCATGGTGACACATACACAGAGACAGCAGAGCAAACGCAGCGGGGGGCTATCACATCATACAAACATAATAAAACCAACCTAGGATAAAAAATAAGAAAAACAGCTAAATTAACCCCTTCACCCCCGGAGCTTTTTCCGTTTTTCCATTTTCGTTTTTCGCTCCCCTCCTTCCCAGAGCCATAACTTTTTTATTTTTCCGTCAATTTGGCCATGTGAGGGCTTATTTTTTGCGGGACGAGTTGTACTTTTGAACGACATCATTGGTTTTAGCATGTCGTGTACTAGAAAACGGGAAAAAAATTCCAAGTGCAGTGAAATTGCAAAAAAAGTGCAATCCCACACTTGTTTTTTGCTTGCCTATTTTGCTAGGTTCACTAAATGCTAAAACTGACCTGCCATTATGATTCTCCAGGTCACTACGAGTTTATAGACACCTAACATGACTAGGTTATTTTTCACCTAAGTGGTGAAAAAAAATTCCAAACTTTGCAAAAAACAAAACAAAACAAAATTGCGCCATTTTCCGATACTCGTAGCGTCTCCATTTTTCGTGATCTGGGGTCAGGTGAGGGCTTATTTTTTGCGTGCCGAGCTGGCGTTTTTAATGATAGCATTTTGGTGTAGATACGTTCTTTTGATCGCCCGTTATTGCATTTTAATGCAATGTCGTGGCGACCAAAAAAACGTAAATCTGGCGTTTCGAATTTTTTTCTCATTACGCCATTTAGCGATCAGGTTAATGCTTTTTTTTTATTGATAGATCGGGCGATTCTGAACGCGGCGATACCAAATATGTGTAGGTTGGGTTTTTTTTTTATTGATTTATTTTGATTGGGGCGAAAGGGGGGTGATTTAAACTTTTATATTTTTTTTATTTTTTTCACATTTTTAAAAACTTTTTTTTTTTACTTTTGCCATGCTTCTATAGCCTCCATGGGAGGCTAGAAGCAGGCACAGCCCGATCGGCTCTGCTATGCAGCAGTGATCATAAGATCGCTGCTACACAGCAGATTTGCAGGTGTGCTGTGAGCGCCGACCACAGGGGGGCGCTCACAGCCACCGGCAATCAGTAACCATAGAGGTCTCAAGGACCTCTATGGTTACCTTCCTGACACATCGCCGACCCCCGATCATGTGACGGGGGTCGGCGATGCGCTCATATCCGGCCGCACGGCCGGATGCGGTAGTTAAATGCCGCTGTCTGCGCTTGACAGCGGCATTTAACTAGTTAATAGCGGCGGGTGATCGCGATTTCACCCGCCGCTATTGCGCGCACATGTCAGCTGTAAAAAACAGCTGACATGTCGCGACTTTGATGTGCGCTCACCGCCGGAGCGCACATCAAAGCGGGGGTCCCGACATGTGACGTACTATACCGTCACATGTCGGGAAGGGGTTAATCATAAAAAATAAGCATGAAAACAAAAAACAAAAAAACTATACCTACACACGCACACACACACATATATATATATAAACATACATACACATATACACATGCAAAAAAATGAGAAAATCCCTTACCCAGGATTGTATCAACAGCATCAAAGCGAAAGCCACAGAGTCTTCCTCCCCTAAGATGTCATTGAGTAGGTGCAGTTTTATCACCACCTTTAATCAATCCCATGGAATTGTTAGGAAACTACTGTTAAAATATTGGTTTATTCTTAAAGGGGATCCAGTACTTTCGAAACATATACCTCCTCACCCTATAACAATTTTCCATAAGAATTGAACCTTAGGCAATAGGATTGCACCGAGTAATACTACATTAGCTCCATTATACCTAGGTCCTCAGTTACCTTCGAACTATGGCTGCTTTGCATGCAGGAATCCTAAGTGCCTTTGCTGTGCTTCCATAGTAAATGGAGCACGGGAATTTAAATGAAATACAACAGGCGCCCTTTTTAGAATTCACTCATCTGTTAATTGTCAGTCTACTTACGTAGTCTACCTGATCGAGTGCGGTTGCGGTCTACAATATGTGGGCCGCACCATACAAACGATGCATGCCAGATTGAATAAACATCGACAGAACATAAAAAATGGTTTCTTATTACAGTCTGTCCAAACACTTCTTGCTAATGCACCAAAAAAATTGGAAATCTTTGAAACTAATAATCATTGATCACATATCCGATAACGTGGCAGATCGGTTCAGTAGCCTAATAAAAAAAGAGAGTTTCTGGATATTCAAACTGGGTACGTTGGCCCCTGAAGGATTGAATCTTATGATTGATAAAGTGACAAGCTAGATATGGTTCTCTTCTTATTTTTTTGCATGTGTATACGTGTATGTATGTATATATATGTGTGTGTGTGTATGTATAATTTGCTTTTGTTTTTTCTTGCTTATTTTTTATCATTAATTTTGCTGTTTTGTTTATTTTTTTTTATCCTAGGTTAGTTTTATTATGTTTGTATGATGTGATAGCCCCCTGCTGCATTTGCTCTGCTGTCTCTTAAATGCTCTGCGTATGTGTCACCGTGCACAGGCTATTTTTAATTATCTATTATACCTACACATTGGCATATGTAATTGTAATAGCTTTGCGACTGGTTGACGTTTATTTAAATACTGCCTCTTTGTCACCACTAATAACCTGCCCACCTGATGAAGACGGTGTTATCCGTTGAAACGCGTTGTGGTTCAAATACAACCTGGTGTTCGAGTCTTCTTTCTGCGCTCCTGAGACCGATCTTCATTTTCCTTACTTTCTATTATCTATCACTGTTTTATAGTCCACATATTTTGTGGCTTGTATATACCTTGTACTACCATGATTACACTATGGTATTGTCTTTTATGTTGTTATTTGCTTATAATTGCTCTTTGCACTTATCACTTTTTGCACTTATCACTTTAGTTAGGCTTATAGGTATGGGATGTTTTTATCTCCTTTGATATACATATATAGTTTTTGCACTATTCTTCTGGACCCCATAGGGGTTTCTTTCTCCATACATTTTTTCTAACTTGACCTTCCCAACATGTGCGCATGTTCACTGTGGCTAGAATCCTGATACATTCTCGTGGGCCTCCGTAATGTCCAACGGGTGATATGACGTCATGGGTATTCCCCCTTCACCCGCTGAGACATGTGTGCGGCTTGCGAGGATGTGTCATTTGGGGCCTGCTACACGGTGCACATGCGCCATCTATTGCCGGGGAGATTTCTACAAGCGGCGGGTATATATGTCATACCTATTGGTACGCCGTCTGGTATCCATACTTTAGTGCGCATGCGCGGGTGACGATTTACGGCAGTGACGACATGTATGACGTCTGTCATGTTAATGTGCGCACGCTCCGCCTACGTGAATTAGCAGTGGGAACAGCTGTGCCTTTGGCATATAAGCATTCGTTAATGACACACATACACAGCCCCCGGAAGAAGGCCACGCAAAACGCGCGTCGGGGCTGCTGTGGAGCACACACTGACAGATATTACCATGGGTAAGTTGAGCGACCTTTAAAGGGGTCCTTTACATTTTATACTTTGTGGGATTGGATCAAGGTTATGAAGTATTTCAGGCCCATTATTTACACTGAGGTCTTGGCATATCCATTTATACCCTGCCTTATGGAATAGGCTTTGTATTGTGTATGGTAACAGTGGATACGGACTGTGCCTTTGGTGGTTTGCTCACTTGCTCATTCTGTTATTGCAGTTGTGGTGCTTCCCCCACATGAGTTGATGTCTGTGCTTTTCATGTCTGTTGTTACACTGGTTATTACCATTATGATGACTATGTATTTATTAATAAAATATCTATTTTGTTAAAATTGGTTTGGACATATACTCCTTCGGTTCTGTGTAGGATTTATAGCACTACAAAAAGTGTAGCCTAAACCTAACTGACAACTGGGCGTCGCTATTCCCCTTCTCCCAGGGATGTGTTGTTACAGTCTGATATTGTGAGAGATAATGGTACACTGCCAGACTGTTAATAGAAGAATAGAGACAATTTATTCAATTAAAGCCGCATTCACACATCTGTGTGTCGCAGTCTGAGTACAGACCGTCATTCACAAACTGGCCACAGTTATTTTGACCCAAAATTAACAACCTCATAAGTGGCGCACCGCCTTGTGAGATGCAGGGCCTAGTATCTCGGAGGATGGTTCAGTCACAGTGACTCCGATGGCTCTAACAATCCCTAGGTTCGGTGGCAATTATAAAGGAGGAGATGACGGATATATGAGACTGTGAGTTATGTTGTTGCCCGCAAAGTATGAGGCTGGAGACGAAAGAAGCATACACCGGGGTCTCGTGCAAACTTGAAAGATGAACTTTACTGAATATTTGTGACAATCCTTATATTTTTCAATATAACAGTCATGGGTAGCCGATAAATTTTTCTTACAATTGCGACGGTCAAAGCCTTTTCTCGGTCCCAGCCTTGGGAGGATGGTGGTAACTTTTCATTTGACTAACTGTGCTGCATGAAGGGGGAGGATCAAACTGACCTTAATCGGATCGGAGTATCCAGGGAATCTGCTGCGCAGTTCTGCAGTTCCTTCTCTTGTCTCAGCACTCTGTTGCTGCATAACGCGGGGCACTCCGAATAGGGTGCTATTTGTACACCCCACTTGTCCCAATCCAGGAGCCCCAATTTTCTACCTCCTCTCCCCACCAAAACCGTCCATAAAGCCCTGTTTGTCCCGCACGCACCACCTCCAACTGCCATTTATCTTCAAATCAGAAAAACACGTTGCAATGCCAAACTAAGGCACAAGAGGGCAGTATAGTACTACAAGTTGTAATACCAAAACAAGGCAGGAGAGGGCAGCATAGAATTAAATAGTTTACCTCCTCCCAAGGCAAGACAAGGAGCCGGTGTCGCAAGTGTAATCATGTAAGGAATAGAGAACACACCATATGATATATAACATACTGTACATTAGTAATGGCTTTCCTGGTCACTACATAAGCATATACAGTATGAGGCTGTAAGTTCAGGACAGGACACCTGGGGCCGGTCAGTGAATAACTGTCTGTACTCAGCCTGTGACACATGGATGTGCTGCTGCTCTCTCTTCCTCCAGATGTATGTGATATGTCCGAAGGCAGGTAGAGTGAAGCCAGGGCTGATTTGCTATAGGGATGCCGACACTGCTGGAACGGCGCCGGAACCGGAGGTGAGTATACATTTTATTAATTTAAAAGGGGAAAACATTCGGATTGAGAAGGGGTTGTCTGACTAGTGGACAACATATTTAAGCAAGGTGTGTAACAAGTAAAGCAAAATTCTGCACGACCTGTCAGTGTTCTATTATTCGGGTTGAGGACACTTATTGTATGTGGGCTAGTGAATTGTGTGTGCCAGGGCAGCTTTTTAGTCCCAGTCCGGCCCTTAATCACCCCCATTATCTGAATGCAAGGAAGAGTGTGAACTTGTGCTAATTGTGCAGTAACACGTTGTCATCTCTGCTCCGTCCTGCCTTCCAGCACAGGGTTAAAATTGCTCCGACTCCATTTCTGGCTTCATGGCTTGATCATAGATGCTGGATCCTGATTCCCAAGAAAATCTCCCCAACCCAAGATTGTGAAAGAAACACACCAAACACTTTTATTGGATGATAAATTGACCGAATTTTATTCCAAATCTCATTATTATTATTTCTTTCAGAGTCTCAAATTTAGAATCAGCCAATTACTATGAAAGAGACACTGAAAATGGCACAACCTCCGACTCACGAAGAATCGTCCTTCAGCACTCAGGAGAGGAAAAACCCCATGGTGGAAACCTCTAGGGAACGATGGCTGGAGGACTGCCCTTCCCTTGGGCTTAGAAGGTTAATGCCGACACATAACAGCAAATTGTACCAGAATTTGTACATTGTGTCATATTTGGTATGGAGAAGCCTAATGCGACCTCTCCAGGCCGTACACATAAAGGTGAAGGTGGCGAGTACCGGACGTGAGGGAGATCTGGCTGCAACATCTGTCACCCCATTGATCGCTAGGGTTAGTTTGATCTGGCTGGCTAGGCGGTATGGCTGATCGGGCTGGCTAGGCGGTATGGCTGATCTGGCTGGCTAGGCGGTATGGCTGATCTGGCTGGCTAGGCGGTATGGCTGATCTGGCTGGCTAGGCAGTGTCCCCTTCCTCCCATTGTGGAGTGATGAAGCTCCAGGTCTCCAGACACATCAAGTACGGCTCCTCATACGGCTGAATGACTGGTGGTTCTGGAATCTTCTCCTGTATCATAGATGTATGTGTTTATGACATCAGCACAGTTGCCGTAGTTACTGCAGATGTTTATTGCTGATTGTTCATTGGCTAGAAAGTCCCTCTCAGTGTTCCAAAGAATTAACCCTTGAATGCCTGGCATTGTGCCTTTCTCCATAAGTCTTTAAAATAAACTTCTCACTAGGCAGGACCATTATCAATATTTTATCATTATTATATTTTAAAGTTACCACCCTAAAAAAGTCTGAATTGTAATAACATCTACAGATTTGACGTGTAACGATCACAATAATTCCCTTAAGCCATACTAAATACATAAACGCACAATATGAGTACAGAGCAGTCCCATAGAGAAATAAATTAAGGGGCTGGAGACAAATGAAAATGAGAAGAAAGACCCTCATGACTGGGACTGGATGAGAGGTTCAGTTTGGAATGCTTAAAGGGAAGGTGCCATCAAAAAAATTTTTTTTACAGCAAATGAAAAAATGTAAAGAATTAATAATTACATTTTGTTAAAAAATATCATAATTTGTTTATAATTTAGTAAAATATGAAAAATAATTTTAATAGGTTTGGCATTTCCAGTTTTAAACACTAGAGGGAGCAGCTACTGAAATTGGACAAAAATCTAGTGTACAACTAGCTCACATTACTGCACTGCAGTAATTATGGGCGGAGTCGGCTGACATGGCTGTGATGTCTCCTCTCCTCCCCTTCTGGGTGTTTGCTAAGGCTAGTTTCACACTAGCGTTAACTGCATTACGTCGCAAATGCGTCGTTTTGCCGAAAAAACGCATCCTGCAAAAGTGCTTGCAGGATGCGTTTTTTCTGCATTGACTAACATTAGCGACGCATTTGCGACGCAATGACACACGTCGCAACCGTCCTGCGACGGTTGCGCCGTGCTGTGGCGGACCGTCGGGAGCAAAAAACGTTACATGTAACGTTTTTTGCTCCCGACGGTCCGCTTTTTCCGACCGCGCATGCGCGGCCGGAACTCCGCCGGAACTCCGCCCCCACCTCCCCGCACTTCCCCGCACCTCACAATGGGGCAGCGGATGCGCTGGAAAAATGCATCCGCTGCCCCCGTTGTGCGGCGGGGACCACGCTAGCGTCGGGGACCTCGGCCCGACGCACAGCGACGGGTTGTTCCCGACGCTAGTGTGAAAGTAGCCTAAGGGATAAGAGCAGATGAGATTTAGGAACATATTGAGCAGCCATTTTCTTAGTGACTGCAAAGTTATACTGACAAGTAAACAGTCACAGAGGATGGCAGGCAGCAAGGATTCTGGGAGATATATGGTGGAGGGAGCAGGGTGACATCAGCACAGAGTATTTCAGGAGAGCAGTGTGCTGGTCTATGGGGGGCACCCTGTTCGGTGCGCGGAGCAGCCAGGGATTTACATAGAACGCTGTCTTTCATACACATGGATGGACCGTCTGCTCCACAAAAATCCAGGAAACATTTCTGCTGATTGATGGCCTGTTCTGATCCAGACACTGCATGCAAAGACCCCATTCCCCTCCTCAGATCCTGGCTTCTCCATCCTGTCCTGGCAATGTGTGAAAGCGAGGTGACAGGCGCAGTACGGGGTGATGCTGGGAAGCAGGTTGGGGGGAAATGTAGCCATATACTAAAGATAAAAATGAGACCCTTCTATTTAGCTGCTTCACCAGCCCTCCCCTGACTGCACCGAACTGGAGGTCATGCTGCCCCATCTATTACCCCAGACCCGTGTGCAGGTGCTCAGCCAAAACCACCCTAGAATGGGTCCCCTTTCTTAAGATAATACCGCCATATACATCACACACAATACCGCCATATACTTCTAAGCAGTAGCGTAGCTACTGGGGGGGGCAGAGGGGGCCATCGCCCCGGGCCCTGTCACATGAAGGGGCCCACCGGGAGCCAGGGCCAATTCTGTGAGGAGGCAGAACACCACATAGGAGGAGAGCAGTATAATGTCTGCTCCCATCTGACGGAGACTCTGCACCCTATTAGCACAGTGTCGGCTGCAGTCTCCCTCCTGCAGAAAATGGTTTCGCCCCTCTGACCTGATGATGAAGCTTTTCCTGGCTGCAGTTTTCTTCACTCTGTGGACGCTGGGATTGGCTCAGGCACGCTGGGTCCTAGTGCCCACCTTGCATTTCACCTAGACACTTCCTGGTCCTGCCTGCAAACTTTATCAGTAAGTGCTGGGGATGGAACATTTTAGGTTTATTAAATTCAGGTATGTCACTGTGATGTGAATGTGATGACGCCACTGGGGTATTGTGGGCGTTGAAAGTGGGTGAGGGGGGACAGGGTACTGAGGGGGTGGATGTGAGATGATGGAGGTATTGGGTACTGAAGTGAGGGAGGGGAGCCAGGGCACTGGGGGGTAAATGTGAGACCATGGGGGTATTGTGGGGGAGGGAGACAGGGCACTGGGGGGTAAATGTGAGACCATGGGGGTGTTGTGGGGGCTGAAGGTGGGTGAGGGGGGACAGGGCACTGAGGGGGTGGATGTGAGATGATGGGGGTATTGGGGCTGAAGTGGGGGAGGGGGGACAGGTCACTGGGGGCTGAATATTATAATGTTTTGTTACGATATTATATGTGATCCATCACATGTAATATTTGCTGTCTGGGGAGGCTGGAGATGGGGGGGTAGGGGGCTTTTGATACATACCACCTGGGTCTTTTATGAGTATTAGTATACGAAGCCCCCATATAGTAACCAAGAGCTGCATCACATTTACAGCACCACTCCAGCATTTTTTTTTTATTTCACTGCTGGAGCGGTGCTGAAAATCCAAGTCCCCTGCCCCCTGTCTGACACTCCCCTTCTGGCGTTTTCATCTGTTTTAGTCTCCGCTCGGCTCCGTCTCCTTCAGTTTGTGACCTGTCCGCGGCTCCAGTGTTTTATGGAGCAGCGCATAGGTCACTAATCAATGTGAGTCTATGGGAGCCTTGATCTGGCCTCTTTCTCACTCTCAGGCTATGTGCACACGTTGCGGATTTGGCTGCTAATTTGCAGCAGTTTTCCATGCAGTGTACAGTACCATGTAAACCTATGGAAAACCAAATCCGCAGTGTCCATGGTGTGGAAAATACCGTGCGGAAACGCTGCGTTGTATTTTCCACAGCATGTCAAGTCTTTGTGCGGATTCCGCAGCGTTTTACACCTGCTCCTGTATAGGATTGCGCAGGTGTAAAAATGCAGGCGAAATCCTCACAAAAAACGCGGGAAATCCACAGGTAAAACGCAGCACGTTTTACCTGTGGATTTTGCAAAAACGGTGCGGAAAAATCCGCAGACGAATCCTCAACGTGGGCACATAGCCTCATAGTCTTACACTGAGCGCTTGTGACATAGCTTCTAACTTCTGGCCAGTCAGGAGCTACACTCACAAGTTTGAGCAGCGGCACTGCAGCAGTGCCACAAAATAGTGAATACCCCGGAGGATGAGTAAATGACCAGGGCAGGGTACTTGCGCTTAAAACACCACTCCAGCGGTGGAAAAAAAAACCCTGCTAGAGTGGTGCTTCAATAATTTAATAATAAGCAATTTAGTACTATAAAGTTGATAAAGGCTTGGAATAAATGTCTGCAGTCACATTATGTGACTGCAGACTGCCAAATCATGACAGGGAGCTGCAGGCCCATCATACTGTGTACAGTATAAGGGAGCTGCGGGCCCATCATACTATGTGTAAGGGAGCTGCGGGCCCATCATACTGTGTATAAGGGAGCTGCGGGCCCATCATACTGTGTATAAGGGAGCTGCGGGCCCATCATACTGTGTATAAGGGAGCTGCGGGCCCATCATACTGTGTATAAGGGAGCTGTGGGCCCATCAGACCGTGTATAAGGGAGCTGTGGGCCCATCAGACCGTGTATAAGGAGCTGTGGCGCCATCATACTGTGTATAAGGGAGCTGCGGGCCCATCATACTGTGTATAAGGAGCTGTGGGCCCATCATACTGTGTATAAGGGAGCTGCGGGCCCATCATACTGTGTATAAGGGAGCTGCGGGCCCATCATACTGTGTATAAGGGAGCTGCGGGCCCATCATACTGTGTATAAGGGAGCTGTGGCCCCATCATACTGTGTATAAGGAAGCTGTGGGCCATCATACTGTGTATAAGGGAGCTGTGGCCCCATCAGACCGTGTATAAGGGAGCTGCGGGCTCATCATACTGTGTATAAGGGAGCTGCATGCCCATCATACTGTGTATAAGGGAGCTGCGTGCCCATCATACTGTGTATAAGGGAGCTGCGGGCCCATCATACTGTGTATAAGGGAGCTGCGGGCCCATCATACTGTGTATAAGGGAGCTGCGGGCCCATCATACTGTGTATAAGGGAGCTGCGGGCCCATCATACTGTGTATAAGGGAGCTGTGGCCCCATCATACTGTGTATAAGGGAGCTGCGGGCCCATCATACTGTGTATAAGGGAGCTGTGGGCCCATCATACTGTGTATAAGGGAGCTGCGAGCCCATCATACTTTGTATAAGGAGCTGTGGCCCCATCATACTGTGTACAGGGGAAGTGTGAGGGACATCATACTGTTTATAAGGGAGCTATGAACCCACCATACTGTGTATAGGGAACTGTGAAGGCATATTGTGCATATGGGAGCTGTTGGCCCACTACACTGTATATAGGGGAGCTCTGTCAGCATTATACTGTGTAAAGGGGAGCCGTGAGAACATCATACGGTGTATCGGGGAGTTATAGAATCATCATACTGTGTATAATGGAGCAGTACATCAGGGAACTTAGGGGACATTATTAAATGTAAAGTGGGCACTTAAGCATTACTGTGTTGTTATAGGGGCACTCAGAGTATTGCGACCATCAAAGTTGTATATCGTCACAATATGGCGGTAAAATCAATGTTTGTTTTTGTATATAGATTTATTTTCAATAACAGAGCGGTCATATTCTGAGGTTCCACTATATTCACAATTAGAGTGCGCAACCGTAACTGTAATCAGGGTTAGCTGGTTAGGGGCCCACTCAGATGTTTCGCCCCCCCTAAGTTGAAACCCTAGCTACGCCTCTGCTTCTAAGTCATATAGATCACCCATAATACCGCCACATAGATCACCCATAATACCGCCATATAGATCACCCATAATGCCGCCATATACTTCTCACACAATACCGCCATATACTTCTCACATACTGTCATATAGATCACACACAATACCACCATGTAGATCACACATAAAACCACCATATAATTCTCACATACTACTGCCACATAATCACACATAATCCCAAAATATAGTTCTCATATAATACCGTCATATAGTTTTCACATCATTCCACAACACTGATCAAACATAATACCACCAAATAGATCACATATAATACCGTCATATAGATGACACAATGCCATAATACAGATCACACATAATACTTGGCGGCATCATGTGTGATCTATATGGCAGTATTATGTAATAAATATATATGGCCGCATAATGTGTGGTCTTTATGGGAGTATTATGTGATAAATATATATGCCGCCGCATTATATGTGATCCATATGGCATTGTGCTGGTCTAGGGGGGTCACAGAGAGAGGTATGGTGGAAGGAGCAGGGTGACAGGAGCACAGAGTATTTCAGGAGAGCAGTGTGCTGGTCTATGGGGGGAGTGTGCTCACACAACTGTATACTTAGCCTTTACTGGCTATTGAAATGGGGGACCTCCCCCCCTCCAAAAAAAAAAAAAGATGTGGGGTCCCCTATAATTAATAACCATTAAATGCTATGCAGACTGCTGCGGGCTGACATTAATAGCTTAGGAAGGGGCCATGGATATGGTCGCCCCACAGGCTAAAAACATCAGCTCTCGGCCGCCTGTTAGATGCGCCTTTTCTGGCGCTTTGCCTGGCAATTCCCACTTGCTCTGTAGCGGTAGCAAGTGGGGTTCATATTTGTGGGGTTGATGTCACCTTTATATTGTCCGGTAACATCAAGCCCACGGCTTACTAATGGAGAGGCGTCTATAAGACAAGTATCCATTACTAATCCTGTAGTTGTATTGTAAATACACAGCCAGAATAAAGTCCTTTATTAATCTTAATTAAACCATAATCCCCGACTCCTTCGTCTCCCGCAACAAAAATAATAAACCACAATGGGGAAAGACATGCAGGGGGAGAGGAGAGCATAGGAGGGAGAGCGACCCATGGGGAGAGAGGAGTGTGCAGGAGAGAATTAGATACTGACTGCTGAGCTGTGTATCTAATACTTTCTGGTGTATTTAAACCTGTCCTGTGTATCTACTCCTGTCCTGTGTGATACTGACTGCTGAGCCGTGTATCTAATCCTATCTTGTGTGATACTGACTACTGAGCTGTGTATCTAATCCTGTCTTGTGTGATACTGACTACTGAGCTGTGTATCTAATCCTGTCCTGTGTGATATTGACTACTGAGCTGTGTATCTAATCCTGTCCTGTGTGATACTGACTCCTGAGCTGTGTATCTAATCCTGTCCTGTGTGATACTGACTACTGAGCTGTGTATCTAATCCTGTCCTGTGTGATACTGACTGCTGAGCTGTGTATCTAATCCTGTCCTGTGTGATACTGACTACTGAGCTGTGTATCTAATCCTGTCCTGTGTGATACTGACTGCTGAGCTGTGTATCTAATCCTGTCCTGTGTGATACTGACTACTGAGCTGTGTATCTAATCCTGTCCTGTGTGATACTGACTACTGAGCTGTGTATCTAATCCTGTCCTGTGTGATACTGACTGCTGAGCTGTGTATCTAATCCTGTCCTGTGTGATACTGACTGCTGAGCCGTGTATCTAATCCTATCTTGTGTGATACTGTCTGCTATACAGGACAGGATTAGATACCCAAGACAGGATTAGATAGACAACTCACCAGTCAGTATCACACAGGACAGGATTAGATACACAGGACAAGATTAGATACACAGGGCACAGGTAGCAGTGGTAGGTGGTATATCGGCCAACGGGTCTGCCACTATTAGCTGTACGCAGGGGCGTTGCTAGGGTCAGAAAAGATTGGGGGCCCAAGACAAAGAGTTGCCCCTAACCCCCTCTTAATTTTTTTTTTAACTCTTCAGATAATACAGTGCTAACTCTCTGAGAACAGATAATGTAGTAGATGTCACCTGCAGTCCTATGTAACACCAGAGATAGCAGTGATAATTCTCTGAGTACAGATAATTTTGTATATATCACATGCAGTCCTATGTAACACCACAGATAGACATAGCGTTTCAGAGTAAGACTATGATCACATGCAGCATTTTTTTCAGTAGCCAAAACCTTTTCTATTAGCAGTAAAAATGTTGCGTTCAAAACCCCTGTTTTTCAGCTTGTTTTGTGGTGTTCTTCACACTTTTTTCAGCTTTTTTTTGGAGTGAGGATGTTTGTTTTGTCTACAGTATGTTTCAGGCCACGTTCACACGTTGAGTGTTTGGTCAGTATTTCACATCAGCATATGTAAGCCAAAACCAGGAGGGTGAGAAATACAGAAGTGGTGACGTGTTTCTCAGGCTATGTGAACACGTTGTGGATTCTGCTGTGGATCTACAGCAGTTTTCCATGCGTTGTACAGCACCATGTAAACGTATGGAAAACAAAATCCGCAGAGCACATGCGGCGGAAAATACCGGGCGGAAACGCTGCGGGTTACATTCAGCAGCAGCATGTCAATTCTTTGTGCGGATTCTGCAGCGTTTTACACCTGCTCCATAATAGGAATCCGCAGGTGTAAAAATGCTGTTGAAAACCGCACAAAAACCGCGGTAATTCCACGATAAATCCGCGGTAAATCTGCAGGTAAAACGTAGGCCTGAGTTCTCTGTAAACAGATGCAGATTCTGTGCGGAAAATTCCGCAGGCCAATCCGTAACGTGTGCACATACCCTTAATGGTTGGTAGGGGATCAAATACTTATTTCTCACTGCAAAATGCAAATACATTTATCCAATTTATACAATGTGATTTTCTGGATCTTATTTTTTATATTTTATCTCTCAATGTTAAAATTAACCTACCCTTAAAATTATAGACTGTTCATGTCTGTCAGTGGGCAAACTTACAAAATCAGTAAGGGATCAAATAATTATTTCCTTCACTGTACATTTTGTGCTCACACCTAGGCGCCAGCTTTTCTCTACCATCACATGGTTGTCTCCCTAATCTTTTGTATTAATAAATATTTTTTTTATTTTTTTCATTAATTTGGACTTCCTTGATTGTTGTTTTTTACTATTTTCGTTTTTGTATAAGCCCATGAAGGCAGGGTCTTCTCTCCTCTGTACCCATCTGTCACTGTTAGTTTCTTTATTGTAATTTATATTTATATTTTGTATGTAGCTCATTTTCACATGTACAGCACCATGGAATCAATGGTGCTCTAAAAATAAATAAATAAATAATAATAATAATAATAATAATAATAATAATAATAAATGTAAAAAAAAAATTTATACATGTAGTATTAGTATTCTACCACTAGGTGGCAGTGATGGCTCACTAATGAATTCTAGCTGTACTCTGTATGTAGTTTTATATTCATGACTTGGTCCACTTTTAGGCTATGTGCACACGATGCGGAATGGGGTGCATAATTTTCTGCACAAAATCTGCATCTCCTGGCAGAATCCGCAGGTGCAGATTTGCTGCGGATTTTGTGAGGTTTTTATGCAGAATTGATGCGGATTTTCTGCGGTTTATACCACTGCGGATTTCTTTAATGGAAGGGTGCAGAAACGCTTCAGATCTGCACAAAAGAAGTGCATTTCCGCGCGGATTTTTCCACACCATCTGCACAGTTTTTTTTTTCACATTGATTTACATTGTACTGTAAATAACAGTGCGGATCTGCAGCGTTTCTGCACGGAAAAATCCGCATCGTATGCACATAGCCTTAAAGGGAATCTGTCACCAGGTTCGGATCAGAGCATTCAACTGCATAGAAATACATGCAGCCGCACACTCCGGTCCCGAGTGCCGGCGGCAGTGCCGGGTATTGAGGCGACAGACTCGCCCGAGTTTCTCGCATTGCAGTTGCAAGTGGGACACCGGCCTTAATCTGAGAAGAGCATGAAAAACACAAAAATTGAGCTCGAGTTAAGTTGCTATACATGCAGCACATAAAAGCATGTTCACATTGGCCAGCTTTGGACTGGAGTACCTTGGGCCCACCAGAGAAAAATCATTCTTGGAGCCCACCATGTAGTTATGTAAAAATACCGCACGGGACACATCCTCTATATACTACGCCACACGGGACTCATCCTCTATATACTGCACAGCTCAGGACACATCCTCTATATACTGCACAGCACAGGACACATGCTCTATATACTGCACAGCACAGGACACATCCTCTATATACTGCACAGCACAGGACACATCCTCTATATACTGCACAGCACAGGACACATCCTCTACATACTGCACAGCACAGGACAGATCCTCTATATACTGCACAGCACAGGACAGATCCTCTATATACAGCACAGGACACATCCTCTATATACTGCACAGGACACATCCTCTATATACTGCACAGCACAGGACACATCCTATATATACTGCACCTCACAGGACACATCCTCTATATTCTGCACAGCACAGGACACATCCTCTATATACTGCACAGCACAGGACACATCCTCTATATACTGCACAGTACACATCCTCTATATACTGCACAGGACACATCCTCTATATACTGCCCAGCACAGGACACATCCTCTATATTCTGCACAGCACAGGACACATCCTCTATATACTGCATAGGACACATCCTCTATATACTGCACAGGACACATCCTCTATATACTGCACAGGACACATCCTCTATATACTGCACAGCACAGTACACATCCTCTATATACTGCACCACACGGGACTCATCCTCTATATACTGCACAGCACAGGACACATCCTCTATATACTGCACAGCACAGGACACATCCTCTATATACTGCACAGCACAGGACACATCCTCTATATACTGCAAAGCACAGGACACATCCTCTATATACTGCACCACACGGGACTCATCCTCTATATACTGCACAGCACAGGACTCATCCTCTATATACTGCACAGCACAGGACTCATCCTCTATATACTGCACAGCACAGGACTCATCCTCTATATACTGTACAGCACAGGACACATCCTCTATATACTGCACAGCACAGGACACATCCTCTATATACTGCACAGCACAGCACACATCCTCTAAATACTGCACAGCACAGGAGGTCCTCTATATCCCACTGGCCGTATTCCACTGCTTCTGGCAACTAAGAACACCAAAGCTATGACACAGTGGCAGAAGACAGCGACTGTTACGTATTTTATTACACACAGGGAAATTACATTACTGATACCACTCTGGTGGTGAAATAACAAATACCCCTAAGTAATGCTTTAATACTTTATGAAAGTATTGCAATGTGCCATAATTATCTGATGTTCTACTGTGCATAGCTACTTAAAGTTAAGTGTCATTTTACAGAAAATATTATATTGCTTGACTTGTGTGTGTGTAGATATATATATATATTGTAGGGGTTCACTCGCTCAGGTGCGTTGGAGGAAACAGGAGGCACGTTCTCTTTAAAAGTTCACAGGTTTATTTCTCCATAAACCACATAACAGCGTGAACAACAGGTAAACAAATAGCCTTTAGCTCAGGTCAGGAAATGAAAACAAATGTCCAGTCCTTTAGGCTCAGTCCTGTGGAGGCTTTCTCCTCCACACACACAGACTCCTGTCTGTAGTGTCCCGCCTGGACACAGGGATCTCTGTCCACCATGACAGACTCTCACACTCTCCCTGGAGGCTAGCATTAGGCTTTCTTTAATAGGTCTAACCACACCCAGAACCCATCACATGATCAGACATGTGGTTGTGACCTCACCACAGGTCCTGACACAAACATAGACAGGCATGGTTATGCCCCTTACCCAGGGGTGAGGTATATGGGTAGCCAGACCCTCCCATCTCTCATAGCTACCCGTAACCCGGACCCAAATATACTAAGCAACTCCTTATTGCTTTATGTGCAAACAGAAAACACTCCGGGTTACATCACAGCGACAAGCCTTCTCTGTGATACATACCTCCCGTCGATTAGACACCCTTTAGCCATGCTACATACCTCCCCCCTCTGCCTAAAGCCGTGGGGCTTGGCACTTCTCATAAACCGACTAGAGACCTCTCTCAGTCGTCCCTGACAGTCAAACAGTCTGTCTAAGTCAGGGCCTGTTATTGAACCCTTGTCACCTCGTCTGCTACAGGATCTCCTGCTGAGGTCACTTAACCCTGAGCTAACTGAGTAGTCACTATTTCTAGCTCTTCCAACTGACCACCTTCGGTTCTCTCTCGGTTGTTGATCTCTCCTATTATCTTCCTTCGGAGAGCAGCTCTTCTCTTTACGTCTATATCCTCTGTTAACTTCAGCTTGAGGACTTCCAGGCTTTGGAGCACCTCTTCGCCTCTCTGGCAGCTGTTTATTAACTTGCAGTCTCTCACGTCTCAGCTTCTCTACCTCCCTTAGGTAGGCCACGCGATATTCCAGGAGCATGCGGATATTCCTAAGATTCTCCCTGGACCCGACAACCAGGAATGGAACCATCCCATCTTCATCCATGACCTGGACCTCTTCATCAGTCGGTATCCTCAGTCTCTTCAGACCGGATTTATCCACCATCTCCTGCATCACTCTCCCAAGTTTCCCAATGACTTTCGCCACCAGACCTTTGGGTACTTGGACTGTGTCTTCCACTAAGCCCAGCTGACTAAGAGCTTTCCTTTCACGCTCCAAACGTCGAACGGCTTCATCATTCTTCAAAATGATCTTCTGCTTTGTACGGAGGCAGTGTAGGTGCATATCCCTCAGGACAGCCACCCGCTTCACTGTGACTTCCCTATTCGACAGTATCACCAACTGTTTAGTCTCTGGTGCCCAGTGCACACTACATGCTTCCACTGCTTTTCTGAAGGCCTCATGCACACCTTCACCGATACAGGCTTCTTGCACCTCTTCAGGTACATCAATCACGGTCTTGAAGAGCAGGGTCTCACTCTCTTCAAAGACAGACGGCTCCCTTTTTGCCTCTGACCTTTCCACCAAGACGTCTGTCACGACCGGGTGACTCTCTTGTTCCACTTTTAGCACGAACTCTTCCTCAGTCTTTTCTTCCGCTTGAGCCTTTGCCAAAATGGGCATTGGCAACTCCTCTGCCAGGCAGCGACGTTCCTCCTCTCTCTGGAGAAGCTCCTGCTGATGCTTTTCTTGAGCCATTCTGAGCACATCCATATCTTTCAATATGGCCCTATTCATGGCCTGACACGCTGATAGGTGACCTCTGAGTTCAACGACCTCCTTCTCTAGGTCACCCACTTTGTGCTCAATGGCTTGCCTCAGGACCCTTTCTCGTTCGACTGTTTCTTTAAGCAGCTCTATGTTATGGTCCTGCTCTCTTTTGGCCAGCACATGTTGCACCACCAATTCTCTAATTAGATTTTCAGATGGGCTCTCTTGCCCACTCAGACTCTGCCTCTTCAGAGTGCCACCTGTTTCTGCATCCACCTCTATGGTCTCTCCTGGGCTCTCCGTCTGTTTACTCTTTGGTACCTCTGGACTCTTGGCATCTTCAGAGCTCTCCATCTCTTCAGCATCAGGTACTTCATTATACTGAGCCACTTCACTCTTTCCAGGGATTGCAGATGTGGGTCTACTACAGGTCTGTTCTAATTCCAGCCCTACCTCTGTGTTGGGATTTGTCAGAGGTAAAGTGACCTCCTTATCAAAGACAGTAACCTGATCTGTAACTGACCCTGTCTCTTCCTCATCATCTCTCTTCTCAGAGGGCGTAACCTGTCCCGCCTTTTTGCATCCCCCGCGACGAGATGAAGATTTGTGACTTTTACTCTGCTCCTCCTTACTGTACTCTTTTCCCTTTGCGCTTGAGTCACAGTCTGAACAGGAGTCACCCCCTCTCACTCTGTCATCCTGGAACAGCAAGTCCCCACTTAAACAGGTGTCAGACCCACACTTTCTTCCAGTCACCCTTAACTCTGGACTGTCGACATTAGGTGGCGCTACTTTCTCTTTACACATCATCATCACACCACTCGGAATCACTACAGCCTCCTGTTGTGGTGAGGCTCCCTTAGGGTCACCCAGACTCCGTTCTGAGCAATCAGACACTCCCCTTTCCTCCCACAAGTCCCAAAACCTTTCAAAGTCCTGGCCTATAAGAACAGGGAATGGCAAGTCTGAGACTACAGGTACATCATGGCTGGCAATAACAGTGGGCGTCTCAATGATTACCCTGGACACCGGATAACCCCTAGCGACCCCATGAACGCAGGAGACTTCCATCTTCCTTCCGGGAATCAGATAGACAGGGAGTGTGGCGCTCACCAGCGTCACCAGGCTCCCTGAGTCCAGAAGTCCAGTCACGCACACTCCATTGACTTCTACCGAACAACTCTGTGACATTTTGTCAGACGAAAAGTCGGTACAACATTCTGAACATGCGCTGTTCTTACATTGAACCCGGCAACAGTCCATCAGCGCATTCACCGCCGCCCCTTTTTGGGCCACCACCCCTAACTGGGTTTCCGCCCCCTTTTTGGACTCCACCCCCTTATGGGTTACCGCCCCCTTGTGGACTATTTTCTCCTTTAGGGCCATCACCCCTTTTAGGGACTCCACCCCCTTTTGGGCAACTACCCCCTTTTGAGACGCAGCCCCTTTTTGGCCAACCATACTTATTTGTGGTCACCGCTCCGTTTTGGGACTCCACCCCACTTTTAGGGACACCACCCCACTCTGGGGTACACCCTGTGGACTTCCCACAGTACTCTCAGGCCCCAGTTCGCCCAGCACACAAATGTGACTCTGGCCCTTTAAGAGTCCGCACACATTAAACCAACAACGTCTTTTTTTTTTTTTTCCTTTGCTGCAACTGCAGCTCTGGCTGCTGCAGAACCTCTTGCTGCAACTGCACTCCACGTAACCACTGCAGACTTCGTGGACCCGCCGATCCACAGCAACCTTCGTAACCCC
Source organism: Ranitomeya variabilis (assembly GCF_051348905.1). NCBI lineage: Eukaryota > Metazoa > Chordata > Amphibia > Anura > Dendrobatidae > Ranitomeya > Ranitomeya variabilis. The sequence continues at coordinate 1,051,591,195 of NC_135232.1, read as the reverse complement.
GCCGAGTTACAGCTAGACGCCTTCAGTCTTCGTGGCCCCGCCGAGCCACAGCAAACACCTGCACACGTGCTCCACAGAAAAAAAAACAGTCTTTCACTGACCCCGGTCAGAACACCACAGACTCCGGTCTGTTACGCACCCGGCTTTACACACAGCCCAAACATAGTTTTTCCACTGACCCCGGTCAGTACAATGCACGGTTTTCAGACCGTCACCCATTGGCAACTTCACGGGTTCCTGGACACCCCTCGGCCTCAGAGATGCACAGACACACTGTCTCTGTTTTCTTCCACTCTGACCCCGGTCAGTACACACGGACACCTGTCCGTTACCTGTTGGTGCCGGCCACACAGGTTCCCGGATCCCTCTTCTCCTCAGAGGTATCCCAAAACAGTAGTTTCTCACTGACCCCGATCAGTTTTTACTCACGGTTGTCAATACCGTCCAATCTTCTGGCTCAGACCAGCCATCGCTGCAACACGTGCTCCTTGGATCCATGCCCGCATTCCAAACACCAATTGTAGGGGTTCACTCGCTCAGGTGCGTTGGAGGAAACAGGAGGCACGTTCTCTTTAAAAGTTCACAGGTTTATTTCTCCATAAACCACATAACAGCGTGAACAACAGGTAAACAAATAGCCTTTAGCTCAGGTCAGGAAATGAAAACAAATGTCCAGTCCTTCAGGCTCAGTCCTGTGGAGGCTTTCTCCTCCACACACACAGACTCCTGTCTGTAGTGTCCCACCTGGACACAGGGATCTCTGTCCACCATGACAGACTCTCACACTCTCCCTGGAGGCTAGCATTAGGCTTTCTTTAATAGGTCTAACCACACCCAGAACCCATCACATGATCAGACATGTGGTTGTGACCTCACCACAGGTCCTGACACAAACATAGACAGGCATGGTTATGCCCCTTACCCAGGGGTGAGGTATATGGGTAGCCAGACCCTCCCATCTCTCATAGCTACCCGTAACCCGGACTCAAATATACTAAGCAACTCCTTATTGCTTTATGTGCAAACAAAAAACACTCCGGGTTACATCACAGCGACAAGCCTTCTCTGTGATACATACCTCCCGTCGATTAGACACCCTTTAGCCATGCTACAATATATATATATATATATATATATATATATATATATATATATATATATATATATATACACAGCCCACCAGACTCCAGGCTTATAGCTCTCCTAGACTCCAATTACCAGTACAGAACCCAACACTGTAGAATGTAATGTCATTTTACAGCACTGGTTCCAGTACTTATATGGAAACTAGATGGTGGCCCGATTCTAACGCATCGGGTATTCTAGAATATGCATGTCCATGTAGTATATTGCACAGCCCACATAGTATATCGCCCAGCCACGTAGTATATTGCCCAGTCATGTAGTATATTGCCCAGCCACGTAGTATATTGCCCAGTTACGTAGTATATTGCCCAGCCACGTAGTATATTGCCCAGGCACGTAGTATATTGCCCAGCCACGTAGTATATTGCCCAGGCACGTAGTATATTGCCCAGCCACATAGTATATTGCCCAGTTACGTAGTATATTGCCCAGCCACGTAGTATATTGCCCAGCCACATAGTATATTGCCCAGCCACGTAGTATGTTGCCCAGTTACGTAGTATATTGCCCAGTGACGTAGTATATTGCCCAGCCACGTAGTATATTGCCCAGTTACGTAGTATATTGCCCAGCCACGTAGTATATTGCCCAGCCACATAGTATATTGCCCAGCCACGTAGTATGTTGCCCAGTTACGTAGTATATTGCCCAGTGACGTAGTATATTGCCCAGCCACGTAGTATATTGCCCAGTTACGTAGTATATTGCCCAGTGACGTAGTATACAGCACAGAGCCACGTAGTATATTGCACAGCGACGTAGTATACAGCACAGAGCCACGTAGTATATTGCCCAGCCACGTAGTATATTGCCCAGTCACGTAGTATATTGCCCAGTTACGTAGTATATTGCCCAGCCACGTAGTATATTGCCCAGCCACGTAGTATATTGCCCAGCCAGGAAGTATATTGCCCAGTTACGTAGTATATTGCCCAGCCACGTAGTATATTGCCCAGCCACGTAGTATATTGCCTAGTTACCTAGTATATTGCCCAGTGACGTAGTATATTTCCCAGCCACGTAGTATATTGCCCAGTTATGTAGTATATTGCCCAGTGACGTAGTATACAGCACAGAGCCACGTAGTATACAGCACAGAGCCACGTAGTATATTACCCAGCCACGTAGTATATTGGCCAGTCACGTAGTATATTGCCCAGCCACGTAGTATATTGGCCAGTCACGTAGTATATTGCCCAGCAACATATGTCACAGGTTAAAAAATAAAAAGTAAACAAATACTCACCTTCCGAGGGCCCCTTGTAGTTCTGTCGCCTGTGTGGGGTGCAGGCGGCAGCTTCCGGTCCCAGGGTGTGATGACGTCGCGGTTACATGACCATAACGTCATGGCAGGTCCTTCTCGCGCAGGACCTGTGATGACGTCGCGGTCAAATGACCGTGACGACCGCAGGCAGCAGCTTCCGGTCGCAGGGTGTGATGCCATCGCAGTCACATGACCGTGACGTCATGGCAGGTCCTTCTCGCGCAGGCCCTGTGATGACGTCGCGGTCACATGACCGTGACGTCATGGCAGGTCCTTCTCGCATACCATCCTTGCCACCGGAACCTGCCGCTTGCATGGCACGGTCACCGGAGCGTCACGAGGAGCGGGAAAGGCGAGTATATAATGATTTTTTATTTTTTTTTTATTATTTTTAACATTAGATGTTTTTACTATTGACGCTGCTTAGGCAGCATCAATAGTAAAAACTTGGTCACACAGGGTTAATAGCGACGGTAACGGAGTGAGTTACCCGCGGCATAACGCGGTCCGTTACCGCTGACATTAACCCTGTGTGAGCGGTGACTGCGGGGAGGATGGAGCGGGCGCCGGGCACTGACTGCAGGGGAGTAGGGAGGGACTAATCGGACTGTGGCCGTCGCTGATTGGTCGCGGCAGCCATGACAGGCAGCTGGCGAGACCAATCAGCGACTTGGATTCCATGACAGACAGAGGCCGCGACCAATGAGTATCCGTGACAGACAGACAGAAAGACGGAAGTACCCCTTAGACAATTATATAGTAGACAAAGAAGACGGAGCAGGACACAAGACTAATGCAGAGTTAGGCCTCATTCATACTTTTGTATTTTGGTCACCATTTAGCATTGGGATTTGTAAGACAAAACCCAGAGCTGAAGGTACACAGAATATAATAGAAAGAGTCACATTTATTCTTCAAATTACTGACGAAAACACGTCAGTACAGATGAGGCCTAATAAGCAGTTCCCCACACAGACCAGGAACTATATTTTATGGGCTCGCTCATGCGTATAACACTGCCGAGAGCTATGTGATGTTGTATCGGATAGCACTGGGCCCAGTGTTCTACTATGGGATAGTGCAGATGTGCAATTATTAATGGCAGCATGATGCAAGTGTATCCGATATTCAGATGACACGTACCCATACAAGTCTATAGGTGCGTGCAGTAGTGTAACTAGCGATAGGGGGCAGAGGGTGCTGTTGCCCTGGGCCCCGCGCTCTGAGGAGCCCACCTGGAGCCACACTACATATAACTGTATCCATACCTCCCAACCGTCCCGGATCCGACGGGACTGTCACGATCTTGACAGTCTCCCCCGCTGTCACGGCTGGGACAAGTATGTCCCGCACTGGTTGGGAGGTGTGCAACGTATCAGCCGGTCATCCCTGCACCCGCAGAGCCTAACACCACATATTGGCTGCTCTGTGCGCACAGGACCTGTGATGAGGTCACAGGAGGGGAGGAGTCAGGGGGGTCACATGATCGGGACCTCCGTGGATTGCAGGACTCGGCTGTGCTGGTTGCCAACTTGCCATGGTGCTGCTGGATGAGGTAAGTAAGCTGCCTTATGTGTGGGGTCAGGAGGTGTTTACAGTGTGGATGTAGCAGAGCCATGTGTGTACGAGGTGTATGGAGTGGAGCTGAATGTGTACGAGGTGTACGGAGCGGAGCCGTGTCTGTATGAGGTGTATGGAGTGGAGCCGTATGTGTATGAGGTGTATAGAGCGGAGCTAAATGTGTACGAGGTGTATGGAGCGGAGCCGCGTGTGTGCGAGGTGTACGGAGCGGAGCCGCGTATGAGGTGTATGGAGCGGAGCGCGTGTGTACGGAGCGGAGCCGTGTGTGCAAAGTGTATGGAGTGCAGCCGCGTGTGTAGGAGTAGCTATGTGTGGCCATTATACGGTGCGAAGTATCATGTGCGGCCAATATACAGTATGGAGCATCATGTGCGGTCATTATACAGTATGGAGCATCATGTGCAGACAATATACAGTATGGAGCATCAAGTGTGGCCATTATAGAGTATGGAGCATCATGTGCGGTCATTATACAGTATGGAGCATCATGTGGGGCCATTATACAGTATTGAGCATCATGTGCGGTCATTATACAGTATGGAGCATCATGTGGGGCCACTATACAGTATGGAGCATCATGTGTGGCCATTATACAGTATGGAGCATCATGTGCGGTCATTATACAGTATGGAGCATCATGTGCGGTCATTATACAGTATGGAGCATCATGTGTGGCCATTATACAGTATGGAGCATCATGTGTGGTCATTATACAGTATGGAGCATCATGTGGGGCCATTATACAGTATGGAGCATCATGTGTGGTCATTATACAGCATGGAGCATCATGTGTGGTCATTATACAGCATGGAGCATCATCTGGGGCCATTATACAGTATTGAGCATCATGTGTGGCCATTATACAGTATGGAGCACTGTGTGGCCATATTTTTTTGTTTATAATTATTGTTTATGAAACAGTGTAATCAGCAGTGCTAAATGGGTGTGGTTGGGATGTGGATATGGGTGTGACTAGTTATAAATGGGTGTGGTCAGAGACGTGGCCTAAAACTTGCCGTTGCGCGCCAGAAACTTTGTCCCTCTTTCCCATCTTCAAAAGTTGGGAGGTATGCTGTATCACTGTGCACAGTGCGCCAATACAGATAAACTCAGCCACAAAGCGGGGAGAGTTTGAGCCGAGTGACATTACCATAATCGGACCAATTCTTTTGCATGAGAGGATCGATGGCCGTGTGAACGAACCCTAAACCTCACATGATTGAAGATGTAGAGAACCCTGTTCCTAATGTGGAACATCAAGAAAACAATGACATCCCATCTATAAAAACATGAATGATCGTTATTATTAATGGAAACAGGGGCACTACTCACAAATCTGAGGCTGAGATCTCTAAATTGAACTCATCCGTTAGATTGTCTGGGGTCGGCTCACTATGGCAAGGAAAAGATAGATGTGAGTAGAAAAGAAAATACAGGTCAAGCTCCTGACATAATGACATTAGGCTTCCTATAGATTTACTGTACTGACGGATCTCAAAATATGTCTGTGTATGGTACATTACTAATAGGAAATAGTTCATTAATGTAACATATAGTAACATAGTTAGCAAGGCCGAAAAAAGACATTTGTCCATCCAGTTCAGCCTATATTCCGTCAGAATAAATCCCCAGATCTACGTCCTTCTAAAGAACCTAATCACTGTAAGATACAATATTGTTACTCTCCAGGAAGACATCCAGGCCTCTCTTGAACCCCTCGACTGAGTTCTCCATCACCACCTCCTTAGGCAAGGAATTCCAGATTCTCACTGCCCTAACAGTAAAGAATCCTCTTCTATGTTGATGGAAAAACCTTCTCTCCTCCAGACGCAGAGAATGCCCCTTGTGACCGGCACCTTCCTTGGTATAAACAGACCCTCGGAGAGATATTTGTATTGTCCCCTTATATACTTACACATGGTTATTAGATCGCCCCTCAGTCATCTTTTTTCTAGACTAAATAATCCTAATTTTGCTAATCTCTCTGGGTATTGTAGTTCCCCCATCCCCTTTATTAATTTTGTTAACCCTTTCATGGGAAATTTCAGGGGAAATTTTCCAGTTTTGAGCTCTAATTTTGTACTTCCTTTTTTCAAGAGCCATCATTTTTTATTTTTATGTCCATATAGACCAGGAGTGGGCAATTAATTTTCCCAAGGGGCCACATGACAGACCGTGACTGTTGTGGAGGGCCGAACCAATAGGCCGAAATTAATTCTGCTCAATTTTTATATATAATTATTATACTTTTGATAATTTTATTAATATTCATTGTATCACTTAATAATGAGCAGAACCAGAAGCCTCGCCAACAAAATGGACGAATTAGAACTAATGTTGTTGGAGCATAATTATGACATGATGGGGATATCTGAGACGTGGCTGGATGAGAGCCATGACTGGGCTGTTAACTTGCAGGGCTTGTGGGTGGAGATAAGGGGAGGGGGAAAAAATAATAAATTACTGATAGGGGTTTGTTATAAATCTCCAAAAATAATGGAAGCAACGGAGAATATCCTCGTAAAGCAAATAGATGAAGCTGCGACTCAAGGAGAAGTCATTATTATGGGGGACTTCAACTACCCTGAAATAGATTGGGGAACAGAAACCTGCAGTTCCAGCAAAGGTAATCGGTGTCTGACAACTATGAGAGACAATTACCTTTCACAACTGGTTCAGGACCCAACAAGAAGGGGGGCACTGCTAGACCTAATATTAACCAACAGGCCAGACCGCATAGCAAATATAAGGGTTGGGGGTCACTTGGGGAATAGCGATCACAAAATAATAAGTTTTCATGTATCCTTTAATAAGATGTGTAATAGAGGGGTGACAAGGACACTAAACTTCAGGAGGGCAAATTTCCAACGGATGAGAGAGGATCTTGGTGCAATTAACTGGGACGATATCCTGAGACATAAAAATACACAAAGAAAATGGGAGACGTTTATTATCTTCCTGGATAGGACCTGTGCACAGTATATACCGTATGGGAATAAACATACTAGAAATAGGAGGAAACCAATATGGCTAAATAGAGCTGTAAGGGGCGCAATAAGGGACAAAAAGAAAGCATTTAGAGAATTAAAGGAAGTAGGTAGTGAGGAGGCATTAAATAAATACAAAAAATTAAATAAATTCTGTAAAAAGCAAATCAAGGCAGCAAAAATTGAGACAGAGAGACTCATTGCCAGAGAGAGTAAAAATAATCCCAAAATATTATTTAACTACATAAATAGTAAGAAACTAAAAAATGATAGTGTTGGCCCCCTTAAAAATAGTCTGGGTGAAATGGTGGATGAGGAAAAAGCCAATATGCTAAATGACTTTTTTTCATCAGTATTTACAAAAGAAAATCCCATGGCAGACAAAATGACTAATGATAAAAATTCCCAATTAAATGTCACCTGCTTAACCCAGCAGGAAGTACGGCGGCGTCTAAAAATCACTAAAATTGACAAATCTCCGGGCCCGGATGGGATACACCCCCGAGTACTGCAGGAATTAAGTACAGTCATTGATAGACCATTATTTTTAATCTTTAAAGACTCCATAATAACAGGGTCTGTACCAGAGGACTGGGGTATAGCAAATGTGGTGCCAATATTCAAAAAACGGGCAAAAACTGAACTCGGTAATTATAGGCCAGTAAGCTTAACCTCTACTGTGGGTAAAATCCTGGAGGGCATTCTAAGGGATGCTATACTGGAGTATCTGAAGAGGAATAACCTCATGACCCAGTATCAGCACGGGTTTACTAGGGACCGTTCATGTCACACTAATTTGATCAGCTTCTATGAAGAGGTAAGTTCCGGACTGGACCAAGGGAACCCAGTGGATGTAGTGTACATGGACTTTTCAAAAGCTTTTGATACGGTGCCACACAAAAGGTTGTTACATAAAATGAGAATAATGGGGATAGGGGAAAATATGTGTAAGTGGATTGAGAGCTGGCTCAGGGATAGGAAACAAAGGGTGGTTATTAATGGAGCACACTCGGACCGGGTCGCGGTTAGCAGTGGGGTACCACAGGGGTCAGTATTGGGCCCTCTTCTTTTTAACATATTTATTAATGACCTTGTAGGGGGCATTCAGAGTAGAATTTCAATATTTGCAGATGACACTAAACTCTGCAGGGTAATCAATACAGGGGAGGACAATTTTATATTACAGGATGATTTATGTAAACTAGAAGCTTGGGCTGATAAATGGCAAATGAGCTTTAATGGGGATAAATGTAAGGTCATGCACTTGGGTAGAAGTAATAAGATGTATAACTATGTGCTTAATTCTAAAACTCTGGGCAAAACCGTCAATGAAAAAGACCTGGGTGTATGGGTGGATGACAAACTCATATTCAGTGGCCAGTGTCAGGTAGCTACTACAAAGGCAAATAAAATAATGGGATGCATTAAAAGAGGCATAGATGCTCATGAGGAGAACATAATTTTACCTCTATACAAGTCACTAGTTCGACCACACTTAGAATACTGTGCACAGTTCTGGTCTCCGGTGTATAAGAAAGACATAGCTGAACTGGAGCGGGTGCAGAGAAGAGCGACCAAGGTTATTAGAGGACTGGGGGGTCTGCAATACCAAGATAGGTTATTACACTTGGGGCTATTTACTTTGGAAAAACGAAGACTAAGGAGTGATCTTATTTTAATGTATAAATATATGAGGGGACAGTACAAAGACCTTTCTGATGATCTTTTTAATCATAGACCTGAGACAGGGACAAGAGGGCATCCTCTACGTCTGGAGGAAAAAAAGGTTTAAGCATAATAACGGATGCGGATTCTTTACTGTAAGAGCAGTGAGACTATGGAACTCTCTGCCGTATGATGTTGTAATGAGTGATTCATTACTTAAATTTAAGAGGGGACTGGATGCCTTTCTGGAAAAGTATAATGTTACAGGGTATATACACTAGATTCCTTGATAGGGCGTTGATCCAGGGAACTAGTCTGATTGCCGTATGTGGAGTCGGGAAGGAATTTTTTTCCCCAAGGTGGAGCTTACTCTTTGCCACATGGTTTTTTTTTGCCTTCCTCTGGATCAACATGTTAGGGCATGTTAGGTTAGACTATGGGTTGAACTAGATGGACTTAAAGTCGTCCTTCAACCTTAATAACTATGAATTAAGCATGCTGACGTCCCCCTATATATCGTTTGAACCCGAGCACAGCCCCCTCTGTATATTGTATGAGCCCCCCAACAGCCCCTTATATGTGGCATGAGCCCCACACAGCCTCCCCCATATGCGACATAAGCCCCACACAGCCTCCCCATATACTGTATGAGCCCCACACAGCCTCCTCATATACTGTATGAGCCCCACACAGCCTCCCCATATACTGTATGAGCCCCACACAGCCTCCCCATATACTGTATGAGCCCCACACAGCCTCCTCATATACTGTATGAGCCCCACACAGCCTCCTCATATACTGTATGAGCCCCACACAGCCTCCCCATATACTGTATGAGCCCCACACAGCCTCCCCATATACACTGCATGTCGCCCCCATAGCCTCCCCGTGTGCAGCATGTCGCCCCCATAGCCTCCCCATGTGCAGCATGTCGCCCCCATAGCCTCCCCATGTGTAGCATGTCGCCTGTATATGCAGCACCAAGTGCCACATGTCGCCCTCATATGCAGCACCATGTGCAGCATGTCACCCCCCCTATGTACAGCACCATGTCACCCTCCCATGTGCAGCACCATGTCACCCCATGTGGGCAGCATCGTGTCCCACCTCCATAGCCTCCCCATGCCCACCCAAATAGCCCATACACATGAGAGAAAAAAATGAACCTCACATACTCACCTCGGTCCCGTTCCCTGGCGCACGTTCCATGGTATGATGAAGTGACATCATTGTGTCTGCTGTTTCACATGCTGATTGGTGGAGGAATTGGCTGGAGGCCCCTCCTCCACCAGGAGTCAGCGGCGCAGCGCAGAGCCACAGATGGAGAGACAGCGAGCGGGCGGGCACTGTGCGGCCCATGGACCTCTGATTTCCGGCCCCACGGCTGTCTTGGTACGTGGGCCGGACTGAGACAGTCAGAGGGCCGGATGTGGCCCATGGGCCTCACTTTCCCCAGGTCTGATATAGACATATGAGGGCTTGTTTTTTGCAGGACGAGTTGTACTTTTGAATGACACCATTGATTTTTACACATAGTGTACCTGAAAAAGGGAAACAAATTCCAAGTTCAGTGAAATTGTGAAAAACCCCCCATAAATTCTGACTTTTTGTTTTTAATTGTTTTTACGGTTAGCATTTTGTGATAAAAATGACCTTGCAATATCATTCTGCTCATCAGTATGAAGACGGCGAAACCAAGCGTCCATTTTTTTTTAAATTATTTTAGTAGTGAAAAGAAATAGAAATTTGAGAAAAAAATGTTTTTGTGTCACCATCTTATGAGACCAGTAATGTTTCTATTTTTCGGCCGATGGAGCTGTGTGATAGCTTATTTTTTGCAGGGCTAGATGACGTTTTTATTAGTACAATTTTAGGATACATGTGACTTTTTGATCGCTTGTTACAGCTTTTTTGTGGAATTGTGGCAACCAGAAAAAAGGAAATTTCACATTCTTGAATTTTTCTCTGATTAGGCTCCGTTCACACATTGCGTTTTTGCTTCGTTTTTAATGCAAATTTTCAGCTGCGTTTTACAGTAGCAGCAAAGTCTATGACATTTCAGAAATCTCACGCACACAGCTTGATTTTTTTTGTCCTCAGTATTTTGTAGAAAACCATAGGTTTAGCAAAATGCCTCATGCCACTTCTTGTAGCAATTTTCAGCGTTTTAGTAGTGTTTTTCACCTATTGAAAGCAATCTGTAGTGCAAACAAACGCTGCAAAACGCAGTTAAAAAGCAATGTGTGAACATAGCCTTACGGTGTTTACTGGGTTAATTGTTTTTATATTTTGATAGAGCTGAATTTTTACATTTTTTAAACATCTTTATTTTCAATGGGGTACAAGGGGGATGATTTGAACTTTAAGGTATTTTTAAATTTATTTTTTTTTACATTTTCACTGTTATTGTTATTGCCCTTCGGGGACGTAAAGATGCGATAGTCTGATCGCCCGTGCTAGATAGAGTGATGCCAGAGCATCGCTGTATATTGCAGAAATCAGAGTCTCCTGTGGGGTTTCACAGGAGCTCCGTAATGACAGGCACAGGGGTCATCAGCTCACCCCTTGTTGTCATGGCAATCCATCGGCGACCTGCGATCACATAACAGGTGCGCCGACGGGCAAAAGAATGATGCGCACGCATGTCGGCGCCACATGTTAAATGCAGCTGTCAGAGATTGACAGTGGCATCTAACATGCGCCATACATGTAAGGCGGATGTCATGAAGGGGTCAAATACCTGAGGGCCCCCTTCCTCACTGTGTCATGTAAAGTCCTGAGGCTGCGGGCCCCTTCCCCACTGTGTCATGTAATGTCCTGAGGCTGAGGGCCCCTTCCCTCACTGTGTCATGTAAAGTCCTGAGGCTGCGGGCCCCTTCCTCACTGTGTCATGTAAAGTCCTGAGGCTGAGGGCCCCTTCCCCATTGTGTCATGTAATGTCCTGAGGCTGAGGGCCCCTTCCCCACTGTGTCATGTAATGTCCTGAGGCTGAGGGCCCCCTTCCCCACTGTGTCATGTAATGTCCTGAGGCTGAGGGCCCCTTCCCCACTGTGTCATGTAAAGTCCTGAGGCTGAGGGCCCCTTCCCCATTGTGTCATGTAATGTCCTGAGGCTGAGGGCCCCTTCCCCACTGTGTCACGTAATGTCCTGAGGCTGAGGGCCCCCTTCCCCACTGTGTCACGTAATGTCCTGAGGCTGAGGGCCCCCTTCCCCACTGTGTCATGCAATGTCCTGAGGCTGAGGGCCCCCTTCCCCACTGTGTCACGTAATGTCCTGAAGCTGAGGGCCCCCTTCCCCACTGTGTCACGTAATGTCCTGAGGCTGAGGGCCCCTTCCCCATTGTGTCATGTAATGTCCTGAGGCTGAGGGCCCCTTCCCCACTGTGTCATGTAATGTCCTGAGGCTGAGGGCCCCCTTCCCCACTGTGTCATGTAATGTCCTGAGGCTGAGGGCCCCTTCCCCACTGTGTCATGTAAAGTCCTGAGGCTGAGGGCCCCTTCCCCATTGTGTCATGTAATGTCCTGAGGCTGAGGGCCCCTTCCCCACTGTGTCACGTAATGTCCTGAGGCTGAGGGCCCCCTTCCCCACTGTGTCACGTAATGTCCTGAGGCTGAGGGTCCCCTTCCCCACTGTGTCATGCAATGTCCTGAGGCTGAGGGCCCCCTTCCCCACTGTGTCACGTAATGTCCTGAAGCTGAGGGCCCCCTTCCCCACTGTGTCACGTAATGTGCTGAGGCTGAGGGCCCCCTTCCCCATTGTGTCATGTAATGTCCTGAGGCTGAGGGCCCCTTCTCCACTGTGTCACGTAATGTCCTGAGGCTGAGGGCCCCCTTCCCCCACTGTGTCATGTAATGTCCTGAGGCTGAGGGCCCCCTTCCCCCACTGTGTCACGTAATGTCCTGAGGCTGAGGGCCCCCTTCCCCACTGTGTCACGTAATGTCCTGAGGCTGAGGGCCCCCTTCCCCACTGTGTCACATAATGTCCTGAGGCTGAGGGCCCCTTCCCCACTGTGTCACGTAATGTCCTGAGGCTGAGGGCCCCCTTCCCCACTGTGTCACGTAACGTCCTGAGGCTGAGGGCCCCTTCCCCAGATGGGAAATGGTGGGAGAGGCGAGACCCACAGTAAATTAAGAGACAGTGGTGAAGGGGGACCACAGGAAATTAAACATTTTCTATGGAGGACCCCAACCTTGTGTTACCTTTAGATTGCATGGGGGCCTCCACTAACTACCTCAGTGGCTGGAGAACTATGCTGCAGGCTGCCTGCAGGCATCATCTATGTTACTTACACATTACTGCCTGCAGCCAGTCATCATAAATGCTCCTCAGCTCCAGACTATATATTGCTGTGCTGCTTGGGCAGGACAGCCGACCAATCACAGCACAGATCATTGCCTGAGGTGTGCTATGAGGACACACAAAGAAAACTAATGCTGATTGGCTGCATATCAGCCAATCAGCATTAGGCCACCTCTGTCCACAGTTTATGATGAAGAGCTGGAGACGCAGTACCAGAACCAGGTGAGTGTGGTGGGTGAGCTGCTGTGTGCGTGTGTCTCCTCTCTGCCTCACACAGCGGTGTCTCTGACTGTGCCGGCTGAAGTGAGGGCGGCACTCGGCACACACGCACGCTGCGCACGCGCCGGCTCTTAGCAGATCAATAGAAGTCGGCGTCGGCAGCAGCAGGTGATGAGAAGGAGCTGCCGCGTGGCTGCACTACACATCATTTGTTCCATACAGCCTGCGCGCCGGTGCCGGCTATAGGACAAAGTGGGCACGGCTCGGTGTATACTACTGGCATGCAGGGCAGGGACAAATGAAGGAGGCAGGGGCTGGGGCCCTCCGGAGGATCCTCTGCTGTACCGGTGCCCCAGTCCGACCCTGACATTGGCCATAAAACCTACAAGAGAAAAAATGAGCAAAAATCCTGCAGTACATAAGTAAAAAGAAAAAAGTGCATCTAAATAACAGAGTTTTTAGTAATACTGTTTTTGATCAAGAATAGCATAAAAGCCATCCCACCACGACAAGGTGACTCTGATCGGGACGGTCCTACACTCTCTAATATTAAACCTTACCATGTGTCAATGTTGACCTCAGTGTGAATAAGGGCAGACAACAGGACTGGGCCCAACCAGTAGACACCAGTCTGGGGGCCTTTATATCAGATTCCAGCGATGTATCACTGACTGTGCTATTTAGTGTAGTTATTTTAAAATCACTGTTTTATCAGCAGGAGATTATCACTAGAGGACTACTTGGCTTTCTGCCAAGTAATCCAGCCTTGCCCCCACCACTGATTGGCAGCATTCTGCCTCTGCACAGTGTACACAAAAAACTGCAAAACAGTGCAGGGTTATACAGAGCTCAGCATTGAACAAAACTGGTAGATCCGCAGCAGATAAAACAGTTTTTAATCAAAACTGCCACAGCCAATAAAGTGATGAATCGCTGGAATCAGGGTCTCTGCCCCTACAGCATGCTATTCTTATATGTGGTAGCAAAGACTTGGTGACAAATTCCCTTTAATAGTTTTTCTGTATTACATATTCATGCAATGTGCTCTACACGTTGTGTCGCTGCTATAGTCTACAGGTGGTTTTCTTGCATTTTTACAGGCCAATGATTACTGATCTTACAGTCCATCTAACATCCAGGCAAGTGATTCCCTGGCAGAAACATGGATTTCAGAGCCCGGGTCAGGACAAGTATTGTGCTCTGCTGAACCATGGACCATTCCATTAGCATTCCCTGAGGTCCTCCCACCAGTCCAGTATGGGACCCCCTATTCCCCAAGCACATTTACTGTATTTTAAGATAAAAACAATGTCATACTTTTCCCTTTCCATAAAATTAAGAAAAAAGTTATACATTTCCATTTTGTTTACTTTATTTTCCATTTTTTGTGTGGTTTCTTTTATCTATTTTATTACCAATCACTAAAGCTAACCCTCACCTAGCTCTAACCCTAAATGTATCTTTAACCCTAACCTTAGCCCAAGCCCGCTTAGTCTCTTGATTGCTGCCAATGCAGAGAGCAGCAGCTGTGATGAGTTGGTCTGCGCTCTGCATTTTGGCCTGAGTAGCCGCTCCCGGCTGACAAAGACTGGGGAATGAATGAAACGAAGGTAATGTAGCTTCGGTGACTAGCGGTGCCGTCACCGAAGCTGCGCCCCCTGGTGGCATATCCTCATATGGACTGTAACGTGGGAACTTTTCTGAATATTTTCTCATGCTACAGTTCAAATGAGTTTCTGCCACCAGGGGGCGCAGCTTCGGTGACGGCACCGCTAGTCACCGAAGCTACATTACCTTCGTTTCATTCATTCCCCAGTCTTTTTCAGCCGGGAGCGGCTACATTAGCAGCGCTCCTGGTTGTAAATGTATTTAACCTCTTCAGATGGATTTACAGCGTGCGACTTGACTGTACAGCGGACAGGTATGGGATATTGTTGCTTTTTTATTTTGGATTTTTTTTACAGGAGATCGAGGGTCTTCAGGTGGATTGAGCGTACAATAAAGATAATAAAACCCTGTGTCTTTCTTTCATTAAAATACTTTATTCTTAATGTGTGTGTATTTTTAACCCTTTCCTACTTTTAGATTAATAATGGATAGGTGTCTTATTGACTCCTCTCCATTATTAACCAGGCTTAATGTCACCTTACAATAGCCAATAACCCTGGTCCCTCGCTAGGCTATTAATATCTGCCCTCAGTCACTGGCTTTCCCACTCTGGTGGAGAAAATTGCGCAGGAGCCCACGCCAGTTTTTTCTGTGATTTAACCCTTTATTTTAAAAACTAGAGCTCCCACATTTTGCACACACAAACTACTAACATTATTAGTGATGAATATGTAAAAATAGAAAGGAAATGAAATGGTTTATTGTATGTAAACAATGTCTCATATCCTGTCTGGTTTGGTAGGATTAGACTATCTCTTGAAGCTCATCAAGAGAATGCCAAAAGTGTGCAAAGCAGTCATGAAAGCAAAAGGTGGCTACTTTGAAGAACCTAGAATATAAGACATAATTTCAGTTGTTTCACACTTTTTTGTTAAGTATATAATTCCACATGTGTTAATTCATAGTTTTGATGCCTTCAGTGTGAATGTACAAATTTCATAGTCATGAAAATACTGAAAAATCCTTAAATGAGAAGGTGTGTCCAAACTTGTGGTCTGTACTGTAGATATACTGTATATGTGTGTGTGTGTCTTACTGACGTTTATATACATACACATCTGTCAGCCATCTGTCATCATAGTGAGCTGTCAGCCGCAGCTCACTATGTACTCAGCGATGACTGAAGCTGCTGCAGCCGTACTCTATGACTGAAAGCCGGAGGCCGCCAGGAGGAATAAAGGTCATTTCCACCTGGTAGCCGGACTGTCGGCTGCACAGCTTTAGATTGCTATTAACCTGCAGATTAACCCCATATCTGCAGGTTAATAGTGTGAAAAACTTCAACTGCCGCTCAATGGTTAAAACCAGAATGCAGCACTACAAAAAGTGTAGCATAAACCTAACTGACAACTGGGCGTCGCTATTCCCTTCTCCCAGGGATGTGTTGTTACAGTCTGATATTGTGAGAGATAATGGTACACTGCCAGACTGTTAATCGGAGAACAGAGACAATTTATTAAATTAAAGTTGCAATTCACACATCTGTGTCGCAGTCCGAGTACAGACCGTCATTCACAAACTGGCCACAGTTATTTTGACTCAAAATTAACAACCTCATAAGCATATACAGTGTGAGGCTGTAAGTTCAGGACAGGACACCTGCGGCCGGTCAGTGAATAACTGTCTGTACTCAGCCTGAGACACATACAGTTAGGTCCATACAGGGTGGCACATGTTAAGGAGCTGAAACGCCTAAACCCTTCATCCAATTTTAATGTGGATACCCTCAAATGAAAGCAGAAAGTCGGAACTTCAACTGCATCTGAATTGTTTTGTTTAAAATTCATTGTGTCTATAACCAAAATTACAAAAATGTTGTCTCTGTCCAATTATATATGGACCTAACTGTGGATGAGCTGCTGCTCTCTCTTCCTCCAGATGTATGTGATATGTCGGAAGGCGGGTAGAGTGAAGCCAGCGCTGATTTGCTACAGGGATGCTGACACTGCTGGAACGGCGCCGGAACCGGAGGTGAGTAAATATTTTATTAATTTAAAAGGGGAAAACATTTGGATTGAGAAGGGGTTGTCTGAGTAGTGGACAAGTGGATATCCAACATATTTAAGCAAGGGGTGTAACAAGTAAAGCAAAATTCTGCACGACCTGTCAGTGTTCTATTATTCGGGTTGAGGACACTTATTGTATGTGGGCTAGTGAATTGTGTGTGCCAGGGCTGCTTTTTAGTCCAAGGAAGAGTGTGAACTTGTGCTAATTGTGCAGTAACACGTTGTGATCTCTGCTCCGTCCTGTCTTCCAGCACAGGGTTAAAATTGCTCCGACTCCATTTCTGGCTTCATGACTTGATCATAGATGCTGGATCCTAATTCTCAAGGAAATCTCCCCAACCCAAGATTGTGAAAGAAACACACAAAACACTTTTATTGGATGATAAATTGACCGAATTTTATTCCAAATCTCATTATTATTTCTTTCAGTGTCTCAAATTTAGAATCAGCCAATTACTATGAAAGAGACACTGAAAATGGCACAACCTCCGACTCACGAAGAATCGCCCTTCAGCACTCAGGAGAGGAAAAACCCCATGGTGGAAACCTCTAGGGAACTATGGCTGGAGGACTGCCCTTCCCTTGGGCTTAGAAGGTTAATGCCGACCCATAACAGCAAATTGTACCAGAATTTGTACATTGTGTCATATTTGGTATGGAGAAGCCTAATGCGACCTCTCCAGGCCGTACACATAAAGGTGAAGGCGGCGAGTACCGGACGTGAGGGAGATCTGGCTGCAACATCTGTCACACCATTGATCGCTAGGGTTAGTTTTATCTGGCTGGCTAGGCGGTATGGCTGATTGAGCTGGCTAGGCAGTATGGCTGATCTGGCTGGCTGGGCGGTGTCCCCTTCCTCCCACTGTGGAGTGATGAAGCTCCAGGTCTCCAGACACATCAAGTACGGCTCCTCATACGGCTGAATGACTGGTGGTTCTGGAATCTTCTCCTGTATCATAGATATGTGTGTTTATGACATCAGCACAGTTGCCGTAGTTACCACAGATGTTTATTTCTGATTGTTCATTGGCTAGAAAGTCCCTCTCAGTGTTCCAAAGAATTAACCCTTGAATGCCTGGCATCGTGCCTTTCTCCATAAGTCTGTAAAATAAACTTCTCACTAGGCAGGACCATTATCAATATTTTATCATTACTGTATTTTAAAGTTACCCCCCCAAGAAAAGTCTGAATTGTAATCACATCTGCATATTTGATGTGTAACGATCACAATAACTCCCTTGAGCCCTACTAAATACATAATAAATACATGTGAGTTCAGAGTAGTCCCATAGAGAAATAAATTAAGGGGCTGGAGACAAATGAAAATGAGAAGAAAGCCCCTCATGACTGGGACTGGATGAGAGATTCAGTTTGAAATGCTTAAGGGTTTACAGGGAGGTCAATTGTGGAGTGGAAAAAGGGGGCGGAGGATGAAGGGTATTTAGTGGGAAAGTGCGGGAAAGAGGGGTAATTTTGGGTCAGAATATCCAGAGCGGGATGATGTTTTTAATAAAAAAACATTTCTTGTCACAGTGTCTGTTGGCGGGGGTCAGCAGTGCCACAGGCTGATCGCCTCCATGCCACGCCGCATTGATGCAGTAATAGATGCAATAGGAGCCCCGACCAAGTATTCAGTGCGTTTACTGAACATACATTTCAGTAGGACATTTTG
Source organism: Ranitomeya variabilis (assembly GCF_051348905.1). Lineage (NCBI taxonomy): Eukaryota > Metazoa > Chordata > Amphibia > Anura > Dendrobatidae > Ranitomeya > Ranitomeya variabilis. Next base: position 1,051,572,688 of record NC_135232.1, on the reverse strand, counting down.
GATTTTAAATTAATTTTTCAAGCTGGTGTTATAAAGTATTCTAATTTACTGAGATAATGACTTTTGGGTTTTCATTGGCTGTAAGCCATAATCATCAACATTAACAGAAATAAACACGTGAAATGGATCACTCTGTAATGACTCTATATAATATATGAGCTTCACTTTTTGTAGTGAAGAACTGAAATAAATTAACTATTTGATATTCTAATTTTGTGAGAAGCACCTGTAATTGGTGTTTTTTTGGAAGGCAAACCTCCAGCCATCTTTGGAGCCCTAGCCTCACAATGCTGTGTTAGGGTAAGTTCACACTACACGTTTTTTTCTGCAGCAAGACCTGATGTCTTGGCAGGAAAGAAGTTGAGAAAAAATCAGGTTTTGCTTGGGTTTTCTTGCGTTTTTTTTGCTGTGTTTATGGCATGCTAGATTTGTCTCTTGTGCATGCTGATAAAGTTTATTGCAAAAAAAAAGTTCTATTCTACCAGGTTTTGGCACTAAAAACACAGCAAAACCAGATACCTGCATTTTTGCTGCAGATTTTCAGTTCGTTTTCACCACCTGTTCATGTCAATGGGTGAAAAAGCTGAAAAAACATGAAAGAAGTGACACTCTCTATTGCGCAAAACACCATGGAAAGCACAAAATACTGCTGACAAAAAAACAAGCTTGTACTATAAAATGCAGCTGAAATTTGGATAAAAAGCATAAAAGCCTAGTGTGAACTTACCCTAAATAATAAATATACATATATATAATTTATATATAATAAATCCATCCACCTCTTGTGTCTCCCCTTTTCCTCATAGATTGTAAGCTTGCGAGCAGGGCCCTCATTCCTCCTGGTATCTGTTTTGAACTGTGATTTCTGTTATGCTGTAATGTCTGTTGTCTGTATAAGTCCCCTCTATAAGTTGTAAAGCGCTGCGGAATATGTTGGCGCTATATAAATAAAATTATTATTATTATTATTATTATTATTAATATACTTGAGACTTTAGCTACAATAAGTGGGAGGGAAGTATTATCGTGTGAAGAAGCATCTCTAACATTTCCAGTATTGTTGTTTGGGGGTTTAATAGGGTTTTTTTTCTTAATTTTATGGAAAAGCAAAAAGTATAATGACATTGGTATTTCCTTATAATACAATAAATCTGCTTGGGGAATAGGGGATCCCATACTGGACTGGTGGGGGGACCTCAGGGAATGCTAATGGAATGGTCCATGGTTCAGCAGAGCACAATACTTGTCCTGACCCGGGCTCTGAAATCCATGTTTCTGCCAGGGAATCACTTGCCTGGATGTTAGATAGACTGTAAGATCAGTAATCATTCGCCTGTAAAAAATGCAAGAAAACCACCTGTAGACTATAGCAGGGACACAACGTGTAGAGCACATTGCATAAATATGTAATACAGAAAAACTATTAAAGGGAATTTGTCACCAAGTCTTTGCTACCACATATAAGAACAGCATGCTGTAGGGGCAGAGACCCTGATTCCAGCGATTTATCACTTACTTTACTGGCTGTGGCAGTTTTGACTAAAAACTGTTTTATCTGCTGCGGATCTACCAGTTTTGTTGAATGCTCAGCTCTGTATAAGGCCGGCGTCACACTCAGCCGTATTTTATGGCCGTAATACGCAGAAATGTTCCAAAAATAGTGATCCGTATGTCATCCGTAGGCAGGGTGTGTCAGCGTATTTTGCGCATGGCATCCTCCGTATTTAATCCGTATGGCATCCGTACTGCAATATTTTCTCGCAGGCTTGCAAAACCGACATCTAATGGATTTATGTGCTCAAATGTTCGTTAAAACATATATACAGTGTGTATATATATATATATGTCACTGAGACACACACACATATATATATATATATTTATATATTATATATACTGTATTTATATTTAATTCAGCGCGAGATATGTGAAAAGCCGGTAATTCAATTGCTGGCTTTTTCTTTCTCCTTCCCAAACCCGACATGATATGAGACATGGTTTACATACAGTAAACCATCTCATATCCCTTTTTTTCCATATTCCACACTACTAATGTTAGTAGTGTGTATGTGCAAAATTTGGGCGCTGTAGCTTGTAAAATAAAGGGTTAAATGGCGGAAAAAATTGGCGTGGGCTCCCGCGCAATTTTCTCCACCAGAGTGGTAAAGCCAGTGACTGAGGACAGATATTAATAGCCTAGAGAGGGTCCATGGTTATTGGCCCCCCCGGCTACAAACATCTGACCCAAGCCACCCCAGAAAAGGCACATCTGGAAGATGCGCCTATTCTGGCACTTGGCCACTCTCTTCCCACTCCCGTGTAGCAGTGGGATATGGGGTAATGAAGGGTTAATGTCACCTTGCTATTGTAAGGTGACATTAAGCCAGATTAATAATGGAGAGGCGTCAATTATGACACCTATCCATTATTAATCCAATACTACGAAATGGTTAATAAAACACACACACATTATTTAAAAGTATTTTAATGAAATAAAGACACAGGGTGTTGTAATATTTTATTATACTGGTAATCCACCTGAAGACCCTCGTTCTGTAACAAAGGAAAAATAAAAAAACAACAATATCTCATACCTTCCGTCGCTCAGGTCAAGTCCCACGAAGTAAATGCATCTGAAGGGGTTAAATCATTTTACAGCCAGGAGCTCTGCTAAAGCAGTGCTCGTGCCTGTAAAAACCTTGGGGAATGAATGGAAAGCAGGGTGACCTGTAGTTACCTTGAGTTGCGGTGATGCGCCCTCTGCTGGATGTCCTCATATGAACTCGAGCGTGGGAACTTTTCCCAGGCTCCAGTTCATGAGGACCGAGATGAGATCCTCAGGCTATGTGCACACGTTGCGGATTTGCCTCTGGAATTTTTAGTGCGGATTCTGCATCTCTTGGCAGAAAACGCAGGTGCGGATTTGATGCGTTTTTATGCAGATTTTGTGCGGATTTGATGCGTTTTTACCCCTGCGGATTTCTATAATGGAATGGGGACAAAAACGCTGCAGAACCGCACAAAATAAGTGACATGCTCCTTCTTTTAATCCGCAGATTTTCCGTGTGGAATTTTCCGCACCATTAGCACAGCATTTTTTTACATTATACTTTAAATCACTTGCTGATCTGCAGCGTTTCTGCACGGAAAAAAAACGCTGCAGATCCGCAGTAAATCCGCAACGTGTGCACATAGCCTCAGACCCCTTGTGAGACCATATGCCGGTGCGGTTGGCCCTGGGTTCCTCCTAATGGAGGACAATGCCAGACCTCATGTGGCTGAAGTGTGTCAGCAGTTCCTGCAAGATGAAGGCATTGAAGCTATGGACTGGCCCGCCCGTTCCCCAGACCCGAATCTGAGCACATCTGGAACATCATGTCTCGCACCATCCACCAACGTCACGTTGCACCACAGACTGTCCAGGAGCTGGCGGATGCTTTAGTCCAGGTGTGGGAGGAGATCCCTCAGCAGACCATCCGCCGCCTCATCAGGAGCATGCCCAGGTGTTGTAGGGAGATCATACAGGCACGTGGAGGCCACACACACTACTGAGCATCATTTTCTTGTCTTGAGGCATTTCCAGTGAAGTTGGATCAGCCTGTAACTTCATTTTCCACTTTGATTTTGAGCATCATTCCAATTCCATACCTCCGTGGGATATTAGTTGTGATTGACGTTGATAATTTTTAGGTTTTATAGTTCTCAACACATTCCACTATGTAATGAATAAAGATTTACAACTGGAATATTTCATTCAGTGATATCTAGAATGTGGGATTTTAGTGTTCCCTTTATTTTGTGAGCAGTGTATATGGGCCTGACTTACAAAGATTCAGCTCGTCAGTTATTAATCACGTGATGTCATAGACCTAATGGAAAAAGGAACAATTAGATGGGTAGAAGGGTAAATTGAGCAATTGTAAGAACACAGTGCTATATAATATGATGACTGCAATGTATTAAGAGAATAAAACTGTAATGGGAGGAGGAGGAAGAGGAGGAGGAGGAGGAGTGCTACTTTAAATACAATCATACATATCCGTATCCCTTTATCTGTTTAGTTACCATTAGGGCATCCACCAAATGATGGACACTTTAATTGAAACCAAGCGCCCCCCATTATAGCTAAGTCATATTAGTTTCCATTACTGTCTTTGGGTCTGACATGTAAAATATAGGACGTCAGGGGTGAATATCGCTATTTATCCTGTGTATTGTGTAAATGGCTCCCAAACAATGAATGATTCTATATAGAACTTTGAAATCACACTCCCTGTTGAGCCTCAACCCTAAAGTACTCCACTTTTTTTTTCTTTTGCTGTTATTTTTTGGTAAAAAAGATGGGGTACTTTAGAGGTCCTTTTACCCAAGTCTCTGAACTCCTTCCTTTACTGAGGGGTCATCAGGGTGGGATGTGGTGGGCACCGTCAGCTTCATCTGCCTAGGCCACCAACACTCCTGGTCCCGGCCCTGGTATACACTGCAATGATTAGATGCAATTCATGACAGAGGCCGCAGCAACAAACAATGTAACGTCAAGCAGATTTTCTCTGAAAGCGCGGAGTGTTACGCTGAATAATCACATTGCGATACAGCTTAAAGGGGTTTTCCGAACTCAAGACAAATTTCTGCAGTCGCTCTATATGTGACTCCTCACACTGTGTATGTGTATTACATGAGCTTATCTGCCTCAATCTTGGAAATCCCCTTTAAAGTGAACAGTGCTTATCAAGTCCTTTATTAGGAAAAATAATAAAAACATTCCAAAATTGTACGCTGCTCAAAAATTATTTAAATTAATATTTGTACATCACAATATAACCCCAAACCAGTAAACATTCAGAGATATCAATCTGTCCAGTTGGGAAGTATTGATTCTGAATCAGTGTGCAATGCTTTGGTGCAAATTAAAATGACAACATGTGCAAAAACTCAGGGTCGACACTGGGTGGTTTAGAGGGAGGACTTGCAGGTCATGTTACCCTGGCGCAGAGGGCGCTGTCGGACCACCTCATGCGGCTGTCTGAAATGTCTCCCAATGGGCAGCATTTTGACACCCCTAATGCTATGTGCACAATTTCAGGATTTTTTGCCACATACATATGCATCCCATCATTTTTAATACATTCCGCAATTTTTGTGCCCATGCTGTGTTTTTTTGTGCAAAAAAAAGCATCGTGGTAAAAAACGCAGCATGTTCATAAATTTTGCAGATTTTTTGCGTTTTTGCAGCTATTTATTGCATTGGGAAGCCCCGGAGAAAAACACGAAAAATCCGCGAAAAAAAAAGCGGAAAAAACACGTGCGGACTTCCTGCAGAAAAAGTCCGGCTTTGTTCAGCAAAATTCTGCACACTTTCCTGAACGTGTGCATATAGCCTAAGGCCGGCGTCACACTAGCGAGTTTTACGGACGTAAGAGCGCAGAAAATACGTCCGTAAAACTCGCCAAACAAACGGCACAATTATTCTCAATGGGGCTGCTCCTATCAGCCGTATATTACGGTTCAGTATTATACGGCTTTCTACGGCCGTACAAAATCGCAGCATGTTGCGTTTGTCAGCGTATTGCGCAAAAAAAACGCCAATGAAAGTCTATGGGGGCGAGAAAAATACGGATTCCACATGGACCAGCAGTGTGACTTGCGAGAAATACGCAGCGGTGTTAGTGAAAAGTCGGTAATTCAATTGCCGGCTTTTCATTTCTCCTGCCTAAACCCGACATGATATGAGACATGGTTTACATACAGTAAACCATCTCATATCCCCCTTTTTTTTGCATATTCCACACTACTAATGTTAGTAGTGTGTATGTGCAAAATGTGGGCGCTGTAGCTGCGAAAATAAAGGGTTAAATGGCGGAAAAAATTGGCGTGGGCTCCCGCGCAATTTTCTCCGCCAGAGTGGTAAAGCCAGTGACTGAGGGCAGATATTAATAGCCAGGAGAGGGTCCATGGTTATTGGCCCCCCCTGGCTACAAACATCTGCCCTCAGCCACCCCAGAAAAGGCACATCTGGAAGATGCGCCTATTCTGGCACTTGGCCACTCTCTTCCCACTCCCTGTAGCGGTGGGATATGGGGTAATGAAGGGTTAATGCCACCTTGCTATTGTAAGGTGACATTAAGCCAGATTAATAATGGAGAGGCGTCAATGATGACACCTATCCATTATTAATCCAATTGTCTGAATTTTTTGTGTGGTTTCTTTTATCTATTTTATTACCAATCACTAAAGCTAACCCTCACCTAGGCCTAACCCTAAATGTATATTTAACCCTAACCTTAGCCCAAGCCCGCTTAGTCTCTTGATTGCTGCCAATGCAGAGAGCAGCAGCTGTGATGAGTTGGTCTGCGCTCTGCATAGGCAGTGGTGGCAGTGACCGAGCTGACAGAGCAGCCGCATATTCATATAAGGAACTTAGCCCCTATTAACACCCCCAAAAAAACAACCTACTGGTACCGCCCCTGTCATGGTTCCCAATGGCAAGGGAACGTCAGAGAACTTAAATAACAGACTAGCTCTTGGGTGATGGAATCTCGAGCTGACCGTGAGCTAAACCTACCACACAACTAACAGTGGCCGGGTGACGTACCTACGTTTTATCCCTAGACGCCCAGCGCCAGCCGGAGAACTAACTAACCCTAATAGAGGAAAAAAACAGACCTGGCTTACCTCTAGGGAAATTCCCCCAAAAAGGAGACAGAAGCCCCCCACATATATTGACGGTGAGTTCAGAGGAAAAGACATACGCAGTATGAAGGTAGGTTCAGCAAAGCGAGGTCCGCTTACTAGATAGTAAGAAGATACAATAGGGAACTTCACGGTCAGCTGAAAACCCTATTAAAATACCATCCAGAAATTACTTTAAGACTCATGTGTCAACTCATGACACCGGAGTGGTAATTTCGGCCCACAAGAGCTTCCAGCTACAGAAACATAACATAACTGTGAACTGGAACAAAAATGCAAACAAACTTAGGACTAAGAGTCCAACTTAGCTGATAGTAGTCTAGAAGCAGGAACATGCAACAGAAAGGCTCTGGTTACATTGATGGCCGGCACTAGAATAACTGAGCAGCAAGGCTAAATAGGATACTCCCATATCCTGATGGAAACAGGTGAACAGAGAAAGTGAAGCACACAAATCCAGTACCACCAGTGACCACCGGGGGAGCCCAAAAACCAAATTCACAACACGCCCCTAAGTATCCACCGCCCTAAGTACAGCATATTAGGTGACAAGAGACAAAATGTGGGGTGAATGAGCCTGTGTATAAGGCCATTGGGACTGATATCCATTTGCCTAACAAGTTTTTGGCCAACAGCAACCAAAACTGCATAGTGAGCATTATCCCAACCCACCAATAGGGGGCGGAAGCCCTACAGGAGCCCAGAGCAGCATGAACCCTAAATATGGCCCTATCTGGGTAATAAGGCTTTCACCCTGAGAAGCAAAGGATCAAACCCCCATGAATGTGAATACTTGGTTTGTTAATACTGGGAATGTTAGAGATGCTTCTTCACACGATAATACTTCCCTCCCACTTATTGTAGCTAAAGTCTCAAGTAGATTTATTATTTAGGGTAAGTTCACGCTAGGCATTTTTTAATGCTTTTTTATCCAACTTTCAGCTGCATTTTATAGTACCAGCTTGTTTTTTTTGTCATAAGTATGTTGCGCTTTCCATGGTGTTTTGCGCAATAGAGCGTGTCACTTCTTTCACACAGTGTCTACATAATTTATACACAGCATCATTGCCTCCTATTTGATGTACACACCATTCTGTGTCTCTTATATGATGTAAGACAAAAAAGGCAAAGCGCTCCTTGTGGAAATCTGTATATCTAGCTTCAACACCAACTCTGTGACCATTCTTGACCTAAACCCAATTGAGCATCTCTAAAGAGACCTGACATGGCTGTCCACCAACGTTCACCATCCAACCTGACAGAAATGGGAGAGGATCTGCATGGAAGAATGGCAGAGGATCCCCAAATCCAGGTGTGAAAAACTTGTTGCATCATTCCCAAGAAGACTCATGGCTGTACTAGCTCAAACGGGTGAACACCTCCAGTGGAGGACGCGATAGCAGGGAAGATGAAGATCGGTCTCAGGAGCGCAGAAAGAAGACTCGAACACCAGGTTGTATTTGAACCACAACGCGTTTCAATGGATAACACCGTCTTCATCAGGTGGGCAGGTTATTAGTGGTGACAAAGAGGCAGTATTTAAATAAACATCAACCAGTCGCAAATTTTTAATTATCTATTATACCTACACATTAGCATATGTAATTGTAATAGCTGTGCGACTGGTTGATGTTTATTTAAATACTGCCTCTTTGTCACCACTAATAAACTGCCCACCTGATGAAGACGGTGTTATCCATTGAAACGCGTTGTGGTTCAAATACAACCTGGTGTTCGAGTCTTCTTTCTGCGCTCCTGAGACCGATCTTCATTTTCCTTACTTTCTATTATCTATCACTGTTTTATAGTCCACATATTTTGTGGCTTGTATATACCTTGTACTACCATGATTACACTATGGTATTGTCTTTTATGTTGTTATTTGCTTATAATTGCTCTTTGCACTTGTCACTTTTTGCACTTATCACTTTAGTTAGGCTTATAGGTATGGGATGTTTTTATCTCCTTTGATATACATATATAGTTTTTGCACTATTCTTCTGGACCCCATAGGGGTTTCTTTCTCCATACATTTTTTCTAACTTGACCTTCCCAACATGTGCGCATGTTCACTGTGGCTGGAATCCTGATACATTCTCGTGGGCCTCCGTAATGTCCAACGGGTGATATGACGTCATGGGTATTCCCCCTTCACCCGCTGAGACATGTGTGCGGCTTGCGAGGATGTGTCATTTGGGGCCTGCACATGCGCCATCTATTGCCGGGGAGATTGCTACAAGCGGCGGGTATATATATCATACCTATTGGTACGCCGTCTGGTATCCATACTTTAGTGCGCATGCGCGGGTGACGATTTACGGCAGTGACGACATGTATGACGTCTGTCATGTTAATGTGCGCACGCTCCGCCTACGTGAATTAGCAGTGGGAACAGCTGTGCCTTTGGCATATAAGCATTCGTTAATGACACACATACACAGCCCCCGGAGGAAGGCCACGCGAAACGCGCGTCGGGGCTGCTGTGGAGCACACACTGACAGATATTACCATGGGTAAATTGAGCGACCTTTAAAGGGGTCCTTTACATTTTATACTTTGCGGGATTGGATCAAGGTTATGAAGTATTTCAGGCCCATTATTTACACTGAGGTCTTGGCATATCCATTTATACCCTGCCTTATGGAATAGGCTTTGGATTGTGTATGGTAACAGTGGATACGGACTGTGCCTTTGGTGGTTTGCTCACTTGCTCATTCTGTTATTGCAGTTGTGGTGCTTCCCCCACATGAGTTGATGTCTGTGCTTTTCATGTCTGTTGTTACACTGGTTATTACCATTATGATGACTATGTATTTATTAATAAAATATCTATTTTGTTAAAATTGGTTTGGACATATACTCCTTCGGTTCTGTGTAGGATTTATAGCACTACAAAAAGTGTAGCCTAAACCTAACTGACAACTGGGCGTCGCTATTCCTCTTCCCCCAGGGATGTGTTGTTACAGTCTGATATTGTGAGAGATAATGGTACACTGCCAGACTGTTAATAGAAGAATAGAGACAATTTATTCAATTAAAGCCGCATTCACACATCTGTGTGTCGCAGTCCGAGTACAGACGTCATTCACAAACTGGCCACAGTTATTTTGACCCCAAATTAACAACCTCATAAGTGGCGCACCGCCTTGTGAGATGCAGGGCCTAGTATCTCGGAGGATGGTTCAGTCACAGTGACTCCGATGGCTCTAACAATCTCTAGGTTCGGTGGCAATTATAAAGGAGGAGACGACGGATATATGAGACTGTGAGTTATGTTGTTGCCCGCAAAGTATGAGGCTGCAGACGAAAGAAGCATACACCGGGCTGTCGTGCAAACTTGAAAGATGAACTTTACTGAATATTTGTAGCAATCCTTATATTTTTCAATATAACCGTCATGGGTAGCCGATAATTTTTTATTACAATTGCGACGGTCAAAGCCTTTTCTCGGTCCCGGACTTGGGAGGATGGTGGTAACTTTTCATTTGACTTACTGTGCTGCATGAAGGGGGAGGATCAAACTGACCTTAATCAGATCGGAGTATCCAGGGAATCTGCTGCGCAGTTCTGCAGTTCCTTCTCTTGTCTCAGCACTCTGTTGCTGCATAACGCGGAAGACTCCGAATAGGGTGCTATTTGTACACCCCACTTGTCCCAATCCAGGAGCCCCAATTTTCTACCTCCTCTCCCCACCAAAACCGTCCATAAAGCCCTGTTTGTCCCGCACGCACCACCTCCAACTGCCATTTATCTTCAAATCAGAAAAACACGTTGCAATGCCAAACTAAGGCACAAGAGGGCAGTATAGTACTACAAGTTGTAATACCAAAACAAGGCTGGAGAGGGCAGCAGAGAATTAAATAGTTTACCTCCTCCCAAGGCAAGACAAGGAGTCGGTGTCGCAAGTGTAATCATGTAAGGAATAGAGAACACACCATATGATATATAACATACATTAGTAATGGCTTTCCTGGTCACTACATAAGCATATACAGTATGAGGCTGTAAGTTCAGGACAGGACACCTGGGGCCGGTCAGTGAATAACTGTCTGTACTCAGCCTGTGACACATGGATGTGCTGCTGCTCTCTCTTCCTCCAGATGTATGTGATATGTCCGAAGGCGGGTAGAGTGAAGCCAGCGCTGATTTGCTATAGGGATGCCGACACTGCTGGAACGGCGCCGTAACCGGAGGTGAGTATACATTTTATTAATTTAAAAGGGGAAAACATTTGGATTGAGAAGGGGTTGTCTGACTAGTGGACAACATATTTAAGCAAGGTGTGTAACAAGTAAAGCAAAATTCTGCACGACCTGTCAGTGTTCTATTATTCGGGTTGAGGACACTTATTGTATGTGGGCTAGTGAATTGTGTGTGCCAGGGCTGCTTTTTAGTCCCAGTCCGGCCCTTAATCACCCCCATTATCTGAATGCAAGTAAGAGTGTGAACTTGTGCTAATTGTGCAGTAACACGTTGTCATCTCTGCTCCGTCCTGTCTTCCAGCACAGGGTTAAAATTGCTCCGACTCCATTTCTGGCTTCATGGCTTGATCATAGATGCTGGATCCTGATTCCCAAGAAAATCTCCCCAACCCAAGATTGTGAAAGAAACACACCAAACACTTTTATTGGATGATAAATTGACCGAATTTTATTCCAAATCTCATTATTATTATTTCTGTCAGTGTCTCAAATTTAGAATCAGCCAATTACTATGAAAGAGACACTGAAAATGGCATAACCTCCGACTCACGAAGAATCATCCTTCAGCACTCAGGAGAGGAAAAACCCCATGGTGGAAACCTCTAGGGAACGATGGCTGGAGGACTGCCCTTCCCTTGGGCTTAGAAGGTTAATGCCGACACATAACAGCAAATTGTACCAGAATTTGTACATTGTGTCATATTTGGTATGGAGAAGCCTAATGCGACCTCTCCAGGCCGTACACATAAAGGTGAAGGCGGCGAGTACCGGACGTGAGGGAGATCTGTCTGCAACATCTGTCACCCCATTGATCGCTAGGGTTAGTTTGATCTGGCTGGCTAGGCGGTATGGCGGATCGGGCTGGCTAGGCGGTATGGCTGATCTGGCTGGCTAGGCGGTATGGATGATCTGGCTGGCTAGGCGGTGTCCCCTTCCTCCCATTGATTGTGGAGTGATGAAGCTCCAGGTCTCCAGACACATCAAGTACGGCTCCTCATACGGCTGAATGACTGGTGGTTCTGGAATCTTCTCCTGTATCATAGATGTATGTGTTTATGACATCAGCACAGTTGCCGTAGTTACCACAGATGTTTATTGCTGATTGTTCATTGGCTAGAAAGTCCCTCTCAGTGTTCCAAAGAATTAACCCTTGAATGCCTGGCATTGTGCCTTTCTCCATAAGTCTGTAAAATAAACTTTTCACTAGGCAGGACCATTATCAATATTTTATCATTACTATATTTTAAAGTTACCACACTAAAAAAGTCTGAATTGTAATAACATCTACAGATTTGATGTGTAACGATCACAATAATTCCCTTAAGCCATACTAAATACATAAACGCACAATATGAGTACAGAGCAGTCCCATAGAGAAATAAATTAAGGGGCTGGAGACAAATGAAAATGAGAAGAAAGCCCCTCATGACTGGGACTGGATGAGAGGTTCAGTTTGGAATGCTTAAAGGGAAGGTGCCATCAAAAAAATTTTTTTTACAGCAAATGAAAAAATGTAAAGAATTAATAATTACATTTTGTTAAAAAATATCATAATTTGTTTATAACTTAGTAAAATATGAAAAATAATTTTAATAGGTTTGGCATTTCCAGTTTTAAACACTGGGGGGAGCAGCTACTGAAATTGGACAAAAATCTAGTGTACAACTAGCTCACATTACTGCACTGCAGTAATTATGGGCGGAGTCGGCTGACATGGCTGTGATGTCTCCTCTCCTCCCCTTCTGGGTGTTTGCTAAGGGATAAGAGCAGATGAGATTTAGGAACACATTGAGCAGCCATTTTCTTAGTGACTGCAAAGTTATACTGACAAGTAAACAGTCACAGAGGATGGCAGGCAGCAAGGATTCTGGGAGATATATGGTGGAGGGAGCAGGGTGACATCAGTACAGAGTATTTCAGGAGAGCAGTGTGCTGGTCTATGGGGGGCACCCTGTTCGGTGTGCGGAGCAGCCAGGGATTTACATAGAACGCTGTCTTTCATACACATGGATGGACCGTCTGCTCCACAAAAATCCAGGAAACATTTCTGCTGATTGATGGCCTGTTCTGATCCAGACATTGCATGCAAAGACCCCATTCCTCTCCTCAGATCCTGGCTTCTCCATCCTGTCCTGGCAATGTGTGAAAGCGAGGTGACAGGCGCAGTACGGGGTGATGCTGGGAAGCAGGTTGGGGGGAAATGTAGCCATATACTAAAGATAAAAATGAGACCCTTCTATTTAGCTGCTTCACCAGCCCTCCCCTGACTGCACCGAACTGGAGGTCATGCTGCCCCATCTATTACCCCAGACCCGCGTGCAGGTGCTCAGCCAAAACCACCCTAGAATGGGTCCCCTTTCTTAAGATAATACCGCCATATACATCACACACAATACCGCCATATACTTCTAAGTCATATAGATCTCCCATAATACCGCCACATAGATCACCCATAATACCGCCACATAGATCACCCATAATACCGCCACATCGATCACCCATAATACCGCCATATAGATCACCCATAATGCTGCCATATACACTCACCGGCCACTTTATTAGGTACACCATGCTAGTAACGGGTTGGACCCCTTTTGCCTTCAGAACTGCCTCAATTCTTCGTGGCATAGATTCAACAAGGTGCTGGAAGCATTCCTCAGAGATTTTGGTCCATATTGACATGATGGCATCACACAGTTGCCGCAGATTTGTCGGCTGCACATCCCAAAGATGCTCCATACAAGGCAGGATGGATCCATGCTTTCATGTTGTTTACGCCAAATTCTGACCCTACCATCCGAATGTCGCAGCAGAAATCGAGACTCATCAGACCAAGCAACGTTTTTCCAATCTTCTACTGTCCAATTTCGATGAGCTTGTACAAATTGTAGCCTCAGTTTCCTGTTCTTAGCTGAAAGGAGTGGTACCCGGTGTGGTCTTCTGCTGCTGTAGCCCATCTGCCTCAAAGTTCGACGCACTGTGCGTTCAGAGATGCTCTTAGGCCTACCTTGGTTGTAACGGGTGGCGATTTGAGTCACTGTTGCCTTTCTATCAGCTCGAACCAGTCTGCCCATTCTCCTCTGACCTCTGGCATCAACAAGGCATTTCCGCCCACAGAACTGCCGCTCACTGGATTTTTTTTCTTTTTCGGACCATTCTCTGTAAACCCAAGAGATGGTTGTGCGTGAAAATCCCAGTAGATCAGCAGTTTCTGAAATACTCAGACCAGCCCTTCTGGCACCAACAACCATGCCACGTTCAAAGGCACTCAAATCACCTTTCTTCCCCATACTGATGCTCGGTTTGAACTGCAGGAGATTGTCTTGACCATGTCTACATGCCTAAATGCACTGAGTTGCCGCCATGTGATTGGCTGATTAGAAATTAAGTGTTAACAAGAAGTTGGACAGGTGTACCTAATAAAGTGGCCGGTGAGTGTACTTCTCTCATACCACCATATACTTCTCACACAATACCACCATATACTTCTCACATACTGTCATATAGATCACACACAATACCACCATGTAGATCACACATAAAACCACCATATAATTCTCACATACTACTGCCACATAATCACACATAATCCCAAAATATAGTTCTCATATAATACCGTCATATAGTTTTCACATCATTCCACAACACTGATCAAACATAATACCACCAAATAGATCACATATAATACCGTCATATAGATGACACAATGCCATAATACAGATCACACATAATACTTGGCGGCATCATGTGTGATCTATATGGCAGTATTATGTAATAAATATATATGGCCGCATAATGTGTGGTCTTTATGGGAGTATTATGTGATAAATATATATGCCGCCGCATTATATGTGATCCATATGGCATTGTGCTGGTCTAGGGGGTCACAGAGAGAGGTATGGTGGAAGGAGCAGGGTGACAGGAGCACAGAGTATTTCAGGAGAGCAGTGTGCTGGTCTATGGGGGGAGTGTGCTCACACAACTGTATACTTAGCCTTTACTGGCTATTGAAATGGGGGACCTCCCCCCCTCCAAAAAAAAAAAAGATGTGGGGTCCCCTATAATTAATAACCAGTAAATGCTATGCAGACTGCTGCGGGCTGACATTAATAGCTTAGGAAGGGGCCATGGATATGGTCCCCCCACAGGCTAAAAACATCAGCTCTCGGCCGCCTGTTAGATGCGCCTTTTCTGGCGCTTTGCCTGGCAATTCCCACTTGCTCTGTAGCGGTAGCAAGTGGGGTTCATATTTGTGGGGTTGATGTCACCTTTATATTGTCCGGTAACATCAAGCCCACGGCTTACTAATGGAGAGGCGTCTATAAGACAAGTATCCATTACTAATCCTGTAGTTGTATTGTAAATACACAGCCAGAATAAAGTCCTTTATTAATCTTAATTAAACCATAATCCCCGACTCCCTCGTCTCCTGCAACAAAAATAATAAACCACAATGGGGAAAGACATGCAGGGGGAGAGGAGAGCATAGGAGGGAGAGCGACCCATGGGGAGAGAGGAGTGTACAGGAGAGAATTAGATACTGACTGCTGAGCTGTGTATCTAATACTTTCTGGTGTATTTAAACCTGTCCTGTGTATCTACTCCTGTCCTGTGTGATACTGACTGCTGAGCCGTGTATCTACTCCTGTCCTGTGTGATACTGACTGCTGAGTTGTGTATCTAATCCTGTCCAGTGTGATACTGACTACTGAGCTATGTATCTAATCCTGTCCTGTGTGATACTGACTGCTGAGCTGTGTATCTAATCCTGTCCTGTGTGATACTGACTACTGAGCTGTGTATCTAATCCTGTCCTGTGTGATACTGACTGCTGAGCCGTGTATCTAATCCTATCTT
The DNA here is from genome assembly GCF_051348905.1 of Ranitomeya variabilis. Classification (NCBI taxonomy): domain Eukaryota; kingdom Metazoa; phylum Chordata; class Amphibia; order Anura; family Dendrobatidae; genus Ranitomeya; species Ranitomeya variabilis. The sequence goes on along the minus strand of NC_135232.1, from coordinate 1,051,556,939 downwards.
GTGTGATACTGTTTGCTATACAGGACAGGATTAGATACCCAGGACAGGATTAGATAGACAACTCACCAGTCAGTATCACACAGGACAGGATTAGATACACAGGACAAGATTAGATACACAGGGCAGAGGTAGGAGTGGTAGGTGGTATATCGGCCAACGGGTCTGCCACTATTAGCTGTACACAGGGGCGTTGCTAGGGTCAGAAAAGATTGGGGGCCCAAGACAAAGAGTTGCCCCCAACCCCCTCTTAATTTTTTTTTAACTCTTCAGATAAAACAGTGCTAACTCTCTGAGAACAGATAATGTAGTAGATGTCACCTGCAGTCCTATGTAACACCAGAGATAGCAGTGATAATTCTCTGAGTACAGATAATTTTGTATATATCACATGCAGTCCTATGTAACACCACAGATAGACATAGCATTTCAGAGTAAGACTATGATCACATGCAGCATTTTTTTCAGTAGCCAAAACCTTTTCTATTAGCAGTAAAAATGTTGCATTCAAAACACCTGTTTTTCAGCTTGTTTTGTGGTGTTCTTCACACTTTTTTCAGCTTTTTTTTGGAGTGAGGATGTTTGTTTTGTCTACAGTATGTTTAAGGCCACGTTCACACGCTGAGTGTTTGGTCAGTATTTCACATCAGCATATGTAAGCCAAAACCAGGAGGGTGAGAAATACAGAAGTGCTGACGGGTTTCTCAGGCTATGTGAACACGTTGTGGATTCTGCTGTGGATCTACAGCAGTTTTCCATGCGTTGTATAGCACCATGTAAACGTATGGAAAACAAAATCCGCAGAGCACATGCGGCGGAAAATACCGGGCGGAAACGCTGCGGGTTACATTCAGCAGCAGCATGTCAATTCTTTGTGCGGATTCCGCAGCGTTTTACACCTGCTCCATAATAGGAATCCGCAGGTGTAAAAATGCTGTTGAAAACCGCACAAAAACCGCGGTAATTCCACGATAAATCCGCGGTAAATCTGCAGGTAAAACGCAGGCCTGAGTTCTCTGTAAACAGATGCAGATTCTGTGCGGAAAATTCCGCAGGCCAATCCGTAACGTGTGCACATACCCTTAATGGTTGGTAGGGGATCAAATACTTATTTCTCACTGCAAAATGCAAATACATTTATCCAATTTATACAATGTGATTTTCTGGATCTTATTTTTTATATTTTATCTCTCAATGTTAAAATTAACCTACCCTTAAAATTATAGACTGTTCATGTCTGTCAGTGGGCAAACTTACAAAATCAGTAAGGGATCAAATAATTATTTCCTTCACTGTACATTTTGTGCTCACTCCTAGGCGCCAGCTTTTCTCTACCATCACATGGTTGTCTCCCTAATCTTTTGTATTAATAAATATTTTTTTTATTTTTTTCATTAATTTGGACTTCCTTGATTGTTGTTTTTACTATTTTCGTTTTTGTATAAGCCCATGAAGGCAGGGTCTTCTCTCCTCTGTACCCATCTGTCACTGTTAGTTTCTTTGTTGTAATTTATATTTATATTTTGTATGTAGCTCATTTTCACATGTACAGCACCATGGAATCAATGGTGCTCTAAAAATAAATAAATAAATAAATAATAATAATAATAATAATAATAATAATAATAATAAATGTAAAAAAAAAGTTGATACATGTAGTATTAGTATTCTACCACTAGGTGGCAGTGATGGCTCACTAATGAATTCTAGCTGTACTCTGTATGTAGTTTTATATTCATGAATTGGTCCACTTTTAGGCTATGTGCACACGATGCGGAATGGGGTGCATAATTTTCTGCACAAAATCTGCATCTCCTGGCAGAATCCGCAGGTGCAGATTTGCTGCGGATTTTGTGAGGTTTTTATGCGGAATTGATGCGGATTTTCTGCGGTTTATACCACTGCGGATTTCTTTAATGGAAGGGTGCAGAAACGCTTCAGATCTGCACAAAAGAAGTGCATTTCCGCGCGGATTTTTCCACACCATCTGCACAGTTTTTTTTTTCACATTGATTTACATTGTACTGTAAATCACAGTGCGGATCTGCAGCGTTTCTGCACGGAAAAATCCGCTGCGGATCCGCAGGAAATCCGCATCGTATGCACATAGCCTTAAAGGGAATCTGTCACCAGGTTTTTGCTACAAAGGGTACATTTCCACTGGCGAGGAAAACGGACGAGTGCAATCCGATAAAAAATCGGATTGCACTCGGACCAATGTTATTCAATAGGTGTCTTTTCATTTGCGACTTTTTTCTCGGCCGAAATCGGACTGAGAAAAAAATCGCAACTTGCTGCGATTTGCTGCGAGTCTCGGACGAGACTCGCCAATGCAAGTCAATGGGTGCGAGAAAAAAATCGCACAGCACTCGCACCATGCGACTTCTGTCCGATTTTTACGCACCGGTGTCCTTTGAAAAGCCGGCAATTCAGCGCGGTGTACAGTAAAATCACACTGACAGGTTAGAATAGAGTAGATATATGCACATAGAATGTGTGTATATACATATATATATGTCAGTGAGACACCTATATATGTATATTTATATTTAATGCAGCGCTAGATAGCATAAAAGCCGCTAATTCAATTGCCGGCTTTTGCTCTCTCCTTCACAAACCCGACATGATATGAGACATGGTTTACATACAGTAAACCATCTCATATCCCTTTTTTTTTCATATTCCACATTACTAATGTTAGTAGTGTGTATGTGCAAAATTTGGCCGCTGTAGCTGCTCAAATAAAGGGTTAAATGGCGGAAAAAATTGGCGTGGGCTCCCGCGCAATTTTCTCCGCCAGAGTGGTAAAGCCAGTGACTGAGGGCAGATATTAATAGCCTAGAGAGGGTCCATGGTTATTGGCCCCCCCGTGGCTACAAACATCTTCCCCCAGCCACCCCAGAAAAGGCACATCTGGAAGATGCGCCTATTCTGGCACTTGGCCACTCTCTTCCCACTCCCGTGTAGCGGTGGGATATGGGGTAATGAAGGGTTAATGCCACCTTGCTATTGGAAGGTGACATTAAGCCAGATTAATAATGGAGAGGCGTCAATTATGACACCTATCCATTATTAATCCAATTGTTTGAAAGGGTTAAAAAACACACACACACACACATACGATTTAAAGGTATTTTAATGAAAGAAACACAGCGGTTGCTTTAATATTTTATTGCTCTCTCAATCCATTTGCAGACCCTCGCTTGGCAAAACAATAAACACACAATATACATACCTTCTGCTGACCCGTCACGTCCCACGAAGTAATCCATCTGAAGGGGTTAAAATAATTTACAAGTAGGAGCCCTGCAAATGCAGCTGTGTGCTCGTGCTTGTAATTCCCCGGCGAATGAAGGAAATGTAGGTCATTGACCTACATTTTCTTCAGTCGCGGTGATGCGCCCCCTGGTGGATGTCCTCATATGACCTGGAGCGTGGGAAAAAGTTCCCAGGCTGCAGTTCATGAGAACATCCAGCAGGGGCGCATCACCGCGACTGAATGTAAGTATAGATCACTCTGCTTTCCTTTCAGCACCCGGGGATTACAGACACGAGCGTGTGGTTTATCGCAGCTCGTGCCTGTAATATTAGTTAACCCCTTCAGATGGATTACCTCGTTGGACGTGACGGGTCAGCAGAAGGTATGTATCTTGTGCGTTTATTATTTTGCCAAGCGAGGGCCTTGAAATGGATTGAGAGAGCAATAAATTATTAAAACAACCGCTGTGTTTATTTCATTAAAATACTTTTAAATCACGTGTGTGTGTTTTTTAACCCTTTCAAACAATTGGATTAATGATGGATAGGTGTCATAATTGACGCCTCTCCATTATTAATCTGGCTTAATGTCACCTTCCAATAGCAAGGTGGCATTAACCCTTCATTACCCCATATCCCACCACTACAGGGAGTGGGAAGAGAGTGGCCAAGTGCCAGAATAGGCGCATCTTCCAGATGTGCCTTTTCTGGGGTGGCTGGGGGCAGATGTTTGTAGCCACGGGGGGGCCAATAACCATGGACCCTCTCCTGGCTATTAATATCTGCCCTCAGTCACTGGCTTTACCACTCTGGTGGAGAAAATTGCGCGGGAGCCCACGCCATTTTTTTCCGCCATTTAACCCTTTATTTGAGCAGCTACAGCGGCCAAATTTTGCACATACACACTACTAAGGCTACGTTCACATTTGCGTTGTGCGCCGCAGCGTCGGCGCCGCAGCGCACAACGCAAACAAAAACGCGGCAAAACGCACGCTAAAACGCTGCGTTTTGCGCCGCATGCGTCGTTTTTGCCCGCAAGTTGGACGCAAAAAAAATGCAACTTGAAGCGTTTCTTGCGTCCAACGCTTGCGGCCATGCGGCGCAAAACGCAGCACAACGCATGTCCATGCGCCCCCATGTTAAGTATAGGGGCGCATGACGCATGCGGCGCCGCTGCGGCGCCCGACGCTGCGGCGCTGACCGCAAATGTGAACGTAGCCTAACATTAGTAGTGTGGAATATGCAAAAAAAAAAGGGGATATGAGATGGTTTACTGTATGTAAACCATGTCTCATATCATGTCAGGTTTGTGAAGGAAGGAGAGAGCAAAAGCCGGCAATTGAATTAGCGGCTTTTATGCTATCTAGCGCTGCATTAAATATAAATATACATATATAGGTGTCTCACTGACATATATATATGTATATACACACATTCTATGTGCATACATCTACTCTATTCTAACCTGTCAGTGTGATTTTACTGTACACAGCGCTGAATTGCCGGCTTTTCAAAGGACACTGGTGCGTAAAAATCGGACAGCAATACGGATGTCATACTGATGTCATACGGATGATGCAATTAAAAATCGCATTGCACTCACATGACAATCGCATACACTACATCCGTTTTTTCGGTCCAGATTACGGACCGATTTGTCTCTCGGCAGTGGAAATTTACCCTTAGGCCGGGTCACACATGCAACTGCAATGCGAGAAACTCGCGGGAGTATCTCGCCTCAATTCCTGTCACTGCCGCCGGCGGTTCGGATCAGAGCATTCAACTGCATAGAAAAACATGCCGCCGCACACTCCGGTCCCGAGTGCCGGCGGCAGTGCCGGGTATTGAGGCGACAGACTCGCCCGAGTTTCTCGCATTGCAGTTGCAAGTGGGACACCGGCCTTAATCTGAGAAGAGCATGAAAAACACAAAAATAAACGCATGTTCACATTGGCCAGCTTTGGACTGGAGTACCTTGGGCCCACCAGAGAAAAATCATTCTTGGAGCCCACCATGCAGTTATGTAAAAATACCGCACGGGACACATCCTCTATATACTACGCCACACGGGACTCATCCTCTATATACTGCACAGCACAGGACACATCCTCTATATACTGCACAGCACAGGACACATCCTCTATATACTGCACAGCACAGGACACATCCTCTATATACAGCACAGGACACATCCTCTATATACAGCACAGGACACATCCTCCATATACTGCACAGGACACATCCTCCATATACTGCACAAGACACATCCTCCATATACTGCACAGCACAGGACACATCCTATATATACTGCACCTCACAGGACACATCCTCTATATTCTGCACAGCACAGGACACATCCTCTATATACTGCACAGCACAGGACACATCCTCTATATACTACACAGGACACATCCTCTATATACTGCACAGGACACATCTTCTATATACTGCACAGGACACATCCTCTATATACTGCACAGCACAGGACACATCCTCTATATACTGCACAGCACAGGACACATCCTCTATATACTGCACAGCACAGGACACATCCTCTATATACTGCACAGTACACATCCTCTATATACTGCACAGCACAGGACACATCCTCTACATACAGCACAGGACACATCCTCTATATACTGCACAGGACACATCCTCTATATACTGCACAGGACACATCCTCTATATACTGCACAGCACAGGACACATCCTATATATACTGCACAGCACAGGACACATCCTCTATATTCTGCACAGCACAGGACACATCCTCTATATTCTGCACAGCACAGGACACATCCTCTATATACTGCACAGCACAGGACACATCCTCTATATACTGCACAGCACAGGAGGTCCTCTATATACTGCACAGCACAGGACACATCCTCTATATACTGCACAGCACAGGACACATCCTCTATATACTGCACAGCACAGCACAGCACACATCCTCTAAATACTGCACAGCACAGGAGGTCCTCTATATCCCACTGGCCGTATTCCACTGCTTCTGGCAACTAAGAACACCAAAGCTATGATACAGTGGCAGAAGACAGCGACTGTTACGTATTTTATTACACACAGGGAAATTACATTACTGATACCACTCTGGTGGTGAAATAACAAATACCCCTAAGTAATGCTTTAATACTTTATGAAAGTATTGCAATGTGCCATAATTATCTGATGTTCTACTGTGCATAGCTACTTAAAGTTAAATGTCATTTTACAGAAAATATTATATTGCTTGACTTGTGTGTGTGTAGATATATATATATATATACACAGCCCACCAGACTCCAGGCTTATAGCTCTCCTAGACTCCAATTACCAGTACAGAACCCAACACTGTAGAATGTAATGTCATTTTACAGCACTGGTTCCAGTACTTATATGGAAACTAGATGGTGGCCCGATTCTAACGCATCGGGTATTCTAGAATATGCATGTCCATGTAGTATATTGCACAGCCCACATAGTATATCGCCCAGCCACGTAGTATATTGCCCAGTCTAGTAGTATATTGCCCAGGCACATAGTATATTGCCCAGCCACGTAGTATATTGCCCAGTTACGTAGTATATTGCCCAGCCACGTAGTATATTGCCCAGTTACGTAGTATATTGCCCAGCCACGTAGTATATTGCCCAGCCACGTAGTATATTGCCCAGTTACGTAGTATATTGCCCAGTGACGTAGTATACAGCACAGAGCCACTTAGTATATTGCACAGTGACGTAGTATACAGCACAGAGCCACGTAGTATATTGCCCAGCCACGTAGTATATTGGCCAGTCACGTAGTATATTGCCCAGCCACGTAGTATATTGGCCAGTCACGTAGTATATTGCCCAGCCACGTATGTCACAGGTTAAAAAAAAAAGTAAACAAATACTCACCTTCCGAGGGCCCCTTGTAGTTCTGTCGCCTGTGTGGGGTGCAGGCGGCAGCTTCCGGTCCCAGGGTGTGATGCCATCGCAGTCACATGACCGTGACGTCATGGCAGGTCCTTCTCGCGCAGGCCCTGTGATGACGTCGCGGTCACATGACCGTGACGTCATGGCAGGTCCTTCTCGCATACCATCCTTGCCACCGGAACCTGCCGCTTGCATGGCGCGGTCACCGGAGCGTCACGAGGAGCGGGAAAGGCGAGTATATAATGATTTTTTTTTTTTTTTAATTATTTTTAACATTAGATGTTTTTACTATTGACGCTGCTTAGGCAGCATCAATAGTAAAAACTTGGTCACACAGGGTTAACAGAATATAAGCAATGTAATCACCCAGAAGATCTACTCTGAATGTCTCTGACTAAATATCAAACAATTAACAGCAAAGTCAGCCCTTTTAATCCTAGTAAAACTTAGCATTTATTAATACACCTAAAAATAAAAACATAATTGTATACATAAAGTGCTCATGATTAACAGTGCACAAGATAAAAAATGGCACAATCTCACCCAAATTGTTAGCTGGCCCTCAGATACTGCTCCATATACCAAGAGACCAGACGATGGGGAGAAAGGACATCAAGACCAAATAAACGACATAGGGGGGGAGTGGGGAACACGGGGGCCTCTTTTACCCTGTCGTGCCCTCTGCAATCAGCTCCCGCCCTTACAAGGGCAGTACCCAAGTGTGAGCCTATTTTTCGGTGCCCCTGGTCAGATATAGCCTCCCTGAACAAAAGTGTGTATCTTCCCTACGCGTTTCCCCACCCGTTTGGGGGGTTCATCAGGGGAAGTTTACCGGGCTAAAGAAAACCGAACGAAGTCACCTGCAGTGGCAGGGTATGACCTCTCTGTATGCCGAGATACTGTGTATAAGAAAAAATGGTCTCCCACCTGTTCACTATTCACTGCCATTATATAGAGAGGGAAGATGGGTTGGAGGGTGGTGCTAATTTTTAGCGTCTGACATCACTTCCTCCTCCTATTCCAAGAGAAAAAAAAAAAAATGTTTCTTTCTTTATATTTAGTCTTATGTTTTCCATATATTTATTTGATACCCCTTATTCTCACTTACTTCTCTCATACCTTCTAGCGTTCTCTTTATAATCCGTTTCTACACATTTTCATTTTCTACAGCTTGTGTAGGTACCATAGCAACCGTACCATGTGACCTAAGGTCCTGGTCAGCACTAGTTTTCATTTTCTACAGCTTGTGTAGGTACCATAGCAACCGTACCATGTGACCTCAGGTCCTGGTCAGCGCTAGTTTACTTTTACCCATGCGTTCCTGATAAGAAAATAGGAACCCGTCAGCTCATCTTGATTACCGAGCGTTATAGATTCCCGACGGTTTCCTACACTATTTGCTAGGGTTTGCACTAGCGCTGCGACGTCCATACAGACCATGTGACTTCAGGTCCTCGTCGGTGCTATTTCGCTTATGCGCGTGCATTCTAGAGACAATATCAGACTATCCGGTCAGCTGATCACATGTACTGACCGTGGTACGTTAGTTATTTGCTGCAAATTGTGCAGGCGCAATGACGACCTATATACCATTTGACCTCAGGTCCTAGTAGGTACTCGTTTACTTGTACATTCTCAGATCATACCGAACACCCGGTCAGCTGATCACAGGTACTGACCGTGGTGTATTGCTGACGGGTGTACTCAGTGGATAGTTACGGCGCTCCTGGTCATATGACCCTCAGATCTCAATGTACCACCCATAGATTATTGCGCTTGCGATGTCTCTGGATGTAATTTAGCATGTTTCTGTACATCTCTATTGAACTAGGGGTATCAAACTAAATAAACATATTTACTCTCAGAAACCAATTATTCCATTTCATATTACCCTTCAGTCCCCTTTACTATTAGGTATACTTTGTACAGTACTCCACTGTTACCAAAAAAGCTACAATTTACATAAATATCCAAATGTGTAGCGTCATGATACAGAATACAACAGTGAAAGTATCCACACCTATGTATGCTGCTTGATGCAGCCAAGGCTTATTATTTGAGATCATAAATAGATCTGTATAAAGGTTGCCTCTCTTGGCCCTGTTTAGCTATCATCATAGTACGAACACCGCATCGCCGAATGTGGGGACACTCTCATTAATGATTAGTCAGAGGGGGAGACTTGCTTATAAAAAGCAGCTGTAGTTAAGTTGTTCATTTAGTCCTTGGGGCCACTGGGTGTCCAGCCGATAGATCCAGCGGCACTCCCTCTGTAAAATCAGTCTGTCATAATTCCCCCCTCTCTTGGGCATTCTCACTTGGTCAATACCCATAAACTTGATAACTCCACAATCTCCGCCGTGGCAATTGTTCACATGTTTTGCCAATGGCGTGTCTCTCTCATTACGTATGTCCCCTAGATGTTCTCCCACTCTGCGTCTGAATTCCCTGATTGTTTTTCCCACATATGCTTTTCCACAGACACATGAGGCCTTATAAATTATTCCTGTTGTTTTACAGTTGATGAACTGTCTAATTGTGAAACTCTCCTGAGTGATATTGTTCACAAAACATTTTCCAGTTTGTATGGAATCACATGCCACACATTGCCCACACCTATAGCACCCAGTGGGTTTTACCGGGAGCCATGTTCCTCTAGTCTCAGGTCTCTGTAGGTGACTGTGTACCAGTCTATCCTTAAGGGATCTTCCCCTTTTGTATGTAATTTGGGGAGTCGCTCCGATTACTTTCGCCAGGTCCTGATCCATTTGGAGAATGTTCCAATGTTTCCTCAGGACATCACGTACTGCCGATGTCCCATTGTCAAATGTAGTAATTAAACGAATAGGCCCCACATTCTCCTCATTTCTCATTTTAGGTTTCAACAAAGCTTCTCTTGATTGAGTTTGTGCAAATTGGAATGATTGTATCAGGACCCCATCCGGGTAACCCCTCCTATGAAATCTCTCTCTTAAATCATCTGCCCAGAATTTGAATTCCCTTTTCTCTGAACACTTACGTTTTAGTCTCAGGTATTGCCCCTTTGGTATGCCTCTTTTTTGAGCAACCGGATGATGACTCTCCCATCTTAATAGGGAGTTTGTTGATGTGGGTTTACGGTAGATGGACGTTGTGAGGACACCTTTATCAAGTGCTTTGGTGATACAAATATCTAAAAAGGGTAACCTGTCCGTCTCAATCACTGAGGTAAACCGAAGGCCTATTCTGTTGATATTAAGGGCTACCACGAATGCCTCAAACCTGTCCCTCGTACCACTCCACAAAACAAAAACGTCGTCTATGAATCTCACCCAGAGATCCACAAATCTGGTGAATTCCTCCATAACCTCTGAGAAGACTATTGCGTCCTCCCACCAGCCCAGGAACAAATTTGCAAAACTTGGCGCTGCCGGATTACCCATTGCAGTGCCCCTGAGCTGGTGGTAGGTGTCTCCATCAAAGGTGAAGAAATTGTTTTTGAGAGAGAAATCTAGGAGTTCCAAAACAAATTGATTATGTTTTATAAACTGGCATCCTCTAGATCCAAGGAAATGTTTAACTCCTTGTATCCCCTGATCATGGGGTATAGAGGAGTACAACATTTCTACATCTATGCTAGCCAAAAACGTTTCTTGGTCAATCGGGATACCCTCCAATTTCTGTAACAGGTCTGTTGTATCACGGATATGTGAAGGCAACGCTGTCACAAAGGGTTTTAGGATGTGATCAACATATATCCCCAAATTATTGCAAATACTCCCTATACCAGAGACTATCGGTCTCCCTTTTAGGGGGGTATACCCTTTGTGTACCTTTGGAAGGCTATAAAACGTGGCCATGATCGGGTACCTAGGCAAGAGAAAAGCCAGTTCATCTTTGCTAATCAATTGATTCTCTTTTGCTCCAAACAACAAATTTTTAAGAGTGTCAATACTTTTTATTAGAGGGTCACCCCTGACGATTTCATATGTCATGGTATCCTGGAGAAGAGAGAGGCACATTTCCTTATACCGTTCAATATCCATTATAACAATATTGCCCCCCTTATCGGAGGGCTTAATTGCTATAGAGTTATCTTGTTCCAAATTTCGGAGGGCTTTCATCTGCTCTCTAGAAAGATTATGTTGTACATGTGCCTTTCTCATCTCTTTAATATCTTTCGTCACCAAATTAAGGAAGACATCAATAACCGATACATCCCCTCCACCCGGGGGCATTTTAGTGCTTGGATTTTTAAGGGGGGTAAATGGACCCAAACCTAATGACATTGGTGGCACCTCATCAAGTTCTGCTAGACACTGTACATCACATAACAGCTCAGGGGGATATTATATTCACGACAGATTTTCTGATCCTTATCCTTAAAAAACTTGTGCCATCTAAGTTTTCTAACAAAAAGGTTCACGTCTTTAATGACATCAAAGGTTACCATGTCAGTTGTGGGCACAAATGATAGCCCTTTACTGAGAACTGTCATTTCAATTTCTGTAATGGGTCTCTGAGATAAATTAATAATTTGTAGGTCTATTCCTTGTTTGGGAAATTGTTCCGATTCCTCAGGGGGTATGCCCGGTCTAAAAAAAACCCCTCTTGGTGAAGATGCTGTATACCTCTCTTTCCCGGAATACCCTCTTTGTCTGCCTTTCTGTCGCCCCCTGCTGTTTCTCTGTCTACCGTCTGTATCTGATAACTCGGTATCTGTTGATGAAATATCCGTTTCCCTCTCCCTCTCCTGTCTCCCTCCCATATACTGATACACCTTATTATCCTTAAAGTCCTGTAGGTCTCTACAGAACTGTTTATGCTTTCTTTCTTTTAGATGATACTGAAATTTTTCAATTGTATTTTGTAGGGCTACCTCTTTTACACCAAAATCCCCCTCTGTTTTAAACTTCTTAGTGATGTCTATTTGTTCCTTAAGTTTACTATTTAAGATTTCAAAATTACATTTCTCCTCATTCACCAAAATCTGCATCAATCTTAGAGAACTGGCAGTAGCCTCTTTTTCCCATTTACTCATCAGCTGTGGAGACCGACAACGAGGTGCAGGCAATAAATTAATTCGTAGGCCTCTGGGTACTATGTTATTTTTTATGTAGCTCTCCAGACTCTGTATTTCCCACCAAGAGGAAATCTGTTCTTTATAGACCTTAGTAAGGTCATTAAAAGCCGCTGCATACGTGGGAGTATACTTTTTCTGACAGAAAGTTTTTTCAGAAAATATATCTTTGGCCTCATTAAGCCATGCTTCTGTATCCGGGCAAGACGATAGAAAACCGGCCATAACAACCACAAAATTATTAACAGAATATAAGCAATGTAATCACCCAGAAGATCTACTCTGAATGTCTCTGACTAAATATCAAACAATTAACAGCAAAGTCAGCCCTTTTAATCCTAGTAAAACTTAGCATTTATTAATACACCTAAAAATAAAAACATAATTGTATACATAAAGTGCTCATGATTAACAGTGCACAAGATAAAAAATGGCACAATCTCACCCAAATTGTTAGCTGGCCCTCAGATACTGCTCCATATACCAAGAGACCAGACGATGGGGAGAAAGGACATCAAGACCAAATAAACGACATAGGGGGGGAGTGGGGAACACGGGGGCCTCTTTTACCCTGTCGTGCCCTCTGCAATCAGCTCCCGCCCTTACAAGGGCAGTACCCAAGTGTGAGCCTCTTTTTCGGTGCCCCTGGTCAGATATAGCCTCCCTGAACAAAAGTGTGTATCTTCCCTACGCGTTTCCCCACCCGTTTGGGGGGTTCATCAGGGGAAGTTTACCGGGCTAAAGAAAACCGAACGAAGTCACCTGCAGTGGCAGGGTATGACCTCTCTGTATGCCGAGATACTGTGTATAAGAAAAAATGGTCTCCCACCTGTTCACTATTCACTGCCATTATATAGAGAGGGGAGATGGGTTGGAGGGTGGTGCTAATTTTTAGTGTCTGACATCACTTCCTCCTCCTATTCCAAGAGAAAAAAAAAAAAAAAATGTTTCTTTCTTTATATTTAGTCTTATGTTTTCCATATATTTATTTGATACCCCTTATTCTCACTTACTTCTCTCATGGTCACATGGTACGGTTGCTATGGTACCTACACAAGCTGTAGAAAATGAAAATGTGTAGAAACGGATTATAAAGAGAACGCTAGAAGGTATGAGAGAAGTAAGTGAGAATAAGGGGTATCAAATAAATATATGGAAAACATAAGACTAAATATAAAGAAAGAAACATTTTTATTTTTTTTTCTCTTGGAATAGGAGGAGGAAGTGATGTCAGACACTAAAAATTAGCACCACCCTCCAACCCATCTCCCCTCTCTATATAATGGCAGTGAATAGTGAACAGGTGGGAGACCATTTTTTCTTATACACAGTATCTCGGCATACAGAGAGGTCATACCCTGCCACTGCAGGTGACTTCGTTCGGTTTTCTTTAGCCCGGTAAACTTCCCCTGATGAACCCCCCAAACGGGTGGGGAAACGCGTAGGGAAGATACACACTTTTGTTCAGGGAGGCTATATCTGACCAGGGGCACCGAAAAAGAGGCTCACACTTGGGTACTGCCCTTGTAAGGGCGGGAGCTGATTGCAGAGGGCACGACAGGGTAAAAGAGGCCCCCGTGTTCCCCACTCCCCCCCTATGTCGTTTATTTGGTCTTGATGTCCTTTCTCCCCATCGTCTGGTCTCTTGGTATATGGAGCAGTATCTGAGGGCCAGCTAACAATTTGGGTGAGATTGTGCCATTTTTTATCTTGTGCACTGTTAATCATGAGCACTTTATGTATACAATTATGTTTTTATTTTTAGGTGTATTAATAAATGCTAAGTTTTACTAGGATTAAAAGGGCTGACTTTGCTGTTAATTGTCACACAGGGTTAATAGCGACGGTAACGGAGTGAGTTACCCGCGGCATAACGCGGTCCGTTACCGCTGACATTAACCCTGTGTGAGCGGTGACTGCGGGGAGGATGGAGCGGGCGCCGGGCACTGACTGCAGGGGAGTAGGGAGGGACTAATCGGACTGTGGCCGTCGCTGATTGGTCGCGGCAGCCATGACAGGCAGCTGGCGAGACCAATCAGCGACTTGGATTCCATGACAGACAGAGGCCGCGACCAATGAGTATCCGTGACAGACAGACAGAAAGACGGAAGTACCCCTTAGACAATTATATAGTAGACAAAGAAGACGGAGCAGGACACAAGACTAATGCAGAGTTAGGCCTCATTCATACTTTTGTATTTTGGTCACCATTTAGCATTGGGATTTGTAAGACAAAACCCAGAGCTGAAGGTACACAGAATATAATAGAAAGAGTCACATTTATTCTTCAAATTACTGACGAAAACACGTCAGTGCAGATGAGGCCTAATAAGCAGTTCCCCACACAGACCAGGAACTATATTTTATGGGCTCGCTCATGCGTATAACACTGCCGAGAGCTATGTGATGTTGTATCGGATAGCACTGGGCCCAGTGTTCTACTATGGGATAGTGCAGATGTGCAATTATTAATGGCAGCATGATGCAAGTGTATCCGATATTCGGATGACATGTACCCATACAAGTCTATAGGTGCGTGCAGTAGTGTAACTAGCGATAGGGGGCAGAGGGTGCTGTTGCCCTGGGCCCCACGCTCTGAGGAGCCCACCTGGAGCCACACTACATATAACTGTATCCATACCTCCCAACCGTCCCGGATCCGGCGGGACTGTCACGATGTTGACAGTCTCCCCCGCTGTCACGGCTGGGACAAGTATGTCCCGCACTGGTTGGGAGGTGTGCAATGTATCAGCCGGTCATCCCTGCACCCGCAGAGCCTAACACCACATATTGGCTGCTCTGTGCGCACAGGACCTGTGATGAGGTCACAGGAGGGGAGGAGTCAGGGGTCACATGATCGGGACCTCCGTGGATTGCAGGACTCGGCTATGATGGTTGCCAACTTGCCATGGTGCTGCTGGATGAGGTAAGTAAGCTGCCTTATGTGTGGGGTCAGGAGGTGTTTACAGTGTGGATGTAGCAGAGCCATGTGTGTACGAGGTGTATGGAGTGGAGCTGAATGTGTACGAGGTGTACGGAGCGGAGCCGTGTCTGTATGAGGTGTATGGAGTGGAGCCGTATGTGTATGAGGTGTATAGAGCGGAGCTAAATGTGTACGAGGTGTATGGAGCGGAGCCGCGTGTGTGCGAGGTGTACGGAGCGGAGCCGTGTCTGTATGAGGTGTATGGAGTGGAGCCGTATGTGTATGAGGTGTATGGAGCGGAGCTAAATGTGTACGAGGTGTATGGAGCGGAGCCGCGTGTGTGCGAGGTGTACGGAGCGGAGCCGCGTGTGTATGAGGTGTATGGAGCGGAGCGCGTGTGTACGGAGCGGAGCCGTGTGTGCAAAGTGTATGGAGTGCAGCCGCGTGTGTAGGAGTAGCTATGTGTGGCCATTATACGGTGCGAAGTATCATGTGCGGCCAATATACAGTATGGAGCATCATGTGCGGTCATTATACAGTATGGAGCATCATGTGCAGACAATATACAGTATGGAGCATCATGTGTGGCCATTATACAGTATGGAGCATCATGTGCGGTCATTATACAGTATGGAGCATCATGTGTGGCCATTATACAGTATGGAGCATCATGTGTGGTCATTATACAGTATGGAGCATCATGTGGGGCCATTATACAGTATGGAGCATCATGTGGGGTCATTATACAGCATGGAGCATCATGTGTGGTCATTATACAGCATGGAGCATCATCTGGGGCCATTATACAGTATTGAGCATCATGTGTGGCCATTATACAGTATGGAGCACTGTGTGGCCATATTTTTTTGTTTATAATTATTGTTTATGAAACAGTGTAATCAGCAGTGCTAAATGGGTGTGGTTGGGATGTGGATATGGGTGTGACTAGTTATAAATGGGTGTGGTCAGAGACGTGGCCTAAAACTTGCCGTTGCGCGCCAGAAACTTTGTCCCTCTTTCCCATCTTCAAAAGTTGGGAGGTATGCTGTATCACTGTGCACAGTGTGCCAATACAGATAAACTCAGCGACAAAGCGGGGAGAGTTTGAGCCGAGTGACATTACCATAATCGGACCAATTCTTTTGCATGAGAGGATCGATGGCCGTGTGAACGAACCCTAAACCTCACATGATTGAAGATGTAGAGAACCCTGTTCCTAATGTGGAACATCAAGAAAACAATGACATCCCATCTATAAAAACATGAATGATCGTTATTAATAATGGAAACAGGGGCACTACTCACAATTCTGAGGCTGAGATCTCTAAATTGAACTCATCCGTTAGATTGTCTGGGGTCGGCTCACTATGGCAAGGAAAAGATAGATGTGAGTAGAAAAGAAAATACAGGTCAAGCTCCTGACATAATGACATTAGGCTTCCTATAGATTTACTGTACTGACGGATCTCAAAATATGTCTGTGTATGGTTCATTACTAATAGGAAATAGTTCATTAATGTAACATATAGTAACATAGTTAGCAAGGCCGAAAAAATACATTTGTCCATCCAGTTCAGCCAATATTCCGTCACAATAAATCCCCAGATCTACGTCCTTCTAAAGAACCTAATCACTGTAAGATACAATATTGTTACTCTCCAGGAAGACATCCAGGCCACTCTTGAACCCCTCGACTGAGTTCTCCATCACCACCTCCTCAGGCAAGGAATTCCAGATTCTCACTGCCCTAACAGTAAAGAATCCTCTTCTATGTTGATGGAAAAACCTTCTCTCCTCCAGACGCAGAGAATGCCCCTTGTGACCGGCACCTTCCTTGGTATAAACAGACCCTCGGAGAGATATTTGTATTGTCCCCTTATATACTTACACATGGTTATTAGATCGCCCCTCAGTCATCTTTTTTCTAGACTAAATAATCCTAATTTTGCTAATCTCTCTGGGTATTGTAGTTCCCCCATCCCCTTTATTAATTTTGTTAACCCTTTCATGGGAAATTTCAGGGGAAATTTTCCAGTTTTGAGCTCTAATTTTGTACTTCCTTTTTTCAAGAGCCATCATTTTTTATTTTTATGTCCATATAGACCAGGAGTGGGCAATTAATTTTCCCAAGGGGCCACATGACAGACCGTGACTGTTGTGGAGGGCCGAACCAATAGGCCGAAATTAATTCTGCTCAATTTTAATATATAATTATTATACTTTTGATAATTTTATTAATATTCATTGTATCACTTAATAATGAGCAGAACCAGAAGCCTCGCCAACAAAATGGACGAATTAGAACTAATGAACTAATGTTGTTGGAGCATAATTATGACATGATGGGGATATCTGAGACGTGGCTGGATGAGAGCCATGACTGGGCTGTTAACTTGCAGGGCTTGTGGGTGGAGATAAGGGGAGGGGGAAAAAATAATAAATTACTGATAGGGGTTTGTTATAAATCTCCAAAAATAATGGAAGCAACGGAGAATATCCTCGTAAAGCAAATAGATGAAGCTGCGACTCAAGGAGAAGTCATTATTATGGGGGACTTCAACTACCCTGAAATAGATTGGGGAACAGAAACCTGCAGTTCCAGCAAAGGTAATCGGTGTCTGACAACTATGAGAGACAATTACCTTTCACAACTGGTTCAGGACCCAACAAGAAGGGGGGCACTGCTAGACCTAATATTAACCAACAGGCCAGACCGCATATCAAATATAAGGGTTGGGGGTCACTTGGGGAATAGTGATCACAAAATAATAAGTTTTCATGTATCCTTTAATAAGATGTGTAATAGAGGGGTTACAAGGACACTAAACTTCAGGAGGGCAAATTTCCAACGGATGAGAGAGGATCTTGGTGCAATTAACTGGGACGATATCCTGAGACATAAAAATACACAAAGAAAATGGGAGACGTTTATTATCATCCTGGATAGGACCTGTGCACAGTATATACCGTATGGGAATAAACATACTAGAAATAGGAGGAAACCAATATGGCTAAATAGAGCTGTGAGGGGCGCAATAAGGGACAAAAAGAAAGCATTTAGAGAATTAAAGGAAGTAGGTAGTGAGGAGGCATTAAATAAATACAAAAAATTAAATAAATTCTGTAAAAAGCAAATCAAGGCAGCAAAAATTGAGACAGAGAGACTCATTGCCAGAGAGAGTAAAAATAATCCCAAAATACTCTTTAACTACATAAATAGTAAGAAACTAAAAAATGATAGTGTTGGCCCCCTTAAAAATAGTCTGGGTGAAATGGTGGATGAGGAAAAAGCCAATATGCTAAATGACTTTTTTTCATCAGTATTTACAAAAGAAAATCCCATGGCAGACAAAATGACTAATGATAAAAATTCCCAATTAAATGTCACCTGCTTAACCCAGCAGGAAGTACGGCGGCGTCTAAAAATCACTAAAATTGACAAATCTCCGGGCCCGGATGGGATACACCCCCGAGTACTGCAGGAATTAAGTACAGTCATTGATAGACCATTATTTTTAATCTTTAAAGACTCCATAATAACAGGGTCTGTACCAGAGGACTGGGGTATAGCAAATGTGGTGCCAATATTCAAAAAAGGGGCAAAAACTGAACTCGGTAATTATAGGCCAGTAAGCTTAACCTCTACTGTGGGTAAAATCCTGGAGGGCATTCTAAGGGATGCTATACTGGAGTATCTGAAGAGGAATAACCTCATGACCCAGTATCAGCACGGGTTTACTAGGGACCGTTCATGTCACACTAATTTGATCAGCTTCTATGAAGAGGTAAGTTCCGGACTGGACCAAGGGAACCCAGTGGCTGTAGTGTACATGGACTTTTCAAAAGCTTTTGATACGGTGCCACACAAAAGGTTGTTACATAAAATGAGAATAATGGGGATCGGGGAAAATATGTGTAAGTGGATTGAGAGCTGGCTCAGGGATAGGAAACAAAGGGTGGTTATTAATGGAGCACACTCGGATTGGGTCGCGGTTAGCAGTGGGGTACCACAGGGGTCAGTATTGGGCCCTCTTCTTTTTAACATATTTATTAATGACCTTGTAGGGGTCATTCAGAGTAGAATTTCAATATTTTCAGATGACACTAAACTCTGCAGGGTAATCAATACAGGGGAGGACAATTTTATATTACAGGATGATTTATGTAAACTAGAAGCTTGGGCTGATAAATGGCAAATGAGCTTTAATGGGGATAAATGTAAGGTCATGCACTTGGGTAGAAGTAATAAGATGTATAACTATGTGCTTAATTCTAAAACTCTGGGCAAAACCGTCAATGAAAAAGACCTGGGTGTATGGGTGGATGACAAACTCATATTCAGTGGCCAGTGTCAGGTAGCTACTACAAAGGCAAATAAAATAATGGGATGCATTAAAAGAGGCATAGATGCTCATGAGGAGAACATAATTTTACCTCTATACAAGTCACTAGTTCGACCACACTTAGAATACTGTGCACAGTTCTGGTCTCCGGTGTATAAGAAAGACATAGCTGAACTGGAGCGGGTGCAGAGAAGAGCGACCAAGGTTATTAGAGGACTGGGGGGTCTGCAATACCAAGATAGGTTATTACACTTGGGGCTATTTACTTTGGAAAAACGAAGACTAAGGAGTGATCTTATTTTAATGTATAAATATATGAGGGGACAGTACAAAGACCTTTCTGATGATCTTTTTAATCATAGACCTGAGACAGGGACAAGAGGGCATCCTCTACGTCTGGAGGAAAAAAAGGTTTAAGCATAATAACGGATGCGGATTCTTTACTGTAAGAGCAGTGAGACTATGGAACTCTCTGCCGTATGATGTTGTAATGAGTGATTCATTAATTAAATTTAAGAGGGGACTGGATGCCTTTCTGGAAAAGTATAATGTTACAGGGTATATACACTAGATTCCTTGAAAGGGCGTTGATCCAGGGAACTAGTCTGATTGCCGTATGTGGAGTCGGGAAGGAATTTTTTTCCCCAAGGTGGAGCTTACTCTTTGCCACATGGTTTTTTTTTGCCTTCCTCTGGATCAACATGTTAGGGGATGTTAGGTTAGACTATGGGTTGAACTAGATGGACTTAAAGTCGTCCTTCAACCTTAATAACTATGAATTAAGCATGCTGACGTCCACCTATATATCGTTTGAACCCGAGCACAGCCCCCTCTGTATATTGTATGAGCCCCCCAACAGCCCCTTATATGTGGCATGAGCCCACACAGCCTCCCCCATATGCGACATAAGCCCCACACAGCCTCCCCATATACTGTATGAGCCCCACACAGCCTCCTCATATACTGTATGAGCCCCACACAGCCTCCCCATATACTGTATGAGCCCCACACAGCCTCCCCATATACACTGCGTGTCGCCCCCATAGCCTCCCCATGTGCAGCATGTCGCCCCCATAGCCTCCCCATGTGCAGCATGTCGCCTGTATATGCAGCACCAAGTGCCACATGTCGCCCTCATATGCAGCACCATGTGCAGCATGTCACCCCCCCTATGTACAGCACCATGTCACCCTCCCATGTGCAGCACCATGTCACCCCATGTGGGCAGCATCGTGTCCCACCTCCATAGCCTCCCCATGCCCACCCAAATAGCCCATACACATGAGAGAAAAAAATGAACCTCACATACTCACCTGGGTCCCGTTCCCTGGCGCACGTTCCATGATATGATGAAGTGACGTCATTGTGTCTGCTGTTTCACATGCTGATTGGTGGAGGAATTGGCTGGAGGCCCCTCCTCCACCAGGAGTCAGCGGCGCAGCGCAGAGCCACAGATGGAGACAGCGAGCGGGCGGGCACTGTGCGGCCCATGGACCTCTGATTTCCGGCCCCACGGCTGTCTTGGTACGTGGGCCGGACTGAGACAGTCAGAGGGCCGGATGTGGCCCATGGGCCTCACTTTCCCCAGGTCTGATATAGACATATGAGGGCTTGTTTTTTGCAGGACGAGTTGTACTTTTGAATGACACCATTGATTTTTACACATAGTGTACCTGAAAAAGGGAAACTAATTCCAAGTTCATTGAAATTGTGAAAAAAAAACCATAAATTCTGACTTTTTGTTTTTAATTGTTTTTACGGTTAGCATTTTGTGATAAAAATGACCTTGCAATATCATTCTGCTCATCAGTATGAAGACGGCGAAACCAAGCGTCCATTTTTTTTTAAATTATTTTAGTAGTGAAAAGAAATAGAAATTTGAGAAAAAAATGTTTTTGTGTCACCATCTTATGAGACCAGTAATGTTTCTATTTTTCGGCCGATGGAGCTGTGTGATAGCTTATTTTTTGCAGGGCTAGATGACGTTTTTATTAGTACAATTTTAGGATACATGTGACTTTTTGATCGCTTGTTACAGCTGTTTTGTGGGATTGTGGCAACCAGAAAAAAGGAAAATTCACATTCTTGAATTTTTCTCTGATTAGGCTCCGTTCACACGTTGCGTTTTTGCTTCGTTTTTAATGCAAATTTTCAGCTGCGTTTTACAGTAGCGGCAAAGTCTATGACATTTCAGAAATCTCACGCACACAGCTTGATTTTTTTTGTCCTCAGTATTTTGTACAAAACCATAGGTTTTGCAAAATGCCTCATGTCACTTCTTGTAGCAATTTTCAGCGTTTTAGTAGTGTTTTTCACCTATTGAAAGCAATCTGTAGTGCAAACAAACGCTGCAAAACGCAGTTAAAAAGCAATGTGTGAACATAGCCTTACGGTGTTTACTGGGTTAATTGTTTTTATATTTTGATAGAGCTGAATTTTTACATTTTTTAAACATCTTTATTTTCAATGGGGTACAAGGGGGATGATTTGAACTTTAAGGTATTTTTTAAATATTTTTTTTTTACATTTTCACTGTTATTGTTATTGCCCTTCGGGGACGTAAAGATGAGATAGTCTGATCGCCCGTGCTAGATAGAGTGATGCCAGAGCATCGCTGTATATTGCAGAAATCACAGTCTCCTGTGGGGTTTCACAGGAGCTCCGTAATGACAGGCACAGGGGTCATCAGCTCACCCCTTGTTGTCATGGCAATCCATCGGCGACCTGCGATCACATAACAGGTGCGCCGACGGGCAAAAGAATGATGCGCACGCATGTCGGCGCCACATGTTAAATGCAGCTGTCAGAGATTGACAGTGGCATCTAACATGCGCCATACATGTAAGGCGGATGTCATGAAGGGGTCAAATACCTGAGGGCCCCCTTCCTCACTGTGTCATGTAAAGTCCTGAGGCTGCGGGCCCCTTCCCCACTGTGTCATGTAATGTCCTGAGGCTGAGGGCCCCCTTCCCCACTGTGTCACGTAATGTCCTGAGGCTGAGGGCCCCCTTCCCCACTGTGTCACGTAATGTCCTGAGGCTGAGGGCCCCTTCCCCACTGTGTCACGTAATGTCCTGAGGCTGAGGGCCCCCTTCCCCACTGTGTCATGTAATGTCCTGAGGCTGAGGGCCCCTTCCCCACTGTGTCATGTAAAGTCCTGAGGCTGAGGGCCCCTTCCCCATTGTGTCATGTAATGTCCTGAGGCTGAGGGCCCCTTCCCCACTGTGTCACGTAATGTCCTGAGGCTGAGGGCCCCCTTCCCCACTGTGTCACGTAATGTCCTGAGGCTGAGGGCCCCCTTCCCCACTGTGTCACGTAATGTCCTGAGGCTGAGGGCCCCCTTCCCCACTGTGTCACGTAATGTCCTGAGGCTGAGGGCCCCTTCCCCACTGTGTCACGTAATGTCCTGAGGCTGAGGGCCCCCTTCCCCACTGTGTCACGTAACGTCCTGAGGCTGAGGGCCCCTTCCCCAGATGGGAAATGGTGGGAGAGGCGAGACCCACAGTAAATTAAGAGACAGTGGTGAAGGGGGACCACAGGAAATTAAACATTTTCTATGGAGGACCCCAACCTTGTGTTACCTTTAGATTGCATGGGGGCCTCCACTAACTACCTCAGTGGCTGGAGAACTATGCTGCAGGCTGCCTGCAGGCATCATCTATGTTACTTACACATTACTGCCTGCAGCCAGTCATCATAAATGTCCCTCAGCTCCAGACTATATATTGCTGTGCTGCTTGGGCAGGACAGCCGACCAATCACAGCACAGATCATTGCCTGAGGTGTGCTATGAGGACACACAAAGAAAACTAATGCTGATTGGCTGCATATCAGCCAATCAGCATTAGGCCACCTCTGTCCACAAGTTATGATGAAGAGCTGGAGACGCAGTACCAGAACCAGGTGAGTGTGGTGGGTGAGCTGCTGTGTGCGTGTGTCTCCTCTCTGCCTCACACAGCGGTGTCTCTGACTGTGCCGGCTGAAGTGAGGGCGGCACTCGGCACACACGCACGCTGCGCACGGGCCGGCTCTTAGCAGATCAATAGAAGTCGGCGTCGGCAGCAGCAGGTGATGTGAAGGAGCTGCCGCGTGGCTGCACTACACATCATTTGTTCCATACAGCCTGCGCGCCGGTGCCGGCTATAGGACAAAGTGGGCACGGCTCGGTGTATACTACTGGCATGCAGGGCAGGGACAAATGAAGGAGGCAGGGGCTGGGGCCCTCCGGAGGATCCTCTGCTGTACCGGTGCCCCAGTCCGACCCTGACATTGGCCATAAAACCTACAAGAGAAAAAATGAGCAAAAATCCTGCAGTACATAAGTAAAAAGAAAAAAGTGCATCTAAATAAGAGTTTTTAGTAATACTGTTTTTGATCAAGAATAGCATAAAAGCCATCCCACCACGACAAGGTGACTCTGATCGGGACGGTCCTACACTCTCTAATATTAAACCTTACCATGTGTCAATGTTGACCTCAGTGTGAATAAGGGCAGACAACAGGACTGGGCCCAACCAGTAGACACCAGTCTGGGGGCCTTTATATCAGATTCCAGCGATGTATCACTGACTGTGCTATTTAGTGTAGTTATTTTAAAATCACTGTTTTATCAGCAGGAGATTATCACTAGAGGACTACTTGGCTTTCTGCCAAGTAATCCAGCCTTGCCCCCACCACTGATTGGCAGCATTCTGCCTCTGCACAGTGTACACAAAAAACTGCAAAACAGTGCAGGGTTATACAGAGCTCAGCATTGAACAAAACTGGTAGATCCGCAGCAGATAAAACAGTTTTTAATCAAAACTGCCACAGCCAATAAAGTGATGAATCGCTGGAATCAGGGTCTCTGCCCCTACAGCATGCTATTCTTATATGTGGTAGCAAAGACTTGGTGACAAATTCCCTTTAATAGTTTTTCTGTATTACATATTCATGCAATGTGCTCTACACGTTGTGTCGCTGCTATAGTCTACAGGTGGTTTTCTTGCATTTTTACAGGCCAATGATTACTGATCTTACAGTCCATCTAACATCCAGGCAAGTGATTCCCTGGCAGAAACATGGATTTCAGAGCCCGGGTCAGGACAAGTATTGTGCCCTGCTGAACCATGGACCATTCCATTAGTATTCCCTGAGGTCCTCCCACCAGTCCAGTATGGGATCCCCTATTCCCCAAGCACATTCACTGTATTTTAAGATAAAAACAATGTCATACTTTTCCCTTTCCATAAAATTAAGAAAAAAGTTATACATTTCCATTTTGTTTACTTTATTTTCCATTTTTTGTGTGGTTTCTTTTATCTATTTTATTACCAATCACTAAAGCTGACCCTCACCTAGCTCTAACCCTAAATGTATCTTTAACCCTAACCTTAGCCCAAGCCCGCTTAGTCTCTTGATTGCTGCCAATGCAGAGAGCAGCAGCTGTGATGAGTTGGTCTGCGCTCTGCATTTTGGCCTGAGTAGCCGCTCCCGGCTGAAAAAGACTGGGGAATGAATGAAACGAAGGTAATGTAGCTTCGGTGACTAGCGGTGCCGTCACCGAAGCTGCGCCCCCTGGTGGCATATCCTCATATGGACTGTAACGTGGGAACTTTTTCTGAATATTTTCTCATGCTACAGTTCAAATGAGTTTCTGCCACCAGGGGGCGCAGCTTCGGTGACGGCACTGCTAGTCACCGAAGCTACATTACCTTCTTTCATTCATTCCCCAGTCTTTTTCAGCCGGGAGCGGCTACGTTAGCAGCGCTCCTGGTTGTAAATGTATTTAACCCCATTCAGATGGATTTACAGTGTGCGACTTGACTGTACAGCGGACAGGTATGGGATATTGTTGCTTTTTTATTTTGGATTTTTTTTTACAGGAGATCGAGGGTCTTCAGGTGGATTGAGCGTACAATAAAGATAATAAAACCCTGTGTCTTTCTTTCATTAAAATACTTTATTCTTAATGTGTGTGTGTATTTTTAACCCTTTCCTACTATTGGATTAATAATGGATAGGTATCTTATTGACTCCTCTCCATTATTAACCAGGCTTAATGTCACCTTACAATAGCCAATAACCCTGGTCCCTCGCTAGGCTATTAATATCTGCCCTCAGTCACTGGCTTTCCCACCCTGGTGGAGAAAATTGCGCAGGAGCCCACGCCAGTTTTTTCTGTGATTTAACCCTTTATTTTAAAAACTAGAGCTCCCACATTTTGCACACACAAACTACTAACATTATTAGTGATAAATATGTAAAAATATAACGGATATGAAATGGTTTACTGTATGTAAACCATGTCTCATATCCTGTCGGGTTTGGTAGGATTAGACTATCTCTTGAAGCTCATCAAGAGAATGCCAAGAGTGTGCAAAGCAGTCATGAAAGCAAAAGGTGGCTACTTTGAAGAACCTAGAATATAAGACATAATTTCAGTTGTTTCACACTTTTTTGTTAAGTATATAATTCCACATGTGTTAATTCATAGTTTTGATGCCTTCAGTGTGAATGTACAAATTTCATAGTCATGAAAATACTGAAAAATCCTTAAATGAGAAGGTGTGTCCAAACTTGTG
Source organism: Ranitomeya variabilis (assembly GCF_051348905.1). Lineage (NCBI taxonomy): Eukaryota > Metazoa > Chordata > Amphibia > Anura > Dendrobatidae > Ranitomeya > Ranitomeya variabilis. The sequence goes on along the minus strand of NC_135232.1, from coordinate 1,051,530,873 downwards.
GTCTGTACTGTACATATACTGTATATGTGTGTGTGTGTCTTACTGACGTTTATATACATACACATCTGTCAGCCATCTGTCAGTGCCGGAGCACGGTTACAGCCGCAGCTCACTATGTACTCAGCGATGACTGAGGCCGGCCTCACACTTGGCGTAAGACAATACGCCACGTATTATACGTCCGTACTACGGCCGTAATACAGAGAAATGTTCCCAAAATATTGATCCGTAGTCAGGGTGTTTCAGCGTATTTTGCGCATGGCATCCTCCGTATGTAATCCGTATGGCATCCGTACTGCGAGATTTTCGCGCAGGCTTGCAAAACCGACATCTAATGGATTTATGTGCTCAAATGTTCGGGAAAACATATACAGTATATATATATATATATATATATATATATATATATGTCATTGAGACACATATATATATTCTGTATTTAGATTTTATTCAGCGCGATATCTGTGAACAGCCGGTAATTCAATTGCCGGCTTTTCATTTCTCCTGCACAAACCCGACAGGATATGAGACATGGTTTACAAGTAAACCATCTCATATCCCCCTTTTTTTTGCATATTCCACACTACTAATGTTAGTAGTGTGTATGTGCAAAATTTCAGCGCTGTAGCTGCTAAAATAAAGGGTTAAATGGCGGAAAAATTGGCGTGGGCTCCCGCGCAATTTTCTCCGCCAGAGTGGTAAAGCCAGTGACTGAGGGCAGATATTAATAGCCAGGAGAGGGTCCATGGTTATTGGCCCCCCCGTGGCTACAAACATCTGCCCCCAGCCACCCCAGAAAAGGCACATCTGGAAGATGCGCCTATTCCGGCACTTGGCCACTCTCTTCCCACTCCCTGTAGCGGTGGGATATGGGGTAATGAAGGGTTAATGCCACCTTGCTATTGGAAGGTGACATTAAGCCAGATTAATAATGGAGAGGCGTCAATTATGACACCTATCCATTATTAATCTAATTGTTGGAAAGGGTTAAAAAACACACACACACATGATTTAAAAGTAGTTTAATGAAATAAACACAGCGGTTGTTGTAATAATTTATTGTTCTCTCAATCCATCAGGAACACCCTCGCTTGGAAAAATAATAAACGCACAAGATACATACCTTCTGGTGAACCGTCTCGTCCCACGAAGTAATCCATCTGAAGGGGTTAACTAATATTACAGGCACGAGCCCTGCTAAATGCAGCTGTGCTCCGTGCCTGTAATCCCCAGCGAATGAATGAAATGTAGGTCAATGACCTACATTTCCTTCAGTCGCGGTGATGCGCCCCCTGGTGGATGTCCTCATCTGACCTGGAGCGTGGGAAAAAGTTCCCAGGCTGCAGTTCATGAGAACATCCACCAGAGGGCGCCTCACCGCGACTGAAGGAAATGTAGGTCAATGACCTACATTTCATTCATTCACCGGGGATTACAGGCACGGAGCACAGCTGCATTTAGCAGGGCTCGTGAATGTAATATTAGTTAACCCCTTCAGATGGATTACTACGTGGGACGTGACAGTTCATCAGAGAGGGTATGTATCTTGTGCGTTTATTATTTTTCCAAGCGAGGGTGTTCCTGATGGATTGAGAGAACAATAAATTATTACAACAACCGCTGTGTTTATTGCATTAAAATACTTTTAAATCATGTGTGTGTGTGTTTTTTAACCCTTTCCAACAATTGGATTAATAATGGATAGGTGTCATAATTGACGTCTCTCCATTATTAATCTGGCTTAATGTCACCTTCCAATAGCAAGGTGGCATTAACCCTTCATTACCCCATATCCCACCGCTACAGGGAGTGGGAAGAGAGTGGCCAAGTTCCAGAATAGGCGCATCTTCCAGATGTGCCTTTTCTGGGGTGGCTGGGGGCAGATGTTTTTAGCCACGGGGGGGCCAATAACCATGGACCCTCTCCTGGTTATTAATATCTGCCCTCAGTCACTGGCTTTACCATTCTGGCGGAGAAAATTGCGCGGGAGCCCACGCCAATTTTTTCCGCCATTTAACCCTTTATTTTAGCAGCTACAGCGCTGACATTTTGCACATACACACTACTAACATTAGTAGTGTGGAATATGCAAAAAAAAAGGGGATATGAGATGGTTTACTGTATGTAAACCATGTCTCATATCATGTCGGGTTTGTGCAGGAGAAATGAAAAGCCGGCAATTGAATTACCGACTTTTCACTAACAGCGCTGCGTATTTCTCGCAAGTCACACTGCTGGTCCGTGTGGAATCCGTATTTTTCTCGCCCCCATAGACTTTCATTAGCGATTTTTTTGCGCAATACACTGACAAACGCAACATGCTGCGATTTTGTACGGCCGTAGAAAGCCGTATAATACTGAACCGTAATATACGGCTGATAGGAGCAGCCCCATTGAGAATAATTGTGCCGTTTATTTTGCGAGTTTTACGGACGTAGTTTCTGCGCTCTTACGTCCGTAAAACTCGCTAGTGTGAGGCCGGCCTGAAGCTGCTGCAGCCGTACTCTATGACTGAAAGCCGGAGGCCGCCAGGAGGAATAAAGGTCATTTCCACCTGGTAGCCGGACTGTCGGCTGCACAGCTTTAGATTGCTATTAACCTGCAGATTAACCCCATATCTGCAGGTTAATAGTGTGAAAAACTTCAACTGCCGCTCAATGGTTAAAACCAGAATGCAGCACTACAAAAAGTGTAGCATAAACCTAACTGACAACTGGGCGTCGCTATTCCCTTCTCCCAGGGATGTGTTGTTACAGTCTGATATTGTGAGAGATAATGGTACACTGCCAGACTGTTAATCGAAGAATAGAGACAATTTATTCAATTAAAGTTGCAATTCACACATCTGTGTCGCAGGCCGAGTACAGACCGTCATTCACAAACTGGCCACAGTTATTTTGACCCAAAATTAACAACCTCATAAGCATATACAGTGTGAGGCTGTAAGTTCAGGACAGGACACCTGCGGCCGGTCAGTGAATAACTGTCTGTACTCAGCCTGTGACACATACAGTTAGGTCCATACAGGGTGGCACATGTTAAGGAGCTGAAACGCCTAAACCCTTCATCCAATTTTAATGTGGATACCCTCAAATTAAAGCAGAAAGTCGGAACTTCAACTGCATCTGAATTGTTTTGTTTAAAATTCATTGTGGTAATGTGTATAACCAAAATTAGAAAAATGTTGTCTCTGTCCAATTATATATGGACCTAACTGTACATGAGCTGCTGCTCTCTCTTCCTCCAGATGTATGTGATATGTCGGAAGGCGGGTAGAGTGAAGCCAGCGCTGATTTGCTATAGGGATGCCGACACTGCTGGAACGGCGCCGGAACCGGAGGTGAGTAAATATTTTATTAATTTAAAAGGGGAAAACATTTGGATTGAGAAGGGGTTGTCTGAGTAGTGGACAAGTGGATATCCAACATATTTAAGCAAGGGGTGTAACAAGTAAAGCAAAATTCTGCACGACCTGTCAGTGTTCTATTATTCGGGTTGAGGACACTTATTGTATGTGGGCTAGTGAATTGTGTGTGCCAGGGCTGCTTTTTAGTCCCAGTCCGGCTCTGAGTCTCCCCATTATCTGAATGCAAGGAAGAGTGTGAACTTGTGCTAATTGTGCAGTAACACGTTGTGATCTCTGCTCCGTCCTGTTTTCCAGCACAGGGTTAAAATTGCTCCGACTCCATTTCTGGCTTCATGACTTGATCATAGATGCTGGATCCTAATTCTCAAGGAAATCTCCCCAACCCAAGATTGTGAAAGAAACACACAAAACATTTTTATTGGATGATAAATTGACCGAATTTTATTCCAAATCTCATTATTATTATTTCTTTCAGTGTCTCAAATTTAGAATCAGCCAATTACTATGAAAGAGACACTGAAAATGGCACAACCTCCGACTCACGAAGAATCGTCCTTCAGCACTCAGGAGAGGAAAAACCCCATGGTGGAAACCTCTAGGGAACGATGACTGGAGGACTGCCCTTCCCTTGGGCTTAGAAGGTTAATGCCGACACATAACAGCAAATTGTACCAGAATTTGTACATTGTGTCATATTTGGTATAGAGAAGCCTAATGCGACCTCTCCAGGCCGTACACATAAAGGTGAAGGTGGCGAGTACCGGACGTGAGGGAGATCTGGCTGCAACATCTGTCACCCCATTGATCGCTAGGGTTAGTTTTATCTGGCTGGCTAGGCGGTATGGCTGATTGAGCTGGCTAGGCGGTATGGCTGATCTGGCTGGCTAGGCGGTATGGCTGATCTGGCTGGCTAGGCGGTGTCCCCTTCCTCCCCCTGTGGAGTGATGAAGCTCCAGGTCTCCAGACACATCAAGTACGGCTCCTCATACGGCTGAATGACTGGTGGTTCTGGAATCTTCTCCTGTATCATAGATATGTGTGTTTATGACATCAGCACAGTTGCCGTAGTTACCACAGATGTTTATTGCTGATTGTTCATTGGCTAGAAAGTCCCTCTCAGTATTTCAAAGAATTAACCCTTGAATGCCTGGCATCGTGCCTTTCTCCATAAGTCTGTAAAATAAACTTCTCACTAGGCAGGACCATTATCAATATTTTATCATTACTGTATTTTAAAGTTACCCCCCCCAAAAAAAAAAGTCTGAATTGTAAACACATCTACAGATTTGATGTGTAGCGATCACAATAACTCCCTTGAGCCCTACTAAATACATAATAAATACATGTGAGTTCAGAGCAGTCCCATAGAGAAATAAATTAAGGGGCTGGAGACAAATGAAAATGAGAAGAAAGCCCCTCATGACTGGGACTGGATGAGAGGTTCAGTTTGAAATGCTTAAGGGTTTACAGGGTGGTCAATGGTGGAGTGAGAAAAAGGGGACGGAGGATGAAGGGTATTTAGTGGGAAAGAGGGGTAATTTTGGGTCAGAATATCCAGAGCGGGATGATGTTTTTAATAAAAAAACATTTCTTGTCACAGTGTCTGTTGGCGGGGTCAGCAGTGCCACAGGCTGATCGCCTCCATGCCACGCCGCATTGATGCAGTAATAGATTCAATAGGAGCCCCGACCAAGTATTCAGTGCATTTACTGAACATACCTTTCAGTAGGACATTTTGGATTTTAAATTAATTTTTCAAGCTGGTGTTAGGCTACGTTCACATTTGCGTTGTTGTGTGTTGCGTCGGCGACGCAACGCACAACGCATGCAAAACGCATTGTTTTTTGACGCATGCGTCCTTTTTTTGTATGAAAAAGGACGCACAAAAAATGCAACTTGCTGCGTCCTGTGCGCCCTGACGCGTGCACCCAAAAAGACGCATGTGTCAAAAAACGCATCACAACGCATGTCCATGCGCCCCCATGTTAAATATAGGGGCGCATGACGCATGCGGCGACGCTGCGGCGCCCGACGCTGCGTCGCACAACGCTAATGTGAACGTAGCCTTATAAAGTATTCTAATTTACTGAGATAATGACTTTTGGGTTTTCATTGGCTGTAAGCCATAATCATCAACATTAACAGAAATAAACACGTGAAATGGATCACTCTGTAATGACTCTATATAATATATGAGCTTCACTTTTTGTAGTGAAGAACTGAAATAAATTAACTATTTGATGATATTCTAATTTTGTGAGAAACACCTGTAGGGCTGTCCCACACATCCAGATAATTCCGGTACCGGAATAAATCGGTACCGGAGTTATCCGTGTCCGTGTGCCTGGGAACTCACGTAGGCCATACGTGCGGCACTTGTGCCGCCCGTATGGCGAGTGGTTACCACACGGAGCGTGTGGTACCCACGCGTTTGGTACCCTGCATCGCGCTGAAGCCGCGATTCATATGTTCCCTGCAGCAGCGTTTGCTGCAGAGAAAATATGAATAATAGTGTTTAAAATAAAGATCTATCTGTCCGCCGCCCTCCCTCCCCCTGTGCGCCCCAACCCCCCCGCTGTTCAGAAAATACTTACCCGCCTCCCTCGCTCCTTCCTGGTCTGGCCGTGGCTTCTAGTGTATGCGGTCACGTGGGGCCGATCATTTACAATCATGAATATGTGGCTCCACCTCCCATAGGGGCGGAGCCGACTATTCATGATTGTAAATGATCGGCCCCACGTGACCGCATACAGTAGGAGTCGCGGGGCAGAGAGGAAGGAGTGACAGCCAACGTGGGAGCGGGTGAGTATTTTCAGGACAGCGGGGGGGCGCACAGGGGGTGGGGGGGCGGCGGACACATAGATCTTTATTTTAAACACTATTATTCATATTTTCTCTGCAGCAAACGCTGCTGCAGGGAACATATGAATCGCGGCTTCAGCACCATGTGGGGGGGACAGCGCTTACTGTAGCGCTGTCTCCTGCACGCACACGGACCCCAGACGGAGACCGTCCGTGTGAGGTGCGTGTTTTACACGGACCCATTGACTTTAATGGGTCCGTGTAATACGTGCGCTCCCACGAACACTGACATGTCTCCGTGTTTGGCACACGGAGACACGGTCCGCAAAAAATCAATGACATCTGAACAGATGCATTGATTTTTATGGGTCTACGTGTGTCAGTGTCTCCGGTATGTGAGGAAACTGTCACCTCACGTACCGGAGCCACTGACGTGTGAAACCGGCCGTAATTGGTGGTTTTTTGGAAGGCAAACCTCCAGCCATCTTTGGAGCCCTAGCCTCACAATGCTGTGTTAGGGTAAGTTCACACTACACGTTTTTTTCTGCAGCAAGACCTGATGTCTTGGCAGGAAAGAAGTTGAGAAAAAATCAGGTTTTGCTTGGGTTTTCTTGCGTTTTTTTGCTGTGTTTATGGCATGCTAGATTTGTCTCTTGTGCATGCTGATAAAGTTTAGTGCAAAAAAAAAGTTCTATTCTACCAGGTTTTGGCACTAAAAACACAGCAAAACCAGATACCTGCATTTTTGCTGCAGATTTTCAGTTCTTTTTCACCACCTGTTCATGTCAATGGGTGAAAAAGCTGAAAAAAACATGAAAGAAGTGACACTCTCTATTGCGCAAAACACCATGGAAAGCACAAAATACTGCTGACAAAAAAAACAAGCTTGTACTATAAAATGCAGCTGAAATTTGGATAAAAAGCATAAAAAAAGCCTCGTGTGAACTTACCCTAAATAATAAATATACTTGAGACTTTAGCTACAATAAGTGGGAGGGAAGTATTATCGTGTGAAGAAGCATCTCTAACATTTCCAGTATTGTTGTTTGGGGGTTTAATAGGGTTTTTTTTCTTAATTTTATGGAAAAGCAAAAAGTATAATGACATTGGTATTTCCTTATAATACAATAAATCTTCTTGGGGAATAGGGGATCCCATACTGGACTGGTGGGGGGACCTCAGGGAATGCTAATGGAATGGTCCATGGTTCAGCAGAGCACAATACTTGTCCTGACCCGGGCTCTGAAATCCATGTTTCTGCCAGGGAATCACTTGCCTGGATGTTAGATAGACTGTAAGATCAGTAATCATTCACCTGTAAAAAATGCAAGAAAACCACCTGTAGACTATAGCAGCGACACAACGTGTAGAACACATTTCATGAATATGTAATACAGAAAAACTATTAAAGGGAATTTGTCACCAAGTCTTTGCTACCACATATAAGAACAGCATGCTGTAGGGGCAGAGACCCTGATTCCAGCGATTTATCACTTACTTTACTGGCTGTGGCAGTTTTGATTAAAACCTGTTTTATCTGCTGCGGATCTACCAGTTTTGTTGAATGCTGAGCTCTGTATAAGGCCGGCGTCACACTCAGCGTATGAAAATACGCTCCGTATTTTACGGCCGTAATACGCAGAAATGTTCCAAAAATAGTGATCTGTATGTCATCCGTAGGCAGGGTGTGTCAGCGTATTTTGCGCATGGCATCCTCCGTATTTAATCCGTATGGCATCCGTACTGCAATATTTTCTCGCAGGCTTGTAAAACTGACATCTAATGGATTTATGTGCTCAAATGTTCGTTAAAACATATATACAGTGTGCATATATATATATGTCATTGAGACACACATATATATATATATACGGTATATATATATATATATATATATATATATATATATATACAGTGGGGCAAAAAAGTATTTAGTCAGTCAGCAATAGTGCAAGTTCCACCACTTAAAAAGATGAGAGGCGTGTGTAATTTACATCATAGGTAGACCTCAACTATGAGAGACAAACTGAGAAAAAAAAATCCAGAAAATCACATTGTCTTTTTTTTTATCATTTTATTTGCATTTTATGGTGGAAAATAAGTATTTGGTCAGAAACAAACAATCAAGATTTCTGGCTCTCACAGACCTGTAACTTCTTCTTTAAGAGTCTCCTCTTTCCTCCACTCATTACCTGTAGTAATGGCACCTGTTTAAACTTGTTATCAGTATAAAAAGACACCTGTGCACACCCTCAAACAGTCTGACTCCAAACTCCACTATGGTGAAGACCAAAGAGCTGTCAAAGGACACCAGAAACAAAATTGTAGCCCTGCACCAGGCTGGGAAGACTGAATCTGCAACAGACAACCAGCTTGGAGTGAAGAAATCAACAGTGGGAGCAATAATTAGAAAATGGAAGACATTCAAGACCACTGATAATCTCCCTCGATCTGGGGCTCCATGCAAAATCCCACCCCGTGGGGTCAGAATGATCACAAGAACGGTGAGCAAAAATCCCAGAACCACGCGGGGGGACCTAGTGAATGAACTGCAGAGAGCTGGGACCAATGTAACAAGGCCTACCATAAGTAACACACTACGCCACCATGGACTCAGATCCTGCAGTGCCAGACGTGTCCCACTGCTTAAGCCAGTACATGTCCGGGCCCGTCTGAAGTTTGCTAGAGAGCATTTGGATGATCCAGAGGAGTTTTGGGAGAATGTCCTATGGTTTGATGAAACCAAACTGGAACTGTTTGGTAGAAACACAACTTGTCGTGTTTGGAGGAAAAAGAATACTGAGTTGCATCCATCAAACACCATACCTACTGTAAAGCGCGGTGGTGGAAACATCATGCTTTGGGGCTGTTTCTCTGCAAAGGGGCCAGGACGACTGATCTGGGTACATGAAAGAATGAATGGGGCCATGTATCGTGAGATTTTGAGTGCAAACCTCCTTCCATCAGCAAGGGCATTGAAGTTGAAACGTGGCTGGGTCTTTCAACATGACAATGATCCAAAGCACACCGCCAGGGCAACTAAGGAGTGGCTTCGTAAGAAGCATTTCAAGGTCCTGGAGTGGCCTAGCCAGTCTCCAGATCTCAACCCTATAGAAAACCTTTGGAGGGAGTTGAAAGTCCGTGTTGCCAAGCGAAAAGCCAAAAACATTACTGCTCTAGAGGAGATCTGCATGGAGGAATGGGCCAACATACCAACAACAGTGTGTGGCAACCTTGTGAAGACTTACAGAACACGTTTGACCTCTGTCATTGCCAACAAAGGATTTATTACAAAGTATTGAGATGAAATTTTGTTTCTGACCAAATACTTATTTTCCACCATAAAATGCAAATAAAATGATAAAAAAACAGACAATGTGATTTTCTGGATTTTTTTTTCTCAGTTTGTCTCCCATAGTTGAGGTCTACCTATGATGTAAATTACAGACGCCTCTCATCTTTTTAAGTGATGGAACTTGCACTATTGCTGACTGACTAAATAGTTTTTTGCCCCACTGTATATATATTTATATATACTGTATTTATATTTAATTCAGCGCGAGATATGTGAAAAGCCGGTAATTCAATTGCCGGCTTTTTCTTTCTCCTTCTCAAACCCGACATGATATGAGACATGGTTTACATACAGTAAACCATCTCATATCCCTTTTTTTTTCCATATTCCACACTACTAATGTTAGTAGTGTGTATGTGCAAAATTTGGGCGCTGTAGCTTGTAAAATAAAGGGTTAAATGGCGGAAAAAATTGGCGTGGGCTCCCGCGCAATTTTCTCCACCAGAGTGGTAAAGCCAGTGACTGAGGACAGATATTAATAGCCTAGAGAGGGTCCATGGTTATTGGCCCCCCCGGCTACAAACATCTGACCCCAGCCACCCCAGAAAAGGCACATTTGGAAGATGCGCCTATTCTGGCACTTGGCCACTCTCTTCCCACTCCCGTGTAGCGGTGGGATATGGGGTAATGAAGGGTTAATGTCACCTTGCTATTGTAAGGTGACATTAAGCCAGATTAATAATGGAGAGGCGTCAATTATGACACCTATCCATTATTAATCCAATAGTACGAAATGGTTATATGCTATATAATATGATGACTGCAATGTATTAAGAGAATAAAACTGTAATGGGAGGAGGAGGAAGAGGAGGAGGAGGAGTGCTACTTTAAATACAATCATACATATCCGTATCCCTTTATCTGTTTAGTTACCATTAGGGCATCCACCCAAATGATGGACACTTTAATTAAAACCAAGCGCCCCCCATTATAGCTAAGTCATATTAGTTTCCATTACTGTCTTTGGGTCTGACATGTAAAATACAGGACGTCAGGGGTGAATATCGCTATTTATCCTGTGTATTGTGTAAATGGCTCCCAAACAATGAATGATTCTATATAGAACTTTGAAATCACACTCCCTGTTGAGCCTCAACCCTAAAGTACTCCACTTTTTTTTTCTTTTGCTGTTATTTTTTGGTAAAAAAGATGGGGTACTTTAGAGGTCCTTTTACCCAAGTCTCTGAACTCCTTCCTTTACTGAGGGGTCATCAGGGTGGGATGTGGGGGGCACCGTCAGCTTCATCTGCCTAGGCCACCAACACTCCTGGTCCCGGCCCTGGTATACACTGCAATGATTAGATGCAATTCATGACAGAGGCCGCAGCAACAAACAATGTAACGTCAAGCAGATTTTCTCTGAAAGCGCGGAGTGTTACGCTGAATAATCACATTGCGATACAGCTTAAAGGGGTTTTCCGAACTCAAGACAAATTTCTGCAGTCGCTCTATATGTGACTCCTCACACTGTATGTGTATTACATGAGCTTATCTGCCTCAATCTTGGAAATCCCCTTTACAGTGAACAGCGCTTATCAAGTCCTTTATTAGGAAAAATAATAAAAACATTCCAAAATTGTACGCTGCTCAAAAATTATTTAAATGAATACTTGTACATCACAATATAACCCCAAACCAGTAAACATTCAGAGATATCAATCTGTCCAGTTGGGAAGTATTGATTCTGAATCAGTGTGCAATGCTTTGGTGCAAATTAAAATGACAACATGTGCAAAAACTCAGGGACGACACTGGGTGGTTTAGAGGGAGGACTTGCAGGTCATGTTACCCTGGCGCAGAGGGCGCTGTCGGACCACCTCATGCGGCTGTCTGAAATGTCTCCCAATGGGCAGCATTTTGACACCCCTAATGCTATGTGCACAATTTCAGGATTTTTTGCGTTTTTTCGTCCGTTTTCCGTGGAAAAAACGCTAAAAAAACCCACATACATATGCATCCCATCATTTTTAATACATTCCGCAATTTTTGTGCCCATGCTGTGTTTTTTTGTGCAAAAAAAAGCATTGCGGTAAAAAACGCAGCATGTTCATAAATTTTGCGGATTTTTTTCGTTTTTGCAGCTATTTATTGCATTGGGAAGCCCCGGAAAAAAACGCGAAAAATCCGCGAAAAAAAAAAGCGCAAAAAACACGTGTGGACTTCCTGCAGAAAAAGTCCGGCTTTGTTCAGCAAAATTCTGCACACTTTCCTGAACGTGTGCATATAGCCTAAGAGTGAGAATTTGCAGTTCTTTGAGTCGGTTGTTAAACTGACAGCCGCATCGGAGAACAGTTAAAAGGACTGTCCAGTGCATGGAATTGCACTCACATCTTTCAGGCAAAAGTATAATTGAAGTTCTGACCACCTGTACTCCTGGGGACAAGGCGACATGCAGGAGTGTGATGAGGTCACCTGATCATGCTGCTGACGTCAATCCTAATAAAAAAAAAAAAAAAACACAGTAGCAGTCATAGAGTCCCATCAATATATATAACCTTTATTGAATAAGAATTAAAACCTAAAAATCCAGGTGCAATGACATGAATGGGAAGTGAATGCACGCTCACAATGGCCATACTGAAAGGGCTAAATTGGCCAACCACCCCTGCAACACCATAATGTCAAACCGCATTGCGGCAGGTATCTACAGCTACACTGTTCATGCAGGTGCAGTATCATTCAATAATCAATATGCTGACAATTATCCCAAAAATTAAATTCATGGTACATACCTAGTGAATGCAGGCATGGAAGGCAAATAGCCCTACCCCAAAGCGCGTTTCGCAGCTAACAGCTCCTTCCTCAGGGGGCGTGTGGAGGAAGCGTGGCGTGTGTATATATATACACACCACCAGCTGGAAATGTGCTACATACTTACACGCCGCGCCACCCATCCCCGTCACCACGCACAATGCACCCCCCATCTGTCCGAGCTGGAAAAAAGGGGTCCCCCATGTGACCAGGCGCTGGACGTGAGAAGGAGGCTGGCACACGGCTATGGGAAAGGAGGCGCCTGCGCACAACCATGAACACATTGCGGCCATTTTACATAAGGGCAACTACAACAATAAGTGCTAATAATAGACAAAACATTGCATGCTATACATATTGCTAGACTGAACAATGAAGGCATAAACATACTTAACGGCAATATTTACAAACATGGCAAATCCGGTTACAGAGGCCAATCGTATTAGCCGGAATTATACAGCACTTATATATACCCCATATACAAAAACTCACATATCAATGTGAATATATATCAATAAATCAACAATACATATATGTAAACATTACCCCATCTTATATCCACAGCCCACCCACATGTATGTACATATAAATATATGAAAATACACATAATTATAAAAATATAGATAGGAGAAAATCCCTCACAATACAGAAGATACACAAATGCATATATACCATATAGAACTACCAAGGAAACATATGCAAACTAATCTAATCTAATCCCTAATCTTTTGTATTAATAAATATTTGTTGTATTTTTTCATTAATTTGGACTTCCTTGATTGTTGTTTTTTTCTACTTTCGTTTTTGTATAAGCCCATGAAGGCAGGGTCTTCTCTCCTCTGTACCCATCTGTCACTGTTAGTTTCTTCATTGTAATTTATATTTTGTATGTAGCTCATTTTCACATGTACAGCACCATGGAATCAATGATGCTCTAAAAATAAATAAATAAATAAATAATAATAATAATGTAATAAAAAGTTGATACATGTAGTATTAGTATTCTACCACTAGGTGGCAGTGATGGCTCACTAATATTCTCGCTGTACTCTGTATGCAGTTTTATATTCATGAATTGGTCCACTTTTAAAGGGAATCTGTCACCAGGTTTTTGATACTTCGGTCGGGTTCACATTGCGTTAACAGCAGCCCGTTCAACACACACGTTAACGGGCTGCTGTTAACACAAGTGCCGGTATGGCTGCCCGCTAGCGCAGATAGAGCATCTGCTAGCTCTATCTGCGCTAGCGGTGACGGACCCGGAAACGCTGCAGCCCGCATCTCAGGGTCCGTCACTCAACCCATTGTGGGCGTGCGCTAGCGATGCGTCCAACATTGCAGTCAATGGCGGTGTTAACGGACTACGTTACACCACGTTATGCCGCCGTGTAACGTAGTCTGTTTAACGGACGAGCAGAACGCAATGTGAACCCAGCCTTAGGCCGGGTCACACATGCAACTGCAATGCGAGAAACTCCTGCGGTTCGGACCGGAGCATTCAGCTGCATAGAAATACATGCAGCCGCACACTCCGGCCCGAGTGCCGCTGGCAGTGCCAGGTATTGAGGCGACAGACTCGCCCGAGTTTCTCGCATTGCAGTTGCAAGTGGGACACCGGCCTTAATCTGAGAATAGCATGAAAAAAAACACAAAAATTGAGCTTGACTTAAAGGGAAGGTGCCATAAAAAAAAAAAAATTTCCAACGATTGAGAAAACTTAAAGAATTAATGTTTACATTTTCTTAAAAAATATTATCATTTGTTTATAATTTAGTAAAATATGAAAAATAATTTTAATAGGTTTGGCATTTCCACTTTTAAACACTGGGGGGAGCAGCTACTGACATTTGACAAAAACCTAGTGTACAACTAGCTGACATTACGGCACTGCAGTAATTATGGGCGGAGTCGGCTGACATGGCTGTGAACACAGTGAGAAGCCATTTTGTTGGTGACTGCGGAGTTATACTGACCAGTAGACAGTCACAGAGGATGGCAGGCAGCAAGGATTCTGGGAGATATGTGGTGGAGGGAGCAGGGTGACAGCAGCACAGAGTATTTCAGGAGAGCAGTGTGCTGGTCTATGGGGGGCACCTGTTCAGTGCGCGGAGCAGCCAGGGATTGTACATAGAGCGCTGTCTTTTATACACATGGATGGACCGTCTGCTCCACAGAAATCCAGGAAACGTTTTTGTGGATTGATGGCCTGTTCTGACCCAGACTTTGCATACTAAGACCCCATTCCCCTCCTCAGATCTTGTCCTGGCGATGTGTGAAAGCGAGGCGACAGGCGCAGTACGGGGTGACGCTGGGAAGGAAATGTAGCCATATAGTAAAAATAAAAATGAGACCCCTCTCTTCAGCTGCCTCTCCAGCCTTCCCCTGACTGCACCTAACTGGAGGTCATGCTGCCCCCTCTATTACCCCAGACCCGTGTGCAGCTTCTCAACCAGAACCACCCTAGAATGGGTCCCCTTTCTGAAGATAATACTGCCATAGTGTTCTCACATAATACCGCCATACAGATCACACATAATACCATCATATAGATCGCAAATAACGACGCCAGTGTTCTCACATAATACCGCCATATAGATCACACATAATACCACCATATACTTCTCACATAATACCGCCATATAGATCACACATACAGTTAGGTCCATATATATTTGGACAGAGACAACATTTTTCCAATTTTGGTTATAAACATTACCACAATGAATTTTAAACAAAACAATTCCGATGCAGTTGAAGTTCAGACTTTCAGCTTTCATTTGAGGGTATCCACATTAAAATTGGATGAAGAGTTTAGGAGTTTCAGCTCCTTAACATGTGCCACCCTGTTTTTAAAGGGACCAAAAGTAATTGGACAGATTCAATAATTTTAAATAAAATGTTCATTTCTAGTACTTGGTTGAAAACCTTCTGTTGGCAATGACTGCCTGAAGTCTTGAACTCATGGACATCACCAGACGCTGTGTTTCCTCCTTTTTGATGCTCTGCCAGGCCTTCACTGCGGTGGTTTTCAGTTGCTGTTTGTTTGTGGGCCTTTCTGTCTGAAGTTTAGTCTTTAACAAGTGAAATGCATGCTCAATTGGGTTCAGATCAGGTGACTGACTTAGCCATTCAAGAATATTCCACTTCTTTGCTTTAATAAACTCCTGGGTTGCTTTGACTTTATGTGTTGGGTCATTGTCCATCTGTAGTATGAAACGACGACCAATCAGTTTTGCTGCATTTGGCTGGATCTGAGCACACAGCATGGCTCTGAATACCTCAGAATTCATTCGGCTGCTTCTGTCCTGTGTCACATCATCAATAAACACTAGTGACCCAGTGCCACTGGCAGCCATGCATGCCCAAGCCATCACACTGCCTCCGCCATGTTTTACAGATGATGCGGTATGCTTTGGATCATGAGCTGTACCACGCCTTCGCCATACTTTTCTCTTTCCATCATTCTGGTAGAGGTTGATCTTGGTTTCATCTGTCCAAAGAATGTTCTTCCAGAACTGTGCTGGCTTTTTTAGATGTTTTTTAGCAAAGTCCAGTCTAGCCTTTTTACTCTTGATGCTTATGAGTGGCTTGCACCGTGCAGTGAACCCTCTGTGTTTACTCTCATGCAGTCTTCTCTTTATGGTAGATTTGGATATTGATACGCCGACCTCCTGGAGAGTGTTGGTCACTTGGTTGGCTGTTGTGAATGGATTTCTCTTCACCATGGAGATTATTCTGCGATCATCCCCCACTGTTGTCTTCCGTGGGCGCCCAGGTCTTTTTGCATTGATGAGTTCACCAGTGCTTTCTTTCTTTCTCAGGATGTACCAAACTGTAGATTTTACCACTCCTAATATTGTAGCAATTTCTCGGATGGGTTTTTTCTGTTTTCGCAGCTTAAGGATGGCTTGTTTCACCTGCATGGAGAGCTCCTTTGACCGCATGTTTACTTCACAGCAAAACCTTCCAAATGCAAGCACCACACCTCAAATCAACTCCAGGCCTTTTATCTGCTTAATTCAGAATGACATAATGAAGGGATTGCCCACACCTGCCCATGAAATAGCCTTGGAGTCAATTGTCCAATTACTTTTGGTCCCTTTAAAAACAGGGTGGCACATGTTAAGGAGTTGAAACTCCTAAACCCTTCATCCGATTTTAATGTGGATACCCTCAAATGAAAGCTGAAAGTCTGAACTTCAACTGCATCTGAATTGTTTTGTTTAAAATTCATTGTGGTAATGTCTGTAACCAAAATTAGAAAAATGTTGTCTCTGTCCAAATATATATGGACCTAACTGTAATACTGTCCTATAGTTCTCACATAATACCATCATATAGATCGCAAATAACAACGCCAGTGTTCTCACATAATACCGCCATATAGATCTCACATAATACCGCCATATAGATCACACATAACAGGGGGGAGAGGAGTGCATAGGAGAGGATTAGATACACGGCTCAGCAGTCAGTATCACAAAGGATAGCATTCGATAAACAGCTCAGCAGTCAGTATCACACAGGGGAGGATTAGATACACGGCTCAGCTGACAGCATCACACAGGAGAGGATTAGATACACGTCTCAGCACAGTATCACACAGGGTAGGATTAGATACACGGCTCAGCTGACAGCATCACACAGGAGAGGATTAGATACATTAGATACATGGCTCAGCAGACAGCATCACACAGGAGAGGATTAGATATGTCTCAGCACAGTATCACAAGGTAGGATCAGATACATGGCTCAGCACAGTAACACACATGGGAGGAGATACACTGCTCAGAGTCAGCATCACAAAGGAGAGGATTAGATTACCTCTCCCCCGATACTTACTTCACGGCTCCGCTGCTGAGTCCTTTCTCCCTCCCGTCCTTGGTCTCCTCCTATAACCGCAGGGCTGCTGCGATTATACTGGGAAACTAGCGCTCACAGCACACTGAGCTCCAGAAAGATGGCGCCGATCTCCTGCCTCTGCTGTGATGTGGACGGCTCAGGGGGCGTGGCCAGATCACAGCAGGAAGCAGCTCAATGTAAAGTATAGGGTCGGACACCGACCGCAGTCTCCTATGCCCAGGGCTGCCGTATTTGCAGAGTGTAAGTGTCGTGCAGCTACACTTACACTCCTGCAAAGCAAAATGGCGGCGCCCAGTGGCTGAAAAAATAATACGGTAATTAAAAAAAAAAATGTTAAAGTTAAAAAATGTAAATTTGTATTAAATATAATTGTTTATATAAACAATCATTTTTAATACAAAAAATAAAATGCAGTGCCTTCCCTTTAAGTTGGTATACACTCACCGGCCACTTTATTAGGTACACCTGTCCAACTTCTTGTTAACACTTAATTTCTAATCAGCCAATCACATGGCGGCAACTCAGTGCATTTAGGCATGTAGACATGGTCAAGACAATCTCCTGCAGTTCAAACCGAGCATCAGTATGGGGAAGAAAGGTGATTTGAGTGCCTTTGAACGTGGCATGGTTGTTGGTGCCAGAAGGGCTGGTCTGAGTATTTCAGAAACTGCTGATCTACTGGGATTTTCACGCACAACCATCTCTAGGGTTTACAGAGAATGGTCCGAAAAAGAAAAAAAATCCAGTGAGCGGCAGTTCTGTGGGCGGAAATGCCTTGTTGATGCCAGAGGTCAGAGGAGAATGGGCAGACTGGTTCGAGCTGATAGAAAGGCAACAGTGACTCAAATCGCCACCCGTTACAACCAAGGTAGGCCTAAGAGCATCTCTGAACGCACAGTGCGTCGAACTTTGAGGCAGATGGGCTACAGCAGCAGAAGACCACACCGGGTACCACTCCTTTCAGCTAAGAACAGGAAACTGAGGCTACAATTTGTACAAGCTCATCGAAATTGGACAGTAGAAGATTGGAAAAACGTTGCTTGGTCTGATGAGTCTCGATTTCTGCTGCGACATTCGGATGGTAGGGTCAGAATTTGGCGTAAACAACATGAAAGCATGGATCCATCCTGCCTTGTATGGAGCATCTTTGGGATGTGCAACCGACAAATCTGCGGCAACTGTGTGATGCCATCATGTCAATATGGACCAAAATCTCTGAGGAATGCTTCCAGCACCTTGTTGAATCTATGCCACGAAGAATTGAGGCAGTTCTGAAGGCAAAAGGGGGTCCAACCCGTTACTAGCATGGTGTACCTAATAAAGTGGCCGGTGAGTGTATATGCAGCACTGTTATGATCCGGTGACCTTGGAGCCGCATGCGAGACTTTCTCAGGAGTAGGTGGTACCTGTACTGACCGCAATCCCTAAACTAACACCGCAACTAGAAGTAGCCGTGGGATGTACCTAACACGTCCTAGACACCTCGACACAGCCGGAGGACTAAATACCCCTATAGATGGAAAAGGGAATTCTATCTTGCCTCAGAGCAGAACCCCAAAGGATAGGCAGCCCCCAAAAAAATATTGACTGTGAGTATAAGAGGAAAGACACACGCAGGCAGAAAAACAGGATTTAGCAAAAGAGGCACTTCTAGCTAAATAGAAAAGGATAGGACAGAATTCTAAGCGGTCAGTGTCATGATCTCTGCAGGCAGAGATCATAGCAAGCCTATAGAGGGACAAGCTCTCGGAAGATGGAACTATACTGACCATGAACTAAGCCTGCCGCGCAACTAGAAATAGCCAGGTAGCATTTCCTATTTATCGCTAGATGCCCAGCTCTGGCCTAAGACCTAAATAGCTAGCAGAGGGAAATATAAGACCTGGCTCACCTCTAGAGAAATATTCCAAAGAAGACAGTAGCCCCCCACATATAATGACGGTGAGTTCAGATGAAACAACAAACGCAGCAGGAAAATAGTCTTAGCAAATTTGAGGTCCGCTTACTAGATAGCAGAAGACAGATAGTATACTTTCATGGTCAGCAGAAAAACACTAACAAAACACCATCCAGAGATTACCTTAAACTCTGGCATTAACTCATAACGCCAGAGTAGCAATCCCTGATCAACGAGAGCTTTCCAGACACAGTAACAAAACTTCAGCTGTGAACTGGAACAAATAGGCAAAACGAAACATGGACAAAAGTCCAACTTATCTAGTAGTTGTCTAGAAGCAGGAACAAGCACTGAGAGGCATCAGATAACATTGTTGACCGGCAAGAAGCCACCAGAGAAATGAGCTTAAATAGCGACACCCACTACTGATGGAACCAGGTGAAACAGGAAAGAGGATGACAAGTCCAATTCCACAAGCGGCCACCGGGGGAGCCCAGAATCCAAATTCACAACAGTACCCCCCCCTCAAGGAGGGGGCACCGAACCCTCACCAGATCCACCAGGGCGACCAGGATGAGCCCTATGGAAGGCACGAACAAGATCAGAAGCATGAACATCAGATGCATTGACCCAAGAATTATCCTCCTGGCCGTAACCCTTCCAGTTGACCAGATACTGGAGTCTCCGTCTGGAAACACGAGAGTCCAAAATTTTCTCCACAACGTACTCCAACTCACCCTCAACCAACACCGGAGCAGGAGGCTCAACTGAAGGTACAACAGGTACCTCATACCTGCGCAATAACGACCGATGAAAAACGTTATGAATGGAAAAGGACGCAGGGAGGTCCAAACGGAAAGAAACAGGATTAAGAATCTCCAATATTCTATAAGGGCCGATGAACCGAGGTTTAAACTTAGGAGAAGAGACCCTCATAGGGACAAAACGAGAAGACAACCACACCAAATCTCCAACACAAAGCCGAGAACCAACACGACGATGACGGTTGGCAAAACGCTGAGTCTTCTCCTGGGACAACTTCAAATTGTCCATAACCTGCCCCCAGATGTGATGCAATCTCTCCACCACCGCATCCACTCCAGGACAATCCGAGGATTCCACCTGACCGGAGGAAAATCGAGGGTGAAACCCCGAATTACAGAAAAACGGGGACACCAAGGTGGAAGAGCTGGCCCGATTATTGAGGGCGAACTCTGCCAATGGCAAAAAAGCAACCCAATCATCCTGGTCAGCAGAGACAAAACACCTCAGATATGTCTCCAGGGTCTGATTAGTCCGCTCGGTCTGGCCATTAGTCTGAGGGTGAAAAGCAGATGAAAAAGACAAATCTATGCCCATCCTAGCACAGAATGCCCGCCAAAATCTAGACACAAATTGGGTACCTCTGTCAGAAACAATATTCTCAGGAATACCGTGCAATCGGACAACATTCTGAAAAAACAGAGGAACCAACTCAGAAGAAGAAGGCAACTTGGGCAGAGGAACCAAATGGACCATTTTAGAGAAACGGTCACAGACCACCCAGATGACAGACATCTTCTGGGAAACAGGCAGATCTGAAATAAAATCCATCGAGATGTGTGTCCAAGGCCTCTTAGGAATAGGCAAGGGCAACAGCAGTCCGCTAGCCCGAGAACTACAAGACTTGGCCCGAGCACAAACGTCACATGACTGCACAAAGACTCGCACATCTCGTGACAGGGAAGGCCACCAGAAGGATCTTGCCACCAAATCCCTGGTACCAAAAATTCCGGGATGACCTGCCAATGCAGAAGAATGTACCTCAGAGATGACTCTGCTGGTCCAATCATCCGGAACAAACAGTCTATCAGGCGGACAACGATCCGGTCTATCCGCCTGAAACTCTTGCAAGGACCGCCGCAGATCAGGAAAAACGGCCGACAAAATTACTCCCTCCCTAAGGATACCTGTGGGTTCAGAATTACCAGGAGAGTCCGGGTCAAAACTCCTAGAAAGGGCATCTGCCTTAACATTCTTAGAACCCGGTAGGTATGACACCACAAAATTAAAGCGAGAAAAAAATAAAGACCAGCGCGCCTGTCTAGGATTCAGGCGTCTGGCAGTCTCAAGATAAATCAAATTTTTGTGGTCAGTCAATACCACCACCTGATGCCTAGCCCCCTCGAGCCAATGGCGCCACTCCTCAAACGCCCACTTCATGGCCAAAAGCTCCCGATTCCCAACATCATAATTCCGCTCTGCGGGCGAAAATTTGCGAGAAAAGAAGGCACAAGGCCTAATGACGGAGCAGTCGGAACCTTTCTGCGACAACACTGCCCCAGCTCCGATCTCCGAAGCGTCAACCTCAACCTGAAAAGGCAGATTCACATCAGGCTGACGCAACACAGGGGCAGAGGCAAAACGGCGCTTAAGCTCCTGAAAGGCCTCTACAGCATGAGGGGACCAATTAGCAACATCAGCGCCTTGTCTGGTCAAATCAGTCAGTGGTTTAACGACATCCGAAAAACCAGCAATAAATCGGCGGTAAAAGTTGGCAAAGCCCAAAAATCTCTGAAGACCCTTAAGAGAGGAGGGCTGAGTCCAGTCACAAATAGCTTGCACCTTGACGGGATCCATCTCAATGGAAGAGGGAGAAAAAATATACCCCAAAAAGGAAATTTTCTGGACCCCAAAAACGCACTTAGACCCCTTCACACATAAAGAATTAGACCGCAGAACCTGAAAAACTCTCCTGACCTGCTGGACATGAGAGTCCCAGTCATCAGAAAAAATCAGAATATCATCCAGATATATTATCATAAATTTATCCAGAAAATCGCGGAAAATATCATGCATAAAAGACTGGAAAACTGAAGGGGCATTAGAAAGACCAAAAGGCATGACCAAATACTCAAAGTGGCCCTCGGGCGTATTAAATGCGGTCTTCCACTCATCCCCCTGCCTGATCCGCACCAAATTATACGCCCCACGAAGATCAATTTTAGAGAACCACTTAGCACCCTCTATACGAGCAAACAAATCAGTAAGCAATGGCAATGGGTATTGATACTTAACAGTGATCTTATTCAGAAGCCGATAATCAATACATGGTCTCAAAGAGCCGTCTTTTTTTGAGACAAAGAAAAACCCAGCTCCCAAGGGAGAAGAAGATGGACGAATATGTCCCTTTTCCAAAGACTCCTTTATATATTCCCGCATAGCAGCATGTTCCGGCACAGACAGATTAAACAAACGACCCTTTGGATATTTACAACCCGGTATCAAATCTATGGCACAATCGCACTCACGGTGCGGAGGTAACGACCCAAGCTTGGGTTCGTCAAAGACGTCTTGATAATCAGAGAGGAACTCAGGGACTTCAGAGGGAATGGACGACGAAATAGAAACCAAAGGTAAGTCCCCATGAATACCCTTACATCCCCAGCTCAACACAGACATTGCTCTCCAGTCCAAGACTGGGTTGTGAGACTGCAACCATGGCAATCCCAGTACCAAATCGTCATGTAAATTATACAGCACCAGGAAACGAATAATCTCCTGGTGATCCGGATTGATACGCATGGTTACTTGTGTCCAGTATTGTGGTTTATTATTAGCCAATGGGGTGGAGTCAATCCCCTTCAGAGGAATAAGAGTCTCCAAAGGCTCTAAATCAAAACCACAACGATTGGCAAAGGACCAATCCATAAGACTCAGAGCGGCGCCAGAGTCAACATAGGCGTCCGTGGCAATGGATGACAAAGAGCAAATCAGGGTTACAGACAAAATAAACTTAGACTGAATGGTGCCAATGGAAACAGACTTATCAAGCTTCTTTGTACGCCTAGAGCATGCTGATATAACATGAGTAGAATCCCCACAATAGAAACACAATCCATTCTTCCGTCTAAAATTCTGTCGCTCGCTCCTGGACAGAATTCTATCACACTGCATACTTTCTGGCGTCTTTTCCATAGACACCGCCAGATGGTGCACCGGTTTGCGCTCCCGCAGACGCCTATCAATCTGAATAGCCATTGTCATGGACTCATTCAGACCTGCAGGCACAGGGAACCCCACCATAACATCCTTAACGGCATCAGAGAGACCTTCTCTGAAAGTTGCCGCCAAGGCGCACTCATTCCACTGAGTAAGCACAGACCATTTACGGAATTTTTGGCAGAAAACTTCAGCTTCGTCTTGCCCCTGAGATAGTGCCATCAAAGTTTTTTCTGCCTGAAGTTCCAAATGAGGTTCCTCATAAAGCAAGCCCAAGGCCAGAAAAAACGCATCCACATCGCGTAACGCAGGATCCCCTGCTGGCAATGAGAAGGCCCAATCTTGAGGGTCACCCCTGAGCAAGGAAATCACAATCCTAACCTGCTGAGCAGGGTCTCCAGCTGAACGAGACTTCAGGGACAAATAAAGCTTACAATTATTTCGGAAATTCTGGAAGCTAGCTCTATTCCCTGTGAAGAACTCCGGCAAAGGAATTCTCGGGTCAGATACCGGAGCATGTACCACAAAATCTTGTAAATTTTGTACTTTCGTGATGAGATTATTCAAACCCGCAGTTACACTCTGGAGATCCATTATTGTCAGGTGCACACAGAGCCATACAGAGATTAGGAGGAGAGAGAGAAAAAAGACTGCAGCAAGGCAGACTGGAGGGAAAAAAAAAAAAAAAATTTCCAGCAGACTTCTTATAACTCTCCTTTCTCAACCTAGGTCTTTAACACTTTATTGGCCGGTCAAACTGTCATGATCTCTGCAGGCAGAGATCATAGCAAGCCTATAGAGGGACAAGCTCTCGGAAGATGGAACTATACTGACCATGAACTAAGCCTGCCGCGCAACTAGAAATAGCCAGGTAGCATTTCCTATTTATCGCTAGATGCCCAGCTCTGGCCTAAGACCTAAATAGCTAGCAGAGGGAAATATAAGACCTGGCTCACCTCTAGAGAAATATTCCAAAGAAGACAGTAGCCCCCCACATATAATGACGGTGAGTTCAGATGAAACAACAAACGCAGCAGGAAAATAGTCTTAGCAAATTTGAGGTCCGCTTACTAGATAGCAGAAGACAGATAGTATACTTTCATGGTCAGCAGAAAAACACTAACAAAACACCATCCAGAGATTACCTTAAACTCTGGCATTAACTCATAACGCCAGAGTAGCAATCCCTGATCAACGAGAGCTTTCCAGACACAGTAACAAAACTTCAGCTGTGAACTGGAACAAATAGGCAAAACGAAACATGGACAAAAGTCCAACTTATCTAGTAGTTGTCTAGAAGCAGGAACAAGCACTGAGAGGCATCAGATAACATTGTTGACCGGCAAGAAGCCACCAGAGAAATGAGCTTAAATAGCGACACCCACTACTGATGGAACCAGGTGAAACAGGAAAGAGGATGACAAGTCCAATTCCACAAGCGGCCACCGGGGGAGCCCAGAATCCAAATTCACAACAGGTCAGTATTAAAATCCTAAAAATATCCACAGCAGATAATACAAATATTCTACATCTAACTAAAGACATAGAAAGTATATCTGCATCTCCTGAGAATCCAGCATGACTGAAAAATCCAAACAAAGTCTAAGCTGGACAAAAACACAATGAATTGCACTGAACTGCAAAGCACACTGCATGTGTGCACAGAGACAAAAAACCAGACACTTATCTTAGCTGAGTTGGCAGCAGGGCATGAGGAACCAGAGAGAGATGCAATCCCTCCAAGTACAATGGACAACTGGCAAGGAATCATGGATCCTGCACACCTAAATACCTAATAGAGCTGAAATCAGCAGAAACACCTGCCCTGGATTACAACCCCAAGACAACTGCACTACCACCAACAAACACTGGAGGGAGCCCAAGAGCAGAATTCACAACACAGCACATAAAACGCATGTTCACATAAAACCTACAAGAGAAAAAATAAGCAAAAACCCTGCTGTAAATAAGTAAAAAGAAAAAAGTGCATCTAAATAACAGAGTATTTAGTAATACTGTTTTTGATCAAAAATAGCATAAAATCCATCCCACCACGACAAGGTGACTGATCGGGACGGTCCTACACTGTCTAATATTAAACCTTACCATGTGTCAATGTTGACCTCAGTGTGAATAAGGGCAGACAACAGGACTGGGCCCAACCAGTAGACACCAGTCTGGGGGAGCTTTATATAATGTGGGGCAGAGTCTCTGATTCCAGCGATGTATCACTGACTGTGCTATTTAGTGTAGTTATTTTAAAATCATTGTTTTATCAGCAGGAGATTATCAGTCGAGGACTACTTGGCTTGCTGCCAAGCAATCCAGCCTTGCCCCCACCACTGATTGGCAGCTTTCTGCCTCTGCACAGTGTGCACAGACAGCTGCTAAACAGTGCAGGGTTATACAGAGCTCAGCTGTCACGATTGGACTAGCGAGTAAACTGGGACCAGGGGCACCTTTCCTGGCCCTAGCTCTAGGGAGCGCCCTAACTCGCCCTGTTCCCCGGGATACCTCAGATGGCGAGGATGCCGGGGCCTCCGCCCTTGCCCTTTCTCCTGACTGCCGCCCTGCGTCTGTCCCCCTCCCCACCCGGGGAAGAGAGGCGCTACCGTGTACAACAGAACACCAACCCAACAAACAGGGGAATGAAGACAAGGGTAAAAAGAAAACTCCACTCACACAGAATATGCTCTCACAAATAACAGGGGTAACCACCAGGGTGTGAAGGACGGGGAGAGTAAATAAGGCAGGTAAGGATGAGGAATATTCCAAGCGTACAAACCATACAACTGTCGCACAATAAATTCCTCCAGCTCTCCAAACACCAGCTCCTCACTACTCCAGGTCTATCAAGCAAGTGCTATCTCAGACAAAGGTCTGATCAGAAGGCCAAGCTTATATAGGAGAGAGGAGTGGCTAACCGAGCACAGCTGAATGCAGGAATATCCACATGGCCTATTAACCCCTGTCCTGCTGAAAAAAAACAAAATACCATTACTACACAGGAGAAGTGCTTCTTCTCAAAGATGAAGCAGAAGCCATCAGACGCCGTGGTCTTCTGTTACTGCTCTGTCGCGGTAACTCCGTGACAGTACCCCCCCTTCTATGAGGGACCTCCGGAACCTCAGGACCTAACCCCTATCTGGGTGGGCCGCATGAAAGGCCCGAACCAGTCTGGTTGCATGAACGTCGGAAGCTGGAACCCACATCCTCTCCTCAGGACCGTACCCCTTCCAATGCACCATGTATTGAAGTGACCGACGAACAAGATGAGAATCTAAGACCTTTGCTATCTGGAACTCCAGATTACCATCGACAATGATCGGAGAAGGTGGCAGAGGTGAAGATCCTGCAGATGCCACGTACTTCTTGAGAAGAGAACGGTGAAACACATTGTGGATTTTAAAAGTAGATGGCAGAGCAAGGCGAAATGCTACCGGATTGACGACGGCTAGGCTCTTATAGGCATACCTCCCAACTTTTGAAGATGGGAAAGAGGGACAAAGTTTGCGGCGCACGCCTCTGACCACACCCATTCATAATTAGTCACACCCATATCCACGTCCCAACCACACCCATTTAGCACTGCTGATCACACTGTTTCATATACAATAGTTATAAACAAAAAAATATGGCCACACAGTGCTCCATACTGTATAATGACCGTACATGATGCTCCATACCGTATAATGACCGCACATGACGCTCCATACTGTATAATGGCCACACATGATGCTCCATACTGTATAATGGCCACACATGATGCTCCATAGTGTATAATGACCACACATGATGCTCCATACTGTATAATGACCGTACATGATGCTCCATACTGTATAATGGGCACACATGAAGCTCCATACTGTATAATGGCCACACATGATGCTCCATAGTGTATAATGACTGTTATGATCCCAATGGCAAAGGATCTCAGAGATTACAGCAAAGTCTGCAAACATAAATACCAGCTCATAGGGACGTGGTAACTAGGCTGACCATATACCTGATCCTAGCACAAACACTAACAGTAGCCGGGGAACGTGCCTACGTTGATCCTAGACGTCTCGCGCCAGCCGGAGAACTAACTAACCCTATAAGGGAAAATAAGACCTCTCTTGCCTCCAGAGAAAAGAACCCCAAAGTAATACAAGCCCCCAACAAATAATAACGGTGAGGTAAGAAGAAAAGACAAACGTAAGAATGAACTAGATTTTAGCAAAGAGAGGCCCACTGACTAATAGCAGAATATAGTAAGATGACTTATATGGTCAGCAAAAACCCTGCAAAATATCCACGCTGAATATCCAAGAACCCCCAACCGACTAACGGTGTGGGGGGAGAATATCAGCCCCCTAGAGCTTCCAGCGATATCAGGAATCACATTTTGTACAAGCTGGACAAAGATATAAACAATGCAAATGATCAAAAATAAGAAAGCAGGACTTAGCTTATCTTGCAAAGAACCAGGACCTGAAGACAGGAGCAAACAGAAATGAACTGATTACAACGATGCCAGGCACTGGACTGAGAATCCAGGAAGTTTAAATAGCAACACCCCAGGCCTAACGAAGCAGGTGAGTACCAACTTGGTAAAAGACAATCCAAGTGCCAAATCACTAGTGACCACAAGAGGGAGCCAAGAAGTATAGTTCACAACAGTACCCCCCCTTTAAGGAGGGGTCACCGAACCCTCACCAAGACCACCAGGACGACCAGGATGAGCAGCGTGAAAGGCACGAACCAAATCGGCCGCATGAACATCAGAGGCGGCCACCCAGGAATTATCCTCCTGACCATAGCCCTTCCATTTGACCAAATACTGAAGCCTCCGTCTAGAGAGACGAGAATCCAAGATCTTCTCTACCACGTACTCTGTTGTGAATCCGCTTTTTGGGCTCCCCTGGTGGTTGCTGGTGGTACTGGTGACTTGTGTGTGCTTTGCTGTCTCAGTTCACCTGCTCCCATCAGTGTTTGGGAGTTTCCTATTTAGCCTTGCTCTCCAGTCATTTCCTTGCCAGTCATCATTTTAACCAGAGCCTTCGGTTGCATGTTCCTGCTACTAGTCTGCTGATCAGCTAAGTGGACTTTGTCCTTTTGTTTTGTATCTTTTGTCCAGTTTGCAGTTTTTGTTATTCTCTGTAGCTGGAGGCTCTTGCGGGCTGAAATTGCCACTCCTGTGTCATGAGTTGACACAGGAGTCTTAAAGTAATTTCGGGATGGTTTTTTGAAAGGGTTTTCAGTTGACCGTGAAGTCCTCTTTTGTATCCTTCTGCTATCTATTAAGTGGACCTCTCTTTGCTAAATCTACTTTCATACTGTGTATGTCTTTTCCTCTTAGCAGCCCCCCACATGTAATAACGGTGAGTTATCATCTTTTGGGGTATTTCCCTGGAGGTAAGCCAGGTCTGTTCCTTCCTCTACCAGGCGTAGTTAGTCCTCCGGCTGGCGCGTGGCATTTAGGAAGTCGTAGGTATGCTCCCTGGCTACTATTAGTTGTGTGGTAGATTTAGCTCACGGTCAGCTCGAGATTCCATCACCCAGAGCTCGTCCGTTATTTTGTGTTCTGATGTTCCCCTGCCATTGGGAATCATGACAGTATGACCGGCCAATGTTAAAGTTATTGGCAGAAGAAAGGAGAGAAAAAAGAAGTCTGTAGATTTTTTTTTTTT
Organism: Ranitomeya variabilis; assembly: GCF_051348905.1. Lineage (NCBI taxonomy): Eukaryota > Metazoa > Chordata > Amphibia > Anura > Dendrobatidae > Ranitomeya > Ranitomeya variabilis. The sequence continues at coordinate 1,051,502,185 of NC_135232.1, read as the reverse complement.
CCCCCTATGCTTGCTCCATAGTTGGATCAGTTGTATTTCAGCTCTAATTACAGCCTTTGCCTTTCTCTCCTTCTAATCCTTGAATGGCTCTGATCTCACCTGTTTAAAGATGGACCCTCAGAGTTTGGCTGTACGTTTAAATAATCTTGCTACCAAGGTTCAAAATTTACAAGATTTTGTTATACATACTCCGATGTCTGAACCTAAAATTCCTACACCAGAGGTGTTTTCCGGAGATAGATCTCGGTTCCTGAATTTCAAATATAATTGTAAATTGTTCCTTTCTCTCAGACCTCACTCCTCTGGAGATCCTGTCCAGCAGGTTAAGATTGTAATCTCTTTGCTGCGAGGTGACCCTCAAAATTGGGCATTTTCATTGACACCAGGGGATCCTGCGTTGCTTAATGTGGATGCGTTTTTTCTGGCTTTAGGGTTGCTTTATGAGGAACCTAATTTGGAGATTCAAGCTGAAAAAGCTTTGATAGCCCTATCTCAAGGGCAAGATGAAGCTGAGATATACTGCCAAAAATTTCGTAGATGGTCTGTGCTTACTCAGTGGAATGAGTGCGCCCTAGCGGCAAATTTCAGAGAGGGCCTTTCTGATGCCGTTAAAGATGTTATGGTCGGGTTCCCTGTGCCCACAGGTCTGAATGAGTCCATGACAATGGCTATTCAGATTGATCGGCGTTTGCGGGAGCGCAAACCCGTGCACCATTTGGCGGTATCTTCTGAAGAGACGCCAGAGAAAATGCAATGTGACAGAATTCTGTCCAGAAGCGAGCGGCAGAATTATAGGCGTAAAAATGGGTTATGCTTCTATTGTGGTGATTCTGCTCATGTTATATCAGCATGCTCTAAACATACAAGGAAGGTTGACAAGTCTATTTCAATTGGCACTTTACAGTCTAAATTTATTCTGTCTGTAACATTGATTTGTTCATTATCAGTTATTACCGTGGATGCCTATGTGGACTCTGGCGCCGCTCTGAGTCTTATGGATTGGTCCTTTGCCAGGCGCTGTGGGTTTGATTTAGAGCCTCTGGAAGTCCCTATACCTCTGAAGGGTATTGATTCTACGCCTTTGGCTTGTAATAAACCACAATTCTGGACGCAAGTGACTATGCGTATGACTCCAGACCATCAGGAGGTGATTCGCTTCCTTGTGTTGTACAATTTGCATGATGTTTTGGTGCTTGGATTACCATGGTTACAATCTCATAACCCAGTCCTTGACTGGAAAACAATGTCTGTGTTAAGCTGGGGATGTCGGGGGGCTCATGGGGACATACCTTTGGTTTCCATTTCGTCATCTATTCCCTCTGAGATTCCGGCATTTTTGTCTGATTATCGTGATATTTTTGAGGAGCCAAAAATTGGTTCACTCCCTCCCCACAGAGATTGTGATTGCGCCATAGATCTGATTCCTGGCAGTAAATTTCCAAAGGGTCGTTTGTTTAACTTATCTGTACCTGAACATGCTGCTATGCGAGAGTATATTAAGGAGTCCCTGGAAAAGGGACACATTCGTCCTTCTTCATCTCCTTTAGGAGCTGGTTTTTTCTTTGTATCTAAAAAGGATGGCTCTCTGAGGCCTTGTATTGATTATCGACTCCTGAATAAAATTACAGTCAAATATCAGTATCCGTTGCCTTTGCTGACTGATTTGTTTGCTCGCATAAGGGGGGCTAAGTGGTTCTCTAAGATTGATCTTCGTGGGGCGTATAATTTGGTGCGAATTAAGCAGGGGGATGAGTGGAAAACCGCATTTAATACGCCTGAGGGCCATTTTGAGTATTTAGTAATGCCTTTCGGCCTTTCTAATGCACCTTCAGTCTTTCAGTCCTTAATGCATGATATTTTCCGTGAATATTTGGATAGATTTATGATTGTGTATTTGGATGATATTTTGATTTTTCCTGATGACTGGGAGTCTCATGTTCAACAGGTCAGGAGGGTTTTTCAGGTTTTGCGGGAGAATTCTTTGTGTGTAAAGGGTTCAAAGTGTGTTTTTGGGGTTCAAAAGATTTCCTTTTTGGGGTACATTTTTTCCCCTTCTTCTATTGAGATGGACCCTGTCAAGGTTCGGGCTATTTGTGACTGGACGCAGCCTACTTCTCTTAAGAGTCTTCAGAAATTCTTGGGCTTTGCTAATTTTTATCGTCGATTTATAACTGGTTTTTCTGGCGTTGTTAAACCTCTGACGGATTTGACCAAAAAGGGTGCTGATGTTGCCAATTGGTCCCCTGCTGCTGTGGAGGCCTTTCGGGAGCTTAAGCTCCGCTTTTTGTCTGCCCCTGTGTTGCGCCAGCCTGATGTTTCTCTTCCCTTTCAGGTTGAGGTCGATGCTTCCGAGATCGGAGTGGGGGCGGTTTTGTCGCAGAAAAGTTCCGACTGCTCAGTGATGAGACCTTGTGCGTTCTTTTCTCGAAAATTTTCGGCCGCCGAGCGAAACTATGATATTGGTAATCGGGAGCTTTTGGCCATGAAGTGGGCATTTGAGGAGTGGCGTCATTGGCTTGAGGGTGCCAGACATCAGGTGGTAGTTTTGACGGATCACAAGAATCTGATTTATCTAGAGTCTGCCAGGCGCCTGAATCCTAGACAGGCACGTTGGTCGTTGTTTTTTTCTCGGTTTAATTTTGTGGTTTCATACTTACCGGGTTCTAAAAATGTTAAGGCAGATGCTCTTTCTAGGAGTTTTGAGCCTGACTCTCCTGGGGATTCTGAACCTGCTGGTGTCCTTAAGGATGGGGTGGTTTTGTCTGCTGTCTCCCCAGATCTGCGACGTGCTTTGCAAGAATTTCAGGCGGATAGACCTGATCGTTGTCCGCCTGGTAGACTGTTTGTTCCTGATGATTGGACCAGTAGAGTCATCTCGGAAGTTCATTCTTCTTCGCTGGCAGGTCATCCTGGAATTTTTGGTACCAGAGATTTGGTGGCTAGATCCTTCTGGTGGCCTTCCCTGTCTCGGGATGTGCGTGTTTTTGTGCAGTCTTGTGATGTGTGTGCTCGGGCCAAGCCTTGTTGTTCTAGGGCTAGTGGGTTATTGTTGCCCTTGCCTGTTCCGAAGAGGCCTTGGACGCACATCTCTATGGACTTTATTTCTGATCTCCCTGTTTCTCAGAAGATGTCTGTCATCTGGGTAGTGTGTGACCGTTTTTCTAAAATGGTTCATTTGGTACCATTGCCTAAGTTGCCTTCCTCATCTGAGTTGGTCCCTCTATTTTTTCAAAATGTGGTTCGCTTGCATGGTATTCCGGAAAACATCGTTTCTGACAGGGGAACCCAGTTCGTGTCTAGATTTTGGCGGGCATTCTGTGCCAGGTTGGGCATTGATTTGTCTTTTTCATCTGCATTCCATCCTCAGACTAATGGCCAGACGGAGCGAACTAATCAAACCTTGGAGACTTATTTGAGGTGTTTTGTGTCTGCGGATCAGGATGAGTGGGTTGCCTTTTTGCTGTTGGCAGAATTTGCTCTTAATAATCGGGCTAGTTCTGCCACTTTGTTTTCTCCTTTCTTTTGCAATTCAGGGTTTCATCCTCGTTTTTCATCTGGTCAGGTGGAGTCTTCGGATTGTCCTGGAGTGGATGCGGTGGTGGATCGGTTGCATCAGATTTGGGGACAAGTGGTGGACAATTTGAAGTTGTCCCAGGAGAGGACTCAGCAGTTTGCTAACCGCCGTCGTCGTGTTGGTCCTCGCCTTCGTGTTGGGGACTTGGTGTGGTTGTCTTCCCGTTTTGTCCCTATGAGGGTTTCTTCTCCTAAGTTTAAGCCTCGGTTCATCGGTCCTTATAGGATTTTGGAGATACTTAACCCTGTGTCCTTTCGTTTGGACCTCCCGGCATCTTTCGCTATCCATAATGTATTCCATCGGTCGTTGTTGCGGAGATATGAGGTACCGGTGGTTCCTTCTACTGAACCTCCTGCTCCTGTGCTGGTGGAGGGTGAATTGGAGTACGTTGTAGAGAAGATCTTGGATTCCCGTATTTCCAGACGGAGACTTCAATATCTGGTTAAATGGAAGGGCTATGGTCAGGAAGATAATTCTTGGGTAATTGCCTCTGATGTTCATGCCTCGGATTTGGTTCGTGCCTTTCATAGGGCTCATCCAGATCGCCCTGGCGGTTCTCGTGAGGGTTCGGTGCCCCCTCCTTAAGGGGGGGGGGTACTGTTGTGAATCCGCGTTTTGGGCTCCCCTGGTGGTTGCTGGTGGTACTGGTGACTTGTGTGTGCTTTGCTGTCTCAGTTCACCTGCTCCCATCAGTGTTTGGGAGTTTCCTATTTAGCCTTGCTCTCCAGTCATTTCCTTGCCGGTCATCATTGTAACCAGAGCCTTCGGTTGCATGTTCCTGCTACTAGTCTGCTGATCAGCTAAGTTGACTTTGTCCTTTTGTTTTGTATCTTTTGTCCAGTTTGCAGTTTTTGTTATTCTCTGTAGCTGGAGGCTCTTGCTGGCTGAAATTGCCACTCCTGTGTCATGAGTTGACACAGGAGTCTTAAAGTAATTTCGGGATGGTTTTTTGAAAGGGTTTTCAGTTGACCGTGAAGTCCTCTTTTGTATCCTTCTGCTATCTATTAAGTGGACCTCTCTTTGCTAAATCTACTTTCATACTGTGTATGTCTTTTCCTCTTAACTCACCGTTATTACATGTGGGGGGCTGCTATCATCTTTTGGGGTATTTCCCTGGAGGTAAGCCAGGTCTGTTCCTTCCTCTACCAGGCGTAGTTAGTCCTCCGGCTGGCGCGTGGCATTTAGGAAGTCGTAGGTATGCTCCCTGGCTACTATTAGTTGTGTGGTAGATTTAGCTCACGGTCAGCTCGAGATTCCATCACCCAGAGCTCGTCCGTTATTTTGTGTTCTGATGTTCCCCTGCCATTGGGAATCATGACAGTACTCCAACTCGCCCTCAACCAACACCGGAGCAGGAGGCTCAACAGCAGGAACCACAGGCACAACGTACCGCCGCAACAAAGACCTATGGAACACGTTGTGAATGGCAAACGACACTGGAAGATCCAAACGAAAAGAAACCGGGTTAAGAACTTCCCAAATTTTATAAGGACCAATAAAGCGAGGCTTAAACTTAGGAGAGGAAACCTTCAGAGGGACATACCGAGAAGACAACCAAACCAAATCCCCAACACGAAGTCGGGGGCCCACACCGCGGCGGCGGTTAGCGAAACGTTGAGCCTTCTCCTGTGACAACTTCAAGTTGTCCACCACAAGATTCCAAATCCGCTGCAACCTATCCACCACGGAATCCACCCCAGGACAGTCAGAAGACTCAACATGACCCAAGGAGAAACGAGGATGAAAACCAGAGTTGCAGAAGAATGGCGAAACCAAAGTAGCGGAACTAGCCCGATTATTAAGGGCAAACTCCGCCAATGGCAAGAAGGTCACCCAATCATCCTGGTCCGCAGAAACAAAACATCTCAAATAAGCCTCCAGTGTCTGATTAGTTCGCTCCGTTTGACCATTAGTCTGAGGATGGAAGGCAGATGAAAACAACAAATCAATGCCCATTTTAGCACAAAAAGATCGCCAGAATCTGGACCAAACTGGGATCCTCTGTCGGACACGATATTCTCCGGAATGCCGTGTAAACGAACCACATTCTGAAAAAACAAAGGAACCAGATCGGAAGAGGAAGGCAACTTAGGCAAGGGTACCAAATGGACCATCTTGGAAAAATGATCACACACCACCCAGATGACAGACATTCCTTGAGACACCGGAAGATCAGAAATGAAATCCATGGAAATGTGTGTCCAAGGCCTCTTCGGGACGGGCAAGGGCAGAAGCAACCCGCTAGCATGAGAACAACAAGGCTTAGCCCGAGCACAAGTCCCACAGGACTGCACAAATGACTGCACATCCCGTGACAAGGAAGGCCACCAAAAGGACCTAGCCACCAAATCTCGGGTACCAAAAATTCCCGGATGCCCTGCCAACACCGAGGAATGAACCTCGGAAATGACTTTGCTGGTCCATTTATCAGGAACAAACAGTCTGTCGGGTGGACAAGAGTCAGGTCTACCAGCCTGAAATCTCTGCAACACACGTCGCAAATCAGGGGATATGGCCGACACGATTACTCCCTCTTTAAGAATACCAGCTGGCTCCGAGACTCCAGGAGAGTCAGGCACAAAGCTCCTAGAAAGAGCATCAGCCTTAACATTCTTCGAACCAGGCAGGTACGAGACCACAAAGTCAAAACGAGAGAAAAACAATGACCAACGAGCCTGTCTAGGATTCAGGCGCTTAGCAGACTCGAGATACATCAGATTTTTGTGATCAGTCAAGACCACCACACGATGCTTAGCACCCTCGAGCCAATGACGCCACTCCTCAAATGCCCACTTCATGGCCAACAACTCCCGATTACCAACATCATAGTTCCGCTCAGCAGGCGAAAACTTCCTAGAGAAAAAAGCACATGGTCTCATCACAGAGCAACCAGAGCCTCTCTGCGACAAAACAGCCCCAGCACCGATCTCAGAAGCATCCACTTCAACCTGAAAGGGAAGTGAGACATCAGGCTGGCACAAAACAGGCGCCGAAGTAAACCGGCGCTTCAGCTCCTGGAAGGCCTCCACGGCTGCAGGGGCCCAACTAGTCACATCAGAACCTTTCTTGGTCATATCCGTCAAAGGTTTAACAACGCTAGAAAAGTTAGCGATAAAGCGACGGTAGAAATTAGCAAACCCCAAGAACTTCGGAAGACTCTTAACAGACGTGGGCTGAGTCCAATCATGAATAGCTCGGACCTTGACTGGGTCCATCTCCACAGCAGAAGGGGAGAAAATAAAACCCAAAAAGGAAACCTTCTGCACTCCAAAGAGACACTTTGAGCCCTTCACAAACAAAGCATTATCACGCAAAACCTGAAACACCATCCTGACCTGCTTTACATGAGAATCCCAATCATCCGAGAAAACCAGAATATCATCCAGATAAACAATCATAAATTTATCCAGATACTTCCGGAAGATATCATGCATAAAGGACTGAAACACTGAAGGAGCATTAGAGAGCCCAAAGGGCATCACCAAGTATTCAAAATGACCTTCGGGCGTATTGAATGCAGTTTTCCATTCATCTCCCTGCCTAATGCGAACAAGGTTCTACGCACCACGAAGATCTATCTTGGTGAACCACTTGGCACCCTTAATCCGAGCAAACAAGTCTGACAATAGTGGCAAAGGATACTGAAACTTAACAGTGATTTTATTCAGAAGCCGATAGTCTATACAAGGTCTCAAAGACCCGTCCTTCTTGGCCAAAAAAAAGAATCCCGCACCAAGAGGGGAAGAGGATGGACGAATATGCCCCTTCTCCAAAGACTCCTTGACATAAGAACGCATCGCGGCATGCTCGGGTACAGACAAATTAAATAATCGTCCCTTAGGAAATTTACTGCCAGGAATCAAATCTATAGCGCAGTCACAGTCCCTATGAGGAGGAAGAGCACTGGACCTGGACTCACTGAATACATCCTGATAGTCACACAAATACTCAGGAACCTCTGAAGGAGTTGAAGTAGCAATAGACACCGGCGGAGAATCGCAATGAATTCCCTGACAACCCCAACTCGACACCGACATAGCCTTCCAATCCAAAACAGGATTATGGGTCTGTAACCATGGCAGACCTAACACGACCAAATCATTCATTTTATGCAGAACAAGAAAACGAATCACCTCCCGATGTTCAGGAGTCATGCACATGGTCACTTGTGTCCAATACTGCGGTTTATTTTCCGCCAGTGGCGTAGCATCAATTCCTCTGAGAGGAATAGGAACTTTTAAAGGCTCCAGGACAAAACCACAGCGCTTGGCAAACGACAAGTCCATAAGACTCAGGGCAGCACCTGAATCCACAAACGCCATAACAGGGTAGGAAGACAATGAACAAATTAAAGTCACAGACAAAATAAATTTAGGCTGCAAATTACCAATGGAGACAGGACTGACAACCTTGGTTAGGCGTTTAGAGCATGCTGATATAACATGTGTAGAATCACCACAGTAAAAACACAGCCCATTCTGTCGTCTATGATTTTGTCGTTCGGTTCTAGTCAGGATTCTATCACATTGCATTGCTGGATCGGGGTTTCTATCACATTGCATTGAAACAGGTGTCTGTTCAGACAACACCGCCAGAGGATTAGCGGATTTGCGCTCCCGCAAACGCCGATCAATCTGAATAGCCAGCGCCATAGAATCATTCAGACTTGTAGGAATTGTGAAACCCACCATCACATTCTTAATGGCTTCAGAAAGACCATTTCTGAAATCCATTGAGTAAGCACGGACCATTTCCGAAATTTTTGGCAATACACTTCGGCTTCATCCTGGCCCTGAGAGATAGCCAGTAGAGCTTTTTCTGCCTGAATTTCAAGATTAGGCTCCTCATAAAGCAATCCGAGCGCCAGAAAAAACGCATCAACATCCGCCAATGCCGTATCTCCTGGCGCTAACGAGAAAGCCCAATCCTGAGGGTCGCCACGCAAAAAGGAGATAACAATTTAACAATTTAAGCATGCCATCATACATCCACTACTTAAAAAGCCCTCCCTCGATCAAAATTGTGCCGCTAATTATAGACCTGTCTCTAATCTTCCCTTCATCTCTAAACTCCTGGAACGCCTGGTCCACTCCCGTCTTACCCGCTATCTCTCAGATAATTCTCTTCTCGACCCTCTTCAATCTGGTTTCCGCTCTTTACACTCTACTGAAACTGCCCTCACTAAAGTCTCTAATGACCTACTAACAGCTAAATCTAATGGTCACTATTCCATGCTAATTCTCTTGGATCTCTCCGCAGCATTCGACACTGTGGATCATCAGCTCCTCCTCACTATGCTCCGCTCCATCGGCCTCAAGGACACCGTTCTCTCTTGGTTCTCCTCCTATCTCTCTGGCCGATCCTTCACTGTTTGTTTTGCTGGTTCCTCCTCCTCTCACCTTCCCCTTACTGTTGGGGTTCCTCAAGGATCAGTCCTAGGCCCCCTCCTCTTCTCTTTGTATACTGCCCCTATTGGACAAACAATCAGTAGATTTGGTTTCCAGTACCATCTCTATGCTGACGACACCCAATTATATACCTCTTCTCCTGTTATCACGCCGACCTTTTTAGAAAACACCAGTGATTGTCTTACCGCTGTCTCTAACATCATGTCCTCCCTCTATCTGAAACTGAACCTGTCAAAAACTGAACTCCTCGTGTTCTCTCCCTCTACAAACCTACCTTTGCCCGACATTGCCATCTCTGTGTGCGGTTCCACCATTACTCCAAAGCAACATGCCCGCTGCCTTGGAGTCATCCTTGATTCCGAGCTTTCATTCACCCCCCACATCCGATCACTGGCTCGCTCTTCTTATCTGCATCTCAAAAACATTTCTAGAATTCGCCCTTTTCTTACTTTCGACTCTGCAAAAACTCTTACTGTCTCACTTATTCATTCTCGTCTGGACTATTGTAACTCTCTACTAATTGGCCTACCTTTTACCAGACTCTCCCCGCTCCAATCTGTCCTGAATGCTGCTGCCAGGATCATATTCCTCGCCAACCGTTACACCGATGCCTCTACCTTGTGCCAGTCATTACACTGGCTACCCATCCAATCCAGAATCCAGTACAAAACTACTACCCTCATCCACAAAGCACTCCATGGCTCAGCACCACCCTACATCTCCTCTCTGGTCTCAGTCTACCAACCTACCCGTGCCCTCCGCTCTGCTAATGACCTCAGGTTAGCATCCTCAATAATCAGAACCTCCCACTCCCGTCTCCAAGACTTTACACGTGCGGCGCCGATTCTTTGGAATGCACTACCTAGGTTAATACAATTAATCCCCAATCCCCACAGTTTTAAGCGTGCACTAAAAACTCATTTGTTCAGATTGGCCTACCGCCTCAACGCATTAACCTAATTATCTCTGTGTGGCCTATTAATAAAAAACAACAACATAATCACATTCCTCCATCATGTTCTCATACACTTTATGCAGTTAATAGCCTCTGTGTCTGTACTGTTACATACTTAGGCAGTTAACTGGTTCATGCAGCTTTACATGAACACCCGAGCCTTACACTATGGCTGGTCCGAATAACTAAAGCAATTGTTACCATCCACCTCTTGTGTCCCCCCTTTTCCTCATAGTTTGTAAGCTTGCGAGCAGGGCCCTCATTCCTCCTGGTATCTGTTTTGAACTGTGATTTCTGTTATGCTGTAATGTCTGTTGTCTGTATAAGTCCCCTCTATAAGTTGTAAAGCGCTGCGGAATATGTTGGCGCTATATAAATAAAATTATTATTATTATATTATTATTATTACAATTTTAACTTGCTGAGCTGAATCTCCAGACGAACGAGGTTTCAAAGATAGAAACAATTTACAATTATTCCTAAAATTCCTAAATTTAAATCGATCTCCAGAGAACAGCTCAGGAATAGGTATCTTAGGCTCAGACATAGGACTGCTAACAACAAAATCCTGAATGCTCTGCACTCGTGCAGCAAGCTGATCCACACTAGTAATCAAGGTCTGAACATTCATGTCTGCAGCAAAGCTTACAGCCACTCTGAGAAAAAGGGGAAGGAAGAAAGAGGAGAAAAAAAAAAAAAAAAAAATCAGAACTCCTTTTCTTTTAATCCCACTTCTGCAATGCATTAACTATTCATAGGCCTGGCATACTGTTATGATCCCAATGGCAAAGGATCTCAGAGATTACAGCAAAGTCTGCAAACATAAATACCAGCTCATAGGGACGTGGTAACTAGGCTGACCATATACCTGATCCTAGCACAAACACTAACAGTAGCCGGGGAACGTGCCTACGTTGATCCTAGACGTCTCGCGCCAGCCGGAGAACAAACTAACCCTATAAGGGAAAATAAGACCTCTCTTGCCTCCAGAGAAAAGAACCCCAAAGTAATACAAGCCCCCAACAAATAATAACGGTGAGGTAAGAAGAAAAGACAAACGTAAGAATGAACTAGATTTTAGCAAAGAGAGGCCCACTGACTAATAGCAGAATATAGTAAGATGACTTATATGGTCAGCAAAAACCCTGCAAAATATCCACGCTGAATATCCAAGAACCCCCAACCGACTAACGGTGTGGGGGGAGAATATCAGCCCCCTAGAGCTTCCAGCGATATCAGGAATCACATTTTGTACAAGCTGGACAAAAATATAAACAATGCAAATGATCAAAAATAAGAAAGCAGGACTTAGCTTATCTTGCAAAGAACCAGGACCTGAAGACAGGAGCAAACAGAAATGAACTGATTACAACGATGCCAGGCACTGGACTGAGAATCCAGGAAGTTTAAATAGCAACACCCCAGGCCTAACGAAGCAGGTGAGTACCAACCTGGTAAAAGACAATCCATACTGTATAATGGCCACACTTGACGCTCCATACCGTATAATGACCACACATGACACTCCATACTGTATAATGGCCACACATGACGCTCCATACCGTATAATGACCACACATGATGCTCCATACTGTATAATGACCGCACATGATGCTCCGTATTGTATAATGACCGCACATGATGCTCCATACTGTATACTGGCTGCACATGATGCTCCATATTGTATAATGACTGCACATGATGCTCCATACTGTATAATGGCCGCACATGATGCTCCATACTGTATAATGACCGCACATGATGCTCCATACTGTATAATGACCGCACATGATGCCCCATACTGTATAATGACTGCACATGATGCTCCATACTGTATAATGACCGCACATGATGCTCCATACTGTATAATGGCCGCACATGATGCTCCATACTGTATAATGACGGCATGCATACCGTATAATGGCCGCACATGATGCTCCATACTGTATAATGACCACACATGATGCTCCATACCGTATAATGACCACACATGATGCCCCATACTGTATAATGGCCACACATGACACTCCATACTGTATAATGGCCACACATGATGCTCCATACTGTATAATGGCCACACATGACGCTCCATACTGTATAATGGCCACACATGATGCTCCATACTGTATAATGGCCACACATGATGCTCCATACTGTATAATGACCGCACATGATGCTCCATATTGTATAATGACCGCACATGATGCTCCATACTGTATACTGGCTGCACATGATGCTCCATATTGTATAATGACTGCACATGATGCTCCATACTGTATAATGGCCGCACATGATGCTCCATACTGTATAATGACCGCACATGATGCTCCATACTGTATAATGACCGCACATGATGCCCCATACTGTATAATGGCCACACATGACGCTCCATACTGTATAATGAACACACATGACGCTCCATACTGTATAATGACGGCATGCATACCGTATAATGGCCGCACATGATGCTCCATACTGTATAATGACTGCACATGATGCTCCATACTGTATAATGGCCGCACATGATGCTCCATACTGTATAATGACGGCATGCATACCGTATAATGGCCGCACATGATGCTCCATACTGTATAATGACCACACATGATGCTCCATACCGTATAATGACCACACATGATGCCCCATACTGTATAATGGCCACACATGACGCTCCATACTGTATAATGGCCACACATGATGCTCCATACTGTATAATGGCCACACATGACGCTCCATACTGTATAATGGCCACACATGATGCTCCATACTGTATAATGGCCACACATGATGCTCCATACTGTATAATGACCGCACATGATGCTCCATATTGTATAATGACCACACATGGTGCTCCATACTGTATATTGGCTGCACATGATGCTCCATATTGTATAATGACTGCACATGATGCTCCATACTGTATAATGGCCGCACATGATGCTCCATACTGTATAATGACCGCACATGATGCTCCATACTGTATAATGACCGCACATGATGCCCCATACTGTATAATGGCCACACATGACGCTCCATACTGTATAATGAACACACATGACGCTCCATACTGTATAATGACGGCATGCATACCGTATAATGGCCGCACATGATGCTCCATACTGTATAATGACTGCACATGATGCTCCATACTGTATAATGGCCGCACATGATGCTCCATACTGTATAATGACGGCATGCATACCGTATAATGGCCGCACATGATGCTCCATACTGTATAATGACTGCACATGATGCTCCATACCGTATAATGACCACACATGATGCCCCATACTGTATAATGACCACACATGACGCTCCATACTGTATAATGGCCACACATGATGCTCCATACTGTATAATGGCCGCACATGATGCTCCATACTGTATAATGACCGCACATGATGCTCCGTATTGTATAATGACCGCACATGATGCTGCATACTGTATACTGGCTGCACATGATGCTCCATATTGTATAATGACTGCACATGATGCTCCATACTGTATAATGGCCACAGTTCTCCATACTGTATAATGACATACAGGCACGCAGCTCACACACACGCTCACACACATGCACACGCACACAGCTCACACACACGGCTCACACACACGCAGCACACACACAGCTCACACACGCACGCAGCTCACACACATGCAGCATCACACACACAGTATCACACATACACACGCAGCATCACAAACGCAGCTCACAAACACATGCAGCTTTGACACAAATGCATCACATACGCAGCCATCACACACACACACACACACAGCCATCACACACACACGCAGTCATCACACACACACGCAGTCATCACACACACACACGCAGCCATCACACACACACGCAGCCATCACACACACACACAGCCATCACACACACACACGCAGCCATCACACACACACACACGCAGCCATCACACACACACACACCCAGCCATCACACACACACACGCAGCCATCACACACACACACCCAGCCATCACACACACACACCCAGCCATCACACACACACACCCAGCCATCACACACACACACACCCAGCCATCACACACACACACACCCAGCCATCACACACACACACACCCAGCCATCACACACACCCAGCCATCACACACACCAGATACCTCATACACACATGACACACACACAAATGCAGCATCACACACACACAATGACACACACATGCAGCATCAGACACACACACACATCACACACACACACACACACACAATCTCCTCTGTGTTGCAGGGGCGGCTGATCTGACAATGTGCAGCTCTTCAGTTTCTCCGGCTGCTCACAGCTCTGCACTGTCCCGGCACCTCCCCCGTCTCTCCTTCTCTGCCGGGATACCAGATAAGAGCAGGAGAAGCCGGAGCTCCGTGCACACACAGGAGGAAGTGAGTCGCTGACCTCTCATCTTGATCGCTGCTGGCTCTCTGCCTCAGCGTGGCAGCGCAGCGCCGCACACACAGGGGGCGGGGGGGGGGGCGGGATCGGTCGGGAGGTGACCCAGCATGTATAAGAAAAAAAAAACAGCCACTAACCTAAGCTACTCAGGTGCCGCCCCCTGCATTGTCCCCGCCCTAGGCACGTAGTGCGGGACATTAGTGTCCCGCCCGGGATCCCGGGGCTGACTGTCAAAATCATGACAGTCCCGCGGGATCCGGGACGGTTGGGAGGTATGCTTATAGGGACCAATAAACCTGGGACCCGATTTCCAAGATGGAACCTTTAGCTTAATGTTCCTTGAGGACAGCCACACCAAGTCACCAACACTCAGGTCCGGACCCACCAAACGTCTCCGATCAGCCACACTCATATTTGGAGCCCATTTTTTGCAAATTATTAACCCCTTAAGCCCCAAGGGTGGTTTGCACGTTAATGACCGGGCCAATTTTTACAATTCTGACCACTGTCCCTTTATGAGGTTATAACTCTGGAACGCTTCAACGGATCTTAGCGATTCTGACACTATTTCCTCGTGACATATTGTACTTCATGATAGTGGTAAAATTTATTCGATATAGCTTGCGTTTATTTGTGAAAAAAATGGAAATTTGGCGAAAATTTTTAAAATTTCGCAATTTTCCAACTTTGAATTTTTATGCCCTTAAATCACAGAGATATGTCACGCAAAATACTTAATAAGTAACATTTATACTTTACATCAGCACAATTTTGGAACCAAAATTTTTTTTTTGTTAGGGAGTTATAAGGGTTAAAAGTTGACCAGAAATTTCTAATTTTTACAACACCATTTTTTTTTTGGGACCACATCTCATTTGAAGTCATTTTGAGGGGTCTCTATGATAGCAAATACCCAAGTGTGACACCATTTTAAAAACTGCACCCCTCAAGGTGCTCAAAACCACATTCAAGAAGTTTATTAACCCTTCAGGTGTTTCACAGGAATTTTTGGAATGTTTAAATAAAAATGAACATTTAACTTTTTTCACACAAAATTTATTTCAGCTCCAATTTGTTTTATTTTACCAAGGATAACAGGAGAAAATGGACCCCAAAAGTTGTTGTACAATTTGTCCTGAGTACGCTGATACCCCATAAGTGGGTGTAAACCACTGTTTGGGCGCATGGCAGAGCTCGGAAGGGAAGGAGCGCCATTTGACTTTTCAATGCAAAATTGACTGGAATTGAGATGGGACGCCATGTTGCGTTTGGAGAGCCCCTGATGTGCGTAAACATTGAAACCCCCCACAAGTGACACCATTTTGGAAAGTAAACCCCTTAAGGAACTTATCTAGATGTGTGGTGAGCACTTTGACTCAACAAGTGCTTCACAGAAGTTTATAATGCAGAGCCGTAAAAATAAAAAATCATATTTTTTCACAAAAATGATCTTTTCGCCCCCAATTTTTTATTTTCCCAAGAGTAAGAGAAGAAATTGGACCCCAAAAGTTGTTGTGCAATTTGTCCTGAGTACGCTGATACCCCATATGTGGGGATAAACGACTGTTTGGGCGCATGGCAGAGCTCGGAAGGGAAGGAGCGCCGTTTGACTTTTCAATGCAAAATTGACTGGAATTGAGATGGGACACAATGTAGCGTTTGGAGAGACCCTGATGTGCCTAAACATTAAAACCCCCCACAAGTGACACCATTTTGGAAAGTAGACCACCTAAGGAACTTATCTAGATGTGTTTTGAGAGCTTTGAACCCCCAAGTGTTTCACTACAGTTTATAACGCAGAGCCGTGAAAATAAAAATTATTTTTCCCTCAAAAAATTATATTTAGCCCCCCAAATTTTTATTTTCCCAAGCATAACAAGAGAACTTGGACCCCAAAAGTTGTTGTCCAATTTGTCCCAAGTACGCTGATACCCCATATGTTGGGGTAAACCCCTGTTTGGGCGCATGGGAGAGCTCGGAAGGGAAGGAGCACTGTTTTACTTTTTCAATGCAGAATTGGCTGGAATTGAGATCGGACGCCATGTCCCGTTTGGAGAGCCCCTGATGTGCCTGAACAGTGGAAACTCCCCAATTCTACCTGAAACCCTAGTTCAAACGCACCCCTAACCCTAATCCCAACAGTAACCCTAACCACACCCCTAACCCTGACACACCCCTAACTCTAATCCCAACCGTAAATGTAATCCAAACCCTAACCCTAACTTTAGCTCCAACCCTAGCCCCAACCCTAACCCTAGCCCTCACCCTAGCCCTAACGGGAAAATGGAAATAAATACATTTTTTTAATTTTATTATTTTTCCCTAACTTAGGGGGTGATGAAGGGGGGTTTGATTTACTTTTATAGCGTTTTTTATAGCGGATTTTTATGATTGGCAGCTGTCACACATTAAAAGACGCTTTTTATAGCAAAAAAGTTTTTGCGTCTCCACATTTTGAGACCTATAATTTTTCCATATTTTGGTCCACAGAGTCATGTGAGGTCTTGTTTTTTGCGGGACGAGTTGTCGTTTTTATTGGTAACATTTTTGGACACGTGACACTTTTTGATCGCTTTTTATTCCGATTTTTGTGAGGCAGAATGACCAAAAAACAGCTATTCATGAATTTCTTTTGGGGGAGGCGTTTATACCATTCCACGTTTGGTAAAATGGATAAAGCAGTTTTATTCTTCGGGTCAGTACGATTACAGCGATATCTCATTTATATCTTTTTTTATGTTTTGGCGCTCTTGTATGATAAAAGCTATTTTATAGAAAAAATAATTATTTTGGCATCGCTTTATTCTGAGGACTATAACTTTTTTATTTTTTTGCTTATGATGCTGTATGGCGGCACGTTTTTTGCGGGACAAGATGACGTTTTCAGCAGTACCATGGTTATTTATATCCGTCTTTTTGATCGTGTGTTAATCCACTTTTTGTTCGGCGGTATGATAATAAAGCGTTGTTTTTTGCCTCTTTTTTTTTTTCTTACGGTGTTCACTAAAGGGGTTAACTAGTGGGACAGTTTTATAGGTTGGGTCATTACGGATGCGGCGATACTAAATATGTGTACTTTTATTGTTTTTTTTTTAAATTTAGATAAAGAAATGTATTTATGGGAATAATAAAAAAGATCGATCTGATCAATCAATCCCCCCGTGAGCGCGGCCGATCGCATATGACGTACTATCCCGTCACTGGGAATTAAGTCCCAGGTCACCTTGACGGGATAGTATGTCATATGGGATTAAGGGGTTAATCACCCCCTGCCAAATCGTAGAAATAGCAGAAGAGAACCGTTCCTCCTCCGGTAAACCAGAAGGGCGATCACCATTGAACGTACTAAACTGCGGATGAAACCCATATGCCCCGAAAAACGGGGACTTACCAGTTGATTCCTGACAGCGATTATTAACTGCAAATTCAGCCAACGGTAAGTAGGTCACCCAGTCCTCCTGATTCTCAGATACAAAACATCTAAGATATGTTTCTAAATTCTGATTAACCCGTTCAGTCTGCCAGTTAGACTGGGTGAAACGCCGATGAAAAAGAAAAATGGATCCCCAGACGGGTGCAAAACGCCCTCCAGAATTTGGAGATAAACTGCACACCCCGATCAGAAACAATATCCGTAGGAATCCCATGCAGTCTTATTATTTCCCTGACTAAGATTTGCGCCAGAGTTTTGGCATTAGGCAAAGCTGGCAAAGCAATAAAATGAGACAATTTACTGAACCTGTCCACCACCACCAGGATTACAGTGTTCCCTGCAGACACAGGTAGATCCGTAATAAAATCGACTGACAAATGAGTCCAAGGTCTGCTAGGAATCTCCAATGGTAGGAGAGCCCCTGACGGATGAGTATGTGAAGTCTTAGAACGCGCACAGATATTGCAGGCGGCGACATACTCCTGAACATCCTTAAAAGCCCCTGGCCCCCAAAAACGCAGAGTAAGTAGATCCGCGGTAGCCTTAATCCCTGGATGTCCAGCCAGCACCGTATCATGATGTTCACTGCGGATTCTAAGACGGAGATTGACTGGTACAAACAGTTTACCAAGAGGACAGGTAGCAGGGGCGTCCCCCTGAGCGTCCGCCACCTCTCTTTCAAGATTGGAGCATATGGACGCCATCACTACCCCTTTTTGCAGTATAGGTACTGGTTTGCACTTATCGCCTCCCCCAGGAAAGCAACGGGACAAAGCAGCTGCCTTAACATTTATGCTTCCCGGCCTAAAAGTAACAAAAAAGTTAAATCTGGTAAAGAACAAAGCCCATCTTGCCTGACGAGGTGTAAGACGTTTTGCTGACTCCAAGTAAACCAGATTCTTATGGTCAGTGATCACCATCACAGGGTGAACCGCTCCTTCGAAGAAATGACGCCACTCCTCAAATGCCCACTTGATAGCTAAGAGTTCCCTATTACCAATATCATAGTTTCAGCTGGTGACAGTTTTTTAGAAAAGTAAGCGCATGGTTGCCATTTACCAGGAGACGCACCTTGCGATAATACAGCCCCCACTCCCACCTCGGATGCATCCACCTCCACAATGAATGGCTGAGTGACATCAGGCTGAATAAGAATCGGCGCAGAAGCAAAACACCCTTTCAAAGTGTCAAATGCCTCCCTGGCAGGACTGGACCACTTGGAGAAGTCCGTCCCCTTTTTAGTCATATCAGTGAGCGGTTTAGCTACTACTGAAAAGTTTTTTTATGAACTTACGGTAGTAGTTGGCAAAACCCAAAAACCTTTGTAAGGCCTTCAAATCCTCGGGACGATCCCATTCCAATACCGCCTGGACTTTCGCCGGATCCATGCGAAAACCGGTGGCAGATAATACATATCCAAGGAAAGGGATCTCCTCAACCGAGAACATGCACTTTTCAGGTTTGACATACAATTTATTGTCACGAAGTATCTGTAGGACTTGTCTGACATGTTGCTGGTGTGACTCAAGGTCAGGTGAGTACACAAGAATGTCATGCAGGTAGATAACAACAAACCTGCCTACAAGGTGACTAAAGATGTCATTAATAAAGTGCTGGAATACGGTGGGCGCGTTCGTTAACCCAAAAAGGCATCACTAGATTCTTGTAGTGTCCTTCTGGCGTATTGAACGCAGTCTTCCACTCATCACCCTCGTTAATGCGGAAGAGATTGTACGCCCCCCTGAGGTCCATTTTAGAGAACCATTTTGCCCCAACAATTTGATTAAAAAGGTCAGGTATAAGAGGTAGCGGATACGGATCACGGACCGTGATAGCATTAAGTTCCCAGAAATCCAGGCAAGGACGTAACCCGCCATCCTTCTTCTTTACGAAAAAGAACCCTGCAGCAAGGGGAGAAGAGGAAGGTCGGATATGGTGTGAAGAAAATTTATAATATAAGTAGTAGTTTCTCTGCCTGTTAGCACCAGCTGAGGGATTTTTGCACTTCTGACCATGGTCCCCAAGAACACATGGCAGACACTGGGCTCAAAACCCCCCCTTCCCATTACTTCAGGATTTAGCTTTCCTTCTCAGAGAGTGTGGGGGTTTTATGAGAGCCAAGGTATTTACGACCGGCATTTCCTGCCATGTAAGCTCTTGTCCGGCTATAACTGGATTAGAAACTTCTAGAATCCATGAAAGTTCTTTGTTTGGTTTTTGTAAGATATTAGGCAAACCATTTAAGTTACGAACACGAAAATATATATTCGCAAAGTCCATCGGAGCATCTATCCATCACTCTAAAGACGAGTTTCTAACTCCATTTGGTAAAGAAGTAGGGATTTCTCTGTAAATATACATCCCAAATAGGACATATTTGATCTCCCCTGAATGCTAGCGATAATACTAGATGAATGCTGGGTGGGGTATGATGATGACATGTTCGGTAGCGAAGTTACGGGCATCAGATATATTTAATGCACAGTTAGTAAAACTGAAAAGGTAGGAGGGTCTGGGATAGCCAGCCCTTTCTGGTGATGTCAACAAGCTGAGCTATAACTGTTTTGGCCGGACTCCAGCAGTCAGTCTGTTGCTGGAAGAACATGTGAGTCTGATCTGAAGAGCTGTACCTCATGCATTGGGATTTTTGGGAGCTCCGCCCACCAGCATGGTTTTTGCCTGAACTGATATGAACTAAGAAATGTGAGTGTTATCTTTTCTCCTTTAATCCTCTTTATGTTATAATTACCTTGTACATATTTGCAATTGTCTCATTTGTAACATCTTTGTAAAATATTTTGATATAAACACTGCATAAACTTTATGAGTATAATATTTCATACTAGTTCATTCTCCATGCTCTAAACGTACCCTGTCTCCTGAAGGGAATTACGCTACTGTGTTGGGTTAGCTTCGGACCCGTTTAATCGGAGCTGGTGGCAGCGATAGTGTGCAGACTTTTGGGTGATGTGTAGCGACTGCGGCGTTTATAATTATTGTTCCTGCCTGAGCGGGAGTAGTTTATCGCGTCGCTGCAGTGTGCCCAATAGCCAGTACATAGCAGGCAGCCTTTCTGGCGACCAATTACCCTAGGTGCAGTACCTAATCTGACCTGACAGTAAGGGGGGCGCCAGAGAGCTGCAAGGTTTAAGTGGAACTGTAAGCGGGATATACTCAAATCCCTGCAGTTCATGGTATATGGAAGAGCAGTGGGATACCTAAAATAAGCCCCTGCTGTAAACTAAGAGGTCAATAGCCTTGTGTGTGTTTTTTTTTTATCACATTGTGGCAGTGGAGGGATAACTAAGATAAGCCCCCCCCTGCACATGTGATAGCTGTCTGTTGGTCTAAAGTCTCCCCAATCCGTGACATATTGGTGGCAGTGGTCAGGAATCCCTGGGGATTTTGTGACAAACTGCTGGCCGCGGCTAAGGGATCGTGACATATGGCCCTTAGCCAGACTTTCTGTAATATAGTCCTTCATGGCCTGCCTTTCTGGACCTGAGATGTTATAGAGTCTGCTCTTGGGCAGCTTGGCACCAGGAACCAGATTGATGGCACAATCATAAGGACGATGTGGGGGAAGCTCTTGGCTCCCCTGCTCAGAAAACACATCCACGAAGTCTGACAGGTAATGGGGCAAAGACTGGGTATCCACCCTTGCCAACCGGGTACCCAGTGTCCTTGACAGTATGTACTCCACTTTACCACTTCCTGTGTCTGCCAATCAATTACTGGATTGTGCAGAGCGAGCCAAGGAAGTCCCAGTACCACAGGTGAGGGCAGGCCCTCAAGCACATAACATTTTAACACCTCAGAGTGCATGGCCCCTACCTGTAACCGTAAGTGATGAACTACCTGCATGAAGTGCCCCTATCTTAAAGGACCAGAATCGATAGCTATTATGGGTATAGGTCTGGAAAAGGTTTGTGAGACAAGGCCTTGGTCCCAGACGAACCCTGCGTCGACCAAATTAAACCCCGCCCCACTGTCCAAGAAGGCGGACACGTCAACCTTATTTTCACCCACATATAAAATAGCTGGAAGGAAAAAACGAGTCTTTCCCACAGAGGTTATGAGCACACCCGGGTTGCCTACCTCCCCGCAACCCGGGCTCTCTAGTTTTCCGGCGGTTGTTTAAACAAGTGACAGGTAGGACATGTGCCCACAAAATGACCTTTCTTGCCACAACAAAAGCACACTCCCCCCTTACGCCGAATAAATGCAAGTTTGCTAGGTTGGGACGCTGCACCCACTTGCATGGGTTCCACAGTAGAATCAGTACTGGTCACGCTCAAACTTGGACCTCCTGCCCCCAGAGGTGTCTCCTTATGCCTCTGGCAAAGACGGCGATCAACCCGGATCGCCAGAGACATGGCTGCCTCAAGGGAATCCGGAGTCTCATAGAGAGCTAAAGCATCCCTTACTCTTACGGAGAGACCCTCGCAGAACTGACTACGGAGGGCCGGGTCATTCCACCTAGTGTCAGTGGCCCACCGCCGGAACTCGGAGCAGTATTCCTCCTCTAGATGGTCTCCTTGCTGAAGTTGGTGCAGAGACGACTCAGCCAAGGAGACACGATCAGGGTCATCATACACTAAGCCCAAAGCCTGGAAGAAGCCCTCTACTGACTGAAGTGACTGTGAGTTAGATGAGAGAGAAAATGCCCATGCTTGCGGGTCCCCCTGTAGGAGCGAGATAACAATCCCCACCCGTTGCTCCTCCGTACCAAAGGATACCGGACGCAGCCGGAAATAAAGTTTCCAGGCCTCCCGGAACACAACAAACTTGTCCCACCCTCCAGAGAACCTGTCTGGCAGCACGACCTTGGGCTCCACAATGGTTTGGAAAGTGACATCCCCACACCAGACGTAACAGAGTGCTGTGAAACCACCATGCGTAAATCCGCCACCTCCAGACTGAGCTGCTGCAACTGCCCTGTCAGCGCTGTAATAGGATCCATAACGGATCAGAAAATGCTTTCGGGTCTGAGATAATGTCACGATTGGACTGGCGAGTAAACTGGGACCAGGGGCACCTTTCCTGGCCCTAGCTCTAGGGGGCGCCCTAACTCGCCCTGTTCCCCGGGATATCTCAGATGGCGAGGATGCCGGGGCCTCCTCCATTGCCCTGTCTCCTGACTGCCGCCCTGCGTCTGTCCCCCTCCCCACAGGGGGAAGAGAGGCGCTACCGTGTACAACAACCCGACAAACAGGGGAACGAAGACAAGGGTAAAAAGAAAACTCCACTCACACAGAATATGCTCTCACAAATAACAGGGGTAACCACCAGGGTGTGAAGGACGGGGAGAGTAAATAAGGCAGGTAAGGATGAGGATTATTCCAAGCGTACAAACCATACAACTGTCGCACAATAAATTCCTCCAGCTCTCCAAACACCAGCTCCTCACTACTCCAGGTCTATCAAGCAAGTGCTATCTCAGACAAAGGTCTGATCAGAAGGCCAAGCTTTTATAGGAGAGAGGAGTGGCTAACCGAGCACAGCTAAATGCAGGAATTTCCACATGGCCTATTAACCCCTGTCCTGCTGAAAGAAAACAAAACACCATTAATACACAGGAGAAGTGCTTCTTCTCAGCGATGAAGCAGAAGCCATCAGACGTCGCGGTAACTCCATGACATCAGCATTCAACAAAACTGGTAGATCCGCAGCAGATAAAAGTTTTTAATCAAAACTGCCACAGCCAATAAAGTAAGGGATAAATCGCTGGAGTCAGGGTCTCTGCCCCTACAGCATGCTGTTCTTATATGTGGTAGCAAAGACTTAGTGACAAATTCCCTTTAATAGTTTTTCTGTATTACATATTCATGCAATGTGCTCTACACGTTGTGTCGCTGCTATAGTCTACTGGTGGTTTTCTTGCATTTTTTACAGGTCAATGATTACTGATCTTACAGTCTATTTAACATCCAGGCAAGTGATTCCCTGGCAGAAACATGGATTTCAGATCATGCCTGGGTGAGGGCACTGGCTTTTTGGTAATGGTGGTAGCTGTTAATTATGTCCCATTCCTCCAGCCTATTCCACACCACTGTACGTAGATTGGAACCACTCACATTGGTGGATACTTCTAATCTAGAAGCTGGCCCACTTACAATGGATATCTGAACTTGTGATTTATTGTTTTTTTTGCCATTTCCAAAAAGTCCATATGTTCTGCGCTCACCTGTAGCACACAGAGACCAAATACATATTAAAGCCCATTATTCAATGTGATGATAATTTCTCCAAGGTTCTCTATGACAACAAGGCCAGTGACCCTATACTGAGGCGCCATTGCTGTATTTTACTTTTATCATTTTACACAATATATCAATGTATACTATAATACTGAAGACAGTGGCTGAATACTGCAGCTTCTAACTCAGAACAGCGATGAAGCATGGTGGCCAGCGACCGGGTCAGGACAAGTATTGTGCCCTGCTGAACCATGGGCCCTTCCATTAGCATTCCCTGAGGTCCTCCCACCAGTCCAGTATGGGACTCCCTATTCCCTACGCAGATTTATAGTATTATAAGGAAATACCAATGTCATTAAACTTTTTGCTTTTCCATAAAATTAAAAAAAACAATTAAGTTATGCATTTCCATTTTGTTTACTTTTTTAAATTTTTTGTGTGGTTTCTTTTATGTATTTTATTACCAATCACTAAAGCTAACCCTCACCTAGCCCTAACCCTAAATGTATCCTTAACCCTAACCTTAGCCCAAGCCCGCTTAGTCTCTTGATTGCTGCCAATGCAGAGAGCAGCAGCTGTGATGAGTTGGTCTGCTGTCATGGTTCCCAATGGCAAGGGAACGTCAGAGAACATAAATAACAGAACAGCTCTTGGGTGATGGAATCTCGAGCTGACCGTGAGCTAAACCTACCACACAACTAACAGTGGCCGGGTGGCGTACCTACGTTTTATCCCTAGACGCCTAGCGCCAGCCGGAGGACTAACTAACCCTAATAGAGGAAAAGACAGACCTGGCTTACCTCTAGGGAAATTCCCCCAAAAAGGAGACAGAAGCCCCCCACATATATTGACGGTGAGTTCAGAGGAAAAGACATACGCAGTATGAAGGTAGGTTCAGCAAAGCGAGGTCCGCTTACTAGATAGCAAGAAGATACAATAGGGAACTTCACGGTCAGCTGAAAACCCTATTAAAGTACCATCCCGAAATTACTTTAAGACTCATGTGTCAACTCATGACACCGGAGTGGCAATTTCGGCCCACAAGAGCTTCCAGCTACAGAAAAATAACATAACTGTGAACTGGAACAAAAATGCAAAACAAACTTAGGACTAAGAGTCCAACTTAGCTGATAGTAGTCTAGAAGCAGGAACATGCAACAGAAAGGCTCTGGTTACATTGATGGCCGGCACTATAATAACTGAGCAGCAAGGCTAAATAGGATACACCCATATCCTGATGGAAACAGGTGAACAGAGAAAGTGAAGCACACAAGTCCAGTACCACCAGTGACCACCGGGGGAGCCCAAAAACCAAACTCACAACAGTACCCCCCCTCAAGGAGGGGGCACCGAACCCTCACAAGAACCACCAGGGCGATCAGGACGAGCCCTATGAAAGGCACGGACCAAATCAGAGGCATGAACATCAGAGGCAGTCACCCAAGAATTATCCTCTTGACCGTAGCCCTTCCACTTGACCAGATACTGAAGTTTCCGTCTGGAAACACGGGAGTCCAAGATCTTCTCCACAACGTACTCCAATTCACCCTCAACCAACACCGGAGCGGGAGGCTCAACGGAAGGCACAACAGGTACCTCATACCTGCGCAATAATGACCGATGGAAGACATTATGGATAGAAAAAGATGCTGGGAGGTCCAATCGAAAGGACACGGGGTTAAGAATCTCCAAAATCTTATACGGGCCGATGAACCGAGGCTTAAACTTAGGAGAAGAAACCCTCATAGGGACAAAACGAGAAGACAACCACACCAAGTCCCCAACACGAAGACGAGGACCAACACGACGACGGCGGTTAGCAAAATGCCGAGTCTTCTCCTGGGACAACTCCAAATTGTCCACCACCTGTCCCCAAATCCGATGCAACCTATCCACCACAGTATCCACTCCAGGACAATCCGAAGACTCCACCTGACCGGAAGAAAAACGAGGATGAAACCCCGAATTGCAAAAGAAAGGAGAAACCAAAGTGGCAGAACTAGCCCGATTATTGAGGGCAAACTCCGCCAACGGCAAAAAGGCAACCCAGTCATCCTGATCCGCAGACACAAAACACCTCAAATAAGTCTCCAAGGTCTGATTAGTTCGCTCAGTCTGGCCATTAGTCTGAGGATGGAACGCAGACGAAAAAGACAAATCAATGCCCATCCTAGCACAGAACGCCCGCCAAAATCTAGACACGAACTGGGTCCCCCTGTCAGAAACGATATTCTCCGGAATACCATGCAAGCGAACCACATTTTGAAAAAACAGAGGAACCAACTCGGATGAGGAACGCAACTTAGGCAAGGGCACCAAATGAACCATCTTTGAAAAATGGTCACACACCACCCAGATGACAGACATTTTCTGAGAAACAGGGAGATCAGAAATAAAATCCATAGAGATGTGAGTCCAAGGCCTCTTCGGAATAGGCAAAGATAACAACAATCCGCTAGCCCGAGAACAACAAGGTTTGGCCCGAGCACAAACATCACAAGACTGCACAAAAACTCGTACATCTCGAGACAGGGAAGGCCACCAGAAGGACCTAGCCACCAAATCCCTGGTACCAAAGATCCCGGGATGACCTGCCAACACAGAAGAATGAACCTCCGAGATGACTCTACTGGTCCAATCATCAGGAACAAACAGTCTACCAGGCGGGCAACGATCAGGTCTATCCGCCTGAAACTCCTGCAAAGCCCGTCGCAGGTCTGGGGAAACAGTAGATAATATCACCCCATCCTTAAGGATACCTGTAGGTTCAGAATCACCAGGGGAATCAGGCTCAAAACTCCTAGAAAGGGCATCCGCCTTCACATTTTTAGAACCTGGTAAGTATAAGACCACAAAATTAAACCGAGAGAAAAACAACGACCAGCGCGCCTGTCTAGGATTTAGGCGCCTGGCAGACTCAAGATAAATCAAATTCTTGTGATCGGTCAATACCACCACCTGATGTCTAGCCCCCTCAAGCCAATGACGCCACTCCTCAAAAGCCCACTTCATAGCCAAAAGCTCCCGATTACCAATATCATAATTTCGCTCGGCGGGCGAAAATTTTCGAGAAAAGAACGCACAAGGTCTCATCACGGAGCAGTCGGAACTTTTCTGCGACAAGACCGCCCCAGCTCCGATCTCGGAAGCATCGACCTCAACCTGAAAAGGAAGAGTAACATCAGGCTGACGCAACACAGGGGCGGAAGAAAAGCGGCGCTTAAGCTCCCGAAAGGCCTCCACAGCAGCAGGGGACCAATCAGCAACATCAGCACCCTTTTTGGTCAAATCAGTCAAAGGTTTAGCAACATCAGAAAAACCAGTTATAAATCGACGATAAAAATTAGCAAAGCCCAAAAATTTCTGAAGGCTCTTAAGAGAAGAAGGTTGCGTCCAATCACAAATAGCCCGAACCTTGACAGGATCCATCTCAATGGAAGAGGGGGAAAAAATGTACCCCAAAAAAGAAATCTTTTGAACCCCAAAAATACACTTAGAACCCTTCACACACAAGGAATTAGCCCGCAAAACCTGAAAAACCCTCCTGACCTGTTGGACATGAGAATCCCAGTCCTCCGAAAAAATCAAAATATCATCCAGATACACGATCATAAATTTATCCAAATATTCACGGAAAATGTCATGCATAAAGGACTGAAAGACTGAAGGGGCATTTGAAAGACCAAAAGGCATTAATAAATACTCAAAATGGCCCTCGGGCGTATTAAATGCGGTTTTCCACTCATCCCCCTGCTTAATTCGCACCAAATTATACGCCCCACGGAGATCAATCTTGGAGAACCACTTAGCCCCTTTTATTCGAGCAAACAAATCAGTCAGCAGTGGCAGAGGATACTGATATTTGACTGTAATTTTATTCAAGAGTCGATAATCAATACACGGCCTCAAAGAGCCATCTTTTTTAGATACAAAGAAAAAACCGGCTCCTAA
Source organism: Ranitomeya variabilis (assembly GCF_051348905.1). Classification (NCBI taxonomy): domain Eukaryota; kingdom Metazoa; phylum Chordata; class Amphibia; order Anura; family Dendrobatidae; genus Ranitomeya; species Ranitomeya variabilis. The sequence goes on along the minus strand of NC_135232.1, from coordinate 1,051,474,248 downwards.
GGGACATGAAGAAGGACGAATATGTCCCTTTTCCAGGGACTCCTTAATATATTCTCGCATAGCAGCATGTTCAGGTACAGATAGATTAAATAAACGACCCTTTGGAAATTTACTGCCCGGAATCAGATCTATGGTACAATCGCAATCTCTGTGAGGAGGTAGTGAACCAAGCTTAGGCTCCTCAAAAACATCACGATAATCAGATAAAAATTCCGGAATCTCAGAGGGAATAGATGACGAAATGGAAACCAAAGGTACGTCCCCATGAGCCCCCTGACATCCCCAGCTTAACACAGACATTGCTTTCCAGTCAATGACTGGGTTATGAGATTGTAACCATGGTAATCCGAGCACCAAAACGTCATGTAGATTGTACAACACAAGGAAGCGAATCATCTCCTGATGGTCTGGATTCATACGCATAGTCACTTGTGTCCAGTATTGTGGTTTATTACTAGCCAATGGTGTAGAGTCAATACCCTTCAGAGGTATAGGAACTTCCAGAGGCTCTAGATCAAACCCACAGCGCCTGGCAAAGGACCAATCCATTAGACTCAAAGCGGCGCCAGAGTCGACATAGGCATCCGCGGTAATTGACGATAATGAACAAATCAAGGTCACAGACAGAATAAACTTAGACTGTAAAGTGCCAATTGAAATAGACTTATCAACCTTTTTTGTACGTTTAGAGCATGCTGATATAACAGTTGAATCACCACAATAGAAGCACAACCCATTTTTTCGCCTAAAATTCTGCCGTTCGCTTCTGGACAGAATTCTATCACATTGCATATTTTCTGGAGCCTTCTCAGAAGACACCGCCAAATGGTGCACAGGTTTGTGCTCCCGCAAACGCCGATCAATCTGAATAGCCATTGTCATGGACTCATTCAGACCTGTAGGCGCAGGGAACCCCACCATAACATCTTTAATGGCATCAGAGAGACCCTCTCTGAAATTCGCCGCCAGGGCGCACTCATTCCACTGAGTAAGCACAGACCATTTACGAAATTTTTGGTAGTATATTTCAGCTTCATCTTGCCCTTGAGATAGGGCCATCAAGGCTTTTTCAGCCTGAATCTCTAAGTTAGGTTCCTCATAAAGCAACCCCAAAGCCAGAAAAAACGCATCCACATTGAGCAACGCAGGATCCCCGGGTGCCAATGCAAATGCCCAGTCTTGAGGGTCACCCCGCAGCAAGGAAATTACTATCCTAACCTGCTGTGCGGGATCTCCAGCGGAGCGAGATCTCAGGGAAAGAAATAATTTACAATTATTTTTGAAATTCAGGAAACGAGATCTATCCCCGGAGAAAAATTCTGGTATAGGAATTCTAGGTTCAGATATAGGAGCATGAATAACAAAATCCTGTAAATTTTGAACCTTCGTAGCAAGATTATTCAAACCTGTAGCCAAACTCTGAGGATCCATTTTAATCAGGTGAGATCAGAGCCATTCAAGGATTAGAAGGAGAGAGAGAGAGAAAGGCTGCAATTAGAGCAGAAATGCAACTAAGTCAACTATAGAGCAAGCTCAGAGGGAAAAAAAAATAAAAAATCTGCAGACTTCTTTTTCTCTCCTTTCTTCTGCCAACGGTTTTAACACTGGGCCGGCCATACTGTCATGGTTCCCAATGGCAAGGGAACGTCAGAGAACATAAATAACAGAACAGCTCTTGGGTGATGGAATCTCGAGCTGACCGTGAGCTAAACCTACCACACAACTAACAGTGGCCGGGTGGCGTACCTACGTTTTATCCCTAGACGCCTAGCGCCAGCCGGAGGACTAACTAACCCTAATAGAGGAAAAGACAGACCTGGCTTACCTCTAGGGAAATTCCCCCAAAAAGGAGACAGAAGCCCCCCACATATATTGACGGTGAGTTCAGAGGAAAAGACATACACAGTATGAAGGTAGGTTCAGCAAAGCGAGGTCCGCTTACTAGATAGCAAGAAGATACAATAGGGAACTTCACGGTCAGCTGAAAACCCTATTAAAGTACCATCCCGAAATTACTTTAAGACTTGTGTCAACTCATGACACCGGAGTGGCAATTTCGGCCCACAAGAGCTTCCAGCTACAGAAAAATAACATAACTGTGAACTGGAACAAAAATGCAAAACAAACTTAGGACTAAGAGTCCAACTTAGCTGATAGTAGTCTAGAAGCAGGAACATGCAACAGAAAGGCTCTGGTTACATTGATGGCCGGCACTATAATAACTGAGCAGCAAGGCTAAATAGGATACACCCATATCCTGATGGAAACAGGTGAACAGAGAAAGTGAAGCACACAAGTCTAGTACCACCAGTGACCACCGGGGGAGCCCAAAAACCAAACTCACAACAGTCTGCGCTCTGCATAGGCAGTGGTGGCAGTGACCGAGCTGACAGAGCAGCCGCATATTCATATAAGGAACTTAGCCCCTATTAACACCCCCCAAAAAACAACCTACTGGTACCGCCCCTAAGTATCCACCGCCCTAAGTACAGCATATTAGGTGACAAGAGACAAAATGTGGGGTGAATGAGCCTGTGTATAAGGCCATTGGGACTGATATCCATTTGCCTAACAAGTTTTTGGCCAACAGCAACCAAAACTGCATAGTGAGCATTATCCCATCCCACCAATAGGGGGCGGAAGCCCTACAGGAGCCCAGAGCAGCATGAACCCTAAATATGGCCCTATCTGGGTAATAAGGCTTTCACCCTGAGAAGCAAAGGATCAAACCCCCATGAATGTGAATACTTGGTTTGTTAATACTGGGAATGTTAGAGATGCTTCTTCACACGATAATACTTCCCTCCCACTTATTGTATCTAAAGTCTCAAGTATATTTATTATTTAGGGTAAGTTCACGCTAGGCATTTTTTTATGCTTTTTTTATCCAACTTTCAGCTGCATTTTATAGTACCAGCTTGTTTTTTTTGTCATCAGTATGTTGCGCTTTCCATGGTGTTTTGCGCAATAGAGCGTGTCACATCTTTCACACAGTGTCTACATAATTTATACACAGCATCATTGCCTCCTATTTGATGTACACACAATTTTGTGTCTCTTATATGATGTAAGACAAAAAAGGCAAAGCGCTCCTTGTGGAAATCTGTATATCTAGCTTCAACACCAACTCTGTGACCATTCTTGACCTAAACCCAATTGAGCATCTCTAAAGAGACCTGACATGGCTGACTGAGACCGGCAGGTGCTGGATGGATATTGTTCCCCACTGCGTCAGAGGGCTTATCGCTCCCCAGAATATAGTCAGATAAGTCATTTTTGTTCAGCTATGATATGGGTATGTCTCCTGATGAACCTACAGAGGGGAAACGCGTCGAGCAAAGCATACTCAAGGCTATAAGCTAAGCACATCTAAATGCTTAAATGTTTACATACTTGGTCATATCTAGTGTCACTGGGCTAATGGCAATTTTTGCACTTTTTTGCACTAATTTTGCACTTTATCTTGCCTGCACATTATCTTGCCTGCCTTATAAATTTCTATTATAGTCTGTCACCTACCTTAGGGTTTAAAAGGGACAGACGACGAGAGCGGGGGCGCCATTTGCGTAGGTTTGTAGGGTGCCAACCCCCGCAGGCAGGTAGGGTGTATTTTCTAGGTACAGCTTAGGTCTATTTATAATCTTCATATGTGCAATACAATATACGAGTCAACATATACACTCGTTGCACAGCCTTTGCACCGAATAATATAGGTGCATTAGCATTCTCTCCATTTAGTGCAATATAGTCCAAGTGACATTTGTTTGTTTTTGTCTTGTCTGTCTAGACGTATGGTCTGCTGATTGTAATTTTTTTCCTCACGATAGGGCCTAATAGGGTCAGTTGGGGCTAGTCTACGTTGAGCGGGGGCGCCAATGCGCAGGTCTTGTGGGGTGCCAACCTCCGCTGCAAGGTAGGAGACAGATAGTTGGTCCTATAGGGAACGAGAGCACCTTGTATCTTTGTTAGCAGACATATATGTTTTTAGGTCGTGTATGTTGTATTGTTTTATTATTGAATTTAGTAAATGTTAAGTTTTATTGGTGTCATTTACTACATTTGTTATAGTGTCATATATCGGTGAGCAGGTTAGAATAGGACACTTTATTTGATGTTCTGTGAGATATGACATGGCTGTCCACCAACGTTCACCATCCAACCTGACAGAAATGGGAGAGGATCTGCATGGAAGAATGGCAGAGGATCCCCAAATCCAGGTGTGAAAAACTTGTTGCATCGTTCCCAAGAAGACTCATGGCTGTACTAGCTCAAACGGGTGAACACCTCCAGTGGAGGACGCGATAGCAGGGAAGATGAAGATCGGTCTCAGGAGCGCAGAAAGAAGACTCGAACACCAGGTTGTATTTGAACCACAACGCATTTCAATGGATAACACCGTCTTCATCAGGTGGGCAGGTTATTAGTGGTGACAAAGAGGCAGTATTTAAATAAACAACAACCAATCGCAAAGCTATTACAATTACATATGCCAATGTGTAGGTATAATAGATAATTACAAATAGCCTGTGCACGGTGACACATACACAGAGACAGCAGAGCAAACGCAGCGGGGGGCTATCACATCATACAAACATAATAAAACTAACCTAAGATAAAAAATAAATAAAACAGCTAAATTAATCATAAAAAATAAGCATGAAAACAAAAAAACTATACCTACACACACACACACACAGATATATATATATATATATATATATATATATATATAAACATACATACATACACATATACACATGCAAAAAAATGAGAAAATCCCTTACCCAGGAGGATTGTATCAACAGCATCAAAGCGAAAGCCACAGAGTCTTCCTCCCCTAAGATGTCATTGAGTAGGTGCAGTTTTATCACCACCTTTAATCAATCCCATGGAATTGTTAGGAAACTACTGTCAAAATATTGGTTTATTCTTAAAGGGGATCCAGTACTTTCGAAACATATGCCTCCTCACCCTATAACAATTTTCCATAAGAATTGAACCTTAGGCAATAGGATTGCACCCAGTAATACTACATTAGCTCCATTATACCTAGGTCCTCAGTTACCTTCGAACTATGGTTGCTTTGCATGCAGGAATCCTAAGTGCTTTTGCTGTGCTTCCATAGTAAATGGAGCACGGGAATTTAAATGAAATACAACAGGCGCCCTTTTTAGAATTCACTCATCTGTTAATTGTCAGTCTACTTACGTAGTCTACCTGATCGAGTGCGGTTGCGGTCTACAATATGTGGGCCGCACCATACAAACGATGCACGCCAGATTGAATAAACATCGACAGAACATAAAAAATGATTTCTTATTACAGTCTGTCCAAACACTTCTTGCTAATGCACCAAAAAAATTGGAAATCTTTGAAATTAATAATCATTGATCACATATCCGATAACGTGGCAGATCGGTTCAGTAGCCTAATAAAAAAAGAGAGTTTCTGGATATTCAAACTGGGTACGTTGGCCCCTGAAGGATTGAATCTAAGGCTAGGTTCACATTGCGTTAAGGCAATCCGTTTAGCGCTAGCGGATTGCGCTAACGCAATGTTTTTTAAGGGGCCGCGTTAGGGGTCTCGTTAACGTCTCCGCTCTCGCAGATCCCCAATCTGCGAGAGCGGGGAACGGACCTCGGGCGCGCCGCGGATGCTGCAAGCAACGTCCGAGGCGCGCTACAAAAGAACGGCACATCGCTAGCGCGAGCCGAAAAAAGGCACGCGCTTGCGATGCGCTAGAGGGAAACTTCACATTGCTGTCAATGGGCACGCTAACGGACCCGTTGCACGGCGTTAATTGGGACATTTTCGCCGTGCAACGCTGTCCGTTAGCGTGCACACATTAACGCAATGTGAACCTATTATGATTGATAAAGTGACAAGCTAGATATGGTTCTCTTCTTATTTTTTTGCATGTGTATACGTGTATGTATGTATATATATATATATGTGTGTGTGTGTGTATGTATAATTTGCTTTTGTTTTTTCTTGCTTATTTTTTATGATTAATTTTGCTGTTTTGTTTATTTTTTTTATCCTAGGTTAGTTTTATTATGTTTGTATGATGTGATAGCCCCCTGCTGCGTTTGCTCTGCTGTCTCTTAAATGCTCTGCGTATGTGTCACCGTGCACAGGCTATTTTTAATTATCTATTATACCTACACATTAGCATATGTAATTGTAATAGCTTTGCGACTGGTTGACGTTTATTTAAATACTGCCTCTTTGTCACCACTAATAACCTGCCCACCTGATGAAGACGGTGTTATCCGTTGAAACGCGTTGTGGTTCAAATACAACCTGGTGTTCGAGTCTTCTTTCTGCGCTCCTGAGGCCGATCTTCATTTTCCTTACTTTCTATTATCTATCACTGTTTTATAGTCCACATATTTTGTGGCTTGTATATACCTTGTACTACCATGATTACACTATGTTATTGTCTTTTATGTTGTTATTTGCTTATAATTGCTCTTTGCACTTGTCACTTTTTGCACTTATCACTTTAGTTAGGCTTATAGGTATGGGATGTTTTTATCTCCTTTGATATACATATATAGTTTTTGCACTATTCTTCTGGACCCCATAGGGGTTTCTTTCTCCATACATTTTTTCTAACTTGACCTTCCCAACATGTGCGCATGTTCACTGTGGCTGGAATCCTGATACATTCTCGTGGGCCTCCGTAATGTCCAACGGGTGATATGACGTCATGGGTATTCCCCCTTCACCCGCTGAGACATGTGTGCGGCTTGCAAAGATGTGTCATTTGGGGCCTGCACATGCGCCATCTATTGCCGGGGAGATTGCTACAAGCGGCGGGTATATATGTCATACCTATTGGTACGCCGTATGGTATCCATACTTTAGTGCGCATGCGCAGGTGACGATTTACGGCAGTGACGACATGTATGACGTCTGTCATGTTAATGTGCGCACGCTCCGCCTACGTGAATTAGCAGTGGGAACAGCTGTGCCTTTGGCATATAAGCATTCGTTAATGACACACATACACAGCCCCAGGAAGAAGGCCACGCAAAACGCGCGTCGGGGCTGCTGTGGAGCACACACTGACAGATATTACCATGGGTAAGTTGAGCGACCTTTAAAGGGGTCCTTTACATTTTATACTTTGTGGGATTGGATCAAGGTTATGAAGTATTTCCTGCCCATTATTTACACTGAGGTCTTGGCATATCCATTTATACCCTGCCTTATGGAATAGGCTTTGGATTGTGTATGGTAACAGTGGATACGGACTGTGCCTTTGGTGGTTTGCTCACTTGCTCATTCTGTTATTGCAGTTGTGGTGCTTCCCCCACATGAGTTGATGTCTGTGCTTTTCATGTCTGTTGTTACACTGGTTATTACCATTATGATGACTATGTATTTATTAATAAAATATCTATTTTGTTAAAATTGGTTTGGACATATACTCCTTCGGTTCTGTGTAGGATTTATAGCACTACAAAAAGTGTAGCCTAAACCTAACTGACAACTGGGCGTCGCTATTCCCCTTCTCCCAGGGATGTGTTGTTACAGTCTGATATTGTGAGAGATAATGGTACACTGCCAGACTGTTAATAGAAGAATAGAGACAATTTATTCAATTAAAGCCGCATTCACACATCTGTGTGTCGCAGTCCGAGTACAGACCGTCATTCACAAACTGGCCACAGTTATTTTGACCCAAAATTAACAACCTCATAAGTGACGCACCGCCTTGTGAGATGCAGGGCCTAGTATCTCGGAGGATGGTTCAGTCACGGTGACTCCGATGGCTCTAACAATCCCTAGGTTCGGTGGCAATTATAAAGGAGGAGACGACGGATATATGAGACTGTGAGTTATGTTGTTGCCCGCAAAGTATGAGGCTGCAGACAAAAGAAGCATACACCGGGGTCTCGTGCAAACTTGAAAGATGAACTTTACTGAATATTTGTGACAATCCTTATATTTTTCAATATAACAGTCATGGGTAGCCGATAAATTTTTCTTACAATTGCGACGGTCAAAGCTTTTTCTCGGTCCCAGCCTTGGGAGGATGGTGGTAACTTTTCATTTGACTAAGGCTACGTTCACATTTGCGGTGTGCGCCGCAGCGTCGCCGCCGCAACGCACAGCGCAAATGTGAACACATGCACAACGCTGCTTTTTGCGCCGCATGCGTCCTTTTTTCCATTGATTTTGGACGCAGCAAAAATGCAACTTGCTGCGTCCTCTGCGCCCCGACGCGGGCGCCGCAGGGACGCATGCGGCGCAAAAAGCAAGTGCACCGCATGTCCATGCGCCCCCATGTTAAATATAGGGGCGCATGATGCATGCGGCGCCGTTGCGGCGCCCGACGCTGCGGCGCTAGCCGCAAATGTGAACGTAGCCTAACTGTGCTGCATGAAGGGGGAGTGTTGTGAATTTGGATTCTGGGCTCCCCCGGTGGCCGCTTGTGGAATTGGACTTGTCATCCTCTTTCCTGTTTCACCTGGTTCCATCAGTAGTGGGTGTCGCTATTTAAGCTCATTTCTCTGGTGGTTTCTTGCCGGTCAACAATGTTATCTGATGCCTCTCAGTGCTTGTTCCTGCTTCTAGACTACTACTAGATAAGTTGGACTTTTGTCCTTGTTTTGTTTTGCCTATTTGTTCCAGTTCACAGCTGAAGTTTTGTTACTGTGTCTGGAAAGCTCTCGTTGATCAGGGATTGCTACTCTGGCGTTATGAGTTAATGCCAGAGTTTAAGGTAATCTCTGGATGGTGTTTTGTTAGTGTTTTTCTGCTGACCATGAAAGTATACTATCTGTCTTCTGCTATCTAGTAAGCGGACCTCAAATTTGCTAAGACTATTTTCCTGCTGCGTTTGTTGTTTCATCTGAACTCACCGTCATTATATGTGGGGGGCTACTGTCTTCTTTGGAAATATTTCTCTAGAGGTGAGCCAGGTCTTATATTTCCCTCTGCTAGCTATTTAGGTCTTAGGCCAGTGCTGGGCATCTAGCGAAAAATAGGAAATGCTACCTGGCTATTTCTAGTTGCGCGGCAGGCTTAGTTCATGGTCAGTATAGTTCCATCTTCCGAGAGCTTGTCCCTCTATAGGCTTGCTATGATCTCTGCCTGCAGAGATCATGACAGTTTGACCGGCCGCAAGTGTTAAAGACCCAGGTTTAGAAAGGAGAGTTATAAGAAGTCTGCTGGAATTTTTTTTTTTTTTTTTTCCTCCAGTCTGCCTTGCTGCAGTCTTTTTTCTCTCTCTCCTCCTAATCTCTGTATGCTCTGTGTGCACCTGACAATAATGGATTTCCAGAGTGTAACTGCGGGTTTGAATAATCTCATCACGAAAGTACAAAATTTACAAGATTTTGTGGTACATGCTCCGGTATCTGAGCCGAGAATTCCTTTGCCGGAGTTCTTCACAGGGAATAGAGCTAGCTTCCAGAATTTCCGAAATAATTGTAAGCTTTATTTGTCCCTGAAGTCTCGTTCAGCTGGAGACCCTGCTCAGCAGGTTAGGATTGTGATTTCCTTGCTCAGGGGTGACCCTCAAGATTGGGCCTTCTCATTGCCAGCAGGGGATCCTGCGTTACGCGATGTGGATGCGTTTTTTCTGGCCTTGGGCTTGCTTTATGAGGAACCTCATTTGGAACTTCAGGCAGAAAAAACTTTGATGGCACTATCTCAGGGGCAAGACGAAGCTGAAGTTTTCTGCCAAAAATTCCGTAAATGGTCTGTGCTTACTCAGTGGAATGAGTGCGCCTTGGCGGCAACTTTCAGAGAAGGTCTCTCTGATGCCATTAAGGATGTTATGGTGGGGTTCCCTTTGCCTGCAGGTCTGAATGAGTCCATGACAATGGCTATTCAGATTGATAGGCGTCTGCGGGAGCGCAAACCGGTGCACCATCTGGCGGTGTCTATGGAAAAGACGCCAGAAAGTATGCAGTGTGATAGAATTCTGTCCAGGAGCGAGCGACAGAATTTTAGACGGAAGAATGGATTGTGTTTCTATTGTGGGGATTCTACTCATGTTATATCGGCATGCTCTAGGCGTACAAAGAAGCTTGATAAGTCTGTTTCCATTGGCACCATTCAGTCTAAGTTTATTTTGTCTGTAACCCTGATTTGCTCTTTGTCATCCATTGCCACGGACGCCTATGTTGACTCTGGCGCCGCTCTGAGTCTTATGGATTGGTCCTTTGCCAATCGTTGTGGTTTTGATTTAGAGCCTTTGGAGACTCTTATTCCTCTGAAGGGGATTGACTCCACCCCATTGGCTAATAATAAACCACAATACTGGACACAAGTAACCATGCGTATCAATCCGGATCACCAGGAGATTATTCGTTTCCTGGTGCTGTATAATTTACATGACGATTTGGTACTGGGATTGCCATGGTTGCAGTCTCACAACCCAGTCTTGGACTGGAGAGCAATGTCTGTGTTGAGCTGGGGATGTAAGGGTATTCATGGGGACGTACCTTTGGTTTCTATTTCGTCGTCCATTCCCTCTGAAGTCCCTGAGTTCCTCTCTGATTATCAAGACGTCTTTGACGAACCCAAGCTTGGGTCGTTACCTCCGCACCGTGAGTGCGATTGTGCCATAGATTTGATACCGGGTTGTAAATATCCAAAGGGTCGTTTGTTTAATTTGTCTGTGCCGGAACATGCTGCTATGCGGGAATATATAAAGGAGTCTTTGGAAAAGGGACATATTCGTCCATCTTCTTCTCCCTTGGGAGCTGGGTTTTTCTTTGTCTCAAAAAAAGACGGCTCTTTGAGACCATGTATTGATTATCGGCTTCTGAATAAGATCACTGTTAAGTATCAATACCCATTGCCATTGCTTACTGATTTGTTTGCTCGTATAGAGGGTGCTAAGTGGTTCTCTAAAATTGATCTTCGTGGGGCGTATAATTTGGTGCGGATCAGGCAGGGGGATGAGTGGAAGACCGCATTTAATACGCCCGAGGGCCACTTTGAGTATTTGGTCATGCCTTTTGGTCTTTCTAATGCCCCTTCAGTTTTCCAGTCTTTTATGCATGATATCTTCCGCGATTTTCTGGATAAATTTATGATAATATATCTGGATGATATTCTGATTTTTTCTGATGACTGGGACTCTCATGTCCAGCAGGTCAGGAGAGTTTTTCAGGTTCTGCGGTCTAATTCTTTATGTGTGAAGGGGTCTAAGTGCGTTTTTGGGGTCCAGAAAATTTCCTTTTTGGGGTATATTTTTTCTCCCTCTTCCATTGAGATGGATCCCGTCAAGGTGCAAGCTATTTGTGACTGGACTCAGCCCTCCTCTCTTAAGGGTCTTCAGAGATTTTTGGGCTTTGCCAACTTTTACCGCCGATTTATTGCTGGTTTTTCGGATGTCGTTAAACCACTGACTGATTTGACCAGACAAGGCGCTGATGTTGCTAATTGGTCCCCTCATGCTGTAGAGGCCTTTCAGGAGCTTAAGCGCCGTTTTGCCTCTGCCCCTGTGTTGCGTCAGCCTGATGTGAATCTGCCTTTTCAGGTTGAGGTTGACGCTTCGGAGATCGGAGCTGGGGCAGTGTTGTCGCAGAAAGGTTCCGACTGCTCCGTCATTAGGCCTTGTGCCTTCTTTTCTCGCAAATTTTCGCCCGCAGAGCGGAATTATGATGTTGGGAATCGGGAGCTTTTGGCCATGAAGTGGGCGTTTGAGGAGTGGCGCCATTGGCTCGAGGGGGCTAGGCATCAGGTGGTGGTATTGACTGACCACAAAAATTTGATTTATCTTGAGACTGCCAGACGCCTGAATCCTAGACAGGCGCGCTGGTCTTTATTTTTTTCTCGCTTTAATTTTGTGGTGTCATACCTACCGGGTTCTAAGAATGTTAAGGCAGATGCCCTTTCTAGGAGTTTTGACCCGGACTCTCCTGGTAATTCTGAACCCACAGGTATCCTTAGGGAGGGAGTAATTTTGTCGGCCGTTTCTCCTGATCTGCGGCGGTCCTTGCAAGAGTTTCAGGCGGATAGACCGGATCGTTGTCCGCCTGATAGACTGTTTGTTCCGGATGATTGGACCAGCAGAGTCATCTCTGAGGTACATTCTTCTGCATTGGCAGGTCATCCCGGAATTTTTGGTACCAGGGATTTGGTGGCAAGATCCTTCTGGTGGCCTTCCCTGTCACGAGATGTGCGAGTCTTTGTGCAGTCATGTGACGTTTGTGCTCGGGCCAAGTCTTGTAGTTCTCGGGCAAGCGGACTGCTGTTGCCCTTGCCTATTCCTAAGAGGCCTTGGACACACATCTCGATGGATTTTATTTCAGATCTGCCTGTTTCCCAGAAGATGTCTGTCATCTGGGTGGTCTGTGACCGTTTCTCTAAAATGGTCCATTTGGTTCCTCTGCCCAAGTTGCCTTCTTCTTCTGAGTTGGTTCCTCTGTTTTTTCAGAATGTTGTCCGATTGCACGGTATTCCTGAGAATATTGTTTCTGACAGAGGTACCCAATTTGTGTCTAGATTTTGGCGGGCATTCTGTGCTAGGATGGGCATAGATTTGTCTTTTTCATCTGCTTTTCACCCTCAGACTAATGGCCAGACCGAGCGGACTAATCAGACCCTTGAGACATATCTGAGGTGTTTTGTCTCTGCTGACCAGGATGATTGGGTTGCTTTTTTGCCATTGGCAGAGTTCGCCCTCAATAATCGGGCCAGTTCTTCCACCTTGGTGTCCCCGTTTTTCTGTAATTCGGGGTTTCACCCTCGATTTTCCTCCGGTCAGGTGGAATCCTCGGATTGTCCTGGAGTGGATGCGGTGGTGGAGAGATTGCATCACATCTGGGGGCAGGTTATGGACAATTTGAAGTTGTCCCAGGAGAAGACTCAGCGTTTTGCCAACCGTCATCGTCGTGTTGGTTCTCGGCTTTGTGTTGGAGATTTAGTGTGGTTGTCTTCTCGTTTTGTCCCTATGAGGGTCTCTTCTCCTAAGTTTAAACCTCGGTTCATCGGCCCTTATAGAATATTGGAGATTCTTAATCCTGTTTCTTTCCGTTTGGACCTCCCTGCGTCCTTTTCCATTCATAACGTTTTTCATCGGTCGTTATTGCGCAGGTATGAGGTACCTGTTGTACCTTCAGTTGAGCCTCCTGCTCCGGTGTTGGTTGAGGGTGAGTTGGAGTACGTTGTGGAGAAAATTTTGGACTCTCGTGTTTCCAGACGGAAACTCCAGTATCTGGTTAACTGGAAGGGTTACGGCCAGGAGGATAATTCTTGGGTCAATGCATCTGATGTTCATGCTTCTGATCTTGTTCGTGCCTTCCATAGGGCTCATCCTGGTCGCCCTGGTGGATCTGGTGAGGGTTCGGTGCCCCCTCCTTGAGGGGGGGGTACTGTTGTGAATTTGGATTCTGGGCTCCCCCGGTGGCCGCTTGTGGAATTGGACTTGTCATCCTCTTTCCTGTTTCACCTGGTTCCATCAGTAGTGGGTGTCGCTATTTAAGCTCATTTCTCTGGTGGTTTCTTGCCGGTCAACAATGTTATCTGATGCCTCTCAGTGCTTGTTCCTGCTTCTAGACTACTACTAGATAAGTTGGACTTTTGTCCTTGTTTTGTTTTGCCTATTTGTTCCAGTTCACAGCTGAAGTTTTGTTACTGTGTCTGGAAAGCTCTCGTTGATCAGGGATTGCTACTCTGGCGTTATGAGTTAATGCCAGAGTTTAAGGTAATCTCTGGATGGTGTTTTGTTAGTGTTTTTCTGCTGACCATGAAAGTATACTATCTGTCTTCTGCTATCTAGTAAGCGGACCTCAAATTTGCTAAGACTATTTTCCTGCTGCGTTTGTTGTTTCATCTGAACTCACCGTCATTATATGTGGGGGGCTACTGTCTTCTTTGGAAATATTTCTCTAGAGGTGAGCCAGGTCTTATATTTCCCTCTGCTAGCTATTTAGGTCTTAGGCCAGTGCTGGGCATCTAGCGAAAAATAGGAAATGCTACCTGGCTATTTCTAGTTGCGCGGCAGGCTTAGTTCATGGTCAGTATAGTTCCATCTTCCGAGAGCTTGTCCCTCTATAGGCTTGCTATGATCTCTGCCTGCAGAGATCATGACAGGGGAGGATCAAACTGACCTTAATCGGATCGGAGTATCCAGGGAATCTGCTGCGCAGTTCTGCAGTTCCTTCTCTTGTCTCAGCACTCTGTTGCTGCATAACGCGGGGCACTCCGAATAGGGTGCTATTTGTACACCCCACTTGTCCCAATCCAGGAGCCCCAATTTTCTACCTCCTCTCCCCACCAAAACCGTCCATAAAGCCCTGTTTGTCCCGCACGCACCACCTCCAACTGCCATTTATCTTCAAATCAGAAAAACACGTTGCAATGCCAAACTAAGGCACAAGAGGGCAGTATAGTACTACAAGTTGTAATACCAAAACAAGGCAGGAGAGGGCAGCATAGAATTAAATAGTTTACCTCCTCCCAAGGCAAGACAAGGAGCCGGTGTCGCAAGTGTAATCATGTAAGGAATAGAGAACACACCATATGATATATAACATACATTAGTAATGGCTTTCCTGGTCACTACATAAGCATATACAGTATGAGGCTGTAAGTTCAGGACAGGACACCTGGGGCCGGTCAGTGAATAACTGTCTGTACTCAGCCTGTGACACATGGATGTGCTGCTGCTCTCTCTTCCTCCAGATGTATGTGATATGTCCGAAGGTGGGTAGAGTGAAGCCAGGGCTGATTTGCTATAGGGATGCCAACACTGCTGGAACGGCGCCGGAACCGGAGGTGAGTATACATTTTATTAATTTAAAAGGGGAAAACATTCGGATTGAGAAGGGGTTGTCTGACTAGTGGACAACATATTTAAGCAAGGTGTGTAACAAGTAAAGCAAAATTCTGCACGACCTGTCAGTGTTCTATTATTCGGGTTGAGGACACTTATTGTATGTGGGCTAGTGAATTGTGTGTGCCAGGGCTGCTTTTTAGTCCCAGTCCGGCCCTTAATCACCCCCATTATCTGAATGCAAGGAAGAGTGTGAACTTGTGCTAATTGTGCAGTAACACGTTGTCATCTCTGCTCCGTCCTGCCTTCCAGCACAGGGTTAAAATTGCTCCGACTCCATTTCTGGCTTCATGGCTTGATCATAGATGCTGGATCCTAATTCTCAAGGAAATCTCCCCAACCCAAGATTGTGAAAGAAACACACAAAACACTTTTATTGGATGATAAATTGACCGAATTTTATTCCAAATCTCATTATTATTATTTCTTTCAGTGTCTCAAATTTAGAATCAGCCAATTACTATGAAAGAGACACTGAAAATGGCACAACCTCCGACTCACGAAGAATCGTCCTTCAGCACTCAGGAGAGGAAAAACCCCATGGTGGAAACCTCTAAGGAACGATGACTGGAGGACTGCCCTTCCCTTGGGCTTAGAAGGTTAATGCCGACACATAACAGCAAATTGTACCAGAATTTGTACATTGTGTCATATTTGGTATAGAGAAGCCTAATGCGACCTCTCCAGGCCGTACACATAAAGGTGAAGGTGGCGAGTACCGGACGTGAGGGAGATCTGGCTGCAACATCTGTCACCCCATTGATCGCTAGGGTTAGTTTGATCTGGCTGGCTAGGCGGTATGGCTGATGGAGCTGGCTAGGCGGTATGGCTGATCTGGCTGGCTAGGCGGTATGGCTGATCTGGCTGGCTAGGCGGTATGGCTGATTGAGCTGGCTAGGCGGTATGGCTGATCTGGCTGGCTGGGCGGTGTCCCCTTCCTCCCCCTGTGGAGTGATGAAGCTCCAGGTCTCCAGACACATCAAGTACGGCTCCTCATACGGCTGAATGACTGGTGGTTCTGGAATCTTCTCCTGTATCATAGATATGTGTGTTTATGACATCAGCACAGTTGCCGTAGTTACCACAGATGTTTATTGCTGATTGTTCATTGGCTAGAAAGTCCCTCTCAGTATTTCAAAGAATTAACCCTTGAATGCCTGGCATCGTGCCTTTCTCCATAAGTCTGTAAAATAAACTTCTCACTAGGCAGGACCATTATCAATATTTTATCATTACTGTATTTTAAAGTTACCCCCCCCCCCAAAAAAAAAAAAGTCTGAATTGTAAACACATCTACAGATTTGATGTGTAGCGATCACAATAACTCCCTTGAGCCCTACTAAATACATAATAAATACATGTGAGTTCAGAGCAGTCCCATAGAGAAATAAATTAGGAGCTGGAGACAAATGAAAATGAGAAGAAAGCCCCTCATGACTGGGACTGGATGAGAGGTTCAGTTTGAAATGCTTAAGGGTTTACAGGGTGGTCAATGGTGGAGTGAGAAAAAGGGGACGGAGGATGAAGGGTATTTAGTGGGAAAGTGCGGGAAAGAGGGGTAATTTTGGGTCAGAATATCCAGAGCGGGATGATGTTTTTAATAAAAAAACATTTCTTGTCACAGTGTCTGTTGGCGGGGGTCAGCAGTGCCACAGGCTGATCGCCTCCATGCCACGCCGCATTGATGTAGTAATAGATGCAATAGGAGCCCCGACCAAGTATTCAGTGCGTTTACTGAACATACCTTTCAGTAGGACATTTTGGATTTTAAATTAATTTTTCAAGCTGGTGTTAGGCTACGTTCACATTTGCGTTGTTGTGTGTTGCGTCGGCGACGCATCGGCGACACAACGCATGCAAAACGCATTGTTTTTTGACGCATGCGTCCTTTTTTTGTATGAAAAAGGACGCACAAAAAATGCAACTTGCTGCGTCCTGTGCGCCCTGACGCGTGCACCCAAAAAGACGCATGTGTCAAAAAACGCATCATAACGCATGTCCATGCGCCCCCATGTTAAATATAGGGGCGCATGACGCATGCGGCGACGTTGCGGCGCCCGACGCTGCGTCGCACAACGCTAATGTGAACGTAGCCTTATAAAGTATTCTAATTTACTGAGATAATGACTTTTGGGTTTTCATTGGCTGTAAGCCATAATCATCAACATTAACAGAAATAAACACGTGAAATGGATCACTCTGTAATGACTCTATATAATATATGAGCTTCACTTTTTGTAGTGAAGAACTGAAATAAATTAACTATTTGATGATATTCTAATTTTGTGAGAAACACCTGTAGGGCTGTCCCACACGTCCAGATAATTCCGGTACCGGAATAAATCGGTACCGGAGTTATCCGTGTCCGTGTGCCTGGGAACTCACGTAGGCCATACGTGCGGCACACTTGTGCCGCCCGTATGGCGAGTGGTTACCACACGGAGCGTGTGGTACCCACGCGTGTGGTACCCTGCATCGCGCTGAAGCCGCGATTCATATGTTCCCTGCAGCAGCGTTTGCTGCAGAGAAAATATGAATAATAGTGTTTAAAATAAAGATCTATCTGTCTGCCGCCCTCCCTCCCCCTGTGCGCCCCAACCCCCCCCCCCCCCCCCTGTTCAGAAACTACTTCACCTCACGTACCGGAGCCACTGATGTGTGAAACCGGCCGTAATTGGTGGTTTTTTGGAAGGCAAACCTCCAGCCATCTTTGGAGCCCTAGCCTCACAATGCTGTGTTAGGGTAAGTTCACACTACACGTTTTTTTCTGCAGCAAGACCTGATGTCTTGGCAGGAAAGAAGTTGAGAAAAAATCAGGTTTTGCTTGGGTTTTCTTGCGTTTTTTTGCTGTGTTTATGGCATGCTAGATTTGTCTCTTGTGCATGCTGATAAAGTTTATTGCAAATAAAAAGTTCTATTCTACCAGGTTTTGGCACTAAAAACACAGCAAAACCAGATACCTGCATTTTTGCTGCAGATTTTCAGTTCTTTTTCACCACCTGTTCATGTCAATGGGTGAAAAAGCTGAAAAAACATGAAAGAAGTGACACTCTCTATTGCGCAAAACACCATGGAAAGCACAAAATACTGCTGACAAAAAAACAAGCTTGTACTAT
Organism: Ranitomeya variabilis; assembly: GCF_051348905.1. Classification (NCBI taxonomy): domain Eukaryota; kingdom Metazoa; phylum Chordata; class Amphibia; order Anura; family Dendrobatidae; genus Ranitomeya; species Ranitomeya variabilis. Next base: position 1,051,456,326 of record NC_135232.1, on the reverse strand, counting down.
AAAATGCAGCTGAAATTTGGATAAAAAGCATAAAAAAAGCCTCGTGTGAACTTACCCTAAATAATAAATATACTTGAGACTTTAGCTACAATAAGTGGGAGGGAAGTATTATCGTGTGAAGAAGCATCTCTAACATTTCCAGTATTGTTGTTTGGGGGTTTAATAGGGTTTTTTTTCTTAATTTTATGGAAAAGCAAAAAGTATAATGACATTGGTATTTCCTTATAATACAATAAATCTTCTTGGGGAATAGGGAATCCCATACTGGACTGGTGGGGGGACCTCAGGGAATGCTAATGGAATGGTCCATGGTTCAGCAGAGCACAATACTTGTCCTGACCCGGGCTCTGAAATCCATGTTTCTGCCAGGGAATCACTTGCCTGGATGTTAGATAGACTGTAAGATCAGTAATCATTCGCCTGTAAAAAATGCAAGAAAACCACCTGTAGACTATAGCAGGGACACAACGTGTAGAACACATTTCATGAATATGTAATACAGAAAAACTATTAAAGGGAATTTGTCACCAAGTCTTTGCTACCACATATAAGAACAGCATGCTGTAGGGGCAGAGACCCTGATTCCAGCGATTTATCACTTACTTTACTGGCTGTGGCAGTTTTGATTAAAAACTGTTTTATCTGCTGCGGATCTACCAGTTTTGTTGAATGCTGAGCTCTGTATAAGGCCGGCGTCACACTCAGCGTATGAAAATACGCTCCGTATTTTACGGCCGTAATACGCAGAAATGTTCCAAAAATAGTGATCTGTATGTCATCCGTAGGCAGGGTGTGTCAGCGTATTTTTCGCATGGCATCCTCCGTATTTAATCCGTATGGCATCCGTACTGCAATATTTTCTCGCAGGCTTGCAAAACTGACATCTAATGGATTTATGTGCTCAAATGTTCGTTAAAACATATATACAGTGTGCATATATATATATGTCATTGAGACACACACACATATATATATATATATATACGGTATATATATATATATATATATATATATATATATATATATATATATATACAGTGGGGCAAAACAGTATTTAGTCAGTCAGCAATAGTGCAAGTTCCACCACTTAAAAAGATGAGAGGCGTCTGTAATTTACATCATAGGTAGACCTCAACTATGAGAGACAAACTGAGAAAAAAAAATCCAGAAAATCACATTGTCTGTTTTTTTATCATTTTATTTGCATTTTATGGTGGAAAATAAGTATTTGGTCAGAAACAAACAATCAAGATTTCTGGCTCTCACAGACCTGTAACTTCTTCTTTAAGAGTCTCCTCTTTCCTCCACTCATTACCTGTAGTAATGGCACCTGTTTAAACTTGTTATCAGTATAAAAAGACACCTGTGCACACCCTCAAACAGTCTGACTCCAAACTCCACTATGGTGAAGACCAAAGAGCTGTCAAAGGACACCAGAAACAAAATTGTATCCCTGCACCAGGCTGGGAAGACTGAATCTGCAATAGCCAACCAGCTTGGAGTGAAGAAATCAACAGTGGGAGCAATAATTAGAAAATGGAAGACATACAAGACCACTGATAATCTCCCTCGATCTGGGGCTCCACGCAAAATCCCACCCCGTGGGGTCAGAATGATCACAAGAACGGTGAGCAAAAATCCCAGAACCACGCGGGGGGACCTAGTGAATGAACTGCAGAGAGCTGGGACCAATGTAACAAGGCCTACCATAAGTAACACACTACGCCACCATGGACTCAGATCCTGCAGTGCCAGACGTGTCCCACTGCTTAAGCCAGTACATGTCCGGGCCCGTCTGAAGTTTGCTAGAGAGCATTTGGATGATCCAGAGGAGTTTTGGGAGAATGTCCTATGGTCTGATGAAATCAAACTGGAACTGTTTGGTAGAAACACAACTTGTCGTGTTTGGAGGAAAAAGAATACTGAGTTGCATCCATCAAACACCATACCTACTGTAAAGCGCGGTGGTGGAAACATCATGCTTTGGGGCTGTTTCTCTGCAAAGGGGCCAGGACGACTGATCTGGGTACATGAAAGAATGAATGGGGCCATGTATCGTGAGATTTTGAGTGCAAACCTCCTTCCATCAGCAAGGGCATTGAAGTTGAAACGTGGCTGGGTCTTTCAACATGACAATGATCCAAAGCTCACCGCCAGGGCAACGAAGGAGTGGCTTCGTAAGAGGCATTTCAAGGTCCTGGAGTGGCCTAGCCAGTCTCCAGATCTCAACCCTATAGAAAACCTTTGGAGGGAGTTGAAAGTCCGTGTTGCCAAGCGAAAAGCCAAAAACATTACTGCTCTAGAGGAGATCTGCATGGAGGAATGGGCCAAAATACCAACAACAGTGTGTGGCAACCTTGTGAAGACTTACAGAACACGTTTGACCTCTGTCATTGCCAACAAAGGATTTATTACAAAGTATTGAGATGAAATTTTGTTTCTGACCAAATACTTATTTTCCACCATAAAATGCAAATAAAATGATAAAAAAACAGACAATGTGATTTTCTGGATTTTTTTTTCTCAGTTTGTCTCCCATAGTTGAGGTCTACCTATGATGTAAATTACAGACGCCTCTCATCTTTTTAAGTGGTGGAACTTGCACTATTGCTGACTGACTAAATAGTTTTTTGCCCCACTGTATATATATTTATATATACTAAAGTACAAATAAACAAATCACCTGCGCTTGTGGAGTGGTCGTGCTGGAAGGTATCCTACATACTGCCTTCCACCATAGGGAAGTGCTGAAGGTAGGCAGACACTGTAGTTAAACAATAAGCCTGAATGTTTAAGGGATTATACACATATGAATATGGACAAGACCTCCCCAAATAGTCCACCCAATGATAGCCCGTATGCAAGCGTACTTATTGCTATGAACACATGTACTCACTGAGTGTAGAGGCAGGAGTGGACACAGCATAGAAAGTAACAATCGTCCTGCTTGAGAGCGGTGTTATATTTGGCTTGATGGGTGCAGGCTGCACCGTAGGGCTGCGGGGTAATGTTGGGGCCGACTAGGCTGAAAATACGTCCGCCCGCTCAGCGATGTGTGCGAGCGGGGACCGCGAACTCCTGGCGTGCCCCGGCCGGAAGCAACGCCGGAGCTGTAGCGGTGTTAGCTGGGGGCGTGGACCTGATGTGACGTCACAGGGTAGGAGGGCGGACTTAGGACAGGGCAACCAATCCGACGCGTTTCGAAGGTTACACACCTTCTTCGTCAGGGATGGAGTTCCCTGTCTGGCCCGGCCTTATATGGACTACGCCCTCATTGTTTCTAGCCTGCCTGAATGACCCGCACATTGATTTACCCACGTATTACCCTATGCCGCACTACATTGTAGTATGACCTAAGTATGGCATGTGTAATGTGCCCTAACATCAAGCTTAAATGGTAATAAATAGGACCGCTCGATTCCTACTTAAATGGAACCTTGAAAGTCTGTGCCAGAATTGACCTTTTAGAGGTGCACCATTTTGCCCCATATTCCTATGAATATGTTGGAACATAATTCAAAAGGAGGGGGGGGGGGGACACAGGGATAAAAAGGGGGGGATTAGAAATTATGATGTTATGGCGATTAAAAATCAAAGTTTATTGATATAAAACTAAAACCTTACGTGTTAAAAAAACCCTATATGGGTTAAACAAACACAATCATGATACACATTTATATAAAATTTTTTATAAAAACATAAAATGATACGCATATATAAAAAATTGTAACTTATTTATAGTTACAGGCTGTATGGTCATCCGAGACTAACCCCACATACGCCTGTGGCCATCTACCAATAAGTCACAAATAAAAACTCGTATTGAGCTATTTGGGTAACATACATACTTGAGGTTACCCTCTAATGTTTAAAACGCATACAGCTCAATTTCTTGATTTAAACCTTTGGGGGCCAAGGTGTTCAGTGTGAAAATCCATTTGGATTCAATCCTAGACATTAATTTAATAAAATCACCCCCCCTAGGGTTTTGCTGAACTGCTTGAATCCCACAGAACGTAATATTGGTGCATAATCGGTTATGTTTTTCCACAAAGTGGCGGGATAAAGGGTGCCCTGTAAAACCCTTTTGGATATTATCCAAATGTTCTTTTATTCTCACTTTTAATGGTCTTTTTGTGCGGCCCACATAAATTTTATTACACGGGCATATGTGTCATGATCTCTGCAGGCAGAGATCATAGCAAGCCTATAGAGGGACAAGCTCTCGGAAGATGGAACTATACTGACCATGAACTAAGCCTGCCGCGCAACTAGAAATAGCCAGGTAGCATTTCCTATTTATCGCTAGATGCCCAGCTCTGGCCTAAGACCTAAATAGCTAGCAGAGGGAAATATAAGACCTGGCTCACCTCTAGAGAAATATTCCAAAGAAGACAGTAGCCCCCCACATATAATGACGGTGAGTTCAGATGAAACAACAAACGCAGCAGGAAAATAGTCTTAGCAAATTTGAGGTCCGCTTACTAGATAGCAGAAGACAGATAGTATACTTTCATGGTCAGCAGAAAAACACTAACAAAACACCATCCAGAGATTACCTTAAACTCTGGCATTAACTCATAACGCCAGAGTAGCAATCCCTGATCAACGAGAGCTTTCCAGACACAGTAACAAAACTTCAGCTGTGAACTGGAACAAATAGGCAAAACAAAACATGGACAAAAGTCCAACTTAACTAGTAGTTGTCTAGAAGCAGGAACAAGCACTGAGAGGCATCAGATAACATTGTTGACCGGCAAGAAACCACCAGAGAAATGAGCTTAAATAGCGACACCCACTACTGATGGAACCAGGTGAAACAGGAAAGAGGATGACAAGTCCAATTCCACAAGCGGCCACCGGGGGAGCCCAGAATCCAAATTCACAACAGTACCCCCCCCTCAAGGAGGGGGCACCGAACCCTCACCAGATCCACCAGGGCGACCAGGATGAGCCCTATGGAAGGCACGAACAAGATCAGAAGCATGAACATCAGATGCATTGACCCAAGAATTATCCTCCTGGCCGTAACCCTTCCAGTTGACCAGATACTGGAGTTTCCGTCTGGAAACACGAGAGTCCAAAATTTTCTCCACAACGTACTCCAACTCACCCTCAACCAACACCGGAGCAGGAGGCTCAACTGAAGGTACAACAGGTACCTCATACCTGCGCAATAACGACCGATGAAAAACGTTATGAATGGAAAAGGACGCAGGGAGGTCCAAACGGAAAGAAACAGGATTAAGAATCTCCAATATTCTATAAGGGCCGATGAACCGAGGCTTAAACTTAGGAGAAGAGACCCTCATAGGGACAAAACGAGAAGACAACCACACTAAATCTCCAACACAAAGCCGAGAACCAACACGACGATGACGGTTGGCAAAACGCTGAGTCTTCTCCTGGGACAACTTCAAATTGTCCATAACCTGCCCCCAGATGTGATGCAATCTCTCCACCACCGCATCCACTCCAGGACAATCCGAGGATTCCACCTGACCGGAGGAAAATCGAGGGTGAAACCCCGAATTACAGAAAAACGGGGACACCAAGGTGGAAGAACTGGCCCGATTATTGAGGGCGAACTCTGCCAATGGCAAAAAAGCAACCCAATCATCCTGGTCAGCAGAGACAAAACACCTCAGATATGTCTCAAGGGTCTGATTAGTCCGCTCGGTCTGGCCATTAGTCTGAGGGTGAAAAGCAGATGAAAAAGACAAATCTATGCCCATCCTAGCACAGAATGCCCGCCAAAATCTAGACACAAATTGGGTACCTCTGTCAGAAACAATATTCTCAGGAATACCGTGCAATCGGACAACATTCTGAAAAAACAGAGGAACCAACTCAGAAGAAGAAGGCAACTTGGGCAGAGGAACCAAATGGACCATTTTAGAGAAACGGTCACAGACCACCCAGATGACAGACATCTTCTGGGAAACAGGCAGATCTGAAATAAAATCCATCGAGATGTGTGTCCAAGGCCTCTTAGGAATAGGCAAGGGCAACAGCAGTCCGCTAGCCCGAGAACTACAAGACTTGGCCCGAGCACAAACGTCACATGACTGCACAAAAACTCGCACATCTCGTGACAGGGAAGGCCACCAGAAGGATCTTGCCACCAAATCCCTGGTACCAAAAATTCCGGGATGACCTGCCAATGCAGAAGAATGTACCTCAGAGATGACTCTGCTGGTCCAATCATCCGGAACAAACAGTCTATCAGGCGGACAACGATCCGGTCTATCCGCCTGAAACTCTTGCAAGGACCGCCGCAGATCAGGAGAAACGGCCGACAAAATTACTCCCTCCCTAAGGATACCTGTGGGTTCAGAATTACCAGGAGAGTCCGGGTCAAAACTCCTAGAAAGGGCATCTGCCTTAACATTCTTAGAACCCGGTAGGTATGACACCACAAAATTAAAGCGAGAAAAAAATAAAGACCAGCGCGCCTGTCTAGGATTCAGGCGTCTGGCAGTCTCAAGATAAATCAAATTTTTGTGGTCAGTCAATACCACCACCTGATGCCTAGCCCCCTCGAGCCAATGGCGCCACTCCTCAAACGCCCACTTCATGGCCAAAAGCTCCCGATTCCCAACATCATAATTCCGCTCTGCGGGCGAAAATTTGCGAGAAAAGAAGGCACAAGGCCTAATGACGGAGCAGTCGGAACCTTTCTGCGACAACACTGCCCCAGCTCCGATCTCCGAAGCGTCAACCTCAACCTGAAAAGGCAGATTCACATCAGGCTGACGCAACACAGGGGCAGAGGCAAAACGGCGCTTAAGCTCCTGAAAGGCCTCTACAGCATGAGGGGACCAATTAGCAACATCAGCGCCTTGTCTGGTCAAATCAGTCAGTGGTTTAACGACATCCGAAAAACCAGCAATAAATCGGCGGTAAAAGTTGGCAAAGCCCAAAAATCTCTGAAGACCCTTAAGAGAGGAGGGCTGAGTCCAGTCACAAATAGCTTGCACCTTGACGGGATCCATCTCAATGGAAGAGGGAGAAAAAATATACCCCAAAAAGGAAATTTTCTGGACCCCAAAAACGCACTTAGACCCCTTCACACATAAAGAATTAGACCGCAGAACCTGAAAAACTCTCCTGACCTGCTGGACATGAGAGTCCCAGTCATCAGAAAAAATCAGAATATCATCCAGATATATTATCATAAATTTATCCAGAAAATCGCGGAAAATATCATGCATAAAAGACTGGAAAACTGAAGGGGCATTAGAAAGACCAAAAGGCATGACCAAATACTCAAAGTGGCCCTCGGGCGTATTAAATGCGGTCTTCCACTCATCCCCCTGCCTGATCCGCACCAAATTATACGCCCCACGAAGATCAATTTTAGAGAACCACTTAGCACCCTCTATACGAGCAAACAAATCAGTAAGCAATGGCAATGGGTATTGATACTTAACAGTGATCTTATTCAGAAGCCGATAATCAATACATGGTCTCAAAGAGCCGTCTTTTTTTGAGACAAAGAAAAACCCAGCTCCCAAGGGAGAAGAAGATGGACGAATATGTCCCTTTTCCAAAGACTCCTTTATATATTCCCGCATAGCAGCATGTTCCGGCACAGACAAATTAAACAAACGACCCTTTGGATATTTACAACCCGGTATCAAATCTATGGCACAATCGCACTCACGGTGCGGAGGTAACGACCCAAGCTTGGGTTCGTCAAAGACGTCTTGATAATCAGAGAGGAACTCAGGGACTTCAGAGGGAATGGACGACGAAATAGAAACCAAAGGTACGTCCCCATGAATACCCTTACATCCCCAGCTCAACACAGACATTGCTCTCCAGTCCAAGACTGGGTTGTGAGACTGCAACCATGGCAATCCCAGTACCAAATCGTCATGTAAATTATACAGCACCAGGAAACGAATAATCTCCTGGTGATCCGGATTGATACGCATGGTTACTTGTGTCCAGTATTGTGGTTTATTATTAGCCAATGGGGTGGAGTCAATCCCCTTCAGAGGAATAAGAGTCTCCAAAGGCTCTAAATCAAAACCACAACGATTGGCAAAGGACCAATCCATAAGACTCAGAGCGGCGCCAGAGTCAACATAGGCGTCCGTGGCAATGGATGACAAAGAGCAAATCAGGGTTACAGACAAAATAAACTTAGACTGAATGGTGCCAATGGAAACAGACTTATCAAGCTTCTTTGTACGCCTAGAGCATGCTGATATAACATGAGTAGAATCCCCACAATAGAAACACAATCCATTCTTCCGTCTAAAATTCTGTCGCTCGCTCCTGGACAGAATTCTATCACACTGCATACTTTCTGGCGTCTTTTCCATAGACACCGCCAGATGGTGCACCGGTTTGCGCTCCCGCAGACGCCTATCAATCTGAATAGCCATTGTCATGGACTCATTCAGACCTGCAGGCAAAGGGAACCCCACCATAACATCCTTAACGGCATCAGAGAGACCTTCTCTGAAAGTTGCCGCCAAGGCGCACTCATTCCACTGAGTAAGCACAGACCATTTACGGAATTTTTGGCAGAAAACTTCAGCTTCGTCTTGCCCCTGAGATAGTGCCATCAAAGTTTTTTCTGCCTGAAGTTCCAAATGAGGTTCCTCATAAAGCAAGCCCAAGGCCAGAAAAAACGCATCCACATCGCGTAACGCAGGATCCCCTGCTGGCAATGAGAAGGCCCAATCTTGAGGGTCACCCCTGAGCAAGGAAATCACAATCCTAACCTGCTGAGCAGGGTCTCCAGCTGAACGAGACTTCAGGGACAAATAAAGCTTACAATTATTTCGGAAATTCTGGAAGCTAGCTCTATTCCCTGTGAAGAACTCCGGCAAAGGAATTCTCGGTTCAGATACCGGAGCATGTACCACAAAATCTTGTAAATTTTGTACTTTCGTGATGAGATTATTCAAACCCGCAGTTACACTCTGGAGATCCATTATTGTCAGGTGCACACAGAGCATACAGAGATTAGGAGGAGAGAGAGAAAAAAGACTGCAGCAAGGCAGACTGGAGGAAAAAAAAAAAAAAAAATTCCAGCAGACTTCTTATAACTCTCCTTTCTCAACCTGGGTCTTTAACACTTTATTGGCCGGTCAAACTGTCATGATCTCTGCAGGCAGAGATCATAGCAAGCCTATAGAGGGACAAGCTCTCGGAAGATGGAACTATACTGACCATGAACTAAGCCTGCCGCGCAACTAGAAATAGCCAGGTAGCATTTCCTATTTATCGCTAGATGCCCAGCTCTGGCCTAAGACCTAAATAGCTAGCAGAGGGAAATATAAGACCTGGCTCACCTCTAGAGAAATATTCCAAAGAAGACAGTAGCCCCCCACATATAATGACGGTGAGTTCAGATGAAACAACAAACGCAGCAGGAAAATAGTCTTAGCAAATTTGAGGTCCGCTTACTAGATAGCAGAAGACAGATAGTATACTTTCATGGTCAGCAGAAAAACACTAACAAAACACCATCCAGAGATTACCTTAAACTCTGGCATTAACTCATAACGCCAGAGTAGCAATCCCTGATCAACGAGAGCTTTCCAGACACAGTAACAAAACTTCAGCTGTGAACTGGAACAAATAGGCAAAACAAAACATGGACAAAAGTCCAACTTAACTAGTAGTTGTCTAGAAGCAGGAACAAGCACTGAGAGGCATCAGATAACATTGTTGACCGGCAAGAAACCACCAGAGAAATGAGCTTAAATAGCGACACCCACTACTGATGGAACCAGGTGAAACAGGAAAGAGGATGACAAGTCCAATTCCACAAGCGGCCACCGGGGGAGCCCAGAATCCAAATTCACAACACATATGAGTGTGTTTATAACCCCTGCTGTTTCGCAAGAAATTTTGCTCTTAATGAGGAAACTCTTTATACCACTTGAATCCTTAAATGTGGTCTGAGTATGCCTTTTACAAGATGTTCGTTTACAGCATACACACCAACCACATGACGTAAATCCCTGATTGCGGTGATTTACTGATTTGCTGGATGTATCTTCCCTTAGCATGATTGGTTTTGTGGTCGGTGCCAAAAGAAGACCCAGATTTTGCGCCTTTGTATAGACGAATCTGGGGTTCTTGGGTAAAAGGTCCCCAATGCACTTATCACTTTGTAGAATAGGCCAATGTTTCCTAACTATGCTTGTAAATTTGTTATACCCTGAGTGAAATTGGGTTACTATAGGTAATTTATTTATTTGTTGATGAATGTCTAGGGAAGGATTGTTCGCACTAGCTTTATGAAACAGACTTTCCCTGGAAACTTGACTTACTGTATGCCTAGCTAGATCCAAGGTTTGTGGATTATACCCCTTGGCTTCAAATTGTTCAGTAATATATGCCGATTCTTCAATATAATCATTTAAATCCGTACAGTTCCTCCTAATTCGGGTAAATTGGCCTTTAGGGATGTTTGTCAACCAGACTGGGAGGTGGCAGCTTGTCATTTGTATAAAACTATTAGAGTCAACCTCTTTATGAAAACAATTGGTCTTTAATGTATCATTTTCCACATAAATGGTTAGGTCTAGAAAGTTGACTTTGATGTTACTAGTGGTAGGTGTAAACTCCAGACCAAACTGGTTATTGTTGAGGTTGGAAATAAAAAGATTAAGTTCGGTTGATGTGCCCTCCCAAATAAACAAAATATCGTCGATGAAACGACGCCAGAGTTTCAAACCTGTTTGGAGTGAGCCTTCCTTGAAGATGTATTGTTGCTCCCAGTTACCCACATACAGATTTGCGTAACTGGGCGCAAAGCGTGTGCCCATTGCGGTGCCCCACGTTTGCAGGTAGTACTGCTCCTCATATTTAAAATAATTATGTTTGAGTATAAACTCTATGCTTTCTAGGAGAAATTGTATTTGGGGCTCCTCGTATATATCTAAGGCATGTAAGAATAGATGTGCTGACTCACAACCTTTCTCCTGATTTATTACCGTGTACAAAGATTTGATATCTAATGTACCTAAAATGTAATGGCTTTGCCAAGTAATGGATTCCAGAATTTGTATAGTATGTGTCGTATCCTTCAGGTAGGCTGGAATTAAGGACATACACTTTTGTAAATGTAAATCCACGTATTTGGAAAGATTGGCCGTCAGGCAATTTATGCCTGATATGATAGGGCGACCTGGTGGGTTTAAGATGTCTTTGTGAATTTTAGGAATGTGGTAGAAGATAGCTACTGTTGGGGTTCGGTTATTGATGAAATTGAACTCTTTTTTGTTCAGGATCCCCAACGATTTGCCCTTTAGAGCTACATTATTCAGCTTTTTAATATAATTAACTGTAGGATTGGATTTTAATTTTTTATAAGTAATAGTATCGTTAAGGAGTCTTAATGACTCATTATGATATGCAACACAATCCAACACCACAATGCCCCCACCCTTGTCTGCTGGGCGGATGACAATATTGTGGTTGGTCTGGAGGTCAATGATAGCCTTCTTCTCACTTGTACTTAGATTGTGTGGCGCATATTTAGAACCATTTGACCTGATCTTTTTAATGTCTGTAGTTACTAAGGTCTCGAAGGACCGGAAAGAGTTGGAATATTCATTAATTGGGTTGAATGAGGATTTGGGCGCCAAATCAGTATGAATAAAGTTTGTGATTGGATTAGGATGGGTTCTATTGATACTAGTGCCCTTTTTGAGGAAATACTTTTTTAAAGCTAAGTTCCTCATAAATTTTTTGATGCTGATAAAAAGATTAAATGGATTGGCTTTAGCAGTAGGGGCAAATTTTAAACCTTTTTGTAAGAGGTTCTCCTCACTCCGGGTCAATTGGTGTGAACTGAGATTAAAAATCTTTTGGATATGCGCTTGTGATTTGATACTTATATTTTTCTTTTTGGCGAGTTTCCCACCCCTTTTACCTCTTTTGGTTTTGAATTTTGAGGATGGAAAAAATCCCGTTTGATTGTGGAATGTACAACAGGTTTTATGCCTTTTCTCTTGGCCAAAAAATTCCTATTAGTTAGCCTATTTGGGACCCTTTCTGAATTAATACTAGAGTTAGTGCGTGCCCCCTGCTTACTACTGTCTACTGTTTTACTAAAATGTTTTTTATTAATATTATTAGATTCCCTCGATGGGATTCGATGAGGTAAATGATTATTAGTGCTTGTAGAAGGGGTGGGTTCATCCCATTCATTAGTTGTTTCAACATCATCCCCTCTTATGGAAAGATAGGAAAATTGGTTAGAAATAGGAATTTGAATATTTTCCACAATATTGGACACCCTTGGTGGGGGGGTGGCCTCCATAGTATACCCAATTGGAATAACCCCATTGTTAGAAGAATTGATTTGTGAGTTTTCACCATTGTTCCTATTACGAATGGACAATGGAGTATATTGTGTGGAATTGGTGTTCGTGTACGTGGAAAAGACTAGGGAGACGTCTTCCAAATTGTTTGTTGGAGATGAATTATACTCGTCCAATGTTACAAATTGATTGTTTGGACTTGGTGTGGGTTGGGGACATGACAACATGTTTTCGAATGGTAAGTTATCCCTGGCAAATTTCCTCATTTTTTTAGTGATAATTTCCTTTTCTTTTATTCTATACATAATTTTGGAAATAAGGTTATGCAAATCCTCAATATGGTTATATACACTTAATTGGTCAAATAATTCCGTAATAGATTGATTTATCTTGGCTAGATTAATCCGGCGTTTGTCTATTATGAAGTAAAGGGCTTGTTTAGAAAACGTTTGAAATAGGGAATCCCACTCTAATTGAGTTTCAGGGTCACCAAAATCGCCCGCAAGGGTTTTCTGAATGACAAGCCCTTTAGGGACAATGCCTGCTTCCGCATATTTCTCTAATGAGGCAATCTCCCACAGATTCCTCATTTCATTTACCAGTAGTCCATATAAGGCCGGGCCAGACAGGGAACTCCATCCCTGACGAAGAAGGTGTGTAACCTTCGAAACGCGTTGGATTGGTTGCCCTGTCCTAAGTCCGCCCTCCTACCCTGTGACGTCACATCAGGTCCACGCCCCCAGCTAACACCGCTACAGCTCCGGCGTTGCTTCCGGCCGGGGCACGCCAGGAGTTCGCGGTCCCCGCTCGCACACATCGCTGAGCGGGCGGACGTATTTTCAGCCTAGTCGGCCCTAACATTACCCCGCAGCCGTACGGTGCAGCCTGCACCCATCAAGCCAAATATAACACCGCTCTCAAGCAGTACGATTGTTACTTTCTATGCTGTGTCCACTCCTGCCTCTACACTCAGTGAGTACATGTGTTCATAGCAATAAGTACGCTTGCATACGGGCTATCATTGGGTGGACTATTTGGGGAGGTCTTGTCCATATTCATATGTGTATAATCCCTTAAACATTCAGGCTCATTGTTTAACTACAGTGTCTGCCTACCTTCAGCACTTCCCTATGGTGGAAGGCAGTATGTAGGATACCTTCCAGCACGACCACTCCACAAGCGCAGGTGATTTGTTTATTTGTACTTTAGCCCCTTCATGACCTTGCCGTTTTTTGCAATTCTGACCAGTGTCCCTTTATGAGGTAATAACTCAGGAACGCTTCAACGGATCCTAGCGATTCTGAGATTGTTTTTTCGTGACATATTGGGCTTCATGTTAGTGGTAAATTTAGGTCGATAATTTCTGAGTTTATTTGTGCAAAAAACGGAAATTTGGCAAAAATTTTGAAAATTTCGCAATTTTCACATTTTGAATTTTTATTCTGTTAAACCAGAGAGTTATGTGACACAAAATAGTTAATAAATAACGTTTCCCACATGTCTACTTTACATCAGCACAATTTTGGAAACAATTTTTTTTTTTTGCTAGGAAGTTATAAGGGTTAAAATTTGACCAGTGATTTCTCATTTTTACAACAAAATTTACACAACCATTTTTTTAGGGACCACCTCACATTTGAAGTCATTTTGAGGGTTCTATATGGCTGAAAATACCCAAAAGTGACACCATTCTAAAAACTGCACCCCTCAAGGTGCTCAAAACCACATTCAAGAAGTTTATTAACCCTTTAGGTGTTTCACAGCAGCAGAAGCAACATGGAAGGAAAAAATGAACATTTAACTTTTTAGTCACAAAAATGATCAATTTTTTTATTTTCCCAGCGGTAAAAGGAGAAACTGGACCACGGACGTTGTTGTCCAATTTGTCCTGAGTACGCTGATACCTCATATGTGGGGGTAAACCACTGTTTGGGCGCACGGCAGGGCTCGGAAGGGAAGGAGCGCCATTTGACTTTTTGAATGAAAAATTATCTCCATCGTTAGCGGACACCATGTCGCGTTTGGAAAGCCCCTGTGTGCCTAAACATTGGAGCTCCTCCACAAGTGACCCCATTTTGGAAACTAGACCCCCCAAGGAACTCATCTAGAGGCATAGTGAGCACTTTAAACCCCCAGGTGCTTCACAAATTGATCCGCAAAAATGAAAAAGTACTTTTTTTTCACACAAAATTTCTTTTAGCCTCAATTCTTTCATTTTCACATGGGCAACAGGATAAAATGGATCCTAAAATTTGTTGGGCAATTTCTCCTGAGTATGCCGATACCTCATATGTGGGGGTAAACCACTGTTTGGGTGCACGGCAAGGCTCGGAAGGGGAGGCGTGCCATTTGACTTTTTGAATGGAAAATTAGCTCCAATCGTTAGCGGACACCATGTCGCGTTTGGAGAGCCCCTGTGTGCCTAAACATTGGAGCTCCCCTACAAGTGACCCCATTTTGGAAACTAGACCCCCCAAGGAACTTATCTAGATGCATAGTGAGCACTTATAACCCCCAGGTGCTTCACAGAAGTTTATAACGCAGAGCCGTGAAAATAAAAAAATAATTTTTCTTTCCTCAAAAATGATTTTTAGCCCAGAATTTTTTATTTTCCCAAGGGTAATAGGAGAAATTGGATCCCAAATGTTGTTTTCCAGTTTGTCCTGAGTACGATGATACCCCATATGTGGGGGTAAACCACTGTTTGGGCGCACGGCAGGGCTCGGAAGGGAAGGCACGCCATTTGGCTTTTTGAATGGAAAATTAGCTCCAATCATTAGCGGACACCATGTCGCGTTTGGAGAGCCCCTGTGTGCCTAAACATTGGAGCTCCCGCACAAGTGACCCCATTTTGAAAACTAGACCTCCCAAGGAACTAATCTAGATGTGTGGTGAGCACTTTGAACCCCCAAGTGCTTCACAGAAGTTTATAACGCAGAGCCGTGAAAATAAAAAATGTGTTTCCTTTCCTCAAAAATATTTTTTTAGCCCAGAATTTTTTTATTTTTGCAAGAGTAACAGGAGAAATTGGACCCCAAAAGTTGTTGTCCAGTTTCTCCTGAGTACGCTGATACCCCATATGTGGGGGTAAACCACTGTTTTGGCACACGTCGGGGTTCGGAAGGGAAGTACCGTAGTGACGTTTTGAAATGCAGACTTTGATGGAATGCTCTGCGGGCATCAGGTTGCGTTTGCAGAGCCCCTGATGTGCCTAAACAGTAGGAACTCCCTACAAGTGACTCCATTTTGGAAACTAGACCCCCAAGGGAACTTATCTAGATGTGTGGTGAGCACTTTGAACCCCCAAGTGCTTCACAGAAGTTTATAACGCAGAGCCGTGAAAATAAAAAATGTGTTTCCTTTCCTCAAAAATATTTTTTTAGCCCAGAATTTTTTTATTTTTGCAAGAGTAACAGGAGAAATTGGACCCCAAAAGTTGTTGTCCAGTTTCTCCTGAGTACGCTGATACCCCATATGTGGGGGTAAACCACTGTTTTGGCACACGTCGGGGTTCGGAAGGGAAGTAGTGACGTTTTGAAATGCAGACTTTGATGGAATGCTCTGCGGGCATCAGGTTGCGTTTGCAGAGCCCCTGATGTGCCTAAACAGTAGGAACTCCCTACAAGTGACTCCATTTTGGAAACTAGACCCCCAAGGGAACTTATCTAGATGTGTGGTGAGCACTTTGAACCCCCAAGTGCTTCACAGAAGTTTATAACGCAGAGCCGTGAAAATAAAAAATGTGTTTCCTTTCCTCAAAAATATTTTTTTAGCCCAGAATTTTTTTATTTTTGCAAGAGTAACAGGAGAAATTGGACCCCAAAAGTTGTTGTCCAGTTTCTCCTGAGTACGCTGATACCCCATATGTGGGGGTAAACCACTGTTTTGGCACACGTCGGGGTTCGGAAGGGAAGTAGTGACGTTTTGAAATGCAGACTTTGATGGAATGCTCTGCGGGCATCAGGTTGCGTTTGCAGAGCCCCTGATGTGCCTAAACAGTAGGAACTCCCCACAAGTGACTCCATTTTGGAAACTAGACCCCCAAGGGAACTTATCTAGATGTGTGGTGAGCACTTTGAACCCCCAAGTGCTTCACAGAAGTTTACAACGCAGAGCCGTGAAAATAAAAAATCATTTTTCTTTCCTCAAAAAAGATGTTTTAGCAAGCAATTTTTTATTTTCACAAGGGTAACAGGAGAATTTGGACCCCAATATTTGTTGCCCAGTTTGTTGTGAGTACGCTCATACCCCATATGTGGGGGTAAACCACTGTTTGGGCGCACGTCAGGGCTCGGAAGGGAAGTAGTGACATTTGAAATGCAGACTTTGATGGAATGGTCTGCGGGCGTCACATTGCATTTGCAGAGCCCCTGATGTGCCTAAACAGTAGAAACCCCCCACAAGTGACCCCATTTTGGAAACTAGACCCCCCAAGGAACTTATCTAGATGTGTGGTGAGCACGTTCAACCCCCAAGTGCTTCACAGAAGTTTACAACGCAGAGCCGTGAAAATAAAAAATCATTTTTCTTTCCTCAAAAAAGATGTTTTAGCAAGCAATTTTTTATTTTCACAAGGGTAACAGGAGAATTTGGACCCCAATATTTGTTGCCCAGTTTGTTGTGAGTACGCTGATACCCCATATGTGGGGGTAAACCACTGTTTGGGCGCACGTCAGGGCTCGGAAGGGAAGTAGTGACATTTGAAATGCAGACTTTGATGGAATGGTCTGCGGGCGTCACATTGCATTTGCAGAGCCCCTGATGTGCCTAAACAGTAGAAACACCCCACAAGTGACCCCATTTTGGAAACTAGACCCCCGAAGGAACTTATCTAGATGTGTGGTGAGCACTTTCAACCCCCAAGTGCTTCACAGAAGTTTATAACGCAGAGCCGTGAAAATAAAAAATAATTGTTCTTTCCTCAAAAATTATGTTTTAGCAAGTAATTTTTTATTTTTGCAAGGGTAACAGGAGAAATTGGACCCCAACAGTTGTTGCCCAGTTTGTCCTGAGTACGCTGGTACCCCAAATGTGGGGGTAAACCACTGTTTGGGCGCACGTCGGGGCTTGGAAGGGCGGGAGCACCATTTGACTTTTTGAACGCAAGATTGGCTGGAATCAATGGTGGCGCCATGTTGCGTTTGGAGACCCCTGATGTGCCTAAACAGTGGAAACCCCTCAATTCTAACTTCAACACTAACCCCAACACACCCCTAATCCTAATCCCAACTGTAGCCATAACCCTAATCACAACCCTAACCCCAACACACCCCTAACCACAACCCTAACCGCAACACACCCGTAACCCTAATTCCAACCCTAATCCTAACCCTAATCCCAACCGTAACCCTAATCCCAACCCTAACCACAACTGTAACCCCAACACACCCCTAACCCTATCCGTAACCCTAACCACAAGCCTAATCTTAACCCTATTTCAAACCCTAGCCCTAATTCCAACCCTAACTCTAATTCCAACCCTAACCCTAAGGATTCGTGTGAGATTTTTCCGCACGATTTTTGAAAAATCTGCAGGTAAAAGGCACTGCGTTTTACCTGCGGATTTACAGCAGATTTCCAGTGTTTTTTTGTGCGGATTTCACCTGCGGATTCCTATTGAGGAACAGGTGTAAAACGCTGCGGAATCCGCACAAAGAATTGACATGCTGCGGAAAATACAACGCAGCGTTTCTGCACGGAATTTTTCGCACCATGGGCACAGCGGATTTGGTTTTCCTTAGGTGTACATGGTACTGTAAACCTGATTGAAAACTGCTTCGAATTCGCAGCGGCCAATCCGCTACGGATCCGCGGCCAATCCGCTGCGGATCCGCGGCCAATCCGCTACCGATCCGCTGCGGATCCGCGGCCAATCCGCTGCGGATCCGCTGCCAATCCGCTGCGGATCCGCGGCCAATCCGCTGCGGATCCGCTGCGGATCCGCGGCCGATCCGCTGCGGATCCGCGGCCGATCCGCTGCGGATCAGCTGCCGATCCGCTGCGGATCCGCTGCCGATCCGCTGCGGATCCGCTGCCGATCCGCTGCGGATCCGCTGCGGATCCGCGGCCGATCCGCTGTGGATCCGCGGCCGATCCGCTCTGTGTGCACATGCCATAACCCTACCCCTAACCCTACCCGTAACCCTAACCCTACCCCTAACCCTACCCCTAGTTCTAACCCTAGTTCTAACCCTAACCCTAGTGGAAAAAAAAAAAAAAAAAATTCTTTATTTTATTATTGTCCCTATGGGGGTGATAAAGGGGGGGGTTATTTATTATTTTTTTTATTTTGATCGCTGTGATAGAACCTACCACAGCGATCAAAATGTACTTGTAAGGAATCTGCCGACTGGCAGATTCGGCGGGCGCACTGAGCATGCGCCCGCCATTTTCCAAGATGGCGGCGCCCAGCGAGGAGACGGCCGGACACCGGGAGGATCGGTAAGTATGAAGGGGTGGTGGGGGGGTGGATCGGAGCACAGGGGGGGTGATCGGAGCACAGGGGGGGGATCCTGAGCAAGGAGGGAGCGGACAGGAGGACGGGGGAGCCGGCAGGCGGACGGAGTGGACCAGAGGACTAACGGAGGGCTGGGGGGGCGATCGGTGGGTGTGGGGGGGGTGACTTCAGGTTTTCCAGCCATGGCCGATGATATTGCAGCATCGGCCATGGCTGGATTGTAATATTTCACCTGTTTTTTAGGTGAAATATTACAAATCGCTCTGATTGGCAGTTTCACTTTCAACAGCCAATCAGAGCGATCGTAGCCACGTGGGGGTGAAGCCACCCCCCCTGGGCTGAAGCACCACTCCCCCTGTCTCTGCAGATCGGGTAAAATGGGAGTTAACCCCTTCACCCGATCTGCAGGGACGCGATCCCTCCATGACGCATACGCTGCGTCAAAGGTCGTGAAGGGGTTAAATTACCCCGCAGCCGTACGGTGCAGCCTGCACCCATCAAGCCAAATATAACACCGCTCTCAAGCAGGACGATTGTTACTTTCTATGCTGTGTCCACTCCTGCCTCTACACTCAGTGAGTACATGTGTTCATAGCAATAAGTACGCTTGCATACGGGCTATCATTGGGTGGACTATTTGGGGAGGTCTTGTCCATATTCATATGTGTATAATCCCTTAAACATTCAGGCTTATTGTTTAACTACAGTGTCTGCCTACCTTCAGCACTTCCCTATGGTGGAAGGCAGTATGTAGGATACCTTCCAGCACGACCACTCCACAAGCGCAGGTGATTTGTTTATTTGTACTTTAGTATCTATTTCAGACGCGGTGCAGCACAGACTCCGTCACCTCACCAGCTGCTCACTATTCCTTGTTTTCTTTCTTCCGCTTCTTGCCCCCCTTTTTTCCTGGTCAAGTGCAGCGCCAGTGTATATATTACTTTTATTTATATATACTGTATTTATATTTAATTCAGCGCGAGATATGTGAAAAGCCGGTAATTCAATTGACGGCTTTTTCTTTCTCCTTCTCAAACCCGACATGATATGAGACATGGTTTACATACAGTAAACCATCTCATATCCCTTTTTTTTCCATATTCCACACTACTAATGTTAGTAGTGTGTATGTGCAAAATTTGGGCGCTGTAGCTTGTAAAATAAAGGGTTAAATGGCGGAAAAAATTGGCGTGGGCTCCCGCGCAATTTTCTCCACCAGAGTGGTAAAGCCAGTGACTGAGGACAGATATTAATAGCCTAGAGAGGGTCCATGGTTATTGGCCCCCCCGGCTACAAACATCTGACCCCAGCCACCCCAGAAAAGGCACATCTGGAAGATGCGCCTATTCTGGCACTTGGCCACTCTCTTCCCACTCCCGTGTAGCGGTGGGATATGGGGTAATGAAGGGTTAATGTCACCTTGCTATTGTAAGGTGACATTAAGCCAGATTAATAATGGAGAGGCGTCAATTATGACACCTATCCATTATTAATCCAATAGTACGAAATGGTTATATGCTATATAATATGATGACTGCAATGTATTAAGAGAATAAAACTGTAATGGGAGGAGGAGGAAGAAGAGGAGGAGGAGTGCTACTTTAAATACAATCATACATATCCGTATCCCTTTATCTGTTTAGTTACCATTAGGGCATCCACCAAATGATGGACACTTTAATTGAAACCAAGCGCCCCCCATTATAGCTAAGTCATATTAGTTTCCAATACTGTCTTTGGGTCTGACATGTAAAATATAGGACGTCAGGGGTGAATATCGCTATTTATCCTGTGTATTGTGTAAATGGCTCCCAAACAATGAATGATTCTATATAGAACTTTGAAATCACACTCCCTGTTGAGCCTCAACCCTAAAGTACTCCACTTTTTTTTTCTTTTGCTGTTATTTTTTGGTAAAAAAGATGGGGTACTTTAGAGGTCCTTTTACCCAAGTCTCTGACTCCTTCCTTTACTGAGGGGTCATCAGGGTGGGATGTGGGGGGCACCGTCAGCTTCATCTGCCTAGGCCACCAACACTCCTGGTCCCGGCCCTGGTATACACTGCAATGATTAGATGCAATTCATGACAGAGGCCGCAGCAACAAACAATGTAACGTCAAGCAGATTTTCTCTGAAAGCGCGGAGTGTTACGCTGAATAATCACATTGCGATACAGCTTAAAGGGGTTTTCCGAACTCAAGACAAATTTCTGCAGTCGCTCTATATGTGACTCCTCACACTGTGTATGTGTATTACATGAGCTTATCTGCCTCAATCTTGGAAATCCCCTTTACAGTGAACAGCGCTTATCAAGTCCTTTATTAGGAAAAATAATAAAAACATTCCAAAATTGTACGGTGCTAAAAAATTATTTAAATGAATACTTGTACATCACAATATAACCCCAAACCAGTAAACATTCAGAGATATCAATCTGTCCAGTTGAGAAGTATTGATTCTGAATCAGTGTGCAATGCTTTGGTGCAAATTATAATGACAACATGTGCAAAAACTCAGGGTCGACACTGGGTGGTTTAGAGGGAGGACTTGCAGGTCATGTTACCCTGGCGCAGAGGGCGCTGTCGGACCACCTCATGCGGCTGTCTGAAATGTCTCCCAATGGGCAGCATTTTGACACCCCTAATGCTATGTGCACAATTTCAGGATTTTTTGCATTTTTTCGTCTGTTTTCCGTGGAAAAAACGCTAAAAAAACCCACATACATATGCATCCCATCATTTTTAATACATTCCGCAATTTTTGTGCCCATGCTGTGTTTTTTTGTGCAAAAAAAAGCATCGCGGTAAAAAACGCAGCATGTTCATAAATTTTGCGGATTTTTTTCGTTTCTGCAGCTATTTATTGCATTGGGAAGTCCCGGAAAAAAACGCGAAAAATCCGCGAAAAAAAAAAGCACAAAAAACACGTGTGGACTTCCTGCAGAAAAAGTCCGGCTTTGTTCAGCAAAATTCTGCACACTTTCCTGAACGTGTGCATATAGCCTAAGAGTGAGAATTTGCAGTTCTTTGAGTCGGTTGTTAAACTGACAGCCGCATCGGAGAACAGTTAAAAGGACTGTCCAGTGCATGGAATTGCACTCACATCTTTCAGGCAAAAGTATAATTGAAGTTCTGACCACCTGTACTCCTGGGGACAAGGCGACATGCAGGAGTGTGATGAGGTCACCTGATCATGCTGCTGACGTCAATCCTAATAAAAAAAAAAAAACCACAGTAGCAGTCATAGAGTCCCATCAATATATATAACCTTTATTGAATAAGAATTAAAACCTAAAAATCCAGGTGCAATGACATGAATGGGAAGTGAATGCACGCTCACAATGGCCATACTGAAAGGGCTAAATTGGCCAACCACCCCTGCAACACCATAATGTCAAACCGCATTGCGGCAGGTATCTACAGCTACACTGTTCATGCAGGTGCAGTATCATTCAATAATCAATATGCTGACAATTATCCCAAAAATTAAATTCATGGTACATACCTAGTGAATGCAGGCATGGAAGGCAAATAGCCCTACCCCAAAGTGCGTTTCGCAGCTAACAGCTCCTTCCTCAGGGGGCGTGTGGAGGAAGCGTGGCGTGTGTATATATATATATATATACACACCACCAGCTGGAACTGTGCTACATACTTACACGCCGCGCCACCCATCCCCGTCACCACGCACAATGCATCCCCCATCTGTCCGAGCTGGAAAAAAGGGGGGCCCCCATGTGACCAGACGCTGGACGTGAGAAGGAGGCCGGCACACAGCTATGGGAAAGGAGGCGCCTGCGCACAACCGTGAACACATTGCGGCCATTTTACATAAGGGCAACAACAAGGGCAACTACAACAATAAGTGCTAATAATAGACAAAACATTGCATGCTATACATATTGCTAGACTGAACAATGAAGGCATAAACATACTTAACGGCAATATTTACAAATATGGCAAATCCGGTTACAGAGGCCAATCGTATTAGCCGGAATTATACAGCACTTATATATACCCCATATACAAAAACCCACATATCAATGTGAATATATATCAATAAATCAACAATACATATATGTAAACATTACCCCATCTTATATCCACAGCCCACCCACATGTATGTACATATAAATATATGAAAATACACATAATTATAAAAAATAGATAGGAGAAAATCCCTCACAATACAGAAGATACACAAATGCATATATACCATATAGAACTACCAAGGAAACATATGCAAACTAATCTAATCCCTAATCTTTTGTATTAATAAATATTTGTTGTATTTTTTCATTAATTTGGACTTCCTTGATTGTTGTTTTTTTCTACTTTCGTTTTTGTATAAGCCCATGAAGGCAGGGTCTTCTCTCCTCTGTACCCATCTGTCACTGTTAGTTTCTTCATTGTAATTTATATTTTGTATGTAGCTCATTTTCACATGTACAGCACCATGGAATCAATGATGCTCTAAAAATAAATAAATAATAATAATAATGTAATAAAAAGTTGATACATGTAGTATTAGTATTCTACCACTAGGTGGCAGTGATGGCTCACTAATATTCTCGCTGTACTCTGTATGCAGTTTTATATTCATGAATTGGTCCACTTTTAAAGGGAATCTGTCACCAGGTTTTTGATACTTCGGTCGGGTTCACATTGCGTTAACAGCAGCCCGTTCAACACACACGTTAACGGGCTGCTGTTAACGCAAGTGCTGGTATGGCTGCCCGCTAGCGCAGATAGAGCATCTGCTAGCTCTATCTGCGCTAGCGGTGACGGACCCGGAAACGCTGCAGCCCGCATCTCAGGGTCCGTCACTCAACCCATTGTGGGCGTGCGCTAGCGATGCGTCCAACGTTGCAGTCAATGGCGGTGTTAACGGACTACGTTACACCACGTTATGCCGCGGTGTAACGTAGTCCGTTTAACGGACGAGCAGAACGCAATGTGAACCCAGCCTTAGGCCGGGTCACACATGCAACTGCAATGCGAGAAACTCCTGCGGTTCGGACCGGAGCATTCAGCTGCATAGAAATACATGCAGCCGCACACTCCGGCCCGAGTGCCGCTGGCAGTGCCAGGTATTGAGGCGACAGACTCGCCCGAGTTTCTCGCATTGCAGTTGCAAGTGGGACACCGGCCTTAATCTGAGAATAGCATGAAAAAAAACACAAAAATTGAGCTTGACTTAAAGGGAAGGTGCCATCAAAAAAAATTTTTTTCCAACGATTGAGAAAACGTAAAGAATTAATGTTTACATTTTCTTAAAAAATATTATCATTTGTTTATAATTTAGTAAAAATCATTTTAAAAGGTTTGGCATTTCCACTTTTAAACACTAGAGGGAGCAGCTACTGACATTTGACAAAAACCTAGTGTACAACTAGCTGACATTACGGCACTGCAGTAATTATGGGCGGAGTCGGCTGACATGGCTGCGAACACAGTGAGAAGCCATTTTGTTGGTGACTGCGGAGTTATACTGACCAGTAGACAGTCACAGAGGATGGCAGGCAGCAAGGATTCTGGGAGATATGTGGTGGAGGGAGCAGGGTGACAGCAGCACAGAGTATTTCAGGAGAGCAGTGTGCTGGTCTATGGGGGGCACCTGTTCAGTGCGCGGAGCAGCCAGGGATTGTACATAGAACTAGAGAAAGAGACTGGACTAAATCAAACCTGCACAACCATATAACAAAGATACCAAAGCATATTTATTAAACACCACAAAAAGGACATTTAAAAACATCTAAAATACATCTGAGTGTAGAACCATCCCAATGTAACCTCCTAAATGTGTGGCAATATTATAGCAACCGACCATACTCAATGTATAATAATGCATGCCCATAGACCAAAACATGTACAGTACAGTAATACATTACCACATGGATAACAGGTATATGGCAACTGGGTCACTGGAAAGTAGGGCCCTAGTGAAGAGAGAAGACCTGGGTGGAAAAGACTCCCCACTGGGAGATCTATGAAATCGGCATGCCCCCAAATAGGAGCTCAATCAGAGCTGACATCATGGTGAGTATAGATGAGATGGTCGGAGAGTCAAGCCAGAGCTGCAAAACTGCAGAGCCACATGCCATGAATGGCCAAACAATGGTCAGGAGGGGGTATAAAAAACAGAACCCATACCCCCTCCTGACCATTGTTTGGCCATTCATGGCATGTGGCTCTGCAGTTTTGCAGCTCTGGCTTGACTCTCCGACCATCTCATCTATACTCACCATGATGTCAGCTCTGACTCTGGGGAGTCTTTTCCACCCAGGTCTTCTCTCTTCACTAGGGCCCTACTTTCCAGTGACCCAGTTGCCATATACCTGTTATCCATGTGGTAATGTATTACTGTACTGTACATGTTTTGGTCTATGGGCATGCATTATTATACATTGAGTATGGTCGGTTGCTATAATATTGCCACACATTTAGGAGGTTACATTGGGATGGTTCTACACTCAGATGTATTTTAGATGTTTTTAAATGTCCTTTTTGTGGTGTTTAATAAATATGCTTTGGTATCTTTGTTATATGGTTGTGCAGGCTTGATTTAGTCCAGTCTCTTTCTCTAGTTCTTTTGGTGTTGCAATACATTGGACTTAGCCTAGCACCCCCCCCTCCCCCCCCTCCCCCCCATCTTTTGGCTTAGGTGCACCCTGTGTCCACAATATATTCCAGGGATTGTACATAGAGCGCTGTCTTTTATACACATGGATGGACCGTCTGCTCCACAGAAATCCAGGAAACGTTTTTGTGGATTGATGGCCTGTTCTGATCCAGACTTTGCATACTAAGACCCCATTCCCCTCCTCAGATCTTGTCCTGGCGATGTGTGAAAGCGAGGCGACAGGCGCAGTACGGGGTGACGCTGGGAAGGAAATGTAGCCATATAGTAAAAATAAAAATGAGACCCCTCTCTTCAGCTGCCTCTCCAGCCTTCCCCTGACTGCACCTAACTGGAGGTCATGCTGCCCCCTCTATTACACCAGACCCGTGTGCAGCTTCTCAACCAGAACCACCCTAGAATGGGTCCCCTTTCTCAAGATAATACTGCCATAGTGTTCTCACATAATACCGCCATACAGATCACACATAATACCATCATATAGATCGCAAATTACGACGCCAGTGTTCTCACATAATACCGCCATATAGATCACACATAATACCACCATATACTTCTCACATAATACCGCCATATAGATCACACATAATACTGTCCTATAGTTCTCACATAATACCATCATATAGATCGCAAATAACGACGCCAGTGTTCTCACATAATACCGCCATATAGATCTCACATAATACCGCCATATAGATCACACATAACAGGGGGGAGAGGAGTGCATAGGAGAGGATTAGATACACGGCTCAGCAGTCTGTATCACAAAGGATAGCATTCGATACACAGCTCAGCAGTCAGTATCACACAGGGGAGGATTAGATACACGGCTCAGCTGACAGCATCACACAGGAGAGGATTAGATACACGTCTCAGCACAGTATCACACAGGGTAGGATTAGATACACGGCTCAGCTGACAGCATCACACAGGAGAGGATTAGATACATTAGATACATGGCTCAGCAGACAGCATCACACAGGAGAGGATTAGAAATGTCTCAGCACAGTATCACAAGGTAGGATTAGATACATGGCTCAGCACAGTAACACACATGGGAGGAGATACACTGCTCAGAGTCAGCATCACAAAGGAGAGGATTAGATTACCTCTCCCCCGATACTTACTTCACGGCTCCGCTGCTGAGTCCTTTCTCCCTCCCGTCCTTGGTCTCCTCCTATAACCGCAGGGCTGCTGCGATTATACTGGGAAACTGGCGCTCACAGCACACTGTGAGCTCCAGAAAGATGGTGCCGATCTCCTGCCTCTGCTGTGATGTGGACGGCTCAGGGGGCGTGGCCAGATCACAGCAGGAAGCAGCTCAATGTAAAGTATAGGGTCGGACACCGACCGCAGTCTCCTATGCCCAGGGCTGCCGTATTTGCAGAGTGTAAGTGTCGTGCAGCTACACTTACACTCCTGCAAAGCAAAATGGCGGCGCCCAGTGGCTGAAAAAATAATACGGTAATTAAAAAAAAAATGTTAAAGTTAAAAAATGTAAATTTGTATTAAATATAATTGTTTATATAAACAATCATTTTTAATACAAAAAATAAAATGCAGTGCCTTCCCTTTAAGTTGGTATATATGCAGCACTGTTATGATCCGGTGACCTTGGAGCCGCATGCGAGACTTTCTCAGGAGTAGGTGGTACCTGTACTGACCGCAATCCCTAAACTAACACCGCAACTAGAAGTAGCCGTGGGATGTACCTAACACGTCCTAGACACCTCGACACAGCCGGAGGACTAAATACCCCTATAGATGGAAAAGGGAATTCTATCTTGCCTCAGAGCAGAACCCCAAAGGATAGGCAGCCCCCCCAAAAAATATTGACTGTGAGTATAAGAGGAAAGACACACGCAGGCAGAAAAACAGGATTTAGCAAAAGAGGCACTTCTAGCTAAATAGAAAAGGATAGGACAGAATTCTAAGCGGTCAGTATTAAAATCCTAAAAATATCCACAGCAGATAATACAAATATTCTACATCTAACTAAAGACATAGAAAGTATATCTGCATCTCCTGAGAATCCAGCATGACTGAAAAATCCAAACAAAGTCTAAGCTGGACAAAAACACAATGAATTGCACTGAACTGCAAAGCACACTGCATGTGTGCACAGAGACAAAAAACCAGACACTTATCTTAGCTGAGTTGGCAGCAGGGCATGAGGAACCAGAGAGAGATGCAATCCCTCCAAGTACAATGGACAACTGGCAAGGAATCATGGATCCTGCACACCTAAATACCTAATAGAGCTGAAATCAGCAGAAACACCTGCCCTGGATTACAACCCCAAGACAACTGCACTACCACCAACAAACACCGGAGGGAGCCCAAGAGCAGAATTCACAACACAGCACATAAAACGCATGTTCACATAAAACCTACAAGAGAAAAAATAAGCAAAAACCCTGCTGTAAATAAGTAAAAAGAAAAAAGTGCATCTAAATAACAGAGTATTTAGTAATACTGTTTTTGATCAAAAATAGCATAAAATCCATCCCACCACGACAAGGTGACTCTGATCGGGACGGTCCTACACTGTCTAATATTAAACCTTACCATGTGTCAATGTTGACCTCAGTGTGAATAAGGGCAGACAACAGGACTGGGCCCAACCAGTAGACACCAGTCTGGGGGAGCTTTATATAATGTGGGGCAGAGTCTCTGATTCCAGCGATGTATCACTGACTGTGCTATTTAGTGTAGTTATTTTAAAATCAGTTTTATCAGCAGGAGATTATCAGTCGAGGACTACTTGGCTTGCTGCCAAGCAATCCAGCCTTGCCCCCACCACTGATTGGCAGCTTTCTGCCTCTGCACAGTGTGCACAGACAGCTGCTAAACAGTGCAGGGTTATACAGAGCTCAGCTGTCACGATTGGACTAGCGAGTAAACTGGGACCAGGGGCACCTTTCCTGGCCCTAGCTCTAGGGAGCGCCCTAACTCGCCCTGTTCCCCGGGATACCTCAGATGGCGAGGATGCCGGGGCCTCCGCCCTTGCCCTGTCTCCTGACTGCCGCCCTGCGTCTGTCCCCCTCCCCACCCGGGGAAGAGAGGCGCTACCGTGTACAACAGAACACCAACCCAACAAACAGGGGAATGAAGACAAGGGTAAAAAGAAAACTCCACTCACACAGAATATGCTCTCACAAACAGGGGTAACCAGGGCTGCCACTAGAAATTTCGGGGCCCCATACTGGCAAATTTTTCGGGGCCCCCTTGAGACTCCGCCCAGGCTCCACCCCAGCCCCGCCTCCACGCTCCACCCCTCAAACTGTCCACAGTCCCACCGCTCTCTCTTGGAAAAACTCCACTTCTCACCAATCACACATTGAGGGTACGTGTCCACCTTCAGGATGGCCGGCGGTTGCGTCGGAGCGGCAAACCCGCTCGGCGCTAAGCCCCGCCCCCTACTGTGACGCGATGATGCCGGATTTGTTCATTGCACACATCCGGGATCATCGCACCCCACACATAGGGCCCTGTGTTATAGCTTGCGGCGGCGCAGCTGCCGCAAGGAACACGGACATGCTGCGATCTTAAAAGAAGCGCCGCATGTCCGGAGTCGCAGGGCCGCCGGGTGCGTGTTACCACGCATAGTGGAGACGGGATTTCATAAAATCCCCTTCACTATGCTGGAACATCTGGACGCTGCGTGTTTGACGCTGTGGCCCCACGCAGCGTCAAACACGCAGCGTTTACTTAACGTGGACACATACCCTAACAGTTCCCATCACCAGATCACACATATAGCCGGCAGCTTTTGTAAGCCGCCACCATAACACGGTAGACTCTTTTGGCCGGGCCCTACTCTGCTGTAACCTATTAAATATTTGTTAAAATATGCAATACAATTTAGGTATATTTTTATTTATTTTTAAATTTTTAAAATGACCAGTAATATCACATAAAAAGAACAAATACCGCTGCACCATGACCAGATGACAAATTACCACCACAGTGATCGAATAATATCACATACAAGGGACAAATACCGCAACACCATGTCCAGACCACATATTACCACCACATTGATCGTATAATATCACATACAATGAACAAATACCGCAACACCATGTCCAGACCACATATTACCACCACATAGTTACTGAATACTACAATTCTGATCAGTAATAAAAAAAAAAGCACCACACTATCACCATAAGTGCCATTATACACAGGAGATCTGTACTTAGTATGCAGTGTCTGTGTACAGATAATACAGTGATCACTAGTGAAATTATACACAGGAGCTCTGTATATAGTATACAGTGTATAGTGTCAGTGTATAGGTAACACTGACTTACCAGTGATGTCTCTAGGTGAAGTCCTTCATCTTTCATCCAGCACAGACCGCCATCATGTCTTCCAGCCAGGACTCGTTTCTGCAGGAAATAACACAGTTATCTCGAGCTCCGCTTGTAGAACACATTACTTAATTTTTCCCAACTTCTACATTACACCGCATAAAGAAAAAGAGGCGACATAGTGTCACTCTACACAGTAACAGGACCGCCCCCTCATTTAAAACAGTGTCCTCAAAAAATAAATACATTACTGCAGTAATAATATCCCTTAATTAGTCTCTATGGTAATAATATTCCCCATCCAGGCCCCCGTGTGTCTCATTCCTGGCGTCAGCCATATGTTCTCCCATCCTGCCCTCATGAGTATCCTTTCTGCACCATATGATCTCCCCATCCTGCCCCATCTGTCTCCATCGTATCCATCCTGCCCCATGATCCTGCACAATCTGTCTCCAATTCTGCCCCCAGTGTCTCCAATCATGCCTCCTGTGTCTCCAATCCTTCCCCATCTGTCTCCAGTCATGCCCCCATGTCTTTCATCATACCCCATATCTCCATTCTGCCCCTGTGTCCAGCATCATAGGCCCTGTGTCCAGCATTAGAGCCCCTGTGTCCAGCATCATTCATAGCCCCTGTGTCCAGCATCATAACCCCTGTGTCCAGCATCTCTGCCCCTGTGTCCAGCATCTCTGCCCCTGTGTCCAGCATCTCTGCCCCTTTGTCCAGCATCTCTGCCCCTGTGTCCAGCGGCAGCATCTCTGCCCCTGTGTCCAGCATCTCTGCCCCTGTGTCCAGCATCTCTGCCACTGTGTCCAGCATCTCTGCCCCTGTGTCCAGCATCTCTGCCCCTGTGTCCAGCATCTCTGCCCGTGTCCAGCATCTCTGCCCCTGTGTCCAGCATACTACCCCTGTGTCCAGCATCTCTGCCCCTTTGTCCAGCATACTGCCCCTGTGTCCAGCATACTGCCCCTGTTTCCAGCATCTCTGCCCCTTTGTCCAGCATTCTGCCCCATGTCCAGCATCTCTGCCCCTGTGTCCAGCATACTGCCCCCTGTGTCCAGCATACTGCCCCCTGTGTCCAGCATACTGCCCCCTGTGTCCAGCATCTCTGCCCCCTGTGTCCAGCATCTCTGTCCCCTGTGTCCAGCATCTCTGCCCCCTGTGTCCAGCATCTCTGCCCCCTGTGTCCAGCATCTCTGCCCCCTGTGTCCAGCATTCTGCCCCCTGTGTCCAGCATTCTGCCCCCTGTGTCCAGCATTCTGCCCCCTGTGTCCAGCATTCTGCCCCCTGTGTCCAGCATCTCTGCCCCTTTGTCCAGCATCTCTGCCCCTTTGTCCAGCATCTCTGCCCCTTTGTCCAGCATCTCTGCCCCTTTGTCCAGCATCTCTGCCCCTGTGTCCAGCATCTCTGCCACTGTGTCCAGCATCTCTGCCACTGTGTCCAGCATCTCTGCCCGTGTCCAGCATCTCTGCCCCTGTGTCCAGCATACTGCCCCTGTGTCCAGCATCTCTGCCCCTTTGTCCAGCATACTGCCCCTTTGTCCAGCATCTCTGCCCCTGTGTCCAGCATCTCTGCCCCTGTGTCCAGCATCTCTTCCCCGTGTACAGCATCTCTTCCCCCTTTGTCCAGCATACTGCCCCTTTGTCCAGCATTCTGCCCCTTTGTCCAGCATACTGCCCCTTTGTCCAGCATTCTGCCCCTTTGTCCATTATCTCTGCCCCTGTGTCCAGCATCTCTGCCCCGTGTCCAGCATCTCTTCCCCCCTTTGTCCAGCATACTGCCCCTTTGTCCAGCATACTGCCCCTTTGTCCAGCATTTTGCCCCTGTGTCCAGCATTCTGCCCCTGTGTCCAGCATTCTGCCCCTGTGTCCAGCATCTCTGCCCCCTGTGTCCAGCATCTCTGCCCCCTGTGTCCAGCATTCTGCCCCGTGTCCAGCATTCTGCCCCGTGTCCAGCATACTGCCCCCTGTGTCCAGCATCTCTGCCCCTTTGTCCAGCATACTGCCCCTTTGTCCAGCATCTCTGCCCCGTGTCCAGCATCTCTGCCCCTTTGTCCAGTATACTGCCCCTTTGTCCAGCATTCTGCCCCGTGTCCAGCATCTCTGCCCCTTCGTCCAGCATACTGCCCGTGTCCAGCATTCTGCCCCGTGTCCAGCATCTCTGCCCCTTTGTCCAGCATACTGCCCCTTTGTCCAGCATTCTGCCCCCTGTGTCCAGCATTCTGCCCCCTGTGTCCAGCATTCTGCCCCCTGAGTCCAGCATTCTGCCCCCTTGTCCAGCATCTCTGCCCGTGTCCAGCATCTCTGCCCCCTGTGTCCAGCATTCTGCCCCCTTTGTCCAGCATTCTGCCCCCTGTGTCCAGCATTCTGCCCCCTTGTCCAGCATACTGCCCCCTGTGTCCAGCATCTCTGCCCGTGTCCAGCATCTCTGCCCCCTGTGTCCAGCATCTCTGCCCCCTGTGTCCATCATCTCTGCCCCGTGTCCAGCATTCTGCCCCCTGTGTCCAGCATTCTGCCCCCTGTGTCCAGCATCTCTGCCCCTTTGTCCAGCATCTCTGCCCCTTTGTCCAGCATCTCTGCCCCTTTGTCCAGCATCTCTGCCCCTTTGTCCAGCATACTGCCCCTTTGTCCAGCATTCTGCCCCGTGTCCAGCATCTCTGCCCCTTCGTCCAGCATACTGCCCGTGTCCAGCATTCTGCCCCGTGTCCAGCATTCTGCCGCCTGTGTCCAGCATTCTGCCCCCTGTGTCCAGCATTCTGCCCCCTGTGTCCAGCATCTCTGCCCCTTTGTCCAGCATTCTGCCCCTTTGTCCAGCATTCTGCCCCCTTGTCCAGCATACTGCCCCCTTGTCCAGCATACTGCCCCCTTGTCCAGCATACTGCCCCGTGTCCAGCATCTCTGCCCCTGTGTCCAGCATCTCTGCCCCCTGTGTCCAGCATCTCTGCCCCCTGTGACCAGCATCTCTGCCCCCTGTGTCCAGCATCTCTGCCCCCTGTGTCCAGCATCTCTGCCCCCTGTGTCCAGCATCTCTGCCCCCTGTGTCCAGCATCTCTGCCCCCTGTGTCCAGCATCTCTGCCCCCTGTGTCCAGCATCTCTGCCCCCTGTGTCCAGCATCTCTGCCCCCTGTGTCCAGCATCTCTGCCCCCTGTGTCCAGCATCTCTGCCCCCCTGTGTCCAGCATCTCTGCCCCCCTGTGTCCAGCATCTCTGCCCCTGTGTCCAGCATACTGCCCCCTGTGTCCAGCATCTCTGCCCCTGTGTCCAGCATACTGCCCGTGTCCAGCGTTCTGCCCCGGGCCCCACCCCCCTGGGATCGCCGCTCTGAAAAAAAAAAAAGCCGAGTTCTTACCTTGCCATGCTCCTGCGGCGGGGAACCTCACTTCCTCCACGCAGCCGCAGGTGAAGGACGCACTCGCCGGCGGCTGACAATGACGTCAGACGTCGGCGAAGTGCGACTGCGCACTGCGGCCGCTGAAGTCAGCTGCCAGCCTCCGACTGGCTGGCGGTGGCTGTTAACTATTGACGTGCGGGCACGGGCCCGCACGTCAATAGTGTCCCGCAGGCCCGCAGCGCCGGCAGGGGGGGGCCCGCAGCGCCGGCAGGTGGGGGGCCCGCAGCGCCGGCAGGTGGGGGGCCCGCAGCGCCGGCAGGGGGGGGCCCGGTGAGCAGATTAGACGGGGCCCGATGCGGGCCCCCTCTGCTCACCGGGCCCCATACGCCAGTCATGGCTGTCATGCCCTGATGGCGGCCCTGGGGGTAACCACCAGGGTGTGAAGGACGGGGAGAGTAAATAAGGCAGGTAAGGATGAGGAATATTCCAAGCGTACAAACCATACAACTGTCGCACAATAAATTCCTCCAGCTCTCCAAACACCAGCTCCTCACTACTCCAGGTCTATCAAGCAAGTGCTATCTCAGACAAAGGTCTGATCAGAAGGCCTAGCTTTTATAGGAGAGAGGAGTGGCTAACCGAGCACAGCTGAATGCAGGAATATCCACATGGCCTATTAACCCCTGTCCTGCTGAAAAAAACCAAAACACCATTAATACACAGGAGAAGTGCTTCTTCTCAAAGATGAAGCAGAAGCCATCAGACGCCGTGGTCTTCTGTTACTGCTCTGTCGCGGTAACTCCGTGACAGTACCCCCCCTTCTATGAGGGACCTCCGGAACCTCAGGACCTAACCCCTATCTGGGTGGGCCGCATGAAAGGCCCGAACCAGTCTGGTTGCATGAACGTCGGAAGCTGGAACCCACATCCTCTCCTCAGGACCGTACCCCTTCCAATGCACCATGTATTGAAGTGACCGACGAACAAGATGAGAATCTAAGACCTTTGCTATCTGGAACTCCAGATTACCATCGACAATGATCGGAGAAGGTGGCAGAGGTGAAGATCCTGCAGATGCCACGTACTTCTTGAGAAGAGAACGGTGAAACACATTGTGGATTTTAAAAGTAGATGGCAGAGCAAGGCGAAATGCTACCGGATTGACGACGGCTAGGATCTTATAGGGACCAATAAACCTGGGACCCGATTTCCAAGATGGAACCTTTAGCTTAATGTTCCTTGAGGACAGCCACACCAAGTCACCAACACTCAGTTCCGGACCCACCAAACGTCTCCGATCAGCCACACTCTTATATTTGGAGACCATTTTTTGCAAATTATTAACCCCTTAAGCCCCAAGGGTGGTTTGCACGTTAATGACCGGGCCAATTTTTACAATTCTGACCACTGTCCCTTTATGAGGTTATAACTCTGGAACGCTTCAACGGATCTTAGCGATTCTGACACTATTTCCTCGTGACATATTGTACTTCATGATAGTGGTAAAATTTCTTCGATATAGCTTGCGTTTATTTGTGAAAAAAATGGAAATTTGGCGAAAATTTTGAAAATTTCGCAATTTTCCAACTTTGAATTTTTATGCCCTTAAATCACAGAGATATGTCACGCAAAATACTTAATAAGAAACATTTCTACTTTACATCAGCACAATTTTGGAACCAAATTTTTTTTTTTGTTAGGGAGTTATAAGGGTTAAAAGTTGACCAGAAATTTCTAATTTTTACAACACCATTTTTTTTTTTGGGACCACATCTCATTTGAAGTCATTTTGAGGGGTCTCTATGATAGCAAATACCCAAGTGTGACACCATTTTAAAAACTGCACCCCTCAAGGTGCTCAAAATCACATTCAAGAAGTTTATTAACCCTTCAGGTGTTTCACAGGAATTTTTGGAATGTTTAAATAAAAATGAACATTTAACTTTTTTCACACAAAATTTATTTCAGCTCCAATTTGTTTTATTTTACCAAGGGTAACAGGAGAAAATGGACCCCAAAAGTTGTTGTACAATTTGTCCTGAGTACGCTGATACCCCATAAGTGGGTGTAAACCACTGTTTGGGCGCATGGCAGAGCTCGGAAGGGAAGGAGCGCCATTTGACTTTTCAATGCAAAATTGACTGGAATTGAGATGGGACGCCATGTTGCGTTTGGAGAGCCCCTGATGTGCGTAAACATTGAAACCCCCCACAAGTGACACCATTTTGGAAAGTAAACCCCTTAAGGAACTTATCTAGATGTGTGGTGAGCACTTTGACTCAACAAGTGCTTCACAGAAGTTTATAATGCAGAGCCGTAAAAATAAAAAATCATATTTTTTCACAAAAATGATCTTTTCGCCCCCAATTTTTTATTTTCCCAAGAGTAAGAGAAGAAATTGGACCCCAAAAGTTGTTGTGCAATTTGTCCTGAGTACGCTGATACCCCATATGTGGGGGTAAACGACTGTTTGGGCGCATGGCAGAGCTCGGAAGGGAAGGAGCGCCGTTTGACTTTTCAATGCAAAATTGACTGGAATTGAGATGGGACACAATGTAGCGTTTGGAGAGCCCCTGATGTGCCTAAACATTAAAACCCCCCACAAGTGACACCATTTTGGAAAGTAGACCACCTAAGGAACTTATCTAGATGTGTTTTGAGAGCTTTGAACCCCCAAGTGTTTCATTACAGTTTATAACGCAGAGCCGTGAAAATAAAAATTCTTTTTCCCTCAAAAAATTATTTTTAGCCCCCAAAATTTTTATTTTCCCAAGGATAACAAGAGAATTTGGACCCCAAAAGTTGTTGTCTAATTTGTCCCAAGTACGCTGATACCCCATATGTTGGGGTAAACCCCTGTTTGGGCGCACGGGAGAGCTCGGAAGGGAAGGAGCACTGTTTTACTTTTTCAATGCAGAATTGGCTGGAATTTAGATCGGACGCCATGTCCCGTTTGGAGAGCCCCTGATGTGCCTGAACAGTGGAAACTCCCCAATTCTACCTGAAACCCTAGTTCAAACGCACCACTAACCCTAATCCCAACGGTAACCCTAACCACACCCCTAACCCTGACACACCCCTAACTCTAATCCCAACCGTAAATGTAATCCAAACCCTAACCCTAACTTTAGCTCCAACCCTAGCCCCAACCCTAACCCTAGCCCTGTCATGTTCCCAATGGCAGGGAATTAAACACATAACACGGGCAAAAACAGGACGAGCTCTAGGGTGATGGAACCTGAGCTGACCGCGATCCTGAACCTCAACACTCAACTAACAGCAGCCGGGGAACGTTCCTGGGGGGACTCTAGACATCTCGCGCCAGCCGGAGATCTAGCTACCCCTATCAGAAGAATCACAGACCTATCTTGCCTCCAGAGAAATATTCCCACAGAAATAGCAGCCCCCCACATATAATGACGGTGAAATGAGAGGAAGGCACAAACGTAGTTATGAAAACAGATTCAGCAAAATGAGGCCCGCTTAAGCTAGATAGCAGAGGATACAAAAGGTGAACTGCGCGGTCAGCTTAAAACCCTTCAAAATACCATCCTGAAATTACTTGAACTCATGTGCCAACTCATGGTACATGAGTGGTAATTTCAGCCCACTAGAGCAACCAGCAGCAGAGAATTACATATCTGCAAGCTGGACTAAAAACATTAAAGCAAACATGAAACAGGGAAATCCAGACTTAGCTTGTCTTGAAGGCCTAGGAGCAGGTAGCAAAGGTAACAGAGACACACTGATACATTGATAGCCGGCAAGGGAATGACAGGAAAGCCAGGTTAAATAGGAAACACCCAGCCTCAGATGGACAGGTGGAAACCAGAGACCGCAACCCACCAAAGTCACCCAGTACCAGTTGTAACCACCAGAGGGAGCCCAAAAACAGAATCCACAACAGTACCCCCCCCTTGAGGAGGGGTCACCGAACCCTCACGAGAACCCCCAGGGCGATCAGGATGAGCTCTATGGAAGGCGCGGACCAAGTCAGTCGCATGAACATCAGAGGCGACCACCCAGGAATTATCCTCCTGACCATAACCCTTCCACTTAACCAAATACTGGAGTTTACGTCTGGAAACACGAGAATCCAAGATCTTCTCAACAACATACTCCAATTCTCCCTCCACCAGCACCGGAGCAGGAGGCTCAACCGAAGGAACAACGGGCACCTCATACCTCCGCAATAACGACCGATGGAACACATTATGAATAGCAAACGATGCTGGGAGATCCAAACGAAAAGATACAGGGTTAAGAATCTCCAAGATCTTATAAGGACCGATGAACCGAGGCTTGAACTTAGGAGAAGAGACCTTCATAGGGACAAAACGAGAAGACAACCACACCAAGTCCCCAACAAGAAGTCGGGGACCCACGCGGCGACGGCGATTAGCAAACTGCTGAGTCTTCTCCTGAGACAACTTCAAATTGTCCACCACCTGATTCCAAATCTGATGTAGCCTGTCCACCACCACGTCCACTCCAGGACAATCCGAAGGCTCCACCTGACCAGAGGAAAAACGAGGATGAAACCCCGAATTACAAAAGAAAGGAGAAACCAAAGTAGCAGAACTAGCCCGATTATTAAGGGCAAATTCGGCCAGTGGCAAAAAGGCAACCCAGTCATCTTGATCAGCAGAAACAAAACACCTTAAATAAGTTTCCAAGGTCTGATTAGTTCGCTCCGTCTGGCCATTCGTCTGAGGATGGAATGCAGACGAGAAAGACAAATCAATGCCCATCTTAGCACAAAACGTCCGCCAAAATCTAGACACAAACTGGGATCCCCTGTCAGAAACGATATTCTCCGGAATCCCATGCAAACGAACCACGTTCTGAAAAAATAAAGGGACCAACTCAGAGGAGGAAGGCAACTTAGGCAAGGGTACCAAATGAACCATCTTAGAAAAGCGGTCACACACAACCCAGATAACGGACATTTTCTGTGAGACAGGGAGATCTGAAATAAAATCCATGGAAATGTGCGTCTAAGGCCTCTTCGGGATAGGCAAGGATAACAACAACCCACTGGCCCGAGAACAGCAAGGCTTAGCCCGAGCACACACTTCACAAGACTGCACAAAGGTGCGCATATCCCTTGACAAGGAAGGCCACCAAAAAGACCTGGCCACCAAGTCTCTAGTACCAAATATTCCAGGATGACCAGCCAACACAGAAGAATGGACCTCGGAGATGACTCTACTGGTCCAATCATCCGGAACAAACAGTCTTTCTGGTGGACAACGATCAGGTTTATCCGCCTGAAACTCCTGCAATGCACGTCGCAAGTCTGGGGAGACGGCGGACAATATTACCCCATCCCTAAGGATACCAGTAGGCCCAGAGTCTCCAGGAGAGTCAGGCACAAAACCCCTGGAAAGAGCATCTGCCTTCACATTCTTTGAACCTGGCAGGTATGAAACCACAAAATTGAAACGAGAAAAAAACAACGACCAACGAGCCTGTCTAGGATTCAGACGCCTGGCAGACTCAAGG
The DNA here is from genome assembly GCF_051348905.1 of Ranitomeya variabilis. Taxonomy (NCBI): domain Eukaryota; kingdom Metazoa; phylum Chordata; class Amphibia; order Anura; family Dendrobatidae; genus Ranitomeya; species Ranitomeya variabilis. Next base: position 1,051,417,784 of record NC_135232.1, on the reverse strand, counting down.
TAAATCAGATTTTTGTGATCAGTCAAGACCACCACACGATGTCTAGCACCCTCAAGCCAATGACGCCACTCCTCAAATGCCCACTTCATGGCCAAAAGCTCCCGATTACCCACATCATAATTGCGCTCGGCGGGCGAGAATTTTCTAGAAAAGAACGCACATGGCTTCATCACCGAGCCATCGGAACTTCTCTGTGACAAAACCGCCCCCGCTCCAATCTCGGAAGCATCAACCTCAACATGAAAAGGAAGTGAAACATCTGGTTGACATAACACAGGAGCAGAAGAAAACCGGCGCTTAAGTTCCTGAAAGGCCTCCACAGCCGTAGGAGACCAATTAGCAACATCAGCACCCTTTTTAGTCAAATCAGTCAAAGGTTTAACAACACTGGAAAAATTAGTAATGAACCGACGATAAAAATTAGCAAAACCCAAGAACTTCTGAAGACTCTTAACAGATGTAGGTTGTGTCCAGTCACAAATCGCCTGAACCTTGACGGGATCCATCTCAATAGTAGAAGTAGAAAAAATGTACCCCAAAAAAGAAATCTTCTGGACTCCGAAGAGACATTTTGAGCCCTTCACAAACAGAGAATTGGCCCGCAGGACTTGAAACACCTTCCTGACCTGTAGAACATGAGACTCCCAGTCATCAGAAAACACCAAAATATCATCCAAATACACAATCATAAACTTATCCAGATATTCACGGAAAATATTGTGCATAAAGGACTGAAAGACTGAAGGAGCATTAGAAAGTCCAAAAGGCATTACCAAATACTCAAAATGGCCCTCAGGCGTATTAAATGCGGTTTTCCACTCATCACCCTGCTTTATCCGCACAAGATTATACGCACCGCGAAGATCTATCTTAGGGTACCGTCACACAGTACCATTTTCATCGCTACGACGGCACGATCTGTGACGTCGCAGCGTCGTATGATTATCGCTCCAGCGTCGTAGACTGCGGTCACACGTTGCAATCACGGCGCTGGAGCGATGCCGAAGTCAGGGCCGCGCTTAGTAACCCGATGTTTACCCTGGTTACCAGCGTAAACGTAAAAAAAACAAACAGTACATACTTACATTCCGGTGTCTGTCCTCCGGCGTCTCAGCTTCTCTGCACTGTGTAAGCACAGCGGCCGGAAAGCACAGCGGTGACGTCACCGCGTCACCGCTGTGCTCGCTTTCCGGCTTGCCGGCGCTCACAGTGCAGAGAAGCTGAGGCGCCGGAGGACAGACACCGGAATGTGAGTATGTACTGTTTGTTTTTTTACGTTTACGCTGGTAACCAGGGTAAACATCGGGTTACTAAGCGCGGCCCTGCGCTTAGTTACCCGATGTTTACCCTGGTTACAAGCGAACACATCGCTGGATCGCTGTCACACACAACGATCCAGCGATGTCAGCGGGTGATCAAGCGACGAAAGAAAGTTCCAAATGATGTGCTACGACGTATGATTCTCAGCAGGATCCCTGATCGCTGCTGCGTGTCAGACACTGCGATATCGTAACGATATCGCTAGAACGTCACGAATCGTACCATCGTAGCGATGGAAATGGTACTGTGTGACGGTACCCTTAGTGAACCACCTAGCCCCCTTAATGCGAGCAAACAAATCAGTCAATAATGGCAATGGATACTGATATTTGACTGTAATCTTATTCAGAAGGCGATACAAGGCCTCAGGGAACCATCTTTTTTTGCCACGAAAAAAAAACCTGCTCCCAGAGGGGACGAAGATGGACGAATATGTCCCTTTTCCAAGGACTCCTTAATATAATTCCGCATAGCAGTATGCTCTGGCACTGACAGATTAAATAAACGACCCTTAGGGAACTTACTGCCAGGAATTAATTCTATAGCACAGTCACAATCCCTATGAGGAGGGAGCGAATTGAGCTTAGGCTCCTCAAAAACATCCCGATAGTCAGACAAAAACGCAGGGACCTCAGAAGGAGTAGATGAAGCGATTGAAATCAGAGGTGCATCATCATGAACCCCCTGACATCCCCAGCTTAACACAGACATTGTTTTCCAATCCAGGACTGGATTATGAGTTTGTAACCATGGCAGACCAAGCACTAGTACATCATGTAAATTATACAGTACAAGGAAGTGAATCACCTCCTGATGAACGGGAGTCATGCGCATGGTCACTTGTGTCCAGTACTGCGGTTTATTCATAGCCAATGGTGTAGAGTCAATTCCCTTCAAAAGAATAGGAACTTCCAGAGGCTCCAGACTAAAACCGCAGCGTTTGGCAAATGACCAATCCATAAGACTCAGGGCAGCGCCCGAATCCACATAGGCATCGACGGAAATGGATGACAGTGAACAAATCAGAGTTACAGACAAAATGAACTTAGACTGCAGAGTACTAATGGCAAAAGATTTATCAACCTTTTTTGTGCGTTTAGAGCATGCTGATATAACATGAGCTGAATCACCACAATAAAAACACAATCCATTTTTCCGCCTATAATTTTGCCGTTCACTTCTGGACTGAATTCTATCACATTGCATAGTCTCAGGTGCCTGTTCAGAAGACACCGCCAACTGGTGCACAGGTTTGCGCTCCCGTAAACGCCGATCAATCTAAATGGCCATAGCCATAGACTCATTCAGACCTGTAGGCGCAGGGAACCCCACCATAATATCCTTAATGGCCTCAGAAAGACCATCTCTGAAGTTTGCAGCCAGGGCGCACTCATTCCACTGAGTAAGCACCGACCATTTCCGAAATTTTTGACAATATACTTCCGCTTCATCATGCCCCTGAGAGAGGGCTAATAAAGCCTTTTCAGCCTGAATCTCCAGGTTAGGTTCCTCATAGAGCAATCCCAGTGCCAGAAAAAACGCATCCACACTGAGCAATGCAGGATCCCCTGGTGCCAATGCAAATGCCCAATTCTGAGGGTCGCCCCGCAGGAAAGATATTACAATCTTGACCTGCTGAACAGGGTCTCCAGAGGAGCGAGATTTCAAAGAAAGAAACAATTTGCAATTGTTCCTGAAATTCAGGAAGGTAGATCTATCTCCAGAAAAAAACTCTGGAATAGGAATTCTAGGTTCAGACATAGGAGTGTGAACAACAAAATCCTGTATGTTTTGAACTTTTGCAGCAAGATTATTCAGGCTGGAAGCCAAACTCTGGACATCCATGTTAAACAGCTAAGGTCAGAGCCATTCAAGGGTTAAGAGGAGGTAAGAAGCAGCTAGACAGCAATTAAGGGCTAGGCAGCAAAACTCTGAGGGGAAAAAAAAAAAATTTCCCTTCAACACTTCTTTTTCTCCTGCTTCAGCCCAAACAATTAACACTTTGTAGTCCGGCTATACTGTCATGTTCCCAATGGCAGGGAATTAAACACATAACACGGGCAAAAACAGGACGAGCTCTAGGGTGATGGAACCTGAGCTGACCGCGATCCTGAACCTCAACACTCAAATAACAGCAGCCGGGGAACGTTCCTGGGGGGACTCTAGACGTCTCGCGCCAGCCGGAGATCTAGCTACCCCTATCAGAAGAATCACAGACCTATCTTGCCTCCAGAGAAATATTCCCACAGAAATAGCAGCCCCCCACATATAATGACGGTGAAATGAGAGGAAGGCACAAACGTAGTTATGAAAACAGATTCAGCAAAATGAGGCCCGCTTAAGCTAGATAGCAGAGGATACAAAAGGTGAACTGCGCGGTCAGCTTAAAACCCTTCAAAATACCATCCTGAAATTACTTGAACTCATGTGCCAACTCATGGTACATGAGTGGTAATTTCAGCCCACTAGAGCAACCAGCAGCAGAGAATTACATATCTGCAAGCTGGACTAAAAACATGAAAGCAAACATGAAACAGGGAAATCCAGACTTAGCTTGTCTTGAAGGCCTAGGAGCAGGTAGCAAAGGTAACAGAGACACACTGATACATTGATAGCCGGCAAGGGAATGACAGGAAAGCCAGGTTAAATAGGAAACACCCAGCCTCAGATGGACAGGTGGAAACCAGAGACCGCAACCCACCAAAGTCACCCAGTACCAGTTGTAACCACCAGAGGGAGCCCAAAAACAAAATCCACAACAAGCCCTCACCCTAGCCCTAACGGGAAAATGGAAATAAATACATTTTTTTAATTTTATTATTTTTCCCTAACTTAGGGGGTGATGAAGGGGGGTTTGATTTACTTTTATAGCGTTTTTTATAGCGGATTTTTATGATTGGCAGCTGTCACACACTAAAAGACGCTTTTTATAGCAAAAAAGTTTTTGCGTCTCCACATTTTGAGACCTATAATTTTTCCATATTTTGGTCCACAGAGTCATGTGAGGTCTTGTTTTTTGCGGGACGAGTTGACGTTTTTATTGGTAACATTTTTGGACACGTGACAGTTTTTGATCGCTTTTTATTCCGATTTTTGTGAGGCAGAATGACCAAAAACCAGCTATTCATGAATTTCTTTTGGGGGAGGCGTTTATACCGTTCCACGTTTGGTAAAATGGATAAAGCAGTTTTATTCTTCGGGTCAGTACGATTACAGCGATATCTCATTTATATCTTTTTTTATGTTTTGGCGCTCTTGTATGATAAAAGCTATTTTATAGAAAAAATAATTATTTTGGCATCGCTTTATTCTGAGGACTATAACTTTTTTATTTTTTTGCTTATGATGCTGTATGGCGGCACGTTTTTTGCGGGACAAGATGACGTTTTCAGCAGTACCATGGTTATTTATATCCGTCTTTTTGATCGTGTGTTATTCCACTTTTTGTTCGGCGGTATGATAATAAAGCATTGTTTTTTGCCTCTTTTTTTTTTTTCTTACGGTGTTCACTAAAGGGGTTAACTAGTGGGACAGTTTTATAGGTTGGGTCATTACGGATGCGGCGATACTAAATATGTGTACTTTTATAGTTTTTTTTTTAAATTTAGATAAAGAAATGTATTTATGGGAATAATAAAAAAGATCAATCTGATCTGATCAATCAATCCCCCCGTGAGCGCGGCCGATCGCATATGACGTACTATCCCGTCACTGGGAATTAAGTCCCAGGTCACCTTGACGGGATAGTATGTCATATGGGATTAAGGGGTTAATCACCCCCTGCCAAATCGTAGAAATAGCAGAAGAGAACCGTTCCTCCTCCGGTAAACCAGAAGGGCGATCACCATTGAACGAACTAAACTGCGGATGAAACCCATATGCTCCGAAAAACGGGGACTTACCAGTTGATTCCTGACAGCGATTATTAACTGCAAATTCAGCCAACGGTAAGTAGGTCACCCAGTCCTCCTGATTCTCAGATACAAAACATCTAAGATATGTTTCTAAATTCTGATTAACCCGTTCAGTCTGCCCGTTAGACTGGGTGAAACGCCGAAGAAAAAGAAAAATGGATCCCCAGACGGGTGCAAAACGCCCTCCAGAATTTGGAGATAAACTGCACACCCCGATCAGAAACAATATCCGTAGGAATCCCATGCAGTCTTATTATTTCCCTGACTAAGATTTGCGCCAGAGTTTTGGCATTAGGCAAAGCTGGCAAAGCAATAAAATGAGACAATTTACTGAACCTGTCCACCACCACCAGGATTACAGTGTTCCCTGCAGACACAGGTAGATCCGTAATAAAATCGACTGACAAATGAGTCCAAGGTCTGCTGGGAATCTCCAATGGTAGGAGAGCCCCTGACGGATGAGTATGTGAAGTCTTAGAACGCGCACAGATATTGCAGGCGGCGACATACTCCTGAACATCCTTAAAAGCCCCTGGCCACCAAAAACGCAGAGTAAGTAGATCCGCGGTAGCCTTAATCCCTGGATGTCCAGCCAGCACCGTATCATGATGTTCACTGAGGATTCTAAGACGGAGATTGACTGGTACAAACAGTTTACCAAGAGGACAGGTAGCAGGGGCGTCCCCCTGAGCGTCCGCCACCTCTCTTTCAAGATTGGAGCATATGGACGCCATCACTACCCCTTTTTGCAGTATAGGTACTGGTTTGCACTTATCGCCTCCCCCAGGAAAGCAACGGGACAAAGCATCTGCCTTAACATTTTTGCTTCCCGGCCTAAAAGTAACAAAAAAGTTAAATCTGGTAAAGAACAAAGCCCATCTTGCCTGACGAGGTGTAAGACGTTTTGCTGACTCCAAGTAAACCAGATTCTTATGGTCAGTGATCACCATCACAGGGTGAACCGCTCCTTCCAAGAAATGACGCCACTCCTCAAATGCCCATTTGATAGCTAAGAGTTCCCTATTACCAATATCATAGTTTCTCTCAGCTGGTGACAGTTTTTAAGAAAAGTAAGCGCATGGTTGCCATTTACCAGGAGACGCACCTTGCGATAATACAGCCCCCACTCCCACCTCGGATGCATCCACCTCCACAATGAATGGCTGAGTGACATCAGGCTGAATAAGAATCGGCGCAGAAGCAAAACACCCTTTCAAAGTGTCAAATGCCTCCCTGGTAGGACTGGACCACTTGGAGAAGTCCGTCCCCTTTTTAGTCATATCAGTGAGCGGTTTAGCTACTACTGAAAAGTTTTTTTTATGAACTTACGGTAGTAGTTGGCAAAACCCAAAAACCTTTGTAAGGCCTTCAAATCCTCGGGACGATCCCATTCCAATACCGCCCGGACTTTCGCCGGATCCATGCGAAAACCGGTGGCAGATAATACATATCCAAGGAAAGGGATCTCCTCAACCGAGAACATGCACTTTTCAGGTTTGACATACAATTTATTGTCACGAAGTATCTGTAGGACTTGACTGACATGTTTCTGGTGTGACTCAAGGTCAGGTGAGTACACAAGAATGTCATGCAGGTAGATAACAACAAACCTGCCTACAAGGTGACTAAAGATGTCATTAATAAAGTGCTGGAATACGGCGGGCGCGTTCGTTAACCCAAAAAGGCATCACTAGATTCTCGTAGTGTCCTTCTGGCGTATTGAACGCAGTCTTCCACTCATCACCCTCGTTAATGCAGAAGAGATTGTACGCCCCCCTGAGGTCCATTTTAGAGAACCATTTTGCCCCAACAATTTGATTAAAAAGGTCAGGTATAAGAGGTAGCGGATACGGATCACGGACCGTGATAGCATTAAGTTCCCAGAAATCCAGGCAAGGACGTAACCCGCCATCCTTCTTCTTTACGAAAAAGAACCCTGCAGCAAGGGGAGAAGAGGAAGGTCGGATATGGTGTGAGGAAAATTTATAATATAAGTAGTAGTTTCTCTGCCTGTTAGCACCAGCTGAGGGATTTTTGCACTTCTGACCATGGTCCCCAAGAACACATGGCAGACACTGGGCTCAAAACCCCCCCTTCCCATTACTTCAGGATTTAGCTTTCCTTCTCAGAGAGTGTGGGGGTTTTATGAGAGCCAAGGTATTTACGACCGGCATTTCCTGCCGTGTAAGCTCTTGTCCGGCTATAACTGGATTAGAAACTTCTAGAATCCATGAAAGTTCTTTGGTTTTTGTAAGATATTAGGCAAACCATTTAAGTTACGAACACGAAAATATATATTCGCAAAGTCCATCGGAGCATCTATCCATCACTCTAAAGACGAGTTTCTAACTCCATCTGGTAAAGAAGTAGGGATTTCTCTGTAAATATACATCCCAAATAGGACATATTTGATCTCCCCTGAATGCTAGCGATAATACGAGATGAATGCTGGGTGGGGTATGATGATGACATGTTCGGTAGCGAAGTTACGGGCATCAGATATATTTAATGCACAGTTAGTAAAACTGAAAAGGTAGGAGGGTCTGGGATAGCCAGCCCTTTCTGGTGATGTCAACAAGCTGAGCTATAACTGTTTTGGCCGGACTCCAGCAGTCAGTCTGTTGCTGGAAGAACATGTGAGTCTGATCTGAAGAGCTGTACCTCATGCATTGGGATTTTTGGGAGCTCCGCCCACCAGCATGGTTTTTGCCTGAACTGATATGAACTAAGAAATGTGAGTGTTATCTTTTCTCCTTTAATCCTCTTTATGTTATAATTACCTTGTACATATTTGCAATTGTCTCATTTGTAACATCTTTGTAAAATATTTTGATATAAACACTGCATAAACTTTATGAGTATAATATTTCATACTAGTTCATTCTCCATGCTCTAAACGTACCCTGTCTCCTGAAGGGAATTACGCTACTGTGTTGGGTTAGCTTCGGACCCGTTTAATCGGAGCTGGTGGCAGCGATAGTGTGCAGACTTTTGGGTGATGTGTAGCAACTGCGGCGTTTATAATTATTGTTCCTGCCTGAGCGGGAGTAGTTTATTGCGTCGCTGCAGTGTGCCCAATAGCCAGTACATAGCAGGCAGCCTTTCTGGCGACCAATTACCCTAGGTGCAGTACCTAATCTGACCTGACAGTAAGGGGGGCGCCAGAGAGCTGCAAGGTTTAAGTGGAACTGTAAGCGGGATATACTCAAATCCCTGCAGTTCATGGTATATGGAAGAGCAGTGGGATACCTAAAATAAGCCCCTGCTGTAAACTAAGAGGTCAATAGCCTTGTGTGTGTTTTTTTTTTTATCACATTGTGGCAGTGGAGGGATAACTAAGATAAGCCCCCCCCTGCACATGTGATAGCCGTCTGTTGGTCTAAAGTCTCCCCAATCCGTGACATATTGGTGGCAGTGGTCAGGAATCCCTGGGGATTTTGTGACAAACTGCTGGCCACGGCTAAGGGATCGTGACATATGGCCCTTAGCCAGACTTTCTGTAATATAGTCCTTCATGGCCTGCCTTTCTGGACCTGAGATGTTATAGAGTCTGCTCTTGGGCAGCTTGGCACCAGGAACCAGATTGATGGCACAATCATAAGGACGATGTGGGGGAAGCTCTTGGCTCCCCTGCTCAGAAAACACATCCACGAAGTCTGACAGGTAATGGGGCAAAGACTGGGTATCCACCCTTGCCAACCGGGTACCCAGTGTCCTTGACAGTATGTACTCCACTTTACCACTTCCTGTGTCTGCCAATCAATTACTGGATTGTGCAGAGCGAGCCAAGGAAGTCCCAGTACCACAGGTGAGGGCAGGCCCTCAAGCACATAACATTTTAACACCTCAGAGTGCATGGCCCCTACCTGTAACCGTAAGTGATGAACTACCTGCATGAAGTGCCCCTATCTTAAAGGACCAGAATCGATAGCTATTATGGGTATAGGTCTGGAAAAGGTTTGTGAGACAAGGCCTTGGTCCCGGACGAACCCTGCGTCGAACAAATTAAACCCCGCCCCACTGTCAAAGAAGGCGGACACGTCAACCTTATTTTCACCCACATATAAAATAGCTGGAAGGAAAAAACGAGTCTTTCCCACAGAGGTTATGAGCACACCCGGGTTGCCTACCTCCCCGCAACCCGGGCTCTCTAGTTTTCCGGCGGTTGTTTAAACAAGTGACAGGTAGGACATATGCCCACAAAATGACCTTTCTTGCCACAACAAAAGCACACTCCCCCCTTACGCCGAATAAATGCAAGTTTGCTAGGTTGGGACGCTGCACCCACTTGCATGGGTTCCACAGTAGAATCAGTACTGGTCACGCTCAAACTTGGACCTCCTGCCCCCAGAGGTGTCTCCTTATGCCTCTGGCAAAGACGGCGATCAACCCGGATCGCCAGAGACATGGCTGCCTCAAGGGAATCCGGAGTCTCATAGAGAGCTAAAGCATCCCTTACTCTTACGGAGAGACCCTCGCAGAACTGACTACGGAGGGCCGGGTCATTCCACCTAGTGTCAGTGGCCCACCGCCGGAACTCGGAGCAGTATTCCTCCTCTAGACGGTCTCCTTGCTGAAGTTGGTGCAGAGACGACTCAGCCAAGGAGACACGATCAGGGTCATCATACACGAAGCCCAAAGCCTGGAAGAAGCCCTCTACTGACTGAAGTGACTGTGAGTTAGATGAGAGAGAAAATGCCCATGCTTGCGGGTCCCCCTGTAGGAGCGAGATAACAATCCCCACCCGTTTCTCCTCCATACCAAAGGATACCGGACGCAGCCGGAAATAAAGTTTGCAGGCCTCCCGGAACACAACAAACTTGTCCCGCCCTCCAGAGAACCTGTCTGGCAGCACGACCTTGGGCTCCACAATGGTTTGGAAAGTGAGATCCCCACACCAGACGTAACAGAGTGCTGTGAAACCACCGTGCGTAAATCCGCCACCTCCAGACTGAGCTGCTGCAACTGCCCTGTCAGCGCTGTAATAGGATCCATAACGGATAGGAAAAATGCTTTCGGGTCTGAGATAATGTCACGATTGGACTGGCGAGTAAACTGGGACCAGGGGCACCTTTCCTGGCCCTAGCTCTAGGGGGCGCCCTAACTCGCCCTGTTCCCCGGGATATCTCAGATGGCGAGGATGCCGGGGCCTCCGCCATTGCCCTGTCTCCTGACTGCCGCCCTGCGTCTGTCCCCCTCCCCACAGGGGGAAGAGAGGCGCTACCGTGTACAACAACCCGACAAACAGGGGAACGAAGACAAGGGTAAAAAGAAAACTCCACTCACACAGAATATGCTCTCACAAATAACAGGGGTAACCACCAGGGTGTGAAGGACGGGGAGAGTAAATAAGGCAGGTAAGGATGAGGATTATTCCAAGCGTACAAACCATACAACTGTCGCACAATAAATTCCTCCAGCTCTCCAAACACCAGCTCCTCACTACTCCAGGTCTATCAAGCAAGTGCTATCTCAGACAAAGGTCTGATCAGAAGGCCAAGCTTATATAGGAGAGAGGAGTGGCTAACCGAGCACAGCTGAATGCAGGAATTTCCAAATGGCCTATTAACCCCTGTCCTGCTGAAAGAAAACAAAACACCATTAATACACAGGAGAAGTGCTTCTTCTCAGCGATGAAGCAGAAGCCATCAGACGTCGTGGTCTTCTGGTACTGCTCTGTCGCGGTAACTCCATGACATCAGCATTCAACAAAACTGGTAGATCCGCAGCAGATAAAAGTTTTTAATCAAAACTGCCACAGCCAATAAAGTAAGTGATAAATCACTGGAGTCAGGGTCTCTGCCCCTACAGCATGCTGTTCTTATATGTGGTAGCAAAGACTTAGTGACAAATTCCCTTTAATAGTTTTTCTGTATTACATATTCATGCAATGTGCTCTACACGTTGTGTCGCTGCTATAGTCTACTGGTGGTTTTCTTGCATTTTTTACAGGTCAATGATTACTGATCTTACAGTCTATTTAACATCCAGGCAAGTGATTCCCTGGCAGAAACATGGATTTCAGATCATGCCTGGGTGAGGGCACTGGCTTTTTGGTAATGGTGGTAGCTGTTAATTATGTCCCATTCCTCCAGCCTATTCCACACCACTGTACGTAGATTGGAATCACTCACATTGGTGGATACTTCTAATCTAGAAGCTGGCCCACTTACAATGGATATCTGAACTTGTGATTTATAGTTTTTTTTTGCCATTTCCAAAAAGTCCATATGTTCTGCGCTCACCTGTAGCACACAGAGACCAAATACATATTAAAGCCCATTATTCAATGTGATGATAATTTCTCCAAGGTTCTCTATGACAACAAGGCCAGTGACCCTATACTGAGGCGCCATTGCTGTATTTTACTTTTATCATTTTACACAATATATCAATGTATACTATAATACTGAAGACAGTGGCTGAATACTGCAGCTTCTAACTCAGAACAGCGATGAAGCATGGTGGCCAGCGCCCGGGTCAGGACAAGTATTGTGCCCTGCTGAACCATGGACCCTTCCATTAGCATTCCCTGAGGTCCTCCCACCAGTCCAGTATGGGACCCCCTATTCCCTACGCAGATTTATAGTATTATAAGGAAATACCAATGTCATTAAACTTTTTGCTTTTCCATAAAATTAAAAAAAACAATTAAGTTATACATTTCCATTTTGTTTACTTTTTTAAATTTTTTGTGTGGTTTCTTTTATCTATTTTATTACCAATCACTAAAGCTAACCCTCACCTAGCCCTAACCCTAAATGTATATTTAACCCTAACCTTAGCCCAAGCCCGCTTAGTCTCTTGATTGCTGCCAATGCAGAGAGCAGCAGCTGTGATGAGTTGGTCTGCGCTCTGCATAGGCAGTGGTGGCAGTGACCGAGCTGACAGAGCAGCCGCATATTCATATAAGGAACTTAGCCCCTATTAACACCCCCAAAAAAACAACCTACTGGTACCGCCCCTAAGTATCCACCGCCCTAAGTACAGCATATTAGGTGACAAGAGACAAAATGTGGGGTGAATGAGCCTGTGTATAAGGCCATTGGGACTGATATCCATTTGCCTAACAAGTTTTTGGCCAACAGCAACCAAAACTGCATAGTGAGCATTATCCCAACCCACCAATAGGGGGCGGAAGCCCTACAGGAGCCCAGAGCAGCATGAACCCTAAATATGGCCCTATCTGGGTAATAAGGCTTTCACCCTGAGAAGCAAAGGATCAAACCCCCATGAATGTGAATACTTGGTTTGTTAATACTGGGAATGTTAGAGATGCTTCTTCACACGATAATACTTCCCTCCCACTTATTGTAGCTAAAGTCTCAAGTAGATTTATTATTTAGGGTAAGTTCACGCTAGGCTTTATTTTATGCTTTTTTATCCAACTTTCAGCTGCATTTTATAGTACCAGCTTGTTTTTTTTGTCATCAGTATGTTGCGCTTTCCATGGTGTTTTGCGCAGTAGAGCGTGTCACTTCTTTCACACAGTGTCTACATAATTTATACACAGCATCATTGCCTCCTATTTGATGTACACACCATTCTGTGTCTCTTATATGATGTAAGACAAAAAAGGCAAAGCGCTCCTTGTGGAAATCTGTATATCTAGCTTCAACACCAACTCTGTGACCATTCTTGACCTAAACCCAATTGAGCATCTCTAAAGAGACGTGACATGGCTGACTGAGACCGGCAGGTGCTGGATGGATATTGTTCCCCACTGCGTCAGAGGGCTTATCGCTCCCCAGAATATAGTCAGATAAGTCATTTTTGTTCAGCTATGATATGGGTATGTCTCCTGATGAACCTACAGAGGGGAAACGCATGGAGCAAAGCATACTCAAGGCTATAAGCTAAGCACATCTAAATGCTTAAATGTTTACATACTTGGTCATATCTAGTGTCACTGGGTTAATGGCAATTTTTGCACTTTTTTGCACTAATTTTGCACTTTATCTTGCCTGCACATTATCTTGCCTGCCTTATAAATTTCTATTATAGTCTGTCACCTACCTTAGGGTTTAAAAGGGACAGACGACGAGAGCGGGGGCGCCATTTGCGTAGGTTTGTAGGGTGCCGACCCCCGCAGGCAGGTAGGGTGTATTTTCTAGGTACAGCTTAGGTCTATTTATAATCTTCATATGTGCAATACAATATACGAGTCAACATACACACTCGTTGCACAGCCTTTGCACCGAATAATATAGGTGCATTAGCATTCTCTCCATTTAGTGCAATATAGTCCAAGTGACATTTGTTTGTTTTTGTCTTGTCTGTCTGTATGGTCTGCTGATTGTAATTTTTTTCCTCACGATAGGGCCTAATAGGGTCAGTTGGGGCTAGTCTACGTTGAGCGGGGGCGCCAATGCGCAGGTCTTGTGGGGTGCAAACCTCCGCTGCAAGTTAGGAGACAGATAGTTGGTCCTATAGGGAACGAGAGCACCTTGTATCTTTGTTAGCAGACATATATGTTTTTAGGTCGTGTATGTTGTATTGTTTTATTATTGAATTTAGTAAATGTTAAGTTTTATTGGTGTCATTTACTACATTTGTTATAGTGTCATATATCGGTGAGCAGGTTAGAATAGGACACTTTATTTGATGTTCTGTGAGATATGGTCCACCAACATTCACCATCCAACCTGACAGAAATGGGAGAGGATCTGCATGGAAGAATGGCAGAGGATCCCCAAATCCAGGTGTGAAAAACTTGTTGCATCATTCCCAAGAAGACTCATGGCTGTACTAGCTCAAACGGGTGAACACCTCCAGTGGAGGACGCGATAGCAGGGAAGATGAAGATCGGTCTCAGGAGCGCAGAAAGAAGACTCGAACACCAGGTTGTATTTGAACCACAACGCGTTTCAATGGATAACACCGTCTTCATCAGGTGGGCAGGTTATTAGTGGTGACAAAGAGGCAGTATTTAAATAAACAACAACCAATCGCAAAGCTATTACAATTACATATGCCAATGTGTAGGTATAATAGATAATTAAAAATAGCCTGTGCACGGTGACACATACACAGAGACAGCAGAGCAAACGCAGCGGGGGGCTATCACATCATACAAACATAAGAAAACCAACCTGGGATAAAAAATAAGCAAAACAGCTAAATTAATCATAAAAAATAAGCATGAAAACAAAAAAACTATACCTACACACACACACACACACACACACACACACACATATATATATATATATATATATATATATATATATATATATATATATATATAAATAAACATACATACATACACATATACACATGCAAAAAAATGAGAAAATCCCTTACCCAGGAGGATTGTATCAACAGCATCAAAGCGAAAGCCACAGAGTCTTCCTCCCCTAAGATGTCATTGAGTAGGTGTAGTTTTATCACCACCTTTAATCAATCCCATGGAATTGTTAGGAAACTACTGTCAAAATATTGGTTTATTCTTAAAGGGGATCCAGTACTTTCGAAACATATACCTCCTCACCCTATAACAATTTTCCATAAGAATTGAACCTTAGGCAATAGGATTGCACCCAGTAATACTACATTAGCTCCATTATACCTAGGTCCTCAGTTACCTTCGAACTATGGCTGCTTTGCATGCAGGAATCCTAAGTGCCTTTGCTGTGCTTCCATAGTAAATGGAGCACGGGAATTTAAATGAAATACAACAGGCGCCCTTTTTAGAATTCACTCATCTGTTAACTGTCAGTCTACTTACGTAGTCTACCTGATCGAGTGTGGTTGGGGTCTACAATATGTGGGCCGCACCATACAAACGATGCACGCCAGATTGAATAAACATCGACAAAACATAAAAAATGGTTTCTTATTACAGTCTGTCCAAACACTTCTTGCTAATGCACCAAAAAAATTGGAAATCTTTGAAATTAATAATCATTGATCACATATCCGATAACGTGGCAGATCGGTTCAGTAGCCTAATAAAAAAAGAGAGTTTCTGGATATTCAAACTGGGTACGTTGGCCCCTGAAGGATTGAATCTAAGGCTAGGTTCACATTGCGTTAAGGCAATCCGTTTAGCGCTAGCGGATTGCGCTAACGCAATGTTTTTTAAGGGGCCGCGTTAGGGGTCTCGTTAACGTCCCCGCTCTCGCAGATCCCCAATCTGCGAGAGCGGGGAACGGACCTCGGGCGCGCCGCGGATGCTGCAAGCAACGTCCGAGGCGCACTACAAAAGAACGGCACATCGCTAGCGCGAGCCGAAAAAAGGCACGCGCTTGCGATGCGCTAGAGGGAAACTTCACATTGCTGTCAATGGGCACGCTAACGGACCCGTTGCACGGCGTTAATTGCGACATTTTCGCCGTGCAACGCTGTCCGTTAGCGTGCACACATTAACGCAATGTGAACCTATTATGAGTGATAAAGTGACAAGCTAGATATGGTTCTCTTCTTATTTTTTTGCATGTGTATACGTGTATGTATGTATATATATATGTGTGTGTGTGTATGTATAATTTGCTTTTGTTTTTTCTTGCTTATTTTTTATGATTAATTTTGCTGTTTTGTTTATTTTTTTTATCCTAGGTTAGTTTTATTATGTTTGTATGATGTGATAGCCCCCTGCTGCGTTTGCTCTGCTGTCTCTTAAATGCTCTGCGTATGTGTCACCGTGCACAGGCTATTTTTAATTATCTATTATACCTACACATTAGCATATGTAATTGTAATAGCTTTGCGACTGGTTGACGTTTATTTAAATACTGTGTCATGATCTCAATGGCAAGAGATCATAGCATAAGCATATATAGGAACTAGCTCTTGGAAGATGGGAACTGAGCTGACCATGAACTAAACCTAACGCACAACTAGCAGTGGCCGGGTAGCATGCCTACGTTGATTCTAGATGCCCAGCACCAGCCGGAGGACTAAATAATGCTAGCAGAGGAAAATATTAGTCCTAGCTCACCTCTAGAGAAATACCCCAAAAGGAGACAGAGGCCCCCAACATGTATTGGCGGTGAATTAAGATGAAATAACAAACGTAGTATGAAAATAGGTTTAGCAAATTTGAGGTCCACTTACTACATAGCAGAAGACAGAAAGGACACTTTCATGGTCAGCTGAAAACCCTAATCAAAAACACCATCCAGAAATTACTTTAAAACTCTGGCATTAACTCATAACACCAGAGTGGCAATTCCTGTTCACAAGAGCTTTCCAGACACAGTAACGAAACTACAGCTGTGAACTGGAACCAAAATGCAAAAACAAACATGGACAAGAGTCCAACTTATCTAGTAGTTGTCTAGGAGCAGGAACAAGCACAGAGAGGCTTCTGATAACATTGTTGACCGGCAAGCAACTAACAGAGCAGCAAGGTTATATAGTGACTCCCACATCTTGATGGGAACAGGTGAACAGAGAAGATGAAGACACCAGTTCAATTCCACCAGTAGCCACCGGGGGAGCCCAGAATCCAAATTCACAACAATACTGCCTCTTTGTCACCACTAATAACCTGCCCACCTGATGAAGACGGTGTTATCCGTTGAAACGCGTTGTGGTTCAAATACAACCTGGTGTTCGAGTCTTCTTTCTGCGCTCCTGAGACCGATCTTCATTTTCTTTACTTTCTATTATCTATCACTGTTTTATAGTTCACATATTTTGTGGCTTGTATATACCTTGTACTACCATGATTACACTATGGTATTATCTTTTATGTTGTTATTTGCTTATAATTGCTCTTTGCACTTGTCACTTTTTGCACTTATCACTTTAGTTAGGCTTATAGGTATGGGATGTTTTTATCTCCTTTGATATACATATATAGTTTTTGCACTATTCTTCTGGACCCCATAGGGGTTTCTTTCTCCATACATTTTTTCTAACTTGACCTTCCCAACATGTGCGCATGTTCACTGTGGCTGGAATCCTGATACATTCTCGTGGGCCTCCGTAATGTCCAACGGGTGATATGACGTCATGGGTATTCCCCCTTCACCCGCTGAGACATGTGTGCGGCTTGCAAAGATGTGTCATTTGGGGCCTGCACATGCGCCATCTATTGCCGGGGAGATTGCTACAAGCGGCGGGTATATATGTCATACTTATTGGTACGCCGTATGGTATCCATACTTTATGTTTAATCTCTTTTATTAAAGTATTAAAATAGTACAATATCACAAATACAAACATACATATAGACTAAAGTAGTTACAAAACTTCTCCAAAATAGTACGTGTTTTTTACTTCACGCAAATATGGTATCATCACAGAATCATATTTATTAGTTATTGCTGTATATGTTCCTTGCTCAACTCTTCTATTCTTTCTTAGCATCTCGTATTGTGCACCACCTGTTGCCCCATTTCGATAATTATTTCGCTAAGCGGAAGTCTATTTCCAATTGCTATATTTATCCATAGAATCCGCCCAATATATTATTTATCCCTGACTGCAGCTTGCTTATGGTATAACGTCAGACTTAAAGGAAAGATAAGAAGAAAAGAGGAAAAAGAAAGGAAAAATGAGAAGGGGAAAGGAAGGATCATGCCTCCGCAGCCCTCTGAAACCAGCCCAGGAAAGCCAAGGAGAAACCTCACTGCCGGGAAAGTACCTCCCATCTCTCCATAAGAGCCCCGAAACTCCCAGAGTCCCTAAATAAAATCCAGGGTTGCCATGTCCGCAAGTACCTAGAGTTATCACCCAAAGCCTATGCAAACAATTCCTCCATATGGTGGATATGTGAGAATTCTGTTAACCATTCAATCATGGACGGAATTTTCGTTGTACGCCAATGTCTAGGTATAACCATGCGGGCTGCCGTCAAGCAAAACCTCAGGAGACTACTTTTTTGTTTGGCTATTGGTCCCGGTAGCATGGACAAGATGGCCATGTGCGGAGTAAGATTTATATCCTCTCCTGATATTTTATTGTAAGTCGAGAATACTTCTCCCCAGAAACTCTTTATCCCTGGACACTGCCACCAAATATGGAACAAAGTTCCCCCTGCGTTCCCACAGCGCCAGCACCCATCCGCCACCGAGGGGAATATGGCATGCAACCTCACAGGATATTGGTACCATCTAGTAAGAATTTTGAAATTCTTCTCTTGGGCATGGCTGGCCGGAGACATCCCATGAGCGCAGCGGTATGCCGATGTGATTTCCCTCTCAGTAAATGTGCATCCCATTTCCGCCTCCCACGCTCTAATATATCCCGGGATAACTGTTGAAGTCTCCTCGTTTAGTAATTTGTACACAAGAGAAATCTGATGCGATGGGGGTGTCTGCTGGGCGAATATCCTCTCAAACTGTGTCAGAGAAGGTGGTGGTACTTCTCCACCAGAAATTCGTCTGACAAATGATTTTAATTGTTCATACTCTAACCAAGATAGTGTACGAGTAGGACATTCATCTTGTAGCTCGTTGAGAGAGGAAAGACCCTTCTGCGATATTATTTGATATATTCTTTGATTGGATTCCACCCTCCATCCCAAAAACCTCTCGCAGTGAAGGCCTGGTGGAAAATCAGGATTAGCGAATATAGGAGACAATGGGACAGTTGTGCTCATTAATTTTTTCTTATATTTTAGCATGTCCCAACTCTTAAGGATCTCGCCAGCCATCATATCCCGACAACCCTCCCCTATTTTCTCTTTATTTCTGGTCACTATCCACGGTAAATTCCGCAATGGAACTAGGTACCCCTCCTGTTCCAGTCCAACCCATTGTTTGGTCTCCCGTCTATAATGCCAATCAAAAAGATGGATCAATTGTGAGGCCTGGTGGTATGTCTTTAAGTCTGGAAGTCCCGCCCCCCCTTGTGATTTAGGTCTCGTCAATGTTCTGTAACTCAGCCTAGATCTGTTCTGACGCCATATAAAATGTATTAGAGCTGATTTAATAGTCTTAAAAAAACTTCGAGGTGGTGTGATCGGTACCGTCTGGAACACATAAAGGAACCGGGGAAGCACATCCATCTTGAATGTGTTTATGCGGCCAAACCACGAAATCATTTTTTGATCATACTTTTTTAGATCCCTTATAGTTTTATTCAGTAGGGTTTCGTAGTTTAGTGTGTATAGTTTATTTAGATCTGAGGGGACCTGTATGCCCAAGTATTTAATGGCACCAGCCTGCCATTTAAATGGGAAATTCTCCTTTGCCCTATCCACATCTACCGATGGCAAAGTAATATTAAGTGCCTCAGTTTTGGTGTAGTTTATCTTAAAATTACTGACCTCTCCGTACTTTTTGAATTCAGACATTAATGCAGGTATAGTGATATGAGGTTGGGAGATGTATAGAAGAAGGTCATCTGCATACAATGAAGTTTTATAATGCTTCTGGCCTATCTTGATACCCCATACACTAGGGTTATTTCTTACTGCAACCGCTAAATGTTCCATTGCCACCGTGTACAACAAGGGCGAAAGAGGACACCCCTGTCTTGTTCCATTATGAATCCTAAAGGGGTCCGAGAGCCATCCATTAATTTTAATTGTAGCTGACGGGTTCGTGTATAGGGCCGCAATTTTGTATAAGAATCTGTCCCCCAGCCCTATCTGTCGGAGAGCTGATTGAAGGAAGCTCCACCTCACTCGGTCAAACGCCTTTTCGGCGTCCACCGATGTCAGTCCCAGGTGCTTCCGGTAGGTCCTGGCATGAGCGATCAAAGATATAGTCTTCAACACTCCATCACGTGCCTCTCTTCCCTGAACGAAACCCACTTGGTCTGAATGTATGATATATGGTAATAGGGGTGCAAGTCTGTTGGCCAGGATCTTCGCGAATAATTTCATGTCTATATTGATCAGAGAAATTGGTCTATAGTTAGAGACCACTGTTGGATCTTTTCCCGATTTTGGCAATACTGTGATATAGGCCGCCAGAGATTGATGCGTAAACCCTGAGGACTCAGAAATGGAGTTATAAGTCCTTGTCATGTGTGGTGTTAACTGTTCTCTGAAGAGTTCATAAAAGTGGGGGGAAAACCCATCAGGGCCAGGGCTCTTCCCGTTTGGAGTATTTTTTATGGCCTCATCCACCTCTTGTGTCGATATGTCTGCCTCTAGCTCATCTGTTATCTCTGTGGAAAGTCTAGGAAGTGGCGTGTCTGCTACATATTTATCTATTTTAGCCTGTATGTCCCCGGCGTGATTAGCCGAGTGCATACCCTCCAAGTTATATAGCTTCTGATAGTATTCTCGTATTGTTTCTAGAATCTCCCCTGGGTCGTGAGTCTCCGTTCCCGTACGTTTCTGAATTTTTGGAATGTAAGTCGTCTGAGTCCTAGGATGTAATAATCGAGCTAGGGGGCGGTCGCATTTATTGGCCTTATGATAAAGGAGACTTTTAAAATTATTTCTGAATTTCAGCGATTGCTCATTTAATAAATTTCTAAGGGTCTCCCTATGTTTAATTAATTCCCCTAGTATTACCGGTGACATAGTATTTTTATGTTTTTGCTCCAATACATATATAGTATCCATTAATTCTTTTGTTTTTTCCAATCTCTGTTTTTTAAGACGGGATCCGTGTTTTACCAGGATTCCACGAAGCACGCATTTTAGGGTCTCCCATTTCACCGGGGTCGAGGTGTCATCGTTTGCGTGATCTGACCAAAACTGTTCTATTGTCTTTTTTATGTCTGTCGTGCAATTCAAGTCTTTCAACAAATTGTCATTCAATCTCCAAGTCCAGGGACGGTCCACTACATCTGGTGGGGAAATGTCTAAGAACACCGGGGCATGATCCGACCATAAGAGGCTACCAATGGACGGTCGGGGGCGCCAGGATAGGGCATGATGGCTGACAAGAAAAAAGTCAATTCGGCTATAGGAATCATGAGAACTGGAATAGTACGTATAATCTCTACCTCCAGGATTATGTGCTCTCCAAATGTCCACCAGCTGCATCCCATGGATAGATTGTTTCAAAAGGGACAATTGCCTAGTGATTCCTCTCACATTTCGTGTTGAGGTATCCATTCGTGGGTCAAGGGTGAGATTGAAGTCCCCCCCTATCACCATCACCCCCTCAGCAAATTCCGCTACTCTCCTTAGGAAACCCCGGCCAGCCCTGGCCTGATTTTTGTTTGGGGCATACCACCCCGCAATAGTGTAGAGGGTTGTATGAATCCTAACTTTTAATAGTAGGTACCTGCCTTCTGGATCCGCATATGTGTCCTCAACTGTGTGCTGGAGGGACTTGTGGATCGCAATAGACACCCCCCTCGAACGACTTTCGGGGCAAGCGCTATGGAACCAAGTCGTGAAGTATCGGTCCTTGATAGTAGGGATATTGTTTTTTTTAAAATGAGTCTCCTGAAGTATAAGTATTTGTACCTTAAGCTTATGCATTCCATATAGGATTTGTGACCTTTTCTGGGGCGTGTTAAATCCCCTGGTATTCAGGGATCCCATAGTGATCTTTGGGTGCATTGTTGTCTGAGTCGTGCCTTCTCTCTCCCTACTGAGAGGGCCGCGGAGGCTAAAGTAGATCTAATTTATCAAAGAAATAGAGATAGTGAATAGAAAAGGTAGATAATTAGACACGTATTCAGTTAATTGCGAAATCAGGGTCAATATCTATCGAAACGTAGTACGTCTTTGAAGCCTGAAGTGGTGTGCTCTACGTAAGATGCCTTCTTATACCCTAAAATATGTGGTGGAGAAATGTGTTAACCGCCAATGCCGTTCAACGGGTTATGGCTTCTCCGTAGGGTCGTAAGCTATGTGCGATATGGAGTGAGACTCCCTCCTCCGACACAACCATCAGTAACCTCTCCTCAACTGAGGGGAATAAATGTTAACTTTAAATTGACTTAACCGGAACCTGTCATATAGCGAGGTAGGGCCAGAGTATGGTTTACAGTCTTTGTTCTAATGCCATTCACATCTCCCAATTCTCCCTCATGCCCCAAATGAAAGCTACGCCAGACTTAAAAATAATGCAGGGGTGCAGGATATCAACGACGATTCAATGAGTTGTTATAAAATACTATCTACATACTATAATATAAACCAAAAACCAACCATCTTCCACGACAGTCGTGAACTTATCATCCGCTTGGACTACCACAGTGGGGCAGAACAATGGCACAATATGTAGCACCCCTAGTGGGGGAGGAAAAGAAAAAAAAAAAACTCCAAGAGAGGGGGGGAGAAGGGAAAAGGGGGAAGGGTGGAGAAAGAAAGGGGGGAGGGAAGAAGGGAAAAGGGGGAAAGAGGAGGGGGGAAGGGGAGGAGGAAGGGGAAAAGGGAGGGAAGGGGAAAAAGGGAAGGGGGCATCGTTCTCTTGATTCCCATTAAATTCCTGTGGAAAGCGTCTGCCTTCTTTTTCTATGCGCTGTCTATCTTGAAGTCCTTGCGGAATCAATAACGGTCGTTGCTATGCAAGATATTCCACTCCATGGCACCAATCAAATGTTAGTGAACTGGAGTGCGGACATCCATCTGTGCTCCTGATCCTCATGAAAATGAAACCATATATATCCCACAAACCCTTTCCCCCACCCAAACAGGCAGTCATGGAACCCATTCTGTCATGATCCTAACTTCATGGTTCTCTCCCTTCTTCGTTACCTCTGGGATCACGCCCTTCTCTATCCATTCTTCTGCCTGCTCTCCTCTGCCTTTGAGGGAAAAATTGCCTGGGAGGGTCTGCTCATCTGTACTGTAATGGCAGAGAAGGCCATTCTGTGATTTCCACCCTTGGGATGTTAAGCGCCGCCGAAAAAGCAGGGATGCCGTTCGGATGACTCAGCAGGTGAACCCTGCCTTCTTTTTGGACACGTAGGCGGAACGGAAACCCCCAAGTGTATGATATATCATGCTGGCGTAAAACGTCTAGTAACGGGCGGAGAGCTTTCCTCCTCTGCAGAGTCCACCGAGATAGATCAGGCAATAGCTGGATTCTGGTATCTTTGTATTTTATGGTGTTCTCTATTCTTGCCTTGGACATCACTTCATCCTTTATTTGGTATCTATGCACCCGGCATATCACATCACGTGGAGGAGCCTGGTTTTGAGGTCTTGGACCCAACGCCCTATGAGCCCGGTCTAGTTCAAGGGGTGACTCCTGTGGACGCTGCAGAACAGAGTTAAATACTTGCTGCAGTGCGCCTCTTATGTCTTTGGGTGCCACTGTTTCTGGTAATCCTTGAACCCTAATATTGTTCCGCCTTCCCCTATTTTCGGCATCATCAAGCATATCTGCCAGCATTTGAGTATGATAGGATTGTTCTGCAAGCGTCTCATCCTGAGCATCTAATCTGGCCGTCAGAGCCGCGATAGCTTGGTCATGTACATTAACCCTTTCATTGCACTGTTGTATCTCATCCCTCAGGGTTGATAATTCTGCCTTATACGATGTCTCTAGGCGGATCACATATTGTTCCATGTCCTGTCTGGTGGGCATATCACGTAGTCTAGCATTCAACAAACCCATATCGAGTCCTGGGATCAATTGTGTGTTATATCCAAAGCCCTGTGAGTTATATGCAGGATAGCAGAGAGAGGGCATTATCTGTGGGGCCTGAGTTTGTGTGAGGCAACCCTCCTGAACTGGTTGGCCTCCCCCTACAACCACAACATCAGGGGCTATAACGTGCCTGGAGGATTCAGAGCTGCTTCTGGGGTAGGGGGACGCAGGGCTCTGAGATGGACCTTCATTGTAATCCATTTCACAATCTTCTTCTTCTGTCCTATGCACTTCCCCATCGTCCTGTGTCTCTCCTGTCATTGCCAGCACTGACCCCTGCTCTCCTCCCTCTCCTCCCTCCTGTGGCCCCCTCCCCTCCCCAGCTCCATCTTGAAGCACTGCTGGTAATGATTTATGTCCTCCCTCACATTTCCCAGTGCCAGAAGCAGCATCTCCACTGTGTCTCACCTCCTGTGTCACTGACCCGTCGGAGCTGCTTCCCGCCCCTGCTTCTGCTGTGTCAGCGTCTGTTACAGCGTCTGCTGTCTCCTTCTCATCCACTGTCACCATGTTTCTTAGGCCTTCTCCTCTGTCTGGACCGACCAGGAATTTTGTTATCTGTTGAGCTGCGGGCTCCTCTGCCACCGAGGGGGTTCCCCCGTATCCCTTCTTCTTTTTGGGACCCATGGTAGTGCTGTTGGGATCCGGAATCGTGCTCTGATATGGTATTTAGTCGGTTTTATGGAGGGAGCTCCTCTGCCTGCTTCCTCACTCCACCGCTGTCATGCCACGCCCCCTGGTATCCATACTTTAGTGCGCATGCGCAGGTGACGATTTACGGCAGTGACGACATGTATGACGTCTGTCATGTTAATGTGCGCACGCTCCGCCTACGTGAATTAGCAGTGGGAACAGCTGTGCCTTTGGCATATAAGCATTCGTTAATGACACACATACACAGCCCCCGGAAGAAGGCCACGCAAAACGCGCGTCGGGGCTGCTGTGGAGCACACACTGACAGATATTACCATGGGTAAGTTGAGCGACCTTTAAAGGGGTCCTTTACATTTTATACTTTGTGGGATTGGATCAAGGTTATGAAGTATTTCCTGCCCATTATTTACACTGAGGTCTTGGCATATCCATTTATACCCTGCCTTATGGAATAGGCTTTGTATTGTGTATGGTAACAGTGGATACGGACTGTGCCTTTGGTGGTTTGCTCACTTGCTCATTCTGTTATTGCAGTTGTGGTGCTTCCCCCACATGAGTTGATGTCTGTGCTTTTCATGTCTGTTGTTACACTGGTTATTACCATTATGATGACTATGTATTTATTAATAAAATATCTATTTTGTTAAAATTGGTTTGGACATATACTCCTTCGGTTCTGTGTAGGATTTATAGCACTACAAAAAGTGTAGCCTAAACCTAACTGACAACTGGGCGTCGCTATTCCCCTTCTCCCAGGGATGTGTTGTTACAGTCTGATATTGTGAGAGATAATGGTACACTGCCAGACTCTTAATAGAAGAATAGAGACAATTTATTCAATTAAAGCCGCATTCACACATCTGTGTGTCGCAGTCCGAGTACAGACCGTCATTCACAAACTGGCCACACTTATTTTGACCCAAAATTAACAACCTCATAAGTGGCGCACCGCCTTGTGAGATGCAGGGCCTAGTATCTCGGAGGATGGTTCAGTCACAGTGACTCCGATGGCTCTAACAATCCCTAGGTTCGGTGGCAATTATAAAGGAGGAGACGACGGATATATGAGACTGAGTTATGTTGTTGCCCGCAAAGTATGAGGCTGCAGACGAAAGAAGCATACACCGGGGTCTCGTGCAAACTTGAAAGATGAACTTTACTGAATATTTGTGACAATCCTTATATTTTTCAATATAACAGTCATGGGTAGCCGATAAATTTTTCTTACAATTGCGACGGTCAAAGCCTTTTCTCGGTCCCAGCCTTGGGAGGATGGTGGTAACTTTTCATTTGACTAACTGTGCTGCATGAAGGGGGAGGATCAAACTGACCTTAATCGGATCGGAGTATCCAGGGAATCTGCTGCACAGTTCTGCAGTTCCTTCTCTTGTCTCAGCACTCTGTTGCTGCATAACGCGGGGCACTCCGAATAGGGTGCTATTTGTACACCCCACTTGTCCCAATCCAGGAGCCCCAATTTTCTACCTCCTCTCCCCACCAAAACCGTCCATAAAGCCCTGTTTGTCCCGCACGCACCACCTCCAACTGCCATTTATCTTCAAATCAGAAAAACACATTGCAATGCCAAACTAAGGCACAAGAGGGCAGTATAGTACTACAAGTTGTAATACCAAAACAAGGCAGGAGAGGGCAGCATAGAATTAAATAGTTTACCTCCTCCCAAGGCAAGACAAGGAGCCGGTGTCGCAAGTGTAATCATGTAAGGAATAGAGAACACACCATATGATATATAACATACATTAGTAATGGCTTTCCTGGTCACTACATAAGCATATACAGTATGAGGCTGTAAGTTCAGGACAGGACACCTGGGGCCGGTCAGTGAATAACTGTCTGTACTCAGCCTGTGACACATGGATGTGCTGCTGCTCTCTCTTCCTCCAGATGTATGTGATATGTCCGAAGGTGGGTAGAGTGAAGCCAGGGCTGATTTGCTATAGGGATGCCGACACTGCTGGAACGGCGCCGGAACCGGAGGTGAGTATACATTTTATTAATTTACAAGGGGAAAACATTCGGATTGAGAAGGGGTTGTCTGACTAGTGGACAACATATTTAAGCAAGGTGTGTAACAAGTAAAGCAAAATTCTGCACGACCTGTCAGTGTTCTATTATTCGGGTTGAGGATACTTATTGTATGTGGGCTAGTGAATTGTGTGTGCCAGGGCTGCTTTTTAGTCCCAGTCCGGCCCTTAATCACCCCCATTATCTGAATGCAAGGAAGAGTGTGAACTTGTGCTAATTGTGCAGTAACACGTTGTCATCTCTGCTCCGTCCTGCCTTCCAGCACAGGGTTAAAATTGCTCCGACTCCATTTCTGGCTTCATGGCTTGATCATAGATGCTGGATCCTGATTCCCAAGAAAATCTCCCCAACCCAAGATTGTGAAAGAAACACACCAAACACTTTTATTGGATGATAAATTGACCGAATTTTATTCCAAATCTCATTATTATTATTTCTTTCAGTGTCTCAAATTTAGAATCAGCCAATTACTATGAAAGAGACACTGAAAATGGCACAACCTCCGACTCACGAAGAATCGTCCTTCAGCACTCAGGAGAGGAAAAACCCCATGGTGGAAACCTCTAGGGAACGATGGCTGGAGGACTGCCCTTCCCTTGGGCTTAGAAGGTTAATGCCGACACATAACAGCAAATTGTACCAGAATTTGTACATTGTGTCATATTTGGTATGGAGAAGCCTAATGCGACCTCTCCAGGCCGTACACATAAAGGTGAAGGTGGCGAGTACCGGACGTGAGGGAGATCTGGCTGCAACATCTGTCACCCCATTGATCGCTAGGGTTAGTTTGATCTGGCTGGCTAGGCGGTATGGCTGATCGGGCTGACTAGGCGGTATGGCTGATCTGGCTGGCTAGGCGGTATGGCTGATCTGGCTGGCTAGGCAGTGTCCCCTTCCTCCCATTGTGGAGTGATGAAGCTCCAGGTCTCCAGACACATCAAGTACGGCTCCTCATACGGCTGAATGACTGGTGGTTCTGGAATCTTCTCCTGTATCATAGATGTATGTGTTTATGACATCAGCACAGTTGCCGTAGTTACTGCAGATGTTTATTGCTGATTGTTCATTGGCTAGAAAGTCCCTCTCAGTGTTCCAAAGAATTAACCCTTGAATGCATGGCATTGTGCCTTTCTCCATAAGTCTGTAAAATAAACTTCTCACTAGGCAGGACCATTATCAATATTTTATCATTATTATATTTTAAAGTTACCACCCTAAAAAAGTCTGAATTGTAATAACATCTACAGATTTGATGTGTAACGATCACAATAATTCCCTTAAGCCATACTAAATACATAAACGCACAATATGAGTACAGAGCAGTCCCATAGAGAAATAAATTAAGGGGCTGGAGACAAATGAAAATGAGAAGAAAGCCCCTCATGACTGGGACTGGATGAGAGGTTCAGTTTGGAATGCTTAAAGGGAAGGTGCCATCAAAAAATTTTTTTTTACAGCAAATGAAAAAATGTAAAGAATTAATAATTACATTTTGTTAAAAAATATCATAATTTGTTTATAATTTAGTAAAATATGAAAAATAATTTTAATAGGTTTGGCATTTCCAGTTTTAAACACTAGAGGGAGCAGCTACTGAAATTGGACAAAAATCTAGTGTACAACTAGCTCACATTACTGCACTGCAGTAATGATGGGCGGAGTCGGCTGACATGGCTGTGATGTCTCCTCTCCTCCCCTTCTGGGTGTTTGCTAAGGGATAAGAGCAGATGAGATTTAGGAACACATTGAGCAGCCATTTTCTTAGTGACTGCAAAGTTATACTGACAAGTAAACAGTCACAGAGGATGGCAGGCAGCAAGGATTCTGGGAGATATATGGTGGAGGGAGCAGGGTGACATCAGCACAGAGTATTTCAGGAGAGCAGTGTGCTGGTCCATGGGGGGCACCCTGTTCGGTGCGCGGAGCAGCCAGGGATTTACATAGAACGCTGTCTTTCATACACATGGATGGACCGTCTGCTCCACAAAAATCCAGGAAACATTTCTGCTGATTGATGGCCTGTTCTGATCCAGACACTGCATGCAAAGACCCCATTCCCCTCCTCAGATCCTGGCTTCTCCATCCTGTCCTGGCAATGTGTGAAAGTGAGGTGACAGGCGCAGTACGGGGTGATGCTGGGAAGCAGGTTGGGGGGAAATGTAGCCATATACTAAAGATAAAAATGAGACCCTTCTATTCAGCTGCTTCACCAGCCCTCCCCTGACTGCACCGAACTGGAGGTCATGCTGCCCCATCTATTACCCCAGACCCGCGTGCAGGTGCTCAGCCAAAACCACCCTAGAATGGGTCCCCTTTCTTAAGATAATACCGCCATATACATCACACACAATACCGCCATATACTTCTAAGCACTAGCGTAGCTACTGGGGGGGCAGAGGGGGCCATCGCCCCGGGCCCTGTCACATGAAGGGGCCCACCGGGAGCCAGGGCCAATTCTGTGAGGAGGCAGAACACCGCATAGGAGGAGAGCAGTATAATGTCTGCTCCCATCTGACGGAGACTCTGCACCCTATTAGCACAGTGTCGGCTGCAGTCTCCCTTCTGCAGTGAATGTTTTCGCCCCTCTGACCTGATGATGAAGCTTTTCCTGGCTGCAGTTTTCTTCACTCTGTGCACGCTGGGATTGGCTCAGGCACGCTGGGTCCTAGTGCCCACCTTGCATTTCACCTAGACACTTCCTGGTCCTGCCTGCAAACTTTATCAGTAAGTGCTGGGGATGGAACATTTTAGGTTTATTAAATTCAGGTATGTCACTGTGATGTGAATGTGATGACGCCACTGGGGTATTGTGGGCGTTGAAAGTGGGTGAGGGGGGACAGGGTACTGAGGGGGTGGATGTGAGATGATGGGGGTATTGGGTACTGAAGTGGGGGAGGGGAGACAGGGCACTGGGGGGTAAATGTGAGACCATGGGGGTATTGTGGGGGAGGGAGACAGGGCACTGGGGGGTAAATGTGAGACCATGGGGGTGTTGTGGGGGCTGAAGGTGGGTGAGGGGGGACAGGGCACTGAGGGGGTGGATGTGAGATGATGGGGGTATTGGGGCTGAAGTGGGGGAGGGGGGACAGGTCACTGGGGGCTGAATATTATAATGTTTTGTTACGATATTATATGTGATCCATCACATGTAATATTTGCTGTCTGGGGAGGCTGGAGATGGGGGGTAGGGGGCTTTTGATACGTACCACCTGGGTCTTTTATGAGTATTAGTATACGAAGCCCCCATATAGTAACCAAGAGCTGCATCACATTTACAGCACCACTCCAGCATTTTTTTTTTATTTCACTGCTGGAGCGGTGCTGAAAATCCAGGTCCCCTGCCCCCTGTCTGACACTCCCCTTCTGGCGTTTTCATCTGTTTTAGTCTCCGCTCGGCTCCGTCTCCTTCAGTTTGTGACCTGTCCGCGGCTCCAGTGTTTTATGGAGCAGCGCAGAGGTCACTAATCAATGTGAGTCTATGGGAGCCTTGATCTGGCCTCTTTCTCACTCTCAGGCTATGTGCACACGTTGCGGATTTGGCTGCTAATTTGCAGCACTTTTCCATGCGGTGTACAGTACCATGTAAACCTATGGAAAACCAAATCCGCAGTGTCCATGGTGTGGAAAATACCGTGCGGAAACGCTGCGTTGTATTTTCCACAGCATGTCAAGTCTTTGTGCGGATTCCGCAGCGTTTTACACCTGCTCCTGTATAGGATTGCGCAGGTGTAAAAATGCAGGCGAAATCCTCACAAAAAACGCGGGAAATCCACAGGTAAAACGCAGCACGTTTTACCTGTGGATTTTGCAAAAACGGTGCGGAAAAATCCGCACACGAATCCTCAACATGGGCACATAGCCTCATAGTCTTACACTGAGCGCTTGTGACATAGCTTCTAACTTCTGGCCAGTCAGGAGCTACACTCACAAGTTTGAGCAGCGGCACTGCAGCAGTGCCACAAAATAGTGAATACCCCGGAGGATGAGTAAATGACCAGGGCAGGGTACTTGCGCTTAAAACACCACTCCAGCGGTGGAAAAAAAACCCTGCTAGAGTGGTGCTTTAATAATTTAATAATAAGCAATTTAGTACTATAAAGTTGATAAAGGCTTGGAATAAATGTCTGCAGTCACATTATGTGACTGCAGACTGCCAAATCATGACAGGGAGCTGCGGGCCCATCATACTGTGTACAGTATAAGGGAGCTGCGGGCCCATCATACTATGTGTAAGGGAGCTGCGGGCCCATCATACTGTGTATAAGGGAGCTGCGGGCCCATCATACTGTGTATAAGGGAGCTGCGGGCCCATCATACTGTGTATAAGGGAGCTGCGGGCCCATCATACTGTGTATAAGGGAGCTGCGGGCCCATCATACTGTGTATAAGGGAGCTGCGGGCCCATCATACTGTGTATAAGGGAGCTGCGGGCCCATCATACTGTGTATAAGGGAGCTGTGGGCCCATCAGACCGTGTATAAGGGAGCTGTGGGCCCATCAGACCGTGTATAAGGAGCTGTGGCCCCATCATACTGTGTATAAGGGAGCTGCGGGCCCATCATACTGTGTATAAGGGAGATGTGGGCCCGTCAGACCGTGTATAAGGGAGATGCGGGCCCATCATACTGTGTATAAGGGAGCTGCGGGCTCATCATACTGTGTATAAGGGAGCTGCGGGCTCATCATACTGTGTATAAGGGAGCTGCGTGCCCATCATACTGTGTATAAGGGAGCTGCGTGCCCATCATACTGTGTATAAGGGAGCTGCGGGCCCATCATACTGTGTATAAGGGAGCTGCGGGCCCATTATACTGTGTATAAGGAAGCTGCGGGCTCATCATACTATGTATAAGGGAGCTGTGGGCCCATCATACTGTGTATAAGGGAGCTGCGGGCTCATCATACTGTGTATAAGGAAGCTGCGGCCCCATCATACTGTGTATAAGGAAGCTGCGGGCTCATCATACTATATATAAGGGAGCTGCGGGCCCATCATACTATGTATAAGGGAGCTGCGGGCCCATCATACTGTGTATAAGGGAGCTGCGGGCCCATCATACTGTGTATAAGGGAGCTGCGGGCCCATCATACTGTGTATAAGGAGCTGTGGCCCCATCATACTGTGTACAGGGGAACTGTGAGGGACATCATACTGTTGATAAGGGAGCTATGGACCCACCATACTGTGTATAGGGAACTGTGAAGGCATATTGTGCATATGGGAGCTGTTGGCCCACTACACTGTATATAGGGGAGCTCTGTCAGCATTATACTGTGTAAAGGGGAGCCGTGAGAACATCATACGGTGTATCGGGGAGTTATAGAATCATCATACTGTGTATAATGGAGCAGTACATCAGGGAACTTAGGGGACATTATTAAATGTAAAGTGGGCACTTAAGCATTACTGTGTTGTTATAGGGGCACTCAGAGTATTGCGACCATCAAAGTTGTATATCGTCACAATATGGCGGTAAAATCAATGTTTGTTTTTGTATATAGATTTATTTTCAATAACAGAGCGGTCATATTCTGAGGTTCCACTATATTCACAATTGGAGTGTGCAACCGTAACTGTAATCAGGGTTAGCTGGTTAGGGGCCCACTCAGATGTTTCGCCCCCCTAAGTTGAAACCCTAGCTACGCCTCTGCTTCTAAGTCATATAGATCACCCATAATACCGCCACATAGATCACCCATAATACCGCCATATAGATCACCCATAATCCGCCATATACTTCTCTCATACCACCATATACTTCTCACACAATACCGCCATATACTTCTCACCTACTGTTTACCAGGGACCGTTCATGTCACACTAATTTGATCAGCTTCTATGAAGAGGTAAGTTCCGGACTGGACCAAGGGAACCCAGTGGATGTAGTGTACATGGACTTTTCAAAAGCTTTTGATACGGTGCCACACAAAAGGTTGTTACATAAAATGAGAATAATGGGGATAGGGGAAAATATGTGTAAGTGGATTGAGAGCTGGCTCAGGGATAGGAAACAAAGGGTGGTTATTAATGGAGCACACTCGGACTGGGTCGCGGTTAGCAGTGGGGTACCACAGGGGTCAGTATTGGGCCCTCTTCTTTTTAACATATTTATTAATGACCTTGTAGGGGGCATTCAGAGTAGAATTTCAATATTTGCAGATGACACTAAACTCTGCAGGGTAATCAATACAGGGGAAGACAATTTTATATTACAGGATGATTTATGTAAACTAGAAGCTTGGGCTGATAAATGGCAAATGAGCTTTAATGGGGATAAATGTAAGGTCATGCACTTGGGTAGAAGTAATAAGATGTATAACTATGTGCTTAATTCTAAAACTCTGGGCAAAACCGTCAATGAAAAAGACCTGGGTGTATGGGTGGATGACAAACTCATATTCAGTGGCCAGTGTCAGGTAGCTACTACAAAGGCAAATAAAATAATGGGATGCATTAAAAGAGGCATAGATGCTCATGAGGAGAACATAATTTTACCTCTATACAAGTCACTAGTTCGACCACACTTAGAATACTGTGCACAGTTCTGGTCTCCGGTGTATAAGAAAGACATAGCTGAACTGGAGCGGGTGCAGAGAAGAGCGACCAAGGTTATTAGAGGACTGGGGGGTCTGCAATACCAAGATAGGTTATTACACTTGGGGCTATTTACTTTGGAAAAACGAAGACTAAGGAGTGATCTTATTTTAATGTATAAATATATGAGGGGACAGTACAAAGACCTTTCTGATGATCTTTTTAATCATAGACCTGAGACAGGGACAAGAGGGCATCCTCTACGTCTGGAGGAAAAAAAGGTTTAAGCATAATAACGGATGCGGATTCTTTACTGTAAGAGCAGTGAGACTATGGAACTCTCTGCCGTATGATGTTGTAATGAGTGATTCATTACTTAAATTTAAGAGGGGACTGGATGCCTTTCTGGAAAAGTATAATGTTACAGGGTATATACACTAGATTCCTTGATAGGGCGTTGATCCAGGGAACTAGTCTGATTGCCGTATGTGGAGTCGGGAAGGAATTTTTTTCCCCAAGGTGGAGCTTACTCTTTGCCACATGGTTTTTTTTTGCCTTCCTCTGGATCAACATGTTAGGGGATGTTAGGTTAGACTATGGGTTGAACTAGATGGACTTAAAGTCGTCCTTCAACCTTAATAACTATGAATTAAGCATGCTGACGTCCCCCTATATATCGTTTGAACCCGAGCACAGCCCCCTCTGTATATTGTATGAGCCCCCCAACAGCCTCTTATATGTGGCATGAGCCCCACACAGCCTCCCCCATATGCGACATAAGCCCCACACAGCCTCCCCATATACTGTATGAGCCCCACACAGCCTCCTCATATACTGTATGAGCCCCACACAGCCTCCTCATATACTGTATGAGCCCCACACAGCCTCCCCATATACTGTATGAGCCCCACACAGCCTCCCCATATACACTGCATGTCGCCCCCATAGCCTCCCCATGTGCAGCATGTCGCCCCCATAGCCTCCCCATGTGCAGCATGTCGCCTGTATATGCAGCACCAAGTGCCACATGTCGCCCTCATATGCAGCACCATGTGCAGCATGTCACCCCCACTATGTACAGCACCATGTCACCCTTCCATGTGCAGCACCATGTCACCCCATGTGGGCAGCATCGTGTCCCACCTCCATAGCCTCCCCATGCCCACCCAAATAGCCCATACACATGAGAGAAAAAAATGAACCTCACATACTCACCTGGGTCCCGTTCCCTGGCGCACGTTCCCTGACATGATGAAGTGACGTCATTGTGTCTGCTGTTTCACATGCTGATTGGTGGAGGAATTGGCTGGAGGCCCCTCCTCCACCAGGAGTCAGCGGCGCAGCGCAGAGCCACAGATGGAGAGACAGCGAGCAGGCGGGCACTGTGCGGCCCATGGACCTCTGATTTCCGGCCCCACGGCTGTCTTGGTACGTGGGCCGGACTGAGACAGTCAGAGGGTCGGATGTGGCCCATGGGCCTCACTTTCCCCAGGTCTGATATAGACATATGAGGGCTTGTTTTTTGCAGGACGAGTTGTACTTTTGAATGACACCATTGATTTTTACACATAGTGTACCTGAAAAAGGGAAACAAATTCCAAGTTCAGTGAAATTGTGAAAAAAAACCCATAAATTCTGACTTTTTGTTTTTAATTGTTTTTACGGTTAGCATTTTGTGATAAAAATGACCTTGCAATATCATTCTGCTCATCAGTATGAAGACGGCGAAACCAAGCGTCCATTTTTTTTAAATTATTTTAGTAGTGAAAAGAAATAGAAATTTGAGAAAAAAATGTTTTTGTGTCACCATCTTATGAGACCAGTAATGTTTCTATTTTTCGGCCGATGGAGCTGTGTGATAGCTTATTTTTTGCAGGGCTAGATGACGTTTTTATTAGTACAATTTTAGGATACATGTGACTTTTTGATCGCTTGTTACAGCTTTTTTGTGGAATTGTGGCAACCAGAAAAAAGGAAATTTCACATTCTTGAATTTTTCTCTGATTAGGCTCCGTTCACACATTGCTTTTTTGCTTCGTTTTTAATGCAAATTTTCAGCTGCGTTTTACAGTAGCAGCAAAGTCTATGACATTTCAGAAATCTCACGCACACAGCTTGATTTTTTTTGTCCTCAGTATTTTGTACAAAACCATAGGTTTTGCAAAATGCCTCATGTCACTTCTTGTAGCAATTTTCAGCGTTTTAGTAGTGTTTTTCACCTATTGAAAGCAATCTGTAGTGCAAACAAACGCTGCAAAACGCAGTTAAAAAGCAATGTGTGAACATAGCCTTACGGTGTTTACTGGGTTAATTGTTTTTATATTTTGATAGAGCTGAATTTTTACATTTTTTAAACATCTTTATTTTCAATGGGGTACAAGGGGGATGATTTGAACTTTAAGGTATTTTTTAATTTTTTTTTTTTTTACATTTTCACTGTTATTGTTATTGCCCTTCGGGGTCGTAAAGATGCGATAGTCTGATCGCCCGTGCTAGATAGAGTGATGCCAGAGCATCGCTGTATATTGCAGAAATCACAGTCTCCTGTGGGGTTTCACAGGAGCTCCGTAATGACAGGCACAGGGGTCATCAGCTCACCCCTTGTTGTCATGGCAATCCATCGGCGACCTGCGATCACATAACAGGTGCGCCGACGGGCAAAAGAATGATACGCACGCATGTCGGCGCCACATGTTAAATGCAGCTGTCAGAGATTGACAGTGGCATCTAACATGCGCCATACATGTAAGGCGGATGTCATGAAGGGGTCAAATACCTGAGGGCCCCCTTCCTCACTGTGTCATGTAAAGTCCTGAGGCTGCGGGCCCCTTCCCCACTGTGTCATGTAATGTCCTGAGGCTGAGGGCCCCCTTCCCCACTGTGTCATGTAATGTCCTGAGGCTGAGGGCCCCTTCCTCACTGTGTCATGTAAAGTCCTGAGGCTGCGGGCCCCTTCCCCACTGTGTCATGTAATGTCCTGAGGCTGAGGGCCCCCTTCCCCACTGTGTCACGTAATGTCCTGAGGCTGAGGGCCCCCTTCCCCACTGTGTCACGTAATGTCCTGAGGCTGAGGGCCCCCTTCCCCACTGTGTCACGTAATGTCCTGAGGCTGAGGGCCCCCTTCCCCACTGTGTCACGTAATGTCCTGAGGCTGAGGGCCCCCTTCCTCACTGTGTCACGTAATGTCCTGAGGCTGAGGGCCCCCTTCCCCACTGTGTCACGTAATGTCCTGAGGCTGAGGGCCCCTTCCCCACTGTGTCACGTAATGTCCTGAGGCTGAGGGCCCCTTCCCCACTGTGTCACGTAATGTCCTGAGGCTGAGGGCCCCTTCCCCACTGTGTCACGTAATGTCCTGAGGCTGAGGGCCCCTTCCCCACTGTGTCACGTAATGTCCTGAGGCTGAGGGCCCCTTCCCCACTGTGTCATGTAATGTCCTGAGGCTGAGGGCCCCTTCCCCACTGTGTCACGTAATGTCCTGAGGCTGAGGGCCCCTTCCCCAGATGGGAAATGGTGGGAGAGGCGAGACCCACAGTAAATTAAGAGACAGCGGTGAAGGGGGACCACAGGAAATTAAACATTTTCTATGGAGGACCCCAACCTTGTGTTACCTTCAGATTGCATGGGGGGCCTCCACTAACTACCTCAGTGGCTGGAGAACTATGCTGCAGGCTGCCTGCAGGCATCATCTATGTTACTTACACATTACTGCCTGCAGCCAGTCATCATAAATGTCCCTCAGCTCCAGACTATATATTGCTGTGCTGCTTGGGCAGGGCAGCCGACCAATCACAGCACAGATCATTGCCTGAGGTGTGCTATGAGGACACACAAAGAAAACTAATGCTGACTGGCTGCATATCAGCCAATCAGCATTAGGCCACCTCTGTCCACAGGTTATGATGAAGAGCTGGAGACGCAGTACCAGAACCAGGTGAGTGTGGTGGGTGAGCTGCTGTGTGCGTGTGTCTCCTCTCTGCCTCACACAGCGGTGTCTCTGACTGTGCCGGCTGAAGTGAGGGCGGCACTCGGCACACACGCACGCTGCGCACGGGCCGGCTCTTAGCAGATCAATAGTAGTCGGCG
Source organism: Ranitomeya variabilis (assembly GCF_051348905.1). NCBI lineage: Eukaryota > Metazoa > Chordata > Amphibia > Anura > Dendrobatidae > Ranitomeya > Ranitomeya variabilis. The sequence continues at coordinate 1,051,380,771 of NC_135232.1, read as the reverse complement.
TCGGCAGCAGCAGGTGATGAGAAGGAGCTGCCGTGTGGCTGCACTTCACATCATTTGTTCCATACAGCCTGCGCGCCGGTGCCGGCTATAGGACAAAGTGGGCACGGCTCGGTGTATACTACTGGCATGCAGGGCAGGGACAAATGAAGGAGGCAGGGGCTGGGGCCCTCCGGAGGATCCTCTGCTGTACCGGTGCCCCAGTCCGACCCTGACATTGGCCATAAAACCTACAAGAGAAAAAATGAGCAAAAATCCTGCAGTACATAAGTAAAAAGAAAAAAGTGCATCTAAATAAGAGTTTTTAGTAATACTGTTTTTGATCAAGAATAGCATAAAAGCCATCCCACCACGACAAGGTGACTCTGATCGGGACGGTCCTACACTCTCTAATATTAAACCTTACCATGTGTCAATGTTGACCTCAGTGTGAATAAGGGCAGACAACAGGACTGGGCCCAACCAGTAGACACCAGTCTGGGGGCCTTTATATCAGATTCCAGCGATGTATCACTGACTGTGCTATTTAGTGTAGTTATTTTAAAATCACTGTTTTATCAGCAGGAGATTATCACTAGAGGACTACTTGGCTTTCTGCCAAGTAATCCAGCCTTGCCCCCACCACTGATTGGCAGCATTCTGCCTCTGCACAGTGTACACAAAAAACTGCAAAACAGTGCAGGGTTATACAGAGCTCAGCATTGAGCAAAACTGGTAGATCCGCAGCAGATAAAACAGTTTTTAATCAAAACTGCCACAGCCAATAAAGTGATGAATCGCAGGAATCAGGGTCTCTGCCCCTACAGCATGCTATTCTTATATGTGGTAGCAAAGACTTGGTGACAAATTCCCTTTAATAGTTTTTCTGTATTACATATTCATGCAATGTGCTCTACACGTTGTGTCGCTGCTATAGTCTACAGGTGGTTTTCTTGCATTTTTACAGGCCAATGATTACTGATCTTACAGTCCATCTAACATCCAGGCAAGTGATTCCCTGGCAGAAACATGGATTTCAGAGCCCGGGTCAGGACAAGTATTGTGCTCTGCTGAACCATGGACCATTCCATTAGCATTCCCCGAGGTCCTCCCACCAGTCCAGTATGGGATCCCCTATTCCCCAAGCACATTTACTGTATTTTAAGATAAAAACAATGTCATACTTTTCCCTTTCCATAAAATTAAGAAAAAAGTTATACATTTCCATTTTGTTTACTTTATTTTCCATTTTTTGTGTGGTTTCTTTTATCTATTTTATTACCAATCACTAAAGCTAACCCTCACCTAGCTCTAACCCTAAATGTATCTTTAACCCTAACCTTAGCCCAAGCCCGCTTACTCTCTTGATTGCTGCCAATGCAGAGAGCAGCAGCTGTGATGAGTTGGTCTGCGCTCTGCATTTTGGCCTGAGTAGCCGCTCCCGGCTGACAAAGACTGGGGAATGAATGAAACGAAGGTAATGTAGCTTCGGTGACTAGCGGTGCCGTCACCGAAGCTGCGCCCCCTGGTGGCATATCCTCATATGGACTGTAACGTGGGAACTTTTCTGAATATTTTCTCATGCTACAGTTCAAATGAGTTTCTGCGTATGGGATATTGTTGCTTTTTTATTTTGGAATTTTTTTTTACAGGAGATCGAGGGTCTTCAGGTGGATTGAGCGTACAATAAAGATAATAAAACCCTGTGTCTTTCTTTCATTAAAATACTTTATTCTTAATGTGTGTGTGTATTTTTAACCCTTTCCTACTATTGGATTAATAATGGATAGGTGTCTTATTGACTCCTCTCCATTATTAACCAGGCTTAATGTCACCTTACAATAGCCAATAACCCTGGTCCCTCGCTAGGCTATTAATATCTGCCCTCAGTCACTGGCTTTCCCACTCTGGTGGAGAAAATTGCGCAGGAGCCCACGCCATTTTTTTCTGTGATTTAACCCTTTATTTTAAAAACTAGAGCTCCCACATTTTGCACACACAAACTACTAACATTATTAGTGATAAATATGTAAAAATATAAAGGATATGAAATGGTTTATTGTATGTAAACAATGTCTCATATCCTGTCGGGTTTGGTAGGATTAGACTATCTCTTGAAGCTCATCAAGAGAATGCCAAAAGTGTGCAAAGCAGTCATGAAAGCAAAAGGTGGCTACTTTGAAGAACCTAGAATATAAGACATAATTTCAGTTGTTTCACACTTTTTTGTTAAGTATATAATTCCACATGTGTTAATTCATAGTTTTGATGCCTTCAGTGTGAATGTACAAATTTCATAGTCATGAAAATACTGAAAAATCCTTAAATGAGAAGGTGTCCAAACTTGTGGTCTGTACTGTACATATACTGTATATGTGTGTGTGTGTCTTACTGACGTTTATATACATACACATCTGTCAGCCATCTGTCAGTGCCGGAGCACGGTTACAGCCGCAGCTCACTATGTACTCAGCGATGACTGAAGCTGCTGCAGCCGCACTCTATGACTGAAAGCCGGAGGCCGCCAGGAGGAATAAAGGTCATTTCCACCTGGTAGCCGGACTGTCGGCTGCACAGCTTTAGATTGCTATTAACCTGCAGATTAACCCCATATCTGCAGGTTAATAGTGTGAAAAACTTCAACTGCCGCTCAATGGTTAAAACCAGAATGCAGCACTACAAAAAGTGTAGCATAAACCTAACTGACAACTGGGCGTCGCTATTCCCTTCTCCCAGGGATGTGTTGTTACAGTCTGATATTGTGAGAGATAATGGTACACTGCCAGACTGTTAATCGAAGAATAGAGACAATTTATTCAATTAAAGTTGCAATTCACACATCTGTGTCGCAGGCCGAGTACAGACCGTCATTCACAAACTGGCCACAGTTATTTTGACCCAAAATTAACAACCTCATAAGCATATACAGTGTGAGGCTGTAAGTTCAGGAGGACAGGACACCTGCGGCCGGTCAGTGAATAACTGTCTGTACTCAGCCTGTGACACATACAGTTAGGTCCATACAGGGTGGCACATGTTAAGGAGCTGAAACGCCTAAACCCTTCATCCAATTTTAATGTGGATACCCTCAAATGAAAGCAGAAAGTCGGAACTTCAACTGCATCTGAATTGTTTTGTTTAAAATTCATTGTGGTAATGTGTATAACCAAAATTAGAAAAATGTTGTCTCTGTCCAATTATATATGGACCTAACTGTAGATGAGCTGCTGCTCTCTCTTCCTCCAGATGTATGTGATATGTCCGAAGGCGGGTAGAGTGAAGCCAGCACTGATTTGCTACAGGGATGCCGACACTGCTGGAACGGCGCCGGAACCGGAGGTGAATAAATATTTTATTAATTTAAAAGGGGAAAACATTTGGATTGAGAAGGGGTTGTCTGAGTAGTGGACAAGTGGATATCCAACATATTTAAGCAAGGGGTGTAACAAGTAAAGCAAAATTCTGCACGACCTGTCAGTGTTCTATTATTCGGGTTGAGGACACTTATTGTATGTGGGCTAGTGAATTGTGTGTGCCAGGGCTGCTTTTTAGTCCCAGTCCGGCTCTGAGTCTCCCCATTATCTGAATGCAAGGAAGAGTGTGAACTTGTGCTAATTGTGCAGTAACACGTTGTGATCTCTGCTCCGTCCTGTCTTCCAGCACAGGGTTAAAATTGCTCCGACTCCATTTCTGGCTTCATGACTTGATCATAGATGCTGGATCCTAATTCTCAAGGAAATCTCCCCAACCCAAGATTGTGAAAGAAACACACAAAACACTTTTATTGGATGATAAATTGACCGAATTTTATTCCAAATCTCATTATTATTATTTCTTTCAGTGTCTCAAATTTAGAATCAGCCAATTACTATGAAAGAGACACTGAAAATGGCACAACCTCCGACTCACGAAGAATCGTCCTTCAGCACTCAGGAGAGGAAAAACCCCATGGTGGAAACCTCTAGGGAACGATGACTGGAGGACTGCCCTTCCCTTGGGCTTAGAAGGTTAATGCCGACACATAACAGCAAATTGTACCAGAATTTGTACATTGTGTCATATTTGGTATGGAGAAGCCTAATGCGACCTCTCCAGGCCGTACACATAAAGGTGAAGGTGGCGAGTACCGGACGTGAGGGAGATCTGGCTGCAACATCTGTCACCCCATTGATCGCTAGGGTTAGTTTGATCTGGCTGGCTAGGCGGTATGGCTGATGGAGCTGGCTAGGCGGTATGGCTGATCTGGCTGGCTAGGCGGTATGGCTGATCTGGCTGGCTAGGCGGTGTCCCCTTCCTCCCCCTGTGGAGTGATGAAGCTCCAGGTCTCCAGACACATCAAGTACGGCTCCTCATACGGCTGAATGACTGGTGGTTCTGGAATCTTCTCCTGTATCATAGATATGTGTGTTTATGACATCAGCACAGTTGCCGTAGTTACCACAGATGTTTATTGCTGATTGTTCATTGGCTAGAAAGTCCCTCTCAGTATTTCAAAGAATTAACCCTTGAATGCCTGGCATCGTGCCTTTCTCCATAAGTCTGTAAAATAAACTTCTCACTAGGCAGGACCATTATCAATATTTTATCATTACTGTATTTTAAAGTTACCCCCCCCCCCCAAAAAAAAGTCTGAATTGTAAACACATCTACAGATTTGATGTGTAGCGATCACAATAACTCCCTTGAGCCCTACTAAATACATAATAAATACATGTGAGTTCAGAGCAGTCCCATAGAGAAATAAATTAAGGGGCTGGAGACAAATGAAAATGAGAAGAAAGCCCCTCATGACTGGGACTGGATGAGAGGTTCAGTTTGAAATGCTTAAGGGTTTACAGGGTGGTCAATGGTGGAGTGAGAAAAAGGGGACGGAGGATGAAGGGTATTTAGTGGGAAAGAGGGGTAATTTTGGGTCAGAATATCCAGAGCGGGATGATGTTTTTAATAAAAAAACATTTCTTGTCACAGTGTCTGTTGGCGGGGGTCAGCAGTGCCACAGGCTGATCGCCTCCATGCCACGCCGCATTGATGTAGTAATAGATGCAATAGGAGCCCCGACCAAGTATTCAGTGCGTTTACTGAACATACCTTTCAGTAGGACATTTTGGATTTTAAATTAATTTTTCAAGCTGGTGTTAGGCTACGTTCACATTTACGTTGTTGTGTGTTGCGTCGGCGACGCATCGGCGACGCAACGCACAACGCATGCAAAACGCATTGTTTTTTGACGCATGAGTCCTTTTTTTGTATGAAAAAGGACGCACAAAAAATGCAACTTGCTGCGTCCTGTGCGCCCTGACGCGTGCACCCAAAAAGACGCATGTGTCAAAAAACGCATCACAACGCATGTCCATGCACCCCCATGTTAAATATAGGGGCGCATGACGCATGCGGCGACGCTGCGGCGCCCGACGCTGCGTCGCACAACGCTAATGTGAACGTAGCCTTATAAAGTATTCTAATTTACTGAGATAATGACTTTTGGGTTTTCATTGGCTGTAAGCCATAATCATCAACATTAACAGAAATAAACACGTGAAATGGATCACTCTGTAATGACTCTATATAATATATGAGCTTCACTTTTTGTAGTGAAGAACTGAAATAAATTAACTATTTGATGATATTCTAATTTTGTGAGAAACACCTGTAGGGCTGTCCCACACGTCCAGATAATTCCGGTACCGGAATAAATCGGTACTGGAGTTATCCGTGTCCGTGTGCCTGGGAACTCACGTAGGCCATACGTGCGGCACACTTGTGCCGCCCGTATGGCGAGTGGTTACCACACGGAGCGTGTGGTACCCACGCGTGTGGTACCCTGCATCGCGCTGAAGCCGCGATTCATATGTTCCCTGCAGCAGCGTTTGCTGCAGAGAAAATATGAATAATAGTGTTTAAAATAAAGATCTATCTGTCCGCCGCCCTCCCTCCCCCTGTGCGCCCCCCCCCACCCCCTGTGCGCCCCAACCCCCCGCTGTTCAGAAAATACTTACCCGCCTCCCTCGCTCCTTCCTGGTCTGGCCGCGGCTTCTAGTGTATGCGGTCACGTGGGGCCGATCATTTACAATCATGAATATGTGGCTCCACCTCCCATAGGGGCGGAGCCGACTATTCATGATTGTAAATGATCGGCCCCACGTGACCGCATACAGTAGGAGGTGCGGGGCAGAGAGGAAGGAGTGACAGCCAACGTTGGAGCGGGTGAGTATTTTCAGGACAGCGGGGGGGGCGCACAGGGGGTGGGGGGGCGGCGGACACATAGATCTTTATTTTAAACACTATTATTCATATTTTCTCTGCAGCAAACGCTGCTGCAGGGAACATATGAATCGCGGCTTCAGCACCATGTGGGGGGGACAGCGCTTACTGTAGCGCTGTCTCCTGCACGCACACGGACCCCAGACGGAGACCGTCCGTGTGAGGTGCGTGTTTTACACGGACCCATTGACTTTAATGGGTCCGTGTAATACGTGCGCTCCCACGAACACTGACATGTCTCCGTGTTTGGCACACGGAGACACGGTCCGCAAAAAATCAATGACATCTGAACAGATGCATTGATTTTTATGGGTCTACGTGTGTCAGTGTCTCCGGTATGTGAGGAAACTGTCACCTCACGTACCGGAGCCACTGACGTGTGAAACCGGCCGTAATTGGTGGTTTTTTGGAAGGCAAACCTCCAGCCATCTTTGGAGCCCTAGCCTCACAATGCTGTGTTAGGGTAAGTTCACACTACACGTTTTTTTCTGCAGCAAGACCTGATGTCTTGGCAGGAAAGAAGTTGAGAAAAAATCAGGTTTTGCTTGGGTTTTCTTGCGTTTTTTTGCTGTGTTTATGGCATGCTAGATTTGTCTCTTGTGCATGCTGATAAAGTTTATTGCAAATAAAAAGTTCTATTCTACCAGGTTTTGGCACTAAAAACACAGCAAAACCAGATACCTGCATTTTTGCTGCAGATTTTCAGTTCTTTTTCACCACCTGTTCATGTCAATGGGTGAAAAAGCTGAAAAAACATGAAAGAAGTGACACTCTCTATTGCGCAAAACACCATGGAAAGCACAAAATACTGCTGACAAAAAAACAAGCTGGTACTATAAAATGCAGCTGAAATTTGGATAAAAAGCATAAAAAAAGCCTCGTGTGAACTTACCCTAAATAATAAATATACTTGAGACTTTAGCTACAATAAGTGGGAGGGAAGTATTATCGTGTGAAGAAGCATCTCTAACATTTCCAGTATTGTTGTTTGGGGGTTTAATAGGGTTTTTTTTCTTAATTTTATGGAAAAGCAAAAAGTATAATGACATTGGTATTTCCTAATAATACAATAAATCTTCTTGGGGAATAGGGGATCCCATACTGGACTGGTGGGGGGACCTCAGGGAATGCTAATGGAATGGTCCATGGTTCAGCAGAGCACAATACTTGTCCTGACCCGGGCTCTGAAATCCATGTTTCTGCCAGGGAATCACTTGCCTGGATGTTAGATAGACTGTAAGATCAGTAATCATTCGCCTGTAAAAAATGCAAGAAAACCACCTGTAGACTATAGCAGCGACACAACGTGTAGAACACATTTCATGAATATGTAATACAGAAAAACTATTAAAGGGAATTTGTCACCAAGTCTTTGCTACCACATATAAGAACAGCATGCTGTAGGGGCAGAGACCCTGATTCCAGCGATTTATCACTTACTTTACTGGCTGTGGCAGTTTTGATTAAAAACTGTTTTATCTGCTGCGGATCTACCAGTTTTGTTGAATGCTGAGCTCTGTATAAGGCCGGCGTCACACTCAGCGTATGAAAATACGCTCCGTATTTTACGGCCGTAATACGCAGAAATGTTCCAAAAATAGTGATCTGTATGTCATCCGTAGGCAGGGTGTATCAGCGTATTTTGCGCATGGCATCCTCCGTATTTAATCCGTATGGCATCCGTACTGCAATATTTTCTCGCAGGCTTGCAAAACTGACATCTAATGGATTTATGTGCTCAAATGTTCGTTAAAACATATATACAGTGTGCATATATATATATGTCATTGAGACACACACACATATATATATATATATACGGTATATATATATATATATATATATATATATATATATATATATATATATATATATATATACAGTGGGGCAAAACAGTATTTAGTCAGTCAGCAATAGTGCAAGTTCCACCACTTAAAAAGATGAGAGGCGTCTGTAATTTACATCATAGGTAGACCTCAACTATGAGAGACAAACTGAGAAAAAAAAATCCAGAAAATCACATTGTCTGTTTTTTTATCATTTTATTTGCATTTTATGGTGGAAAATAAGTATTTGGTCAGAAACAAACAATCAAGATTTCTGGCTCTCACAGACCTGTAACTTCTTCTTTAAGAGTCTCCTCTTTCCTCCACTCATTACCTGTAGTAATGGCACCTGTTTAAACTTGTTATCAATATTCAGTGGCATACATAGTCTATCCTAATGAATAAACCCATAAGGCATTAAATGACCCATGTAGAATAAGACAGACCAAGGACCACAGAGGACAACTGCATATATCTGTATATAACACAAAGCACCAAAAATTGCAGTCAAGCAAAGTCCAAGTAATGCAAAGATAGAAAAAACTTTATTGAATAAAAACACACATAGGTGCACAGTAATGGCAGGCAGCAGATTCCCCTAGTCAAGTCCGCACCCACAGAGACCACAACCCAGGACTAGACCACAGTGCACTAATATTTATTGCAGCATTATAACACACATAGGCAATCAGTCCAAGTACATTACAATATTAACATCGTTATAGAAATATTGACTGATTACCTATGTGGCCCCATAGACTCGTGTCATAGATATGGTACATACCGCACTATTCGATCAGGGAAAATGTGCACCGTAGTCGCGTCCTCCCCGACGTGCGTTTCGGCCAGGTGGCCTTCCTCAGGGGGATGCCCCATGATGCCAGGGGCACTGTTTAAATAGTGAATAGTCCGGGAATACCGGCGCACACCTGCGCGGCCGCGCCGCACCACCCACATCCGGCCAGCGCCGGCCACGGGGCCGGAAACACATGGGCCCATGTGATCCGCCCACAGAGCACAGCGAGGACAGAGGAGGAGTGCGGCGCGACCGCGCATGCGCGAACCGCAACCGCGGCCATATTGAAAGAGGGCACATTAACTGGCATATATGCAAGCATAAAAATGAAGACAATAGTGAAGCTAAAAGCCGCATATAGTTGTGACCAACTCATGTGAACTGGGAAACAGAGAAATACAGGTCCACATATACAGGCAGCTCGTACAAAGCCCATATTATATAAATAGATAGATATATATATATATATATATATAGTAAATTTATAATGAATCTACAATAAACAACAAATAGCAAAAACAACCATCATATAACCCATCTTCAGACGTGATAACCCCTCAAAGTACGCATAAATACGTGTATGGAGAATAAAACAGCAATAAATCCAAAAAGAATATATTAGATAAAGCTGCAGAGTCATACAGTCCAAACACAAAGCAGGAGTTTAGCTTAATATAGTCCATAGTATATGTATCAACAAAATGATGAGAACATAAATGAGGGCTGTCCTTCCATATACGAAGTGCTGCAGATGTATATTGACGGCCACCGAAATGATTGTCCCATACACCAGTCACAACCCGGACAAAACTGTAAAAAGATAAAATTAGATTAAAAACAAGTAGAAACAGCAGATGCGGAAAAGAAAAAGGGAAATGATGCACGGCATCCCGGAGATGCCGTGCATCATTTCCCTTTTTCTTTTCCGCATCTGCTGTTTCTACTTATTTTTAATCTAATTTTATCTTTTTACAGTTTTGTCCGGGTTGTGACTGGTGTATGGGACAATCATTTCGGTGGCCGTCAATATACATCTGCAGCACTTCGTATATGGAAGGACAGCCCTCATTTATGTTCTCATCATTTTGTTGATACATATACTATGGACTATATTAAGCTAAACTCCTGCTTTGTGTTTGGACTGTATGACTCTGCAGCTTTATCTAATATATTCTTTTTGGATTTATTGCTGTTTTATTCTCCATACACGTATTTATGCGTACTTTGAGGGGTTATCACGTCTGAAGATGGGTTATATGATGGTTGTTTTTGCTATTTGTTGTTTATTGTAGATTCATTATAAATTTACTATATATATATATATCTATCTATTTATATAATATGGGCTTTGTACGAGCTGCCTGTATATGTGGACCTGTATTTCTCTGTTTCCCAGTTCACATGAGTTGGTCACAACTATATGCGGCTTTTAGCTTCACTATTGTCTTCATTTTTATGCTTGCATATATGCCAGTTAATGTGCCCTCTTTCAATATGGCCGCGGTTGCGGTTCGCGCATGCGCGGTCACGCCGCACTCCTCCTCTGTCCTCGCTGTGCTCTGTGGGCGGATCACATGGGCCCATGTGTTTCCGGCCCCGTGGCCGGCGCTGGCCGGATGTGGGTGGTGCGGCGCGGCCGCGCAGGTGTGCGCCGGTATTCCCGGACTATTCACTATTTAAACAGTGCCCCTGGCATCATGGGGCATCCCCCTGAGGAAGGCCACCTGGCCGAAACGCGCGTCGGGGAGGACGCGACTACGGTGCACATTTTCCCTGATCGAATAGTGCGGTATGTACCATATCTATGACACGAGTCTATGGGGCCACATAGGTAATCAGTCAATATTTCTATAACGATGTTAATATTGTAATGTACTTGGACTGATTGCCTATGTGTGTTATAATGCTGCAATAAATATTAGTGCACTGTGGTCTAGTCCTGGGTTGTGGTCTCTGTGGGTGCGGACTTGACTAGGGGAATCTGCTGCCTGCCATTACTGTGCACCTATGTGTGTTTTTATTCAATAAAGTTTTTTCTATCTTTGCATTACTTGGACTTTGCTTGACTGCAATTTTTGGTGCTTTGTGTTATAAACTTGTTATCAGTATAAAAAGACACCTGTGCACACCCTCAAACAGTCTGACTCCAAACTCCACTATGGTGAAGACCAAAGAGCTGTCAAAGGACACCAGAAACAAAATTGTAGCCCTGCACCAGGCTGGGAAGACTGAATCTGCAATAGCCAACCAGCTTGGAGTGAAGAAATCAACAGTGGGAGCAATAATTAGAAAATGGAAGACATACAAGACCACTGATAATCTCCCTCGATCTGGGGCTCCACGCAAAATCCCACCCCGTGGGGTCAGAATGATCACAAGAACGGTGAGCAAAAATCCCAGAACCACGCGGGGGGACCTAGTGAATGAACTGCAGAGAGCTGGGACCAATGTATCAAGGCCTACCATAAGTAACACACTACGCCACCATGGACTCAGATCCTGCAGTGCCAGACGTGTCCCATTGCTTAAGCCAGTACATGTCCGGGCCCGTCTGAAGTTTGCTAGAGAGCATTTGGATGATCCAGAGGAGTTTTGGGAGAATGTCCTATGGTCTGATGAAACCAAACTGGAACTGTTTGGTAGAAACACAACTTGTCGTGTTTGGAGGAAAAAGAATACTGAGTTGCATCCATCAAACACCATACCTACTGTAAAGCGCGGTGGTGGAAACATCATGCTTTGGGGCTGTTTCTCTGCAAAGGGGCCAGGACGACTGATCTGGGTACATGAAAGAATGAATGGGGCCATGTATCGTGAGATTTTGAGTGCAAACCTCCTTCCATCAGCAAGGGCATTGAAGTTGAAACGTGGCTGGGTCTTTCAACATGACAATGATCCAAAGCACACCGCCAGGGCAACGAAGGAGTGGCTTCGTAAGAGGCATTTCAAGGTCCTGGAGTGGCCTAGCCAGTCTCCAGATCTCAACCCTATAGAAAACCTTTGGAGGGAGTTGAAAGTCCGTGTTGCCAAGCGAAAAGCCAAAAACATTACTGCTCTAGAGGAGATCTGCATGGAGGAATGGGCCAAAATACCAACAACAGTGTGTGGCAACCTTGTGAAGACTTACAGAACACGTTTGACCTCTGTCATTGCCAACAAAGGATTTATTACAAAGTATTGAGATGAAATTTTGTTTCTGACCAAATACTTATTTTCCACCATAAAATGCAAATAAAATGATAAAAAAACAGACAATGTGATTTTCTGGATTTTTTTTTCTCAGTTTGTCTCCCATAGTTGAGGTCTACCTATGATGTAAATTACAGACGCCTCTCATCTTTTTAAGTGTTGGAACTTGCACTATTGCTGACTGACTAAATAGTTTTTTGCCCCACTGTATATATATTTATATATACTAAAGTACAAATAAACAAATCACCTGCGCTTGTGGAGTGGTCGTGCTGGAAGGTATCCTACATACTGCCTTCCACCATAGGGAAGTGCTGAAGGTAGGCAGACACTGTAGTTAAACAATAAGCCTGAATGTTTAAGGGATTATACACATATGAATATGGACAAGACCTCCCCAAATAGTCCACCCAATGATAGCCCGTATGCAAGCGTACTTATTGCTATGAACACATGTACTCACTGAGTGTAGAGGCAGGAGTGGACACAGCATAGAAAGTAACAATCGTCCTGCTTGAGAGCGGTGTTATATTTGGCTTGATGGGTGCAGGCTGCACCGTAGGGCTGCGGGGTAATGTTGGGGCCGACTAGGCTGAAAATACGTCCGCCCGCTCAGCGATGTGTGCGAGCGGGGACCGCGAACTCCTGGCGTGCCCCGGCCGGAAGCAACGCCGGAGCTGTAGCGGTGTTAGCTGGGGGCGTGGACCTGATGTGACGTCACAGGGTAGGAGGGCGGACTTAGGACAGGGCAACCAATCCGACGCGTTTCGAAGGTTACACACCTTCTTCGTCAGGGATGGAGTTCCCTGTCTGGCCCGGCCTTATATGGACTACGCCCTCATTGTTTCTAGCCTGCCTGAATGACCCGCACATTGATTTACCCACGTATTACCCTATGCCGCACTACATTGTAGTATGACCTAAGTATGGCATGTGTAATGTGCCCTAACATCAAGCTTAAATGGTAATAAATAGGACCGCTCGATTCCTACTTAAATGGAACCTTGAAAGTCTGTGCCAGAATTGACCTTTTAGAGGTGCACCATTTTGCCCCATATTCCTATGAATATGTTGGAACATAATTCAAAAGGAGGGGGGGGGGGGGAAGAGGGGGGGGGGACACAGGGATAAAAAGGGGGGGATTAGAAATTATGATGTTATGGCGATTAAAAATCAAAGTTTATTGATATAAAACTAAAACCTTACGTGTTAAAAAACCCCTATATGGGTTAAACAAACACAATCATGATACACATTTATATAAAATTTTTTATAAAAACATAAAATTATACGCATATATAAAAAATTGTAACTTATTTATAGTTACAGGCTGTATGGTCATCCGAGACTAACCCCACATACGCCTGTGGCCATCTACCAATAAGTCACAAATAAAAACTCGTATTGAGCTATTTGGGTAACATACATACTTGAGGTTACCCTCTAATGTTTAAAACGCATACAGCTCAATTTCTTGATTTAAACCTTTGGGGGCCAAGGTGTCCAGTGTGAAAATCCATTTGGATTCAATCCTAGACATTAATTTAATAAAATCACCCCCCCTAGGGTTTTGCTGAACTGCTTGAATCCCACAGAACGTAATATTGGTGCATAATCGGTTATGTTTTTCCACAAAGTGGCGGGATAAAGGGTGCCCTGTAAAACCCTTTTGGATATTATCCAAATGTTCTTTTATTCTCACTTTTAATGGTCTTTTTGTGCGGCCCACATAAATTTTATTACACGGGCATATGAGTGTGTTTATAACCCCTGCTGTTTCGCAAGAAATTTTGCTCTTAATGAGGAAACTCTTTATACCACTTGAATCCTTAAATGTGGTCTGAGTATGCCTTTTACAAGATGTTCGTTTACAGCATACACACCAACCACATGACGTAAATCCCTGATTGCGGTGATTTACTGATTTGCTGGATGTATCTTCCCTTAGCATGATTGGTTTTGTGGTCGGTGCCAAAAGAAGACCCAGATTTTGCGCCTTTGTATAGACGAATCTGGGGTTCTTGGGTAAAAGGTCCCCAATGCACTTATCACTTTGTAGAATAGGCCAATGTTTCCTAACTATGCTTGTAAATTTGTTATACCCTGAGTGAAATTGGGTTACTATAGGTAATTTAATTATTTGTTGATGAATGTCTAGGGAAGGATTGTTCGCACTAGCTTTATGAAACAGACTTTCCCTGGAAACTTGACTTACTGTATGCCTAGCTAGATCCAAGGTTTGTGGATTATACCCCTTGGCTTCAAATTGTTCAGTAATATATGCCGATTCTTCAATATAATCATTTAAATCCGTACAGTTCCTCCTAATTCGGGTAAATTGGCCTTTAGGGATGTTTGTCAACCAGACTGGGAGGTGGCAGCTTGTCATTTGTATAAAACTATTAGAGTCAACCTCTTTATGAACACATTTGGTCTTTAATGTATCATTTTCCACATAAATGGTTAGGTCTAGAAAGTTGACTTTGATGTTACTAGTGGTAGGTGTAAACTCCAGACCAAACTGGTTATTGTTGAGGTTGGAAATAAAAAGATTAAGTTCGGTTGATGTGCCCTCCCAAATAAACAAAATATCGTCGATGAAACGACGCCAGAGTTTCAAACCTGTTTGGAGTGAGCCTTCCTTGAAGATGTATTGTTGCTCCCAGTTACCCACATACAGATTTGCGTAACTGGGCGCAAAGCGTGTGCCCATTGCGGTGCCCCACGTTTGCAGGTAGTACTGCTCCTCATATTTAAAATAATTATGTTTGAGTATAAACTCTATGCTTTCTAGGAGAAATTGTATTTGGGGCTCCTCGTATATATCTAAGGCATGTAAGAATAGATGTGCTGACTCACAACCTTTCTCCTGATTTATTACCGTGTACAAAGATTTGATATCTAATGTACCTAAAATGTAATGGCTTTGCCAAGTAATGGATTCCAGAATTTGTATAGTATGTGTCGTATCCTTCAGGTAGGCTGGAATTAAGGACATACACTTTTGTAAATGTAAATCCACGTATTTGGAAAGATTGGCCGTCAGGCAATTTATGCCTGATATGATAGGGCGACCTGGTGGGTTTAAGATGTCTTTGTGAATTTTAGGAATGTGGTAGAAGATAGCTACTGTTGGGGTTCGGTTATTGATGAAATTGAACTCTTTTTTGTTCAGGATCCCCAACGATTTGCCCTTTAGAGCTAGATTATTCCGCTTTTTAATATAATTAACTGTAGGATTGGATTTTAATTTTTTATAAGTAATAGTATCGTTAAGGAGTCTTAATGACTCATTATGATATGCAACACAATCCAACACCACAATGCCCCCACCCTTGTCTGCTGGGCGGATGACAATATTGTGGTTGGTCTGGAGGTCAATGATAGCCTTCTTCTCACTTGTACTTAGATTGTGTGGCGCATATTTAGAACCATTTGACCTGATCTTTTTAATGTCTGTAGTTACTAAGGTCTCGAAGGACCGGAAAGAGTTGGAATATTCATTAATTGGGTTGAATGAGGATTTGGGCGCCAAATCAGTATGAATAAAGTTTGTGATTGGATTAGGATGGGTTCTATTGATACTAGTGCCCTTTTTGAGGAAATACTTTTTTAAAGCTAAGTTCCTCATAAATTTTTTGATGCTGATAAAAAGATTAAATGGATTGGCTTTAGCAGTAGGGGCAAATTTTAAACCTTTTTGTAAGAGGTTCTCCTCACTCCGGGTCAATTGGTGTGAACTGAGATTAAAAATCTTTTGGATATGCGCTTGTGATTTGATACTTATATTTTTCTTTTTGGCGAGTTTCCCACCCCTTTTACCTCTTTTGGTTTTGAATTTTGAGGATGGAAAAAATCCCGTTTGATTGTGGAATGTACAACAGGTTTTATGCCTTTTCTCTTGGCCAAAAAATTCCTATTAGTTAGCCTATTTGGGACCCTTTCTGAATTAATACTAGAGTTAGTGCGTGCCCCCTGCTTACTACTGTCTACTGTTTTACTAAAATGTTTTTTATTAATATTATTAGATTCCCTCGATGGGATTCGAT
This sequence comes from Ranitomeya variabilis, assembly GCF_051348905.1. Taxonomy (NCBI): domain Eukaryota; kingdom Metazoa; phylum Chordata; class Amphibia; order Anura; family Dendrobatidae; genus Ranitomeya; species Ranitomeya variabilis. Next base: position 1,051,364,674 of record NC_135232.1, on the reverse strand, counting down.
GAGGTAAATGATTATTAGTGCTTGTAGAAGGGGTGGGTTCATCCCATTCATTAGTTGTTTCAACATCATCCCCTCTTATGGAAAGATGGGAAAATTGGTTAGAAATAGGAATTTGAATATTTTCCACAATATTGGACACCCTTGGTGGGGGGGTGGCCTCCATAGTATACCCAATTGGAATAACCCCATTGTTAGAAGAATTGATTTGTGAGTTTTCACCATTGTTCCTATTACGAATGGACAATGGAGTATATTGTGTGGAATTGGTGTTCGTGTACGTGGAAAAGACTAGGGAGACGTCTTCCAAATTGTTTGTTGGAGATGAATTATACTCGTCCAATGTTACAAATTGATTGTTTGGACTTGGTGTGGGTTGGGGACATGACAACATGTTTTCGAATGGTAAGTTATCCCTGGCAAATTTCCTCATTTTTTTAGTGATAATTTCCTTTTTTTTTTCATTTATTCTATACATAATTTTGGAAATAAGGTTATGCAAATCCTCAATATGGTTATATACACTTAATTGGTCAAATAATTCCGTAATAGATTGATTTATCTTGGCTAGATTAATCCGGCGTTTGTCTATTATGAAGTAAAGGGCTTGTTTAGAAAACGTTTGAAATAGGGAATCCCACTCTAATTGAGTTTCAGGGTCACCAAAATCGCCCGCAAGGGTTTTCTGAATGACAAGCCCTTTAGGGACAATGCCTGCTTCCGCATATTTCTCTAATGAGGCAATCTCCCACAGATTCCTCATTTCATTTACCAGTAGTCCATATAAGGCCGGGCCAGACAGGGAACTCCATCCCTGACGAAGAAGGTGTGTAACCTTCGAAACGCGTCGGATTGGTTGCCCTGTCCTAAGTCCGCCCTCCTACCCTGTGACGTCACATCAGGTCCACGCCCCCAGCTAACACCGCTACAGCTCCGGCGTTGCTTCCGGCCGGGGCACGCCAGGAGTTCGCGGTCCCCGCTCGCACACATCGCTGAGCGGGCGGACGTATTTTCAGCCTAGTCGGCCCCAACATTACCCCGCAGCCCTACGGTGCAGCCTGCACCCATCAAGCCAAATATAACACCGCTCTCAAGCAGGACGATTGTTACTTTCTATGCTGTGTCCACTCCTGCCTCTACACTCAGTGAGTACATGTGTTCATAGCAATAAGTACGCTTGCATACGGGCTATCATTGGGTGGACTATTTGGGGAGGTCTTGTCCATATTCATATGTGTATAATCCCTTAAACATTCAGGCTTATTGTTTAACTACAGTGTCTGCCTACCTTCAGCACTTCCCTATGGTGGAAGGCAGTATGTAGGATACCTTCCAGCACGACCACTCCACAAGCGCAGGTGATTTGTTTATTTGTACTTTAGTATCTATTTCAGACGCGGTGCAGCACAGACTCCGTCACCTCACCAGCTGCTCACTATTCCTTGTTTTCTTTCTTCCGCTTCTTGCCCCCCTTTTTTCCTGGTCAAGTGCAGCGCCAGTGTATATATTACTTTTATTTATATATACTGTATTTATATTTAATTCAGCGCGAGATATGTGAAAAGCCGGTAATTCAATTGACGGCTTTTTCTTTCTCCTTCTCAAACCCGACATGATATGAGACATGGTTTACATACAGTAAACCATCTCATATCCCTTTTTTTTCCATATTCCACACTACTAATGTTAGTAGTGTGTATGTGCAAAATTTGGGCGCTGTAGCTTGTAAAATAAAGGGTTAAATGGCGGAAAAAATTGGCGTGGGCTCCCGCGCAATTTTCTCCACCAGAGTGGTAAAGCCAGTGACTGAGGACAGATATTAATAGCCTAGAGAGGGTCCATGGTTATTGGCCCCCCCGGCTACAAACATCTGACCCCAGCCACCCCAGAAAAGGCACATCTGGAAGATGCGCCTATTCTGGCACTTGGCCACTCTCTTCCCACTCCCGTGTAGCGGTGGGATATGGGGTAATGAAGGGTTAATGTCACCTTGCTATTGTAAGGTGACATTAAGCCAGATTAATAATGGAGAGGCGTCAATTATGACACCTATCCATTATTAATCCAATAGTACGAAATGGTTATATGCTATATAATATGATGACTGCAATGTATTAAGAGAATAAAACTGTAATGGGAGGAGGAGGAAGAAGAGGAGGAGGAGTGCTACTTTAAATACAATCATACATATCCGTATCCCTTTATCTGTTTAGTTACCATTAGGGCATCCACCAAATGATGGACACTTTAATTGAAACCAAGCGCCCCCCATTATAGCTAAGTCATATTAGTTTCCATTACTGTCTTTGGGTCTGACATGTAAAATATAGGACGTCAGGGGTGAATATCGCTATTTATCCTTTGTATTGTGTAAATGGCTCCCAAACAATGAATGATTCTATATAGAACTTTGAAATCACACTCCCTGTTGAGCCTCAACCCTAAAGTACTCCACTTTTTTTTTCTTTTGCTGTTATTTTTTGGTAAAAAAGATGGGGTACTTTAGAGGTCCTTTTACCCAAGTCTCTGACTCCTTCCTTTACTGAGGGGTCATCAAGGTGGGATGTGGGGGGCACCGTCAGCTTCATCTGCCTAGGCCACCAACACTCCTGGTCCCGGCCCTGGTATACACTGCAATGATTAGATGCAATTCATGACAGAGGCCGCAGCAACAAACAATGTAACGTCAAGCAGATTTTCTCTGAAAGCGCGGAGTGTTACGCTGAATAATCACATTGCGATACAGCTTAAAGGGGTTTTCCGAACTCAAGACAAATTTCTGCAGTCGCTCTATATGTGACTCCTCACACTGTGTATGTGTATTACATGAGCTTTTCTGCCTCAATCTTGGAAATCCCCTTTAAAGTGAACAGTGCTTATCAAGTCCTTTATTAGGAAAAATAATAAAAACATTCCAAAATTGTACGCTGCTAAAAAATTATTTAAATGAATACTTGTACATCACAATATAACCCCAAACCAGTAAACATTCAGAGATATCAATCTGTCCAGTTGGGAAGTATTGATTCTGAATCAGTGTGCAATGCTTTGGTGCAAATTATAATGACAACATGTGCAAAAACTCAGGGTCGACACTGGGTGGTTTAGAGGGAGGACTTGCAGGTCATGTTACCCTGGCGCAGAGGGCGCTGTCGGACCACCTCATGCGGCTGTCTGAAATGTCTCCCAATGGGCAGCATTTTGACACCCCTAATGCTATGTGCACAATTTCAGGATTTTTTGCGTTTTTTCGTCCGTTTTCCGTGGAAAAAACGCTATAAAAACCCACATACATATGCATCCCATCATTTTTAATACATTCCGCAATTTTTGTGCCCATGCTGTGTTTTTTTGTGCAAAAAAAAGCATCGCGGTAAAAAACGCAGCATGTTCATAAATTTTGCGGTTTTTTTTTGTTTTTGCAGCTATTTATTGCATTGGGAAGCCCCGGAAAAAAACGCGAAAAATCCGCGAAAAAAAAAAAGCGCAAAAAACACGTGTGGACTTCCTGCAGAAAAAGTCCGGCTTTGTTCAGCAAAATTCTGCACACTTTCCTGAACGTGTGCATATAGCCTAAGAGTGAGAATTTGCAGTTCTTTGAGTCGGTTGTTAAACTGACAGCCGCATCGGAGAACAGTTAAAAGGACTGTCCAGTGCATGGAATTCCACTCACATCTTTCAGGCAAAAGTATAATTGAAGTTCTGACCACCTGTACTCCTGGGGACAAGGCGACATGCAGGAGTGTGATGAGGTCACCTGATCATGCTGCTGACGTCAATCCTAATAAAAAAAAAAAAAACACAGTAGCAGTCATAGAGTCCCATCAATATATATAACCTTTATTGAATAAGAATTAAAACCTAAAAATCCAGGTGCAATGACATGAATGGGAAGTGAATGCACGCTCACAATGGCCATACTGAAAGGGCTAAATTGGCCAACCACCCCTGCAACACCATAATGTCAAACCGCATTGCGGCAGGTATCTACAGCTACACTGTTCATGCAGGTGCAGTATCATTCAATAATCAATATGCTGACAATTATCCCAAAAATTAAATTCATGGTACATACCTAGTGAATGCAGGCATGGAAGGCAAATAGCCCTACCCCAAAGCGCGTTTCGCAGCTAACAGCTCCTTCCTCAGGGGGCGTGTGGAGGAAGCGTGGCGTGTGTATATATATACACACCACCAGCTGGAAATGTGCTACATACTTACACGCCGCGCCACCCATCCCCGTCACCACGCACAATGCACCCCCCATCTGTCCGAGCTGGAAAAAAGGGGGGCCCCCATGTGACCAGGCGCTGGACGTGAGAAGGAGGCCGGCACACAGCTATGGGAAAGGAGGCGCCTGCGCACAACCGTGAACACATTGCGGCCATTTTACATAAGGGCAACAACAAGAGCAACTACAACAATAAGTGCTAATAATAGACAAAACATTGCATGCTATACATATTGCTAGACTGAACAATGAAGGCATAAACATACTTAACGGCAATATTTACAAATATGGCAAATCCGGTTACAGAGGCCAATCGTATTAGCCGGAATTATACAGCACTTATATATACCCCATATACAAAAACCCACATATCAATGTGAATATATATCAATAAATCAACAATACATATATGTAAACATTACCCCATCTTATATCCACAGCCCACCCACATGTATGTACATATAAATATATGAAAATACACATAATTATAAAAATATAGATAGGAGAAAATCCCTCACAATACAGAAGATACACAAATGCATATATACCATATAGAACTACCAAGGAAACATATGCAAACTAATCTAATCCCTAATCTTTTGTATTAATAAATATTTGTTGTATTTTTTCATTAATTTGGACTTCCTTGATTGTTGTTTTTTTCTACTTTCGTTTTTGTATAAGCCCATGAAGGCAGGGTCTTCTCTCCTCTGTACCCATCTGTCACTGTTAGTTTCTTCATTGTAATTTATATTTTGTATGTAGCTCATTTTCACATGTACAGCACCATGGAATCAATGGTGCTCTAAAAATAAATAAATAAATAAATAATAATAATGTAATAAAAAGTTGATACATGTAGTATTAGTATTCTACCACTAGGTGGCAGTGATGGCTCACTAATATTCTCGCTGTACTCTGTATGCAGTTTTGTATTCATGAATTGGTCCACTTTTAAAGGGAATCTGTCACCAGGTTTTTGATACTTCGGTCGGGTTCACATTGCGTTAACAGCAGCCCGTTCAACACACACGTTAACGGGCTGCTGTTAACACAAGTGCCGGTATGGCTGCCCGCTAGCGCAGATAGAGCATCTGCTAGCTCTATCTGCGCTAGCGGTGACGGACCCGGAAACGCTGCAGCCCGCATCTCAGGGTCCGTCACTCAACCCATTGTGGGCGTGCGCTAGCGATGCGTCCAACATTGCAGTCAATGGCGGTGTTAACGGACTACGTTACACCACGTTATGCCGCCGTGTAACGTAGTCTGTTTAACGGACGAGCAGAACGCAATGTGAACCCAGCCTTAGGCCGGGTCACACATGCAACTGCAATGCGAGAAACTCCTGCGGTTCGGACCGGAGCATTCAGCTGCATAGAAATACATGCAGCCGCACACTCCGGCCCGAGTGCCGCTGGCAGTGCCAGGTATTGAGGCGACAGACTCGCCCGAGTTTCTCGCATTGCAGTTGCAAGTGGGACACCGGCCTTAATCTGAGAATAGCATGAAAAAAAACACAAAAATTGAGCTTGACTTAAAGGGAAGGTGCCATCAAAAAAAAATTTTTTCCAACGATTGAGAAAACGTAAAGAATTAATGTTTACATTTTCTTAAAAAATATTATCATTTGTTTATAATTTAGTAAAATATGAAAAATAATTTTAAAAGGTTTGGCATTTCCACTTTTAAACACTGGGGGGAGCAGCTACTGACATTTGACAAAAACCTAGTGTACAACTAGCTGACATTACGGCACTGCAGTAATTATGGGCGGAGTCGGCTGACATGGCTGTGAACACAGTGAGAAGCCATTTTGTTGGTGACTGCGGAGTTATACTGACCAGTAGACAGTCACAGAGGATGGCAGGCAGCAAGGATTCTGGGAGATATGTGGTGGAGGGAGCAGGGTGACAGCAGCACAGAGTATTTCAGGAGAGCAGTGTGGTGGTCTATGAGGGGCACCTGTTCGGTGCGCGGAGCAGCCAGGGATTGTACATAGAGCGCTGTCTTTTATACACATGGATGGACCGTCTGCTCCACAGAAATCCAGGAAACGTTTTTGTGGATTGATGGCCTGTTCTGATCCAGACTTTGCATACTAAGACCCCATTCCCCTCCTCAGATCTTGTCCTGGCGATGTGTGAAAGCGAGGCGACAGGCGCAGTACGGGGTGACGCTGGGAAGGAAATGTAGCCATATAGTAAAAATAAAAATGAGACCTGTTGTGAGTTTGGTTTTTGGGCTCCCCCGGTGGTCACTGGTGGTACTGGACTTGTGTGCTTCACTTTCTCTGTTCACCTGTTTCCATCAGGATATGGGTGTATCCTATTTAGCCTTGCTGCTCAGTTATTCTAGTGCCGGCCATCAATGTAACCAGAGCCTTTCTGTTGCATGTTCCTGCTTCTAGACTACTATCAGCTAAGTTGGACTCTTAGTCCTAAGTTTGTTTTGCATTTTTGTTCCACTTCACAGTTATGTTATTTTTCTGTAGCTGGAAGCTCTTGTGGGCCGAAATTGCCACTCCGGTGTCATGAGTTGACACATGAGTCTTAAAGTAATTTCGGGATGGTATTTTAATAGGGTTTTCAGCTGACCGTGAAGTTCCCTATTGTATCTTCTTGCTATCTAGTAAGCGGACCTCGCTTTGCTGAACCTACCTTCATACTGCGTATGTCTTTTCCTCTGAACTCACCGTCAATATATGTGGGGGGCTTCTGTCTCCTTTTTGGGGGAATTTCCCTAGAGGTAAGCCAGGTCTGTCTTTTCCTCTATTAGGGTTAGTTAGTCCTCCGGCTGGCGCTAGGCGTCTAGGGATAAAACGTAGGTACGTCACCCGGCCACTGTTAGTTGTGTGGTAGGTTTAGCTCACGGTCAGCTCGAGATTCCATCACCCAAGAGCTGTTCTGTTATTTATGTTCTCTGACGTTCCCTTGCCATTGGGAACCATGACAGTATGGCCGGCCAGTGTTAAAACCGTTGGCAGAAGAAAGGAGAGAAAAAGAAGTCTGCAGATTTTTTTATTTTTTTTTTTCCTCTGAGCTTGCTCTATAGTTGACTTAGTTGCATTTCTGCTCTAATTGCAGCCTTTGTCTCTCTCTCTCCTTCTAATCCTTGAATGGCTCTGATCTCACCTGATTAAAATGGATCCTCAGAGTTTGGCTACAGGTTTGAATAATCTTGCTACGAAGGTTCAAAATTTACAGGATTTTGTTATTCATGCTCCTATATCTGAACCTAGAATTCCTATACCAGAATTTTTCTCCGGGGATAGATCTCGTTTCCTGAATTTCAAAAATAATTGTAAATTATTTCTTTCCCTGAGATCTCGCTCCGCTGGAGATCCCGCACAGCAGGTTAGGATAGTAATTTCCTTGCTGCGGGGTGACCCTCAAGACTGGGCATTTGCATTGGCACCCGGGGATCCTGCGTTGCTCAATGTGGATGCGTTTTTTCTGGCTTTGGGGTTGCTTTATGAGGAACCTAACTTAGAGATTCAGGCTGAAAAAGCCTTGATGGCCCTATCTCAAGGGCAAGATGAAGCTGAAATATACTGCCAAAAATTTTGTAAATGGTCTGTGCTTACTCAGTGGAATGAGTGCGCCCTGGCGGCGAATTTCAGAGAGGGTCTCTCTGATGCCATTAAAGATGTTATGGTGGGGTTCCCTGCACCTACAGGTCTGAATGAGTCCATGACAATGGCTATTCAGATTGATCGGCGTTTGCGGGAGCGCAAACCTGTGCACCATTTGGCGGTGTCTTCTGAGAAGGCTCCAGAAAATATGCAATGTGATAGAATTCTGTCCAGAAGCGAACGGCAGAATTTTAGGCGAAAAAATGGGTTGTGCTTCTATTGTGGTGATTCAACTCATGTTATATCAGCATGCTCTAAACGTACAAAAAAGGTTGATAAGTCTATTTCAATTGGCACTTTACAGTCTAAGTTTATTCTGTCTGTGACCTTGATTTGTTCATTATCGTCAATTACCGCGGATGCCTATGTCGACTCTGGCGCCGCTTTGAGTCTAATGGATTGGTCCTTTGCCAGGCGCTGTGGGTTTGATCTAGAGCCTCTGGAAGTTCCTATACCTCTGAAGGGTATTGACTCTACACCATTGGCTAGTAATAAACCACAATACTGGACACAAGTGACTATGCGTATGAATCCAGACCATCAGGAGATGATTCGCTTCCTTGTGTTGTACAATCTACATGACGTTTTGGTGCTCGGATTACCATGGTTACAATCTCATAACCCAGTCCTTGACTGGAAAGCAATGTCTGTGTTAAGCTGGGGATGTCAGGGGGCTCATGGGGACGTACCTTTGGTTTCCATTTCGTCATCTATTCCCTCTGAGATTCCGGAATTTTTATCTGATTATCGTGATGTTTTTGAGGAGCCTAAGCTTGGTTCACTACCTCCTCACAGAGATTGCGATTGTACCATAGATCTGATTCCGGGCAGTAAGTTTCCAAAGGGTCGTTTATTTAATCTATCTGTACCTGAACATGCTGCTATGCGAGAATATATTAAGGAGTCCCTGGAAAAGGGACATATTCGTCCTTCTTCATCTCCCTTAGGAGCCGGTTTTTTCTTTGTATCTAAAAAAGATGGCTCTTTGAGGCCGTGTATTGATTATCGACTCTTGAATAAAATTACAGTCAAATATCAGTATCCCCTGCCACTGCTGACTGATTTGTTTGCTCGAATAAAAGGGGCTAAGTGGTTCTCTAAGATTGATCTCCGTGGGGCGTATAATTTGGTGCGAATTAAGCAGGGGGAAAACCGCATTTAATACGCCCGAGGGCCATTTTGAGTATTTAGTAATGCCTTTTGGTCTTTCAAATGCCCCTTCAGTCTTTCAGTCCTTTATGCATGACATTTTCCGTGAATATTTGGATAAATTTATGATCGTGTATCTGGATGATATTTTGATTTTTTCGGATGACTGGGATTCTCATGTCCAACAGGTCAGGAGGGTTTTTCAGGTTTTGCGGGCTAATTCCTTGTGTGTGAAGGGTTCTAAGTGTATTTTTGGGGTTCAAAAGATTTCTTTTTTGGGGTACATTTTTTCCCCCTCTTCCATTGAGATGGATCCTGTCAAGGTTCGGGCTATTTGTGATTGGACGCAACCTTCTTCTCTTAAGAGCCTTCAGAAATTTTTGGGCTTTGCTAATTTTTATCGTCGATTTATAACTGGTTTTTCTGATGTTGCTAAACCTTTGACTGATTTGACCAAAAAGGGTGCTGATGTTGCTGATTGGTCCCCTGCTGCTGTGGAGGCCTTTCGGGAGCTTAAGCGCCGCTTTTCTTCCGCCCCTGTGTTGCGTCAGCCTGATGTTACTCTTCCTTTTCAGGTTGAGGTCGATGCTTCCGAGATCGGAGCTGGGGCGGTCTTGTCGCAGAAAAGTTCCGACTGCTCCGTGATGAGACCTTGTGCGTTCTTTTCTCGAAAATTTTCGCCCGCCGAGCGAAATTATGATATTGGTAATCGGGAGCTTTTGGCTATGAAGTGGGCTTTTGAGGAGTGGCGTCATTGGCTTGAGGGGGCTAGACATCAGGTGGTGGTATTGACTGATCACAAGAATTTGATTTATCTTGAGTCTGCCAGGCGCCTGAATCCTAGACAGGCGCGCTGGTCGCTGTTTTTCTCTCGGTTTAATTTTGTGGTCTCATACTTACCAGGTTCTAAAAATGTGAAGGCGGATGCCCTTTCTAGGAGTTTTGAGCCTGATTCCCCTGGTGATTCTGAACCTACAGGTATCCTTAAGGATGGGGTGATATTATCTGCTGTTTCCCCAGACCTGCGACGGGCTTTGCAGGAGTTTCAGGCGGATAGACCTGATCGTTGCCCGCCTGGTAGACTGTTTGTTCCTGATGATTGGACCAGTAGAGTCATCTCGGAGGTTCATTCTTCTGTGTTGGCAGGTCATCCCGGGATCTTTGGTACCAGGGATTTGGTGGCTAGGTCCTTCTGGTGGCCTTCCCTGTCTCGAGATGTACGAGTTTTTGTGCAGTCTTGTGATGTTTGTGCTCGGGCCAAACCTTGTTGTTCTCGGGCTAGCGGATTGTTGTTATCTTTGCCTATTCCGAAGAGGCCTTGGACTCACATCTCTATGGATTTTATTTCTGATCTCCCTGTTTCTCAGAAAATGTCTGTCATCTGGGTGGTGTGTGACCGTTTTTCAAAGATGGTTCATTTGGTGCCCTTGCCTAAGTTGCCTTCCTCATCCGAGTTGGTTCCTCTGTTTTTTCAGAATGTGGTTCGCTTGCATGGTATTCCGGAGAATATCGTTTCTGACAGGGGGACCCAGTTCGTGTCTAGATTTTGGCGGGCGTTCTGTGCTAGGATGGGCATTGATTTGTCTTTTTCGTCTGCGTTCCTGTTGTGAATTTGGTTTCTGGGCTCCCCCGGTGGTCACTGGTGGTACTGAACTTGTGTGCTTCATCGCCTCTGTTCACCTGTTTCCATCAGGATGTGGGAGTTGTCTATTTAGCCTTGCTCCTCAGTCATTTCTATGCCGGCCAACAATGTTACCAGAAGCCTTTCTGTTGCATGTTCCTGCTCCTAGACTACTATCAGCTAAGTTGGACTTGTAGTCCTAAGTTTGTTTTGCATTTTTGTTCCAGTTCTCTGTGTTTGAATATTTCTGAGGCTGGAAGCTCTTGTGAGCTGAAATTGCCACTCTGGTGTCATGAGTTGATATTAGAGTCTTAAAGTAATTTCAGGATGGTGTTTTGAAAGGGTTTTCAGCTGACTGTGTAGTTCCCTTTTCTGTGTTCCTACTATCTAGTAAGCGGACCTCAATTTGCTAAACCTATCTTCATACTTCGTATGTCAATTTCCTCTAAAATCACCGACATTATATGTGGGGGCTACTGTCTGCCTTTTGGGGAAAATTTCTCTAGAGGTAAGCCAGGTCTGTATTTTCCTCTGCTAGGGTCAGTCAGTTCTCCCGCTGGCGCTGGGCGTCTAGGGATAAAACGTAGGCACGCTACCCGGCCACTGTTAGTTGTGCGGTAGGTTTAGCTCACAGTCAGCTCGAGTTCCCATCTTCCAAGAGCTAGTCCTTTTGTATGCTTTACTGCGGTCTCTTGCCATTGAGAACCATGACAGTTTGGCCGGCCAAGGGTTAAAATAATTGGCAGAAGAAAGGAGAGAAAAGAAGTCTGCAGAGAATTTTTTTTTTTTTTTCCTGAGTTTGCTCATTAGTTGATTCACTAGCATCTCTGCTTACTGCAGCCTTCGTCTCTCTCTCCTTCTAATCCTTGAATGGTTCTGATTTCACCTGATGAAGATGGATCCTCAGAGTTTAGCTACTGGTTTGAATAATCTCGCTATGAAGGTTCAAAGTTTACAGGATTTTGTAATTCATGCTCCTATATCTGAACCTAGAGTACCTTTGCCTGAATTTTTCTCCGGGGATAGATCTCGCTTCTAGAATTTCAAACATAATTGCTCAATGTGGATGCGTTTTTCCTGGCTTTGGGGTTGCTTTATGAGGAACCTCATTTAGAGATTCAGGCTGAAAAAGCCTTGATGGCCCTGTCTCAAGGGCAAGATGAGGCTGAAATATACTGCCAAAAATTTCGTAAGTGGTCTGTGCTTACTCAGTGGAATGAGTGCGCCCTGGCGGCGAATTTCAGAGAGGGTCTCTCTGATGCCATTAAAGATGTTATGGTGGGGTTCCCTGTGCCTGCAGGTCTGAATGAGTCCATGACAATGGCTATTCAGATTGATCGGCGTTTGCGGGAGCGCAAACCTGTGCACCATTTGGCGGTGTCTACTGAGAAGGCGCCAGAGATTATGCAATGTGATAGAATTCTGTCCAGAAGCGAACGACAGAATTTTAGGCGAAAAAATGGGTTATGCTTCTATTGTGGCGATTCAACTCATGTTATATCAGCATGCTCTAAACGTACTAAGAAGGTTGATAAGTCTGTTTCAATTGGTACTTTACAGTCCAAGTTTATTCTATCTGTGACCCTGATTTGCTCTTTATCGTCTATTACCGCGGACGCCTATGTCGACTCTGGCGCCGCTTTGAGTCTTATGGATTGGTCCTTTGCCAAACGCTGTGGGTTTAATTTAGAGCCTCTGGAAGTTCCTATACCTCGGAAGGGTATTGACTCCACGCCATTGGCTAGTAATAAACCACAATACTGGACACAAGTAACTATGCGTATTAATCCGGATCACCAGGAGATTATTCGCTTCCTTGTGTTGTATAATCTACATGATGTGTTGGTGCTTGGATTGCCATGGCTGCAATCTCATAACCCAGTCCTCGACTGGAAAGCAATGTCTGTGTTAAGCTGGGGATGTCAGGGGACTCGTGGGGACGTACCTTTGGTTTCCATTTCGTCATCTATTCCCTCTGAGATTCCGGAATTTTTATCTGATTATCGTGACGTTTTTGAGGAGCCTAAACTTGGTTCACTACCTCCGCACAGAGATTGCGATTGTACAATAGATCTGATTCCGGGCAGTAAGTTTCCAAAGGGTCGTTTATTTGATCTATCTGTGCCTGAACATGCTGCTATGCGGGAATATATTAAGGAGTCCTTGGAAAAGGGACATATTCGTCCTTCGTCATCTCCCTTAGGAGACGGTTTTTTCTTTGTATCTAAAAAAGATGGCTCTTTGAGGCCGTGTATTGATTATCGGCTTTTGAATAAAATCACGGTTAAATATCAGTATCCTTTGCCACTGCTTACTGATTTGTTTGCTCGAATAAAGGGGGCCAAGTGGTTCTCTAAGATTGATCTTCGTGGGGCGTATAATTTAGTGCGAATTAAGCAGGGGGATGAGTGGAAAACCGCATTTAATACGCCTGAGGGCCATTTTGAGTATTTAGTAATGCCTTTTGGTCTTTCAAATGCCCCTTCAGTCTTTCAGTCTTTTATGCATGACATTTTCCGTGAATATTTGGATAAATTTATGATTGTGTATCTGTATGATATTTTGATTTTTTCGGACGACTGGGACGCTCATGTCCAACAGGTCAGGAGGGTTTTTCAGGTTCTGCGCTCTAATTCCTTGTGTGTAAAGGGTTCTAAGTGCGTTTTTGGGGTTCAAAAGATTTCGTTTTTGGGGTACATTTTTTCCCCCTCTTCCATTGAGATGGACCCTGTCAAGGTTCAGGCTATTTGTGATTGGACGCAACCCTCTTCTCTTAAGAGCCTTCAGAAGTTTTTGGGCTTTGCTAATTTTTATCGTCGATTTATAACTGGTTTTTCTGATGTTGCTAAACCGTTGACTGATTTGACTAAGAAGGGTGCTGATGTTGCTGATTGGTCCCCTGCTGCTGTGGAGGCCTTTCGGGAGCTTAAGCGCCGCTTTTCTTCCGCCCCTGTATTGCGTCAGCCTGATGTTACTCTTCCTTTTCAGGTTGAGGTCGACGCTTCAGAAATCGGAGCTGGGGCGGTATTGTCGCAGAAAAGTTCCGACTGCTCCGTGATGAGACCTTGCGCGTTCTTTTCTCGTAAATTTTCGCCCGCTGAGCGAAATTATGATATTGGTAATCGGGAGCTCTTGGCTATGAAGTGGGCTTTTGAGGAGTGGCGTCATTGGCTTGAGGGGGCTAGACATCAGGTGGTGGTATTGACCGACCACAAGAATTTGATTTATCTTGAGTCTGCCAGGCGCCTGAATCCTAGACAGGCGCGCTGGTCGTTATTTTTCTCTCGGTTTAATTTTGTGGTTTCTTACCTACCGGGTTCTAAAAATGTGAAGGCGGATGCCCTTTCTAGGAGTTTTGAGCCTGATTCCCCTGGTAATTCTGAACCTACAGGTATCCTTAAGGATGGAGTGATATTATCTGCTGTTTCCCCAGACTTGCGACGGGTCTTGCAGGAGTTTCAGGCGGATAGACCTGATCGTTGCCCGCCTGGTAGAATGTTTGTTCCTGATGATTGGACCAGTAGAGTCATCTCGGAGGTCCATTCTTCTGCGTTAGCTGGTCATCCTGGAATCTTTGGTACCAGGGATTTGGTGGCTAGGTCCTTCTGGTGGCCTTCCCTGTCGCGAGATGTGCGAGGTTTTGTGCAGTCTTGTGATGTTTGTGGTGTGTGACCGTTTCTCTAAGATGGTCCATTTGGTCCCCTTGCCTAAATTGCCTTCCTCATCCGAGCTGGTTCCTCTGTTTTTTCAAAATGTGGTTCGCTTGCATGGTATTCCGGAGAATATCGTGTCTGACAGGGGAACCCAATTCGTGTCTAGATTTTGGCGAGCGTTCTGTGCTAGGATGGGCATTGATTTGTCTTTTTCGTCTGCTTTCCATCCTCAGACTAATGGCCAGACCGAGCGAACTAATCAGACCTTGGAGACTTATTTGAGGTGTTTTGTGTCTGCGGATCAGGATGATTGGGTTGCCTTTTTGCCCTTGGCGGAGTTTGCCCTCAATAATCGGGCTAGTTCTGCCACCTTGGTTTCTCCTTTCTTTTGTAATTCGGGGTTTCATCCTCGTTTCTCTTCCGGTCAGGTGGAGTCTTCGGATTGTCCTGGAGTGCATGCTGTGGTGGAGAGGTTGCATCAGATTTGGGGACATGTGGTGGACAATTTGAAGTTGTCCCAGGAGAAGACTCAGCATTTTGCCAACCGCCGTCGTCGTGTTGGTCCTCGTCTTTGTGTTGGGGACTTGGTGTGGTTGTCTTCTCGTTTTGTCCCTATGAAGGTTTCTTCTCCTAAGTTTAAGCCTCGGTTCATCGGCCCGTACAAGATATTGGAGATTCTTAACCCTGTGTCCTTTCGTTTGGACCTCCCTGCATCTTTTTCTATTCATAATGTCTTCCATCGGTCATTGTTGCGCAGGTATGAGGTACCGGTTGTGCCTTCCGTTGAGCCTCCTGCTCCGGTGTTGGTTGAGGGTGAGTTGGAGTACGTTGTCGAGAAGATCTTGGACTCCCGTGTTTCCAGACGGAGACTTCAGTATCTGGTCAAGTGGAAGGGCTACGGTCAGGAGGATAATTCTTGGGTGACAGCCTCTGATGTTCATGCCTCCGATTTGGTCCGTGCCTTTCATAGGGCTCATCCTGATCGCCCTGGTGGTTCTGGTGAGGGTTCGGTGCCCCCTCCTTGAGGGGGGGGTACTGTTGTGAATTTGGTTTCTGGGCTCCCCCGGTGGTCACTGGTGGTACTGAACTTGTGTGCTTCATCGCCTCTGTTCACCTGTTTCCATCAGGATGTGGGAGTTGTCTATTTAGCCTTGCTCCTCAGTCATTTCTATGCCGGCCAACAATGTTACCAGAAGCCTTTCTGTTGCATGTTCCTGCTCCTAGACTACTATCAGCTAAGTTGGACTTGTAGTCCTAAGTTTGTTTTGCATTTTTGTTCCAGTTCTCTGTGTTTGAATATTTCTGAGGCTGGAAGCTCTTGTGAGCTGAAATTGCCACTCTGGTGTCATGAGTTGATATTAGAGTCTTAAAGTAATTTCAGGATGGTGTTTTGAAAGGGTTTTCAGCTGACTGTGTAGTTCCCTTTTCTGTGTTCCTACTATCTAGTAAGCGGACCTCAATTTGCTAAACCTATCTTCATACTTCGTATGTCAATTTCCTCTAAAATCACCGACATTATATGTGGGGGCTACTGTCTGCCTTTTGGGGAAAATTTCTCTAGAGGTAAGCCAGGTCTGTATTTTCCTCTGCTAGGGTCAGTCAGTTCTCCGGCTGGCGCTGGGCGTCTAGGGATAAAACGTAGGCACGCTACCCGGCCACTGTTAGTTGTGCAGTAGGTTTAGCTCACAGTCAGCTCGAGTTCCCATCTTCCAAGAGCTAGTCCTTTTGTATGCTTTACTGCGGTCTCTTGCCATTGAGAACCATGACACGTTCCATCCTCAGACTAATGGCCAGACTGAGCGAACTAATCAGACCTTGGAGACTTATTTGAGGTGTTTTGTGTCTGCGGATCAGGATGACTGGGTTGCCTTTTTGCCGTTGGCGGAGTTTGCCCTCAATAATCGGGCTAGTTCTGCCACTTTGGTTTCTCCTTTCTTTTGCAATTCGGGGTTTCATCCTCGTTTTTCTTCCGGTCAGGTGGAGTCTTCGGATTGTCCTGGAGTGGATACTGTGGTGGATAGGTTGCATCGGATTTGGGGACAGGTGGTGGACAATTTGGAGTTGTCCCAGGAGAAGACTCGGCATTTTGCTAACCGCCGTCGTCGTGTTGGTCCTCGTCTTCGTGTTGGGGACTTGGTGTGGTTGTCTTCTCGTTTTGTCCCTATGAGGGTTTCTTCTCCTAAGTTTAAGCCTCGGTTCATCGGCCCGTATAAGATTTTGGAGATTCTTAACCCCGTGTCCTTTCGATTGGGCCTCCCAGCATCTTTTTCTATCCATAATGTCTTCCATCGGTCATTATTGCGCAGGTATGAGGTACCGGTTGTGCCTTCCGTTGAGCCTCCCGCTCCGGTGTTGGTTGAGGGTGAATTGGAGTACGTTGTGGAGAAGATCTTGGACTCCCGTGTTTCCAGACGGAAACTTCAGTATCTGGTCAAGTGGAAGGGCTACGGTCAAGAGGATAATTCTTGGGTGACAGCCTCTGATGTTCATGCCTCTGATTTGGTCCGTGCCTTTCATAGGGCTCGTCCTGATCGCCCTGGTGGTTCTTGTGAGGGTTCGGTGCCCCCTCCTTGAGGGGGGGGTACTGTTGTGAGTTTGGTTTTTGGGTGGTCACTGGTGGTACTGGACTTGTGTGCTTCACTTTCTCTGTTCACCTGTTTCCATCAGGATATGGGTGTATCCTATTTAGCCTTGCTGCTCAGTTATTCTAGTGCCGGCCATCAATGTAACCAGAGCCTTTCTGTTGCATGTTCCTGCTTCTAGACTACTATCAGCTAAGTTGGACTCTTAGTCCTAAGTTTGTTTTGCATTTTTGTTCCACTTCACAGTTATGTTATTTTTCTGTAGCTGGAAGCTCTTGTGGGCCGAAATTGCCACTCCGGTGTCATGAGTTGACACATGAGTCTTAAAGTAATTTCGGGATGGTATTTTAATAGGGTTTTCAGCTGACCGTGAAGTTCCCTATTGTATCTTCTTGCTACCTAGTAAGCGGACCTCGCTTTGCTGAACCTACCTTCATACTGCGTATGTCTTTTCCTCTGAACTCACCGTCAATATATGTGGGGGGCTTCTGTCTCCTTTTTGGGGGAATTTCCCTAGAGGTAAGCCAGGTCTGTCTTTTCCTCTATTAGGGTTAGTTAGTCCTCCGGCTGGCGCTAGGCGTCTAGGGATAAAACGTAGGTACGCCACCCGGCCACTGTTAGTTGTGTGGTAGGTTTAGCTCACGGTCAGCTCGAGATTCCATCACCCAAGAGCTGTTCTGTTATTTATGTTCTCTGACGTTCCCTTGCCATTGGGAACCATGACAGAGACCCCTCTCTTCAGCTGCCTCTCCAGCCTTCCCCTGACTGCATCTAACTGGAGGTCATGCTGCCCCCTCTATTACCCCAGACCCGTGTGCAGCTTCTCAACCAGAACCACCCTAGAATGGGTCCCCTTTCTGAAGATAATACTGCCATAGTGTTCTCACATAATACCGCCATACAGATCACACATAGTACCATCATATAGATCGCAAATAACAACGCCAGTGTTCTCACATAATACCGCCATATAGATCACACATAATACCACCATATACTTCTCACATAATACCGCCATATAGATCACACATAATACTGTCCTATAGTTCTCACATAATACCATCATATAGATCGCAAATAACGACGCCAGTGTTCTCACATAATACTGCCATATAGATCTCACATAATACCGCCATATAGATCACACATAACAGGGGGGAGAGGAGTGCATAGGAGAGGATTAGATACACGGCTCAGCAGTCAGTATCACAAAGGATAGCATTCGATACACAGCTCAGCAGTCAGTATCACACAGGGGAGGATTAGATACACGGCTCAGCTGACAGCATCACACAGGAGAGGATTAGATACACGTCTCAGCACAGTATCACACAGGGTAGGATTAGATACACGGCTCAGCTGACAGCATCACACAGGAGAGGATTAGATACATTAGATACATGGCTCAGCAGACAGCATCACACAGGAGAGGATTAGATATGTCTCAGCACAGTATCACAAGGTAGGATTAGATACATGGCTCAGCACAGTAACACACATGGGAGGAGATACACTGCTCAGAGTCGGCATCACAAAGGAGAGGATTAGATTACCTCTCCCCCGATACTTACCTCACGGCTCCGCTGCTGAGTCCTTTCTCCCTCCCGTCCTTGGTCTCCTCCTATAACCGCAGGGCTGCTGCGATTATACTGGGAAACTGGCGCTCACAGCACACTGTGAGCTCCAGAAAGATGGTGCCGATCTCCTGTCTCTGCTGTGATGTGGACGGCTCAGGGGGCGTGGCCAGATCACAGCAGGAAGCAGCTCAATGTAAAGTATAGGGTCGGACACCGACCGCAGTCTCCTATGCCCAGGGCTGCCGTATTTGCAGAGTGTAAGTGTCGTGCAGCTACACTTACACTCCTGCAAAGCAAAATGGCGGCGCCCAGTGGCTGAAAAAATAATACGGTAATTAAAAAAAAAAATGTTAAAGTTAAAAAATGTAAATTTGTATTAAATATAATTGTTTATATAAACAATCATTTTTAATACAAAAAATAAAATGCAGTGCCTTCCCTTTAAGTTGGTATATATGCAGCACTGTTATGATCCGGTGACCTTGGAGCCGCATGCGAGACTTTCTCAGGAGTAGGTGTGGTACCTGTACTGACCGCAATCCCTAAACTAACACCGCAACTAGAAGTAGCCGTGGGATGTACCTAACACGTCCTAGACACCTCGACACAGCCGGAGGACTAAATACCCCTATAGATGGAAAAGGGAATTCTATCTTGCCTCAGAGCAGAACCCCAAAGGATAGGCAGCCCCCTAAAAAATATTGACTGTGAGTATAAGAGGAAAGACACACGCAGGCAGAAAAACAGGATTTAGCAAAAGAGGCACTTCTAGCTAAATAGAAAAGGATAGGACAGAATTCTAAGCGGTCAGTATTAAAATCCTAAAAATATCCACAGCAGATAATACAAATATTCTACATCTAACTAAAGACATAGAAAGTATATCTGCATCTCCTGAGAATCCAGCATGACTGAAAAATCCAAACAAAGTCTAAGCTGGACAAAAACACAATGAATTGCACTGAACTGCAAAGCACACTGCATGTGTGCACAGAGACAAAAAAACAGACACTTATCTTAGCTGAGTTGGCAGCAGGGCATGAGGAACCAGAGAGAGATGCAATCCCTCCAAGTACAATGGACAACTGGCAAGGAATCATGGATCCTGCACACCTAAATACCTAATAGAGCTGAA
Organism: Ranitomeya variabilis; assembly: GCF_051348905.1. Lineage (NCBI taxonomy): Eukaryota > Metazoa > Chordata > Amphibia > Anura > Dendrobatidae > Ranitomeya > Ranitomeya variabilis. The sequence continues at coordinate 1,051,345,098 of NC_135232.1, read as the reverse complement.
ATCAGCAGAAACACCTGCCCTGGATTACAACCCCAAGACAACTGCACTACCACCAACAAACACCGGAGGGAGCCCAAGAGCAGAATTCACAACACAGCACATAAAACGCATGTTCACATAAAATCTACAAGAGAAAAAATAAGCAAAAACCCTGCTGTAAATAAGTAAAAAGAAAAAAGTGCATCTAAATAACAGAGTATTTAGTAATACTGTTTTTGATCAAAAATAGCATAAAATCCATCCCACCACGACAAGGTGACTCTGATCGGGACGGTCCTACACTGTCTAATATTAAACCTTACCATGTGTCAATGTTGACCTCAGTGTGAATAAGGGCAGACAACAGGACTGGGCCCAACCAGTAGACACCAGTCTGGGGGAGCTTTATATAATGTGGGGCAGAGTCTCTGATTCCAGCGATGTATCACTGACTGTGTTATTTAGTGTAGTTATTTTAAAATCATTGTTTTATCAGCAGGAGATTATCAGTCGAGGACTACTTGGCTTGCTGCCAAGTAATCCAGCCTTGCCCCCACCACTGATTGGCAGCTTTCTGCCTCTGCACAGTGTGCACAGACAGCTGCTAAACAGTGCAGGGTTATACAGAGCTCAGCTGTCACGATTGGACTAGCGAGTAAACTGGGACCAGGGGCACCTTTCCTGGCCCTAGCTCTAGGGAGCGCCCTAACTCGCCCTGTTCCCCGGGATACCTCAGATGGCGAGGATGCTGGGGCCTCCACCCTTGCCCTGTCTCCTGACTGCCGCCCTGCGTCTGTCCCCCTCCCCACCCGGGGAAGAGAGGCGCTACCGTGTACAACAGAACACCAACCCAACAAACAGGGGAATGAAGACAAGGGTAAAAAGTAAACTCCACTCACACAGAATATGCTCTCACAAATAACAGGGGTAACCACCAGGGTGTGAAGGACGGGGAGAGTAAATAAGGCAGGTAAGGATGAGGAATATTCCAAGCGTACAAACCATACAACTGTCGCACAATAAATTCCTCCAGCTCTCCAAACACCAGCTCCTCACTACTCCAGGTCTATCAAGCAAGTGCTATCTCAGACAAAGGTCTGATCAGAAGGCCTAGCTTTTATAGGAGAGAGGAGTGGCTAACCGAGCACAGCTGAATGCAGGAATATCCACATGGCCTATTAACCCCTGTCCTGCTGAAAAAAAACAAAACACCATTAATACACAGGAGAAGTGCTTCTTCTCAAAGATGAAGCAGAAGCCATCAGACGCCGTGGTCTTCTGTTACTGCTCTGTCGCGGTAACTCTGTGACAGTACCCCCCCTTCTATGAGGGACCTCCGGAACCTCAGGACCTAACCCCTATCTGGGTGGGCCGCATGAAAGGCCCGAACCAGTCTGGTTGCATGAACGTCGGAAGCTGGAACCCACATCCTCTCCTCAGGACCGTACCCCTTCCAATGCACCATGTATTGAAGTGACCGACGAACAAGATGAGAATCTAAGACCTTTGCTATCTGGAACTCCAGATTACCATCGACAATGATCGGAGAAGGTGGCAGAGGTGAAGATCCTGCAGATGCCACGTACTTCTTGAGAAGAGAACGGTGAAACACATTGTGGATTTTAAAAGTAGATGGCAGAGCAAGGCGAAATGCTACCGGATTGACGACGGCTAGGATCTTATAGGGACCAATAAACCTGGGACCCGATTTCCAAGATGGAACCTTTAGCTTAATGTTCCTTGAGGACAGCCACACCAAGTCACCAACACTCAGGTCCGAACCCACCAAACGTCTCCGATCAGCCACACTCTTATATTTGGAGCCCATTTTTTGCAAATTATTAACCCCTTAAGCCCCAAGGGTGGTTTGCACGTTAATGACCGGGCCAATTTTTACAATTCTGACCACTGTCCCTTTATGAGGTTATAACTCTGGAACGCTTCAACGGATCTTAGCGATTCTGACACTATTTCCTCGTGACATATTGTACTTCATGATAGTGGTAAAATTTCTTCGATATAGCTTGCGTTTATTTGTGAAAAAAATGGAAGTTTGGCGAAAATTTTGAAAATTTCGCAATTTTCCAACTTTGAATTTTTATGCCCTTAAATCACAGAGATATGTCACGCAAAATACTTAATAAGTAACATTTCTACTTTACATCAGCACAATTTTGGAACCAAAATTTTTTTTTTGTTAGGGAGTTATAAGGGTTAAAAGTTGACCAGAAATTTCTAATTTTTACAACACCATTTTTTTTTGGGGACCACATCTCATTTGAAGTCATTTTGAGGGGTCTCTATGATAGCAAATACCCAAGTGTGACACCATTTTAAAAACTGCACCCCTCAAGGTGCTCAAAACCACATTCAAGAAGTTTATTAACCCTTCAGGTGTTTCACAGGAATTTTTGGAATGTTTAAATAAAAATGAACATTTAACTTTTTTCACACAAAATTAATTTCAGCTCCAATTTGTTTTATTTTACCAAGGGTAACAGGAGAAAATGGACCCCAAAAGTTGTTGTACAATTTGTCCTGAGTACGCTGATACCCCATAAGTGGGTGTAAACCACTGTTTGGGCGCATGGCAGAGCTCGGAAGGGAAGGAGCGCCATTTGACTTTTCAATGCAAAATTGACTGGAATTGAGATGGGACGCCATGTTGCGTTTGGAGAGCCCCTGATGTGCGTAAACATTGAAACCCCCCACAAGTGACACCATTTTGGAAAGTAAACCCCTTAAGGAACTTATCTAGATGTGTGGTGAGCACTTTGACTCAACAAGTGCTTCACAGAAGTTTATAATGCAGAGCCGTAAAAATAAAAAATCATATTTTTTCACAAAAATGATCTTTTCGCCCCCAATTTTTTATTTTCCCAAGAGTAAGAGAAGAAATTGGACCCCAAAAGTTGTTGTGCAATTTGTCCTGAGTACGCTGATACCCCATATGTGGGGGTAAACGACTGTTTGGGCGCATGGCAGAGCTCGGAAGGGAAGGAGCGCCGTTTGACTTTTCAATGCAAAATTGACTGGAATTGAGATGGGACACAATGTAGCGTTTGGAGAGCCCCTGATGTGCCTAAACATTAAAACCCCCCACAAGTGACACCATTTTGGAAAGTAGACCACCTAAGGAACTTATCTAGATGTGTTTTGAGAGCTTTGAACCCCCAAGTGTTTCACTACAGTTTATAACGCAGAGCCGTGAAAATAAAAATTCTTTTTCCCTCAAAAAATTATTTTTAGCCCCCAAAATTTTTATTTTCCCAAGGATAACAAGAGAACTTGGACCCCAAAAGTTGTTGTCCAATTTGTCCCAAGTACGCTGATACCCCATATGTTGGGGTAAACCCCTGTTTGGGCGCACTGGAGAGCTCGGAAGGGAAGGAGCACTGTTTTACTTTTTCAATGCAGAATTGGCTGGAATTGAGATCGGACGCCATGTCCCGTTTGGAGAGCCCCTGATGTGTCTGAACAGTGGAAACTCCCCAATTCTACCTGAAACCCTAGTTCAAACGCACCCCTAACCCTAATCCCAACGGTAACCCTAACCACACCCCTAACCCTGACACACCCCTAACTCTAATCCCAACCGTAAATGTAATCCAAACCCTAACCCTAACTTTAGCTCCAACCCTAGCCCCAACCCTAACCCTAGCCCTCACCCTAGCCCTAACGGGAAAATGGAAATAAATACATTTTTTTAATTTTATTATTTTTCCCTAACTTAGGGGGTGATGAAGGGGGGTTTGATTTACTTTTATAGCGTTTTTTATAGCGGATTTTTATGATTGGCAGCTGTCACACACTAAAAGACGCTTTTTATAGCAAAAAAGTTTTTGCGTCTCCACATTTTGAGACCTATAATTTTTTCCATATTTTGGTCCACAGAGTCATGTGAGGTCTTGTTTTTTGCGGGACGAGTTGACGTTTTTATTGGTAACATTTTTGGACACGTGACAGTTTTTGATCGCTTTTTATTCCGATTTTTGTGAGGCAGAATGACCAAAAACCAGCTATTCATGAATTTCTTTTGGGGGAGGCGTTTATACCGTTCCACGTTTGGTAAAATGGATAAAGCAGTTTTATTCTTCGGGTCAGTACGATTACAGCGATATGTCATTTATATCTTTTTTTAGGTTTTGGCGCTCTTGTATGATAAAAGCTATTTTATAGAAAAAATAATTATTTTGGCATCGCTTTATTCTGAGGACTATAACTTTTTTATTTTTTTGCTTATGATGTTGTATGGCGGCACGTTTTTTGCGGGACAAGATGACGTTTTCAGCAGTACCATGGTTATTTATATCCGTCTTTTTGATCGTGTGTTATTCCACTTTTTGTTCGGCGGTATGATAATAAAGCGTTGTTTTTTGCCTCTTTTTTTTTTTCTTACGGTGTTCACTAAAGGGGTTAACTAGTGGGACAGTTTTATAGGTTGGGTCATTACGGATGCGGCGATACTAAATATGTGTACTTTTATTGTTTTTTTTTTAAATTTAGATAAATGTATTTATGGGAATAATAAAAAAGATCAATCTGATCTGATCAATCAATCCCCCCGTGAGCGTGGCCGATCGCATATGACGTACTATCCCGTCACTGGGAATTAAGTCCCAGGTCACCTTGACGGGATAGTATGTCATATGGGATTAAGGGGTTAATCACCCCCTGCCAAATCGTAGAAATAGCAGAAGAGAACCGTTCCTCCTCCGGTAAACCAGAAGGGCGATCACCATTGAACGAACTAAACTGCGGATGAAACCCATATGCCCCGAAAAACGGGGACTTACCAGTTGATTCCTGACAGCGATTATTAACTGCAAATTCAGCCAACGGTAAGTAGGTCACCCAGTCCTCCTGATTCTCAGATACAAAACATCTAAGATATGTTTCTAAATTCTGATTAACCCGTTCAGTCTGCCCGTTAGACTGGGTGAAACGCCGAAGAAAAAGAAAAATGGATCCCCAGACGGGTGCAAAACGCCCTCCAGAATTTGGAGATAAACTGCACACCCCGATCAGAAACAATATCCGTAGGAATCCCATGCAGTCTTATTATTTCCCTGACTAAGATTTGCGCCAGAGTTTTGGCATTAGGCAAAGCTGGCAAAGCAATAAAATGAGACAATTTACTGAACCTGTCCACCACCACCAGGATTACAGTGTTCCCTGCAGACACAGGTAGATCCGTAATAAAATCGACTGACAAATGAGTCCAAGGTCTGCTGGGAATCTCCAATGGTAGGAGAGCCCCTGACGGATGAGTATGTGAAGTCTTAGAACGCGCACAGATATTGCAGGCGGCGACATACTCCTGAACATCCTTAAAAGCCCCTGGCCACCAAAAACGCAGAGTAAGTAGATCCGCGGTAGCCTTAATCCCTGGATGTCCAGCCAGCACCGTATCATGATGTTCACTGAGGATTCTAAGACGGAGATTGACTGGTACAAACAGTTTACCAAGAGGACAGGTAGCAGGGGCGTCCCCCTGAGCGTCCGCCACCTCTCTTTCAAGATTGGAGCATATGGACGCCATCACTACCCCTTTTTGCAGTATAGGTACTGGTTTGCACTTATCGCCTCCCCCAGGAAAGCAACGGGACAAAGCATCTGTCTTAACATTTTTGCTTCCCGGCCTAAAAGTAACAAAAAAGTTAAATCTGGTAAAGAACAAAGCCCATCTTGCCTGACGAGGTGTAAGACGTTTTGCTGACTCCAAGTAAACCAGATTCTTATGGTCAGTGATCACCATCACAGGGTGAACCGCTCCTTCCAAGAAATGACGCCACTCCTCAAATGCCCATTTGATAGCTAAGAGTTCCCTATTACCAATATCATAGTTTCAGCTGGTGACAGTTTTTTAGAAAAGTAAGCGCATGGTTGCCATTTACCAGGAGACGCACCTTGCGATAATACAGCCCCCACTCCCACCTCGGATGCATCCACCTCCACAATGAATGGCTGAGTGACATCAGGCTGAATAAGAATCGGCGCAGAAGCAAAACACCCTTTCAAAGTGTCAAATGCCTCCCTGGCAGGACTGGACCACTTGGAGAAGTCCGTCCCCTTTTTAGTCATATCAGTGAGCGGTTTAGCTACTACTGAAAAGTTTTTTTTATGAACTTACGGTAGTAGTTGGCAAAACCCAAAAACCTTTGTAAGGCCTTCAAATCCTCGGGACGATCCCATTCCAATACCGCCCGGACTTTCGCCGGATCCATGCGAAAACCGGTGGCAGATAATACATATCCAAGGAAAGGGATCTCCTCAACCGAGAACATGCACTTTTCAGGTTTGACATACAATTTATTGTCACGAAGTATCTGTAGGACTTGTCTGACATGTTGCTGGTGTGACTCAAGGTCAGGTGAGTACACAAGAATGTCATGCAGGTAGATAACAACAAACCTGCCTACAAGGTGACTAAAGATGTCATTAATAAAGTGCTGGAATACGGCGGGCGCGTTCGTTAACCCAAAAAGGCATCACTAGATTCTCGTAGTGTCCTTCTGGCGTATTGAACGCAGTCTTCCACTCATCACCCTCGTTAATGCGGAAGAGATTGTACGCCCCCCCTGAGGTCCATTTTAGAGAACCATTTTGCCCCAACAATTTGATTAAAAAGGTCAGGTATAAGAGGTAGCGGATACGGATCACGGACCGTGATAGCATTAAGTTCCCAGAAATGCAGGCAAGGACGTAACCCGCCATCCTTCTTCTTTACGAAAAAGAACCCTGCAGCAAGGGGAGAAGAGGAAGGTCGGATATGGTGTGAGGAAAATTTATAATATAAGTAGTAGTTTCTCTGCCTGTTAGCACCAGCTGAGGGATTTTTGCACTTCTGACCATGGTCCCCAAGAACACATGGCAGACACTGGGCTCAAAACCCCCCCTTCCCATTACTTCAGGATTTAGCTTTCCTTCTCAGAGAGTGTGGGGGTTTTATGAGAGCCAAGGTATTTACGACCGGCATTTCCTGCCGTGTAAGCTCTTGTCCGGCTATAACTGGATTAGAAACTTCTAGAATCCATGAAAGTTCTTTGTTTGGTTTTTGTAAGATATTAGGCAAACCATTTAAGTTACGAACACGAAAATATATATTCGCAAAGTCCATCGGAGCATCTATCCATCACTCTAAAGACGAGTTTCTAACTCCATCTGGTAAAGAAGTAGGGATTTCTCTGTAAATATACATCCCAAATAGGACATATTTGATCTCCCCTGAATGCTAGCGATAATACGAGATGAATGCTGGGTGGGGTATGATGATGACATGTTCGGTAGCGAAGTTACGGGCATCAGATATATTTAATGCACAGTTAGTAAAACTGAAAAGGTAGGAGGGTCTGGGATAGCCAGCCCTTTCTGGTGATGTCAACAAGCTGAGCTATAACTGTTTTGGCCGGACTCCAGCAGTCAGTCTGTTGCTGGAAGAACATGCGAGTCTGATCTGAAGAGCTGTACCTCATGCATTGGGATTTTTGGGAGCTCCGCCCACCAGCATGGTTTTTGCCTGAACTGATATGAACTAAGAAATGTGAGTGTTATCTTTTCTCCTTTAATCCTCTTTATGTTATAATTACCTTGTACATATTTGCAATTGTCTCATTTGTAACATCTTTGTAAAATATTTTGATATAAACACTGCATAAACTTTATGAGTATAATATTTCATACTAGTTCATTCTCCATGCTCTAAACGTACCCTGTCTCCTGAAGGGAATTACGCTACTGTGTTGGGTTAGCTTCGGACCCGTTTAATCGGAGCTGGTGGCAGCGATAGTGTGCAGACTTTTGGGTGATGTGTAGCGACTGCGGCGTTTATAATTATTGTTCCTGCCTGAGCGGGAGTAGTTTATCGCGTCGCTGCAGTGTGCCCAATAGCCAGTACATAGCAGGCAGCCTTTCTGGCGACCAATTACCCTAGGTGCAGTACCTAATCTGACCTGACAGTAAGGGGGGCGCCAGAGAGCTGCAAGGTTTAAGTGGAACTGTAAGCGGGATATACTCAAATCCCTGCAGTTCATGGTATATGGAAGAGCAGTGGGATACCTAAAATAAGCCCCTGCTGTAAACTAAGAGGTCAATAGCCTTGTGTGTGTTTTTTTTATCACATTGTGGCAGTGGAGGGATAACTAAGATAAGCCCCCCCTGCACATGTGATAGCCGTCTGTTGGTCTAAAGTCTCCCCAATCCGTGACATATTGGTGGCAGTGGTCAGGAATCCCTGGGGATTTTGTGACAAACTGCTGGCCACGGCTAAGGGATCGTGACATATGGCCCTTAGCCAGACTTTCTGTAATATAGTCCTTCATGGCCTGCCTTTCTGGACCTGAGATGTTATAGAGTCTGCTCTTGGGCAGCTTGGCACCAGGAACCAGATTGATGGCACAATCATAAGGACGATGTGGGGGAAGCTCTTGGCTCCCCTGCTCAGAAAACACATCCACGAAGTCTGACAGGTAATGGGGCAAAGACTGGGTATCCACCCTTGCCAACCGGGTACCCAGTGTCCTTGACAGTATGTACTCCACTTTACCACTTCCTGTGTCTGCCAATCAATTACTGGATTGTGCAGAGCGAGCCAAGGAAGTCCCAGTACCACAGGTGAGGGCAGGCCCTCAAGCACATAACATTTTAACACCTCAGAGTGCACTACCTGTAACCGTAAGTGATGAACTACCTGCATGAAGTGCCCCTATCTTAAAGGACCAGAATCGATAGCTATTATGGGTATAGGTCTGGAAAAGGTTTGTGAGACAAGGCCTTGGTCCCGGACGAACCCTGCGTCGACCAAATTAAACCCCGCCCCACTGTCCAAGAAGGCGGACACGTCAACCTTATTTTCACCCACATATAAAATAGCTGGAAGGAAAAAACGAGTCTTTCCCACAGAGGTTATGAGCACACCCGGGTTGCCTACCTCCCCGCAACCCGGGCTCTCTAGTTTTCCGGCGGTTGTTTAAACAAGTGACAGGTAGGACATGTGCCCACAAAATGACCTTTCTTGCCACAACAAAAGCACACTCCCCCCTTACGCCGAATAAATGCAAGTTTGCTAGGTTGGGACGCTGCACCCACTTGCATGGGTTCCACAGTAGAATCAGTACTGGTCACGCTCAAACTTGGACCTCCTGCCCCCAGAGGTGTCTCCTTATGCCTCTGGCAAAGACGGCGATCAACCCGGATCGCCAGAGACATGGCTGCCTCAAGGGAATCCGGAGTCTCATAGAGAGCTAAAGCATCCCTTACTCTTACGGAGAGACCCTCGCAGAACTGACTACGGAGGGCCGGGTAATTCCACCTAGTGTCAGTGGCCCACCGCCGGAACTCGGAGCAGTATTCCTCCTCTAGATGGTCTCCTTGCTGAAGTTGGTGCAGAGACGACTCAGCCAAGGAGACACGATCAGGGTCATCATACACGAAGCCCAAAGCCTGGAAGAAGCCCTCTACTGACTGAAGTGACTGTGAGTTAGATGAGAGAGAAAATGCCCATGCTTGCGGGTCCCCCTGTAGGAGCGAGATAACAATCCCCACCCGTTGCTCCTCCGTACCAAAGGATACCGGACGCAGCCGGAAATAAAGTTTGCAGGCCTCCCGGAACACAACAAACTTGTCCCGCCCTCCAGAGAACCTGTCTGTCAGCACGACCTTGGGCTCCACAATGGTTTGGAAAGTGAGATCCCCACACCAGACGTAACAGAGTGCTGTGAAACCACCGTGCGTAAATCCGCCACCTCCAGACTGAGCTGCTGCAACTGCCCTGTCAGCGCTGTAATAGGATCCATAACGGATCAGAAAATGCTTTCGGGTCTGAGATAATGTCACGATTGGACTGGCGAGTAAACTGGGACCAGGGGCACCTTTCCTGGCCCTAGCTCTAGGGGGCGCCCTAACTCGCCCTGTTCCCCGGGATATCTCAGATGGCGAGGATGCCAGGGCCTCCTCCATTGCCCTGTCTCCTGACTGCCGCCCTGCGTCTGTCCCCCTCCCCACAGGGGGAAGAGAGGCGCTACCGTGTACAACAACCCGACAAACAGGGGAACGAAGACAAGGGTAAAAAGAAAACTCCACTCACACAGAATATGCTCTCACAAATAACAGGGGTAACCACCAGGGTGTGAAGGACGGGGAGAGTAAATAAGGCAGGTAAGGATGAGGAATATTCCAAGCGTACAAACCATACAACTGTCGCACAATAAATTCCTCCAGCTCTCCAAACACCAGCTCCTCACTACTCCAGGTCTATCAAGCAAGTGCTATCTCAGACAAAGGTCTGATCAGAAGGCCAAGCTTATATAGGAGAGAGGAGTGGCTAACCGAGCACAGCTGAATGCAGGAATTTCCACATGGCCTATTAACCCCTGTCCTGCTGAAAGAAAACAAAACACCATTAATACACAGGAGAAGTGCTTCTTCTCAGCGATGAAGCAGAAGCCATCAGACGTCGTGGTCTTCTGGTACTGCTCTGTCGCGGTAACTCCATGACATCAGCATTCAACAAAACTGGTAGATCCGCAGCAGATAAAAGTTTTTAATCAAAACTGCCACAGCCAATAAAGTAAGTGATAAATCGCTGGAGTCAGGGTCTCTGCCCCTACAGCATGCTGTTCTTATATGTGGTAGCAAAGACTTAGTGACAAATTCCCTTTAACAGTTTTTCTGTATTACATATTCATGCAATGTGCTCTACACGTTGTGTCGCTGCTATAGTCTACTGGTGGTTTTCTTGCATTTTTTACAGGTCAATGATTACTGATCTTACAGTCTATTTAACATCCAGGCAAGTGATTCCCTGGCAGAAACATGGATTTCAGATCATGCCTGGGTGAGGGCACTGGCTTTTTGGTAATGGTGGTAGCTGTTAATTATGTCCCATTCCTCCAGCCTATTCCACACCGCTGTACGTAGATTGGAATCACTCACATTGGTGGATACTTCTAATCTAGAAGCTGGCCCACTTACAATGGATATCTGAACTTGTGATTTATTGTTTTTTTTTGCCATTTCCAAAAAGTCCATATGTTCTGCGCTCACCTGTAGCACACAGAGACCAAATACATATTAAAGCCCATTATTCAATGTGATGATAATTTCTCCAAGGTTCTCTATGACAACAAGGCCAGTGATCCTATACTGAGGCGCCATTGCTGTATTTTACTTTTATCATTTTACACAATATATCAATGTATACTATAATACTGAAGACAGTGGCTGAATACTGCAGCTTCTAACTCAGAACAGCGATGAAGCATGGTGGCCAGCGCCCGGGTCAGGACAAGTATTGTGCCCTGCTGAACCATGGACCCTTCCATTAGCATTCCCTGAGGTCCTCCCACCAGTCCAGTATGGGACCCCCTATTCCCTACGCAGATTTATAGTATTATAAGGAAATACCAATGTCATTAAACTTTTTGCTTTTCCATAAAATTAAAAAAACAATTAAGTTATACATTTCCATTTTGTTTACTTTTTTAAATTTTTTTGTGTGGTTTCTTTTATCTATTTTATTACCAATCACTAAAGCTAACCCTCACCTAGCCCTAACCCTAAATGTATCCTTAACCCTAACCTTAGCCCAAGCCCGCTTAGTCTCTTGATTGCTGCCAATGCAGAGAGCAGCAGCTGTGATGAGTTGGTCTGCGCTCTGCATAGGCAGTGGTGGCAGTGACCGAGCTGACAGAGCAGCCGCATATTCATATAAGGAACTTAGCCCCTATTAACCCCCCCAAAAAAACAACCTACTGGTACCGCCCCTAAGTATCCACCGCCCTAAGTACAGCATATTAGGTGACAAGAGACAAAATGTGGGGTGAATGAGCCTGTGTATAAGGCCATTGGGACTGATATCCATTTGCCTAACAAGTTTTTGGCCAACAGCAACCAAAACTGCATAGTGAGCATTATCCCAACCCACCAATAGGGGGCGGAAGCCCTACAGGAGCCCAGAGCAGCATGAACCCTAAATATGGCCCTATCTGGGTAATAAGGCTTTCACCCTGAGAAGCAAAGGATCAAACCCCCATGAATGTGAATACTTGGTTTGTTAATACTGGGAATGTTAGAGATGCTTCTTCACACGATAATACTTCCCTCCCACTTATTGTAGCTAAAGTCTCAAGTAGATTTATTATTTAGGGTAAGTTCACGCTAGGCTTTATTTTATGCTTTTTTATCCAACTTTCAGCTGCATTTTATAGTACCAGCTTGTTTTTTTTGTCATCAGTATGTTGCGCTTTCCATGGTGTTTTGCGCAGTAGAGCGTGTCACTTCTTTCACACAGTGTCTACATAATTTATACACAGCATCATTGCCTCCTATTTGATGTACACACCATTCTGTGTCTCTTATATGATGTAAGACAAAAAAGGCAAAGCGCTCCTTGTGGAAATCTGTATATCTAGCTTCAACACCAACTCTGTGACCATTCTTGACCTAAACCCAATTGAGCATCTCTAAAGAGACCTGACATGGCTGTCCACCAACGTTCACCATCCAACCTGACAGAAATGGGAGAGGATCTGCATGGAAGAATGGCAGAGGATCCCCAAATCCAGGTGTGAAAAGCTTGTTGCATCGTTCCCAAGAAGACTCATGGCTGTACTAGCTCAAACGGGTGAACACCTCCAGTGGAGGACGCGATAGCAGGGAAGATGAAGATCGGTCTCAGGAGCGCAGAAAGAAGACTCGAACACCAGGTTGTATTTGAACCACAACGCATTTCAATGGATAACACCGTCTTCATCAGGTGGGCAGGTTATTAGTGGTGACAAAGAGGCAGTATTTAAATAAACAACAACCAGTCGCAAAGCTATTACAATTACATATGCCAATGTGTAGGTATAATAGATAATTAAAAATAGCCTGTGCACGGTGACACATACACAGAGACAGCAGAGCAAACGCAGCGGGGGGCTATCACATCATACAAACATAATAAAACCAACCTAGGATAAAAAATAAGCAAAACAGCTAAATTAATCATAAAAAATAAGCATGAAAACAAAAAAACAAAAAAACTATACCCACACACACACACACACACACACACACACACATATATATAAACATACATACACATATACACATGCAAAAAAATGAGAAAATCCCTTACCCAGGAGGATTGTATCAACAGCATCAAAGCGAAAGCCACAGAGTCTTCCTCCCCTAAGATGTCATTGAGTAGGTGCAGTTTTATCACCACCTTTAATCAATCCCATGGAATTGTTAGGAAACTACTGTCAAAATATTGGTTTATTCTTAAAGGGGATCCAGTACTTTCGAAACATATACCTCCTCACCCTATAACAATTTTCCATAAGAATTGAACCTTAGGCAATAGGATTGCACCCAGTAATACTACATTAGCTCCATTATACCTAGGTCCTCAGTTACCTTCGAACTATGGTTGCTTTGCATGCAGGAATCCTAAGTGCCTTTGCTGTGCTTCCATAGTAAATGGAGCACGGGAATTTAAATGAAATACAATAGGCGCCCTTTTTAGAATTCACTCATCTGTTAATTGTCAGTCTACTTACGTAGTCTACCTGATCGAGTGCGGTTGGGGTCTACAATATGTGGGCCGCACCATACAAACGATGCATGCCAGATTGAATAAACATCGACAAAACATAAAAAAATGGTTTCTTATTACAGTCTGTCCAAACACTTCTTGCTAATGCACCAAAAAAATTGGAAATCTTTGAAATTAATAATCATTGATCACATATCCGATAACGTGGCAGATCGGTTCAGTAGCCTAATAAAAAAAGAGAGTTTCTGGATATTCAAACTGGGTACGTTGGCCCCTGAAGGATTGAATCTTATGATTGATAAAGTGACAAGCTAGATATGGTTCTCTTCTCCTTATTTTTTTGCATGTGTATACGTGTATGTATGTATGTATATATATATGTGTGTGTGTATGTATAATTTGCTTTTGTTTTTTCTTGCTTATTTTTTATGATTAATTTTGCTGTTTTGTTTATTTTTTTTATCCTAGGTTAGTTTTATTATGTTTGTATGATGTGATAGCCCCCTGCTGCGTTTGCTCTGCTGTCTCTTAAATGCTCTGCGTATGTGTCACCGTGCACAGGCTATTTTTAATTATCTATTATACCTACACATTGGCATATGTAATTGTAATAGCTTTGCGACTGGTTGACGTTTATTTAAATACTGCCTCTTTGTCACCACTAATAAACTGCCCACCTGATGAAGACGGTGTTATCCGTTGAAACGCGTTGTGGTTCAAATACAACCTGGTGTTCGAGTCTTCTTTCTGCGCTCCTGAGACCGATCTTCATTTTCCTTACTTTCTATTATCTATCACTGTTTTATAGTCCACATATTTTGTGGCTTGTATATACCTTGTACTACCATGATTACACTATGTTATTGTCTTTTATGTTGTTATTTGCTTATAATTGCTCTTTGCACTTATCACTTTTTGCACTTATCACTTTAGTTAGGCTTATAGGTATGGGATGTTTTTATCTCCTTTGATATACATATATAGTTTTTGCACTATTCTTCTGGACCCCATAGGGGTTTCTTTCTCCATACATTTTTTCTAACTTGACCTTCCCAACATGTGCGCATGTTCTCTGTGGCTAGAATCCTGATACATTCTCGTGGGCCTCCGTAATGTCCAACGGGTGATATGACGTCATGGGTATTCCCCCTTCACCCGCTGAGACATGTGTGCGGCTTGCGAGGATGTGTCATTTGGGGCCTGCACATGCGCCATCTATTGCCGGGGAGATTGCTACAAGCGGCGGGTATATATGTCATACCTATTGGTACGCCGTCTGGTATCCATACTTTAGTGCGCATGCGCGGGTGACGATTTACGGCAGTGACGACATGTATGACGTCTGTCATGTTAATGTGCGCACGCTCCGCCTACGTGAATTAGCAGTGGGAACAGCTGTGCCTTTGGCATATAAGCATTCGTTAATGACACACATACACAGTCCCCGGAAGAAGGCCACGCAAAACGCGCGTCGGGGCTGCTGTGGAGCACACACTGACAGATATTACCATGGGTAAGTTGAGCGACCTTTAAAGGGGTCCTTTACATTTTATACTTTGTGGGATTGGATCAAGGTTATGAAGTATTTCCTGCCCATTATTTACACTGAGGTCTTGGCATATCCATTTATACCCTGCCTTATGGAATAGGCTTTGGATTGTGTATGGTAACAGTGGATACGGACTGTGCCTTTGGTGGTTTGCTCACTTGCTCATTCTGTTATTGCAGTTGTGGTGCTTCCCCCACATGAGTTGATGTCTGTGCTTTTCATGTCTGTTGTTACACTGGTTATTACCATTATGATGACTATGTATTTATTAATAAAATATCTATTTTGTTAAAATTGGTTTGGACATATACTCCTTCGGTTCTGTGTAGGATTTATAGCACTACAAAAAGTGTAGCCTAAACCTAACTGACAACTGGGCGTCGCTATTCCCCTTCTCCCAGGGATGTGTTGTTACAGTCTGATATTGTGAGAGATAATGGTACACTGCCAGACTGTTAATAGAAGAATAGAGACAATTTAGTCAATTAAAGCCGCATTCACACATCTGTGTGTCGCAGTCCGAGTACAGACCGTCATTCACAAACTGGCCACAGTTATTTTGACCCAAAATTAACAACCTCATAAGTGGCGCACCGCCTTGTGAGATGCAGGGCCTAGTATCTCGGAGGATGGTTCAGTCACAGTGACTCCGATGGCTCTAACAATCCCTAGGTTCGGTGGCAATTATAAAGGGGGAGACGACGGATATATGAGACTGTGAGTTATGTTGTTGCCCGCAAAGTATGAGGCTGCAGACGAAAGAAGCATACACCGGGGTCTCGTGCAAACTTGAAAGATGAACTTTACTGAATATTTGTGACAATCCTTATATTTTTCAATATAACAGTCATGGGTAGCCGATAAATTTTTCTTACAATTGCGACGGTCAAAGCCTTTTCTCGGTCCCAGCCTTGGGAGGATGGTGGTAACTTTTCATTTGACTAACTGTGCTGCATGAAGGGGGAGGATCAAACTGACCTTAATCGGATCGGAGTATCCAGGGAATCTGCTGCACAGTTCTGCAGTTCCTTCTCTTGTGTCAGCACTCTGTTGCTGCATAACGCGGGGCACTCCGAATAGGGTGCTATTTGTACACCCCACTTGTCCCAATCCAGGAGCCCCAATTTTCTACCTCCTCTCCCCACCAAAACCGTCCATAAAGCCCTGTTTGTCCCGCACGCACCACCTCCAACTGCCATTTATCTTCAAATCAGAAAAACACGTTGCAATGCCAAACTAAGGCACAAGAGGGCAGTATAGTACTACAAGTTGTAATACCAAAACAAGGCAGGAGAGGGCAGCATAGAATTAAATAGTTTACCTCCTCCCAAGGCAAGACAAGGAGCCGGAGTCGCAAGTGTAATCATGTAAGGAATAGAGAACACACCATATGATATATAACATACTGTACATTAGTAATGGCTTTCCTGGTCACTACATAAGCATATACAGTATGAGGCTGTAAGTTCAGGACAGGACACCTGGGGCCGGTCAGTGAATAACTGTCTGTACTCAGCCTGTATGCAAATTGCCTCTTCTGAGAAAAAGAGGACTTAAACTCTACAGCGCCACCTATTGGAAGTAGCGATCCTACAAGTCACAATCAACCCTTTAACGAGTCGTGCAATATGACTTAGGATAAAAGCCAAATCAGTATCTCAATTCGCAGACACGGTGTTTCGGGCTGTTGGCCCTCGTCAGTGCGAAGCATGAGAACTGATTTGGCTAGGTGAGAGGCTCTGGACATGGGGTCTAAGGGGTATCGTTTCTCCTTATGGAGAGTGACATACCATCTCTGGCTTGTCAAGGTAAGGAGGCTTATTTGCCATACAATGCTCCTCTGGGAATTTAAATATGCAAATTGCCTCTTCTGAGAAAAAGAGGACTTAAACTCTACAGCGCCACCTATTGGAAGTAGCGATCCTACAAGTCACAATCAACCCTTTAACGAGTCGTGCAATATGACTTAGGATAAAAGCCAAATCAGTATCTCAATTCGCAGACACGGTGTTTCGGGCTGTTGGCCCTCGTCAGTGCGAAGCATGAGAACTGATTTGGCTAGGTGAGAGGCTCTGGACATGGGGTCTAAGGGGTATCGTTTCTCCTTATGGAGAGTGACATACCATCTCTGGCTTGTCAAGGTAAGGAGGCTTATTTGCCATACAATGCTCCTCTGGGAATTTAAATATGCAAATTGCCTCTTCTGAGAAAAAGAGGACTTAAACTCTACAGCGCCACCTATTGGAAGTAGCGATCCTACAAGTCACAATCAACCCTTTAACGAGTCGTGCAATATGACTTAGGATAAAAGCCAAATCAGTATCTCAATTCGCAGACACGGTGTTTCGGGCTGTTGGCCCTCGTCAGTGCGAAGCATGAGAACTGATTTGGCTAGGTGAGAGGCTCTGGACATGGGGTCTAAGGGGTATCGTTTCTCCTTATGGAGAGTGACATACCATCTCTGGCTTGTCAAGGTAAGGAGGCTTATTTGCCATACAATGCTCCTCTGGGAATTTAAATATGCAAATTGCCTCTTCTGAGAAAAAGAGGACTTAAACTCTACAGCGCCACCTATTGGAAGTAGCGATCCTACAAGTCACAATCAACCCTTTAACGAGTCGTGCAATATGACGTGTACTCAGCCTGTGACACATGGATGTGCTGCTGCTCTCTCTTCCTCCAGATGTATGTGATATGTCCGAAGGTGGGTAGAGTGAAGCCAGGGCTGATTTGCTATAGGGACGCCGACACTGCTGGAACGGCGCCGGAACTGGAGGTGCGTATACATTTTATTAATTTAAAAGGGGAAAACATTCGGATTGAGAAGGGGTTGTCTGACTAGTGGACAACATATTTAAGCAAGGGGTGTAACAAGTAAAGCAAAATTCTGCACGACCTGTCAGTGTTCTATTATTCGGGTTGAGGACACTTATTGTATGTGGGCTAGTGAATTGTGTGTGCCAGGGCTGCTTTTTAGTCCCAGTCCGGCCCTTAATCACCCCCATTATCTGAATGCAAGGAAGAGTGTGAACTTGTGCTAATTGTGCAGTAACACGTTGTCATCTCTGCTCCGTCCTGCCTTCCAGCACAGGGTTAAAATTGCTCCGACTCCATTTCTGGCTTCATGGCTTGATCATAGATGCTGGATCCTGATTCCCAAGAAAATCTCCCCAACCCAAGATTGTGAAAGAAACACACCAAACACTTTTATTGGATGATAAATTGACCGAATTTTATTCCAAATCTCATTATTATTATTTCTTTCAGTGTCTCAAATTTAGAATCAGCCAATTACTATGAAAGAGACACTGAAAATGGCACAACCTCCGACTCACGAAGAATCGTCCTTCAGCACTCAGGAGAGGAAAAACCCCATGGTGGAAACCTCTAGGGAACGATGGCTGGAGGACTGCCCTTCCCTTGGGCTTAGAAGGTTAATGCCGACACATAACAGCAAATTGTACCAGAATTTGTACATTGTGTCATATTTGGTATGGAGAAGCCTAATGCGACCTCTCCAGGCCGTACACATAAAGGTGAAGGTGGCGAGTACCGGACGTGAGGGAGATCTGGCTGCAACATCTGTCACCCCATTGATCGCTAGGGTTAGTTTGATCTGGCTGGCTAGGCGGTATGGCTGATCGGGCTGGCTAGGTGGTATGGCTGATCGGGCTGGCTAGGCGGTATGGCTGATCTGGCTGGCTAGGCGGTGTCCCCTTCCTCCCATTGTGGAGTGATGAAGCTCCAGGTCTCCAGACACATCAAGTACGGCTCCTCATACGGCTGAATGACTGGTGGTTCTGGAATCTTCTCCTGTATCATAGACGTATGTGTTTATGACATCAGCACAGTTGCCGTAGTTACCACAGATGTTTATTGCTGATTGTTCATTGGCTAGAAAGTCCCTCTGTGTTCCAAAGAATTAACCCTTGAATGCCTGGCATTGTGCCTTTCTCCATAAGTCTGTAAAATAAACTTCTCACTAGGCAGGACCATTATCAATATTTTATCATTATTATATTTTAAAGTTACCACCCTAAAAAAGTCTGAATTGTAATAACATCTACAGATTTGATGTGTAACGATCACAATAATTCCCTTAAGCCATACTAAATACATAAACGCACAATATGAGTACAGAGCAGTCCCATAGAGAAATAAATTAAGGGGCTGGAGACAAATGAAAATGAGAAGAAAGCCCCTCATGACTGGGACTGGATGAGAGGTTCAGTTTGGAATGCTTAAAGGGAAGGTGCCATCAAAAAAATTTTTTTTACAGCAAATGAAAAAATGTAAAGAATTAATAATTACATTTTGTTAAAAAATATCATAATTTGTTTATAATTTAGTAAAATATGAAAAATAATTTTAATAGGTTTGGCATTTCCAGTTTTAAACACTAGAGGGAGCAGCTACTGAAATTGGACAAAAACCTAGTGTACAACTAGCTCACATTACTGCACTGCAGTAATGATGGGCGGAGTCGGCTGACATGGCTGTGATGTCTCCTCTCCTCCCCTTCTGGGTGTTTGCTAAGGGATAAGAGCAGATGAGATTTAGGAACACATTGAGCAGCCATTTTCTTAAGGTACCTTCACACGAAGCGACGCTGCAGCGATAGCGACAACGATGCCGATCGCTGCAGCGTCGCTGTTTGATCGCTGGAGAGCTGTCACACAGACCGCTCTCCAGCGACCAACGATGCCGAGGTCCCCGGGTAACCAGGGTAAACATCGGGTTGCTAAGCGCAGGGCCGCGCTTAGTAACCCGATGTTTACCCTGGTTACCAGCGTAAAAGTAAAAAAAACAAACAGTACATACTTACATGCGTCCCCCAGCGTCTGCTTCCTGACACTGACTGAGCTCCGGCCCTAACAGCACAGCGGTGACGTCACCGCTGTGCTTTCACTTTCACTTTCGGGCCGGCGCTCAGTAAGTGTCAGGAAGCAGACGCTGGGGGACGCATGTAAGTATGTGCTGTTTGTTTTTTTTACTTTTACGCTGGTAACCAGGGTAAACATCGGGTTACTAAGCGCGGCCCTGCGCTTGGTAACCCGATGTTTACCCTGGTTACCAGTGTAAAACATCGCTGGGTATCGTTGCTTTTGCTTTCAAACACAACGATACACAGCGATCGGACGACCAAATAAAGTTCTGGACTTTATTCAGCGACCAGCGACATCACAGCAGGATCCTGATCGCTGCTGCGTGTCAAACGAAACGATATCGCTAGCGAGGACGCTGCAACGTCACGGATCGCTAGCGATGTCGTTTCGTGTGAAGGTACCTTTAGTGACTGCAAAGTTATACTGACAAGTAAACAGTCACAGAGGATGGCAGGCAGCAAGGATTCTGGGAGATATATGGTGGAGGGAGCAGGGTGACATCAGCACAGAGTATTTCAGGAGAGCAGTGTGCTGGTCTATGGGGGGCACCCTGTTCGGTGCGCGGAGCAGCCAGGGATTTACATAGAACGCTGTCTTTCATACACATGGATGGACCGTCTGCTCCACAAAAATCCAGGAAACATTTCTGCTGATTGATGGCCTGTTCTGATCCAGACATTGCATGCAAAGACCCCATTCCTCTCCTCAGATCCTGGCTTCTCCATCCTGTCCTGGCAATGTGTGAAAGCGAGGTGACAGGCGCAGTACGGGGTGATGCTGGGAAGCAGGTTGGGGGGAAATGTAGCCATATACTAAAGATAAAAATGAGACCCTTCTATTCAGCTGCTTCACCAGCCCTCCCCTGACTGCACCGAACTGGAGGTCATGCTGCCCCATCTATTACCCCAGACCCGCGTGCAGGTGCTCAGCCAAAACCACCCTAGAATGGGTCCCCTTTCTTAAGATAATACCGCCATATACATCACACACAATACCGCCATATACTTCTAAGCACTAGCGTAGCTACTGGGGGGGCAGAGGTGGCCATCGCCCCGGGCCCTGTCACATGAAGGGGCCCACCGGGAGCCAGGGCCAATTCTGTGAGGAGGCAGAACACCGCATAGGAGGAGAGCAGTATAATGTCTGCTCCCATCTGACGGAGACTCTGCACCCTATTAGCACAGTGTCGGCTGCAGTCTCCCTCCTGCAGTGAATGGTTTCGCCTAGTGATGTGTCGTTCACGAACGAGCCGACACAAAGAGCCGGCTCCCTGCTGTGAACGATGGGAGCCGGCACACCAGTGAGAGCCACTAAAATTCCTGAATGGCTCTCACTGGGCGTAAAATCTCGGACTTCGGGAGGCGTAACTCCGCCCACCTGAGCAAAACTCCGCCCACTCTTCAATTTAATTGGCTGTTAAGAAGTGGGCGGAGTTTCTGCAGTAGGTGGGCGGAGTTTCGGACGCCTGAACACATAGTCAATAGGGATCCAAAAAGAGCCGATTCGTGAGCCGAAAGAGCCGGCTCTTTTTGGTGAGCGGAGCCATGAGAGCCGGATCACCAAAAAGAGCCGGACTGCCCATCACTAGTTTCGCCCCTCTGACCTGATGATGAAGCTTTTCCTGGCTGCAGTTTTCTTCACTCTGTGGACGCTGGGATTGGCTCAGGCACGCTGGGTCCTAGTGCCCACCTTGCATTTCACCTAGACACTCCCTGGTCCTGCCTGCAAACTTTATCAGTAAGTGCTGGGGATGGAACATTTTAGGTTTATTAAATTCAGGTATGTCACTGTGATGTGAATGTGATGACGCCACTGGGGTATTGTGGGCGTTGAAAGTGGGTGAGGGGGGACAGGGTACTGAGGGGGTGGATGTGAGATGATGGGGGTATTGGGTACTGAAGTGGGGGAGGGGAGACAGGGCACTGGGGGGTAAATGTGAGACCATGGGGGTATTGTGGGGGAGGGAGACAGGGCACTGGGGGGTAAATGTGAGACCATGGGGGTGTTGTGGGGGCTGAAGGTGGGTGAGGGGGGACAGGGCACTGAGGGGGTGGATGTGAGATGATGGGGGTATTGGGGCTGAAGTGGGGGAGGGGGGACAGGTCACTGGGGGCTGAATATTATAATGTTTTGTTACGATATTATATGTGATCCATCACATGTAATATTTGCTGTCTGGGGAGGCTGGAGATGGGGGGTAGGGGGCTTTTGATACGTACCACCTGGGTCTTTTATGAGTATTAGTATACGAAGCCCCCATATAGTAACCAAGAGCTGCATCACATTTACAGCACCACTCCAGCATTTTTTTTTTATTTCACTGCTGGAGCGGTGCTGAAAATCCAAGTCCCCTGCCCCTGTCTGACACTCCCCTTCTGGCGTTTTCATCTGTTTTAGTCTCCGCTCGGCTCCGTCTCCTTCAGTTTGTGACCTGTCCGCGGCTCCAGTGTTTTATGGAGCAGCGCAGAGGTCACTAATCAATGTGAGTCTATGGGAGCCTTGATCTGGCCTCTTTCTCACTCTCAGGCTATGTGCACACGTTGCGGATTTGGCTGCTAATTTGCAGCACTTTTCCATGCGGTGTACAGTACCATGTAAACCTATGGAAAACCAAATCCGCAGTGTCCATGGTGTGGAAAATACCGTGCGGAAACGCTGCGTTGTATTTTCCACAGCATGTCAAGTCTTTGTGCGGATTCCGCAGCGTTTTACACCTGCTCCTTTATAGGATTGCGCAGGTGTAAAAATGCAGGCGAAATCCTCACAAAAAACGCGGGAAATCCACAGGTAAAACGCAGCACGTTTTACCTGTGGATTTTGCAAAAACGGTGCGGAAAAATCCGCACACGAATCCTCAACGTGGGCACATAGCCTCATAGTCTTACACTGAGCGCTTGTGACATAGCTTCTAACTTCTGGCCAGTCAGGAGCTACACTCACAAGTTTGAGCAGCGGCACTGCAGCAGTGCCACAAAATAGTGAATACCCCGGAGGATGAGTAAATGACCAGGGCAGGGTACTTGCGCTTAAAACACCACTCCAGCGGTGGAAAAAAAAACCCTGCTAGAGTGGTGCTTTAATAATTTAATAATAAGCAATTTAGTACTATAAAGTTGATAAAGGCTTAGAATAAATGTCTGCAGTCACATTATGTGACTGCAGACTGCCAAATCATGACAGGGAGCTGCGGGCCCATCATACTGTGTACAGTATAAGGGAGCTGCGGGCCCATCATACTATGTGTAAGGGAGCTGCGGGCCCATCATACTGTGTATAAGGAGCTGTGGCCCCATCATACTGTGTATAAGGGAGCTGCGGGCCCATCATACTGTGTATAAGGGAGCTGCGGGCCCATCATACTGTGTATAAGGGAGCTGCGGGCCCATCATACTGTGTATAAGGGAGCTGCGGGCCTATCATACTGTGTATAAGGGAGCTGCGGGCCCATCATACTGTGTATAAGGGAGCTGCGGGCTCATCATACTGTGTATAAGGGAGCTGCGGGCTCATCATACTGTGTATAAGGGAGCTGCAGGCCCATCATACTGTGTATAAGGGAGCTGCAGGCCCATCATACTGTGTATAAGGGAGCTGCGGGCCCATCATACTGTGTATAAGGGAGCTGTGGGCCCATCATACTGTGTATAAGGGAGCTGCGGGCTCATCATACTGTGTATAAGGGAGCTGCGTGCCCATCATACTGTGTATAAGGGAGCTGCCGGCCCATCATACTGTGTATAAGGGAGCTGCGGGCCCATCATACTGTGTATAAGGGAGCTGCGGGCCCATCATACTGTGTATAAGGGAGCTGCGGGCTCATCATACTGTGTATAAGGGAGCTGCGGACCCATCATACTGTGTATAAGGGAGCTGCGGGCCCATCATACTGTGTATAAGGGAGCTGCGGGGCCATCATACTGTGTATAAGGGAGCTGCGGGCCCATCATACTGTGTATAAGGGAGCTGCGGGCCCATCATACTGTGTATAAGGGAGCTGCGGGCCCATCATACTGTGTATAAGGGAGCTGCGGGCCCATCATACTGTGTATAAGGGAGCTGCGGGCCCATCATACTGTGTATAAGGGAGCTGCGGGCCCATCATACTGTGTATAAGGGAGCTGTGGCCCCATCATACTGTGTATAAGGGAGCTGCGGGCCCATCATACTGTGTATAAGGGAGCTGTGGGCCCATCATACTGTGTATAAGGGAGCTGTGGGCTCATCATACTGTGTATAAGGGAGCTGCGAGCCCATCATACTGTGTATAAGGAGCTGTGGCCCCATCATACTGTGTACAGGGGAACTGTGAGGGACATCATACTGTTTATAAGGGAGCTATGGACCCACCATACTGTGTATAGGGAACTGTGAAGGCATATTGTGCATATGGGAGCTGTTGGCCCACTACACTGTATATAGGGGAGCTCTGTCAGCATTATACTGTGTAAAGGGGAGCCGTGAGAACATCATACGGTGTATCGGGGAGTTATAGAATCATCATACTGTGTATAATGGAGCAGTACATCAGGGAACTTAGGGGACATTATTAAATGTAAAGTGGGCACTTAAGCATTACTGTGTTGTTATAGGGGCACTCAGAGTATTGCGACCATCAAAGTTGTATATCGTCACAATATGGCGGTAAAATCAATGTTTGTTTTTGTATATAGATTTATTTTCAATAACAGAGCGGTCATATTCTGAGGTTCCACTATATTCACAATTGGAGTGTGCAACCGTAACTGTAATCAGGGTTAGCTGGTTAGGGGCCCACTCAGATGTTTCGCCCCCCCTAAGTTGAAACCCTAGCTACGCCTCTGCTTCTAAGTCACATAGATCACCCATAATACCGCCACATAGATCACCCATAATACCGCCACATAGATCACCCATAATACCGCCACATAGATCACCCATAATACCGCCACATAGATCACCCATAATACCGCCACATAGATCACCCATAATACCGCCATATAGATCACCCATAATGCCTCCATACACTTCTCTCATACCACCATATACTTCTCACACAATACCGCCATATACTTCTCACACAATACCACCATATACTTCTCACATACTGTCATATAGATCACACACAATACCACCATGTAGATCACACATAAAACCACCATATAATTCTCACATACTACTGCCACATAATCACACATAATCCCAAAATATAGTTCTCATATAATACCGTCACATAGTTTTCACATCATTCCACAACACTGATCAAACATAATACCACCAAATAGATCACATATAATACCGTCATATAGATGACACAATGCCATAATACAGATCACACATAATACTTGGCGGCATCATGTGTGATCTATATGGCAGTATTATGTAATAAATATATATGGCCGCATAATGTGTGGTCTTTATGGGAGTATTATGTGATAAATATATATGCCGCCGCATTATATGTGATCCATATGGCATTGTGCTGGTCTAGGGGGGTCACAGAGAGATGTATGGTGGAAGGAGCAGGGTGACAGGAGCACAGAGTATTTCAGGAGAGCAGTGTGCTGGTCTATGGGGGAGTGTGCTCACACAACTGTATACTTAGCCTTTACTGGCTATTGAAATGGGGAACCTCCCCCCCTCCAAAAAAAAAAAAGATGTGGGGTCCCCTATAATTAATAACCAGTAAATGCTATGCAGACTGCTGCGGGCTGACATTAATAGCTTAGGAAGGGGCCATGGATATGGTCCCCCCACAGGCTAAAAACATCAGCTCTCGGCCGCCTGTTAGATGCGCCTTTTCTGGCGCTTTGCCGGGCAATTCCCACTTGCTCTGTAGCGGTAGCAAGTGGGGTTCATATTTGTGGGGTTGATGTCACCTTTATATTGTCCGGTAACATCAAGCCCACGGCTTACTAATGGAGAGGCGTCTATAAGACACGTATCCATTACTAATCCTGTAGTTGTATTGTAAATACACAGCCAGAATAAAGTCCTTTATTAATCTTAATTAGACCATAATTCCCGACTCCCTCGTCTCCTGCAACAAAAATAATAAACCACAATGGGGAAAGACATGCAGGGGGAGAGGAGAGCATAGGAGGGAGAGCGACCCATGGGGAGAGAGGAGTGTGCAGGAGAGAATTAGATACTGACTGCTGAGCTGTGTATCTAATACTTTCTGGTGTATTTAAACCTGTCCTGTGTATCTACTCCTGTCCTGTGTGATACTGACTGCTGAGCTGTGTATCTAATCCTGTCCTGTGTGATACTGACTACTGAGCTGTGTATCTAATCCTGTCCTGTGTGATACTGACTACTGAGCTGTGTATCTAATCCTGTCCTGTGTGATACTGACTGTTGAGCCGTGTATCTAATCCTATCTTGTGTGATACTGACTACTGAGCTGTGTATCTAATCCTGTCCTGTGTGATATTGACTACTGAGCTGTGTATCTAATCCTGTCCTGTGTGATACTAACTGCTGAGCTGTGTATCTAATCATGTCCTGTGTGATACTGACTGCTGAGCTGTGTATCTAATCCTGTCCTGTGTGATACTGACTACTGAGCTGTGTATCTAATCCTGTCCTGTGTGATACTGACTGCTGAGCTGTGTATCTAATCCTGTCCTGTGTGATACTGACTACTGAGCTGTGTATCTAATCCTGTCCTGTGTGATACTGACTGCTGAGCTGTGTATCTAATCCTGTCCTGTGTGATATTGACTACTGAGCTGTGTATCTAATCCTGTCCTGTGTGATACTGACTGCTGAGCTGTGTATCTAATCCTGTCCTGTGTGATACTGACTGCTGAGCTGTGTATCTAATCCTGTCCTGTGTGATATTGACTACTGAGCTGTGTATCTAATCCTGTCCTGTGTGATACTGACTGCTGAGCTGTGTATCTAATCCTGTCCTGTGTGATACTGACTGCTGAGCTGTGTATCTAATCCTGTCCTGTGTGATACTGACTGCTGAGCCGTGTATCTAATCCTATCTTGTGTGATACTGTCTGCTATACAGGACAGGATTAGATACCCAGGACAGAATTAGATAGACAACTCACCAGTCAGTATCACACAGGACAGGATTAGATACACAGGACAAGATTAGATACACAGGGCAGAGGTAGCAGTGGTAGGTGGTATATCGGCCAACGGGTCTGCCACTATTAGCTGTACGCAGGGGCGTTGCTAGGGTCAGAAAAGATTGGGGGCCCAAGACAAAGAGTTGCCCCCAACCCCCTCTTAATTTTTTTTTTAACTCTTCAGATAAAACAGTGCTAACTCTCTGAGAACAGATAATGTAGTAGATGTCACCTGCAGTCCTATGTAACACCAGAGATAGCAGTGATAATTCTCTGAGTACAGATAATTTTGTATATATCACATGCAGTCCTATGTAACACCACAGATAGACATAGCATTTCAGAGTAAGACTATGATCACATGCAGCATTTTTTTCAGTAGCCAAAACCTTTTCTATTAGCAGTAAAAATGTTGCGTTCAAAACCCCTGTTTTTCAGCTTGTTTTGTGGTGTTCTTCACACTTTTTTCAGCTTTTTTTTGGAGTGAGGATGTTTGTTTTGTCTACAGTATGTTTAAGGCCACGTTCACACGCTGAGTGTTTGGTCAGTATTTCACATCAGCATATGTAAGGCAAAACCAGGAGGGTGAGAAATACAGAAGTGGTGACGGGTTTCTCAGGCTATGTGAACACGTTGTGGATTCTGCTGTGGATCTACAGCAGTTTTCCATGCGTTGTACAGCACCATGTAAACGTATGGAAAACAAAATCCGCAGAGCACATGCGGCGGAAAATACCGGGCGGAAACGCTGCGGGTTACATTCAGCAGCAGCATGTCAATTCTTTGTGCGGATTCCGCAGCGTTTTACACCTGCTCCATAATAGGAATCCGCAGGTGTAAAAATGCTGTTGAAAACCGCACAAAAACCGCGGTAATTCCACGATAAATCCGCGGTAAATCTGCAGGTAAAACGCAGGCCTGAGTTCTCTGTAAACAGATGCAGATTCTGTGCGGAAAATTCCGCAGGCCAATCCGTAACGTGTGCACATACCCTTAATGGTTGGTAGGGGATCAAATACTTATTTCTCACTGCAAAATGCAAATACATTTATCCAATTTATACAATGTGATTTTCTGGATCTTATTTTTTATATTTTATCTCTCAATGTTAAAATTAACCTACCCTTAAAATTATAGACTGTTCATGTCTGTCAGTGGGCAAACTTACAAAATCAGTAAGGGATCAAATAATTATTTCCTTCACTGTACATTTTGTGCTCACTCCTAGGCGCCAGCTTTTCTCTACCATCACATGGTTGTCTCCCTAATCTTTTGTATTAATAAATATTTTTTTTTATTTTTTTCATTAATTTGGACTTCCTTGATTGTTGTTTTTTACTATTTTCATTTTTGTATAAGCCCATGAAGGCAGGGTCTTCTCTCCTCTGTACCCATCTGTCACTGTTAGTTTCTTTATTGTAATTTATATTTATATTTTGTATGTAGCTCATTTTCACATGTACAGCACCATGGAATCAATGGTGCTCTAAAAATAAATAAATAAATAAATAAATAATAATAATAATAATAATAATAAATGTAAAAAAAAAGTTGATACATGTAGTATTAGTATTCTACCACTAGGTGGCATTGATGGCTCACTAATGAATTCTAGCTGTACTCTGTATGTAGTTTTATATTCATGAATTGGTCCACTTTTAGGCTATGTGCACACGATGCGGAATGGGGTGCATAATTTTCTGCACAAAATCTGCATCTCCTGGCAGAATGCGCAGGTGTAGATTTGCTGCGGATTTTGTGAGGTTTTTATGCGGAATTGATGCGGATTTTCTGCGGTTTATACCACTGCGGA
The DNA here is from genome assembly GCF_051348905.1 of Ranitomeya variabilis. Taxonomy (NCBI): domain Eukaryota; kingdom Metazoa; phylum Chordata; class Amphibia; order Anura; family Dendrobatidae; genus Ranitomeya; species Ranitomeya variabilis. The sequence continues at coordinate 1,051,316,267 of NC_135232.1, read as the reverse complement.
TTTCTTTAACCCCTTCACCACCAAGGGTGGTTTGCACGTTAATGACCGGGCCAATTTTTACAATTCTGACCACTGTCCCTTTATGAGGTTATAACTCTGGAACGCTTCAACGGATCTTGGCGATTCTGACATTGTTTTCTCGTGACATATTGTACTTCATGTTAGTGGTAAAATTTCTTCGATATAACTTGCGTTTATTTGTGAAAAAAACGAATATTTGGCGAAAATTTTGAAAATTTCGCAATTTTCCAACTTTGAATTTTTATGCCCTTAAATCACAGACATATGTCACACAAAATACTTAATAAATAACATTTCCCACATGTCTACTTTACATCAGCACAATTTTGGAACCAAAATTTTTTTTTGTGACGGAGTTATAAGGGTTAAAAGTTGACCAGCAATTTCTCATTTTTACAACACCATTTTTTTTTAGGGACCACATCTCATTTGAAGTCATTTTGACGGGTCTATATGATAGAAAATACCCAAGTGTGACACCATTCTAAAAACTGCACCCCTCAAGGTACTCAAAACCACTTTCAAGAAGTTTATTAACCCTTCAGGTGTTTCACAGGAATTTTTGGAATGTTTAAATAAAAATGAACATTTAACTTTTTTTCACACAAAATTTATTTCAGCTCCAATTTGTTTTATTTTACCAAGGGTAACAGGAGAAAATAGACCCCAAAAGTTGTTGTGCAATTTGTCCTGAGTACGCTGATACCCCATATGTGGGGGTAAACCACAGTTTGGGCGCATGGCAGAGCTTGGAAGCAAAGGAGCGCCATTTGACTTTTCAATGCAAAATTGACTGGAATTGAGATGGGACGCCATGTTGCATTTGGAGAGCCCCTGATGTGCCTAAACATTGAAACCCCTAACAAGTGACACCATTTTGGAAAGTAGACCCCCTAAGGAACTTATCTAGATGTGTGGTGAGCACTTTGACCCAACAAGTGCTTTACAGAAGTTTATAATGCAGAGCCGTAAAAATAAAAAATCATATTTTTTCACAAAAATGATCTTTTCACCCCCAATTTTTTATTTTCCCAAGGGTGAGAGAAGAAATTGGACCCCAAAAATTGTTGTGCAATTTGTCCTGAGTACGCTGATACCCCATATGTGGGTGTAAACCATTGTTTGGGCGCAGGGCAGAGCTCGGAAGGGAAGGAGCGCCATTTGACTTTTCAATGCAAAATTGACTGGAATTGAGATGGGACGCCATGTTGCATTTAGAGAGCCCTTGATGTGCCTAAACATTGAAACCCCTAACAAGTGACACCATTTTGGAAAGTAGACCCCCTAAGGAACTTATCTAGATGTGTGGTGAGCACTTTGACCCAACAAGTGCTTTACAGAAGTTTATAATGCAGAGCCGTAAAAATAAAAAATCATATTTTTTCACAAAAATGATCTTTTCACCCCCAATTTTTTATTTTCCCAAGGGTAAGAGAAGAAATTGGACCCCAAAAATTGTTGTGCAATTTGTCCTGAGTACACTGATACCCCATATGTGGGTGTAAACCATTGTTTGGGCGCAGGGCAGAGCTCAGAAGGGAAGAAGCGCCATTTGACTTTTCAATGCAAAATTGACTGGAATTGAGATAGGACGCCATGTTGCGTTTGGAGAGCCCCTAATGTGCCTAAACATTGAAACCCCCCACGAGTGACACCATTTTGGAAAGTAGACCCCTTAAGGAACTTATCTAGATGTGTGTTGAGCACTTTGACCCAACAAGTGCTTCACAGAAGTTTATAATGCAGAGCCGTAAAAATAAAAAATCATATTTTTTCACAAAAATGATCTTTTCACCCCCATTTTTTTATTTCCCCAAGGGTAAGAGAAGAAATTAGACCACAAAAGTTGTTGTGCAATTTGTCCTGAGTACGACGATACCCCATATGTGGGTGTAAACCATTGTTTGGGCGCATAGCAGAGCTCAGAAGGGAAGAAGCGCTATTTTACTTTTCAATGCAAAATTGACTGGAATTAAGATGGGATGCCATGTTGCGTTTGGAGAGCCCCTGATGTGCCTAAACATTAAACCCCCCCACAAGTGACACCATTTTGGAAAGTAGACCCCCTAAGGAACTTATCTAGATGTGTTTTGAGAGCTTTGAACCCCCAAATGTTTCACTACAGTTTATAACGCAGAGCCGTGAAAATAAAAATTATTTTTTTTTTTCACAAAAATGATTTTTTAGCCCCCGGTTTTGTATTTTCACAAGGGTATCAGGATAAATTGGACCCTAAAAGTTGTTGTCCAATTTGTCCTGAGTATGCTGATACCCCCTATGTGGGGGGGAACCACTGTTTGGGCGCATGACAGAGCTCGGAAGGGAAGGAGCGCCATTTGGAATGCAGACTTAAATGGATTGGTCTGCAGGCGTCACGTTGCATTTGCAGAGCCCCTGATGTACCCAAACAGTACAAACCCCCCACAAGTGACCCCATATTGGAAACTAGACCCCCCAAGGAACTTATCTAGATGTGTTGTGAGAACTTTGAACCCCCAAGTGTTTCACTACAGTTTATAACGCAGAGCCGTGAAAATAAAAATTATTTTTTTTTTCACAAAAATGATTTTTTAGCCCCCAGTTTTGTATTTTCACAAGGGTATCAGGATAAATTGGACCCTAAAAGTTGTTGTCCAATTTGTCCTGAGTACGCTGATACCCCCTATGTGGGGGGGAACCACTGTTTGGGCGCATGACAGAGCTCGGAAGGGAAGGAGCGCCATTTGGAATGCAGACTTAAATGGATTGGTCTGCAGGCGTCACGTTGCATTTGCAGAGCCCCTGATGTACCCAAATAGTACAAACCCCCCACAAGTGACCCCATATTGGAAACTAGACCCCCCAAGGAACTTATCTAGATGTGTTGTGAGAACTTTGAACCCCCAAGTGTTTCACTACAGTTTATAACGCAGAGCCGTGAAAATAAAAATTATTTTTTTTTTTCACAAAAATGATTTTTTAGCCCCCAGTTTTGTATTTTCACAAGGGTATCAGGATAAATTGGACCCTAAAAGTTGTTGTCCAATTTGTCCTGAGTATGCTGATACCCCCTATGTGGGGGGGAACCACTGTTTGGGCGCATGACAGAGCTCGGAAGGGAAGGAGCGCCATTTGGAATGCAGACTTAAATGGATTGGTCTGCAGGCGTCACGTTGCATTTGCAGAGCCCCTGATGTACCCAAATAGTACAAACCCCCCACAAGTGACCCCATATTGGAAACTAGACCTCCCAAGGAACTTATCTAGATGTGTTGTGAGAACTTTGAACCCCCAAGTGTTTCACTACAGTTTACAACGCAGAGCCGTGAAAATAAAACATATTTTTTTTCCCACAAAAATGATTTTTAGCCCCCCAAATTTTTATTTTCCCAAGGATAACAAGAGAACTTGGACCCCAGAAGTTGTTGTTCAATTTGTCCCTAGTACGCTGATACCCCATATGTTGGGGTAAACCCCTTTTTGGACGCACGGGAGAGCTCGGAAGGGAAGGAGCACTGTGTTACTTTTTCAACGCAGAATTGGCTGGAATTGAGATTGGACGCCATGTCGCGTTTGGAGAGCCCCTGATGTGCCTGAACAGTGGAAACTCCCCAATTCTACCTGAAACCCTACCCCTAACCTCACCCCTAACTGTTTACTGAACATTTTCTGACAGTCATAAGTGCCACGTATATAAGTGCCACGTATATAAGTGCCACGTATTTAAGAGCCACGTATTTAAGAGCCACGTATTTAAGAGCCACGTATTTAAGTGCCACGTATTTAAGTGCCACGTATTTCAGTGCCACGATATTTCAGTGCCACGTATTTTAGTGCCACGTATTTTAGTGCCACGTATTTCAGTGCCACGTATTTCAGGCACTGAAAAATACGTGGCACGTAAATACTTCAGTGCCACGATATTTCAGTGCCACGATATTTCAGTGCCACGATATTTCAGTGCCACGATATTTCAGTGCCACGATATTTCAGTGCCACGTATTTCAGGCACTGAAAAATACGTGGCACTGAAATACGTGGCACTGAAATACGTGGCACTGAAATACGTGGCACTTAAATACGTGGCACTTAAATACGTGGCACTTAAATACGTGGCACTTATATACGTGGCCACTGAAATATCGTGGCACTTATATACGTATATACGTATATAAACGTATATTTCAGTGCCACGTATTTCAGTGCCACGTATTTCAGGTTAGGGGTAGGGTTAGGGGTAGGGTTTTTTGTTTTTTTCTTGTTTTCTTGTGTTTTTCTATAAAAACGCATGCGTTTTACCGCGTTTACATGCATTTTTTCACACATGTGGTTTTTTTAAAAAACGCATGCAGATAAAAACGCAAGTGTGAAACCAGACTAAAAGACGCTTTTTATAGCAAAAAAGTTTTTGCGTCTCCACATTTTGAGACCTATAATTTTTCCACATTTTGGTCCACAGAGTCATGTGAGGTCTTGTTTTTTGCGGGACGAGTTGACGTTTTTATTGGTAACATTTTCGGACACGTGACATTTTTTGATCGCTTTTTATTCCGATTTTTGTGAGGCAGAGTGATCAAAAACCAGCTATTCATGAATTTCTTTTGGGGGAGGCGTTTATACCGTTCCGCGTTTGGTAAAATTGATAAAGCAGTTTTATTCGTCGGGTCAGTACGATTACAGCGATACCTCATTTATATCATTTTTTTATGTTTTGACGCTTTTATACGATAAAAACTATTTTATAGAAAAAATAATTATTTTGGCATCACTTTATTCTGAGGACTATAACTTTTTTATTTTTTTGCTGATGATGCTGTATGGCGGCTCGTTTTTTGCGGGACAAGATGACGCTTTCAGCGGTAACATGGTTATTTATATCCGTCTTTTTGATCGCGTGTTATTCCACTTTTTGTTCGGCGGTATGGTAATAAAGCGTTGTTTTTTGCCTCGTTTTTTTTTTTTTTTTCTTACGGTGTTTACTGAAGGGGTTAACTAGTGGGCCAGTTTTATAGGTTGGGTCGTTACGGACGCGGCGATACTAAATATGTGTACTTTTATTGTTTTTGTTTGTTTTTTTTAGATAAAGAAATGTATTTATGGGAATAATATTTTTTTTTTTATTATTATTTATTTAGGAATTTTTTTTATTTTTTTTTACACATGTGGAAATTTTTTTTTTTACTTTTTTACTTTGTCCCAGGGGGGGACATTACAGATCGCTGATCTCACAGTGTGCACAGCACTCTGTGAGATCTCCGATCTCACTTACAGCCGTGCAGGCTGCAGCTTTCATCTGCAGCCTGCTCCGACCCGGAAGTGCTCCCTGCAGGACCCGGATACAGCCCCTCGGCCATTTTGGATCCGGGGCCTGCAGGGAGAAGACGTTCGGTACGAGGTGAGTACATCACCTTGTACCGATCGTCTCAGGGAAGCCCGCAGGGAGCCCCCTCCCTGCGCGATGCTTCCCTGTACCGCCGGTACACCGCGATCATGTTTGATCGCGGTGTGCCGGGGCTTAATGTGCCGGGGGCGGTCCGTGACCGCTCCTGACACATAGTGCCGGATGTCAGCTGCGATATGCAGCCGACACCCGGCCGCGATCGGCCGCGCTCCCCCCGTGAGCGCGGCCGATCGCGTATGACGTACTATCCCGTCGGCGGTCATGGGGGCCCACCCCACCTCGACGGGATAGTACGTCAAATGTCGGGAAGGGGTTAATGGAAGGGTGCAGAAACGCTTCAGATCTGCACAAAAGTGCATTTCCGCGCGGATTTTTCCACACCATCTGCACAGTTTTTTTTTCCACATTGATTTACATTGTACTGTAAATCACAGTGCGGATCTGCAGCGTTTCTGCACGGAAAAATCCGCTGCGGATCCGCAGGAAATCCGCATCGTATGCACATAGCCTTAAAGGGAATCTGTCACCAGGTTTTTGCTACTTAGGCCGGGTCACACATGCAACTGCAATGCGAGAAACTCGCGGGAGTTTCTCGCCTCAATACCCGTCACTGCCGCCGGCGGTTCGGATCAGAGCATTCAACTGCATAGAAATACATGCAGCCGCACACTCCGGTCCCGAGTGCCGGCGGCAGTGCCGGGTATTGAGGCGACAGACTCGCCCGAGTTTCTCGCATTGCAGTTGCAAGTGGGACACCGGCCTTAATCTGAGAAGAGCATGAAAAACACAAAAATTGAGCTTGACTTAAGTTGCTATACATGCAGCACATAAAAGCATGTTCACATTGGCCAGCTTTGGACTGGAGTACCTTGGGCCCACCAGAGAAAAATCATTCTTGGAGCCCACCATGCAGTTATGTAAAAATACCGCACGGGACACATCCTCTATATACTACGCCACACGGGACTCATCCTCTATATACTGCACAGCACAGGACACATCCTCTATATACTGCACAGTACACATCCTCTATATACTGCACAGCACAGGACACATCCTCTATATACTGCACAGCACAGGACACATCCTCTATATACTGCACAGCACAGGACACATCCTCTATATACTGCACAGCACAGGACACATCCTCTATATACTGCACAGCACAGGACACATCCTCTATATACAGCACAGCACAGATCCTCTATATACTGCACAGGACACATCCTCTATATACTGCACAGCACAGGACAAATCCTATATATACTGCACCTCACAGGACACATCCTCTATATTCTGCACAGCACAGGACACATCCTCTATATACTGCACAGCGCAGGACACATCCTCTATATACTGCACAGTACACATCCTCTATATACTGCACAGGACACTTCCTCTATATACTGCACAGGACACATCTCCTATATACTGCACAAGACACATCCTCTATATCCTGCACAGCACAGGACACATCCTCTATATACTGCACAGCACAGGACACATCCTCTATATACTGCACAGCACAGGACACATCCTCTATATACTGCACTGCACAGGACACATCCTCTACATACAGCACAGGACACATCCTCTAAATACTGCACAGCACAGGACACATCCTCTATATACTGCACAGCACAGGACACATCCTCTACATACAGCACAGGACACATCCTCTATATACTGCACAGGACACATCCTCTATATACTGCACAGGACACATCCTCTATATACTGCACAGCAAAGGACACATCCTATATATACTGCACCTCACAGGACACAACCTCTATATTCTGCACAGCACAGGACACATCCTCTATATACTGCACAGCACAGGACACATCCTCTATATACTGCACAGCACAGGACTCATCCTCTATATACTGCACAGGACACATCCTCTATATACTACACAGCACAGGACACATCCTCTATATTCTGCACAGCACAGGACACATCCTCTATATACTGCACAGGACACATCCTCTATATACTGCACAGCACAGTACACATCCTCTATATACTGCACCACACGGGACTCATCCTCTATATACTGCACAGCACAGGACACATCCTCTATATACTGCACAGCACAGGACACATCCTCTATATACTGCACAGCACAGGACACATCCTCTATATACTGCAAAGCACAGGACACATCCTCTATATACTGCACCACACGGGACTCATCCTCTATATACTGAACAGCACAGGACTCATCCTCTATATACTGCACAGCACAGGAGGTCCTCTATATACTGCACAGCACAGGACTCATCCTCTATATACTGCACAGCACAGGACTCATCCTCTATATACTGCACAGCACAGGACACATCCTCTATATACTGCACAGCACAGGACACATCCTCTATATACTGCACAGCACAGGACACATCCTCTATATACTGCACAGCACAGGACACATCCTCTATATACTGCACAGCACAGGACACATCCTCTATATACTGCACAGCACAGGACACATCCTCTAAATACTGCACAGCACAGTAGGTCCTCTGTATCCCACTGGCCGTATTCCACTGCTTCTGGCAACTAAGAACACCAAAGCTATGACACAGTGGCAGAAGACAGCGACTGTTACGTATTTTATTACACACAGGGAAATTACATTACTGATACCACTCTGGTGGCGAAATAACAAATACCCCTAAGTAATGCTTTAATACTTTATGAAAGTATTGCAATGTGCCATAATTATCTGATGTTCTACTGTGCATAGCTACTTAAAGTTAAGTGTCATTTTACAGAAAATATTATATTGCTTGACTTGTGTGTGTGTGTAGATATATATATACACAGCCCACCAGACTCCAGGCTTATAGCTCTCCTAGACTCCAATTACCAGTACAGAACCCAACAGTGGTTCCAGTACTTATATGGAAACTAGATGGTGGCCCGATTCTAACTCATCGGGTATTCTAGAATATGCATGTCCATGTAGTATATTGCACAGCCCACATAGTATATCGCCCAGCCACGTAGTATATTGCCCAGCCACGTAGTAAATTGCCCAGTTACGTAGTATATTGCCCAGCCACGTAGTATATTGCCCAGCCACGTAGTAAATTGCCCAGTTACGTAGTATATTGCCCAGCCACGTAGTATATTGCCCAGCCACGTAGTATATTGCCCAGCCACGTAGTATGTTGCCCAGTTACGTAGTATATTGCCCAGTGACGTAGTATATTGCCCAGCCACGTAGTATATTGCCCAGTGACGTAGTATACAGCACAGAGCCACATAGTATATTGCCCAGCCACGTAGTATATTGCCCAGCCACGTAGTATATTGCCCAGTCACGTAGTATATTGCCCAGTTACGTAGTATATTGCCCAGCCACGTAGTATATTGGCCAGCCACCTAGTATATTGCCCAGTTACGTAGTATACAGCACAGAGCCACGTAGTATATTGCCCAGCCACGTAGTATATTGCCCAGCCACGTAGTATATTGCCCAGTCACGTAGTATATTGCCCAGCCACGTAGTATATTGGCCAGCCACGTAGTATATTGCCCAGTTACGTAGTATATTGCCCAGCCACGTAGTATATTGCCCAGCCACGTAGTATATTGCCCAGTCACGTAGTATATTGCCCAGTGACGTAGTATATTTCCCAGCCACGTAGTATATTGCCCAGTTACGTAGTATATTGCACAGTGACGTAGTATACAGCACAGAGCCACGTAGTATATTGCCCAGCCACGTAGTATATTGGCCAGTCACGTAGTATATTGCCCAGCCACGTATGTCACAAGTTAAAAAATAAAAAGTAAACAAATACTCACCTTCCGAGGGCTCCTTGTAGTTCTGTCGCCTGTGTGGGGTGCAGGCGGCAGCTTCCGGTCCCAGGGTGTGATGACGTCGCGGTTACATGACCGTGACGTCATGGCAGGTCCTTCTCGCGCAGGACCTGTGATGACGTTGCGGTCAAATGACCGTGACGACCGCAGGCAGCAGCTTCCGGTCGCAGGGTGTGATGCCATCGCAGTCACATGACCGTGACGTCATGGCAGGTCCTTCTCGAGCAGGCGCGCAGGCCCTGTGATGACGTCGCGGTCACATGACCGTGACATCATGGCAGGTCCTTCTCGCATACCATCCTTGCCACCGGAACCTGCCGCTTGCATGGCGCGGTCACCGGAGCGTCACGAGGAGTGGGAAAGGCGAGTATATAATGATTTTTTATTTTTTTTAAATTATTTTTAACATTAGATGTTTTTACTATTGACGCTGCTTAGGCAGCATCAATAGTAAAAACTTGGTCACACAGGGTTAATAGCGACGGTAACGGAGTGAGTTACCCGCGGCATAACGCGGTCCGTTACCGCTGACATTAACCCTGTGTGAGCGGTGACTGCGGGGAGGATGGAGCGGGCGCCGGGCACTGACTGCAGGGGAGTAGGGAGGGACTAATCGGACTGTGGCCGTCGCTGATTGGTCGCGGCAGCCATGACAGGCAGCTGGCGAGACCAATCAGCGACTTGGATTCCATGACAGACAGAGGCCGCGACCAATGAATATCCGTGACAGACAGACAGAAAGACGGAAGTACCCCTTAGACAATTATATAGTAGACAAAGAAGACGGAGCAGGACACAAGACTAATGCAGAGTTAGGCCTCATTCATACTTTTGTATTTTGGTCACCATTTAGCATTGGGATTTGTAAGACAAAACCCAGAGCAGAAGCTACACAGAATATAATAGAAAGAGTCACATTTATTCTTCAAATTACTGACGAAAACACGTCAGTGCAGATGAGGCCTAATAAGCAGCTCCCCACACAGACCAGGAACTATATTTTATGGGCTCGCTCATGAATATAACACTGCCGAGAGCTATGTGATGTTGTATCGGATAGCACTGGGCCCAGTGTTCTACTATGGGATAGTGCAGATGTGCAATTATTAATGGCAGCATGATGCAAGTGTATCCGATATTCGGATGACACGTACCCATACAAGTCTATAGGTGTGTGCAGTAGTGTAACTAGCGATAGGGGGCAGAGGGTGCTGTTGCCCTGGGCCCCGCGCTCTGAGGAGCCCACCTGGAGCCACACTACATATAACTGTATCCATACCTCCCAACCGTCCCGGATCCAGCGGGACTGTCACGATGTTGACAGTCTCCCCCGCTGTCACGGCTGGGACAAGTATGTCCCGCACTGGTTGGGAGGTGTGCAATGTATCAGCCGGTCATCCCTGCACCCGCAGAGCCTAACACCACATATTGGCTGCTCTGTGCGCACAGGACCTGTGATGAGGTCACAGGAGGGGAGGAGTCAGGGGTCACATGATCGGGACCTCCGTGGATTGCAGGACTCGGCTGTGCTGGTTGCCAACTTGCCATGGTGCTGCTGGATGAGGTAAGTAAGCTGCCTTATGTGTGGGGTCAGGAGGTGTTTACAGTGTGGATGTAGCAGAGCCATGTGTGTACGAGGTGTATGGAGTGGAGCTGAATGTGTACGAGGTGTACGGAGCGGAGCCGTGTGTGTATGAGGTGTATGGAGTGGAGCCGTATGTGTATGAGGTGTATGGAGCGGAGCTAAATGTGTACGAGGTGTATGGAGCAGAGCCGCGTGTGTGCGAGGTGTACGAAGCGGAGCCACGTGTGTACGAGGTGTATGGAGCGGAGCGCGTGTGTACGGAGCGGAGCCGTGTGTGCAAAGTGTATGGAGTGCAGCCGCGTGTGTAGGAGTAGCTATGTGTGGCCATTATACGGTGCGAAGTATCATGTGCGGCCAATATACAGTATGGAGCATCATGTGCAGACAATATACAGTATGGAGCATCATGTGTGGACATTATACAGTATGGAGCATCATGTGTGGTCATTATACAGTATGGAGCATCATGTGCAGACAATATACAGTATGGAGCATCATGTGTGGCCATTATACAGTATGGAGCATCATGTGTGGTCATTATAAAGTATGGAGCATCATGTGCAGTCATTATATAGTATGGAGCATCATGTGTGGCCATTACACAGTATGGAGCATCATGTGCGGTCATTATACAGTATGGAGCATCATGTGTGGCCATTATACAGTGTGGAGCATCATGTGCGGTCATTATACAGTATGGAGCATCATGTGGGGCCATTATACAGTATTGAGCATCATGTGCGGTCATTATACAGTATGGAGCATCATGTGGGGCCATTATACAGTATGGAACATCATGTGTGGCCATTATACAGTATGGAGCATCATGTGCGGTCATTATACAGTATGGAGCATCATGTGCGGTCATTATACAGTATGGAGCATCATGTGTGGCCATTATACAGTATGGAGCATCATGTGTGGTCATTATACAGTATGGAGCATCATGTGGGGCCATTATACAGTATGGAGCATCATGTGTGGTCATTATACAGCATGGAGCATCATCTGGGGCCATTATACAGTATTGAGCATCATGTGTGGCCATTATACAGTATGGAGCACTGTGTGGCCATATTTTTTTGTTTATAATTATTGTTTATGAAACAGTGTGATCAGCAGTGCTAAATGGGTGTGGTTGGGATGTGGATATGGGTGTGACTAGTTATAAATGGGTGTGGTCAGAGACGTGGCCTAAAACTTGCCGTTGCGCGCCAGAAACTTTGTCCCTCTTTCCCATCTTCAAAAGTTGGGAGGTATGCTGTATCACTGTGCACAGTGCGCCAATACAGATAAACTCAGCGACAAAGCGGGGAGAGTTTGAGCCGAGTGACATTACCATAATCGGACCAATTCTTTTGCATGAGAGGATCGATGGCCGTGTGAACGAACCCTAAACCTCACATGATTGAAGATGTAGAGAACCCTGTTCCTAATGTGGAACATCAAGAAAACAATGACATCCCATCTATAAAAACATGAATGATCGTTATTAATAATGGAAACAGGGGCACTACTCACAATTCTGAGGCTGAGATCTCAAAATTGAACTCATCCGTTAGATTGTCTGGGGTCGGCTCACTATGGCAAGGAAAAGATAGATGTGAGTAGAAAAGAAAATACAGGTCAAGCTCCTGACATAATGACATTAGGCTTCCTATAGATTTACTGTACTGACGGATCTCAAAATATGTCTGTGTATGGTTCATTACTAATAGGAAATAGTTCATTAATGTAACATATAGTAACATAGTTAGCAAGGCCGAAAAAATACATTTGTCCATCCAGTTCAGCCAATATTCCGTCACAATAAATCCCCAGATCTACGTCCTTCTAAAGAACCTAATCACTGTAAGATACAATATTGTTACTCTCCAGGAAGACATCCAGGCCTCTCTTGAACCCCTCGACTGAGTTCTCCATCACCACCTCCTCAGGCAAGGAATTCCAGATTCTCACTGCCCTAACAGTAAAGAATCCTCTTCTATGTTGGTGGAAAAACCTTCTCTCCTCCAGACGCAGAGAATGCCCCTTGTGACCGGCACCTTCCTTGGTATAAACAGACCCTCGGAGAGATATTTGTATTGTCCCCTTATATACTTACACATGGTTATTAGATCGCCCCTCAGTCATCTTTTTTCTAGACTAAATAATCCTAATTTTGCTAATCTCTCTGGGTATTGTAGTTCCCCCATCCCCTTTATTAATTTTGTTAACCCTTTCATGGGAAATTTCAGGGGAAATTTTCCAGTTTTGAGCTCTAATTTTGTACTTCCTTTTTTCAAGAGCCATCATTTTTTATTTTTATGTCCATATAGACCAGGAGTGGGCAATTAATTTTCCCAAGGGGCCACATGACAGACCGTGACTGTTGTGGAGGGCCGAACCAATAGGCCGAAATTAATTCTGCTCAATTTTAATATATAATTATTATACTTTTGATAATTTTATTAATATTCATTGTATCACTTAATAATGAGCAGAACCAGAAGCCTCGCCAACAAAATGGACGAATTAGAACTAATGAACTAATGTTGTTGGAGCATAATTATGACATGGTGGGGATATCTGAGACGTGGCTGGATGAGAGCCATGACTGGGCTGTTAACTTGCAGGGCTTGTGGGTGGAGATAAGGGGAGGGGGAAAAAATAATAAATTACTGATAGGGGTTTGTTATAAATCTCCAAAAATAATGGAAGCAACGGAGAATATCCTCGTAAAGCAAATAGATGAAGCTGCGACTCAAGGAGAAGTCATTATTATGGGGGACTTCAACTACCCTGAAATAGATTGGGGAACAGAAACCTGCAGTTCCAGCAAAGGTAATCGGTGTCTGACAACTATGAGAGACAATTACCTTTCACAACTGGTTCAGGACCCAACAAGAAGGGGGGCACTGCTAGACCTAATATTAACCAACAGGCCAGACCGCATAGCAAATATAAGGGTTGGGGGTCACTTGGGGAATAGCGATCACAAAATAATAAGTTTTCATGTATCCCTTAATAAGATGTGTAATAGAGGGGTTACAAGGACACTAAACTTCAGGAGGGCAAATTTCCAACGGATGAGAGAGGATCTTGGTGCAATTAACTGGGACGATATCCTGAGACATAAAAATACACAAAGAAAATGGGAGACGTTTATTAGCATCCTAGATAGGACCTGTGTACAGTATATACCGTATGGGAATAAACATACTAGAAATAGGAGGAAACCAATATGGCTAAATAGAGCTGTAAGGGGCGCAATAAGGGACAAAAAGAAAGCATTTAGAGAATTAAAGGAAGTAGGTAGTGATGAGGCATGAAATAAATACAAAAAATTAAATAAATTCTGTAAAAAGCAAATCAAGGCAGCAAAGATTGAGACAGAGAGACTCATTGCCAGAGAGAGCAAAAATAATCCCAAAATATTCTTTAACCCCTTCATGACCGTGGGATTTTTCATTTTTCCGTGTTCGTTTTTCGCTCCCCTCCTTCCCAGAGCCATAACTTTTTTATTTTCCCGTCAATTTGGCCATGTGAGGGCTTATTTTTTGCGGGACGAGTTGTACTTTTGAACGACATCATTGGTTTTACCATGTCGTGTACTAGAAAACGGGAAAAAAATTCCAAGTGCAGTGAAATTGCAAAAAAAGTGCAATCCCACACTTGTTTTTTTGCTTGCCTATTTTGCTAGGTTCACTAAATGCTAAAACTGACCGGCCATTATGATTCTCCAGGTAAGTACGAGTTCATAGACACCTCACATGTCTAGGTTATGTTTTACCTAAGTGGTGAAAAAAAATTCCAAACTTTGCAAAAAAAAAAAAAATATTTGCGCCATTTTCCGATACTCGTAACGTCTCCATTTTTCATGATCTGGGGTCGGGTGAGGGCTTATTTTTTGCGTGCCGAGCTGGCGTTTTTAATTATTGCATTTTGGTGCAGATACGTTCTGTTGATCGCCCGTTATTGCATTTTAATGCAATGTCGCGGCGACCAAAAAAACGTATTTCTGGCGTTTCGATTTTTTTTCTCATTACGCCATTTAGCGATCAGGTTAATGCTTTTTTTTTTATTGATAGATCGGGCGATTCTGAACGCGGCGATACCAAATATGTGTAGGTTTGATTTTTTTTTTATTGATTTATTTTGATTGGGGCGAAAGGGGGGTGATTTAAACTTTTATGTTTTTTTTTATTTTTTTCACATTTTTAAAAACTTTTTTTTTTCACTTTTGCCATGCTTTAATAGCCTCCATGGGAGGCTAGAAGCAGGCACAACCCGATCGGCTCTGCTATGTAGCAGCGATCATAAGATCGCTGCTACATAGCAGAATTGCAGGTGTGCTGTGAGCGCCGACCACAGGGTGGCGCTCACAGCTACCGGCGATTAGTAACCATAGAGGTCTCAAGGACCTCTATGGTTACCATTCAGAAGCATCGCCGACCTCCGATCATGTGACGGGGGTCGGCGATGCGCTCATATCCGGCCGCCCGGCCGGATGCGGTAGTTAAATGCCGCTGTCTGCGTTTGACAGCGGCATTTAACTAGTTAATAGGTGCGGGCAGATCGCGATTCTGCCCGCGCCTATTGCGGTCACATGTCAGCTGTTCATAACAGCTGACATGTCCCGGCTTTGATGCGGGCTCACCGCGGAGCCCTGCATCAAAGCAGGGGACCTGACGTCGGACGTACTATCCCGTCCGACGTCAGGAAGGGGTTAACTACATAAATAGTAAGAAACTAAAAAATGATAGTGTTGGCCCCCTTAAAAATAGTCTGGGTGAAATGGTGGATGAGGAAAAAGCCAAAATGCTAAATGACTTTTTTTCATCAGTATTTACAAAAGAAAATCCCATGGCAGACAATATGACTAGTGATAAAAATTCCCAATTAAATGTCACCTGCTTAACCCAGCAGGAAGTACGGCGGCGTCTAAAAATCACTAAAATTGACAAATCTCCGGGCCCGGATGGGATACACCCTCGAGTACTGCAGGAACTAAGTACAGTCATTGACAGACCATTATTTTTAATCTTTAAAGACTCCATAATAACAGGGTCTATACCACAGGACTGGGGTATAGCAAATGTGGTGCCAATATTCAAAAAGGGGACAAAAACTGAACTCGGTAATTATAGGCCAGTAAGCTTAACCTCTACTGTGGGTAAAATCCTGGAGGGTATTCTAAGGGATGCTATACTGGAGTATCTGAAGAGGAATAACCTCATGACCCAGTATCAGCACGGGTTTACTAGGGACCGTTCATGTCACACTAATTTGATCAGCTTCTATGAAGAGGTAAGTTCCGGACTGGACCAAGGGAACCCAGTGGATGTAGTGCATATGGACTTTTCAAAAGCTTTTGATACGGTGCCACACAAAAGGTTGTTACATAAAATGAGAATAATGGGGATAGGGGAAAATATGTGTAAGTGGATTGAGAGCTGGCTCAGGGATAGGAAACAAAGGGTGGTTATTAGTGGAGCACACTCGGACTGGGTCGCGGTTAGCAGTGGGGTACCACAGGGGTCAGTATTGGGCCCTCTTCTTTTTAACATATTTATTAATGACCTTGTAGGGGGCATTCAGAGTAGAATTTCAATATTTGCAGATGACACTAAACTCTGCAGGGTAATCAATACAGGGGAGGACAATTTTATATTACAGGATGATTTATGTAAACTAGAAGCTTGGGCTGATAAATGGCAAATGAGCTTTAATGGGGATAAATGTAAGATGCACTTGGGTAGAAGTAATAAGATGTATAACTATGTGCTTAATTCTAAAACTCTGGGCAAAACCGTCAATGAAAAAGACCTGGGTGTATGGGTGGATGACAAACTCATATTCAGTGGCCAGTGTCAGGCAGCTGCTACAAAGGCAAATAAAATAATGGGATGCATTAAAAGAGGCATAGATGCTCAAGAGGAGAACATAATTTTACCTCTATAAAAGTCACTAGTTCGACCACACTTAGAATACTGTGCACAGTTCTGGTCTCCGGTGTATAAGAAAGACATAGCTGAACTGGAGCGGGTGCAGAGAAGAGCGACCAAGGTTATTAGAGGACTGGGGGGTCTGCAATACCAAGATAGATTATTACACTTGGGGCTATTTAGTTTGGAAAAACGAAGACTAAGGGGTGATCTTATTTTAATGTATAAATATATGAAGGGACAGTACAAAGACCTTTCTGATGATCTTTTTAATCATAGACCTGAGACAGGGACAAGGGGGCATCCTCTACGTCTGGAGGAAAAAAGGTTTAAGCATAATAACAGATGCGGATTCTTTACTGTAAGAGCAGTGAGACTATGGAACTCTCTGCCGTATGATGTTGTAATGAGTGATTCATTACTTAAATTTAAGAGGGGACTGGATGCCTTTCTGGAAAAGTATAATGTTACAGGGTATATACACTAGATTCCTTGATAGGGCGTTGATCCAGGGAACTAGTCTGATTGCCGTATGTGGAGTCGGGAAGGAATTTTTTTCCCCAAGGTGGAGCTTACTCTTTGCCACATGGTTTTTTTTTGCCTTCCTCTGGATCAACATGTTAGGGGATGTTAGGTTAGACTATGGGTTGAACTAGATGGACTTAAAGTCGTCCTTCAACCTTAATAACTATGAATTAAGCATGCTGACGTCCCCCTATATATCGTTTGAACCCGAGCACAGCCCCCTCTGTATATTGTATGAGCCCCCCAACAGCCCCTTATATGTGGCATGAGCCCCACACAGCCTCCCCCATATGCGACATAAGCCCCACACAGCCTCCCCATATACTGTATGAGCCCCACACAGCCTCCTCATATACTGTATGAGCCCCACACAGCCTCCTCATATACTGTATGAGCCCCACACAGCCTCCTCATATACTGTATGATCCCCACACAGCCTCCCCATATACACTGCATGTCGCCCCCATAGCCTCCCCATGTGCAGCATGTCGCCCCCATAGCCTCCCCATGTGCAGCATGTCGCCTGTATATGCAGCACCAAGTGCCACATGTCGCCCTCATATGCAGCACCATGTGCAGCATGTCACCCCCCCTATGTACAGCACCATGTCACCCCATGTGGGCAGCATCGTGTCCCACCTCCATAGCCTCCCCATGCCCACCCAAATAGCCCATACACATGAGAGAAAAAAATGAACCTGACATACTCACCTGGGTCCCGTTCCCTGGCGCACGTTCCCTGACATGATGAAGTGACGTCATTGTGTCTGCTGTTTCACATGCTGATTGGTGGAGAAATTGGCTGGAGGCCCCTCCTCCACCAGGAGTCAGCGGCGCAGCGCAGAGCCACAGATGGAGACAGCGAGCGGGCGGGCACTGTGCGGCCCATGGACCTCTGATTTCCGGCCCCACGGCTGTCTTGGTACGTGGGCCGGACTGAGACAGTCAGAGGGCCGGATGTGGCCCATGGGCCTCACTTTCCCCAGGTCTGATATAGACATATGAGGGCTTGTTTTTTGCAGGACGAGTTGTACTTTTGAATGACACCATTGATTTTTACACATAGTGTACCTGAAAAAGGGAAACAAATTCCAAGTTCAGTGAAATTGTGAAAAAAAACCCATAAATTCTGACTTTTTGTTTTTAATTGTTTTTACGGTTAGCATTTTGTGATAAAAATGACCTTGCAATATCATTCTGCTCATCAGTATGAAGACTGTAAAACCAAGCGTCCATTTTTTTTAAATTATTTTAGTAGTGAAAAGAAATAGAAATTTGAGAAAAAAATGTTTTTGTGTCACCATCTTATGAGACCAGTAATGTTTCTATTTTTCGGCCGATGGAGCTGTGTGATAGCTTATTTTTTGCAGGGCTAGATGACGTTTTTATTAGTACAATTTTAGGATACATGTGACTTTTTGATCGCTTGTTACAGCTTTTTTGTGGGATTGTGGCAACCAGAAAAAAGGAAATTTCACATTCTTGAATTTTTCTCTGATTAGGCTCCGTTCACACGTTGCGTTTTTGCTTTGTTTTTAATGCAAATTTTCAGCTGCGTTTTACAGTAGCGGCAAAGTCTGACATTTCAGAAATCTCACGCACACAGCTTGATTTTTTTTGTCCTCAGTATTTTGTACAAAACCATAGGTTTTGCAAAATGCCTCATGTCTCTTCTTGTAGCAATTTTCAGCGTTTTAGTAGTGTTTTTCACCTATTCAAAGCAATCTGTAGTGCAAACAAACGCTGCAAAACGCAGTTAAAAAGCAATGTGTGAACATAGCCTTACGGTGTTTACTGGGTTAATTGTTTTTATATTTTGATAGAGCTGAATTTTTACATTTTTTCAACATCTTTATTTTCAATGGGGTACAAGGGGGATGATTTGAACTTTAAGGTCTTTTTTAATTTTTTTTTTTTTACATTTTCACTGTTATTGTTATTGCCCTTCGGGGACGTAAAGATGAGATAGTCTGATCGCCCGTGCTAGATAGAGTGATGCCAGAGCATCGCTGTATATTGCAGAAATCAGAGTCTCCTGTGGGGTTTCACAGGAGCTCCGTAATGACAGGCACAGGGGTCATCAGCTCACCCCTTGTTGTCATGGCAATCCGTCGGCGCACCTGTTATGTGATCGCGGGTCGCCGATGGATTGCCATGACAACAAGGGGTGAGCTGATCCCTGCGATCACATAACAGGTGCGCCGACGGGCAAAAGAATGATGCGCACGCATGTCGGCGCCACATGTTAAATGCAGCTGTCAGAGATTGACAGTGGCATCTAACATGCGCCATACATGTAAGGCGGATGTCATGAAGGGGTCAAATACCTGAGGGCCCCCTTCCTCACTGTGTCATGTAAAGTCCTGAGGCTGCGGGCCCCTTCCCCACTGTGTCATGTAATGTCCTGAGGCTGAGGGCCCCTTCCCCACTGTGTCACGTCATGTCCTGAGGCTGAGGGCCCCCTTCCCCACTGTGTCATGTAATGTCCTGAGGCTGAGGGCCCCTTCCCCACTGTGTCATGTAAAGTCCTGAGGCTGAGGGCCCCTTCCCCATTGTGTCATGTAATGTCCTGAGGCTGAGGGCCCCTTCCCCACTGTGTCACGTAATGTCCTGAGGCTGAGGGCCCCTTCCCCACTGTGTCACGTAATGTCCTGAGGCTGAAGGCCCCCTTCCCCACTGTGTCACGTAATGTCCTGAGGCTGAGGGCCCCTTCCCCACTGTGTCATGTAATGTCCTGAGGCTGAGGGCCCCTTCCCCACTGTGTCACGTAACATCCTGAGGCTGAGGGCCCCCTTCCCCACTGTGTCACGTAATGTCCTGAGGCTGAGGGCCCCCTTCCCCACTGTGTCACGTAATGTCCTGAGGCTGAGGGCCCCCTTCCCCACTGTGTCACGTAATGTCCTGAGGCTGAGGGCCCCCTTCCCCACTGTGTCACGTAATGTCCTGAGGCTGAGGGCCCCTTCCCCACTGTGTCATGTAATGTCCTGAGGCTGAGGGCCCCCTTCCCCACTGTGTCACGTAATGTCCTGAGGCTGAGGGCCCCCTTCCCCACTGTGTCACGTAATGTCCTGAGGCTGAGGGCCCCTTCCCCACTGTGTCACGTAATGTCCTGAGGCTGAGGGCCCCCTTCCCCACTGTGTCACGTAACGTCCTGAGGCTGAGGGCCCCTTCCCCAGATGGGAAATGGTGGGAGAGGCGAGACCCACAGTAAATTAAGAGACAGTGGTGAAGGGGGACCACAGGAAATTAAACATTTTCTATGGAGGACCCCAACCTTGTGTTACCTTTAGATTGCATGGGGCCTCCACTAACGACCTCAGTGGCTGGAGAACTATGCTGCAGGCTGCCTGCAGGCATCATCTATGTTACTTACACATTACTGCCTGCAGCCAGTCATCATAAATGTCCCTCAGCTCCAGACTATATATTGCTGTGCTGCTTGGGCAGGGCAGCCGACCAATCACAGCACAGATCATTGCCTGAGGTGTGCTATGAGGACACACAAAGAAAACTAATGCTGATTGGCTGCATATCAGCCAATCAGCATTAGGCCACCTCTGTCCACAGTTTATGATGAAGAGCTGGAGACGCAGTACCAGAACCAGGTGAGTGTGGTGGGTGAGCTGCTGTGTGCGTGTGTCTCCTCTCTGCCTCACACAGCGGTGTCTCTGACTGTGCCGGCTGAAGTGAGGGCGGCACTCGGCACACACGCACGCTGCGCACGGGCCGGCTCTTAGCAGATCAATAGAAGTCGGCGTCGGCAGCAGCAGGTGATGAGAAGGAGCTGCCGTGTGGCTGCACTTCACATCATTTGTTCCATACAGCCTGCGCGCCGGTGCCGGCTATAGGACAAAGTGGGCACGGCTCGGTGTATACTACTGGCATGCAGGGCAGGGACAAATGAAGGAGGCAGGGGCTGGGGCCCTCCGGAGGATCCTCTGCTGTACCGGTGCCCCAGTCCGACCCTGACATTGGTCATAAAACCTACAAGAGAAAAAATGAGCAAAAATCCTGCAGTACATAAGTAAAAAGAAAAAAGTGCATCTAAATAACAGTTTTTAGTAATACTGTTTTTGATCACAAATAGCATAAAAGCCATCCCACCACGACAAGGTGACTCTGATCGGGACGGTCCTACACTCTCTTATATTAAACCTTACCATGTGTCAATGTTGACCTCAGTGTGAATAAGGGCAGACAACAGGACTGGGCCCAACCAGTAGACACCAGTCTGGGGGGCTTTATAGCAGATTCCAGCGATGTATCACTGACTGTGCTATTTAGTGTAGTTATTTTAAAATCACTGTTTTATCAGCAGGAGATTATCACTAGAGGACTACTTGGCTTTCTGCCAAGTAATCCAGCCTTGCCCCCACCACTAATTGGCAGCTTTCTGCCTCTGAACAGTGTACACAAAAAACTGCAAAACAGTGCAGGGTTATACAGAGCTCAGCATTTAACAAAACTGGTAGATCCGCAGCAGATAAAACAGTTTTTAATCAAAACTGCCACAGCCAATAAAGTGATAAATCGCTGGAATCAGGGTCTCTGCCCCTACAGCATGCTATTCTTATATGTGGTAGCAAAGACTTGGTGACAAATTCCCTTTAATAGTTTTTCTGTATTACATATTCATGCAATGTGTTCTACACGTTGTGTCGCTGCTATAGTCTACAGGTGGTTTTCTTGCATTTTTACAGGCCAATGATTACTGATCTTACAGTCCATCTAACATCCAGGCAAGTGATTCCCTGGCAGAAACATGGATTTCAGAGCCCGGGTCAGGACAAGTATTGTGCCCTGCTGAACCATGGACCATTCCATTAGCATTCCCTGAGGTCCTCCCACCAGTCCAGTATGGGATCCCCTATTCCCCAAGCACATTTACTGTATTTTAAGATAAAAACAATGTCATACTTTTCCCTTTCCATAAAATTAAGAAAAAAGTTATACATTTCCATTTTGTTTACTTTATTTTCCATTTTTTTGTGTGGTTTCTTTTATCTATTTTATTACCAATCACTAAAGCTGACCCTCACCTAGCTCTAACCCTAAATGTATCTTTAACCCTAACCTTAGCCCAAGCCCGCTTAGTCTCTTGATTGCTGCCAATGCAGAGAGCAGCAGCTGTGATGAGTTGGTCTGCACTCTGCATTTTGGCCTGAGTAGCCGCTCCCGGCTGAAAAAGACTGGGGAATGAATGAAACGAAGGTAATGTAGCTTCGGTGACTAGCGGTGCCGTCACCGAAGCTGCACCCCCTGGTGGCATATCCTCATATGGACTGTAACGTGGGAACTTTTCTGAATATTTTCTCATGCTACAGTTCAAATGAGTTTCTGCCACCAGGGGGCGCAGCTTCGGTGACGGCAGCGCTAGTCACCGAAGCTACATTACCTTCGTTTCATTCATTCCCCAGTCTTTTTCAGCCGGGAGCGGCTACATTAGCAGCGCTCCTGGTTGTAAATGTATTTAACCCCTTCAGATGGATTTACAGCGTGCGACTTGACTGTACAGCGGACAGGTATGGGATATTGTTGCTTTTTTATTTTGGATTTTTTTTTACAGGAGATCGAGGGTCTTCAGGTGGATTGAGCGTACAATAAAGATAATAAAACCCTGTGTCTTTCTTTCATTAAAATACTTTATTCTTAATGTGTGTGTATTTTTAACCCTTTCCTACTTTTAGATTAATAATGGATAGGTGTCTTATTGACTCCTCTCCATTATTAACCAGGCTTAATGTCACCTTACAATAGCCAATAACCCTGGTCCCTCGCTAGGCTATTAATATCTGCCCTCAGTCACTGGCTTTCCCACTCTGGTGGAGAAAATTGCGCAGGAGCCCACGCCAGTTTTTTCTGTGATTTAACCCTTTATTTTAAAAACTAGAGCTCCCACATTTTGTACACACAAACTACTAACATTATTAGTGATGAATATGTAAAAATATAAAGGAAATGAAATGGTTTACTGTATGTAAACAATGTCTCATATCCTGTCGGGTTTGGTAGGATTAGACTATCTCTTGAAGCTCATCAAGAGAATGCCAAAAGTGTGCAAAGCAGTCATGAAAGCAAAAGGTGGCTACTTTGAAGAACCTAGAATATAAGACATAATTTCAGTTGTTTCACACTTTTTTGTTAAGTATATAATTCCACATGTGTTAATTCATAGTTTTGATGCCTTCAGTGTGAATGTACAAATTTCATAGTCATGAAAATACTGAAAAATCCTTAAATGAGAAGGTGTCCAAACTTGTGGTCTGTACTGTACATATACTGTATATGTGTGTGTGTGTCTTACTGACGTTTATATACATACACATCTGTCAGCCATCTGTCAGTGCCGGAGCACGGTTACAGCCGCAGCTCACTATGTACTCAGCGATGACTGAAGCTGCTGCAGCCGCACTCTATGACTGAAAGCCGGAGGCCGCCAGGAGGAATAAAGGTCATTTCCACCTGGTAGCCGGACTGTCGGCTGCACAGCTTTAGATTGCTATTAACCTGCAGATTAACCCCATATCTGCAGGTTAATAGTGTGAAAAACTTCAACTGCCGCTCAATGGTTAAAACCAGAATGCAGCACTACAAAAAGTGTAGCATAAACCTAACTGACAACTGGGCGTCGCTATTCCCTTCTCCCAGGGATGTGTTGTTACAGTCTGATATTGTGAGAGATAATGGTACACTGCCAGACTGTTAATCGAAGAATAGAGACAATTTATTCTATTAAAGTTGCAATTCACACATCTGTGTCGCAGTCCGAGTACAGACCGTCATTCACAAACTGGCCACAGTTATTTTGACCCAAAATTAACAACCTCATAAGCATATACAGTGTGAGGCTGTAAGTTCAGGACAGGACACCTGCGGCCGGTCAGTGAATAACTGTCTGTACTCAGCCTGTGACACATACAGTTAGGTCCATACAGGGTGGCACATGTTAAGGAGCTGAAACGCCTAAACCCTTCATCCAATTTTAATGTGGATACCCTCAAATGAAAGCAGAAAGTCGGAACTTCAACTGCATCTGAATTGTTTTGTTTAAAATTCATTGTGGTAATGTCTATAACCAAAATTAGAAAAATGTTGTCTCTGTCCAATTATATATGGACCTAACTGTAGATGAGCTGCTGCTCTCTCTTCCTCCAGATGTATGTGATATGTCGGAAGGCGGGTAGAGTGATTTGCACTGATTTGCTACAGGGATGCCGACACTGCTGGAACGGCGCCGGAACCGGAGGTGAGTAAATATTTTATTAATTTAAAAGGGGAAAACATTTGGATTGAGAAGGGGTTGTCTGAGTAGTGGACAAGTGGATATCCAACATATTTAAGCAAGGGGTGTAACAAGTAAAGCAAAATTCTGCACGACCTGTCAGTGTTCTATTATTCGGGTTGAGGACACTTATTGTATGTGGGCTAGTGAATTGTGTGTGCCAGGGCTGCTTTTTAGTCCCAGTCCGGCTCTGAGTCTCCCCATTATCTGAATCCAAGGAAGAGTGTGAACTTGTGCTAATTGTGCAGTAACACGTTGTGATCTCTGCTCCGTCCTGTCTTCCAGCACAGGGTTAAAATTGCTCCGACTCCATTTCTGGCTTCATGACTTGATCATAGATGCTGGATCCTAATTCTCAAGGAAATCTCCCCAACCCAAGATTGTGAAAGAAACACACAAAACACTTTTATTGGATGATAAATTGACCGAATTTTATTCCAAATCTCATTATTATTATTTCTTTCAGTGTCTCAAATTTAGAATCAGCCAATTACTATGAAAGAGACACTGAAAATGGCACAACCTCCGACTCACGAAGAATCGTCCTTCAGCACTCAGGAGAGGAAAAACCCCATGGTGGAAACCTCTAGGGAACGATGACTGGAGGACTGCCCTTCCCTTGGGCTTAGAAGGTTAATGCCGACACATAACAGCAAATTGTACCAGAATTTGTACATTGTGTCATATTTGGTATAGAGAAGCCTAATGCGACCTCTCCAGGCCGTACACATAAAGGTGAAGGTGGCGAGTACCGGACGTGAGGGAGATCTGGCTGCAACATCTGTCACCCCATTGATCGCTAGGGTTAGTTTTATCTGGCTGGCTAGGCGGTATGGCTGATGGAGCTGGCTAGGCGGTATGGCTGATCTGGCTGGCTAGGCGGTATGGCTGATCTGGCTGGCTGGGCGGTGTCCCCTTCCTCCCACTGTGGAGTGATGAAGCTCCAGGTCTCCAGACACATCAAGTACGGCTCCTCATACGGCTGAATGACTGGTGGTTCTGGAATCTTCTCCTGTATCATAGATATGTGTGTTTATGACATCAGCACAGTTGCCGTAGTTACCACAGATGTTTATTGCTGATTGTTCATTGGCTAGAAAGTCCCTCTCAGTATTTCAAAGAATTAACCCTTGAATGCCTGGCATCGTGCCTTTCTCCATAAGTCTGTAAAATAAACTTCTCACTAGGCAGGACCATTATCAATATTTTATCATTACTGTATTTTAAAGTTACCCCCCCCCCCCCAAAAAAAAAAAAAAGTCTGAATTGTAAACACATCTACAGATTTGATGTGTAGCGATCACAATAACTCCCTTGAGCCCTACTAAATACATAATAAATACATGTGAGTTCAGAGCAGTCCCATAGAGAAATAAATTAAGGGGCTGGAGACAAATGAAAATGAGAAGAAAGCCCCTCATGACTGGGACTGGATGAGAGGTTCAGTTTGAAATGCTTAAGGGTTTACAGGGTGGTCAATGGTGGTGAGAAAAAGGGGACGGAGGATGAAGGGTATTTAGTGGGAAAGTGCGGGAAAGAGGGGTAATTTTGGGTCAGAATATCCAGAGCGGGATGATGTTTTTAATAAAAAAACATTTCTTGTCACAGTGTCTGTTGGCGGGGGTCAGCAGTGCCACAGGCTGATCGCCTCCATGCCACGCCGCATTGATGCAGTAATAGATGCAACAGGAGCCCCGACCAAGTATTCAGTGCGTTTACTGAACATACCTTTGGCTACGTTCACATTTGCGTTGTGCGCCGCAGCGTCGGCGCCACAGCGCACAACGCAAACAAAAACGCAGCAAAACGCATGCACAACGCTGCGTTTTGCGCCGCATGCGTCCTTTTTTTAATTGATTTTGGACGCAGCAAAAATGCAACTTGCTGCGTCCTCTGCGCCCGGACGCGGGCGCCGCAGCGACGCATGCGGCGCAAAATGCAAGTGCGACGCATGTCCATGCGCCCCCATGTTAAATATAGGGGCGCATGACGCATGCGGCGCCGCTGCGGCGCCCGCCGCTGCGGCGCCCGCCGCTAATGTGAACGTAGCCTTTTAGTAGGACATTTTGGATTTTAAATTAATTTTTCAAGCTGGTGTTAGGCTACGTTCACATTTGCGTTGTTGTGTGGTGCGTCGGCAACGCATCGGCGACGCAACGCACAACGCATGCAAAACGCATTGTTTTTTGACGCATGTGTCCTTTTTTGGTAAGAAAAAGGACGCACAAAAAATGCAACTTGCTGCGTCCTGTGCGCCCTGACGCGTGCACCCAAAAAGACGCATGTGTCAAAAAACGCATCGCAACGCATGTCCATGCGCCCCCATGTTAAATATAGGGGCGCATGACGCATGCGGCGACGCTGCGGCGCCCGACGCTGCGTCGCACAACGCTAATGTGAACGTAGCCTTATAAAGTATTCTAATTTACTGAGATAATGACTTTTGGGTTTTCATTGGCTGTAAGCCATAATCATCAACATTAACAGAAATAAACACGTGAAATGGATCACTCTGTAATGACTCTATATAATATATGAGCTTCACTTTTTGTAGTGAAGAACTGAAATAAATTAACTATTTGATGATATTCTAATTTTGTGAGAAACACCTGTAGGGCTGTCCCACACGTCCAGATAATTCCGGTACCGGAATAAATCGGTACCGGAGTTATCCGTGTCCGTGTGCCTGGGAACTCACGTAGGCCATACGTGCGGCACACTTGTGCCGCCCGTATGGCGAGTGGTTACCACACGGAGCGTGTGGTACCCACGCATGTGGTACCCTGCATCGCGCTGAAGCCGCGATTCATATGTTCCCTGCAGCAGCGTTTGCTGCAGAGAAAATATGAATAATAGTGTTTAAAATAAAGATCTATCTGTCCGTCGCCCTCCCTCCCCCTGTGCGCCCCCCACCCCCTGTGCGCCCCAACCCCCCCCCCCCGCTGTTCAGAAAATACTTACCCGCCTCCCTCGCTCCTTCCTGGTCTGGCCGCGGCTTCTAGTGTATGCGGTCACGTGGGGCCGATCATTTACAATCATGAATATGTGGCTCCACCTCCCATAGGGGCGGAGCCGACTATTCATGATTGTAAATGATCGGCCCCACGTGACCGCATACAGTAGGAGGCGCGGGGCAGAGAGGAAGGAGTGACAGCCAACGTGGGAGCGGGTGAGTATTTTCAGGACAGCGGGGGGGCGCACAGGGGGTGGGAGGGTGGCAGACACATAGATCTTTATTTTAAACACTATTATTCATATTTTCTCTGCAGCAAACGCTGCTGCAGGGAACATATGAATCGCGGCTTCAGCACCATGTGGGGGGGACAGCGCTTACTGTAGCGCTGTCTCCTGCACGCACACGGACCCCAGACGGAGACCGTCCGTGTGAGGTGCGTGTTTTACACGGACCCATTGACTTTAATGGGTCCGTGTAATACGTGCGCTCCCACGAACACTGACATGTCTCCGTGTTTGGCACACGGAGACACGGTCTG
Source organism: Ranitomeya variabilis (assembly GCF_051348905.1). NCBI lineage: Eukaryota > Metazoa > Chordata > Amphibia > Anura > Dendrobatidae > Ranitomeya > Ranitomeya variabilis. Next base: position 1,051,288,222 of record NC_135232.1, on the reverse strand, counting down.
CAAAAAATCAATGACATCTGCACAGATGCATTGATTTTTATTGGTCTACGTGTGTCAGTGTCTCCGGTATGTGAGGAAACTGTCACCTCACGTACCGGAGCCACTGACGTGTGAAACCGGCCGTAATTGGTGGTTTTTTGGAAGGCAAACCTCCAGCCATCTTTGGAGCCCTAGCCTCACAATGCTGTGTTAGGGTAAGTTCACACTACACGTTTTTTTCTGCTGCAAGACCTGATGTCTTGGCAGGAAAGAAGTTGAGAAAAAAATCAGGTTTTGCTTGGGTTTTCTTGTGTTTTTTTTGCTGTGTTTATGGCATGCTAGATTTGTCTCTTGTGCATGCTGATAAAGTTTAGTGCAAAAAAAAAGTTCTATTCTACCAGGTTTTGGCACTAAAAACACAGCAAAACCAGATACCTGCATTTTTGCTGCAGATTTTCAGTTCTTTTTCACCAACTGTTCATGTCAATGGGTGAAAAAGCTGAAAAAACATGAAAGAAGTGACACTCTCTATTGCGCAAAACACCATGGAAAGCACAAAATACTGCTGACAAAAAAACAAGCTGGTACTATAAAATGCAGCTGAAATTTGGATAAAAAGCATAAAAAAAGCCTCGTGTGAACTTACCCTAAATAATAAATATACTTGAGACTTTAGCTACAATAAAAGGGAGGGAAGTATTATCGTGTGAAGAAGCATCTCTAACATTTCCAGTATTGTTGTTTGGGGGTTTAATAGGGTTTTTTTTCTTAATTTTATGGAAAAGCAAAAAGTATAATGACATTGGTATTTCCTTATAATACAATAAATCTGCTTGGGGAATAGGGGATCCCATACTGGACTGGTGGGGGGACCTCAGGGAATGCTAATGGAAGGGTCCATGGTTCAGCAGAGCACAATACTTGTCCTGACCCGGGCTCTGAAATCCATGTTTCTACCAGGGAATCACTTGCCTGGATGTTAGATAGACTGTAAGATCAGTAATCATTCGCCTGTAAAAAATGCAAGAAAACCACCTGTAGACTATAGCAGCGACACAACGTGTAGAACACATTTCATGAATATGTAATACAGAAAAACTATTAAAGGGAATTTGTCACCAAGTCTTTGCTACCACATATAAGAACAGCATGCTGTAGGGGCAGAGACCCTGATTCCAGCGATGTATAACTTACTTTACTGGCTGTGGCAGTTTTGATTAAAAACTGTTTTATCTGCTGCGGATCTACCAGTTTTGTTGAATGCTGAGCTCTGTATAAGGCCGGCGTCACACTCAGCGTATGAAAATACGCTCCGTATTTTACGGCCGTAATACGCAGAAATGTTCCAAAAATAGTGATCTGTATGTCATCCGTAGGCAGGGTGTGTCAGCGTATTTTGCGCATGGCATCCTCCGTATTTAATCCGTATGGCATCCGTACTGCAATATTTTCTCGCAGGCTTGCAAAACTGACATCTAATGGATTTATGTGCTCAAATGTTCGTTAAAACATATATACAGTGTGCATATATATATATGTCATTGAGACACACACACATATATATATATACATATATATATATATATATACGGTACAGGGGCGTAGCTAGGGTTTCAGCTTAGGGGGGGCGAAACATCTGAGTGGGCCCCTAACCAGCTAACCCTGATTACAGCTACCGTTGCGCACTTATTGTGAATATAGGGGAACCTCATAATGTGACCCTACTGTTATTGAAAATAAATCTATATACAAAAACGAACATTGACTTTACCGCCATATTGGACCATATGCACAATAATAATGTCCCCTAAGTTCCCCCATGTACTGCTCCATTATACACAGTATCGTGAACTTAAAGCTTCCCTATACACAGTCTATGGCTCCCACAGCTCCCCTATACACAGTATGATGATTCTATAACTCCCCTGTACACCGTATGATGTCCCCACTGCTCCCCTCTACACAGTATGATACCACTGCTCCCCTATAGATAGTATGAGCCCAATGCTCCCCTATACACAGTATAATGCTGACAGAACTCCACTATAGAAAGTATAATGCCCCCCAGAGCTCCCCTATATACAGTGTAATGGGCCAACAGCTCCCATATGCACAATATGCATTCACAGTTCCCTATACATATACACAGTATGATGGGCCAGCAGCTCCCGTCAAACAGTATGATGTCCCTCACCGTTCCCCTGTACACAGTATGATGGGCCCGCAGCTCCCTTATACACAGTAGGATGGGCCCACAGCTCCTTTATACACAGTATGATGGGCCCGCAGCTTCCTTATACACAGAATGATGGGCCCACAGCTTCCTTATACACAGTATGATGGGCCCACAGCTCACTTATACACAGTATGATGAGCCCACAGCTCCCTTATACACAGTATGATGGGCCCGCAGCTCCCTTATGCACAGTATGATGGGCCCGCAGCTCCCTTATACACAGTATGATGGGCTCGCAGCTCCCTTATACACAGTATGATGGGCCAGCAGCTCCCTTATACACAGTATGATGGACCCGCAGCTCCCTTATACACAGTATGATGGACCTGCAGCTCCCTTATACACAGTATGATGGGCCCGCAGCTCCCTTATACACAGTATGATGGGCCCGCAGCTCCCTTATACACGGTATGATGGGCCCGCAGCTCCCTTATACACGGTATGATGGGCCCGCAGCTCCCTTATACACAGTATGATGGGCCCGCAGCTCCCTTATACACGGTATGATGGACCCGCAGCTCCCTTATACACAGTATGATGGGCCCGCAGCTCCCTTATACACAGTATGATGGACCCGCAGCTCCCTTATACATGGTATGATGGGCCCGCAGCTCCCTTATACACAGTATGATGGGCCCGCAGCTCCCTTATACACAGTATGATGGACCTGCAGCTCCCTTATACACAGTATGATGGGCCACAGCTCCCTTATACACGGTATGATGGGCCCGCAGCTCCCTTATACACGGTATGATGGGCCCGCAGCTCCCTTATACACAGTATGATGGACCCGCAGCTCTCTTATACACAGTATGATGGGCCCGCAGCTCCCTTATACACAGTATGATGGACCCGCAGCTCTCTTATACACAGTATGATGGGCCCGCAGCTCCCTTATACATAGTAAGATTGGCCTGCAGCTCCCGTATACACAGTATGATGAGCCCACAGCTCCCTTATGCACAGTATGATGGGCCCGCAGCTCCCTTATACATAGTAAGATTGGCCTGCAGCTTCCTTATACACAGTATGATGGGCCCGCAGCTCCCTTATACACAGTATGATGGGCCCGCAGCTCCCTTATACACAGTATGATGTGCCCACAGTTCCCTTATACACAGTATGATGGGTCCACAGCTCCCTTATACACAGTATGATAGGCCCGCAGCTCCCTTATGCACAGTATGATGGGCCCGCAGCTCCCTTATACACGGTATGATGGACCCGCAGCTCCCTTATACACGGTATGATGGACCCGCAGCTCCCTTATACACAGTATGATGGACCAGCAGCTCCCTTATACACGGTATGATGGGCCCGCAGCTCCTTTATACACAGTATGATGGACCCGGAGCTCCCGTATACACAGTATGATGGGCCCGCAGCTCCCTTATACATAGTAAGATTGGCCTGCAGCTCCCGTATACACAGTATGATGGGCCCGAAGTTCCCTTATACACAGTATGATGGACCCGCAGCTCCCATATACACAGTATGATGTGTGCACAGCTTCCTTATACACAATATGATGGACTCACAGCTTCCTTATACACAGTATGGTGGACTCACAGCTCCCTGTCATGATTTGGATGCCCCGGTCATTTACTCATCCTCTGGTGTAATCACTATTTTGTGGCACTGCTGCAGTGCCGCTGCTCAAACTTGTGAGCGCAGCTTCTGACAGGCCAGAAGTTAGAAGCTATGTCACAAGCGCTCAATGTAAGACTATGAGGCTATGTGCACTTGTTGCGGATTCGTGTGCAGATTTACCGCGGATTTCCTGTGTTTTTTGTGCAGATTTCACCTGCGTTTTACCACCTGCGGTATCCTACACAGGAGCAGATGTAAAATGCTGTGGAATCCGCAAAAGAATTGACATGCTGCAGAAAATACAACACAGCGTTTCCGCGCGGTATTTTTCGCACCATGTGCACTGCGGATTTGGTTCTCCATAGGTTTACATGGTACTGTACACCAGATGGAAAACTGCTGTGAATCCGCACTGTGTGCACATAGCCTGAGAGTGAGAAGGAGGCCAGAACGAGGCTCCCATAGACTCACATTGATCAGTGACCTCTGCGCTGCTCCATGAAACACTGGAGCCTCGGACAGGTCACAAACTGCAGGAGACGGAGCCGAGCGGAGACTAAAACAGATGAAAACGCCATTAGGTGAGTATCAGACAGGGGGCAGGGGATTTTCAGCACCGCTCCAGCAATGAAATAAAAAAAATAATGCTGGAGTGGTGCTGTAAATGTGATGCAGCTCTTGGTTACTGTATGGGGGCTCCTTATACTAATACTCATAAAAGACCCAGGTGGTACGTATCAAAGGCCCCCTACCCCCCATCTCCAGCCTCCCCAGACAGCAAATATTACATGTGATGAAGTACATATATCATAACTAAACATTATAATATTCAGCCCCCAGTGACCTGTCCCCCTCCCCCACTTCAGCCCCAATACCCCCATCATCTCACATCCACCCCCTCAGTGCCCTGTCCCCCTCACTCACTTTCAGCCCCCACAATACCCCAATGGTCTAACACTGACATACCTGAATTTAATAAACCTAATAAGTTCCATCCCCAGCACTTACTGATGAAGTTTGCAGGCAGAACCAGGAAGTGTTGAAATGCAAGGTGTGGGCACTAGGACCCAGCGTGCCTGAGCCAATCCCAGCGTGCACAGAGTGAAGAAAAACTGCAGCCAGGAAAAGCTACGATGCTGAAGTTGGTTTCTTATTCAGCAGTTTCTTATTCGGCTATTTTTTATTTTCTGTTTTTTTTCAGGTTCTTCAATAACAATAAACCATTCTAAGTATATAATATTATGCCGCAGTCATGTGCCCTCTTGTGAATACACTTAAAAACAGATAAAAATATTAGAAGGCTGGCACAAAAATGGGCATCAAAGTGGGCACTGAGGTATGGTATTAAAGGTGTTAAATGGCTTTGTGCCACTGATCTGACACCTGACTTGCATACCTTGTGATGCCACACATCAAGTTCCTGTCAATCCAGCCTGGCACAAATGGGTTCTGGGCATCAGAACTGGCATCAAAGTGGGCAGAGAACCAATTTTCACACATGTGAATAAGTAACAGCTATTTTTAAGGGGTTAAATGCCTTTGTGCCACTTATTAAACACCTGATTTACATACCTACTGATGCCCCACATGAAATCCATGTCACTCCAGCCTGGCACAAATGTGTTCTGGGCATCAAAACTGGCATCAAAGTGGACAAATCACCCATTTTCACAGATTTGAATAAGTAACAGCTATATTTAAGAGGTTAAATGCATTTGTGCCACTGATTTAACACCTGATTAACATACCTAATGATGCCCCATATGAAATGCATGTCAATACAGCCTGGCACAAATGGGTTCTGGGCATCAAAACTGGCATCAAAGTACTCAAATCACCCATTTTCACAGATTTGAAAAAGTAACAGCTATTTTTAAGGGGTTAAATGCCTTTGTGCCACTAATCTAACACCTGATTTACATACCTACTGATGCCGCACATGAAATCCATGTCACTCCAGCCTGGCACAAATGGGTTCTGGGCATCAGAACTGGCATCAAATTGGGCAAATTGCACATTTTCACAGATTTGAATAAGTAACAGCTATTTTTAAGGGGTTAAATGCCTTTGTGCCACTGATTTAACACCTGCCTTACATACCTACTGATGCCGCACATGAAATCCATGTCACTCCAGCCTGGCACAAATGGGTTCTGGGCATCAGAACTGGCATCAAATTGGGCAAATCGTACATTTTCACAGATTTGAATAAGTAACAGCTATTTTTAAGGGGTTAAATAGCTTTGTGCCACTGATCTAACACCTGATTTACATAACTACTGATGCCCCACATGAAATCCAAGTCACTGCAGCCTGGCACAAATCGGTTCGGGGCATCAAAACTGGCATCAAAGTGGGCAAATCACCCATTTTCACAGATTTGAATAAGTAACAGCTATTTTTAAGGGGTTAAATAGCTTTGTGCCACTGATCTAACACCTGATTTACATACCTACTGATGCCCCACATGAAATCCATGTCACTCCAGCCTGGCACAAATGGGTTCTGGGCATCAGAACTGGCATCAAAGTGGGCAAATTGCACATTTTCACAGATTTGAATAAGTAACAGCTATTTTTAAGGGGTTAAATGCCTTTGTGCCACTGATTTAACACCTGATTTACATATTTAATGATGCCCCACATGAAATCCATGTCACTCCAGCCTGGCACAAATGGGTTCTGGGCATCAAAACTGGCATCAAAGTGGTCAAATCGCCCATTTTCACAGATTTGAATAAGTAACAGCTATTTTTAAGGGGTTAAATGCCTTTGTGTCACTAATCTAACACCTGATTTACATACCTACTGGTACCCCACATGAAATCCATGTCAATACAGCCTGGCACAAATGGGTTCTGGGCATCAAAACTGGCATCAAAGTACTCAAATCACCCATTTTCACAGATTTGAAAAAGTAACAGCTATTTTTAAGGGGTTAAATGCCTTTGTGCCACTAATCTAACACCTGATTTACATACCTACTGATGCCGCACATGAAATCCATGTCACTCCAGCCTGGCACAAATGGGTTCTGGGCATCAGAACTGGCATCAAATTGGGCAAATTGCACATTTTCACAGATTTGAATAAGTAACAGCTATTTTTAAGGGGTTAAATGCCTTTGTGCCACTGATTTAACACCTGACTTACATACCTACTGATGCCGCACATGAAATCCATGTCACTCCAGCCTGGCACAAATGGGTTCTGGGCATCAGAACTGGCATCAAATTGGGCAAATCGTACATTTTCACAGATTTGAATAAGTAACAGCTATTTTTAAGGGGTTAAATAGCTTTGTGCCACTGATCTAACACCTGATTTACATAACTACTGATGCCCCACATGAAATCCAAGTCACTGCAGCCTGGCACAAATCGGTTCGGGGCATCAAAACTGGCATCAAAGTGGGCAAATCACCCATTTTCACAGATTTGAATAAGTAACAGCTATTTTTAAGGGGTTAAATAGCTTTGTGCCACTGATCTAACACCTGATTTACATACCTACTGATGCCCCACATGAAATCCATGTCACTCCAGCCTGGCACAAATGGGTTCTGGGCATCAGAACTGGCATCAAAGTGGGCAAATTGCACATTTTCACAGATTTGAATAAGTAACAGCTATTTTTAAGGGGTTAAATGCCTTTGTGCCACTGATTTAACACCTGATTTACATATTTAATGATGCCCCACATGAAATCCATGTCACACCAGCCTGGCACAAATGGGTTCTGGGCATCAAAACTGGCATCAAAGTGGTCAAATCGCCCATTTTCACAGATTTGAATAAGTAACAGCTATTTTTAAGGGGTTAAATGCCTTTGTGTCACTAATCTAACACCTGATTTACATACCTACTGGTACCCCACATGAAATCCATGTCACTGCAGCCTGGCACAAATGGGTTCTGGGCATCAGAACTGGCATCAAAGGGGGCAAATTGCACATTTTTACAGATTTGAATAAGTAACAGCTATTTTGAGGGGGTTAGATGCCTTTGTGCCACTGATCTAACACCTGATTTACATACCTACTGATGCCCCACATGAAATCCATGTCACTCCAGCCTGGCACAAATGGGTTCTGGGCATCAAAACTGGCATCAAAGTGGACAAATCACCCATTTTCACAGATTTGAATAAGTAACAGCTATTTTTAAGAGGTTAAATGCATTTGTGCCACTGATTTAACACCTGATTAACATACTTAATGATGCCCCATATGAAATGCATGTCAATACAGCCTGGCACAAATGGGTTCTGGGCATCAAAACTGGCATCAAAGTACTCAAATCACCCATTTTCACAGATTTGAAAAAGTAACAGCTATTTTTAAGGGGTTAAATGCCTTTGTGCCACTAATCTAACACCTGATTTACATACCTACTGATGCCGCACATGAAATCCATGTCACTCCAGCCTGGCACAAATGGGTTCTGGGCATCAGAACTGGCATCAAATTGGGCAAATTGCACATTTTCACAGATTTGAATAAGTAACAGCTATTTTTAAGGGGTTAAATGCCTTTGTGCCACTGATTTAACACCTGCCTTACATACCTACTGATGCCGCACATGAAATCCATGTCACTCCAGCCTGGCAAAAATGGGTTCTGGGCATCAGAACTGGCATCAAATTGGGCAAATCGTACATTTTCACAGATTTGAATAAGTAACAGCTATTTTTAAGGGGTTAAATAGCTTTGTGCCACTGATCTAACACCTGATTTACATAACTACTGATGCCCCACATGAAATCCAAGTCACTGCAGCCTGGCACAAATCGGTTTGGGGCATCAAAACTGGCATCAAAGTGGGCAAATCACCCATTTTCACAGATTTGAATAAGTAACAGCTATTTTTAAGGGGTTAAATAGCTTTGTGCCACTGATCTAACACCTGATTTACATACCTACTGATGCCCCACATGAAATCCATGTCACTCCAGCCTGGCACAAATGGGTTCTGGGCATCAGAACTGGCATCAAAGTGGGCAAATTGCACATTTTCACAGATTTGAATAAGTAACAGCTATTTTTAAGGGGTTAAATGCCTTTGTGCCACTGATTTAACACCTGATTTACATATTTAATGATGCCCCACATGAAATCCATGTCACTCCAGCCTGGCACAAATGGGTTCTGGGCATCAAAACTGGCATCAAAGTGGTCAAATCGCCCATTTTCACAGATTTGAATAAGTAACAGCTATTTTTAAGGGGTTAAATGCCTTTGTGTCACTAATCTAACACCTGATTTACATACCTACTGGTACCCCACATGAAATCCATGTCACTGCAGCCTGGCACAAATGGGTTCTGGGCATCAGAACTGGCATCAAAGGGGGCAAATTGCACATTTTTACAGATTTGAATAAGTAACAGCTATTTTGAGGGGGTTAGATGCCTTTGTGCCACTGATCTAACACCTGATTTACATACCTACTGATGCCCCACATGAAATCCATGTCACTCCAGCCTGGCACAAATGGGTTCTGGGCATCAAAACTGGCATCAAAGTGGACAAATCACCCATTTTCACAGATTTGAATAAGTAACAGCTATTTTTAAGAGGTTAAATGCATTTGTGCCACTGATTTAACACCTGATTAACATACCTAATGATGCCCCATATGAAATGCATGTCAATACAGCCTGGCACAAATGGGTTCTGGGCATCAAAACTGGCATCAAAGTACTCAAATCACCCATTTTCACAGATTTGAAAAAGTAACAGCTATTTTTAAGGGGTTAAATGCCTTTGTGCCACTAATCTAACACCTGATTTACATACCTACTGATGCCGCACATGAAATCCATGTCACTCCAGCCTGGCACAAATGGGTTCTGGGCATCAGAACTGGCATCAAATTGGGCAAATTGCACATTTTCACAGATTTGAATAAGTAACAGCTATTTTTAAGGGGTTAAATGCCTTTGTGCCACTGATTTAACACCTGACTTACATACCTACTGATGCCGCACATGAAATCCATGTCACTCCAGCCTGGCACAAATGGGTTCTGGGCATCAGAACTGGCATCAAATTGGGCAAATCGTACATTTTCACAGATTTGAATAAGTAACAGCTATTTTTAAGGGGTTAAATAGCTTTGTGCCACTGATCTAACACCTGATTTACATAACTACTGATGCCCCACATGAAATCCAAGTCACTGCAGCCTGGCACAAATCGGTTCGGGGCATCAAAACTGGCATCAAAGTGGGCAAATCACCCATTTTCACAGATTTGAATAAGTAACAGCTATTTTTAAGGGGTTAAATAGCTTTGTGCCACTGATCTAACACCTGATTTACATAACTACTGATGCCCCACATGAAATCCAAGTCACTGCAGCCTGGCACAAATCGGTTCGGGGCATCAGAACTGGCATCAAAGTGGGCAAATTGCACATTTTCACAGATTTGAATAAGTAACAGCTATTTTTAAGGGGTTAAATGCCTTTGTGCCACTGATTTAACACCTGATTTACATATTTAATGATGCCCCACATGAAATCCATGTCACTCCAGCCTGGCACAAATGGGTTCTGGGCATCAAAACTGGCATCAAAGTGGTCAAATCGCCCATTTTCACAGATTTGAATAAGTAACAGCTATTTTTAAGGGGTTAAATGCCTTTGTGTCACTAATCTAACACCTGATTTACATACCTACTGGTACCCCACATGAAATCCATGTCACTGCAGCCTGGCACAAATGGGTTCTGGGCATCAGAACTGGCATCAAAGGGGGCAAATTGCACATTTTTACAGATTTGAATAAGTAACAGCTATTTTGAGGGGGTTAGATGCCTTTGTGCCACTGATCTAACACCTGATTTACATACCTACTGATGCCCCACATGAAATCCATGTCACTCCAGCCTGGCACAAATGGGTTCTGGGCATCAAAACTGGCATCAAAGTGGACAAATCACCCATTTTCACAGATTTGAATAAGTAACAGCTATTTTTAAGAGGTTAAATGCATTTGTGCCACTGATTTAACACCTGATTAACATACCTAATGATGCCCCATATGAAATGCATGTCAATACAGCCTGGCACAAATGGGTTCTGGGCATCAAAACTGGCATCAAAGTACTCAAATCACCCATTTTCACAGATTTGAAAAAGTAACAGCTATTTTTAAGGGGTTAAATGCCTTTGTGCCACTAATCTAACACCTGATTTACATACCTACTGATGCCGCACATGAAATCCATGTCACTCCAGCCTGGCACAAATGGGTTCTGGGCATCAGAACTGGCATCAAATTGGGCAAATTGCACATTTTCACAGATTTGAATAAGTAACAGCTATTTTTAAGGGGTTAAATGCCTTTGTGCCACTGATTTAACACCTGACTTACATACCTACTGATGCCGCACATGAAATCCATGTCACTCCAGCCTGGCAAAAATGGGTTCTGGGCATCAGAACTGGCATCAAATTGGGCAAATCGTACATTTTCACAGATTTGAATAAGTAACAGCTATTTTTAAGGGGTTAAATAGCTTTGTGCCACTGATCTAACACCTGATTTACATAACTACTGATGCCCCACATGAAATCCAAGTCACTGCAGCCTGGCACAAATCGGTTCGGGGCATCAAAACTGGCATCAAAGTGGGCAAATCACCCATTTTCACAGATTTGAATAAGTAACAGCTATTTTTAAGGGGTTAAATAGCTTTGTGCCACTGATCTAACACCTGATTTACATACCTACTGATGCCCCACATGAAATCCATGTCACTCCAGCCTGGCACAAATGGGTTCTGGGCATCAGAACTGGCATCAAAGTGGGCAAATTGCACATTTTCACAGATTTGAATAAGTAACAGCTATTTTTAAGGGGTTAAATGCCTTTGTGCCACTGATTTAACACCTGATTTACATATTTAATGATGCCCCACATGAAATCCATGTCACTCCAGCCTGGCACAAATGGGTTCTGGGCATCAAAACTGGCATCAAAGTGGTCAAATCGCCCATTTTCACAGATTTGAATAAGTAACAGCTATTTTTAAGGGGTTAAATGCCTTTGTGTCACTAATCTAACACCTGATTTACATACCTACTGGTACCCCACATGAAATCCATGTCACTGCAGCCTGGCACAAATGGGTTCTGGGCATCAGAACTGGCATCAAAGGGGGCAAATTGCACATTTTTACAGATTTGAATAAGTAACAGCTATTTTGAGGGGGTTAGATGCCTTTGTGCCACTGATCTAACACCTGATTTACATACCTACTGATGCCCCACATGAAATCCATGTCACTCCAGCCTGGCACAAATGGGTTCTGGGCATCAAAACTGGCATCAAAGTGGACAAATCACCCATTTTCACAGATTTGAATAAGTAACAGCTATTTTTAAGAGGTTAAATGCATTTGTGCCACTGATTTAACACCTGATTAACATACTTAATGATGCCCCATATGAAATGCATGTCAATACAGCCTGGCACAAATGGGTTCTGGGCATCAAAACTGGCATCAAAGTACTCAAATCACCCATTTTCACAGATTTGAAAAAGTAACAGCTATTTTTAAGGGGTTAAATGCCTTTGTGCCACTAATCTAACACCTGATTTACATACCTACTGATGCCGCACATGAAATCCATGTCACTCCAGCCTGGCACAAATGGGTTCTGGGCATCAGAACTGGCATCAAATTGGGCAAATCGTACATTTTCACAGATTTGAATAAGTAACAGCTATATTTAAGAGGTTAAATGCATTTGTGCCACTGATTTAACACCTGATTAACATACCTAATGATGCCCCATATGAAATGCATGTCAATACAGCCTGGCACAAATGGGTTCTGGGCATCAAAACTGGCATCAAAGTACTCAAATCACCCATTTTCACAGATTTGAAAAAGTAACAGCTATTTTTAAGGGGTTAAATGCCTTTGTGCCACTAATCTAACACCTGATTTACATACCTACTGATGCCGCACATGAAATCCATGTCACTCCAGCCTGGCACAAATGGGTTCTGGGCATCAGAACTGGCATCAAATTGGGCAAATTGCACATTTTCACAGATTTGAATAAGTAACAGCTATTTTTAAGGGGTTAAATGCCTTTGTGCCACTGATTTAACACCTGCCTTACATACCTACTGATGCCGCACATGAAATCCATGTCACTCCAGCCTGGCACAAATGGGTTCTGGGCATCAGAACTGGCATCAAATTGGGCAAATCGTACATTTTCACAGATTTGAATAAGTAACAGCTATTTTTAAGGGGTTAAATAGCTTTGTGCCACTGATCTAACACCTGATTTACATAACTACTGATGCCCCACATGAAATCCAAGTCACTGCAGCCTGGCACAAATCGGTTCGGGGCATCAAAACTGGCATCAAAGTGGGCAAATCACCCATTTTCACAGATTTGAATAAGTAACAGCTATTTTTAAGGGGTTAAATAGCTTTGTGCCACTGATCTAACACCTGATTTACATACCTACTGATGCCCCACATGAAATCCATGTCACTCCAGCCTGGCACAAATGGGTTCTGGGCATCAGAACTGGCATCAAAGTGGGCAAATTGCACATTTTCACAGATTTGAATAAGTAACAGCTATTTTTAAGGGGTTAAATGCCTTTGTGCCACTGATTTAACACCTGATTTACATATTTAATGATGCCCCACATGAAATCCATGTCACTCCAGCCTGGCACAAATGGGTTCTGGGCATCAAAACTGGCATCAAAGTGGTCAAATCGCCCATTTTCACAGATTTGAATAAGTAACAGCTATTTTTAAGGGGTTAAATGCCTTTGTGTCACTAATCTAACACCTGATTTACATACCTACTGGTACCCCACATGAAATCCATGTCAATACAGCCTGGCACAAATGGGTTCTGGGCATCAAAACTGGCATCAAAGTACTCAAATCACCCATTTTCACAGATTTGAAAAAGTAACAGCTATTTTTAAGGGGTTAAATGCCTTTGTGCCACTAATCTAACACCTGATTTACATACCTACTGATGCCGCACATGAAATCCATGTCACTCCAGCCTGGCACAAATGGGTTCTGGGCATCAGAACTGGCATCAAATTGGGCAAATTGCACATTTTCACAGATTTGAATAAGTAACAGCTATTTTTAAGGGGTTAAATGCCTTTGTGCCACTGATTTAACACCTGACTTACATACCTACTGATGCCGCACATGAAATCCATGTCACTCCAGCCTGGCACAAATGGGTTCTGGGCATCAGAACTGGCATCAAATTGGGCAAATCGTACATTTTCACAGATTTGAATAAGTAACAGCTATTTTTAAGGGGTTAAATAGCTTTGTGCCACTGATCTAACACCTGATTTACATAACTACTGATGCCCCACATGAAATCCAAGTCACTGCAGCCTGGCACAAATCGGTTCGGGGCATCAAAACTGGCATCAAAGTGGGCAAATCACCCATTTTCACAGATTTGAATAAGTAACAGCTATTTTTAAGGGGTTAAATAGCTTTGTGCCACTGATCTAACACCTGATTTACATACCTACTGATGCCCCACATGAAATCCATGTCACTCCAGCCTGGCACAAATGGGTTCTGGGCATCAGAACTGGCATCAAAGTGGGCAAATTGCACATTTTCACAGATTTGAATAAGTAACAGCTATTTTTAAGGGGTTAAATGCCTTTGTGCCACTGATTTAACACCTGATTTACATATTTAATGATGCCCCACATGAAATCCATGTCACACCAGCCTGGCACAAATGGGTTCTGGGCATCAAAACTGGCATCAAAGTGGTCAAATCGCCCATTTTCACAGATTTGAATAAGTAACAGCTATTTTTAAGGGGTTAAATGCCTTTGTGTCACTAATCTAACACCTGATTTACATACCTACTGGTACCCCACATGAAATCCATGTCACTGCAGCCTGGCACAAATGGGTTCTGGGCATCAGAACTGGCATCAAAGGGGGCAAATTGCACATTTTTACAGATTTGAATAAGTAACAGCTATTTTGAGGGGGTTAGATGCCTTTGTGCCACTGATCTAACACCTGATTTACATACCTACTGATGCCCCACATGAAATCCATGTCACTCCAGCCTGGCACAAATGGGTTCTGGGCATCAAAACTGGCATCAAAGTGGACAAATCACCCATTTTCACAGATTTGAATAAGTAACAGCTATTTTTAAGAGGTTAAATGCATTTGTGCCACTGATTTAACACCTGATTAACATACTTAATGATGCCCCATATGAAATGCATGTCAATACAGCCTGGCACAAATGGGTTCTGGGCATCAAAACTGGCATCAAAGTACTCAAATCACCCATTTTCACAGATTTGAAAAAGTAACAGCTATTTTTAAGGGGTTAAATGCCTTTGTGCCACTAATCTAACACCTGATTTACATACCTACTGATGCCGCACATGAAATCCATGTCACTCCAGCCTGGCACAAATGGGTTCTGGGCATCAGAACTGGCATCAAATTGGGCAAATTGCACATTTTCACAGATT
Source organism: Ranitomeya variabilis (assembly GCF_051348905.1). NCBI lineage: Eukaryota > Metazoa > Chordata > Amphibia > Anura > Dendrobatidae > Ranitomeya > Ranitomeya variabilis. Next base: position 1,051,272,884 of record NC_135232.1, on the reverse strand, counting down.
TGAATAAGTAACAGCTATTTTTAAGGGGTTAAATGCCTTTGTGCCACTGATTTAACACCTGCCTTACATACCTACTGATGCCGCACATGAAATCCATGTCACTCCAGCCTGGCAAAAATGGGTTCTGGGCATCAGAACTGGCATCAAATTGGGCAAATCGTACATTTTCACAGATTTGAATAAGTAACAGCTATTTTTAAGGGGTTAAATAGCTTTGTGCCACTGATCTAACACCTGATTTACATAACTACTGATGCCCCACATGAAATCCAAGTCACTGCAGCCTGGCACAAATCGGTTTGGGGCATCAAAACTGGCATCAAAGTGGGCAAATCACCCATTTTCACAGATTTGAATAAGTAACAGCTATTTTTAAGGGGTTAAATAGCTTTGTGCCACTGATCTAACACCTGATTTACATACCTACTGATGCCCCACATGAAATCCATGTCACTCCAGCCTGGCACAAATGGGTTCTGGGCATCAGAACTGGCATCAAAGTGGGCAAATTGCACATTTTCACAGATTTGAATAAGTAACAGCTATTTTTAAGGGGTTAAATGCCTTTGTGCCACTGATTTAACACCTGATTTACATATTTAATGATGCCCCACATGAAATCCATGTCACTCCAGCCTGGCACAAATGGGTTCTGGGCATCAAAACTGGCATCAAAGTGGTCAAATCGCCCATTTTCACAGATTTGAATAAGTAACAGCTATTTTTAAGGGGTTAAATGCCTTTGTGTCACTAATCTAACACCTGATTTACATACCTACTGGTACCCCACATGAAATCCATGTCACTGCAGCCTGGCACAAATGGGTTCTGGGCATCAGAACTGGCATCAAAGGGGGCAAATTGCACATTTTTACAGATTTGAATAAGTAACAGCTATTTTGAGGGGGTTAGATGCCTTTGTGCCACTGATCTAACACCTGATTTACATACCTACTGATGCCCCACATGAAATCCATGTCACTCCAGCCTGGCACAAATGGGTTCTGGGCATCAAAACTGGCATCAAAGTGGACAAATCACCCATTTTCACAGATTTGAATAAGTAACAGCTATTTTTAAGAGGTTAAATGCATTTGTGCCACTGATTTAACACCTGATTAACATACCTAATGATGCCCCATATGAAATGCATGTCAATACAGCCTGGCACAAATGGGTTCTGGGCATCAAAACTGGCATCAAAGTACTCAAATCACCCATTTTCACAGATTTGAAAAAGTAACAGCTATTTTTAAGGGGTTAAATGCCTTTGTGCCACTAATCTAACACCTGATTTACATACCTACTGATGCCGCACATGAAATCCATGTCACTCCAGCCTGGCACAAATGGGTTCTGGGCATCAGAACTGGCATCAAATTGGGCAAATTGCACATTTTCACAGATTTGAATAAGTAACAGCTATTTTTAAGGGGTTAAATGCCTTTGTGCCACTGATTTAACACCTGACTTACATACCTACTGATGCCGCACATGAAATCCATGTCACTCCAGCCTGGCACAAATGGGTTCTGGGCATCAGAACTGGCATCAAATTGGGCAAATCGTACATTTTCACAGATTTGAATAAGTAACAGCTATTTTTAAGGGGTTAAATAGCTTTGTGCCACTGATCTAACACCTGATTTACATAACTACTGATGCCCCACATGAAATCCAAGTCACTGCAGCCTGGCACAAATCGGTTCGGGGCATCAAAACTGGCATCAAAGTGGGCAAATCACCCATTTTCACAGATTTGAATAAGTAACAGCTATTTTTAAGGGGTTAAATAGCTTTGTGCCACTGATCTAACACCTGATTTACATAACTACTGATGCCCCACATGAAATCCAAGTCACTGCAGCCTGGCACAAATCGGTTCGGGGCATCAGAACTGGCATCAAAGTGGGCAAATTGCACATTTTCACAGATTTGAATAAGTAACAGCTATTTTTAAGGGGTTAAATGCCTTTGTGCCACTGATTTAACACCTGATTTACATATTTAATGATGCCCCACATGAAATCCATGTCACTCCAGCCTGGCACAAATGGGTTCTGGGCATCAAAACTGGCATCAAAGTGGTCAAATCGCCCATTTTCACAGATTTGAATAAGTAACAGCTATTTTTAAGGGGTTAAATGCCTTTGTGTCACTAATCTAACACCTGATTTACATACCTACTGGTACCCCACATGAAATCCATGTCACTGCAGCCTGGCACAAATGGGTTCTGGGCATCAGAACTGGCATCAAAGGGGGCAAATTGCACATTTTTACAGATTTGAATAAGTAACAGCTATTTTGAGGGGGTTAGATGCCTTTGTGCCACTGATCTAACACCTGATTTACATACCTACTGATGCCCCACATGAAATCCATGTCACTCCAGCCTGGCACAAATGGGTTCTGGGCATCAAAACTGGCATCAAAGTGGACAAATCACCCATTTTCACAGATTTGAATAAGTAACAGCTATTTTTAAGAGGTTAAATGCATTTGTGCCACTGATTTAACACCTGATTAACATACCTAATGATGCCCCATATGAAATGCATGTCAATACAGCCTGGCACAAATGGGTTCTGGGCATCAAAACTGGCATCAAAGTACTCAAATCACCCATTTTCACAGATTTGAAAAAGTAACAGCTATTTTTAAGGGGTTAAATGCCTTTGTGCCACTAATCTAACACCTGATTTACATACCTACTGATGCCGCACATGAAATCCATGTCACTCCAGCCTGGCACAAATGGGTTCTGGGCATCAGAACTGGCATCAAATTGGGCAAATTGCACATTTTCACAGATTTGAATAAGTAACAGCTATTTTTAAGGGGTTAAATGCCTTTGTGCCACTGATTTAACACCTGACTTACATACCTACTGATGCCGCACATGAAATCCATGTCACTCCAGCCTGGCAAAAATGGGTTCTGGGCATCAGAACTGGCATCAAATTGGGCAAATCGTACATTTTCACAGATTTGAATAAGTAACAGCTATTTTTAAGGGGTTAAATAGCTTTGTGCCACTGATCTAACACCTGATTTACATAACTACTGATGCCCCACATGAAATCCAAGTCACTGCAGCCTGGCACAAATCGGTTCGGGGCATCAAAACTGGCATCAAAGTGGGCAAATCACCCATTTTCACAGATTTGAATAAGTAACAGCTATTTTTAAGGGGTTAAATAGCTTTGTGCCACTGATCTAACACCTGATTTACATACCTACTGATGCCCCACATGAAATCCATGTCACTCCAGCCTGGCACAAATGGGTTCTGGGCATCAGAACTGGCATCAAAGTGGGCAAATTGCACATTTTCACAGATTTGAATAAGTAACAGCTATTTTTAAGGGGTTAAATGCCTTTGTGCCACTGATTTAACACCTGATTTACATATTTAATGATGCCCCACATGAAATCCATGTCACTCCAGCCTGGCACAAATGGGTTCTGGGCATCAAAACTGGCATCAAAGTGGTCAAATCGCCCATTTTCACAGATTTGAATAAGTAACAGCTATTTTTAAGGGGTTAAATGCCTTTGTGTCACTAATCTAACACCTGATTTACATACCTACTGGTACCCCACATGAAATCCATGTCACTGCAGCCTGGCACAAATGGGTTCTGGGCATCAGAACTGGCATCAAAGGGGGCAAATTGCACATTTTTACAGATTTGAATAAGTAACAGCTATTTTGAGGGGGTTAGATGCCTTTGTGCCACTGATCTAACACCTGATTTACATACCTACTGATGCCCCACATGAAATCCATGTCACTCCAGCCTGGCACAAATGGGTTCTGGGCATCAAAACTGGCATCAAAGTGGACAAATCACCCATTTTCACAGATTTGAATAAGTAACAGCTATTTTTAAGAGGTTAAATGCATTTGTGCCACTGATTTAACACCTGATTAACATACTTAATGATGCCCCATATGAAATGCATGTCAATACAGCCTGGCACAAATGGGTTCTGGGCATCAAAACTGGCATCAAAGTACTCAAATCACCCATTTTCACAGATTTGAAAAAGTAACAGCTATTTTTAAGGGGTTAAATGCCTTTGTGCCACTAATCTAACACCTGATTTACATACCTACTGATGCCGCACATGAAATCCATGTCACTCCAGCCTGGCACAAATGGGTTCTGGGCATCAGAACTGGCATCAAATTGGGCAAATTGCACATTTTCACAGATTTGAATAAGTAACAGCTATTTTTAAGGGGTTAAATGCCTTTGTGCCACTGATTTAACACCTGACTTACATACCTACTGATGCCGCACATGAAATCCATGTCACTCCAGCCTGGCACAAATGGGTTCTGGGCATCAGAACTGGCATCAAATTGGGCAAATCGTACATTTTCACAGATTTGAATAAGTAACAGCTATTTTTAAGGGGTTAAATAGCTTTGTGCCACTGATCTAACACCTGATTTACATAACTACTGATGCCCCACATGAAATCCAAGTCACTGCAGCCTGGCACAAATCGGTTCGGGGCATCAAAACTGGCATCAAAGTGGGCAAATCACCCATTTTCACAGATTTGAATAAGTAACAGCTATTTTTAAGGGGTTAAATAGCTTTGTGCCACTGATCTAACACCTGATTTACATACCTACTGATGCCCCACATGAAATCCATGTCACTCCAGCCTGGCACAAATGGGTTCTGGGCATCAGAACTGGCATCAAAGTGGGCAAATTGCACATTTTCACAGATTTGAATAAGTAACAGCTATTTTTAAGGGGTTAAATGCCTTTGTGCCACTGATTTAACACCTGATTTACATATTTAATGATGCCCCACATGAAATCCATGTCACTCCAGCCTGGCACAAATGGGTTCTGGGCATCAAAACTGGCATCAAAGTGGTCAAATCGCCCATTTTCACAGATTTGAATAAGTAACAGCTATTTTTAAGGGGTTAAATGCCTTTGTGTCACTAATCTAACACCTGATTTACATACCTACTGGTACCCCACATGAAATCCATGTCACTGCAGCCTGGCACAAATGGGTTCTGGGCATCAGAACTGGCATCAAAGGGGGCAAATTGCACATTTTTACAGATTTGAATAAGTAACAGCTATTTTGAGGGGGTTAGATGCCTTTGTGCCACTGATCTAACACCTGATTTACATACCTACTGATGCCCCACATGAAATCCATGTCACTCCAGCCTGGCACAAATGGGTTCTGGGCATCAAAACTGGCATCAAAGTGGACAAATCACCCATTTTCACAGATTTGAATAAGTAACAGCTATTTTTAAGAGGTTAAATGCATTTGTGCCACTGATTTAACACCTGATTAACATACCTAATGATGCCCCATATGAAATGCATGTCAATACAGCCTGGCACAAATGGGTTCTGGGCATCAAAACTGGCATCAAAGTACTCAAATCACCCATTTTCACAGATTTGAAAAAGTAACAGCTATTTTTAAGGGGTTAAATGCCTTTGTGCCACTAATCTAACACCTGATTTACATACCTACTGATGCCGCACATGAAATCCATGTCACTCCAGCCTGGCACAAATGGGTTCTGGGCATCAGAACTGGCATCAAATTGGGCAAATTGCACATTTTCACAGATTTGAATAAGTAACAGCTATTTTTAAGGGGTTAAATGCCTTTGTGCCACTGATTTAACACCTGACTTACATACCTACTGATGCCACACATGAAATCCATGTCACTCCAGCCTGGCAAAAATGGGTTCTGGGCATCAGAACTGGCATCAAATTGGGCAAATCGTACATTTTCACAGATTTGAATAAGTAACAGCTATTTTTAAGGGGTTAAATAGCTTTGTGCCACTGATCTAACACCTGATTTACATAACTACTGATGCCCCACATGAAATCCAAGTCACTGCAGCCTGGCACAAATCGGTTCGGGGCATCAAAACTGGCATCAAAGTGGGCAAATCACCCATTTTCACAGATTTGAATAAGTAACAGCTATTTTTAAGGGGTTAAATAGCTTTGTGCCACTGATCTAACACCTGATTTACATAACTACTGATGCCCCACATGAAATCCAAGTCACTGCAGCCTGGCACAAATCGGTTCGGGGCATCAGAACTGGCATCAAAGTGGGCAAATTGCACATTTTCACAGATTTGAATAAGTAACAGCTATTTTTAAGGGGTTAAATGCCTTTGTGCCACTGATTTAACACCTGATTTACATATTTAATGATGCCCCACATGAAATCCATGTCACTCCAGCCTGGCACAAATGGGTTCTGGGCATCAAAACTGGCATCAAAGTGGTCAAATCGCCCATTTTCACAGATTTGAATAAGTAACAGCTATTTTTAAGGGGTTAAATGCCTTTGTGTCACTAATCTAACACCTGATTTACATACCTACTGGTACCCCACATGAAATCCATGTCACTGCAGCCTGGCACAAATGGGTTCTGGGCATCAGAACTGGCATCAAAGGGGGCAAATTGCACATTTTTACAGATTTGAATAAGTAACAGCTATTTTGAGGGGGTTAGATGCCTTTGTGCCACTGATCTAACACCTGATTTACATACCTACTGATGCCCCACATGAAATCCATGTCACTCCAGCCTGGCACAAATGGGTTCTGGGCATCAAAACTGGCATCAAAGTGGACAAATCACCCATTTTCACAGATTTGAATAAGTAACAGCTATTTTTAAGAGGTTAAATGCATTTGTGCCACTGATTTAACACCTGATTAACATACCTAATGATGCCCCATATGAAATGCATGTCAATACAGCCTGGCACAAATGGGTTCTGGGCATCAAAACTGGCATCAAAGTACTCAAATCACCCATTTTCACAGATTTGAAAAAGTAACAGCTATTTTTAAGGGGTTAAATGCCTTTGTGCCACTAATCTAACACCTGATTTACATACCTACTGATGCCGCACATGAAATCCATGTCACTCCAGCCTGGCACAAATGGGTTCTGGGCATCAGAACTGGCATCAAATTGGGCAAATTGCACATTTTCACAGATTTGAATAAGTAACAGCTATTTTTAAGGGGTTAAATGCCTTTGTGCCACTGATTTAACACCTGACTTACATACCTACTGATGCCGCACATGAAATCCATGTCACTCCAGCCTGGCAAAAATGGGTTCTGGGCATCAGAACTGGCATCAAATTGGGCAAATCGTACATTTTCACAGATTTGAATAAGTAACAGCTATTTTTAAGGGGTTAAATAGCTTTGTGCCACTGATCTAACACCTGATTTACATAACTACTGATGCCCCACATGAAATCCAAGTCACTGCAGCCTGGCACAAATCGGTTCGGGGCATCAAAACTGGCATCAAAGTGGGCAAATCACCCATTTTCACAGATTTGAATAAGTAACAGCTATTTTTAAGGGGTTAAATAGCTTTGTGCCACTGATCTAACACCTGATTTACATACCTACTGATGCCCCACATGAAATCCATGTCACTCCAGCCTGGCACAAATGGGTTCTGGGCATCAGAACTGGCATCAAAGTGGGCAAATTGCACATTTTCACAGATTTGAATAAGTAACAGCTATTTTTAAGGGGTTAAATGCCTTTGTGCCACTGATTTAACACCTGATTTACATATTTAATGATGCCCCACATGAAATCCATGTCACTCCAGCCTGGCACAAATGGGTTCTGGGCATCAAAACTGGCATCAAAGTGGTCAAATCGCCCATTTTCACAGATTTGAATAAGTAACAGCTATTTTTAAGGGGTTAAATGCCTTTGTGTCACTAATCTAACACCTGATTTACATACCTACTGGTACCCCACATGAAATCCATGTCACTGCAGCCTGGCACAAATGGGTTCTGGGCATCAGAACTGGCATCAAAGGGGGCAAATTGCACATTTTTACAGATTTGAATAAGTAACAGCTATTTTGAGGGGGTTAGATGCCTTTGTGCCACTGATCTAACACCTGATTTACATACCTACTGATGCCCCACATGAAATCCATGTCACTCCAGCCTGGCACAAATGGGTTCTGGGCATCAAAACTGGCATCAAAGTGGACAAATCACCCATTTTCACAGATTTGAATAAGTAACAGCTATTTTTAAGAGGTTAAATGCATTTGTGCCACTGATTTAACACCTGATTAACATACTTAATGATGCCCCATATGAAATGCATGTCAATACAGCCTGGCACAAATGGGTTCTGGGCATCAAAACTGGCATCAAAGTACTCAAATCACCCATTTTCACAGATTTGAAAAAGTAACAGCTATTTTTAAGGGGTTAAATGCCTTTGTGCCACTAATCTAACACCTGATTTACATACCTACTGATGCCGCACATGAAATCCATGTCACTCCAGCCTGGCACAAATGGGTTCTGGGCATCAGAACTGGCATCAAATTGGGCAAATTGCACATTTTCACAGATTTGAATAAGTAACAGCTATTTTTAAGGGGTTAAATGCCTTTGTGCCACTGATTTAACACCTGACTTACATACCTACTGATGCCGCACATGAAATCCATGTCACTCCAGCCTGGCACAAATGGGTTCTGGGCATCAGAACTGGCATCAAATTGGGCAAATCGTACATTTTCACAGATTTGAATAAGTAACAGCTATTTTTAAGGGGTTAAATAGCTTTGTGCCACTGATCTAACACCTGATTTACATAACTACTGATGCCCCACATGAAATCCAAGTCACTGCAGCCTGGCACAAATCGGTTCGGGGCATCAAAACTGGCATCAAAGTGGGCAAATCACCCATTTTCACAGATTTGAATAAGTAACAGCTATTTTTAAGGGGTTAAATAGCTTTGTGCCACTGATCTAACACCTGATTTACATACCTACTGATGCCCCACATGAAATCCATGTCACTCCAGCCTGGCACAAATGGGTTCTGGGCATCAGAACTGGCATCAAAGTGGGCAAATTGCACATTTTCACAGATTTGAATAAGTAACAGCTATTTTTAAGGGGTTAAATGCCTTTGTGCCACTGATTTAACACCTGATTTACATATTTAATGATGCCCCACATGAAATCCATGTCACTCCAGCCTGGCACAAATGGGTTCTGGGCATCAAAACTGGCATCAAAGTGGTCAAATCGCCCATTTTCACAGATTTGAATAAGTAACAGCTATTTTTAAGGGGTTAAATAGCTTTGTGCCACTGATCTAACACCTGATTTACATAACTACTGATGCCCCACATGAAATCCAAGTCACTGCAGCCTGGCACAAATCGGTTCGGGGCATCAAAACTGGCATCAAAGTGGGCAAATCACCCATTTTCACAGATTTGAATAAGTAACAGCTATTTTTAAGGGGTTAAATAGCTTTGTGCCACTGATCTAACACCTGATTTACATACCTACTGATGCCCCACATGAAATCCATGTCACTCCAGCCTGGCACAGATGGGTTCTGGGCATCAGAACTGGCATCAAAGTGGGCAAATTGCACATTTTCACAGATTTGAATAAGTAACAGCTATTTTTAAGGGGTTAAATGCCTTTGTGCCACTGATTTAACACCTGATTTACATATTTAATGATGCCCCACATGAAATCCATGTCACTCCAGCCTGGCACAAATGGGTTCTGGGCATCAAAACTGGCATCAAAGTGGTCAAATCGCCCATTTTCACAGATTTGAATAAGTAACAGCTATTTTTAAGGGGTTAAATGCCTTTGTGTCACTAATCTAACACCTGATTTACATACCTACTGGTACCCCACATGAAATCCATGTCACTGCAGCCTGGCACAAATGGGTTCTGGGCATCAGAACTGGCATCAAAGGGGGCAAATTGCACATTTTTACAGATTTGAATAAGTAACAGCTATTTTGAGGGGGTTAGATGCCTTTGTGCCACTGATCTAACACCTGATTTACATACCTACTGATGCCCCACATGAAATCCATGTCACTCCAGCCTGGCACAAATGGGTTCTGGGCATCAAAGTGGACAAATCACCCATTTTCACAGATTTGAATAAGTAACAGCTATTTTTAAGAGGTTAAATGCATTTGTGCCACTGATTTAACACCTGATTAACATACCTAATGATGCCCCATATGAAATGCATGTCAATACAGCCTGGCACAAATGGGTTCTGGGCATCAAAACTGGCATCAAAGTACTCAAATCACCCATTTTCACAGATTTGAAAAAGTAACAGCTATTTTTAAGGGGTTAAATGCCTTTGTGCCACTAATCTAACACCTGATTTACATACCTACTGATGCCGCACATGAAATCCATGTCACTCCAGCCTGGCACAAATGGGTTCTGGGCATCAGAACTGGCATCAAATTGGGCAAATTGCACATTTTCACAGATTTGAATAAGTAACAGCTATTTTTAAGGGGTTAAATGCCTTTGTGCCACTGATTTAACACCTGACTTACATACCTACTGATGCCCCACATGAAATGCATGTCACTGCAGCCTGGCACAAATCGGTTCGGGGCATCAAAACTGGCATCAAAGTGGGCAAATCACCCATTTTCACAGATTTGAATAAGTAACAGCTATTTTTAAGGGGTTAAATAGCTTTGTGCCACTGATCTAACACCTGATTTACATACCTACTGATGCCCCACATGAAATCCATGTCACTCCAGCCTGGCACAAATGGGTTCTGGGCATCAGAACTGGCATCAAATTGGGCAAATTGCACATTTTCACAGATTTGAATAAGTAACAGCTATTTTTAAGGGGTTAAATGCCTTTGTGCCACTGATTTAACACCTGACTTACATACCTACTGATGCCGCACATGAAATCCATGTCACTCCAGCCTGGCACAAATGGGTTCTGGGCATCAGAACTGGCATCAAATTGGGCAAATCGTACATTTTCACAGATTTGAATAAGTAACAGCTATTTTTAAGGGGTTAAATAGCTTTGTGCCACTGATCTAACACCTGATTTACATAACTACTGATGCCCCACATGAAATCCAAGTCACTGCAGCCTGGCACAAATCGGTTCGGGGCATCAAAACTGGCATCAAAGTGGGCAAATCACCCATTTTCACAGATTTGAATAAGTAACAGCTATTTGTGAGGGGTTAAATGCCTTTGTGCCACTGATATAACACCTGATTTACATAACTACTGATGCCTCACATGAAATCCATGTCACTGCAGCCTGGCACAAATGGGTTCTGGGCATCAGAACTGGCATCAAAGTGGGCAAATTGCACATTTTCACAGATTTGAATAAGTAACAGCTATTTTTAAGGGGTTAAATGCCTTTGTGCCACTAATCTAACACCTGATTTACATACCTACTGGTACCCCACATGAAATCCATGTCACTGCAGCCTGGCACAAAAGGGTTCTGGGCATCAGAACTGGCATCAAAGTGGGCAAATTGCACATTTTCACAGATTTGAATAAGTAACAGCTATTTTGAGGGGGTTAGATGCCTTTGTGCCACTGATTTAACACCTGATTTACATATTTAATGATGCCCCACATGAAATCCATGTCACTCCAGCCTGGCACAAATGGGTTCTGGGCATCAAAACTGGCATCAAAGTGGTCAAATCGCCCATTTTCACAGATTTGAATAAGTAACAGCTATTTTTAAGGGGTTAAATGCCTTTGTGCCACTAATCTAACACCTGATTTACATACCTACTGGTACCCCACATGAAATCCATGTCACTGCAGCCTGGCACAAATGGGTTCTGGGCATCAGAACTGGCATCAAAGGGGGCAAATTGCACATTTTTACAGATTTGAATAAGTAACAGCTATTTTGAGGGGGTTAGATGCCTTTGTGCCACTGATCTAACACCTGATTTACATACCTACTGATGCCCCACATGAAATCCATGTCACTCCAGCCTGGCACAAATGGGTTCTGGGCATCAAAACTGGCATCAAAGTGGACAAATCACCCATTTTCACAGATTTGAATAAGTAACAGCTATTTTTAAGAGGTTAAATGCCTTTGTGCCACTGATTTAACACCTGATTAACATACCTAATGATGCCCCACATGAAATGCATGTCAATACAACCTGGCACAAATGGGTTCTGGGCATCAAAACTGGCATCAAAGTACTCAAATCACCCATTTTCACAGATTTGAAAAAGTAACAGCTATTTTTAAGGGGTTAAATGCCTTTGTGCCACTAATCTAACACCTGATTTACATACCTACTGATGCCGCACATGAAATCCATGTCACTCCAGCCTGGCACAAATGGGTTCTGGGCATCAGAACTGGCATCAAATTGGGCAAATTGCACATTTTCACAGATTTGAATAAGTAACAGCTATTTTTAAGGGGTTAAATGCCTTTGTGCCACTAATCTAACACCTGATTTACATACGTACTGATGCCCCACATGAAATCCATGTCACTCAAGTCTGGCACAAATGGGTTCTGGGCATCAAAACTGGCATCAAAGTGGACAAATCACCCATTTTCACAGATTTGAATAAGTAACAGCTATTTTTAAGGGGTTAAATAGCTTTGTGCCACTGATCTGACACTTAAAATACACAGAAAGTGATGCCCTGCATCAAACCCAGGTCCCTTCAGCCTGGCCCAAATGGGTTCTGGGCACCAGAACTGGCATCAAAGTGGGCAAACAGCTAATTTTCACAGATTTGAATAAGTAACTGATGTTTTTAAGGGGTTAAATGCCTTTGGGCCACTGATACGACACTTAAAATACACAGAGAGTGATGCCCTGCATCAAACCCAGGTCTCTCCAGCCTGGCCCAAATGGGTTCTGGGCAGCAGAACTGGCATCAAAGTGGGCAAACAGCCCATTTTCACAGATTTGAATAAGTAACTGATGTTTTAAAGGGATTAAATGCCTTTGGGCCACTGATACGACACTTAAAATTCACAGACAGTGATGCCCTGCATCAAACCCACGTCCCTCCAGCCTGGCCCAAATGGGTTCTGGGCATCAGAACTGGAATCAAAGTAGGCAAACAGCCCATTTTCACAGATTTGAATAAGTAACTTATGTTTTTAAGGGGTTAAATGCCTTTGGGCCACTGATACGACACTTAAAATTCACAGAAAGTGATGCCCTGCATCAAACCCAGGTCCCTGCATCCTGGCCCAAATGTTTTCTGGGCATCAGAACTGGCATCAAATTAGGCAAACAGCCCATTTTCACAGATTTGAATAAGTAACTGGTGTTTTTAAGGGGTTAAATTCCTTTGTGCCACTGATACCAGAGTGCATACATATAGAACAGGGAGCCCCACAATAAAACCAGGTCTCTTCAGCCTGGCCCAAATTAGTTCTGGTCATCAGAACTGTCATCAAACTGGGCAAACAGCCAATTTTAACAGATTTGAATAGGGACCTGCTGTTTTTAAGGGGTTAAATGGCTTTGGGCCACTGATATGACACTTAAAATACACAAATAGCGATGCGCTGCATCAAACCCAGGTCCCTCCAGCCTAGCCCAAATGGGTTCTGGGCACCAGAACTGGCATCAAAGTGGGCAAACAGCCCATTTTCACAGATTTGAATAAGTAACTGATGTTTTTAAGGGGTTAAATGCCTTTGGGCCACTAACACGACACTTAAAATACACAGAGAGTGATGCCCTGCATCAAACCCAGGTCTCTCCAGCCTGGCCCAAATGGGTTCTGGGCACCAGAACTGGCATCAAAGTGGGCAAACAGCCCATTTTAACAGATTTGAATAAGTAACTGATGTTTTAAAGCGATTAAATGCCTTTGGGCCACTGATACGACACTTAAAATTCACAGACAGTGATGCCCTGCATCAAACCCACGTCCCTCCAGCCTGGCCCAAATGGGTTCTGGGCATCAGAACTGGAATCAAAGTAGGCAAACAGCCAATTTTAACAGATTTGAATAGGGACCTGCTGTTTTTAAGGGGTTAAATGGCTTTGGGCCACTGATCTGACACTTAAAATACACAAATAGCGATGCCCTGCATCAAACCCAGGTCCCTCCAGCCTAGCCCAAATGGGCTCTGGGCACCAGAATTAGCATCAAAGTGGGCAAATATAGTGGGTTGGTGTCGGGAATGCCTTGGTTACAGCATCAAAACCCTGTTATTAACTGGGTTACTGAGGAAATTGTTCAATGGTCCTTATCTAAGTCCTTGAAGTGTGTATCTGTGTTGTCTGTCGGTCTGGAAGCTATTCCGGAGTATCTGAAGGTCTTTGAAGACGTGTTCTCTGAAAGCGAGGCTGAGGTTCTACCGCCACATCCATCTTTTAATTGTGCCATCAATTTAATCTGTCTTGTCCTGAGCGGCTGGCCATGAAGGAGTATATTGCCGAGAGTCTTCGTAAGGGGCATATCCGCCCTTATGTTTCTCCTGTGGCAGCTGGCTTTTTCTTTGTAAAGAAAAAAGATGGTGGTTTGAGTCCTTGCCTCGACTTTCGGGAACTCAACAAAATCACTGTGAGAAAAACTTACCCACTTCCTCTCATTCCTGACTTGTGTAACCAGTTGTCTGGGGCCAAATGATTTTCAAAGTTGGATTTGTGGGAAGCCTATAATTGGGTAAGTGTTTGAGACGGAGATGAGTGGAAGACGGCGTTTCTCACGTGAGAAGTTCTTTTTGAGAATCTTTTTACGTCCTTCGGGCTAACAAACACCCCTGGCCATTTTTCAAAATTTTATTAATATTGTGTTTGCTGATCTGATCGGTCACTTTGCGATTATTTACCTTGACGACATCTTGGTTTACTCCCCTGACAGTGAAACCCATTTTCACTATTCGCGTACTGTCCTTCATAGACTCAGGGAAAAACTACTTTTTTCAAAATTTGAAATGTTAATTTTTTGTACAGGAGTTATCATTTTTGGGTTTGATTGTTTCCAATGAGGGGTTTCACATGGATCCCAAGAAGGTGCAGGCTATTAGTGATTGGGTTCAGCCCCGTGACTTGAAGGGTTTGCAACTAGTGATGAGCGAGTATACTCGTTACTTGGGTTTTCCCGAGCACACTCGGGTGGTCTCCAAGTATTTATGTCTGATCAGAGATTTAGTTTTCCTTGCCGCAGCTGCATGATTTACAGCTACTAGACAGCTTGATTACATGTGGGGATTCCCTGGCAAACAGGCAACCCCCACATGTACTCAGGCTGGCTAGCAGCCATACATTATGCAGCTGCATCAACAAAAACTAAATCTCTGAGCAGTCACAAATACTCGGGAGACCACCCGAGCGTGCTCGGGAAAGCCCGAGCAACGAGTATACTCGCTCATCACTATTTCCAACCCTTCTTGGGGTTTGCAAACTACTATCGAAAGTTCATCAAGTGTTTTTTGCAGGTAGTTAATAGTGATGAGCGAATATACTTGTTGCTCGGGAAATCTCCGAGTATTTGTGACTGCTCAGAGATTTAGTTTTTGTTGACGCAGCTGCATGATTTATGGCAATTATGGCACTTAGCCTCTCTCTTCCCACTGCCCTGTAGCGGTGGCAATGGGGTAATAGTTGGGTGGTTGATGTGACCTTTGAATTGTAAGGTCACATCAAGCCCGGCTTAGTAATGGAGAGGTGTAAATAAGACAGCTATCCATTACTAATCCTATAGTTGTTAGAGGTTCAATAAATACACAGCCAGAATAAAGTCTTTTAATTAAATAAAACAATAAACACATTTTGCCATCTTTATTATTCAGCTAATCCATGAGACGCCCTCGATCTCCTGTAATGAATAAAAAAAAAAAAAACAACAATATACCTGTCCGTCGTTCTGTCCCACGCAGTAATCCATATCTGGGGAAAATACAGTTTGCAACCAGGACTGTGCTAAGATGCTACCAGCCCAGCTGCAAACTACTGGGGAATGAGGAGATGCTGCCAGCGTAGCCTCAGTGACTAGCGGTGAAGTCACTGAGTCTACCCTCCCTGCTTGCCTGACCCGCGCTGAACTCTGGAGCGTGGGAAAATGCCAGTTCATTTTCCCACGCTGCAGAGTTCATTGCAGTTCAAGCCGGAAGGGAGGGCAGACTATGTGACATCAGCACTAGTCTCTGTAGGTGCACTGGCAGCATCTCCTCATTCCCCAGTAGTTTGCAGCCATCTCGGTTGCATTTCAGCACCGCTCCTAGTTGCAAACTGTATTTTCCCCAGATATTGATTACTGCGTGGGACAGAACGACTGACAGGTATGGTATATTGTTGTTTGTTTTTTTTTTTTGTTTTTTTTTAATTACAGGAGAACAAGGGCGTTGTATGTATTAGCTGGATAATAAGGATGAAAAACTGTGTTTAGTGTTTTATTTCATTAAAAGACTTTATCCTGGCTGCGTCTTTATTGAACCTGTAACAACTATAGGATTAGCAATGGATAGGTGTCTTCTTGACACTTCTCCATTACTAAGCTGGGCTTGATGTGACCTTACAATATAAAGGTCACATCAACCCCCAAACTATTACCCCATATACCACCGATACAGGGCAGCGGGAAGAGAGAGGCTAAGTGCTGAAATTGGTGAATCTTAAAAATGCGACATTTCTGGGGAGGCTGAGAGCTAGTGTTTGTAGCCATGAGGGGTCAATATCCATGGCCCCTTCCTAGGCTATGAATATCAGCCCGCAGCTGTCTGCATAGCTTTTTCTGGAATTTAATTATAAGGGTACCCCATGTCATTTTTTGGGGGCCACCCTATTTTAATAGCCAGTAAACACTAAAAATACAGCTGTGGGCTCATATTCATAGCCTGGGGAGATCCATGGGTATTAACCCCTTCTTAGGCTATAAACATTGGCCTCCAGTCGCTGGCTTTCCCTCTCTGGATTGGAAAATTACGCGAGAGCCCGCAACATTTTTTCCCCCCTAAATAATCTTTTATTAATTACATACATGTCCTCTAATTTGCACACACACTATACTAATTGTATTGATCACTGACATATACAGTACATATCTAACTATTCTGCATCTACTTAGTGTATGTAAACTGTTATGACCCCAATGGCGAGGGTCTCAGAGGAACGTGGAAGTCTGCAGAATACAAAAATCCAGCTAATAGGGTAGTGGTAACTGGGTTGACCATATATCTACTCCTAACGCCAACACTAGAAGTAGCCGGGGATCATTCCTACGTTGATTCTAGATGACACGCGCCAGCCGGAGAATCTAGCTACCCCTAGTAGAGGAAAACAAAGACCTTTCTTGCCTCCAGAGAAGGGGACCCCAAAGCTGGATAGAAGCCCCCCACAAATAATGACGGTGAGGTAAGAGGAAATGACAAACACAGAAATGAACCAGGTTTAGCACAGAGAGGCCCGCTTACTGATAGCAGAATAAAGAAAGGTAACTTATATGGTCAACAAAAACCCTATCAAAATCCACACTGGAAATTCAAGAACCCCCGAACCGTCTAACGGTCCGGGGGGAGAACACCAGCCCCCCTAGAGCTTCCAGCAAAGGTCAGGATATAGATTTGGAACAAGCTGGACAAAAATACAAAACCAAAACAAATAGCAAAAAGCAAAAGGCAGACTTAGCTGATATAACTGGAACCAGGATCAGTAGACAAGAGCACAGCAGACTAGCTCTGATAACTACGTTGCCAGGCATAGAACTGAAGGTCCAGGGAGCTTATATAGCAACACCCCTAACTAACGACCCAGGTGCGGATAAAAGGAATGACAGAAAAACCAGAGTCAAAAAACTAGTAACCACTAGAGGGAGCAAAAAGCAAATTCACAACAGTAAACCATGTCTTCTATCCTGCCGGCTCCAGCAGTGATTTTAGAGAGGCTGACAAATGAATTACCGGCTATTCTTCTATGTATCTCTCTCTGCAATATAAAGACTAATATATATACTGTATATATATATATATATATATATATATATATATATATATATATATATATATATATATATATATAACCATATGCAAGAAGAAAGAGAAGGCACTCACCGATCTAAATTTCCCAACTTTATTTCATCTTAATGTTAAAAAAATTCCATGGCCGGGGGAGTGAGGAGCGGAGTTCTTGTGAGCAGGGATAGACGACGGCCGTTTGTGCTTGCGCTTCCACGGGTCAGTATTTTTTTAACATGAAGATGAAATAAAGTTGGGAATTTTAGATCGGTGAGTGCCTTCTCTTTCTTCTTGCATATGGTCATGGATTTTCGTGTATTTTCAGAAGAGCACCTATGATCTTGATGCATGGCTGATGCTAGGACTATTATTCATTAATACCTGAACCCGAAATTTTTGGATAACCTCGTTTCACAGACCGTGCCGTTCGTTTTTGGTCTTCTTGGCGTTAGATATATATATATATATATATATATATATATATATATATATATATACACACACACACTAGCTATTGAACCTGTTCTACGCCCGGGTGGCGAGCATTTATATTGGTATATGGTCTCCATCCTGGTATGCGCCTCTTCCATCCTGCCCCCTAATCTTGTCATGTGCTGCTACCATCTTGCACCCCCATCCTGTCATACGCTGCTCCCATCCTGCGCCCCCTTCCTGTCATGTGCAGCCCCATCCTGCGCCCTCATCCTGTTTTGTGCGCCTCCATCTCGTCATGTGCTACTCTTTTCCTGTGCCCTCATCCTGTTATGTGCTGCTCCCATCCTGCGCCTCCATCCTGTCATGTGCTGCTTTCATCCTGCGCCCCATCCTGTCATGTGCTGCTCCCATTCTGCGCCCCCATTCTGTAATGTGCTGCTCCCATCCTGCGCCCCCATTCTGTCATATGCTACTCCCATCCTGCGCCCCCATTCTGTCATGTGCTACTCCCATCCTGCGCCCCCATTCTGTCATGTGCTGCAACCATTCTGCGCCCCCATTCTGTCATGTGCTGCTCCCATCCTGCGCCCCCATTCTGTCATGTGCTGCTCCCATCCTGCGCCCCATTCTGTAATGTGCTGCACCCATTCTGTGCCCCCATTCTGTCATGTGCTGCTCCCATCGTTGATGGCCCCCATAAGATGCTCCATAGCATAATATGCCCCGAATGCTGCTGCTGCGATTTAAAAAAAAAAAATGACAGACTCACCTCTCGTCGCTGGGCACCGAGTGCCTAAGCAGGCGGGAACACCAGCGCACTATGGGGGTCAGGTGCTGGAGTCGCCGCTGGCTAAGGCCCCCGGTGTAACAGCGTGTCCCTCCCCCGGCCTGTGTCCCTGGACTGCTATGTAATCAGGCTTGAGTCAACAACCAGAAGGGGGAGCTTTCCCTCATGGAGGGATGGATCCCAGGACACAGAACAATAGACTCATGTGTTGGCTGATTCAATTGCGTGGTGACTTGCGAAGGGCTGGGATCGTATGCTGAGGCGAGATCCTGGTGCCCGTGTGTGGAGGGTTAAAAGCTGCCACGTGGAATGGTGTTGTGTCCCTCATCTGTTGGATCCAGTAAACCCATCCCAGGATTATTTTTCTTTTCCCTGGCTTCGGATTGCCAGGTGGCGCCCCCGGATCTGCTCCCTTTGTGTGGACTAATTGTAGACTAATTAAGGACGCTGCAGAATTACTTTGATTTGTGTTGTCCCAGTTCCCTGTTCTGATAAATTTTATTGGATTGATTACAGGCGTGGTGTCTCTTCCTGCTCTGTCGCATGCCCCGTCACACCCGGGACTTGCGATATTCACCTGTCCCTGTTCCACCGCCGCGCGCCACTCTGTCATCCGTGTCCTCTGGCTGTGACTGTTGAGGCAGGGGGCGCGCACTGACCACGTCATCGCGCCCTATGACCTGAACGTCACAGCCAGAGGATGCGGAAGACCCGGCGGTGGAACGGGGACAGGTGAATATAGCATGGCTCACCCTCCCCCTTCATACTCACCCTCCTGGTGCGTCTCTGCTTCTCCGTCGGAGATCGCGGTATGCGTTCAGTGCTTACTCATACCGCGATCTCCTGGGCCACAATCCTCCTCCCCGGATGCGTCACACTGTGGGATCCAGACTGAGTGACAGAGTGACGCTATCAGCGTTGTAATATATATATATATATATATATATATATATATATTATTATTATTTATTGTCATAGCGCCATTTATTCCGTGGCGCTTTACAAGTGAGGAGGGGTATACATAATAAAAACAAGTACAATAATCTTATACAATACAAGTCATAACTGGTACAGGAGGAGAGAGGACCCTGCCCGCAAAGGCTCACAATCTACAAGGGATGGGTGAGAATACAGTAGGTGAGATATATATATATATGTATACACACACACCACACATTTATTCTATGTGTATATCTCTATTCTATCGTAATCTAACCTGTCACTCTGATTAAAATGTACGTGGCTGATCATTTGCCGGCTTTTAATCTATCTATCTATCTAGAATATACACTCACTGGCCTCTTTATTAGGTACACCTGTCCAACTTCTTGTTAACACTTAATTTCTAATCAGCCAATCACATGGCGGCAACTCAGTGCATTTAGGCATGTAGACATGGTCAAGACAATCTCCTGCAGTTCAAACCGAGCATCAGTATGGGGAAGAAAGGTGATTTGAGTGCCTTTGAACGTGGCATGGTTGTTGGTGCCAGAAGGGCTGGTCTGAGTATTTCAGAAACTGCTGATCTACTGGGATTTTCACGCACAACCATCTCTAGGGTTTACAGAGAATGGTCCGAAAAAGAAAAAAAATCCAGTGAGCGGCAGTTCTGTGGGCGGAAATGCCTTGTTGATGCCAGAGGTCAGAGGAGAATGGGCAGACTGGTTCGAGCTGATAGAAAGGCAACAGTGACTCAAATCGCCACCCGTTACAACCAAGGTAGGCCTAAGAGCATCTCTGAACGCACAGTGCGTCGAACTTTGAGGCAGATGGGCTACAGCAGCAGAAGACCACACCGGGTACCACTCCTTTCAGCTAAGAACAGGAAACTGAGGCTACAATTTGTACAAGCTCATCGAAATTGGACAGTAGAAGATTGGAAAAACGTTGCTTGGTCTGATGAGTCTCGATTTCTGCTGCGACATTCGGATGGTAGGGTCAGAATTTGGCGTAAACAACATGAAAGCATGGATCCATCCTGCCTTGTATGGAGCATCTTTGGGATGTGCAGCCGACAAATCTGCGGCAACTGTGTGATGCCATCATGTCAATATGGACCAAAATCTCTGAGGAATGCTTCCAGCACCTTGTTGAATCTATGCCACGAAGAATTGAGGCAGTTCTGAAGGCAAAAGGGGGTCCAACCCGTTACTAGCATGGTGTACATAATAGGCCGGTCAGTGTATATATACATTTTGAAGAATATTACGTTTTAAAACTATGTGTAAATGATTAATAACATTTCTGTATGTAAAATCTCATGTTAAAATCGCACTGCAGTCGGATGTAGATCGGGTGTTAGGTGTGAAAAGTCAGATTGTACTCGCACAAGAAACGCCTGACACTCACATGACACTTGCATTGCACTCGTCAGACTTTCCTGCAATAAATAGGACCGATTTTTAAATCGCTCGTGTGTCTCCAGCCTGTGTATGTAATAGTGGTGTGAGATCAGTGGCCAAGGTCATTTAACCCCTTAAAATTCAGTTACTTATTCAAATCATTAAAATCAATGCCAACTTTGATGCCAATTCTCACGGCCAGAACCCATTTGGGAAAAGCTAAAGTGACATGAATTTCATGCAGGGCATCAAAATGCATGTAATAATGGTGTCAGATCAGTGGCCCAAAGTCATTTAACCTCTTAAAAAATCACTTACTTATTCAAATATGTGAAAATGGGCTGTTTGCCCCCTTTGATGCCAGTTTTGATGCCCAGAACCCATTTGTGCCAGGCTGAAGTGATTTGACTTTGATGTGGGGCATCACTAGGTATGTAAATCAGGTGTTAGATTAGTGGCACAAAGGCATTTAACCCCTTAAAAATTGCTGTTACTTATTCAAATCTGTGAAAATGGGCGATTTGCCCCATTTGATGCCAGTTTTGATGCCCAGAACACATTTGTGCCAGGCTGGAGTGATATGGATTTCATGTGGGGCATCAGTAGGTATGTAAATCAGGTGTTTAATAAGTGGCACAAAGGCATTTAACCCCTTAAAAATAGCTGTTACTTATTTGCATGTGTGAAAATTGGTTCTCTGCCCACTTTGATGCCAGTTCTGATGCCCAGAACCCATTTGTGCCAGGCTGGATTGACAGGAACTTGATGTGTGGCATCGCAAGGTATGCAAGTCAGGTGTCAGATCAGTGGCACAAAGCCATTTAACACCTTTAATACCATACCTCAGTGCCCACTTTGATGCCCATTTGTGCCAGCCTTCTAATATTTTTATCTGTTTTTAAGTGTATTCACAAGAGGGCACATGACCGCATAATATTATATACTTAGAATGGTTTATTTTTATTGAAAAACCTGAAAAAAACAGAAAATAAAAAATAGCCGAATAAGAAACTGCTGAATAAGAAACCAACTTCAGCATCGTGGAAAAGCTTCATGATCTCAGGTCAAAGGGGCGAAACCATTCACTGCAGGAGAAGACTGCAGCCGGCCACTGTGCCAGCCTGCAGCTTGTCAGACGGGAGCAGACATTATACTGCTCTGCTCCTATGCTGCGTTCTGCCTCGTCACAGAAGTGGCCCTGGCTCCCAGTGGGCCCCTTCATGTGACAGGGCCCAGGGCGATGGCCCCCTCTGCCCCCCCAGTAGCTACGCTACTGATACGGTATATATATATATATATATACAGTGGGGCAAAAAAGTATTTAGTCAGTCAGCAATAGTGCAAGTTCCACCACTTAAAAAGATGAGAGGCGTCTGTAATTTACATCATAGGTAGACCTCAACTATGGGAGACAAACTGAGAAAAAAAAATCCAGAAAATCACATTGTCTGTTTTTTTATCATTTTATTTGCATTTTATGGTGGAAAATAAGTATTTGGTCAGAAACAAACAATCAAGATTTCTGGCTCTCACAGACCTGTAACTTCTTCTTTAAGAGTCTCCTCTTTCCTCCACTCATTACCTGTAGTAATGGCACCTGTTTAAACTTGTTATCAGTATAAAAAGACACCTGTGCACACCCTCAAACAGTCTGACTCCAAACTCCACTTTGGTGAAGACCAAAGAGCTGTCAAAGGACACCAGAAACAAAATTGTAGCCCTGCACCAGGCTGGGAAGACTGAATCTGCAATAGCCAACCAGCTTGGAGTGAAGAAATCAACAGTGGGAGCAATAATTAGAAAATGGAAGACATACAAGACCACTGATAATCTCCCTCGATCTGGGGCTCCACGCAAAATCCCACCCCGTGGGGTCAGAATGATCACAAGAACGGTGAGCAAAAATCCCAGAACCACGTGGGGGGACCTAGTGAATGAACTGCAGAGAGCTGGGACCAATGTATCAAGGCCTACCATAAGTAACACACTACGCCACCATGGACTCAGATCCTGCAGTGCCAGACGTGTCCCACTGCTTAAGCCAGTACATGTCCGGGCCCGTCTGAAGTTTGCTAGAGAGCATTTGGATGATGCAGAGGAGTTTTGGGAGAATGTCCTATGGTCTGATGAAACCAAACTGGAACTGTTTGGTAGAAACACAACTTGTCGTGTTTGGAGGAAAAAGAATACTGAGTTGCATCCATCAAACACCATACCTACTGTAAAGCGCGGTGGTGGAAACATCATGCTTTGGGGCTGTTTCTCTGCAAAGGGGCCAGGACGACTGATCTGGGTACATGAAAGAATGAATGGGGCCATGTATCGTGAGATTTTGAGTGCAAACCTCCTTCCATCAGCAAGGGCATTGAAGTTGAAACGTGGCTGGGTCTTTCAACATGACAATGATCCAAAGCACACCGCCAGGGCAACGAAGGAGTGGCTTCGTAAGAAGCATTTCAAGGTCCTGGAGTGGCCTAGCCAGTCTCCAGATCTCAGCCCTATAGAAAACCTTTGGAGGGAGTTGAAAGTCCGTGTTGCCAAGCGAAAAGCCAAAAACATTACTGCTCTAGAGGAGATCTGCATGGAGGAATGGGCCAAAATACCAACAACAGTGTGTGGCAACCTTGTGAAGACTTACAGAACACGTTTGACCTCTGTCATTGCCAACAAAGGATTTATTACAAAGTATTGAGATGAAATTTTGTTTCTGACCAAATACTTATTTTCCACCATAAAATGCAAATAAAATGATAAAAAAAACAGACAATGTGATTTTCTGGATTTTTTTTTTCTCAGTTTGTCTCCCATAGTTGAGGTCTACCTATGATGTAAATTACAGACGCCTCTCATCTTTTTAAGTGGTGGAACTTGCACTATTGCTGACTGACTAAATAGTTTTTTGCCCCACTGTATATATATTTATATATACTGTATTTATATTTAATTCAGCGCGAGATATGTGAAAAGCCGGTAATTCAATTGCCGGCTTTTTCTTTCTCCTTCTCAAACCCGACATGATATGAGACATGGTTTACATACAGTAAACCATCTCATATCCCTTTTTTTTTCCATATTCCACAATACTAATGTAGTGTGTATGT
The DNA here is from genome assembly GCF_051348905.1 of Ranitomeya variabilis. Taxonomy (NCBI): domain Eukaryota; kingdom Metazoa; phylum Chordata; class Amphibia; order Anura; family Dendrobatidae; genus Ranitomeya; species Ranitomeya variabilis. The sequence goes on along the minus strand of NC_135232.1, from coordinate 1,051,248,375 downwards.
GCAAAATTTGGGCGCTGTAGCTTGTAAAATAAAGGGTTAAATGGCGGAAAAAATTGGCGTGGGCTCCCGCGCAATTTTCTCCACCAGAGTGGTAAAGCCAGTGACTGAGGACAGATATTAATAGCCTAGAGAGGGTCCATGGTTATTGGCCCCCCCGGCTACAAACATCTGACCCCAGCCACCCCAGAAAAGGCACATCTGGAAGATGCGCCTATTCTGGCACTTGGCCACTCTCTTCCCACTCCCGTGTAGCGGTGGGATATGGGGTAATGAAGGGTTAATGTCACCTTGCTATTGTAAGGTGACATTAAGCCAGATTAATAATGGAGAGGCGTCAATTATGACACCTATCCATTATTAATCCAATAGTACGAAATGGTTATATGCTATATAATATGATGACTGCAATGTATTAAGAGAATAAAACTGTAATGGGAGGAGGAGGAGGAGGAGGAGGAGGAGGAGGAAGAAGAGGAGGAGGAGTGCTACTTTAAATACAATCATACATATCCGTATCCCTTTATCTGTTTAGTTACCATTAGGGCATCCACCAAATGATGGACACTTTAATTGAAACCAAGCGCCCCCCATTATAGCTAAGTCATATTAGTTTCCATTACTGTCTTTGGGTCTGACATGTAAAATATAGGACGTCAGGGGTGAATATCGCTATTTATCCTGTGTATTGTGTAAATTGCTCCCAAACAATGAATGATTCTATATAGAACTTTGAAATCACACTCCCTGTTGAGCCTCAACCCTAAAGTACTCCACTTTTTTTTTCTTTTGCTGTTATTTTTTGGTAAAAAAGATGGGGTACTTTAGAGGTCCTTTTACCCAAGTCTCTGACTCCTTCCTTTACTGAGGGGTCATCAGGGTGGGATGTGGGGGGCACCGTCAGCTTCATCTGCCTAGGCCACCAACACTCTTGGTCCCGGCCCTGGTATACACTGCAATGATTAGATGCAATTCATGACAGAGGCCGCAGCAACAAACAATGTAACGTCAAGCAGATTTTCTCTGAAAGCGCGGAGTGTTACGCTGAATAATCACATTGCGATACAGCTTAAGGGTATGTCTCCACGGTCCGTCTTGGGGCCGGTATCGGCGCAGCGGCGAAGCCGCTCGGCGATAAGCCCCGCCCCCTTAATGGGACGCGATGTTGCCGGATGTGTACAGTACACATCCGGGATCATCGCACCCCTCGCCATAGGGCCCTGTGATATGCCTTGCGGGGACGCTGCGTCCCCGCAAGGTGTACGGACATGCTGCGTTCTGAAAAGACGCGCAGCATGTCCGGAGTCGCAGGGCCGCCGCGTGCGGGTTTCCACGCATAGTGGAGACGGGATTTCATAAAATCCCCTCCACTATGCTGGAACATCTGGACGCTGCTTGTTTGACGCTGCAGCGTCAAACAAGCAGCGTTTACTGACCGTGGAAACATACCCTAAAGGGGTTTTCCGAACTCAAGACAAATTTCTGCAGTCGCTCTATATGTGACTCCTCACACTGTGTATGTGTATTACATGAGCTTTTCTGCCTCAATCTTGGAAATCCCCTTTAAAGTGAACAGTGCTTATCAAGTCCTTTATTAGGAAAAATAATAAAAACATTCCAAAATTGTACGCTGCTCAAAAATTATTTAAATGAATACTTGTACATCACAATATAACCCCAAACCAGTAAACATTCAGAGATATCAATCTGTCCAGTTGGGAAGTATTGATTCTGAATCAGTGTGCAATGCTTTGGTGCAAATTAAAATGACAACATGTGCAAAAACTCAGGGTCGACACTGGGTGGTTTAGAGGGAGGACTTGCAGGTCATGTTACCCTGGCGCAGAGGGCGCTGTCGGACCACCTTATGCGGCTGTCTGAAATGTCTCCCAATGGGCAGCATTTTGACACCCCTAATGCTATGTGCACAATTTCAGGATTTTTTGCGTTTTTTCGTCCGTTTTCCGTGGAAAAAACGCTAAAAAAACCCACATACATATGCATCCCATCATTTTTAATACATTCCGCAATTTTTGTGCCCATGCTGTGTTTTTTTGTGCAAAAAAAAGCATCGCGGTAAAAAACGCAGCATGTTCATAAATTTTGCGGATTTTTTTCGTTTTTGCAGCTATTTATTGCATTGGGAAGCTCCGGAAAAAAACGCGAAAAATCCGCGAAAAAAAAAAAGCGCAAAAAACACGTGTGGACTTCCTGCAGACAAAGTCCGGCTTTGTTCCGCAAAATTCTGCACACTTTCCTGAACGTGTGCATATAGCCTAAGAGTGAGAATTTGCAGTTCTTTGAGTCGGTTGTTAAACTGACAGCCGCATCGGAGAACAGTTAAAAGGACTGTCCAGTGCATGGAATTCCACTCACATCTTTCAGGCAAAAGTATAATTGAAGTTCTGACCACCTGTACTCCTGGGGACAAGGCGACATGCAGGAGTGTGATGAGGTCACCTGATCATGCTGCTGACGTCAATCCTAATAAAAAAAAAAAAAACACAGTAGCAGTCATAGAGTCCCATCAATATATATAACCTTTATTGAATAAGAATTAAAACCTAAAAATCCAGGTGCAATGACATGAATGGGAAGTGAATGCACGCTCACAATGGCCATACTGAAAGGGCTAAATTGGCCAACCACCCCTGCAACACCATAATGTCAAACCGCATTGCGGCAGGTATCTACAGCTACACTGTTCATGCAGGTGCAGTATCATTCAATAATCAATATGCTGACAATTATCCCAAAAATTAAATTCATGGTACATACCTAGTGAATGCAGGCATGGAAGGCAAATAGCCCTACCCCAAAGCGCGTTTCGCAGCTAACAGCTCCTTTCTCAGGGGGCGTGTGGAGGAAGCGTGGTGTGTGTATATATATATATATATACACACCACCAGCTGGAAATGTCCTACATACTTACACTCCGCGCCACCCATCCCCGTCACCACGCACAATGCATCCCCCATCTGTCTGAGCTGGAAAAAAGGGGGGCCCCCATGTGACCAGGCGCTGGACGTGAGAAGGAGGCCGGCACACGGCTATGGGAAAGGAGGCGCCTGCGCACAACCGTGAACACATTGCGGCCATTTTACATAAGGGCAACAACAAGGGCAACTACAACAATAAGCGCTAATAATAGACAAAACATTGCATGCTATACATATTGCTAGACTGAACAATGAAGGCATAAACATACTTAACGGCAATATTTACAAATATGGCAAATCCGGTTACAGAGGCCAATCGTATTAGCCGGAATTATACAGCACTTATATATACCCCATATACAAAAACCCACATATCAATGTGAATATATATCAATAAATCAACAATACATATATGTAAACATTACCCCATCTTATATCCACAGCCCACCCACATGTATGTACATATAAATATATGAAAATACACATAATTATAAAAATATAGATAGGCGAAAATCCCTCACAATACAGAAGATACACAACTGCATATATACCATATAGAACTACCAAGGAAACATATGCAAACTAATCTAATCCCTAATCTTTTGTATTAATAAATATTTGTTGTATTTTTTCATTAATTTGGACTTCCTTGATTGTTGTTTTTTTCTACTTTCGTTTTTGTATAAGCCCATGAAGGCAGGGTCTTCTCTCCTCTGTACCCATCTGTCACTGTTAGTTTCTTCATTGTAATTTATATTTTGTATGTAGCTCATTTTCACATGTACAGCACCATGGAATCAATGGTGCTCTAAAAATAAATAAATAAATAATAATAATAATGTAATAAAAAGTTGATACATGTAGTATTAGTATTCTACCACTAGGTGGCAGTGATGGCTCACTAATATTCTCGCTGTACTCTGTATGCAGTTTTATATTCATGAATTGGTCCACTTTTAAAGGGAATCTGTCACCAGGTTTTTGATACTTCGGTCGGGTTCACATTGCGTTAACAGCAGACCGTTCAACACACACGTTAACGGGCTGCTGTTAACACAAGTGCCGGTATGGCTGCCCGCTAGCGCAGATAGAGCATCTGCTAGCTCTATCTGCGCTAGCGGTGACGGACCCGGAAACGCTGCAGCCCGCATCTCAGGGTCCGTCACTCAACCCATTGTGGGCGTGCGCTAGCGATGCGTCCAACATTGCAGTCAATGGCGGTGTTAACGGACTACGTTACACCACGTTATGCCGCGGTGTAACGTAGTCTGTTTAACGGACGAGCAGAACGCAATGTGAACCCAGCCTTAGGCCGGGTCACACATGCAACTGCAATGCGAGAAACTCCTGCGGTTCGGACCGGAGCATTCAGCTGCATAGAAATACATGCAGCCGCACACTCCGGCCCGAGTGCCGCTGGCAGTGCCAGGTATTGAGGCGACAGACTCGCCCGAGTTTCTCGCATTGCAGTTGCAAGTGGGACACCGGCCTTAATCTGAGAATAGCATGAAAAAAAACACAAAAATTGAGCTTGACTTAAAGGGAAGGTGCCATCAAAAAAAAAAAATTTCCAACGATTGAGAAAACGTAAGGAATTAATGTTTACATTTTCTTTAAAAATATTATCATTTGTTTATAATTTAGTAAAATATGAAAACTAATTTTAATAGGTTTGGCATTTCCACTTTTAAACACTGGGGGGAGCAGCTACTGACATTTGACAAAAACCTAGTGTACAACTAGCTGACATTACGGCACTGCAGTAATTATGGGCGGAGTCTGCTGACATGGCTGTGAACACAGTGAGAAGCCATTTTGTTGGTGACTGCGGAGTTATACTGACCAGTAGACAGTCACAGAGGATGGCAGGCAGCAAGGATTCTGGGAGATATGTGGTGGAGGGAGCAGGGTGACAGCAGCACAGAGTATTTCAGGAGAGCAGTGTGCTGGTCTATGGGGGGCACCTGTTCGGTGCGCGGAGCAGCCAGGGATTGTACATAGAACGCTGTCTTTCATACACATGGATGGACCGTCTGCTCCACAGAAATCCAGGAAACGTTTTTGTGGATTGATGGCCTGTTCTGATCCAGACTTTGCATACTAAGACCCCATTCCCCTCCTCAGATCTTGTCCTGGCGATGTGTGAAAGCGAGGCGACAGGCGCAGTACGGGGTGACGCTGGGAAGGAAATGTAGCCATATAGTAAAAATAAAAATGAGACCCCTCTCTTCAGCTGCCTCTCCAGCCTTCCCCTGACTGCACCTAACTGGAGGTCATGCTGCCCCCTCTATTACACCAGACCCGTGTGCAGCTTCTCAACCAGAACCACCCTAGAATGGGTCCCCTTTCTGAAGATAATACTGCCATAGTGTTCTCACATAATACCGCCATACAGATCACACATAATACCATCATATAGATCGCAAATAACGATGCCAGTGTTCTCACATAATACCGCCATATAGATCACACATAATACCACCATATACTTCTCACATAATACCGCCATATAGATCACACATAATACTGTCCTATAGTTCTCACATAATACCATCATATAGATCGCAAATAACGACGCCAGTGTTCTCACATAATACCGCCATATAGATCTCACATAATACCGCCATATAGATCACACATAACAGGGGGGAGAGGAGTGCATAGGAGAGGATTAGATACACGGCTCAGCAGTCAGTATCACAAAGGATAGCATTCGATACACAGCTCAGCAGTCAGTATCACACAGGGGAGGATTAGATACACGGCTCAGCTGACAGCATCACACAGGAGAGGATTAGATTACCTCTCCCCCGATACTTACTTCACGGCTCCGCTGCTGAGTCCTTTCTCCCTCCCGTCCTTGGTCTCCTCCTATAACCGCAGGGCTGCTGCGATTATACTGGGAAACTGGCGCTCACAGCACACTGTGAGCTCCAGAAAGATGGCACCGATCTCCTGCCTCTGCTGTGATGTGGACGGCTCAGGGTGCGTGGCCAGATCACAGCAGGAAGCAGCTCAATGTAAAGTATAGGGTCGGACACCGACCGCAGTCTCCTATGCCCAGGGCTGCCGTATTTGCAGAGTGTAAGTGTCGTGCAGCTACACTTACACTCCTGCAAAGCAAAATGGCGGCGCCCAGTGGCTGAAAAAATAATACGGTAATTAAAAAAAAAAATGTTAAAGTTAAAAAATGTAAATTTGTATTAAATATAATTGTTTATATAAACAATCATTTTTAATACAAAAAATAAATTGCAGTGCCTTCCCTTTAAGTTGGTATATATGCAGCACTGTTATGATCCGGTGACCTTGGAGCCGCATGCGAGACTTTCTCAGGAGTAGGTGGTACCTGTACTGACCGCAATCCCTAAACTAACACCGCAACTAGAAGTAGCCGTGGAATGTACCTAACACGTCCTAGACACCTCGACACAGCCGGAGGACTAAATACCCCTATAGATGGAAAAGGGAATTCTATCTTGCCTCAGAGCAGAACCCCAAAGGATAGGCAGCCCCCAAAAAAATATTGACTGTGAGTATAAGAGGAAAGACACACGCAGGCAGAAAAACAGGATTTAGCAAGAGGCACTTCTAGCTAAATAGAAAAGGATAGGACAGAATTCTAAGCGGTCAGTATTAAAATCCTAAAAATATCCACAGCAGATAATACAAATATTCTACATCTAACTAAAGACATAGAAAGTATATCTGCATCTCCTGAGAATCCAGCATGACTGAAAAATCCAAACAAAGTCTAAGCTGGACAAAAACACAATGAATTGCACTGAACTGCAAAGCACACTGCATGTGTGCACAGAGACAAAAAACCAGACACTTATCTTAGCTGAGTTGGCAGCAGGGCATGAGGAACCAGAGAGAGATGCAATCCCTCCAAGTACAATGGACAACTGGCAAGGAATCATGGATCCTGCACACCTAAATACCTAATAGAGCTGAAATCAGCAGAAACACCTGCCCTGGATTACAACCCCAAGACAACTGCACTACCACCAACAAACACCGGAGGGAGCCCAAGAGCAGAATTCACAACACAGCACATAAAACGCATGTTCACATAAAACCTACAAGAGAAAAAATAAGCAAAAACCCTGCTGTAAATAAGTAAAAAGAAAAAAAGTGCATCTAAATAACAGAGTATTTAGTAATACTGTTTTTGATCAAAAATAGCATAAAATCCATCCCACCACGACAAGGTGACTCTGATCGGGACGGTCCTACACTGTCTAATATTAAACCTTACCATGTGTCAATGTTGACCTCAGTGTGAATAAGGGCAGACAACAGGACTGGGCCCAACCAGTAGACACCAGTCTGGGGGAGCTTTATATAATGTGGGGCAGAGTCTCTGATTCCAGCGATGTATCACTGACTGTGCTATTTAGTGTAGTTATTTTAAAATCATTGTTTTATCAGCAGGAGATTATCAGTCGAGGACTACTTGGCTTGCTGCCAAGTAATCCAGCCTTGCCCCCACCACTGATTGGCAGCTTTCTGCCTCTGCACAGTGTGCACAGACAGCTGCTAAACAGTGCAGGGTTATACAGAGCTCAGCTGTCACGATTGGACTAGCGAGTAAACTGGGACCAGGGGCACCTTTCCTGGCCCTAGCTCTAGGGAGCGCCCTAACTCGCCCTGTTCCCCGGGATACCTCAGATGGCGAGGATGCCGGGGCCTCCGCCCTTGCCCTGTCTCCTGACTGCCGCCCTGCGTCTGTCCCCCTCCCCACCCGGGGAAGAGAGGCGCTACCGTGTACAACAGAACACCAACCCAACAAACAGGGGAATGAAGACAAGGGTAAAAAGAAAACTCCACTCACACAGAATATGCTCTCACAAATAACAGGGGTAACCACCAGGGTGTGAAGGACGGGGAGAGTAAATAAGGCAGGTAAGGATGAGGATTATTCCAAGCGTACAAACCATACAACTGTCGCACAATAAATTCCTCCAGCTCTCCAAACACCAGCTCCTCACTACTCCAGGTCTATCAAGCAAGTGCTATCTCAGACAAAGGTCTGATCAGAAGGCCAAGCTTATATAGGAGAGAGGAGTGGCTAACCGAGCACAGCTGAATGCAGGAATTTCCACATGGCCTATTAACCCCTGTCCTGCTGAAAGAAAACAAAACACCATTAATACACAGGAGAAGTGCTTCTTCTCAGCGATGAAGCAGAAGCCATCAGACGCCGTGGTCTTCTGGTACTGCTCTGTCGCGGTAACTCCATGACATCAGCATTCAACAAAACTGGTAGATCCGCAGCAGATAAAAGTTTTTAATCAAAACTGCCACAGCCAATAAAGTAAGTGATAAATCGCTGGAGTCAGGGTCTCTGCCCCTACAGCATGCTGTTCTTATATGTGGTAGCAAAGACTTAGTGACAAATTCCCTTTAATAGTTTTTCTGTATTACATATTCATGCAATGTGCTCTACACGTTGTGTCGCTGCTATAGTCTACTGGTGGTTTTCTTGCATTTTTTACAGGTCAATGATTACTGATCTTACAGTCTATTTAACATCCAGGCAAGTGATTCCCTGGCAGAAACATGGATTTCAGATCATGCCTGGGTGAGGGCACTGGCTTTTTGGTAATGGTGGTAGCTGTTAATTATGTCCCATTCCTCCAGCCTATTCCACACCACTGTACGTAGATTGGAATCACTCACATTGGTGGATACTTCTAATCTAGAAGCTGGCCCACTTACAATGGATATCTGAACTTGTGATTTATTGTTTTTTTTGCCATTTCCAAAAAGTCCATATGTTCTGCGCTCACCTGTAGCACACAGAGACCAAATACATATTAAAGCCCATTATTCAATGTGATGATAATTTCTCCAAGGTTCTCTATGACAACAAGGCCAGTGATCCTATACTGAGGCGCCATTGCTGTATTTTACTTTTATCATTTTACACAATATATCAATGTATACTATAATACTGAAGACAGTGGCTGAATACTGCAGCTTCTAACTCAGAACAGCGATGAAGCATGGTGGCCAGCGCCCGGGTCAGGACAAGTATTGTGCCCTGCTGAACCATGGACCCTTCCATTAGCATTCCCTGAGGTCCTCCCACCAGTCCAGTATGGGACCCCCTATTCCCTACGCAGATTTATAGTATTATAAGGAAATACCAATGTCATTAAACTTTTTGCTTTTCCATAAAATAAAAAAAAACAATTAAGTTATACATTTCCATTTTGTTTACTTTTTTACATTTTTTGTGTGGTTTCTTTTATCTATTTTATTACCAATCACTAAAGCTAACCCTCACCTAGCCCTAACCCTAAATGTATATTTAACCCTAACCTTAGCCCAAGCCCGCTTAGTCTCTTGATTGCTGCCAATGCAGAGAGCAGCAGCTGTGATGAGTTGGTCTGCGCTCTGCATAGGCAGTGGTGGCAGTGACCGAGCTGACAGAGCAGCCGCATATTCATATAAGGAACTTAGCCCCTATTAACACCCCCAAAAAAACAACCTACTGGTACCGCCCCTAAGTATCCACCGCCCTAAGTACAGCATATTAGGTGACAAGAGACAAAATGTGGGGTGAATGAGCCTGTGTATAAGGCCATTGGGACTGATATCCATTTGCCTAACAAGTTTTTGGCCAACAGCAACCAAAACTGCATAGTGAGCATTATCCCAACCCACCAATAGGGGGCGGAAGCCCTACAGGGGCCCAGAGCAGCATGAACCCTAAATATGGCCCTATCTGGGTAATAAGGCTTTCACCCTGAGAAGCAAAGGATCAAACCCCCATGAATGTGAATACTTGGTTTGTTAATACTGGGAATGTTAGAGATGCTTCTTCACACGATAATACTTCCCTCCCACTTATTGTAGCTAAAGTCTCAAGTAGATTTATTATTTAGGGTAAGTTCACGCTAGGCATTATTTTATGCTTTTTTATCCAACTTTCAGCTGCATTTTATAGTACCAGCTTGTTTTTTTTGTCATCAGTATGTTGCGCTTTCCATGGTGTTTTGCGCAATAGAGCGTGTCACATCTTTCACACAGTGTCTACATAATTTATACACAGCATCATTGCCTCCTATTTGATGTACACACCATTCTGTGTCTCTTATATGATGTAAGACAAAAAAGGCAAAGCGCTCCTTGTGGAAATCTGTATATCTAGCTTCAACACCAACTCTGTGACCATTCTTGACCTAAACCCAATTGAGCATCTCTAAAGAGACGTGACATGGCTGACTGAGACCGGCAGGTGCTGGATGGATATTGTTCCCCACTGCGTCAGAGGGCTTATCGCTCCCCAGAATATAGTCAGAAAAGTCATTTTTGTTCAGCTATGATATGGGTATGTCTCCTGATGAACCTACAGAGGGGAAACGCGTCGAGCAAAGCATACTCAAGGCTATAAGCTAAGCACATCTAAATGCTTAAATGTTTACATACTTGGTCATATCTAGTGTCACTGGGTTAATGGCAATTTTTGCACTTTTTTGCACTAATTTTGCACTTTATCTTGCCTGCACATTATCTTGCCTGCCTTATAAATTTCTATTATAGTCTGTCACCTACCTTAGGGTTTAAAAGGGACAGACGACGAGAGCGGGGGCGCCATTTGCGTAGGTTTGTAGGGTGCCAACCCCCGCAGGCAGGTAGGGTGTATTTTCTAGGTACAGCTTAGGTCTATTTATAATCTTCATATGTGCAATACAATATACGAGTCAACATATACACTCGTTGCACAGCCTTTGCACCGAATAATATAGGTGCATTAGCATTCTCTCCATTTAGTGCAATATAGTCCAAGTGACATTTGTTTGTTTTTGTCTTGTCTGTCTAGACGTATGGTCTGCTGATTGTAATTTTTTTCCTCACGATAGGGCCTAATAGGGTCAGTTGGGGCTAGTCTACGTTGAGCGGGGGCGCCAATGCGCAGGTCTTGTGGGGTGCAAACCTCCGCTGCAAGGTAGGAGACAGATAGTTGGTCCTATAGGGAACGAGAGCACCTTGTATCTTTGTTAGCAGACATATATGTTTTTAGGTCGTGTATGTTGTATTGTTTTATTATTGAATTTAGTAAATGTTAAGTTTTATTGGTGTCATTTACTACATTTGTTATAGTGTCATATATCGGTGAGCAGGTTAGAATAGGACACTTTATTTGATGTTCTGTGAGATATGACATGGCTGTCCACCAACGTTCACCATCCAACCTGACAGAAATGGGAGAGGATCTGCATGGAAGAATGGCAGAGGATCCCCAAATCCAGGTGTGAAAAACTTGTTGCATCGTTCCCAAGAAGACTCATGGCTGTACTAGCTCAAACGGGTGAACACCTCCAGTGGAGGACGCGATAGCAGGGAAGATGAAGATCGGTCTCAGGAGCGCAGAAAGAAGACTCGAACACCAGGTTGTATTTGAACCACAACGCGTTTCAACGGATAACACCGTCTTCATCAGGTGGGCAGGTTATTAGTGGTGACAAAGAGGCAGTATTTAAATAAACATCAACCAGTCGCAAAGCTATTACAATTACATATGCCAATGTGTAGGTATAATAGATAATTACAAATAGCCTGTGCACGGTGACACATACACAGAGACAGCAGAGCAAACGCAGCGGGGGGCTATCACATCATACAAACATAATAAAACCAACCTAGGATAAAAAATAAATAAAACAGCTAAATTAATCATAAAAAATAAGCATGAAAACAAAAAAACTATTCCTACACACACACACACACACACACACACACACACACACACACACACACACACACACACACACACACACACACACACACATATATATAAACATACATACACATATACACATGCAAAAAAATGAGAAAATCCCTTACCCAGGAGGATTGTATCAACAGCATCAAAGCGAAAGCCACAGAGTCTTCCTCCCCTAAGATGTCATTGAGTAGGTGCAGTTTTATCACCACCTTTAATCAATCCCATGGAATTGTTAGGAAACTACTGTCAAAATATTGGTTTATTCTTAAAGGGGATCCAGTACTTTCGAAACATATACCTCCTCACCCTATAACAATTTTCCATAAGAATCGAACCTTAGGCAATAGGATTGCACCCAGTAATACTACATTAGCTCCATTATACCTAGGTCCTCAGTTACCTTCGAACTATGGTTGCTTTGCATGCAGGAATCCTAAGTGCCTTTGCTGTGCTTCCATAGTAAATGGAGCACGGGAATTTAAATGAAATACAACAGGCGCCCTTTTTAGAATTCACTCATCTGTTAACTGTCAGTCTACTTACGTAGTCTACCTGATCGAGTGCGGTTGGGGTCTACAATATGTGGGCCGCACCATACAAACGATGCACGCCAGATTGAATAAACATCGACAGAACATAAAAAATGGTTTCTTATTACAGTCTGTCCAAACACTTCTTGCTAATGCACCAAAAAAATTGGAAATCTTTGAAATTAATAATCATTGATCACATATCCGATAACGTGGCAGATCGGTTCAGTAGCCTAATAAAAAAAGAGAGTTTCTGGATATTCAAACTGGGTACGTTGGCCCCTGAAGGATTGAATCTTATGATTGATAAAGTGACACGCTAGATATGGTTCTCTTCTCCTTATTTTTTTGCATGTGTATACGTGTATGTATTTATATATGTATGTGTGTGTGTATGTATAATTTGCTTTTGTTTTTTCTTGCTTATTTTTTATGATTAATTTTGCTGTTTTGTTTATTTTTTTTATCCTAGTTTGGTTTTATTATGTTTGTATGATGTGATAGCCCCCTGCTGCGTTTGCTCTGCTGTCTCTTAAATGCTCTGCGTATGTGTCACCGTGCACAGGCTATTTTTAATTATCTATTATACCTACACATTAGCATATGTAATTGTAATAGCTTTGCGAGTGGTTGACGTTTATTTAAATACTGCCTCTTTGTCACCACTAATAACCTGCCCACCTGATGAAGACGGTGTTATCCGTTGAAACGCGTTGTGGTTCAAATACAACCTGGTGTTCGAGTCTTCTTTCTGCGCTCCTGAGACCGATCTTCATTTTCCTTACTTTCTATTATCTATCACTGTTTTATAGTCCACATATTTTGTGGCTTGTATATACCTTGTACTACCATGATTACACTATGGTATTATCTTTTATGTTGTTATTTGCTTATAATTGCTCTTTGCACTTGTCACTTTTTGCACTTATCACTTTAGTTAGGCTTATAGGTATGGGATGTTTTTATCTCCTTTGATATACATATATAGTTTTTGCACTATTCTTCTGGACCCCATAGGGGTTTCTTTCTCCATACATTTTTTCTAACTTGACCTTCCCAACATGTGCGCATGTTCACTGTGGCTGGAATCCTGATACATTCTCGTGGGCCTCCGTAATGTCCAACGGGTGATATGACGTCATGGGTATTCCCCCTTCACCCGCTGAGACATGTGTGCGGCTTGCGAGGATGTGTCATTTGGGGCCTGCACATGCGCCATCTATTGCCGGGGAGATTTCTACAAGCGGCGGGTATATATGTCATACCTATTGGTACGCCGTATGGTATCCATACTTTAGTGCGCATGCGCGGGTGACGATTTACGGCAGTGACGACATGTATGACGTCTGTCATGTTAATGTGCGCACGCTCCGCCTACGTGAATTAGGAGTGGGAACAGCTGTGCCTTTGGCATATAAGCATTCGTTAATGACACACATACACAGCCCCCGGAAGAAGGCCACGCAAAACGCGCGTCGGGGCTGCTGTGGAGCACACACTGACAGATATTACCATGGGTAAGTTGAGCGACCTTTAAAGGGGTCCTTTACATTTTATACTTTGTGGGATTGGATCAAGGTTATGAAGTATTTCCTGCCCATTATTTACACTGAGGTCTTGGCATATCCATTTATACCCTGCCTTATGGAATAGGCTTTGGATTGTGTATGGTAACAGTGGATACGGACTGTGCCTTTGGTGGTTTGCTCACTTGCTCATTCTGTTATTGCAGTTGTGGTGCTTCCCCCACATGAGTTGATGTCTGTGCTTTTCATGTCTGTTGTTACACTGGTTATTACCATTATGATGACTATGTATTTATTAATAAAATATCTATTTTGTTAAAATTGGTTTGGACATATACTCCTTCGGTTCTGTGTAGGATTTATAGCACTACAAAAAGTGTAGCCTAAACCTAACTGACAACTGGGCGTCGCTATTCCCCTTCCCCCAGGGATGTGTTGTTACAGTCTGATATTGTGAGAGATAATGGTACACTGCCAGACTGTTAATAGAAGAATAGAGACAATTTATTCAATTAAAGCCGCATTCACACATCCGTGTGTCGCAGTACGAGTACAGACGTCATTCACAAACTGGCCACAGTTATTTTGACCCAAAATTAACAACCTCATAAGTGGCGCACCGCCTTGTGAGATGCAGGGCCTAGTATCTCGGAGGATGGTTCAGTCACGGTGACTCCGATGGCTCTAACAATCCCTAGGTTCGGTGGCAATTATAAAGGAGGAGACGACGGATATATGAGACTGTGAGTTATGTTGTTGCCCGCAAAGTATGAGGCTGCAGACGAAAGAAGCATACACCGGGGTCTCGTGCAAACTTGAAAGATGAACTTTACTGAATATTTGTAGCAATCCTTATATTTTTCAATATAACAGTCATGGGTAGCCGATAAATTTTTCTTACAATTGCGACGGTCAAAGCCTTTTCTCGGTCCCAGCCTTGGGAGGATGGTGGTAACTTTTCATTTGACTAACTGTGCTGCATGAAGGGGGAGGATCAAACTGACCTTAATCAGATCGGAGTATCCAGGGAATCTGCTGCGCAGTTCTGCAGTTCCTTCTCTTGTCTCAGCACTCTGTTGCTGCATAACGCGGGGCACTCCGAATAGGGTGCTATTTGTACACCCCACTTGTCCCAATCCAGGAGCCCCAATTTTCTACCTCCTCTCCCCACCAAAACCGTCCATAAAGCCCTGTTTGTCCCGCACGCACCACCTCCAACTGCCATTTATCTTCAAATCAGAAAAACACATTGCAATGCCAAACTAAGGCACAAGAGGGCAGTATAGTACTACAAGTTGTAATACCAAAACAAGGCAGGAGAGGGCAGCATAGAATTAAATAGTTTACCTCCTCCCAAGGCAAGACAAGGAGCCGGTGTCGCAAGTGTAATCATGTAAGGAATAGAGAACACACCATATGATATATAACATACATTAGTAATGGCTTTCCTGGTCACTACATAAGCATATACAGTATGAGGCTGTAAGTTCAGGACAGGACACCTGGGGCCGGTCAGTGAATAACTGTCTGTACTCAGCCTGTGACACATGGATGTGCTGCTGCTCTCTCTTCCTCCAGATGTATGTGATATGTCCGAAGGTGGGTAGAGTGAAGCCAGGGCTGATTTGCTATAGGGATGCCAACACTGCTGGAACGGCGCCGGAACCGGAGGTGAGTATACATTTTATTAATTTAAAAGGGGAAAACATTCGGATTGAGAAGGGTTTGTCTGACTAGTGGACAACATATTTAAGCAAGGTGTGTAACAAGTAAAGCAAAATTCTGCACGACCTGTCAGTGTTCTATTATTCGGGTTGAGGACACTTAGTGTATGTGGGCTAGTGAATTGTGTGTGCCAGGGCTGCTTTTTAGTCCCAGTCCGGCCCTTAATCACCCCCATTATCTGAATGCAAGGAAGAGTGTGAACTTGTGCTAATTGTGCAGTAACACGTTGTCATCTCTGCTCCGTCCTGTCTTCCAGCACAGGGTTAAAATTGCTCCGACTCCATTTCTGGCTTCATGGCTTGATCATAGATGCTGGATCCTGATTCCCAAGAAAATCTCCCCAACCCAAGATTGTGAAAGAAACACACCAAACACTTTTATTGGATGATAAATTGACCGAATTTTATTCCAAATCTCATTATTATTATTTCTTTCAGTGTCTCAAATTTAGAATCAGCCAATTACTATGAAAGAGACACTGAAAATGGCACAACCTCCGACTCACGAAGAATCGTCCTTCAGCACTCAGGAGAGGAAAAACCCCATGGTGGAAACCTCTAGGGAACGATGGCTGGAGGACTGCCCTTCCCTTGGGCTTAGAAGGTTAATGCCGACACATAACAGCAAATTGTACCAGAATTTGTACATTGTGTCATATTTGGTATGGAGAAGCCTAATGCGACCTCTCCAGGCCGTACACATAAAGGTGAAGGTGGCGAGTACCGGACGTGAGGGAGATCTGGCTGCAACATCTGTCACCCCATTGATCGCTAGGGTTAGTTTGATCTGGCTGGCTAGGCGGTATGGCTGATCTGGCTGGCTAGGTGGTATGGCTGATCGGGCTGGCTAGGCGGTATGGCTGATCTGGCTGGCTAGGCGGTGTCCCCTTCCTCCCATTGTGGAGTGATGAAGCTCCAGGTCTCCAGACACATCAAGTACGGCTCCTCATACGGCTGAATGACTGGTGGTTCTGGAATCTTCTCCTGTATCATAGACGTATGTGTTTATGACATCAGCACAGTTGCCGTAGTTACCACAGATGTTTATTGCTGATTGTTCATTGGCTAGAAAGTCCCTCTGTGTTCCAAAGAATTAACCCTTGAATGCCTGGCATTGTGCCTTTCTCCATAAGTCTGTAAAATAAACTTCTCACTAGGCAGGACCATTATCAATATTTTATCATTATTATATTTTAAAGTTACCACCCTAAAAAAGTCTGAATTGTAATAACATCTACAGATTTGATGTGTAACGATCACAATAATTCCCTTAAGCCATACTAAATACATAAACGCACAATATGAGTACAGAGCAGTCCCATAGAGAAATAAATTAAGGGGCTGGAGACAAATGAAAATGAGAAGAAAGCCCCTCATGACTGGGACTGGATGAGAGGTTCAGTTTGGAATGCTTAAAGGGAAGGTGCCATCAAAAAAATTTTTTTTACAGCAAATGAAAAAATGTAAAGAATTAATAATTACATTTTGTTAAAAAATATCATAATTTGTTTATAATTTAGTAAAATATGAAAAATAATTTTAATAGGTTTGGCATTTCCAGTTTTAAACACTAGAGGGAGCAGCTACTGAAATTGGACAAAAACCTAGTGTACAACTAGCTCACATTACTGCACTGCAGTAATGATGGGCGGAGTCGGCTGACATGGCTGTGATGTCTCCTCTCCTCCCCTTCTGGGTGTTTGCTAAGGGATAAGAGCAGATGAGATTTAAGGTACCTTCACACGAAATGACTTTGTAACGATATCGCTAGCGATCCGTGACGTTGCAGCGTCCTGGCTAGCGATATCGTTTAGTTTGACACGCAGCAGCGATCAGGATCCTGCTGTGATGTCGCTGGTCGCTGAATAAAGTTCAGAACTTTATTTGGTCGTCCGATCGCCGTGTATCGTTGTGTTTGACAGCAAAAGCAACGATACCAGCGATATTTTACACTGGTAACCAGGGTAAACATCGGGTTACTAAGCGCGGCCCTGCGCTTAGCAACCCAATGTTTACCCTGGTTACCCGGGGACCTCGGCATCGTTGTCGCTATCGCTGCAGCGTCGTTTCGTGTGAAGGTACCTTTAGGAACACATTCAGCAGCCATTTTCTTAGTGACTGCAAAGTTATACTGACAAGTAAACAGTCACAGAGGATGGCAGGCAGCAAGGATTCTGGGAGATATATGGTGGAGGGAGCAGGGTGACATCAGCACAGAGTATTTCAGGAGAGCAGTGTGCTGGTCTATGGGGGGCACCCTGTTCGGTGCGCGGAGCAGCCAGGGATTTACATAGAACGCTGTCTTTCATACACATGGATGGACCGTCTGCTCCACAAAAATCCAGGAAACATTTCTGCTGATTGATGGCCTGTTCTGATCCAGACATTGCATGCAAAGACCCCATTCCCCTCCTCAGATCCTGGCTTCTCCATCCTGTCCTGGCAATGTGTGAAAGCGAGGTGACAGGCGCAGTACGGGGTGATGCTGGGAAGCAGGTTGGGGGGAAATGTAGCCATATACTAAAGATAAAAATGAGACCCTTCTATTCAGCTGCTTCACCAGCCCTCCCCTGACTGCACCGAACTGGAGGTCATGCTGCCCCATCTATTACCCCAGACCCGCGTGCAGGTGCTCAGCCAAAACCACCCTAGAATGGGTCCCCTTTCTTAAGATAATACCGCCATATACATCACACACAATACCGCCATATACTTCTAAGTCATATAGATCACCCATAATACCGACACATAGATCACCCATAGTACCGCCACATAGATCACCCATAATACCGCCATATAGATCACCCATAATCCGCCATATACTTCTCTTATACCACCATATACTTCTCACACAATACCGCCATATACTTCTCACACAATACCACCATATACTTCTCACATACTGTCATATAGATCACACACAATACCACCATGTAGATCACACATAAAACCACCATATAATTCTCACATACTACTGCCACATAATCACACATAATCCCAAAATATAGTTCTCATATAATATCGTCATATAGTTTTCACATCATTCCACAACACTGATCAAACATAATACCACCAAATAGATCACATATAATACCGTCATATAGATGACACAATGCCATAATACAGATCACACATAATACTTGGCGGCATCATGTGTGATCTATATGGCAGTATTATGTAATAAATATATATGGCCGCATAATGTGTGGTCTTTATGGGAGTTTTATGTGATAAATATATATGCCGCCGCATTATATGTGATCCATATGGCATTGTGCTGGTCTAGGGGGGTCACAGAGAGAGGTATGGTGGAAGGAGCAGGGTGACAGGAGCACAGAGTATTTCAGGCGAACAGTGTGCTGGTCTATGGGGGGAGTGTGCTCACACAACTGTATACTTAGCCTTTACTGGCTTTTGAAATGGGGGACCTCCCCCCCTCCAAAAAAAAAAAAGATGTGGGGTCCCCTATAATTAATAACCATTAAACGCTATGCAGACTGCTGCGGGCTGACATTAATAGCTTAGGAAGGGGCCATGGATATGGTCGCCCCACAGGCTAAAAACATCAGCTCTCGGCCGCCTGTTAGATGCGCCTTTTCTGGCGCTTTGCCTGGCAATTCCCACTTGCTCTGTAGCGGTAGCAAGTGGGGTTCATATTTGTGGGGTTGATGTCACCTTTATATTGTCCGGTAACATCAAGCCCATGGCTCACTAATGGAGAGGCGTCTATAAGACACGTATCCATTACTAATCCTGTAGTTGTATTGTAAATACACAGCCAGAATAAAGTCCTTTATTAATCTTAATTAAACCATAATCCCCGACTCCCTCGTCTCCTGCAACAAAAATAATAAACCACAATGGGGAAAGACATGCAGGGGGAGAGGAGAGCATAGGAGGGAGAGCGACCCATGGGGAGAGAGGAGTGTACAGGAGAGAATTAGATACTGACTGCTGAGCTGTGTATCTAATACTTTCTGGTGTATTTAAACCTGTCCTGTGTATCTACTCCTGTCCTGTGTGATACTGACTGCTGAGCCGTGTATCTAATCCTGTCCTGTGTGATACTGACTGCTGAGCCGTGTATCTAATCCTGTCCTGTGTGATACTGACTGCTGAGCTGTGTATCTAATCCTGTCCTGTGTGATACTGACTGCTGAGCTGTGTATCTAATCCTGTCCTGTGTGATACTGACTACTGAGCTGTGTATCTAATCCTGTCCTGTGTGATACTGACTACTGAGCTGTGTATCTAATCCTGTCCTGTGTGATACTGACTGCTGAGCCGTGTATCTAATCCTATCTTGTGTGATACTGTCTGCTATACAGGACAGGATTAGATACCCAGGACAGGATTAGATAGACAACTCACCAGTCAGTATCACACAGGACAGGATTAGATACACAGGACAAGATTAGATACACAGGGCAGAGGTAGCAGTGGTAGGTGGTATATCGGCCAACGGGTCTGCCACTATTAGCTGTACGCAGGGGCGTTGCTAGGGTCAGAAAAGATTGGGGGCCCAAGACAAAGAGTTGCCCCCAACCCCCTCTTAATTTTTTTTTTAACTCTTCAGATAATACAGTGCTAACTCTCTGAGAACAGATAATGTAGTAGATGTCACCTGCAGTCCTATGTAACACCAGAGATAGCAGTGATAATTCTCTGAGTACAGATAATTTTGTATACAGGTCCTTCTCAAAAAATTAGCATATAGTGTTAAATTTCATTATTTACCATAATGTAATGATTACAATTAAACTTTCATATATTATAGATTCATTATCCACCAACTGAAATTTGTCAGGTCTTTTATTGTTTTAATACTGATGATTTTGGCCTACAACTCCTGATAACCCAAAAAACCTGTCTCAATAAATTAGCATATCAAGAAAAGGTTCTCTAAACGACCTATTACCCTAATCTTCTGAATCAACTAATTAACTCTAAACACATGCAAAAGATACCTGAGGCTTTTAAAAACTCCCTGCCTGGTTCATTACTCAAAACCCCCATCATGGGTAAGACTAGCGACCTGACAGATGTCAAGAAGGCCATCATTGACACCCTCAAGCAAGAGGGTAAGACCCAGAAAGAAATTTCTCAACAAATAGGCTGTTCCCAGAGTGCTGTATCAAGGCACCTCAATGGTAAGTCTGTTGGAAGGAAACAATGTGGGAGAAAACGCTGTACAACGAGAAGAGGTGACCGGACCCTGAGGAAGATTGTGGAGAAGGACCGATTCCAGACCTTGGGGAACCTGAGGAAGCAGTGGACTGAGTCTGGTGTGGAAACATCCAGAGCCACCGTGCACAGGCGTGTGCAGGAAATGGGCTACAGGTGCCGCATTCCCCAGGTAAAGCCACTTTTGAACCATAAACAGCAGCAGAAGCGCCTGACCTGGGCTACAGAGAAGCAGCACTGGACTGTTGCTAAGTGGTCCCAAGTACTTTTTTCTGATGAAAGCAAATTTTGCATGTCATTCAGAAATCAAGGTGCCAGAGTCTGGAGGAAGACTGGGGAGAAGGAAATGCCAAAATGCCTGAAGTCCAGTGTCAAGTACCCAGTCAGTGATGGTGTGGGGTGCCATGTCAGCTGCTGGTGTTGGTCCACTGTGTTTCATCAAGGGCAGGGTCAATGCAGCTAGCTATCAGGAGATTTTGGAGCACTTCATGCTTCCTGGCACCTGCTCACAGTGCCAAAACCACTGGTAAATGGTTTACTGACCATGGTATTACTGTGCTCAATTGGCCTGCCAACTCTCCTGACCTGAACCCCATAGAGAATCTGTGGGATATTGTGAAGAGAAAGTTGAGAGACGCAAGACCCAACACTCTGGATGAGCTTAAGGCCGCTATTGAAGCATCCTGGGCCTCCATAACATCTCAGCAGTGTCACAGGCTGATTGCCTCCATGCCACGCCGCATTGAAGCAGTCATTTCTGCCAAAGGATTCCCGACCAAGTATTGAGTGCATAACTGAACATTATTATTTGATGTTTTTTTTGTTTGTTATTAAAAAACACTTTTATTTGATTGGACGGTTGAAATATGCTAATTTATTGAGACAGGTTTTTTGGGTTATCAGGAGTTGTATGCCAAAATCATCAGTATTAAAACAATAAAAGACCTGACAAATTTCAGTTGGTGGATAATGAATCTATAATATATGAAAGTTTAATTGTAATCATTACATTATGGTAAATAATGAAATTTAACACTATATGCTAATTTTTTGAGAAGGACCTGTATATCACATGCAGTCCTATGTAACACCACAGATAGACATAGCATTTCAGAGTAAGACTATGATCACATGCAGCATTTTTTTCAGTAGCCAAAACCTTTTCTATTAGCAGTAAAAATGTTGCGTTCAAAACCCCTGTTTTTCAGCTTGTTTTGTGGTGTTCTTCACACTTTTTTCAGCTTTTTTTTGGAGTGAGGATGTTTGTTTTGTCTACAGTATGTTTAAGGCCACGTTCACACGCTGAGTGTTTGGTCAGTATTTCACATCAGCATATGTAAGGCAAAACCAGGAGGGTGAGAAATACAGAAGTGCTGACGGGTTTCTCAGGCTATGTGAACACGTTGTGGATTCTGCTGTGGATCTACAGCAGTTTTCCATGCGTTGTACAGCACCATGTAAACGTATGGAAAACAAAATCCGCAGTGCACATGCGGCGGAAAATACCGGGCGGAAACGCTGCGGGTTACATTCAGCAGCAGCATGTCAATTCTTTGTGCGGATTCCGCAGCGTTTTACACCTGCTCCATAATAGGAATCCGCAGGTGTAAAAATGCTGTTGAAAACCGCACAAAAACCGCGGTAATTCCACGATAAATCCGCGGTAAATCTGCAGGTAAAACGCAGGCCTGAGTTCTCTGTAAACAGATGCAGATTCTGTGCGGAAAATTCCGCAGGCCAATCCGTAACGTGTGCACATGCCCTTAATGGTTGGTAGGGGATCAAATACTTATTTCTCACTGCAAAATGCAAATACATTTATCCAATTTATACAATGTGATTTTCTGGATCTTATTTTTTATATTTTATCTCTCAATGTTAAAATTAACCTACCCTTAAAATTATAGACTGTTCATGTCTGTCAGTGGGCAAACTTACAAAATCAGTAAGGGATCAAATAATTATTTCCTTCACTGTACATTTTGTGCTCACTCCTAGGCGCCAGCTTTTCTCTACCATCACATGGTTGTCTCCCTAATCTTTTGTATTAATAAATATTTTTTTTATTTTTTTCATTAATTTGGACTTCCTTGATTGTTGTTTTTTACTATTTTCGTTTTTGTATAAGCCCATGAAGGCAGGGTCTTCTCTCCTCTGTACCCATCTGTCACTGTTAGTTTCTTTATTGTAATTTATATTTATATTTTGTATGTAGCTCATTTTCACATGTACAGCACCATGGAATCAATGGTGCTCTAAAAATAAATAAATAATAATAATAATAATAATAATAATAATAATAATAAATGTAAAAAAAAAATTTATACATGTAGTATTAGTATTCTACCACTAGGTGGTAGTGATGGCTCACTAATGAATTCTAGCTGTACTCTGTATGTAGTTTTATATTCATGAATTGGTCCACTTTTAGGCTTTGTGCACACGATGCGGAATGGGGTGCATAATTTTCTGGACAAAATCTGCATCTCCTGGCAGAATCCGCAGGTGCAGATTTGCTGCGGATTTTGTGAGGTTTTTATGCAGAATTGATGCGGATTTTCTGCGGTTTATACCACTGCGGATTTCTTTAATGGAAGGGTGCAGAAACGCTTCAGATCTGCACAAAAGAAGTGCATTTCCGCGCGGATTTTTCCACACCATCTGCACAGTTTTTTTTTTCACATTGATTTACATTGTACTGTAAATCACAGTGCGGATCTGCAGTGTTTCTGCACGGAAAAATCCGCTGCGGATCCGCAGGAAATCCGCATCGTATGCACATAGCCTTAAAGGGAATCTGTCACCAGGTTTTTGCTACTTAGGCCGGGTCACACATGCAACTGCAATGCGAGAAACTCGCGGGAGTCTCTCGCCTCAATACCCGTCACTGCCGCCGGCGGTTCGGATCAGAGCATTCAACTGCATAGAAATACATGCAGCCGCACACTCCGGTCCCGAGTGCCGGCGGCAGTGCCGGGTATTGAGGCGACAGACTCGCCCGAGTTTCTCGCATTGCAGTTGCAAGTGGGACACCGGCCTTAATCTGAGAAGAGCATGAAAAACACAAAAATTGAGCTTGACTTAAGTTGCTATACATGCAGCACATAAACGCATGTTCACATTGGCCAGCTTTGGACTGGAGTACCTTGGGCCAACCAGAGAAAAATCATTCTTGGAGCCCACCATGCAGTTATGTAAAAATACCGCACGGGACACATCCTCTATATACTACGCCACACGGGACTCATCCTCTATATACTGCACAGCACAGGACACATCCTCTATATACTGCACAGTACACATCCTCTATATACTGCACAGCACAGGACACATCCTCTATATACTGCACAGCACAGGACACATCCTCTATATACTGCACAGCACAGGACACATCCTCTACATACAGCACATGACACATCCTCTATATACTGCACAGGACACATCCTCTATATACTGCACAGCACAGGACACATCCTCTATATACTGCACAGCACAGGACACATCCTCTATATTCTGCACAGGACACATCCTCTATATACTGCACAGCACAGGACACATCCTCTATATACTGCACAGCACAGGACACATCCTCTATATACTGCACAGCACAGGACACATCCTCTATATTCTGCACAGCACAGGACACATCCTCTATATTCTGCACAGCACAGGACACATCCTCTATATACTGCACCACACGGGACTCATCCTCTATATACTGCACAGCACAGGACACATCCTCTATATACTGCAAAGCACAGGACACATCCTCTATATACTGCACCACACGGGACTCATCCTCTATATACTGCACAGCACAGGACTCATCCTCTATATACTGCACAGCACAGGAGGTCCTCTATATACTGCACAGCAAAGGACTCATCCTCTATATACTGCACAGCACAGGACTCATCCTCTATATACTGTACAGCACAGGACACATCCTCTATATACTGCACAGCACAGGACACATCCTCTATATACTGCACAGCACAGGACACATCCTCTATATACTGCACAGGACACATCCTCTATATACTGCCCAGCACAGGACACATCCTCTATATTCTGCACAGCACAGGACACATCCTCTATATTCTGCACAGCACAGTACACATCCTCTATATACTGCACCACACGGGACTCATCCTCTATATACTGCACAGCACAGGACACATCCTCTATATACTGCACAGCACAGGACACATCCTCTGTATACTGCACAGCATAGGACACATCCTCTATATACTGCAAAGCACAGGACACATCCTCTATATACTGCACCACACGGGACTCATCCTCTATATACTGCACAGCACAGGACTCATCCTCTATATGCTGCACAGCACAGGAGGTCCTCTATATACTGCACAGCACAGGACACATCCTCTATATACTGCACAGCACAGGACACATCCTCTATATACTGCACAGCACAGGACACATCCTCTATATACTGCACAGCACAGTAAGTCCTCTATATCCCACTGGCCGTATTCCACTGCTTCTGGCAACTAAGAACACCAAAGCTATGACACAGTGGCAGAAGACAGCGACTGTTACGTATTTTATTACACAGGGAAATTACATTACTGATACCACTCTGGTGGTGAAATAACAAATACCCCTAAGTAATGCTTTAATACTTTATGAAAGTATTGCAATGTGCCATAATTATCTAATGTTCTACTGTGCATAGCTAAGTTAAGTGTCATTTTACAGAAAATATTATATTGCTTGACTTGTGTGTGTGTAGATATATATATATATATATATATATATATATATATATATATACACAGCCCACCAGACTCCAGGCTTATAGCTCTCCTAGACTCCAATTACCAGTACAGAACCCAACACTGTAGAATGTAATGTCATTTTACAGCACTGGTTCCAGTACTTATATGGAAACTAGATGGTGGCCCGATTCTAACGCATCGGGTATTCTAGAATATGCATGTCCATGTAGTATATTGCACAGCCCACATAGTATATCGCCCAGCCACGTAGTATATTGCCCAGTCACGTAGTATATTGCCCAGGCACGTAGTATATTGCCCAGCCACGTAGTATATTGCCCAGTTACGTAGTATATTGCCCAGCCACGTAGTATATTGCCCAGGCACGTAGTATATTGCCCAGCCACGTAGTATATTGCCCAGGCACGTAGTATATTGCCCAGCCACGTAGTATATTGCCCAGTTACGTAGTATATTGCCCAGCCACGTAGTATATTGCCCAGCCACGTAGTATATTGCCCAGCCACGTAGTATGTTGCCCAGTTACGTAGTATATTGCCCAGTGACGTAGTATATTGCCCAGCCACGTAGTATATTGCCCAGTTACGTAGTATATTGCCCAGTGACGTAGTATACAGCACAGAGCCACGTAGTATATTGCACAGCGACGTAGTATACAGCACAGAGCCACGTAGTATATTGCCCAGCCACGTAGTATATTGCCCAGCCACGTAGTATATTGCCCAGCCACGTAGTATATTGCCCAGTCATGTAGTATATTGCCCAGTTACGTAGTATATTGCCCAGCCATGTAGTATATTGCCCAGCCACGTAGTATATTGCCCAGTTACGTAGTATATTGCCCAGCCACGTAGTATATTGCCCAGCCACGTAGTATGTTGCCCAGTTACGTAGTATATTGCCCAGTGACGTAGTATATTGCCCAGCCACGTAGTATATTGCCCAGTTACGTAGTATATTGCCCAGTGACGTAGTATACAGCACAGAGCCACGTAGTATATTGCACAGCGACGTAGTATACAGCACAGAGCCACGTAGTATATTGCCCAGCCACGTAGTATATTACCCAGCCACGTAGTATATTGCCCAGTCACGTAGTATATTGCCCAGTTACGTAGTATATTGCCCAGCCACGTAGTATATTTCCCAGCCACGTAGTATATTGCCCAGTTACGTAGTATATTGCCCAGCCACGTAGTATATTGCCCAGCCACGTAGTATATTGCCCAGTTACGTAGTATATTGCCCAGTGACGTAGTATATTTCCCAGCCACGTAGTATATTGCCCAGTTACGTAGTATATTGCCCAGTGACGTAGTATACAGCACAGAGCCACGTAGTATATTGCCCAGCCATGTAGTATATTGGCCAGTCACGTAGTATATTGCCCAGCCACGTAGTATATTGGCCAGTCACGTAGTATATTGCCCAGCCACGTATGTCACAGGTTAAAAAATAAAAAGTAAACAAATACTCACCTTCCGAGGGCCCCTTGTAGTTCTGTCGTCTGTGTGGGGTGCAGGCGGCAGCTTCCGGTCCCAGGGTGTGATGACGTCGCGGTTACATGACCGTGACGTCATGGCAGGTCCTTCTCGCGCAGGACCTGTGATGACGTCGCGGTCAAATGACCGTGACGACCGCAGGCAGCAGCTTCCGGTCGCAGGGTGTGATGCCATCGCAGTCACATGACCGTGACGTCATGGCAGGTCCTTCTCGCGCAGGCCCTGTGATGACGTCGCGGTCACATGACAGTGACGTCATGTCAGGTCCTTCTCGCATACCATCCTTGCCACCGGAACCTGCCGCTTGCATGGTGCGGTCACCGGAGCGTCACGAGGAGCGGGAAAGGCGAGTATATAATGATATATATATTTTTTTTTTTATTTTTATTATTTTTAACATTAGATGTTTTTACTATTGACGCTGCTTAGGCAGCATCAATAGTAAAAACTTGGTCACACAGGGTTAATAGCGACGGTAACGGAGTGAGTTACCCGCGGCATAACGCGGTCCGTTACCGCTGGCATTAACCCTGTGTGAGCGGTGACTGCGGGGAGGATGGAGCGGGCGCCGGGCACTGACTGCAGGGGAGTAGGGAGGGACTAATCGGACTGTGGCCGTCGCTGATTGGTCGCGGCAGCCATGACAGGCAGCTGGCGAGACCAATCAGCGACTTGGATTCCATGACAGAGGCCGCGACCAATGAATATCCGTGACAGACAGACAGAAAGACGGAAGTACCCCTTAGACAATTATATAGTAGACAAAGAAGAGGGAGCAGGACACAAGACTAATGCAGAGTTAGGCCTCATTCATACTTTTGTATTTTGGTCACCATTTAGCATTGGGATTTGTAAGACAAAACCCAGAGCTGAAGCTACACAGAATATAATAGAAAGAGTCACATTTATTCTTCAAATTACTGACGAAAACACGTCAGTGCAGATGAGGCCTAATAAGCAGTTCCCCACACAGACCAGGAACTATATTTTATGGGCTCGCTCATGCGTATAACACTGCCGAGAGCTATGTGATGTTGTATCGGATAGCACTGGGCCCAGTGTTCTACTATGGGATAGTGCAGATGTGCAATTATTAATGGCAGCATGATGCAAGTGTATCCGATATTCGGATGACACGTACCCATACAAGTCTATAGGTGCGTGCAGTAGTGTAACTAGCGATAGGGGGCAGAGGGTGCTGTTGCCCTGGGCCCCGCGCTCTGAGGAGCCCACCTGGAGCCACACTACATATAACTGTATCCATACCTCCCAACCGTCCCGGATCCGGCGGGACTGTCACGATGTTGACAGTCTCCCCCGCTGTCACAGCGGGGACAAGTATGTCCCGCACTGGTTGGGAGGTGTGCAATGTATCAGCC
Source organism: Ranitomeya variabilis (assembly GCF_051348905.1). Taxonomy (NCBI): domain Eukaryota; kingdom Metazoa; phylum Chordata; class Amphibia; order Anura; family Dendrobatidae; genus Ranitomeya; species Ranitomeya variabilis. The sequence continues at coordinate 1,051,220,088 of NC_135232.1, read as the reverse complement.
GGTCATCCCTGCACCTGCAGAGCCTAACACCACATATTGGCTGCTCTGTGCGCACAGGACCTGTGATGAGGTCACAGGAGGGGAGGAGTCAGGGGTCACATGATCGGGACCTCCGTGGATTGCAGGACTCGGCTGTGCTGGTTGCCAACTTGCCATGGTGCTGCTGGATGAGGTAAGTAAGCTGCCTTATGTGTGGGGCAGGGCCGGACTGGCCATAGGGCACTTCTGGCAAATGCCAGAAGGGCCGGTGCCAGTGGTGGGCCGCTCAATCCGCCGCCCCCGCCGCCGCATTCAACTATACCGGCGTATAGACGCCGGTACAGTTGAATGCAATGATGGAGGAGAGAGCGTCTACAGACGCTCCTCTCCCATCATTCTCCGCTCTGCCTCTGACACTGCGGGTGCGCGATGATGTCATATCATCGCGCACCTGCTATGTCCCGGGCAGACTGCAGCTGCTGAGACAGGAGCAGGAACCAGGAAGCAACGCTGGGCACGAGGAGAGGTGAGGAGAGTTTGTTTTTTTTCTGGACTGTGGGGCCATTCTCGGAGGAGGTGAGGGGAGGAAGAGAAGAGATGTGGGCTGTATATAGTTCTCTGTGGGCTGTGCTCTGTGCTGTATACTACTGTGGGCTGTATATAGTTCTCTGTGGGCTGTGCTCTGTGCTGTATACTGCTGTGGGCTGTATATAGCTCTGGGCTGTGCTCTGTGCTGTATACTGCTGTGGGCTGTATATAGTTCTCTGTGGGCTGTGCTCTGTGCTGTATACTGCTGTGGGCTGTATATAGTTCTCTGTGGGCTGTGCTCTGTGCTGTATACTGCTGTGGGCTGTATATAGTTCTCTGTGGGCTGTGCTCTGTGCTGTATACTGCTGTGGGCTGTATATAGTACTCTGTGGGCTGTGCTCTGTGCTGTATACTGCTGTGGGCTGTATATAGCTCTCTGTGGGCTGTGCTCTGTGCTGTATACTGCTGTGGGCTGTATATAGTTCTCTGTGGGCTGTGCTCTGTGCTGTATACTGCTGTGGGCTGTATATAGTACTCTGTGGGCTGTGCTCTGTGCTGTATACTACTGTGGGCTGTATATAGTTCTCTGTGGGCTGTGCTCTGTGCTGTATACTGCTGTGGGCTGTATATAGCTCTCTGTGGGCTGTGCTCTGTGCTGTATACTACTGTGGGCTGTATATAGTTCTCTGTGGGCTGTGCTCTGTGCTGTATACTGCTGTGGGCTGTATATAGTTCTCTGTGGGCTGTGCTCTGTGCTGTATACTGCTGTGGGCTGTATATAGTTCTCTGTGGGCTGTGCTCTGTGCTGTATACTGCTGTGGGCTGTATATAGCTCTCTGTGGGCTGTGCTCTGTGCTGTATACTGCTGTGGGCTGTATATAGTTCTCTGTGGGCTGTGCTCTGTGCTGTATACTGCTGTGGGCTGTATATAGTTCTCTGTGGGCTGTGCTCTGTGCTGTATACTACTGTGTGCTCTGTGCTGTATATAGTTCTCTGTGGGCTGTGCTCTGTGCTGTATACTGCTGTGGGCTGTATATAGTTCTCTGTGGGCTGTGCTCTGTGCTGTATACTGCTGTGGGCTGTATATAGTTCTCTGTGGGCTGTGCTCTGTGCTGTATACTACTGTGGGCTGTATATAGTTCTCTGTGGGCTGTGCTCTGTGCTGTATACTACTGTGGGCTGTATATAGTTCTCTGTGGGCTGTGCTCTGTGCTGTATACTGCTGTGGGCTGTATATAGTTCTCTGTGGGCTGTGCTCTGTGCTGTATACTGCTGTGGGCTGTATATAGTTCTCTGTGGGCTGTGCTCTGTGCTGTATACTGCTGTGGGCTGTATATAGCTCTCTGTGGGCTGTGCTCTGTGCTGTATACTACTGTGGGCTGTATATAGTTCTCTGTGGGCTGTGCTCTGTGCTGTATACTGCTGTGGGCTGTATATAGTTCTCTGTGGGCTGTGCTCTGTGCTGTATACTGCTGTGGGCTGTATATAGTTCTCTGTGGGCTGTGCTCTGTGCTGTATACTACTGTGGGCTGTATATAGCTCTCTGTGGGCTGTGCTCTGTGCTGTATACTACTGTGGGCTGTATATAGTTCTCTGTGGGCTGTGCTCTGTGCTGTATACTGCTGTGGGCTGTATATAGCTCTCTGTGGGCTGTGCTCTGTGCTGTATACTACTGTGTGCTCTGTGCTATATATAGTTCTCTGTGGGCTGTGCTCTGTGCTGTATACTGCTGTGGGCTGTATATAGCTCTCTGTGGGCTGTGCTCTGTGCTGTATACTGCTGTGGGCTGTATATAGCTCTCTGTGGGCTGTGCTCTGTGCTGTATACTACTGTGTGCTCTGTGCTATATATAGTTCTCTGTGGGCTGTGCTCTGTGCTGTATACTGCTGTGGGCTGTATATAGTTCTCTGTGGGCTGTGCTCTGTGCTGTATACTGCTGTGGGCTGTATATAGCTCTCTGTGGGCTGTGCTCTGTGCTGTATACTACTGTGTGCTCTGTGCTATATATAGTTCTCTGTGGGCTGTGCTCTGTGCTGTATACTGCTGTGGGCTGTATATAGTTCTCTGTGGGCTGTGCTCTGTGCTGTATACTGCTGTGGGCTGTATATAGTTATCTGTGGGCTGTGCTCTGTGCTGTATACTACTGTGGGCTGTATATAGCTCTCTGTGGGCTGTGCTCTGTGCTGTATACTACTGTGGGCTGTATATAGCTCTCTGTGGGCTGTGCTCTGTGCTGTATATAGTTCTCTGTGGGCTGTGCTCTGTGCTGTATACTACTGTGGGCTGTATATAGTTATCTGTGGGCTGTGCTCTGTGCTGTATGCTACTGTGGGCTGTATATAGTTCTCTGTGGGCTGTGCTCTGTGCTGTATATAGTTCTCTGTGGGCTGTGCTCTGTGCTGTATACTACTGTGGGCTGTATATAGTTATCTGTGGGCTGTGCTCTGTGCTGTATGCTACTGTGGGCTGTATATAGTTCTCTGTGGGCTGTGCTCTGTGCTGTATATAGTTCTCTGTGGGCTGTGCTCTGTGCTGTATACTACTGTGGGCTGTATATAGTTATCTGTGGGCTGTGCTCTGTGCTGTGTGCTACTGTGGGCTGTATATAGTTCTCTGTGGGCTGTGCTCTGTGCTGTATATAGTTCTCTGTGGGCTGTGCTCTGTGCTGTATACTACTGTGGGCTGTATATAGTTCTCTGTGGGCTGTGCTCTGTGCTGTATACTACTGTGTGCTGTATATAGTTTTCTGTGGGCTGTGCTGTATATAGTACTCTGTGGGCTGTGCTGTATATAGTACTCTGTGGGCTGTGCTGTATATAGTACTCTGTGGGCTGTGCTGTATATAGTACTCTGTGGGCTGTGCTGTGTATAGTACTCTGTGGGCTGTGCTGTATATAGTACTCTGTGGGCTGTGCTGTATATAGTACTCTGTGGGCTGTGCTTTATATAGTTCTCTGTGGGCTGTGCTGTATATAGTTCTCTGTGGGCTGTGCTGTATATAGTTCTCTGTGGGCTGTGCTGTATATATTACTTTGTGGGCTGTGCTGTATATATTACTTTGTGGGCTGTGCTGTATATATTACTCTGTGGGCTGTGCTGTATACTACTGTGTGGACTGTGCTGTATACTTCTACGTGGGCTGTGCTGTATACTACTGTGTGGTCTGTGCTGTATACTACTGTGTGGTCTGTGCTGAATACTGCTGTGTGGGCTGTGTTATCTACTACGCGAGCTGTGCTATAGTATGCAGGCTGTGCTGTATACTATGCGGTTTGTGCTATATAATATGCGGGCTTTGCTATATACTATGGGGAGTATATTATATTCTATGGGGGAGGCCATGTTATGTACTATGTGGCTGTGTTATATACTATTGTGGGGGTATATTATATTCTATGGGGGAGGCTGCGTTATATACTATGGGGGGCTGCATTATATTCTATGGGGGGCTACATTATATATTATGGGGAGGTGGGCTGTATTATATTCTATGGGGGTTACATACTCTGGGGTGGCTGCATTATACTCTGTGGGGTGGCTGCATTATACTCTGTGGGGTGGCTGCATTATACTCTGGGGTGGCTGCATTATACTCTGGGGTGGCTGCATTATACTATATGTGGGCTGCATTATACTGTATCGAGGACTATGGGGAATACGTTATACTATATGAAGAACTATGAACTATGGGGTGCATTATACTATGGGAAGTGAATTGTACTACATGGATGACTGTGGCGGTGCATTATACTATATGGAGCACTATGAGGATTGTATTATGCTATATGGAGGACTATGAGGATTGTATTATGCTATATGGAGGACTATGAGGAGTGTATTATACTATGTGGAGGACTGAGCAGTGTATTTTAATATATGGAGGACTATAGGGAGTGTATTATACTATATGGAGGACTATGGAGCACATTATAATATATGGAGGACTATGGGGTGTATTTTACTAAACAAGTAAAATGCTGCATATTCGGATTGTTTTTGCTGGAACAAAAAGCCTTGTTGTCAGCAGCACATTGCCAGTGTAAACTGTAGATGTGCTGCTGAAAACATGATACTGTATGGTGATCTATTAGTGATCGTTCTGTCTTATCATTATTCCTCAGCTGGTGGAAAGAGGCCGGGAAACAAGCGTTGAACAACTTCAGTATTGTCGATCAAACTCGTTTAGCGGCCTGAACTCAGCGCACGTAAATACAACAGAAAGGCTTTTGTGTGATGTGCAATATGTTAGCATTTGGGGACCCATTTTAAACTTTGCCTAGGGCCCCACTTTGCCTAAAACCGGCCCTGCCTACAAGTGTACAAAGATATTATACAGTCACCATGTGACAAGTGGGCCTGTGTAACTTCAAATGCCAGGGCTGAATTTTAGTCCCAGTCCGGCCCTGGTGTGGGGTCAGGAGGTGTTTACAGTGTGGATGTAGCAGAGCCATGTGTGTATGAGGTGTATGGAGTGGAGCTGAATGTGTACGAGGTGTACGGAGCGGAGCCGTGTGTGTATGAGGTGTATGGAGTGGAGCCGTGTGTGTGTATGAGGTGTATGGAGCTGAGCTAAATATGTACGAGGTATATGGAGCGGAGCCGCGTGTGTGCGAGTTGTACGGAGCGGAGCCGCGTGTGTACGAGGTGTATGGAGCGGAGCGCGTGTGTAGGAGTAGCTATGTGTGGCCATTATACGGTGCGAAGTATCATGTGCGGCCAATATACAGTATGGAGCATCATGTGCGGTCATTATACAGTATGGAGCATCATGTGCAGCTAATATACAGTATGGAGCATCATGTGTGGTCATTATACAGTATGGAGCATCATGTGCAGTCATTATACAGTATGGAACATCATGTGCAGTCAATATACAGTATGGAGCATCATGTGTGGCCATTATACAGTATGGAGCATCATGTGCAGTCATTATATAGTATGGAGCATCATGTGTGGCCATTACACAGTATGGAGCATCATGTGCGGTCATTATACAGTATGGAGCATAATGTGTGGCCATTATACAGTGTGGAGCATCATGTGCGGTCATTATACAGTATGGAGCATCATGTGGGGCCATTATACAGTATTGAGCATCATGTGCGGTCATTATACAGTATGGAGCATCATGTGGGGCCTGTTGTGAATTTGGATTCGGGGCTCCCCCGGTGGCTACTGGTGGAATTGAACTGGTGTCTTCATCTTCTCTGTTCACCTGTTCCCATCAAGATGTGGGAGTCGCTATATAACCTTGCTTCTCTGTTAGTTGCTTGCCGGTCAGCAATGTTATCAGAAGCCTCTCTGTGCTTGTTCCTGCTCCTAGACAACTACTAGATAAGTTGGACTCTTGTCCATGTTTGTTTTTGCATTTTGTTCCAGTTCACAGCTGTAGTTTCGTTACTGTGTCTGGAAAGCTCTTGTGAACAGGAATTGCCACTCTGGTGTTATGAGTTAATGCCAGAGTCTTAAAGTAATTCCTGGATGGTGTTTTGATAGGGTTTTCAGCTGACCATGAAAGTGTCCTTTCTGTCTTCTGCTATGTAGTAAGTGGACCTCAAATTTGCTAAACCTATTTTCATACTACGTTTGTTATTTCATCTTGATTCACCGCCAATACATGTGGGGGGCCTCTGTCTCCTTTCGGGGTATTTCTCTAGAGGTGAGCTAGGACTAATATTTTCCTCTGCTAGCTTTATTTAGTCCTCCGGCTGGTGCTGGGCATCTAGAATCAACGTAGGCATGCTACCCGGCCACTGCTAGTTGTGCGTTAGGTTTAGTTCATGGTCAGCTCAGTTCCCATCTTCCAAGAGCTAGTTCCTATATATGCTGATGCTATGTTCTCTTGCCATTGAGATCATGACAGTTTGACCGGCCCACTAAAGGGTTAAAATCCTTGGCTGAGAAAGGAGAGTAATAAGAAGTCTACATGATGATTTGGTGCTAGGATTGCCTTGGCTGCAATCTCACAACCCAGTCCTCGACTGGAGAGCTATGTCTGTGTTGAGCTGGGGATGTAAGGGGGCTCATGGGGATGTACCTGTGGTTTCCATTTCATCATCTATTCCCTCTGAAATTCCTGAGTTCCTGTCTGACTATCGTGACGTCTTTGAAGAATCCAAGCTTGGTTCGTTACCTCCGCACCGAGAGTGCGATTGTGCCATAGATTTAATCCCGGGTAGTAAATACCCAAAGGGTCGTTTATTTAATCTGTCTGTGCCTGAACATGCTGCTATGCGAGAATATATAAAGGAGTCCTTGGAAAAGGGACATATTCGTCCATCGTCATCTCCCTTAGGAGCCGGTTTTTTCTTTGTGTCAAAAAAAGACGGCTCTTTGAGACCATGTATCGATTATCGGCTTTTGAATAAAATCACTGTTAAATATCAATACCCATTGCCGTTGCTGACTGATTTGTTTGCTCGCATAAAGGGGGCCAAGTGGTTCTCTAAGATTGACCTTCGTGGGGCGTATAATTTGGTGCGAATCAGGCAGGGGGATGAGTGGAAAACCGCATTTAATACGCCCGAGGGCCACTTTGAGTATTTAGTGATGCCTTTTGGTCTTTCAAATGCTCCGTCAGTTTTCCAGTCCTTTATGCATGATATTTTTCGCGATTATTTGGATAAATTTATGATTGTGTATCTGGATGATATTCTGATTTTTTCGGATGACTGGGACTCTCATGTCCAGCAAGTCAGGAGGGTTTTTCAGGTTTTGCGGTCTAATTCTTTGTGTGTGAAGGGTTCTAAGTGTGTTTTTGGGGTACAGAGGATTTCCTTTTTGGGATATATTTTTTCTCCCTCTTCCATTGAAATGGATCCTGTCAAGGTTCAAGCTATTTGTGATTGGACGCAGCCCTCTTCTCTTAAGAGTCTTCAGAAATTTTTGGGCTTTGCTAACTTTTATCGTCGATTTATTGCTGGTTTTTCGGATATTGCTAAACCATTGACCGATTTGACTAAGAAGGGTGCTGATGTTGCTGATTGGTCCCCTGATGCTGTGGAGGCCTTTCGGGAGCTTAAGCGCCGTTTTTCCTCTGCCCCTGTGTTGCGTCAGCCTGATGTTGCTCTACCTTTTCAGGTTGAGGTCGACGCTTCTGAGATCGGAGCTGGGGCAGTGTTGTCGCAGAAAAGTTCTGACTGCTCCGTGATGAGGCCTTGTGCCTTCTTTTCCCGTAAATTTTCGCCCGCTGAGCGGAATTATGATGTTGGGAATCGGGAGCTTTTGGCCATGAAGTGGGCTTTTGAGGAGTGGCGCCATTGGCTTGAGGGGGCCAGACATCAGGTGGTGGTATTGACTGACCACAAAAATTTGATTTATCTTGAGACCGCCAGGCGCCTGAATCCTAGACAGGCGCGCTGGTCATTATTTTTCTCTCGGTTTAATTTTGTGGTGTCATACCTACCGGGTTCTAAGAATGTTAAGGCGGATGCCCTTTCTAGGAGTTTTGAGCCTGACTCGCCTGGTAACTCTGAGCCCACAGGTATCCTTAAGGATGGAGTGGTATTGTAAGCCGTTTCTCCAGACCTGCGGCGGGCCTTGCAGGAGTTTCAGGCGGATAGACCGGATCGTTGCCCACCTGATAAACTGTTTGTTCCTGATGATTGGACCAGTAGAGTCATCTCTGAGGTTCATTCTTCTGCGTTGGCAGGTCATCCTGGCATTTTTGGTACCAGGGATTTGGTGGCAAGGTCCTTCTGGTGGCCTTCCCTGTCACGAGATGTGCGAGGCTTTGTGCAGTCTTGTGACGTTTGTGCTCGGGCCAAGCCTTGTTGTTCTCGGGCTAGTGGATTATTGTTGCCCTTGCCTATTCCTAAGAGGCCTTGGACGCACATCTCGATGGATTTTATTTCAGATCTGCCTGTTTCTCAGAAGATGTCTGTCATCTGGGTGGTGTGTGACCGTTTCTCTAAGATGGTCCATTTGGTTCCTCTGCCCAAGTTGCCTACTTCTTCCGAGTTGGTTCCTCTGTTTTTTCAAAATGTTGTTCGTTTGCATGGTATTCCTGAGAATATCATTTCTGACAGAGGGACCCAATTCGTGTCTAGATTTTGGCGGGCATTCTGTGCTAGGATGGGCATAGATTTATCTTTTTCGTCCGCTTTCCATCCTCAGACGAATGGCCAGACCGAGCGGACTAATCAGACCCTGGAGACATATCTGAGGTGTTTTGTGTCTGCTGACCAGGATGATTGGGTTGCTTTTTTGCCATTGGCGGAGTTCGCTCTCAATAATCGGGCCAGCTCTGCCACTTTGGTGTCCCCGTTTTTCTGTAATTCGGGGTTTCATCCTCGATTTTCCTCTGGTCAGGTGGAATCTTCGGATTGTCCTGGAGTGGATGCTGTGGTGGAGAGATTGCATCAGATCTGGGGGAAGGTGGTGGACAATTTGAGGTTGTCCCAGGAGAAGACTCAGCTTTTTGCCAACCGCCACCGTCGTGTTGGTCCTCGGCTTTGTGTTGGGGATTTGGTGTGGTTGTCTTCTCGTTTTGTCCCTATGAGGGTCTCTTCTCCTAAGTTTAAGCCTCGGTTCATCGGCCCGTATAAGATATTGGAGATTCTTAACCCTGTTTCCTTCCGTTTGGACCTCCCTGCATCCTTTTCTATTCATAACGTTTTTCATCGGTCATTATTGCGCAGGTATGAGGTACCGGTTGTGCCTTCCGTTGAACCTCCTGCTCCGGTGTTGGTTGAGGGTGAGTTGGAGTACGTTGTGGAGAAAATCTTAGACTCCCGTGTTTCCAGACGGAGACTCCAGTATCTGGTCAAGTGGAAGGGATACGGCCAGGAGGATAATTCTTGGGTGAATGCATCTGATGTTCATGCCTCTGATCTGGTTCGTGCCTTTCATAGGGCCCATCCTGATCGCCCTGGTGGTTCTAGTGAGGGTTCGGTGCCCCCTCCTTGAGGGGGGGGTACTGTTGTGAATTTGGATTCGGGGCTCCCCCGGTGGCTACTGGTGGAATTGAACTGGTGTCTTCATCTTCTCTGTTCACCTGTTCCCATCAAGATGTGGGAGTCGCTATATAACCTTGCTTCTCTGTTAGTTGCTTGCCGGTCAGCAATGTTATCAGAAGCCTCTCTGTGCTTGTTCCTGCTCCTAGACAACTACTAGATAAGTTGGACTCTTGTCCATGTTTGTTTTTGCATTTTGTTCCAGTTCACAGCTGTAGTTTCGTTACTGTGTCTGGAAAGCTCTTGTGAACAGGAATTGCCACTCTGGTGTTATGAGTTAATGCCAGAGTCTTAAAGTAATTCCTGGATGGTGTTTTGATAGGGTTTTCAGCTGACCATGAAAGTGTCCTTTCTGTCTTCTGCTATGTAGTAAGTGGACCTCAAATTTGCTAAACCTATTTTCATACTACGTTTGTTATTTCATCTTGATTCACCGCCAATACATGTGGGGGGCCTCTGTCTCCTTTCGGGGTATTTCTCTAGAGGTGAGCTAGGACTAATATTTTCCTCTGCTAGCTTTATTTAGTCCTCCGGCTGGTGCTGGGCATCTAGAATCAACGTAGGCATGCTACCCGGCCACTGCTAGTTGTGCGTTAGGTTTAGTTCATGGTCAGCTCAGTTCCCATCTTCCAAGAGCTAGTTCCTATATATGCTGATGCTATGTTCTCTTGCCATTGAGATCATGACAGGGGCCATTATACAGTAGGGAGCATCATGTGTGGCCATTATACAGTATGGAGCATCATGTGCGGTCATTATACAGTATGGAGCATCATGTGCGGTCATTATACAGTATGGAGCATCATGTGTGGCCATTATACAGTATGGAGCATCATGTGTGGTCATTATACAGTATGGAGCATCATGTGTGGTCATTACACAGCATGGAGCATCATCTGGGGCCATTATACAGTATTGAGCATCATGTGTGGCCATTATACGGTATGGAGCACTGTGTGGCCATATTTTTTTGTTTATAATTATTGTTTATGAAACAGTGTGATCAGTAGTGCTAAATGGGTGTGGTTGGGATGTGGATATGGGTGTGACTAGTTATAAATGGGTGTGGTCAGAGACGTGGCCTAAAACTTGCCGTTGCGCGCCAGAAACTTTGTCCCTCTTTCCCATCTTCAAAAGTTGGGAGGTATGCTGTATCACTGTGCACAGTGCGCCAATACAGATAAACTCAGCGACAAAGCGGGGAGAGTTTGAGCCGAGTGACATTACCATAATCGGACCAATTCTTTTGCATGAGAGAATCGATGGCCGTGTGAACGAACCCTAAACCTCACATGATTGAAGATGTAGAGAACCCTGTTCCTAATGTGGAACATCAAGAAAACAATGACATCCCATCTATAAAAACATGAATGATCGTTATTAATAATGGAAACAGGGGCACTACTCACAAATCTGAGGCTGAGATCTCAAAATTGAACTCATCCGTTAGATTGTCTGGGGTCGGCTCACTATGGCAAGGAAAAGATAGATGTGAGTAGAAAAGAAAATACAGGTCAAGCTCCTGACATAATGACATTAGGCTTCCTATAGATTTACTGTACTGACGGATCTCAAAATATGTCTGTGTATGGTACATTACTAATACGAAATAGTTCATTAATGTAACCTATAGTAACATAGTTAGCAAGGCCGAAAAAAGACATTTGTCCATCCAGTTCAGCAGCCCCGTGAGCGTCTACCTAGCAGCGCAGCGTCCACACTGCCCCTGGCAGCAGCATCATTCAGCGCTCCTCACCCTGCGAGTACCTCGCCTTGCTATAAGCGCCTCATACTGCCCTTCATTGTCTCAGGCGCCCAGCGCTCCCGCTCCCAGGCTATACACCCAGTGTGTGACCCACACACACTACCCTTGGTCTCCAGCTTTTACAACTATATCTGATGAAGGTCTCAGTTGTCGAGACCGAAAACGTTTATAAGTTGATCTGGATGCACCAAAATAAAAATCTACTTTTGAACCTTCCAACAAATTTCTCCTGAGTGCCAAGTATATTTCTAGCTTCTAGTTACTCTCCAGGAAGACATCCAGGCCTCTCTTGAACCCCTCGACTGAGTTCTCCATCACCACCTCCTCAGGCAAGGAATTCCAGATTCTCACTGCCCTAACAGTAAAGAATCCTCTTCTATGTTGGTGGAAAAACCTTCTCTCCTCCAGACGCAGAGAATGCCCCTTGTGACCGGCACCTTCCTTGGTATAAACAGACCCTCGGAGAGATATTTGTATTGTCCCCTTATATACTTACACATGGTTATTAGATCGCCCCTCAGTCATCTTTTTTCTAGACTAAATAATCCTAATTTTGCTAATCTCTCTGGGTATTGTAGTTCCCCCATCCCCTTTATTAATTTTGTTAACCCTTTCATGGGAAATTTCAGGGGAAATTTTCCAGTTTTGAGCTCTAATTTTGTACTTCCTTTTTTCAAGAGCCATCATTTTTTATTTTTATGTCCATATAGACCAGGAGTGGGCAATTAATTTTCCCAAGGGGCCACATGACAGACCGTGACTGTTGTGGAGGGCCGAACCAATAGGCCGAAATTAATTCTGCTCAATTTTAATATATAATTATTATTTATTAATATTCATTGTATCACTTAATAATGAGCAGAACCAGAAGCCTCGCCAACAAAATGGACGAATTAGAACTAATGAACTAATGTTGTTGGAGCATAATTATGACATGGTGGGGATATCTGAGACGTGGCTGGATGAGAGCCATGACTGGGCTGTTAACTTGCAGGGCTTCTGGGTGGAGATAAGGGGAGGGGGAAAAAATAATAAATTACTGATAGGGGTTTGTTATAAATCTCCAAAAATAATGGAAGCAACGGAGAATATCCTCGTAAAGCAAATAGATGAAGCTGCGACTCAAGGAGAAGTCATTATTATGGGGGACTTCAACTACCCTGAAATAGATTGGGGAACAGAAACCTGCAGTTCCAGCAAAGGTAATCGGTGTCTGACAACTATGAGATACAATTACCTTTCACAGCTGGTTCAGGACCCAACAAGAAGGGGGGCACTGCTAGACCTAATATTAACCAACAGGCCAGACCGCATAGCAAATATAAGGGTTGGGGGTCACTTGGGGAATAGCGATCACAAAATAATAAGTTTTCATGTATCCTTTAATAAGATGTGTAATAGAGGGGTTACAAGGACACTAAACTTCAGGAGGGCAAATTTCCAACATATGAGAGAGGATCTTGGTGCAATTAACTGGCACGATATCCTGAGACATAAAAATACACAAAGAAAATGGGAGACGTTTATTAGCATCCTGGATAGGACCTGTGCACAGTATATACCGTATGGGAATAAACATACTAGAAATAGGAGGAAACCAATATGGCTAAATAGAGCTGTAAGGGGCGCAATAAGGGACAAAAAGAAAGCATTTAGAGAATTAAAGGAAGTAGGTAGTGATGAGGCATTAAATAAATGCAAAAAATTAAATAAATTCTGTAAAAAGCAAATCAAGGCAGCAAATATTGAGACAGAGAGACTCATTGCCAGAGAGAGCAAAAATAACCCCAAAATATTCTTTAACTACATAAATAGTAAGAAACTAAAAAATGATAGTGTTGGCCCCCTTAAAAATAGTCTGGGTGAAATGGTGGATGAGGAAAAAGCCAATATGCTAAATGACTTTTTTTCATCAGTATTTACAAAAGAAAATCCCATGGCAGACAATATGACTAGTGATAAAAATTCCCAATTAAATGTCACCTGCTTAACCCAGCAGGAAGTACGGCGGCGTCTAAAAATCACTAAAATTGACAAATCTCCAGGCCCGGATGGGATACACCCTCGAGTACTGCAGGAATTAAGTACAGTCATTGATAGACCATTATTTTTAATCTTTAAAGACTCCATAATAACAGGGTCTGTACCACAGGACTGGGGTATAGCAAATGTGGTGCCAATATTCAAAAAAGGGGCAAAAACTGAACTCGGTAATTATAGGCCAGTAAGCTTAACCTCTACTGTGGGTAAAATCCTGGAGGGCATTCTAAGGGATGCTATACTGGAGTATCTGAAGAGGAATAACCTCATGACCCAGTATCAGCACGGGTTTACTAGGGACCGATCATGTCAGACTAATTTGATCAGCTTCTATGAAGAGGTAAGTTCCGGACTGGACCAAGGGAACCCAGTGGATGTAGTGTATATGGACTTTTCAAAAGCTTTTGATACGGTGCCACACAAAAGGTTGTTACATAAAATGAGAATAATGGGGATAGGGGAAAATATGTGTAAGTGGATTGAGAGCTGGCTCAGGGATAGGAAACAAAGGGTGGTTATTAGTGGAGCACACTCGGTCTGGGTCGCGGTTAGCAGTGGGGTACCACAGGGGTCAGTATTGGGCCCTCTTCTTTTTAACATATTTATTAATGACCTTGTAGGGGGCATTCAGAGTAGAATTTCAATATTTGCAGATGACACTAAACTCTGCAGGGTAATCAATACAGGGGAGGACAATTTTATATTACAGGATGATTTATGTAAACTAGAAGCTTGGGCTGATAAATGGCAAATGAGCTTTAATGGGGATAAATGTAATATGCACTTGGGTAGAAGTAATAAGATGTATAACTATGTGCTTAATTCTAAAACTCTGGGCAAAACCGTCAATGAAAAAGACCTGGGTGTATGGGTGGATGACAAACTCATATTCAGTGGCCAGTGTCAGGCAGCTTCTACAAAGGCAAATAAAATAATGGGATGCATTAAAAGAGGCATAGATGCTCATGAGGAGAACATAATTTTACCTCTATAAAAGTCACTAGTTCGACCACACTTAGAATACTGTGCACAGTTCTGGTCTCCGGTGTATAAGAAAGACATAGCTGAAATGGAGCGGGTGCAGAGAAGAGCGACCAAGGTTATTAGAGGACTGGGGGGTCTGCAATACCAAGATAGGTTATTACACTTGGGGCTATTTAGTTTGGAAAAACGAAGACTAAGGAGTGATCTTATTTTAATGTATAAATATATGAGGGGAGAGTACAAAGACCTTTCTGATGATCTTTTTAATCATAGACCTGAGACAGGGACAAGGGGGCATCCTCTACGTCTGGAGGAAAAAAGGTTTAAGCATAATAACAGATGCGGATTCTTTACTGTAAGAGCAGTGAGACTATGGAACTCTCTGCCGTATGATGTTGTAATGAGTGATTCATTACTTAAATTTAAGAGGGGACTGGATGCCTTTCTGGAAAAGTATAATGTTACAGGGTATATACACTAGATTCCTTGATAGGGCGTTGATCCAGGGAACTAGTCTGATTGCCGTATGTGGAGTCGGGAAGGAATTTTTTTCCCCAAGGTGGAGCTTACTCTTTGCCACATGTTTTTTTTTTGCCTTCCTCTGGATCAACATGTTACGGGATGTTAGGTTAGACTATGGGTTGAACTAGATGGACTTAAAGTCGACCTTCAACCTTAATAACTATGAATTAAGCATGCTGACGTCCCCCTATATATCGTTTGAACCCGAGCACAGCCCCCTCTGTATATTGTATGAGCCCCCCAACAGCCCCTTATATGTGGCATGAGCCCCACACAGCCTCCCCCATATGCGACATAAGCCCCACACAGCCTCCCCATATACTGTATGAGCCCCACACAGCCTCCTCATATACTGTATGAGCCCCACACAGCCTCCTCATATACTGTATGAGCCCCACACAGCCTCCCCATATACTGTATGAGCCCCACACAGCCTCCCCATATACACTGCATGTCGCCCCCATAGCCTCCCCATGTGCAGCATGTCGCCCCCATAGCCTCCCCATGTGCAGCATGTCGCCTGTATATGCAGCACCAAGTGCCACATATCGCCCTCATATGCAGCACCATGTGCAGTATGTCACCCCCCTATGTACAGCACCATGTCACCCTCCCATGTGCAGCACCATGTCACCCCATGTGGGCAGCATCGTGTCCCACCTCCATAGCCTCCCCATGCCCACCCAAATAGCCCATACACATGAGAGAAAAAAATAAACCTCACATACTCACCTCGGTCCCGTTCCCTGGCGCACGTTCCATGATATGATGAAGTGGCGTCATTGTGTCTGCTGTTTCACATGCTGATTGGTGGAGGAATTGGCTGGAGGCCCCTCCTCCACCAGGAGTCAGCGGCGCAGCGCAGAGCCACAGATGGAGACAGCGAGCGGGCGGGCACTGTGCGGCCCATGGACCTCTGATTTCCAGCCCCACGGCTGTCTTGGTACGTGGGCCGGACTGAGACAGTCAGAGGGCCGGATGTGGCCCATGGGCCTCACTTTCCCCAGGTCTGATATAGACATATGAGGGCTTGTTTTTTGCAGGACGAGTTGTACTTTTGAATGACACCATTGATTTTTACACATAGTGTACCTGAAAAAGGGAAACAAATTCCAAGTTCAGTGAAATTGTGAAAAACCCCCCATAAATTCTGACTTTTTGTTTTTAATTGTTTTTACGGTTAGCATTTTGTGATAAAAATGACCTTGCAATATCATTCTGCTCATCAGTATGAAGACGGCGAAACCAAGCGTCCATTTTTTTAACCCCTTAACGACCGCCGATACGCCTTTTAACGGCGGCCGCTAAGGGTACTTAAACCACAGCGCCGTTAATTAACGGCGCTGTGGAAAAAGTGAATAGCGCCCCCCAGAGTCGTATTTTCTCTGGGGTCTCGGTTGCCGAGGGTAGCCGAGACCCCAGAGAACATGATTCGGGGGGTTTTTACCGACCCCCGAGTTGCGATCGCCGGTAATTAACCGTTTACCGGCGGTCGCAACAAAAAAAAAAAACAAAACGCGATTTGCCGTTTAATTTCTCTGTCCTCCGATGTGATCGCACATCGGAGGACAGAGAAATGTGGTCCCCGATGGCCCCCAATAGCCCCCCGATACTTACCTACCTCCCCCGGTGCTCCTCGTGGCTCCCGATGGGCGCCGCCATCTTTTTTTCCGGGAAAAAATGGCGGGCGCACGCGCAGTGCGCCCGCCGCCCGGAAGATCTTTGGGGTCTCGGCTGCCGGGGGTAGCCGAGACCCCAAAGAACATGATCGGGGTCGGTTTGCACCGACCCCTGTTTTGCGATCGCCGGTAATTAACAGTTTACCGGCGACCGCAAAAAAAAAAAAAAAAGCGATCGATCTGTAATCAGAGGACAGAGAAATAGGGGGATTCGGGGACCCTAACATACTCACCCGGTGTCCCTGGGTCCTCTTCTGTCTTCTCCTGCCAGCCGGCTTTTTCATCATGGCGGGCGCATGCGCAGTGCGCCCGCCATCTGCTGCCATCTGCCGGCCGACAGGAGAAGACGAGTTGGGGCTAAAATTAGGGTTAGGGTTAGGGTTAGAGTTAGGGTTAGAGTTAGGGTTAGAGTGAGAGTTAGGGTTAGAGTTAGAGTTAGGGTTAGAGTTAGGGTTAGGGTTAGAGTTAGGGTTAGGGTTAGGGTTGGGGCTAAATTTAGGGTTAGGGCTAGAGTTAGGGTTAGGGTTAGGCTACTTTCACACTAGCATTTTTTGGCTTCCGTCGCAATGCGTCGTTGGAGAAAAAACGCATCCTGCAAAAGTGCTTGCAGGATGTGTTTTTTCTCCATTGGCTTGCATTAGCGACGCATTGCGACGGATTGCCACATGTCGCATCCGCCGTGCGACGGATGCGTCGTGCTTTGGCGGACCGTCGGCACAAAAAAAGCTACATGTAACTTTTTTGTGCGACGTGTCCACCTTTTCCGACCGCGCATGCGTTGCCGGAACTCCGCCCCCGCCTCCCCGCACCTCACAATGGGGCAGCGGATGCGTTGAAAAAACAGCATCCGCTGCACCCGTTGTGCGGCGCTTACAACGCTAGCGTCGGTACGTCGGCCCGACACACTGCGATGGGCCGAGTACGACGCTAGTGTGAAAGTAGCCTTAGGCTTCTTTCACACTTGCGTCGGTACGGGGCGGTCGCAATGCGTCGGCCCGACGTACCGACGCACGTTGTGAAAATTGTGCACAACGTGGGCAGCGGATGCAGTTTTTCAACGCATCCGCTGCCCAGTCTTTGTCCTGGGGAGGAGGGGGCAGAGTTACGGCCACGCATGCGCGGAAATGGCGGACGCGACGTACAAAAAAAAGGTTACATTGAACTTTTTTTGTGACGACGGGGGCTAAAGTTATGGTTAGGGTTGGGGCTAAAGTTAGGGTTAGGGTTGGGGCTAAAGTTAGGGTTAGAGTTGGGATTAGGGTTAGGGTTTGGATTAGGGTTGGGATTAGTGTTACGTTTGGGATTAGGGTTGGGATTAGGGTTATGGTTGGGATTAGGGCTAGGGGTGTGTTGAATTTAGGGTTTTGATTAGGGTTATGGTTAGGGTTGAGATTAGGGCTGTTTTGGGGTTAGGGTTGTGATTATCGTTAGGGTTGTGATTAGGATTATGGATCGGGTTGAGATTAGGGTTAGGGGTGTGTTGGAGTTAGGGTTGGAGTTATAATTTGGGGGTTTCCACTGTTTAGGTACATCAGGGGGTCTCCAAACACGACAGCCAATTTTGCGCTAAAAAAGTCAAATGGTGCTCCCTTCCTTCTGAGCTCTGCCGTGCGCCCAAACAGTGGTTTACCCCCACATATGGGGCATCAGCGTACTCGGGATAAATTGGACAACAACTTTTGTGGTCCAATTTCTCCTGTTACCCTTGTGAAAATAAAAACTTGGGGGCTAAAAATCTTTTTTGTGGGAAAAAAAAATATTTTTTTATTTTCGCTACTCTGCATTATAAACTTCTGTGAAGCACTTGAGCATTCAAAGTTCTCACCACATATCTAGATAAGTTCCTTAGGGGGTCTAGTTTCCAAAATTTGGTCACTTTTGGGGGGTTTCTACTGTTTAGGTACATCAGGGGCTCTGCAAACACAACATAACACCCACAGACAATTCTATCAAAGTCTGAATTCCAAAATGGCGCTCCTTCTCTTCCGAGCTCTGCCGTGTGCCAAAACAGTGGTTTACCCCCACATATGGGGTACCAGCATACTTAGGACAAATTGGACAACAACTTTTGGGGTCCAATTTCTCTTGTTACCCTTGTGAAAATAAAAACTTGGGGGCTAAAAAATCTTTATTGTTAAAAAAAAATATATTTTTTATTTTCACGACTCTGCATTATAAACTTCTGTGATGCACTTGGGCATTCAAAGTTCTCACTACACATCTAGATAAATTCCATGGGGGGTCTAGTTTCCAAAATGGGGTCACTTTTGGGGGGTTTCTACTGTTTAGGCACATCAGGGGCTCTCCAAACGCGACATGGCGTCCGATCTCAATTCCAGTCAATTTTGCATTGAAAAGTCAAATGGCGCTCCTTTGCTTCCAAGCTCAGCCATGCGCCCAAACAGTGGTTTACCTCCACATATGGGGTGTCGGCGTACTCAAGACAAATTGTACAACAACTTCTGGGGTCCATTTTCTCCTGTTACCCTTGGTAAAATAAAAATTTGGAGGCAAAAAGATCATTTTTGTAGAAAAAATGCGATTTTTTTATTTTCACGGCTCTACGTTATAAACTTCTGTGAAGCACCTGGGGGTTTAAAGTGCTCACCACACATCTAGATAAGTTCCTTAAGGGGTCTAGTTTCCAAAATGGTGTCATTTGTGGGGGGTCTCCACTGTTTAGGCACATCAGCGGCTCTCCAAACGTGACATGGCGTCCGATCTCAATTCCAGCCAATTCTACATTGAAAAAGTAAAACGACACTCCTTCTCTTCCAAGCTCTGCGGTGCGCCCAAACAGTGGTTTAACCCCACATATGGGGTATCGACGTACTCAGCAGAAATTGCACAACAACTTTTGTGGTCTAATTTCTCCTGTTACCCTTGTGAAAATAAGAATTTGTGGGCGAAAAAATCATTTTTGTGAAAGCAAATGCGATTTTTTATTTTCACGGCTCTACGTTATAAACTTCTGTGAAGCACTTGGGGGTTCAAAGTGCTCACCACACATCTAGATAAGTTCCTTAAGGGGTCTAGTTTCCAAAATGGTGTCACTTGTGGGGGGTTTCCACTGTTTAGGCACATTAGGGGCTCTCCAAACGCGACATGGCGTCCGATCTCAATTCCAGCCAATTCTGCATTGAAACAGTCAAACGGTGCTCCTTCACTTCCAAGCTCTGCGGTGCGCCCAAACAGTGGTTTACTTCCACATATGGGGTATCGGCGTACTCAGGAAAAATTGCACAACAAAATTTGTGGTTAAATTTCTGTTTTTACACTTGTGGAAATTAAAAAAAATGGTTCTGAAGTAAAATGTTTGCAAAAAAAGTTAAATGTTCATTTTTTTCTTCCACATTGTTTCAGTTCCTGTGAAGTACGTAAAGGGTTAATAAACTTCTTGAATGTGGTTTTGAGCAGCTTGAGGGGTGCAGTTTTTAGAATGGTGACACACTTGGTTATTTTCTATCATATAGACCCCTCAAAATGACTTCAAAGGTGATGTGGTCCCTAAAAAAAACATGGTGTTGTAAAAATGAGAAATTGCTGGTCAACTTTTAACCCTTATAACTCCCAAACAAAAAAAAAAATTGTTTCCAAAATTGTGCTGATGTAAAGTAGACATGTGGGAAATGTTATTTATGAACTATTTTTTGTGACATATCTCTCTGATTTAAGGGCATAAAAATACAAAGTTTGAAAATTGCAAAATTTTAAAAATTTTCGCCATATTTCCATTTTTTTCATAAATAATCGCAATTAATATCGAAGGAATGTTACCACTAACTTGAAGTACAATATGTCACGAAAAAACAATCTCAGAATCAGCGGGATCCGATAAAGCGTTCCAGAGTTATAACCTCTTAAAGTGACACTGGTCAGAATTGTAAAAATTGGCTCGGTCATTAAGTACCAAATTGGCTCTGTCACTAAGGGGTTAAAATTATTTTAGTAGTGAAAAGAAATAGAAATTTGAGAAAAAAATGTTTTTGTGTCACCATCTTATGAGACCAGTAATGTTTCTATTTTTCGGCCGGTGGAGCTGTGTGATAGCTTATTTTTTGCAGGGCTAGATGACGTTTTTATTAGTACAATTTTAGGATACATGTGACTTTTTGATCGCTTGTTACAGCTTTTTTGTGGAATTGTGGCAACCAGAAAAAAGGAAATTTCACATTCTTGAATTTTTCTCTGATTAGGCTCCGTTCACATGTTGCGTTTTTGCTTTGTTTTTAATGCAAATTTTCAGCTGCGTTTTACAGTAGCAGCAAAGTCTATGACATTTCAGAAATCTCACGCACACAGCTTGATTTTTTTTGTCCTCAGTATTTTGTACAAAACCATAGGTTTTGCAAAATGCCTCATGTCACTTCTTGTAGCAATTTTCAGCGTTTTAGTAGTGTTTTTCACCTATTGAAAGCAATCTGTAGTGCAAACAAACGCTGCAAAACGCAGTTAAAAAGCAATGTGTGAACATAGCCTTACGGTGTTTACTGGGTTAATTGTTTTTATATTTTGATAGAGCTGAATTTTTACATTTTTTAAACATTTTTATTTTCAATGGGGTACAAGGGGGATGATTTGAACTTTAAGGTATTTTTTAATTTATTTTTTTTTTACATTTTCACTGTTATTGTTATTGCCCTTCGGGGACTTAAAGATGCGATAGTCTGATCGCCCGTGCTAGATAGAGTGATGCCAGAGCATCGCTGTATATTGCAGAAATCACAGTCTCCTGTGGGGTTTCACAGGAGCTCCGTAATGACAGGCACAGGGGTCATCAGCTCACCCCTTGTTGTCATGGCAATCCGTCGGCGCACCTGTTATGTGATCGCGGGTCGCCGATGGATTGCCATGACAACAAGGGGTGAGCTGATCCCTGCGATCACATAACAGGTGCGCCGACGGGCAAAAGAATGATGCGCACGCATGTCGGCGCCACATGTTAAATGCAGCTGTCAGAGATTGACAGTGGCATCTAACATGCGCCATACATGTAAGGCGGATGTCATGAAGGGGTCAAATACCTGAGGGCCCCCTTCCTCACTGTGTCATGTAAAGTCCTGAGGCTGAGGGCCCCCTTCCCCACTGTGTCACGTAATGTCCTGAGGCTGAGGGCCCCTTCCCCACTGTGTCATGTAATGTCCTGAGGCTGAGGGCCCCCTTCCCCACTGTGTCATGTAATGTCCTGAGGCTGCGGGCCCCTTCTCCACTGTGTCATGTAATGTCCTGAGGCTGAGGGCCCCCTTCCCCACTGTGTCACGTAATGTCCTGAGGCTGAGGGCCCCCTTCCCCACTGTGTCACGTAATGTCCTGAGGCTGAGGGCCCCTTCCCCACTGTGTCACGTAATGTCCTGAGGCTGAGGGCCCCCTTCCCCACTGTGTCACGTAATGTCCTGAGGCTGAGGGCCCCTTCCCCACTGTGTCACGTAATGTCCTGAGGCTGAGGGCCCCCTTCCCCACTGTGTCACGTAATGTCCTGAGGCTGAGGGCCCCCTTCCCCACTGTGTCACGTAATGTCCTGAGGCTGAGGGCCCCTTCCCCAGATGGGAAATGGTGGGAGAGGCGAGACCCACAGTAAATTAAGAGACAGTGGTGAAGGGGGACCACAGGAAATTAAACATTTTCTATGGAGGACCCCAACCTTGTGTTACCTTTAGATTGCATGGGGGGCCTCCACTAACTACCTCAGTGGCTGGAGAACTATGCTTCAGGCTGCCTGCAGGCATCATCTATGTTACTTACACATTACTGCCTGCAGCCAGTCATCATAAATGTCCCTCAGCTCCAGACTATACAGGTCCTTCTCAAAAAATTAGCATATAGTGTTAAATTTCATTATTTACCATAATGTAATGATTACAATTAAACTTTCATATACTATAGATTCATTATCCACCAACTGAAATTTGTCAGGTCTTTTATTGTTTTAATACTGATGATTTTGGCATACAACTCCTGATAACCCAAAAAACCTGTCTCAATAAATTAGCATATCAAGAAAAGGTTCTCTAAATGACCTATTACCCTAATCGTCTGAATCAACTAATTAACTCTAAACACATGCAAAAGATACCTGAGGCTTTTAAAAACTCCCTGCCTGGTTCATTACTCAAAACCCCCATCATGGGTAAGACTAGCGACCTGACAGATGTCAAGAAGGCCATCATTGACACCCTCAAGCAAGAGGGTAAGACCCAGAAAGAAATTTCTCAACAAATAGGCTGTTCCCAGAGTGCTGTATCAAGGCACCTCAATGGTAAGTCTGTTGGAAGGAAACAATGTGGCAGAAAACGCTGTACAACGAGAAGAGGTGACCGGAACCTGAGGAAGCAGTGGACTGAGTCAGGCGTGTGCAGGAAATGGGCTACAGGTGCCGCATTCCCCAGGTAAAGCCACTTTTGAA
The DNA here is from genome assembly GCF_051348905.1 of Ranitomeya variabilis. NCBI lineage: Eukaryota > Metazoa > Chordata > Amphibia > Anura > Dendrobatidae > Ranitomeya > Ranitomeya variabilis. The sequence continues at coordinate 1,051,197,234 of NC_135232.1, read as the reverse complement.
CCATAAACAGCGGCAGAAGCGCCTGACCTGGGCTACAGAGAAGCAGCACTGGACTGTTGCTAAGTGGTCCCAAGTACTTTTTTCTGATGAAAGCAAATTTTGCATGTCATTCGGAAATCAAGGTGCCAGAGTCTGGAGGAAGACTGGGGAGAAGGAAATGCCAAAATGCCTGAAGTCCAGTGTCAAGTACCCACAGTCAGTGATGGTGTGGGGTGCCATGTCAGCTGCTGGTGTTGGTCCACTGTGTTTCATCAAGGGCAGGGTCAATGCAGCTAGCTATCAGGAGATTTTGGAGCACTTCATGCTTCCATCGGCTGAAATGCTTTATGGAGATGAAGATTTCATTTTTCAGCACGACCTGGCACCTGCTCACAGTGCCAAAACCACTGGTAAATGGTTTACTGACCATGGTATTACTGTGCTCAATTGGCCTGCCAACTCTCCTGACCTGAACCCCATAGAGAATCTGTGGGATATTGTGAAGAGAAAGTTGAGAGACGCAAGACCCAACACTCTGGATGAGCTTAAGGCCGCTATTGAAGCATCCTGGGCCTCCATAACATCTCAGCAGTGTCACAGGCTGATTGCCTCCATGCCACGCCGCATTGAAGCAGTCATTTCTGCCAAAGGATTCCCGACCAAGTATTGAGTGCATAACTGAACATTATTATTTGATGGTTTTTTTGTTTGGTATTAAAAAACACTTTTATTTGATTGGTCGGGTGAAATATGCTAATTTATTGAGACAGGTTTTTTGGGTTATCAGGAGTTGTATGCCAAAATCATCAGTATTAAAACAATAAAAGACCTGACAAATTTCAGTTGGTGGATAATGAATCTATAATATATGAAAGTTTAATTGTAATCATTACATTATGGTAAATAATGAAATTTAACACTATATGCTAATTTTTTGAGAAGGACCTGTATATTGCTGTGCTGCTTGGGCAGGACAGCCGACCAATCACAGCACAGATCATTGCCTGAGGTGTGCTATGAGGACACACAAAGAAAACTAATGCTGATTGGCTGCATATCAGCCAATCAGCATTAGGCCACCTCTGTCCACAGGTTATGATGAAGAGCTGGAGACGCAGTACCAGAACCAGGTGAGTGTGGTGGGTGAGCTGCTGTGTGCGTGTGTCTCCTCTCTGCCTCACACAGCGGTGTCTCTGACTGTGCCGGCTGCAGTGAGGGCGGCACTCGGCACACACGCACGCTGCGCACGGGCCGGCTCTTAGCAGATCAATAGAAGTCGGCGTCGGCAGCAGCAGGTGATGAGAAGGAGCTGCCGTGTGGCTGCACTTCACATCATTTGTTCCATACAGCCTGCGCGCCGGTGCCGGCTATAGGACAAAGTGGGCACGGCTCGGTGTATACTACTGGCATGCAGGGCAGGGACAAATGAAGGAGGCAGGGGCTGGGGCCCTCCGGAGGATCCTCCGCTGTACCGGTGCCCCAGTCCGACCCTGACATTGGTCATAAAACCTACAAGAGAAAAAATGAGCAAAAATCCTGCAGTACATAAGTAAAAAGAAAAAAGTGCATCTAAATAACAGAGTTTTTAGTAATACTGTTTTTGATCAAAAATAGCATAAAAGCCATCCCACCACGACAAGGTGACTCTGATCGGGACGGTCCTACACTCTCTAATATTAAACCTTACCATGTGTCAATGTTGACCTCAGTGTGAATAAGGGCAGACAACAGGACTGGGCCCAACCAGTAGACACCAATCTGGGGGCCTTTATATCAGATTCCAGCGATGTATCACTGACTGTGCTATTTAGTGTAGTTATTTTAAAATCACTGTTTTATCAGCAGGAGATTATCACTAGAGGACTACTTGGCTTTCTGCCAAGTAATCCAGCCTTGCCCCCACCACTGATTGGCAGCTTTCTGCCTCTGCACAGTGTACACAAAAAACTGCAAAACAGTGCAGGGTTATACAGAGCTCAGCATTTAACAAAACTGGTAGATCCGCAGCAGATAAAACAGTTTTTAATCAAAACTGCCACAGCCAATAAAGTGATAAATCGCTGGAATCAGGGTCTCTGCCCCTACAGCATGCTATTCTTATATGTGGTAGCAAAGACTTGGTGACAAATTCCCTTTAATAGTTTTTCTGTATTACATATTCATGCAATGTGTTCTACACGTTGTGTCGCTGCTATAGTCTACAGGTGGTTTTCTTGCATTTTTACAGGCCAATGATTACTGATCTTACAGTCCATCTAACATCCAGGCAAGTGATTCCCTGGCAGAAACATGGATTTCAGAGCCCGGGTCAGGACAAGTATTGTGCTCTGCTGAACCATGGACCATTCCATTAGCATTCCCTGAGGTCCTCCCACCAGTCCAGTATGGGATCCCCTATTCCCCAAGCACATTTACTGTATTTTAAGATAAAAACAATGTCATACTTTTCCCTTTCCATAAAATTAAGAAAAAAGTTATACATTTCCATTTTGTTTACTTTATTTTCCATTTTTTGTGTGGTTTCTTTTATCTATTTTATTACCAATCACTAAAGCTAACCCTCACCTAGCTCTAACCCTAAATGTATCTTTAACCCTAACCTTAGCCCAAGCCCGCTTAGTCTCTTGATTGCTGCCAGTGCAGAGAGCAGCAGCTGTGATGAGTTGGTCTGCGCTCTGCATTTTGGCCTGAGTAGCCGCTCCCGGCTGAAAAAGACTGGGGAATGAATGAAACGAAGGTAATGTAGCTTCGGTGACTAGTGGTGCCGTCACCGAAGCTGCGCCCTCTGGTGGCATATCCTCATATGGACTGTGACGTGGGAACTTTTCTGAATATTTTCTCATGCTACAGTTCAAATGAGTTTCTGCCACCAGGGGGCGCAGCTTCGGTGACGGCACCGCTAGTCACCGAAGCTACATTACCTTCGTTTCATTCATTCCCCAGTCTTTTTCAGCCGGGAGCGGCTACATTAGCAGCGCTCCTGGTTGTAAATGTATTTAACCCCATTCAGATGGATTTACAGTGTGCGACTTGACTGTACAGCGGACAGGTATGGGATATTGTTGCTTTTTTATTTTGGATTTTTTTTTACAGGAGATCGAGGGTCTTCAGGTGGATTGAGCGTACAATATAGATAATAAAACCCTGTGTCTTTCTTTCATTAAAATACTTTATTCTTAATGTGTGTGTGTATTTTTAACCCTTTCCTACTTTTAGATTAATAATGGATAGGTGTCTTATTGACTCCTCTCCATTATTAACCAGGCTTAATGTCACCTTACAATAGCCAATAACCCTGGTCCCTCGCTAGGCTATTAATATCTGCCCTCAGTCACTGGCTTTCCCACTCTGGTGGAGAAAATTGCGCAGGAGCCCACGCCAGTTTTTTCTGTGATTTAACCCTTTATTTTAAAAACTAGAGCTCCCACATTTTGCACACACAAACTACTAACATTATTAGTGATGAATATGTAAAAATATAAAGGATATGAAATGGTTTATTGTATGTAAACAATGTCTCATATCCTGTCGGGTTTGGTAGGATTAGACTATCTCTTGAAGCTCATCAAGAGAATGCCAAAAGTGTGCAAAGCAGTCATGAAAGCAAAAGGTGGCTACTTTGAAGAACCTAGAATATAAGACATAATTTCAGTTGTTTCACACTTTTTTGTTAAGTATATAATTCCACATGTGTTAATTCATAGTTTTGATGCCTTCAGTGTGAATGTACAAATTTCATAGTCATGAAAATACTGAAAAATCCTTAAATGAGAAGGTGTGTCCAAACTTGTGGTCTGTACTGTACATATACTGTATATGTGTGTGTGTGTCTTACTGACGTTTATATACATACACATCTGTCAGCCATCTGTCAGTGCCGGAGCACGGTTACAGCCGCAGCTCACTATGTACTCAGCGATGACTGAAGCTGCTGCAGCCGTACTCTATGACTGAAAGCCGGAGGCCGCCAGGAGGAATAAAGGTCATTTCCACCTGGCAGCCGGACTGTCGGCTGCACAGCTTTAGATTGCTATTAACCTGCAGATTAACCCCATATCTGCAGGTTAATAGTGTGAAAAACTTCAACTGCCGCTCAATGGTTAAAACCAGAATGCAGCACTACAAAAAGTGTAGCATAAACTTAACTGACAACTGGGCGTCGCTATTCCCTTCTCCCAGGGATGTGTTGTTACAGTCTGATATTGTGAGAGATAATGGTACACTGCCAGACTGTTAATCGAATAATAGAGACAATTTATTCAATTAAAGTTGCAATTCACACATCTGTGTCGCAGTCCGAGTACAGACCGTCATTCACAAACTGGCCACAGTTATTTTGACCCAAAATTAACAACCTCATAAGCATATACAGTGTGAGGCTGTAAGTTCAGGACAGGACACCTGCGGCCGGTCAGTGAATAACTGTCTGTACTCAGCCTGTGACACATACAGTTAGGGCCATACAGGGTGGCACATGTTAAGGAGCTGAAACGCCTAAACCCTTCATCCAATTTTAATGTGGATACCCTCAAATGAAAGCAGAAAGTCGGAACTTCAACTGCATCTGAATTGTTTTGTTTAAAATTCATTGTGGTAATGTCTATAACCAAAATTACAAAAATGTTGTCTCTGTCCAATTATATATGGACCTAACTGTGGATGAGCTGCTGCTCTCTCTTCCTCCAGATGTATGTGATATGTCGGAAGGCGGGTAGAGTGAAGCCAGCGCTGATTTGCTACAGGGATGCCGACACTGCTGGAACGGCGCCGAAACCGGAGGTGAGTAAATATTTTATTAATTTAAAAGGGGAAAACATTTGGATTGAGAAGGGGTTGTCTGAGTAGTGGACAAGTGGATATCCAACATATTTAAGCAAGGGGTGTAACAAGTAAAGCAAAATTCTGCACGACCTGTCAGTATTCTATTATTCGGGTTGAGGACACTTATTGTATGTGGGCTAGTGAATTGTGTGTGCCAGGGCTGCTTTTTAGTCCCAGTCCGGCTCTGAGTCTCCCCATTATCTGAATCCAAGGAAGAGTGTGAACTTGTGCTAATTGTGCAGTAACACGTTGTGATCTCTGCTCCGTCCTGTCTTCCAGCACAGGGTTAAAATTGCTCCGACTCCATTTCTGGCTTCATGACTTGATCATAGATGCTGGATCCTAATTCTCAAGGAAATCTCCCCAACCCAAGATTGTGAAAGAAACACACCAAACACTTTTATCGGATGATAAATTGACCGAATTTTATTCCAAATCTCATTATTATTATTTCTTTCAGTGTCTCAAATTTAGAATCAGCCAATTACTATGAAAGAGACACTGAAAATGGCACAACCTCCGACTCACGAAGAATCGTCCTTCAGCACTCAGGAGAGGAAAAACCCCATGGTGGAAACCTCTAGGGAACGATGACTGGAGGACTGCCCTTCCCTTGGGCTTAGAAGGTTAATGCCGACACATAACAGCAAATTGTACCAGAATTTGTACATTGTGTCATATTTGGTATAGAGAAGCCTAATGCGACCTCTCCAGGCCGTACACATAAAGGTGAAGGTGGCGAGTACCGGACGTGAGGGAGATCTGGCTGCAACATCTGTCACCCCATTGATCGCTAGGGTTAGTTTGATCTGGCTGGCTAGGCGGTATGGCTGATGGAGCTGGCTAGGCGGTATGGCTGATCTGGCTGGCTAGGCGGTATGGCTGATCTGGCTGGCTGGGCGGTATGGCTGATCTGGCTGGCTAGGCAGTGTCCCCTTCCTCCCACTGTGGAGTGATGAAGCTCCAGGTCTCCAGACACATCAAGTACGGCTCCTCATACGGCTGAATGACTGGTGGTTCTGGAATCTTCTCCTGTATCATAGATATGTGTGTTTATGACATCAGCACAGTTGCCGTAGTTACCACAGATGTTTATTGCTGATTGTTCATTGGCTAGAAAGTCCCTCTCAGTATTTCAAAGAATTAACCCTTGAATGCCTGGCATCGTGCCTTTCTCCATAAGTCTGTAAAATAAACTTCTCACTAGGCAGGACCATTATCAATATTTTATCATTACTGTATTTTAAAGTTACCCCCCCCCCCCAAAAAAAAAAGTCTGAATTGTAAACACATCTACAGATTTGATGTGTAGCGATCACAATAACTCCCTTGAGCCCTACTAAATACATAATAAATACATGTGAGTTCAGAGCAGTCCCATAGAGAAATAAATTAAGGGGCTGGAGACAAATGAAAATGAGAAGAAAGCCCCTCATGACTGGGACTGGATGAGAGGTTCAGTTTGAAATGCTTAAGGGTTTACAGGGTGGTCAATGGTGGTGAGAAAAAGGGGACGGAGGATGAAGGGTATTTAGTGGGAAAGTGCGGGAAAGAGGGGTAATTTTGGGTCAGAATATCCAGAGCGGGATGATGTTTTTAATAAAAAAACATTTCTTGTCACAGTGTCTGTTGGCGGGGGTCAGCAGTGCCACAGGCTGATCGCCTCCATGCCACGCCGCATTGATGCAGTAATAGATGCAACAGGAGCCCCGACCAAGTATTCAGTGCGTTTACTGAACATACCTTTCAGTAGGACATTTTTGATTTTAAATTAATTTTTCAAGCTGGTGTTAGGCTACGTTCACATTTGCGTTGTTGTGTGGTGCGTCGGCAACGCATCGGCGACGCAACGCACAACGCATGCAAAACGCATTGTTTTTTGACGCATGTGTCCTTTTTTTGTATGAAAAAGGACGCACAAAAAATGCAACTTGCTGCGTCCTGTGCGCCCTGACGCGTGCACCCAAAAAGACGCATGTGTCAAAAAACGCATCACAACGCATGTCCATGCGCCCCCATGTTAAATATAGGGGCGCATGACGCATGCGGCGACGCTGCGGCGCCCGACGCTGCGTCGCACAACACTAATGTGAACGTAGCCTTATAAAGTATTCTAATTTACTGAGATAATGACTTTTGGGTTTTCATTGGCTGTAAGCCATAATCATCAACATTAACAGAAATAAACACGTGAAATGGATCACTCTGTAATGACTCTATATAGGGGGTGGGGGGGCGGCGGACACATAGATCTTTATTTTAAACACTATTATTCATATTTTCTCTGCAGCAAACGCTGCTGCAGGGAACATATGAATCGCGGCTTCAGCACCATGTGGGGGGGACAGCGCTTACTGTAGCGCTGTCTCCTGCACGCACACGGACCCCAGACGGAGACCGTCCGTGTGAGGTGCGTGTTTTACACGGACCCATTGACTTTAATGGGTCCGTGTAATACGTGCGCTCCCACGAACACTGACATGTCTCCGTGTTTGGCACACGGAGACACGGTCTGCAAAAAATCAATGACATCTGCACAGATGCATTGATTTTTATTGGTCTACGTGTGTCAGTGTCTCCGGTATGTGAGGAAACTGTCACCTCACGTACCGGAGCCACTGACGTGTGAAACCGGCCGTAATTGGTGGTTTTTTGGAAGGCAAACCTCCAGCCATCTTTGGAGCCCTAGCCTCACAATGCTGTGTTAGGGTAAGTTCACACTACACGTTTTTTTCTGCAGCAAGACCTGATGTCTTGGCAGGAAAGAAGTTGAGAAAAAATCAGGTTTTGCTTGGGTTTTCTTGCGTTTTTTTGCTGTGTTTATGGCATGCTAGATTTGTCTCTTGTGCATGCTGATAAAGTTTAGTGCAAAAAAAAAAGTTCTATTCTACCAGGTTTTGGCACTAAAAACACAGCAAAACCAGATACCTGCATTTTTGCTGCAGATTTTCAGTTCTTTTTCACCACCTGTTCATGTCAATGGGTGAAAAAGCTGAAAAAACATGAAAGAAGTGACACTCTCTATTGCGCAAAACACCATGGAAAGCACAAAATACTGCTGACAAAAAAACAAGCTTGTACTATAAAATGCAGCTGAAATTTGGATAAAAAGCATAAAAAAAGCCTCGTGTGAACTTACCCTAAATAATAAATATACTTGAGACTTTAGCTACAATAAGTGGGAGGGAAGTATTATCGTGTGAAGAAGCATCTCTAACATTTCCAGTATTGTTGTTTGGGGGTTTAATAGGGTTTTTTTTCTTAATTTTATGGAAAAGCAAAAAGTATAATGACATTGGTATTTCCTAATAATACAATAAATCTTCTTGGGGAATAGGGGATCCCATACTGGACTGGTGGGGGGACCTCAGGGAATGCTAATGGAATGGTCCATGGTTCAGCAGAGCACAATACTTGTCCTGACCCGGGCTCTGAAATCCATGTTTCTGCCAGGGAATCACTTGCCTGGATGTTAGATAGACTGTAAGATCAGTAATCATTCGCCTGTAAAAAATGCAAGAAAACCACCTGTAGACTATAGCAGCGACACAACGTGTAGAACACATTTCATAAATATGTAATACAGAAAAACTATTAAAGGGAATTTGTCACCAAGTCTTTGCTACCACATATAAGAACAGCATGCTGTAGGGGCAGAGACCCTGATTCCAGCGATTTATCACTTACTTTACTGGCTGTGGCAGTTTTGATTAAAAACTGTTTTATCTGCTGCGGATCTACCAGTTTTGTTGAATGCTGAGCTCTGTATAAGGCCGGCGTCACACTCAGCGTATGAAAATACGCTCCGTATTTTACGGCCGTAATACGCAGAAATGTTCCAAAAATAGTGATCTGTATGTCATCCGTAGGCAGGGTGTGTCAGCGTATTTTGCGCATGGCATCCTCCGTATTTAATCCGTATGGCATCCGTACTGCAATATTTTCTCGCAGGCTTGCAAAACTGACATCTAATGGATTTATGTGCTCAAATGTTCGTTAAAACACATATACAGTGTGCATATATATATATGTCATTGAGACACACACACATATATATATATACATATATATATATATATATATATATATACGGTACAGGGGCGTAGCTAGGGTTTCAGCTTAGGGGGGGCGAAACATCTGAGTGGGCCCCTAACCAGCTAACCCTGATTACAGCTACCGTTGCGCACTTATTGTGAATATAGGGGAACCTCATAATGTGACCCTACTGTTATTGAAAATAAATCTATATACAAAAACGAACATTGACTTTACCGCCATATTGGACCATATGCACAATAATAATGTCCCCTAAGTTCCCCCATGTACTGCTCCATTATACACAGTATCGTGAACTTAAAGCTTCCCTATACACAGTCTATGGCTCCCACAGCTCCCCTATACACAGTATGATGATTCTATAACTCCCCTGTACACCGTATGATGTCCCCACTGCTCCCCTCTACACAGTATGATACCACTGCTCCCCTATAGATAGTATGAGCCCAATGCTCCCCTATACACAGTATAATGCTGACAGAACTCCACTATAGAAAGTATAATGCCCCCCAGAGCTCCCCTATATACAGTGTAATGGGCCAACAGCTCCCATATGCACAATATGCATTCACAGTTCCCTATACATATACACAGTATGATGGGCCAGCAGCTCCCGTCAAACAGTATGATGTCCCTCACCGTTCCCCTGTACACAGTATGATGGGCCCACAGCTCCTTTATACACAGTATGATGGGCCCGCAGCTCCCTTATACACAGTAGGATGGGCCCACAGCTCCTTTATACACAGTATGATGGGCCCGCAGCTTCCTTATACACAGTATGATGGGCCCACAGCTTCCTTATACACAGTATGATGGGCCCACAGCTCACTTATACACAGTATGATGAGCCCACAGCTCCCTTATACACAGTATGATGGGCCCGCAGCTCCCTTATGCACAGTATGATGGGCCCGCAGCTCCCTTATACACAGTATGATGGGCTCGCAGCTCCCTTATACACAGTATGATGGGCCCGCAGCTCCCTTATACACAGTATGATGGGCCCGCAGCTCCCTTATACACAGTATGATGGACCTGCAGCTCCCTTATACACAGTATGATGGGCCCGCAGCTCCCTTATACACGGTATGATGGGCCCGCAGCTCCCTTATACACGGTATGATGGGCCCGCAGCTCCCTTATACACAGTATGATGGGCCCGCAGCTCCCTTATACACGGTATGATGGGCCCGCAGCTCCCTTATACACAGTATGATGGACCCGCAGCTCTCTTATACACAGTATGATGGGCCCGCAGCTCCCTTATACACAGTATGATGGACCCGCAGCTCTCTTATACACAGTATGATTGGCCCGCAGCTCCCTTATACATAGTAAGATTGGCCTGCAGCTCCCGTATACACAGTATGATGAGCCCACAGCTCCCTTATGCACAGTATGATGGGCCCGCAGCTCCCTTATACATAGTAAGATTGGCCTGCAGCTTCCTTATACACAGTATGATGGGCCCGCAGCTCCCTTATACAGAGTATGATGTGCCCACAGTTCCCTTATACACAGTATGATGGGTCCACAGCTCCCTTATACACAGTATGATAGGCCCGCAGCTCCCTTATGCACAGTATGATGGGCCCGCAGCTCCCTTATACACAGTATGATGGGCCCACAGCTCCCTTATACACGGTATGATGGACCAGCAGCTCCCTTATACACGGTATGATGGGCCCGCAGCTCCCTTATACACGGTATGATGGGCCCGCAGCTCCCTTATACATAGTATGATGGGCCCGCAGCTCCCTTATACACGGTATGATGGACCCGCAGCTCCCTTATACACAGTATGATGGACCAGCAGCTCCCTTATACACGGTATGATGGGCCCGCAGCTCCTTTATACACAGTATGATGGACCCGGAGCTCCCGTATACACAGTATGATGGGCCCGCAGCTCCCTTATACATAGTAAGATTGGCCTGCAGCTCCCGTATACACAGTATGATGGACCCGCAGCTCCCATATACACAGTATGATGTGTGCACAGCTTCCTTATACACAATATGATGGACTCACAGCTTCCTTATACACAGTATGGTGGACTCACAGCTCCCTGTCATGATTTGGATGCCCCGGTCATTTACTCATCCTCTGGTGTAATCACTATTTTGTGGCACTGCTGCAGTGCCGCTGCTCAAACTTGTGAGTGCTGCTTCTGACAGGCCAGAAGTTAGAAGCTATGTCACAAGCGCTCAATGTAAGACTATGAGGCTATGTGCACTTGTTGCGGATTCGTGTGCAGATTTACCGCGGATTTCCTGTGTTTTTTGTGCAGATTTCACCTGCGTTTTACCACCTGCGGTATCCTACACAGGAGCAGATGTAAAATGCTGTGGAATCCGCAAAAGAATTGACATGCTGCAGAAAATACAACACAGCGTTTCCGCGCGGTATTTTCCGCACCATGTGCACTGCGGATTTGGTTCTCCATAGGTTTACATGGTACTGTACACCAGATGGAAAACTGCTGTGAATCCGCACCGTGTGCACATAGCCTGAGAGTGAGAAGGAGGCCAGAACGAGGCTCCCATAGACTCACATTGATCAGTGACCTCTGCGCTGCTCCATGAAACACTGGAGCCTCGGACAGGTCACAAACTGCAGGAGACGGAGCCGAGCGGAGACTAAAACAGATGAAAACGCCATTAGGTGAGTATCAGACAGGGGGCAGGGGATTTTCAGCACCGCTCCAGCAATGAAATAAAAAAAATAATGCTGGAGTGGTGCTGTAAATGTGATGCAGCTCTTGGTTACTGTATGGGGGCTCCTTATACTAATACTCATAAAAGACCCAGGTGGTATGTATCAAAGGCCCCCTACCCCCCATCTCCAGCCTCCCCAGACAGCAAATATTACATGTGATGAAGTACATATATCACAACTAAACATTATAATATTCAGCCCCCAGTGACCTGTCCCCCCTCCCCCACTTCAGCCCCAATACCCCCATCATCTCACATCCACCCCCTCAGTGCCCTGTCCCCCTCACTCACTTTCAGCCCCCACAATACCCCAATGGTCTAACACTGACATACCTGAATTTAATAAACCTAATAAGTTCCATCCCCAGCACTTACTGATGAAGTTTGCAGGCAGAACCAGGAAGTGTTGAAATGCAAGGTGTGGGCACTAGGACCCAGCGTGCCTGAGCCAATCCCAGCGTGCACAGAGTGAAGAAAAACTGCAGCCAGGAAAAGCTACGATGCTGAAGTTGGTTTCTTATTCAGCAGTTTCTTATTCGGCTATTTTTTATTTTCTGTTTTTTTTCAGGTTCTTCAATAACAATAAACCATTCTAAGTATATAATATTATGCCGCAGTCATGTGCCCTCTTGTGAATACACTTAAAAACAGATAAAAATATTAGAAGGCTGGCACAAAAATGGGCATCAAAGTGGGCACTGAGGTATGGTATTAAAGGTGTTAAATGGCTTTGTGCCACTGATCTGACACCTGACTTGCATACCTTGTGATGCCACACATCAAGTTCCTGTCAATCCAGCCTGGCACAAATGGGTTCTGGGCATCAGAACTGGCATCAAAGTGGGCAGAGAACCAATTTTCACACATGTGAATAAGTAACAGCTATTTTTAAGGGGTTAAATGCCTTTGTGCCACTTATTAAACACCTGATTTACATACCTACTGATGCCCCACATGAAATCCATGTCACTCCAGCCTGGCACAAATGTGTTCTGGGCATCAAAACTGGCATCAAATGGGGCAAATCGCCCATTTTCACTGATTTGAATAAGTAACAGCTATTTTTAAGGGGTTAAATGCCTTTGTGTCACTGATCTAACACCTGATTTACATACCTACTGATGCCCCACATGAAATCCAAGTCAATCCAGCCTGGCACAAATGGGTTCTGGGCATCAGAACTGGCATCAAAGGGGGCAAATAGCACATTTTCACAGATTTGAATAAGTAACAGCAATTTTTAAGGGGTTAAATGCCTTTGTGCCACTAATCTAACACCTGATTTACATACCTAGTGATGCCCCACATCAAAGTCAAATCACTTCAGCCTGGCACAAATGGGTTCTGGGCATCAAAACTGGCATCAAAGGGGGCAAATCGCCCATTTTCACAGATTTGAATAAGTAACAGCTATTTTTAAGGGGTTAAATAGCTTTGTGCCACTGATCTAACACCTGATTTACATAACTACTGATGCCCCACATGAAATCCAAGTCACTGCAGCCTGGCACAAATCGGTTCGGGGCATCAAAACTGGCATCAAAGTGGGCAAATCACCCATTTTCACAGATTTGAATAAGTAACAGCTATTTTTAAGGGGTTAAATAGCTTTGTGCCACTGATCTAACACCTGATTTACATACCTACTGATGCCCCACATGAAATCCATGTCACTCCAGCCTGGCACAAATGGGTTCTGGGCATCAGAACTGGCATCAAAGTGGGCAAATTGCACATTTTCACAGATTTGAATAAGTAACAGCTATTTTTAAGGGGTTAAATGCCTTTGTGCCACTGATTTAACACCTAATTTACATATTTAATGATGCCCCACATGAAATCCATGTCACTCCAGCCTGGCACAAATGGGTTCTGGGCATCAAAACTGGCATCAAAGTGGGCAAATTGCACATTTTTACAGATTTGAATAAGTAACAGCTATTTTGAGGGGGTTAGATGCCTTTGTGCCACTGATATAACACCTGATTTACATACCTACTGATGCCCCACATGAAATCCATGTCACTCCAGCCTGGCACAAATGGGTTCTGGGCATCAAAACTGGCATCAAAGTGGACAAATCACCCATTTTCACAGATTTGAATAAGTAACAGCTATTTTTAAGAGGTTAAATGCATTTGTGCCACTGATTTAACACGTGATTAACATACCTAATGATGCCCCATATGAAATGCATGTCAATACAGCCTGGCACAAATGGGTTCTGGGCATCAAAACTGGCATCAAAGTACTCAAATCACCCATTTTCACAGATTTGAAAAAGTAACAGCTATTTTTAAGGGGTTAAATGCCTTTGTGCCACTAATCTAACACCTGATTTACATACCTACTGATGCCGCACATGAAATCCATGTCACTCCAGCCTGGCACAAATGGGTTCTGGGCATCAGAACTGGCATCAAATTGGGCAAATTGCACATTTTCACAGATTTGAATAAGTAACAGCTATTTTTAAGGGGTTAAATGCCTTTGTGCCACTGATTTAACACCTGATTTACATACCTACTGATGCCGCACATGAAATCCATGTCACTCCAGCCTGGCACAAATGGGTTCTGGGCATCAGAACTGGCATCAAATTGGTCAAATCGTACATTTTCACAGATTTGAATAAGTAACAGCTATTTTTAAGGGGTTAAATAGCTTTGTGCCACTGATCTAACACCTGATTTACATAACTACTGATGCCCCACATGAAATCCAAGTCACTGCAGCCTGGCACAAATCGGTTCGGGGCATCAAAACTGGCATCAAAGTGGGCAAATCACCCATTTTCACAGATTTGAATAAGTAACAGCTATTTTTAAGGGGTTAAATAGATTTGTGCCACTGATCTAACACCTGATTAACATACCTAATGATGCCCCACATGAAATGCATGTCAATACAGCCTGGCACAAATGGGTTCTGGGCATCAGAACTGGCATCAAAGTGGGCAAATTGCACATTTTCACAGATTTGAATAAGTAACAGCTATTTTTAAGGGGTTAAATGCCTTTGTGCCACTAATCTAACACCTGATTTACATACCTACTGGTACCCCACATGAAATCCATGTCACTGCAGCCTGGCACAAATGGCTTCTGGGCATCAGAACTGGCATCAAAGTGGGCAAATTGCACATTTTCACAGATTTGAATAAGTAACAGCTATTTTTAAGGGGTTAAATGCCTTTGTGCCATTGATTTAACACCTGATTTACATATTTAATGATGCCCCACATGAAATCCATGTCACTTCAGCCTGGCACAAATGGGTTCTGGGCATCAAAACTGGCATCAAAGTGGTCAAATCGCCCATTTTCTCAGATTTGAATAAGTAACAGCTATTTTTAAGGGGTTAAATGCCTTTGTGCCACTAATCTAACACCTGATTTACATACCTACTGGTACCCCACATGAAATCCATGTCACTGCAGCCTGGCACAAATGGGTTCTGGGCATCAGAACTGGCATCAAAGGGGGCAAATTGCACATTTTCACAGATTTGAATAAGTAACAGCTATTTTGAGGGGGTTAGATGCCTTTGTGCCACTGATCTAACACCTGATTTACATACCTACTGATGCCCCACATGAAATCCATGTCACTCCAGCCAGGCACAAATGGGTTCTGGGCATCAAAACTGGCATCAAAGTGGACAAATCACCCATTTTCACAGATTTGAATAAGTAACAGCTATTTTTAAGAGGTTAAATGCCTTTGTGCCACTGATTTAACACCTGATTAACATACCTAATGATGCCCCACATGAAATGCATGTCAATACAGCCTGGCACAAATGGGTTCTGGGCATCAAAACTGGCATCAAAGTACTCAAATCACCCATTTTCACAGATTTGAAAAAGTAACAGCTATTTTTAAGGGGTTAAATGCCTTTGTGCCACTAATCTAACACCTGATTTACATACCTACTGATGCCGCACATGAAATCCATGTCACTCCAGCCAGGCACAAATGGGTTGTGGGCATCAGAACTGGCATCAAATTGGGCAAATTGCACATTTTCACAGATTTGAATAAGTAACAGCTATTTTTAAGGGGTTAAATGCCTTTGTGCCACTAATCTAACACCTGATTTACATACGTACTGATGCCCCACATGAAATCCATGTCACTCAAGCCTGGCACAAATGGGTTCTGGGCATCAAAACTGGCATCAAAGTGGACAAATCACCCATTTTCACAGATTTGAATAAGTAACAGCTATTTTTAAGGGGTTAAATAGCTTTGTGCCACTGATCTGACACTTAAAATACACAGAAAGTGATGCCCTGCATCAAACCCAGGTCCCTTCAGCCTGGCCCAAATGGGTTCTAGGCACCAGAACTGGCATCAAAGTGGGCAAACAGCTAATTTTCACAGATTTGAATAAGTAACTGATGTTTTTAAGGGGTTAAATGCCTTTGGGCCACTGATACGACACTTAAAATACACAGAAAGTGATGCCCTGCATCAAACCCAGGTCCCTTCAGCCTGGCCCAAATGGGTTCTGGGCACCAGAACTGGCATCAAAGTGGGCAAACAGCTAATTTTCACAGATTTGAATAAGTAACTGATGTTTTTAAGGGGTTAAATGCCTTTGGGCCACTGATACGACACTTAAAATACACAGAAAGTGATGCCCTGCATCAAACCCAGGTCCCTTCAGCCTGGCCCAAATGGGTTCTGGGCACCAGAACTGGCATCAAAGTGGGCAAACAGCTAATTTTCACAGATTTGAATAAGTAACTGATGTTTTTAAGGGGTTAAATGCCTTTGGGCCACTGATACGACACTTAAAATACACAGAGAGTGATGCCCTGCATCAAACCCAGGTCTCTCCAGCCTGGCCCAAATGGGTTCTGGGCACCAGAACTGGCATCAAAGTGGGCAAACAGCCCATTTTCACAGATTTGAATAAGTAACTGATGTTTTAAAGGGATTAAATGCCTTTGGGCCACTGATACGACACTTAAAATTCACAGACAGTGATGTCCTGCATCAAACCCACGTCCCTCCAGCCTGGCCCAAATGGGTTCTGGGCATCAGAACTGGAATCAAAGTAGGCAAACAGCCCATTTTCACAGATTTGAATAAGTAACTTATGTTTTTAAGGGGTTAAATGCCTTTGGGCCACTGATACGACACTTAAATTTCACAGAAAGTGATGCCCTGCATCAAACCCAGGTCCCTGCATCCTGGCCCAAATGTTTTCTGGGCATCAGAACTGGCATCAAATTAGGCAAACAGCCCATTTTCACAGATTTTAATAAGTAACTGGTGTTTTTAAGGGGTTAAATTCCTTTGTGCCACTGATACCAGAGTGCATACATATAGAACAGGGAGCCCCACAATAAAACCAGGTCTCTTCAGCCTGGCCCAAATTAGTTCTGGTCATCAGAACTGTCATCAAACTGGGCAAACAGACAATTTTAACAGATTTGAATAGGGACCTGCTGTTTTTAAGGGGTTAAATGGCTTTGGGCCACTGATATGACACTTAAAATACACAAATAGCGATGCCCTGCATCAAACCCAGGTCCCTCCAGCCTAGCCCAAATGGGCTCTGGGCACCAGAATTAGCATCAAAGTGGGCAAATATAGTGGGTTGGTGTCGGGAATGCCTTGGTTACAGCATCAAAACCCTGTTATTAACTGGGTTACTGAGGAAATTGTTCAATGGTCCTTATCTAAGTCCTTGAAGTGTGTATCTGTGTTGTCTGTCAGTCTGGAAGCTATTCCGGAGTATCTGAAGGTCTTTGAAGACGTGTTCTCTGAAAGCGAGGCTGAGGTTCTACCGCCACATCCATCTTTTAATTGTGCCATCAATTTAATCTGTCTTGTCCTGAGCGGCTGGCCATGAAGGAGTATATTGCCGAGAGTCTTCGTAAGGGGCATATCCGCCCTTATGTTTCTCCTGTGGCAGCTGGCTTTTTCTTTGTAAAGAAAAAAGATGGTGGTTTGAGTCCTTGCCTCGACTTTCGGGAACTCAACAAACTCACTGTGAGAAAAACTTACCCACTTCCTCTCATTCCTGACTTGTGTAACCAGTTGTCTGGGGCCAAATGATTTTCAAAGTTGGATTTGTGGGAAGCCTATAATTGGGTAAGTGTTTGAGACGGAGACGAGTGGAAGACGGCGTTTCTCACGTGAGAAGTTCTTTTTGAGAATCTTTTTACGTCCTTCGGGCTAACAAACACCCCTGGCCATTTTTCAAAATTTTATTAATATTGTGTTTGCTGATCTGATCGGTCACTTTGCGATTATTTACCTTGACGACATCTTGGTTTACTCCCCTGACAGTGAAACCCATTTTCACTATTCGCGTACTGTCCTTCATAGACTCAGGGAAAAACTACTTTTTTCAAAATTTGAAATGTTAATTTTTTGTACAGGAGTTATCATTTTTGGGTTTGATTGTTTCCAATGAGGGGTTTCACATGGATCCCAAGAAGGTGCAGGCTATTAGTGATTGGGTTCAGCCCCGTGACTTGAAGGGTTTGCAACTAGTGATGAGCGAGTATACTCGTTACTTGGGTTTTCCCGAGCACACTCGGGTGGTCTCCAAGTATTTATGTCTGATCAGAGATTTAGTTTTCCTTGCCGCAGCTGCATGATTTACAGCTACTAGACAGCTTGATTACATGTGGGGATTCCCTGGCAAACAGGCAACCCCCACATGTACTCAGGCTGGCTAGCAGCCATACATTATGCAGCTGCATCAACAAAAACTAAATCTCTGAGCAGTCACAAATACTCGGGAGACCACCCGAGCGTGCTCGGGAAAGCCCGAGCAACGAGTATACTCGCTCATCACTATTTCCAACCCTTCTTGGGGTTTGCAAACTACTATCGAAAGTTCATCAAGTGTTTTTTGCAGGTAGTTAATAGTGATGAGCGAATATACTTGTTGCTCGGGAAATCTCCGAGTATTTGTGACTGCTCAGAGATTTAGTTTTTGTTGACGCAGCTGCATGATTTATGGCAATTATGGCACTTAGCCTCTCTCTTCCCACTGCCCTGTAGCGGTGGGAATGGGGTAATAGTTGGGTGGTTGATGTGACCTTTGAATTGTAAGGTCACATCAAGCCCGGCTTAGTAATGGAGAGGTGTAAATAAGACAGCTATCCATTACTAATCCTATAGTTGTTAGAGGTTCAATAAATACACAGCCAGAATAAAGTCTTTTAATTAAATAAAACAATAAACACATTTTGCCATCTTTATTATTCAGCTAATCCATGAGACGCCCTCGATCTCCTGTAATGAATAAAAAAAAAAAACAACAATATACCTGTCCGTCGTTCTGTCCCACGCAGTAATCCATATCTGGGGAAAATACAGTTTGCAACCAGGACTGTGCTAAGATGCTACCAGCCCAGCTGCAAACTACTGGGGAATGAGGAGATGCTGCCAGCGTAGCCTCAGTGACTAGCGGTGAAGTCACTGAGTCTACCCTCCCTGCTTGCCTGACCCGCGCTGAACTCTGGAGCGTGGGAAAATGCCAGTTCATTTTCCCACGCTGCAGAGTTCATTGCAGTTCAAGCCGGAAGGGAGGGCAGACTATGTGACATCAGCACTAGTCTCTGTAGCTGCACTGGCAGCATCTCCTCATTCCCCAGTAGTTTGCAGCCATCTCGGTTGCATTTCAGCACCGCTCCTAGTTGCAAACTGTATTTTCCCCAGATATTGATTACTGCGTGGGACAGAACGACTGACAGGTATGGTATATTGTTGGTTTTTTTTCTTTTGTTTTTTTTTAATTACAGGAGAACAAGGGCGTTGTATGTATTAGCTGGATAATAAGGATGAAAAACTGTGTTTAGTGTTTTATTTCATTAAAAGACTTTATCCTGGCTGCGTCTTTATTGAACCTGTAACAACTATAGGATTAGCAATGGATAGGTGTCTTCTTGACACTTCTCCATTACTAAGCT
This sequence comes from Ranitomeya variabilis, assembly GCF_051348905.1. Classification (NCBI taxonomy): domain Eukaryota; kingdom Metazoa; phylum Chordata; class Amphibia; order Anura; family Dendrobatidae; genus Ranitomeya; species Ranitomeya variabilis. Next base: position 1,051,177,719 of record NC_135232.1, on the reverse strand, counting down.
GGGCTTGATGTGACCTTACAATATAAAGGTCACATCAACCCCCAAACTATTACCCCATATACCACCGATACAGGGCAGCGGGAAGAGAGAGGCTAAGTGCTGAAATTGGTGAATCTTAAAAATGCGACATTTCTGGGGAGGCTGAGAGCTAGTGTTTGTAGCCATGAGGGGTCAATATCCATGGCCCCTTCCTAGGCTATGAATATCAGCCCGCAGCTGTCTGCATAGCTTTTTCTGGAATTTAATTATAAGGGTACCCCATGTCATTTTTTGGGGGCCACCCTATTTTAATAGCCAGTAAACACTAAAAATACAGCTGTGGGCTCATATTCATAGCCTGGGGAGATCCATGGGTATTAACCCCTTCTTAGGCTATAAACATTGGCCTCCAGTCGCTGGCTTTCCCTCTCTGGATTGGAAAATTACGCGAGAGCCCGCAACATTTTTTCCCCCCTAAATAATCTTTTATTAATTACATACATGTCCTCTAATTTGCACACACACTATACTAATTGTATTGATCACTGACATATACAGTACATATCTAACTATTCTGCATCTACTTAGTGTATGTGTTAGAAAAAATGTATCTTAGTGAGGATTGGGAAGAAAAGCAAAAATAGAATTGTTTGGATAAAACAGAACTCATTTAATGTCCATTCAAAAAGAGTGATTACAAAAATGAAGAAAAAGTAAATTATAAGTTCATTGCACAAATTCAAGTATTAGGTTAAAAAGAAAATGAAAGCAAGCAGTGATCTTACATATGGTCTTGTGGCATGATGATGTGTTCGTCCGTGTAGAGAGGCTCAAGGTATGAGGACTCTCCCACATGCTGAGAAGAGACGGTTTATATACAAATCCGTCCCATAGGCTTTCATGGGTTTCTATTTTCTCCTACACAATATCCATATAAGGTAGCCCAGTTCCATGCCAATGGTCTATACCATAAAAGTAGATTCCAGAATATTCCTTATCTTAGTTACACTTGTTTATCGGCTAGAAATAACGCTAGACATCCAAATATAGGTTGGGCTTCACAAACACCTCTAGCTTTTGACATGCAGAGGACAGATGGTCAATGACAAGACCTTCAGAAACTGTATCATACACTTTCCCTATACCCTTGGTTCTTTATTTGATTTCATGTAATTATCCATATGTAAGTGATTATATATATTATTATTGGATTTTACATTCCCCCCTGATTATGATTTGAGAATATCATAATTAACCCTAAAATCTTTCTCTCACCATTCGTATCACATTCATTCTTTATTCTGAAAACCTTGTATTTACATCTGTCTCGAATGTCACCTGAGTTTTGAAAACTAAAATTAGATTAGAGAATTATATTTTTCTTTTCAGCATTTCTCTTAAAATGTCATCTTCCTTTTTCATTTCTGTCTTTATCTTTTTATAAATGTTCTTAATTTTACACATAATAACTATTTGATATATTATACACAGCAAAACTATAATAAATATAATAACAATCGGATTAGATAATACATTTCCTACTGCCATCTTCGTTGAAGACTGTGACCAACTAGTTACTGATTTTCCTAAATTTTTCCACCAAGATGAGCCTGACATACTTGTCCATTCATGTTCAATATCATTTAAATTACCTTGCTCATGTCTGAATACAATTTCAGCTTCTTTTAATTGTTTTGTTAACAAATTTAACAAACCCTTGTCTTTCTTTATCTCATTTGTCCACATATTCCAAGGAAAATTACTTATTTGGGACAAATTGAACTGTATTGGAAGGATTTTTAGGTTTCTTGAACTTATTAATGTTATATTAATACTTCCTTCCTTCTTTGAGAGAGTTTTCACATTTCCCTCGATACAATATAAACCTATTGTCAGATTTTCAGCATGTACACAAGATGAAAAGTATGCAGAAACAACTTCTTTCTCTGACATAACTTGGAAACAAATCTTATTAGCGCTTACTGGTGTCACCAAGTCATGGATCGTGTGTACATTCTCCACTCTGGCATGACATGAGGTATGATTATTGAAACATGAATGATAAATGACTTTATCCTGTCCAGGTAGACACATTACCTTAGAAACAAAATTTAAACATGAAGAAATGTCTAATTGTTCAGTGTTTGTTCCATCAAATGCAAAATCTGTGTACTGTAATTGATAATATAGCAATTGTGTGTGACTAACAGGGATTCCCAGAACAGTTATAGGAACCAGGGTTTCTTCTCTTCCTGACACTGGAATCAGTGATGTTCCTACACAAATATCCTGGTCACATCCTAACCACTTATTTACCCACAAATCTGTATGATTTAATGCAAAACTATATTCTGTAGGCAAATTTCTCATTAGTCCTAAAGGAGTAATTCCACTTTGTAAGGCTTGTGCAATCATTTTCAGATTGATGGAATATTCAATCTGGATTAAGTCCTGTAGTAGCATGTAATATTATGTCAGTGTCGTGTATGAAGTGTAGCTCAATACAGCATTTCACCCCATAACCCATGCAGATGTTTCCAGTAATATCTACTGAATTGTCTGGTATATCTTCATCTTTAAGGTTTTGTAAACTTGATCCTCTTGGTTTCCTCGAATGTAGAGTTCTTCTGAAAGGTTCATTCACTTCACTAGTGTCTGTTTCACGATGTAAGATGTCTTCTGCGTAGATCACAGTTGAAATAGTACATAGCAGCAGAAATGCGATTCCCATCAGATAGTAACTTTTCCTGGGAACTGTCGTCTTTTCTCGAAGGATTGGTGTTGAATCCCTTCCATCAAGGTCATGGTGTTCCGTATTCCAGCTCTTATTGGAATTCATTTCTTCCTAAAAGAAATGCAGTATCATTATTTTGCAATATACAATTTGCATTGATCAACATGTACCCACACTCTTTGTTGCCTGCGGGTATTTTTAACCACGTTTGATGCTCGTTGCACAAGAATCATAACTTGTCCCATGGTTTCAATGATATCAAAGGGACCTTCCCAGTTACTTTCCCAAGGTCCATTCTTCCTGAAAGTTTTGATCATCACCTGAGCCCCTTTTTTGAATTTAGACTCATATGGTGGCTCCATTCTCTGCATTCTTGATGCAGCATGAGGAAGAATTGTTTTCAAATTTTCCTGCAACAATTGCAACCATTTGGACCTTGCAACAGCATCTTTTTGAGATGTAGACAAAAATGGTTCATGTGGAAAAATCAATGGCATTTTTCTTCCTGTCATTAGTTCAAAAGGAGTGAACTGAGTTGTGGAAGAAGTTGTTCCTCTCACACTCAACAATACAAAAGGTACGGCATCAACCCAAGTATTGCCTTTGTCCAATAGCATCTTGGCAATTCTGGATTTTATTGTCCTATTCATCCTTTCCACAATACCAGCAGACTGTGGATGGTAAGGTACATGGAACTGTTGTTGTACCCCTAGAATAGTACAAACGGCTTGCATGATTTTTCCTGTAAAGTGACTTCCTCGATCAGAGGAGATCATTCTTGGGATCCCCCAAGTACAAAAGACATGATTAACTAATGCTCTAGCTGTAGACAAAGCATCATCTTTTCTGACAGGTAAAATTTCAACCCATTTGGAAAAAACATCTACCACAACCAATGCATACCTGAGACCATTTTTACCTGATGGTAACGGACCAATGTAGTCGATTTGTAGTGTAGACCATGGACCATCTGCAGGTGCGGTTCGGAGTAGTGGCGGTTTCTGTCCTTTTGGTCTTGGATTAATTTGGGCACAAATGAGACATGATTGGACAATACTTTGTACTGTCTCTTCCATCTTTTCCCAGTAAAATTTCTCTCTGAGAATGTCTAACAATTTCTGTTGGCCCAAATGACCCAAACTTTCATGATTATATTTTGTGAACTCAGCCTGTAGATGTTTTGGTACAACAGGACGCAACTCCCCGTTTAAGTCATGACACAAAACCCCGTTTTCACAAACAAAGGGAGGTTTTGGATCAACCCGGGAAGCAACAAGAGATGTGTCTTTCTCCTGTTCTTCCGCAAAAGAAGGGATATGCGTGTCCGTTCTTTGAACTGCTAAAAGCTCAATAGTCTCTGGTTGAAACACTTCTTCTCCTGTCAGGGCTGCCTCTTTGGCTAACCTATCTGCAGTAGCATTTCCTACAGATAATTCATCATCAGTTTTTTTATGGGCTGGTACTTTGACAATAGCAAAACCATTAGGGGTTTTTGATGCTATTTTGAAAATTGTTTTCAGTGTGTCACTATGTACAAGAGTCTTATTTGAAGAATCTACATAGCCTCTTTTTTCCCAAACTGGCAAATAATCTGTCAGTGATCTAACAACATAGGAGCTATCACTGTAGATTACAATGGGACACTGATCATCAGCTTCGTTCAGCTGTAGCACCATTTTCACTGCTTCTAGCTCTGCCCTTTGAGCTGAAAAATGACTTGGTAATTTGTGTTTTACTACCTGTTCTCTTTTGGGATAAAAAATGGAATATCCTGCATAGTAATGTCCATCTGCATAAAATCTGGAACCATCAACAAAAATTGGTTCATCTGTTGCCTCTGCCTTCCGTCTGAAAAGCGATGGACATGGATCCTGAAAAGACTGCAAACAATCATGAGTTTGTCCTTCATATTGCATCAACTGAGGAAGAACATATTTGGCTTTGTAATCTACCTCAATTTGTTTGGGAGACAATGACAATAACCAATGAGCAAATCTCTGATGTGACACACCTGGGATATTATTCTCAAAGAGAAGTTTTAGTGTAGAATGAGGAGTTTGCAAAGTAATTTTGTTGAACCCAACAATGTGTTCAGTTGCTTTGACTGCAAAGTACACACCTACCAGGTGTCTTGCACATGTCTCAAACCCTCTTTCAACAGGTGAGAGAAGCTTAGAAAAATAGCCCAAAATCCTCCACTCTTCTCCTTGCAACTGTAGCAGCACAGCAGACACAGAAGTCTCTGATGTGTGCACTTGCAAAGCAAATGGAGCCGTAGGATCTACTGTGGACAAAGCAGGTGCAGTTTGTAAATTCATTTTCAATTGTTCAAATGAGGTTTGTTGTTCATCACCCCAAGGACCAAAATACTCACTATTTTCAAATTTTAAAAGATCATACAAAGGCCTGGCTTTGTCTGCAAAATTCTCAATGAATTCCCTTGAAAAATTTATAAGACCCAAGAAATGTCGTACCGCCTTGTGTGATGTTGGAACTGGCAAAGAAGCAATTGCATCGATCCGTTCCTGCAATGGTTGTCTTTTACCTGGGCTCAACAATACCCCTAAGAATCTGATCTCAGTCTGCAGCAATTTGACCTTTTTTGTGTTCAATTTCAACCCTGCATCATGCAGCAGCTCAAACAACTCTTTCAGAAGTGTAACATGTGACTCCTTATCATCAGTAGATAGCAAAATATCATCCACATACTGTAAAATACAGTCTGGCCTTGAAAATTTAGCTAATACCTTTGCCAATGCCTGATGAAATATACTCGGTGACAAATGAGCTCCCTGAGGTAACCTGCAAAAAAGGTATTGCTCATCCAAGAAAGTAAAAGCAAACTTGTACTGACAACTCTTTTCAAGAGGTATACTGAAAAAGCCATTACTGATGTCTAGTACAGAAAAGTATTTTGCCTTTGCATTCAACCTTGCCATCATGTCATGAGTATCTGCAACAATGGGTGCTACATTGGGAGTATGTTTATTAAACATCCGCAGATCCAATATCATCCGATAAGAACCATCAGATTTCAAAACACACCACAAAGGATTGTTACTTACAGAATTAGCCTTTCGGATGACACCTTGTTTTAACAATTCCTGTATGATCTTTGACATAGACTCAATTGATTCTGGAGGCAATTTATACTGACGCTGAGGTGGGGGATCACGCCCCTCGACATTTACAATAACATCTTTCATGGTCCCTACTTCATTCCTGAACTGAGCCCAAAGAGAAGGAAAAAGCTGTACAATTTCTGTCAATACCTCATCACCACCAGTTTCAGGCCACAGATGATCTGTTGACACAACATCATTTAAGCAAATACTTCCAACATGGCTATAATCACTAGGATCAATGACTACAGGTTTACAACCATTAGAATCCTTCCAGATCACCTGATTTCCTAGATCAACAACCCATCCAAATTTCTGCATAAAATCCGTGCCAAGTATATTTTCAGAGTCACAACAATACCAAATGTCAATTCCTGTTTTGAAAGAACTAGGTATTTCCAATATCACATCAGTAACTAAGGTTGCTCTAGTTCCACCTTTTCCACTAAAACCAACAATTGTACAAACTGGTGAATCTGGTTGTAGCTTCAGATCAAGATTTGTAACACTTAATTGAGCTCCTGTATCAATGAGAAATACAACATTCTGTCCTGCTAGATTTACCTTGACAAATGGTCTTCCACATTCATCTAATATAACTCGAGTCACAAATTCCAGTGGATGAGGTGTTGGAATTGTCTGTGATTGTCAGAAGGATGAAGGAGATGGGAGAAGTCCAATGTCCTTTTTGAGAACACTCGGCATTCTATTTCTGGACTCAGTCTCCTTAACTGTCATCTCTCTGATCTGTCTGATTAATGGTGCATATGGAGACTGCGTTTGTCTGTTGTCAGTGTGAGTGGGGGCATTAGACTGTAATGGAGGTGCAGAAGGTCTGGTGGATAATTTTGGCATGAGACCATTTTCCCTTCCAAAATTACCTGTCCCTTGTGTACCTGTCTCTGATTCTGCTCTCAAGAATTTTCTGCATTGCCACTTTAAGTGTCCAGGTATACCACAGAAATAACAATGGATATTGTTTCTTTGTGTAGTATTTTTACCTCTTTGTTCTACGTAATCTCTGCTCTTGAATGTTACTGTGGGTCTAGGTTTCAGCTGACTATCCTCTTTTTCATGAATTACTGCTATTTTAGCCTTCACCTGATTTTGCTTCATGGATCTCCTTACTCTGTCGATAAAAAACTGTTGCTTCTTGCAATGATGGCTGAGTACTAGCCATCTGTTCTGAGGCAGGATCCAAATATTTGAACTTTTTCACAAAAAATCTGATCATGGATGTTGGTTCCTGATTAGGCCCAATTTCCATCACCATTCTATAGGCCTGCTCAAATTTTACAAAAAATACAAATGGATCCTCATTAATATTAGTTTTTAATTGTTCCAAAATTTCAGCATTCGGAGTGGCCTCTCCTGTGATGTAAGAATTTAATTGCCTAAGTCTGTCCTCTCTTGTACTATGTGTCAATTCATGATTCTCATTTAATCTGGGTGTGGTCTGTAACCTTCTTCCCATATGTGAGGGTAACCATACTTTGAAAATCTTGTTTTTCTGTTCATCATTAAGATTGTATTTGTCTGTGTTTGATTCAAAAATGTCTGCATTGTAAAAGGCATCCATCTTGTCATTGAATTTTGGAATGTCTTTTGCAATTTTCATTAACTGATCGTGTATTTTTAGATTAATGCGTGCAGCTCTGTCATGGAATTTTTTCCGTTGCAATTCTTCTGCATGTAAATCTACTGATTCATCTAATTCTTGTGTGTCAGGTATAAATGATGCAGCATTGTCTTCTTGGTCTTTTGATCGTGTAACAACAGAAGCTTTTTTAATATCTTGTCTCAATTTGGACAATAATTCTGTTCTGGTATCAATTTGATCTTCCAATTGTTCAATATGTTCAGACAATATCAAACAATTTGGACAGTCAAAGTAATCTCCATCAGCTTCTTGTGTTTCACGTATGTCAGTATGATCAATGTCTTGTGTGATAGTACATATTTGTGTCTGTGTTTCAGTTTTATCAAAAACTAAATTATTGTACACTCGGACCATGTGCATTACATTCTGAAGCTTCCTTTGCAACTTTTTTTATAGAAAAAAACCTCTTATCAATTTTAAGATTCTCTGCTTCACATTGATTATACAGACTAGACCATAACTGTGCGTTTGTATGGCTATGATCAAACTGAAACTGTATATTACTCTTTTTAGAGAATTCATGGATAAACTCCATTTCTCTTACCTATGGAAATTCTTTTCCTCCTGGATTGATCCAATCGTCAATGGAGTGTCCTCCTGTGTCTTTATGGATTCCTCAGAGTTCCGTGCAGATGAGACTTGTATCACGTATCCTCACTTTTGTGTGTAGGTTCCGTCTGACTTTTGTAACACGATATAGTAGAATTTCTGTGCCTTTAACAACTCAAAACAGGTGTTTTAGCAAACTCCCCCCTGAAAAGGCTGAAATTCCTCACAGAAAAGACAAAAAATCAGATCTGGCTAAGGCTCGCCAAAATGTTAGAAAAAATGTATCTTAGTGAGGATTGGGAAGAAAAGCAAAAATAGAATTGTTTGGATAAAACAGAACTCATTTAATGTCCATTCAAAAAGAGTGATTACAAAAATGAAGAAAAAGTAAATTATAAGTTCATTGCACAAATTCAAGTATTAGGTTAAAAAGAAAATGAAAGCAAGCAGAGATCTTACATATGGTCTTGTGGCATGATGATGTGTTCGTCCGTGTAGAGAGGCTCAAGGTATGAGGACTCTCCCACATGCTGAGAAGAGACGGTTTATATACAAATCCGTCCCATAGGCTTTCATGGGTTTCTATTTTCTCCTACACAATATCCATATAAGGTAACCCAGTTCCATGCCAATGGTCTATACCATAAAAGTAGATTCCAGAATATTCCTTATCTTAGTTACACTTGTTTATCGGCTAGAAATAACGCTAGACATCCAAATATAGGTTGGGCTTCACAAACACCTCTAGCTTTTGACATGCAGAGGACAGATGGTCAATGACAAGACCTTCAGAAACTGTATCATACACTTTCCCTATACCCTTGGTTCTTTATTTGATTTCATGTAATTATCCATATGTAAGTGATTATATATATTATTATTGGATTTTACAGTATGTAAACCATGTCTTCTATCCTGCCGGCTCCAGCAGTGATTTTAGAGAGGCTGACAAATGAATTACCGGCTATTCTTCTATGTATCTCTCTCTGCAATATAAAGACTAATATATATACTGTATATATATATATATATATATATATATATATATATATATAACCATATGCAAGAAGAAAGAGAAGGCACTCACCGATCTAAATTTCCCAACTTTATTTCATCTTAATGTTAAAAAAAATTCCATGGCCGGGGGAGTGAGGAGCGGAGTTCTTGTGAGCAGGGATAGACGACGGCCGTTTGTGCTTGCGCTTCCACGGGTCAGTATTTTTTTAACATGAAGATGAAATAAAGTTGGGAATTTTAGATCGGTGAGTGCCTTCTCTTTCTTCTTGCATATGGTCATGGATTTTCGTGTATTTTCAGAAGAGCACCTATGATCTTGATGCATGGCTGATGCTAGGACTATTATTCATTAATACCTGAACCCGAAATTTTTGGATAACCTCGTTTCACAGACAGTGCCGTTCGTTTTTGGTCTTCTTGGCGTTAGATTATATATATATATATATATTATATATATATATATATATATATATATATATATATATATATATATATATATATATATATATACACACACACACACACTAGCTATTGAACCTGTTCTACGCCCGGGTGGCGAGCATTTATATTGGTATATGGTCTCCATCCTGGTATGCGCCTCTTCCATCCTGCCCCCTAATCTTGTCATGTGCTGCTACCATCTTGCACCCCCATCCTGTCATACGCTGCTCCCATCCTGCGCCCCCTTCCTGTCATGTGCAGCCCCATCCTGCGCCCTCATCCTGTTTTGTGCGCCTCCATCTCGTCATGTGCTACTCTTTTCCTGTGCCCTCATCCTGTTATGTGCTGCTCCCATCCTGCGCCTCCATCCTGTCATGTGCTGCTTTCATCCTGCGCCCCATCCTGTCATGTGCTGCTCCCATTCTGCGCCCCCATTCTGTAATGTGCTGCTCCCATCCTGCGCCCCCATTCTGTCATATGCTACTCCCATCCTGCGCCCCCATTCTGTCATGTGCTACTCCCATCCTGCGCCCCCATTCTGTCATGTGCTGCAACCATTCTGCGCCCCCATTCTGTCATGTGCTGCTCCCATCCTGCGCCCCCATTCTGTCATGTGCTGCTCCCATCCTGCGCCCCATTCTGTAATGTGCTGCACCCATTCTGTGCCCCCATTCTGTCATGTGCTGCTCCCATCGTTGATGGCCCCCATAAGATGCTCCATAGCATAATATGCCCCGAATGCTGCTGCTGCGATTTTAAAAAAAAAAATGACAGACTCACCTCTCGTCGCTGGGCACCGAGTGCCTAAGCAGGCGGGAACACCAGCGCACTATGGGGGTCAGGTGCTGGAGTCGCCGCTGGCTAAGGCCCCCGGTGTAACAGCGTGTCCCTCCCCCGGCCTGTGTCCCTGGACTGCTATGTAATCAGGCTTGAGTCAACAACCAGAAGGGGGAGCTTTCCCTCATGGAGGGATGGATCCCAGGACACAGAACAATAGACTCATGTGTTGGCTGATTCAATTGTGTGGTGACTTGCGAAGGGCTGGGATCGTATGCTGAGGCGAGATCCTGGTGCCCGTGTGTGGAGGGTTAAAAGCTGCCACGTGGAATGGTGTTGTGTCCCTCATCTGTTGGATCCAGTAAACCCATCCCAGGATTATTTTTCTTTTCCCTGGCTTCGGATTGCCAGGTGGCGCCCCCGGATCTGCTCCCTTTGTGTGGACTAATTGTAGACTAATTAAGGACGCTGCAGAATTACTTTGATTTGTGTTGTCCCAGTTCCCTGTTCTGATAAATTTTATTGGATTGATTACAGGCGTGGTGTCTCTTCCTGCTCTGTCGCATGCCCCGTCACACCCGGGACTTGCGATATTCACCTGTCCCTGTTCCACCGCCGCGCGCCACTCTGTCATCCGTGTCCTCTGGCTGTGACTGTTGAGGCAGGGGGCGCGCACTGACCACGTCATCGCGCCCTATGACCTGAACGTCACAGCCAGAGGATGCGGAAGACCCGGCGGTGGAACGGGGACAGGTGAATATAGCATGGCTCACCCTCCCCCTTCATACTCACCCTCCTGGTGCGTCTCTGCTTCTCCGTCGGAGATCGCGGTATGCGTTCAGTGCTTACTCATACCGCGATCTCCTGGGCCACAATCCTCCTCCCCGGATGCGTCACACTGTGGGATCCAGACTGAGTGACAGAGTGACGCTATCAGCGTTATTATATATATATATATATATATATATATATATATATATATATATATATATATATATATATATATTATTTATTGTCATAGCGCCATTTATTCCGTGGCGCTTTACAAGTGAGGAGGGGTATACATAATAAAAACAAGTACAATAATCTTATACAATACAAGTCATAACTGGTACAGGAGGAGAGAGGACCCTGCCCGCAAAGGCTCACAATCTACAAGGGATGGGTGAGAATACAGTAGGTGAGAGATATATATATATATATATGTATACACACACACCACACATTTATTCTATGTGTATATCTCTATTCTATCGTAATCTAACCTGTCACTCTGATTAAAATGTACGTGGCTGATCATTTGCCGGCTTTTAATCTATCTATCTATCTAGAATATACACTCACTGGCCTCTTTATTAGGTACACCTGTCCAACTTCTTGTTAACACTTAATTTCTAATCAGCCAATCACATGGCGGCAACTCAGTGCATTTAGGCATGTAGACATGGTCAAGACAATCTCCTGCAGTTCAAACCGAGCATCAGTATGGGGAAGAAAGGTGATTTGAGCGCCTTTGAACGTGGCATGGTTGTTGGTGCCAGAAGGGCTGGTCTGAGTATTTCAGAAACTGCTGATCTACTGGGATTTTCACGCACAACCATCTCTAGGGTTTACAGAGAATGGTCCGAAAAAGAAAAAAAATCCAGTGAGCGGCAGTTCTGTGGGCGGAAATGCCTTGTTGATGCCAGAGGTCAGAGGAGAATGGGCAGACTGGTTCGAGCTGATAGAAAGGCAACAGTGACTCAAATCGCCACCCGTTACAACCAAGGTAGGCCTAAGAGCATCTCTGAACGCACAGTGCGTCGAACTTTGAGGCAGATGGGCTACAGCAGCAGAAGACCACACCGGGTACCACTCCTTTCAGCTAAGAACAGGAAACTGAGGCTACAATTTGTACAAGCTCATCGAAATTGGACAGTAGAAGATTGGAAAAACGTTGCTTGGTCTGATGAGTCTCGATTTCTGCTGCGACATTCGGATGGTAGGGTCAGAATTTGGCGTAAACAACATGAAAGCATGGATCCATCCTGCCTTGTATGGAGCATCTTTGGGATGTGCAGCCGACAAATCTGCGGCAACTGTGTGATGCCATCATGTCAATATGGACCAAAATCTCTGAGGAATGCTTTCAGCACCTTGTTGAATCTATGCCACGAAGAATTGAGGCAGCTCTGAAGGCAAAAGGGGGTCCAACCCGTTACTAGCATGGTGTACATAATAGGCCGGTCAGTGTATATATACATTTTGAAGAATATTACGTTTTAAAACTATGTGTAAATGATTAATAACATTTCTGTATGTAAAATCTCATGTTAAAATCGCACTGCAGTCGGATGTAGATCGGGTGTTAGGTATGAAAAGTCAGATTGTACTCGCACAAGAAACGCCTGACACTCACATGACACTTGCATTGCACTCGTCAGACTTTCCTGCAATAAATAGGACCGATTTTTAAATCGCTCGTGTGTCTCCAGCCTGTGTATGTAATAGTGGTGTGAGATCAGTGGCCAAGGTCATTTAACCCCTTAAAATTCAGTTACTTATTCAAATCATTAAAATCAATGCCAACTTTGATGCCAATTCTCACGGCCAGAACCCATTTGGGAAAAGCTAAAGTGACATGAATTTCATGCAGGGCATCAAAATGCATGTAATAATGGTGTCAGATCAGTGGCCCAAAGTCATTTAACCTCTTAAAAAATCACTTACTTATTCAAATATGTGAAAATGGGCTGTTTGCCCCCTTTGATGCCAGTTTTGATGCCCAGAACCCATTTGTGCCAGGCTGAAGTGATTTGACTTTGATGTGGGGCATCACTAGGTATGTAAATCAGGTGTTAGATTAGTGGCACAAAGGCATTTAACCCCTTAAAAATTGCTGTTACTTATTAAAATCTGTGAAAATGTGCTATTTGCCCCCTTTGATGCCAGTTCTGATGCCCAGAACCCATTTGTGCCAGGCTGGATTGACTTGGATTTCATGTGGGGCATCAGTAGGTATGTAAATCAGGTGTTAGATCAGTGGCACAAAGGCATTTAACCCCTTAAAAATAGCTGTTACTTATTCAAATCAGTGAAAATGGGCGATTTGCCCCATTTGATGCCAGTTTTGATGCCCAGAACACATTTGTGCCAGGCTGGAGTGATATGGATTTCATGTGGGGCATCAGTAGGTATGTAAATCAGGTGTTTAATAAGTGGCACAAAGGCACTTAACCCCTTAAAAATAGCTGTTACTTATTCGCATGTGTGAAAATTGGTTCTCTGCCCACTTTGATGCCAGTTCTGATGCCCAGAACCCATTTGTGCCAGGCTGGATTGACAGGAACTTGATGTGTGGCATCACAAGGTATGCAAGTCAGGTGTCAGATCAGTGGCACAAAGCCATTTAACACCTTTAATACCATACCTCAGTGCCCACTTTGATGCCCATTTTTGTGCCAGCCTTCTAATATTTTTATCTGTTTTTAAGTGTATTCACAAGAGGGCACATGACCGCATAATATTATATACTTAGAATGGTTTATTTTTATTGAAAAACCTGAAAAAAACAGAAAATAAAAAATAGCCGAATAAGAAACTGCTGAATAAGAAACCAACTTCAGCCCGAATAAGAAACTGAACGAATAAGAAACCAACTTCAGCATCGTGGAAAAGCTTCATGATCTCAGGTCAAAGGGGCGAAACCATTCACTGCAGGAGGAGACTGCAGCCGGCCACTGTGCCAGCCTGCAGCTTGTCAGACGGGAGCAGACATTATACTGCTCTGCTCCTATGCTGCGTTCTGCCTCGTCACAGAAGTGGCCCTGGCTCCCAGTGGGCCCCTTCATGTGACAGGGCCCGGGGCGATGGCCCCCTCTGCCCCCCCAGTAGCTACGCTACTGATACGGTATATATATATATATATATATATATATATATATATATATATATACAGTGGGGCAAAAAAGTATTTAGTCAGTCAGCAATAGTGCAAGTTCCACCACTTAAAAAGATGAGAGGCGTCTGTAATTTACATCATAGGTAGACCTCAACTATGGGAGACAAACTGAGAAAAAAAAATCCAGAAAATCACATTGTCTGTTTTTTTATCATTTTATTTGCATTTTATGGTGGAAAATAAGTATTTGGTCAGAAACAAACAATCAAGATTTCTGGCTCTCACAGACCTGTAACTTCTTCTTTAAGAGTCTCCTCTTTCCTCCACTCATTACCTGTAGTAATGGCACCTGTTTAAACTTGTTATCAGTATAAAAAGACACCTGTGCACACCCTCAAACAGTCTGACTCCAAACTCCACTATGGTGAAGACCAAAGAGCTGTCAAAGGACACCAGAAACAAAATTGTAGCCCTGCACCAGGCTGGGAAGACTGAATCTGCAATAGCCAACCAGCTTGGAGTGAAGAAATCAACAGTGGGAGCAATAATTAGAAAATGGAAGACATACAAGACCACTGATAATCTCCCTCGATCTGGGGCTCCACGCAAAATCCCACCCCGTGGGGTCAGAATGATCACAAGAACGGTGAGCAAAAATCCCAGAACCACGCGGGGGGACCTAGTGAATGAACTGCAGAGAGCTGGGACCAATGTAACAAGGCCTACCATAAGTAACACACTACGCCACCATGGACTCAGATCCTGCAGTGCCAGACGTGTCCCATTGCTTAAGCCAGTACATGTCCGGGCCCGTCTGAAGTTTGCTAGAGAGCATTTGGATGATGCAGAGGAGTTTTGGGAGAATGTCCTATGGTCTGATGAAACCAAACTGGAACTGTTTGGTAGAAACACAACTTGTCGTGTTTGGAGGAAAAAGAATACTGAGTTGCATCCATCAAACACCATACCTACTGTAAAGCGCGGTGGTGGAAACATCATGCTTTGGGGCTGTTTCTCTGCAAAGGGGCCAGGACGACTGATCTGGGTACATGAAAGAATGAATGGGGCCATGTATCGTGAGATTTTGAGTGCAAACCTCCTTCCATCAGCAAGGGCATTGAAGTTGAAACGTGGCTGGGTCTTTCAACATGACAATGATCCAAAGCACACCGCCAGGGCAACGAAGGAGTGGCTTCGTAAGAAGCATTTCAAGGTCCTGGAGTGGCCTAGCCAGTCTCCAGATCTCAACCCTATAGAAAACCTTTGGAGGGAGTTGAAAGTCTGTGTTGCCAAGCGAAAAGCCAAAAACATTACTGCTCTAGAGGAGATCTGCATGGAGGAATGGGCCAACATACCAACAACAGTGTGTGGCAACCTTGTGAAGACTTACAGAACACGTTTGACCTCTGTCATTGCCAACAAAGGATTTATTACAAAGTATTGAGATGAAATTTTGTTTCTGACCAAATACTTATTTTCCACCATAAAATGCAAATAAAATGATAAAAAAAACAGACAATGTGATTTTCTGGATTTTTTTTTCTCAGTTTGTCTCCCATAGTTGAGGTCTACCTATGATGTAAATTACAGACGCCTCTCCTCTTTTTAAGTGGTGGAACTTGCACTATTGCTGACTGACTAAATAGTTTTTTGCCCCACTGTATATATATTTATATATACTGTATTTATATTTAATTCAGCGCGAGATATGTGAAAAGCCGGTAATTCAATTGCCGGCTTTTTCTTTCTCCTTCTCAAACCCGACAGGATATGAGACATGGTTTACATACAGTAAACCATCTCATATCCCTTTTTTTTTTCTATATTCCACACTACTAATGTTAGTAGTGTGTATGTGCAAAATTTGGGCGCTGTAGCTTGTAAAATAAAGGGTTAAATGGCGGAAAAAATTGGCGTGGGCTCCCGCGCAATTTTCTCCACCAGAGTGGTAAAGCCAGTGACTGAGGACAGATATTAATAGCCTAGAGAGGGTCCATGGTTATTGGCCCCCCCGGCTACAAACATCTGACCCCAGCCACCCCAGAAAAGGCACATCTGGAAGATGCGCCTATTCTGGCACTTGGCCACTCTCTTCCCACTCCCGTGTAGCGGTGGGATATGGGGTAATGAAGGGTTAATGTCACCTTGCTATTGTAAGGTGACATTAAGCCAGATTAATAATGGAGAGGCGTCAATTATGACACCTATCCATTATTAATCCAATAGTACGAAATGGTTATATGCTATATAATATGATGACTGCAATGTATTAAGAGAATAAAACTGTAATGGGAGGAGGAGGAGGAAGAGGAGGAGGAGGAGTGCTACTTTAAATACAATCATACATATCCGTATCCCTTTATCTGTTTAGTTACCATTAGGGCATCCACCCAATGATGGACACTTTAATTGAAACCAAGCGCCCCCCATTATAGCTAAGTCATATTAGTTTCCATTACTGTCTTTGGGTCTGACATGTAAAATATAGGACGTCAGGGGTGAATATCGCTATTTATCCTGTGTATTGTGTAAATGGCTCCCAAACAATGAATGATTCTATATAGAACTTTGAAATCACACTCCCTGTTGAGCCTCAACCCTAAAGTACTCCACTTTTTTTTTCTTTTGCTGTTATTTTTTGGTAAAAAAGATGGGGTACTTTAGAGGTCCTTTTACCCAAGTCTCTGACTCCTTCCTTTACTGAGGGGTCATCAGGGTGGGATGTGGGGGGCACCGTCAGCTTCATCTGCCTAGGCCACCAACACTCTTGGTCCCGGCCCTGGTATACACTGCAATGATTAGATGCAATTACTGACAGAGGCCGCAGCAACAAACAATGTAACGTCAAGCAGATTTTCTCTGAAAGCGCGGAGTGTTACGCTGAATAATCACATTGCGATACAGCTTAAGGGTATGTCTCCACGGTCCGTCTTGGGGCCGGTATCGGCGCAGCGGCGAAGCCGCTCGGCGATAAGCCCCGCCCCCTTAATGGGACGCGATGTTGCCGGATGTGTACAGTACACATCCGGGATCATCGCACCCCTCGCCATAGGGCCCTGTGATATGCCTTGCGGGGACGCTGCGTCCCCGCAAGGTGTACGGACATGCTGCGTTCTGAAAAGACGCGCAGCATGTCCGGAGTCGCAGGGCCACCGCGTGCGGGTTTCCACGCATAGTGGAGACGGGATTTCATAAAATCCCCTCCACTATGCTGGAACATCTGGACGCTGCTTGTTTGACGCTGCAGCGTCAAACAAGCAGCGTTTACTGACCGTGGAAACATACCCTAAAGGGGTTTTCCGAACTCAAGACAAATTTCTGCAGTCGCTCTATATGTGACTCCTCACACTGTGTATGTGTATTACATGAGCTTTTCTGCCTCAATCTTGGAAATCCCCTTTAAAGTGAACAGTGCTTATCAAGTCCTTTATTAGGAAAAATAATAAAAACATTCCAAAATTGTACGCTGCTCAAAAATTATTTAAATGAATACTTGTACATCACAATATAACCCCAAACCAGTAAACATTCAGAGATATCAATCTGTCCAGTTGGGAAGTATTGATTCTGAATCAGTGTGCAATGCTTTGGTGCAAATTATAATGACAACATGTGCAAAAACTCAGGGACGACACTGGGTGGTTTAGAGGGAGGACTTGCAGGTCATGTTACCCTGGCGCAGAGGGCGCTGTCGGACCACCTCATGCGGCTGTCTGAAATGTCTCCCAATGGGCAGCATTTTGACACCCCTAATGCTATGTGCACAATTTCAGGATTTTTTGCGTTTTTTCGTCCGTTTTCCGTGGAAAAAACGCTAAAAAAACCCACATACATATGCATCCCATCATTTTTAATACATTCCGCAATTTTTGTGCCCATGCTGTGTTTTTTTGTGCAAAAAAAAGCATCGCGGTAAAAAACGCAGCATGTTCATAAATTTTGCGGATTTTTTTCGTTTTTGCAGCTATTTATTGCATTGGGAAGCTCCGGAAAAAAACGCGAAAAATCCGCGAAAAAAAAAAAGCGCAAAAAACACGTGTGGACTTCCTGCAGACAAAGTCCGGCTTTGTTCAGCAAAATTCTGCACACTTTCCTGAACGTGTGCATATAGCCTAAGAGTGAGAATTTGCAGTTCTTTGAGTCGGTTGTTAAACTGACAGCCGCATCGGAGAACAGTTAAAAGGACTGTCCAGTGCATGGAATTGCACTCACATCTTTCAGGCAAAAGTATAATTGAAGTTCTGACCACCTGTACTCCTGGGGACAAGGCGACATGCAGGAGTGTGATGAGGTCACCTGATCATGCTGCTGACGTCAATCCTAATAAAAAAAAAAAAAACACAGTAGCAGTCATAGAGTCCCATCAATATATATAACCTTTATTGAATAAGAATTAAAACCTAAAAATCCAGGTGCAATGACATGAATGGGAAGTGAATGCACGCTCACAATGGCCATACTGAAAGGGCTAAATTGGCCAACCACCCCTGCAACACCATAATGTCAAACCGCATTGCGGCAGGTATCTACAGCTACACTGTTCATGCAGGTGCAGTATCATTCAATAATCAATATGCTGACAATTATCCCAAAAATTAAATTCATGGTACATACCTAGTGAATGCAGGCATGGAAGGCAAATAGCCCTACCCCAAAGCGCGTTTCGCAGCTAACAGCTCCTTTCTCAGGGGGCGTGTGGAGGAAGCGTGGTGTGTGTATATATATATATATACACACCACCAGCTGGAAATGTCCTACATACTTACACTCCGCGCCACCCATCCCCGTCACCACGCACAATGCATCCCCCATCTGTCTGAGCTGGAAAAAAGGGGGGCCCCCATGTGACCAGGCGCTGGACGTGAGAAGGAGGCCGGCACACGGCTATGGGAAAGGAGGCGCCTGCGCACAACCGTGAACACATTGCGGCCATTTTACATAAGGGCAACAACAAGGGCAACTACAACAATAAGCGCTAATAATAGACAAAACATTGCATGCTATACATATTGCTAGACTGAACAATGAAGGCATAAACATACTTAACGGCAATATTTACAAATATGGCAAATCCGGTTACAGAGGCCAATCGTATTAGCCGGAATTATACAGCACTTATATATACCCCATATACAAAAACCCACATATCAATGTGAATATATATCAATAAATCAACAATACATATATGTAAACATTACCCCATCTTATATCCACAGCCCACCCACATGTATGTACATATAAATATATGAAAATACACATAATTATAAAAATATAGATAGGCGAAAATCCCTCACAATACAGAAGATACACAACTGCATATATACCATATAGAACTACCAAGGAAACATATGCAAACTAATCTAATCCCTAATCTTTTGTATTAATAAATATTTGTTGTATTTTTTCATTAATTTGGACTTCCTTGATTGTTGTTTTTTTCTACTTTCGTTTTTGTATAAGCCCATGAAGGCAGGGTCTTCTCTCCTCTGTACCCATCTGTCACTGTTAGTTTCTTCATTGTAATTTATATTTTGTATGTAGCTCATTTTCACATGTACAGCACCATGGAATCAATGGTGCTCTAAAAATAAATAAATAAATAATAATAATAATAATGTAATAAAAAGTTGATACATGTAGTATTAGTATTCTACCACTAGGTGGCAGTGATGGCTCACTAATATTCTCGCTGTACTCTGTATGCAGTTTTATATTCATGAATTGGTCCACTTTTAAAGGGAATCTGTCACCAGGTTTTTGATACTTCGGTCGGGTTCACATTGCGTTAACAGCAGCCCGTTCAACACACACGTTAACGGGCTGCTGTTAACACAAGTGCCGGTATGGCTGCCCGCTAGCGCAGATAGAGCATCTGCTAGCTCTATCTGCGCTAGCGGTGACGGACCCGGAAACGCTGCAGCCCGCATCTCAGGGTCCGTCACTCAACCCATTGTGGGTGTGCGCTAGCGATGCGTCCAACATTGCAGTCAATGGCGGTGTTAACGGACTACGTTACACCACGTTATGCCGCGGTGTAACGTAGTCTGTTTAACGGACGAGCAGAACGCAATGTGAACCCAGCCTTAGGCCGGGTCACACATGCAACTGCAATGCGAGAAACTCCTGCGGTTCGGACCGGAGCATTCAGCTGCATAGAAATACATGCAGCCGCACACTCCGGTCCCGAGTGCCGCTGGCAGTGCCGGGTATTGAGGCGACAGACTCGCCCGAGTTTCTCGCATTGCAGTTGCAAGTGGGACACCGGCCTTAATCTGAGAATAGCATGAAAAAAAACACAAAAATTGAGCTTGACTTAAAGGGAAGGTGCCATCAAAAAAAATTTTTTTCCAACGATTGAGAAAACGTAAGGAATTAATGTTTACATTTTCTTAAAAAATATTATCATTTGTTTATAATTTAGTAAAATATGAAAAATAATTTTAAAAGGTTTGGCATTTCCACTTTTAAACACTGGGGGGAGCAGCTACTGACATTTGACAAAAACCTAGTGTACAACTAGCTGACATTACGGCACTGCAGTAATTATGGGCGCAGTCTGCTGACATGGCTGTGAACACAGTGAGAAGCCATTTTGTTGGTGACTGCGGAGTTATACTGACCAGTAGACAGTCACAGAGGATGGCAGGCAGCAAGGATTCTGGGAGATATGTGGTGGAGGGAGCAGGGTGACAGCAGCACAGAGTATTTCAGGAGAGCAGTGTGCTGGTCTATGGGGGGCACCTGTTCGGTGCGCGGAGCAGCCAGGGATTGTACATAGAGCGCTGTCTTTTATACACATGGATGGACCGTCTGCTCCACAGAAATCCAGGAAACGTTTTTGTGGATTGATGGCCTGTTCTGATCCAGACTTTGCATACTAAGACCCCATTCCCCTCCTCAGATCTTGTCCTGGCGATGTGTGAAAGCGAGGCGACAGGCGCAGTACGGGGTGACGCTGGGAAGGAAATGTAGCCATATAGTAACAATAAAAATGAGACCCCTCTCTTCAGCTGCCTCTCCAGCCTTCCCCTGACTGCACCTAACTGGAGGTCATGCTGCCCCCTCTATTACCCCAGACCCGTGTGCAGCTTCTCAACCAGAACCACCCTAGAATGGGTCCCCTTTCTGAAGATAATACTGCCATAGTGTTCTCACATAATACCGCCATACAGATCACACATAATACCATCATATAGATCGCAAATAACGACGCCAGTGTTCTCACATAATACCGCCATATAGATCACACATAATACCACCATATACTTCTCACATAATACCGCCATATAGATCACACATAATACTGTCCTATAGTTCTCACATAATACCATCATATAGATCGCAAATAACGACGCCAGTGTTCTCACATAATACCGCCATATAGATCTCACATAATACCGCCATATAGATCACACATAACAGGGGGGAGAGGAGTGCATAGGAGAGGATTAGATACACGGCTCAGCAGTCAGTATCACAAAGGATAGCATTCGATACACAGCTCAGCAGTCAGTATCACACAGGGGAGGATTAGATACATGGCTCAGCTGACAGCATCACACAGGAGAGGATTAGATACACGTCTCAGCACAGTATCACACAGGGTAGGATTAGATACACGGCTCAGCTGACAGCATCACACAGGAGAGGATTAGATACATTAGATACATGGCTCAGCAGACAGCATCACACAGGAGAGGATTAGATATGTTTCAGCACAGTATCACTAGGTAGGATTAGATACATGGCTCAGCACAGTAACACACATGGGAGGAGATACACTGCTCAGAGTCGGCATCACAAAGGAGAGGATTAGATTACCTCTCCCCCGATACTTACTTCACGGCTCCGCTGCTGAGTCCTTTCTCCCTCCCGTCCTTGGTCTCCTCCTATAACCGCAGGGCTGCTGCGATTATACTGGGAAACTGGCGCTCACAGCACACTGTGAGCTCCAGAAAGATGGCGCCGATCTCCTGCCTCTGCTGTGATGTGGACGGCTCAGGGGGCGTGGCCAGATCACAGCAGGAAGCAGCTCAATGTAAAGTATAGGGTCGGACACCGACCGCAGTCTCCTATGCCCAGGGCTGCCGTATTTGCAGAGTGTAAGTGTCGTGCAGCTACACTTACACTCCTGCAAAGCAAAATGGCGGCGCCCAGTGGCTGAAAAAATAATACGGTAATTAAAAAAAAAATGTTAAAGTTAAAAAATGTAAATTTGTATTAAATATAATTGTTTATATAAACAATCATTTTTAATACAAAAAATAAAATGCAGTGCCTTCCCTTTAAGTTGGTATATATGCAGCACTGTTATGATCCGGTGACCTTGGAGCCGCATGCGAGACTTTCTCAGGAGTAGGTGGTACCTGTACTGACCGCAATCCCTAAACTAACACCGCAACTAGAAGTAGTCGTGGGATGTACCTAACACGTCCTAGACACCTCGACACAGCCGGAGGACTAAATACCCCTATAGATGGAAAAGGGAATTCTATCTTGCCTCAGAGCAGAACCCCAAAGGATAGGCAGCCCCCCAAAAAATATTGACTGTGAGTATAAGAGGAAAGACACACGCAGGCAGAAAAACAGGATTTAGCAAAAGAGGCACTTCTAGCTAAATAGAAAAGGATAGGACAGAATTCTAAGCGGTCAGTATTAAAATCCTAAAAATATCCACAGCAGATAATACAAATATTCTACATCTAACTAAAGACATAGAAAGTATATCTGCATCTCCTGAGAATCCAGCATGACTGAAAAATCCAAACAAAGTCTAAGCTGGACAAAAACACAATGAATTGCACTGAACTGCAAAGCACACTGCATGTGTGCACAGAGACAAAAAACCAGACACTTATCTTAGCTGAGTTGGCAGCAGGGCATGAGGAACCAGAGAGAGATGCAATCCCTCCAAGTACAATGGACAACTGGCAAGGAATCATGGATCCTGCACACCTAAATACCTAATAGAGCTGAAATCAGCAGAAACACCTGCCCTGGATTACAACCCCAAGACAACTGCACTACCACCAACAAACACCGGAGGGAGCCCAAGAGCAGAATTCACAACACAGCACATAAAACGCATGTTCACATAAAACCTACAAGAGAAAAAATAAGCAAAAACCCTGCTGTAAATAAGTAAAAAGAAAAAAGTGCATCTAAATAACAGAGTATATAGTAATACTGTTTTTGATCAAAAATAGCATAAAATCCATCCCACCACGACAAGGTGACTCTGATCGGGACGGTCCTACACTGTCTAATATTAAACCTTACCATGTGTCAATGTTGACCTCAGTGTGAATAAGGGCAGACAACAGGACTGGGCCCAACCAGTAGACACCAGTCTGGGGGAGCTTTATATAATGTGGGGCAGAGTCTCTGATTCCAGCGATGTATCACTGACTGTGTTATTTAGTGTAGTTATTTTAAAATCATTGTTTTATCAGCAGGAGATTATCAGTCGAGGACTACTTGGCTTGCTGCCAAGTAATCCAGCCTTGCCCCCACCACTGATTGGCAGCTTTCTGCCTCTGCACAGTGTGCACAGACAGCTGCTAAACAGTGCAGGGTTATACAGAGCTCAGCTGTCACGATTGGACTAGCGAGTAAACAGGGACCAGGGGCACCTTTCCTGGCCCTAGCTCTAGGGAGCGCCCTAACTCGCCCTGTTCCCCGGGATACCTCAGATGGCGAGGATGCTGGGGCCTCCGCCCTTGCCCTGTCTCCTGACTGCCGCCCTGCGTCTGTCCCCCTCCCCACCCGGGGAAGAGAGGCGCTACCGTGTACAACAGAACACCAACCCAACAAACAGGGGAATGAAGACAAGGGTAAAAAGAAAACTCCACTCACACAGAATATGCTCTCACAAATAACAGGGGTAACCACCAGGGTGTGAAGGACGGGGAGAGTAAATAAGGCAGGTAAGGATGAGGAATATTCCAAGCGTACAAACCATACAACTGTCGCACAATAAATTCCTCCAGCTCTCCAAACACCAGCTCCTCACTACTCCAGGTCTATCAAGCAAGTGCTATCTCAGACAAAGGTCTGATCAGAAGGCCAAGCTTATATAGGAGAGAGGAGTGGCTAACCGAGCACAGCTGAATGCAGGAATATCCACATGGCCTATTAACCCCTGTCCTGCTGAAAAAAAACAAAACACCATTAATACACAGGAGAAGTGCTTCTTCTCAAAGATGAAGCAGAAGCCATCAGACGCTGTGGTCTTCTGTTACTGCTCTGTCGCGGTAACTCCGTGACAGTACCCCCCCTTCTATGAGGGACCTCCGGAACCTCAGGACCTAACCCCTATCTGGGTGGGCCGCATGAAAGGCCCGAACCAGTCTGGTTGCATGAACGTCGGAAGCTGGAACCCACACCCTCTCCTCAGGACCGTACCCCTTCCAATGCACCATGTATTGAAGTGACCGACGAACAAGATGAGAATCTAAGACCTTTGCTATCTGGAACTCCAGATTACCATCGACAATGATCGGAGAAGGTGGCAGAGGTGAAGATCCTGCAGATGCCACGTACTTCTTGAGAAGAGAACGGTGAAACACATTGTGGATTTTAAAAGTAGATGGCAGAGCAAGGCGAAATGCTACCGGATTGACGACGGCTAGGATCTTATAGGGACCAATAAACCTGGGACCCGATTTCCAAGATGGAACCTTTAGCTTAATGTTCCTTGAGGACAGCCACACCAAGTCACCAACACTCAGGTCCGGACCCACCAAACGTCTCCGATCAGCCACACTCTTATATTTGGAGCCTATTTTTTGCAAATTATTAACCCCTTAAGCCCCAAGGGTGGTTTGCACGTTAATGACCGGGCCAATTTTTACAATTCTGACCACTGTCCCTTTATGAGGTTATAACTCTGGAACGCTTCAACGGATCTTAGCGATTCTGACACTATTTCCTCGTGACATGTTGTACTTCATGATAGTGGTAAAATTTCTTCGATATAGCTTGCGTTTATTTGTGAAAAAAATGGAAATTTGGCGAAAATTTTGAAAATTTCGCAATTTTCCAACTTTGAATTTTTATGCCCTTAAATCACAGAGATATGTCACGCAAAATACTTAATAAGTAACATTTCTACTTTATATCAGCACAATTTTGGAACCAAAATTTTTTTTTTGTTAGGGAGTTATAAGGGTTAAAAGTTGACCAGAAATTTCTAATTTTTACAACACCATTTTTTTTTTGGGACCACATCTCATTTGAAGTCATTTTGAGGGGTCTCTATGATAGCAAATACCCAAGTGTGACACCATTTTAAAAACTGCACCCCTCAAGGTGCTCAAAACCACATTCAAGAAGTTTATTAACCCTTCAGGTGTTTCACAGGAATTTTTGGAATGTTTAAATAAAAATGAACATTTAACTTTTTTCACACAAAATTTATTTCAGCTCCAATTTGTTTTATTTTACCAAGGGTAACAGGAGAAAATGGACCCCAAAAGTTGTTGTACAATTTGTCCTGAGTACGCTGATACCCCATAAGTGGGTGTAAACCACTGTTTGGGCGCATGGCAGAGCTCGGAAGGGAAGGAGCGCCATTTGACTTTTCAATGCAAAATTGACTGGAATTGAGATGGGACGCCATGTTGCGTTTGGAGAGCCCCTGATGTGCGTAAACATTGAAACCCCCCACAAGTGACACCATTTTGGAAAGTAAACCCCTTAAGGAACTTATCTAGATGTGTGGTGAGCACTTTGACTCAACAAGTGCTTCACAGAAGTTTATAATGCAGAGCCGTAAAAATAAAAAATCATATTTTTTCACAAAAATGATCTTTTCGCCCCCAATTTTTTATTTTCCCAAGAGTAAGAGAAGAAATTGGACCCCAAAAGTTGTTGTGCAATTTGTCCTGAGTACGCTGATACCCCATATGTGGGGGTAAACGACTGTTTGGGCGCATGGCAGAGCTCGGAAGGGAAGGAGCGCCGTTTGACTTTTCAATGCAAAATTGACTGGAATTGAGATGGGACACAATGTAGCGTTTGGAGAGCCCCTGATGTGCCTAAACATTAAAACCCCCCACAAGTGACACCATTTTGGAAAGTAGACCACCTAAGGAACTTATCTAGATGTGTTTTGAGAGCTTTGAACCCCCAAGTGTTTCAATACAGTTTATAACGCAGAGCCGTGAAAATAAAAATTCTTTTTCCCTCAAAAAATTATTTTTAGCCCCCAAAATTTTTATTTTCCCAAGGATAACAAGAGAACTTGGACCCCAAAAGTTGTTGTCCAATTTGTCCCAAGTACGCTGATACCCCATATGTTGGGGTAAACCCCTGTTTGGGCGCACTGGAGAGCTCGGAAGGGAAGGAGCACTGTTTTACTTTTTCAATGCAGAATTGGCTGGAATTGAGATCGGACGCCATGTCCCGTTTGGAGAGCCCCTGATGTGCCTGAACAGTGGAAACTCCCCAATTCTACCTGAAACCCTAGTTCAAACGCACCCCTAACCCTAATCCCAACGGTAACCCTAACCACACCCCTAACCCTGACACACCCCTAACTCTAATCCCAACCATAAATGTAATCCAAACCCTAACCCTAACTTTAGCTCCAACCCTAGCCCCAACCCTAACCCTAGCCCTCACCCTAGCCCTAACGGGAAAATGGAAATAAATACATTTTTTTAATTTTATTATTTTTCCCTAACTTAGGGGGTGATGAAGGGGGGGTTTAATTTACTTTTATAGCGTTTTTTATAGCGGATTTTTATGATTGGCAGCTGTCACACACTAAAAGACGCTTTTTATAGCAAAAAAGTTTTTGCGTCTCCACATTTTGAGACCTATAATTTTTCCATATTTTGGTCCACAGAGTCATGTGAGGTCTTGTTTTTTGCGGGACGAGTTGACGTTTTTATTGGTAACATTTTTGGACACGTGACAGTTTTTGATCGCTTTTTATTCCGATTTTTATGAGGCAGAATGACCAAAAACCAGCTATTCATGAATTTCTTTTGGGGGAGGCGTTTATACCGTTCCACGTTTGGTAAAATGGATAAAGCAGTTTTATTCTTCGGGTCAGTACGATTACAGCGATATCTCATTTATATCTTTTTTTAGGTTTTGGCGCTCTTGTATGATAAAAGCTATTTTATAGAAAAAAATAATTATTTTGGCATCGCTTTATTCTGAGGACTATAACTTTTTTATTTTTTTGCTTATGATGCTGTATGGCGGCACGTTTTTTGCGGGACAAGATGACGTTTTCAGCAGTACCATGGTTATTTATATCCGTCTTTTTGATCGTGTGTTATTCCACTTTTTGTTCGGCGGTATGATAATAAAGCGTTGTTTTTTGCCTCTTTTTTTTTTTCTTACGGTGTTCACTAAAGGGGTTAACTAGTGGGACAGTTTTATAGGTTGGGTCATTACGGATGCGGCGATACTAAATATGTGTACTTTTATTGTTTTTTTTTTTAATTTAGATAAATGTATTTATGGGAATAATAAAAAAGATCAATCTGATCTGATCAATCAATCCCCCCGTGAGCGCGGCCGATCGCATATGACGTACTATCCCGTCACTGGGAATTAAGTCCCAGGTCACCTTGACGGGATAGTATGTCATATGGGATTAAGGGGTTAATCACCCCCTGCCAAATCGTAGAAATAGCAGAAGAGAACCGTTCCTCCTCCGGTAAACCAGAAGGGCGATCACCATTGAACGAACTAAACTGCGGATGAAACCCATATGCCCCGACAAACGGGGACTTACCAGTTGATTCCTGACAGCGATTATTAACTGCAAATTCAGCCAACGGTAAGTAGGTCACCCAGTCCTCCTGATTCTCAGATACAAAACATCTAAGATATGTTTCTAAATTCTGATTAACCCGTTCAGTCTGCCCGTTAGACTGGGTGAAACGCCGAAGAAAAAGAAAAATGGATCCCCAGACGGGTGCAAAACGCCCTCCAGAATTTGGAGATACACTGCACACCCCGATCAGAAACAATATCCGTAGGAATCCCATGCAGTCTTATTATTTCCCTGACTAAGATTTGCGCCAGAGTTTTGGCATTAGGCAAAGCTGGCAAAGCAATAAAATGAGACAATTTACTGAACCTGTCCACCACCACCAGGATTACAGTGTTCCCTGCAGACACAGGTAGATCCGTAATAAAATCGACTGACAAATGAGTCCAAGGTCTGCTGGGAATCTCCAATGGTAGGAGAGCCCCTGACGGATGAGTATGTGAAGTCTTAGAACGCGCACAGATATTGCAGGCGGCGACATACTCCTGAACATCCTTAAAAGCCCCTGGCCACCAAAAACGCAGAGTAAGTAGATCCGCGGTAGCCTTAATCCCTGGATGTCCAGCCAGCACCGTATCATGATGTTCGCTGCGGATTCTAAGACGGAGATTGACTGGTACAAACAGTTTACCAAGAGGACAGGTAGCAGGGGCGTCCCCCTGAGCGTCCGCCACCTCTCTTTCAAGATTGGAGCATATGGACGCCATCACTACCCCTTTTTGCAGTATAGGTACTGGTTTGCACTTATCGCCTCCCCCAGGAAAGCAACGGGACAAAGCATCTGCCTTAACATTTTTGCTTCCCGGCCTAAAAGTAACAAAAAAGTTAAATCTGGTAAAGAACAAAGCCCATCTTGCCTGACGAGGTGTAAGACGTTTTGCTGACTGCAAGTAAACCAGATTCTTATGGTCAGTGATCACCATCACAGGGTGAACCGCTCCTTCCAAGAAATGACGCCACTCCTCAAATGCCCATTTGATAGCTAAGAGTTCCCTATTACCAATATCATAGTTTCAGCTGGTGACAGTTTTTTAGAAAAGTAAGCGCATGGTTGCCATTTACCAGGAGACGCACCTTGCGATAATACAGCCCCCACTCCCACCTCGGATGCATCCACCTCCACAATGAATGGCTGAGTGACATCAGGCTGAATAAGAATCGGCGCAGAAGCAAAACACCCTTTCAAAGTGTCAAATGCCTCCCTGGCAGGACTGGACCACTTGGAGAAGTCCGTCCCCTTTTTAGTCATATCAGTGAGCGGTTTAGCTACTACTGAAAAGTTTTTTTTATGAACTTACGGTAGTAGTTGGCAAAACCCAAAAACCTTTGTAAGGCCTTCAAATCCTCGGGACGATCCCATTCCAATACCGCCCGGACTTTCGCCGGATCCATGCGAAAACCGGTGGCAGATAATACATATCCAAGGAAAGGGATCTCCTCAACCGAGAACATGCACTTTTCAGGTTTGACATACAATTTATTGTCACGAAGTATCTGTAGGACTTGTCTGACATGTTGCTGGTGTGACTCAAGGTCAGGTGAGTACACAAGAATGTCATGCAGGTAGATAACAACAAACCTGCCTACAAGGTGACTAAAGATGTCATAAATAAAGTGCTGGAATACGGCGGGCGCGTTCGTTAACCCAAAAAGGCATCACTAGATTCTCGTAGTGTCCTTCTGGCGTATTGAACGCAGTCTTCCACTCATCACCCTCGTTAATGCGGAAGAGATTGTACGCCCCCCCTGAGGTCCATTTTAGAGAACCATTTTGCCCCAACAATTTGATTAAAAAGGTCAGGTATAAGAGGTAGCGGATACGGATCACGGACCGTGATAGCATTAAGTTCCCAGAAATCCAGGCAAGGACGTAACCCGCCATCCTTCTTCTTTACGAAAAAGAACCCTGCAGCAAGGGGAGAAGAGGAAGGTCGGATATGGTGTGAGGAAAATTTATAATATAAGTAGTAGTTTCTCTGCCTGTTAGCACCAGCTGAGGGATTTTTGCACTTCTGACCATGGTCCCCAAGAACACATGGCAGACACTGGGCTCAAAACCCCCCCTTCCCATTACTTCAGGATTTAGCTTTCCTTCTCAGAGAGTGTGGGGGTTTTATGAGAGCCAAGGTATTTACGACCGGCATTTCCTGCCGTGTAAGCTCTTGTCCGGCTATAACTGGATTAGAAACTTCTAGAATCCATGAAAGTTCTTTGTTTGGTTTTTGTAAGATATTAGGCAAACCATTTAAGTTACGAACACGAAAATATATATTCGCAAAGTCCATCGGAGCATCTATCCATCACTCTAAAGACGAGTTTCTAACTCCATCTGGTAAAGAAGTAGGGATTTCTCTGTAAATTTACATCCCAAATAGGACATATTTGATCTCCCCTGAATGCTAGCGATAATACGAGATGAATGCTGGGTGGGGTATGATGATGACATGTTCGGTAGCGAAGTTACGGGCATCAGATATATTTAATGCACAGTTAGTAAAACTGAAAAGGTAGGAGGGTCTGGGATAGCCAGCCCTTTCTGGTGATGTCAACAAGCTGAGCTATAACTGTTTTGGCCGGACTCCAGCAGTCAGTCTGTTGCTGGAAGAACATGCGAGTCTGATCTGAAGAGCTGTACCTCATGCATTGGGATTTTTGGGAGCTCCGCCCACCAGCATGGTTTTTGCCTGAACTGATATGAACTAAGAAATGTGAGTGTTATCTTTTCTCCTTTAATCCTCTTTATGTTATAATTACCTTGTACATATTTGCAATTGTCTCATTTGTAACATCTTTGTAAAATATTTTGATATAAACACTGCATAAACTTTATGAGTATAATATTTCATACTAGTTCATTCTCCATGCTCTAAACGTACCCTGTCTCCTGAAGGGAATTACGCTACTGTGTTGGGTTAGCTTCGGACCCGTTTAATCGGAGCTGGTGGCAGCGATAGTGTGCAGACTTTTGGGTGATGTGTAGCGACTGCGGCGTTTATAATTATTGTTCCTGCCTGAGCGGGAGTAGTTTATCGCGTCGCTGCAGTGTGCCCAATAGCCAGTACATAGCAGGCAGCCTTTCTGGCGACCAATTACCCTAGGTGCAGTACCTAATCTGACCTGACAGTAAGGGGGGCGCCAGAGAGCTGCAAGGTTTAAGTGGAACTGTAAGCGGGATATACTCAAATCCCTGCAGTTCATGGTATATGGAAGAGCAGTGGGATACCTAAAATAAGCCCCTGCTGTAAACTAAGAGGTCAATAGCCTTGTGTGTGTTTTTTTTTATCACATTGTGGCAGTGGAGGGATAACTAAGATAAGCCCCCCCCTGCACATGTGATAGCCGTCTGTTGGTCTAAAGTCTCCCCAATCCGTGACATATTGGTGGCAGTGGTCAGGAATCCCTGGGGATTTTGTGACAAACTGCTGGCCGCGGCTAAGGGATCGTGACATATGGCCCTTAGCCAGACTTTCTGTAATATAGTCCTTCATGGCCTGCCTTTCTGGACCTGAGATGTTATAGAGTCTGCTCTTGGGCAGCTTGGCACCAGGAACCAGATTGATGGCACAATCATAAGGACGATGTGGGGGAAGCTCTTGGCTCCCTGTTCAGAAAACACATCCACGAAGTCTGACAGGTAATGGGGCAAAGACTGGGTATCCACCCTTGCCAACCGGGTACCCAGTGTCCTTGACAGTATGTACTCCACTTTACCACTTCCTGTGTCTGCCAATCAATTACTGGATTGTGCAGAGCGAGCCAAGGAAGTCCCAGTACCACAGGTGAGGGCAGGCCCTCAAGCACATACCATTTTAACACCTCAGAGTGCATGGCCCCTACCTGTAACCGTAAGTGATGAACTACCTACATGAAGTGCCCCTATCTTAAAGGACCGGAATCGATAGCTATTATGGGTATAGGTCTGGAAAAGGTTTGTGAGACAAGGCCTTGGTCTCGGACGAACCCTGCGTCGACCAAATTAAACCCCGCCCCACTGTCCAAGAAGAAGGACACGTCAACCTTATTTTCACCCACATATAAAATAGCTGGAAGGAAAAAACGAGTCTTTCCCACAGAGGTTATGAGCACACCCGGGTTGCCTACCTCCCCGCAACCCGGGCTCTCTAGTTTTCCGGCGGTTGTTTAAACAAGTGACAGGTAGGACATGTGCCCACAAAATGACCTTTCTTGCCACAACAAAAGCACACTCCCCCCTTACGCCGAATAAATGCAAGTTTGCTAGGTTGGGACGCTGCACCCACTTGCATGGGTTCCACAGTAGAATCAGTACTGGTCACGCTCAAACTTGGACCTCCTGCCCCCAGAGGTGTCTCCTTATGCCTCTGGCAAAGACGGCGATCAACCCGGATCGCCAGAGACATGGCTGCCTCAAGGGAATCCGGAGTCTCATAGAGAGCTAAAGCATCCCTTACTCTTACGGAGAGACCCTTGCAGAACTGACTACGGAGGGCCGGGTCATTCCACCTAGTGTCAGTGGCCCACCGCCGGAACTCGGAGCAGTATTCCTCCTCTAGACTGTCTCCTTGCTGAAGTTGGTGCAGAGACGACTCAGCCAAGGAGACACGATCAGGGTCATCATACACTAAGCCCAAAGCCTGGAAGAAGCCCTCTACTGACTGAAGTGACTGTGAGTTAGATGAGAGAGAAAATGCCCATGCTTGCGGGTCCCCCTGTAGGAGCGAGATAACAATCCCCACCCGTTGCTCCTCCGTACCAGAGGATACCGGACGCAGCCTGAAATAAAGTTTGCAGGCCTCCCGGAACACAACAAACTTGTCCCGCCCTCCAGAGAACCTGTCTGGCAGCACGACCTTGGGCTCCACAATGGTTTGGAAAGTGAGATCCCCACACCAGACGTAACAGAGTGCTGTGAAACCACCATGCGTAAATCCGCCACCTCCAGACTGAGCTGCTGCAACTGCCCTGTCAGCGCTGTAATAGGATCCATAACGGATCAGAAAATGCTTTCGGGTCTGAGATAACGTCACGATTGGACTGGCGAGTAAACTGGGACCAGGGGCACCTTTCCTGGCCCTAGCTCTAGGGGGCGCCCTAACTCGCCCTGTTCCCCGGGATATCTCAGATGGCGAGGATGCCGGGGCCTCCGCCATTGCCCTGTCTCCTGACTGCCGCCCTGCGTCTGTCCCCCTCCCCACAGGGGGAAGAGAGGCGCTACCGTGTACAACAACCCGACAAACAGGGGAACGAAGACAAGGGTAAAAAGAAAACTCCACTCACACAGAATATGCTCTCACAAATAACAGGGGTAACCACCAGGGTGTGAAGGCCGGGAGAGTAAATAAGGCAGGTAAGGATGAGGATTATTCCAAGCGTACAAACCATACAACTGTCGCACAATAAATTCCTCAAGCTCTCCAAACACCAGCTCCTCACTACTCCAGGTCTATCAAGCAAGTGCTATCTCAGACAAAGGTCTGATCAGAAGGCCTAGCTTATATAGGAGAGAGGAGTGGCTAACCGAGCACAGCTGAATGCAGGAATTTCCACATGGCCTATTAACCCCTGTCCTGCTGAAAGAAAACAAAACACCATTAATACACAGGAGAAGTGCTTCTTCTCAGCGATGAAGCAGAAGCCATCAGACGTCGTGGTCTTCTGGTACTGCTCTGTCGCGGTAACTCCATGACATCAGCATTCAACAAAACTGGTAGATCCGCAGCAGATAAAAGTTTTTAATCAAAACTGCCACAGCCAATAAAGTAAGTGATAAATCACTGGAGTCAGGGTCTCTGCCCCTACAGCATGCTGTTCTTATATGTGGTAGCAAAGACTTAGTGACAAATTCCCTTTAATAGTTTTTCTGTATTACATATTCATGCAATGTGCTCTACACGTTGTGTCGCTGCTATAGTCTACTGGTGGTTTTCTTGCATTTTTTACAGGTCAATGATTACTGATCTTACAGTCTATTTAACATCCAGGCAAGTGATTCCCTGGCAGAAACATGGATTTCAGATCATGCCTGGGTGAGGGCACTGGCTTTTTGGTAATGGTGGTAGCTGTTAATTATGTCCCATTCCTCCAGCCTATTCCACACCACTGTACGTAGATTGGAATCACTCACATTGGTGGATACTTCTAATCTAGAAGCTGGCCCACTTACAATGGATATCTGAACTTGTGATTTATTGTTTTTTTTTTGCCATTTCCAAAAAGTCCATATGTTCTGCGCTCACCTGTAGCACACAGAGACCAAATACATATTAAAGCCCATTATTCAATGTGATGATAATTTCTCCAAGGTTCTCTATGACAACAAGGCCAGTGACCCTATACTGAGGCGCCATTGCTGTATTTTACTTTTATCATTTTACACAATATATCAATGTATACTATAATACTGAAGACAGTGGCTGAATACTGCAGCTTCTAACTCAGAACAGCGATGAAGCATGGTGGCCAGCGCCCGGGTCAGGACAAGTATTGTGCCCTGCTGAACCATGGACCCTTCCATTAGCATTCCCTGAGGTCCTCCCACCAGTCCAGTATGGGACCCCCTATTCCCTACGCAGATTTATAGTATTATAAGGAAATACCAATGTCATTAAACTTTTTGCTTTTCCATAAAATTAAAAAAAACAAACAATTAAGTTATACATT
This sequence comes from Ranitomeya variabilis, assembly GCF_051348905.1. Lineage (NCBI taxonomy): Eukaryota > Metazoa > Chordata > Amphibia > Anura > Dendrobatidae > Ranitomeya > Ranitomeya variabilis. Next base: position 1,051,143,129 of record NC_135232.1, on the reverse strand, counting down.
TCCCTTTTGTTTACTTTTTTAAAATTTTTTGTGTGGTTTCTTTTATCTATTTTATTACCAATCACTAAAGCTAACCCTCACCTAGCCCTAACCCTAAATGTATATTTAACCCTAACCTTAGCCCAAGCCCGCTTAGTCTCTTGATTGCTGCCAATGCAGAGAGCAGCAGCTGTGATGAGTTGGTCTGCGCTCTGCATAGGCAGTGGTGGCAGTGACCGAGCTGACAGAGCAGCCGCATATTCATATAAGGAACTTAGCCCCTATTAACACCCCCAAAAAAAACAACCTACTGGTACCGCCCCTAAGTATCCACCGCCCTAAGTACAGCATATTAGGTGACAAGAGACAAAATGTGGGGTGAATGAGCCTGTGTATAAGGCCATTGGGACTGATATCCATTTGCCTAACAAGTTTTTGGCCAACAGCAACCAAAACTGCATAGTGAGCATTATCCCAACCCACCAATAGGGGGCGGAAGCCCTACAGGAGCCCAGAGCAGCATGAACCCTAAATATGGCCCTATCTGGGTAATAAGGCTTTCACCCTGAGAAGCAAAGGATCAAACCCCCATGAATGTGAATACTTGGTTTGTTAATACTGGGAATGTTAGAGATGCTTCTTCACACGATAATACTTCCCTCCCACTTATTGTAGCTAAAGTCTCAAGTAGATTTATTATTTAGGGTAAGTTCACGCTAGGCATTTTTTAATGCTTTTTTATCCAACTTTCAGCTGCATTTTATAGTACCAGCTTGTTTTTTTTGTCATCAGTATGTTGCGCTTTCCATGGTGTTTTGCGCAATAGAGCGTGTCACTTCTTTCACACAGTGTCTACATAATTTATACACAGCATCATTGCCTCCTATTTGATGTACACACCATTCTGTGTCTCTTATATGATGTAAGACAAAAAAGGCAAAGCGCTCCTTGTGGAAATCTGTATATCTAGCTTCAACACCAACTCTGTGACCATTCTTGACCTAAACCCAATTGAGCATCTCTAAAGAGACCTGACATGGCTGTCCACCAACGTTCACCATCCAACCTGACAGAAATGGGAGAGGATCTGCATGGAAGAATGGCAGAGGATCCCCAAATCCAGGTGTGAAAAACTTGTTGCATCGTTCCCAAGAAGACTCATGGCTGTACTAGCTCAAACGGGTGAACACCTCCAGTGGAGGACGCGATAGCAGGGAAGATGAAGATCGGTCTCAGGAACGCAGAAAGAAGACTCGAACACCAGGTTGTATTTGAACCACAACGCGTTTCAACGGATAACACCGTCTTCATCAGGTGGGCAGGTTATTAGTGGTGACAAAGAGGCAGTATTTAAATAAACAACAACCAATCGCAAAGCTATTACAATTACATATGCCAATGTGTAGGTATAATAGATAATTAAAAATAGCCTGTGCACGGTGACACATACACAGAGACAGCAGAGCAAACGCAGCGGGGGGCTATCACATCATACAAACATAATAAAACCAACCTAGGATAAAAAATAAACAAAACAGCTAAATTAATCATAAAAAATAAGCATGAAAACAAAAAACAAAAAAACTATACCTACACACACACACACACACACACACACATATATATATATAAACATACATACACATATACACATGCAAAAAAATGAGAAAATCCCTTACCCAGGAGGATTGTATCAACAGCATCAAAGCGAAAGCCACAGAGTCTTCCTCCCCTAAGATGTCTGAGTAGGTGCAGTTTTATCACCACCTTTAATCAATCCCATGGAATTGTTAGGAAACTACTGTCAAAATATTGGTTTATTCTTAAAGGGGATCCAGTACTTTCGAAACATATACCTCCTCACCCTATAACAATTTTCCATAAGAATCGAACCTTAGGCAATAGGATTGCACCCAGTAATACTACATTAGCTCCATTATACCTAGGTCCTCAGTTACCTTCGAACTATGGTTGCTTTGCATGCAGGAATCCTAAGTGCCTTTGCTGTGCTTCCATAGTAAATGGAGCACGGGAATTTAAATGAAATACAACAGGCGCCCTTTTTAGAATTCACTCATCTGTTAATTGTCAGTCTACTTACGTAGTCTACCTGATCGAGTGCGGTTGCGGTCTACAATATGTGGGCCGCACCATACAAATGATGCACACCAGATTGAATAAACATCGACAAAACATAAAAAATGGTTTCTTATTACAGTCTGTCCAAACACTTCTTGCTAATGCACCAAAAAAATTGGAAATCTTTGAAATTAATAATCATTGATCACATATCCGATAACGTGGCAGATCGGTTCAGTAGCCTAATAAAAAAAGAGAGTTTCTGGATATTCAAACTGGGTACGTTGGCCCCTGAAGGATTGAATCTTATGATTGATAAAGTGACAAGCTAGATATGGTTCTCTTCTTATTTTTTTGCATGTGTATACGTGTATGTATGTATGTATATATATGTGTGTGTGTGTGTATGTATAATTTGCTTTTGTTTTTTCTTGCTTATTTTTTATCATTAATTTTGCTGTTTTGTTTATTTTTTTTATCCTAGGTTAGTTTTATTATGTTTGTATGATGTGATAGCCCCCTGCTGCGTTTGCTCTGCTGTCTCTGTGTATGTGTCACCGTGCACAGGCTATTTTTAATTATCTATTATACCTACACATTAGCATATGTAATTGTAATAGCTTTGCGACTGGTTGACGTTTATTTAAATACTGCCTCTTTGTCACCACTAATAACCTGCCCACCTGATGAAGACGGTGTTATCCGTTGAAACGCGTTGTGGTTCAAATACAACCTGGTGTTCGAGTCTTCTTTCTGCGCTCCTGAGACTGATCTTCATTTTCCCTACTTTCTATTATCTATCACTGTTTTATAGTCCACATATTTTGTGGCTTGTATATACCTTGTACTACCATGATTACACTATGGTATTGTCTTTTATGTTGTTATTTGCTTATAATTGCTCTTTGCACTTATCACTTTAGTTAGGCTTATAGGTATGGGATGTTTTTATCTCCTTTGATATACATATATAGTTTTTGCACTATTTTTCTGGACCCCATAGGGGTTTCTTTCTCCATACATTTTTTCTAACTTGACCTTCCCAACATGTGCGCATGTTCACTGTGGCTAGAATCCTGATACATTCTCGTGGGCCTCCGTAATGTCCAACGGGTGATATGACGTCATGGGTATTCCCCCTTCACCCGCTGAGACATGTGTGCGGCTTGCGAGGATGTGTCATTTGGGGCCTGCTACACGGTGCACATGCGCCATCTATTGCCGGGGAGATTTCTACAAGCGGCGGGTATATATGTCATACCTATTGGTACGCCGTCTGGTATCCATACTTTAGTGCGCATGCGCGGGTGACGATTTACGGCAGTGACGACATGTATGACGTCTGTCATGTTAATGTGCGCACGCTCCGCCTACGTGAATTAGCAGTGGGAACAGCTGTGCCTTTGGCATATAAGCATTCGTTAATGACACACATACACAGCCCCCGGAAGAAGGCCACGCAAAACGCGCGTCGGGGCTGCTGTGGAGCACACACTGACAGATATTACCATGGGTAAGTTGAGCGACCTTTAAAGGGGTCCTTTACATTTTATACTTTGTGGGATTGGATCAAGGTTATGAAGTATTTCAGGCCCATTATTTACACTGAGGTCTTGGCATATCCATTTATACCCTGCCTTATGGAATAGGCTTTGTATTGTGTATGGTAACAGTGGATACGGACTGTGCCTTTGGTGGTTTGCTCACTTGCTCATTCTGTTATTGCAGTTGTGGTGCTTCCCCCACATGAGTTGATGTCTGTGCTTTTCATGTCTGTTGTTACACTGGTTATTACCATTATGATGACTATGTATTTATTAATAAAATATCTATTTTGTTAAAATTGGTTTGGACATATACTCCTTCGGTTCTGTGTAGGATTTATAGCACTACAAAAAGTGTAGCCTAAACCTAACTGACAACTGGGCGTCGCTATTCCCCTTCTCCCAGGGATGTGTTGTTACAGTCTGATATTGTGAGAGATAATGGTACACTGCCAGACTGTTAATAGAAGAATAGAGACAATTTATTCAATTACAGCCGCATTCACACATCTGTGTGTCGCAGTACGAGTACAGACGTCATTCACAAACTGGCCACAGTTATTTTGACCCAAAATTAACAACCTCATAAGTGGCGCACCGCCTTGTGAGATGCAGGGCCTAGTATCTCGGAGGATGGTTCAGTCACGGTGACTCCGATGGCTCTAACAATCCCTAGGTTCGGTGGCAATTATAAAGGAGGAGACGACGGATATATGAGACTGTGAGTTATGTTGTTGCCCGCAAAGTATGAGGCTGGAGACGAAAGAAGCATACACCGGGGTCTCGTGCAAACTTGAAAGATGAACTTTACTGAATATTTGTGACAATCCTTATATTTTTCAATATAACAGTCATGGGTAGCCGATAAATTTTTCTTACAATTGCGACGGTCAAAGCTTTTTCTCGGTCCCAGCCTTGGGAGGATGGTGGTAACTTTTCATTTGACTAACTGTGCTGCATGAAGGGGGAGGATCAAACTGACCTTAATCGGATCGGAGTATCCAGGGAATCTGCTGCGCAGTTCTGCAGTTCCTTCTCTTGTCTCAGCACTCTGTTGCTGCATAACGCGGGGCACTCCGAATAGGGTGCTATTTGTACACCCCACTTGTCCCAATCCAGGAGCCCCAATTTTCTACCTCCTCTCCCCACCAAAACCGTCCATAAAGCCCTGTTTGTCCCGCACGCACCACCTCCAACTGCCATTTATCTTCAAATCAGAAAAACACGTTGCAATGCCAAACTAAGGCACAAGAGGGCAGTATAGTACTACAAGTTGTAATACCAAAACAAGGCAGGAGAGGGCAGCATAGAATTAAATAGTTTACCTCCTCCCAAGGCAAGACAAGGAGCCGGTGTCGCAAGTGTAATCATGTAAGGAATAGAGAACACACCATATGATATATAACATACTGTACATTAGTAATGGCTTTCCTGGTCACTACATAAGCATATACAGTATGAGGCTGTAAGTTCAGGACAGGACACCTGGGGCCGGTCAGTGAATAACTGTCTGTACTCAGCCTGTGACACATGGATGTGCTGCTGCTCTCTCTTCCTCCAGATGTATGTGATATGTCTGAAGGCAGGTAGAGTGAAGCCAGGGCTGATTTGCTATAGGGATGCCGACACTGCTGGAACGGCGCCGGAACCGGAGGTGAGTATACATTTTATTAATTTAAAAGGGGAAAACATTCGGATTGAGAAGGGGTTGTCTGACTAGTGGACAACATATTTAAGCAAGGTGTGTAACAAGTAAAGCAAAATTCTGCACGACCTGTCAGTGTTCTATTATTTGGGTTGAGGACACTTATTGTATGTGGGCTAGTGAATTGTGTGTGCCAGGGCAGCTTTTTAGTCCCAGTCCGGCCCTTAATCACCCCCATTATCTGAAAGCAAGGAAGAGTGTGAACTTGTGCTAATTGTGCAGTAACACGTTGTCATCTCTGCTCCGTCCTGCCTTCCAGCACAGGGTTAAAATTGCTCCGACTCCATTTCTGGCTTCATGGCTTGATCATAGATGCTGGATCCTGATTCCCAAGAAAATCTCCCCAACCCAAGATTGTGAAAGAAACACACCAAACACTTTTATTGGATGATAAATTGACCGAATTTTATTCCAAATCTCATTATTATTATTTCTTTCAGAGTCTCAAATTTAGAATCAGCCAATTACTATGAAAGAGACACTGAAAATGGCACAACCTCCGACTCACGAAGAATCGTCCTTCAGCACTCAGGAGAGGAAAAACCCCATGGTGGAAACCTCTAGGGAACGATGGCTGGAGGACTGCCCTTCCCTTGGGCTTAGAAGGTTAATGCCGACACATAACAGCAAATTGTACCAGAATTTGTACATTGTGTCATATTTGGTATGGAGAAGCCTAATGCGACCTCTCCAGGCCGTACACATAAAGGTGAAGGTGGCGAGTACCGGACGTGAGGGAGATCTGGCTGCAACATCTGTCACCCCATTGATCGCTAGGGTTAGTTTGATCTGGCTGGCTAGGCGGTATGGCTGATCGGGCTGGCTAGGCGGTATGGCTGATCTGGCTGGCTAGGCGGTATGGCTGATCTGGCTGGCTAGGCGGTATGGCTGATCTGGCTGGCTAGGCAGTGTCCCCTTCCTCCCATTGTGGAGTGATGAAGCTCCAGGTCTCCAGACACATCAAGTACGGCTCCTCATACGGCTGAATGACTGGTGGTTCTGGAATCTTCTCCTGTATCATAGATGTATGTGTTTATGACATCAGCACAGTTGCCGTAGTTACTGCAGATGTTTATTGCTGATTGTTCATTGGCTAGAAAGTCCCTCTCAGTGTTCCAAAGAATTAACCCTTGAATGCCTGGCATTGTGCCTTTCTCCATAAGTCTGTAAAATAAACTTCTCACTAGGCAGGACCATTATCAATATTTTATCATTACTATATTTTAAAGTTACCACCCTAAAAAAGTCTGAATTGTAATAACATCTACAGATTTGATATGTAACGATCACAATAATTCCCTTAAGCCATACTAAATACATAAACGCACAATATGAGTACAGAGCAGTCCCATAGAGAAATAAATTAAGGGGCTGGAGACAAATGAAAATGAGAAGAAAGCCCCTCATGACTGGGACTGGATGAGAGGTTCAGTTTGGAATGCTTAAAGGGAAGGTGCCATCAAAAACATTTTTTTTACAGCAAATGAAAAAATTTAAAGAATTAATAATTACATTTTGTTAAAAAATATCATAATTTGTTTATAATTTAGTAAAATATGAAAAATAATTTTAATAGGTTTGGCATTTCCAGTTTTAAACACTAGAGGGAGCAGCTACTGAAATTGGACAAAAATCTAGTGTACAACTAGCTCACATTACAGCACTGCAGTAATTATGGGCGGAGTCGGCTGACATGGCTGTGATGTCTCCTCTCCTCCCCTTCTGGGTGTTTGCTAAGGCTAGTTTCACACTAGCGTTAACTGCATTACGTCGCAAATGCGTCGTTTTGCCGAAAAAACGCATCCTGCAAAAGTGCTTGCAGGATGCGTTTTTTCTGCATTGACTAACATTAGCGACGCATTTGCGACGCAATGACACACGTCGCAACCGTCCTGCGACGGTTGCGCCGTGCTGTGGCGGACCGTCGGGAGCAAAAAACGTTACATGTAACGTTTTTTGCTCCCGACGGTCCGCTTTTTCCGACCGCGCATGCGCGGCCGGAACTCCGCCGGAACTCCGCCCCCACCTCCCCGCACTTCCCCATGGGGCAGCGGATGCGCTGGAAAAATGCATCCGCTGCCCCCGTTGTGCGGCGGGGACCACGCTAGCGTCGGGGACCTCGGCCCGACGCACAGCGACGGGTTGTTCCCGACGCTAGTGTGAAAGTAGCCTAAGGGATAAGAGCAGATGAGATTTAGGAACACATTGAGCAGCCATTTTCTTAGTGACTGCAAAGTTATACTGACAAGTAAACAGTCACAGAGGATGGCAGGCAGCAAGGATTCTGGGAGATATATGGTGGAGGCAGCAGGGTGACATCAGCACAGAGTATTTCAGGAGAGCAGTGTGCTGGTCTATGGGGGGCACCCTGTTCGGTGCGTGGAGCAGCCAGGGATTTACATAGAACGCTGTCTTTCATACACATGGATGGACCGTCTGCTCCACAAAAATCCAGGAAACATTTCTGCTGATTGATGGCCTGTTCTGATCCAGACACTGCATGCAAAGACCCCATTCCTCTCCTCAGATCCTGGCTTCTCCATCCTGTCCTGGCAATGTGTGAAAGCGAGGTGACAGGCGCAGTACGGGGTGATGCTGGGAAGCAGGTTGGGGGGAAATGTAGCCATATACTAAAGATAAAAATGAGACCCTTCTATTTAGCTGCTTCACCAGCCCTCCCCTGACTGCACCGAACTGGAGGTCATGCTGCCCCATCTATTACCCCAGACCCGCGTGCAGGTGCTCAGCCAAAACCACCCTAGAATGGGTCCCCTTTCTTAAGATAATACCGCCATATACATCACACACAATACCGCCATATACTTCTAAGCACTAGCGTAGCTACTGGGGGGGCAGAGGGGGCCATCGCCCCGGGCCCTGTCACATGAAGGGGCCCACCGGGAGCCAGGGCCAATTCTGTGAGGAGGCAGAACACCGCATAGGAGGAGAGCAGTATAATGTCTGCTCCCATCTGACGGAGACTCTGCACCCTATTAGCACAGTGTCGGCTGCAGTCTCCCCCCTGCAGTGAATGGTTTCGCCCCTCTGACCTGATGATGAAGCTTTTCCTGGCTGCAGTTTTCTTCACTCTGTGCACGCTGGGATTGGCTCAGGCACGCTGGGTCCTAGTGCCCACCTTGCATTTCACCTAGACACTTCCTGGTCCTGCCTGCAAACTTTATCAGTAAGTGCTGGGGATGGAACATTTTAGGTTTATTAAATTCAGGTATGTCACTGTGATGTGAATGTGATGAGGCCACTGGGGTGTTGTGGGCGTTGAAAGTGGGTGAGGGGGGACAGGGTACTGAGGGGGTGGATGTGAGATGATGGGGGTATTGGGTACTGAAGTGGGGGAGGGGAGACAGGGCACTGTGGGGTAAATGTGAGACCATGGGGGTATTGTGGGGGAGGGAGACAGGGCACTGGGGGGTAAATGTGAGACCATGGGGGTATTGTGGGGGAGGGAGACAGGGCACTGGGGGGTAAATGTGAGACCATGGGGGTGTTGTGGGGGCTGAAGGTGGGTGAGGGGGGACAGGGCACTGAGGGGGTGGATGTGAGATGATGGGGGTATTGGGGCTGAAGTGGGGGAGGGGGGACAGGTCACTGGGGGCTGAATATTATAATGTTTTGTTACGATATTATATGTGATCCATCACATGTAATATTTGCTGTCTGGGGAGGCTGGAGATGGGGGGGTAGGGGGCTTTTGATACATACCACCTGGGTCTTTTATGAGTATTAGTATACGAAGCCCCCATATAGTAACCAAGAGCTGCATCACATTTACAGCACCACTCCAGCAATTTTTTTTTATTTCACTGCTGGAGCGGTGCTGAAAATCCAAGTCCCCTGCCCCCTGTCTGACACTCCCCTTCTGGCGTTTTCATCTGTTTTAATCTCCGCTCGGCTCCGTCTCCTTCAGTTTGTGACCTGTCCGCGGCTCCAGTGTTTTATGGAGCAGCGCAGAGGTCACTAATCAATGTGAGTCTATGGGAGCCTTGATCTGGCCTCTTTCTCACTCTCAGGCTATGTGCACACGTTGCGGATTTGGCTGCTAATTTGCAGCACTTTTCCATGCGGTGTACAGTACCATGTAAACCTATGGAAAACCAAATCCGCAGTGTCCATGGTGTGGAAAATACCGTGCGGAAACGCTGCGTTGTATTTTCCACAGCATGTCAAGTCTTTGTGCGGATTCCGCAGCGTTTTACACCTGCTCCTGTATAGGATTGCGGAGGTGTAAAAATGCAGGCGAAATCCTCACAAAAAACGCGGGAAATCCACAGGTAAAACGCAGCACGTTTTACCTGTGGATTTTGCAAAAACGGTGCGGAAAAATCCGCAGACGAATCCTCAACGTGGGCACATAGTCTCATAGTCTTACACTGAGCGCTTGTGACATAGCTTCTAACTTCTGGCCAGTCAGGAGCTACACTCACAAGTTTGAGCAGCGGCACTGCAGCAGTGCCACAAAATAGTGAATACCCCGGAGGATGAGTAAATGACCAGGGCAGGGTACTTGCGCTTAAAACACCACTCCAGCGGTGGAAAAAAAAACCCTGCTAGAGTGGTGCTTTAATAATTTAATAATAAGCAATTTAGTACTATAAAGTTGATAAAGGCTTGGAATAAATGTCTGCAGTCACATTATGTGACTGCAGACTGCCAAATCATGACAGGGAGCTGCGGGCCCATCATACTGTGTACAGTATAAGGGAGCTGCGGGCCCATCATACTATGTGTAAGGGAGCTGCGGGCCCATCATACTGTGTATAAGGGAGCTGCGGGCCCATCATACTGTGTATAAGGGAGCTGCGGGCCCATCATACTGTGTATAAGGGAGCTGCGGGCCCATCAGACCGTGTATAAGGGAGCTGTGGGCTCATCAGACCGTGTATAAGGAGCTGTGGCGCCATCATACTGTGTATAAGGGAGCTGCGGGCCCATCATACTGTGTATAAGGAGCTGTGGGCCCATCATACTGTGTATAAGGGAGCTGCGGGCCCATCATACTGTGTATAAGGGAGCTGCGGGCCCATCATACTGTGTATAAGGGAGCTGCGGGCCCATCATACTGTGTATAAGGGAGCTGTGGCCCCATCATACTGTGTATAAGGAAGCTGTGGGCCATCATACTGTGTATAAGGGAGCTGTGGCCCCATCAGACCGTGTATAAGGGAGCTGCGGGCTCATCATACTGTGTATAAGGGAGCTGCGTGCCCATCATACTGTGTATAAGGGAGCTGCGGGCCCATCATACTGTGTATAAGGGAGCTGCGGGCCCATCATACTGTGTATAAGGAGCTGTGGCCCCATGATACTGTGTACAGGGGAACTGTGAGGGACATCATACTGTTTATAAGGGAGCTATGGACCCACCATACTGTGTATAGGAAACTGTGAAGGCATATTGTGCATATGGGAGCTGTTGGCCCACTACACTGTATATAGGGGAGCTCTGTCAGCATTATACTGTGTAAAGGGGAGCCGTGAGAACATCATACGGTGCATCGGGGAGTTATAGAATCATCATACTGTGTATAATGGAGCAGTACATCAGGGAACTTAGGGGACATTATTAAATGTAAAGTGGGCACTTAAGCATTACTGTGTTGTTATAGGGGCACTCAGAGTATTGCGACCATCAAAGTTGTATATCGTCACAATATGGCGGTAAAATCAATGTTTGTTTTTGTATATAGATTTATTTTCAATAACAGAGCGGTCATATTCTGAGGTTCCACTATATTCACAATTGGAGTGTGCAACCGTAACTGTAATCAGGGTTAGCTGGTTAGGGGCCCACTCAGATGTTTCGCCCCCCCTAAGTTGAAACCCTAGCTACGCCTCTGCTTCTAAGTCATATAGATCACCCATAATACCGCCACATAGATCACCCATAATACCGCCATATAGATCACCCATAATGCCGCCATATACTTCTCACACAATACCGCCATATACTTCTCACACAATACCGCCATATACTTCTCACATACTGTCATATAGATCACACATAAAACCACCATATAATTCTCACATACGTATAAGAAGAAAATAAAAGCGCACTCACCAGTTTTGAACTATCAGGGCGGTTTATTCACATGTAATCATGCGGTGCAGGGAGGGTTTGTGAATACAAAGAGAATGACAGCTGTTTCGTGCTAGGTATGCACTTCAACAGATCCATTCCAGATCCGATTGGATCTGTTGAAGTGCATACCTAGCACGAAACAGCTGTCATTCTCTGTGGGGTCCCCTATAATTAATAACCATTAAATGCTATGCAGACTGCTGCGGGCTGACATTAATAGCTTAGGAAGGGGCCATGGATATGGTCCCCCCACAGGCTAAAAACATCAGCTCTCGGCCGCCTGTTAGATGCGCCTTTTCTGGCGCTTTGCCTGGCAATTCCCACTTGCTCTGTAGCGGTAGCAAGTGGGGTTCATATTTGTGGGGTTGATGTCACCTTTATATTGTCCGGTAACATCAAGCCCACGGCTTACTAATGGAGAGGCGTCTATAAGACACGTATCCATTACTAATCCTGTAGTTGTATTGTAAATACACAGCCAGAATAAAGTCCTTTATTAATCTTAATTAAACCATAATCCCCGACTCCTTCGTCTCCTGCAACAAAAATAATAAACCACAATGGGGAAAGACATGCAGGGGAAGAGGAGAGCATAGGAGGGAGAGCGACCCATGGGGAGAGAGGAGTATGCAGGAGAGAATTAGATACTGACTGCTGAGCTGTGTATCTAATACTTTCTGGTGTATTTAAACCTGTCCTGTGTATCTACTCCTGTCCTGTGTGATACTGACTGCTGAGCCGTGTATCTAATCCTATCTTGTGTGATACTGACTACTGAGCTGTGTATCTAATCCTGTCTTGTGTGATACTGACTACTGAGCTGTGTATCTAATCCTGTCCTGTGTGATATTGACTACTGAGCTGTGTATCTAATCCTGTCCTGTGTGATACTGACTGCTGAGCTGTGTATCTAATCCTGTCCTGTGTGATACTGACTACTGAGCTGTGTATCTAATCCTGTCCTGTGTGATACTGACTGCTGAGCTGTGTATCTAATCCTGTCCTGTGTGATACTGACTACTGAGCTGTGTATCTAATCCTGTCCTGTGTGATACTGACTGCTGAGCTGTGTATCTAATCCTGTCCTGTGTGATATTGACTATTGAGCTGTGTATCTAATCCTGTCCTGTGTGATACTGACTGCTGAGCTGTGTATCTAATCCTGTCCTGTGTGATACTGACTGCTGAGCCGTGTATCTAATCCTATCTTGTGTGATACTGTCTGCTATACAGGACAGGATTAGATACCCAGGACAGAATTAGATAGACAACTCACCAGTCAGTATCACACAGGACAGGATTAGATACACAGGACAAGATTAGATACACAGGGCAGAGGTAGCAGTGGTAGGTGGTATGTCGGCCAACGGGTCTGCCACTATTAGCTGTACGCAGGGGCGTTGCTAGGGTCAGAAAATATTGGGGGCCCAAGACAAAGAGTTGCCCCCAACCCCCTCTTAATTTTTTTTTTAACTCTTCAGATAATACAGTGCTAACTCTCTGAGAACAGATAATGTAGTAGATGTCACCTGCAGTCCTATGTAACACCAGAGATAGCAGTGATAATTCTCTGAGTACAGATAATTTTGTATATATCACATGCAGTCCTATGTAACACCACAGATAGACATAGCATTTCAGAGTAAGACTATGATCACATGCAGCATTTTTTTCAGTAGCCAAAACCTTTTCTATTAGCAGTAAAAATGTTGCGTTCAAAACCCCTGTTTTTCAGCTTGTTTTGTGGTGTTCTTCACACTTTTTTCAGCTTTTTTTTGGAGTGAGGATGTTTGTTTTGTCTACAGTATGTTTAAGGCCACGTTCACACGCTGAGTGTTTGGTCAGTATTTCACATCAGCATATGTAAGCCAAAACCAGGAGGGTGAGAAATACAGAAGTGCTGACGGGTTTCTCAGGCTATGTGAACACGTTGTGGATTCTGCTGTGGATCTACAGCAGTTTTCCATGCGTTGTACAGCACCATGTAAACGTATGGAAAACAAAATCCGCAGAGCACATGCGGCGGAAAATACCGGGCGGAAACGCTGCGGGTTACATTCAGCAGCAGCATGTCAATTCTTTGTGTGGATTCTGCAGCGTTTTACACCTGCTCCATAATAGGAATCCGCAGGTGTAAAAATGCTGTTGAAAACCGCACAAAAACCGCGGTAATTCCACGATAAATCCGCGGTAAATCTGCAGGTAAAACGCAGGCCTGAGTTCTCTGTAAACAGATGCAGATTCTGTGCGGAAAATTCCGCAGGCCAATCCGTAACGTGTGCACATACCCTTAATGGTTGGTAGGGGATCAAATACTTATTTCTCACTGCAAAATGCAAATACATTTATCCAATTTATACAATGTGATTTTCTGGATCTTATTTTTTATATTTTATCTCTCAATGTTAAAATTAACCTACCCTTAAAATTATAGACTGTTCATGTCTGTCAGTGGGCAAACTTACAAAATCAGTAAGGGATCAAATAATTATTTCCTTCACTGTACATTTTGTGCTCACTCCTAGGCGCCAGCTTTTCTCTACCATCACATGGTTGTCTCCCTAATCTTTTGTATTAATAAATATTTTTTTTATTGTTTTCATTAATTTGGACTTCCTTGATTGTTGTTTTTTACTATTTTCGTTTTTGTATAAGCCCATGAAGGCAGGGTATTCTCTCCTCTGTACCCATCTGTCACTGTTAGTTTCTTTATTGTAATTTATATTTATATTTTGTATGTAGCTCATTTTCACATGTACAGCACCATGGAATCAATGGTGCTCTAAAAATAAATAAATAAATAATAATAATAATAATAATAAATGTAAAAAAAAAATTGATACATGTAGTATTAGTATTCTACCACTAGGTGGCAGTGATGGCTCACTAATGAATTCTAGCTGTACTCTGTATGTAGTTTTATATTCAAGAATTGGTCCACTTTTAGGCTTTGTGCACACGATGCGGAATGGGGTGCATAATTTTCTGCACAAAATCTGCATCTCCTGGCAGAATCCGCAGGTGCAGATTTGCTGCGGATTTTGTGAGGTTTTTATGCAGAATTGATGCGGATTTTCTGCGGTTTATACCACTGCGGATTTCTTTAATGGAAGGGTGCAGAAACGCTTCAGATCTGCACAAAAGAAGTGCATTTCCGCTCGGATTTTTCCACACCATCTGCACAGTTTTTTTTTTTCACATTGATTTACATTGTACTGTAAATCACAGTGCGGATCTGCAGCGTTTCTGCATGGAAAAATCCGCATCGTATGCACATAGCCTTAAAGGGAATCTGTCACCAGGTTTTTGCTACTTAGGCCGGGTCACACATGCAACTGCAATGCGAGAAACTCGCGGGAGTTTCTCGCCTCAATACCCGTCACTGCCGCCGGCGGTTCGGATCAGAGCATTCAACTGCATAGAAATACATGCAGCCGCACACTCCGGTCCCGAGTGCCGGCGGCAGTGCCGGGTATTGAGGCGACAGACTCGCCCGAGTTTCTCGCATTGCAGTTGCAAGTGGGACACCGGCCTTAATCTGAGAAGAGCATGAAAAACACAAAAATTGAGCTTGAGTTAAGTTGCTATACATGCAGCACATAAAAGCATGTTCACATTGGCCAGCTTTGGACTGGAGTACCTTGGGCCCACCAGAGAAAAATCATTCTTGGAGCCCACCATGTAGTTATGTAAAAATACCGCACGGGACACATCCTCTATATACTACGCCACACGGGACTCATCCTCTATATACTGCACAGCTCAGGACACATCCTCTATATACTGCACAGCACAGGACACATCCTCTATATACTGCACAGCACAGGACACATCCTCTATATACTGCACAGCACAGGACACATCCTCTATATACTGCACAGCACAGGACACATCCTCTACATACTGCACATCACAGGACAGATCCTCTATATACTGCACAGCACAGGACAGATCCTCTATATACAGCACAGGACACATCCTCTATATACTGCACAGGACACATCCTCTATATACTGCACAGCACAGGACACATCCTATATATACTGCACCTCACAGGACACATCCTCTATATTCTGCACAGCACAGTACACATCCTCTATATACTGCACAGGACACATCCTCTATATACTGCACAGCACAGTACACATCCTCTATATACTGCACCACACGGGACTCATCCTCTATATACTGCACAGCACAGGACACATCCTCTATATACTGCACAGCACAGGACACATCCTCTATATACTGCACAGCACAGGACACATCCTCTATATACTGCAAAGCACAGGACACATCCTCTATATACTGCACCACACGGGACTCATCCTCTATATACTGCACAGCACAGGACTCATCCTCTATATACTGCACAGCACAGGACTCATCCTCTATATACTGCACAGCACAGGACACATCCTCTATATACTGCACAGCACAGCACACATCCTCTAAATACTGCACAGCACAGGAGGTCCTCTATATCCCACTGGCCGTATTCCACTGCTTCTGGCAACTAAGAACACCAAAGCTATGACACAGTGGCAGAAGACAGCGACTGTTACGTATTTTATTACACACAGGGAAATTACATTACTGATACCACTCTGGTGGTGAAATAACAAATACCCCTAAGTAATGCTTTAATACTTTATGAAAGTATTGCAATGTGCCATAATTATCTGATGTTCTACTGTGCATAGCTACTTAAAGTTAAGTGTCATTTTACAGAAAATATTATATTGCTTGACTTGTGTGTGTGTAGATATATATATATATATATATTGTAGGGGTTCACTCGCTCAGGTGCGTTGGAGGAAACAGGAGGCACGTTCTCTTTAAAAGTTCACAGGTTTATTTCTCCATAAACCACATAACAGCATGAACAACAGGTAAACAAATAGCCTTTAGCTCAGGTCAGGAAATGAAAACAAATGTCCAGTCCTTTAGGCTCAGTCCTGTGGAGGCTTTCTCCTCCACACACACAGACTCCTGTCTGTAGTGTCCCGCCTGGACACAGGGATCTCTGTCCACCATGACAGACTCTCACACTCTCCCTGGAGGCTAGCATTAGGCTTTCTTTAATAGGTCTAACCACACCCAGAACCCATCACATGATCAGACATGTGGTTGTGACCTCACCACAGGTCCTGACACAAACATAGACAGGCATGGTTATGCCCCTTACCCAGGGGTGAGGTATATGGGTAGCCAGACCCTCCCATCTCTCATAGCTACCCGTAACCCGGACCCAAATATACTAAGCAACTCCTTATTGCTTTATGTGCAAACAGAAAACACTCCGGGTTACATCACAGCGACAAGCCTTCTCTGTGATACATACCTCCCGTCGATTAGACACCCTTTAGCCATGCTACATACCTCCCCCCTCTGCCTAAAGCCGTGGGGCTTGGCACTTATCATAAACCGACTAGAGACCTCTCTCAGTCGTCCCTGACAGTCAAACAGTCTGTCTAAGTCAGGGCCTGTTATTGAACCCTTGTCACCTCGTCTGCTACAGGATCTCCTGCTGAGGTCACTTAACCCTGAGCTAACTGAGTAGTCACTATTTCTAGCTCTTCCAACTGACCACCTTCGGTTCTCTCTCGGTTGTTGATCTCTCCTATTATCTTCCTTCGGAGAGCAGCTCTTCTCTTTACGTCTATATCCTCTGTTAACTTCAGCTTGAGGACTTCCAGGCTTTGGAGCACCTCTTCGCCTCTCTGGCAGCTGTTTATTAACTTGCAGTCTCTCACGTCTCAGCTTCTCTACCTCCCTTAGGTAGGCCACGCGATATTCCAGGAGCATGCGGATATTCCTAAGATTCTCCCTGGACCCGACAACCAGGAATGGAACCATCCCATCTTCATCCATGACCTGGACCTCTTCATCAGTCGGTATCCTCAGTCTCTTCAGACCCGATTTATCCACCATCTCCTGCATCACTCTCCCAAGTTTCCCAATGACTTTCGCCACCAGACCTTTGGGTACTTGGACTGTGTCTTCCACTAAGCCCAGCTGACTAAGAGCTTTCCTTTCACGCTCCAAACGTCGAACGGCTTCATCATTCTTGAAAATGATCTTCTGCTTTGTACGGAGGCAGTGTAGGTGCATATCCCTCAGGACAGCCACCCGCTTCACTGTGACTTCCCTATTCGACAGTATCACCAACTGTTTAGTCTCTGGTGCCCAGTGCACACTACATGCTTCCACTGCTTTTCTGAAGGCCTCATGCACACCTTCACCGATACAGGCTTCTTGCACCTCTTCAGGTACATCAATCACGGTCTTGAAGAGCAGGGTCTCACTCTCTTCAAAGACAGACGGCTCCCTTTTTGCCTCTGACCTTTCCACCAAGACGTCTGTCACGACCGGGTGACTCTCTTGTTCCACTTTTAGCACGAACTCTTCCTCAGTCTTTTCTTCCGCTTGAGCCTTTGCCAAAATGGGCATTGGCAACTCCTCTGCCAGGCAGCGACGTTCCTCCTCTCTCTGGAGAAGCTCCTGCTGATGCTTTTCTTGAGCCATTCTGAGCACATCCATATCTTTCAATATGGCCCTATTCATGGCCTGACACGCTGATAGGTGACCTCTGAGTTCAACGACCTCCTTCTCTAGGTCACCCACTTTGTGCTCAATGGCTTGCCTCAGGACCCTTTCTCGTTCGACTGTTTCTTTAAGCAGCTCTATGTTATGGTCCTGCTCTCTTTTGGCCAGCACATGTTGCACCACCAATTCTCTAATTAGATTTTCAGACGGGCTCTCTTGCCCACTCAGACTCTGCCTCTTCAGAGTGCCACCTGTTTCTGCATCCACCTCTATGGTCTCTCCTGGGCTCTCCGTCTGTTTACTCTTTGGTACCTCTGGACTCTTGGCATCTTCAGAGCTCTCCATCTCTTCAGCATCAGGTACTTCATTATACTGAGCCACTTCACTCTTTCCAGGGATTGCAGATGTGGGTCTACTACAGGTCTGTTCTAATTCCAGCCCTACCTCTGTGTTGGGATTTGTCAGAGGTAAAGTGACCTCCTTATCAAAGACAGTAACCTGATCTGTAACTGACCCTGTCTCTTCCTCATCATCTCTCTTCTCAGAGGGCGTAACCTGTCCCGCCTTTTTGCATCCCCCGCGACGAGATGAAGATTTGTGACTTTTACTCTGCTCCTCCTTACTGTACTCTTTTCCCTTTGCGCTTGAGTCACAGTCTGAACAGGAGTCACCCCCTCTCACTCTGTCATCCTGGAACAGCAAGTCCCCACTTAAACAGGTGTCAGACCCACACTTTCTTCCAGTTACCCGTAACTCTGGACTGTCGACATTAGGTGGCGCTACTTTCTCTTTACACATCATCATCACACCACTCGGAATCACTACAGCCTCCTGTTGTGGTGAGGCTCCCTTAGGGTCACCCAGACTCCGTTCTGAGCAATCAGACACTCCCCTTTCCTCCCACAAGTCCCAAAACCTTTCAAAGTCCTGGCCTATAACAACAGGGAATGGCAAGTCTGAGACTACAGGTACATCATGGCTGGCAATAACAGTGGGCGTCTCAATGATTACCCTGGACACCGGATAACCCCTAGCGACCCCATGAACGCAGGGGACTTCCATCTTCCTTCCGGGAATCAGATAGACAGGGAGTGTGGCGCTCACCAGCGTCACCAGGCTCCCTGAGTCCAGAAGTCCAGTCACGCACACTCCATTGACTTCTACCGAACAACTCTGTGACATCTTGTCAGACGAAAAGTCGGTACAACATTCTGAACATGCGCTGTTCTTACATTGAACCCGGCAACAGTCCATCAGCGCATTCACCGCCGCCCCTTTTTGGGCCACCACCCCTAACTGGGTTTCCGCCCCCTTTTTGGACTCCACCCCCTTATGGGTTACCGCCCCCTTGTGGACTATTTTCTCCTTTAGGGCCATCACCCCTTTTAGGGACTCCACCCCCTTTTGGGCAACTACCCCCTTTTGAGACGCAGCCCCTTTTTGGCCAACCATACTTATTTGTGGTCACCGCTCCGTTTTGGGACTCCACCCCACTTTTAGGGACACCACCCCACTCTGGGGTACACCCTGTGGACTTCCCACAGTACTCTCAGGCCCCAGTTCGCCCAGCACACAAATGTGACTCTGGCCCTTTAAGAGTCCGCACACATTAAACCAACAACGTCTTTTTTTTTTTTTTCCTTTGCTGCAACTGCAGCTCTGGCTGCTGCAGAACCTCTTGCTGCAACTGCACTCCACGTAACCACTGCAGACTTCGTGGACCCGCCGATCCACAGCAACCTTCGTAACCCCGCCGAGTTACAGCTAGACGCCTTCAGTCTTCGTGGCCCCGCCGAGCCACAGCAAACACCTGCACACGTGCTCCACAGAAAAAAAAAGTCTTTCACTGACCCCGGTCAGAACACCACAGACTCCGGTCTGTTACGCACCCGGCTTTACACACAGCCCAAACATAGTTTTTCCACTGACCCCGGTCAGTACAATGCACGGTTTTCAGACCGTCACCCATTGGCAACTTCACGGGTTCCTGGACACCCCTCGGCCTCAGAGATGCCCAGACACACTGTCTCTGTTTTCTTCCACTCTGACCCCGGTCAGTACACACGGACACCTGTCCGTTACCTGTTGGTGCCGGCCACACAGGTTCCCGGATCCCTCTTCTCCTCAGAGGTATCCCAAAACAGTAGTTTCTCACTGACCCCGATCAGTTTTTACTCACGGTTGTCAATACCGTCCAATCTTCTGGCTCAGACCAGCCATCGCTGCAACACGTGCTCCTTGGATCCATGCCCGCATTCCAAACACCAATTGTAGGGGTTCACTCGCTCAGGTGCGTTGGAGGAAACAGGAGGCACGTTCTCTTTAAAAGTTCACAGGTTTATTTCTCCATAAACCACATAACAGCGTGAACAACAGGTAAACAAATAGCCTTTAGCTCAGGTCAGGAAATGAAAACAAATGTCCAGTCCTTCAGGCTCAGTCCTGTGGAGGCTTTCTCCTCCACACACACAGACTCCTGTCTGTAGTGTCCCGCCTGGACACAGGGATCTCTGTCCACCATGACAGACTCTCACACTCTCCCTGGAGGCTAGCATTAGGCTTTCTTTAATAGGTCTAACCACACCCAGAACCCATCACATGATCAGACATGTGGTTGTGACCTCACCACAGGTCCTGACACAAACATAGACAGGCATGGTTATGCCCCTTACCCAGGGGTGAGGTATATGGGTAGCCAGACCCTCCCATCTCTCATAGCTACCCGTAACCCGGACTCAAATATACTAAGCAACTCCTTATTGCTTTATGTGCAAACAAAAAACACTCCGGGTTACATCACAGCGACAAGCCTTCTCTGTGATACATACCTCCCGTCGATTAGACACCCTTTAGCCATGCTACTATATATATATATATATATATATATATATATATATATATATATATATATATATATATATATACACAGCCCACCAGACTCCAGGCTTATAGCTCTCCTAGACTCCAATTACCAGTACAGAACCCAACACTGTAGAATGTAATGTCATTTTACAGCACTGGTTCCAGTACTTATATGGAATATAGATGGTGGCCCGATTCTAACGCATCGGGTATTCTAGAATATGCATGTCCATGTAGTATATTGCACAGCCCACATAGTATATCGCCCAGCCACGTAGTATATTGCCCAGTCATGTAGTATATTGCCCAGCCACGTAGTATATTGCCCAGTTACGTAGTATATTGCCCAGCCACGTAGTATATTGCCCAGGCACGTAGTATATTGCCCAGCCACGTAGTATATTGCCCAGGCACGTAGTATATTGCCCAGCCACATAGTATATTGCCCAGTTACGTAGTATATTGCCCAGCCACGTAGTATATTGCCCAGCCACATAGTATATTGCCCAGCAACGTAGTATGTTGCCCAGTTACGTAGTATATTGCCCAGTGACGTAGTATATTGCCCAGCCACGTAGTATATTGCCCAGTTACGTAGTATATTGCCCAGCCACGTAGTATATTGCCCAGCCACATAGTATATTGCCCAGCCACGTAGTATGTTGCCCAGTTACGTAGTATATTGCCCAGTGACGTAGTATATTGCCCAGCCACGTAGTATATTGCCCAGTTACGTAGTATATTGCCCAGTGACGTAGTATACAGCACAGAGCCACGTATATTGCACAGCGACGTAGTATACAGCACAGAGCCACGTAGTATATTGCCCAGCCACGTAGTATATTGCCCAGTCACGTAGTATATTGCCCAGTTACGTAGTATATTGCCCAGCCACGTAGTATATTGCCCAGCCACGTAGTATATTGCCCAGTTACGTAGTATATTGCCCAGCCACGTAGTATATTGCCCAGCCACGTAGTATATTGCCCAGTTACCTAGTATATTGCCCAGTGACGTAGTATATTTCCCAGCCACGTAGTATATTGCCCAGTTACGTAGTATATTGCCCAGTGACGTAGTATACAGCACAGAGCCACGTAGTATACAGCACAGAGCCACGTAGTATATTACCCAGCCACGTAGTATATTGGCCAGTCACGTAGTATATTGCCCAGCCACGTAGTATATTGGCCAGTCACGTAGTATATTGCCCAGCAACATATGTCACAGGTTAAAAAATAAAAAGTAAACAAATACTCACCTTCCGAGGGCCCCTTGTAGTTCTGTCGCCTGTGTGGGGTGCAGGCGGCAGCTTCCGGTCCCAGGGTGTGATGACGTCGCGGTTACATGACCATGACGTCATGGCAGGTCCTTCTCGCGCAGGACCTGTGATGACGTCGCGGTCAAATGACCGTGACGACCGCAGGCAGCAGCTTCCGGTCGCAGGGTGTGATGCCATCGCAGTCACATGACCGTGATGTCATGGCAGGTCCTTCTCGCGCAGGCCCTGTGATGACGTCGCGGTCACATGACCGTGACGTCATGGCAGGTCCTTCTCGCATACCATCCTTGCCACCGGAACCTGCCGCTTGCATGGCACGGTCACCGGAGCGTCACGAGGAGCGGGAAAGGCGAGTATATAATGATTTTTTTTTTTTATTATTATTTTTAACATTAGATGTTTTTACTATTGACGCTGCTTAGGCAGCATCAATAGTAAAAACTTGGTCACACAGGGTTAATAGCGACGGTAACGGAGTGAGTTACCCGCGGCATAACGCGGTCCGTTACCGCTGACATTAACCCTGTGTGAGCGGTGACTGCGGGGAGGATGGAGCGGGCGCCGGGCACTGACTGCAGGGGAGTAGGGAGGGACTAATCGGACTGTGGCCGTCGCTGATTGGTCGCGGCAGCCATGACAGGCAGCTGGCGAGACCAATCAGCGACTTGGATTCCATGACAGACAGAGGCCGCGACCAATGAGTATCCGTGACAGACAGACAGAAAGACGGAAGTACCCCTTAGACAATTATATAGTAGACAAAGAAGACGGAGCAGGACACAAGACTAATGCAGAGTTAGGCCTCATTCATACTTTTGTATTTTGGTCACCATTTAGCATTGGGATTTGTAAGACAAAACCCAGAGCTGAAGGTACACAGAATATAATAGAAAGAGTCACATTTATTCTTCAAATTACTGACGAAAACACGTCAGTACAGATGAGGCCTAATAAGCAGTTCCCCACACAGACCAGGAACTATATTTTATGGGCTCGCTCATGCGTATAACACTGCCAAGAGCTATGTGATGTTGTATCGGATAGCACTGGGCCCAGTGTTCTACTATGGGATAGTGCAGATGTGCAATTATTAATGGCAGCATGATGCAAGTGTATCCGATATTCAGATGACACGTACCCATACAAGTCTATAGGTGCGTGCAGTAGTGTAACTAGCGATAGGGGGCAGAGGGTGCTGTTGCCCTGGGCCCCGCGCTCTGAGGAGCCCACCTGGAGCCACACTACATATAACTGTATCCATACCTCCCAACCGTCCCGGATCCGGCGGGACTGTCACGATGTTGACAGTCTCCCCCGCTGTCACGGCTGGGACAAGTATGTCCCGCACTGGTTGGGAGGTGTGCAACGTATCAGCCGGTCATCCCTGCACCCGCAGAGCCTAACACCACATATTGGCTGCTCTGTGCGCACAGGACCTGTGATGAGGTCACAGGAGGGGAGGAGTCAGGGGGGTCACATGATCGGGACCTCCGTGGATTGCAGGACTCGGCTGTGCTGGTTGCCAACTTGCCATGGTGCTGCTGGATGAGGTAAGTAAGCTGCCTTATGTGTGGGGTCAGGAGGTGTTTACAGTGTGGATGTAGCAGAGCCATGTGTGTACGAGGTGTATGGAGTGGAGCTGAATGTGTACGAGGTGTACGGAGCGGAGCCGTGTCTGTATGAGGTGTATGGAGTGGAGCCGTATGTGTATGAGGTGTATAGAGCGGAGCTAAATGTGTACGAGGTGTATGGAGCGGAGCCGCGTGTGTGCGAGGTGTACGGAGCGGAGCCGCGTATGAGGTGTATGGAGCGGAGCGCGTGTGTACGGAGCGGAGCCGTGTGTGCAAAGTGTATGGAGTGCAGCCGCGTGTGTAGGAGTAGCTATGTGTGGCCATTATACGGTGCGAAGTATCATGTGCGGCCAATATACAGTATGGAGCATCATGTGCGGTCATTATACAGTATGGAGCATCATGTGCAGACAATATACAGTATGGAGCATCAAGTGTGGCCATTATAGAGTATGGAGCATCATGTGCGGTCATTATACAGTATGGAGCATCATGTGCAGTCATTATATAGTATGGAGCATCATGTGTGGCCATTATACAGTGTGGAGCATCATGTGCGGTCATTATACAGTATGGAGCATCATGTGGGGCCATTATACAGTATTGAGCATCATGTGCGGTCATTATACAGTATGGAGCATCATGTGGGGCCATTATACAGTATGGAGCATCATGTGGGGCCATTATACAGTATGGAGCATCATGTGTGGCCATTATACAGTATGGAGCATCATGTGTGGTCATTATACAGTATGGAGCATCATGTGGGGCCATTATACAGTATGGAGCATCATGTGTGGTCATTATACAGCATGGAGCATCATGTGTGGTCATTATACAGCATGGAGCATCATCTGGGGCCATTATACAGTATTGAGCATCATGTGTGGCCATTATACAGTATGGAGCACTGTGTGGCCATATTTTTTTGTTTATAATTATTGTTTATGAAACAGTGTAATCAGCAGTGCTAAATGGGTGTGGTTGGGATGTGGATATGGGTGTGACTAGTTATAAATGGGTGTGGTCAGAGACGTGGCCTAAAACTTGCCGTTGCGCGCCAGAAACTTTGTCCCTCTTTCCCATCTTCAAAAGTTGGGAGGTATGCTGTATCACTGTGCACAGTGCGCCAATACAGATAAACTCAGCGACAAAGCGGGGAGAGTTTGAGCCGAGTGACATTACCATAATCGGACCAATTCTTTTGCATGAGAGGATCGATGGCCGTGTGAACGAACCCTAAACCTCACATGATTGAAGATGTAGAGAACCCTGTTCCTAATGTGGAACATCAAGAAAACAATGACATCCCATCTGTAAAAACATGAATGATCGTTATTATTAATGGAAACAGGGGCACTACTCACAAATCTGAGGCTGAGATCTCTAAATTGAACTAATCCGTTAGATTGTCTGGGGTCGGCTCACTATGGCAAGGAAAAGATAGATGTGAGTAGAAAAGAAAATACAGGTCAAGCTCCTGACATAATGACATTAGGCTTCCTATAGATTTACTGTACTGACGGATCTCAAAATATGTCTGTGTATGGTACATTACTAATAGGAAATAGTTCATTAATGTAACCTATAGTAACATAGTTAGCAAGGCCGAAAAAAGACATTTGTCCATCCAGTTCAGCCTATATTCCGTCAGAATAAATCCCCAGATCTACGTCCTTCTAAAGAACCTAATCACTGTAAGATACAATATTGTTACTCTCCAGGAAGACATCCAGGCCTCTCTTGAACCCCTCGACTGAGTTCTCCATCACCACCTCCTCAGGCAAGGAATTCCAGATTCTCACTGCCCTAACAGTAAAGAATCCTCTTCTATGTTGATGGAAAAACCTTCTCTCCTCCAGACGCAGAGAATGCCCCTTGTGACCGGCACCTTCCTTGGTATAAACAGACCCTCGGAGAGATATTTGTATTGTCCCCTTATATACTTACACATGGTTATTAGATCGCCCCTCAGTCATCTTTTTTCTAGACTAAATAATCCTAATTTTGCTAATCTCTCTGGGTATTGTAGTTCCCCCATCCCCTTTATTAATTTTGTTAACCCTTTCATGGGAAATTTCAGGGGAAATTTTCCAGTTTTGAGCTCTAATTTTGTACTTCCTTTTTTCAAGAGCCATCATTTTTTATTTTTATGTCCATATAGACCAGGAGTGGGCAATTAATTTTCCCAAGGGGCCACATGACAGACCGTGACTGTTGTGGAGGGCCGAACCAATAGGCCGAAATTAATTCTGCTCAATTTTTATATATAATTATTATACTTTTGATAATTTTATTAATATTCATTGTATCACTTAATAATGAGCAGAACCAGAAGCCTCGCCAACAAAATGGACGAATTAGAACTAATGTTGTTGGAGCATAATTATGACATGGTGGGGATATCTGAGACGTGGCTGGATGAGAGCCATGACTGGGCTGTTAACTTGCAGGGCTTGTGGGTGGAGATAAGGGGAGGGGGAAAAAATAATAAATTACTGATAGGGGTTTGTTATAAATCTCCAAAAATAATGGAAGCAACGGAGAATATCCTCGTAAAGCAAATAGATGAAGCTGCGACTCAAGGAGAAGTCATTATTATGGGGGACTTCAACTACCCTGAAATAGATTGGGGAACAGAAACCTGCAGTTCCAGCAAAGGTAATCGGTGTCTGACAACTATGAGAGACAATTACCTTTCACAACTGGTTCAGGACCCAACAAGAAGGGGGGCACTGCTAGACCTAATATTAACCAACAGGCCAGACCGCATAGCAAATATAAGGGTTGGGGGTCACTTGGGGAATAGCGATCACAAAATAATAAGTTTTCATGTATCCTTTAATAAGATGTGTAATAGAGGGGTGACAAGGACACTAAACTTCAGGAGGGCAAATTTCCAACGGATGAGAGAGGATCTTGGTGCAATTAACTGGGACGATATCCTGAGACATAAAAATACACAAAGAAAATGGGAGACGTTTATTATCTTCCTGGATAGGACCTGTGCACAGTATATACCGTATGGGAATAAACATACTAGAAATAGGAGGAAACCAATATGGCTAAATAGAGCTGTAAGGGGCGCAATAAGGGACAAAAAGAAAGCATTTAGAGAATTAAAGGAAGTAGGTAGTGAGGAGGCATTAAATAAATACAAAAAATTAAATAAATTCTGTAAAAAGCAAATCAAGGCAGCAAAAATTGAGACAGAGAGACTCATTGCCAGAGAGAGTAAAAATAATCCCAAAATATTCTTCAACTACATAAATAGTAAGAAACTAAAAAATGATAGTGTTGGCCCCCTTAAAAATAGTCTGGGTGAAATGGTGGATGAGGAAAAAGCCAATATGCTAAATGACTTTTTTTCATCAGTATTTACAAAAGAAAATCCCATGGCAGACAAAATGACTAATGATAAAAATTCCCAATTAAATGTCACCTGCTTAACCCAGCAGGAAGTACGGCGGCGTCTAAAAATCACTAAAATTGACAAATCTCCGGGCCCGGATGGGATACACCCCCGAGTACTGCAGGAATTAAGTACAGTCATTGATAGACCATTATTTTTAATCTTTAAAGACTCCATAATAACAGGGTCTGTACCAGAGGACTGGGTATAGCAAATGTGGTGCCAATATTCAAAAAACGGGCAAAAACTGAACTCGGTAATTATAGGCCAGTAAGCTTAACCTCTACTGTGGGTAAAATCCTGGAGGGCATTCTAAGGGATGCTATACTGGAGTATCTGAAGAGGAATAACCTCATGACCCAGTATCAGCACGGGTTTACTAGGAACCGTTCATGTCACACTAATTTGATCAGCTTCTATGAAGAGGTAAGTTCCGGACTGGACCAAGGGAACCCAGTGGATGTAGTGTACATGGACTTTTCAAAAGCTTTTGATACGGTGCCACACAAAAGGTTGTTACATAAAATGAGAATAATGGGGATAGGGGAAAATATGTGTAAGTGGATTGAGAGCTGGCTCAGGGATAGGAAACAAAGGGTGGTTATTAATGGAGCACACTCGGACCGGGTCGCGGTTAGCAGTGGGGTACCACAGGGGTCAGTATTGGGCCCTCTTCTTTTTAACATATTTATTAATGACCTTGTAGGGGGCATTCAGAGTAGAATTTCAATATTTGCAGATGACACTAAACTCTGCAGGGTAATCAATACAGGGGAGGACAATTTTATATTACAGGATGATTTATGTAAACTAGAAGCTTGGGCTGATAAATGGCAAATGAGCTTTAATGGGGATAAATGTAAGGTCATGCACTTGGGTAGAAGTAATAAGATGTATAACTATGTGCTTAATTCTAAAACTCTGGGCAAAACCGTCAATGAAAAAGACCTGGGTGTATGGGTGGATGACAAACTCATATTCAGTGGCCAGTGTCAGGTAGCTACTACAAAGGCAAATAAAATAATGGGATGCATTAAAAGAGGCATAGATGCTCATGAGGAGAACATAATTTTACCTCTATACAAGTCACTAGTTCGACCACACTTAGAATACTGTGCACAGTTCTGGTCTCCGGTGTATAAGAAAGACATAGCTGAACTGGAGCGGGTGCAGAGAAGAGCGACCAAGGTTATTAGAGGACTGGGGGGTCTGCAATACCAAGATAGGTTATTACACTTGGGGCTATTTACTTTGGAAAAACGAAGACTAAGGAGTGATCTTATTTTAATGTATAAATATATGAGGGGACAGTACAAAGACCTTTCTGATGATCTTTTTAATCATAGACCTGAGACAGGGACAAGAGGGCATCCTCTACGTCTGGAGGAAAAAAAGGTTTAAGCATAATAACGGATGCGGATTCTTTACTGTAAGAGCAGTGAGACTATGGAACTCTCTGCCGTATGATGTTGTAATGAGTGATTAATTACTTAAATTTAAGAGGGGACTGGATGCCTTTCTGGAAAAGTATAATGTTACAGGGTATATACACTAGATTCCTTGATAGGGCGTTGATCCAGGGAACTAGTCTGATTGCCGTATGTGGAGTCGGGAAGGAATTTTTTTCCCCAAGGTGGAGCTTACTCTTTGCCACATGGTTTTCTTTTGCCTTCCTCTGGATCAACATGTTAGGGCATGTTAGGTTAGACTATGGGTTGAACTAGATGGACTTAAAGTCGTCCTTCAACCTTAATAACTATGAATTAAGCATGCTGACGTCCCCCTATATATCGTTTGAACCCAAGCACAGCCCCCTCTGTATATTGTATGAGCCCCCCAACAGCCCCTTATATGTGGCATGAGCCCCACACAGCCTCCCCCATATGCGACATAAGCCCCACACAGCCTCCCCATATACTGTATGAGCCCCACACAGCCTCCTCATATACTGTATGAGCCCCACACAGCCTCCCCATATACTGTATGAGCCCCACACAGCCTCCCCATATACTGTATGAGCCCCACACAGCCTCCTCATATACTGTATGAGCTTCACACAGCCTCCTCATATACTGTATGAGCCCCACACAGCCTCCCCATATACTGTATGAGCCCCACACAGCCTCCCCATATACACTGCATGTCGCCCCCATAGCCTCCCCATGTGCAGCATGTCGCCCCCATAGCCTCCCCATGTGCAGCATGTCGCCCCCATAGCCTCCCCATGTGTAGCATGTCGCCTGTATATGCAGCACCAAGTGCCACATGTCGCCCTCATATGCAGCACCATGTGCAGCATGTCACCCCCCCTATGTACAGCACCATGTCACCCTCCCATGTGCAGCACCATGTCACCCCATGTGGGCAGCATCGTGTCCCACCTCCATAGCCTCCCCATGCCCACCCAAATAGCCCATACACATGAGAGAAAAAAATGAACCTCACATACTCACCTGGGTCCCGTTCCCTGGCGCACGTTCCCTGACATGATGAAGTGACGTCATTGTGTCTGCTGTTTCACATGCTGATTGGTGGAGGAATTGGCTGGAGGCCCCTCCTCCACCAGGAGTCAGCGACGCAGCGCAGAGCCACAGATGGAGACAGCGAGCGGGCGGGCACTGTGCGGCCCATGGACCTCTGATTTCCAGCCCCACGGCTGTCTTGGTACGTGGGCCGGACTGAGACAGTCAGAGGGCCGGATGTGGCCCATGGGCCTCACTTTCCCCAGGTCTGATATAGACATATGAGGGCTTGTTTTTTGCAGGACGAGTTGTACTTTTGAATGACACCATTGATTTTTACACATAGTGTACCTGAAAAAGGGAAACAAATTCCAAGTTCAGTGAAATTGTGAAAAACCCCCCATAAATTCTGACTTTTTGTTTTTAATTGTTTTTACGGTTAGCATTTTGTGATAAAAATGACCTTGCAATATCATTCTGCTCATCAGTATGAAGACGGCGAAACCAAGCGTCCATTTTTTTTAAATTATTTTAGTAGTGAAAAGAAATAGAAATTTGAGAAAAAAATGTTTTTGTGTCACCATCTTATGAGACCAGTAATGTTTCTATTTTTCGGCCGGTGGAGCTGTGTGATAGCTTATTTTTTGCAGGGGTAGATGACGTTTTTATTAGTACAATTTTAGGATACATGTGACTTTTTGATCGCTTGTTACAGCTTTTTTGTGGAATTGTGGCAACCAGAAAAAAGGAAATTTCACATTCTTGAATTTTTCTCTGATTAGGCTCCGTTCACACATTGCGTTTTTGCTTCGTTTTTAATGCAAATTTTCAGCTGCGTTTTACAGTAGCAGCAAAGTCTATGACATTTCAGAAATCTCACGCACACAGCTTGATTTTTTTTGTCCTCAGTATTTTGTAGAAAACCATAGGTTTTGCAAAATGCCTCATGTCACTTCTTGTAGCAATTTTCAGCGTTTTAGTAGTGTTTTTCACCTATTGAAAGCAATCTGTAGTGCAAACAAACGCTGCAAAATGCAGTTAAAAAGCAATGTGTGAACATAGCCTTACGGTGTTTACTGGGTTAATTGTTTTTATATTTTGATAGAGCTGAATTTTTACATTTTTTAAACATCTTTATTTTCAATGGGGTACAAGGGGGATGATTTGAACTTTAAGGTATTTTTACATTTATTTTTTTTTACATTTTCACTGTTATTGTTATTGCCCTTCGGGGACGTAAAGATGCGATAGTCTGATCGCCCGTGCTAGATAGAGTGATGCCAGAGCATCGCTGTATATTGCAGAAATCAGAGTCTCCTGTGGGGTTTCACAGGAGCTCCGTAATGACAGGCACAGGGGTCATCAGCTCACCCCTTGTTGTCATGGCAATCCATCGGCGACCTGCGATCACATAACAGGTGCGCCGACGGGCAAAAGAATGATGCGCACGCATGTCGGCGCCACATGTTAAATGCAGCTGTCAGAGATTGACAGTGGCATCTAACATGCGCCATACATGTAAGGCGGATGTCATGAAGGGGTCAAATACCTGAGGGCCCCCTTCCTCACTGTGTCATGTAAAGTCCTGAGGCTGCGGGCCCCTTCCCCACTGTGTCATGTAAAGTCCTGAGGCTGCGGGCCCCTTCCTCACTGTGTCATGTAAAGTCCTGAGGCTGAGGGCCCCTTCCCCATTGTGTCATGTAATGTCCTGAGGCTGAGGGCCCCTTCCCCACTGTGTCATGTAATGTCCTGAGGCTGAGGGCCCCCTTCCCCACTGTGTCATGTAATGTCCTGAGGCTGAGGGCCCCTTCCCCACTGTGTCATGTAAAGTCCTGAGGCTGAGGGCCCCTTCCCCATTGTGTCATGTAATGTCCTGAGGCTGAGGGCCCCTTCCCCACTGTGTCACGTAATGTCCTGAGGCTGAGGGCCCCCTTCCCCACTGTGTCACGTAATGTCCTGAGGCTGAGGCCCCCTTCCCCACTGTGTCATGCAATGTCCTGAGGCTGAGGGCCCCCTTCCCCACTGTGTCACGTAATGTCCTGAAGCTGAGGGCCCCCTTCCCCACTGTGTCACGTAATGTCCTGAGGCTGAGGGCCCCCTTCCCCATTGTGTCATGTAATGTCCTGAGGCTGAGGGCCCCTTCCCCACTGTGTCACGTAATGTCCTGAGGCTGAGGGCCCCCTTCCCCCACTGTGTCATGTAATGTCCTGAGGCTGAGGGCCCCCTTCCCCCACTGTGTCACGTAATGTCCTGAGGCTGAGGGCCCCCTTCCCCACTGTGTCACGTAATGTCCTGAGGCTGAGGGCCCCCTTCCCCACTGTGTCACGTAATGTCCTGAGGCTGAGGGCCCCTTCCCCACTGTGTCACGTAATGTCCTGAGGCTGAGGGCCCCTTCCCCACTGTGTCACGTAACGTCCTGAGGCTGAGGGCCCCTTCCCCAGATGGGAAATGGTGGGAGAGGCGAGACCCACAGTAAATTAAGAGACAGTGGTGAAGGGGGACCACAGGAAATTAAACATTTTCTATGGAGGACCCCAACCTTGTGTTACCTTTAGATTGCATGGGGGCCTCCACTAACTACCTCAGTGGCTGGAGAACTATGCTGCAGGCTGCCTGCAGGCATCATCTATGTTACTTACACATTACTGCCTGCAGCCAGTCATCATAAATGTCCCTCAGCTCCAGACTATATATTGCTGTGCTGCTTGGGCAGGGCAGCCGACCAATCACAGCACAGATCATTGCCTGAGGTGTGCTATGAGGACACACAAAGAAAACTAATGCTGATTGGCTGCATATCAGCCAATCAGCATTAGGTCACCTCTGTCCACAGTTTATGATGAAGAGCTGGAGACGCAGTACCAGAACCAGGTGAGTGTGGTGGGTGAGCTGCTGTGTGCGTGTGTCTCCTCTCTGCCTCACACAGCGGTGTCTCTGACTGTGCCGGCTGAAGTGAGGGCGGCACTCGGCACACACGCACGCTGCGCACGGGCCGGCTCTTAGCAGATCAATAGAAGTCGGCGTCGGCAGCAGCAGGTGATGTGAAGGAGCTGCCGTGTGGCTGCACTACACATCATTTGTTCCATACAGCCTGCGCGCCGGTGCCGGCTATAGGACAAAGTGGGCACGGCTCGGTGTATACTACTGGCATGCAGGGCAGGGACAAATGAAGGAGGCAGGGGCTGGGGCCCTCCGGAGGATCCTCCGCTGTACCGGTGCCCCAGTCCGACCCTGACATTGGCCATAAAACCTACAAGAGAAAAAATGAGCAAAAATCCTGCAGTACATAAGTAAAAAGAAAAAAGTGCATCTAAATAACAGAGTTTTTAGTAATACTGTTTTTGATCAAGAATAGCATAAAAGCCATCCCACCACGACAAGGTGACTCTGATCGGGACGGTCCTACACTCTCTAATATTAAACCTTACCATGTGTCAATGTTGACCTCAGTGTGAATAAGGGCAGACAACAGGACTGGGCCCAACCAGTAGACACCAGTCTGGGGGCCTTTATATCAGATTCCAGCAATGTATCACTGACTGTGCTATTTAGTGTAGTTATTTTAAAATCACTGTTTTATCAGCAGGAGATTATCACTAGAGGACTACTTGGCTTTCTGCCAAGTAATCCAGCCTTGCCCCCACCACTGATTGGCAGCATTCTGCCTCTGCACAGTGTACACAAAAAACTGCAAAACAGTGCAGGGTTATACAGAGCTCAGCATTGAACAAAACTGGTAGATCCACAGCAGATAAAACAGTTTTTAATCAAAACTGCCACAGCCAATAAAGTGATGAATCGCTGGAATCAGGGTCTCTGCCCCTACAGCATGCTATTCTTATATGTGGTAGCAAAGACTTGGTGACAAATTCCCTTTAATAGTTTTTCTGTATTACATATTCATGCAATGTGCTCTACACGTTGTGTCGCTGCTATAGTCTACAGGTGGTTTTCTTGCATTTTTACAGGCCAATGATTACTGATCTTACAGTCCATCTAACATCCAGGCAAGTGATTCCCTGGCAGAAACATGGATTTCAGAGCCCGGATCAGGACAAGTATTGTGCTCTGCTGAACCATGGACCATTCCATTAGCATTCCCTGAGGTCCCCCCACCAGTCCAGTATGGGATCCCCTATTCCCCAAGCACATTTACTGTATTTTAAGATAAAAACAATGTCATACTTTTCCCTTTCCATAAAGTTAAGAAAAAAGTTATACATTTCCATTTTGTTTACTTTATTTTCCATTTTTTGTGTGGTTTCTTTTATCTATTTTATTACCAATCACTAAAGCTAACCCTCACCTAGCTCTAACCCTAAATGTATCTTTAACCCTAACCTTAGCCCAAGCCCGCTTAGTCTCTTGATTGCTGCCAATGCAGAGAGCAGCAGCTGTGATGAGTTGGTCTGCGCTCTGCATTTTGGCCTGAGTAGCCGCTCCCGGCTGAAAAAGACTGGGGAATGAATGAAACGAAGGTAATGTAGCTTCGGTGACTAGTGGTGCCGTCACCGAAGCTGCGCCCCCTGGTGGCATATCCTCATATGGACTGTAACGTGGGAACTTTTCTGAATATTTTCTCATGCTACAGTTCAAATTAGTTTCTGCCACCAGGGGGCGCAGCTTCGGTGACGGCACCGCTAATCACCGAAGCTACATTACCTTCGTTTCATTCATTCCCCAGTCTTTTTCAGCCGGGAGCGGCTACATTAGCAGCGCTCCTGGTTGTAAATGTATTTAACCCCTTCAGATGGATTTACAGCGTGCGACTTGACTGTACAGCGGACAGGTATGGGATATTGTTGCTTTTTTATTTTGGATTTTTTTTACAGGAGATCGAGGGTCTTCAGGTGGATTGAGCGTACAATAAAGATAATAAAACCCTGTGTCTTTCTTTCATTAAAATACTTTATTCTTAATGTGTGTGTATTTTTAACCCTTTCCTACTTTTAGATTAATAATGGATAGGTGTCTTATTGACTCCTCTCCATTATTAACCAGGCTTAATGTCACCTTACAATAGCCAATAACCCTGGTCCCTCGCTAGGCTATTAATATCTGCCCTCAGTCACTGGCTTTCCCACTCTGGTGGAGAAAATTGCGCAGGAGCCCACGCCAGTTTTTTCTGTGATTTAACCCTTTATTTTAAAAACTAGAGCTCCCACATTTTGCACACACAAACTACTAACATTATTAGTGATGAATATGTAAAAATATAAAGGAAATGAAATGGTTTATTGTATGTAAACAATGTCTCATATCCTGTCTGGTTTGGTAGGATTAGACTATCTCTTGAAGCTCATCAAGAGAATGCCAAAAGTGTGCAAAGCAGTCATGAAAGCAAAAGGTGGCTACTTTGAAGAACCTAGAATATAAGACATAATTTCAGTTGTTTCACACTTTTTTGTTAAGTATATAATTCCACATGTGTTAATTCATAGTTTTGATGCCTTCAGTGTGAATGTACAAATTTC
Organism: Ranitomeya variabilis; assembly: GCF_051348905.1. NCBI lineage: Eukaryota > Metazoa > Chordata > Amphibia > Anura > Dendrobatidae > Ranitomeya > Ranitomeya variabilis. Next base: position 1,051,108,113 of record NC_135232.1, on the reverse strand, counting down.
ATAGTCATGAAAATACTGAAAAATCCTTAAATGAGAAGGTGTGTCCAAACTTGTGGTCTGTACTGTACATATACTGTATATGTGTGTGTGTCTTACTGACGTTTATATACATACACATCTGTCAGCCATCTGTCAGTGCCGGAGCACGGTTACAGCCGCAGCTCACTATGTACTCAGCGATGACTGAAGCTGCTGCAGCCGCACTCTATGACTGAAAGCCGGAGGCCGCCAGGAGGAATAAAGGTCATTTCCACCTGGTAGCCGGACTGTCGGCTGCACAGCTTTAGATTGCCATTAACCTGCAGATTAACCCCATATCTGCAGGTTAATAGTGTGAAAAACTTCAACTGCCGCTCAATGGTTAAAACCAGAATGCAGCACTACAAAAAGTGTAGCATAAACCTAACTGACAACTGGGCGTCGCTATTCCCTTCTCCCAGGGATGTGTTGTTACAGTCTGATATTGTGAGAGATAATGGTACACTGCCAGACTGTTAATCGGAGAATAGAGACAATTTATTCAATTAAAGTTGCAATTCACACATCTGTGTCGCAGTCCGAGTACAGACCGTCATTCACAAACTGGCCACAGTTATTTTGACCCAAAATTAACAACCTCATAAGCATATACAGTGTGAGGCTGTAAGTTCAGGACAGGACACCTGCGGCCGGTCAGTGAATAACTGTCTGTACTCAGCCTGAGACACATACAGTTAGGTCCATACAGGGTGGCACATGTTAAGGAGCTGAAACACCTAAACCCTTCATCCAATTTTAATGTGGATACCCTCAAATGAAAGCAGAAAGTCGGAACTTCAACTGCATCTGAATTGTTTTGTTTAAAATTCATTGTGGTAATGTCTATAACCAAAATTACAAAAATGTTGTGTCTGTCCAATTATATATGGACCTAACTGTGGATGAGCTGCTGCTCTCTCTTCCTCCAGATGTATGTGATATGTCGGAAGGCGGGTAGAGTGAAGCCAGCGCTGATTTGCTACAGGGATGCTGACACTGCTGGAACGGCGCCGAAACCGGAGGTGAGTAAATATTTTATTAATTTAAAAGGGGAAAACATTTGGATTGAGAAGGGGTTGTCTGAGTAGTGGACAAGTGGATATCCAACATATTTAAGCAAGGGGTGTAACAAGTAAAGCAAAATTCTGCACGACCTGTCAGTGTTCTATTATTCGGGTTGAGGACACTTATTGTATGTGGGCTAGTGAATTGTGTGTGCCAGGGCTGCTTTTTAGTCCAAGGAAGAGTGTGAACTTGTGCTAATTGTGCAGTAACACGTTGTGATCTCTGCTCCGTCCTGTCTTCCAGCACAGGGTTAAAATTGCTCCGACTCCATTTCTGGCTTCATGACTTGATCATAGATGCTGGATCCTAATTCTCAAGGAAATCTCCCCAACCCAAGATTGTGAAAGAAACACACAAAACACTTTTATTGGATGATAAATTGACCGAATTTTATTCCAAATCTCATTATTATTATTTCTTTCAGTGTCTCAAATTTAGAATCAGCCAATTACTATGAAAGAGACACTGAAAATGGCACAACCTCCGACTCACGAAGAATCGTCCTTCAGCACTCAGGAGAGGAAAAACCCCATGGTGGAAACCTCTAGGGAACTATGGCTGGAGGACTGCCCTTCCCTTGGGCTTAGAAGGTTAATGCCGACCCATAACAGCAAATTGTACCAGAATTTGTACATTGTGTCATATTTGGTATGGAGAAGCCTAATGCGACCTCTCCAGGCCGTACACATAAAGGTGAAGTCCAGAAAAAAGATGTGCACTCTGTTACTAAGTTGGTGCAGGCATGAACTAACAGTCCAAGTAAGAGAAGAATCAGCCGCACTCAAATAGTTGAAAGTTTTGAAAACTGTGTAGTTTCTTTATTCATATATACAAAAACATCACCAGGTGCTTATTCTGAAAATAATAGGTGGCGGGCCATTCAAGTCAGGTTGCCTGACTTGAATGGCCCGCCACCTATTATTTTCAGAATAAGCACCTGGTGATGTTTTTGTATATATGAATAAAGAAACTACACAGTTTTCAAAACTTTCAACTATTTGAGTGCGGCTGATTCTTCTCTCACATAAAGGTGAAGGCGGCGAGTACCGGACGTGAGGGAGATCTGGCTGCAACATCTGTCACCCCATTGATCGCTAGGGTTAGTTTTATCTGGCTGGCTAGGCGGTATGGCTGATTGAGCTGGCTAGGCAGTATGGCTGATCTGGCTGGCTGGGCGGTGTCCCCTTCCTCCCACTGTGGAGTGATGAAGCTCCAGGTCTCCAGACACATCAAGTACGGCTCCTCATACGGCTGAATGACTGGTGGTTCTGGAATCTTCTCCTGTATCATAGATATGTGTGTTTATGACATCAGCACAGTTGCCGTAGTTACCACAGATGTTTATTTCTGATTGTTCATTGGCTAGAAAGTCCCTCTCAGTGTTCCAAAGAATTAACCCTTGAATGCCTGGCATCGTGCCTTTCTCCATAAGTCTGTAAAATAAACTTCTCACTAGGCAGGACCATTATCAATATTTTATCATTACTGTATTTTAAAGTTACCCCCCCAAGAAAAGTCTGAATTGTAATCACATCTGCATATTTGATGTGTAACGATCACAATAACTCCCTTGAGCCCTACTAAATACATAATAAATACATGTGAGTTCAGAGTAGTCCCATAGAGAAATAAATTAAGGGGCTGGAGACAAATGAAAATGAGAAGAAAGCCCCTCATGACTGGGACTGGATGAGAGGTTCAGTTTGAAATGCTTAAGGGTTTACAGGGAGGTCAATGGTGGAGTGGAAAAAGGGGGCGGAGGATGAAGGGTATTTAGTGGGAAAGTGCGGGAAAGAGGGGTAATTTTGGGTCAGAATATCCAGAGCGGGATGATGTTTTTAATAAAAAAACATTTCTTGTCACAGTGTCTGTTGGCGGGGGTCAGCAGTGCCACAGGCTGATCGCCTCCATGCCACGCCGCATTGATGCAGTAATAGATGCAATAGGAGCCCCGACCAAGTATTCAGTGCGTTTACTGAACATACATTTCAGTAGGACATTTTGGATTTTAAATTAATTTTTCAAGCTGGTGTTATAAAGTATTCTAATTTACTGAGATAATGACTTTTGGGTTTTCATTGGCTGTAAGCCATAATCATCAACATTAACAGAAATAAACACGTGAAATGGATCACTCTGTAATGACTCTATATAATATATGAGCTTCACTTTTTGTAGTGAAGAACTGAAATAAATTAACTATTTGATATTCTAATTTTGTGAGAAGCACCTGTAATTGGTGTTTTTTTGGAAGGCAAACCTCCAGCCATCTTTGGAGCCCTAGCCTCACAATGCTGTGTTAGGGTAAGTTCACACTACACGTTTTTTTCTGCAGCAAGACCTGATGTCTTGGCAGGAAAGAAGTTGAGAAAAAATCAGGTTTTGCTTGGGTTTTCTTGCGTTTTTTTGCTGTGTTTATGGCATGCTAGATTTGTCTCTTGTGCATGCTGATAAAGTTTATTGCAAAAAAAAAGTTCTATTCTACCAGGTTTTGGCACTAAAAACACAGCAAAACCAGATACCTGCATTTTTGCTGCAGATTTTCAGTTCGTTTTCACCACCTGTTCATGTCAATGGGTGAAAAAGCTGAAAAAACATGAAAGAAGTGACACTCTCTATTGCGCAAAACACCATGGAAAGCACAAAATACTGCTGACAAAAAAACAAGCTTGTACTATAAAATGCAGCTGAAATTTGGATAAAAAGCATAAAAGCCTAGTGTGAACTTACCCTAAATAATAAATATACTTGAGACTTTAGCTACAATAAGTGGGAGGGAAGTATTATCGTGTGAAGAAGCATCTCTAACATTTCCAGTATTGTTGTTTGGGGGTTTAATAGGGTTTTTTTTCTTAATTTTATGGAAAAGCAAAAAGTATAATGACATTGGTATTTCCTTATAATACAATAAATCTGCTTTGGGAATAGGGGATCCCATACTGGACTGGTGGGGGGACCTCAGGGAATGCTAATGGAATGGTCCATGGTTCAGCAGAGCACAATACTTGTCCTGACCCGGGCTCTGAAATCCATGTTTCTGCCAGGGAATCACTTGCCTGGATGTTAGATAGACTGTAAGATCAGTAATCATTCGCCTGTAAAAAATGCAAGAAAACCACCTGTAGACTATAGCAGCGACACAACGTGTAGAGCACATTGCATAAATATGTAATACAGAAAAACTATTAAAGGGAATTTGTCACCAAGTCTTTGCTACCACATATAAGAACAGCATGCTGTAGGGGCAGAGACCCTGATTCCAGCGATTTATCACTTACTTTACTGGCTGTGGCAGTTTTGACTAAAAACTGTTTTATCTGCTGCGGATCTACCAGTTTTGTTGAATGCTCAGCTCTGTATAAGGCCGGCGTCACACTCAGCCGTATTTTATGGCCGTAATACGCAGAAATGTTCCAAAAATAGTGATCCGTATGTCATCCGTAGGCAGGGTGTGTCAGCGTATTTTGCGCATGGCATCCTCCGTATTTAATCCGTATGGCATCCGTACTGCAATATTTTCTCGCAGGCTTGCAAAACCGACATCTAATGGATTTATGTGCTCAAATGTTCGTTAAAACATATATACAGTGTGTATATATATATATGTCACTGAGACACACACACATATATATATATATTTATATATACTGTATTTATATTTAATTCAGCGCGAGATATGTGAAAAGCCGGTAATTCAATTGCTGGCTTTTTCTTTCTCCTTCCCAAACCCGACATGATATGAGACATGGTTTACATACAGTAAACCATCTCATATCCCTTTTTTTCCATATTCCACACTACTAATGTTAGTAGTGTGTATGTGCAAAATTTGGGCGCTGTAGCTTGTAAAATAAAGGGTTAAATGGCGGAAAAAATTGGCGTGGGCTCCCGCGCAATTTTCTCCACCAGAGTGGTAAAGCCAGTGACTGAGGACAGATATTAATAGCCTAATAATAATAATAATAATAATAATCTTTATTTATATAGCGCCAACATATTCCGCAGCGCTTTACAGTTTAACAGTTTCAAACACAACAGTCATAGGTAACAATGTTAACAATACAGCAATAAAGCAAAATAAGACGACCCTGCTCGTGAGAGCTTACAATCTACAATGAGGTGGGGAGATACAAAGTACAGGTGTGTATTTACAATGGTGTATTTACAATGATGGTCCAGCCATCTTCAGGGAGTGGGGGGTAGATGGAAGTAGTGAATGGGCTACACACACGCACAAAAACATAAATTGAGTTTGATTAGGGAACGTGATAGGCCGCTCTGAACAAATGTGTTTTGAGCGAGCGCCTAAAGCTATGCAAGTTGTGCATGGTCCTAATGTCTTGGGGTAGAGCATTCCAGAGGATTGGCACAACACGGGAGAAGTCTTGGAGTCGGGAGTGGGAGGTACGAATTAGTGCAGAGGTTAGTCGAAAGTCATTTGCAGAGCGCAGAGGTCGGTTAGGCCGATAGACAGAAATGAGGGAGGAGATGTAAGGGGGTGCCGCACTGTGGAGAGCTTTGTGGGTGAGAACAAGTACTTTGAATTGTATCCTGTAATGAATGGGCAGCCAGTGTAATGACTGGCGAAGAGCGGACACGTCCGAGTAACGATTAGCCAGATGGACGACCCTGGCTGCTGCATTAAGGATAGACTGGAGAGGGGAAAGTCGCGTGAGGGGGAGGCCAATTAAAAGAGAGTTACAGTAGTCCAGACGGGAGTGGATTAGGGCGACAGTGAGAGTTTTTGTTGTCTCCATGGTGAGAAAAGGGCGGATTCTAGAGATGTTCTTTAGGTGTAAGCGGCACGAGCGGGCAAGAGATTGTATGTGGGAGGTGAAGGAGAGATCGGAGTCAAACATGACACCCAGACAGCGTGCCTGCTGCCGGGGTGTTATTATGGTGCCACCCACGGAGAGGGAAATGTCAGATTTAGGGAGGTTAGTAGAAGGCGGGAGCAGAAGAAGTTCAGTTTTGGAGAGGTTGAGCTTCAGATAGAGAGCGGACATGATGTTAGAGACTGCAGACAGACAGTCAGTGGCGTTCTGTAGTACAGCGGGGGTAAGGTCAGGGGCTGATGTGTATAGTTGTGTGTCATCAGCATAAAGATGGTACTGAAAGCCAAATCTGCTGATGGTCTGTCCAATTGGGGCCGTGTAGAGGGAGAAGAGAAGGGGGCCAAGGACTGAGCCCTGAGGTACCCCGACAGTGAGAGGAAGAGGAGATGAAGTGGAGCCGGAGAACAGAACACTGAAGGAGCGTTCAGAAAGATAGGAAGAGAACCAGGAGCCTAGAGAGGGTCCATGGTTATTGGCCCCCCCGGCTACAAACATCTGACCCAAGCCACCCCAGAAAAGGCACATCTGGAAGATGCGCCTATTCTGGCACTTGGCCACTCTCTTCCCACTCCCGTGTAGCAGTGGGATATGGGGTAATGAAGGGTTAATGTCACCTTGCTATTGTAAGGTGACATTAAGCCAGATTAATAATGGAGAGGCGTCAATTATGACACCTATCCATTATTAATCCAATACTACGAAATGGTTAATAAAACACACACACATTATTTAAAAGTATTTTAATGAAATAAAGACACAGGGTGTTGTAATATTTTATTATACTGGTAATCCACCTGAAGACCCTCGTTCTGTAACAAAGGAAAAATAAAAAAACAACAATATCTCATACCTTCCGTCGCTCAGGTCAAGTCCCACGAAGTAAATGCATCTGAAGGGGTTAAATCATTGTACAGCCAGGAGCTCTGCTAAAGCAGTGCTCGTGCCTGTAAAAACCTTGGGGAATGAATGGAAAGCAGGGTGACCTGTAGTTACCTTGAGTTGCGGTGATGCGCCCTCTGCTGGATGTCCTCATATGAACTCGAGCGTGGGAACTTTTCCCAGGCTCCAGTTCATGAGGACCGAGATGAGATCCTCAGGCTATGTGCACACGTTGCGGATTTGCCTCTGGAATTTTTAGTGCGGATTCTGCATCTCTTGGCAGAAAACGCAGGTGCGGATTTGATGCGTTTTTATGCAGATTTTGTGCGGATTTGATGCGTTTTTACCCCTGCGGATTTCTATAATGGAATGGGCACAAAAACGCTGCAGAACCGCACAAAATAAGTGACATGCTCCTTCTTTTAATCCGCAGATTTTCCGTGTGGAATTTTCCGCACCATTAGCACAGCATTTTTTTACATTATACTTTAAATCACTTGCTGATCTGCAGCGTTTCTGCACGGAAAAAAACACTGCAGATCCGCAGTAAATCCGCAACGTGTGCACATAGCCTCAGACCCCTTGTGAGACCATATGCCGGTGCGGTTGGCCCTGGGTTCCTCCTAATGGAGGACAATGCCAGACCTCATGTGGCTGAAGTGTGTCAGCAGTTCCTGCAAGATGAAGGCATTGAAGCTATGGACTGGCCCGCCCGTTCCCCAGACCCGAATCTGAGCACATCTGGAACATCATGTCTCGCACCATCCACCAACGTCACGTTGCACCACAGACTGTCCAGGAGCTGGCGGATGCTTTAGTCCAGGTGTGGGAGGAGATCCCTCAGCAGACCATCCGCCGCCTCATCAGGAGCATGCCCAGGTGTTGTAGGGAGATCATACAGGCACGTGGAGGCCACACACACTACTGAGCATCATTTTCTTGTCTTGAGGCATTTCCAGTGAAGTTGGATCAGCCTGTAACTTCATTTTCCACTTTGATTTTGAGCATCATTCCAATTCCATACCTCCGTGGGATATTAGTTGTGATTGACGTTGATAATTTTTAGGTTTTATAGTTCTCAACACATTCCACTATGTAATGAATAAAGATTTACAACTGGAATATTTCATTCAGTGATATCTAGAATGTGGGATTTTAGTGTTCCCTTTATTTTGTGAGCAGTGTATATGGGCCTGACTTACAAAGATTCAGCTCGTCAGTTATTAATCACGTGATGTCATAGACCTAATGGAAAAAGGAACAATTAGATGGGTAGAAGGGTAAATTGAGCAATTGTAAGAACACAGTGCTATATAATATGATGACTGCAATGTATTAAGAGAATAAAACTGTAATGGGAGGAGGAGGAGGAGGAGGAGGAGTGCTACTTTAAATACAATCATACATATCCGTATCCCTTTATCTGTTTAGTTACCATTAGGGCATCCACCAAATGATGGACACTTTAATTGAAACCAAGCGCCCCCCATTATAGCTAAGTCATATTAGTTTCCATTACTGTCTTTGGGTCTGACATGTAAAATATAGGACGTCAGGGGTGAATATCGCTATTTATCCTGTGTATTGTGTAAATGGCTCCCAAACAATGAATGATTCTATATAGAACTTTGAAATCACACTCCCTGTTGAGCCTCAACCCTAAAGTACTCCACTTTTTTTTTCTTTTGCTGTTATTTTTTGGTAAAAAAGATGGGGTACTTTAGAGGTCCTTTTACCCAAGTCTCTGAACTCCTTCCTTTACTGAGGGGTCATCAGGGTGGGATGTGGGGGGCACCGTCAGCTTCATCTGCCTAGGCCACCAACACTCCTGGTCCCGGCCCTGGTATACACTGCAATGATTAGATGCAATACATGACAGAGGCCGCAGCAACAAACAATGTAACGTCAAGCAGATTTTCTCTGAAAGCGCGGAGTGTTACGCTGAATAATCACATTGCGATACAGCTTAAAGGGGTTTTCCGAACTCAAGACAAATTTCTGCAGTCGCTCTATATGTGACTCCTCACACTGTATGTGTATTACATGAGCTTATCTGCCTCAATCTTGGAAATCCCCTTTAAAGTGAACAGTGCTTATCAAGTCCTTTATTAGGAAAAATAATAAAAACATTCCAAAATTGTACGCTGCTCAAAAATTATTTAAATGAATATTTGTACATCACAATATAACCCCAAACCAGTAAACATTCAGAGATATCAATCTGTCCAGTTGGGAAGTATTGATTCTGAATCAGTGTGCAATGCTTTGGTGCAAATTAAAATGACAACATGTGCAAAAACTCAGGGTCGACACTGGGTGGTTTAGAGGGAGGACTTGCAGGTCATGTTACCCTGGCGCAGAGGGCGCTGTCGGACCACCTCATGCGGCTGTCTGAAATGTCTCCCAATGGGCAGCATTTTGACACCCCTAATGCTATGTGCACAATTTCAGGATTTTTTGCCACATACATATGCATCCCATCATTTTTAATACATTCCGCAATTTTTGTGCCCATGCTGTGTTTTTTTGTGCAAAAAAAAGCATCGCGGTAAAAAATGCAGCATGTTCATAAATTTTGCAGATTTTTTGCGTTTTTGCAGCTATTTATTGCATTGGGAAGCCCCGGAGAAAAACACGAAAAATCCGCGAAAAAAAAAGCGCAAAAAACACGTGCGGACTTCCTGCAGAAAAAGTCCGGCTTTGTTCAGCAAAATTCTGCACACTTTCCTGAACGTGTGCATATAGCCTAAGGCCGGCGTCACACTAGCGAGTTTTACGGACGTAAGAGCGCAGAAAATACGTCCGTAAAACTCGCCAAATAAACGGCACAATTATTCTCAATGGGGCTGCTCCTATCAGCCGTATATTACGGTTCAGTATTATACGGCTTTCTACGGCCGTACAAAATCGCAGCATGTTGCGTTTGTCAGCGTATTGCGCAAAAAAAACGCCAATGAAAGTCTATGGGGGCGAGAAAAATACGGATTCCACATGGACCAGCAGTGTGACTTGCGAGAAATACGCAGCGGTGTTAGTGAAAAGTCGGTAATTCAATTGCCGGCTTTTCATTTCTCCTGCCTAAACCCGACATGATATGAGACATGGTTTACATACAGTAAACCATCTCATATCCCCTTTTTTTTGCATATTCCACACTACTAATGTTAGTAGTGTGTATGTGCAAAATGTGGGCGCTGTAGCTGCGAAAATAAAGGGTTAAATGGCGGAAAAAATTGGCGTGGGCTCCCGCGCAATTTTCTCCGCCAGAGCGGTAAAGCCAGTGACTGAGGGCAGATATTAATAGCCAGGAGAGGGTCCATGGTTATTGGCCCCCCCTGGCTACAAACATCTGCCCCCAGCCACCCCAGAAAAGGCACATCTGGAAGATGCGCCTATTCTGGCACTTGGCCACTCTCTTCCCACTCCCTGTAGCGGTGGGATATGGGGTAATGAAGGGTTAATGCCACCTTGCTATTGTAAGGTGACATTAAGCCAGATTAATAATGCAGAGGCGTCAATGATGACACCTATCCATTATTAATCCAATTGTCTGAATTTTTTGTGTGGTTTCTTTTATCTATTTTATTACCAATCACTAAAGCTAACCCTCACCTAGGCCTAACCCTAAATGTATATTTAACCCTAACCTTAGCCCAAGCCCGCTTAGTCTCTTGATTGCTGCCAATGCAGAGAGCAGCAGCTGTGATGAGTTGGTCTGCGCTCTGCATAGGCAGTGGTGGCAGTGACCGAGCTGACAGAGCAGCCGCATATTCATATAAGGAACTTAGCCCCTATTAACACCCCCAAAAAAACAACCTACTGGTACCGCCCCTGTCATGGTTCCCAATGGCAAGGGAACGTCAGAGAACTTAAATAACAGACTAGCTCTTGGGTGATGGAATCTCGAGCTGACCGTGAGCTAAACCTACCACACAACTAACAGTGGCCGGGTGACGTACCTACGTTTTATCCCTAGACGCCCAGCGCCAGCCGGAGAACTAACTAACCCTAATAGAGGAAAAAAACAGACCTGGCTTACCTCTAGGGAAATTCCCCCAAAAAGGAGACAGAAGCCCCCCACATATATTGACGGTGAGTTCAGAGGAAAAGACATACGCAGTATGAAGGTAGGTTCAGCAAAGCGAGGTCCGCTTACTAGATAGTAAGAAGATACAATAGGGAACTTCACGGTCAGCTGAAAACCCTATTAAAATACCATCCAGAAATTACTTTAAGACTCATGTGTCAACTCATGACACCGGAGTGGTAATTTCGGCCCACAAGAGCTTCCAGCTACAGAAACATAACATAACTGTGAACTGGAACAAAAATGCAAACAAACTTAGGACTAAGAGTCCAACTTAGCTGATAGTAGTCTAGAAGCAGGAACATGCAACAGAAAGGCTCTGGTTACATTGATGGCCGGCACTAGAATAACTGAGCAGCAAGGCTAAATAGGATACTCCCATATCCTGATGGAAACAGGTGAACAGAGAAAGTGAAGCACACAAATCCAGTACCACCAGTGACCACCGGGGGAGCCCAAAAACCAAATTCACAACAGTACCCCCCCCTCAAGGAGGGGGCACCGAACCCTCACAAGAACCACCAGGGCGATCAGGATGAGCCCTATGAAAGGCACGGACCAAATCAGAGGCATGAACATCAGAGGCTGTCACCCAAGAATTATCCTCCTGACCGTAGCCCTTCCACTTGACCAGATACTGAAGTTTCCGTCTGGAAACACGGGAGTCCAAGATCTTCTCCACAACGTACTCCAATTCACCCTCAACCAACACCGGAGCGGGAGGCTCAACGGAAGGCACAACCGGTACCTCATACCTGCGCAATAATGACCGATGGAAGACATTATGGATAGAAAAAGATGCCGGGAGGTCCAATCGAAAGGACACAGGGTTAAGAATCTCCAAAATCTTATATGGGCCGATGAACCGCGGCTTAAACTTAGGAGAAGAAACCCTCATAGGGACAAAACGAGAAGACAACCACACCAAGTCCCCAACACGAAGACGAGGACCAACACGACGACGGCGGTTAGCAAAATGCCGAGTCTTCTCCTGGGACAACTCCAAATTGTCCACCACCTGTCCCCAAATCCGATGCAACCTATCCACCACAGTATCCACTCCAGGACAATCCGAAGACTCCACCTGACCAGAAGAAAAGCGAGGATGAAACCCCGAATTGCAAAAGAAAGGAGAAACCAAAGTGGCAGAACTAGCCCGATTATTGAGGGCAAACTCCGCCAACGGCAAAAAGGCAACCCAGTCATCCTGATCCGCAGACACAAAACACCTCAAATAAGTCTCCAAGGTCTGATTAGTTCGCTCAGTCTGGCCATTAGTCTGAGGATGGAACGCAGACGAAAAAGACAAATCAATGCCCATCCTAGCACAGAACGCCCGCCAAAATCTAGACACGAACTGGGTCCCCCTGTCAGAAACGATATTCTCCGGAATACCATGCAAGCGAACCACATTTTGAAAAAACAGAGGAACCAACTCGGAAGAGGACGGCAACTTAGGCAAGGGCACCAAATGAACCATCTTTGAAAAACGGTCACACACCACCCAGATGACAGACATTTTCTGAGAAACAGGGAGATCAGAAATAAAATCCATAGAGATGTGAGTCCAAGGCCTCTTTGGAATAGGCAAAGATAACAACAATCCGCTAGCCCGAGAACAACAAGGTTTGGCCCGAGCACAAACATCACAAGACTGCACAAAAACTCGTACATCTCGAGACAGAGAAGGCCACCAGAAGGACCTAGCCACCAAATCCCTGGTACCAAAGATCCCGGGATGACCTGCCAACGCAGAAGAATGAACCTCCGAGATGACTCTACTGGTCCAATCATCAGGAACAAACAGTCTACCAGGCGGGCAACGATCAGGTCTATCCGCCTGAAACTCCTGCAAAGCCCGTCGCAGGTCTGGGGAAACAGCAGATAATATCACCCCATCCTTAAGGATACCTGTAGGTTCAGAATCACCAGGGAAATCAGGCTCAAAACTCCTAGAAAGGGCATCCGCCTTCACATTTTTAGAACCTGGTAAGTATGAGACCACAAAATTAAACCGAGAGAAAAACAACGACCAGCGCGCCTGTCTAGGATTCAGGCGCCTGGCAGACTCAAGATAAATCAAATTCTTGTGATCGGTCAATACCACCACCTGATGTCTAGCCCCCTCAAGCCAATGACGCCACTCCTCAAAAGCCCACTTCATAGCCAAAAGCTCCCGATTACCAATATCATAATTTCGCTTGGCAGGCGAAAATTTTCGAGAAAAGAACGCACAAGGTCTCATCACGGAGCAATCGGAACTTTTCTGCGACAAGACCGCCCCAGCTCCGATCTCGGAAGCATCGACCTCAACCTGAAAAGGAAGAGTAACATCAGGCTGACGCAACACAGGGGCGGAAGAAAAGCGGCGCTTAAGCTCCCGAAAGGCCTCCACAGCAGCAGGGGACCAATCAGCAACATCAGCACCCTTTTTGGTCAAATCAGTCAAAGGTTTAGCAACATCAGAAAAACCAGTTATAAATCGACGATAAAAATTAGCAAAGCCCAAAAATTTCTGAAGGCTCTTAAGCGAAGAAGGTTGCGTCCAATCACAAATAGCCCGAACCTTGACAGGATCCATCTCAATGGAAGAGGGGGAAAAAATGTACCCCAAAAAAGAAATCTTTTGAACCCCAAAAATACACTTAGAACCCTTCACACACAAGGAATTAGCCCGCAAAACCTGAAAAACCCTCCTGACCTGTTGGACATGAGAATCCCAGTCATCCGAAAAAATCAAAATATCATCCAGATACCCGATCATGAATTTATCCAAATATTCCCGGAAAATGTCATGCATAAAGGACTGAAAGACTGAAGGGGCATTTGAAAGACCAAAAGGCATTACTAAATACTCAAAATGGCCCTCGGGCGTATTAAATGCGGTTTTCCACTCATCCCCCTGCTTAATTCGCACCAAATTATACGCCCCACGGAGATCAATCTTAGAGAACCACTTAGCCCCTTTTATTCGAGCAAACAAATCAGTCAGCAGTGGCAGAGGATAGTGATATCTGACTGTAATTTTATTCAAGAGTCGATAATCAATACACGGCCTCAAAGAGCCATCTTTTTTAGATACAAAGAAAAAACCGGCTCCTAAGGGAGATGAAGAAGGACGAATATGTCCCTTTTCCAGGGACTCCTTAATATATTCTCGCATAGCAGCATGTTCAGGTACAGATAGATTAAATAAACGACCCTTTGGAAATTTACTGCCCGGAATCAGATCTATGGTACAATCGCAATCTCTGTGAGGAGGTAGTGAACCAAGCTTCGGCTCCTCAAAAACATCACGATAATCAGATAAAAATTCCGGAATCTCAGAGGGAATAGATGACGAAATGGAAACCAAAGGTACGTCCCCATGAGCCCCCTGACATCCCCAGCTTAACACAGACATTGCTTTCCAGTCAAGAACTGGGTTATGAGATTGTAACCATGGCAATCCGAGCACCAAAACATCATGTAGATTGTACAACACAAGGAAGCGAATCGTCTCCTGATGGTCTGGATTCATACGCATAGTCACTTGTGTCCAGTATTGTGGTTTATTACTAGCCAATGGTGTAGAGTCAATACCCTTCAGAGGTATAGGAACTTCCAGAGGCTCTAGATCAAACCCACAGCGCCTGGCAAAGGACCAATCCATAAGACTCAAAGCGGCGCCAGAGTCGACATAGGCATCCGCGGTAATTGACGATAATGAACAAATCAAGGTCACAGACAGAATAAACTTAGACTGTAAAGTGCCAATTGAAATAGACTTATCAACCTTTTTTGTACGTTTAGAGCATGCTGATATAACATGAGTTGAATCACCACAATAGAAGCACAACCCATTTTTTCGCCTAAAATTCTGCCGTTCGCTTCTGGACAGAATTCTATCACATTGCATATTTTCTGGAGCCTTCTCAGAAGACACCGCCAAATGGTGCACAGGTTTGCGCTCCCGCAAACGCCGATCAATCTGAATAGCCATTGTCATGGACTCATTCAGACCTGTAGGTGCAGGGAACCCCACCATAACATCTTTAATGGCATCAGAGAGACCCTCTCTGAAATTCGCCGCCAGGGCGCACTCATTCCACTGAGTAAGCACAGACCATTTACGAAATTTTTGGCAGTATATTTCAGCTTCATCTTGCCCTTGAGATAGGGCCATCAAGGTTTTTTCAGCCTGAATCTCTAAATTAGGTTCCTCATAAAGCAACCCCAAAGCCAGAAAAAACGCATCCACATTGAGCAACGCAGGATCCCCGGGTACCAACGCAAATGCCCAATCCTGAGGGTCACCCCGCAGCAAGGAAATTACTATCCTAACCTGCTGTGCGGGATCTCCAGCGGAGCGAGATCTCAGGGAAAGAAATAATTTACAATTATATTTGAAATTCAGGAAACGAGATCTATCCCCGGAGAAAAATTCTGGTATAGGAATTCTAGGTTCAGATATAGGAGCATGAATAACAAAATCCTGTAAATTTTGAACCTTCGTAGCAAGATTATTCAAACCTGTAGCCAAACTCTGAGGATCCATTTTAATCAGGTGAGATCAGAGCCATTCAAGGATTAGAAGGAGAGAGAGAGGCAAAGGCTGCAATTAGAGCAGAAATGCAACTGAGTCAACTATAGAGCAAGCTCAGAAGAAAAAAAAAAAAAAAATCTGCAGACTTCTTTTTCTCTCCTTTCTTCTGCCAACGGTGTTAACCCTTGGCCGGCCATACTGTCATGGTTCCCAATGGCAAGGGAACGTCAGAGAACTTAAATAACAGACTAGCTCTTGGGTGATGGAATCTCGAGCTGACCGTGAGCTAAACCTACCACACAACTAACAGTGGCCGGGTGACGTACCTACATTTTATCCCTAGACGCCCAGCGCCAGCCGGAGAACTAACTAACCCTAATAGAGGAAAAAAACAGACCTGGCTTACCTCTAGGGAAATTCCCCCAAAAAGGAGACAGAAGCCCCCCACATATATTGACGGTGAGTTCAGAGGAAAAGACATACGCAGTATGAAGGTAGGTTCAGCAAAGCGAGGTCCGCTTACTAGATAGTAAGAAGATACAATAGGGAACTTCACGGTCAGCTGAAAACCCTATTAAAATACCATCCAGAAATTACTTTAAGACTCATGTGTCAACTCATGACACCGGAGTGGTAATTTCGGCCCACAAGAGCTTCCAGCTACAGAAACATAACATAACTGTGAACTGGAACAAAAATGCAAACAAACTTAGGACTAAGAGTCCAACTTAGCTGATAGTAGTCTAGAAGCAGGAACATGCAACAGAAAGGCTCTGGTTACATTGATGGCCGGCACTAGAATAACTGAGCAGCAAGGCTAAATAGGATACTCCCATATCCTGATGGAAACAGGTGAACAGAGAAAGTGAAGCACACAAATCCAGTACCACCAGTGACCACCGGGGGAGCCCAAAAACCAAATTCACAACACGCCCCTAAGTATCCACCGCCCTAAGTACAGCATATTAGGTGACAAGAGACAAAATGTGGGGTGAATGAGCCTGTGTATAAGGCCATTGGGACTGATATCCATTTGCCTAACAAGTTTTTGGCCAACAGCAACCAAAACTGCATAGTGAGCATTATCCCAACCCACCAATAGGGGGCGGAAGCCCTACAGGAGCCCAGAGCAGCATGAACCCTAAATATGGCCCTATCTGGGTAATAAGGCTTTCACCCTGAGAAGCAAAGGATCAAACCCCCATGAATGTGAATACTTGGTTTGTTAATACTGGGAATGTTAGAGATGCTTCTTCACACGATAATACTTCCCTCCCACTTATTGTAGCTAAAGTCTCAAGTAGAGTTATTATTTAGGGTAAGTTCACGCTAGGCATTTTTTAATGCTTTTTTATCCAACTTTCAGCTGCATTTTATAGTACCAGCTTGTTTTTTTTGTCATAAGTATGTTGCGCTTTCCATGGTGTTTTGCGCAGTAGAGCGTGTCACTTCTTTCACACAGTGTCTACATAATTTATACACAGCATCATTGCCTCCTATTTGATGTACACACCATTCTGTGTCTCTTATATGATGTAAGACAAAAAGGGCAAAGCGCTCCTTGTGGAAATCTGTATATCTAGCTTCAACACCAACTCTGTGACCATTCTTGACCTAAACCCAATTGAGCATCTCTAAAGAGACCTGACATGGCTGTCCACCAACGTTCACCATCCAACCTGACAGAAATGGGAGAGGATCTGCATGGAAGAATGGCAGAGGATCCCCAAATCCAGGTGTGAAAAACTTGTTGCATCATTCCCAAGAAGACTCATGGCTGTACTAGCTCAAACGGGTGAACACCTCCAGTGGAGGACGCGATAGCAGGGAAGATGAAGATCGGTCTCAGGAGCGCAGAAAGAAGACTCGAACACCAGGTTGTATTTGAACCACAACGCGTTTCAATGGATAACACCGTCTTCATCAGGTGGGCAGGTTATTAGTGGTGACAAAGAGGCAGTATTTAAATAAACATCAACCAGTCGCAAAGCTATTACAATTACATATGCTAATGTGTAGGTATAATAGATAATTAAAAATAGCCTGTGCACGGTGACACATACACAGAGACAGCAGAGCAAACGCAGCGGGGGGCTATCACATCATACAAACATAATAAAACCAACCTAAGATAAAAAATAAACAAAACAGCTAAATTAATCATAAAAAATAAGAATGAAAACAAAAAACTATTCCTACACACACACACACACACACACACACACACACACACACACACACACACACACACACACACACACATATATGAACATACATACATACACATATACACATGCAAAAAAATGAGAAAATCCCTTACCCAGGAGGATTGTATCAACAGCATCAAAGCGAAAGCCACAGAGTCTTCCTCCCCTAAGATGTCATTGAGTAGGTGCAGTTTTATCACCACCTTTAATCATTCCCATGGAATTGTTAGGAAACTACTGTCAAAATATTGGTTTATTCTTTTCGGGGGTGACAGTACTTTTGAAACATATACCTCCTCACCCTATAACAATTTTCCATAAGAATTGAACCTTAGGCAATAGGATTGCACCCAGTAATACTACATTAGCTCCATTATACCTAGGTCCTCAGTTACCTTCGAACTATGGTTGCTTTGCATGCAGGAATCCTAAGTGCCTTTGCTGTGCTTCCATAGTAAATGGAGCACGGGAATTTAAATCAAATACAACAGGCACGCTTTTTAAAATTCACTCATCTGTTAACTGTCAGTCTACTTACGTAGTCTACCTGATCGAGTGCGGTTGGGGTCTACAATATGTGGGCCGCACCATACAAACGATGCACGCCAGATTGAATAAACATCGACAGAACATAAAAAATGGTTTCTTATTACAGTCTGTCCAAACACTTCTTGCTAATGCACCAAAAAAATTGGAAATCTTTGAAATTAATAATCATTGATCACATATCCGATAACGTGGCAGATCGGTTCAGTAGCCTAATAAAAAAAGAGAGTTTCTGGATATTCAAACTGGGTACGTTGGCCCCTGAAGGATTGAATCTTATGATTGATAAAGTGACAAGCTAGATATGGTTCTCTTCTCCTTATTTTTTTGCATGTGTATACGTGTATGTATTTATATATATATGTGTGTGTGTATGTATAATTTGCTTTTGTTTTTTCTTGCTTATTTTTTATGATTAATTTTGCTGTTTTGTTTATTTTTTTTTATCCTAGGTTAGTTTTATTATGTTTGTATGATGTGATAGCCCCCTGCTGCGTTTGCTCTGCTGTCTCTTAAATGCTCTGCGTATGTGTCACCGTGCACAGGCTATTTTTAATTATCTATTATACCTACACATTAGCATATGTAATTGTAATAGCTTTGCGACTGGTTGACGTTTATTTAAATACTGCCTCTTTGTCACCACTAATAACCTGCCCACCTGATGAAGACGGTGTTATCCGTTGAAACGCGTTGTGGTTCAAATACAACCTGGTGTTCGAGTCTTCTTTCTGCGCTCCTGAGACCGATCTTCATTTTCCTTACTTTCTATTATCTATCACTGTTTTATAGTCCACATATTTTGTGGCTTGTATATACCTTGTACTACCATGATTACACTATGGTATTGTCTTTTATGTTGTTATTTGCTTATAATTGCTCTTTGCACTTGTCACTTTTTGCACTTATCACTTTAGTTAGGCTTATAGGTATGGGATGTTTTTATCTCCTTTGATATACATATATGGTTTTTGCACTATTCTTCTGGACCCCATAGGGGTTTCTTTCTCCATACATTTTTTCTAACTTGACCTTCCCAACATGTGCGCATGTTCACCGTGGCTGGAATCCTGATACATTCTCGTGGGCCTCCGTAATGTCCAACGGGTGATATGACGTCATGGGTATTCCCCCTTCACCCGCTGAGACATGTGTGCGGCTTGCGAGGATGTGTCATTTGGGGCCTGCACATGCGCCATCTATTGCCGGGGAGATTTCTACAAGCGGCGGGTATATATGTCATACCTATTGGTACGCCGTCTGGTATCCATACTTTAGTGCGCATGCGCGGGTGACGATTTACGGCAGTGACGACATGTATGACGTCTGTCATGTTAATGTGCGCACGCTCCGCCTACGTGAATTAGCAGTGGGAACAGCTGTGCCTTTGGCATATAAGCATTCGTTAATGACACACATACACAGCCCCCGGAAGAAGGCCACGCGAAACGCGCATCGGGGCTGCTGTGGAGCACACACTGACAGATATTACCATTGGTAAATTGAGCGACCTTTAAAGGGGTCCTTTACATTTTATACTTTGCGGGATTGGATCAAGGTTATGAAGTATTTCAGGCCCATTATTTACACTGAGGTCTTGGCATATCCATTTATACCCTGCCTTATGGAATAGGCTTTGGATTGTGTATGGTAACAGTGGATACGGACTGTGCCTTTGGTGGTTTGCTCACTTGCTCATTCTGTTATTGCAGTTGTGGTGCTTCCCCCCACATGAGTTTATGTCTGTGCTTTTCATGTCTGTTGTTACACTGGTTATTACCATTATGATGACTATGTATTTATTAATAAAATATCTATTTTGTTAAAATTGGTTTGGACATATACTCCTTCGGTTCTGTGTAGGATTTATAGCACTACAAAAAGTGTAGCCTAAACCTAACTGACAACTGGGCGTCGCTATTCCCCTTCTCCCAGGGATGTGTTGTTACAGTCTGATATTGTGAGAGATAATGGTACACTGCCAGACTGTTAATAGAAGAATAGAGACAATTTAGTCAATTAAAGCCGCATTCACACATCTGTGTGTCGCAGTACGAGTACAGACGTCATTCACAAACTGGCCACAGTTATTTTGACCCAAAATTAACAACCTCATAAGTGGCGCACGCCTTGTGAGATGCAGGGCCTAGTATCTCGGAGGATGGTTCAGTCACGGTGACTCCGATGGCTCTAACAATCTCTAGGTTCGGTGGCAATTATAAAGGAGGAGACGACGGATATATGAGACTGTGAGTTATGTTGTTGCCCGCAAAGTATGAGGCTGCAGACGAAAGAAGCATACACCGGGGTCTCGTGCAAACTTGAAAGATGAACTTTACTGAATATTTGTAGCAATCCTTATATTTTTCAATATAACCGTCATGGGTAGCCGATAAATTTTTCTTACAATTGCGACGGTCAAAGCCTTTTCTCGGTCCCGGACTTGGGAGGATGGTGGTAACTTTTCATTTGACTAACTGTGCTGCATGAAGGGGGAGGATCAAACTGACCTTAATCAGATCGGAGTATCCAGGGAATCTGCTGCGCAGTTCTGCAGTTCCTTCTCTTGTCTCAGCACTCTGTTGCTGCATAACGCGGGGCACTCCGAATAGGGTGCTATTTGTACACCCCACTTGTCCCAATCCAGGAGCCCCAATTTTCTACCTCCTCTCCCCACCAAAACCGTCCATAAAGCCCTGTTTGTCCCGCACGCACCACCTCCAACTGCCATTTATCTTCAAATCAGAAAAACACGTTGCAATGCCAAACTAAGGCACAAGAGGGCAGTATAGTACTACAAGTTGTAATACCAAAACAAGGCAGGAGAGGGCAGCATAGAATTAAATAGTTTACCTCCTCCCAAGGCAAGACAAGGAGCCGGTGTCGCAAGTGTAATCATGTAAGGAATAGAGAACACACCATATGATATATAACATACTGTACATTAGTAATGGCTTTCCTGGTCACTACATAAGCATATACAGTATGAGGCTGTAAGTTCAGGACAGGACACCTGGGGCCGGTCAGTGAATAACTGTCTGTACTCAGCCTGTGACACATGGATGTGCTGCTGCTCTCTCTTCCTCCAGATGTATGTGATATGTCCGAAGGTGGGTAGAGTGAAGCCAGGGCTGATTTGCTATAGGGACGCCGACACTGCTGGAACGGCGCTGGAACAGGAGGTGAGTATACATTTTATTAATTTAAAAGGGGAAAACATTTGGATTGAGAAGGGGTTGTCTGACTAGTGGACAACATATTTAAGCAAGGTGTGTAACAAGTAAAGCAAAATTCTGCACGACCTGTCAGTGTTCTATTATTCGGGTTGATGACACTTATTGTATGTGGGCTAGTGAATTGTGTGTGCCAGGGCTGCTTTTTAGTCCCAGTCCGGCCCTTAATCACCCCCATTATCTGAATGCAAGGAAGAGTGTGAACTTGTGCTAATTGTGCAGTAACACGTTGTCATCTCTGCTCCGTCCTGTCTTCCAGCACAGGGTTAAAATTGCTCCGACTCCATTTCTGGCTTCATGGCTTGATCATAGATGCTGGATCCTGATTCCCAAGAATATCTCCCCAACCCAAGATTGTGAAAGAAACACACCAAACACTTTTATTGGATGATAAATTGACCGAATTTTATTCCAAATCTCATTATTATTATTTCTGTCAGTGTCTCAAATTTAGAATCAGCCAATTACTATGAAAGAGACACTGAAAATGGCACAACCTCCGACTCACGAAGAATCGTCCTTCAGCACTCAGGAGAGGAAAAACCCCATGGTGGAAACCTCTAGGGAACGATGGCTGGAGGACTGCCCTTCCCTTGGGCTTAGAAGGTTAATGCCGACACATAACAGCAAATTGTACCAGAATTTGTACATTGTGTCATATTTGGTATGGAGAAGCCTAATGCGACCTCTCCAGGCCGTACACATAAAGGTGAAGGCGGCGAGTACCGGACGTGAGGGAGATCTGTCTGCAACATCTGTCACCCCATTGATCGCTAGGGATAGTTTGATCTGGCTGGCTAGGCGGTATGGCTGATCGGGCTGGCTAGGCGGTATGGCTGATCTGGCTGGCTAGGTGGTATGGCTGATCGGGCTGGCTAGGCGGTATGGCTGATCTGGCTGGCTAGGCGGTGTCCCCTTCCTCCCATTGTGGAGTGATGAAGCTCCAGGTCTCCAGACACATCAAGTACGGCTCCTCATACGGCTGAATGACTGGTGGTTCTGGAATCTTCTCCTGTATCATAGATGTATGTGTTTATGACATCAGCACAGTTGCCGTAGTTACCACAGATGTTTATTGCTGATTGTTCATTGGCTAGAAAGTCACTCTCAGTGTTCCAAAGAATTAACCCTTGAATGCCTGGCATTGTGCCTCTCTCCATAAGTCTGTAAAATAAACTTTTCACTAGGCAGGACCATTATCAATATTTTATCATTACTATATTTTAAAGTTACCACCCTAAAAAAGACTGAATTGTAATAACATCTACAGATTTGATGTGTAACGATCACAATAATTCCCTTAAGCCATACTAAATACATAAACGCACAATATGAGTACAGAGCAGTCCCATAGAGAAATAAATTAAGGGGCTGGAGACAAATGAAAATGAGAAGACGGCCCCTCATGACTGGGACTGGATGAGAGGTTCAGTTTGGAATGCTTAAAGGGAAGGTGCCAGCAAAAAAATTTTTTTTACAGCAAATGAAAAAATGTAAATAATTAATAATTACATTTTGTTAAAAAATATCATAATTTGTTTATAATTTAGTAAAATATGAAAAATAATTTTATTAGGTTTGGCATTTCCAGTTTTAAACACTAGAGGGAGCAGCTACTGAAATTGGACAAAAATCTAGTGTACAACTAGCTGACATTACTGCACTGCAGTAATTATGGGTGGAGGCTGCTGACATGGCTGTGATGTCTCCTCTCCTCCCCTTCTGGGAGTTTGCTAAGGGATAAGAGCAGATGAGATTTAGGAACACATTAAGGCCATGTGCACACGTTCAGTATTTTTCGCGTTTTTTTCGCGTTTTTTCGCTATAAAAACGTGATAAAAACGCGAAAAAAACGCTTACATATGCCTCCTATTATTTTAAGTGTATTCCGCATTTTTTGTGCAAATGTAGCCTTTTTTTCCGCGAAAAAATCGCATCGCGGAAAAAAAAGCAACATGTTCATTAAAATGCGGAATTGCAGGGGATTCCGCACACCTAGGGGTCCATTGATCTGCTTACTTCCCGCACGGGGCTGTGCACACCATGCGGGAAGTAAGCAGATTATGTGCGGTTGGTACCCAGGGTGGAGGAGAGGAGACTCTCCTCCACGGACTGGGCACCATATAAGTGGTCAAAAAATAAGAATTAAAATAAAAAATAGCGATATACTCACCCTCGATGTCTTCCCGCCTCCACTGCACGCTGCCGTTCGGTTCCTGTAGCTGGTGTGCGGCGAAAGACCTGCCGATGACGTCACTGTCCTGTGATTGGTCGTGAGCGGTCATGTGACCGCTCACGTGACCGTGACGTCATGGAAGGTCCTGTGCGCACAGACCAGCTATAGGAAGAGGAGCCGGACGCCGGTGATGAGATGTCTGGGTGAGTATAAGCATTTTTTTATTTTTTTTATTATTTTTAAACATTCTATCTTTTACTATAGATGCGGCATAAGCTGCATCTATAGTAAAAAGTTGGTCACACTTGTCAAACGCTATGTTTGACAAGTGTGACCAACCTGTCAGTCAGTTTTCCAAGCGATGCTACAGATCGCTTGGAAAACTTTAGCATTCTGCAAGCTAATTACGCTTGCAGAATGCTAAAAAAACGTGAAAAAAACGGAAAAAAAACGCAAAAAAAAAAATGCGGATTTCTTGCAGAAAATTTCCGGTTTTCTTCAGGAAATTTCTGCAAGAAATCCTGAACGTGTGCACATACCCTGAGCAGCCATTTTCTTAGTGACTGCAAAGTTATACTGACAAGTAAACAGTCACAGAGGATGGCAGGCAGCAAGGATTCTGGGAGATATATGGTGGAGGGAGCAGGGTGACAGCAGCACAGAGTACTTCAGGAGCGCAGTGTGCTGGTCTATGGGGGCACCCTGTTCAGTGCGCGGAGCAGCCAGGGATTTACATAGAACGCTGTCTTTCATACACATGGATGGACCGTCTGCTTCACAAAAATCCAGGAAACATTTCTGCTGATTGATGGCCTGTTCTGATCCAGACATTGCATGCAAATACCCCATTCCCCTCCTCAGATCCTGGCTTCTCCATCCTGTCCTGGCAATGTGTGAAAGCGAGGTGACAGGCGCAGTACAGGGTGATGCTGGGAAGCAGGTTGGGGGGAAATGTAGCCATATACTAAAGATAAAAATGAGACCCTTCTATTCAGCTGCTTCACCAGCCCTCCCCTGACTGCACCGAACTGGAGGTCATGCTGCCCCATCTATTACCCCAGACCCGCGTGCAGGTGCTCAGCCAAAACCACCCTAGAATGGGTCCCCTTTCTTAAGATAATACCGCCATATACATCACACACAATACCGCCATATACTTCTAAGTCATATAGATCTCCCATAATACCGCCACATAGATCACCCATAATACCGCCACATAGATCACCCATAATACCGCCACATCGATCACCCATAATACCGCCAAATAGATCACCCATAATGCCGCCATATACTTCTCTCATACCACCATATACTTCTCACACAATACCGCCATATACTTCTCACACAATACCACCATATACTTCTCACATACTGTCATATAGATCACACACAATACCACCATGTAGATCACACATAAAACCACCATATAATTCTCACATACTACTGCCACATAATCACACATAATCCCA
Organism: Ranitomeya variabilis; assembly: GCF_051348905.1. Lineage (NCBI taxonomy): Eukaryota > Metazoa > Chordata > Amphibia > Anura > Dendrobatidae > Ranitomeya > Ranitomeya variabilis. The sequence continues at coordinate 1,051,083,073 of NC_135232.1, read as the reverse complement.
AAATATAGTTCTCATATAATACCGTCATATAGTTTTCACATCATTCCACAACACTGATCAAACATAATACCACCAAGTAGATCACATATAATACCGTCATATAGATGACACAATGCCATAATACAGATCACACATAATACTTGGTGGCATTATGTGTGATGTATATGGCAGTATATTGTAATAAATATATATGGCCGCATAATGTGTGGTCTTTATGGGAGTATTATGTGATAAATATATATGCCGCCGCATTATATGTGATCCATATGGCATTGTGCTGGTCTAGGGGGGTCACAGAGAGAGGTATGGTGGAAGGAGCAGGGTGACAGGAGCACAGAGTATTTCAGGAGAGCAGAGTGCTGGTCTATGGGGGGAGTGTGCTCACACAACTGTATACTTAGCCTTTACTGGCTATTGAAATGTGGGACCTCCCCCCCTCCAAAAAAAAAAAAAAAGGTGTGGGGTCCCCTATAATTAATAACCAGTAAATGCTATGCAGACTGCTGCGGGCTGACATTAATAGCTTAGGAAGGGGCCATGGATATGGTCCCCCCACAGGCTAAAAACATCAGCTCTCGGCCGCCTGTTAGATGCGCCTTTTCTGGCACTTTGCCTGGCAATTCCCACTTGCTCTGTAGCGGTAGCAAGTGGGGTTCATATTTGTGGGGTTGATGTCACCTTTATATTGTCCGGTAACATCAAGCCCACGGCTCACTAATGGAGAGGCGTCTATAAGACACGTATCCATTACTAATCCTGTAGTTGTATTGTAAATACACAGCCAGAATAAAGTCCTTTATTAATCTTAATTAAACCATAATCCCCGACTCCCTCGTCTCCTGCAACAAAAATAATAAACCACAATGGGGAAAGACATGCAGGGGGAGAGGAGAGCATAGGAGGGAGAGCGACCCATGGGGAGAGAGGAGTGTACAGGAGAGAATTAGATACTGACTGCTGAGCTGTGTATCTAATACTTTCTGGTGTATTTAAACCTGTCCTGTGTATCTAATCCTGTCCTGTGTGATACTGACTACTGAGCTGTGTATCTAATCCTGTCCTGTGTGATACTGACTACTGAGCTGTGTATCTAATCCTATCTTGTGTGATACTGACTACTGAGCTGTGTATCTAATCCTGTCCTGTGTGATACTGACTGTTGAGCCATGTATCTAATCCTATCTTGTGTGATACTGACTACTGAGCTGTGTATCTAATCCTGTCCTGTGTGATATTGACTACTGAGCTGTGTATCTAATCCTGTCCTGTGTGATACTGACTGCTGAGCTGTGTATCTAATCCTGTCCTGTGTGATACTGACTGCTGAGCTGTGTATCTAATCCTGTCCTGTGTGATACTGACTGCTGAGCTGTGTATCTAATCCTGTCCTGTGTGATACTGACTACTGAGGTGTGTATCTAATCCTGTCCTGTGTGATACTGACTGCTGAGCTGTGTATCTAATCCTGTCCTGTGGGATATTGACTACTGAGCTGTGTATCTAATCCTGTCCTGTGTGATACTGACTACTGAGCTGTGTATCTAATCCTGTCCTGTGTGATACTGACTGCTGAGCCGTGTATCTAATCCTATCTTGTGTGATACTGTCTGCTATACAGGACAGGATTAGATACCCAAGACAGGATTAGATAGACAACTCACCAGTCAGTATCACACAGGACAGGATTAGATACACAGGACAAGATTAGATACACAGGGCACAGGTAGCAGTGGTAGGTGGTATATCGGCCAACGGGTCTGCCACTATTAGCTGTACGCAGGGGCGTTGTTAGGGTCAGAAAAGATTGGGGGCCCAAGAGAAAGAGTTGCCCCCAACCCCCTCTTAATTTTTTTTTAACTCTTCAGATAAAACAGTGCTAACTCTCTGAGAACAGATAATGTAGTAGATGTCACCTGCAGTCCTATGTAACACCAGAGATAGCAGTGATAATTCTCTGAGTACAGATAATTTTGTATATATCACATGCAGTCCTATGTAACACCACAGATAGACATAGCATTTCAGAGTAAGACTATGATCACATGCAGCATTTTTTTCAGTAGCCAAAACCTTTTCTATTAGCAGTAAAAATGTTGCGTTCAAAACCCCTGTTTTTCAGCTTGTTTTGTGGTGTTCTTCACACTTTTTTCAGCTTTTTTTTGGAGTGAGGATGTTTGTTTTGTCTACAGTATGTTTAAGGCCACGTTCACACGCTGAGTGTTTGGTCAGTATTTCACATCAGCATATGTAAGCCAAAACCAGGAGGGTGAGAAATACAGAAGTGCTGACGGGTTTCTCAGGCTATGTGAACACGTTGTGGATTCTGCTGTGGATCTACAGCAGTTTTCCATGCGTTGTACAGCACCATGTAAACGTATGGAAAACAAAATCCGCAGTGCACATGCGGCGGAAAATACCGGGCGGAAACGCTGCGGGTTACATTCAGCAGCAGCATGTCAATTCTTTGTGCGGATTCTGCAGCGTTTTACACCTGCTCCATAATAGGAATCCGCAGGTGTAAAAATGCTGTTGAAAACCGCACAAAAACCGCGGTAATTCCACGATAAATCCGCGGTAAATCTGCAGGTAAAACGCAGGCCTGAGTTCTCTGTAAACAGATGCAGATTCTGTGCGGAAAATTCCGCAGGCCAATCCGTAACGTGTGCACATACCCTTAATGGTTGTTAGGGGATCAAATACTTATTTCTCACTGCAAAATGCAAATACATTTATCCAATTTATACAATGTGATTTTCTGGATCTTATTTTTTATATTTTATCTCTCAATGTTAAAATTAACCTACCCTTAAAATTATAGACTGTTCATGTCTGTCAGTGGGCAAACTTACAAAATCAGTAAGGGATCAAATAATTATTTCCTTCACTGTACATTTTGTGCTCACTCCTAGGCGCCAGCTTTTCTCTACCATCACATGGTTGTCTCCCTAATCTTTTGTATTAATAAATATTTTTTTTATTTTTTTCATTAATTTGGACTTCCTTGATTGTTGTTTTTACTATTTTCGTTTTTGTATAAGCCCATGAAGGCAGGGTCTTCTCTCCTCTGTACCCATCTGTCACTGTTAGTTTCTTTATTGTAATTTATATTTATATTTTGTATGTAGCTCATTTTCACATGTACAGCACCATGGAATCAATGGTGCTCTAAAAATAAATAAATAAATAATAATAATAATAATAATAATAAATGTAAAAAAAAAGTTGATACATGTAGTATTAGTATTCTACCACTAGGTGGCAGTGATGGCTCACTAATGAATTCTAGCTGTACTCTGTATGTAGTTTTATATTCAAGAATTGGTCCACTTTTAGGCTATGTGCACACGATGCGGAATGGGGTGCATAATTTTCTGCACAAAATCTGCATCTCCTGGCAGAATCCGCAGGTGCAGATTTGCTGCGGATTTTGTGAGGTTTTTATGCGGAATTGATGCGGATTTTCTGCGGTTTATACCACTGCGGATTTCTTTAATGGAAGGGTGCAGAAACGCTTCAGATCTGCACAAAAGAAGTGCATTTCCGCGCGGATTTTTCCACACCATCTGCACAGTTTTTTTTTTTCACATTGATTTACATTGTACTGTAAATCACAGTGCGGATCTGCAGCGTTTCTGCACGGAAAAATCCGCTGCGGATCCGCAGGAAATCCGCATCGTATGCACATAGCCTTAAAGGGAATCTGTCACCAGGTTTTTGCTACTTAGGCCGGGTCACACATGCAACTGCAATGCGAGAAACTCGCGGGAGTCTCTCGCCTCAATTCCCGTCACTGCCGCCGGCGGTTCGGATCAGAGCATTCAACTGCATAGAAATACATGCAGCCGCACACTCCGGTCCCGAGTGCCGGCGGCAGTGCCGGGTATTGAGGCGACAGACTCGCCCGAGTTTCTCGCATTGCAGTTGCAAGTGGGACACCGGCCTTAATCTGAGAAGAGCATGAAAAACACAAAAATTGAGCTTGACTTAAATTCCTATACATGCAGCACATAAACGCATGTTCACATTGGCCAGCTTTGGACTGGAGTACCTTGGGCCCACCAGAGAAAAATCATTCTTGGAGCCCACCATGTAGTTATGTAAAAATACCGCACGGGACACATCCTCTATATACTACGCCACACGGGACTCATCCTCTATATACTGCACAGCTCAGGACACATCCTCTATATACTGCACAGCACAGGACACATCCTCTATATACTGCACAGCACAGGACACATCCTCTATATACTGCACAGCACAGGACACATCCTCTATATACTGCACAGCACAGGACACATCCTCTATATACTGCACAGCACAGGACACATCCTCTATATACTGCACAGCACAGGACACATCCTCTATATACTGCACAGGACACATCCTCTATATACTGCACAGCACAGGACACATCCTCTATATACAGCACAGGACACATCCTCCATATACTGCACAGGACACATCCTCTATATACTGCACAGCACAGGACACATCCTATATATACTGCACCTCACAGGACACATCCTCTATATTCTGCACAGCACAGGACACATCCTCTATATACTGCACAGGACACATCCTCTATATACTGCACAGGACACATCTTCTATATACTGCACAGGACACATCCTCTATATACTGCACAGCACAGGACACATCCTCTATATACTGCACAGCACAGGACACATCCTCTATATACTGCACAGCACAGGACACATCCTCTATATACTGCACAGCACAGGACACATCCTCTACATACTGCACAGCACAGGACACATCCTCTATATACTGCACAGCACAGGACACATCCTCTACATACAGCACAGGACACATCCTCTATATACTGCACAGGACACATCCTCTATATACTGCACAGGACACATCCTCTATATACTGCACAGCACAGGACACATCCTCTATATACTGCACAGCACAGGACACATCCTCTATATACTGCACAGCACAGGACACATCCTCTATATACTGCACAGCACAGGACACATCCTCTATATTCTACACAGCACAGGACACATCCTCTATATACTGCACAGCACAGGACACATCCTCTATATACTGCACAGCACAGGACACATCCTCTATATACTGCACAGCACAGGACACATCCTCTACATACTGCACAGCACAGGACACATCCTCTATATACTGCACAGCACAGGACACATCCTCTACATACAGCACAGGACACATCCTCTATATACTGCACAGGACACATCCTCTATATACTGCACAGGACACATCCTCTATATACTGCACAGCACAGTACACATCCTCTATATACTGCACAGGACACATCCTCTATATACTGCACAGCACAGGACACATCCTCTATATTCTACACAGCACAGGACACATCCTCTATATACTGCACAGGACACATCCTCTATATACTGCACAGGATACATCCTCTATATACTGCACAGCACAGTACACATCCTCTATATACTGCACCACACGGGACTCATCCTCTATATACTGCACAGCACAGGACACATCCTCTATATACTGCACAGCACAGGACACATCCTCTATATACTGCACAGCACAGGACACATCCTCTATATACTGCAAAGCACAGGACACATCCTCTATATACTGCACAGCACAGGAGGTCCTCTATATACTGCACAGCACAGGACACATCCTCTATGTACTGCACAGCACAGGACACATCCTCTATATACTGCACAGCACAGGACACATCCTCTATATACTGCACAGCACAGGACACATCCTCTATATACTGCACAGCACAGCACAGCACACATCCTCTAAATACTGCACAGCACAGGAGGTCCTCTATATCCCACTGGCCGTATTCCACTGCTTCTGGCAACTAAGAACACCAAAGCTATGACACAGTGGCAGAAGACAGCGACTGTTACGTATTTTATTACACACAGGGAAATTACATTACTGATACCACTCTGGTGGTGAAATAACAAATACCCCTAAGTAATGCTTTAATACTTTATGAAAGTATTGCAATGTGCCATAATTATCTGATGTTCTACTGTGCATAGCTACTTAAAGTTAAATGTCATTTTACAGAAAATATTATATTGCTTGACTTGTGTGTGTGTAGATATATATATACACAGCCCACCAGACTCCAGGCTTATAGCTCTCCTAGACTCCAATTACCAGTACAGAACCCAACACTGTAGAATTTAATGTCATTTTACAGCACTGGTTCCAGTACTTATATGGAAACTAGATGGTGGCCCGATTCTAACGCATCGGGTATTCTAGAATATGCATGTCCATGTAGTATATTGCACAGCCCACATAGTATATCGCCCAGCCACGTAGTATATTGCCCAGTCACGTAGTATATTGCCCAGGCACGTAGTATATTGCCCAGCCACGTAGTATATTGCCCAGCCACGTAGTATATTGCCCAGGCACGTAGTATATTGCCCAGCCACGTAGTATATTGCCCAGGCACGTAGTATATTGCCCAGCCACGTAGTATATTGCCCAGTTATGTAGTATATTGCCCAGCCACGTAGTATATTGCCCAGCCACGTAGTATATTGCCCAGCCACATAGTATGTTGCCCAGTTACGTAGTATATTGCCCAGTGACGTAGTATATTGCCCAGCCACGTAGTATATTGCCCAGTGACGTAGTATACAGCACAGAGCCACGTAGTATATTGCACATCGACGTAGTATATTGCCCAGTTACGTAGTATATTGCCCAGCCACGTAGTATATTTCCCAGCCACGTAGTATATTGCCCAGTTACGTAGTATATTGCCCAGTGACGTAGTATATTGCACAGTGACGTAGTATACAGCACAGAGCCACGTAGTATATTGGCCAGTCACGTATATTGCCCAGCCACGTAGTATATTGGCCAGTCACGTAGTATATTGCCCAGCCACGTATGTCACAGGTTAAAAAAAAAAAGTAAACAAATACTCACCTTCCGAGGGCCCCTTGTAGTTCTGTCGCCTGTGTGGGGTGCAGGCGGCAGCTTCCGGTCCCAGGGTGTGATGACGTCGCGGTTACATGACCGTGACGTCATGGCAGGTCCTTCTTGCGCAGGACCTGTGATGACGTCGCGGTCAAATGACCGTGACGACCGCAGGCAGCAGCTTCCAGTCGCAGGGTGTGATGCCATCGCAGTCACATGACCGTGACGTCATGGCAGGTCCTTCTCACTCAGGCGCGCAGGCCCTGTGATGACGTCGCGGTCACATGACCGTGACGTCATGGCAGGTCCTTCTCGCATACCATCCTTGCCACTGGAACCTGCCGCTTGCATGGCGCGGTCACCGGAGCGTCACGAGGAGCGGGAAAGGCGAGTATATAATGATTTTTTATTTTTTTTAAATTATTTTTAACATTAGATGTTTTTACTATTGACGCTGCTTAGGCAGCATCAATAGTAAAAACTTGGTCACACAGGGTTAATAGCGACGGTAACGGAGTGAGTTACCCGCGGCATAACGCGGTCATTTACCGCTGGCATTAACCCTGTGTGAGCGGTGACTGCGGGGAGGATGGAGCGGGCGCCGGGCACTGACTGCAGGGGAGTAGGGAGGGACCAATCGGACTTTGGCCGTCGCTGATTGGTCGCGGCAGCCATGACAGGCAGCTGGCGAGACCAATCAGCGACTTGGATTCCATGACAGACAGAGGCCGCGACCAATGAGTATCCGTGACAGACAGACAGAAAGACGGAAGTACCCCTTAGACAATTATATAGTAGACAAAGAAGACGGAGCAGGACACAAGACTAATGCAGAGTTAGGCCTCATTCATACTTTTGTATTTTGGTCACCATTTAGCATTGGGATTTGTAAGACAAAACCCAGAGCTGAAGGTACACAGAATATAATAGAAAGAGTCACATTTATTCTTCAAATTACTGACGAAAACACGTCAGTGCAGATGAGGCCTAATAAGCAGTTCCCCACACAGACCAGGAACTATATTTTATGGGCTCGCTCATGCGTATAACACTGCCGAGAGCTATGTGATGTTGTATCGGATAGCACTGGGCCCAGTGTTCTACTATGGGATAGTGCAGATGTGCAATTATTAATGGCAGCATGATGCAAGTGTATCCGATATTCGGATGACACGTACCCATACAAGTCTATAGGTGCGTGCAGTAGTGTAACTAGCGATAGGGGGCTGTTGCCCTGGGCCCCGCGCTCTGAGGAGCCCACCTGGAGCAACACTACATATAACTGTATCCATACCTCCCAACCGTCCCGGATCCGGCGGGACTGTCACGATGTTGACAGTCTCCCCCGCTGTCACGGCTGGGACAAGTATGTCCCGCACTGGTTGGGAGGTGTGCAATGTATCAGCCGGTCATCCCTGCACCCGCAGAGCCTAACACCACATATTGGCTGCTCTGTGCGCACAGGACCTGTGATGAGGTCACAGGAGGGGAGGAGTCAGGGGTCACATGATCGGGACCTCCGTGGATTGCAGGACTCGGCTGTGCTGGTTGCCAACTTGCTATGGTGCTGCTGGATGAGGTAAGTAAGCTGCCTTATGTGTGGGGTCAGAAGGTGTTTACAGTGTGGATGTAGCAGAGCCATGTGTGTACGAGGTGTATGGAGTGGAGCTGAATGTGTACGAGGTGTACGGAGCGGAGCCGTGTGTGTATGAGGTGTATGGAGTGGAGCCGTGTGTGTATGAGGTGTATGGAGCGGAGCTAAATATGTACGAGGTATATGGAGCGGAGCCGCGTGTGTGCGAGGTGTACGGAGCGGAGCCGCGTGTGTACGAGGTGTATGGAGCGGAGCGCGTGTGTAGGAGTAGCTATGTGTGGCCATTATACGGTGCGAAGTATCATGTACGGCCAATATACAGTATGGAGCATCATGTGCGGTCATTATACAGTATGGAGCATCATGTGCAGCTAATATACAGTATGGAGCATCATGTGTGGTCATTATACAGTATGGAGCATCATGTGCAGTCATTATACAGTATGGAGCATCATGTGCAGTCATTATATTGTATGGAGCATCATGTGTGGCCATTACACAGTATGGAGCATCATGTGCGGTCATTATACAGTATGGAGCATCATGTGTGGCCATTATACAGTATGGAGCATCATGTGTGGCCATTATACAGTATGGAGCATCATGTGCAGTCATTATACAGTATGGAGCATCATGTGTGGCCATTATACAGTATGGAGCATCATGTGCGGTCATTATACAGTATGGAGCATCATGTGCAGTCATTATATTGTATGGAGCATCATGTGTGGCCATTACACAGTATGGAGCATCATGTGCGGTCATTATACAGTATGGAGCATAATGTGTGGCCATTATACAGTGTGGAGCATCATGTGCGGTAATTATACAGTATGGAGCATCATGTGGGGCCATTATACAGTATTGAGCATCATGTGCGGTCATTATACAGTATGGAGCATCATGTGGGGCCATTATACAGTATTGAGCATCATGTGTGGTCATTATACAGCATGGAGCATCATGTGTGGTCATTACACAGCATGGAGCATCATCTGGGGCCATTATACAGTATTGAGCATCATGTGTGGCCATTATACAGTATGGAGCACTGTGTGGCCATATTTTTTTGTTTATAATTATTGTTTATGAAACAGTGTGATCAGCAGTGCTAAATGGGTGTGGTTGGGATGTGGATATGGGTGTGACTAGTTATAAATGGGTGTGGTCAGAGACGTTGCACGCCAGAAACTTTGTCCCTCTTTCCCATCTTCAAAAGTTGGGAGGTATGCTGTATCACTGTGCACAGTGCGCCAATACAGATAAACTCAGCGACAAAGCGGGGAGAGTTTGAGCCGAGTGACATTACCATAATCGGACCAATTCTTTTGCATGAGAGAATCGATGGCCGTGTGAACGAACCCTAAACCTCACATGATTGAAGATGTAGAGAACCCTGTTCCTAATGTGGAACATCAAGAAAACAATGACATCCCATCTATAAAAACATGAATGATCGTTATTAATAATGGAAACAGGGGCACTACTCACAATTCTGAGGCTGAGATCTCAACATTGAACTCATCCGTTAGATTGTCTGGGGTCGGCTCACTATGGCAAGGAAAAGATAGATGTGAGTAGAAAAGAAAATACAGGTCAAGCTCCTGACATAATGACATTAGGCTTCCTACAGATTTACTGTACTGACGGATCTCAAAATATGTCTGTGTATGGTACATTACTAATAGGAAATAGTTCATTAATGTAACATATAGTAACATAGTTAGCAAGGCCGAAAAAAGACATTTGTCCATCCAGTTCAGCCAATATTCCGTCAGAATAAATCCCCAGATCTACGTCCTTCTAAAGAACCTAATCACTGTAAGATACAATATTGTTACGCTCCAGGAAGACATCCAGGCCTCTCTTGAACCCCTCGACTGAGTTCTCCATCACCACCTCCTCAGGCAAGGAATTCCAGATTCTCACTGCCCTAACAGTAAAGAATCCTCTTCTATGTTGGTGGAAAAACCTTCTCTCCTCCAGACGCAGAGAATGCCCCTTGTGACCGGCACCTTCCTTGGTATAAACAGACCCTCGGAGAGATATTTGTATTGTCCCCTTATATACTTACACATGGTTATTAGATCGCCCCTCAGTCATCTTTTTTCTAGACTAAATAATCCTAATTTTGCTAATCTCTCTGGGTATTGTAGTTCCCCCATCCCCTTTATTAATTTTGTTAACCCTTTCATGGGAAATTTCAGGGGGAATTTTCCAGTTTTGAGCTCTAATTTTGTACTTCCTTTTTTCAAGAGCCATCATTTTTTATTTTTATGTCCATATAGACCAGGAGTGGGCAATTAATTTTCCCAAGGGGCCAGATGACAGACCGTGACTGTTGTGGAGGGCCGAACCAATAGGCCGAAATTAATTCTGCTCAATTTTAATATATAATTATTATACTTTTGATAATTTTATTAATATTCATTGTATCACTTAATAATGAGCAGAACCAGAAGCCTCGCCAACAAAATGGACGAATTAGAACTAATGAACTAATGTTGTTGGAGCATAATTATGACATGGTGGGGATATCTGAGACGTGGCTGGATGAGAGCCATGACTGGGCTGTTAACTTGCAGGGCTTGTGGGTGCAGATAAGGGGAGGGGGAAAAAATAATAAATTACTGATAGGGGTTTGTTATAAATCTCCAAAAATAATGGAAGCAACGGAGAATATCCTCGTAAAGCAAATAGATGAAGCTGCGACTCAAGGAGAAGTCATTATTATGGGGGACTTCAACTACCCTGAAATAGATTGGGGAACAGAAACCTGCAGTTCCAGCAAAGGTAATCGGTGTCTGACAACTATGAGAGACAATTACCTTTCACAACTGGTTCAGGACCCAACAAGGATGGGGGCACTGCTAGACCTAATATTAACCAACAGGCCAGACCGCATAGCAAATATAAGGGTTGGGGGTCACTTGGGGAATAGCGATCACAAAATAATAAGTTTTCATGTATCCTTTAATAAGATGTGTAATAAAGGGGTTACAAGGACATAAAACTTCAGGAGGGCAAATTTCCAACGGATGAGAGAGGATCTTGGTGCAATTAACTGGGACGATATCCTGAGACATAAAAATACACAAAGAAAATGGGAGACGTTTATTAGCATCCTGGATAGGACCTGTGCACAGTATATACCGTATGGGAATAAACATACTAGAAATAGGAGGAAACCAATATGGCTAAATAGAGCTGTAAGGGGCGCAATAAGGGACAAAAAGAAAGCATTTAGAGAATTAAAGGAAGTAGGTAGTGATGAGGTATTAAATAAATACAAAAAATTAAATAAATTCTGTAAAAAGCAAATCAAGGCAGCAAAGATTGAGACAGAGAGACTCATTGCCAGAGAGAGCAAAAATAATCCCAAAATATTCTTTAACCCCTTCATGACCGTGGGATTTTTCATTTTTCCGTGCTCGTTTTTCGCTCCCCTCCTTCCCAGAGCCATAACTTTTTTATTTTCTCGTCAATTTGGCCATGTGAGGGCTTATTTTTTGCGGGACGAGTTGTACTTTTGAACGACATCATTGGTTTTACCATGTCGTGTACTAGAAAACGGGAAAAAAATTCCAAGTGCAGTGAAATTGCAAAAAAAGTGCAATCCCACACTTGTTTTTTGCTTGCCTATTTTGCTAGGTTCACTAAATGCTAAAACTGCCATTATGATTCTCCAGGTCAGTACGAGTTCATAGACACCTCACATGTCTAGGTTATGTTTTACCTAAGTGGTGAAAAAAAATTCCAAACTTTGCAAAAAAAAATAAAAAATTTGCGCCATTTTCCGATACTCGTAGCGTCTCCATTTTTCATGATCTGGGGTCGGGTGAGGGCTTATTTTTTGCGTGCCGAGCTGGCGTTTTTAATTATAGCATTTTGGTGCAGATACGTTCTTTTGATCGCCCGTTATTGCATTTTAATGCAATGTCGCGGCGACCAAAAAAACGTATTTGTGGCGTTTCGATTTTTTTTCTCATTACGCCATTTAGCGATCAGGTTAATGCTTTTTTTTTATTGATAGATCGGGCGATTCTGAACGCGGCAATACCAAATATGTGTAGGTTTGATTTTTTTTTTTATTGATTTATTTTGATTGGGGCGAAAGGGGGGTGATTTAAACTTTTATGTTTTTTTTATTTTTTTCACATTTTTAAAAACTTTTTTTTTTCACTTTTGCCATGCTTCAATAGCCTCCATGGGAGGCTAGAAGCAGGCACAACCCGATCGGCTCTGCTATGTAGCAGCGATCATAAGATCGCTGCTACTTAGCAGAATTGCAGGTGTGCTGTGAGCGCCGACCACAGGGTGGCGCTCACAGCTACCGGCGATCAGTAACCATAGAGGTCTCAAGGACCTCTATGGTTACCATTCAGAAGCATCGCCGACCTCCGATCATGTGACGGGGGTCGGCGATGCACTCATATCTGGCCGCCCGGCCGGATGCGGTAGTTAAATGCCGCTGTCTGCGTTTGACAGCGGCATTTAACTAGTTAATAGGTGCGGGCAGATCGCGATTCTGCCCGCGCCTATTGCGGGCACATGTCAGCTGTTCATAACAGCTGACATGTCCCGGCTTTGATGCGGGCTCACCGCGGAGCCCTGCATCAAAGCCGACGTCAGGAAGGGGTTAACTACATAAATAGTAAGAAACTAAAAAATGATAGTGTTGGCCCCCTTAAAAATAGTCTGGGTGAAATGGTGGATGAGGAAAAAGCCAATATGCTAAATGACTTTTTTTCATCAGTATTTACAAAAGAAAATCCCATGGCAGACAATATGACTAGTGATAAAAATTCCCAATTAAATGTCACCTGCTTAACCCAGCAGGAAGTACGGCGGCGTCTAAAAATCACTAAAATTGACAAATCTCCAGGCCCGGATGGGATACACCCTCGAGTACTGCAGGAATTAAGTACAGTCATTGATAGACCATTATTTTTAATCTTTAAAGACTCCATAATAACAGGGTCTGTACCACAGGACTGGCGTATAGCAAATGTGGTGCCAATATTCAAAAAGGGGACAAAAACTGAACTCGGTAATTATAGGCCAGTAAGCTTAACCTCTACTGTGGGTAAAATCCTGGAGGGCATTCTAAGGGATGCTATACTGGAGTATCTGAAGAGGAATAACCTCATGACCCAGTATCAGCACGGGTTTACTAGGGACCGTTCATGTCACACTAATTTGATCAGCTTCTATGAAGAGGTAAGTTCCGGACTGGACCAAGGGAACCCAGTGGATGTAGTGTATATGGACTTTTCAAAAGCTTTTGATACGGTGCCACACAAAAGGTTGTTACATAAAATGAGAATAATGGGGATAGGGGAAAATATGTGTAAGTGGATTGAGAGCTGGCTCAGGGATAGGAAACAAAGGGTGGTTATTAGTGGAGCACACTCGGACTGGGTCGCGGTTAGCAGTGGGGTACCACAGGGGTCAGTATTGGGCCCTCTTCTTTTTAACATATTTATTAATGACCTTGTAGGGGGCATTCAGAGTAGAATTTTAATATTTGCAGATGACACTAAACTCTGCAGGGTAATCAATACAGGGGAGGACAATTTTATATTACAGGATGATTTATGTAAACTAGAAGCTTGGGCTGATAAATGGCAAATGAGCTTTAATGGGGATAAATGTAAGATGCACTTGGGTAGAAGTAATAAGATGTATAACTATGTGCTTAATTCTAAAACTCTGGGCAAAACCGTCAATGAAAAAGACCTGGGTGTATGGGTGGATGACAAACTCATATTCAGTGGCCAGTGTCAGGCAGCTGCTACAAAGGCAAATAAAATAATGGGATGCATTAAAAGAGGCATAGATGCTCAAGAGGAGAACATAATTTTACCTCTATAAAAGTCACTAGTTCGACCACACTTAGAATACTGCGCACAGTTCTGGTCTCCGGTGTATAAGAAAGACATAGCTGAACTGGAGCGGGTGCAGAGAAGAGCGACCAAGGTTATTAGAGGACTGGGGGGTCTGCAATACCAAGATAGGTTATTACACTTGGGGCTATTTAGTTTGGAAAAACGAAGACTAAGGGGTGATCTTATTTTAATGTATAAATATATGAGGGGACAGTACAAAGACCTTTCTGATGATCTTTTTAATCATAGACCTGAGACAGGGACAAGGGGGCATCCTCTACGTCTGGAGGAAAAAAGGTTTAAGCATAATAACAGATGCGGATTCTTTACTGTAAGAGCAGTGAGACTATGGAACTCTCTGCCGTATGATGTTGTAATGAGTGATTCATTACTTAAATTTAAGAGGGGACTGGATGCCTTTCTGGAAAAGTATAATGTTACAGGGTATATACACTAGATTCCTTGATAGGGCGTTGATCCAGGGAACTAGTCTGATTGCCGTATGTGGAGTCGGGAAGGAATTTTTTTCCCCAAGGTGGAGCTTACTCTTTGCCACATGTTTTTTTTTTGCCTTCCTCTGGATCAACATGTTAGGGGATGTTAGGTTAGACTATGGGTTGAACTAGATGGACTTAAAGTCGTCCTTCAACCTTAATAACTATGAATTAAGCATGCTGACGTCCCCCTATATATCGTTTGAACCCGAGCACAGCCCCCTCTGTATATTGTATGCATACCTCCCAACCGTCCCGATTTCAGCGTGACAGTCCCGCTTTGGCACCGGGGTCCCGCTGTCCCGCTTCGGGCATTTAAAATCCCGAATTTGCGGCCGCCGGTGAAGCCCCGCCCACTTCCGGGACGTAGAGAGAGCCCGATTAGTACCCGCTGTTCGTTCCGTTCCCTGGGACTGCGTTGTAGCCACGCCCCCTTGAGTTGCCTCACCGCCCGCCTCCGGCTTCCTCCTCAACTATAGACGTGGGCGGACTCTGAGGACAGAGCGGCAGCACCCGGACTGGTTTCTGGCACGGGGGCAGAGTCGTGAGACACTCCGTGTCTGTGTGACCGCGGGAGCAGCGAGCGGATCTCCAGACTGTAAGTGAATGTATGTGTCTCTCCCCCTCTCCATGCAGCGCTGCCCTGCTGCGGTTACAGCAGAGACTCTGACAGCATAGGAGGACTGACAAACTAAACTTTGTCTCCCCATGGTGCGCGCACCCCGCTCCCACTCTCCCCCTGGTACCCATCCATCGGATTCTCCACCAACCTGGTGCAGCACCCCTTACATTCTATGGGGGCTGCCACCTGCCTGCGTTACATTCTATGGGGGCTGCCACCTGCCTGCGTTACATTCTATGGGGGCTGCCACCTGCCTGCGTTACATTCTATGGGGGCTGTGCAGCATTATATTCTATGGGGCTGTGCTGTATTACATTCTATGGGGACTGAGCTGTAATGCTGGATACAGCAGTCAGCGGCGCAGCTGGATGACACCATTCAGCGCCGTGGGAGTGGAAGCTGCCGGCTGCTGCGAGGGAGCGCGGTGAAAGGTGTTTGTGTGTACTGATGGAGAAGGCAATGATGGGGGTGGGGTAACCATGTGTGGCCATTATACTGCACCCAGCATTGTGTGGGGCCATTATACTGTAGAGATCAGACTGAAGAATCCATTTTGTCTTCCCTACCTTTACAGAGACGTCTGGCTTAATATGAGGAAGACTTGAGCCAAATAGACATTTCCTTTTATGGAAGCATTCCTTCTTGTTATTGTGACCTTTGACCTACATTCCAGAAGTTGGACGTGACCAGCAGAATAGATATTCTTTTGTTAGAGAATATGAGCCCTTGTACGCATGTCTGTAATCCTTATCTCTTTTCCTATATAAAAAGGAGGGGGTGAGTCCCTGTGAGTCAGAAGCGCTCCAGAGGGCTATCCCTGTCAATAACACACGAACCTTTTGTATTGCGTGTTATTTTACTTGGATTCCTACATTTGGGAAGCCGGGGGACTGATAAGGACTCAACATTACCTGGCGCCCGAACAGGGACCCGAGACGAGAGTATTTACTCAAGATTCACCTGCGGATACGGACAACGGAGATCTGGGATAATGGACGGCAAATGAAAAAATACCTGGCCAGGTAAGAGACATTATTAGTTCTCTTTTATCTGCCCTGTATTATCCGAAAGATCTCTATGAGCCGTGTCATGCTGGGTTAGTCTAGTAGGGAGTAGATACCTATAGAACTCGGGTTACCATATTGTATAGATTTATGAGTCTAGTCCCTGGCAGTGTGTGGGCAGTGAGTGAACAGTGTGTGAACAGTGTGTGAGCAGTGTGAAGGTTGTGACATGTTGTGAAAGAAGAATAGAAGTGCGTAGAACAATAAGCCACGATTGTTAGAACAAGGTTATTGGTGAAGTCAGCCTAACTGGGTTATGAGGTAGCGTCCTTCTGGGAGACCTCTGCCCATGCTTGACTCTCCTATAGAACTTGTTTCTACATTCCCTGGATAAGGTGTGATAGAATGAGCCCAGGACGCGGGTCCATGAGCCTGGGACAAGTATGCTAACTGACACAGAAAGTTTTGTGATCTGTATGATGTTGCTGGGTCTGTCTGTTTGCGTGCATAATAGCACTTAAGTACGTCCTGCATATTAGAAGAAACGGAGCAGACGAGCCCTTCAATATTTTAGCTCCCTAGGAGAGAAGGCAACGAGACGCCACCAACAGAGGAAGTGGTTGTCCAAACGTCACCTGGGGTAGAAATAGCAAATATTGAAAGGATATTTTAGCTCCCTAGGAGAGAAGGCAACGAGACATCACCACAGTGATTGTCCAAACGTCACCTGGGGTAGAAATAGCTAAAATGAGAAATAAACAGACCAAAACTTTCTTAGGACAAGTGGAAGCAGCAGATATCATACAGGAAAGATGTGGAAAGATAGTCAGAAGTCAGATTAGAAGAGTGAGAGAAAGATTGGGAATTTCAGAAGCACTTATGTTCAGTACAGAATGGGAAAGACTGAGTAAAGAACGAGGTGGAATTATCAAAGACAATGGGTGGGAAGAAATCATACACTGTATGATAGAGGTCTCAAAAACAGCTAAAGAGGAGAATTGGAAGTATGATCCAGACACTTCCAAATGGATCATGGGGAAGGGAAAAAGTTGTGACATAATCCCACCACCTTACCTAGATCCAAAAGCACAATCATTTGTACCATCTGGAAGAGCAGAAGGAGGAAAACAATTTCCAGCCTTGTATCCCAATCTTGGTGGGGTAGGAGGATGGGTATGTTCACACTGTGGACAACAAAATCCAGATTGGAGAAATGATTGTCTAGCCTGTGGTACACCTAGATATGGCGCTGTACTTGCCCCTGTTAGGGTAGTACCTAGACCTTTTAGAGAAGCTGGTGAAGGAGGAGTAATGAACACCAGATATCATCAGACCAGACAATACTTTCCTTGGTCCCCTGCTGAGGGTATGTCACTCTTACATAATGCACCAGATCCTATCCAGTTTCCAGTTAGATTTGCGCAGTATATACAACAAATCATGCAGACTCATGCTGGGGTCTGGGCGGACGGGGAAGAATTATGTAGAATGAAAATGTCCCCCGGACTTTTTCAGGAATTATTGACACACTTACAGCCCAATAGACCAGTGGCAGAAGGGGGTGCCTTACAGACAGAAGCATCAGGTACCCAGTTCACAGAGGCATTAATAATTTTCATGAGGGGAAAACAGAGGGAAAGGGGGTCTACAGGTGTGATTATGCAGAAATTTGGGCAAAGTATTGAAGAATATAGTCAGGAACTAGAAAATAGCTTTAGGGATGAAGGATTGGATATGACTGATGCTTCAGTAAGGAGACTTTTTACAAAACAATTAATAGAGGGGCTAGATCCGAAAATCAGAGAAAAATTTAAATCCTCTACTCCAGATTGGAGAACAATTGAACAACCAAATATTGTGAAACAACGATGTTTAGGAATAGCCATGGATATGAGAGAGAATCGCAAGCCTGTTAGAATAGCACAAGCTAATACAGGAGGAAGAGTGAGACACAATTTTCCTTGCCACTACTGTAAAAAGCCAGGTCATTTCCAAAGAGAGTGCAGGAAGAAGTTGGCAGATATAAAGTCAGGCAAATTTGTTCCCAGAAATAACCCTCTCCAAACGGCCAATCAGCAGAAATCTACCATCATAGATGGTCCCATATCAGATTCAGATTGACTCGATGTGTTACAAACTTCCCTACCAGCTAGAAGGCCTATGATACAGGTGAATGTGGGGGGGAGAGAGATTCCATTTTTGATAGATACAGGTGCAACTTCCTCAATTTTGAATCAAGATTTTCTTCCAAATCCGGAAGATATTTCAGAACAAACAACTTTTGCTGAGGGTTATGATGGGGTAATTCGAACACTGCCATATACTGTGCCCCTAGAGGTCTCATTAGGACCTAAATGTTTTGCATCCAGATTTTTGTATGCCAGAGGTGCCCCAACATGTCTGTTAGGAACTGATGTACTAAAGAAATTAGAAGCTAACATCAATTTTAGGGAAGATGGCACAGTTATGTTGACTATCCCTGATAATGCAGAATCATTAGAACAATATGTCAGAATTCAGGCTTTTGAGGATTATGCTGAAGAAAAAGAGTACACCACAGATCTAGACCTCTCAACGGTCCCAGAAACACTGTGGGCACAGGGTGACACTGATGTGGGATTATTGCATATCTCTCCTGTAAAATTATCTGTGCAACCAGGAACTGTTCTCCCACAGCTCAGACAATACCCTGTGAGTGCCCAGCAGGAACTAGCGATTACAAAACAGATAGAGGGATATAGAGAGAAAGGAGTTCTGGTAGAGATACAATCACCTGCTAACACTCCTCTGTATCCAGTCAAGAAGAGAACTCTTGATAAGAGTTCTATGCCCAAATATCGTATGGTACATGATCTAAGAGAAATAAACAAAGTTCTAGATCCAATCACCCCAATTGTACCCAATCCTCATACGTTACTATCACAGATACCAGCCAGTTCTCAAGTGTTTACTGTAATAGATCTTTCAAATGCATTTTTCTCGGTTCCTTTACACCAAGATAGTTGGCATTTGTTTGCATTTACATTTAAGGGCAAACAGTTGGCGTGGACACGCCTTCCACAGGGAATGATACACTCCCCTACTCTTTATTCAAATGCCCTACAAACAGTTCTTCAAAGGTTTGAACCTGAATCACAGGTAGTAATTTTGCAGTATGTGGATGACCTACTACTTTGCTGCCCAGATCTAGAAACCGCAGAAAGGTCTACTGTGAGTTTACTATGTTTTCTAGGAAAGGAAGGGTGTAAAGTGAATAGACAAAAGCTACAAGTTTGTCAGATCAAAGTGGTCTTTCTAGGTCATTGCATTTCTCAAGGTAAAAAGCATCTTACACCTCAAAGAACTGAAGCAATAAGACAGATGAATGAGCCTAGAAATCATAAACAGCTACGAGCATTTTTAGGAATAGTGTCTCATTGTAGACAATGGATTATACATGCCAGTCAACTAATGCAATCACTGTATGACTGTGTAAAAAGTGAACCTTATTTGTTGACAAAAGAAGGTCAGATTTCGTTTCAACAATTAAAAGATGCTCTTGTTTCAGCTCCAGCGTTAGGGCTACCAGACTACACCAAACCATTTCAGCTTATGGCTGCAGAAGTTGATTCCCATGCTACAGGAGTTCTTACCCAGAAGCATGCAGGGAAACAAAGACCAATTGCATATCTTTCAGCAAGGTTAGATCCAGTAGCCAGGGCAGCGCCAACCTGTGTACGTGTGGTTGTTGCTGTCTCACTATTGTTGGACAAAGCATCAGAAATTGTCCTAGAGCATCCACTCACAGTTCAAACTACGCATGATGTTTATGGGATATTAAACCAGGTCCAGCCAAAACACATTTCCATGGCCAGACATTTGCGGCTACAGTGTTCTTTGCTGCTCCCCTCTACTATCACATTTGCAAGGCTTCAGACTCTCAATTTAGCTACACTGCTACCTCTCGAGTCTGAAGGGGGGAATAAGGACACTGATCCACACGCAAATTTTTTTCCCTACAGACACACATGATTGTACAGAGCTCATTTTACAAGAAACGGTAGGCTTACCCAATGTATCCGAAACACCACTTCAAAATCCAGATTTAGAGCTGTTTATAGATGGTAGTAGGTTTGCAGATGACACAGGTAACTTCCATACAGGGTATGCAGTTGTGTCAGAATCTGAAACTCTCAAAGCAGAGCCACTTCCACCGAAACAGTCTGCACAAGAAGCAGAACTAACAGCATTGATTGAAGCGCTAAAAATAGCTGAGAATCAGACAGCTAATATATACACTGATTCTAGGTATGCACATGGTATTGTGTTTGATTTTGGAGTAATCTGGAGAGCTAGAGGTTACATGACAGCGTCAGGCCAACCTGTAAAACATGCTTCTCTGATCAAACAGATCTTAGAGGCTGCACAAGAAACAAAAGAAGTAGCAGTAATTAAGGTAGCTGCACATGTGAGACTCGACACTAGGGAATCTAGGGGAAATGATAGGGCTGATAAAGCAGCCAAAGCAGCGGCAGTCAAACCCTTACAGCAGGTTCATACTGTAAACCCCACAGAAAATACTGAAGATAGACTGAGACAAGCACAGGAAGATGCAGGAGAAGAGGAGAGGGACAGGTGGAAAAAGGAAGGGGCAGAAGAACAAGCAGGAATTTGGAAGAAAGATGGACTAATATGTCTACCTAGAGCCTGGTACCCGATTGTAGTTGGTGGACTGCACCACCCTACTCATGTGTCTGCAAATGCAATGACACTACTGGCAAAGCAAGTCTGGTTGGCTCCAGGTTTTGGCAACTATGCAAGAGACTATTGTGCTGCATGCGTTATATGCCTAACACATAATCCCGGACAGACAACAAAGACCCCTATGAAGCACCACGTCCGACCTCTCTATCCGTTTCAGCGATTACAAATAGACTTTATCCAGCTGCCAAAAAGTAATGGGTATGAGTATGTGTTGGTGTGTGTGGACATGTTCTCAGGGTGGCCAGAGGCCTATCCAGTTCGGAAGGCTTCAGCTAAAAACACTGCTGTAAAGCTAGTTGCCGAACTGATACCCCGTTACGGTCTCCCTGAAGTGATCGAGTCAGATAGGGGTACTCATTTCACTGGAGAAATATTTCAAAATGTATTGAAAATGTTGGGTGTTGAAAGTCAGTTACACACTCCGTATCATCCTCAAAGTTCTGGTAAGGTGGAACGCATGAATGGAACTTTAAAATTAAAAATACAGAAAGCCATGGCTGAAACAGGAAAGCCTTGGACAGAATGCCTTCCACTGGCCCTTTACTCAATACGCAATACCCCAAGGGGTAAGACTAAACTGTCTCCATATGAAATTTTGTTTGGCAGGACTGCCAATTTAGGATGTTATTTTCCACAGCAACTTGTGTTAAATATTGAGTCATTGACTTCTTATGTGCAAAATCTTCAGAAACAATTAACTAAGGTGCATGCACAAGTTTTTGCTTCCCTTCCAGATCCTGACAACACTGAAGGGAGTCACAAGTTGGAACCAGGTGATCAAGTCTATGTAAAAAGACACACCAGAAAGGCTCTTGAACCAAGGTTTGACGGACCCTTCCAAGTCCTGTTGACAACACCTACATCAGTCAAGCTTGAAGGAAAGGCATCATGGATACATGCAAGCCATTGCAAAAGAGCAGTATAAAACTCATAACATTGATGTTAATAGTATTAACCTCAACGGAGGCATGGGATAAACTGAATTCTTTAACCCCTTTGAACAATAGATTCGTACAACATCATAGAAAATTAGTACATGACATTTAAATTAAAGGATGTACAACGACTCAGAGATCAGTATGATAAAGACAATGACCAGAATAAGGATAGCTGGTGGTCTGATACTTCCTCTTTTCTCAACCCAGCCAACTGGTTCAGAGGGATTGGTGGGTGGGTTGCTGGGATCATGCAGAGCATAATACATATAGTTATGATTATTGTAGTCATATACGTACTATTCCAGATTGTGCTCAAGAGTATCTCAGTATGCGCAGATAAATTTTGTGTAATAGATGCAAGAGTATAAATTTTCTTCTTCATTCTTATGTTATCCTCTAGTGATTCTAATTAATATTACTGTACTAATTTTTGTTTTTATATTTTAGTATACTTATTGCAAAACAAAGAAAAGGTTGTGAGAGTTAAACGGAAGAATTGATAGTAGATTTGATTCTCTTATTGAATACAAGCGTGTACATGTGTAATACCAAAAATAAAGGCTTTGTCTTTGGCCCTGTGGTAATCTAAAATATGGATATGTTAAAGGGGGATTCGTGATAGATCATAAAAGGAATATGTCAAAGGGGGGAATTGTAGAGATCAGACTGAAGAATCCATTTTGTCTTCCCTACCTTTACAGAGACGTCTGGCTTAATATGAGGAAGACTTGAGCCAAATAGACATTTCCTTTTATGGAAGCATTCCTTCTTGTTATTGTGACCTTTGACCTACATTCCAGAAGTTGGACGTGACCAGCAGAATAGATATTCTTTTGTTAGAGAATATGAGCCCTTGTACGCATGTCTGTAATCCTTATCTCTTTTCCTATATAAAAAGGAGGGGGTGAGTCCCTGTGAGTCAGAAGCGCTCCAGAGGGCTATCCCTGTCAATAACACACGAACCTTTTGTATTGCGTGTTATTTTACTTGGATTCCTACATTTGGGAAGCCGGGGGACTGATAAGGACTCAACAATACTATACCCAGCATCGTGTGGGGCCATTATACTGTACAAAGCATCATGTGGCGCCATTATACTGTATGGACCATCACGTGGGGCAAGTATACTGTACGCAGCATCATGTGGGGCCATTATACAGTATGGAGCATAATGTGGCCAATGGCCATTGTACAGTATGGAGCGTCGTGTGTGGCCATATTTTTTTGTTCATAATTATTGTTAACGAAACATTGTGATCAGAAGTGCTAAATGGGTGTGGTTGGGGCGTGGCTAGTTGTGAAATGGGTGTGGCCTAAAATTTGCCGCGGCGCGCTATGCGCGCCGCTGACTTTGTCCCTCTTTCCCTTCCCCTAAAGTTGGAAGGTATGTTGTATGAGCCCCCCAACAGCCCCTTATATGTGGCATGAGCCCCACACAGCCTCCCCCATATGCGACATAAGCCCCACACAGCCTCCCCATATACTGTATGAGCCCCACACAGCCTCATATGCTGTATGAGCCCCACACAGCCTCCTCATATACTGTATGAGCCCCACACAGCCTCCCCATATACACTGCATGTCGCCCCCATAGCCTCCCCATGTGCAGCATGTCGCCCCCATAGCCTCCCCATGTGCAGCATGTCGCCTGTATATGCAGCACCAAGTGCCACATGTCGCCCTCATATGCAGCACCATGTGCAGCATGTCACCCCCCCTATGTGCAGCAACATGTCACCCTCCCATGTGCAGCACCATGTCACCCCATGTGGGCAGCATCGTGTCCCACCTCCATAGCCTCCCCATGCCCACCCAAATAGCCCATACACATGAGAGAAAAAAATGAACCTCACATACTCACCTGGGTCCCGTTCCCTGGCGCACGTTCCCTGACATGATGAAGTGACGTCATTGTGTCTGCTGTTTCACATGCTGATTGGTGGAGGAATTGGCTGGAGGCCCCTCCTCCACCAGGAGTCAGCGACGCAGCGCAGAGCCACAGATGGAGAGACAGCGAGCGGGCGGGCACTGTGCGGCCCATGGACCTCTGATTTCTGGCCCCACGGCTGTCTTGGTACGTGGGCCGGACTGAGACAGTCAGAGGGCCGGATGTGGCCCATGGGCCTCACTTTCCCCAGGTCTGATATAGACATATGAGGGCTTGTTTTTTGCAGGACGAGTTGTACTTTTGAATGACACCATTGATTTTTACACATAGTGTACCTGAAAAAGGGAAACAAATTCCAAGTTCAGTGAAATTGTGAAAAAACCCCCATAAATTCTGACTTTTTGTTTTTAATTGTTTTTACGGTTAGCATTTTGTGATAAAAATGACCTTACAATATCATTCTGCTCATCAGTATGAAGACGGCGAAACCAAGCGTCCATTTTTTTTAAATTATTTTAGTAGTGAAAAGAAATAGAAATTTGAGAAAAAAATGTTTTTGTGTCACCATCTTATGAGACCAGTAATGTTTCTATTTTTCGGCCGATGGAGCTGTGTGATAGCTTATTTTTTGCAGGGCTAGATGACGTTTTTATTAGTACAATTTTAGGATACATGTGACTTTTTGATCGCTTGTTACAGCTTTTTTGTGGGATTGTGGCAACCAGAAAAAAGGAAATTTCACATTCTTGAATTTTTCTCTGATTAGGCTCCGTTCACATGTTGCGTTTTTGCTTCGTTTTTAATGCAAATTTTCAGCTGCGTTTTACAGTAGCAGCAAAGTCTATGACATTTCAGAAATCTCACGCACACAGCTTGATTTTTTTTGTCCTCAGTATTTTGTACAAAACCATAGGTTTTGCAAAATGCCTCATGTCACTTCTTGTAGCAATTTTCAGCGTTTTAGTAGTGTTTTTCACCTATTGAAAGCAATCTGTAGTGCAAACAAACGCTGCAAAACGCAGTTAAAAAGCAATGTGTGAACATAGCCTTACGGTGTTTACTGGGTTCATTGTTTTTATATTTTGATAGAGCTGAATTTTTACATTTTTTAAACATCTTTATTTTCAATGGGGTACAAGGGGGATGATTTGAACTTTAAGGTCTTTTTTTATTTTTTTTTTTTTACATTTTCACTGTTATTGTTATTGCCCTTCGGGGACTTAAAGATGCGATAGTCTGATCGCCCGTGCTAGATAGAGTGATGCCAGAGCATCGCTGTATATTGCAGAAATCACAGTCTCCTGTGGGGTTTCACAGGAGCTCCGTAATGACAGGCACAGGGGTCATCAGCTCACCCCTTGTTGTCATGGCAATCCGTCGGCGCACCTGTTATGTGATCGCGGGTCGCCGATGGATTGCCATGACAACAAGGGGTGAGCTGATCCCCGCGATCACATAACAGGTGCGCCGACGGGCAAAAGAATGATGCGCACGCATGTCGGCGCCACATGTTACATGCAGCTGTCAGAGATTGACAGTGGCATCTAACATGCGCCATACATGTAAGGCGGATGTCATGAAGGGGTCAAATACCTGAGGGCCCCCTTCCTCACTGTGTCATGTAATGTCCTGAGGCTGAGGGCCCCCTTCCCCACTGTGTCACGTAATGTCCTGAGGCTGAGGGCCCCCTTCCCCACTGTGTCACGTAATGTCCAGAGGCTGAGGGCCCCCTTCCCCACCGTGTCACGTAATGTCCTGAGGCTGAGGGCCCCTTCCCCATTGTGTCATGTAATGTCCTGAGGCTGAGGGCCCCCTTCCCCACTGTGTCACGTAATGTCCTGAGGCTGAGGGCCCCCTTCCCCACTGTGTCACATAATGTCCTGAGGCTGAGGGCCCCCTTCCCCACTGTGTCACGTAATGTCCTGAGGCTGAGGGCCCCCTTCCCCACTATGTCACGTAATGTCCTGAGGCTGAGGGCCCCCTTCCCCACTGTGTCACGTAATGTCCTGAGGCTGAGGGCCCCTGTTGTGTATCCGCTTTTTGGGCTCCCCTGGTGGTTGCTGGTGGTACTGGTGACTTGTTTGCACTTTGCTTCTTCTGTTCACCTGCTTCCATCAGTGTTTGGGAGTTTCCTATTTAGCCTTGCTCTCCAGTCATTTCCTTGCCGGTCATCATTGTAACCAGAGCCTTCGGTTGCATGTTCCTGCTACTAGTCTGCTGATCAGCTAAGTGGACTTTGTCCTTTTGTTTTGTACCTTTTGTCCAGTTTGCAGTTTTTGTAATTCTCTGTAGCTGGAAGCTCTTGCGGGTTGAAATTGCCACTCCTGTGTCATGAGTTGACACAGGAGTCTTAAAGTAATTTCAGGATGGTTTTTGAAAGGGTTTTCAGTTGACCGTGAAGTCCTCTTTTGTATCCTTCTGCTATCTAGTAAGTGGACCTCTCTTTGCTAAATCTACTCTCATACTGTGTATGTCTTTTCCTCTTAATTCACCGTTATTACATGTGGGGGGCTGCTATCATCTTTTGGGGTATTTCCCTATAGGTAAGCCAGGTCTGTTTCTTCCTCTACCAGGTGTAGTTAGTCCTCCGGCTGGCGCGTGGCATATAGGAAGCCGTAGGTATGCTCCCTGGCTACTGTTAGTTGTGTGGTAGATTTAGCTCACGGTCAACTCGAGTTTCCATCACCCGAGAGCTCGTTCGTTACTTATGTGTTTTTTACGTTCCCTTGCCATTGGGAACCATGACAGTATGACCGGCCTACAAAGTGTTAATTGTTTGGGCTGAAGCAGGAGAAAAAGAAGTGTTGAAGGGAATTTTTTTTTTTTTTCTTTCCCTCAGAGTTTTGCTGCCTAGCCCTTAATTGCTGTCTAGCTGCTTCTTACCTCCTCTTAACCCTTGAATGGCTCTGACCTTAGCTGTTTAACATGGATGTCCAGAGTTTGGCTGCAGGTTTAAATAATCTTGCTACGAAGGTTCAAAATTTACAAGATTTTGTTATACATGCTCCTATTTCTGAACCTAAAATCCCTACACCAGAGGTGTTTTCCGGAGATAGATCTCGGTTTTTGAATTTCAAATATAATTGTAAATTATTCCTTTCTCTCAGACCTCACTCCTCAGGAGATCCTGTCCAGCAGGTTAAGATTGTAATCTCTTTGCTGCGAGGTGACCCTCAAAATTGGGCATTTTCATTGGCACCAGGGGATCCTGCGTTGCTCAATGTGGATGCGTTTTTCCTGGCTTTAGGGTTGCTTTATGAGGAACCTAATTTGGAGATTCAAGCTGAAAAAGCTTTGATAGCCCTATCTCAAGGGCAAGATGAAGCGGAGATATACTGCCAAAAATTTCGTAGGTGGTCTGTGCTTACTCAGTGGAATGAGTGCGCCTTAGCGGCAAATTTCAGAGAGGGCCTTTCTGATGCCGTTAAAGATGTTATGGTCGGGTTCCCTGCGCCTACAGGTCTGAATGAGTCCATGACAATGGCAATTCAGATTGATCGGCGTTTGCGGGAGCGCAAACCCGTGCACCATTTGGCGGTATCTTCTGAAGAGACGCCAGAGAAAATGCAATGTGACAGAGTTATGTCCAGAAGCGAGCGGCAGAATTATAGGCGTAAAAATGGGTTATGCTTCTATTGTGGTGATTCTGCTCATGTTATATCGGCATGCTCTAAGCGTACTAGGAAGGTTGACAAGTCCATTTCAATTGGCACTTTACAGTCCAAATTTATTTTGTCTGTAACCTTGATTTGTTCATTATCAGTTATTACCGTGGATGCCTATGTGGACTCGGGCGCCGCTCTGAGTCTTATGGACTGGTCCTTTGCCAGGCGCTGTGGGTTTGATTTAGAGCCTCTGGAAGTCCCTATACCTCTGAAGGGTATTGATTCTACACCTTTGGCTTGTAATAAACCACAGTTCTGGACGCAAGTGACTATGCATATGACTCCAGACCATCAGGAGGTGATTCGCTTCCTTGTGTTGTACAATTTACATGATGTTTTGGTGCTTGGATTACCATGGTTACAGTCTCATAACCCAGTCCTTGACTTGAAGGCTATGTCTGTGTTAAGCTGGGGATGTCGGGGGGCTCATGGGGACACTCCTATGGTGTCCATTTCGTCATTTATTCCATCTGAGATTCCGGCATTTTTGTCTGATTATCGTGATATTTTTGAAGAGCGTAAGATTGGTTCACTCCCTCCTCACAGGGATTGTGATTGCGCCATAGATCTGATTCCTGGTAGTAAATTTCCAAAGGGTCGTTTGTTTAACCTATCTGTACCTGAACATGCTGCTATGCGCGAGTATATTAAGGAGTCCCTGGAAAAGGGACATATTCGTCCTTCTTCATCACCTTTAGGAGCCGGTTTTTTCTTTGTCTCTAAAAAGGATGGCTCTCTGAGGCCTTGTATTGATTATCGTCTCCTGAATAAAATTACAGTCAAATATCAGTATCCGTTGCCTTTGCTGACTGATTTGTTTGCTCGCATAAGGGGGGCTAAGTGGTTCTCTAAGATTGATCTTCGTGGGGCGTATAATTTGGTGCGAATTAAGCAGGGGGATGAGTGGAAGACCGCATTTAATACGCCTGAGGGCCATTTTGAGTATTTGGTAATGCCTTTCGGCCTTTCTAATGCACCTTCTGTCTTTCAGTCCTTAATGCATGATATTTTCCGGGAATATTTGGATAAATTTATGATTGTGTACTTGGATGATATTTTGATTTTTTCTGATGACTGGGAGTCTCATGTTCAGCAGGTCAGGAGGGTTTTTCAGGTTTTGCGGGAGAATTCTTTGTGTGTAAAGGGTTCAAAGTGTGTTTTTGGGGTTCAAAAAATTTCATTTTTGGGGTATATTTTTTCCCCTTCTTCTATTGAGATGGACCCTGTCAAGGTTCGGGCTATTTACGACTGGACGCAGCCTACTTCTTTGAAGAGTCTCCAGAAATTCTTGGGCTTTGCTAATTTTTATCGTCGATTTATAGCTGGTTTTTCTGGCATTGCTAAACCTCTGACGGATTTGACTAAAAAGGGTGCTGATGTTGCCAATTGGTCTGTGGAGGCCTTTCGGGAGCTTAAGCGCCGCTTTTTGTCTGCCCCTGTGTTGCGCCAGCCTGATGTTTCTCTTCCCTTTCAGGTTGAGGTCGATGCTTCCGAGATCGGAGCGGGGGCGGTTTTGTCGCAGAAAAGTTCCGACTGCTCAGTGATGAGACCTTGTGCGTTCTTTTCGCGAAAATTTTCGGCCGCCGAGCGAAACTATGATGTTGGTAATCGGGAGCTTTTGGCCATGAAGTGGGCATTTGAGGAGTGGCGTCATTGGCTTGAGGGTGCCAGACATCAGGTGGTAGTTTTGACTGATCACAAGAATTTAATTTATTTGGAGTCTGCCAGGCGCCTGAATCCTAGACAGGCACGTTGGTCGTTGTTCTTTTCCCGGTTTAATTTTGTGGTCTCGTACTTACCGGGTTCTAGGAATGTGAAAGCAGATGCTCTTTCTAGGAGTTTTGAGCCTGACTCTCCTGGGAATTCTGAACCTGCTGGTGTCCTTAAGGATGGAGTGGTTTTGTCTGCTGTCTCTCCAGATTTGCGACGTGCTTTGCAAGAATTTCAGGCGGATAGACCTGATCGTTGTCCGTCTGGTAGACTGTTTGTTCCTGACGAGTGGACCACTAGAGTCATCTCGGAAGTTCATTCTTCTACTCTGGCAGGTCATCCGGGAATTTTTGGCACCAGAGATTTGGTGGTTAGATCCTTCTGGTGACCTTCCCTGTCTCGAGATGTGCGTGTTTTTGTGCAGTCTTGCGATGTGTGTGCTCGGGCCAAGCCTTGTTGTTCTAGGGCTAGTGGGTTGTTGTTGCCCTTGCCTATTCCGAAGAGGCCTTGGACGCACATCTCTATGGACTTTATCTCGGATCTCCCTGTTTCTCAGAAGATGTCTGTCATCTGGGTGGTGTGTGACCGTTTTTCTAAAATGGTTCATTTGGTGCCATTGCCTAAGTTGCCTTCCTCATCTGAGTTGGTCCCTCTGTTTTTTCAAAATGTGGTTCGCTTGCATGGTATTCCGGAAAACATCGTTTCTGACAGGGGTACCCAGTTCGTGTCTAGATTTTGGCGGGCAGTCTGTGCCAGGTTGGGCATTGATTTGTCCTTTTCGTCTGCATTCCATCCTCAGACCAATGGCCAGACGGAGCGAACTAATCAAACTTTGGAGACTTATTTGAGGTGTTTTGTGTCTGCGGATCAGGATGATTGGGTTGCCTTTCTGCCGTTGGCGGAGTTTGCTCTTAATAATCGGGCTAGTTCTACCACTTTGGTTTCTCCTTTCTTTTGCAATTCAGGGTTTCATCCGCGTTTTTCATCTGGTCAGGTTGAATCTTCGGATTGTCCTGGAGTGGATGCGGTGGTGGATCGGTTGCATCGGATTTGGGGACAAGTGGTGGATAATTTGGAATTGTCCCAGGAGAGGACTCAGCAGTTTGCTAACCGTCGTCGTCGTGTTGGTCCCCACCTTCGCGTTGGGGACTTGGTGTGGTTGTCTTCCCGTTTTGTCCCTATGAGGGTTTCTTCTCCCAAATTTAAGCCTCGGTTCATCGGTCCTTATAGGATTTTGGAGATTCTTAACCCTGTTTCCTTTCGTTTGGACCTCCCGGCATCTTTCGCTATCCATAATGTGTTCCATCGGTCGTTGTTGCGGAGATATGAGGTACCGGTGGTTCCTTCTACTGAACCTCCTGCTCCTGTGCTGGTGGAGGGTGAATTGGAGTACGTCGTGGAGAAGATCTTGGACTCCCGTATTTCCAGACGGAGACTTCAATATCTGGTTAAATGGAAAGGCTATGGTCAGGAAGATAATTCTTGGGTAACTGCCTCTGATGTTCATGCCTCGGATTTGGTTCGTGCCTTTCATAGGGCTCATCCAGATCGCCCTGGCGGTTCTTGTGAGGGTTCGGTGCCCCCTCCTTAAGGGCAGGGTACTGTTGTGTATCCGCTTTTTGGGCTCCCCTGGTGGTTGCTGGTGGTACTGGTGACTTGTTTGCACTTTGCTTCTTCTGTTCACCTGCTTCCATCAGTGTTTGGGAGTTTCCTATTTAGCCTTGCTCTCCAGTCATTTCCTTGCCGGTCATCATTGTAACCAGAGCCTTCGGTTGCATGTTCCTGCTACTAGTCTGCTGATCAGCTAAGTGGACTTTGTCCTTTTGTTTTGTACCTTTTGTCCAGTTTGCAGTTTTTGTAATTCTCTGTAGCTGGAAGCTCTTGCGGGTTGAAATTGCCACTCCTGTGTCATGAGTTGACACAGGAGTCTTAAAGTAATTTCAGGATGGTTTTTGAAAGGGTTTTCAGTTGACCGTGAAGTCCTCTTTTGTATCTGTAGCGCCCCCACTGTCGCAGGGCCGAGGGGTACCCGGTACCGGGCCTACGAGTCTCTGCTTCTGGGGGTTGTCACGGCGGCTAGACCCCGGTCCATGACCCTGCCATGGGGCGCACAGTGAATGATAGGTGTAGATGTTGGTGGTGCAGTTGTGGGGTGCAGGTCGCGGTAAATAACGAGGACACCAGGTTGCAGTCTCTTTACCTCTTTACTGGAGATCTCTGAGTCCTCAGTCCAGAATACGGTTCACCAGGCTGCGCAAGTCCGGCCGGTCCAATGGCACCTCCAGAGTTCACTTCACAGGTGGAAATCGGTGCCTTCCTTCTTAGCGCTATGTGTTGTAGTCCTTCCCTGCTGTGCTTACGGAAAGTACCCCACAACTGTTGTGTCTGTTTCTTAAGTTCCCTCACAACTCGATTAAATGATGTTCTTCTAATCGTCCGTCCCTTCCTGATGTTACAGTTAGAACGGCACCCGTTTGTCGGGTAGGCCTGGAGTTCTTCCGGGACCCTAGAGACGCCCCTCTCCCGCAATTGCCTCCCAAGACTTCATAGGTGATATGTGTTAGACAGCCCGCCTTAGACTGACTGTCCTGCCGCTGTTTAGAGTATTGCTTGAAGCTGAATGTTATAATACTCCCTCGGCGTTCCGGCCACCGGTAGTGCGCCTCAGTAGGGTGTTGCTCCGGTCTTACAGCACGACCCCTACTGGAATTCTCCTATTGCTTGATCTCGTTTCTCACTCAGCACAATCTATCTCGCTTCTAGTCCTTTCTTGGGCCCCGCCGCTTCCCGGAGCTGGCGCGGACCCGTTACGTTCTTTCCAATGCCAAGCCTCTGTCAGGATCCCACCCCTGACAGAGACCCTACTGTCTCTTCCTCCACAACACCCTCTGCCACTAGGTGTTGCTTCGTCCAATCCAGTCAGCTTTCTGATCTAACTTCCTGCCTGACCCCCAGTTTACCCACTATGGTGGGGAGTGGCCTAATGAATAGAACCCTTAGCTCCCCCCGGAGGCCCGGCTGTGAAATGTATTGGTGTCTGTGATACCTGATCAGTTGAACTCCTTCAGTGCCATCGGACGCACCATGGCTCCCCATAGTGGCGGAGCCACAGTACTGCAACGACCAGGACTCTGGGGCGCTGCATATCCTTCTGCTATCTAGTAAGTGGACCTCTCTTTGCTAAATCTACTTTCATACTGTGTATGTCTTTTCCTCTTAATTCACCGTTATTACATGTGGGGGGCTGCTATCATCTTTTGGGGTATTTCCCTAGAGGTAAGCCAGGTCTGTTTCTTCCTCTACCAGGCGTAGTTAGTCCTCCGGCTGGCGCGTGGCATATAGGAAGCCGTAGGTATGCTCCCTGGCTACTGTTAGTTGTGTGGTAGATTTAGCTCACGGTCAACTCGAGTTTCCATCACCCGAGAGCTCGTTCGTTACTTATGTGTTTTTTACGTTCCCTTGCCATTGGGAACCATGACAGGCCCCCTTCCCCACTGTGTCACGTAATGTCCTGAGGCTGAGGGCCCCCTTCCCCACTGTGTCACGTAATGTCCTGAGGCTGAGGGCCCCTTCCCCACTGTGTCACGTAATGTCCTGAGGCTGAGGGCCCCTTCCCCAGATGGGAAATGGTGGGAGAGGCGAGACCCACAGTAAATTAAGAGACAGTGGGGAAGGGGGACCACAGGAAATTTAAACATTTTCTATGGAGGACCCCAACCTTGTGTTACCTTTAGATTGCATGGGGGGCCTCCACTAACTACCTCAGTGGCTGGAGAACTATGCTGCAGGCTGCCTGCAGGCATCATCTATGTTACTTACACATTACTGCCTGCAGCCAGTCATCATAAATGTCCCTCAGCTCCAGACTATATATTGCTGTGCTGCTTGGGCAGGGCAGCCGACCAATCACAGCACAGATCATTGCCTGAGGTGTGCTATGAGGACACACAAAGAAAACTAATGCTGATTGGCTGCATATCAGCCAATCAGCATTAGGCCACCTCTGTCCACAGTTTATGATGAAGAGCTGGAGACGCAGTACCAGAACCAGGTGAGTGTGGTGGGTGAGCTGCTGTGTGCGTGTGTCTCCTCTCTGCCTCACACAGCGGTGTCTCTGACTGTGCCGGCTGAAGTGAGGGCGGCACTCGGCACACACGCACGCTGCGCACGGGCCGGCTCTTAGCAGATCAATAGAAGTCGGCGTCGGCAGCAGCAGGTGATGTGAAGGAGCTGCCGTGTGGCTGCACTTCACATCATTTGTTCCATACAGCCTGCGCGCCGGTGCCGGCTATAGGACAAAGTGGGCACGGCTCGGTGTATACTACTGGCATGCAGGGCAGGGACAAATGAAGGAGGCAGGGGCTGGGGCCCTCCGGAGGATCCTCCGCTGTACCGGTGCCCCAGTCCGACCCTGACATTGGTCATAAAACCTACAAGAGAAAAAATGAGCAAAAATCCTGCAGTACATAAGTAAAAAGAAAAACGTGCATCTAAATAACAGAGTTTTTAGTAATACTGTTTTTGATCAAAAATAGCATAAAAGCCATCCCACCACGACAAGGTGACTCTGATCGGGACGGTCCTACACTCTCTAATATTAAACCTTACCATGTGTCAATGTTGACCTCAGTGTGAATAAGGGCAGACAACAGGACTGGGCCCAACCAGTAGACACCAGTCTGGGGGGCTTTATATCAGATTCCAGCGATGTATCACTGACTGTGCTATTTAGTGTAGTTATTTTAAAATCACTGTTTTATCAGCAGGAGATTATCACAAGAGGACTACTTGGCTTTCTGCCAAGTAATCCAGCCTTGCCCCCACCACTGATTGGCAGCTTTCTGCCTCTGCACAGTGTACACAAAAAACTGCAAAACAGTGCAGGGTTATACAGAGCTCAGCATTTAACAAAACTGGTAGATCCGCAGCAGATAAAACAGTTTTTAATCAAAACTGCCACAGCCAATAAAGTGATAAATCGCTGGAATCAGAGTCTCTGCCCCTACAGCATGCTATTCTTATATGTGGTTGCAAAGACTTGGTGACAAATTCCCTTTAATAGTTTTTCTGTATTATATATTCATGCAATGTGCTCTACACGTTGTGTCGCTGCTATAGTCTACAGGTGGTTTTCTTGCATTTTTACAGGCCAATGATTACTGATCTTACAGTCCATCTAACATCCAGGCAAGTGATTCCCTGGCAGAAACATGGATTTCAGAGCCCGGGTCAGGACAAGTATTGTGCTCTGCTGAACCATGGACCATTCCATTAGCATTCCCTGAGGTCCTCCCACCAGTCCAGTATGGGATCCCCTATTCCCCAAGCACATTTACTGTATTTTAAGATAAAAACAATGTCATACTTTTCCCTTTCCATAAAATTAAGAAAAAAGTTATACATTTCCATTTTGTTTACTTTATTTTCCATTTTTTTGTGTGGTTTCTTTTATCTATTTTATTACCAATCACTAAAGCTAACCCTCACCTAGCTCTAACCCTAAATGTATCTTTAACCCTAACCTAAAGGTACCGTCACACTAGGCGATATCGCCAGCGATCCGTGACGTTGCAGCGACCTGGATAGCGATATCGCTGTATTTGACACGCAGCAGCGATCTGGATCCCGCTGTGAAATTGCTGGTCGCTGCTAGAAGGTCTGCACTTTATTTGGTCGCTAGGTCGCCGTGTATCGCCGTGTTTGACAGCAAAAGCAAGGATACCAGCGATATTTTACACTGGTAACCAGGGTAAACATCGGGTTACTAAGCGCAGGGCCGCGCTTAGTAACCCGATGTTTACCCTGGTTACCAGCGTAAAAGTTAAAAAAACAAACAGCACATACTCACCAGCGCGTCCCCCAGCCTCTGCTTCCTGACACTGACTGAGCGCCGGCCCTAAACTGAAAGTGAAAGCACAGCGGTGCTGTTAGGGCCGGAGCTCAGTCAGTGTCAGGAAGCAGAGGCTGGGGGACGCGCAGGTGAGCATGTACTGTTTGTTTTTTTAACTTTTACACTGGTAACCAGGGTAAACATCGGGTTACTAAGCGCGGCCCTGCGCTTAGCAACCCCATGCTTACCCTGGTTACCCGGGGACCTCGGCATCGTTGGTCGCTGGAGAGCGGTCTGTGTGACAGCTCTCCAGCGACCAAACAGCGACGCTGCAGCGATCGGCATCGCTGTCGCTATCGCTGCAGCGTCGCTTAATGTGAGCCCGCTTAGTCTCTTGATTGCTGCCAATGCAGAGAGCAGCAGCTGTGATGAGTTGGTCTGCGCTCTGTATTTTGGCCTGAGTAGCCGCTCCCGGCTGAAAAAGACTGGGGAATGAATGAAACGAAGGTAATGTAGCTTCGGTGACTAGCGGTGCCATCACCGAAGCTGCGCCCCCTGGTGGCATATCCTCATATGGACTGTAACGTGGGAACTTTTCTGAATATTTTCTCATGCTACAGTTCAAATGCGTTTCTGCCACCAGGGGGCGCAGCTTCGGTGACGGCACCACTAGTCACCGAAGCTACATTACCTTCGTTTCATTCATTCCCCAGTCTTTTTCAGCCGGGAGCGGCTACGTTAGCAGCGCTCCTGGTTGTAAATGTATTTAACCCCATTCAGATGTATTTACAGCGTGCGACTTGACTGTACAGCGGACAGGTATGGGATATTGTTGCTTTTTTATTTTGGATTTTTTTTTTACAGGAGATCGAGGGTCTTCAGGTGGATTGAGCGTACAATAAAGATAATAAAACCCTGTGTCTTTCTTTCATTAAAATACTTTATTCGTAATGTGTGTGTATTTTTAACCCTTTCCTACTTTTAGATTAATAATGGATAGGTGTCTTATTGACTCCTCTCCATTATTAACCAGGCTTAATGTCACCTTACAATAGCCAATAACCCTGGTCCCTCGCTAGGCTATTAATATCTGCCCTCAGTCACTGGCTTTCCCACTCTGGTGGAGAAAATTGCGCAGGAGCCCACGCCAGTTTTTTCTGTGATTTAACCCTTTATTTTAAAAACTAGAGCTCCCACATTTTGCACACACAAACTACTAACATTATTAGTGATGAATATGTAAAAATATAAAGGATATGAAATGGTTTATTGTATGTAAACCATGTCTCATATCCTGTCGGGTTTGGTAGGATTAGACTATCTCTTGAAGCTCATCAAGAGAATGCCAAAAGTGTGCAAAGCAGTCATGAAAGCAAAAGGTGGCTACTTTGAAGAACCTAGAATATAAGACATAATTTCAGTTGTTTCACACTTTTTTGTTAAGTATATAATTCCACATGTGTTAATTCATAGTTTTGATGCCTTCAGTGTGAATGTACAAATTTCATAGTCATGAAAATACTGAAAAATCCTTAAATGAGAAGGTGTCCAAACTTGTGGTCTGTACTGTACATATACTGTATATGTGTGTGTGTGTGTCTTACTGACGTTTATATACATACACATCTGTCAGCCATCTGTCAGTGCCGGAGCACGGTTACAGCCGCAGCTCACTATGTACTCAGCGATGACTGAAGCTGCTGCAGCCGCACTCTATGACTGAAAGCCGGAGGCCGCCAGGAGGAATAAAGGTCATTTCCACCTGGTAGCCGGACTGTCGGCTGCACAGCTTTAGATTGCTATTAACCTGCAGATTAACCCCATATCTGCAGGTTAATAGTGTGAAAAACTTCAACTGCCGCTCAATGGTTAAAACCAGAATGCAGCACTACAAAAAGTGTAGCATAAACCTAACTGACAACTGGGCGTCGCTATTCCCTTCTCCCAGGGATGTGTTGTTACAGTCTGATATTGTGAGAGATAATGGTACACTGCCAGACTGTTAATCGAAGAATAGAGACAATTTATTCAATTAAAGTTGCAATTCACACATCTGTGTCGCAGTCCGAGTACAGACCGTCATTCACAAACTGGCCACAGTTATTTTGACCCAAAATTAACAAGCTCATAAGCATATACAGTGTGAGGCTGTAAGTTCAGGACAGGACACCTGCGGCCGGTCAGTAAATAACTGTCTGTACTCAGCCTGTGACACATACAGTTAGGGCCATATAGGGTGGCACATGTTAAGGAGCTGAAACGCCTAAACCCTTCATCCAATTTTAATGTGGATACCCTCAAATGAAAGCAGAAAGTCGGAACTTCAACTGCATCTGAATTGTTTTGTTTAAAATTCATTGTGGTAATGTCTATAACCAAAATTACAAAAATGTTGTCTCTGTCCAATTATATATGGACCTAACTGTGGATGAGCTGCTGCTCTCTCTTCCTCCAGATGTATGTGATATGTCGGAAGGCGGGTAGAGTGAAGCCAGCGCTGATTTGCTATAGGGATGCTGACACTGCTGGAACGGCGCCGGAACCGGAGGTGAGTAAATATTTTATTAATTTAAAAGGGGAAAACATTTGGATTGAGAAGGGGTTGTCTGAGTAGTGGACAAGTGGATATCCAACATATTTAAGCAAGGGGTGTAACAAGTAAAGCAAAATTCTGCACGACCTGTCAGTGTTCTATTATTCGGGTTGAGGACACTTATTGTATGTGGGCTAGTGAATTGTGTGTGCCAGGGCTGCTTTTTAGTCCCAGTCCGGCTCTGAGTCTCCCCATTATCTGAATGCAAGGAAGAGTGTGAACTTGTGCTAATTGTGCAGTAACACGTTGTGATCTCTGCTCCGTCCTGTCTTCCAGCACAGGGTTAAAATTGCTCCGACTCCATTTCTGGCTTCATGACTTGATCATAGATGCTGGATCCTAATTCTCAAGGAAATCTCCCCAACCCAAGATTGTGAAAGAAACACACAAAACACTTTTATTGGATGATAAATTGACCGAATTTTATTCCAAATCTCATTATTATTATTTCTTTCAGTGTCTCAAATTTAGAATCAGCCAATTACTATGAAAGAGACACTGAAAATGGCACAACCTCCGACTCACGAAGAATCGTCCTTCAGCACTCAGGAGAGGAAAAACCCCATGGTGGAAACCTCTAGGGAACGATGGCTGGAGGACTGCCCTTCCCTTGGGCTTAGAAGGTTAATGCCGACACATAACAGCAAATTGTACCAGAATTTGTACATTGTGTCATATTTGGTATGGAGAAGCCTAATGCGACCTCTCCAGGCCGTACACATAAAGGTGAAGGCGGCGAGTACCGGACGTGAGGGAGATCTGGCTGCAACATCTGTCACCCCATTGATCGCTAGGGTTAGTTTTATCTGGCTGGCTAGGCGGTATGGCTGATTGAGCTGGCTAGGCAGTATGGCTGATCTGGCTGGCTGGGCGGTGTCCCCTTCCTCCCACTGTGGAGTGATGAAGCTCCAGGTCTCCAGACACATCAAGTACGGCTCCTCATACGGCTGAATGACTGGTGGTTCTGGAATCTTCTCCTGTATCATAGATATGTGTGTTTATGACATCAGCACAGTTGCCGTAGTTACCACAGATGTTTATTTCTGATTGTTCATTGGCTAGAAAGTCCCTCTCAGTGTTCCAAAGAATTAACCCTTGAATGCCTGGCATCGTGCCTTTCTCCATAAGTCTGTAAAATAAACTTCTCACTAGGCAGGACCATTATCAATATTTTATCATTACTGTATTTTAAAGTTACCCCCCCAAGAAAAGTCTGAATTGTAATCACATCTGCATATTTGATGTGTAACGATCACAATAACTCCCTTGAGCCCTACTAAATACATAATAAATACATGTGAGTTCAGAGCAGTCCCATAGAGAAATAAATTAGGAGCTGGAGACAAATGAAAATGAGAAGAAAGCCCCTCATGACTGGGACTGGATGAGAGGTTCAGTTTGAAATGCTTAAGGGTTTACAGGGAGGTCAATGGTGGAGTGGAAAAAGGGGGCGGAGGATGAAGGGTATTTAGTGGGAAAGTGCGGGAAAGAGGGGTAATTTTGGGTCAGAATATCCAGAGCGGGATGATGTTTTTAATAAAAAAACATTTCTTGTCACAGTGTCTGTTGGCGGGGGTCAGCAGTGCCACAGGCTGATCGCCTCCATGCCACGCCGCATTGATGCAGTAATAGATTCAATAGGAGCCCCGACCAAGTATTCAGTGCGTTTACTGAACATACATTTCAGTAGGACATTTTGGATTTTAAATTAATTTTTCAAGCTGGTGTTATAAAGTATTCTAATTTACTGAGATAATGAC
The DNA here is from genome assembly GCF_051348905.1 of Ranitomeya variabilis. Classification (NCBI taxonomy): domain Eukaryota; kingdom Metazoa; phylum Chordata; class Amphibia; order Anura; family Dendrobatidae; genus Ranitomeya; species Ranitomeya variabilis. The sequence continues at coordinate 1,051,043,402 of NC_135232.1, read as the reverse complement.
TTTTGGGTTTTCATTGGCTGTAAGCCATAATCATCAACATTAACAGAAATAAACACGTGAAATGGATCACTCTGTAATGACTCTATATAATATATGAGCTTCACTTTTTGTAGTGAAGAACTGAAATAAATTAACTATTTGATGATATTCTAATTTTGTGAGAAGCACCTGTAATTGGTGGTTTTTTGGAAGGCAAACCTCCAGCCATCTTTGGAGCCCTAGCCTCACAATGCTGTGTTAGGGTAAGTTCACACTACACGTTTTTTTCTGCAGGAAGACCTGATGTCTTGGCAGGAAAGAAGTTGAGAAAAAAATCAGGTTTTGCTTGGGTTTTCTTGCGTTTTTTTGCTGTGTTTATGGCATGCTAGATTTGTCTCTTAATACAACAACCACTGATGCATGTCATTTGCAAAGCTCCGTACGGAAATAAGCCCCGCAAAAGACATAAAGGATAACAGGGAAACTCCACTCATGTATAAATCCTATAGAAAAACTACGGAGTATAAATGCCCAATGAATCATACGTAAAAAAATAGCAAATTTTATTAAACATAATCAAATCACATATGTTACAAGCATAACAGACAAAGTGTACGTATAATGCATGTGCGGCGGACAAATCACACTACAAGTATCACCTGGGGTATAAGGAAGGCAAACACAACTACCTACTCTGGGTCTGTTAATACTTCAAGGGAGCATGATAAATAGTTTAAAGTGCATAGTGCTACCTACAACACAGCATGTGCCAGTCATTTCATTAGTATCACTGCTCCAAAAACCCACAGTATGGATAAATACTAGTCAAATATCGTTGCCAATCTTACCCCAATATCATAGGTGTCAGTGTGTGTCCGGCGGCCCCGATTTGTCTCTTGTACATGCTGATAAAGTTTATTGCAAAAAAAAAGTTCTATTCTACCAGGTTTTGGCACTAAAAACACAGCAAAACCAGATACCTGCATTTTTGCTGCAGATTTTCAGTTCTTTTTCACCACCTGTTCATGTCAATGGGTGAAAAAGCTGAAAAAACATGAAAGAAGTGACACGCTCTATTGCGCAAAACACCATGGAAAGCACAAAATACTGCTGACAAAAAAACAAGCTTGTACTATAAAATGCAGCTGAAATTTGGATAAAAAGCATAAAAGCCTCGTGTGAACTTACCCTAAATAATAAATATACTTGAGACTTTAGCTACAATAAGTGGGAGGGAAGTATTATCGTGTGAAGAAGCATCTCTAACATTTCCAGTATTGTTGTTTGGGGGTTTAATAGGGTTTTTTTTCTTAATTTTATGGAAAAGCAAAAAGTATAATGACATTGGTATTTCCTTATAATACAATAAATCTTCTTGGGGAATAGGGGATCCCATACTGGACTGGTGGGGGGACCTCAGGGAATGCTAATGGAATGGTCCATGGTTCAGCAGAGCACAATACTTGTCCTGACCCGGGCTCTGAAATCCATGTTTCTGCCAGGGAATCACTTGCCTGGATGTTAGATAGACTGTAAGATCAGTAATCATTCGCCTGTAAAAAATGCAAGAAAACCACCTGTAGACTATAGCAGCGACACAACGTGTAGAGCACATTTCATGAATATGTAATACAGAAAAACTATTAAAGGGAATTTGTCACCAAGTCTTTGCTACCACATATAAGAACAGCATGCTGTAGGGGCAGAGACCCTGATTCCAGCGATTTATCATTTACTTTACTGGCTGTGGCAGTTTTGACTAAAAACTGTTTTATCTGCTGCGGATCTACCAGTTTTGTTGAATGCTCAGCTCTGTATAAGGCCGGCGTCACACTCAGCCGTATTTTACGGCCGTAATATGCAGAAATGTTCCAAAAATAGTGATCCGTATGTCATCCGTAGGCAGGGTGTATCAGCGTATTTTGCGCATGGCATCCTCCGTATTTAATCCGTATGGTATCCGTACTGCAATATTTTCTCGCAGGCTTGCAAAACTGACATCTAATGGATTTATGTGCTCAAATGTTCGTTAAAACACATATACAGTGTGTATATATATATATATACACTCACTGGCCACTTTATTAGGTACACCTGTCCAACTTCTTGTTAACACTTAATTTCTAATCAGCCAATCACATGGCGGCAACTCAGTGCATTTAGGCATGTAGACATGGTCAAGACAATCTCCTGCAGTTCAAACCGAGCATCAGTATGGGGAAGAAAGGTGATTTGAGTGCCTTTGAACGTGGCATGGTTGTTGGTGCCAGAAGGGCTGGTCTGAGTATTTCAGAAACTGCTGATCTACTGGGATTTTCACGCACAACCATCTCTAGGGTTTACAGAGAATGGTCCGAAAAAGAAAAAAAATCCAGTGAGCGGCAGTTCTGTGGGCGGAAATGCCTTGTTGATGCCAGAGGTCAGAGGAGAATGGGCAGACTGGTTCGAGCTGATAGAAAGGCAACAGTGACTCAAATCGCCACCCGTTACAACCAAGGTAGGCCTAAGAGCATCTCTGAACGCACAGTGCGTCGAACTTTGAGGCAGATGGGCTACAGCAGCAGAAGACCACACCGGGTACCACTCCTTTCAGCTAAGAACAGGAAACTGAGGCTACAATTTGTACAAGCTCATCGAAATTGGACAGTAGAAGATTGGAAAAACGTTGCTTGGTCTGATGAGTCTCGATTTCTGCTGCAACATTCGGATGGTAGGGTCAGAATTTGGCGTAAACAACATGAAAGCATGGATCCATCCTGCCTTGTATGGAGCATCTTTGGGATGTGCAGCCGACAAATCTGCGGCAACTGTGTGATGCCATCATGTCAATATGGACCAAAATCTCTGAGGAATGCTTCCAGCACTGTTATGGTTCTCAATGGCAAGAGAACATAGCCCAGCATACATAGGAACTAGCTCTTGGAAGGATGGAAACTTAAACTGACCATGAACTAAACCTGCCGCACAACTAACAGTAGCCGGGTAGCGTAGCCTGCGTTTTATCCCTAGACGCCCAGCGCCGGCCGGAGGACTAACTAATCCTGGCAGAGGAAAATATAGTCCTGGCTCACCTCTAGAGAAATTTCCCCGAAAGGCAGACAGAGGCCCCCACATATATTGGCGGTGATTTAAGATGAAAATGACAAACGTAGTATGAAAATAGGTTTAGCAAAATCGAGGTCCGCTTACTAGATAGCAGGAAGACAGAAAGGGTACTTTCATGGTCAGCTGAAAACCCTATCAATACACCATCCTGAAATTACTTTAAGACTCTAGTATTAACTCATAACATCAGAGTGGCAATTTCAGATCACAAGAGCTTTCCAGACACAGAAACGAAACTGCAGCTGTGAACTGGAACAAAATGCAAAAAACAAACAAGGACAAAAGTCCGACTTAGCTGGAAGTTGTCTGGTAGCAGGAACATGCACAGAAAGGCTTCTGATTACAATGTTGACCGGCATGGAAGTGACAGAGGAGCAAGGTTAAATAGCGACTCCCACATCCTGATGGGAACAGGTGAACAGAGAGGATGATGCACACAAGTTCAATTCCACCAGTGGCCACCGGGGGAGCCCAAAATCCAATTTCACAACAGTACCCCCCCCTCAAGGAGGGGGCACCGAACCCTCACCAGAACCACCAGGGCGATCAGGATGAGCCCTATGAAAGGCACGGACCAGATCGGAGGCATGAACATCAGAGGCAGTCACCCAAGAATTATCCTCCTGACCGTATCCCTTCCATTTGACCAGATACTGGAGTTTCCGTCTGGAAACACGGGAGTCCAAGATTTTTTCCACAACGTACTCCAACTCGCCCTCAACCAACACCGGAGCAGGAGGCTCAACGGAAGGCACAACCGGTACCTCATACCTGCGCAACAATGACCGATGAAAAACATTATGAATAGAAAAAGATGCAGGGAGGTCCAAACGGAAGGACACAGGGTTAAGAATCTCCAATATCTTGTACGGGCCGATGAACCGAGGCTTAAACTTAGGAGAAGAAACCCTCATAGGGACAAAACGAGAAGACAACCACACCAAGTCCCCGACACAAAGCCGAGGACCAACCCGACGCCGGCGGTTGGCAAAAAGCTGAGTCTTCTCCTGGGACAACTTCAAATTGTCCACCACCTGCCCCCAAATCTGATGCAACCTCTCCACCACAGCATCCACTCCAGGACAATCCGAAGATTCCATCTGACCGGAGGAAAATCGAGGATGAAACCCCGAATTACAGAAAAAAGGAGACACCAAGGTGGCAGAGCTGGCCCGATTATTGAGGGCAAACTCCGCTAAAGGCAAAAAAGCAACCCAATCATCCTGATCTGCAGACACAAAACACCTCAAATATGTCTCCAAAGTCTGATTCGTCCGCTCGGTCTGGCCATTAGTCTGAGGATGGAAAGCAGACGAGAAAGACAAATCTATGCCCATCCTAGCACAGAATGCCCGCCAAAATCTAGACACGAATTGGGTTCCTCTGTCAGAAACGATATTCTCCGGAATACCATGCAAACGAACCACATTTTGAAAAAACAGAGGAACCAACTCGGAAGAAGAAGGCAACTTAGGCAGGGGAACCAAATGGACCATCTTAGAGAAACGGTCACACACCACCCAGATGACAGACATCTTCTGAGAAACAGGAAGATCCGAAATAAAATCCATCGAGATGTGCGTCCAAGGCCTCTTCGGGATAGGCAAGGGCAACAACAATCCACTAGCCCGAGAACAACAAGGCTTGGCCCGAGCACAAACGTCACAAGACTGCACAAAGCCTCGTACATCTCGTGACAGGGAAGGCCACCAGAAGGACCTTGCCACCAAATCCCTGGTACCAAAGATTCCAGGATGACCTGCCAACGCAGAAGAATGAACCTCAGAAATGACTTTCCTGGTCCAATCATCAGGAACAAACAGTCTACCAGGTGGGCAACGATCAGGTCTATCCGCCTGAAAATCCTGCAAGGCCCGCCGCAGGTCTGGAGAAACGGCAGACAATATCACTCCATCCTTAAGGATACCCGTAGGTTCAGAATCACCAGGGGAGTCAGGCTCAAAACTCCTAGAAAGGGCATCCGCCTTAACATTCTTAGAACCCGGTAGGTATGACACCACAAAATTAAACCGAGAGAAAAACAACGACCAGCGCGCCTGTCTAGGATTCAGGCGTCTGGCGGACTCAAGATAAATTAAATTTTTGTGGTCGGTCAATACCACCACCTGATGTCTAGCCCCCTCAAGCCAATGACGCCACTCCTCAAAAGCCCACTTCATGGCCAAAAGCTCTCGATTCCCAATATCATAATTCCGCTCGGCGGGCGAAAATTTACGAGAAAAAAAAGCACAAGGTTTCATCACGGAGCAGTCGGAACTTCTTTGCGACAAAACCGCCCCAGCTCCGATTTCAGAAGCGTCGACCTCAACCTGAAAAGGAAGAGCAACATCAGGCTGACGCAACACAGGGGCGGAAGAGAAGCGGCGCTTAAGCTCCCGAAAGGCCTCCACAGCAGCAGGGGACCAATCAGCAACATCAGCACCCTTCTTAGTCAAATCAGTCAATGGTTTAACAACATCAGAAAAACCAGCAATAAATCGACGATAAAAGTTAGCAAAGCCCAAAAATTTCTGAAGACTCTTAAGAGAAGAGGGTTGCGTCCAATCACAAATAGCCCGAACCTTGACAGGATCCATCTCGATGGAAGAGGGGGAAAAAATGTATCCCAAGAAGGAAATCTTTTGAACCCCAAAAACGCACTTAGAACCCTTCACACACAAGGAATTAGACCGCAAAACCTGAAAAACCCTCCTGACCTGCTGGACATGAGAGTCCCAGTCATACGAAAAAATCAGAATATCATCCAGATACACGATCATAAATTTATCCAAATAATCACGGAAAATGTCATGCATAAAGGACTGAAAGACTGAAGGGGCATTTGAAAGGCCAAAAGGCATCACCAAATACTCAAAGTGGCCCTCGGGCGTATTAAATGCGGTTTTCCACTCATCCCCCTGCTTAATTCGCACCAAATTATACGCCCCACGGAGATCTATCTTAGAGAACCACTTGGCCCCCTTTATGCGAGCAAACAAATCAGTCAGCAGTGGCAACGGATATTGATATTTAACCGTGATTTTATTCAAAAGCCGATAATCAATACACGGCCTCAAAGAGCCATCTTTCTTAGACACAAAGAAAAAACCGGCTCCTAAGGGAGATGACGAAGGACGAATATGTCCCTTTTCCAAGGACTCCTTTATATATTCTCGCATAGCAGCATGTTCAGGCACAGACAGATTAAATAAACGACCCTTAGGGTATTTACTACCCGGAATCAAATCTATGGCACAATCGCACTCCCGGTGCGGAGGTAATGAACCAAGCTTAGGTTCTTCAAAAACGTCACGATAGTCAGACAAGAATTCAGGAATCTCAGAGGGAATAGATGACGAAATGGAAACCAAAGGTACGTCCCCATGCATCCCCTTACATCCCCAGCTTAACACAGACATAGCGTTCCAGTCGAGGACTGGGTTATGAGATTGCAGCCATGGCAATCCAAGCACCAACACATCATGTAGATTATACAGCACAAGAAAGCGAATAATCTCCTGATGATCCGGATTAATTCGCATAGTTACTTGTGTCCAGTATTGTGGTTTATTACTAGCCAATGGGGTGGAGTCAATCCCCTTCAGAGGTATAGGAGTTTCAAGAGGCTCTAAATCATACCCACAGCGTTTGGCAAAGGACCAATCCATAAGACTCAAAGCGGCGCCAGAGTCGACATAGGCATCCGCGGTAATAGATGATAAAGAACAAATCAGGGTCACAGATAGAATAAACTTAGACTGAAAAGTGCCAATTGAAACTGACTTATCAAGCTTCTTAGTACGCTTAGAGCATGCTGATATAACATGAGTTGAATCACCACAATAAAAGCACAACCCATTTTTTCGTCTAAAATTCTGCCGTTCGCTTCTGGACAGAATTCTATCACATTGCATATTCTCTGGCGTCTTCTCAGTAGACACCGCCAAATGGTGCACAGGTTTGCGCTCCCGCAGACGTCTATCGATCTGGATAGCCATTGTCATGGACTCATTCAGACCCGCAGGCACAGGGAACCCCACCATAACATCCTTAACGGCATCAGAGAGACCCTCTCTGAAATTCGCCGCCAGGGCGCACTCATTCCACTGAGTAAGCACAGACCATTTACGGAATTTTTGGCAGTATATTTCAACTTCATCTTGCCCCTGAGATAGGGACATCAAGGCTTTTTCTGCCTGAAGCTCTAAATGAGGTTCCTCATAAAGCAACCCCAAGGCCAGAAAAAACGCATCCACATTGAGCAACGCAGGATCCCCTGGAGCCAATGCAAAAGCCCAATCTTGAGGGTCGCCCCGGAGCAAGGAAATCACAATCCTGACCTGCTGAGCAGGATCTCCAGCAGAGCGAGATTTCAGGGACAAAAACAACTTGCAATTATTTTTGAAATTTTGAAAGCAAGATCTATTCCCCGAGAAAAATTCAGGCAAAGGAATTCTAGGTTCAGATATAGGAACATGAACAACAAAATCTTGTAAATTTTGAACTTTCGTGGTGAGATTATTCAAACCTGCAGCTAAACTCTGAATATCCATTTTAAACAGGTGAACACAGAGCCATTCCAGGATTAGAAGGAGAGAGAGAGAGGAAGGCTGCAATATAGGCAGACTTGCAAGTGATTCAATTGAAAGCACACTCAGAACTGAAGGAAAAAAAAAAAAAAAAAAAAAAAAAAATTTTCAGCAGACTTCTTTTTTCTCTCCTTTCTCTGCCAATTAATTTAACCCTTTGTGGGCCGGTCAAACTGTTATGGTTCTCAATGGCAAGAGAACATAGCCCAGCATACATAGGAACTAGCTCTTGGAAGGATGGAAACTTAAACTGACCATGAACTAAACCTGCCGCACAACTAACAGTAGCCGGGTAGCGTAGCCTGCGTTTTATCCCTAGACGCCCAGCGCCGGCCGGAGGACTAACTAATCCTGGCAGAGGAAAATATAGTCCTGGCTCACCTCTAGAGAAATTTCCCCGAAAGGCAGACAGAGGCCCCCACATATATTGGCGGTGATTTAAGATGAAAATGACAAACGTAGTATGAAAATAGGTTTAGCAAAATCGAGGTCCGCTTACTAGATAGCAGGAAGACAGAAAGGGTACTTTCATGGTCAGCTGAAAACCCTATCAATACACCATCCTGAAATTACTTTAAGACTCTAGTATTAACTCATAACATCAGAGTGGCAATTTCAGATCACAAGAGCTTTTCAGACACAGAAACGAAACTGCAGCTGTGAACTGGAACAAAATGCAAAAAACAAACAAGGACAAAAGTCCGACTTAGCTGGAAGTTGTCTGGTAGCAGGAACATGCACAGAAAGGCTTCTGATTACAATGTTGACCGGCATGGAAGTGACAGAGGAGCAAGGTTAAATAGCGACTCCCACATCCTGATGGGAACAGGTGAACAGAGAGGATGATGCACACAAGTTCAATTCCACCAGTGGCCACCGGGGGAGCCCAAAATCCAATTTCACAACACAGCACCTTGTTGAATCTATGCCACGAAGAATTGAGGCAGTTCTGAAGGCAAAAGGGGGTCCAACCCGTTACTAGCATGGTGTACCTAATAAAGTGGCCGGTGAGTGTATATGTCATTGAGACACACACACATATATATATATTTATATATACTGTATTTATATTTAATTCAGCGCGAGATATGTGAAAAGCCGGTAATTCAATTGCCGGCTTTTTCTTTCTCCTTCCCAAACCCGACATGATATGAGACATGGTTTACATACAGTAAACCATCTCATATCCCTTTTTTTCCATATTCCACACTACTAATGTTAGTAGTGTGTATGTGCAAAATTTGGGCGCTGTAGCTTGTAAAATAAAGGGTTAAATGGCGGAAAAAATTGGCGTGGGCTCCCGCGCAATTTTCTCCACCAGAGTGGTAAAGCCAGTGACTGAGGACAGATATTAATAGCCTAGAGAGGGTCCATGGTTATTGGCCCCCCCGGCTACAAACATCTGACCCAAGCCACCCAAGAAAAGGCACATCTGGAAGATGCGCCTATTCTGGCACTTGGCCACTCTCTTCCCACTCCCGTGTAGCGGTGGGATATGGGGTAATGAAGGGTTAATGTCACCTTGCTATTGTAAGGTGACATTAAGCCAGATTAATAATGGAGAGGCGTCAATTATGACACCTATCCATTATTAATCCAATACTACGAAATGGTTAATAAAACACACACACATTATTTAAAAGTATTTTAATGAAATAAAGACACAGGGTGTTGTAATATTTTATTATACTGGTAATCCACCTGAAGACCCTCGTTCTGTAACAAAGGAAAAATAAAAAAACAACAATATCTCATACCTTCCGTCGCTCAGGTCAAGTCCCACGAAGTAAATGCATCTGAAGGGGTTAAATCATTTTACAGCCAGGAGCTCTGCTACAGCAGTGCTCTGTCATGAATCCCCAATGGCTAGGGATAGCACAGGACAAGCAAAATATAACAAATATCGGACGAGCTCTAGGGTGATGGAACCTGGGCTGACCGCTGCCCTACGCCTGACAAACGCAACTAGAGATAGCCAGGGAGCGTGCCTACGTTGGTTCTAGACGCCACGCACCAGCCTAAGAGCTAACTAGTACTGCAGAGAAAACAAGACCTCACTTGCCTCCAGAGGAATTAACCCCAAAGGTATAGTTGCCCCCCACATGTATTGACGGTGAAATGAGAGGAAGGCACACACATAGAGATGATGTATATAGCTTTAGCAAATAGAAGCCCGCTGAAAACTAGAAAGCAGAATGATACAAAAGGGGACTGAGCGGTCAGCAAAAAACCCTAATCAAAAAAACCATCCTGAGATTACAAGAACCCATGTGCCAACTCATGGCACATGGGGAGAACCTCAGTCCACTAGAGCAACCAGCTAGCATAGAAACATTCTAAGCAAGCTGGACCAAAAACCAAACAACTGAAAATCAGCACTTAGCTTATCCTGAAAGATCTGGGAGCAGGTAGGCAGGAACCAAACAGAGCACATCTGAACACATTGATAGCCGGCAAGGGAAATGACAGAAAGGCCAGGTAAAATAGGAAACACCCAGCCTCTGATGGACAGGTGGAAACCAAAGGCCGCAACCCACCAAAGTCACCCAGTACCAGCAGTAACCACCAGAGGGAGCCCACCAACAGAATCCACAACAGTGCTCGTGCCTGTAAAAACCTTGGGGAATGAATAGAAAGCAGGGTGACCTGTAGTTACCTTGAGTTGCGGTGATGCGCCCTCTGCTGGATGTCCTCATATGAACTCGAGCGTGGGAACTTTTCCCAGGCTCCAGTTCATGAGGACCGAGATGAGATCCTCAGGCTATGTGCACACGTTGCGGATTTGCCTCTGGAATTTTTTGTGCGGATTCTGCATCTCTTGGCAGAAAACGCAGGTGCGGATTTGATGCGTTTTTATGCAGATTTTGTGCGGATTTGATGCGTTTTTACCCCTGCGGATTTCTATAATGGAATGGGCACAAAAACGCTGCAGATCCGCACAAAATAAGTGACATGCTCCTTCTTTTAATCCGCAGCTTTTCCGTGTGGAATTTTCCGCACCATTAGCACAGCATTTTTTTATTACATTATACTGTAAATCACTTGCTGATCTGCAGCGTTTCTGCACGGAAAAAAACGCTGCAGATCCGCAGTAAATCCGCAACGTGTGCACATAGCCTCAGACCCCTTGTGAGACCATATGCCGGTGCGGTTGGCCCTGGGTTCCTCCTAATGGAGGACAATGCCAGACCTCATGTGGCTGAAGTGTGTCAGCAGTTCCTGCAAGATGAAGGCATTGAAGCTATGGACTGGCCCGCCCGTTCCCCAGACCCGAATCTGAGCACATCTGGAACATCATGTCTCGCACCATCCACCAACGTCACGTTGCACCACAGACTGTCCAGGAGCTGGCGGATGCTTTAGTCCAGGTGTGGGAGGAGATCCCTCAGCAGACCATCCGCCGCCTCATCAGGAGCATGCCCAGGTGTTGTAGGGAGATCATACAGGCACGTGGAGGCCACACACACTACTGAGCATCATTTTCTTGTCTTGAGGCATTTCCAGTGAAGTTGGATCAGCCTGTAACTTCATTTTCCACTTTGATTTTGAGCATCATTCCAATTCCATACCTCCGTGGGATATTAGTTGTGATTGACGTTGATAATTTTTAGGTTTTATAGTTCTCAACACATTCCACTATGTAATGAATAAAGATTTACAACTGGAATATTTCATTCAGTGATATCTAGAATGTGGGATTTTAGTGTTCCCTTTATTTTGTGAGCAGTGTATATGGGCCTGACTTACAAAGATTCAGCTCGTCAGTTATTAATCACGTGATGTCATAGACCTAATGGAAAAAGGAACAATTAGATGGGTAGAAGGGTAAATTGAGCAATTGTAAGAACACAGTGCTATATAATATGATGACTGCAATGTATTAAGAGAATAAAACTGTAATGGGAGGAGGAGGAAGAGGAGGAGTGCTACTTTAAATACAATCATATATATCCGTATCCCTTTATCTGTTTAGTTACCATTAGGGCATCCACCAAATGATGGACACTTTAATTGAAACCAAGCGCCCCCCATTATAGCTAAGTCATATTAGTTTCCATTACTGTGTTTGGGTCTGACATGTAAAATATAGGACGTCAGGGGTGAATATCGCTATTTATCCTGTGTATTGTGTAAATGGCTCCCAAACAATGAATGATTCTATATAGAACTTTGAAATCACACTCCCTGTTGAGCCTCAACCCTAAAGTACTCCACTTTTTTTTTCTTTTGCTGTTATTTTTTGGTAAAAAAAGATGGGGTACTTTAGAGGTCCTTTTACCCAAGTCTCTGACTCCTTCCTTTACTGAGGGGTCATCAGGGTGGGATGTGGGGGGCACCGTCAGCTTCATCTGCCTAGGCCACCAACACTCCTGGTCCCGGCCCTGGTATACACTGCAATGATTAGATGCAATTCATGACAGAGGCCGCAGCAACAAACAATGTAACGTCAAGCAGATTTTCTCTGAAAGCGCGGAGTGTTACGCTGAATAATCACATTGCGATACAGCTTAAAGGGGTTTTCTGAACTCAAGACAAATTTCTGCAGTCGCTCTATATGTGACTCCTCACACTGTGTATGTGTATTACATGAGCTTATCTGCCTCAATCTTGGAAATCCCCTTTAAAGTGAACAGTGCTTATCAAGTCCTTTATTAGGAAAAATAATAAAAACATTCCAAAATTGTACGCTGCTCAAAAATTATTTAAATGAATACTTGTACATCACAATATAACCCCAAACCAGTAAACATTCAGAGATATCAATCTGTCCAGTTGGGAAGTATTGATTCTGAATCAGTGTGCAATGCTTTGGTGCAAATTAAAATGACAACATGTGCAAAAACTCAGGGACGACACTGGGTGGTTTAGAGGGAGGACTTGCAGGTCATGTTACCCTGGCGCAGAGGACGCTGTCGGACCACCTCATGCGGCTGTCTGAAATGTCTCCCAATGGGCAGCATTTTGACACCCCTAATGCTATGTGCACAATTTCAGGATTTTTTGCGTTTTTTCGTCCGTTTTCCGTGGAAAAAACACTAAAAAAACCCACATACATATGCATCCCATCATTTTTAATACATTCCGCAATTTTTGTGCCCATGCTGTGTTTTTTTGTGCAAAAAAAAGCATCGCGGTAAAAAACGCAGCATGTTCATAAATTTTGCGGATTTTTTGCGTTTTTGCAGCTATTTATTGCATTGGGAAGCCCCGGAAAAAAACGCGAAAAATCCGCGAAAAAAAAAAGCGCAAAAAACACGTGCGGACTTCCTGCAGAAAAAGTCCGGCTTTGTTCAGCAAAATTCTGCACACTTTCCTGAACGTGTGCATATAGCCTAAGGCCGGCGTCACACTAGCGAGTTTTACGGACGTAAGAGCGCAGAAAATACGTCCGTAAAACTCGCCAAACGAACGGCACAATTATTCTCAATGGGGCTGCTCCTATCAGCCGTATATTACGGTTCAGTATTATACGGCTTTCTACGGCCGTACAAAATCGCAGCATGCTGTGTTTGTCAGCGTATTGCGCAAAAAAAACGCCAATGAAAGTCTATGGGGGCGAGAAAAATACGGATTCCACACGGACCAGCAGTGTGACTTGCGAGAAATACGCAGCGCTGTTAGTGAAAAGTCGGTAATTCAATTGCCGGCTTTTCATTTCTCCTGCCTAAACCCGACATGATATGAGACATGGTTTACATACAGTAAACCATCTCATATCCCCTTTTTTTTGCATATTCCACACTACTAATGTTAGTAGTGTGTATGTGCAAAATGTGGGCGCTGTAGCTGCGAAAATAAAGGGTTAAATGGCGGAAAAAATTGGCGTGGGCTCCCGCGCAATTTTCTACGCCAGAGTGGTAAAACCAGTGACTGAGGGCAGATATTAATAGCCTAGAGAGGGTCCATGGTTATTGGCCCCCCCTGGCTACAAACATCTGCCCCCAGCCACCCCAGAAAAGGCACATCTGGAAGATGCGCCTATTCTGGCACTTGGCCACTCTCTTCCCACTCCCTGTAGCGGTGGGATATGGGGTAATGAAGGGTTAATGCCACCTTGCTATTGTAAGGTGACATTAAGCCAGATTAATAATGGAGAGGCGTCAATGATGACACCTATCCATTATTAATCCAATTGTCTGAAAGGGTTAAAACACACACACACACACACACACACACACACACACACACACACACACACACACACGATTAAAAATTATTTTAATGAAATAAACACAGGTTGTTTTAGTATTTTATTGCTCTCTCAATCCAGCTGAACACCCTCGCTTGGCAAAATAATAAACCCACAATATACATACCTTCTGATGACCTGTCACGTCCCACGAGGTAATCCATCTGAAGGGGTTAACTCAATTTACAGGCAGGAGCTGCGCTAAAGCACTCGCTAGTGCCTGTAACCCCCGGGGAATGAATGAAAGCTGGGTGATCTGTACTTACATTGAATCGCGGTGAGGTGCCATCTGGTGGATGAACTCATGAACTGGAGCCTTGGAAAAGTTCCCACGCTCGAGTTCATATGAGTTCATCCACCAGAGGGCGCCTCACCGCAACTCAATTTAAGTACAGATCATCCTGCTTTCATTCATTCCCCGGGGGTTACAGGCACGAGCGAGTGCTTTAGCGCAGCTCCTGCCTGTAAATTGAGTTAACCCCTTCAGATGGATTACCTCGTGGGACGTGACAGGTCATCTGAGGGTATGTATATTGTGGGCTTATTATTTTGCCAAGCGAGGGTGTTCAGCTGGATTGAGAGAGCAATAAAATATTAAAACAACCTGTGTGTTTATTTCATTAAAATACTTTTAAATAATGTTTTTTTTTTTTTTTTAACCCTTTCAGACAATTGGATTAATAATGGATAGGTGACATAATTGACGCCTCTCCATTATTAATCTGGCTTAATGTCACCTTACAATAGCAAGGTGGCATTAACCCTTCATTACCCCATATCCCACCGCTACACGGGAGTGGGAAGAGAGTGGCCAAGTGCCAGAATAGGCGCATCTTCCAGATGTGCCTTTTCTGGGGTGGCTGGGGGCAGATGTTTGTAGCCAGGGGGGGAGGCAATAACCATGGACCCTCTCTAGGCTATTAATATTTGCCCTCAGTCACTGGCTTTACCACTCTGGCGGAGAAAATTGCGCGGGAGCCCACGCCAATTTTTTCCGCGATTTAACCCTTTATTTTAGCAGCTACAGCGCCCAAATTTTGCACATACACACTACTAACATTAGTAGTGTGGAATATGCAAAAAAAAGGGGGATATGAGATGGTTTACTGTATGTAAACCATGTCTCATATCCTGTCGGGTTTGTGAAGGAGAAATGAAAAGCCGGCTATTGAATTACCGGCTTTTAACATATATCGCGCTGAATTAAATATAAATACAGAATATATATATATATATATATATATATATATATATATATATATACATATACATATACACACTGTATATATGTTTTCCCGAACATTTGAGCACATAAATCCATTAGATGTCGGTTTTGCAAGCCTGCGAGAAAATCTCGCAGTACGGATGCCATACGGATTACATACGGAGGATGCCATGCGCAAAATACGCTGACACACCCTGACTACGGATCACTATTTTGGGAACATTTCTCCGTATTACGGCCGTAAAAAACGGACCGTATTGTCTTACGCTGAGTGTGACGCCGGCCTAAGGGCTCATTTCCACATGCGAGGCACACGTCCGTATCTCGCATGTGGAAACCAAGCTCTGGCGCCGGCACTTTGGAGCGGAGCGTGCAGCTCCATGTGTTCCTATGCAGCCGCACGCTCCGCTCTGGAGTGCCGGCTCCACAGCTTGGTTTCCACATGCGAGATACGGACGTGTGCCTCGCATGTGGAAATGAGCCCTTAGAGTGAGAATTTGCAGTTCTTTGAGTCGGTTGTTAAACTGACAGCCGCATCGGAGAACAGTTAAAAGGACTGTCCAGTGCATGGAATTGCACTCACATCTTTCAGGCAAAAGTATAATTGAAGTTCTGACCACCTGTACTCCTGGGGACAAGGCGACATGCAGGAGTGTGATGAGGTCACCTGATCATGCTGCTGACGTCAATCCTAATAAAATAAAAAAAACACAGTAGCAGTCATAGAGTCTCATCAATATATATAACTTTTATTGAATAAGAATTAAAACCTAAAAATCCAGGTGCAATGACATGAATGGGAAGTGAATGCACGCTCACAATGGCCATACTGAAAGGGCTAAATTGGCCAACCACCCCTGCAACACCATAATGTCAAACCGCATTGCGGCAGGTATCTACAGCTACACTGTTCATGCAGGTGCAGTATCATTCAATAATCAATATGCTGACAATTATCCCAAAAATTCAATTCATGGTACATACCTAGTGAATGCAGGCATGGAAGGCAAATAGCCCTACCCCAAAGCGCGTTTCGCAGCTAACAGCTCCTTTCTCAGGGGGCGTGTGGAGGAAGCGTGGCGTGTGTATATATATATATACACACACACCGCCAGCTGGAAATGTGCTACATACTTACACGCCGCGCCACCCATCCCCGTCACCACGCACAATACATCCCCCATCTGTCCACGCTGGAAAAAAGGGGGGCCCCCATGTGACCAGGCGCTGGACGTGAGAAGGAGGCCGGCACACGGCTATGGGAAAGGAGGCGCCTGCGCACAACCATGAACACATTGCGGCCATTTTACATAAGGGCAACAACAAGGGCAACTACAACAATTAGTGCTAATAATAGACAAAACATTGAATGCTATACATATTGCTAGACTGAACAATGAAGGCATAAACATACTTAACGGCAATATTTACAAACATGGCAAATCCGGTTACAGAGGCCAATCGTATTAGCCGGAATTATACAGCACTTATATATACCCCATATACAAAAACTCACATATCAATGTGAATATATATCAATAAATCAACAATACATATATGTAAACATTACCCCATCTTATATCCACAGCCCACCCACATGTATGTACATATAAATATATGAAAATACACATAATTATAAAAATATAGATAGGCGAAAATCCCTCACAATACAGAAGATACACAAATGCATATATACCATATAGAACTACCAAGGAAACATATGCAAACTAATCTAATCTAATCCCTAATCTTTTGTATTAATAAATATTTGTTGTATTTTTTCATTAATTTGGACTTCCTTGATTGTTGTTTTTTTCTACTTTCGTTTTTGTATAAGCCCATGAAGGCAGGGTCTTCTCTCCTCTGTACCCATCTGTCACTGTTAGTTTCTTCATTGTAATTTATATTTTGTATGTAGCTCATTTTCACATGTACAGCACCATGGAATCAATGGTGCTCTAAAAATAAATAAATAAATAATAATAATAATGTAATAAAAAGTTGATACATGTAGTATTAGTATTCTACCACTAGGTGGCAGTGATGGCTCACTAATGAATTCTCGCTGTACTCTGTATGCAGTTTTATATTCATGAATTGGTCCACTTTTAAAGGGAATCTGTCACCAGGTTTTTGATACTTCGGTCGGGTTCACATTGCGTTAACCGCAGCCCGTTCAACACATACGTTAACGGGCTGCTGTTAACACAAGTGCCGGTATGGCTGCCCGCTAGCGCAGATAGAGCATCTGCTAGCTCTATCTGCGCTAGCGGTGACGGACCCGGAAACGCTGCAGCCCGCATCTCAGGGTCTGTCACTCAACCCATTGTGGGCGTGCGCTAGTGATGCGTCCAACATTGCAGTCAATGGCGGTGTTAACGGACTACGTTACACCACGTTATGCCGCGGTGTAACGTAGTCTGTTTAACGGACGAGCAGAACGCAATGTGAACCCAGCCTTAGGCCGGGTCACACATGCAACTGCAATGCGAGAAACTCCTGCGGTTCGGCCCGAGTGCCGGTGGCAGTGCCAGGTATTGAGGCGACAGACTCGCCCGAGTTTCTCGCATTGCAGTTGCAAGTGGGACACCGGCCTTAGGGTCCCTTTCCACTTGCGAGATAAAAAACGGTCCGTAATCTGGACCGAAAAAACGGATGGAACGTATGCGATTTTCATGCGAGTGTCATGCGAGTACAATGCGATTTTTAATCGCATCATCCGTTTTTTATAATCGCATCATCCGTATGACATCCGTATTACTGTCCGATTTGTACGCACCGGTGTCCTTTGAAAAGCCGGCAATTCAGCGCGGTGTACAGTAAAATCACACTGACAGGTTAGAATAGAGTAGATATATACACATAGAATAGGTATATATACATATATATATGTCAGTGAGACACCTATATATGTATATTTATATTTAATGCAGCGCTAGATAGCATAAAAGCCGCTAATTCAATTGCCGGCTTTTAATTTCTCCTTCACAAACCCGACATGATATGAGACATGGTTTACATACAGTAAACCATCTCATATCCCCTTTTTTTTGCATATTCCACACTACTAATGTTAGTAGTGTGTACGTGCAAAATTTGGGTGCTGTAGCTATTAAATTTAAGGGTTAACTCGCGGAAAAAATTGGCGTGGGCTCCCGCGCAATTTTCTCCGCCAGAGCGGTAAAGCCAGTGACTGAGGGCAGATATTAATAGCCAGGAGAGGGTCCATGGTTATTGGCCCCCCCATGGCTAAAAACATCTGCCCCCAGCCACCCCAGAAAAGGCACATCTGGAAAATGCGCCTATTCTGGCACTTGGCCACTCTCTTCCCACTCCCTGTAGCGGTGGGATATGGGGTAATGAAGGGTTAATGCCACCTTGCTATTGTAAGGTGACATTAAGCCAGATTAATAATGGAGAGGCGTTAATTATGACACCTATCCATTATTAATCCAATTGTAGGAAAGGGTTAAAAAACACACACACACATGATTACAAAGTAGTTTAATGAAATAAAGACAGCGGTTGTTGTAATAATTTATTGCTCTCTCAATCCATCAGGAACACCCTCGCTTGGCAACATAATAAACGCACAAGATACATACCCTCAGATGTCAGATCACGTCCCACGATGTAATCCATCTGAAGGGGTTAACTAATATTACAGGCAGGAGCCCTGCAAATGCAGCTGTGCTCCGTGCCTGTAATCCCCGGCGAATGAATGAAATGTAGGTCATTGACCTACATTTCCTTCAGTCGCGGTGATGCGCCCCCTGGTGGATGTCCTCATATGACCTGGAGCGTGGGAAAAAGTTCCCAGGCTGCAGTTCATGAGAACATCCACCAGGGGCGCCTCACCGCGACTCAATGTAAGTACAGATCCTGCTTTCCTTTCAGCACCCGGGGATTACAGGCACGAGCGAGTGGTTTATTGCAGCTCGTGCCTGTAATATTAGTTAACCCCTTCAGATGGATTACCTCGTTGGACGTGATCTGACATCAGAAGGTATGTATCTTGTGCGGTTATTATTTTGCCAAGCGAGGGTGTTGCTGATGGATTGAGAGAGCAATAAATTATTACAACAACCGCTGTGTTTATTTCATTAAAATACTTTTAAATCGTGTGTGTGTGTGTTTTTTAACCCTTTCCTACAATTGGATTAATAATGGATAGGTGTCATAATTGACGCCTCTCCATTATTAATCTGGCTTAATGTCACCTTACAATAGCAAGGTGGCATTAACCCTTCATTACCCCATATCCCACCGCTACAGGGAGTGGGAAGAGAGTGGCCAAGTGCCAGAATAGGCGCATCTTCCAGATGTGCCTTTTCTGGGGTGGCTGGGGGCAGATGTTTTTAGCCACGGGGGGGCCAATAACCATGGACCCTCTCCTGGCTATTAATATCTGCCCTCAGTCACTGGCTTTACCGCTCTGGCGGAGAAAATTGCGCGGGAGCCCACGCCAATTTTTTCCGCCATTTAACCCTTTATTTCAGCAGCTACAGCGCTGAAATTTTGCACATACACACTACTAACATTAGTAATGTGGAATATGCAAAAAAAAGGGGATATGAGATGGTTTACTGTATGTAATCATGTCTCATATCCTGTCGGGTTTGTGCAGGAGAAATGAGAAGCCGGCAATTGAATTAGCGGCTTTAATGCTCTCTAGCGCTGCATTAAATATAAATATACATATATAGGTGTCTCACTGACATATATATATGTATATATACACATTCTATGTGTATATATCTACTCTATTCTAACCTGTCAGTGTGATTTTACTGTACACCGCGCTGAATTACCGGCTTTTCAAAGGACACCGGTGCGTAAAAATCGGACAGAACTCGCATGGTGCGAGTGCTGTGCGATTTTTTTCTCGCACCCATTGACTTGCATTGGCGAGTCTCGTCCGAGAATCGCAGCAATACGCAGCATGCTGCGATTTTTTTCTCAGCCGATCCAGATTTTTCTCAGTCCGATTTCGGCTGAGAAAAAAATCGCAAATCAAAAGACACCTATTAACTAACATTGGTCCGAGTGCAATCCGATTTTTTATCGGATTGCACGCGTCCGTTTTCCTCGCAAGTGGAAAGGGACCCTAAATCTGAGAATAGCATGAAAAAAAACACAAAAATTGAGCTTGACTTAAAGGGAAGGTGCCATCAAAAAAAAAAAATTTTCCAACGATTGAGAAAACGTAAAGAATTAATGTTTAAATTTTCTTAAAAAATATTATCATTTGTTTATAATTTAGTAAAATATGAAAAATAATTTTAAAAGGTTTGGCATTTCCACTTTTAAACACTGGGGGGAGCAGCTACTGACATTTGACAAAAACCTAGTGTACAACTAGCTGACATTACGGCACTGCAGTAATTATGGGCGGAGTCGGCTGACATGGCTGCGAACACAGTGAGAAGCCATTTTGTTGGTGACTGCGGAGTTATACTGACAAGTAGACAGTCACAGAGGATGGCAGGCAGCAAGGATTCTGGGAGATATGTGGTGGAGGGAGCAGGGTGACAGCAGCACAGAGTATTTCAGGAGAGCAGTGTGCTGGTCTATGAGGGGCACCTGTTCGGTGCGCGGAGCAGCCAGGGATTGTACATAGAGCGCTGTCTTTTATACACATGGATGGACCGTCTGCTCCACAGAAATCCAGGAAACGTTTCTGTGGATTGATGGCCTGTTCTGATCCAGACTTTGCATACTAAGACCCCATTCCCCTCCTCAGATCTTGTCCTGGCGATGTGTGAAAGCGAGGCGACAGGCGCAGTACGGGGTGACGCTGGGAAGGAAATGTAGCCATATAGTAAAAATAAAAATGAGACCCCTCTCTTCAGCTGCCTCTCCAGCCTTCCCCTGACTGCACCTAACTGGAGGTCATGCTGCCCCCTCTATTACCCCAGACCCGTGTGCAGCTTCTCAACCAGAACCACCCTAGAATGGGTCCCCTTTCTGAAGATAATACTGCCATAGTGTTCTCACATAATACCATCATATAGATCGCAAATAACGACGCCAGTGTTCTCACATAATACCGCCATATAGATCACACATAATACCACCATATACTTCTCACATAATACCGCCATATAGATCACACATAATACTGTCCTATAGTTCTCACATAATACCATCATATAGATCGCAAATAACGACGCCAGTGTTCTCACATAATACCGCCATATAGATCTCACATAATACCGCCATATAGATCACACATAACAGGGGGGAGAGGAGTGCATAGGAGAGGATTAGATACACGGCTCAGCAGTCAGTATCACAAAGGATAGCATTCGATACACAGCTCAGCAGTCAGTATCACACAGGGGAGGATTAGATACACGGCTCAGCTGACAGCATCACACAGGAGAGGATTAGATACACGTCTCAGCACAGTATCACACAGGGTAGGATTAGATACACGGCTCAGCTGACAGCATCACACAGGAGAGGATTAGATACATTAGATACATGGCTCAGCAGACAGCATCACACAGGAGAGGATTAGATATGTCTCAGCACAGTATCACAAGGTAGGATTAGATACATGGCTCAGCACAGTAACACACATGGGAGGAGATACACTGCTCAGAGTCAGCATCACAAAGGAGAGGATTAGATTACCTCTCCCCCGATACTTACTTCACGGCTCCGCTGCTGAGTCCTTTCTCCCTCCCGTCCTTGGTCTCCTCCTATAACCGCAGGGCTGCTGCGATTATACTGGGAAACTGGCGCTCACAGCACACTGTGAGCTCCAGAAAGATGGCGCCGATCTCCTGCCTCTGCTGTGATGTGGACGGCTCAGGGGGCGTGGCCAGATCACAGCAGGAAGCAGCTCAATGTAAAGTATAGGGTCGGACACCGACCGCAGTCTCCTATGCCCAGGGCTGCCGTATTTGCAGAGTGTAAGTGTCGTGCAGCTACACTTACACTCCTGCAAAGCAAAATGGCGGCGCCCAGTGGCTGAAAAAATAATACGGTAATTAAAAAAAAAATGTTAAAGTTAAAAAATGTAAATTTGTATTAAATATAATTGTTTATATAAACAATCATTTTTAATACAAAAAATAAAATGCAGTGCCTTCCCTTTAAGTTGGTATATATGCAGCACTGTTATGATCCGGTGACCTTGGAGCCGCATGCAAGACTTTCTCAGGAGTAGGTGGTACCTGTACTGACCGCAATCCCTAAACTAACACCGCAACTAGAAGTAGCCGTGGGATGTACCTAACACGTCCTAGACACCTCGACACAGCCGGAGGACTAAATACCCCTATAGATGGAAAAGGGAATTCTATCTTGCCTCAGAGCAGAACCCCAAAGGATAGGCAGCCCCCCCAAAAATATTGACTGTGAGTATAAGAGGAAAGACTCACGCAGGCAGAAAAACAGGATTTAGCAAAAGAGGCACTTCTAGCTAAATAGAAAAGGATAGGACAGAATTCTAAGCGGTCAGTATTAAAATCCTAAAAATATCCACAGCAGATAATACAAATATTCTACATCTAACTAAAGACATAGAAAGTATATCTGCATCTCCTGAGAATCCAGCATGACTGAAAAATCCAAACAAAGTCTAAGCTGGACAAAAACACAATGAATTGCACTGAACTGCAAAGCACACTGCATGTGTGCACAGAGACAAAAAAACAGACACTTATCTTAGCTGAGTTGGCAGCAGGGCATGAGGAACCAGAGAGAGATGCAATCCCTCCAAGTACAATGGACAACTGGCAAGGAATCATGGATCCTGCACACCTAAATACCTAATAGAGCTGAAATCAGCAGAAACACCTGCCCTGGATTACAACCCCAAGACAACTGCACTACCACCAACAAACACCGGAGGGAGCCCAAGAGCAGAATTCACAACACAGCACATAAAACGCATGTTCACAAAAAACCTACAAGAGAAAAAAATAAGCAAAAACCCTGCTGTAAATAAGTAAAAAGAAAAAAGTGCATCTAAATAACAGAGTATTTAGTAATACTGTTTTTGATCAAAAATAGCATAAATTCCATCCCACCACGACAAGGTGACTCTGATCGGGACGGTCCTACACTGTCTAATATTAAACCTTACCATGTGTCAATGTTGACCTCAGTGTGAATAAGGGCAGACAACAGGACTGGGCCCAACCAGTAGACTTCAGTCTGGGGGAGCTTTATATAATGTGGGGCAGAGTCTCTGATTCCAGCGATGTATCACTGACTGTGCTATTTAGTGTAGTTATTTTAAAATCATTGTTTTATCAGCAGGAGATTATCAGTCGAGGACTACTTGGCTTGCTGCCAAGTAATCCAGCCTTGCCCCCACCACTGATTGGCAGCTTTCTGCCTCTGCACAGTGTGCACAGACAGCTGCTAAACAATGCAGGGTTATACAGAGCTCAGCTGTCACGATTGGACTAGCGAGTAAACTGGGACCAGGGGCACCTTTCCTGGCCCTAGCTCTAGGGAGCGCCCTAACTCGCCCTGTTCCCCGGGATACCTCAGATGGCGAGGATGCCGGGGCCTCCGCCCTTGCCCTTTCTCCTGACTGCCGCCCTGCGTCTGTCCCCCTCCCCACCCGGGGAAGAGAGGCGCTACCGTGTACAACAGAACACCAACCCAACAAACGGGAATGAAGACAAGGGTAAAAAGAAAACTCCACTCACACAGAATATGCTCTCACAAATAACAGGGGTAACCACCAGGGTGTGAAGGACGGGGAGAGTAAATAAGGCAGGTAAGGATGAGGAATATTCCAAGCGTACAAACCATACAACTGTCGCACAATAAATTCCTCCAGCTCTCCAAACACCAGCTCCTCACTACTCCAGGTCTATCAAGCAAGTGCTATCTCAGACAAAGGTCTGATTAGAAGGCCTAGCTTTTATAGGAGAGAGGAGTGGCTAACCGAGCACAGCTGAATGCAGGAATATCCACATGGCCTATTAACCCCTGTCCTGCTGAAAAAAAACAAAACACCATTAATACACAGGAGAAGTGCTTCTTCTCAAAGATGAAGCAGAAGCCATCAGACGCCGTGGTCTTCTGTTACTGCTCTGTCGCGGTAACTCCGTGACAGTACCCCCCTTCTATGAGGGACCTCCGGAACCTCAGGACCTAACCCCTATCTGGGTGGGCCGCATGAAAGGCCCGAACCAGTCTGGTTGCATGAACGTCAGAAGCTGGAACCCACACCCTCTCCTCAGGACCGTACCCCTTCCAATGCACCATGTATTGAAGTGACCGACGAACAAGATGAGAATCTAAGACCTTTGCTATCTGGAACTCCAGATTACCATCGACAATGATCGGAGAAGGTGGCAGAGGTGAAGATCCTGCAGATGCCACGTACTTCTTGAGAAGAGAACGGTGAAACACATTGTGGATTTTAAAAGTAGATGGCAGAGCAAGGCGAAATGCTACCGGATTGACGACGGCTAGGATCTTATAGGGACCAATAAACCTGGGACCCGATTTCCAAGATGGAACCTTTAGCTTAATGTTCCTTGAGGACAGCCACACCAAGTCACCAACACTCAGGTCCGGACCCACCAAACGTCTCCGATCAGCCACACTCTTATATTTGGAGCCCATTTTTTGCAAATTATTAACCCCTTAAGCCCCAAGGGTGGTTTGCACGTTAATGACCGGGCCAATTTTTACAATTTTGACCACTGTCCCTTTATGAGGTTATAACTCTGGAACGCTTCAACGGATCTTAGCGATTCTGACACTATTTCCTCGTGACATATTGTACTTCATCATAGTGGTAAAATTTCTTCGATATAGCTTGCGTTTATTTGTGAAAAAAATGGAAATTTGGCGAAACTTTTGAAAATTTCGCAATTTTCCAACTTTGAATTTTTATGCCCTTAAATCACAGAGATATGTCACGCAAAATACTTAATAAGTAACATTTCTACTTTACATCAGCACAATTTTGGAACCAAAATTTTTTTTTTTGTTAGGGAGTTATAAGGGTTAAAAGTTGACCAGAAATTTCTAATTTTTACAACACCATTTTTTTTTTGGGACCACATCTCATTTGAAGTCATTTTGAGGGGTCTCTATGATAGCAAATACCCAAGTGTAACACCATTTTAAAAACTGCACCCCTCAAGGTGCTCAAAACCACATTCAAAAAGTTTATTAACCCTTCAGGTGTTTCACAGGAATTTTTGGAATGTTTAAATAAAAATGAACATTTAACTTTTTTCACACAAAATTTATTTCAGCTCCAATTTGTTTTATTTTACCAAGGGTAACAGGAGAAAATGGACCCCAAAAGTTGTTGTACAATTTGTCCTGAGTACGCTGATACCCCATAAGTGGGTGTAAACCACTGTTTGGGCGCATGGCAGAGCTCGGAAGGGAAGGAGCGCCATTTGACTTTTCAATGCAAAATTGACTGGAATTGAGATGGGACGCCATGTTGCGTTTGGAGAGCCCCTGATGTGCGTAAACATTGAAACCCCCCACAAGTGACACCATTTTGGAAAGTAAACCCCTTAAGGAACTTATCTAGATGTGTGGTGAGCACTTTGACTCAACAAGTGCTTCACAGAAGTTTATAATGCAGAGGCGTAAAAATAAAAAATCATATTTTTTCACAAAAATGATCTTTTCGCCCCCAATTTTTTATTTTCCCAAGAGTAAGAGAAGAAATTGGACCCCAAAAGTTGTTGTGCAATTTGTCCTGAGTACGCTGATACCCCATATGTGGGGGTAAACGACTGTTTGGGCGCATGGCAGAGCTCGGAAGGGAAGGAGCGCCGTTTGACTTTTCAATGCAAAATTGACTGGAATTGAGATGGGACACAATGTCGCGTTTGGAGAGCCCCTGATGTGCCTAAACATTAAAACCCCCCACAAGTGACACCATTTTGGAAAGTAGACCACCTAAGGAACTTATCTAGATGTGTTTTGAGAGCTTTGAACCCCCAAGTGTTTCACTACAGTTTATAACGCAGAGCCGTGAAAATAAAAATTCTTTTTCCCTCAAAAAATTATTTTTAGCCCCCAAAATTTTTATTTTCCCAAGGATAACAAGAGAACTTGGACCCCAAAAGTTGTTGTCCAATTTGTCCCAAGTACGCTGATACCCCATATGTTGGGGTAAACCCCTGTTTGGGCGCACGGGAGAGCTCGGAAGGGAAGGAGCACTGTTTTACTTTTTCAATGCAGAATTGGCTGGAATTGAGATCGGACGCCATGTCCCGTTTGGAGAGCCCCTGATGTGCCTGAACAGTGGAAACTCCCCAATTCTACCTGAAACCCTAGTTCAAACGCACCCCTAACCCTAATCCCAACGGTAACCCTAACCACACCCCTAACCCTGACACACCCCTAACTCTAATACCAACCGTAAATGTAATCCAAACCCTAACCCTAACTTTAGCTCCAACCCTAGCCCCAACCCTAACCCTAGCCCTCACCCTAGCCCTTACGGGAAAATGGAAATAAATACATTTTTTTAATTTTATTATTTTTCCCTAACTTAGGGGGTGATGAAGGGGGGTTTGATTTACTTTTATAGCGGTTTTTATAGCGGATTTTTATGATTGGCAGCTGTCACACACTAAAAGACGCTTTTTATAGCAAAAAAGTTTTTGCGTCTCCACATTTTGAGACCTATAATTTTTCCATATTTTGGTCCACAGAGTCATGTGAGGTCTTGTTTTTTGCGGGACGAGTTGACGTTTTTATTGGTAACATTTTTGGACACGTGACAGTTTTTGATCGCTTTTTATTCCGATTTTTGTGAGGCAGAATGACCAAAAACCAGCTATTCATGAATTTCTTTTGGGGGAGGCGTTTATACCGTTCCACGTTTGGTAAAATGGATAAAGCAGTTTTATTCTTCGGGTCAGTACGATTACAGCGATATCTCATTTATATCTTTTTTTATGTTTTGGCGCTCTTGTATGATAAAAGCTATTTTATAGAAAAAATAATTATTTTGGCATCGCTTTATTCTGAGGACTATAACTTTTTTATTTTTTTGCTTATGATGCTGTATGGCAGCATGTTTTTTGCGGGACAAGATGACGTTTTCAGCAGTACCATGGTTATTTATATCCGTCTTTTTGATCGTGTGTTATTCCACTTTTTGTTCGGCGGTATGATAATAAAGCGTTGTTTTTTGCCTCTTTTTTTTTTTCTTACGGTGTTCACTAAAGGGGTTAACTAGTGGGCCAGTTTTATAGGTTGGGTCATTACGGATGCGGCGATACTAAATATGTGTACTTTTATTGTTTTTTTTTTTAATTTAGATAAAGAAATGTATTTATGGGAATAATAAAAAAGATCAATCTGATCTGATCAATCAATCCCCCCGTGAGCGCGGCCGATCGCATATGACGTACTATCCCGTCACTGGGAATTAAGTCCCAGGTCACCTTGACGGGATAGTATGTCATATGGGATTAAGGGGTTAATCACCCCCTGCCAAATCGTAGAAATAGCAGAAGAGAACCGTTCCTCCTCCGGTAAACCAGAAGGGCGATCACCATTGAACGAACTAAACTGCGGATGAAACCCATATGCCCCGAAAAACGGGGACTTACCAGTTGATTCCTGACAGCGATTATTAACTGCAAATTCAGCCAACGGTAAGTAGGTCACCCAGTCCTCCTGATTCTCAGATACAAAACATCTAAGATATGTTTCTAAATTCTGATTAACCCGTTCAGTCTGCCCGTTCGACTGGGTGAAACTCCGAAGAAAAAGAAAAATGGATCCCCAGACGGGTGCAAAACGCCCTCCAGAATTTGGAGATAAACTGCACACCCCGATCAGAAACAATATCCGTAGGAATCCCATGCAGTCTTATTATTTCCCTGACTAAGATTTGCGCCAGAGTTTTGGCATTAGGCAAAGCTGGCAAAGCAATAAAATGAGACAATTTACTGAACCTGTCCACCACCACCAGGATTACAGTGTTCCCTGCAGACACAGGTAGATCCGTAATAAAATCGACTGACAAATGAGTCCAAGGTCTGCTGGGAATCTCCAATGGTAGGAGAGCCCCTGACGGATGAGTATGTGAAGTCTTAGAACGCGCACAGATATTGCAGGCGGCGACATACTCCTGAACATCCTTAAAAGCCCCTGGCCACCAAAAACGCAGAGTAAGTAGATCCGCGGTAGCCTTAATCCCTGGATGTCCAGCCAGCACCGTATCATGATGTTCACTGAGGATTCTAAGACGGAGATTGACTGGTACAAACAGTTTACCAAGAGGACAGGTAGCAGGGGCGTCCCCCTGAGCGTCCGCCACCTCTCTTTCAAGATTGGAGCATATGGACGCCATCACTACCCCTTTTTGCAGTATAGGTACTGGTTTGCACTTATCGCCTCCCCCAGGAAAGCAACGGGACAAAGCATCTGCCTTAACATTTTTGCTTCCCGGCCTAAAAGTAACAAAAAAGTTAAATCTGGTAAAGAACAAAGCCCATCTTGCCTGACGAGGTGTAAGACGTTTTGCTGACTCCAAGTAAACCAGATTCTTATGGTCAGTGATCACCATCACAGGGTGAACCGCTCCTTCCAAGAAATGACGCCACTCCTCAAATGCCCATTTGATAGCTAAGAGTTCCCTATTACCAATATCATAGTTTCAGCTGGTGACAGTTTTTTAGAAAAGTAAGCGCATGGTTGCCATTTACCAGGAGACGCACCTTGCGATAATACAGCCCCCACTCCCACCTCGGATGCATCCACCTCCACAATGAATGGCTGAGTGACATCAGGCTGAATAAGAATCGGCGCAGAAGCAAAACACCCTTTCAAAGTGTCAAATGCCTCCCTGGCAGGACTGGACCACTTGGAGAAGTCCGTCCCCTTTTTAGTCATATCAGTGAGCGGTTTAGCTACTACTGAAAAGTTTTTTTTATGAACTTACGGTAGTAGTTGGCAAAACCCAAAAACCTTTGTAAGGCCTTCAAATCCTCGGGACGATCCCATTCCAATACCGCCCGGACTTTCGCCGGATCCATGCGAAAACCGGTGGCAGATAATACATATCCAAGGAAAGGGATCTCCTCAACCGAGAACATGCACTTTTCAGGTTTGACATACAATTTATTGTCCCGAAGTATCTGTAGGACTTGTCTGACATGTTGCTGGTGTGACTCAAGGTCAGGTGAGTACACAAGAATGTCATGCAGGTAGATAACAACAAACCTGCCTACAAGGTGACTAAGATGTCATTAATAAAGTGCTGGAATACGGCGGGCGCGTTCGTTAACCCAAAAAGGCATCACTAGATTCTCGTAGTGTCCTTCTGGCGTATTGAACGCAGTCTTCCACTCATCACCCTCGTTAATGCGGAAGAGATTGTACGCCCCCCTGAGGTCCATTTTAGAGAACCATTTTGCCCCAACAATTTGATTAAAAAGGTCAGGTATAAGAGGTAGCGGATACGGATCACGGACCGTGATAGCATTAAGTTCCCAGAAATCCAGGCAAGGACGTAACCCGCCATCCTTCTTCTTTACGAAAAAGAACCCTGCAGCAAGGGGAGAAGAGGAAGGTCGGATATGGTGTGAGGAAAATTTTCTCTGCCTGTTAGCACCAGCTGAGGGATTTTTGACTTCTGACCATGGTCCCCAAGAACACATGGCAGACACTGGGCTCAAAACCCCCCCTTCCCATTACTTCAGGATTTAGCTTTCCTTCTCAGAGAGTGTGGGGGTTTTATGAGAGCCAAGGTATTTACGACCGGCATTTCCTGCCGTGTAAGCTCTTGTCCGGCTATAGCTGGATTAGAAACTTCTAGAATCCATGAAAGTTCTTTGTTTGGTTTTTGTAAGATATTAGGCAAACCATTTAAGTTACGAACACGAAAATATATATTCGCAAAGTCCATCGGAGCATCTATCCATCACTCTAAAGACGAGTTTCTAACTCCATCTGGTAAAGAAGTAGGGATTTCTCTGTAAATATACATCCCAAATAGGACATATTTGATCTCCCCTGAATGCTAGCGATAATACGAGATGAATGCTGGGTGGGGTATGATGATGACATGTTCGGTAGCGAAGTTACGGGCATCAGATATATTTAATGCACAGTTAGTAAAACTGAAAAGGTAGGAGGGTCTGGGATAGCCAGCCCTTTCTGGTGATGTCAACAAGCTGAGCTATAACTGTTTTGGCCGGACTCCAGCAGTCAGTCTGTTGCTGGAAGAACATGTGAGTCTGATCTGAAGAGCTGTACCTCATGCATTGGGATTTTTGGGAGCTCCGCCCACCAGCATGGTTTTTGCCTGAACTTATATGAACTAAGAAATGTGAGTGTTATCTTTTCTCCTTTAATCCTCTTTATGTTATAATTACCTTGTACATATTTGCAATTGTCTCATTTGTAACATTTTTGTAAAATATTTTGATATAAACACTGCATAAACTTTATGAGTATAATATTTCATACTAGTTCATTCTCCATGCTCTAAATGTACCCTGTCTCCTGAAGGGAATTACGCTACTGTGTTGGGTTAGCTTCGGACCCGTTTAATCGGAGCTGGTGGCAGCGATAGTGTGCAGACTTTTGGGTGATGTGTAGCGACTGCGGCGTTTATAATTATTGTTCCTGCCTGAGCTGGAGTAGTTTATCGCGTCGCTGCAGCGTGCCCAATAGCCAGTACATAGCAGGCAGCCTTTCTGGCGACCAATTACCCTAGGTGCAGTACCTAATCTGACCTGACAGTAAGGGGGGCGCCAGAGAGCTGCAAGGTTTAAGTGGAACTGTAACGGGATATACTCAAATCCCTGCAGTTCATGGTATATGGAAGAGCAGTGGGATACCTAAAATAAGCCCCTGCTGTAAACTAAGAGGTCAATAGCCTTGTGTGTGTTTTTTTAATCACATTGTGGCAGTGGAGGGATAACTAAGATAAGCCCCCCCTGCACATGTGATAGCCGTCTGTTGGTCTAAAGTCTCCCCAATCCGTGACATATTGGTGGCAGTGGTCAGGAATCCCTGGGGATTTTGTGACAAACTGCTGGCCACGGCTAAGGGATCGTGACATATGGCCCTTAGCCAGACTTTCTGTAATATAGTCCTTCATGGCCTGCCTTTCTGGACCTGAGATGTTATAGAGTCTGCTCTTGGGCAGCTTGGCACCAGGAACCAGATTGATGGCACAATCATAAGGACGATGTGGGGGAAGCTCTTGGCTCCCCTGCTCAGAAAACACATCCACAAAGTCTGACAGGTAATGGGGCAAAGACTGGATATCCACCGTTGCCAACTGGGTACCCAGTGTCCTTGACAGTATGTACTCCACTTTACCACTTCCTGTGTCTGCCAATCAATTACTGGATTGTGCAGAGCGAGCCAAGGAAGTCCCAGTACCACAGGTGAGGGCAGGCCCTCAAGCACATAACATTTTAACACCTCAGAGTGCATGGCCCCTACCTGTAACCGTAAGTGATGAACTACCTGCATGAAGTGCCCCTATCTTAAAGGACCAGAATCGATAGCTATTATGGGTATAGGTCTGGAAAAGGTTTGTGAGACAAGGCCTTGGTCCCGGACGAACCCTGCGTCGACCAAATTAAACCCCGCCCCACTGTCCAAGAAGGCGGACACGTCAACCTTATTTTCACCCACATATAAAATAGCTGGAAGGAAAAAACGAGTCTTTCCCACAGAGGTTATGAGCACACCCGGGTTGCCTACCTCCCCGCAACACGGGCTCTCTAGTTTTCCGGCGGTTGTTTAAACAAGTGACAGGTAGGACATGTGCCCACAAAATGACCTTTCTTGCCACAACAAAAGCACACTCCCCCCTTACGCCGAATAAATGCAAGTTTGCTAGGTTGGGACGCTGCACCCACTTGCATGGGTTCCACAGTAGAATCAGTACTGGTCACGCTCAAACTTGGACCTCCTGCCCCCAGAGGTGTCTCCTTATGCCTCTGGCAAAGACGGCGATCAACCCGGATCGCCAGAGACATGGCTGCCTCAAGGGAATCCGGAGTCTCATAGAGAGCTAAAGCATCCCTTACTCTTACGGAGAGACCCTCGCAGAACTGACTACGGAGGGCCGGGTCATTCCACCTAGTGTCAGTGGCCCACCGCCGGAACTCGGAGCAGTATTCCTCCTCTAGATGGTCTCCTTGCTAAAGTTGGTGCAGAGACGACTCAGCCAAGGAGACACGATCAGGGTCATCATACACTAAGCCCAAAGCCTGGAAGAAGCCCTCTACTGACTGAAGTGACTGTGAGTTAGATGAGAGAGAAAATGCCCATGCTTGCGGGTCCCCCTGTAGGAGCGAGATAACAATCCCCACCCGTTGCTCCTCCGTACCAAAGGATACCGGACGCAGCCGGAAATAAAGTTTGCAGGCCTCCCGGAACACAACAAACTTGTCCCGCCCTCCAGAGAACCTGTCTGGCAGCACGACCTTGGGCTCCACAATGGTTTGGAAAGTGAGATCCCCACACCAGACGTAACAGAGTGCTGTGAAACCACCGTGCGTAAATCCGCCACCTCCAGACTGAGCTGCTGCAACTGCCCTGTCAGCGCTGTAATAGGATCCATAACGGATCAGAAAATGCTTTCGGGTCTGAGATAATGTCACGATTGGACTGGCGAGTAAACTGGAACCAGGGGCACCTTTCCTGGCCCTAGCTCTAGGGGGCGCCCTAACTTGCCCTGTTCCCCGGGATATCTCAGATGGCGAGGATGCCGGGGCCTCCTCCATTGCCCTGTCTCCTGACTGCCGCCCTGCGTCTGTCCCCCTCCCCACAGGGGGAAGAGAGGCGCTACCGTGTACAACAACCCGACAAACGGGAACGAAGACAAGGGTAAAAAGAAAACTCCACTCACACAGAATATGCTCTCACAAATAACAGGGGTAACCACCAGGGTGTGAAGGACGGGGAGAGTAAATAAGGCAGGTAAGGATGAGGAATATTCCAAGCGTACAAACCATACAACTGTCGCACAATAAATTCCTCCAGCTCTCCAAACACCAGCTCCTCACTACTCCAGGTCTATCAAGCAAGTGCTATCTCAGACAAAGGTCTGATCAGAAGGCCAAGCTTATATAGGAGAGAGGAGTGGCTAAGGCCGCTTTCACATTTGCGGTTGTGTCCGCAGCGTTTCTTCCGCAAATATCTGCATGCGTTGTGTATTCCTATCTTTAACATTATCGACGCATGCGTTTTTCTATGTTCGCGTTTTGCCGCGTTTGACGACGCATGCGTCGTCTAGCCGTCTGCGTCTTGGCGCGGAAATGCAACATGTAGTAATTTTTAGAGGCGTCAATTTGCCGCCTGGAAACGCATGCGGCTGATTGCGCAAGGTTTGCGCCCAAAAAACGCATTGTAGTCTATGTAAACGCATGCGTTTTCCAGTACATGCGTTTGCTTGCGTTTGCCGACGCATGCGTCTCAATTGAGAAAAACATGTCTAGACACTGATAAGCCACCCCCCACATAGAAGGTGATAAAGGGAGGAAGTGGACATTTGCAGGTCACTAGTCAGCAGACTGCCTTGCAGACGAGACGCCCCACAGCCCCTTGGATCAGCAAACAAGCCTCAGAACTATGTGAGTATATCCTATCCAAAGCATTTCTTTTCTATAATCTGTGTCTATGTGCCCTAATTTCTGTCATTCCTTTCTTTCTGCACACATCAGAATGTCTTCTGCTTCTGATGAGGAAACGCCTGGGCCTGCACAAGGGGAACATGTCAGCGAAGTGAGTATTCACCTCCTCAGATTGGTAAGTATTCACTGTCACATCTACACATATGACAATGTATATTTTCCCTTTTTCAGACCACTTCTTCTACAGCGGAAGACACTGAGCAGGAGACTGGGCAGGAGCAGCGTAGTCACGGCCGGGCAACACGGCGGCATCGTGTAAGTATAGCTGGCTGAATGTGTATTGTATCCTCACTTTATAATTCTGGAATCTTCATTTCTTTCTACTTCTCTCTTTCTTTCCCTTTGGCTTCAGCACCAGTGTTTTTTTTTATTTCAATATTCATGCCATTCCTCTGATTCTGTTTTCTGTCTTCCGTATGTGAATGCCTCCAATATTAATGTCCTTTTTGTTGTTAGGTTCCAGAGGAGGATGAGGACCTAATTGAGAATGAACACCTCATCTCCCTGGTTCACGAGCGAGTCGCATTGTGGGACACCAGGGATCCACTGCACGCCAACAATGTGACGATCCGGAGGCTTTGGAATGAGGTGGCCGCAGCGTTGTGGGATGGCTGGGCCAATGCCCCGGCTCGGGTCCGTTCTGCATTTGGTAAGTATCGCAATGCAGTGTGATGTAGTCAATACCTTGGCCATGCTCACACAACTGTGTATGATGTCAGAAAGTCATTACTTTTTCACAGCACATACAGTTGTGTGACCATGGTCAAAAGACCATTGTCCTAACTATTATGTTTTGTTTTGCCAACAGTGTCAAAAGTGAAAACACGTTGGAGATCGATGAAGGACCGCTTCAACAAGGACCTGCGCCAAGAGAGCCGGCTTCCAAGTGGTTCTGCAGCAAGGATACGCAAATACAAGTACCACCGCATCCTTGCGTTTTTGAGACCAGTCCTTGCACGAAGAACGTAAGTATATTGGTTAAAAAAGAAAAAAAAATGGTGTATAATGCAATTTGTTGTTGGTCATTATTTCCCATCAGTATTTGTAATCCGAAACCTTGATTGATTGATAGATGCAGCAGTGGGGTACGTGTTCTTTGAATACTTTCCCTCACATAGTTCCTCTCCAGGTTTTGGCATACCAATACTGATTTGAAATACTGATCAAATACTGAGAGTGTGATGGCAGCCTGCACAACAGATCTATACTCAGCAAGTTAGGTGTCAGAAATAATGAATTCAGGATGCCAATGGCTCATCAATTCATTTTTCCTGACACTTGTCCTGGTGAGTATACAGGTGGCTTGTATGTCCTCTGTCGTCAATTCGTATTTCCCATCAGTATTTGTAATCCGAAACCTTGATTGATTGATAGATGCAGCAGTGGGGTACGTGTTCTTTGAATACTTTCCCTCACATAGTTCCTCTCCAGGTTTTGGCATACCAATACTGATTTGAAATACTGATCAAATACTGAGAGTGTGATGGCAGCCTGCACAACAGATCTATACTCAGCAAGTTAGGTGTCAGAAATAATGAATTCAGGATGCCAATGGCTCATCAATTCATTTTTCCTGACACTTGTCCTGGTGAGTATACAGGTGGCTTGTATGTCCTCTGTCGTCAATTCGTATTTCCCATCAGTATTTGTAATCCGAAACCTTGATTGATTGATAGATGCAGCAGTGGGGTACGTGTTCTTTGAATACTTTCCCTCACATAGTTCCTCTCCAGGTTTTGGCATACCAATACTGATTTGAAATACTGATCAAATACTGAGAGTGTGATGGCAGCCTGCACAACAGATCTATACTCAGCAAGTTAGGTGTCAGAAATAATGAATTCAGGATGCCAATGGCTCATCAATTCATTTTTCCTGACACTTGTCCTGGTGAGTATACAGGTGGCTTGTATGTCCTCTGTCGTCAATTCGTATTTCCCATCAGTATTTGTAATCCGAAACCTTGATTGATTGATAGATGCAGCAGTGGGGTACGTGTTCTTTGAATACTTTCCCTCACATAGTTCCTCTCCAGGTTTTGGCATACCAATACTGATTTGAAATACTGATCAAATACTGAGAGTGTGATGGCAGCCTGCACAACAGATCTATACTCAGCAAGTTAGGTGTCAGAAATAATGAATTCAGGATGCCAATGGCTCATCAATTCATTTTTCCTGACACTTGTCCTGGTGAGTATACAGGTGGCTTGTATGTCCTCTGTCGTCAATTCGTATTTCCCATCAGTATTTGTAATCCGAAACCTTGATTGATTGATAGATGCAGCAGTGGGGTACGTGTTCTTTGAATACTTTCCCTCACATAGTTCCTCTCCAGGTTTTGGCTTACCAATACCTTGTATAGAGATATGGCTTGTATTGCCTCCATCGTCTCTTCATAGTTTACATCAGTTTTTGTAATCCCCAAGGACTGGTCGATGCATGCAGAAGTATAGCATGTTGTTTTATGAAACTTTTATTCCTACTGTTGAACTCCTGGCTTGAAAATTCTGATGTAAAATTCACTACAAATAGTAGTGTGACCTTTCCCTATCTGAATGTGTATCTAACTGTTCAGTTATCTTTTTGTAAATGTTTTGTAATATTTTTTTTTTTTTTTTCCGCAGCACTTGGAGCTCCACTGTTGGCCCAGGTTCTGGAGCGGTCCTTCATCAGTCAGCCACGGACCCGTCCCAGCCATCCTCCAGCGCTGCAGCAAGTGGGCCTGCCACACAACCTGGAGACCAGGAAGCTGGTCCATCAGATGTTCCCCTTCCCCAGTCCTCTGCCTCTAGCCAATTTTTTATGGGCTCCTCCCGGCAGCGGCAGAGGGCCGCGGACAGGTCACTCATGCCCGAGTTTTTGCACTTGAGCTCGGTCTTCCATGAGGGACTCAAGGCGATGGGTGACCGACTGGATACTGCCATTCGTCATATGAGCACATGTATCCAGGAGGTAACCACAGCCCTTGCCCAAGTGAAAGCCGACCTCCAGAGGCCAGCACATCATTTTTTTAATCAGATAGAACAGGGCATGTCGGAACACCTTAGTCCTGAGCTCCAGATTACTATTATGCAGGCCTGCAATGCTGCTTACGTGCAGGCTATGCAGCAGAGTCGGTATTTTCAGCAGACAGTGGGGGCATTTCCAACAGTGCCCACACTGTCACGCTTTACATCAATGCCGACATCTGCTGCATACCACTGCACGGCCACCTCCATTCCAAACACTTCCGGACCGTATTATAGCACCACCACCATGCCCAGTGCAGTGGGTCAGCCCACCGCCACCACCATGACAACTGCTGCTCCTGCTTGGCCCTCCTCCACTGCCACCAGCATGCTGCCGCCGCCGGACCCTGCCCTGGTGTTTCCTGGCACCACCACTACCAGACTGCCGCCGCCGGACCCTGCCCTGGTGTTTCCTGGCACCACCACTACCAGACTGCCATTGCCGGACACTGCCCTGGCGTTCTCTGGCACCACCACTACCAGACTGCCGTTGCCGGACCCTGCCCTGGCGTTCTCTGGCACCACCACTACCAGACTGCCGTTGCCGGACCCTGCCCTGGCGTTCTCTGGCACCACCACTACCAGACTGCCGTTGCCGGACCCTGCCCTGGCGTTCTCTGGCACCACCACTACCAGACTGCCGTTGCCGGACCCTGCCCTGGCGTTCTCTGGCACCACCACTACCAGACTGCCGTTGCCGGACCCTGCCCTGGCGTTCTCTGGCACCACCACTACCAGACTGCCATTGCCGGACACTGCCCTGGCGTTCTCTGGCACCACCACTACCAGACTGCCATTGCCGGACCCTGCCCTGGCGTTTCCTGGCACCACCACCACCAGACTGCCGTTGACGGACCCTGCCCTGGCGTTCCCTGCCACCACGACAACGTGCCCGCGCAAAACAAGAAAGGGGAAAGGCAAAAAAAAACAAAAAACCATAGCTATCCCTCCCCCCTCACCTCCCAATGTGTCTGTAATGTCTGGTTTGTCTCACCCTTCCAGTGTGTCTCAACCCTCTCATGTGTCTAGCCCTATCCCTGAATATCCTGACCCCAGTAGTTTCATAGCGCCTTCTCCTGCCACCCCTATGTCGGCTACAGTAATAAGCCAGACCTCACTACTCAACACCCCACAATATCGGCACTCAACCCCAAGCAGGCGCAGTTAATTTTTTGGTTTGTGTGTGTTTAATAAACCTGTGTTTTTTGCCCCAATAAGGTTTGGTTAATTGTGTATTTCGCCACCGTCACCACACAGCCTGCGCCAATAACAAATTATGCGTCAAACACATTTTTGGGGGCCACCTCCAACCTCCAGTACCTACTTAGCAGAACACTGAAGCTTGGTGTGTTTGGTTGAGAGATATGAGGTTGCCCCCAAAAATAACACTTGTATTTTCTCCAAAAACAGTTCTTTCTGTTTACTCCGTGACTTTTGGTCGCACACAGAAGACAAAATGGTGGTAATACACAGCACAACTATACTCAACAGGTCCTTTCTTATCCGAAACATTATTTATGACCCCTGACCTGCTGATTTTCGAAATGCATTGTATTACCTCCATTTTATCTTATTGGTACATATACATATATTTCACACAAAGTGAAGGAACAATGTACATGGCATATCTATACTCACCCGGACAAGTGTCAGGAAAAATGAATTCAAGAGCAAATAGCATCATGAATTCATTAGTTCAGACACGTGACTTGATGACTATAGATCTCTGGTGTAGGCTGCCATCACACTGTCAGTATTCGCTCTGTATTTTACAGCACTATTTGTAAGCCTAAACCTGGAGTGGAACTATGTGAGGAAAAGTACATTAAACAGATATGCACCACTAAAAGCATTTAACTACCGCTCCTGGTTTAGGCTTACAAATACTGATGTTAAGTACTGGACAAATACTGCGACAATAACGGACATCGTCTATACAGTCTGCGGCAAAAAGCTAATGGTGAACCAAGACAGGACTCACGTCAACAACCTAAGCCCAAAAACCCAAAGTGGTTTGTTAAGGAAATAGATAGGAGACATGGTGAAGAAAGTAAAACACAATTATTTTATTTGAAAAAACATTAACATTCCAAACATAAATTTGCAGACCCGAAACCAGCAGTACATTTTACACCATATTGTCCTGCCATGGCACACGTCCAATGTCAGAATCAAAAAACGCTGCAAATTGGTCCCGCATGTGGCCTACTTCAACTGTTGACCGCAGCGGATGATGACGGTAATCAGGCAAAGGGTTGGCAACAGGTTCATCAAGTTCTATGGTGTGTCGCTCCTTAGCCAGAATGAAATTGTGGAGAACCACACAGGCTTTAACTACCTCATCCACTGTCTCCATTTTTAGATTTATTGCAGTTGCTAGAATGCGCCATTTGGACACCATAATCCCAAAGGCACACTCTACTGTTCTGCGTGCCCTGGTTAGTCTGTAGTTGTAGATCCGTTTTGTGCGGTTCAAGTCCCGACTTGAATAGGGCTTCAGGAGATTTTCACTCATCTGAAAGGCCTCATCCCCAACCATTACAAATGGCAGCGGTGGGCCTTGAGTGTAGGGGAGTGGTCGTGGCTGTGGGAAATTAAAATTTTTGCCATAAACACGTCGGCCCATATCAGAGGTTTTAAAAGTCTGTGAATCGTTGCCACGGCCAAAAGCACCAATGTCCACAGCAATGAAGCGACAGTCCGCATCGGCTATTGCCATAAGAACTACAGAAAAATATTTTTTGTAGTTGAAGAACTGTGATCCCGTTCTGGCTGGTTTGGTAATCCGGATGTGCTTCCCATCCACCGCACCCAAACAGTTGGGAAAATCACAAACAGTCCAAAATTTGTCAGCAATTTCTTTCCACATGTCCTCCGTGGGTATGGGTATAAATTCCTCACGGAGAATGGTCCATAAAGCCCGGCAGGTTTCAAAAACAATTCCGGAGAGCGTGGAAATCCCAAGGCGGTACTGGAAATGAAGGGATGACAAGCTCTCTCCAGTTGCAAGAAATCTGTAGTAAGAATAAATAATTTACAAAATAGGCAAAAAAACATCAGACCTGCAAAAAATTTTGGTTAGCTTTTGTTTAGAATTATTACGTACCTTAAGGTAACCAGGAGACGTTCCGCTGGTGGAATGGCTCTACGGAGCTGTGTGTCCTGTCTCCGGATGGCTCCTTGGACACGATCAAGCAAATCCCGGAAAGAGTCTTGTGACATCCTGGTATATTCTGGGAATTTTTCTGGGTTCTCATTGAGCTCGCCATACAGGGTGTGATATGTACCACGGCTCTCCCGCAGTTCTACAATGGGGTGTTGCCAAAACCGCCTACGCCTTGTCCTTCTCTGTCTTTCCCGGTTTCGGTGTTGCTCCCAAGCAAACGCACATGCCAGAAAAATCTTGATGCTCAGATCCAGTTTAAAGTAATAGCTATCCATGTGAAGATCCATCTTCTCACAGGACACAGGAGCAAAATCTGAAGATTTCAGCTGTCCTAGGGTCTATATATAGATTTCACATAATACACGCCCTCTGTAGTCCCATTGGCTGGTTCTTGCATCTAGAATTTTTCTCTGGTGAAATTTTGCGCCATGCGCACAAAAAACGCAAACGCATAGAAAACGCAAGCAAAAGCATGTAAACGCTGCGTTTTAATGACGCATGCGGTAACCGTAAGCGTTTTAAAAACGCTGCGTTTACACGCGTTTTCATGCGTTTTTCGTGTCCTTCCGTTTGCGGATTAAACGCTGCAGATTCAAACGCTAATGTGAAAGTAGCCTAACCGAGCACAGCTGAATGCAGGAATTTCCACATGGCCTATTAACCCCTGTCCTGCTGAAAGAAAACAAAACACCATTAATAGACAGGAGAAGTGCTTCTTCTCAGCGATGAAGCAGAAGCCATCAGACGTCGTGGTCTTCTGGTACTGCTCTGTCGCGGTAACTCCATGACATCAGCATTCAACAAAACTGGTAGATCCGCAGCAGATAAAAGTTTTTAATCAAAACTGCCACAGCCAATAAAGTAAGTGATAAATCACTGGAGTCAGGGTCTCTGCCCCTACAGCATGCTGTTCTTATATGTGGTAGCAAAGACTTAGTGACAAATTCCCTTTAATAGTTTTTCTGTATTACATATTCATGCAATGTGCTCTGCACGTTGTGTCGCTGCTATAGTCTACTGGTGGTTTTCTTGCATTTTTTACAGGTCAATGATTACTGATCTTACAGTCTATTTAACATCCAGGCAAGTGATTCCCTGGCAGAAACATGGATTTCAGATCATGCCTGGGTGAGGGCACTGGCTTTTTGGTAATGGTGGTAGCTGTTAATTATGTCCCATTCCTCCAGCCTATTCCACACCACTGTACGTAGATTGGAATCACTCACATTGGTGGATACTTCTAATCTAGAAGCTGGCCCACTTACAATGGATATCTGAACTTGTGATTTATTGTTTTTTTTTGCCATTTCCAAAAAGTCCATATGTTCTGCGCTCACCTGTAGCACACAGAGACCAAATACATATTAAAGCCCATTATTCAATGTGATGATAATTTCTCCAAGGTTCTCTATGACAACAAGGCCAGTGACCCTATACTGAGGCGCCATTGCTGTATTTTACTTTTATCATTTTACACAATATATCAATGTATACTATAATACTGAAGACAGTGGCTGAATACTGCAGCTTCTAACTCAGAACAGCGATGAAGCATGGTGGCCAGCGCCCGGGTCAGGACAAGTATTGTGCCCTGCTGAACCATGGACCCTTCCATTAGCATTCCCTGAGGTCCTCCCACCAGTCCAGTATGGGACCCCCTATTCCCTACGCAGATTTATAGTATTATAAGGAAATACCAATGTCATTAAACTTTTTGCTTTTCCATAAAATTAAAAAAAACAATTAAGTTATACATTTCCATTTTGTTTACTTTTTTAAATTTTTTGTGTGGTTTCTTTTATCTATTTTATTACCAATCACTAAAGCTAACCCTCACCTAGCCCTAACCCTAAATGTATCCTTAACCCTAACCTTAGCCCAAGCCCGCTTAGTCTCTTGATTGCTGCCAATGCAGAGAGCAGCAGCTGTGATGAGTTGGTCTGCGCTCTGCATAGGCAGTGGTGGCAGTGACCGAGCTGACAGAGCAGCCGCATATTCATATAAGGAACTTAGCCCCTATTAACACCCCAAAAAAACAACCTACTGGTACCGCCCCTAAGTATCCACCGCCCTAAGTACAGCATATTAGGTGACAAGAGACAAAATGTGGGGTGAATGAGCCTGTGTATAAGGCCATTGGGACTGATATCCATTTGCCTAACAAGTTTTTGGCCAACAGCAACCAAAACTGCATAGTGAGCATTATCCCAACCCACCAATAGGGGGCGGAAGCCCTACAGGGGCCCAGAGCAGCATGAACCCTAAATATGGCCCTATCTGGGTAATAAGGCTTTCACCCTGAGAAGCAAAGGATCAAACCCCCATGAATGTGAATACTTGCTTTGTTAATACTGGGAATGTTAGAGATGCTTCTTCACACGATAATACTTCCCTCCCACTTATTGTAGCTAAAGTCTCAAGTAGATTTATTATTTAGGGTAAGTTCACGCTAGGCATTATTTTATGCTTTTTTTATCCAACTTTCAGCTGCATTTTATAGTACCAGCTTGTTTTTTTTGTCATCAGTATATTGCGCTTTCCATGGTGTTTTGCGCAATAGAGCGTGTCACTTCTTTCACACAGTGTCTACATAATTTATACACAGCATCATTGCCTCCTATTTGATGTACACACCATTCTGTGTCTCTTATATGATGTAAGACAAAAAAGGCAAAGCGCTCCTTGTGGAAATCTGTATATCTAGCTTCAACACCAACTCTGTGACCATTCTTGACCTAAACCCAATTGAGCATCTCTAAAGAGACCTGACATGGCTGACTGAGACCGGCAGGTGCTGGATGGATATTGTTCCCCACTGCGTCAGAGGGCTTATCGCTCCCCAGAATATAGTCAGAAAAGTCATTTTTGTTCAGCTATGATATGGGTATGTCTCCTGATGAACCTACAGAGGGGAAACGCGTCGAGCAAAGCATACTCAAGGCTATAAGCTAAGCACATCTAAATGCTTAAATGTTTACATACTTGGTCATATCTAGTGTCACTGGGTTAATGGCAATATTTGCACTTTTTTGCACTAATTTTGCACTTTATCTTGCCTGCACATTATCTTGCCTGCCTTATAAATTTCTATTATAGTCTGTCACCTACCTTAGGGTTTAAAAGGGACAGACGACGAGAGCGGGGGCGCCATTTGCGTAGGTTTGTAGGGTGCCAACCCCCGCAGGCAGGTAGGGTGTATTTTCTAGGTACAGCTTAGGTCTATTTATAATCTTCATATGTGCAATACAATATACGAGTCAACATATACACTCGTTGCACAGCCTTTGCACCGAATAATATAGGTGCATTAGCATTCTCTCCATTTAGTGCAATATAGTCCAAGTGACATTTGTTTGTTTTTGTCTTGTCTGTCTAGACGTATGGTCTGCTGATTGTAATTTTTTTCCTCACGATAGGGCCTAATAGGGTCAGTTGGGGCTAGTCTACGTTGAGCGGGGGCGCCAATGCGCAGGTCTTGTGGGGTGCAAACCTCCGCTGCAAGGTAGGAGACAGATAGTTGGTCCTATAGGGAACGAGAGCACCTTGTATCTTTGTTAGCAGACATATATGTTTTTAGGTCGTGTATGTTGTATTGTTTTATTATTGAATTTAGTAAATGTTAAGTTTTATTGGTGTCATTTACTACATTTGTTAT
This sequence comes from Ranitomeya variabilis, assembly GCF_051348905.1. Lineage (NCBI taxonomy): Eukaryota > Metazoa > Chordata > Amphibia > Anura > Dendrobatidae > Ranitomeya > Ranitomeya variabilis. The sequence continues at coordinate 1,050,999,857 of NC_135232.1, read as the reverse complement.
AGTGTCATATATCGGTGAGCAGGTTAGAATAGGACACTTTATTTGATGTTCTGTGAGATATGACATGGCTGTCCACCAACGTTCACCATCCAACCTGACAGAAATGGGAGAGGATCTGCATGGAAGAATGGCAGAGGATCCCCAAATCCAGGTGTGAAAAACTTGTTGCATCGTTCCCAAGAAGACTCATGGCTGTACTAGCTCAAACGGGTGAACACCTCCAGTGGAGGACGCGATAGCAGGGAAGATGAAGATCGGTCTCAGGAGCGCAGAAAGAAGACTCGAACACCAGGTTGTATTTGAACCACAACGCATTTCAATGGATAACACCGTCTTCATCAGGTGGGCAGGTTATTAGTGGTGACAAAGAGGCAGTATTTAAATAAACAACAACCAATCGCAAAGCTATTACAATTACATATGCCAATGTGTAGGTATAATAGATTATTTATTTTTTATCTTAGGTTAGTTTTATTATGTTTGTATGATGTGATAGCCCCCCGCTGCGTTTGCTCTGCTGTCTCTGTGTATGTGTCACCGTGCACAGGCTATTTTTAATTATCTATTATACCTACACATTAGCATATGTAATTGTAATAGCTTTGCGACTGGTTGATGTTTATTTAAATACTGCCTCTTTGTCACCACTAATAACCTGCCCACCTGATGAAGACGGTGTTATCCGTTGAAACGCGTTGTGGTTCAAATACAACCTGGTGTTCGAGTCTTCTTTCTGCGCTCCTGAGACCGATCTTCATTTTCCCTACTTTCTATTATCTATCACTGTTTTATAGTCCACATATTTTGTGGCTTGTATATACCTTGTACTACCATGATTACACTATGTTATTGTCTTTTGTGTTGTTATTTGCTTATAATTGCTCTTTGCACTTATCACTTTAGTTAGGCTTATAGGTATGGGATGTTTTTATCTCCTTTGATATACATATATAGTTTTTGCACTATTCTTCTGGACCCCATAGGGTTTTTTTCTCCATACATTTTTTCTAACTTGACCTTCCCAACATGTGCGCATGTTCACTGTGGCTGGAATCCTGATACATTCTCGTGGGCCTCCGTAATGTCCAACGGGTGATATGACGTCATGGGTATTCCCCTTTCACCCGCTGAGACATGTGTGCGGCTTGCAAAGATGTGTCATTTGGGGCCTGCACATGCGCCATCTACTGCCGGGGAGATTGCTACAAGCGGCGGGTATATATGTCATACCTATTGGTACGCCGTATGGTATCCATACTTTAGTGCGCATGCGCGGGTGACGATTTACGGCAGTGACGACATGTATGACGTCTGTCATGTTAATGTGCGCACGCTCCGCCTACGTGAATTAGCAGTGGGAACAGCTGTGCCTTTGGCATATAAGCATTCGTTAATGACACACATACACAGCCCCCGGAAGAAGGCCACGCAAAACGTGCGTCGGGGCTGCTGTGGAGCACACACTGACAGATATTACCATGGGTAAGTTGAGCGACCTTTAAAGGGGTCCTTTACATTTTATACTTTGTGGGATTGGATCAAGGTTATGAAGTATTTCAGGCCCATTATTTACACTGAGGTCTTGGCATATCCATTTATGCCCTGCCTTATGGAATAGGCTTTGGATTGTGTATGGTAACAGTGGATACGGACTGTGCCTTTGGTGGTTTGCTCACTTGCTCATTCTGTTATTGCAGTTGTGGTGCTTCCCCCACATGAGTTGATGTCTGTGCTTTTCATGTCTGTTGTTACACTGGTTATTACCATTATGATGACTATGTATTTATTAATAAAATATCTATTTTGTTAAAATTGGTTTGGACATATACTCCTTCGGTTCTGTGTAGGATTTATAGCACTACAAAAAGTGTAGCCTAAACCTAACTGACAACTGGGCGTCGCTATTCCCCTTCTCCCAGGGATGTGTTGTTACAGTCTGATATTGTGAGAGATAATGGTACACTGCCAGACTGTTAATAGAAGAATAGAGACAATTTATTCAATTACAGCCGCATTCACACATCTGTGTGTCGCAGTACGAGTACAGACGTCATTCACAAACTGGCCACAGTTATTTTGACCCAAAATTAACAACCTCATAAGTGGCGCACCGCCTTGTGAGATGCAGGGCCTAGTATCTCGGAGGATGGTTCAGTCACAGTGACTCCGATGGCTCTAACAATCCCTAGGTTCGGTGGCAATTATAAAGGAGGAGACGACAGATATATATGAGACTGTGAGTTATGTTGTTGCCCGCAAAGTATGAGGCTGCAGACGAAAGAAGCATACACCGGGGTCTCGTGCAAACTTGAAAGATGAACTTTACTGAATATTTGTGACAATCCTTATATTTTTCAATATAACAGTCATGGGTAGCCGATAAATTTTTCTTACAATTGCGACGGTCAAAGCCTTTTCTCGGTCCCAGCCTTGGGAGGATGGTGGTAACTTTTCATTTGACTAACTGTGCTGCATGAAGGGGGAGGATCAAACTGACCTTAATCGGATCGGAGTATCCAGGGAATCTGCTGCGCAGTTCTGCAGTTCCTTCTCTTGTCTCAGCACTCTGTTGCTGCATAACGCGGGGCACTCCGAATAGGGTGCTATTTGTACACCCCACTTGTCCCAATCCAGGAGCCCCAATTTTCTACCTCCTCTCCCCACCAAAACTGTCCATAAAACCCTGTTTGTCCCGCACGCACCACCTCCAACTGCCATTTATCTTCAAATCAGAAAAACACATTGCAATGCCAAACTAAGGCACAAGAGGGCAGTATAGTACTACAAGTTGTAATACCAAAACAAGGCAGGAGAGGGCAGCATAGAATTAAATAGTTTACCTCCTCCCAAGGCAAGACAAGGAGCCGGTGTCGCAAGTGTAATCATGTAAGGAATAGAGAACACACCATATGATATATAACATACATTAGTAATGGCTTTCCTGGTCACTACATAAGCATATACAGTATGAGGCTGTAAGTTCAGGACAGGACACCTGGGGCCGGTCAGTGAATAACTGTCTGTACTCAGCCTGTGACACATGGATGTGCTGCTGCTCTCTCTTCCTCCAGATGTATGTGATATGTCCGAAGGTGGGTAGAGTGAAGCCAGGGCTGATTTGTTATAGGGATGCCAACACTGCTGGAACGGCGCCGGAACCGGAGGTGAGTATACATTTTATTAATTTAAAAGGGGAAAACATTCGGATTGAGAAGGGGTTGTCTGACTAGTGGACAACATATTTAAGCAAGGTGTGTAACAAGTAAAGCAAAATTCTGCACGACCTGTCAGTGTTCTATTATTCGGGTTGAGGACACTTATTGTATGTGGGCTAGTGAATTGTGTGTGCCAGGGCTGCTTTTTAGTCCCAGTCCGGCCCTTAATCACCCCCATTATCTGAATGCAAGGAAGAGTGTGAACTTGTGCTAATTGTGCAGTAACACGTTGTCATCTCTGCTCCGTCCTGTCTTCCAGCACAGGGTTAACCCCTTTCTGTCATTAGACGTACTATTCCGTCCATGTGGGGTGGGCCCTACTTCCCAAGGACGGAATAGTACGTCATACGCGATCGGCCGCGCTCACGGGGGGAGCGCGGCCGATCGCGGCCGGGTGTCAGCTGCATATCGCAGCTGACATCCGGCACTATGTGCCAGGCGCGGTCACGGACCGTCCCCGGCACATTAACCCCCGGCACACCGCGATCAAACATGATCGCGATGTGCCGGCGGTGCAGGGAAGCATCGCGCAGGGAGGGGGCTCCCTGCGGGCTTCCCTGAGCCCCCCGCAGCAACGCGAGATCGCGTTGCTGCGAGGGTCTTACCTCCCTCCCTGCCTGCTCCAGACCCGGATCCAAGATGGCCGCGGATCCGGGTCCTGCAGGGAGGGAGGTGGCTTCACAGAAGCCTGCTCAGAGCAGGCACTGTGAAGCAGCCTGCACTTCTCGCAGATCGGTGATCTGTCAGAGTGCTATGCAAACTGACAGATCACCGATCTGTATTGTCCCCCCCTGGGGCAAAGTAAAAAAGTAAAAAAAAAATTTTCCAAATGTGTAAAAAAAATAAAAAAAAAATATTCCAAAATAATGAAAAAAAAAAAAATATATTATTCCCATAAATACATTTCTTTATCTAAATAAAATAAAAAAAACAATAAAAGTACACATATTTAGTATCGCCGCGTCCGTAACGACCCGACCTATAAAACTGGCCCACTAGTTAACCCCTTCAGTAAACACCGTAAGAAAAAAAAAAAAACGAGGCAAAAAACAACGCTTTATTATCATACCGCCGAACAAAAAGTGGAATAACACGCGATCAAAAAGACTGATATAAATAACCATGGTACCGCTGAAAACGTCATCTTGTCCCGCAAAAAAAGAGCCACCATACAGCATCATCAGCAAAAAAATAAAAAAGTTATAGTCCTGAGAATAAAGCGATACCAAAATAATTATTTTTTCTATAAAATAGTTTTTATCGTATAAAAGCGCCAAAACATAAAAAAAATGATATAAATGAGATATCGCTGTAATCGTACTGACCCGACGAATAAAACTGCTTTATCAATTTTACCAAACGCGGAACGGTATAAACGCCTCCCCAAAAAGAAGTTCATGAATAGCTGGTTTTTGATCACTCTGCCTCACAAAAATCGGAATAAAAAGCGATCAAAAAATGTCACGTGTCCGAAAATGTTACCAATAAAAACGTCAACGCATCCCGCAAAAAACAAGATCTCACATGACTCTGTGGACTCAAATATGGAAAAATTACAGCTCTCAAAATGTGGTAACGCAAAAAATATTTTTTGCAATGAAAAGCGTCTTTCAGTGTGTGACAGCTACCAATCATAAAAATCCGCTAAAAAACCCGCTATAAAAGTAAATCAAACCCCCCTTCATCACCCCCTTAGTTAGGGAAAAATAAAAAAATAAAAAAATGTATTTATTTCCATTTTCCCATTAGGGTTAGGGTTAGGGCTAGAGTTAGGACTAGAGTTAGGGCTAGGGTTAGGGCTAGGGTTAGGGCTAGGGTTAGGGCTAGGGTTAGGGTTGGGGCTAGGGTTGGGGCTAGGGTTGGGGCTAGGGTTGGGGCTAGGGCTAGTGTTACGGCTAGTGTTAGGGCTAGGGTTATTGCTAGGGTTAGGGCTAGGGTTGGGGCTAGGGTTGGGGCTACAGTTAGGGTTGGGGCTAAAGATAGGGTTAGGGTTTGGATTACATTTACGGTTGGGAATAGGGTTGGGTGTGTCTGGGTTAGAGGAGTGGTTAGGGTTACTGTTGGGATTAGGGTAAGGGGTGTGTTTGGATTAGGGTTTCAGTTATAATTGGGGGGTTTCCACTGTTCGGGCACATCAGGGGCTTTCCAAACGGGATATGGCATCCGATCTGAATTCCAGCCAATTCTGCGTTGAAAAAGGAAAACAGTGCTCCTTCCCTTCCGAGCTCTCCCGTGTGCCCAAACAGGGGTTTACCCCAACATATGGGGTATCAGCGTACTCAGGACAAATTGGACATCATCTTTTGGGGTCCAATTTCTCCTGCTACCCTTGGGAAAATACAAAACTGGGGGCCAAAAAATAAGTTTTGTGGGAAAAAAAAGATTTTTTATTTTCACGGCTCTGCGTTGTAAACTGTAGTGAAACACTTGGGGGTTCAAAGTTCTCACAACACATCTAGATTAGTTCTTTGGGGGGTCTAATTTCCGATATGGGGTCACTTGTGGGAGGTTTATACTGTTTGCGTACATCAGGGGCTCTGCAAATGCAACGTGACGCCTGCAGACCAATCCATTTAAGTCTGCATTCCAAATGGTGCTCCTTCCCTTCCGAGCTCTGTCATGCGCCCAAACAGTGGTTCCCCCCCACATATGGGGTATCAGCATACTCAGGACAAATTAGACAACAACTTTTTGGGTCCAATTTATCCTGATACCCTTGTGAAAATACAAAACTGGGGGCTAAAAAAATCATTTTTGTGAAAAAAAAAGATTTTTTATTTTCACGGCTCTGCGTTATAAACTGTAGTGAAACACTTGGGGGTTCAAAGTTCTCACAACACATCTAGATAAGTTCCTTGGGGGGTCTAGTTTCCAATATGGGGTCACTTGTGGGGGGTTTGTACTGTTTGGGTACATCAGGGGCTCTGCAAATGCAACGTGACGCCTGCAGACCAATCCATTTAAGTCTGCATTCCAAATGGCGCTCCTTCCCTTCCGAGCTCTGTCATGCGCCCAAACAGTGGTTCCGCCCCACATATCGGGTATCAGCATACTCAGGACAAATTGGACAACAAATTTTGGGGTCCAATTTATCCTGTTACCCTTGTGAAAATACAAAACTGGGGGCTAAAAAATCATTTTTGTGAAAAAAAAAAAGAATTTATTTTCACGGCTCTGCGTTATAAACTGTAGTGAAACACTTGGGGGTTCAAAGTTCTCACAACACATCTAGATAAGTTCCATGGGGGGTCTAGTTTCCAATATGGGGTCACTTGTGGGGGGTTTGTACTGTTTGGGTACATCAGGGGCTCTGCAAATGCAACGTGACGCCTGCAGACCAATCCATTTAAGTCTGCATTCCAAATGGCGCTCCTTCCCTTCCGAGCTCTGTCATGCGCCCAAACAGTGGTTCCCCCCCACATATCGGGTATCAGCATACTCAGGACAAATTGGACAACAAATTTTGGGGTCCAATTTATCCTGTTACCCTTGTGAAAATACAAAACTGGGGGCTAAAAAATCATTTTTGTGAAAAAAAAAAAAGAATTTATTTTCACGGCTCTGCGTTATAAACTGTAGTGAAACACTTGGGGGTTCAAAGCTCTCAAAACACATCTAGATAAGTTCCTTAGGGGGTCTACTTTCCAAAATGGTGTCACTTGTGGGGGTTTTTAATGTTTAGGCACATCAGGGGCTCTGCAAACGCAACATGGCATCCCATCTTAATTCCAGTCAATTTTGCATTGAAAAGTAAAATAGCGCTCCTTCCCTTCCGAGCTCTGCTATGCGCCCAAACAGTGGTTTACCCCCACATATGGGGTATCGTCGTACTCAGGACAAATTGCACAACAACTTTTGTGCTCTAATTTCTTCTCTTACCCTTGGGGAAATAAAAAAATGGGGGCGAAAAGATCATTTTTGTGAAAAAATATGATTTTTTATTTTTACGGCTCTGCATTATAAACTTCTGTGAAGCACTTGTTGGGTCAAAGTGCTCACCACACATCTAGATAAGTTCCTTAGGGGGTCTACTTTCCAAAATGGTGTCACTTGTGGGGGGTTTCAATGCTTAGGCACATCAGGGGCTCTCCAAATGCAACATGGCGTCCCATCTCAATTCCAGTCAATTTTGCATTGAAAAGTCAAATGGCGCTCCTTCCCTTCCGAGCTCTGCCCTGCGCCCAAACAATGGTTTACACCCACATATGGGGTATCAGCGTACTCAGGACAAATTGCACAACAATTTTTGGGGTCCAATTTCTTCTCTTACCCTTGGGAAAATAAAAAATTGGGGGCGAAAAGATCATTTTTGTGAAAAAAATATGATTTTTTATTTTTACCGCTCTGCATTATAAACTTCTGTGAAGCACTTGTTGGGTCAAAGTGCTCACCACACATCTAGATAAGTTCCTTAGGGGGTCTACTTTCCAAAATGGTGTCACTTGTGGGGGGTTTCAATGTTTAGGCACATCAGGGGCTCTCCAAATGCAACATGGCGTCCCATCTCAATTCCAGTCAATTTTGCATTGAAAAGTCAAATGGCGCTCCTTTCCTTCCGAGCTCTGCCATGCGCCCAAACAGTGGATTACCCCCACATATGGGGTATCCGCATACTCAGGACAAATTGTACAACAAATTTTGGGGTCTATTTTCTCCTGTTACCCTTGGTAAAATAAAACAAATTGGATCTGAAATAAATTTTGTGTGAAAAAAAGTTAAATGTTCATTTTTATTTAAACATTCCAAAAATTCCTGTGAAACACCTGAAGGGTTAATAAACTTTTTGAAAGTGGTTTTGAGTACCTTGAGGGGTGCAGTTTTTAGAATGGTGTCACACTTGGGTATTTTCTATCATATAGACCCCTCAAAATGACTTCAAATGAGATGTGGTCCCTAAAAAAAAATGGTGTTGTAAAAATGAGAAATTGCTGGTCAACTTTTAACCCTTATAACTCCGTCACAAAAAAAAATTTTGGTTCCAAAATTGTGCTGATGTAAAGTAGACATGTGGGAAATGTTACTTATGAAGTATTTTGCGTGACATATGTCTGTGATTTAAGGGCATAAAAATTAAAAGTTGGAAAATTGCGAAATTTTCAAAATTTTCGCCAAATATTCATTTTTTTCACAAATAAACGCAACTTATATCGAATAAATTTTACCACTATCATGAAGTACAATATGTCATGAGAAAACAATGTCAGAATCGCCAAGATCCGTTGAAGCGTTCCAGAGTTATAGCCTCATAAAGGGACAGTGGTCAGAATTGTAAAAATTGGCCCGGTCATTAACGTGCAAACCACCCTTGGGGGTGAAGGGGTTAAAATTGCTCCGACTCCATTTCTGGCTTCATGGCTTGATCATAGATGCTGGATCCTGATTCCCAAGAAAATCTCCCCAACCCAAGATTGTGAAAGAAACACACCAAACACTTTTATTGGATGATAAATTGACCGAATTTTATTCCAAATCTCATTATTATTATTTCTGTCAGTGTCTCAAATTTAGAATCAGCCAATTACTATGAAAGAGACACTGAAAATGGCACAACCTCCGACTCACGAAGAATCGTCCTTCAGCACTCAGGAGAGGAAAAACCCCATGGTGGAAACCTCTAGGGAACGATGGCTGGAGGACTGCCCTTCCCTTGGGCTTAGAAGGTTAATGCCGACACATAACAGCAAATTGTACCAGAATTTGTACATTGTGTCATATTTGGTATGGAGAAGCCTAATGCGACCTCTCCAGGCCGTACACATAAAGGTGAAGGCGGCGAGTACCGGACGTGAGGGAGATCTGTCTGCAACATCTGTCACCCCATTGATCGCTAGGGTTAGTTTGATCTGGCTGGCTAGGCGGTATGGCTGATCGGGCTGGCTAGGCGGTATGGCTGATCTGGCTGGCTAGGTGGTATGGCTGATCGGGCTGGCTAGGCGGTATGGCTGATCTGGCTGGCTAGGCGGTGTCCCCTTCCTCCCATTGATTGTGGAGTGATGAAGCTCCAGGTCTCCAGACACATCAAGTACGGCTCCTCATACGGCTGAATGACTGGTGGTTCTGGAATCTTCTCCTGTATCATAGATGTATGTGTTTATGACATCAGCACAGTTGCCGTAGTTACCACAGATGTTTATTGCTGATTGTTCATTGGCTAGAAAGTCCCTCTCAGTGTTCCAAAGAATTAACCCTTGAATGCCTGGCATTGTGCCTTTCTCCATAAGTCTGTAAAATAAACTTCTCACTAGGCAGGACCATTATCAATATTTTATCATTATTATATTTTAAAGTTACCACCCTAAAAAAGTGTGAATTGTAATAACATCTACAGATTTGATGTGTAACGATCACAATAATTCCCTTAAGCCATACTAAATACATAAACGCACAATATGAGTACAGAGCAGTCCCATAGAGAAATAAATTAAGGGGCTGGAGACAAATGAAAATGAGAAGAAAGCCCCTCATGACTGGGACTGGATGAGAGGTTCAGTTTGGAATGCTTAAAGGGAAGGTGCCATAAAAAAAAATTTTTTTACAGCAAATGAAAAAATGTAAAGAATTAATAATTACATTTTGTTAAAAAATATCATAATTTGTTTATAATTTAGTAAAATATGAAAAATAATTTTAATAGGTTTGGCATTTCCAGTTTTAAACACTAGAGGGAGCAGCTACTGAAATTGGACAAAAACCTAGTGTACAACTAGCTCACATTACTGCACTGCAGTAATTATGGGTGGAGGCTGCTGACATGGCTGTGATGTCTCCTCTCCTCCCCTTCTGGGTGTTTGCTAAGGGATAAGAGCAGATGAGATTTAGGAACACATTGAGCAGCCATTTTCTTAGTGACTGCAAAGTTATACTGACAAGTAAACAGTCACAGAGGATGGCAGGCAGCAAGGATTCTGGGAGATATATGGTGGAGGGAGCAGGGTGACATCAGCACAGAGTATTTCAGGAGAGCAGTGTGCTGGTCTATGGGGGCACCCTGTTCGGTGCGCGGAGCAGCCAGGGATTTACATAGAACGCTGTCTTTCATACACATGGATGGACCGTCTGCTCCACAAAAATCCAGGAAACATTTCTGCTGATTGATGGCCTGTTCTGATCCAGACACTGCATGCAAAGACCCCATTCCTCTCCTCAGATCCTGGCTTCTCCATCCTGTCCTGGCAATGTGTGAAAGCGAGGTGACAGGCGCAGTACGGGGTGATGCTGGGAAGCAGGTTGGGGGGAAATGTAGCCATATACTAAAGATAAAAATGAGACCCTTCTATTCAGCTGCTTCACCAGCCCTCCCCTGACTGCACCGAACTGGAGGTCATGCTGCCCCATCTATTACCCCAGACCCGCGTGCAGGTGCTCAGCCAAAACCACCCTAGAATGGGTCCCCTTTCTTAAGATAATACCGCCATATACATCACACACAATACCGCCATATACTTCTAAGCACTAGCGTAGCTACTGGGGGGGCAGAGGTGGCCATCGCCCCGGGCCCTGTCACATGAAGGGGCCCACCGGGAGCCAGGGCCAATTCTGTGAGGAGGCAGAACACCGCATAGGAGGAGAGCAGTATAATGTCTGCTCCCATCTGACGGAGACTCTGCACCCTATTAGCACAGTGTCGGCTGCAGTCTCCCCCCTGCAGTGAATGGTTTCGCCCCTCTGACCTGATGATGAAGCTTTTCCTGGCTGCAGTTTTCTTCACTCTGTGCACGCTGGGATTGGCTCAGGCACGCTGGGTCCTAGTGCCCACCTTGCATTTCACCTAGACACTTCCTGGTCCTGCCTGCAAACTTTATCAGTAAGTGCTGGGGATGGAACATTTTAGGTTTATTAAATTCAGGTATGTCACTGTGATGTGAATGTGATGACGCCACTGGGGTATTGTGGGCGTTGAAAGTGGGTGAGGGGGGACAGGGTACTGAGGGGGTGGATGTGAGATGATGGGGGTATTGGGTACTGAAGTGAGGGAGGGGAGACAGGGCACTGGGGGGTAAATGTGAGACCATGGGGGTATTGTGGGGGAGGGAGACAGGGCACTGGGGGGTAAATGTGAGACCATGGGGGTGTTGTGGGGGCTGAAGGTGGGTGAGGGGGGACAGGGCACTGAGGGGGTGGATGTGAGATGATGGGGGTATTGGGGCTGAAGTGGGGGAGGGGGGACAGGTCACTGGGGGCTGAATATTATAATGTTTTGTTACGATATTATATGTGATCCATCACATGTAATATTTGCTGTCTGGGGAGGCTGGAGATGGGGGGGTAGGGGGCTTTTGATACATACCACCTGGGTCTTTTATGAGTATTAGTATACGAAGCCCCCATATAGTAACCAAGAGCTGCATCACATTTACAGCACCACTCCAGCATTTTTTTTTTCTTTCACTGCTGGAGCGGTGCTGAAAATCCAAGTCCCCTGCCCCCTGTCTGACACTCCCCTTCTGGCGTTTTCATCTGTTTTAGTCTCCGCTCGGCTCCGTCTCCTTCAGTTTGTGACCTGTCCGCGGCTCCAGTGTTTTATGGAGCAGCGCAGAGGTCACTAATCAATGTGAGTCTATGGGAGCCTTGATCTGGCCTCTTTCTCACTCTCAGGCTATGTGCACACGTTGCGGATTTGGCTGCTAATTTGCAGCACTTTTCCATGCGGTGTACAGTACCATGTAAACCTATGGAAAAACAAATCCGCAGTGTCCATGGTGTGGAAAATACCGTGCGGAAACGCTGCGTTGTATTTTCCACAGCATGTCAAGCCTTTGTGCGGATTCCGCAGCGTTTTACACCTGCTCCTGTATAGGATTGTGCAGGTGTAAAAATGCAGGCGAAATCCTCACAAAAAACGCGGGAAATCCACAGGTAAAACGCAGCACGTTTTACCTGTGGATTTTGCAAAAACGGTGCGGAAAAATCCGCAGACGAATCCTCAACGTGGGCACATAGCCTCATAGTCTTACACTGAGCGCTTGTGACATAGCTTCTAACTTCTGGCCAGTCAGGAGCTACACTCACAAGTTTGAGCAGTGGCACTGCAGCAGTGCCACAAAATAGTGAATACCCCGGAGGATGAGTAAATGACCAGGGTAGGGTACTTGCGCTTAAAACACCACTCCAGCGGTGGAAAAAAAAACCCTGCTAGAGTGGTACTTTAATAATTTAATAATAAGCAATTTAGTACTATAAAGTTGATAAAGGCTTGGAATAAATGTCTGCAGTCACATTATGTGACTGCAGACTGCCAAATCATGACAGGGAGCTGCGGGCCCATCATACTGTGTACAGTATAAGGGAGCTGCGGGCCCATCATACTATGTGTAAGGGAGCTGCGGGCCCATCATACTGTGTATAAGGAGCTGTGGCCCCATCATACTGTGTATAAGGGAGCTGCGGGCCCATCATACTGTGTATAAGGGAGATGTGGGCCCGTCAGACCGTGTATAAGGGAGATGTGGGCCCATCATACCGTGTATAAGGGAGCTGCGGGCTCATCATACTGTGTATAAGGGAGCTGCGGGCTCATCATACTGTGTATAAGGGAGCTGCGTGCCCATCATACTGTGTATAAGGGAGCTGCGTGCCCATCATACTGTGTATAAGGGAGCTGCGGGCCCATCATACTGTGTATAAGGGAGCTGCGGGCCCATCATACTGTGTATAAGGGAGCTGTGGCCCCATCATACTGTGTATAAGGGAGCTGCGGGCTCATCATACTATATATAAGGGAGCTGCGGGCCCATCATACTATGTATAAGGAGCTGCGGGCCCATCATACTGTGTATAAGGGAGCTGCGGGCCCATCATACTGTGTATAAGGGAGCTGCGGGCCCATCATACTGTGTATAAGGAGCTGTGGCCCCATCATACTGTGTACAGGGGAACTGTGAGGGACATCATACTGTTTATAAGGGAGCTATGGACCCACCATACTGTGTATAGGGAACTTTGAAGGCATATTGTGCATATGGGAGCTGTTGGCCCACTACACTGTATATAGGGGAGCTCTGTCAGCATTATACTGTGTAAAGGGGAGCCGTGAGAACATCATACGGTGTATCGGGGAGTTATAGAATCATCATACTGTGTATAATGGAGCAGTACATCAGGGAACTTAGGGGACATTATTAAATGTAAAGTGGGCACTTAAGCATTACTGTGTTGTTATAGGGGCACTCAGAGTATTGCTATTGCGACCATCAAAGTTGTATATCGTCACAATATGGCGGTAAAATCAATGTTTGTTTTTGTATATAGATTTATTTTCAATAACAGAGCGGTCATATTCTGAGGTTCCACTATATTCACAATTAGAGTGTGCAACCGTAACTGTAATCAGGGTTAGCTGGTTAGGGGCCCACTCAGATGTTTCGCCCCCCCTAAGTTGAAACCCTAGCTACGCCTCTGCTTCTAAGTCATATAGATCACCCATAATACCGCCACATAGATCACCCATAATACCGCCATATAGATCACCCATAATGCCGCCATATACTTCTCACACAATACCGCCATATACTTCTCACACAATACCGCCATATACTTCTCACATACTGTCATATAGATCACACACAATACCACCATGTAGATCACACATAAAACCACCATATAATTCTCACATACTACTGCCACATAATCACACATAATCCCAAAATATAGTTCTCATATAATACCGTCATATAGTTTTCACATCATTCCACAACACTGATCAAACATAATGCCACCAAATAGATCACATATAATACCGTCATATAGATGACACAATGCCATAATACAGATCACACATAATACTTGGCGGCATCATGTGTGATCTATATGGCAGTATTATGTAATAAATATATATGGCCGCATAATGTGTGGTCTTTATGGGAGTATTATGTGATAAATATATATGCCGCCGCATTATATGTGATCCATATGGCATTGTGCTGGTCTAGGGGGGTCACAGAGAGAGGTATGGTGGAAGGAGCAGGGTGACAGGAGCACAGAGTATTTCAGGAGAGCAGTGTGCTGGTCTATGGGGGGAGTGTGCTCACACAACTGTATACTTAGCCTTTACTGGCTATTGAAATGGGGGACCTCCCCCCCTCCAAAAAAAAAAAGATGTGGGGTCCCCTATAATTAATAACCATTAAATGCTATGTAGACTGCTGCGGGCTGACATTAATAGCTTAGGAAGGGGCCATGGATATGGTCCCCCCACAGGCTAAAAACATCAGCTCTCGGCCGCCTGTTAGATGCGCCTTTTCTGGCGCTTTGCCTGGCAATTCCCACTTGCTCTGTAGCGGTAGCAAGTGGGGTTCATATTTGTGGGGTTGATGTCACCTTTATATTGTCCGGTAACATCAAGCCCATGGCTCACTAATGGAGAGGCGTATATAAGACAAGTATCCATTACTAATCCTGTGTATTGTAAATACACAGCCAGAATAAAGTCCTTTATTAATCTTAATTAAACCATAATCCCCGACTCCTTCGTCTCCTGCAACAAAAATAATAAACCACAATGGGGAAAGACATGCAGGGGAAGAGGAGAGCATAGGAGGGAGAGCGACCCATGGGGAGAGAGGAGTGTGCAGGAGAGAATTAGATACTGACTGCTGAGCTGTGTATCTAATACTTTCTGGTGTATTTAAACCTGTCCTGTGTATCTAATCCTGTCCTGTGTGATACTGACTACTGAGCTGTGTATCTAATCCTGTCCTGTGTGATACTGACTGCTGAGCTGTGTATCTAATCCTATCTTGTGTGATACTGACTACTGAGCTGTGTATCTAATCCTGTCTTGTGTGATACTGACTACTGAGCTGTGTATCTAATCCTGTCCTGTGTGATACAGACTGCTGAGCTGTGTATCTAATCCTGTCCTGTGTGATACTGACTACTGAGCTGTGTATCTAATCCTGTCCTGTGTGATACTGACTGCTGAGCTGTGTATCTAATCCTGTCCTGTGTGATACTGACTGCTGAGCTGTGTATCTAATCCTGTCCTGTGTGATACTGACTGCTGAGCTGTGTATCTAATCCTGTCCTGTGTGATATTGACTACTGAGCTGTGTATCTAATCCTGTCCTGTGTGATACTGACTACTGAGCTGTGTATCTAATCCTGTCCTGTGTGATACTGACTGCTGAGCTGTGTATCTAATCCTGTCCTGTGTGATACTGACTACTGAGCTGTGTATCTAATGCTGTCCTGTGTGATACTGACTGCTGAGCTGTGTATCTAATGCTGTCCTGTGTGATACTGACTGCTGAGCCGTGTGTCTAATCCTATCTTGTGTGATACTGTCTGCTATACAGGACAGGATTAGATACCCAGGACAGGATTAGATAGACAACTCACCAGTCAGTATCACACAGGACAGGACACCGGCCTTAATCTGAGAATAGCATGAGAAAAAACACAAAAATTGAGCTTGACTTAACCCCTTCCCGACATTTGACGTACTATCCCGTCGAGGTGGGGTGGGCCCGTATGACCGCCGACGGGATAGTACGTCATCATCGATCAGCGGCGCTCACGGGGGGAGCGCGGCCGATCGCGGCCGGGTGTCAGCTGCATATCGCAGCTGACATCCGGCACTATGTGCCAGGAGCGGTCACGGACCGCCCCCGGCACATTAACCCCCGGCACACCGCGATCAAACATGATCGCAGTGTACCGGCGGTATAGGGAAGCATCGCGCAGGGAGGGGGCTCCCTGCGGGCTTCCCTGAGACCCCCGGAGCAACGCGATGTAATCGCGTTGCTCTGAGGGTCTCCTACCTCCCTCCTCGCCGCAGGTCCCGGATCCAAGATGGCCGCGGCATCCGGGTCCTGCAGGGAGGGAGGTGGCTTACCGAGTGTCTGCTCAGAGCAGACACTTGGAAAGCCTGCAGCCCTGCACAGCAGATCGTCGATCTGGCAGAGTGCTGTGCACACTGCCAGATCAATGATCTGTGATGTCCCCCCCTGGGACAAAGTAAAAAAGTAAAAAAAAAATTTTTCCACATGTGTAAAAAAAAATAAAAAAAAAATTCCTAAATAAATAATAATAAAAAAAATATATTATTCCCATAAATACATTTCTTTATCTAAATAAAAAAAACAAAACAATAAAAGTACACATATTTAGTATCGCCGCGTCCGTAACGACCCAACCTATAAAACTGCCCCACTAGTTAACCCCTTCAGTAAACACCGTAAGAAAAAAAAAAAAAAAACGAGGCAAAAAACAACGCTTTATTACCATACCGCCGAACAAAAAGTGGAATAACACACGATCAAAAAGACTGATATAAATATCCATGGTACCGCTGAAAACGTCATCTTGTCCCGCAAAAAAAAAGCCGCCATACAGCATCATCAGCAAAAAAATAAAAAAGTTATAGTCCTGAGAATAAAGCGATACCAAAATAATTATTTTTTGTATATTTTAGTTTTTATCGTATAAAAGCGCCAAAACATAAAAAAATGATATAAATGAGATATCGCTGTAATCGTACTGACCCGACGAATAAAACTGCTTTATCAATTTTACCAAACGCGGAACGGTATAAACGCCTCTCCCAAAAGAAATTCATGAATAGCAGGTTTTTGGTCATTCTGCCTCACAAAAATCGGAATAAAAAGCGATCAAAAATGGTCACGTGTCCGAAAATGTTACCAATAAAAACGTCAACTCGTCCCGCAAAAAACAAGACCTCACATGACTCTGTGGAGCAAAATGTGGAAAAATTATAGGTCTCAAAATGTGGAGACGCAAAAACTTTTTTGCTATAAAAAGCGTCGCTGGTTTCACACTTGCGTTTTTGTCTGCAGCGTTTTTTGCACAAAAAACCGCATGCGTTTTTTCCCTATATTTGACATTGAAAACGCATGCGGTTTTTTTGTACGCGTTTGGTCGCGTTTTCAAACGCATGCGGTTTTTTTCTGCATGCGTTCATTTTCAGAAATACAACCTGCAGTATTTTCTTGCGTTTTTAAGCACATGCGTTTGTTTGCGTTAAAAACGCATGCATTTTTATCGAAAAAAAACAGAAAACACACTGAAAAGCCACCCACCACCATCAAGGTGATAAAGGGATCCAAACCCTAACCCTAACTCTACCCCTAACCTCACCCCTAACCGTTTAATGAACATTTTCTGACAGTCATAGTGCCACGTATTTCAGTGCCACGTATTTCAGTGCCACGTATTTCAGTGCCACGTATTTCAGTGCCACGTATTTCTGTGCCACGTATTTCAGTGCCACGTGTTTCAGTGCCACGTATTTCAGTGCCACGTATCACGTATTTCAGTGCCACATATTTTAGTACCACGTATTTCAGTGCCACATATTTCAGTGCCACGTATTTCTGTGCCACGTATTTCAGTGCCACGTGTTTCAGTGCCACGTATTTCAGTGCCACGTATCACGTATTTCAGTGCCACATATTTTAGTACCACGTATTTCAGTGCCACGTATTTCAGTGCCACGTATTTCAGTGCCACGTATTTCAGTGCCACGTATTTCAGTGCCACGTATTTCAGTGCCACGTGTTTCAGTGCCACGTGTTTCAGTGCCACGTATTTAAGTGCCACGTATCACATATTTCAGTGCCACGTATTTCAGTGCCACGTATTTCAGTGCCACGTATTTCAGTGCCACGTATTTCAGTGCCACGTATTTCAGTGCCACGTATTTCAGTGCCACGTATCACATATTTCAGTGCCACGTATTTAAGTGCCACGTATTTCAGTGCCACATATTTCAGTGCCACGTATCACGTATTTCAGTGCCACGTGTTTCAGTGCCACGTATTTCAGTGCCACGTATTTCAGTGCCACATATTTCAGTGCCACGTATTTCAGTGCCACGTATTTTAGGGCCACGTATTTCAGTGCCACGTGTTTCAGTGCCACGTGTTTCAGTGCCACGTGTTTCAGTGCCACGTATTTCAGTGCCACGTATTTCAGTGCCACGTATTTTAGTGACACGTATTTTAGTGACACGTATTTCAGTCACGTTTAGGGTTAGGGTGAGGGGTAGGGTTAGGGTTAGGGCTAGGGTTGGAGGTAAAGTTAGGGTTAGGGTTTGGATTACATTTACGTTTGGATTAGGGTTGGGATTAGAATTATGGGTGTGTCAGGGCTAGGGGTGTGGTTAGGGTTACCGTTGGGATTAGGGTTAGGGGTGTGTTTGGGTTAGGGTTTCAGGTAGAATTGGGGAGTTTCCACTGTCCAGGCACATCAGGGGCTCTCCAAGCGCGACATGGCGTCCAATCTCAATTCCAGCCAATTCTGCGTTGAAAAAGTAAAACAGTGCTCCTTCCCTTCCGAGCTCTCCCGTGCGCCCAAAAAGGGGTTTACCCCAACATATGTGTTATCAGCGTACTCGGGACAAATTGAACAACAACTTCTGGGGTCCAAGTTCTCTTGTTATCCTTAGGAAAATAAAAATTTGGGGGGCTAAAAATCATTTTTGTGGGAAAAAAAAGATGTTTTATTTTCACGGCTCTGCGTTATAAACTGTAGTGAAACACTTGGGGGTTCAAAGTTCTCACAACACATCTAGATAAGTTCCTTGGGAGGTCTAGTTTCCAATATGGGGTCACTTGTGGGGGGTTTGTACTGTTTGGGTACATCAGGGGCTCTGCAAATGCAACGTGACGCCTGCAGACCAATCCATTTAAGGCTGCATTCCAAATGGCGCTCCTTCCCTTCCGAGCTCTGTCATGCACCCAAACAGTGGTTCCCCCCCACATATGGGGTATCAGCGTACTCAGGACAAATTGGACAACAACTTTTGGGGTCTAATTTATCCTGTTACCCTTGTAAAAATACAAAACTGGGGGCTAAAAAATCATTTTTGTGAAAAAAAAAAAGAATTTTTATTTTCACGGCTTTGCGCTATAAACTTTAGTGAAACACTTGGGGGTTCAAAGTTCTCAAAACACATCTAGATAAGTTCCTTGGGAGGTCTAGTTTCCAATATGGGGTCACTTGTGGGGGGTTTGTACTGTTTGGGTACATCAGGGGCTCTGCAAATGCAACGTGACGGCTGCTGACCAATCCATTTAAGTCTGCATTCCAAATGGCGCTCCTTCCCTTCCGAGCTCTGTCATGCGCCCAAACAGTGGTTCCCCCCCACATATGGGGTATCAGCGTACTCAGGACAAATTGGAAAACAAATTTTGGGGTCCAATTTATTCTGTTACCCTTGTAAAAATACAAAGCTGGGTGCTAAAAAAATCATTTTTGAGAAAAAAAATAAAAATTATTTTCACGGCTCTGCGTTATAATCTGTAGTGAAACACTTGGGGGTTCAAAGCTCTCAAAACACATCTAGATAAGATCCTTAGGGGGTCTACTTTCCAAAATGGTGTCACTTGTAGGGAGTTTCAATGTTTAGGCACATCAGGGGCTCTCCAAACGCAACATGGCGTCCCATCTCAATTCCAGTCAATTTTGCATTGAAAAGTCAAATGGCGCTCCTTCCCTTCCAAGCTCTGCCATGCGCCCAAACAATGGTTTACACCCACATATGGGGTATCAGCGTACTCAGGACAAATTGCACAACATTTTTTGGGGTCCAATTTCTTCTCTTACCCTTGGGAAAATAAAAAATTGGGGGCGAAAAGATCATTTTTGTGAAAAAATATGATTTTTTATTTTTACGGCTCTGCATTATAAACTTCTGTGAAGCACTTGGTGGGTCAAAGTGCTCACCACACATCTAGATAAGTTCCTTAGGGGGTCTACTTTCCAAAATGGTGTCACTTGTAGGGAGTTTCAATGTTTAGGCACATCAGGGGCTCTCCAAACGCAACATGGCGTCCCATCTCAATTCCAGTCAATTTTGCATTGAAAAGTCAAATGGCGCTCCTTCCCTTCCAAGCTCTGCCATGCGCCCAAACAATGGTTTACACCCACATATGGGGTATCATCGTACTCAGGACAAATTGGCCAACATTTTTTGGGGTCCAATTTCTTCTCTTACCCTTGGGAAAATAAAAAATTGGGGGCGAAAAGATCATTTTTGTGAAAAAATATGATTTTTTATTTTTACGGCTCTGCATTATAAACTTCTGTGAAGCACTTGGTGGGTCAAAGTGCTCACCACACATCTAGATAAGTTCCTTAGGGGGTCTACTTTCCAAAATGGTGTCACTTGTAGGGAGTTTCAATGTTTAGGCACATCAGGGGCTCTCCAAACGCAACATGGCGTCCCATCTCAATTCCAGTCAATTTTGCATTGAAAAGTCAAATGGCGCTCCTTCCCTTCCAAGCTCTGCCATGCGCCCAAACAATGGTTTACACCCACATATGGGGTATCATCGTACTCAGGACAAATTGCACAACATTTTTTGGGGTCCAATTTCTTCTCTTACCCTTGGGAAAATAAAAAATTGGGGGCGAAAAGATCATTTTTGTGAAACAATATGATTTTTTATTTTTACGGCTCTGCATTATAAACTTCTGTGAAGCACTTGGTGGGTCAAAGTGCTCACCACACATCAAGATAAGTTCCTTAGGGGGTCTACTTTCCAAAATGGTGTCACTTGTAGGGGGTTTCAGTGTTTAGGCACATCAGGGGCTCTCCAAACGCAACATGGCGTCCCATCTCAATTCCAGTCAATTTTGCATTGAAAAGTCAAATGGCGCTCCTTTCCTTCCGAGCTCTGCCATACGCCCAAACAGTGGTTTACCCCCACATATGGGGTATCAGCGTACTCAGGACAAATTGTACAACAACTTTGGGGGTCCATTTTCTCCTGTTACCCTTGGTAAAATAAAACAAATTGGAGCTGAAATAAATTTTGTGTGAAAAAAAGTTAAATGTTCATTTTTATTTAAACATTCCAAAAATTCCTGTGAAACACCTGAAGGGTTAATAAACTTCTTGAATGTGGTTTTGAGCACCTTGAGGGGTGCAGTTTTTAGAATGGTGTCACACTTGGGTATTTTCTATCATATAGACCCCTCAAAATGACTTCAAATGAGATGTGGTCCCTAAAAAAAAATGGTGTTGTAAAAATGAGAAATTGCTGGTCAACTTTTAACCCTTATAACTCCGTCACAAAAAAAAATTTTGGTTCCAAAATTGTACTGATGTAAAGTAGACATGTGGGAAATGTTACTTATTAAGTATTTTGCGTGACATATGTCTGTGATTTAAGGGCATAAAAATTCAAAGTTGGAAAATTGCAAAATTTTCAAAATTTTCGCCAAATTTCCATTTTTTTCACAAATAAACGCAAGTTATATCGAATAAATTTTACCACTAACATGAAGTACAATATGTCACGAGAAAACAATGTCAGAATCGCCAAGATCCGTCAAAGCGTTCCAGAGTTATAGCCTCATAAAGGGACAGTGGTCAGAATTGTAAAAATTGGCCCGGTCATTAACGTGCAAACCACCCTTGGGGGTGAAGGGGTTAAAGGGAAGGTGCCATCAAAAAAAAAAAAAAAAAAATCCAACGATTGAGAAAACGTAAAGAATTAATGTTTAAATTTTCTTAAAAAATATTATCATTTGTTTATAATTTAGTAAAATATGAAAAATAATTTTAAAAGGTTTGGCATTTCCGCTTTTAAACACTGGGGGGAGCAGCTACTGACATTTGACAAAAACCTAGTGTACAACTAGCTCACATTACGGCACTGCAGTAATTATGGGCGGAGTCGGCTGACATGGCTGCGAACACAGTGAGAAGCCATTTTGTTGGTGACTGCAGGGTTATACAGAGCTCAGCTGTCACGATTGGACTAGCGAGTAAACTGGGACCAGGGGCACCTTTCCTGGCCCTAGCTCTAGGGGGCGCCCTAACTCGCCCTGTTCCCCGGGATACCTCAGATGGCGAGGATGCTGGGGCCTCCGCCCTTGCCCTGTCTCCTGACTGCCGCCCTGCGTCTGTCCCCCTCCCCACCCGGGGAAGAGAGGCGCTACCGTGTACAACAGAACACCAACCCAACAAACAGGGGAATGAAGACAAGGGTAAAAAGAAAACTCCACTCACACAGAATATGCTCTCACAAATAACAGGGGTAACCACCAGGGTGTGAAGGACGGGGAGAGTAAATAAGGCAGGTAAGGATGAGGAATATTCCAAGCGTACAAACCATACAACTGTCGCACAATAAATTCCTCCAGCTCTCCAAACACCAGCTCCTCACTACTCCAGGTCTATCAAGCAAGTGCTATCTCAGACAAAGGGCTGATCAGAAGGCCTAGCTTTTATAGGAGAGAGGAGTGGCTAACCGAGCACAGCTGAATGCAGGAATATCCACATGGCCTATTAACCCCTGTCCTGCTGAAAGAAAACAAAACACCATTAATACACAGGAGAAGTGCTTCTTCTCAGCGATGAAGCAGAAGCCATCAGACGCCGTGGTCTTCTGGTACTGCTCTGTCGCGGTAACTCCGTGACAGTACCCCCCCTTCTATGAGGGACCTCCGGAACCTCAGGACCTAACCCCTATCTGGGTGGGCCGCATGAAAGGCCCGAACCAGTCTGGTCGCATGAACGTCGGAAGCTGGAACCCACATTTAATAACCCTTCAGGTGTTTCACAGGAATTGTTTGAATGTTTAAATAAAAATGAACATTTAACTTTTTTCACACAAAATTTATTTCAGCTCCAATTTGTTTTATTTTACCAAGGGTAACAGGAGAAAATGGACCCCAAAAGTTGTTGTACAATTTGTCCTGAGTACGCTGATACCCCATAAGTGGGTGTAAACCACTGTTTGGGCACATGGCAGAGCTCGGAAGGGAAGGAGCGCCATTTGACTCTTCAATGCAAAATTGACTGGAATTGAGATGGGACGCCATGTTGCGTTTGGAGAGCCCCTGATGTGCGTAAACATTGAAACCCCCCACAAGTGACACCATTTTGGAAAGTAAACCCCTTAAGGAACTTATCTAGATGTGTGGTGAGCACTTTGACCCAACAAGTGCTTCACAGAAGTTTATAATGCAGAGCCGTAAAAATAAAAAATCATATTTTTTCACAAAAATGATTTTTTCGCCCCCAATTTTTTATTTTCCCAAGAGTAAGAGAAGAAATTGGACCCCAAAAGTTGTTGTGCAATTTGTCCTGAGTACGCTGATACCCCATATGTGGGGGTAAACGACTGTTTGGGCGCATGGCAGAGCTCGGAAGGGAAGGAGCGCCGTTTGACTTTTCAATGCAAAATTGACTGGAATTGAGATGGGACACAATGTCGCGTTTGGAGAGCCCCTGATGTGCCTAAACATTAAAACCCCCCACAAGTGACACCATTTTGGAAAGTAGACCACCTAAGGAACTTATCTATGTGTTTTGAGAGCTTTGAACCCCCAAGTGTTTCACTACAGTTTATAACGCAGAGCCGTGAAAATAAAAATTATTTTTCCCTCAAAAAATTATTTTTAGCCCCCCAAATTTTTATTTTCCCAAGGATAACAAGAGAACTTGGACCCCAAAAGTTGTTGTCCAATTTGTCCCAAGTACGCTGATACCCCATATGTTGGGGTAAACCCCTGTTTGGGCGCACGGGAGAGCTCGGAAGGGAAGGAGCACTGTTTTACTTTTTCAATGCAGAATTGGCTGGAATTGAGATCGGACGCCATGTCCCGTTTGGAGAGCCCCTGATGTGCCTGAACAGTGGAAACTCCCCAATTCTACCTGAAACCCTAATCCAAACACACCCCTAATCCCAACGGTAACCCTAACCACACCCCTAACCCTGACACACCCCTAACTCTAATCCCAACCGTAAATGTAATCCAAACCCTAACCCTAACTTTAGCTCCAACCCTAGCCCCAACCCTAACCCTAGCCCTCACCCTAGCCCTAACGGAAAAATGGAAATAAATACATTTTTTTAATTTTATTATTTTTCCCTAACTAAGGGGGTGATGAAGGGGGGTTTGATTTACTTTATAGCGTTTTTCATAGCGGATTTTTATGATTGGCAGCTGTCACACACTAAAAGACGCTTTTTAACCAAATCCGCTGTGCCCATGGTGCGGAAAATTCTGTGCAGAAACGCTGCATTGTATTTTCCGCAGCATGTCAATTCTTTGTGCGGATTCCGCAGCGTTTTACACCTGTTCCTCAATAGGAATCTGCAGGTGAAATCCGCACAAAAAAACACTGGAAATCTGCTGTAAATCCGCAGGTAAAACGCAGTGCCTTTTACCTGCAGATTTTTCAAAAATCGTGCGGAAAAATCTCACACGAATCCGCAACGTGGGCACATAGCCTTAGGGTTAGGGTTGGAATTAGAGTTAGGGTTGGAATTAGGGCTAGGGTTTGAAATAGGGTTAAGATTAGGCTTGTGGTTAGGGTTACGGATAGGGTTAGGGGTGTGTTGGGGTTACAGTTGTGGTTAGGGTTGGGATTAGGGTTACGGTTGGGATTAGGGTTGGAATTAGGGTTACGGGTGTGTTGCGGTTAGGGTTGTGGTTAGGGGTGTGTTGGGGTTAGGGTTGTGATTAGGGTTATGGCTACAGTTGGGATTAGGATTAGGGGTGTGTTGGGGTTAGTGTTGAAGTTAGAATTGAGGGGTTTCCACTGTTTAGGCACATCAGGGGTCTCCAAACGCAACATGGCGCCACCATTGATTCCAGCCAATCTTGCGTTCAAAAAGTCAAATGGTGCTCCCGCCCTTCCAAGCCCCGACGTGCGCCCAAACAGTGGTTTACCCCCACATTTGGGGTACCAGCGTACTCAGGACAAACTGGGCAACAACTGTTGGGGTCCAATTTCTCCTGTTACCCTTGCAAAAATAAAAAATTACTTGCT
Source organism: Ranitomeya variabilis (assembly GCF_051348905.1). Classification (NCBI taxonomy): domain Eukaryota; kingdom Metazoa; phylum Chordata; class Amphibia; order Anura; family Dendrobatidae; genus Ranitomeya; species Ranitomeya variabilis. The sequence continues at coordinate 1,050,974,894 of NC_135232.1, read as the reverse complement.
AAAACATAATTTTTGAGGAAAGAACAATTATTTTTTATTTTCACGGCTCTGCGTTATAAACTTCTGTGAAGCACTTGGGGGTTGAAAGTGCTCACCACACATCTAGATAAGTTCCTTCGGGGGTCTAGTTTCCAAAATGGGGTCACTTGTGGGGGGTTTCTACTGTTTAGGCATATCAGGGGCTCTGCAAACGTAACATGATGCCCGCAGACCATTCCATCAAAGTCTGCATTCCAAAACGTCACTACTTCCCTTCCGAGCCCCGGCATGTGCCCAAACAGTGGTTTACCCCCACATATGGGGTATCAGCGTACTCAGGAGAAACTGGACAACAACTTTTGGGGTCCAATTTCTCCTGTTACTCTTGCAAAAATAAAAAATTCTGGGCTAAAAAAATATTTTTGAGGAAAGGAAACACATTTATTATTTTCACGGCTCTGCGTTATAAACTTCTGTGAAGCACTTGGGGGTTCAAAGTGCTCACCACACATCTAGATAAGTTCCATTGGGGGTCTAGTTTCCAAAATGGAGTCACTTGTGGGGAGTTCCTACTGTTTAGGCACATCAGGGACTCTGCAAACGCAACCTGATGCCCGCAGAGCATTCCATCAAAGTCTGCATTTCAAAACGTCACTACTTCCCTTCCGAACCCCGACGTGTGCCAAAACAGTGGTTTATCCCCACATATGGGGTATCAGCGTACTCAGGAGAAACTGGACAACAACTTTTGGGGTCCAATTTCTCCTATTACCCTTGGGAAAATAAAAAATTCTGGGCTAAAAATCATTTTTGAGGAAAGAAAAATTATTTTTTTATTTTCACGGCTCTGCGTTATAAACTTCTGTGAAGCACCTGGGGGTTATAAGTGCTCACTATGCATCTAGATAAGTTCCTTGGGGGGTCTAGTTTCCAAAATGGGGTCACTTGTAGGGGAGCTCCAATGTTTAGGCACACAGGGGCTCTCCAAACGCGACATGGTGTCAGGTAACGATTGGAGCTAATTTTCCATTCAAAAAGTCAAATGGCACGCCTCCCCTTTCCGAGCCTTGCCGTGCACCCAAACAGTGGTTTACCCCCACATATGAGGTATCGGCATACTCAGGAGAAATTGCCCAACAAATTTTAGGATCCATTTTATCCTGTTGCCCATGTGAAAATGAAAGAATAGAAGCTAAAAGAAATTTTGTGTGAAAAAAAAGTACTTTTTCATTTTTGCGGATCAATTTGTGAAGCACCTGGGGGTTTAAAGTGCTCACTATGCCTCTAGATGAGTTCCTTGGGGGGTCTAGTTTCCAAAATGGGGTCACTTGTGGAGGAGCTCCAATGTTTAGGCACACAGGGGCTTTCCAAACGCGACATGGTGTCCGCTAATGATGGAGATAATTTTTCATTCAAAAAGTCAAATGGCGCTCCTTCCCTTCCGAGCCTTACCATGTGCCCAAACAGTGGTTTACCCCCACATGTGAGGTATTGGTGTACTCAGGAGAAATTGCCCAACAAAATTTAGGATCCATTTTATCCTGTTGCCCATGTGAAAATGAAAAAATTGAGGCTAAAATAATTTTTTTGTGAAAAAAAAGTACTTTTTCATTTTTACGGATCAATTTGTGAAGCACCTGGGGGTTTAAAGTGCTCACTATGCTTCTAGATAAGTTCCTTGGGGGGTCTAGTTTCCAAAATGTGGTCACTTGTGGGGGAGCTCCAATGTTTAGGCACACGGGGGCTCTCCAAACGCGACATGGTGTCCGCTAAAGATTGGAGCCAATTTTTCATTCAAAAAGTCAAATGGCGCTCCTTCCCTTCCGAGCCCTGCCGTGCGCCCAAACAGTGGTTTACCCCCACATATGAGGTATCAGCGTACTCAGGACAAATTGGACAACAACGTCCGTGGTCCAGTTTCTCCTTTTACCCTTGGGAAAATAAAAAATTGTTGCTAAAAGATCATTTTTGTGACTAAAAAGTTAAATGTTCATTTTTTCCTTCCATGTTGCTTCTGCTGCTGTGAAACACCTGAAGGGTTAATAAACTTCTTGAATGTGGTTTTGAGCACCTTGAGGGGTGCAGTTTTTAGAATGGTGTCACTTTTGGGTATTTTCAGCCATATAGAACCCTCAAACTGACTTCAAATGTGAGGTGGTCCCTAAAAAAAATGGTTTTGTAAATTTTGTTGTAAAAATGAGAAATCACTGGTCAAATTTTAACCCTTATAACTTCCTAGCAAAAAAAAAATTTGTTTCCAAAATTGTGCTGATGTAAAGTAGACATGTGGGAAATGTTATTTATTAACTATTTTGTGTCACATAACTCTCTGGTTTAACAGAATAAAAATTCAAAATGTGAAAATTGCGAAATTTTCAAAATTTTTGCCAAATTTCCGTTTTTTTCACAAATAAACTCAGAAATTATCGACCTAAATTTACCACTAACATGAAGCCCAATATGTCACGAAAAAACAATCTCAGAATCGCTAGGATCCGTTGAAGCGTTCCTGAGTTATTACCTCATAAAGGGACACTGGTCAGAATTGCAAAAAACGGCAAGGTCATGAAGGGGTTAAGTTGGTATATATGCAGCACATAAACGCATGTTCACATTGGCCATAAAACATAAAACCTACAAGAGAAAAAAATGAGCAAAAACCCTGCTGTAAATAAGTAAAAAAAAAAAAGTGCATCTAAATAACAGAGTTTTTAGTAATACTGTTTTTGATCAAAAATAGCATAAAAGCCATCCCACCACGACAAGGTGACTCTGATCGGGACGGTCCTACTCTGTCTAATATTAAACCTTACCATGTGTCAGTGTTGACCTCAGTGTGAATAAGGGCAAACGACAGGACTGGGCCCAACCAGAAGACACCAGTCTGGGGAGCTTTATATAATGTGGGGCAGAGTCTCTGATTCCAGCGATGTATCACTGCCTGTGCTATTTAGTGTAGTTATTTTAAAATCATTGTTTTATCAGCAGGAGATTATCACTAGAGGACTACTTGGCTTGCTGCCAAGTAATCCAGCCTTGCCCCCACCACTGATTGGCAGCTTTCTGCCTCTGCACAGTGTGCACAGAAAGCTGCTAAACAGTGCAGGGTTATACAGAGCTCAGCATTCAACAAAACTGGTAGTTTCGCATCAGATAAAAGTTATTAATCAAAACTGCCACAGCCAATAAAGTAAGTAATAAATCGCTGGAGTCAGAGTCTCTGCCTCTACAGCATGCTGTTCTTATATGTGGTAGCAAAGACTTAGTGACAAATTCCCTTTAATAGTTTTTCTGTATTACATATTCATGCAATGTGCTCTACACGTTGTGTCGCTGCTATAGTCTACAGGTGGTTTTCTTGCATTTTTTACAGGCGAATGATTACTGATCTTACAGTCTATCTAACATCCAGGCAAGTGATTCCCTGGCAGAAACATGGATTTCAGAGCCCGGGTCAGGACAAGTATTGTGCTCTGCTGAACCATGGACCATTCCATTAGCATTCCCTGAGGTCCCCCCACCAGTCCAGTATGGGATCCCCTATTCCCCAAGCAGATTTATTGTATTATAAGGAAATACCAATGTCATTATACTTTTTGCTTTTCCATAAAATTAAGAAATATATATGAGACTGTGAGTTATGTTGATGCCCGCAAGGGATGAGGCTGCAGACGAAAGAAGCATACACCGGGGTCTCGTGCAAATTTGAAAGATGAACTTTACTGAATATTTGTAAAAATCCTTATATTTTTCAATATAACAGTCATGGGTAGCCGATAAATTTTTCTTACAATTGCGACGGTCAAAGCCTTTTCTCGGTCCCAGCCTTGGGAGGATGGTGGTAACTTTTCATTTGACTAACTGTGCTGCATGAAGGGGGAGGATCAAACTGACCTTAATCAGATCGGAGTATCCAGGGAATCTGCTGCGCAGTTCTGCAGTTCCTTCTCTTGTCTCAGCACTCTGTGGCTGCATAACGCGGGGCACTCCGAATAGGGTGCTATTTGTACACCCCACTTGTCCCAATCCAGGAGCCCCAATTTTCTACCTCCTCTCCCCACCAAAACCGTCCATAAAGCCCTGTTTGTCCCGCACGCACCACCTCCAACTGCCATTTATCTTCAAATCAGAAAAACACGTTGCAATGCCAAACTAAGGCACAAGAGGGCAGTATAGTACTACAAGTTGTAATACCAAAACAAGGCAGGAGAGGGCAGCATAGAATTAAATAGTTTACCTCCTCCCAAGGCAAGACAAGGAGCCGGTGTCGCAAGTGTAATCATGTAAGGAATAGAGAACACACCATATGATATATAACATACATTAGTAATGGCTTTCCTGGTCACTACATAAGCATATACAGTATGAGGCTGTAAGTTCAGGACAGGACACCTGGGGCCGGTCAGTGAATAACTGTCTGTACTCAGCCTGTGACACATGGATGTGCTGCTGCTCTCTCTTCCTCCAGATGTATGTGATATGTCCGAAGGCGGGTAGAGTGAAGCCAGGGCTGATTTGCTATAGGGATGCCAACACTGCTGGAACGGCGCCGGAACCGGAGGTGAGTATACATTTTATTAATTTAAAAGGGGAAAACATTCGGATTGAGAAGGGGTTGTCTGACTAGTGGACAACATATTTAAGCAAGGGGTGTAACAAGTAATGCAAAATTCTGCACGACCTGTCAGTGTTCTATTATTCGGGTTGAGGACACTTATTGTATGTGGGCTTGTGAATTGTGTGTGCCAGGGCAGCTTTTTAGTCCCAGTCCGGCTCTGAGTCTCCCCATTATCTGAATGCAAGGAAGAGTGAGAACTTGTGCTAATTGTGCAGTAACACCTCATCTCTGCTCCGTCCTGCCTTCTAGCACAGGGTTAAAATTGCTCCGACTCCATTTCTGGCTTCATGGCTTGATCATAGATGCTGGATCCTGATTCCCAAGAAAATCTCCCCAACCCAAGATTGTGAAAGAAACACACCAAACACTTTTATTGGATGATAAATTGACCGAATTTTATTCCAAATCTCATTATTATTATTTCTGTCAGTGTCTCAAATTTAGAATCAGCCAATTACTATGAAAGAGACACTGAAAATGGCACAACCTCCGACTCACGAAGAATCGTCCTTCAGCACTCAGGAGAGGAAAAACCCCATGGTGGAAACCTCTAGGGAACGATGGCTGGAGGACTGCCCTTCCCTTGGGCTTAGAAGGTTAATGCCGACACATAACAGCAAATTGTACCAGAATTTGTACATTGTGTCATATTTGGTATGGAGAAGCCTAATGCGACCTCTCCAGGCCGTACACATAAAGGTGAAGTACCGGACGTGAGGGAGATCTGGCTGCAACATCTGTCACCCCATTGATCGCTAGGGTTAGTTTGATCTGGCTGGCTAGGCGGTATGGCTGATCTGGCTGGCTAGGCGGTATGGCTGATCGGGCTGGCTAGGCGGTATGGCTGATCTGGCTGGCTAGGCGGTATGGCTGATCTGGCTGGCTAGGCAGTGTCCCCTTCCTCCCATTGTGGAGTGATGAAGCTCCAGGTCTCCAGACACATCAAGTACGGCTCCTCATACGGCTGAATGACTGGTGGTTCTGGAATCTTCTCCTGTATCATAGATGTATGTGTTTATGACATCAGCACAGTTGCCGTAGTTACTGCAGATGTTTATTGCTGATTGTTCATTGGCTAGAAAGTCCCTCTCAGTGTTCCAAAGAATTAACCCTTGAATGCCTGGCATTGTGCCTTTCTCCATAAGTCTGTAAAATAAACTTTTCACTAGGCAGGACCATTATCAATATTTTATCATTACTGTATTTTAAAGTTACCCCCCTAAAAAAGTCTGAATTGTAATAACATCTACAGATTTGATGTGTAACGATCACAATAATTCCCTTAAGCCATACTAAATACATAAACGCACAATATGAGTACAGAGCAGTCCCACAGAGAAATAAATTAAGGGGCTGGACACAAATGAAAATGAGAAGACGGCCCCTCATGACTGGGACTGGATGAGAGGTTCAGTTTGGAATGCTTAAAGAGAAGGTGCCATCAAAAAAAATTTTTTTACAGCAAATGAAAAAATGTAAAGAATTAATAATTATATTTTGTTAAAAAATATCATAATTTGTTTATAATTTAGTAAAATATGAAAAATAATTTTAATAGGTTTGGCATTTCCAGTTTTAAACACTGGGGGGAGCAGCTACTGAAATTGGACAAAAACCTAGTGTACAACTAGCTCACATTACTGCACTGCAGTAATGATGGGCGGAGTCTGCTGACATGGCTGTGATGTCTCCTCTCCTCCCTTCTGGGTGTTTGCTAAGGGATAAGAGCAGATGAGATTTAGGAACACATTGAGCAGCCATTTTCTTAGTGACTGCAAAGTTATACTGACAAGTAGACAGTCACAGAGGATGGCAGGCAGCAAGGATTCTGGGAGATATATGGTGGAGGGAGCAGGGTGACATCAGCACAGAGTATTTCAGGAGAGCAGTGTGCTGGTCTATGGGGGGCACCCTGTTCGGTGCGCGGAGCAGCCAGGGATTTACATAGAACGCTGTCTTTCATACACATGGATGGACCGTCTGCTCCACAAAAATCCAGGAAACATTTCTGCTGATTGATGGCCTGTTCTGATCCAGACATTGCATGCAAAGACCCCATTCCCCTCCTCAGATCCTGGCTTCTCCATCCTGTCCTGGCAATGTGTGAAAGCGAGGTGACAGGCGCAGTACGGGGTGATGCTGGGAAGCAGGTTGGGGGGAAATGTAGCCATATACTAAAGATAAAAATGAGACCCTTCTATTTAGCTGCTTCACCAGCCCTCCCCTGACTGCACCGAACTGGAGGTCATGCTGCCCCATCTATTACCCCAGACCCGCGTGCAGGTGCTCAGCCAAAACCACCCTAGAATGGGTCCCCTTTCTTAAGATAATACCGCCATATACATCACACACAATACCGCCATATACTTCTAAGTCATATAGATCACCCATAATACCGCCACATAGATCACCCATAATACCGCCACATAGATCACCCATAATACCGCCATATAGATCACCCATAATGCCTCCATATACTTCTCTCAAACCACCATATACTTCTCACACAATACTGCCATATACTTCTCACAAAATACCGCCATATACTTCTCACATACTGTCATATAGATCACACACAATACCACCATGTAGATCACACATAAAACCACCATATAATTCTCACATACTACTTCCACATAATCCCTAAATATAGTTCTCATATAATACCGTCATATAGTTTTCACATCATTCCACAACACTGATCAAACATAATACCACCAAATAGATCACATATAATACCGTCATATAGATGACACAATGCCATAATACAGATCACACATAATACTTGGTGGCATCATGTGTGATCTATATGGCAGTATTATGTAATAAATATATATGGCCGCATAATGTGTGGTCTTTATGGGAGTATTATGTGATAAATATATATGCCGCCGCATTATATGTGATCCATATGGCATTGTGCTGGTCTAGGGGGGTCACAGAGAGAGGTATGGTGGAAGGAGCAGGGTGACAGGAGCACAGAGTATTTCAGGAGAGCAGTGTGCTGGTCTATGGGGGGAGTGTGCTCACACAACTGTATACTTAGCCTTTACTGGCTATTGAAATGGGGGACCTCCCCCCCTCCAAAAAAAAAAAAAGATGTGGGGTCCCCTATAATTAATAACCAGTAAATGCTATGCAGACTGCTGCGGGCTGACATTAATAGCTTAGGAAGGGGCCATGGATATGGTCCCCCCACAGGCTAAAAACATCAGCTCTCAGCCGCCTGTTAGATGCGCCTTTTCTGGCGCTTTGCCTGGCAATTCCCACTTGCTCTATAGCGGTAGCAAGTGGGGTTCATATTTGTGGGGTTGATGTCACCTTTATATTGTCCGGTAACATCAAGCCCACGGCTTACTAATGGAGAGGCGTCTATAAGACACGTATCCATTACTAATCCTGTAGTTGTATTGTAAATACACAGCCAGAATAAAGTCCTTTATTAATCTTAATTAAACCATAATCCCCGACTCCCTCGTCTCCTGCAACAAAAATAATAAACCACAATGGGGAAAGACATGCAGGGGGAGAGGAGAGCATAGGAGGGAGAGCGACCCATGGGGAGAGAGGAGTGTACAGGAGAGAATTAGATACTGACTGCTGAGCTGTGTATCTAATACTTTCTGGTGTATTTAAACCTGTCCTGTGTATCTACTCCTGTCCTGTGTGATACTGACTGCTGAGCTGTGTATCTAATCCTGTCCTGTGTGATACTGACTACTGAGCTGTGTATCTAATCCTGTCCTGTGTGATACTGACTGCTGAGCTGTGTATCTAATCCTGTCCTGTGTGATACTGACTGCTGAGCTGTGTATCTAATACTTTCTGGTGTATTTAAACCTGTCCTGTGTATCTACTCCTGTCCTGTGTGATACTGACTGCTGAGCTGTGTATCTAATCCTGTCCCGTGTGATACTGACTACTGAGCTGTGTATCTAATCCTGTCCTGTGTGATACTGACTGCTGAGCTGTGTATCTAATCCTGTCCTGTGTGATACTGACTACTGAGCTGTGTATCTAATCCTGTCCTGTGTGATACTGACTGTTGAGCCGTGTATCTAATCCTATCTTGTGTGATACTGACTACTGAGCTGTGTATCTAATCCTGTCCTGTGTGATATTGACTACTGAGCTGTGTATCTAATCCTGTCCTGTGTGATACTGACTGCTGAGCTGTGTATCTAATCATGTCCTGTGTGATACTGACTACTGAGCTGTGTATCTAATCCTGTCCTGTGTGATACTGACTGCTGAGCTGTGTATCTAATCCTGTCCTGTGTGATACTGACTGCTGAGCTGTGTATCTAATCCTGTCCTGTGTGATACTGACTGCTGAGCTGTGTATCTAATCCTGTCCTGTGTGATATTGACTACTGAGCTGTGTATCTAATCCTGTCCTGTGTGATACTGACTACTGAGCTGTGTATCTAATCCTGTCCTGTGTGATACTGACTACTGAGCTATGTATCTAATCCTGTCCTGTGTGATACTGACTGCTGAGCTGTGTATCTAATCCTGTCCTGTGTGATATTGACTACTGAGCTGTGTATCTAATCCTGTCCTGTGTGATACTGACTACTGAGCTGTGTATCTAATCCTGTCCTGTGTGATACTGTCTGCTATACAGGACAGGATTAGATACCCAGGACAGGATTAGATAGACAACTCACCAGTCAGTATCACACAGGACAGGATTAGATACACAGGACAAGATTAGATACACAGGGCACAGGTAGCAGTGGTAGGTGGTATATCGGCCAACGGGTCTGCCACTATTAGCTGTACGCAGGGGCGTTGCTAGGGTCAGAAAAGATTGGGGGCCCAAGACAAAGAGTTGCCCCCAACCCCCTCTTAATTTTTTTTTAACTCTTCAGATAAAACAGTGCTAACTCTCTGAGAACAGATAATGTAGTAGATGTCACCTGCAGTCCTATGTAACACCAGAGATAGCAGTGATAATTCTCTGAGTACAGATAATTTTGTATATATCACATGCAGTCCTATGTAACACCACAGATAGACATAGCATTTCAGAGTAAGGCCGGCCTCACACTAGCGAGTTTTACGGACGTATGAGCGCATAAACTACGTCCGTAAAACTCGCAAAATAAACTGCACAATTATTCTCAATGGGGCTGCTCCTATTAGCCGTATATTACGGTTCAGTATTATACGGCTTTCTACGGCCGTACAAAATCGCAGCATGCTGCGTTTGTCACCGTATTGCGCAAAAAAATCGCCAATGAAAGTCTATGGGGGCGAGAAAAATACGGATTCCACACTGACCAGCAGTGTGACTTGCGAGAAATACGCAGCAGTGTTAGTGAAAAGTCGGTAATTCAATTGCCGGCTTTTCATTTCTCCTGCAAAAACCCGACAGGATATGAGTCGCGGTGATGCGCCCCCTGCTGGATGTCCTCATATGACCTGGAGCGTGGGAAAAAGTTCCCAGGCTGCAGTTCATGAGAACATCCAGCAGAGCGCGCCTCACCGCGACTGAAGGAAATGTAGGTCAATGACCTACATTTCATTCATTCGCTGGGGAATTACAAGCACGGAGCACAGCTGCATTTAGCAGGGCTCCTGCCTGTAATATTAGTTAACCCCTTCAGATGGATTACTTCGTGGGACGAGACGGTTCACCAGAAGGTATGTATCTTGTGCGTTTATTATTTTTCCAAGCGAGGGTGTTCCTGATGGATTGAGAGAACAATAAATTATTACAACAACCGCTGTGTTTATTTCATTAAAATACTTTTAAATCATGTGTATGTTTTTTTAACCCTTTCAAACAATTGGATTAATAATGGATAGGTGACATAATTGACGCCTCTCCATTATTAATCTGGCTTAATGTCACCTTCCAATAGCAAGGTGGCATTAACCCTTCATTACCCCATATCCCACCGCTACAGGGAGTGGGAAGAGAGTGGCCAAGTGCCAGAATAGGCGCATCTTCCAGATGTGCCTTTTCTGGGGTGGCTGGGGGCAGATGTTTTTAGCCACGGGGGGGGGGCCAATAACCATGGACCCTCTCCTGGCTATTAATATCTGCCCTCAGTCACTGGCTTTACCGCTCTGGCGGAGAAAATTGCGCGGGAGCCCACGCCAATTTTTTCCGCCATTTAACCCTTTATTTCAGCAGCTACAGCGCTTAAATTTTGCACATACACACTACTAACATTAGTAGTGTGGAATATGCAAAAAAAAAAGGGGATATGAGATGGTTTACTGTATGAAAACCATGTCTCATATCCTGTCGGGTTTGTGCAGGAGAAATGAGAAGCCGGCAATTGAATTACCGGCTTTTAACACATATCGCGCTGAATGAAATCTAAATACAGAATATATATATATGTGTCTCAATGACATATATATATATATATATACTGTATATATGTTTTCCCGAACATTTGAGCACATAAATCCATTAGATGTCGGTTTTGCAAGCCTGCGAGAAAATCTCGCAGTACGGATGCCATACGGATTACATACGGAGGATGCCATGCGCAAAATACGCTGACACACCCTGACTACGGATCACTATTTTGGGAACATTTCTCCGTAGTACGGACGTATAATACGTGGCGTATTGTCTTACGCCCAGTGTGAGGCCGGCCTAAGACTATGATCACATGCAGCATTTTTTTCAGTAGCCAAAACCTTTTCTATTAGCAGTAAAAATGTTGCGTTCAAAACACCTGTTTTTCAGCTTGTTTTGTGGTGTTCTTCACACTTTTTTCAGCTTTTTTTTGGAGTGAGGATGTTTGTTTTGTCTACAGTATGTTTAAGGCCACGTTCACACGTTGAGTGTTTGGTCAGTATTTCACATCAGCATATGTAAGGCAAAACCAGGAGGGTGAGAAATACAGAAGTGGTGACGGGTTTCTCAGGCTATGTGAACACGTTGTGGATTCTGCTGTGGATCTACAGCAGTTTTCCATGCGTTGTACAGCACCATGTAAACGTATGGAAAACAAAATCCGCAGAGCACATGCGGCGGAAAATACCGGGCGGAAACGCTGCGGGTTACATTCAGCGGCAGCATGTCAATTCTTTGTGCGGATTCTGCAGCGTTTTACACCTGCTCCATAATAGGAATCCGCAGGTGTAAAAATGCTGTTGAAAACCGCACAAAAACCGCGGTAATTCCACGATAAATCCGCGGTAAATCTGCAGGTAAAACGCAGGCCTGAGTTCTCTGTAAACAGATGCAGATTCTGTGCGGAAAATTCCGCAGGCCAATCCGTAACGTGTGCACATGCCCTTAATGGTTGTTAGGGGATCAAATACTTATTTCTCACTGCAAAATGCAAATACATTTATCCAATTTATACAATGTGATTTTCTGGATCTTATTTTTTATATTTTATCTCTCAATGTTAAAATTAACCTACCCTTAAAATTATAGACTGTTCATGTCTGTCAGTGGGCAAACTTACAAAATCAGCAAGGGATCAAATAATTATTTCCTTCACTGTACATTTTGTGCTCACTCCTAGGCGCCAGCTTTTCTCTACCATCACATGGTTGTCTCCCTAATCTTTTGTATTAATAAATATTTTTTTTATTTTTTTCATTAATTTGGACTTCCTTGATTGTTGTTTTTACTATTTTCGTTTTTGTATAAGCCCATGAAGGCAGGGTCTTCTCTCCTCTGTACCCATCTGTCACTGTTAGTTTCTTTATTGTAATTTATATTTATATTTTGTATGTAGCTCATTTTCACATGTACAGCACCATGGAATCAATGGTGCTCTAAAAATAAATAAATAAATAAATAATAATAATAATAATAATAAATGTAAAAAAAAAGTTGATACATGTAGTATTAGTATTCTACCACTAGGTGGCAGTGATGGCTCACTAATGAATTCTAGCTGTACTCTGTATGTAGTTTTATATTCAAGAATTGGTCCACTTTTAGGCTATGTGCACACGATGCGGAATGGGGTGCATAATTTTCTGCACAAAATCTGCATCTCCTGGCAGAATCCGCAGGTGCAGATTTGCTGCGGATTTTGTGAGGTTTTTATGCGGAATTGATGCGGATTTTCTGCGGTTTATACCACTGCGGATTTCTTTAATGGAAGGGTGCAGAAACGCTTCAGATCTGCACAAAAGAAGTGCATTTCCGCGCGGATTTTTCCACACCATCTGCACAGGTTTTTTTTTTCACATTGATTTACATTGTACTGTAAATCACAGTGCGGATCTGCAGCGTTTCTGCACGGAAAAATCCGCTGCGGATCCACAAGAAATCCGCATCGTATGCACATAGCCTTAAAGGGAATCTGTCACCAGGTTTTTGCTACTTAGGCCGGGTCACACATGCAACTGCAATGCGAGAAACTCGCGGGAGTCTCTCGCCTCAATTCCAGTCACTGCCGCCGGCGGTTCGGATCAGAGCATTCAACTGCATAGAAATACATGCAGCCGCACACTCCGGCCCCGAGTGCCGGCGGCAGTGCCGGGTATTGAGGCGACAGGCCCGAGTTTCTCGCATTGCAGTTGCAAGTGGGACACCGGCCTTAATCTGAGAAGAGCATGAAAAACACAAAAATTGAGCTTGACTTAAATTCCTATACATGCAGCACATAAACGCATGTTCACATTGGCCAGCTTTGGACTGGAGTACCTTGGGCCCACCAGAGAAAAATCATTCTTGGAGCCCACCATGCAGTTATGTAAAAATACCGCACGGGACACATCCTCTATATACTACGCCACACGGGACTCATCCTCTATATACTGCACAGCACAGGACACATCCTCTATATACTGCACAGTACACATCCTCTATATACTGCACAGCACAGGACACATCCTCTATATACTGCACAGCACAGGACACATCCTCTATATACTGCACAGCACAGGACACATCCTCTATATACAGCACAGGACACATCCTCCATATACTGCACAGGACACATCCTCTATATACTGCACAGCACAGGACACATCCTCTATATACTGCACAGCACAGGACACATCCTCTATATACTGCACAGCACAGGACACATCCTCTATATACTGCACAGCACAGGACACATCCTCTATATACTGCACAGCACAGGACACATCCTCTATATACAGCACAGGACACATCCTCTATATACTGCACAGGACACATCCTCTATATACTGCACAGGACACATCCTCTATATTCTGCACAGCACAGGACACATCCTCTATATACTGCACAGCACAGGACACATCCTCTATATACTGCACAGTACACATCCTCTATATACTGCACAGGACACATCCTCTATATACTGCACAGCACAGGATACATCCTCTATATTCTGCACAGCACAGGACACATCCTCTATATACTGTACAGGACACATCCTCTATATACTGCACAGCACAGTACACATCCTCAATATACTGCACCACACGGGACTCATCCTCTATATACTGCACAGCACAGGACACATCCTCTATATACTGCACAGCACAGGACACATCCTCTATATACTGCACAGCACAGGACACATCCTCTATATACTGCAAAGCACAGGACACATCCTCTATATACTGTACCACACGGGACTCATCCTCTATATACTGCACAGCACAGGACTCATCCTCAATATACTGCACAGCACAGGAGGTCCTCTATATACTGCACAGCACAGGACACATCCTCTATATACTGCACAGCACAGGACACATCCTCTATATACTGCACAGCACAGGACACATCCTCTATATACTGCACAGCACAGCACACATCCTCTATATACTGCACAGCACAGGACTCATCCTCTATATACTGCACAGCACAGGAGGTCCTCTATATACTGCGCAGCACAGGACACATCCTCTATATACTGCATAGCACAGCACAGCACACATCCTCTAAATACTGCACAGCACAGGAGGTCCTCTATATCCCACTGGCCGTATTCCACTGCTTCTGGCAACTAAGAACACCAAAGCTATGACACAGTGGCAGAAGACAGCGACTGTTACGTATTTTATTACACACAGGGAAATTACATTACTGATACCACTCTGGTGGTGAAATAACAAATACCCCTAAGTAATGCTTTAATACTTTATGAAAGTATTGCAATGTGCCATAATTATCTGATGTTCTACTGTGCATAGCTACTTAAAGTTAAGTGTCATTTTACAGAAAATATTATATTGCTTGACTTGTGTGTGTGTAGATATATATATATATATATATATTGTAGGGGTTCACTCGCTCAGGTGCGTTGGAGGAAACAGGAGGCACGTTCTCTTTAAAAGTTCACAGGTTTATTTCTCCATAAACCACATAACAGCATGAACAACAGGTAAACAAATAGCCTTTAGCTCAGGTCAGGAAATGAAAACAAATGTCCAGTCCTTTAGGCTCAGTCCTGTGGAGGCTTTCTCCTCCACACACACAGACTCCTGTCTGTAGTGTCCCGCCTGGACACAGGGATCTCTGTCCACCATGACAGACTCTCACACTCTCCCTGGAGGCTAGCATTAGGCTTTCTTTAATAGGTCTAACCACACCCAGAACCCATCACATGATCAGACATGTGGTTGTGACCTCACCACAGGTCCTGACACAAACATAGACAGGCATGGTTATGCCCCTTACCCAGGGGTGAGGTATATGGGTAGCCAGACCCTCCCATCTCTCATAGCTACCCGTAACCCGGACCCAAATATACTAAGCAACTCCTTATTGCTTTATGTGCAAACAGAAAACACTCCGGGTTACATCACAGCGACAAGCCTTCTCTGTGATACATACCTCCCGTCGATTAGACACCCTTTAGCCATGCTACATACCTCCCCCCTCTGCCTAAAGCCGTGGGGCTTGGCACTTATCATAAACCGACTAGAGACCTCTCTCAGTCGTCCCTGACAGTCAAACAGTCTGTCTAAGTCAGGGCCTGTTATTGAACCCTTGTCACCTCGTCTGCTACAGGATCTCCTGCTGAGGTCACTTAACCCTGAGCTAACTGAGTAGTCACTATTTCTAGCTCTTCCAACTGACCACCTTCGGTTCTCTCTCGGTTGTTGATCTCTCCTATTATCTTCCTTCGGAGAGCAGCTCTTCTCTTTACGTCTATATCCTCTGTTAACTTCAGCTTGAGGACTTCCAGGCTTTGGAGCACCTCTTCGCCTCTCTGGCAGCTGTTTATTAACTTGCAGTCTCTCACGTCTCAGCTTCTCTACCTCCCTTAGGTAGGCCACGCGATATTCCAGGAGCATGCGGATATTCCTAAGATTCTCCCTGGACCCGACAACCAGGAATGGAACCATCCCATCTTCATCCATGACCTGGACCTCTTCATCAGTCGGTATCCTCAGTCTCTTCAGACCCGATTTATCCACCATCTCCTGCATCACTCTCCCAAGTTTCCCAATGACTTTCGCCACCAGACCTTTGGGTACTTGGACTGTGTCTTCCACTAAGCCCAGCTGACTAAGAGCTTTCCTTTCACGCTCCAAACGTCGAACGGCTTCATCATTCTTGAAAATGATCTTCTGCTTTGTACGGAGGCAGTGTAGGTGCATATCCCTCAGGACAGCCACCCGCTTCACTGTGACTTCCCTATTCGACAGTATCACCAACTGTTTAGTCTCTGGTGCCCAGTGCACACTACATGCTTCCACTGCTTTTCTGAAGGCCTCATGCACACCTTCACCGATACAGGCTTCTTGCACCTCTTCAGGTACATCAATCACGGTCTTGAAGAGCAGGGTCTCACTCTCTTCAAAGACAGACGGCTCCCTTTTTGCCTCTGACCTTTCCACCAAGACGTCTGTCACGACCGGGTGACTCTCTTGTTCCACTTTTAGCACGAACTCTTCCTCAGTCTTTTCTTCCGCTTGAGCCTTTGCCAAAATGGGCATTGGCAACTCCTCTGCCAGGCAGCGACGTTCCTCCTCTCTCTGGAGAAGCTCCTGCTGATGCTTTTCTTGAGCCATTCTGAGCACATCCATATCTTTCAATATGGCCCTATTCATGGCCTGACACGCTGATAGGTGACCTCTGAGTTCAACGACCTCCTTCTCTAGGTCACCCACTTTGTGCTCAATGGCTTGCCTCAGGACCCTTTCTCGTTCGACTGTTTCTTTAAGCAGCTCTATGTTATGGTCCTGCTCTCTTTTGGCCAGCACATGTTGCACCACCAATTCTCTAATTAGATTTTCAGACGGGCTCTCTTGCCCACTCAGACTCTGCCTCTTCAGAGTGCCACCTGTTTCTGCATCCACCTCTATGGTCTCTCCTGGGCTCTCCGTCTGTTTACTCTTTGGTACCTCTGGACTCTTGGCATCTTCAGAGCTCTCCATCTCTTCAGCATCAGGTACTTCATTATACTGAGCCACTTCACTCTTTCCAGGGATTGCAGATGTGGGTCTACTACAGGTCTGTTCTAATTCCAGCCCTACCTCTGTGTTGGGATTTGTCAGAGGTAAAGTGACCTCCTTATCAAAGACAGTAACCTGATCTGTAACTGACCCTGTCTCTTCCTCATCATCTCTCTTCTCAGAGGGCGTAACCTGTCCCGCCTTTTTGCATCCCCCGCGACGAGATGAAGATTTGTGACTTTTACTCTGCTCCTCCTTACTGTACTCTTTTCCCTTTGCGCTTGAGTCACAGTCTGAACAGGAGTCACCCCCTCTCACTCTGTCATCCTGGAACAGCAAGTCCCCACTTAAACAGGTGTCAGACCCACACTTTCTTCCAGTTACCCGTAACTCTGGACTGTCGACATTAGGTGGCGCTACTTTCTCTTTACACATCATCATCACACCACTCGGAATCACTACAGCCTCCTGTTGTGGTGAGGCTCCCTTAGGGTCACCCAGACTCCGTTCTGAGCAATCAGACACTCCCCTTTCCTCCCACAAGTCCCAAAACCTTTCAAAGTCCTGGCCTATAACAACAGGGAATGGCAAGTCTGAGACTACAGGTACATCATGGCTGGCAATAACAGTGGGCGTCTCAATGATTACCCTGGACACCGGATAACCCCTAGCGACCCCATGAACGCAGGGGACTTCCATCTTCCTTCCGGGAATCAGATAGACAGGGAGTGTGGCGCTCACCAGCGTCACCAGGCTCCCTGAGTCCAGAAGTCCAGTCACGCACACTCCATTGACTTCTACCGAACAACTCTGTGACATCTTGTCAGACGAAAAGTCGGTACAACATTCTGAACATGCGCTGTTCTTACATTGAACCCGGCAACAGTCCATCAGCGCATTCACCGCCGCCCCTTTTTGGGCCACCACCCCTAACTGGGTTTCCGCCCCCTTTTTGGACTCCACCCCCTTATGGGTTACCGCCCCCTTGTGGACTATTTTCTCCTTTAGGGCCATCACCCCTTTTAGGGACTCCACCCCCTTTTGGGCAACTACCCCCTTTTGAGACGCAGCCCCTTTTTGGCCAACCATACTTATTTGTGGTCACCGCTCCGTTTTGGGACTCCACCCCACTTTTAGGGACACCACCCCACTCTGGGGTACACCCTGTGGACTTCCCACAGTACTCTCAGGCCCCAGTTCGCCCAGCACACAAATGTGACTCTGGCCCTTTAAGAGTCCGCACACATTAAACCAACAACGTCTTTTTTTTTTTTTTCCTTTGCTGCAACTGCAGCTCTGGCTGCTGCAGAACCTCTTGCTGCAACTGCACTCCACGTAACCACTGCAGACTTCGTGGACCCGCCGATCCACAGCAACCTTCGTAACCCCGCCGAGTTACAGCTAGACGCCTTCAGTCTTCGTGGCCCCGCCGAGCCACAGCAAACACCTGCACACGTGCTCCACAGAAAAAAAAAGTCTTTCACTGACCCCGGTCAGAACACCACAGACTCCGGTCTGTTACGCACCCGGCTTTACACACAGCCCAAACATAGTTTTTCCACTGACCCCGGTCAGTACAATGCACGGTTTTCAGACCGTCACCCATTGGCAACTTCACGGGTTCCTGGACACCCCTCGGCCTCAGAGATGCCCAGACACACTGTCTCTGTTTTCTTCCACTCTGACCCCGGTCAGTACACACGGACACCTGTCCGTTACCTGTTGGTGCCGGCCACACAGGTTCCCGGATCCCTCTTCTCCTCAGAGGTATCCCAAAACAGTAGTTTCTCACTGACCCCGATCAGTTTTTACTCACGGTTGTCAATACCGTCCAATCTTCTGGCTCAGACCAGCCATCGCTGCAACACGTGCTCCTTGGATCCATGCCCGCATTCCAAACACCAATTGTAGGGGTTCACTCGCTCAGGTGCGTTGGAGGAAACAGGAGGCACGTTCTCTTTAAAAGTTCACAGGTTTATTTCTCCATAAACCACATAACAGCGTGAACAACAGGTAAACAAATAGCCTTTAGCTCAGGTCAGGAAATGAAAACAAATGTCCAGTCCTTCAGGCTCAGTCCTGTGGAGGCTTTCTCCTCCACACACACAGACTCCTGTCTGTAGTGTCCCGCCTGGACACAGGGATCTCTGTCCACCATGACAGACTCTCACACTCTCCCTGGAGGCTAGCATTAGGCTTTCTTTAATAGGTCTAACCACACCCAGAACCCATCACATGATCAGACATGTGGTTGTGACCTCACCACAGGTCCTGACACAAACATAGACAGGCATGGTTATGCCCCTTACCCAGGGGTGAGGTATATGGGTAGCCAGACCCTCCCATCTCTCATAGCTACCCGTAACCCGGACTCAAATATACTAAGCAACTCCTTATTGCTTTATGTGCAAACAAAAAACACTCCGGGTTACATCACAGCGACAAGCCTTCTCTGTGATACATACCTCCCGTCGATTAGACACCCTTTAGCCATGCTACTATATATATATATATATATATATATATATATATATATATATATATATATATATATATATATATATATATATATACACAGCCCACCAGACTCCAGGCTTATAGCTCTCCTAGACTCCAATTACCAGTACAGAACCCAACACTGTAGAATGTAATGTCATTTTACAGCACTGGTTCCAGTACTTATATGGAATATAGATGGTGGCCCGATTCTAACGCATCGGGTATTCTAGAATATGCATGTCCATGTAGTATATTGCACAGCCCACATAGTATATCGCCCAGCCACGTAGTATATTGCCCAGTCATGTAGTATATTGCCCAGCCACGTAGTATATTGCCCAGTTACGTAGTATATTGCCCAGCCACGTAGTATATTGCCCAGGCACGTAGTATATTGCCCAGCCACGTAGTATATTGCCCAGGCACGTAGTATATTGCCCAGCCACATAGTATATTGCCCAGTTACGTAGTATATTGCCCAGCCACGTAGTATATTGCCCAGCCACATAGTATATTGCCCAGCAACGTAGTATGTTGCCCAGTTACGTAGTATATTGCCCAGTGACGTAGTATATTGCCCAGCCACGTAGTATATTGCCCAGTTACGTAGTATATTGCCCAGCCACGTAGTATATTGCCCAGCCACATAGTATATTGCCCAGCCACGTAGTATGTTGCCCAGTTACGTAGTATATTGCCCAGTGACGTAGTATATTGCCCAGCCACGTAGTATATTGCCCAGTTACGTAGTATATTGCCCAGTGACGTAGTATACAGCACAGAGCCACGTATATTGCACAGCGACGTAGTATACAGCACAGAGCCACGTAGTATATTGCCCAGCCACGTAGTATATTGCCCAGTCACGTAGTATATTGCCCAGTTACGTAGTATATTGCCCAGCCACGTAGTATATTGCCCAGCCACGTAGTATATTGCCCAGTTACGTAGTATATTGCCCAGCCACGTAGTATATTGCCCAGCCACGTAGTATATTGCCCAGTTACCTAGTATATTGCCCAGTGACGTAGTATATTTCCCAGCCACGTAGTATATTGCCCAGTTACGTAGTATATTGCCCAGTGACGTAGTATACAGCACAGAGCCACGTAGTATACAGCACAGAGCCACGTAGTATATTACCCAGCCACGTAGTATATTGGCCAGTCACGTAGTATATTGCCCAGCCACGTAGTATATTGGCCAGTCACGTAGTATATTGCCCAGCAACATATGTCACAGGTTAAAAAATAAAAAGTAAACAAATACTCACCTTCCGAGGGCCCCTTGTAGTTCTGTCGCCTGTGTGGGGTGCAGGCGGCAGCTTCCGGTCCCAGGGTGTGATGACGTCGCGGTTACATGACCATGACGTCATGGCAGGTCCTTCTCGCGCAGGACCTGTGATGACGTCGCGGTCAAATGACCGTGACGACCGCAGGCAGCAGCTTCCGGTCGCAGGGTGTGATGCCATCGCAGTCACATGACCGTGATGTCATGGCAGGTCCTTCTCGCGCAGGCCCTGTGATGACGTCGCGGTCACATGACCGTGACGTCATGGCAGGTCCTTCTCGCATACCATCCTTGCCACCGGAACCTGCCGCTTGCATGGCACGGTCACCGGAGCGTCACGAGGAGCGGGAAAGGCGAGTATATAATGATTTTTTTTTTTTATTATTATTTTTAACATTAGATGTTTTTACTATTGACGCTGCTTAGGCAGCATCAATAGTAAAAACTTGGTCACACAGGGTTAATAGCGACGGTAACGGAGTGAGTTACCCGCGGCATAACGCGGTCCGTTACCGCTGACATTAACCCTGTGTGAGCGGTGACTGCGGGGAGGATGGAGCGGGCGCCGGGCACTGACTGCAGGGGAGTAGGGAGGGACTAATCGGACTGTGGCCGTCGCTGATTGGTCGCGGCAGCCATGACAGGCAGCTGGCGAGACCAATCAGCGACTTGGATTCCATGACAGACAGAGGCCGCGACCAATGAGTATCCGTGACAGACAGAAAGAAAGACGGAAGTACCCCTTAGACAATTATATAGTAGACAAAGAAGACGGAGCAGGACACAAGACTAATGCAGAGTTAGGCCTCATTCATACTTTTGTATTTTGGTCACCATTTAGCATTGGGATTTGTAAGACAAAACCCAGAGCTGAAGGTACACAGAATATAATAGAAAGAGTCACATTTATTCTTCAAATTACTGACGAAAACACGTCAGTACAGATGAGGCCTAATAAGCAGTTCCCCACACAGACCAGGAACTATATTTTATGGGCTCGCTCATGCGTATAACACTGCCAAGAGCTATGTGATGTTGTATCGGATAGCACTGGGCCCAGTGTTCTACTATGGGATAGTGCAGATGTGCAATTATTAATGGCAGCATGATGCAAGTGTATCCGATATTCAGATGACACGTACCCATACAAGTCTATAGGTGCGTGCAGTAGTGTAACTAGCGATAGGGGGCAGAGGGTGCTGTTGCCCTGGGCCCCGCGCTCTGAGGAGCCCACCTGGAGCCACACTACATATAACTGTATCCATACCTCCCAACCGTCCCGGATCCGGCGGGACTGTCACGATGTTGACAGTCTCCCCCGCTGTCACGGCTGGGACAAGTATGTCCCGCACTGGTTGGGAGGTGTGCAACGTATCAGCCGGTCATCCCTGCACCCGCAGAGCCTAACACCACATATTGGCTGCTCTGTGCGCACAGGACCTGTGATGAGGTCACAGGAGGGGAGGAGTCAGGGGGGTCACATGATCGGGACCTCCGTGGATTGCAGGACTCGGCTGTGCTGGTTGCCAACTTGCCATGGTGCTGCTGGATGAGGTAAGTAAGCTGCCTTATGTGTGGGGTCAGGAGGTGTTTACAGTGTGGATGTAGCAGAGCCATGTGTGTACGAGGTGTATGGAGTGGAGCTGAATGTGTACGAGGTGTACGGAGCGGAGCCGTGTCTGTATGAGGTGTATGGAGTGGAGCCGTATGTGTATGAGGTGTATAGAGCGGAGCTAAATGTGTACGAGGTGTATGGAGCGGAGCCGCGTGTGTGCGAGGTGTACGGAGCGGAGCCGCGTATGAGGTGTATGGAGCGGAGCGCGTGTGTACGGAGCGGAGCCGTGTGTGCAAAGTGTATGGAGTGCAGCCGCGTGTGTAGGAGTAGCTATGTGTGGCCATTATACGGTGCGAAGTATCATGTGCGGCCAATATACAGTATGGAGCATCATGTGCGGTCATTATACAGTATGGAGCATCATGTGCAGACAATATACAGTATGGAGCATCAAGTGTGGCCATTATAGAGTATGGAGCATCATGTGCGGTCATTATACAGTATGGAGCATCATGTGCAGTCATTATATAGTATGGAGCATCATGTGTGGCCATTATACAGTGTGGAGCATCATGTGCGGTCATTATACAGTATGGAGCATCATGTGGGGCCATTATACAGTATTGAGCATCATGTGCGGTCATTATACAGTATGGAGCATCATGTGGGGCCATTATACAGTATGGAGCATCATGTGGGGCCATTATACAGTATGGAGCATCATGTGTGGCCATTATACAGTATGGAGCATCATGTGTGGTCATTATACAGTATGGAGCATCATGTGGGGCCATTATACAGTATGGAGCATCATGTGTGGTCATTATACAGCATGGAGCATCATGTGTGGTCATTATACAGCATGGAGCATCATCTGGGGCCATTATACAGTATTGAGCATCATGTGTGGCCATTATACAGTATGGAGCACTGTGTGGCCATATTTTTTTGTTTATAATTATTGTTTATGAAACAGTGTAATCAGCAGTGCTAAATGGGTGTGGTTGGGATGTGGATATGGGTGTGACTAGTTATAAATGGGTGTGGTCAGAGACGTGGCCTAAAACTTGCCGTTGCGCGCCAGAAACTTTGTCCCTCTTTCCCATCTTCAAAAGTTGGGAGGTATGCTGTATCACTGTGCACAGTGCGCCAATACAGATAAACTCAGCGACAAAGCGGGGAGAGTTTGAGCCGAGTGACATTACCATAATCGGACCAATTCTTTTGCATGAGAGGATCGATGGCCGTGTGAACGAACCCTAAACCTCACATGATTGAAGATGTAGAGAACCCTGTTCCTAATGTGGAACATCAAGAAAACAATGACATCCCATCTGTAAAAACATGAATGATCGTTATTATTAATGGAAACAGGGGCACTACTCACAAATCTGAGGCTGAGATCTCTAAATTGAACTAATCCGTTAGATTGTCTGGGGTCGGCTCACTATGGCAAGGAAAAGATAGATGTGAGTAGAAAAGAAAATACAGGTCAAGCTCCTGACATAATGACATTAGGCTTCCTATAGATTTACTGTACTGACGGATCTCAAAATATGTCTGTGTATGGTACATTACTAATAGGAAATAGTTCATTAATGTAACCTATAGTAACATAGTTAGCAAGGCCGAAAAAAGACATTTGTCCATCCAGTTCAGCCTATATTCCGTCAGAATAAATCCCCAGATCTACGTCCTTCTAAAGAACCTAATCACTGTAAGATACAATATTGTTACTCTCCAGGAAGACATCCAGGCCTCTCTTGAACCCCTCGACTGAGTTCTCCATCACCACCTCCTCAGGCAAGGAATTCCAGATTCTCACTGCCCTAACAGTAAAGAATCCTCTTCTATGTTGATGGAAAAACCTTCTCTCCTCCAGACGCAGAGAATGCCCCTTGTGACCGGCACCTTCCTTGGTATAAACAGACCCTCGGAGAGATATTTGTATTGTCCCCTTATATACTTACACATGGTTATTAGATCGCCCCTCAGTCATCTTTTTTCTAGACTAAATAATCCTAATTTTGCTAATCTCTCTGGGTATTGTAGTTCCCCCATCCCCTTTATTAATTTTGTTAACCCTTTCATGGGAAATTTCAGGGGAAATTTTCCAGTTTTGAGCTCTAATTTTGTACTTCCTTTTTTCAAGAGCCATCATTTTTTATTTTTATGTCCATATAGACCAGGAGTGGGCAATTAATTTTCCCAAGGGGCCACATGACAGACCGTGACTGTTGTGGAGGGCCGAACCAATAGGCCGAAATTAATTCTGCTCAATTTTTATATATAATTATTATACTTTTGATAATTTTATTAATATTCATTGTATCACTTAATAATGAGCAGAACCAGAAGCCTCGCCAACAAAATGGACGAATTAGAACTAATGTTGTTGGAGCATAATTATGACATGGTGGGGATATCTGAGACGTGGCTGGATGAGAGCCATGACTGGGCTGTTAACTTGCAGGGCTTGTGGGTGGAGATAAGGGGAGGGGGAAAAAATAATAAATTACTGATAGGGGTTTGTTATAAATCTCCAAAAATAATGGAAGCAACGGAGAATATCCTCGTAAAGCAAATAGATGAAGCTGCGACTCAAGGAGAAGTCATTATTATGGGGGACTTCAACTACCCTGAAATAGATTGGGGAACAGAAACCTGCAGTTCCAGCAAAGGTAATCGGTGTCTGACAACTATGAGAGACAATTACCTTTCACAACTGGTTCAGGACCCAACAAGAAGGGGGGCACTGCTAGACCTAATATTAACCAACAGGCCAGACCGCATAGCAAATATAAGGGTTGGGGGTCACTTGGGGAATAGCGATCACAAAATAATAAGTTTTCATGTATCCTTTAATAAGATGTGTAATAGAGGGGTGACAAGGACACTAAACTTCAGGAGGGCAAATTTCCAACGGATGAGAGAGGATCTTGGTGCAATTAACTGGGACGATATCCTGAGACATAAAAATACACAAAGAAAATGGGAGACGTTTATTATCTTCCTGGATAGGACCTGTGCACAGTATATACCGTATGGGAATAAACATACTAGAAATAGGAGGAAACCAATATGGCTAAATAGAGCTGTAAGGGGCGCAATAAGGGACAAAAAGAAAGCATTTAGAGAATTAAAGGAAGTAGGTAGTGAGGAGGCATTAAATAAATACAAAAAATTAAATAAATTCTGTAAAAAGCAAATCAAGGCAGCAAAAATTGAGACAGAGAGACTCATTGCCAGAGAGAGTAAAAATAATCCCAAAATATTCTTCAACTACATAAATAGTAAGAAACTAAAAAATGATAGTGTTGGCCCCCTTAAAAATAGTCTGGGTGAAATGGTGGATGAGGAAAAAGCCAATATGCTAAATGACTTTTTTTCATCAGTATTTACAAAAGAAAATCCCATGGCAGACAAAATGACTAATGATAAAAATTCCCAATTAAATGTCACCTGCTTAACCCAGCAGGAAGTACGGCGGCGTCTAAAAATCACTAAAATTGACAAATCTCCGGGCCCGGATGGGATACACCCCCGAGTACTGCAGGAATTAAGTACAGTCATTGATAGACCATTATTTTTAATCTTTAAAGACTCCATAATAACAGGGTCTGTACCAGAGGACTGGGTATAGCAAATGTGGTGCCAATATTCAAAAAACGGGCAAAAACTGAACTCGGTAATTATAGGCCAGTAAGCTTAACCTCTACTGTGGGTAAAATCCTGGAGGGCATTCTAAGGGATGCTATACTGGAGTATCTGAAGAGGAATAACCTCATGACCCAGTATCAGCACGGGTTTACTAGGAACCGTTCATGTCACACTAATTTGATCAGCTTCTATGAAGAGGTAAGTTCCGGACTGGACCAAGGGAACCCAGTGGATGTAGTGTACATGGACTTTTCAAAAGCTTTTGATACGGTGCCACACAAAAGGTTGTTACATAAAATGAGAATAATGGGGATAGGGGAAAATATGTGTAAGTGGATTGAGAGCTGGCTCAGGGATAGGAAACAAAGGGTGGTTATTAATGGAGCACACTCGGACCGGGTCGCGGTTAGCAGTGGGGTACCACAGGGGTCAGTATTGGGCCCTCTTCTTTTTAACATATTTATTAATGACCTTGTAGGGGGCATTCAGAGTAGAATTTCAATATTTGCAGATGACACTAAACTCTGCAGGGTAATCAATACAGGGGAGGACAATTTTATATTACAGGATGATTTATGTAAACTAGAAGCTTGGGCTGATAAATGGCAAATGAGCTTTAATGGGGATAAATGTAAGGTCATGCACTTGGGTAGAAGTAATAAGATGTATAACTATGTGCTTAATTCTAAAACTCTGGGCAAAACCGTCAATGAAAAAGACCTGGGTGTATGGGTGGATGACAAACTCATATTCAGTGGCCAGTGTCAGGTAGCTACTACAAAGGCAAATAAAATAATGGGATGCATTAAAAGAGGCATAGATGCTCATGAGGAGAACATAATTTTACCTCTATACAAGTCACTAGTTCGACCACACTTAGAATACTGTGCACAGTTCTGGTCTCCGGTGTATAAGAAAGACATAGCTGAACTGGAGCGGGTGCAGAGAAGAGCGACCAAGGTTATTAGAGGACTGGGGGGTCTGCAATACCAAGATAGGTTATTACACTTGGGGCTATTTACTTTGGAAAAACGAAGACTAAGGAGTGATCTTATTTTAATGTATAAATATATGAGGGGACAGTACAAAGACCTTTCTGATGATCTTTTTAATCATAGACCTGAGACAGGGACAAGAGGGCATCCTCTACGTCTGGAGGAAAAAAAGGTTTAAGCATAATAACGGATGCGGATTCTTTACTGTAAGAGCAGTGAGACTATGGAACTCTCTGCCGTATGATGTTGTAATGAGTGATTAATTACTTAAATTTAAGAGGGGACTGGATGCCTTTCTGGAAAAGTATAATGTTACAGGGTATATACACTAGATTCCTTGATAGGGCGTTGATCCAGGGAACTAGTCTGATTGCCGTATGTGGAGTCGGGAAGGAATTTTTTTCCCCAAGGTGGAGCTTACTCTTTGCCACATGGTTTTCTTTTGCCTTCCTCTGGATCAACATGTTAGGGCATGTTAGGTTAGACTATGGGTTGAACTAGATGGACTTAAAGTCGTCCTTCAACCTTAATAACTATGAATTAAGCATGCTGACGTCCCCCTATATATCGTTTGAACCCAAGCACAGCCCCCTCTGTATATTGTATGAGCCCCCCAACAGCCCCTTATATGTGGCATGAGCCCCACACAGCCTCCCCCATATGCGACATAAGCCCCACACAGCCTCCCCATATACTGTATGAGCCCCACACAGCCTCCTCATATACTGTATGAGCCCCACACAGCCTCCCCATATACTGTATGAGCCCCACACAGCCTCCCCATATACTGTATGAGCCCCACACAGCCTCCTCATATACTGTATGAGCTTCACACAGCCTCCTCATATACTGTATGAGCCCCACACAGCCTCCCCATATACTGTATGAGCCCCACACAGCCTCCCCATATACACTGCATGTCGCCCCCATAGCCTCCCCATGTGCAGCATGTCGCCCCCATAGCCTCCCCATGTGCAGCATGTCGCCCCCATAGCCTCCCCATGTGTAGCATGTCGCCTGTATATGCAGCACCAAGTGCCACATGTCGCCCTCATATGCAGCACCATGTGCAGCATGTCACCCCCCCTATGTACAGCACCATGTCACCCTCCCATGTGCAGCACCATGTCACCCCATGTGGGCAGCATCGTGTCCCACCTCCATAGCCTCCCCATGCCCACCCAAATAGCCCATACACATGAGAGAAAAAAATGAACCTCACATACTCACCTGGGTCCCGTTCCCTGGCGCACGTTCCCTGACATGATGAAGTGACGTCATTGTGTCTGCTGTTTCACATGCTGATTGGTGGAGGAATTGGCTGGAGGCCCCTCCTCCACCAGGAGTCAGCGACGCAGCGCAGAGCCACAGATGGAGACAGCGAGCGGGCGGGCACTGTGCGGCCCATGGACCTCTGATTTCCAGCCCCACGGCTGTCTTGGTACGTGGGCCGGACTGAGACAGTCAGAGGGCCGGATGTGGCCCATGGGCCTCACTTTCCCCAGGTCTGATATAGACATATGAGGGCTTGTTTTTTGCAGGACGAGTTGTACTTTTGAATGACACCATTGATTTTTACACATAGTGTACCTGAAAAAGGGAAACAAATTCCAAGTTCAGTGAAATTGTGAAAAACCCCCCATAAATTCTGACTTTTTGTTTTTAATTGTTTTTACGGTTAGCATTTTGTGATAAAAATGACCTTGCAATATCATTCTGCTCATCAGTATGAAGACGGCGAAACCAAGCGTCCATTTTTTTTAAATTATTTTAGTAGTGAAAAGAAATAGAAATTTGAGAAAAAAATGTTTTTGTGTCACCATCTTATGAGACCAGTAATGTTTCTATTTTTCGGCCGGTGGAGCTGTGTGATAGCTTATTTTTTGCAGGGGTAGATGACGTTTTTATTAGTACAATTTTAGGATACATGTGACTTTTTGATCGCTTGTTACAGCTTTTTTGTGGAATTGTGGCAACCAGAAAAAAGGAAATTTCACATTCTTGAATTTTTCTCTGATTAGGCTCCGTTCACACATTGCGTTTTTGCTTCGTTTTTAATGCAAATTTTCAGCTGCGTTTTACAGTAGCAGCAAAGTCTATGACATTTCAGAAATCTCACGCACACAGCTTGATTTTTTTTGTCCTCAGTATTTTGTAGAAAACCATAGGTTTTGCAAAATGCCTCATGTCACTTCTTGTAGCAATTTTCAGCGTTTTAGTAGTGTTTTTCACCTATTGAAAGCAATCTGTAGTGCAAACAAACGCTGCAAAATGCAGTTAAAAAGCAATGTGTGAACATAGCCTTACGGTGTTTACTGGGTTAATTGTTTTTATATTTTGATAGAGCTGAATTTTTACATTTTTTAAACATCTTTATTTTCAATGGGGTACAAGGGGGATGATTTGAACTTTAAGGTATTTTTACATTTATTTTTTTTTACATTTTCACTGTTATTGTTATTGCCCTTCGGGGACGTAAAGATGCGATAGTCTGATCGCCCGTGCTAGATAGAGTGATGCCAGAGCATCGCTGTATATTGCAGAAATCAGAGTCTCCTGTGGGGTTTCACAGGAGCTCCGTAATGACAGGCACAGGGGTCATCAGCTCACCCCTTGTTGTCATGGCAATCCATCGGCGACCTGCGATCACATAACAGGTGCGCCGACGGGCAAAAGAATGATGCGCACGCATGTCGGCGCCACATGTTAAATGCAGCTGTCAGAGATTGACAGTGGCATCTAACATGCGCCATACATGTAAGGCGGATGTCATGAAGGGGTCAAATACCTGAGGGCCCCCTTCCTCACTGTGTCATGTAAAGTCCTGAGGCTGCGGGCCCCTTCCCCACTGTGTCATGTAAAGTCCTGAGGCTGCGGGCCCCTTCCTCACTGTGTCATGTAAAGTCCTGAGGCTGAGGGCCCCTTCCCCATTGTGTCATGTAATGTCCTGAGGCTGAGGGCCCCTTCCCCACTGTGTCATGTAATGTCCTGAGGCTGAGGGCCCCCTTCCCCACTGTGTCATGTAATGTCCTGAGGCTGAGGGCCCCTTCCCCACTGTGTCATGTAAAGTCCTGAGGCTGAGGGCCCCTTCCCCATTGTGTCATGTAATGTCCTGAGGCTGAGGGCCCCTTCCCCACTGTGTCACGTAATGTCCTGAGGCTGAGGGCCCCCTTCCCCACTGTGTCACGTAATGTCCTGAGGCTGAGGCCCCCTTCCCCACTGTGTCATGCAATGTCCTGAGGCTGAGGGCCCCCTTCCCCACTGTGTCACGTAATGTCCTGAAGCTGAGGGCCCCCTTCCCCACTGTGTCACGTAATGTCCTGAGGCTGAGGGCCCCCTTCCCCATTGTGTCATGTAATGTCCTGAGGCTGAGGGCCCCTTCCCCACTGTGTCACGTAATGTCCTGAGGCTGAGGGCCCCCTTCCCCCACTGTGTCATGTAATGTCCTGAGGCTGAGGGCCCCCTTCCCCCACTGTGTCACGTAATGTCCTGAGGCTGAGGGCCCCCTTCCCCACTGTGTCACGTAATGTCCTGAGGCTGAGGGCCCCCTTCCCCACTGTGTCACGTAATGTCCTGAGGCTGAGGGCCCCTTCCCCACTGTGTCACGTAATGTCCTGAGGCTGAGGGCCCCTTCCCCACTGTGTCACGTAACGTCCTGAGGCTGAGGGCCCCTTCCCCAGATGGGAAATGGTGGGAGAGGCGAGACCCACAGTAAATTAAGAGACAGTGGTGAAGGGGGACCACAGGAAATTAAACATTTTCTATGGAGGACCCCAACCTTGTGTTACCTTTAGATTGCATGGGGGCCTCCACTAACTACCTCAGTGGCTGGAGAACTATGCTGCAGGCTGCCTGCAGGCATCATCTATGTTACTTACACATTACTGCCTGCAGCCAGTCATCATAAATGTCCCTCAGCTCCAGACTATATATTGCTGTGCTGCTTGGGCAGGGCAGCCGACCAATCACAGCACAGATCATTGCCTGAGGTGTGCTATGAGGACACACAAAGAAAACTAATGCTGATTGGCTGCATATCAGCCAATCAGCATTAGGTCACCTCTGTCCACAGTTTATGATGAAGAGCTGGAGACGCAGTACCAGAACCAGGTGAGTGTGGTGGGTGAGCTGCTGTGTGCGTGTGTCTCCTCTCTGCCTCACACAGCGGTGTCTCTGACTGTGCCGGCTGAAGTGAGGGCGGCACTCGGCACACACGCACGCTGCGCACGGGCCGGCTCTTAGCAGATCAATAGAAGTCGGCGTCGGCAGCAGCAGGTGATGTGAAGGAGCTGCCGTGTGGCTGCACTACACATCATTTGTTCCATACAGCCTGCGCGCCGGTGCCGGCTATAGGACAAAGTGGGCACGGCTCGGTGTATACTACTGGCATGCAGGGCAGGGACAAATGAAGGAGGCAGGGGCTGGGGCCCTCCGGAGGATCCTCCGCTGTACCGGTGCCCCAGTCCGACCCTGACATTGGCCATAAAACCTACAAGAGAAAAAATGAGCAAAAATCCTGCAGTACATAAGTAAAAAGAAAAAAGTGCATCTAAATAACAGAGTTTTTAGTAATACTGTTTTTGATCAAGAATAGCATAAAAGCCATCCCACCACGACAAGGTGACTCTGATCGGGACGGTCCTACACTCTCTAATATTAAACCTTACCATGTGTCAATGTTGACCTCAGTGTGAATAAGGGCAGACAACAGGACTGGGCCCAACCAGTAGACACCAGTCTGGGGGCCTTTATATCAGATTCCAGCAATGTATCACTGACTGTGCTATTTAGTGTAGTTATTTTAAAATCACTGTTTTATCAGCAGGAGATTATCACTAGAGGACTACTTGGCTTTCTGCCAAGTAATCCAGCCTTGCCCCCACCACTGATTGGCAGCATTCTGCCTCTGCACAGTGTACACAAAAAACTGCAAAACAGTGCAGGGTTATACAGAGCTCAGCATTGAACAAAACTGGTAGATCCACAGCAGATAAAACAGTTTTTAATCAAAACTGCCACAGCCAATAAAGTGATGAATCGCTGGAATCAGGGTCTCTGCCCCTACAGCATGCTATTCTTATATGTGGTAGCAAAGACTTGGTGACAAATTCCCTTTAATAGTTTTTCTGTATTACATATTCATGCAATGTGCTCTACACGTTGTGTCGCTGCTATAGTCTACAGGTGGTTTTCTTGCATTTTTACAGGCCAATGATTACTGATCTTACAGTCCATCTAACATCCAGGCAAGTGATTCCCTGGCAGAAACATGGATTTCAGAGCCCGGATCAGGACAAGTATTGTGCTCTGCTGAACCATGGACCATTCCATTAGCATTCCCTGAGGTCCCCCCACCAGTCCAGTATGGGATCCCCTATTCCCCAAGCACATTTACTGTATTTTAAGATAAAAACAATGTCATACTTTTCCCTTTCCATAAAGTTAAGAAAAAAGTTATACATTTCCATTTTGTTTACTTTATTTTCCATTTTTTGTGTGGTTTCTTTTATCTATTTTATTACCAATCACTAAAGCTAACCCTCACCTAGCTCTAACCCTAAATGTATCTTTAACCCTAACCTTAGCCCAAGCCCGCTTAGTCTCTTGATTGCTGCCAATGCAGAGAGCAGCAGCTGTGATGAGTTGGTCTGCGCTCTGCATTTTGGCCTGAGTAGCCGCTCCCGGCTGAAAAAGACTGGGGAATGAATGAAACGAAGGTAATGTAGCTTCGGTGACTAGTGGTGCCGTCACCGAAGCTGCGCCCCCTGGTGGCATATCCTCATATGGACTGTAACGTGGGAACTTTTCTGAATATTTTCTCATGCTACAGTTCAAATTAGTTTCTGCCACCAGGGGGCGCAGCTTCGGTGACGGCACCGCTAATCACCGAAGCTACATTACCTTCGTTTCATTCATTCCCCAGTCTTTTTCAGCCGGGAGCGGCTACATTAGCAGCGCTCCTGGTTGTAAATGTATTTAACCCCTTCAGATGGATTTACAGCGTGCGACTTGACTGTACAGCGGACAGGTATGGGATATTGTTGCTTTTTTATTTTGGATTTTTTTTACAGGAGATCGAGGGTCTTCAGGTGGATTGAGCGTACAATAAAGATAATAAAACCCTGTGTCTTTCTTTCATTAAAATACTTTATTCTTAATGTGTGTGTATTTTTAACCCTTTCCTACTTTTAGATTAATAATGGATAGGTGTCTTATTGACTCCTCTCCATTATTAACCAGGCTTAATGTCACCTTACAATAGCCAATAACCCTGGTCCCTCGCTAGGCTATTAATATCTGCCCTCAGTCACTGGCTTTCCCACTCTGGTGGAGAAAATTGCGCAGGAGCCCACGCCAGTTTTTTCTGTGATTTAACCCTTTATTTTAAAAACTAGAGCTCCCACATTTTGCACACACAAACTACTAACATTATTAGTGATGAATATGTAAAAATATAAAGGAAATGAAATGGTTTATTGTATGTAAACAATGTCTCATATCCTGTCTGGTTTGGTAGGATTAGACTATCTCTTGAAGCTCATCAAGAGAATGCCAAAAGTGTGCAAAGCAGTCATGAAAGCAAAAGGTGGCTACTTTGAAGAACCTAGAATATAAGACATAATTTCAGTTGTTTCACACTTTTTTGTTAAGTATATAATTCCACATGTGTTAATTCATAGTTTTGATGCCTTCAGTGTGAATGTACAAATTTCATAGTCATGAAAATACTGAAAAATCCTTAAATGAGAAGGTGTGTGCAAACTTGTGGTCTGTACTGTACATATACTGTATATGTGTGTGTGTCTTACTGACGTTTATATACATACACATCTGTCAGCCATCTGTCAGTGCCGGAGCACGGTTACAGCCGCAGCTCACTATGTACTCAGCGATGACTGAAGCTGCTGCAGCCGCACTCTATGACTGAAAGCCGGAGGCCGCCAGGAGGAATAAAGGTCATTTCCACCTGGTAGCCGGACTGTCGGCTGCACAGCTTTAGATTGCCATTAACCTGCAGATTAACCCCATATCTGCAGGTTAATAGTGTGAAAAACTTCAACTGCCGCTCAATGGTTAAAACCAGAATGCAGCACTACAAAAAGTGTAGCATAAACCTAACTGACAACTGGGCGTCGCTATTCCCTTCTCCCAGGGATGTGTTGTTACAGTCTGATATTGTGAGAGATAATGGTACACTGCCAGACTGTTAATCGGAGAATAGAGACAATTTATTCAATTAAAGTTGCAATTCACACATCTGTGTCGCAGTCCGAGTACAGACCGTCATTCACAAACTGGCCACAGTTATTTTGACCCAAAATTAACAACCTCATAAGCATATACAGTGTGAGGCTGTAAGTTCAGGACAGGACACCTGCGGCCGGTCAGTGAATAACTGTCTGTACTCAGCCTGAGACACATACAGTTAGGTCCATACAGGGTGGCACATGTTAAGGAGCTGAAACACCTAAACCCTTCATCCAATTTTAATGTGGATACCCTCAAATGAAAGCAGAAAGTCGGAACTTCAACTGCATCTGAATTGTTTTGTTTAAAATTCATTGTGGTAATGTCTATAACCAAAATTACAAAAATGTTGTGTCTGTCCAATTATATATGGACCTAACTGTGGATGAGCTGCTGCTCTCTCTTCCTCCAGATGTATGTGATATGTCGGAAGGCGGGTAGAGTGAAGCCAGCGCTGATTTGCTACAGGGATGCTGACACTGCTGGAACGGCGCCGAAACCGGAGGTGAGTAAATATTTTATTAATTTAAAAGGGGAAAACATTTGGATTGAGAAGGGGTTGTCTGAGTAGTGGACAAGTGGATATCCAACATATTTAAGCAAGGGGTGTAACAAGTAAAGCAAAATTCTGCACGACCTGTCAGTGTTCTATTATTCGGGTTGAGGACACTTATTGTATGTGGGCTAGTGAATTGTGTGTGCCAGGGCTGCTTTTTAGTCCAAGGAAGAGTGTGAACTTGTGCTAATTGTGCAGTAACACGTTGTGATCTCTGCTCCGTCCTGTCTTCCAGCACAGGGTTAAAATTGCTCCGACTCCATTTCTGGCTTCATGACTTGATCATAGATGCTGGATCCTAATTCTCAAGGAAATCTCCCCAACCCAAGATTGTGAAAGAAACACACAAAACACTTTTATTGGATGATAAATTGACCGAATTTTATTCCAAATCTCATTATTATTATTTCTTTCAGTGTCTCAAATTTAGAATCAGCCAATTACTATGAAAGAGACACTGAAAATGGCACAACCTCCGACTCACGAAGAATCGTCCTTCAGCACTCAGGAGAGGAAAAACCCCATGGTGGAAACCTCTAGGGAACTATGGCTGGAGGACTGCCCTTCCCTTGGGCTTAGAAGGTTAATGCCGACCCATAACAGCAAATTGTACCAGAATTTGTACATTGTGTCATATTTGGTATGGAGAAGCCTAATGCGACCTCTCCAGGCCGTACACATAAAGGTGAAGTCCAGAAAAAAGATGTGCACTCTGTTACTAAGTTGGTGCAGGCATGAACTAACAGTCCAAGTAAGAGAAGAATCAGCCGCACTCAAATAGTTGAAAGTTTTGAAAACTGTGTAGTTTCTTTATTCATATATACAAAAACATCACCAGGTGCTTATTCTGAAAATAATAGGTGGCGGGCCATTCAAGTCAGGTTGCCTGACTTGAATGGCCCGCCACCTATTATTTTCAGAATAAGCACCTGGTGATGTTTTTGTATATATGAATAAAGAAACTACACAGTTTTCAAAACTTTCAACTATTTGAGTGCGGCTGATTCTTCTCTCACATAAAGGTGAAGGCGGCGAGTACCGGACGTGAGGGAGATCTGGCTGCAACATCTGTCACCCCATTGATCGCTAGGGTTAGTTTTATCTGGCTGGCTAGGCGGTATGGCTGATTGAGCTGGCTAGGCAGTATGGCTGATCTGGCTGGCTGGGCGGTGTCCCCTTCCTCCCACTGTGGAGTGATGAAGCTCCAGGTCTCCAGACACATCAAGTACGGCTCCTCATACGGCTGAATGACTGGTGGTTCTGGAATCTTCTCCTGTATCATAGATATGTGTGTTTATGACATCAGCACAGTTGCCGTAGTTACCACAGATGTTTATTTCTGATTGTTCATTGGCTAGAAAGTCCCTCTCAGTGTTCCAAAGAATTAACCCTTGAATGCCTGGCATCGTGCCTTTCTCCATAAGTCTGTAAAATAAACTTCTCACTAGGCAGGACCATTATCAATATTTTATCATTACTGTATTTTAA
The DNA here is from genome assembly GCF_051348905.1 of Ranitomeya variabilis. NCBI lineage: Eukaryota > Metazoa > Chordata > Amphibia > Anura > Dendrobatidae > Ranitomeya > Ranitomeya variabilis. The sequence goes on along the minus strand of NC_135232.1, from coordinate 1,050,938,673 downwards.
AGTTACCCCCCCAAGAAAAGTCTGAATTGTAATCACATCTGCATATTTGATGTGTAACGATCACAATAACTCCCTTGAGCCCTACTAAATACATAATAAATACATGTGAGTTCAGAGTAGTCCCATAGAGAAATAAATTAAGGGGCTGGAGACAAATGAAAATGAGAAGAAAGCCCCTCATGACTGGGACTGGATGAGAGATTCAGTTTGAAATGCTTAAGGGTTTACAGGGAGGTCAATGGTGGAGTGGAAAAAGGGGGCGGAGGATGAAGGGTATTTAGTGGGAAAGTGCGGGAAAGAGGGGTAATTTTGGGTCAGAATATCCAGAGCGGGATGATGTTTTTAATAAAAAAACATTTCTTGTCACAGTGTCTGTTGGCGGGGGTCAGCAGTGCCACAGGCTGATCGCCTCCATGCCACGCCGCATTGATGCAGTAATAGATGCAATAGGAGCCCCGACCAAGTATTCAGTGCGTTTACTGAACATACATTTCAGTAGGACATTTTGGATTTTAAATTAATTTTTCAAGCTGGTGTTATAAAGTATTCTAATTTACTGAGATAATGACTTTTGGGTTTTCATTGGCTGTAAGCCATAATCATCAACATTAACAGAAATAAACACGTGAAATGGATCACTCTGTAATGACTCTATATAATATATGAGCTTCACTTTTTGTAGTGAAGAACTGAAATAAATTAACTATTTGATATTCTAATTTTGTGAGAAGCACCTGTAATTGGTGTTTTTTTGGAAGGCAAACCTCCAGCCATCTTTGGAGCCCTAGCCTCACAATGCTGTGTTAGGGTAAGTTCACACTACACGTTTTTTTCTGCAGCAAGACCTGATGTCTTGGCAGGAAAGAAGTTGAGAAAAAATCAGGTTTTGCTTGGGTTTTCTTGCGTTTTTTTGCTGTGTTTATGGCATGCTAGATTTGTCTCTTGTGCATGCTGATAAAGTTTATTGCAAAAAAAAAGTTCTATTCTACCAGGTTTTGGCACTAAAAACACAGCAAAACCAGATACCTGCATTTTTGCTGCAGATTTTCAGTTCGTTTTCACCACCTGTTCATGTCAATGGGTGAAAAAGCTGAAAAAACATGAAAGAAGTGACACTCTCTATTGCGCAAAACACCATGGAAAGCACAAAATACTGCTGACAAAAAAACAAGCTTGTACTATAAAATGCAGCTGAAATTTGGATAAAAAGCATAAAAGCCTAGTGTGAACTTACCCTAAATAATAAATATACTTGAGACTTTAGCTACAATAAGTGGGAGGGAAGTATTATCGTGTGAAGAAGCATCTCTAACATTTCCAGTATTGTTGTTTGGGGGTTTAATAGGGTTTTTTTTCTTAATTTTATGGAAAAGCAAAAAGTATAATGACATTGGTATTTCCTTATAATACAATAAATCTGCTTTGGGAATAGGGGATCCCATACTGGACTGGTGGGGGGACCTCAGGGAATGCTAATGGAATGGTCCATGGTTCAGCAGAGCACAATACTTGTCCTGACCCGGGCTCTGAAATCCATGTTTCTGCCAGGGAATCACTTGCCTGGATGTTAGATAGACTGTAAGATCAGTAATCATTCGCCTGTAAAAAATGCAAGAAAACCACCTGTAGACTATAGCAGCGACACAACGTGTAGAGCACATTGCATAAATATGTAATACAGAAAAACTATTAAAGGGAATTTGTCACCAAGTCTTTGCTACCACATATAAGAACAGCATGCTGTAGGGGCAGAGACCCTGATTCCAGCGATTTATCACTTACTTTACTGGCTGTGGCAGTTTTGACTAAAAACTGTTTTATCTGCTGCGGATCTACCAGTTTTGTTGAATGCTCAGCTCTGTATAAGGCCGGCGTCACACTCAGCCGTATTTTATGGCCGTAATACGCAGAAATGTTCCAAAAATAGTGATCCGTATGTCATCCGTAGGCAGGGTGTGTCAGCGTATTTTGCGCATGGCATCCTCCGTATTTAATCCGTATGGCATCCGTACTGCAATATTTTCTCGCAGGCTTGCAAAACCGACATCTAATGGATTTATGTGCTCAAATGTTCGTTAAAACATATATACAGTGTGTATATATATATATGTCACTGAGACACACACACATATATATATATATTTATATATACTGTATTTATATTTAATTCAGCGCGAGATATGTGAAAAGCCGGTAATTCAATTGCTGGCTTTTTCTTTCTCCTTCCCAAACCCGACATGATATGAGACATGGTTTACATACAGTAAACCATCTCATATCCCTTTTTTTCCATATTCCACACTACTAATGTTAGTAGTGTGTATGTGCAAAATTTGGGCGCTGTAGCTTGTAAAATAAAGGGTTAAATGGCGGAAAAAATTGGCGTGGGCTCCCGCGCAATTTTCTCCACCAGAGTGGTAAAGCCAGTGACTGAGGACAGATATTAATAGCCTAATAATAATAATAATAATAATAATCTTTATTTATATAGCGCCAACATATTCCGCAGCGCTTTACAGTTTAACAGTTTCAAACACAACAGTCATAGGTAACAATGTTAACAATACAGCAATAAAGCAAAATAAGACGACCCTGCTCGTGAGAGCTTACAATCTACAATGAGGTGGGGAGATACAAAGTACAGGTGTGTATTTACAATGGTGTATTTACAATGATGGTCCAGCCATCTTCAGGGAGTGGGGGGTAGATGGAAGTAGTGAATGGGCTACACACACGCACAAAAACATAAATTGAGTTTGATTAGGGAACGTGATAGGCCGCTCTGAACAAATGTGTTTTGAGCGAGCGCCTAAAGCTATGCAAGTTGTGCATGGTCCTAATGTCTTGGGGTAGAGCATTCCAGAGGATTGGCACAACACGGGAGAAGTCTTGGAGTCGGGAGTGGGAGGTACGAATTAGTGCAGAGGTTAGTCGAAAGTCATTTGCAGAGCGCAGAGGTCGGTTAGGCCGATAGACAGAAATGAGGGAGGAGATGTAAGGGGGTGCCGCACTGTGGAGAGCTTTGTGGGTGAGAACAAGTACTTTGAATTGTATCCTGTAATGAATGGGCAGCCAGTGTAATGACTGGCGAAGAGCGGACACGTCCGAGTAACGATTAGCCAGATGGACGACCCTGGCTGCTGCATTAAGGATAGACTGGAGAGGGGAAAGTCGCGTGAGGGGGAGGCCAATTAAAAGAGAGTTACAGTAGTCCAGACGGGAGTGGATTAGGGCGACAGTGAGAGTTTTTGTTGTCTCCATGGTGAGAAAAGGGCGGATTCTAGAGATGTTCTTTAGGTGTAAGCGGCACGAGCGGGCAAGAGATTGTATGTGGGAGGTGAAGGAGAGATCGGAGTCAAACATGACACCCAGACAGCGTGCCTGCTGCCGGGGTGTTATTATGGTGCCACCCACGGAGAGGGAAATGTCAGATTTAGGGAGGTTAGTAGAAGGCGGGAGCAGAAGAAGTTCAGTTTTGGAGAGGTTGAGCTTCAGATAGAGAGCGGACATGATGTTAGAGACTGCAGACAGACAGTCAGTGGCGTTCTGTAGTACAGCGGGGGTAAGGTCAGGGGCTGATGTGTATAGTTGTGTGTCATCAGCATAAAGATGGTACTGAAAGCCAAATCTGCTGATGGTCTGTCCAATTGGGGCCGTGTAGAGGGAGAAGAGAAGGGGGCCAAGGACTGAGCCCTGAGGTACCCCGACAGTGAGAGGAAGAGGAGATGAAGTGGAGCCGGAGAACAGAACACTGAAGGAGCGTTCAGAAAGATAGGAAGAGAACCAGGAGCCTAGAGAGGGTCCATGGTTATTGGCCCCCCCGGCTACAAACATCTGACCCAAGCCACCCCAGAAAAGGCACATCTGGAAGATGCGCCTATTCTGGCACTTGGCCACTCTCTTCCCACTCCCGTGTAGCAGTGGGATATGGGGTAATGAAGGGTTAATGTCACCTTGCTATTGTAAGGTGACATTAAGCCAGATTAATAATGGAGAGGCGTCAATTATGACACCTATCCATTATTAATCCAATACTACGAAATGGTTAATAAAACACACACACATTATTTAAAAGTATTTTAATGAAATAAAGACACAGGGTGTTGTAATATTTTATTATACTGGTAATCCACCTGAAGACCCTCGTTCTGTAACAAAGGAAAAATAAAAAAACAACAATATCTCATACCTTCCGTCGCTCAGGTCAAGTCCCACGAAGTAAATGCATCTGAAGGGGTTAAATCATTGTACAGCCAGGAGCTCTGCTAAAGCAGTGCTCGTGCCTGTAAAAACCTTGGGGAATGAATGGAAAGCAGGGTGACCTGTAGTTACCTTGAGTTGCGGTGATGCGCCCTCTGCTGGATGTCCTCATATGAACTCGAGCGTGGGAACTTTTCCCAGGCTCCAGTTCATGAGGACCGAGATGAGATCCTCAGGCTATGTGCACACGTTGCGGATTTGCCTCTGGAATTTTTAGTGCGGATTCTGCATCTCTTGGCAGAAAACGCAGGTGCGGATTTGATGCGTTTTTATGCAGATTTTGTGCGGATTTGATGCGTTTTTACCCCTGCGGATTTCTATAATGGAATGGGCACAAAAACGCTGCAGAACCGCACAAAATAAGTGACATGCTCCTTCTTTTAATCCGCAGATTTTCCGTGTGGAATTTTCCGCACCATTAGCACAGCATTTTTTTACATTATACTTTAAATCACTTGCTGATCTGCAGCGTTTCTGCACGGAAAAAAACACTGCAGATCCGCAGTAAATCCGCAACGTGTGCACATAGCCTCAGACCCCTTGTGAGACCATATGCCGGTGCGGTTGGCCCTGGGTTCCTCCTAATGGAGGACAATGCCAGACCTCATGTGGCTGAAGTGTGTCAGCAGTTCCTGCAAGATGAAGGCATTGAAGCTATGGACTGGCCCGCCCGTTCCCCAGACCCGAATCTGAGCACATCTGGAACATCATGTCTCGCACCATCCACCAACGTCACGTTGCACCACAGACTGTCCAGGAGCTGGCGGATGCTTTAGTCCAGGTGTGGGAGGAGATCCCTCAGCAGACCATCCGCCGCCTCATCAGGAGCATGCCCAGGTGTTGTAGGGAGATCATACAGGCACGTGGAGGCCACACACACTACTGAGCATCATTTTCTTGTCTTGAGGCATTTCCAGTGAAGTTGGATCAGCCTGTAACTTCATTTTCCACTTTGATTTTGAGCATCATTCCAATTCCATACCTCCGTGGGATATTAGTTGTGATTGACGTTGATAATTTTTAGGTTTTATAGTTCTCAACACATTCCACTATGTAATGAATAAAGATTTACAACTGGAATATTTCATTCAGTGATATCTAGAATGTGGGATTTTAGTGTTCCCTTTATTTTGTGAGCAGTGTATATGGGCCTGACTTACAAAGATTCAGCTCGTCAGTTATTAATCACGTGATGTCATAGACCTAATGGAAAAAGGAACAATTAGATGGGTAGAAGGGTAAATTGAGCAATTGTAAGAACACAGTGCTATATAATATGATGACTGCAATGTATTAAGAGAATAAAACTGTAATGGGAGGAGGAGGAGGAGGAGGAGGAGTGCTACTTTAAATACAATCATACATATCCGTATCCCTTTATCTGTTTAGTTACCATTAGGGCATCCACCAAATGATGGACACTTTAATTGAAACCAAGCGCCCCCCATTATAGCTAAGTCATATTAGTTTCCATTACTGTCTTTGGGTCTGACATGTAAAATATAGGACGTCAGGGGTGAATATCGCTATTTATCCTGTGTATTGTGTAAATGGCTCCCAAACAATGAATGATTCTATATAGAACTTTGAAATCACACTCCCTGTTGAGCCTCAACCCTAAAGTACTCCACTTTTTTTTTCTTTTGCTGTTATTTTTTGGTAAAAAAGATGGGGTACTTTAGAGGTCCTTTTACCCAAGTCTCTGAACTCCTTCCTTTACTGAGGGGTCATCAGGGTGGGATGTGGGGGGCACCGTCAGCTTCATCTGCCTAGGCCACCAACACTCCTGGTCCCGGCCCTGGTATACACTGCAATGATTAGATGCAATACATGACAGAGGCCGCAGCAACAAACAATGTAACGTCAAGCAGATTTTCTCTGAAAGCGCGGAGTGTTACGCTGAATAATCACATTGCGATACAGCTTAAAGGGGTTTTCCGAACTCAAGACAAATTTCTGCAGTCGCTCTATATGTGACTCCTCACACTGTATGTGTATTACATGAGCTTATCTGCCTCAATCTTGGAAATCCCCTTTAAAGTGAACAGTGCTTATCAAGTCCTTTATTAGGAAAAATAATAAAAACATTCCAAAATTGTACGCTGCTCAAAAATTATTTAAATGAATATTTGTACATCACAATATAACCCCAAACCAGTAAACATTCAGAGATATCAATCTGTCCAGTTGGGAAGTATTGATTCTGAATCAGTGTGCAATGCTTTGGTGCAAATTAAAATGACAACATGTGCAAAAACTCAGGGTCGACACTGGGTGGTTTAGAGGGAGGACTTGCAGGTCATGTTACCCTGGCGCAGAGGGCGCTGTCGGACCACCTCATGCGGCTGTCTGAAATGTCTCCCAATGGGCAGCATTTTGACACCCCTAATGCTATGTGCACAATTTCAGGATTTTTTGCCACATACATATGCATCCCATCATTTTTAATACATTCCGCAATTTTTGTGCCCATGCTGTGTTTTTTTGTGCAAAAAAAAGCATCGCGGTAAAAAATGCAGCATGTTCATAAATTTTGCAGATTTTTTGCGTTTTTGCAGCTATTTATTGCATTGGGAAGCCCCGGAGAAAAACACGAAAAATCCGCGAAAAAAAAAGCGCAAAAAACACGTGCGGACTTCCTGCAGAAAAAGTCCGGCTTTGTTCAGCAAAATTCTGCACACTTTCCTGAACGTGTGCATATAGCCTAAGGCCGGCGTCACACTAGCGAGTTTTACGGACGTAAGAGCGCAGAAAATACGTCCGTAAAACTCGCCAAATAAACGGCACAATTATTCTCAATGGGGCTGCTCCTATCAGCCGTATATTACGGTTCAGTATTATACGGCTTTCTACGGCCGTACAAAATCGCAGCATGTTGCGTTTGTCAGCGTATTGCGCAAAAAAAACGCCAATGAAAGTCTATGGGGGCGAGAAAAATACGGATTCCACATGGACCAGCAGTGTGACTTGCGAGAAATACGCAGCGGTGTTAGTGAAAAGTCGGTAATTCAATTGCCGGCTTTTCATTTCTCCTGCCTAAACCCGACATGATATGAGACATGGTTTACATACAGTAAACCATCTCATATCCCCTTTTTTTTGCATATTCCACACTACTAATGTTAGTAGTGTGTATGTGCAAAATGTGGGCGCTGTAGCTGCGAAAATAAAGGGTTAAATGGCGGAAAAAATTGGCGTGGGCTCCCGCGCAATTTTCTCCGCCAGAGCGGTAAAGCCAGTGACTGAGGGCAGATATTAATAGCCAGGAGAGGGTCCATGGTTATTGGCCCCCCCTGGCTACAAACATCTGCCCCCAGCCACCCCAGAAAAGGCACATCTGGAAGATGCGCCTATTCTGGCACTTGGCCACTCTCTTCCCACTCCCTGTAGCGGTGGGATATGGGGTAATGAAGGGTTAATGCCACCTTGCTATTGTAAGGTGACATTAAGCCAGATTAATAATGCAGAGGCGTCAATGATGACACCTATCCATTATTAATCCAATTGTCTGAATTTTTTGTGTGGTTTCTTTTATCTATTTTATTACCAATCACTAAAGCTAACCCTCACCTAGGCCTAACCCTAAATGTATATTTAACCCTAACCTTAGCCCAAGCCCGCTTAGTCTCTTGATTGCTGCCAATGCAGAGAGCAGCAGCTGTGATGAGTTGGTCTGCGCTCTGCATAGGCAGTGGTGGCAGTGACCGAGCTGACAGAGCAGCCGCATATTCATATAAGGAACTTAGCCCCTATTAACACCCCCAAAAAAACAACCTACTGGTACCGCCCCTGTCATGGTTCCCAATGGCAAGGGAACGTCAGAGAACTTAAATAACAGACTAGCTCTTGGGTGATGGAATCTCGAGCTGACCGTGAGCTAAACCTACCACACAACTAACAGTGGCCGGGTGACGTACCTACGTTTTATCCCTAGACGCCCAGCGCCAGCCGGAGAACTAACTAACCCTAATAGAGGAAAAAAACAGACCTGGCTTACCTCTAGGGAAATTCCCCCAAAAAGGAGACAGAAGCCCCCCACATATATTGACGGTGAGTTCAGAGGAAAAGACATACGCAGTATGAAGGTAGGTTCAGCAAAGCGAGGTCCGCTTACTAGATAGTAAGAAGATACAATAGGGAACTTCACGGTCAGCTGAAAACCCTATTAAAATACCATCCAGAAATTACTTTAAGACTCATGTGTCAACTCATGACACCGGAGTGGTAATTTCGGCCCACAAGAGCTTCCAGCTACAGAAACATAACATAACTGTGAACTGGAACAAAAATGCAAACAAACTTAGGACTAAGAGTCCAACTTAGCTGATAGTAGTCTAGAAGCAGGAACATGCAACAGAAAGGCTCTGGTTACATTGATGGCCGGCACTAGAATAACTGAGCAGCAAGGCTAAATAGGATACTCCCATATCCTGATGGAAACAGGTGAACAGAGAAAGTGAAGCACACAAATCCAGTACCACCAGTGACCACCGGGGGAGCCCAAAAACCAAATTCACAACAGTACCCCCCCCTCAAGGAGGGGGCACCGAACCCTCACAAGAACCACCAGGGCGATCAGGATGAGCCCTATGAAAGGCACGGACCAAATCAGAGGCATGAACATCAGAGGCTGTCACCCAAGAATTATCCTCCTGACCGTAGCCCTTCCACTTGACCAGATACTGAAGTTTCCGTCTGGAAACACGGGAGTCCAAGATCTTCTCCACAACGTACTCCAATTCACCCTCAACCAACACCGGAGCGGGAGGCTCAACGGAAGGCACAACCGGTACCTCATACCTGCGCAATAATGACCGATGGAAGACATTATGGATAGAAAAAGATGCCGGGAGGTCCAATCGAAAGGACACAGGGTTAAGAATCTCCAAAATCTTATATGGGCCGATGAACCGCGGCTTAAACTTAGGAGAAGAAACCCTCATAGGGACAAAACGAGAAGACAACCACACCAAGTCCCCAACACGAAGACGAGGACCAACACGACGACGGCGGTTAGCAAAATGCCGAGTCTTCTCCTGGGACAACTCCAAATTGTCCACCACCTGTCCCCAAATCCGATGCAACCTATCCACCACAGTATCCACTCCAGGACAATCCGAAGACTCCACCTGACCAGAAGAAAAGCGAGGATGAAACCCCGAATTGCAAAAGAAAGGAGAAACCAAAGTGGCAGAACTAGCCCGATTATTGAGGGCAAACTCCGCCAACGGCAAAAAGGCAACCCAGTCATCCTGATCCGCAGACACAAAACACCTCAAATAAGTCTCCAAGGTCTGATTAGTTCGCTCAGTCTGGCCATTAGTCTGAGGATGGAACGCAGACGAAAAAGACAAATCAATGCCCATCCTAGCACAGAACGCCCGCCAAAATCTAGACACGAACTGGGTCCCCCTGTCAGAAACGATATTCTCCGGAATACCATGCAAGCGAACCACATTTTGAAAAAACAGAGGAACCAACTCGGAAGAGGACGGCAACTTAGGCAAGGGCACCAAATGAACCATCTTTGAAAAACGGTCACACACCACCCAGATGACAGACATTTTCTGAGAAACAGGGAGATCAGAAATAAAATCCATAGAGATGTGAGTCCAAGGCCTCTTTGGAATAGGCAAAGATAACAACAATCCGCTAGCCCGAGAACAACAAGGTTTGGCCCGAGCACAAACATCACAAGACTGCACAAAAACTCGTACATCTCGAGACAGAGAAGGCCACCAGAAGGACCTAGCCACCAAATCCCTGGTACCAAAGATCCCGGGATGACCTGCCAACGCAGAAGAATGAACCTCCGAGATGACTCTACTGGTCCAATCATCAGGAACAAACAGTCTACCAGGCGGGCAACGATCAGGTCTATCCGCCTGAAACTCCTGCAAAGCCCGTCGCAGGTCTGGGGAAACAGCAGATAATATCACCCCATCCTTAAGGATACCTGTAGGTTCAGAATCACCAGGGAAATCAGGCTCAAAACTCCTAGAAAGGGCATCCGCCTTCACATTTTTAGAACCTGGTAAGTATGAGACCACAAAATTAAACCGAGAGAAAAACAACGACCAGCGCGCCTGTCTAGGATTCAGGCGCCTGGCAGACTCAAGATAAATCAAATTCTTGTGATCGGTCAATACCACCACCTGATGTCTAGCCCCCTCAAGCCAATGACGCCACTCCTCAAAAGCCCACTTCATAGCCAAAAGCTCCCGATTACCAATATCATAATTTCGCTTGGCAGGCGAAAATTTTCGAGAAAAGAACGCACAAGGTCTCATCACGGAGCAATCGGAACTTTTCTGCGACAAGACCGCCCCAGCTCCGATCTCGGAAGCATCGACCTCAACCTGAAAAGGAAGAGTAACATCAGGCTGACGCAACACAGGGGCGGAAGAAAAGCGGCGCTTAAGCTCCCGAAAGGCCTCCACAGCAGCAGGGGACCAATCAGCAACATCAGCACCCTTTTTGGTCAAATCAGTCAAAGGTTTAGCAACATCAGAAAAACCAGTTATAAATCGACGATAAAAATTAGCAAAGCCCAAAAATTTCTGAAGGCTCTTAAGCGAAGAAGGTTGCGTCCAATCACAAATAGCCCGAACCTTGACAGGATCCATCTCAATGGAAGAGGGGGAAAAAATGTACCCCAAAAAAGAAATCTTTTGAACCCCAAAAATACACTTAGAACCCTTCACACACAAGGAATTAGCCCGCAAAACCTGAAAAACCCTCCTGACCTGTTGGACATGAGAATCCCAGTCATCCGAAAAAATCAAAATATCATCCAGATACCCGATCATGAATTTATCCAAATATTCCCGGAAAATGTCATGCATAAAGGACTGAAAGACTGAAGGGGCATTTGAAAGACCAAAAGGCATTACTAAATACTCAAAATGGCCCTCGGGCGTATTAAATGCGGTTTTCCACTCATCCCCCTGCTTAATTCGCACCAAATTATACGCCCCACGGAGATCAATCTTAGAGAACCACTTAGCCCCTTTTATTCGAGCAAACAAATCAGTCAGCAGTGGCAGAGGATAGTGATATCTGACTGTAATTTTATTCAAGAGTCGATAATCAATACACGGCCTCAAAGAGCCATCTTTTTTAGATACAAAGAAAAAACCGGCTCCTAAGGGAGATGAAGAAGGACGAATATGTCCCTTTTCCAGGGACTCCTTAATATATTCTCGCATAGCAGCATGTTCAGGTACAGATAGATTAAATAAACGACCCTTTGGAAATTTACTGCCCGGAATCAGATCTATGGTACAATCGCAATCTCTGTGAGGAGGTAGTGAACCAAGCTTCGGCTCCTCAAAAACATCACGATAATCAGATAAAAATTCCGGAATCTCAGAGGGAATAGATGACGAAATGGAAACCAAAGGTACGTCCCCATGAGCCCCCTGACATCCCCAGCTTAACACAGACATTGCTTTCCAGTCAAGAACTGGGTTATGAGATTGTAACCATGGCAATCCGAGCACCAAAACATCATGTAGATTGTACAACACAAGGAAGCGAATCGTCTCCTGATGGTCTGGATTCATACGCATAGTCACTTGTGTCCAGTATTGTGGTTTATTACTAGCCAATGGTGTAGAGTCAATACCCTTCAGAGGTATAGGAACTTCCAGAGGCTCTAGATCAAACCCACAGCGCCTGGCAAAGGACCAATCCATAAGACTCAAAGCGGCGCCAGAGTCGACATAGGCATCCGCGGTAATTGACGATAATGAACAAATCAAGGTCACAGACAGAATAAACTTAGACTGTAAAGTGCCAATTGAAATAGACTTATCAACCTTTTTTGTACGTTTAGAGCATGCTGATATAACATGAGTTGAATCACCACAATAGAAGCACAACCCATTTTTTCGCCTAAAATTCTGCCGTTCGCTTCTGGACAGAATTCTATCACATTGCATATTTTCTGGAGCCTTCTCAGAAGACACCGCCAAATGGTGCACAGGTTTGCGCTCCCGCAAACGCCGATCAATCTGAATAGCCATTGTCATGGACTCATTCAGACCTGTAGGTGCAGGGAACCCCACCATAACATCTTTAATGGCATCAGAGAGACCCTCTCTGAAATTCGCCGCCAGGGCGCACTCATTCCACTGAGTAAGCACAGACCATTTACAAAATTTTTGGCAGTATATTTCAGCTTCATCTTGCCCTTGAGATAGGGCCATCAAGGTTTTTTCAGCCTGAATCTCTAAATTAGGTTCCTCATAAAGCAACCCCAAAGCCAGAAAAAACGCATCCACATTGAGCAACGCAGGATCCCCGGGTACCAACGCAAATGCCCAATCCTGAGGGTCACCCCGCAGCAAGGAAATTACTATCCTAACCTGCTGTGCGGGATCTCCAGCGGAGCGAGATCTCAGGGAAAGAAATAATTTACAATTATATTTGAAATTCAGGAAACGAGATCTATCCCCGGAGAAAAATTCTGGTATAGGAATTCTAGGTTCAGATATAGGAGCATGAATAACAAAATCCTGTAAATTTTGAACCTTCGTAGCAAGATTATTCAAACCTGTAGCCAAACTCTGAGGATCCATTTTAATCAGGTGAGATCAGAGCCATTCAAGGATTAGAAGGAGAGAGAGAGGCAAAGGCTGCAATTAGAGCAGAAATGCAACTGAGTCAACTATAGAGCAAGCTCAGAAGAAAAAAAAAAAAAAAAATCTGCAGACTTCTTTTTCTCTCCTTTCTTCTGCCAACGGTGTTAACCCTTGGCCGGCCATACTGTCATGGTTCCCAATGGCAAGGGAACGTCAGAGAACTTAAATAACAGACTAGCTCTTGGGTGATGGAATCTCGAGCTGACCGTGAGCTAAACCTACCACACAACTAACAGTGGCCGGGTGACGTACCTACATTTTATCCCTAGACGCCCAGCGCCAGCCGGAGAACTAACTAACCCTAATAGAGGAAAAAAACAGACCTGGCTTACCTCTAGGGAAATTCCCCCAAAAAGGAGACAGAAGCCCCCCACATATATTGACGGTGAGTTCAGAGGAAAAGACATACGCAGTATGAAGGTAGGTTCAGCAAAGCGAGGTCCGCTTACTAGATAGTAAGAAGATACAATAGGGAACTTCACGGTCAGCTGAAAACCCTATTAAAATACCATCCAGAAATTACTTTAAGACTCATGTGTCAACTCATGACACCGGAGTGGTAATTTCGGCCCACAAGAGCTTCCAGCTACAGAAACATAACATAACTGTGAACTGGAACAAAAATGCAAACAAACTTAGGACTAAGAGTCCAACTTAGCTGATAGTAGTCTAGAAGCAGGAACATGCAACAGAAAGGCTCTGGTTACATTGATGGCCGGCACTAGAATAACTGAGCAGCAAGGCTAAATAGGATACTCCCATATCCTGATGGAAACAGGTGAACAGAGAAAGTGAAGCACACAAATCCAGTACCACCAGTGACCACCGGGGGAGCCCAAAAACCAAATTCACAACACGCCCCTAAGTATCCACCGCCCTAAGTACAGCATATTAGGTGACAAGAGACAAAATGTGGGGTGAATGAGCCTGTGTATAAGGCCATTGGGACTGATATCCATTTGCCTAACAAGTTTTTGGCCAACAGCAACCAAAACTGCATAGTGAGCATTATCCCAACCCACCAATAGGGGGCGGAAGCCCTACAGGAGCCCAGAGCAGCATGAACCCTAAATATGGCCCTATCTGGGTAATAAGGCTTTCACCCTGAGAAGCAAAGGATCAAACCCCCATGAATGTGAATACTTGGTTTGTTAATACTGGGAATGTTAGAGATGCTTCTTCACACGATAATACTTCCCTCCCACTTATTGTAGCTAAAGTCTCAAGTAGAGTTATTATTTAGGGTAAGTTCACGCTAGGCATTTTTTAATGCTTTTTTATCCAACTTTCAGCTGCATTTTATAGTACCAGCTTGTTTTTTTTGTCATAAGTATGTTGCGCTTTCCATGGTGTTTTGCGCAGTAGAGCGTGTCACTTCTTTCACACAGTGTCTACATAATTTATACACAGCATCATTGCCTCCTATTTGATGTACACACCATTCTGTGTCTCTTATATGATGTAAGACAAAAAGGGCAAAGCGCTCCTTGTGGAAATCTGTATATCTAGCTTCAACACCAACTCTGTGACCATTCTTGACCTAAACCCAATTGAGCATCTCTAAAGAGACCTGACATGGCTGTCCACCAACGTTCACCATCCAACCTGACAGAAATGGGAGAGGATCTGCATGGAAGAATGGCAGAGGATCCCCAAATCCAGGTGTGAAAAACTTGTTGCATCATTCCCAAGAAGACTCATGGCTGTACTAGCTCAAACGGGTGAACACCTCCAGTGGAGGACGCGATAGCAGGGAAGATGAAGATCGGTCTCAGGAGCGCAGAAAGAAGACTCGAACACCAGGTTGTATTTGAACCACAACGCGTTTCAATGGATAACACCGTCTTCATCAGGTGGGCAGGTTATTAGTGGTGACAAAGAGGCAGTATTTAAATAAACATCAACCAGTCGCAAAGCTATTACAATTACATATGCTAATGTGTAGGTATAATAGATAATTAAAAATAGCCTGTGCACGGTGACACATACACAGAGACAGCAGAGCAAACGCAGCGGGGGGCTATCACATCATACAAACATAATAAAACCAACCTAAGATAAAAAATAAACAAAACAGCTAAATTAATCATAAAAAATAAGAATGAAAACAAAAAACTATTCCTACACACACACACACACACACACACACACACACACACACACATATATGAACATACATACATACACATATA
The DNA here is from genome assembly GCF_051348905.1 of Ranitomeya variabilis. Lineage (NCBI taxonomy): Eukaryota > Metazoa > Chordata > Amphibia > Anura > Dendrobatidae > Ranitomeya > Ranitomeya variabilis. The sequence continues at coordinate 1,050,923,576 of NC_135232.1, read as the reverse complement.
CACATGCAAAAAAATGAGAAAATCCCTTACCCAGGAGGATTGTATCAACAGCATCAAAGCGAAAGCCACAGAGTCTTCCTCCCCTAAGATGTCATTGAGTAGGTGCAGTTTTATCACCACCTTTAATCATTCCCATGGAATTGTTAGGAAACTACTGTCAAAATATTGGTTTATTCTTTTCGGGGGTGACAGTACTTTTGAAACATATACCTCCTCACCCTATAACAATTTTCCATAAGAATTGAACCTTAGGCAATAGGATTGCACCCAGTAATACTACATTAGCTCCATTATACCTAGGTCCTCAGTTACCTTCGAACTATGGTTGCTTTGCATGCAGGAATCCTAAGTGCCTTTGCTGTGCTTCCATAGTAAATGGAGCACGGGAATTTAAATCAAATACAACAGGCACGCTTTTTAAAATTCACTCATCTGTTAACTGTCAGTCTACTTACGTAGTCTACCTGATCGAGTGCGGTTGGGGTCTACAATATGTGGGCCGCACCATACAAACGATGCACGCCAGATTGAATAAACATCGACAGAACATAAAAAATGGTTTCTTATTACAGTCTGTCCAAACACTTCTTGCTAATGCACCAAAAAAATTGGAAATCTTTGAAATTAATAATCATTGATCACATATCCGATAACGTGGCAGATCGGTTCAGTAGCCTAATAAAAAAAGAGAGTTTCTGGATATTCAAACTGGGTACGTTGGCCCCTGAAGGATTGAATCTTATGATTGATAAAGTGACAAGCTAGATATGGTTCTCTTCTCCTTATTTTTTTGCATGTGTATACGTGTATGTATTTATATATATATGTGTGTGTGTATGTATAATTTGCTTTTGTTTTTTCTTGCTTATTTTTTATGATTAATTTTGCTGTTTTGTTTATTTTTTTTTATCCTAGGTTAGTTTTATTATGTTTGTATGATGTGATAGCCCCCTGCTGCGTTTGCTCTGCTGTCTCTTAAATGCTCTGCGTATGTGTCACCGTGCACAGGCTATTTTTAATTATCTATTATACCTACACATTAGCATATGTAATTGTAATAGCTTTGCGACTGGTTGACGTTTATTTAAATACTGCCTCTTTGTCACCACTAATAACCTGCCCACCTGATGAAGACGGTGTTATCCGTTGAAACGCGTTGTGGTTCAAATACAACCTGGTGTTCGAGTCTTCTTTCTGCGCTCCTGAGACCGATCTTCATTTTCCTTACTTTCTATTATCTATCACTGTTTTATAGTCCACATATTTTGTGGCTTGTATATACCTTGTACTACCATGATTACACTATGGTATTGTCTTTTATGTTGTTATTTGCTTATAATTGCTCTTTGCACTTGTCACTTTTTGCACTTATCACTTTAGTTAGGCTTATAGGTATGGGATGTTTTTATCTCCTTTGATATACATATATGGTTTTTGCACTATTCTTCTGGACCCCATAGGGGTTTCTTTCTCCATACATTTTTTCTAACTTGACCTTCCCAACATGTGCGCATGTTCACCGTGGCTGGAATCCTGATACATTCTCGTGGGCCTCCGTAATGTCCAACGGGTGATATGACGTCATGGGTATTCCCCCTTCACCCGCTGAGACATGTGTGCGGCTTGCGAGGATGTGTCATTTGGGGCCTGCACATGCGCCATCTATTGCCGGGGAGATTTCTACAAGCGGCGGGTATATATGTCATACCTATTGGTACGCCGTCTGGTATCCATACTTTAGTGCGCATGCGCGGGTGACGATTTACGGCAGTGACGACATGTATGACGTCTGTCATGTTAATGTGCGCACGCTCCGCCTACGTGAATTAGCAGTGGGAACAGCTGTGCCTTTGGCATATAAGCATTCGTTAATGACACACATACACAGCCCCCGGAAGAAGGCCACGCGAAACGCGCATCGGGGCTGCTGTGGAGCACACACTGACAGATATTACCATTGGTAAATTGAGCGACCTTTAAAGGGGTCCTTTACATTTTATACTTTGCGGGATTGGATCAAGGTTATGAAGTATTTCAGGCCCATTATTTACACTGAGGTCTTGGCATATCCATTTATACCCTGCCTTATGGAATAGGCTTTGGATTGTGTATGGTAACAGTGGATACGGACTGTGCCTTTGGTGGTTTGCTCACTTGCTCATTCTGTTATTGCAGTTGTGGTGCTTCCCCCCACATGAGTTTATGTCTGTGCTTTTCATGTCTGTTGTTACACTGGTTATTACCATTATGATGACTATGTATTTATTAATAAAATATCTATTTTGTTAAAATTGGTTTGGACATATACTCCTTCGGTTCTGTGTAGGATTTATAGCACTACAAAAAGTGTAGCCTAAACCTAACTGACAACTGGGCGTCGCTATTCCCCTTCTCCCAGGGATGTGTTGTTACAGTCTGATATTGTGAGAGATAATGGTACACTGCCAGACTGTTAATAGAAGAATAGAGACAATTTAGTCAATTAAAGCCGCATTCACACATCTGTGTGTCGCAGTACGAGTACAGACGTCATTCACAAACTGGCCACAGTTATTTTGACCCAAAATTAACAACCTCATAAGTGGCGCACGCCTTGTGAGATGCAGGGCCTAGTATCTCGGAGGATGGTTCAGTCACGGTGACTCCGATGGCTCTAACAATCTCTAGGTTCGGTGGCAATTATAAAGGAGGAGACGACGGATATATGAGACTGTGAGTTATGTTGTTGCCCGCAAAGTATGAGGCTGCAGACGAAAGAAGCATACACCGGGGTCTCGTGCAAACTTGAAAGATGAACTTTACTGAATATTTGTAGCAATCCTTATATTTTTCAATATAACCGTCATGGGTAGCCGATAAATTTTTCTTACAATTGCGACGGTCAAAGCCTTTTCTCGGTCCCGGACTTGGGAGGATGGTGGTAACTTTTCATTTGACTAACTGTGCTGCATGAAGGGGGAGGATCAAACTGACCTTAATCAGATCGGAGTATCCAGGGAATCTGCTGCGCAGTTCTGCAGTTCCTTCTCTTGTCTCAGCACTCTGTTGCTGCATAACGCGGGGCACTCCGAATAGGGTGCTATTTGTACACCCCACTTGTCCCAATCCAGGAGCCCCAATTTTCTACCTCCTCTCCCCACCAAAACCGTCCATAAAGCCCTGTTTGTCCCGCACGCACCACCTCCAACTGCCATTTATCTTCAAATCAGAAAAACACGTTGCAATGCCAAACTAAGGCACAAGAGGGCAGTATAGTACTACAAGTTGTAATACCAAAACAAGGCAGGAGAGGGCAGCATAGAATTAAATAGTTTACCTCCTCCCAAGGCAAGACAAGGAGCCGGTGTCGCAAGTGTAATCATGTAAGGAATAGAGAACACACCATATGATATATAACATACTGTACATTAGTAATGGCTTTCCTGGTCACTACATAAGCATATACAGTATGAGGCTGTAAGTTCAGGACAGGACACCTGGGGCCGGTCAGTGAATAACTGTCTGTACTCAGCCTGTGACACATGGATGTGCTGCTGCTCTCTCTTCCTCCAGATGTATGTGATATGTCCGAAGGTGGGTAGAGTGAAGCCAGGGCTGATTTGCTATAGGGACGCCGACACTGCTGGAACGGCGCTGGAACAGGAGGTGAGTATACATTTTATTAATTTAAAAGGGGAAAACATTTGGATTGAGAAGGGGTTGTCTGACTAGTGGACAACATATTTAAGCAAGGTGTGTAACAAGTAAAGCAAAATTCTGCACGACCTGTCAGTGTTCTATTATTCGGGTTGATGACACTTATTGTATGTGGGCTAGTGAATTGTGTGTGCCAGGGCTGCTTTTTAGTCCCAGTCCGGCCCTTAATCACCCCCATTATCTGAATGCAAGGAAGAGTGTGAACTTGTGCTAATTGTGCAGTAACACGTTGTCATCTCTGCTCCGTCCTGTCTTCCAGCACAGGGTTAAAATTGCTCCGACTCCATTTCTGGCTTCATGGCTTGATCATAGATGCTGGATCCTGATTCCCAAGAATATCTCCCCAACCCAAGATTGTGAAAGAAACACACCAAACACTTTTATTGGATGATAAATTGACCGAATTTTATTCCAAATCTCATTATTATTATTTCTGTCAGTGTCTCAAATTTAGAATCAGCCAATTACTATGAAAGAGACACTGAAAATGGCACAACCTCCGACTCACGAAGAATCGTCCTTCAGCACTCAGGAGAGGAAAAACCCCATGGTGGAAACCTCTAGGGAACGATGGCTGGAGGACTGCCCTTCCCTTGGGCTTAGAAGGTTAATGCCGACACATAACAGCAAATTGTACCAGAATTTGTACATTGTGTCATATTTGGTATGGAGAAGCCTAATGCGACCTCTCCAGGCCGTACACATAAAGGTGAAGGCGGCGAGTACCGGACGTGAGGGAGATCTGTCTGCAACATCTGTCACCCCATTGATCGCTAGGGATAGTTTGATCTGGCTGGCTAGGCGGTATGGCTGATCGGGCTGGCTAGGCGGTATGGCTGATCTGGCTGGCTAGGTGGTATGGCTGATCGGGCTGGCTAGGCGGTATGGCTGATCTGGCTGGCTAGGCGGTGTCCCCTTCCTCCCATTGTGGAGTGATGAAGCTCCAGGTCTCCAGACACATCAAGTACGGCTCCTCATACGGCTGAATGACTGGTGGTTCTGGAATCTTCTCCTGTATCATAGATGTATGTGTTTATGACATCAGCACAGTTGCCGTAGTTACCACAGATGTTTATTGCTGATTGTTCATTGGCTAGAAAGTCACTCTCAGTGTTCCAAAGAATTAACCCTTGAATGCCTGGCATTGTGCCTCTCTCCATAAGTCTGTAAAATAAACTTTTCACTAGGCAGGACCATTATCAATATTTTATCATTACTATATTTTAAAGTTACCACCCTAAAAAAGACTGAATTGTAATAACATCTACAGATTTGATGTGTAACGATCACAATAATTCCCTTAAGCCATACTAAATACATAAACGCACAATATGAGTACAGAGCAGTCCCATAGAGAAATAAATTAAGGGGCTGGAGACAAATGAAAATGAGAAGACGGCCCCTCATGACTGGGACTGGATGAGAGGTTCAGTTTGGAATGCTTAAAGGGAAGGTGCCAGCAAAAAAATTTTTTTTACAGCAAATGAAAAAATGTAAATAATTAATAATTACATTTTGTTAAAAAATATCATAATTTGTTTATAATTTAGTAAAATATGAAAAATAATTTTATTAGGTTTGGCATTTCCAGTTTTAAACACTAGAGGGAGCAGCTACTGAAATTGGACAAAAATCTAGTGTACAACTAGCTGACATTACTGCACTGCAGTAATTATGGGTGGAGGCTGCTGACATGGCTGTGATGTCTCCTCTCCTCCCCTTCTGGGAGTTTGCTAAGGGATAAGAGCAGATGAGATTTAGGAACACATTAAGGCCATGTGCACACGTTCAGTATTTTTCGCGTTTTTTTCGCGTTTTTTCGCTATAAAAACGTGATAAAAACGCGAAAAAAACGCTTACATATGCCTCCTATTATTTTAAGTGTATTCCGCATTTTTTGTGCAAATGTAGCCTTTTTTTCCGCGAAAAAATCGCATCGCGGAAAAAAAAGCAACATGTTCATTAAAATGCGGAATTGCAGGGGATTCCGCACACCTAGGGGTCCATTGATCTGCTTACTTCCCGCACGGGGCTGTGCACACCATGCGGGAAGTAAGCAGATTATGTGCGGTTGGTACCCAGGGTGGAGGAGAGGAGACTCTCCTCCACGGACTGGGCACCATATAAGTGGTCAAAAAATAAGAATTAAAATAAAAAATAGCGATATACTCACCCTCGATGTCTTCCCGCCTCCACTGCACGCTGCCGTTCGGTTCCTGTAGCTGGTGTGCGGCGAAAGACCTGCCGATGACGTCACTGTCCTGTGATTGGTCGTGAGCGGTCATGTGACCGCTCACGTGACCGTGACGTCATGGAAGGTCCTGTGCGCACAGACCAGCTATAGGAAGAGGAGCCGGACGCCGGTGATGAGATGTCTGGGTGAGTATAAGCATTTTTTTATTTTTTTTATTATTTTTAAACATTCTATCTTTTACTATAGATGCGGCATAAGCTGCATCTATAGTAAAAAGTTGGTCACACTTGTCAAACGCTATGTTTGACAAGTGTGACCAACCTGTCAGTCAGTTTTCCAAGCGATGCTACAGATCGCTTGGAAAACTTTAGCATTCTGCAAGCTAATTACGCTTGCAGAATGCTAAAAAAACGTGAAAAAAACGGAAAAAAAACGCAAAAAAAAAAATGCGGATTTCTTGCAGAAAATTTCCGGTTTTCTTCAGGAAATTTCTGCAAGAAATCCTGAACGTGTGCACATACCCTGAGCAGCCATTTTCTTAGTGACTGCAAAGTTATACTGACAAGTAAACAGTCACAGAGGATGGCAGGCAGCAAGGATTCTGGGAGATATATGGTGGAGGGAGCAGGGTGACAGCAGCACAGAGTACTTCAGGAGCGCAGTGTGCTGGTCTATGGGGGCACCCTGTTCAGTGCGCGGAGCAGCCAGGGATTTACATAGAACGCTGTCTTTCATACACATGGATGGACCGTCTGCTTCACAAAAATCCAGGAAACATTTCTGCTGATTGATGGCCTGTTCTGATCCAGACATTGCATGCAAATACCCCATTCCCCTCCTCAGATCCTGGCTTCTCCATCCTGTCCTGGCAATGTGTGAAAGCGAGGTGACAGGCGCAGTACAGGGTGATGCTGGGAAGCAGGTTGGGGGGAAATGTAGCCATATACTAAAGATAAAAATGAGACCCTTCTATTCAGCTGCTTCACCAGCCCTCCCCTGACTGCACCGAACTGGAGGTCATGCTGCCCCATCTATTACCCCAGACCCGCGTGCAGGTGCTCAGCCAAAACCACCCTAGAATGGGTCCCCTTTCTTAAGATAATACCGCCATATACATCACACACAATACCGCCATATACTTCTAAGTCATATAGATCTCCCATAATACCGCCACATAGATCACCCATAATACCGCCACATAGATCACCCATAATACCGCCACATCGATCACCCATAATACCGCCAAATAGATCACCCATAATGCCGCCATATACTTCTCTCATACCACCATATACTTCTCACACAATACCGCCATATACTTCTCACACAATACCACCATATACTTCTCACATACTGTCATATAGATCACACACAATACCACCATGTAGATCACACATAAAACCACCATATAATTCTCACATACTACTGCCACATAATCACACATAATCCCAAAATATAGTTCTCATATAATACCGTCATATAGTTTTCACATCATTCCACAACACTGATCAAACATAATACCACCAAGTAGATCACATATAATACCGTCATATAGATGACACAATGCCATAATACAGATCACACATAATACTTGGTGGCATTATGTGTGATGTATATGGCAGTATATTGTAATAAATATATATGGCCGCATAATGTGTGGTCTTTATGGGAGTATTATGTGATAAATATATATGCCGCCGCATTATATGTGATCCATATGGCATTGTGCTGGTCTAGGGGGGTCACAGAGAGAGGTATGGTGGAAGGAGCAGGGTGACAGGAGCACAGAGTATTTCAGGAGAGCAGAGTGCTGGTCTATGGGGGGAGTGTGCTCACACAACTGTATACTTAGCCTTTACTGGCTATTGAAATGTGGGACCTCCCCCCCTCCAAAAAAAAAAAAAAAGGTGTGGGGTCCCCTATAATTAATAACCAGTAAATGCTATGCAGACTGCTGCGGGCTGACATTAATAGCTTAGGAAGGGGCCATGGATATGGTCCCCCCACAGGCTAAAAACATCAGCTCTCGGCCGCCTGTTAGATGCGCCTTTTCTGGCACTTTGCCTGGCAATTCCCACTTGCTCTGTAGCGGTAGCAAGTGGGGTTCATATTTGTGGGGTTGATGTCACCTTTATATTGTCCGGTAACATCAAGCCCACGGCTCACTAATGGAGAGGCGTCTATAAGACACGTATCCATTACTAATCCTGTAGTTGTATTGTAAATACACAGCCAGAATAAAGTCCTTTATTAATCTTAATTAAACCATAATCCCCGACTCCCTCGTCTCCTGCAACAAAAATAATAAACCACAATGGGGAAAGACATGCAGGGGGAGAGGAGAGCATAGGAGGGAGAGCGACCCATGGGGAGAGAGGAGTGTACAGGAGAGAATTAGATACTGACTGCTGAGCTGTGTATCTAATACTTTCTGGTGTATTTAAACCTGTCCTGTGTATCTAATCCTGTCCTGTGTGATACTGACTACTGAGCTGTGTATCTAATCCTGTCCTGTGTGATACTGACTACTGAGCTGTGTATCTAATCCTATCTTGTGTGATACTGACTACTGAGCTGTGTATCTAATCCTGTCCTGTGTGATACTGACTGTTGAGCCATGTATCTAATCCTATCTTGTGTGATACTGACTACTGAGCTGTGTATCTAATCCTGTCCTGTGTGATATTGACTACTGAGCTGTGTATCTAATCCTGTCCTGTGTGATACTGACTGCTGAGCTGTGTATCTAATCCTGTCCTGTGTGATACTGACTGCTGAGCTGTGTATCTAATCCTGTCCTGTGTGATACTGACTGCTGAGCTGTGTATCTAATCCTGTCCTGTGTGATACTGACTACTGAGGTGTGTATCTAATCCTGTCCTGTGTGATACTGACTGCTGAGCTGTGTATCTAATCCTGTCCTGTGGGATATTGACTACTGAGCTGTGTATCTAATCCTGTCCTGTGTGATACTGACTACTGAGCTGTGTATCTAATCCTGTCCTGTGTGATACTGACTGCTGAGCCGTGTATCTAATCCTATCTTGTGTGATACTGTCTGCTATACAGGACAGGATTAGATACCCAAGACAGGATTAGATAGACAACTCACCAGTCAGTATCACACAGGACAGGATTAGATACACAGGACAAGATTAGATACACAGGGCACAGGTAGCAGTGGTAGGTGGTATATCGGCCAACGGGTCTGCCACTATTAGCTGTACGCAGGGGCGTTGTTAGGGTCAGAAAAGATTGGGGGCCCAAGAGAAAGAGTTGCCCCCAACCCCCTCTTAATTTTTTTTTAACTCTTCAGATAAAACAGTGCTAACTCTCTGAGAACAGATAATGTAGTAGATGTCACCTGCAGTCCTATGTAACACCAGAGATAGCAGTGATAATTCTCTGAGTACAGATAATTTTGTATATATCACATGCAGTCCTATGTAACACCACAGATAGACATAGCATTTCAGAGTAAGACTATGATCACATGCAGCATTTTTTTCAGTAGCCAAAACCTTTTCTATTAGCAGTAAAAATGTTGCGTTCAAAACCCCTGTTTTTCAGCTTGTTTTGTGGTGTTCTTCACACTTTTTTCAGCTTTTTTTTGGAGTGAGGATGTTTGTTTTGTCTACAGTATGTTTAAGGCCACGTTCACACGCTGAGTGTTTGGTCAGTATTTCACATCAGCATATGTAAGCCAAAACCAGGAGGGTGAGAAATACAGAAGTGCTGACGGGTTTCTCAGGCTATGTGAACACGTTGTGGATTCTGCTGTGGATCTACAGCAGTTTTCCATGCGTTGTACAGCACCATGTAAACGTATGGAAAACAAAATCCGCAGTGCACATGCGGCGGAAAATACCGGGCGGAAACGCTGCGGGTTACATTCAGCAGCAGCATGTCAATTCTTTGTGCGGATTCTGCAGCGTTTTACACCTGCTCCATAATAGGAATCCGCAGGTGTAAAAATGCTGTTGAAAACCGCACAAAAACCGCGGTAATTCCACGATAAATCCGCGGTAAATCTGCAGGTAAAACGCAGGCCTGAGTTCTCTGTAAACAGATGCAGATTCTGTGCGGAAAATTCCGCAGGCCAATCCGTAACGTGTGCACATACCCTTAATGGTTGTTAGGGGATCAAATACTTATTTCTCACTGCAAAATGCAAATACATTTATCCAATTTATACAATGTGATTTTCTGGATCTTATTTTTTATATTTTATCTCTCAATGTTAAAATTAACCTACCCTTAAAATTATAGACTGTTCATGTCTGTCAGTGGGCAAACTTACAAAATCAGTAAGGGATCAAATAATTATTTCCTTCACTGTACATTTTGTGCTCACTCCTAGGCGCCAGCTTTTCTCTACCATCACATGGTTGTCTCCCTAATCTTTTGTATTAATAAATATTTTTTTTATTTTTTTCATTAATTTGGACTTCCTTGATTGTTGTTTTTACTATTTTCGTTTTTGTATAAGCCCATGAAGGCAGGGTCTTCTCTCCTCTGTACCCATCTGTCACTGTTAGTTTCTTTATTGTAATTTATATTTATATTTTGTATGTAGCTCATTTTCACATGTACAGCACCATGGAATCAATGGTGCTCTAAAAATAAATAAATAAATAATAATAATAATAATAATAATAAATGTAAAAAAAAAGTTGATACATGTAGTATTAGTATTCTACCACTAGGTGGCAGTGATGGCTCACTAATGAATTCTAGCTGTACTCTGTATGTAGTTTTATATTCAAGAATTGGTCCACTTTTAGGCTATGTGCACACGATGCGGAATGGGGTGCATAATTTTCTGCACAAAATCTGCATCTCCTGGCAGAATCCGCAGGTGCAGATTTGCTGCGGATTTTGTGAGGTTTTTATGCGGAATTGATGCGGATTTTCTGCGGTTTATACCACTGCGGATTTCTTTAATGGAAGGGTGCAGAAACGCTTCAGATCTGCACAAAAGAAGTGCATTTCCGCGCGGATTTTTCCACACCATCTGCACAGTTTTTTTTTTTCACATTGATTTACATTGTACTGTAAATCACAGTGCGGATCTGCAGCGTTTCTGCACGGAAAAATCCGCTGCGGATCCGCAGGAAATCCGCATCGTATGCACATAGCCTTAAAGGGAATCTGTCACCAGGTTTTTGCTACTTAGGCCGGGTCACACATGCAACTGCAATGCGAGAAACTCGCGGGAGTCTCTCGCCTCAATTCCCGTCACTGCCGCCGGCGGTTCGGATCAGAGCATTCAACTGCATAGAAATACATGCAGCCGCACACTCCGGTCCCGAGTGCCGGCGGCAGTGCCGGGTATTGAGGCGACAGACTCGCCCGAGTTTCTCGCATTGCAGTTGCAAGTGGGACACCGGCCTTAATCTGAGAAGAGCATGAAAAACACAAAAATTGAGCTTGACTTAAATTCCTATACATGCAGCACATAAACGCATGTTCACATTGGCCAGCTTTGGACTGGAGTACCTTGGGCCCACCAGAGAAAAATCATTCTTGGAGCCCACCATGTAGTTATGTAAAAATACCGCACGGGACACATCCTCTATATACTACGCCACACGGGACTCATCCTCTATATACTGCACAGCTCAGGACACATCCTCTATATACTGCACAGCACAGGACACATCCTCTATATACTGCACAGCACAGGACACATCCTCTATATACTGCACAGCACAGGACACATCCTCTATATACTGCACAGCACAGGACACATCCTCTATATACTGCACAGCACAGGACACATCCTCTATATACTGCACAGCACAGGACACATCCTCTATATACTGCACAGGACACATCCTCTATATACTGCACAGCACAGGACACATCCTCTATATACAGCACAGGACACATCCTCCATATACTGCACAGGACACATCCTCTATATACTGCACAGCACAGGACACATCCTATATATACTGCACCTCACAGGACACATCCTCTATATTCTGCACAGCACAGGACACATCCTCTATATACTGCACAGGACACATCCTCTATATACTGCACAGGACACATCTTCTATATACTGCACAGGACACATCCTCTATATACTGCACAGCACAGGACACATCCTCTATATACTGCACAGCACAGGACACATCCTCTATATACTGCACAGCACAGGACACATCCTCTATATACTGCACAGCACAGGACACATCCTCTACATACTGCACAGCACAGGACACATCCTCTATATACTGCACAGCACAGGACACATCCTCTACATACAGCACAGGACACATCCTCTATATACTGCACAGGACACATCCTCTATATACTGCACAGGACACATCCTCTATATACTGCACAGCACAGGACACATCCTCTATATACTGCACAGCACAGGACACATCCTCTATATACTGCACAGCACAGGACACATCCTCTATATACTGCACAGCACAGGACACATCCTCTATATTCTACACAGCACAGGACACATCCTCTATATACTGCACAGCACAGGACACATCCTCTATATACTGCACAGCACAGGACACATCCTCTATATACTGCACAGCACAGGACACATCCTCTACATACTGCACAGCACAGGACACATCCTCTATATACTGCACAGCACAGGACACATCCTCTACATACAGCACAGGACACATCCTCTATATACTGCACAGGACACATCCTCTATATACTGCACAGGACACATCCTCTATATACTGCACAGCACAGTACACATCCTCTATATACTGCACAGGACACATCCTCTATATACTGCACAGCACAGGACACATCCTCTATATTCTACACAGCACAGGACACATCCTCTATATACTGCACAGGACACATCCTCTATATACTGCACAGGATACATCCTCTATATACTGCACAGCACAGTACACATCCTCTATATACTGCACCACACGGGACTCATCCTCTATATACTGCACAGCACAGGACACATCCTCTATATACTGCACAGCACAGGACACATCCTCTATATACTGCACAGCACAGGACACATCCTCTATATACTGCAAAGCACAGGACACATCCTCTATATACTGCACAGCACAGGAGGTCCTCTATATACTGCACAGCACAGGACACATCCTCTATGTACTGCACAGCACAGGACACATCCTCTATATACTGCACAGCACAGGACACATCCTCTATATACTGCACAGCACAGGACACATCCTCTATATACTGCACAGCACAGCACAGCACACATCCTCTAAATACTGCACAGCACAGGAGGTCCTCTATATCCCACTGGCCGTATTCCACTGCTTCTGGCAACTAAGAACACCAAAGCTATGACACAGTGGCAGAAGACAGCGACTGTTACGTATTTTATTACACACAGGGAAATTACATTACTGATACCACTCTGGTGGTGAAATAACAAATACCCCTAAGTAATGCTTTAATACTTTATGAAAGTATTGCAATGTGCCATAATTATCTGATGTTCTACTGTGCATAGCTACTTAAAGTTAAATGTCATTTTACAGAAAATATTATATTGCTTGACTTGTGTGTGTGTAGATATATATATACACAGCCCACCAGACTCCAGGCTTATAGCTCTCCTAGACTCCAATTACCAGTACAGAACCCAACACTGTAGAATTTAATGTCATTTTACAGCACTGGTTCCAGTACTTATATGGAAACTAGATGGTGGCCCGATTCTAACGCATCGGGTATTCTAGAATATGCATGTCCATGTAGTATATTGCACAGCCCACATAGTATATCGCCCAGCCACGTAGTATATTGCCCAGTCACGTAGTATATTGCCCAGGCACGTAGTATATTGCCCAGCCACGTAGTATATTGCCCAGCCACGTAGTATATTGCCCAGGCACGTAGTATATTGCCCAGCCACGTAGTATATTGCCCAGGCACGTAGTATATTGCCCAGCCACGTAGTATATTGCCCAGTTATGTAGTATATTGCCCAGCCACGTAGTATATTGCCCAGCCACGTAGTATATTGCCCAGCCACATAGTATGTTGCCCAGTTACGTAGTATATTGCCCAGTGACGTAGTATATTGCCCAGCCACGTAGTATATTGCCCAGTGACGTAGTATACAGCACAGAGCCACGTAGTATATTGCACATCGACGTAGTATATTGCCCAGTTACGTAGTATATTGCCCAGCCACATAGTATATTTCCCAGCCACGTAGTATATTGCCCAGTTACGTAGTATATTGCCCAGTGACGTAGTATATTGCACAGTGACGTAGTATACAGCACAGAGCCACGTAGTATATTGGCCAGTCACGTATATTGCCCAGCCACGTAGTATATTGGCCAGTCACGTAGTATATTGCCCAGCCACGTATGTCACAGGTTAAAAAAAAAAAGTAAACAAATACTCACCTTCCGAGGGCCCCTTGTAGTTCTGTCGCCTGTGTGGGGTGCAGGCGGCAGCTTCCGGTCCCAGGGTGTGATGACGTCGCGGTTACATGACCGTGACGTCATGGCAGGTCCTTCTTGCGCAGGACCTGTGATGACGTCGCGGTCAAATGACCGTGACGACCGCAGGCAGCAGCTTCCAGTCGCAGGGTGTGATGCCATCGCAGTCACATGACCGTGACGTCATGGCAGGTCCTTCTCACTCAGGCGCGCAGGCCCTGTGATGACGTCGCGGTCACATGACCGTGACGTCATGGCAGGTCCTTCTCGCATACCATCCTTGCCACTGGAACCTGCCGCTTGCATGGCGCGGTCACCGGAGCGTCACGAGGAGCGGGAAAGGCGAGTATATAATGATTTTTTATTTTTTTTAAATTATTTTTAACATTAGATGTTTTTACTATTGACGCTGCTTAGGCAGCATCAATAGTAAAAACTTGGTCACACAGGGTTAATAGCGACGGTAACGGAGTGAGTTACCCGCGGCATAACGCGGTCATTTACCGCTGGCATTAACCCTGTGTGAGCGGTGACTGCGGGGAGGATGGAGCGGGCGCCGGGCACTGACTGCAGGGGAGTAGGGAGGGACCAATCGGACTTTGGCCGTCGCTGATTGGTCGCGGCAGCCATGACAGGCAGCTGGCGAGACCAATCAGCGACTTGGATTCCATGACAGACAGAGGCCGCGACCAATGAGTATCCGTGACAGACAGACAGAAAGACGGAAGTACCCCTTAGACAATTATATAGTAGACAAAGAAGACGGAGCAGGACACAAGACTAATGCAGAGTTAGGCCTCATTCATACTTTTGTATTTTGGTCACCATTTAGCATTGGGATTTGTAAGACAAAACCCAGAGCTGAAGGTACACAGAATATAATAGAAAGAGTCACATTTATTCTTCAAATTACTGACGAAAACACGTCAGTGCAGATGAGGCCTAATAAGCAGTTCCCCACACAGACCAGGAACTATATTTTATGGGCTCGCTCATGCGTATAACACTGCCGAGAGCTATGTGATGTTGTATCGGATAGCACTGGGCCCAGTGTTCTACTATGGGATAGTGCAGATGTGCAATTATTAATGGCAGCATGATGCAAGTGTATCCGATATTCGGATGACACGTACCCATACAAGTCTATAGGTGCGTGCAGTAGTGTAACTAGCGATAGGGGGCTGTTGCCCTGGGCCCCGCGCTCTGAGGAGCCCACCTGGAGCAACACTACATATAACTGTATCCATACCTCCCAACCGTCCCGGATCCGGCGGGACTGTCACGATGTTGACAGTCTCCCCCGCTGTCACGGCTGGGACAAGTATGTCCCGCACTGGTTGGGAGGTGTGCAATGTATCAGCCGGTCATCCCTGCACCCGCAGAGCCTAACACCACATATTGGCTGCTCTGTGCGCACAGGACCTGTGATGAGGTCACAGGAGGGGAGGAGTCAGGGGTCACATGATCGGGACCTCCGTGGATTGCAGGACTCGGCTGTGCTGGTTGCCAACTTGCTATGGTGCTGCTGGATGAGGTAAGTAAGCTGCCTTATGTGTGGGGTCAGAAGGTGTTTACAGTGTGGATGTAGCAGAGCCATGTGTGTACGAGGTGTATGGAGTGGAGCTGAATGTGTACGAGGTGTACGGAGCGGAGCCGTGTGTGTATGAGGTGTATGGAGTGGAGCCGTGTGTGTATGAGGTGTATGGAGCGGAGCTAAATATGTACGAGGTATATGGAGCGGAGCCGCGTGTGTGCGAGGTGTACGGAGCGGAGCCGCGTGTGTACGAGGTGTATGGAGCGGAGCGCGTGTGTAGGAGTAGCTATGTGTGGCCATTATACGGTGCGAAGTATCATGTACGGCCAATATACAGTATGGAGCATCATGTGCGGTCATTATACAGTATGGAGCATCATGTGCAGCTAATATACAGTATGGAGCATCATGTGTGGTCATTATACAGTATGGAGCATCATGTGCAGTCATTATACAGTATGGAGCATCATGTGCAGTCATTATATTGTATGGAGCATCATGTGTGGCCATTACACAGTATGGAGCATCATGTGCGGTCATTATACAGTATGGAGCATCATGTGTGGCCATTATACAGTATGGAGCATCATGTGTGGCCATTATACAGTATGGAGCATCATGTGCAGTCATTATACAGTATGGAGCATCATGTGTGGCCATTATACAGTATGGAGCATCATGTGCGGTCATTATACAGTATGGAGCATCATGTGCAGTCATTATATTGTATGGAGCATCATGTGTGGCCATTACACAGTATGGAGCATCATGTGCGGTCATTATACAGTATGGAGCATAATGTGTGGCCATTATACAGTGTGGAGCATCATGTGCGGTAATTATACAGTATGGAGCATCATGTGGGGCCATTATACAGTATTGAGCATCATGTGCGGTCATTATACAGTATGGAGCATCATGTGGGGCCATTATACAGTATTGAGCATCATGTGTGGTCATTATACAGCATGGAGCATCATGTGTGGTCATTACACAGCATGGAGCATCATCTGGGGCCATTATACAGTATTGAGCATCATGTGTGGCCATTATACAGTATGGAGCACTGTGTGGCCATATTTTTTTGTTTATAATTATTGTTTATGAAACAGTGTGATCAGCAGTGCTAAATGGGTGTGGTTGGGATGTGGATATGGGTGTGACTAGTTATAAATGGGTGTGGTCAGAGACGTTGCACGCCAGAAACTTTGTCCCTCTTTCCCATCTTCAAAAGTTGGGAGGTATGCTGTATCACTGTGCACAGTGCGCCAATACAGATAAACTCAGCGACAAAGCGGGGAGAGTTTGAGCCGAGTGACATTACCATAATCGGACCAATTCTTTTGCATGAGAGAATCGATGGCCGTGTGAACGAACCCTAAACCTCACATGATTGAAGATGTAGAGAACCCTGTTCCTAATGTGGAACATCAAGAAAACAATGACATCCCATCTATAAAAACATGAATGATCGTTATTAATAATGGAAACAGGGGCACTACTCACAATTCTGAGGCTGAGATCTCAACATTGAACTCATCCGTTAGATTGTCTGGGGTCGGCTCACTATGGCAAGGAAAAGATAGATGTGAGTAGAAAAGAAAATACAGGTCAAGCTCCTGACATAATGACATTAGGCTTCCTACAGATTTACTGTACTGACGGATCTCAAAATATGTCTGTGTATGGTACATTACTAATAGGAAATAGTTCATTAATGTAACATATAGTAACATAGTTAGCAAGGCCGAAAAAAGACATTTGTCCATCCAGTTCAGCCAATATTCCGTCAGAATAAATCCCCAGATCTACGTCCTTCTAAAGAACCTAATCACTGTAAGATACAATATTGTTACGCTCCAGGAAGACATCCAGGCCTCTCTTGAACCCCTCGACTGAGTTCTCCATCACCACCTCCTCAGGCAAGGAATTCCAGATTCTCACTGCCCTAACAGTAAAGAATCCTCTTCTATGTTGGTGGAAAAACCTTCTCTCCTCCAGACGCAGAGAATGCCCCTTGTGACCGGCACCTTCCTTGGTATAAACAGACCCTCGGAGAGATATTTGTATTGTCCCCTTATATACTTACACATGGTTATTAGATCGCCCCTCAGTCATCTTTTTTCTAGACTAAATAATCCTAATTTTGCTAATCTCTCTGGGTATTGTAGTTCCCCCATCCCCTTTATTAATTTTGTTAACCCTTTCATGGGAAATTTCAGGGGGAATTTTCCAGTTTTGAGCTCTAATTTTGTACTTCCTTTTTTCAAGAGCCATCATTTTTTATTTTTATGTCCATATAGACCAGGAGTGGGCAATTAATTTTCCCAAGGGGCCAGATGACAGACCGTGACTGTTGTGGAGGGCCGAACCAATAGGCCGAAATTAATTCTGCTCAATTTTAATATATAATTATTATACTTTTGATAATTTTATTAATATTCATTGTATCACTTAATAATGAGCAGAACCAGAAGCCTCGCCAACAAAATGGACGAATTAGAACTAATGAACTAATGTTGTTGGAGCATAATTATGACATGGTGGGGATATCTGAGACGTGGCTGGATGAGAGCCATGACTGGGCTGTTAACTTGCAGGGCTTGTGGGTGGAGATAAGGGGAGGGGGAAAAAATAATAAATTACTGATAGGGGTTTGTTATAAATCTCCAAAAATAATGGAAGCAACGGAGAATATCCTCGTAAAGCAAATAGATGAAGCTGCGACTCAAGGAGAAGTCATTATTATGGGGGACTTCAACTACCCTGAAATAGATTGGGGAACAGAAACCTGCAGTTCCAGCAAAGGTAATCGGTGTCTGACAACTATGAGAGACAATTACCTTTCACAACTGGTTCAGGACCCAACAAGGATGGGGGCACTGCTAGACCTAATATTAACCAACAGGCCAGACCGCATAGCAAATATAAGGGTTGGGGGTCACTTGGGGAATAGCGATCACAAAATAATAAGTTTTCATGTATCCTTTAATAAGATGTGTAATAAAGGGGTTACAAGGACATAAAACTTCAGGAGGGCAAATTTCCAACGGATGAGAGAGGATCTTGGTGCAATTAACTGGGACGATATCCTGAGACATAAAAATACACAAAGAAAATGGGAGACGTTTATTAGCATCCTGGATAGGACCTGTGCACAGTATATACCGTATGGGAATAAACATACTAGAAATAGGAGGAAACCAATATGGCTAAATAGAGCTGTAAGGGGCGCAATAAGGGACAAAAAGAAAGCATTTAGAGAATTAAAGGAAGTAGGTAGTGATGAGGTATTAAATAAATACAAAAAATTAAATAAATTCTGTAAAAAGCAAATCAAGGCAGCAAAGATTGAGACAGAGAGACTCATTGCCAGAGAGAGCAAAAATAATCCCAAAATATTCTTTAACCCCTTCATGACCGTGGGATTTTTCATTTTTCCGTGCTCGTTTTTCGCTCCCCTCCTTCCCAGAGCCATAACTTTTTTATTTTCTCGTCAATTTGGCCATGTGAGGGCTTATTTTTTGCGGGACGAGTTGTACTTTTGAACGACATCATTGGTTTTACCATGTCGTGTACTAGAAAACGGGAAAAAAATTCCAAGTGCAGTGAAATTGCAAAAAAAGTGCAATCCCACACTTGTTTTTTGCTTGCCTATTTTGCTAGGTTCACTAAATGCTAAAACTGCCATTATGATTCTCCAGGTCAGTACGAGTTCATAGACACCTCACATGTCTAGGTTATGTTTTACCTAAGTGGTGAAAAAAAATTCCAAACTTTGCAAAAAAAAATAAAAAATTTGCGCCATTTTCCGATACTCGTAGCGTCTCCATTTTTCATGATCTGGGGTCGGGTGAGGGCTTATTTTTTGCGTGCCGAGCTGGCGTTTTTAATTATAGCATTTTGGTGCAGATACGTTCTTTTGATCGCCCGTTATTGCATTTTAATGCAATGTCGCGGCGACCAAAAAAACGTATTTGTGGCGTTTCGATTTTTTTTCTCATTACGCCATTTAGCGATCAGGTTAATGCTTTTTTTTTATTGATAGATCGGGCGATTCTGAACGCGGCAATACCAAATATGTGTAGGTTTGATTTTTTTTTTTATTGATTTATTTTGATTGGGGCGAAAGGGGGGTGATTTAAACTTTTATGTTTTTTTTATTTTTTTCACATTTTTAAAAACTTTTTTTTTTCACTTTTGCCATGCTTCAATAGCCTCCATGGGAGGCTAGAAGCAGGCACAACCCGATCGGCTCTGCTATGTAGCAGCGATCATAAGATCGCTGCTACTTAGCAGAATTGCAGGTGTGCTGTGAGCGCCGACCACAGGGTGGCGCTCACAGCTACCGGCGATCAGTAACCATAGAGGTCTCAAGGACCTCTATGGTTACCATTCAGAAGCATCGCCGACCTCCGATCATGTGACGGGGGTCGGCGATGCACTCATATCTGGCCGCCCGGCCGGATGCGGTAGTTAAATGCCGCTGTCTGCGTTTGACAGCGGCATTTAACTAGTTAATAGGTGCGGGCAGATCGCGATTCTGCCCGCGCCTATTGCGGGCACATGTCAGCTGTTCATAACAGCTGACATGTCCCGGCTTTGATGCGGGCTCACCGCGGAGCCCTGCATCAAAGCCGACGTCAGGAAGGGGTTAACTACATAAATAGTAAGAAACTAAAAAATGATAGTGTTGGCCCCCTTAAAAATAGTCTGGGTGAAATGGTGGATGAGGAAAAAGCCAATATGCTAAATGACTTTTTTTCATCAGTATTTACAAAAGAAAATCCCATGGCAGACAATATGACTAGTGATAAAAATTCCCAATTAAATGTCACCTGCTTAACCCAGCAGGAAGTACGGCGGCGTCTAAAAATCACTAAAATTGACAAATCTCCAGGCCCGGATGGGATACACCCTCGAGTACTGCAGGAATTAAGTACAGTCATTGATAGACCATTATTTTTAATCTTTAAAGACTCCATAATAACAGGGTCTGTACCACAGGACTGGCGTATAGCAAATGTGGTGCCAATATTCAAAAAGGGGACAAAAACTGAACTCGGTAATTATAGGCCAGTAAGCTTAACCTCTACTGTGGGTAAAATCCTGGAGGGCATTCTAAGGGATGCTATACTGGAGTATCTGAAGAGGAATAACCTCATGACCCAGTATCAGCACGGGTTTACTAGGGACCGTTCATGTCACACTAATTTGATCAGCTTCTATGAAGAGGTAAGTTCCGGACTGGACCAAGGGAACCCAGTGGATGTAGTGTATATGGACTTTTCAAAAGCTTTTGATACGATGCCACACAAAAGGTTGTTACATAAAATGAGAATAATGGGGATAGGGGAAAATATGTGTAAGTGGATTGAGAGCTGGCTCAGGGATAGGAAACAAAGGGTGGTTATTAGTGGAGCACACTCGGACTGGGTCGCGGTTAGCAGTGGGGTACCACAGGGGTCAGTATTGGGCCCTCTTCTTTTTAACATATTTATTAATGACCTTGTAGGGGGCATTCAGAGTAGAATTTTAATATTTGCAGATGACACTAAACTCTGCAGGGTAATCAATACAGGGGAGGACAATTTTATATTACAGGATGATTTATGTAAACTAGAAGCTTGGGCTGATAAATGGCAAATGAGCTTTAATGGGGATAAATGTAAGATGCACTTGGGTAGAAGTAATAAGATGTATAACTATGTGCTTAATTCTAAAACTCTGGGCAAAACCGTCAATGAAAAAGACCTGGGTGTATGGGTGGATGACAAACTCATATTCAGTGGCCAGTGTCAGGCAGCTGCTACAAAGGCAAATAAAATAATGGGATGCATTAAAAGAGGCATAGATGCTCAAGAGGAGAACATAATTTTACCTCTATAAAAGTCACTAGTTCGACCACACTTAGAATACTGCGCACAGTTCTGGTCTCCGGTGTATAAGAAAGACATAGCTGAACTGGAGCGGGTGCAGAGAAGAGCGACCAAGGTTATTAGAGGACTGGGGGGTCTGCAATACCAAGATAGGTTATTACACTTGGGGCTATTTAGTTTGGAAAAACGAAGACTAAGGGGTGATCTTATTTTAATGTATAAATATATGAGGGGACAGTACAAAGACCTTTCTGATGATCTTTTTAATCATAGACCTGAGACAGGGACAAGGGGGCATCCTCTACGTCTGGAGGAAAAAAGGTTTAAGCATAATAACAGATGCGGATTCTTTACTGTAAGAGCAGTGAGACTATGGAACTCTCTGCCGTATGATGTTGTAATGAGTGATTCATTACTTAAATTTAAGAGGGGACTGGATGCCTTTCTGGAAAAGTATAATGTTACAGGGTATATACACTAGATTCCTTGATAGGGCGTTGATCCAGGGAACTAGTCTGATTGCCGTATGTGGAGTCGGGAAGGAATTTTTTTCCCCAAGGTGGAGCTTACTCTTTGCCACATGTTTTTTTTTTGCCTTCCTCTGGATCAACATGTTAGGGGATGTTAGGTTAGACTATGGGTTGAACTAGATGGACTTAAAGTCGTCCTTCAACCTTAATAACTATGAATTAAGCATGCTGACGTCCCCCTATATATCGTTTGAACCCGAGCACAGCCCCCTCTGTATATTGTATGCATACCTCCCAACCGTCCCGATTTCAGCGTGACAGTCCCGCTTTGGCACCGGGGTCCCGCTGTCCCGCTTCGGGCATTTAAAATCCCGAATTTGCGGCCGCCGGTGAAGCCCCGCCCACTTCCGGGACGTAGAGAGAGCCCGATTAGTACCCGCTGTTCGTTCCGTTCCCTGGGACTGCGTTGTAGCCACGCCCCCTTGAGTTGCCTCACCGCCCGCCTCCGGCTTCCTCCTCAACTATAGACGTGGGCGGACTCTGAGGACAGAGCGGCAGCACCCGGACTGGTTTCTGGCACGGGGGCAGAGTCGTGAGACACTCCGTGTCTGTGTGACCGCGGGAGCAGCGAGCGGATCTCCAGACTGTAAGTGAATGTATGTGTCTCTCCCCCTCTCCATGCAGCGCTGCCCTGCTGCGGTTACAGCAGAGACTCTGACAGCATAGGAGGACTGACAAACTAAACTTTGTCTCCCCATGGTGCGCGCACCCCGCTCCCACTCTCCCCCTGGTACCCATCCATCGGATTCTCCACCAACCTGGTGCAGCACCCCTTACATTCTATGGGGGCTGCCACCTGCCTGCGTTACATTCTATGGGGGCTGCCACCTGCCTGCGTTACATTCTATGGGGGCTGCCACCTGCCTGCGTTACATTCTATGGGGGCTGTGCAGCATTATATTCTATGGGGCTGTGCTGTATTACATTCTATGGGGACTGAGCTGTAATGCTGGATACAGCAGTCAGCGGCGCAGCTGGATGACACCATTCAGCGCCGTGGGAGTGGAAGCTGCCGGCTGCTGCGAGGGAGCGCGGTGAAAGGTGTTTGTGTGTACTGATGGAGAAGGCAATGATGGGGGTGGGGTAACCATGTGTGGCCATTATACTGCACCCAGCATTGTGTGGGGCCATTATACTATACCCAGCATCGTGTGGGGCCATTATACTGTACAAAGCATCATGTGGCGCCATTATACTGTATGGACCATCACGTGGGGCAAGTATACTGTACGCAGCATCATGTGGGGCCATTATACAGTATGGAGCATAATGTGGCCAATGGCCATTGTACAGTATGGAGCGTCGTGTGTGGCCATATTTTTTTGTTCATAATTATTGTTAACGAAACATTGTGATCAGAAGTGCTAAATGGGTGTGGTTGGGGCGTGGCTAGTTGTGAAATGGGTGTGGCCTAAAATTTGCCGCGGCGCGCTATGCGCGCCGCTGACTTTGTCCCTCTTTCCCTTCCCCTAAAGTTGGAAGGTATGTTGTATGAGCCCCCCAACAGCCCCTTATATGTGGCATGAGCCCCACACAGCCTCCCCCATATGCGACATAAGCCCCACACAGCCTCCCCATATACTGTATGAGCCCCACACAGCCTCATATGCTGTATGAGCCCCACACAGCCTCCTCATATACTGTATGAGCCCCACACAGCCTCCCCATATACACTGCATGTCGCCCCCATAGCCTCCCCATGTGCAGCATGTCGCCCCCATAGCCTCCCCATGTGCAGCATGTCGCCTGTATATGCAGCACCAAGTGCCACATGTCGCCCTCATATGCAGCACCATGTGCAGCATGTCACCCCCCCTATGTGCAGCAACATGTCACCCTCCCATGTGCAGCACCATGTCACCCCATGTGGGCAGCATCGTGTCCCACCTCCATAGCCTCCCCATGCCCACCCAAATAGCCCATACACATGAGAGAAAAAAATGAACCTCACATACTCACCTCGGTCCCGTTCCCTGGCGCACGTTCCCTGACATGATGAAGTGACGTCATTGTGTCTGCTGTTTCACATGCTGATTGGTGGAGGAATTGGCTGGAGGCCCCTCCTCCACCAGGAGTCAGCGACGCAGCGCAGAGCCACAGATGGAGAGACAGCGAGCGGGCGGGCACTGTGCGGCCCATGGACCTCTGATTTCTGGCCCCACGGCTGTCTTGGTACGTGGGCCGGACTGAGACAGTCAGAGGGCCGGATGTGGCCCATGGGCCTCACTTTCCCCAGGTCTGATATAGACATATGAGGGCTTGTTTTTTGCAGGACGAGTTGTACTTTTGAATGACACCATTGATTTTTACACATAGTGTACCTGAAAAAGGGAAACAAATTCCAAGTTCAGTGAAATTGTGAAAAAACCCCCATAAATTCTGACTTTTTGTTTTTAATTGTTTTTACGGTTAGCATTTTGTGATAAAAATGACCTTACAATATCATTCTGCTCATCAGTATGAAGACGGCGAAACCAAGCGTCCATTTTTTTTAAATTATTTTAGTAGTGAAAAGAAATAGAAATTTGAGAAAAAAATGTTTTTGTGTCACCATCTTATGAGACCAGTAATGTTTCTATTTTTCGGCCGATGGAGCTGTGTGATAGCTTATTTTTTGCAGGGCTAGATGACGTTTTTATTAGTACAATTTTAGGATACATGTGACTTTTTGATCGCTTGTTACAGCTTTTTTGTGGGATTGTGGCAACCAGAAAAAAGGAAATTTCACATTCTTGAATTTTTCTCTGATTAGGCTCCGTTCACATGTTGCGTTTTTGCTTCGTTTTTAATGCAAATTTTCAGCTGCGTTTTACAGTAGCAGCAAAGTCTATGACATTTCAGAAATCTCACGCACACAGCTTGATTTTTTTTGTCCTCAGTATTTTGTACAAAACCATAGGTTTTGCAAAATGCCTCATGTCACTTCTTGTAGCAATTTTCAGCGTTTTAGTAGTGTTTTTCACCTATTGAAAGCAATCTGTAGTGCAAACAAACGCTGCAAAACGCAGTTAAAAAGCAATGTGTGAACATAGCCTTACGGTGTTTACTGGGTTCATTGTTTTTATATTTTGATAGAGCTGAATTTTTACATTTTTTAAACATCTTTATTTTCAATGGGGTACAAGGGGGATGATTTGAACTTTAAGGTCTTTTTTAATTTTTTTTTTTTTACATTTTCACTGTTATTGTTATTGCCCTTCGGGGACTTAAAGATGCGATAGTCTGATCGCCCGTGCTAGATAGAGTGATGCCAGAGCATCGCTGTATATTGCAGAAATCACAGTCTCCTGTGGGGTTTCACAGGAGCTCCGTAATGACAGGCACAGGGGTCATCAGCTCACCCCTTGTTGTCATGGCAATCCGTCGGCGCACCTGTTATGTGATCGCGGGTCGCCGATGGATTGCCATGACAACAAGGGGTGAGCTGATCCCCGCGATCACATAACAGGTGCGCCGACGGGCAAAAGAATGATGCGCACGCATGTCGGCGCCACATGTTACATGCAGCTGTCAGAGATTGACAGTGGCATCTAACATGCGCCATACATGTAAGGCGGATGTCATGAAGGGGTCAAATACCTGAGGGCCCCCTTCCTCACTGTGTCATGTAATGTCCTGAGGCTGAGGGCCCCCTTCCCCACTGTGTCACGTAATGTCCTGAGGCTGAGGGCCCCCTTCCCCACTGTGTCACGTAATGTCCAGAGGCTGAGGGCCCCCTTCCCCACCGTGTCACGTAATGTCCTGAGGCTGAGGGCCCCTTCCCCATTGTGTCATGTAATGTCCTGAGGCTGAGGGCCCCCTTCCCCACTGTGTCACGTAATGTCCTGAGGCTGAGGGCCCCCTTCCCCACTGTGTCACATAATGTCCTGAGGCTGAGGGCCCCCTTCCCCACTGTGTCACGTAATGTCCTGAGGCTGAGGGCCCCCTTCCCCACTATGTCACGTAATGTCCTGAGGCTGAGGGCCCCCTTCCCCACTGTGTCACGTAATGTCCTGAGGCTGAGGGCCCCTGTTGTGTATCCGCTTTTTGGGCTCCCCTGGTGGTTGCTGGTGGTACTGGTGACTTGTTTGCACTTTGCTTCTTCTGTTCACCTGCTTCCATCAGTGTTTGGGAGTTTCCTATTTAGCCTTGCTCTCCAGTCATTTCCTTGCCGGTCATCATTGTAACCAGAGCCTTCGGTTGCATGTTCCTGCTACTAGTCTGCTGATCAGCTAAGTGGACTTTGTCCTTTTGTTTTGTACCTTTTGTCCAGTTTGCAGTTTTTGTAATTCTCTGTAGCTGGAAGCTCTTGCGGGTTGAAATTGCCACTCCTGTGTCATGAGTTGACACAGGAGTCTTAAAGTAATTTCAGGATGGTTTTTGAAAGGGTTTTCAGTTGACCGTGAAGTCCTCTTTTGTATCCTTCTGCTATCTAGTAAGTGGACCTCTCTTTGCTAAATCTACTCTCATACTGTGTATGTCTTTTCCTCTTAATTCACCGTTATTACATGTGGGGGGCTGCTATCATCTTTTGGGGTATTTCCCTATAGGTAAGCCAGGTCTGTTTCTTCCTCTACCAGGTGTAGTTAGTCCTCCGGCTGGCGCGTGGCATATAGGAAGCCGTAGGTATGCTCCCTGGCTACTGTTAGTTGTGTGGTAGATTTAGCTCACGGTCAACTCGAGTTTCCATCACCCGAGAGCTCGTTCGTTACTTATGTGTTTTTTACGTTCCCTTGCCATTGGGAACCATGACAGTATGACCGGCCTACAAAGTGTTAATTGTTTGGGCTGAAGCAGGAGAAAAAGAAGTGTTGAAGGGAATTTTTTTTTTTTTTCTTTCCCTCAGAGTTTTGCTGCCTAGCCCTTAATTGCTGTCTAGCTGCTTCTTACCTCCTCTTAACCCTTGAATGGCTCTGACCTTAGCTGTTTAACATGGATGTCCAGAGTTTGGCTGCAGGTTTAAATAATCTTGCTACGAAGGTTCAAAATTTACAAGATTTTGTTATACATGCTCCTATTTCTGAACCTAAAATCCCTACACCAGAGGTGTTTTCCGGAGATAGATCTCGGTTTTTGAATTTCAAATATAATTGTAAATTATTCCTTTCTCTCAGACCTCACTCCTCAGGAGATCCTGTCCAGCAGGTTAAGATTGTAATCTCTTTGCTGCGAGGTGACCCTCAAAATTGGGCATTTTCATTGGCACCAGGGGATCCTGCGTTGCTCAATGTGGATGCGTTTTTCCTGGCTTTAGGGTTGCTTTATGAGGAACCTAATTTGGAGATTCAAGCTGAAAAAGCTTTGATAGCCCTATCTCAAGGGCAAGATGAAGCGGAGATATACTGCCAAAAATTTCGTAGGTGGTCTGTGCTTACTCAGTGGAATGAGTGCGCCTTAGCGGCAAATTTCAGAGAGGGCCTTTCTGATGCCGTTAAAGATGTTATGGTCGGGTTCCCTGCGCCTACAGGTCTGAATGAGTCCATGACAATGGCAATTCAGATTGATCGGCGTTTGCGGGAGCGCAAACCCGTGCACCATTTGGCGGTATCTTCTGAAGAGACGCCAGAGAAAATGCAATGTGACAGAGTTATGTCCAGAAGCGAGCGGCAGAATTATAGGCGTAAAAATGGGTTATGCTTCTATTGTGGTGATTCTGCTCATGTTATATCGGCATGCTCTAAGCGTACTAGGAAGGTTGACAAGTCCATTTCAATTGGCACTTTACAGTCCAAATTTATTTTGTCTGTAACCTTGATTTGTTCATTATCAGTTATTACCGTGGATGCCTATGTGGACTCGGGCGCCGCTCTGAGTCTTATGGACTGGTCCTTTGCCAGGCGCTGTGGGTTTGATTTAGAGCCTCTGGAAGTCCCTATACCTCTGAAGGGTATTGATTCTACACCTTTGGCTTGTAATAAACCACAGTTCTGGACGCAAGTGACTATGCATATGACTCCAGACCATCAGGAGGTGATTCGCTTCCTTGTGTTGTACAATTTACATGATGTTTTGGTGCTTGGATTACCATGGTTACAGTCTCATAACCCAGTCCTTGACTTGAAGGCTATGTCTGTGTTAAGCTGGGGATGTCGGGGGGCTCATGGGGACACTCCTATGGTGTCCATTTCGTCATTTATTCCATCTGAGATTCCGGCATTTTTGTCTGATTATCGTGATATTTTTGAAGAGCGTAAGATTGGTTCACTCCCTCCTCACAGGGATTGTGATTGCGCCATAGATCTGATTCCTGGTAGTAAATTTCCAAAGGGTCGTTTGTTTAACCTATCTGTACCTGAACATGCTGCTATGCGCGAGTATATTAAGGAGTCCCTGGAAAAGGGACATATTCGTCCTTCTTCATCACCTTTAGGAGCCGGTTTTTTCTTTGTCTCTAAAAAGGATGGCTCTCTGAGGCCTTGTATTGATTATCGTCTCCTGAATAAAATTACAGTCAAATATCAGTATCCGTTGCCTTTGCTGACTGATTTGTTTGCTCGCATAAGGGGGGCTAAGTGGTTCTCTAAGATTGATCTTCGTGGGGCGTATAATTTGGTGCGAATTAAGCAGGGGGATGAGTGGAAGACCACATTTAATACGCCTGAGGGCCATTTTGAGTATTTGGTAATGCCTTTCGGCCTTTCTAATGCACCTTCTGTCTTTCAGTCCTTAATGCATGATATTTTCCGGGAATATTTGGATAAATTTATGATTGTGTACTTGGATGATATTTTGATTTTTTCTGATGACTGGGAGTCTCATGTTCAGCAGGTCAGGAGGGTTTTTCAGGTTTTGCGGGAGAATTCTTTGTGTGTAAAGGGTTCAAAGTGTGTTTTTGGGGTTCAAAAAATTTCATTTTTGGGGTATATTTTTTCCCCTTCTTCTATTGAGATGGACCCTGTCAAGGTTCGGGCTATTTACGACTGGACGCAGCCTACTTCTTTGAAGAGTCTCCAGAAATTCTTGGGCTTTGCTAATTTTTATCGTCGATTTATAGCTGGTTTTTCTGGCATTGCTAAACCTCTGACGGATTTGACTAAAAAGGGTGCTGATGTTGCCAATTGGTCTGTGGAGGCCTTTCGGGAGCTTAAGCGCCGCTTTTTGTCTGCCCCTGTGTTGCGCCAGCCTGATGTTTCTCTTCCCTTTCAGGTTGAGGTCGATGCTTCCGAGATCGGAGCGGGGGCGGTTTTGTCGCAGAAAAGTTCCGACTGCTCAGTGATGAGACCTTGTGCGTTCTTTTCGCGAAAATTTTCGGCCGCCGAGCGAAACTATGATGTTGGTAATCGGGAGCTTTTGGCCATGAAGTGGGCATTTGAGGAGTGGCGTCATTGGCTTGAGGGTGCCAGACATCAGGTGGTAGTTTTGACTGATCACAAGAATTTAATTTATTTGGAGTCTGCCAGGCGCCTGAATCCTAGACAGGCACGTTGGTCGTTGTTCTTTTCCCGGTTTAATTTTGTGGTCTCGTACTTACCGGGTTCTAGGAATGTGAAAGCAGATGCTCTTTCTAGGAGTTTTGAGCCTGACTCTCCTGGGAATTCTGAACCTGCTGGTGTCCTTAAGGATGGAGTGGTTTTGTCTGCTGTCTCTCCAGATTTGCGACGTGCTTTGCAAGAATTTCAGGCGGATAGACCTGATCGTTGTCCGTCTGGTAGACTGTTTGTTCCTGACGAGTGGACCACTAGAGTCATCTCGGAAGTTCATTCTTCTACTCTGGCAGGTCATCCGGGAATTTTTGGCACCAGAGATTTGGTGGTTAGATCCTTCTGGTGACCTTCCCTGTCTCGAGATGTGCGTGTTTTTGTGCAGTCTTGCGATGTGTGTGCTCGGGCCAAGCCTTGTTGTTCTAGGGCTAGTGGGTTGTTGTTGCCCTTGCCTATTCCGAAGAGGCCTTGGACGCACATCTCTATGGACTTTATCTCGGATCTCCCTGTTTCTCAGAAGATGTCTGTCATCTGGGTGGTGTGTGACCGTTTTTCTAAAATGGTTCATTTGGTGCCATTGCCTAAGTTGCCTTCCTCATCTGAGTTGGTCCCTCTGTTTTTTCAAAATGTGGTTCGCTTGCATGGTATTCCGGAAAACATCGTTTCTGACAGGGGTACCCAGTTCGTGTCTAGATTTTGGCGGGCAGTCTGTGCCAGGTTGGGCATTGATTTGTCCTTTTCGTCTGCATTCCATCCTCAGACCAATGGCCAGACGGAGCGAACTAATCAAACTTTGGAGACTTATTTGAGGTGTTTTGTGTCTGCGGATCAGGATGATTGGGTTGCCTTTCTGCCGTTGGCGGAGTTTGCTCTTAATAATCGGGCTAGTTCTACCACTTTGGTTTCTCCTTTCTTTTGCAATTCAGGGTTTCATCCGCGTTTTTCATCTGGTCAGGTTGAATCTTCGGATTGTCCTGGAGTGGATGCGGTGGTGGATCGGTTGCATCGGATTTGGGGACAAGTGGTGGATAATTTGGAATTGTCCCAGGAGAGGACTCAGCAGTTTGCTAACCGTCGTCGTCGTGTTGGTCCCCACCTTCGCGTTGGGGACTTGGTGTGGTTGTCTTCCCGTTTTGTCCCTATGAGGGTTTCTTCTCCCAAATTTAAGCCTCGGTTCATCGGTCCTTATAGGATTTTGGAGATTCTTAACCCTGTTTCCTTTCGTTTGGACCTCCCGGCATCTTTCGCTATCCATAATGTGTTCCATCGGTCGTTGTTGCGGAGATATGAGGTACCGGTGGTTCCTTCTACTGAACCTCCTGCTCCTGTGCTGGTGGAGGGTGAATTGGAGTACGTCGTGGAGAAGATCTTGGACTCCCGTATTTCCAGACGGAGACTTCAATATCTGGTTAAATGGAAAGGCTATGGTCAGGAAGATAATTCTTGGGTAACTGCCTCTGATGTTCATGCCTCGGATTTGGTTCGTGCCTTTCATAGGGCTCATCCAGATCGCCCTGGCGGTTCTTGTGAGGGTTCGGTGCCCCCTCCTTAAGGGCAGGGTACTGTTGTGTATCCGCTTTTTGGGCTCCCCTGGTGGTTGCTGGTGGTACTGGTGACTTGTTTGCACTTTGCTTCTTCTGTTCACCTGCTTCCATCAGTGTTTGGGAGTTTCCTATTTAGCCTTGCTCTCCAGTCATTTCCTTGCCGGTCATCATTGTAACCAGAGCCTTCGGTTGCATGTTCCTGCTACTAGTCTGCTGATCAGCTAAGTGGACTTTGTCCTTTTGTTTTGTACCTTTTGTCCAGTTTGCAGTTTTTGTAATTCTCTGTAGCTGGAAGCTCTTGCGGGTTGAAATTGCCACTCCTGTGTCATGAGTTGACACAGGAGTCTTAAAGTAATTTCAGGATGGTTTTTGAAAGGGTTTTCAGTTGACCGTGAAGTCCTCTTTTGTATCTGTAGCGCCCCCACTGTCGCAGGGCCGAGGGGTACCCGGTACCGGGCCTACGAGTCTCTGCTTCTGGGGGTTGTCACGGCGGCTAGACCCCGGTCCATGACCCTGCCATGGGGCGCACAGTGAATGATAGGTGTAGATGTTGGTGGTGCAGTTGTGGGGTGCAGGTCGCGGTAAATAACGAGGACACCAGGTTGCAGTCTCTTTACCTCTTTACTGGAGATCTCTGAGTCCTCAGTCCAGAATACGGTTCACCAGGCTGCGCAAGTCCGGCCGGTCCAATGGCACCTCCAGAGTTCACTTCACAGGTGGAAATCGGTGCCTTCCTTCTTAGCGCTATGTGTTGTAGTCCTTCCCTGCTGTGCTTACGGAAAGTACCCCACAACTGTTGTGTCTGTTTCTTAAGTTCCCTCACAACTCGATTAAATGATGTTCTTCTAATCGTCCGTCCCTTCCTGATGTTACAGTTAGAACGGCACCCGTTTGTCGGGTAGGCCTGGAGTTCTTCCGGGACCCTAGAGACGCCCCTCTCCCGCAATTGCCTCCCAAGACTTCATAGGTGATATGTGTTAGACAGCCCGCCTTAGACTGACTGTCCTGCCGCTGTTTAGAGTATTGCTTGAAGCTGAATGTTATAATACTCCCTCGGCGTTCCGGCCACCGGTAGTGCGCCTCAGTAGGGTGTTGCTCCGGTCTTACAGCACGACCCCTACTGGAATTCTCCTATTGCTTGATCTCGTTTCTCACTCAGCACAATCTATCTCGCTTCTAGTCCTTTCTTGGGCCCCGCCGCTTCCCGGAGCTGGCGCGGACCCGTTACGTTCTTTCCAATGCCAAGCCTCTGTCAGGATCCCACCCCTGACAGAGACCCTACTGTCTCTTCCTCCACAACACCCTCTGCCACTAGGTGTTGCTTCGTCCAATCCAGTCAGCTTTCTGATCTAACTTCCTGCCTGACCCCCAGTTTACCCACTATGGTGGGGAGTGGCCTAATGAATAGAACCCTTAGCTCCCCCCGGAGGCCCGGCTGTGAAATGTATTGGTGTCTGTGATACCTGATCAGTTGAACTCCTTCAGTGCCATCGGACGCACCATGGCTCCCCATAGTGGCGGAGCCACAGTACTGCAACGACCAGGACTCTGGGGCGCTGCATATCCTTCTGCTATCTAGTAAGTGGACCTCTCTTTGCTAAATCTACTTTCATACTGTGTATGTCTTTTCCTCTTAATTCACCGTTATTACATGTGGGGGGCTGCTATCATCTTTTGGGGTATTTCCCTAGAGGTAAGCCAGGTCTGTTTCTTCCTCTACCAGGCGTAGTTAGTCCTCCGGCTGGCGCGTGGCATATAGGAAGCCGTAGGTATGCTCCCTGGCTACTGTTAGTTGTGTGGTAGATTTAGCTCACGGTCAACTCGAGTTTCCATCACCCGAGAGCTCGTTCGTTACTTATGTGTTTTTTACGTTCCCTTGCCATTGGGAACCATGACAGGCCCCCTTCCCCACTGTGTCACGTAATGTCCTGAGGCTGAGGGCCCCCTTCCCCACTGTGTCACGTAATGTCCTGAGGCTGAGGGCCCCTTCCCCACTGTGTCACGTAATGTCCTGAGGCTGAGGGCCCCTTCCCCAGATGGGAAATGGTGGGAGAGGCGAGACCCACAGTAAATTAAGAGACAGTGGGGAAGGGGGACCACAGGAAATTTAAACATTTTCTATGGAGGACCCCAACCTTGTGTTACCTTTAGATTGCATGGGGGGCCTCCACTAACTACCTCAGTGGCTGGAGAACTATGCTGCAGGCTGCCTGCAGGCATCATCTATGTTACTTACACATTACTGCCTGCAGCCAGTCATCATAAATGTCCCTCAGCTCCAGACTATATATTGCTGTGCTGCTTGGGCAGGGCAGCCGACCAATCACAGCACAGATCATTGCCTGAGGTGTGCTATGAGGACACACAAAGAAAACTAATGCTGATTGGCTGCATATCAGCCAATCAGCATTAGGCCACCTCTGTCCACAGTTTATGATGAAGAGCTGGAGACGCAGTACCAGAACCAGGTGAGTGTGGTGGGTGAGCTGCTGTGTGCGTGTGTCTCCTCTCTGCCTCACACAGCGGTGTCTCTGACTGTGCCGGCTGAAGTGAGGGCGGCACTCGGCACACACGCACGCTGCGCACGGGCCGGCTCTTAGCAGATCAATAGAAGTCGGCGTCGGCAGCAGCAGGTGATGTGAAGGAGCTGCCGTGTGGCTGCACTTCACATCATTTGTTCCATACAGCCTGCGCGCCGGTGCCGGCTATAGGACAAAGTGGGCACGGCTCGGTGTATACTACTGGCATGCAGGGCAGGGACAAATGAAGGAGGCAGGGGCTGGGGCCCTCCGGAGGATCCTCCGCTGTACCGGTGCCCCAGTCCGACCCTGACATTGGTCATAAAACCTACAAGAGAAAAAATGAGCAAAAATCCTGCAGTACATAAGTAAAAAGAAAAACGTGCATCTAAATAACAGAGTTTTTAGTAATACTGTTTTTGATCAAAAATAGCATAAAAGCCATCCCACCACGACAAGGTGACTCTGATCGGGACGGTCCTACACTCTCTAATATTAAACCTTACCATGTGTCAATGTTGACCTCAGTGTGAATAAGGGCAGACAACAGGACTGGGCCCAACCAGTAGACACCAGTCTGGGGGGCTTTATATCAGATTCCAGCGATGTATCACTGACTGTGCTATTTAGTGTAGTTATTTTAAAATCACTGTTTTATCAGCAGGAGATTATCACAAGAGGACTACTTGGCTTTCTGCCAAGTAATCCAGCCTTGCCCCCACCACTGATTGGCAGCTTTCTGCCTCTGCACAGTGTACACAAAAAACTGCAAAACAGTGCAGGGTTATACAGAGCTCAGCATTTAACAAAACTGGTAGATCCGCAGCAGATAAAACAGTTTTTAATCAAAACTGCCACAGCCAATAAAGTGATAAATCGCTGGAATCAGAGTCTCTGCCCCTACAGCATGCTATTCTTATATGTGGTTGCAAAGACTTGGTGACAAATTCCCTTTAATAGTTTTTCTGTATTATATATTCATGCAATGTGCTCTACACGTTGTGTCGCTGCTATAGTCTACAGGTGGTTTTCTTGCATTTTTACAGGCCAATGATTACTGATCTTACAGTCCATCTAACATCCAGGCAAGTGATTCCCTGGCAGAAACATGGATTTCAGAGCCCGGGTCAGGACAAGTATTGTGCTCTGCTGAACCATGGACCATTCCATTAGCATTCCCTGAGGTCCTCCCACCAGTCCAGTATGGGATCCCCTATTCCCCAAGCACATTTACTGTATTTTAAGATAAAAACAATGTCATACTTTTCCCTTTCCATAAAATTAAGAAAAAAGTTATACATTTCCATTTTGTTTACTTTATTTTCCATTTTTTTGTGTGGTTTCTTTTATCTATTTTATTACCAATCACTAAAGCTAACCCTCACCTAGCTCTAACCCTAAATGTATCTTTAACCCTAACCTAAAGGTACCGTCACACTAGGCGATATCGCCAGCGATCCGTGACGTTGCAGCGACCTGGATAGCGATATCGCTGTATTTGACACGCAGCAGCGATCTGGATCCCGCTGTGAAATTGCTGGTCGCTGCTAGAAGGTCTGCACTTTATTTGGTCGCTAGGTCGCCGTGTATCGCCGTGTTTGACAGCAAAAGCAAGGATACCAGCGATATTTTACACTGGTAACCAGGGTAAACATCGGGTTACTAAGCGCAGGGCCGCGCTTAGTAACCCGATGTTTACCCTGGTTACCAGCGTAAAAGTTAAAAAAACAAACAGCACATACTCACCAGCGCGTCCCCCAGCCTCTGCTTCCTGACACTGACTGAGCGCCGGCCCTAAACTGAAAGTGAAAGCACAGCGGTGCTGTTAGGGCCGGAGCTCAGTCAGTGTCAGGAAGCAGAGGCTGGGGGACGCGCAGGTGAGCATGTACTGTTTGTTTTTTTAACTTTTACACTGGTAACCAGGGTAAACATCGGGTTACTAAGCGCGGCCCTGCGCTTAGCAACCCCATGCTTACCCTGGTTACCCGGGGACCTCGGCATCGTTGGTCGCTGGAGAGCGGTCTGTGTGACAGCTCTCCAGCGACCAAACAGCGACGCTGCAGCGATCGGCATCGCTGTCGCTATCGCTGCAGCGTCGCTTAATGTGAGCCCGCTTAGTCTCTTGATTGCTGCCAATGCAGAGAGCAGCAGCTGTGATGAGTTGGTCTGCGCTCTGTATTTTGGCCTGAGTAGCCGCTCCCGGCTGAAAAAGACTGGGGAATGAATGAAACGAAGGTAATGTAGCTTCGGTGACTAGCGGTGCCATCACCGAAGCTGCGCCCCCTGGTGGCATATCCTCATATGGACTGTAACGTGGGAACTTTTCTGAATATTTTCTCATGCTACAGTTCAAATGCGTTTCTGCCACCAGGGGGCGCAGCTTCGGTGACGGCACCACTAGTCACCGAAGCTACATTACCTTCGTTTCATTCATTCCCCAGTCTTTTTCAGCCGGGAGCGGCTACGTTAGCAGCGCTCCTGGTTGTAAATGTATTTAACCCCATTCAGATGTATTTACAGCGTGCGACTTGACTGTACAGCGGACAGGTATGGGATATTGTTGCTTTTTTATTTTGGATTTTTTTTTTACAGGAGATCGAGGGTCTTCAGGTGGATTGAGCGTACAATAAAGATAATAAAACCCTGTG
Organism: Ranitomeya variabilis; assembly: GCF_051348905.1. Lineage (NCBI taxonomy): Eukaryota > Metazoa > Chordata > Amphibia > Anura > Dendrobatidae > Ranitomeya > Ranitomeya variabilis. The sequence goes on along the minus strand of NC_135232.1, from coordinate 1,050,887,194 downwards.
TCTTTCTTTCATTAAAATACTTTATTCGTAATGTGTGTGTATTTTTAACCCTTTCCTACTTTTAGATTAATAATGGATAGGTGTCTTATTGACTCCTCTCCATTATTAACCAGGCTTAATGTCACCTTACAATAGCCAATAACCCTGGTCCCTCGCTAGGCTATTAATATCTGCCCTCAGTCACTGGCTTTCCCACTCTGGTGGAGAAAATTGCGCAGGAGCCCACGCCAGTTTTTTCTGTGATTTAACCCTTTATTTTAAAAACTAGAGCTCCCACATTTTGCACACACAAACTACTAACATTATTAGTGATGAATATGTAAAAATATAAAGGATATGAAATGGTTTATTGTATGTAAACCATGTCTCATATCCTGTCGGGTTTGGTAGGATTAGACTATCTCTTGAAGCTCATCAAGAGAATGCCAAAAGTGTGCAAAGCAGTCATGAAAGCAAAAGGTGGCTACTTTGAAGAACCTAGAATATAAGACATAATTTCAGTTGTTTCACACTTTTTTGTTAAGTATATAATTCCACATGTGTTAATTCATAGTTTTGATGCCTTCAGTGTGAATGTACAAATTTCATAGTCATGAAAATACTGAAAAATCCTTAAATGAGAAGGTGTCCAAACTTGTGGTCTGTACTGTACATATACTGTATATGTGTGTGTGTGTGTCTTACTGACGTTTATATACATACACATCTGTCAGCCATCTGTCAGTGCCGGAGCACGGTTACAGCCGCAGCTCACTATGTACTCAGCGATGACTGAAGCTGCTGCAGCCGCACTCTATGACTGAAAGCCGGAGGCCGCCAGGAGGAATAAAGGTCATTTCCACCTGGTAGCCGGACTGTCGGCTGCACAGCTTTAGATTGCTATTAACCTGCAGATTAACCCCATATCTGCAGGTTAATAGTGTGAAAAACTTCAACTGCCGCTCAATGGTTAAAACCAGAATGCAGCACTACAAAAAGTGTAGCATAAACCTAACTGACAACTGGGCGTCGCTATTCCCTTCTCCCAGGGATGTGTTGTTACAGTCTGATATTGTGAGAGATAATGGTACACTGCCAGACTGTTAATCGAAGAATAGAGACAATTTATTCAATTAAAGTTGCAATTCACACATCTGTGTCGCAGTCCGAGTACAGACCGTCATTCACAAACTGGCCACAGTTATTTTGACCCAAAATTAACAAGCTCATAAGCATATACAGTGTGAGGCTGTAAGTTCAGGACAGGACACCTGCGGCCGGTCAGTAAATAACTGTCTGTACTCAGCCTGTGACACATACAGTTAGGGCCATATAGGGTGGCACATGTTAAGGAGCTGAAACGCCTAAACCCTTCATCCAATTTTAATGTGGATACCCTCAAATGAAAGCAGAAAGTCGGAACTTCAACTGCATCTGAATTGTTTTGTTTAAAATTCATTGTGGTAATGTCTATAACCAAAATTACAAAAATGTTGTCTCTGTCCAATTATATATGGACCTAACTGTGGATGAGCTGCTGCTCTCTCTTCCTCCAGATGTATGTGATATGTCGGAAGGCGGGTAGAGTGAAGCCAGCGCTGATTTGCTATAGGGATGCTGACACTGCTGGAACGGCGCCGGAACCGGAGGTGAGTAAATATTTTATTAATTTAAAAGGGGAAAACATTTGGATTGAGAAGGGGTTGTCTGAGTAGTGGACAAGTGGATATCCAACATATTTAAGCAAGGGGTGTAACAAGTAAAGCAAAATTCTGCACGACCTGTCAGTGTTCTATTATTCGGGTTGAGGACACTTATTGTATGTGGGCTAGTGAATTGTGTGTGCCAGGGCTGCTTTTTAGTCCCAGTCCGGCTCTGAGTCTCCCCATTATCTGAATGCAAGGAAGAGTGTGAACTTGTGCTAATTGTGCAGTAACACGTTGTGATCTCTGCTCCGTCCTGTCTTCCAGCACAGGGTTAAAATTGCTCCGACTCCATTTCTGGCTTCATGACTTGATCATAGATGCTGGATCCTAATTCTCAAGGAAATCTCCCCAACCCAAGATTGTGAAAGAAACACACAAAACACTTTTATTGGATGATAAATTGACCGAATTTTATTCCAAATCTCATTATTATTATTTCTTTCAGTGTCTCAAATTTAGAATCAGCCAATTACTATGAAAGAGACACTGAAAATGGCACAACCTCCGACTCACGAAGAATCGTCCTTCAGCACTCAGGAGAGGAAAAACCCCATGGTGGAAACCTCTAGGGAACGATGGCTGGAGGACTGCCCTTCCCTTGGGCTTAGAAGGTTAATGCCGACACATAACAGCAAATTGTACCAGAATTTGTACATTGTGTCATATTTGGTATGGAGAAGCCTAATGCGACCTCTCCAGGCCGTACACATAAAGGTGAAGGCGGCGAGTACCGGACGTGAGGGAGATCTGGCTGCAACATCTGTCACCCCATTGATCGCTAGGGTTAGTTTTATCTGGCTGGCTAGGCGGTATGGCTGATTGAGCTGGCTAGGCAGTATGGCTGATCTGGCTGGCTGGGCGGTGTCCCCTTCCTCCCACTGTGGAGTGATGAAGCTCCAGGTCTCCAGACACATCAAGTACGGCTCCTCATACGGCTGAATGACTGGTGGTTCTGGAATCTTCTCCTGTATCATAGATATGTGTGTTTATGACATCAGCACAGTTGCCGTAGTTACCACAGATGTTTATTTCTGATTGTTCATTGGCTAGAAAGTCCCTCTCAGTGTTCCAAAGAATTAACCCTTGAATGCCTGGCATCGTGCCTTTCTCCATAAGTCTGTAAAATAAACTTCTCACTAGGCAGGACCATTATCAATATTTTATCATTACTGTATTTTAAAGTTACCCCCCCAAGAAAAGTCTGAATTGTAATCACATCTGCATATTTGATGTGTAACGATCACAATAACTCCCTTGAGCCCTACTAAATACATAATAAATACATGTGAGTTCAGAGCAGTCCCATAGAGAAATAAATTAGGAGCTGGAGACAAATGAAAATGAGAAGAAAGCCCCTCATGACTGGGACTGGATGAGAGGTTCAGTTTGAAATGCTTAAGGGTTTACAGGGAGGTCAATGGTGGAGTGGAAAAAGGGGGCGGAGGATGAAGGGTATTTAGTGGGAAAGTGCGGGAAAGAGGGGTAATTTTGGGTCAGAATATCCAGAGCGGGATGATGTTTTTAATAAAAAAACATTTCTTGTCACAGTGTCTGTTGGCGGGGGTCAGCAGTGCCACAGGCTGATCGCCTCCATGCCACGCCGCATTGATGCAGTAATAGATTCAATAGGAGCCCCGACCAAGTATTCAGTGCGTTTACTGAACATACATTTCAGTAGGACATTTTGGATTTTAAATTAATTTTTCAAGCTGGTGTTATAAAGTATTCTAATTTACTGAGATAATGACTTTTGGGTTTTCATTGGCTGTAAGCCATAATCATCAACATTAACAGAAATAAACACGTGAAATGGATCACTCTGTAATGACTCTATATAATATATGAGCTTCACTTTTTGTAGTGAAGAACTGAAATAAATTAACTATTTGATGATATTCTAATTTTGTGAGAAGCACCTGTAATTGGTGGTTTTTTGGAAGGCAAACCTCCAGCCATCTTTGGAGCCCTAGCCTCACAATGCTGTGTTAGGGTAAGTTCACACTACACGTTTTTTTCTGCAGGAAGACCTGATGTCTTGGCAGGAAAGAAGTTGAGAAAAAAATCAGGTTTTGCTTGGGTTTTCTTGCGTTTTTTTGCTGTGTTTATGGCATGCTAGATTTGTCTCTTAATACAACAACCACTGATGCATGTCATTTGCAAAGCTCCGTACGGAAATAAGCCCCGCAAAAGACATAAAGGATAACAGGGAAACTCCACTCATGTATAAATCCTATAGAAAAACTACGGAGTATAAATGCCCAATGAATCATACGTAAAAAAATAGCAAATTTTATTAAACATAATCAAATCACATATGTTACAAGCATAACAGACAAAGTGTACGTATAATGCATGTGCGGCGGACAAATCACACTACAAGTATCACCTGGGGTATAAGGAAGGCAAACACAACTACCTACTCTGGGTCTGTTAATACTTCAAGGGAGCATGATAAATAGTTTAAAGTGCATAGTGCTACCTACAACACAGCATGTGCCAGTCATTTCATTAGTATCACTGCTCCAAAAACCCACAGTATGGATAAATACTAGTCAAATATCGTTGCCAATCTTACCCCAATATCATAGGTGTCAGTGTGTGTCCGGCGGCCCCGATTTGTCTCTTGTACATGCTGATAAAGTTTATTGCAAAAAAAAAGTTCTATTCTACCAGGTTTTGGCACTAAAAACACAGCAAAACCAGATACCTGCATTTTTGCTGCAGATTTTCAGTTCTTTTTCACCACCTGTTCATGTCAATGGGTGAAAAAGCTGAAAAAACATGAAAGAAGTGACACGCTCTATTGCGCAAAACACCATGGAAAGCACAAAATACTGCTGACAAAAAAACAAGCTTGTACTATAAAATGCAGCTGAAATTTGGATAAAAAGCATAAAAGCCTCGTGTGAACTTACCCTAAATAATAAATATACTTGAGACTTTAGCTACAATAAGTGGGAGGGAAGTATTATCGTGTGAAGAAGCATCTCTAACATTTCCAGTATTGTTGTTTGGGGGTTTAATAGGGTTTTTTTTCTTAATTTTATGGAAAAGCAAAAAGTATAATGACATTGGTATTTCCTTATAATACAATAAATCTTCTTGGGGAATAGGGAATCCCATACTGGACTGGTGGGGGGACCTCAGGGAATGCTAATGGAATGGTCCATGGTTCAGCAGAGCACAATACTTGTCCTGACCCGGGCTCTGAAATCCATGTTTCTGCCAGGGAATCACTTGCCTGGATGTTAGATAGACTGTAAGATCAGTAATCATTCGCCTGTAAAAAATGCAAGAAAACCACCTGTAGACTATAGCAGCGACACAACGTGTAGAGCACATTTCATGAATATGTAATACAGAAAAACTATTAAAGGGAATTTGTCACCAAGTCTTTGCTACCACATATAAGAACAGCATGCTGTAGGGGCAGAGACCCTGATTCCAGCGATTTATCATTTACTTTACTGGCTGTGGCAGTTTTGACTAAAAACTGTTTTATCTGCTGCGGATCTACCAGTTTTGTTGAATGCTCAGCTCTGTATAAGGCCGGCGTCACACTCAGCCGTATTTTACGGCCGTAATATGCAGAAATGTTCCAAAAATAGTGATCCGTATGTCATCCGTAGGCAGGGTGTATCAGCGTATTTTGCGCATGGCATCCTCCGTATTTAATCCGTATGGTATCCGTACTGCAATATTTTCTCGCAGGCTTGCAAAACTGACATCTAATGGATTTATGTGCTCAAATGTTCGTTAAAACACATATACAGTGTGTATATATATATATACACTCACTGGCCACTTTATTAGGTACACCTGTCCAACTTCTTGTTAACACTTAATTTCTAATCAGCCAATCACATGGCGGCAACTCAGTGCATTTAGGCATGTAGACATGGTCAAGACAATCTCCTGCAGTTCAAACCGAGCATCAGTATGGGGAAGAAAGGTGATTTGAGTGCCTTTGAACGTGGCATGGTTGTTGGTGCCAGAAGGGCTGGTCTGAGTATTTCAGAAACTGCTGATCTACTGGGATTTTCACGCACAACCATCTCTAGGGTTTACAGAGAATGGTCCGAAAAAGAAAAAAAATCCAGTGAGCGGCAGTTCTGTGGGCGGAAATGCCTTGTTGATGCCAGAGGTCAGAGGAGAATGGGCAGACTGGTTCGAGCTGATAGAAAGGCAACAGTGACTCAAATCGCCACCCGTTACAACCAAGGTAGGCCTAAGAGCATCTCTGAACGCACAGTGCGTCGAACTTTGAGGCAGATGGGCTACAGCAGCAGAAGACCACACCGGGTACCACTCCTTTCAGCTAAGAACAGGAAACTGAGGCTACAATTTGTACAAGCTCATCGAAATTGGACAGTAGAAGATTGGAAAAACGTTGCTTGGTCTGATGAGTCTCGATTTCTGCTGCAACATTCGGATGGTAGGGTCAGAATTTGGCGTAAACAACATGAAAGCATGGATCCATCCTGCCTTGTATGGAGCATCTTTGGGATGTGCAGCCGACAAATCTGCGGCAACTGTGTGATGCCATCATGTCAATATGGACCAAAATCTCTGAGGAATGCTTCCAGCACTGTTATGGTTCTCAATGGCAAGAGAACATAGCCCAGCATACATAGGAACTAGCTCTTGGAAGGATGGAAACTTAAACTGACCATGAACTAAACCTGCCGCACAACTAACAGTAGCCGGGTAGCGTAGCCTGCGTTTTATCCCTAGACGCCCAGCGCCGGCCGGAGGACTAACTAATCCTGGCAGAGGAAAATATAGTCCTGGCTCACCTCTAGAGAAATTTCCCCGAAAGGCAGACAGAGGCCCCCACATATATTGGCGGTGATTTAAGATGAAAATGACAAACGTAGTATGAAAATAGGTTTAGCAAAATCGAGGTCCGCTTACTAGATAGCAGGAAGACAGAAAGGGTACTTTCATGGTCAGCTGAAAACCCTATCAATACACCATCCTGAAATTACTTTAAGACTCTAGTATTAACTCATAACATCAGAGTGGCAATTTCAGATCACAAGAGCTTTCCAGACACAGAAACGAAACTGCAGCTGTGAACTGGAACAAAATGCAAAAAACAAACAAGGACAAAAGTCCGACTTAGCTGGAAGTTGTCTGGTAGCAGGAACATGCACAGAAAGGCTTCTGATTACAATGTTGACCGGCATGGAAGTGACAGAGGAGCAAGGTTAAATAGCGACTCCCACATCCTGATGGGAACAGGTGAACAGAGAGGATGATGCACACAAGTTCAATTCCACCAGTGGCCACCGGGGGAGCCCAAAATCCAATTTCACAACAGTACCCCCCCCTCAAGGAGGGGGCACCGAACCCTCACCAGAACCACCAGGGCGATCAGGATGAGCCCTATGAAAGGCACGGACCAGATCGGAGGCATGAACATCAGAGGCAGTCACCCAAGAATTATCCTCCTGACCGTATCCCTTCCATTTGACCAGATACTGGAGTTTCCGTCTGGAAACACGGGAGTCCAAGATTTTTTCCACAACGTACTCCAACTCGCCCTCAACCAACACCGGAGCAGGAGGCTCAACGGAAGGCACAACCGGTACCTCATACCTGCGCAACAATGACCGATGAAAAACATTATGAATAGAAAAAGATGCAGGGAGGTCCAAACGGAAGGACACAGGGTTAAGAATCTCCAATATCTTGTACGGGCCGATGAACCGAGGCTTAAACTTAGGAGAAGAAACCCTCATAGGGACAAAACGAGAAGACAACCACACCAAGTCCCCGACACAAAGCCGAGGACCAACCCGACGCCGGCGGTTGGCAAAAAGCTGAGTCTTCTCCTGGGACAACTTCAAATTGTCCACCACCTGCCCCCAAATCTGATGCAACCTCTCCACCACAGCATCCACTCCAGGACAATCCGAAGATTCCATCTGACCGGAGGAAAATCGAGGATGAAACCCCGAATTACAGAAAAAAGGAGACACCAAGGTGGCAGAGCTGGCCCGATTATTGAGGGCAAACTCCGCTAAAGGCAAAAAAGCAACCCAATCATCCTGATCTGCAGACACAAAACACCTCAAATATGTCTCCAAAGTCTGATTCGTCCGCTCGGTCTGGCCATTAGTCTGAGGATGGAAAGCAGACGAGAAAGACAAATCTATGCCCATCCTAGCACAGAATGCCCGCCAAAATCTAGACACGAATTGGGTTCCTCTGTCAGAAACGATATTCTCCGGAATACCATGCAAACGAACCACATTTTGAAAAAACAGAGGAACCAACTCGGAAGAAGAAGGCAACTTAGGCAGGGGAACCAAATGGACCATCTTAGAGAAACGGTCACACACCACCCAGATGACAGACATCTTCTGAGAAACAGGAAGATCCGAAATAAAATCCATCGAGATGTGCGTCCAAGGCCTCTTCGGGATAGGCAAGGGCAACAACAATCCACTAGCCCGAGAACAACAAGGCTTGGCCCGAGCACAAACGTCACAAGACTGCACAAAGCCTCGTACATCTCGTGACAGGGAAGGCCACCAGAAGGACCTTGCCACCAAATCCCTGGTACCAAAGATTCCAGGATGACCTGCCAACGCAGAAGAATGAACCTCAGAAATGACTTTCCTGGTCCAATCATCAGGAACAAACAGTCTACCAGGTGGGCAACGATCAGGTCTATCCGCCTGAAAATCCTGCAAGGCCCGCCGCAGGTCTGGAGAAACGGCAGACAATATCACTCCATCCTTAAGGATACCCGTAGGTTCAGAATCACCAGGGGAGTCAGGCTCAAAACTCCTAGAAAGGGCATCCGCCTTAACATTCTTAGAACCCGGTAGGTATGACACCACAAAATTAAACCGAGAGAAAAACAACGACCAGCGCGCCTGTCTAGGATTCAGGCGTCTGGCGGACTCAAGATAAATTAAATTTTTGTGGTCGGTCAATACCACCACCTGATGTCTAGCCCCCTCAAGCCAATGACGCCACTCCTCAAAAGCCCACTTCATGGCCAAAAGCTCTCGATTCCCAATATCATAATTCCGCTCGGCGGGCGAAAATTTACGAGAAAAAAAAGCACAAGGTTTCATCACGGAGCAGTCGGAACTTCTTTGCGACAAAACCGCCCCAGCTCCGATTTCAGAAGCGTCGACCTCAACCTGAAAAGGAAGAGCAACATCAGGCTGACGCAACACAGGGGCGGAAGAGAAGCGGCGCTTAAGCTCCCGAAAGGCCTCCACAGCAGCAGGGGACCAATCAGCAACATCAGCACCCTTCTTAGTCAAATCAGTCAATGGTTTAACAACATCAGAAAAACCAGCAATAAATCGACGATAAAAGTTAGCAAAGCCCAAAAATTTCTGAAGACTCTTAAGAGAAGAGGGTTGCGTCCAATCACAAATAGCCCGAACCTTGACAGGATCCATCTCGATGGAAGAGGGGGAAAAAATGTATCCCAAGAAGGAAATCTTTTGAACCCCAAAAACGCACTTAGAACCCTTCACACACAAGGAATTAGACCGCAAAACCTGAAAAACCCTCCTGACCTGCTGGACATGAGAGTCCCAGTCATACGAAAAAATCAGAATATCATCCAGATACACGATCATAAATTTATCCAAATAATCACGGAAAATGTCATGCATAAAGGACTGAAAGACTGAAGGGGCATTTGAAAGGCCAAAAGGCATCACCAAATACTCAAAGTGGCCCTCGGGCGTATTAAATGCGGTTTTCCACTCATCCCCCTGCTTAATTCGCACCAAATTATACGCCCCACGGAGATCTATCTTAGAGAACCACTTGGCCCCCTTTATGCGAGCAAACAAATCAGTCAGCAGTGGCAACGGATATTGATATTTAACCGTGATTTTATTCAAAAGCCGATAATCAATACACGGCCTCAAAGAGCCATCTTTCTTAGACACAAAGAAAAAACCGGCTCCTAAGGGAGATGACGAAGGACGAATATGTCCCTTTTCCAAGGACTCCTTTATATATTCTCGCATAGCAGCATGTTCAGGCACAGACAGATTAAATAAACGACCCTTAGGGTATTTACTACCCGGAATCAAATCTATGGCACAATCGCACTCCCGGTGCGGAGGTAATGAACCAAGCTTAGGTTCTTCAAAAACGTCACGATAGTCAGACAAGAATTCAGGAATCTCAGAGGGAATAGATGACGAAATGGAAACCAAAGGTACGTCCCCATGCATCCCCTTACATCCCCAGCTTAACACAGACATAGCGTTCCAGTCGAGGACTGGGTTATGAGATTGCAGCCATGGCAATCCAAGCACCAACACATCATGTAGATTATACAGCACAAGAAAGCGAATAATCTCCTGATGATCCGGATTAATTCGCATAGTTACTTGTGTCCAGTATTGTGGTTTATTACTAGCCAATGGGGTGGAGTCAATCCCCTTCAGAGGTATAGGAGTTTCAAGAGGCTCTAAATCATACCCACAGCGTTTGGCAAAGGACCAATCCATAAGACTCAAAGCGGCGCCAGAGTCGACATAGGCATCCGCGGTAATAGATGATAAAGAACAAATCAGGGTCACAGATAGAATAAACTTAGACTGAAAAGTGCCAATTGAAACTGACTTATCAAGCTTCTTAGTACGCTTAGAGCATGCTGATATAACATGAGTTGAATCACCACAATAAAAGCACAACCCATTTTTTCGTCTAAAATTCTGCCGTTCGCTTCTGGACAGAATTCTATCACATTGCATATTCTCTGGCGTCTTCTCAGTAGACACCGCCAAATGGTGCACAGGTTTGCGCTCCCGCAGACGTCTATCGATCTGGATAGCCATTGTCATGGACTCATTCAGACCCGCAGGCACAGGGAACCCCACCATAACATCCTTAACGGCATCAGAGAGACCCTCTCTGAAATTCGCCGCCAGGGCGCACTCATTCCACTGAGTAAGCACAGACCATTTACGGAATTTTTGGCAGTATATTTCAACTTCATCTTGCCCCTGAGATAGGGACATCAAGGCTTTTTCTGCCTGAAGCTCTAAATGAGGTTCCTCATAAAGCAACCCCAAGGCCAGAAAAAACGCATCCACATTGAGCAACGCAGGATCCCCTGGAGCCAATGCAAAAGCCCAATCTTGAGGGTCGCCCCGGAGCAAGGAAATCACAATCCTGACCTGCTGAGCAGGATCTCCAGCAGAGCGAGATTTCAGGGACAAAAACAACTTGCAATTATTTTTGAAATTTTGAAAGCAAGATCTATTCCCCGAGAAAAATTCAGGCAAAGGAATTCTAGGTTCAGATATAGGAACATGAACAACAAAATCTTGTAAATTTTGAACTTTCGTGGTGAGATTATTCAAACCTGCAGCTAAACTCTGAATATCCATTTTAAACAGGTGAACACAGAGCCATTCCAGGATTAGAAGGAGAGAGAGAGAGGAAGGCTGCAATATAGGCAGACTTGCAAGTGATTCAATTGAAAGCACACTCAGAACTGAAGGAAAAAAAAAAAAAAAAAAAAAAAATTTTCAGCAGACTTCTTTTTTCTCTCCTTTCTCTGCCAATTAATTTAACCCTTTGTGGGCCGGTCAAACTGTTATGGTTCTCAATGGCAAGAGAACATAGCCCAGCATACATAGGAACTAGCTCTTGGAAGGATGGAAACTTAAACTGACCATGAACTAAACCTGCCGCACAACTAACAGTAGCCGGGTAGCGTAGCCTGCGTTTTATCCCTAGACGCCCAGCGCCGGCCGGAGGACTAACTAATCCTGGCAGAGGAAAATATAGTCCTGGCTCACCTCTAGAGAAATTTCCCCGAAAGGCAGACAGAGGCCCCCACATATATTGGCGGTGATTTAAGATGAAAATGACAAACGTAGTATGAAAATAGGTTTAGCAAAATCGAGGTCCGCTTACTAGATAGCAGGAAGACAGAAAGGGTACTTTCATGGTCAGCTGAAAACCCTATCAATACACCATCCTGAAATTACTTTAAGACTCTAGTATTAACTCATAACATCAGAGTGGCAATTTCAGATCACAAGAGCTTTTCAGACACAGAAACGAAACTGCAGCTGTGAACTGGAACAAAATGCAAAAAACAAACAAGGACAAAAGTCCGACTTAGCTGGAAGTTGTCTGGTAGCAGGAACATGCACAGAAAGGCTTCTGATTACAATGTTGACCGGCATGGAAGTGACAGAGGAGCAAGGTTAAATAGCGACTCCCACATCCTGATGGGAACAGGTGAACAGAGAGGATGATGCACACAAGTTCAATTCCACCAGTGGCCACCGGGGGAGCCCAAAATCCAATTTCACAACACAGCACCTTGTTGAATCTATGCCACGAAGAATTGAGGCAGTTCTGAAGGCAAAAGGGGGTCCAACCCGTTACTAGCATGGTGTACCTAATAAAGTGGCCGGTGAGTGTATATGTCATTGAGACACACACACATATATATATATTTATATATACTGTATTTATATTTAATTCAGCGCGAGATATGTGAAAAGCCGGTAATTCAATTGCCGGCTTTTTCTTTCTCCTTCCCAAACCCGACATGATATGAGACATGGTTTACATACAGTAAACCATCTCATATCCCTTTTTTTCCATATTCCACACTACTAATGTTAGTAGTGTGTATGTGCAAAATTTGGGCGCTGTAGCTTGTAAAATAAAGGGTTAAATGGCGGAAAAAATTGGCGTGGGCTCCCGCGCAATTTTCTCCACCAGAGTGGTAAAGCCAGTGACTGAGGACAGATATTAATAGCCTAGAGAGGGTCCATGGTTATTGGCCCCCCCGGCTACAAACATCTGACCCAAGCCACCCAAGAAAAGGCACATCTGGAAGATGCGCCTATTCTGGCACTTGGCCACTCTCTTCCCACTCCCGTGTAGCGGTGGGATATGGGGTAATGAAGGGTTAATGTCACCTTGCTATTGTAAGGTGACATTAAGCCAGATTAATAATGGAGAGGCGTCAATTATGACACCTATCCATTATTAATCCAATACTACGAAATGGTTAATAAAACACACACACATTATTTAAAAGTATTTTAATGAAATAAAGACACAGGGTGTTGTAATATTTTATTATACTGGTAATCCACCTGAAGACCCTCGTTCTGTAACAAAGGAAAAATAAAAAAACAACAATATCTCATACCTTCCGTCGCTCAGGTCAAGTCCCACGAAGTAAATGCATCTGAAGGGGTTAAATCATTTTACAGCCAGGAGCTCTGCTACAGCAGTGCTCTGTCATGAATCCCCAATGGCTAGGGATAGCACAGGACAAGCAAAATATAACAAATATCGGACGAGCTCTAGGGTGATGGAACCTGGGCTGACCGCTGCCCTACGCCTGACAAACGCAACTAGAGATAGCCAGGGAGCGTGCCTACGTTGGTTCTAGACGCCACGCACCAGCCTAAGAGCTAACTAGTACTGCAGAGAAAACAAGACCTCACTTGCCTCCAGAGGAATTAACCCCAAAGGTATAGTTGCCCCCCACATGTATTGACGGTGAAATGAGAGGAAGGCACACACATAGAGATGATGTATATAGCTTTAGCAAATAGAAGCCCGCTGAAAACTAGAAAGCAGAATGATACAAAAGGGGACTGAGCGGTCAGCAAAAAACCCTAATCAAAAAAACCATCCTGAGATTACAAGAACCCATGTGCCAACTCATGGCACATGGGGAGAACCTCAGTCCACTAGAGCAACCAGCTAGCATAGAAACATTCTAAGCAAGCTGGACCAAAAACCAAACAACTGAAAATCAGCACTTAGCTTATCCTGAAAGATCTGGGAGCAGGTAGGCAGGAACCAAACAGAGCACATCTGAACACATTGATAGCCGGCAAGGGAAATGACAGAAAGGCCAGGTAAAATAGGAAACACCCAGCCTCTGATGGACAGGTGGAAACCAAAGGCCGCAACCCACCAAAGTCACCCAGTACCAGCAGTAACCACCAGAGGGAGCCCACCAACAGAATCCACAACAGTGCTCGTGCCTGTAAAAACCTTGGGGAATGAATAGAAAGCAGGGTGACCTGTAGTTACCTTGAGTTGCGGTGATGCGCCCTCTGCTGGATGTCCTCATATGAACTCGAGCGTGGGAACTTTTCCCAGGCTCCAGTTCATGAGGACCGAGATGAGATCCTCAGGCTATGTGCACACGTTGCGGATTTGCCTCTGGAATTTTTTGTGCGGATTCTGCATCTCTTGGCAGAAAACGCAGGTGCGGATTTGATGCGTTTTTATGCAGATTTTGTGCGGATTTGATGCGTTTTTACCCCTGCGGATTTCTATAATGGAATGGGCACAAAAACGCTGCAGATCCGCACAAAATAAGTGACATGCTCCTTCTTTTAATCCGCAGCTTTTCCGTGTGGAATTTTCCGCACCATTAGCACAGCATTTTTTTATTACATTATACTGTAAATCACTTGCTGATCTGCAGCGTTTCTGCACGGAAAAAAACGCTGCAGATCCGCAGTAAATCCGCAACGTGTGCACATAGCCTCAGACCCCTTGTGAGACCATATGCCGGTGCGGTTGGCCCTGGGTTCCTCCTAATGGAGGACAATGCCAGACCTCATGTGGCTGAAGTGTGTCAGCAGTTCCTGCAAGATGAAGGCATTGAAGCTATGGACTGGCCCGCCCGTTCCCCAGACCCGAATCTGAGCACATCTGGAACATCATGTCTCGCACCATCCACCAACGTCACGTTGCACCACAGACTGTCCAGGAGCTGGCGGATGCTTTAGTCCAGGTGTGGGAGGAGATCCCTCAGCAGACCATCCGCCGCCTCATCAGGAGCATGCCCAGGTGTTGTAGGGAGATCATACAGGCACGTGGAGGCCACACACACTACTGAGCATCATTTTCTTGTCTTGAGGCATTTCCAGTGAAGTTGGATCAGCCTGTAACTTCATTTTCCACTTTGATTTTGAGCATCATTCCAATTCCATACCTCCGTGGGATATTAGTTGTGATTGACGTTGATAATTTTTAGGTTTTATAGTTCTCAACACATTCCACTATGTAATGAATAAAGATTTACAACTGGAATATTTCATTCAGTGATATCTAGAATGTGGGATTTTAGTGTTCCCTTTATTTTGTGAGCAGTGTATATGGGCCTGACTTACAAAGATTCAGCTCGTCAGTTATTAATCACGTGATGTCATAGACCTAATGGAAAAAGGAACAATTAGATGGGTAGAAGGGTAAATTGAGCAATTGTAAGAACACAGTGCTATATAATATGATGACTGCAATGTATTAAGAGAATAAAACTGTAATGGGAGGAGGAGGAAGAGGAGGAGTGCTACTTTAAATACAATCATATATATCCGTATCCCTTTATCTGTTTAGTTACCATTAGGGCATCCACCAAATGATGGACACTTTAATTGAAACCAAGCGCCCCCCATTATAGCTAAGTCATATTAGTTTCCATTACTGTGTTTGGGTCTGACATGTAAAATATAGGACGTCAGGGGTGAATATCGCTATTTATCCTGTGTATTGTGTAAATGGCTCCCAAACAATGAATGATTCTATATAGAACTTTGAAATCACACTCCCTGTTGAGCCTCAACCCTAAAGTACTCCACTTTTTTTTTCTTTTGCTGTTATTTTTTGGTAAAAAAAGATGGGGTACTTTAGAGGTCCTTTTACCCAAGTCTCTGACTCCTTCCTTTACTGAGGGGTCATCAGGGTGGGATGTGGGGGGCACCGTCAGCTTCATCTGCCTAGGCCACCAACACTCCTGGTCCCGGCCCTGGTATACACTGCAATGATTAGATGCAATTCATGACAGAGGCCGCAGCAACAAACAATGTAACGTCAAGCAGATTTTCTCTGAAAGCGCGGAGTGTTACGCTGAATAATCACATTGCGATACAGCTTAAAGGGGTTTTCTGAACTCAAGACAAATTTCTGCAGTCGCTCTATATGTGACTCCTCACACTGTGTATGTGTATTACATGAGCTTATCTGCCTCAATCTTGGAAATCCCCTTTAAAGTGAACAGTGCTTATCAAGTCCTTTATTAGGAAAAATAATAAAAACATTCCAAAATTGTACGCTGCTCAAAAATTATTTAAATGAATACTTGTACATCACAATATAACCCCAAACCAGTAAACATTCAGAGATATCAATCTGTCCAGTTGGGAAGTATTGATTCTGAATCAGTGTGCAATGCTTTGGTGCAAATTAAAATGACAACATGTGCAAAAACTCAGGGTCGACACTGGGTGGTTTAGAGGGAGGACTTGCAGGTCATGTTACCCTGGCGCAGAGGGCGCTGTCGGACCACCTCATGCGGCTGTCTGAAATGTCTCCCAATGGGCAGCATTTTGACACCCCTAATGCTATGTGCACAATTTCAGGATTTTTTGCGTTTTTTCGTCCGTTTTCCGTGGAAAAAACACTAAAAAAACCCACATACATATGCATCCCATCATTTTTAATACATTCCGCAATTTTTGTGCCCATGCTGTGTTTTTTTGTGCAAAAAAAAGCATCGCGGTAAAAAACGCAGCATGTTCATAAATTTTGCGGATTTTTTGCGTTTTTGCAGCTATTTATTGCATTGGGAAGCCCCGGAAAAAAACGCGAAAAATCCGCGAAAAAAAAAAGCGCAAAAAACACGTGCGGACTTCCTGCAGAAAAAGTCCGGCTTTGTTCAGCAAAATTCTGCACACTTTCCTGAACGTGTGCATATAGCCTAAGGCCGGCGTCACACTAGCGAGTTTTACGGACGTAAGAGCGCAGAAAATACGTCCGTAAAACTCGCCAAACGAACGGCACAATTATTCTCAATGGGGCTGCTCCTATCAGCCGTATATTACGGTTCAGTATTATACGGCTTTCTACGGCCGTACAAAATCGCAGCATGCTGTGTTTGTCAGCGTATTGCGCAAAAAAAACGCCAATGAAAGTCTATGGGGGCGAGAAAAATACGGATTCCACACGGACCAGCAGTGTGACTTGCGAGAAATACGCAGCGCTGTTAGTGAAAAGTCGGTAATTCAATTGCCGGCTTTTCATTTCTCCTGCCTAAACCCGACATGATATGAGACATGGTTTACATACAGTAAACCATCTCATATCCCCTTTTTTTTGCATATTCCACACTACTAATGTTAGTAGTGTGTATGTGCAAAATGTGGGCGCTGTAGCTGCGAAAATAAAGGGTTAAATGGCGGAAAAAATTGGCGTGGGCTCCCGCGCAATTTTCTACGCCAGAGTGGTAAAACCAGTGACTGAGGGCAGATATTAATAGCCTAGAGAGGGTCCATGGTTATTGGCCCCCCCTGGCTACAAACATCTGCCCCCAGCCACCCCAGAAAAGGCACATCTGGAAGATGCGCCTATTCTGGCACTTGGCCACTCTCTTCCCACTCCCTGTAGCGGTGGGATATGGGGTAATGAAGGGTTAATGCCACCTTGCTATTGTAAGGTGACATTAAGCCAGATTAATAATGGAGAGGCGTCAATGATGACACCTATCCATTATTAATCCAATTGTCTGAAAGGGTTAAAACACACACACACACACACACACACACACACACACACACACACACACACACACACACACACACACACACACACACGATTAAAAATTATTTTAATGAAATAAACACAGGTTGTTTTAGTATTTTATTGCTCTCTCAATCCAGCTGAACACCCTCGCTTGGCAAAATAATAAACCCACAATATACATACCTTCTGATGACCTGTCACGTCCCACGAGGTAATCCATCTGAAGGGGTTAACTCAATTTACAGGCAGGAGCTGCGCTAAAGCACTCGCTAGTGCCTGTAACCCCCGGGGAATGAATGAAAGCTGGGTGATCTGTACTTACATTGAATCGCGGTGAGGTGCCATCTGGTGGATGAACTCATGAACTGGAGCCTTGGAAAAGTTCCCACGCTCGAGTTCATATGAGTTCATCCACCAGAGGGCGCCTCACCGCAACTCAATTTAAGTACAGATCATCCTGCTTTCATTCATTCCCCGGGGGTTACAGGCACGAGCGAGTGCTTTAGCGCAGCTCCTGCCTGTAAATTGAGTTAACCCCTTCAGATGGATTACCTCGTGGGACGTGACAGGTCATCTGAGGGTATGTATATTGTGGGCTTATTATTTTGCCAAGCGAGGGTGTTCAGCTGGATTGAGAGAGCAATAAAATATTAAAACAACCTGTGTGTTTATTTCATTAAAATACTTTTAAATAATGTTTTTTTTTTTTTTTTAACCCTTTCAGACAATTGGATTAATAATGGATAGGTGACATAATTGACGCCTCTCCATTATTAATCTGGCTTAATGTCACCTTACAATAGCAAGGTGGCATTAACCCTTCATTACCCCATATCCCACCGCTACACGGGAGTGGGAAGAGAGTGGCCAAGTGCCAGAATAGGCGCATCTTCCAGATGTGCCTTTTCTGGGGTGGCTGGGGGCAGATGTTTGTAGCCAGGGGGGGAGGCAATAACCATGGACCCTCTCTAGGCTATTAATATTTGCCCTCAGTCACTGGCTTTACCACTCTGGCGGAGAAAATTGCGCGGGAGCCCACGCCAATTTTTTCCGCGATTTAACCCTTTATTTTAGCAGCTACAGCGCCCAAATTTTGCACATACACACTACTAACATTAGTAGTGTGGAATATGCAAAAAAAAGGGGGATATGAGATGGTTTACTGTATGTAAACCATGTCTCATATCCTGTCGGGTTTGTGAAGGAGAAATGAAAAGCCGGCTATTGAATTACCGGCTTTTAACATATATCGCGCTGAATTAAATATAAATACAGAATATATATATATATATATATATATATATATATATATATATATATATATATATATATATATATACATATACATATACACACTGTATATATGTTTTCCCGAACATTTGAGCACATAAATCCATTAGATGTCGGTTTTGCAAGCCTGCGAGAAAATCTCGCAGTACGGATGCCATACGGATTACATACGGAGGATGCCATGCGCAAAATACGCTGACACACCCTGACTACGGATCACTATTTTGGGAACATTTCTCCGTATTACGGCCGTAAAAAACGGACCGTATTGTCTTACGCTGAGTGTGACGCCGGCCTAAGGGCTCATTTCCACATGCGAGGCACACGTCCGTATCTCGCATGTGGAAACCAAGCTCTGGCGCCGGCACTTTGGAGCGGAGCGTGCAGCTCCATGTGTTCCTATGCAGCCGCACGCTCCGCTCTGGAGTGCCGGCTCCACAGCTTGGTTTCCACATGCGAGATACGGACGTGTGCCTCGCATGTGGAAATGAGCCCTTAGAGTGAGAATTTGCAGTTCTTTGAGTCGGTTGTTAAACTGACAGCCGCATCGGAGAACAGTTAAAAGGACTGTCCAGTGCATGGAATTGCACTCACATCTTTCAGGCAAAAGTATAATTGAAGTTCTGACCACCTGTACTCCTGGGGACAAGGCGACATGCAGGAGTGTGATGAGGTCACCTGATCATGCTGCTGACGTCAATCCTAATAAAATAAAAAAAACACAGTAGCAGTCATAGAGTCTCATCAATATATATAACTTTTATTGAATAAGAATTAAAACCTAAAAATCCAGGTGCAATGACATGAATGGGAAGTGAATGCACGCTCACAATGGCCATACTGAAAGGGCTAAATTGGCCAACCACCCCTGCAACACCATAATGTCAAACCGCATTGCGGCAGGTATCTACAGCTACACTGTTCATGCAGGTGCAGTATCATTCAATAATCAATATGCTGACAATTATCCCAAAAATTCAATTCATGGTACATACCTAGTGAATGCAGGCATGGAAGGCAAATAGCCCTACCCCAAAGCGCGTTTCGCAGCTAACAGCTCCTTTCTCAGGGGGCGTGTGGAGGAAGCGTGGCGTGTGTATATATATATATACACACACACCGCCAGCTGGAAATGTGCTACATACTTACACGCCGCGCCACCCATCCCCGTCACCACGCACAATACATCCCCCATCTGTCCACGCTGGAAAAAAGGGGGGCCCCCATGTGACCAGGCGCTGGACGTGAGAAGGAGGCCGGCACACGGCTATGGGAAAGGAGGCGCCTGCGCACAACCATGAACACATTGCGGCCATTTTACATAAGGGCAACAACAAGGGCAACTACAACAATTAGTGCTAATAATAGACAAAACATTGAATGCTATACATATTGCTAGACTGAACAATGAAGGCATAAACATACTTAACGGCAATATTTACAAACATGGCAAATCCGGTTACAGAGGCCAATCGTATTAGCCGGAATTATACAGCACTTATATATACCCCATATACAAAAACTCACATATCAATGTGAATATATATCAATAAATCAACAATACATATATGTAAACATTACCCCATCTTATATCCACAGCCCACCCACATGTATGTACATATAAATATATGAAAATACACATAATTATAAAAATATAGATAGGCGAAAATCCCTCACAATACAGAAGATACACAAATGCATATATACCATATAGAACTACCAAGGAAACATATGCAAACTAATCTAATCTAATCCCTAATCTTTTGTATTAATAAATATTTGTTGTATTTTTTCATTAATTTGGACTTCCTTGATTGTTGTTTTTTTCTACTTTCGTTTTTGTATAAGCCCATGAAGGCAGGGTCTTCTCTCCTCTGTACCCATCTGTCACTGTTAGTTTCTTCATTGTAATTTATATTTTGTATGTAGCTCATTTTCACATGTACAGCACCATGGAATCAATGGTGCTCTAAAAATAAATAAATAAATAATAATAATAATGTAATAAAAAGTTGATACATGTAGTATTAGTATTCTACCACTAGGTGGCAGTGATGGCTCACTAATGAATTCTCGCTGTACTCTGTATGCAGTTTTATATTCATGAATTGGTCCACTTTTAAAGGGAATCTGTCACCAGGTTTTTGATACTTCGGTCGGGTTCACATTGCGTTAACCGCAGCCCGTTCAACACATACGTTAACGGGCTGCTGTTAACACAAGTGCCGGTATGGCTGCCCGCTAGCGCAGATAGAGCATCTGCTAGCTCTATCTGCGCTAGCGGTGACGGACCCGGAAACGCTGCAGCCCGCATCTCAGGGTCTGTCACTCAACCCATTGTGGGCGTGCGCTAGTGATGCGTCCAACATTGCAGTCAATGGCGGTGTTAACGGACTACGTTACACCACGTTATGCCGCGGTGTAACGTAGTCTGTTTAACGGACGAGCAGAACGCAATGTGAACCCAGCCTTAGGCCGGGTCACACATGCAACTGCAATGCGAGAAACTCCTGCGGTTCGGCCCGAGTGCCGGTGGCAGTGCCAGGTATTGAGGCGACAGACTCGCCCGAGTTTCTCGCATTGCAGTTGCAAGTGGGACACCGGCCTTAGGGTCCCTTTCCACTTGCGAGATAAAAAACGGTCCGTAATCTGGACCGAAAAAACGGATGGAACGTATGCGATTTTCATGCGAGTGTCATGCGAGTACAATGCGATTTTTAATCGCATCATCCGTTTTTTATAATCGCATCATCCGTATGACATCCGTATTACTGTCCGATTTGTACGCACCGGTGTCCTTTGAAAAGCCGGCAATTCAGCGCGGTGTACAGTAAAATCACACTGACAGGTTAGAATAGAGTAGATATATACACATAGAATAGGTATATATACATATATATATGTCAGTGAGACACCTATATATGTATATTTATATTTAATGCAGCGCTAGATAGCATAAAAGCCGCTAATTCAATTGCCGGCTTTTAATTTCTCCTTCACAAACCCGACATGATATGAGACATGGTTTACATACAGTAAACCATCTCATATCCCCTTTTTTTTGCATATTCCACACTACTAATGTTAGTAGTGTGTACGTGCAAAATTTGGGTGCTGTAGCTATTAAATTTAAGGGTTAACTCGCGGAAAAAATTGGCGTGGGCTCCCGCGCAATTTTCTCCGCCAGAGCGGTAAAGCCAGTGACTGAGGGCAGATATTAATAGCCAGGAGAGGGTCCATGGTTATTGGCCCCCCCATGGCTAAAAACATCTGCCCCCAGCCACCCCAGAAAAGGCACATCTGGAAAATGCGCCTATTCTGGCACTTGGCCACTCTCTTCCCACTCCCTGTAGCGGTGGGATATGGGGTAATGAAGGGTTAATGCCACCTTGCTATTGTAAGGTGACATTAAGCCAGATTAATAATGGAGAGGCGTTAATTATGACACCTATCCATTATTAATCCAATTGTAGGAAAGGGTTAAAAAACACACACACACATGATTACAAAGTAGTTTAATGAAATAAAGACAGCGGTTGTTGTAATAATTTATTGCTCTCTCAATCCATCAGGAACACCCTCGCTTGGCAACATAATAAACGCACAAGATACATACCCTCAGATGTCAGATCACGTCCCACGATGTAATCCATCTGAAGGGGTTAACTAATATTACAGGCAGGAGCCCTGCAAATGCAGCTGTGCTCCGTGCCTGTAATCCCCGGCGAATGAATGAAATGTAGGTCATTGACCTACATTTCCTTCAGTCGCGGTGATGCGCCCCCTGGTGGATGTCCTCATATGACCTGGAGCGTGGGAAAAAGTTCCCAGGCTGCAGTTCATGAGAACATCCACCAGGGGCGCCTCACCGCGACTCAATGTAAGTACAGATCCTGCTTTCCTTTCAGCACCCGGGGATTACAGGCACGAGCGAGTGGTTTATTGCAGCTCGTGCCTGTAATATTAGTTAACCCCTTCAGATGGATTACCTCGTTGGACGTGATCTGACATCAGAAGGTATGTATCTTGTGCGGTTATTATTTTGCCAAGCGAGGGTGTTGCTGATGGATTGAGAGAGCAATAAATTATTACAACAACCGCTGTGTTTATTTCATTAAAATACTTTTAAATCGTGTGTGTGTGTGTTTTTTAACCCTTTCCTACAATTGGATTAATAATGGATAGGTGTCATAATTGACGCCTCTCCATTATTAATCTGGCTTAATGTCACCTTACAATAGCAAGGTGGCATTAACCCTTCATTACCCCATATCCCACCGCTACAGGGAGTGGGAAGAGAGTGGCCAAGTGCCAGAATAGGCGCATCTTCCAGATGTGCCTTTTCTGGGGTGGCTGGGGGCAGATGTTTTTAGCCACGGGGGGGCCAATAACCATGGACCCTCTCCTGGCTATTAATATCTGCCCTCAGTCACTGGCTTTACCGCTCTGGCGGAGAAAATTGCGCGGGAGCCCACGCCAATTTTTTCCGCCATTTAACCCTTTATTTCAGCAGCTACAGCGCTGAAATTTTGCACATACACACTACTAACATTAGTAATGTGGAATATGCAAAAAAAAGGGGATATGAGATGGTTTACTGTATGTAATCATGTCTCATATCCTGTCGGGTTTGTGCAGGAGAAATGAGAAGCCGGCAATTGAATTAGCGGCTTTAATGCTCTCTAGCGCTGCATTAAATATAAATATACATATATAGGTGTCTCACTGACATATATATATGTATATATACACATTCTATGTGTATATATCTACTCTATTCTAACCTGTCAGTGTGATTTTACTGTACACCGCGCTGAATTACCGGCTTTTCAAAGGACACCGGTGCGTAAAAATCGGACAGAACTCGCATGGTGCGAGTGCTGTGCGATTTTTTTCTCGCACCCATTGACTTGCATTGGCGAGTCTCGTCCGAGAATCGCAGCAATACGCAGCATGCTGCGATTTTTTTCTCAGCCGATCCAGATTTTTCTCAGTCCGATTTCGGCTGAGAAAAAAATCGCAAATCAAAAGACACCTATTAACTAACATTGGTCCGAGTGCAATCCGATTTTTTATCGGATTGCACGCGTCCGTTTTCCTCGCAAGTGGAAAGGGACCCTAAATCTGAGAATAGCATGAAAAAAAACACAAAAATTGAGCTTGACTTAAAGGGAAGGTGCCATCAAAAAAAAAAAATTTTCCAACGATTGAGAAAACGTAAAGAATTAATGTTTAAATTTTCTTAAAAAATATTATCATTTGTTTATAATTTAGTAAAATATGAAAAATAATTTTAAAAGGTTTGGCATTTCCACTTTTAAACACTGGGGGGAGCAGCTACTGACATTTGACAAAAACCTAGTGTACAACTAGCTGACATTACGGCACTGCAGTAATTATGGGCGGAGTCGGCTGACATGGCTGCGAACACAGTGAGAAGCCATTTTGTTGGTGACTGCGGAGTTATACTGACAAGTAGACAGTCACAGAGGATGGCAGGCAGCAAGGATTCTGGGAGATATGTGGTGGAGGGAGCAGGGTGACAGCAGCACAGAGTATTTCAGGAGAGCAGTGTGCTGGTCTATGAGGGGCACCTGTTCGGTGCGCGGAGCAGCCAGGGATTGTACATAGAGCGCTGTCTTTTATACACATGGATGGACCGTCTGCTCCACAGAAATCCAGGAAACGTTTCTGTGGATTGATGGCCTGTTCTGATCCAGACTTTGCATACTAAGACCCCATTCCCCTCCTCAGATCTTGTCCTGGCGATGTGTGAAAGCGAGGCGACAGGCGCAGTACGGGGTGACGCTGGGAAGGAAATGTAGCCATATAGTAAAAATAAAAATGAGACCCCTCTCTTCAGCTGCCTCTCCAGCCTTCCCCTGACTGCACCTAACTGGAGGTCATGCTGCCCCCTCTATTACCCCAGACCCGTGTGCAGCTTCTCAACCAGAACCACCCTAGAATGGGTCCCCTTTCTGAAGATAATACTGCCATAGTGTTCTCACATAATACCATCATATAGATCGCAAATAACGACGCCAGTGTTCTCACATAATACCGCCATATAGATCACACATAATACCACCATATACTTCTCACATAATACCGCCATATAGATCACACATAATACTGTCCTATAGTTCTCACATAATACCATCATATAGATCGCAAATAACGACGCCAGTGTTCTCACATAATACCGCCATATAGATCTCACAGCCATATAGATCTCACATAATACCGCCATATAGATCACACATAACAGGGGGGAGAGGAGTGCATAGGAGAGGATTAGATACACGGCTCAGCAGTCAGTATCACAAAGGATAGCATTCGATACACAGCTCAGCAGTCAGTATCACACAGGGGAGGATTAGATACACGGCTCAGCTGACAGCATCACACAGGAGAGGATTAGATACACGTCTCAGCACAGTATCACACAGGGTAGGATTAGATACACGGCTCAGCTGACAGCATCACACAGGAGAGGATTAGATACATTAGATACATGGCTCAGCAGACAGCATCACACAGGAGAGGATTAGATATGTCTCAGCACAGTATCACAAGGTAGGATTAGATACATGGCTCAGCACAGTAACACACATGGGAGGAGATACACTGCTCAGAGTCAGCATCACAAAGGAGAGGATTAGATTACCTCTCCCCCGATACTTACTTCACGGCTCCGCTGCTGAGTCCTTTCTCCCTCCCGTCCTTGGTCTCCTCCTATAACCGCAGGGCTGCTGCGATTATACTGGGAAACTGGCGCTCACAGCACACTGTGAGCTCCAGAAAGATGGCGCCGATCTCCTGCCTCTGCTGTGATGTGGACGGCTCAGGGGGCGTGGCCAGATCACAGCAGGAAGCAGCTCAATGTAAAGTATAGGGTCGGACACCGACCGCAGTCTCCTATGCCCAGGGCTGCCGTATTTGCAGAGTGTAAGTGTCGTGCAGCTACACTTACACTCCTGCAAAGCAAAATGGCGGCGCCCAGTGGCTGAAAAAATAATACGGTAATTAAAAAAAAAATGTTAAAGTTAAAAAATGTAAATTTGTATTAAATATAATTGTTTATATAAACAATCATTTTTAATACAAAAAATAAAATGCAGTGCCTTCCCTTTAAGTTGGTATATATGCAGCACTGTTATGATCCGGTGACCTTGGAGCCGCATGCAAGACTTTCTCAGGAGTAGGTGGTACCTGTACTGACCGCAATCCCTAAACTAACACCGCAACTAGAAGTAGCCGTGGGATGTACCTAACACGTCCTAGACACCTCGACACAGCCGGAGGACTAAATACCCCTATAGATGGAAAAGGGAATTCTATCTTGCCTCAGAGCAGAACCCCAAAGGATAGGCAGCCCCCCCAAAAATATTGACTGTGAGTATAAGAGGAAAGACTCACGCAGGCAGAAAAACAGGATTTAGCAAAAGAGGCACTTCTAGCTAAATAGAAAAGGATAGGACAGAATTCTAAGCGGTCAGTATTAAAATCCTAAAAATATCCACAGCAGATAATACAAATATTCTACATCTAACTAAAGACATAGAAAGTATATCTGCATCTCCTGAGAATCCAGCATGACTGAAAAATCCAAACAAAGTCTAAGCTGGACAAAAACACAATGAATTGCACTGAACTGCAAAGCACACTGCATGTGTGCACAGAGACAAAAAAACAGACACTTATCTTAGCTGAGTTGGCAGCAGGGCATGAGGAACCAGAGAGAGATGCAATCCCTCCAAGTACAATGGACAACTGGCAAGGAATCATGGATCCTGCACACCTAAATACCTAATAGAGCTGAAATCAGCAGAAACACCTGCCCTGGATTACAACCCCAAGACAACTGCACTACCACCAACAAACACCGGAGGGAGCCCAAGAGCAGAATTCACAACACAGCACATAAAACGCATGTTCACAAAAAACCTACAAGAGAAAAAAATAAGCAAAAACCCTGCTGTAAATAAGTAAAAAGAAAAAAGTGCATCTAAATAACAGAGTATTTAGTAATACTGTTTTTGATCAAAAATAGCATAAATTCCATCCCACCACGACAAGGTGACTCTGATCGGGACGGTCCTACACTGTCTAATATTAAACCTTACCATGTGTCAATGTTGACCTCAGTGTGAATAAGGGCAGACAACAGGACTGGGCCCAACCAGTAGACTTCAGTCTGGGGGAGCTTTATATAATGTGGGGCAGAGTCTCTGATTCCAGCGATGTATCACTGACTGTGCTATTTAGTGTAGTTATTTTAAAATCATTGTTTTATCAGCAGGAGATTATCAGTCGAGGACTACTTGGCTTGCTGCCAAGTAATCCAGCCTTGCCCCCACCACTGATTGGCAGCTTTCTGCCTCTGCACAGTGTGCACAGACAGCTGCTAAACAATGCAGGGTTATACAGAGCTCAGCTG
This sequence comes from Ranitomeya variabilis, assembly GCF_051348905.1. Lineage (NCBI taxonomy): Eukaryota > Metazoa > Chordata > Amphibia > Anura > Dendrobatidae > Ranitomeya > Ranitomeya variabilis. The sequence continues at coordinate 1,050,860,209 of NC_135232.1, read as the reverse complement.
TCACGATTGGACTAGCGAGTAAACTGGGACCAGGGGCACCTTTCCTGGCCCTAGCTCTAGGGAGCGCCCTAACTCGCCCTGTTCCCCGGGATACCTCAGATGGCGAGGATGCCGGGGCCTCCGCCCTTGCCCTTTCTCCTGACTGCCGCCCTGCGTCTGTCCCCCTCCCCACCCGGGGAAGAGAGGCGCTACCGTGTACAACAGAACACCAACCCAACAAACGGGAATGAAGACAAGGGTAAAAAGAAAACTCCACTCACACAGAATATGCTCTCACAAATAACAGGGGTAACCACCAGGGTGTGAAGGACGGGGAGAGTAAATAAGGCAGGTAAGGATGAGGAATATTCCAAGCGTACAAACCATACAACTGTCGCACAATAAATTCCTCCAGCTCTCCAAACACCAGCTCCTCACTACTCCAGGTCTATCAAGCAAGTGCTATCTCAGACAAAGGTCTGATTAGAAGGCCTAGCTTTTATAGGAGAGAGGAGTGGCTAACCGAGCACAGCTGAATGCAGGAATATCCACATGGCCTATTAACCCCTGTCCTGCTGAAAAAAAACAAAACACCATTAATACACAGGAGAAGTGCTTCTTCTCAAAGATGAAGCAGAAGCCATCAGACGCCGTGGTCTTCTGTTACTGCTCTGTCGCGGTAACTCCGTGACAGTACCCCCCTTCTATGAGGGACCTCCGGAACCTCAGGACCTAACCCCTATCTGGGTGGGCCGCATGAAAGGCCCGAACCAGTCTGGTTGCATGAACGTCAGAAGCTGGAACCCACACCCTCTCCTCAGGACCGTACCCCTTCCAATGCACCATGTATTGAAGTGACCGACGAACAAGATGAGAATCTAAGACCTTTGCTATCTGGAACTCCAGATTACCATCGACAATGATCGGAGAAGGTGGCAGAGGTGAAGATCCTGCAGATGCCACGTACTTCTTGAGAAGAGAACGGTGAAACACATTGTGGATTTTAAAAGTAGATGGCAGAGCAAGGCGAAATGCTACCGGATTGACGACGGCTAGGATCTTATAGGGACCAATAAACCTGGGACCCGATTTCCAAGATGGAACCTTTAGCTTAATGTTCCTTGAGGACAGCCACACCAAGTCACCAACACTCAGGTCCGGACCCACCAAACGTCTCCGATCAGCCACACTCTTATATTTGGAGCCCATTTTTTGCAAATTATTAACCCCTTAAGCCCCAAGGGTGGTTTGCACGTTAATGACCGGGCCAATTTTTACAATTTTGACCACTGTCCCTTTATGAGGTTATAACTCTGGAACGCTTCAACGGATCTTAGCGATTCTGACACTATTTCCTCGTGACATATTGTACTTCATCATAGTGGTAAAATTTCTTCGATATAGCTTGCGTTTATTTGTGAAAAAAATGGAAATTTGGCGAAACTTTTGAAAATTTCGCAATTTTCCAACTTTGAATTTTTATGCCCTTAAATCACAGAGATATGTCACGCAAAATACTTAATAAGTAACATTTCTACTTTACATCAGCACAATTTTGGAACCAAAATTTTTTTTTTTGTTAGGGAGTTATAAGGGTTAAAAGTTGACCAGAAATTTCTAATTTTTACAACACCATTTTTTTTTTGGGACCACATCTCATTTGAAGTCATTTTGAGGGGTCTCTATGATAGCAAATACCCAAGTGTAACACCATTTTAAAAACTGCACCCCTCAAGGTGCTCAAAACCACATTCAAAAAGTTTATTAACCCTTCAGGTGTTTCACAGGAATTTTTGGAATGTTTAAATAAAAATGAACATTTAACTTTTTTCACACAAAATTTATTTCAGCTCCAATTTGTTTTATTTTACCAAGGGTAACAGGAGAAAATGGACCCCAAAAGTTGTTGTACAATTTGTCCTGAGTACGCTGATACCCCATAAGTGGGTGTAAACCACTGTTTGGGCGCATGGCAGAGCTCGGAAGGGAAGGAGCGCCATTTGACTTTTCAATGCAAAATTGACTGGAATTGAGATGGGACGCCATGTTGCGTTTGGAGAGCCCCTGATGTGCGTAAACATTGAAACCCCCCACAAGTGACACCATTTTGGAAAGTAAACCCCTTAAGGAACTTATCTAGATGTGTGGTGAGCACTTTGACTCAACAAGTGCTTCACAGAAGTTTATAATGCAGAGGCGTAAAAATAAAAAATCATATTTTTTCACAAAAATGATCTTTTCGCCCCCAATTTTTTATTTTCCCAAGAGTAAGAGAAGAAATTGGACCCCAAAAGTTGTTGTGCAATTTGTCCTGAGTACGCTGATACCCCATATGTGGGGGTAAACGACTGTTTGGGCGCATGGCAGAGCTCGGAAGGGAAGGAGCGCCGTTTGACTTTTCAATGCAAAATTGACTGGAATTGAGATGGGACACAATGTCGCGTTTGGAGAGCCCCTGATGTGCCTAAACATTAAAACCCCCCACAAGTGACACCATTTTGGAAAGTAGACCACCTAAGGAACTTATCTAGATGTGTTTTGAGAGCTTTGAACCCCCAAGTGTTTCACTACAGTTTATAACGCAGAGCCGTGAAAATAAAAATTCTTTTTCCCTCAAAAAATTATTTTTAGCCCCCAAAATTTTTATTTTCCCAAGGATAACAAGAGAACTTGGACCCCAAAAGTTGTTGTCCAATTTGTCCCAAGTACGCTGATACCCCATATGTTGGGGTAAACCCCTGTTTGGGCGCACGGGAGAGCTCGGAAGGGAAGGAGCACTGTTTTACTTTTTCAATGCAGAATTGGCTGGAATTGAGATCGGACGCCATGTCCCGTTTGGAGAGCCCCTGATGTGCCTGAACAGTGGAAACTCCCCAATTCTACCTGAAACCCTAGTTCAAACGCACCCCTAACCCTAATCCCAACGGTAACCCTAACCACACCCCTAACCCTGACACACCCCTAACTCTAATACCAACCGTAAATGTAATCCAAACCCTAACCCTAACTTTAGCTCCAACCCTAGCCCCAACCCTAACCCTAGCCCTCACCCTAGCCCTTACGGGAAAATGGAAATAAATACATTTTTTTAATTTTATTATTTTTCCCTAACTTAGGGGGTGATGAAGGGGGGTTTGATTTACTTTTATAGCGGTTTTTATAGCGGATTTTTATGATTGGCAGCTGTCACACACTAAAAGACGCTTTTTATAGCAAAAAAGTTTTTGCGTCTCCACATTTTGAGACCTATAATTTTTCCATATTTTGGTCCACAGAGTCATGTGAGGTCTTGTTTTTTGCGGGACGAGTTGACGTTTTTATTGGTAACATTTTTGGACACGTGACAGTTTTTGATCGCTTTTTATTCCGATTTTTGTGAGGCAGAATGACCAAAAACCAGCTATTCATGAATTTCTTTTGGGGGAGGCGTTTATACCGTTCCACGTTTGGTAAAATGGATAAAGCAGTTTTATTCTTCGGGTCAGTACGATTACAGCGATATCTCATTTATATCTTTTTTTATGTTTTGGCGCTCTTGTATGATAAAAGCTATTTTATAGAAAAAATAATTATTTTGGCATCGCTTTATTCTGAGGACTATAACTTTTTTATTTTTTTGCTTATGATGCTGTATGGCAGCATGTTTTTTGCGGGACAAAATGACGTTTTCAGCAGTACCATGGTTATTTATATCCGTCTTTTTGATCGTGTGTTATTCCACTTTTTGTTCGGCGGTATGATAATAAAGCGTTGTTTTTTGCCTCTTTTTTTTTTTCTTACGGTGTTCACTAAAGGGGTTAACTAGTGGGCCAGTTTTATAGGTTGGGTCATTACGGATGCGGCGATACTAAATATGTGTACTTTTATTGTTTTTTTTTTTAATTTAGATAAAGAAATGTATTTATGGGAATAATAAAAAAGATCAATCTGATCTGATCAATCAATCCCCCCGTGAGCGCGGCCGATCGCATATGACGTACTATCCCGTCACTGGGAATTAAGTCCCAGGTCACCTTGACGGGATAGTATGTCATATGGGATTAAGGGGTTAATCACCCCCTGCCAAATCGTAGAAATAGCAGAAGAGAACCGTTCCTCCTCCGGTAAACCAGAAGGGCGATCACCATTGAACGAACTAAACTGCGGATGAAACCCATATGCCCCGAAAAACGGGGACTTACCAGTTGATTCCTGACAGCGATTATTAACTGCAAATTCAGCCAACGGTAAGTAGGTCACCCAGTCCTCCTGATTCTCAGATACAAAACATCTAAGATATGTTTCTAAATTCTGATTAACCCGTTCAGTCTGCCCGTTCGACTGGGTGAAACTCCGAAGAAAAAGAAAAATGGATCCCCAGACGGGTGCAAAACGCCCTCCAGAATTTGGAGATAAACTGCACACCCCGATCAGAAACAATATCCGTAGGAATCCCATGCAGTCTTATTATTTCCCTGACTAAGATTTGCGCCAGAGTTTTGGCATTAGGCAAAGCTGGCAAAGCAATAAAATGAGACAATTTACTGAACCTGTCCACCACCACCAGGATTACAGTGTTCCCTGCAGACACAGGTAGATCCGTAATAAAATCGACTGACAAATGAGTCCAAGGTCTGCTGGGAATCTCCAATGGTAGGAGAGCCCCTGACGGATGAGTATGTGAAGTCTTAGAACGCGCACAGATATTGCAGGCGGCGACATACTCCTGAACATCCTTAAAAGCCCCTGGCCACCAAAAACGCAGAGTAAGTAGATCCGCGGTAGCCTTAATCCCTGGATGTCCAGCCAGCACCGTATCATGATGTTCACTGAGGATTCTAAGACGGAGATTGACTGGTACAAACAGTTTACCAAGAGGACAGGTAGCAGGGGCGTCCCCCTGAGCGTCCGCCACCTCTCTTTCAAGATTGGAGCATATGGACGCCATCACTACCCCTTTTTGCAGTATAGGTACTGGTTTGCACTTATCGCCTCCCCCAGGAAAGCAACGGGACAAAGCATCTGCCTTAACATTTTTGCTTCCCGGCCTAAAAGTAACAAAAAAGTTAAATCTGGTAAAGAACAAAGCCCATCTTGCCTGACGAGGTGTAAGACGTTTTGCTGACTCCAAGTAAACCAGATTCTTATGGTCAGTGATCACCATCACAGGGTGAACCGCTCCTTCCAAGAAATGACGCCACTCCTCAAATGCCCATTTGATAGCTAAGAGTTCCCTATTACCAATATCATAGTTTCAGCTGGTGACAGTTTTTTAGAAAAGTAAGCGCATGGTTGCCATTTACCAGGAGACGCACCTTGCGATAATACAGCCCCCACTCCCACCTCGGATGCATCCACCTCCACAATGAATGGCTGAGTGACATCAGGCTGAATAAGAATCGGCGCAGAAGCAAAACACCCTTTCAAAGTGTCAAATGCCTCCCTGGCAGGACTGGACCACTTGGAGAAGTCCGTCCCCTTTTTAGTCATATCAGTGAGCGGTTTAGCTACTACTGAAAAGTTTTTTTTATGAACTTACGGTAGTAGTTGGCAAAACCCAAAAACCTTTGTAAGGCCTTCAAATCCTCGGGACGATCCCATTCCAATACCGCCCGGACTTTCGCCGGATCCATGCGAAAACCGGTGGCAGATAATACATATCCAAGGAAAGGGATCTCCTCAACCGAGAACATGCACTTTTCAGGTTTGACATACAATTTATTGTCCCGAAGTATCTGTAGGACTTGTCTGACATGTTGCTGGTGTGACTCAAGGTCAGGTGAGTACACAAGAATGTCATGCAGGTAGATAACAACAAACCTGCCTACAAGGTGACTAAGATGTCATTAATAAAGTGCTGGAATACGGCGGGCGCGTTCGTTAACCCAAAAAGGCATCACTAGATTCTCGTAGTGTCCTTCTGGCGTATTGAACGCAGTCTTCCACTCATCACCCTCGTTAATGCGGAAGAGATTGTACGCCCCCCTGAGGTCCATTTTAGAGAACCATTTTGCCCCAACAATTTGATTAAAAAGGTCAGGTATAAGAGGTAGCGGATACGGATCACGGACCGTGATAGCATTAAGTTCCCAGAAATCCAGGCAAGGACGTAACCCGCCATCCTTCTTCTTTACGAAAAAGAACCCTGCAGCAAGGGGAGAAGAGGAAGGTCGGATATGGTGTGAGGAAAATTTTCTCTGCCTGTTAGCACCAGCTGAGGGATTTTTGACTTCTGACCATGGTCCCCAAGAACACATGGCAGACACTGGGCTCAAAACCCCCCCTTCCCATTACTTCAGGATTTAGCTTTCCTTCTCAGAGAGTGTGGGGGTTTTATGAGAGCCAAGGTATTTACGACCGGCATTTCCTGCCGTGTAAGCTCTTGTCCGGCTATAGCTGGATTAGAAACTTCTAGAATCCATGAAAGTTCTTTGTTTGGTTTTTGTAAGATATTAGGCAAACCATTTAAGTTACGAACACGAAAATATATATTCGCAAAGTCCATCGGAGCATCTATCCATCACTCTAAAGACGAGTTTCTAACTCCATCTGGTAAAGAAGTAGGGATTTCTCTGTAAATATACATCCCAAATAGGACATATTTGATCTCCCCTGAATGCTAGCGATAATACGAGATGAATGCTGGGTGGGGTATGATGATGACATGTTCGGTAGCGAAGTTACGGGCATCAGATATATTTAATGCACAGTTAGTAAAACTGAAAAGGTAGGAGGGTCTGGGATAGCCAGCCCTTTCTGGTGATGTCAACAAGCTGAGCTATAACTGTTTTGGCCGGACTCCAGCAGTCAGTCTGTTGCTGGAAGAACATGTGAGTCTGATCTGAAGAGCTGTACCTCATGCATTGGGATTTTTGGGAGCTCCGCCCACCAGCATGGTTTTTGCCTGAACTTATATGAACTAAGAAATGTGAGTGTTATCTTTTCTCCTTTAATCCTCTTTATGTTATAATTACCTTGTACATATTTGCAATTGTCTCATTTGTAACATTTTTGTAAAATATTTTGATATAAACACTGCATAAACTTTATGAGTATAATATTTCATACTAGTTCATTCTCCATGCTCTAAATGTACCCTGTCTCCTGAAGGGAATTACGCTACTGTGTTGGGTTAGCTTCGGACCCGTTTAATCGGAGCTGGTGGCAGCGATAGTGTGCAGACTTTTGGGTGATGTGTAGCGACTGCGGCGTTTATAATTATTGTTCCTGCCTGAGCTGGAGTAGTTTATCGCGTCGCTGCAGCGTGCCCAATAGCCAGTACATAGCAGGCAGCCTTTCTGGCGACCAATTACCCTAGGTGCAGTACCTAATCTGACCTGACAGTAAGGGGGGCGCCAGAGAGCTGCAAGGTTTAAGTGGAACTGTAACGGGATATACTCAAATCCCTGCAGTTCATGGTATATGGAAGAGCAGTGGGATACCTAAAATAAGCCCCTGCTGTAAACTAAGAGGTCAATAGCCTTGTGTGTGTTTTTTTAATCACATTGTGGCAGTGGAGGGATAACTAAGATAAGCCCCCCCTGCACATGTGATAGCCGTCTGTTGGTCTAAAGTCTCCCCAATCCGTGACATATTGGTGGCAGTGGTCAGGAATCCCTGGGGATTTTGTGACAAACTGCTGGCCACGGCTAAGGGATCGTGACATATGGCCCTTAGCCAGACTTTCTGTAATATAGTCCTTCATGGCCTGCCTTTCTGGACCTGAGATGTTATAGAGTCTGCTCTTGGGCAGCTTGGCACCAGGAACCAGATTGATGGCACAATCATAAGGACGATGTGGGGGAAGCTCTTGGCTCCCCTGCTCAGAAAACACATCCACAAAGTCTGACAGGTAATGGGGCAAAGACTGGATATCCACCGTTGCCAACTGGGTACCCAGTGTCCTTGACAGTATGTACTCCACTTTACCACTTCCTGTGTCTGCCAATCAATTACTGGATTGTGCAGAGCGAGCCAAGGAAGTCCCAGTACCACAGGTGAGGGCAGGCCCTCAAGCACATAACATTTTAACACCTCAGAGTGCATGGCCCCTACCTGTAACCGTAAGTGATGAACTACCTGCATGAAGTGCCCCTATCTTAAAGGACCAGAATCGATAGCTATTATGGGTATAGGTCTGGAAAAGGTTTGTGAGACAAGGCCTTGGTCCCGGACGAACCCTGCGTCGACCAAATTAAACCCCGCCCCACTGTCCAAGAAGGCGGACACGTCAACCTTATTTTCACCCACATATAAAATAGCTGGAAGGAAAAAACGAGTCTTTCCCACAGAGGTTATGAGCACACCCGGGTTGCCTACCTCCCCGCAACACGGGCTCTCTAGTTTTCCGGCGGTTGTTTAAACAAGTGACAGGTAGGACATGTGCCCACAAAATGACCTTTCTTGCCACAACAAAAGCACACTCCCCCCTTACGCCGAATAAATGCAAGTTTGCTAGGTTGGGACGCTGCACCCACTTGCATGGGTTCCACAGTAGAATCAGTACTGGTCACGCTCAAACTTGGACCTCCTGCCCCCAGAGGTGTCTCCTTATGCCTCTGGCAAAGACGGCGATCAACCCGGATCGCCAGAGACATGGCTGCCTCAAGGGAATCCGGAGTCTCATAGAGAGCTAAAGCATCCCTTACTCTTACGGAGAGACCCTCGCAGAACTGACTACGGAGGGCCGGGTCATTCCACCTAGTGTCAGTGGCCCACCGCCGGAACTCGGAGCAGTATTCCTCCTCTAGATGGTCTCCTTGCTAAAGTTGGTGCAGAGACGACTCAGCCAAGGAGACACGATCAGGGTCATCATACACTAAGCCCAAAGCCTGGAAGAAGCCCTCTACTGACTGAAGTGACTGTGAGTTAGATGAGAGAGAAAATGCCCATGCTTGCGGGTCCCCCTGTAGGAGCGAGATAACAATCCCCACCCGTTGCTCCTCCGTACCAAAGGATACCGGACGCAGCCGGAAATAAAGTTTGCAGGCCTCCCGGAACACAACAAACTTGTCCCGCCCTCCAGAGAACCTGTCTGGCAGCACGACCTTGGGCTCCACAATGGTTTGGAAAGTGAGATCCCCACACCAGACGTAACAGAGTGCTGTGAAACCACCGTGCGTAAATCCGCCACCTCCAGACTGAGCTGCTGCAACTGCCCTGTCAGCGCTGTAATAGGATCCATAACGGATCAGAAAATGCTTTCGGGTCTGAGATAATGTCACGATTGGACTGGCGAGTAAACTGGAACCAGGGGCACCTTTCCTGGCCCTAGCTCTAGGGGGCGCCCTAACTTGCCCTGTTCCCCGGGATATCTCAGATGGCGAGGATGCCGGGGCCTCCTCCATTGCCCTGTCTCCTGACTGCCGCCCTGCGTCTGTCCCCCTCCCCACAGGGGGAAGAGAGGCGCTACCGTGTACAACAACCCGACAAACGGGAACGAAGACAAGGGTAAAAAGAAAACTCCACTCACACAGAATATGCTCTCACAAATAACAGGGGTAACCACCAGGGTGTGAAGGACGGGGAGAGTAAATAAGGCAGGTAAGGATGAGGAATATTCCAAGCGTACAAACCATACAACTGTCGCACAATAAATTCCTCCAGCTCTCCAAACACCAGCTCCTCACTACTCCAGGTCTATCAAGCAAGTGCTATCTCAGACAAAGGTCTGATCAGAAGGCCAAGCTTATATAGGAGAGAGGAGTGGCTAAGGCCGCTTTCACATTTGCGGTTGTGTCCGCAGCGTTTCTTCCGCAAATATCTGCATGCGTTGTGTATTCCTATCTTTAACATTATCGACGCATGCGTTTTTCTATGTTCGCGTTTTGCCGCGTTTGACGACGCATGCGTCGTCTAGCCGTCTGCGTCTTGGCGCGGAAATGCAACATGTAGTAATTTTTAGAGGCGTCAATTTGCCGCCTGGAAACGCATGCGGCTGATTGCGCAAGGTTTGCGCCCAAAAAACGCATTGTAGTCTATGTAAACGCATGCGTTTTCCAGTACATGCGTTTGCTTGCGTTTGCCGACGCATGCGTCTCAATTGAGAAAAACATGTCTAGACACTGATAAGCCACCCCCCACATAGAAGGTGATAAAGGGAGGAAGTGGACATTTGCAGGTCACTAGTCAGCAGACTGCCTTGCAGACGAGACGCCCCACAGCCCCTTGGATCAGCAAACAAGCCTCAGAACTATGTGAGTATATCCTATCCAAAGCATTTCTTTTCTATAATCTGTGTCTATGTGCCCTAATTTCTGTCATTCCTTTCTTTCTGCACACATCAGAATGTCTTCTGCTTCTGATGAGGAAACGCCTGGGCCTGCACAAGGGGAACATGTCAGCGAAGTGAGTATTCACCTCCTCAGATTGGTAAGTATTCACTGTCACATCTACACATATGACAATGTATATTTTCCCTTTTTCAGACCACTTCTTCTACAGCGGAAGACACTGAGCAGGAGACTGGGCAGGAGCAGCGTAGTCACGGCCGGGCAACACGGCGGCATCGTGTAAGTATAGCTGGCTGAATGTGTATTGTATCCTCACTTTATAATTCTGGAATCTTCATTTCTTTCTACTTCTCTCTTTCTTTCCCTTTGGCTTCAGCACCAGTGTTTTTTTTTATTTCAATATTCATGCCATTCCTCTGATTCTGTTTTCTGTCTTCCGTATGTGAATGCCTCCAATATTAATGTCCTTTTTGTTGTTAGGTTCCAGAGGAGGATGAGGACCTAATTGAGAATGAACACCTCATCTCCCTGGTTCACGAGCGAGTCGCATTGTGGGACACCAGGGATCCACTGCACGCCAACAATGTGACGATCCGGAGGCTTTGGAATGAGGTGGCCGCAGCGTTGTGGGATGGCTGGGCCAATGCCCCGGCTCGGGTCCGTTCTGCATTTGGTAAGTATCGCAATGCAGTGTGATGTAGTCAATACCTTGGCCATGCTCACACAACTGTGTATGATGTCAGAAAGTCATTACTTTTTCACAGCACATACAGTTGTGTGACCATGGTCAAAAGACCATTGTCCTAACTATTATGTTTTGTTTTGCCAACAGTGTCAAAAGTGAAAACACGTTGGAGATCGATGAAGGACCGCTTCAACAAGGACCTGCGCCAAGAGAGCCGGCTTCCAAGTGGTTCTGCAGCAAGGATACGCAAATACAAGTACCACCGCATCCTTGCGTTTTTGAGACCAGTCCTTGCACGAAGAACGTAAGTATATTGGTTAAAAAAGAAAAAAAAATGGTGTATAATGCAATTTGTTGTTGGTCATTATTTCCCATCAGTATTTGTAATCCGAAACCTTGATTGATTGATAGATGCAGCAGTGGGGTACGTGTTCTTTGAATACTTTCCCTCACATAGTTCCTCTCCAGGTTTTGGCATACCAATACTGATTTGAAATACTGATCAAATACTGAGAGTGTGATGGCAGCCTGCACAACAGATCTATACTCAGCAAGTTAGGTGTCAGAAATAATGAATTCAGGATGCCAATGGCTCATCAATTCATTTTTCCTGACACTTGTCCTGGTGAGTATACAGGTGGCTTGTATGTCCTCTGTCGTCAATTCGTATTTCCCATCAGTATTTGTAATCCGAAACCTTGATTGATTGATAGATGCAGCAGTGGGGTACGTGTTCTTTGAATACTTTCCCTCACATAGTTCCTCTCCAGGTTTTGGCATACCAATACTGATTTGAAATACTGATCAAATACTGAGAGTGTGATGGCAGCCTGCACAACAGATCTATACTCAGCAAGTTAGGTGTCAGAAATAATGAATTCAGGATGCCAATGGCTCATCAATTCATTTTTCCTGACACTTGTCCTGGTGAGTATACAGGTGGCTTGTATGTCCTCTGTCGTCAATTCGTATTTCCCATCAGTATTTGTAATCCGAAACCTTGATTGATTGATAGATGCAGCAGTGGGGTACGTGTTCTTTGAATACTTTCCCTCACATAGTTCCTCTCCAGGTTTTGGCATACCAATACTGATTTGAAATACTGATCAAATACTGAGAGTGTGATGGCAGCCTGCACAACAGATCTATACTCAGCAAGTTAGGTGTCAGAAATAATGAATTCAGGATGCCAATGGCTCATCAATTCATTTTTCCTGACACTTGTCCTGGTGAGTATACAGGTGGCTTGTATGTCCTCTGTCGTCAATTCGTATTTCCCATCAGTATTTGTAATCCGAAACCTTGATTGATTGATAGATGCAGCAGTGGGGTACGTGTTCTTTGAATACTTTCCCTCACATAGTTCCTCTCCAGGTTTTGGCATACCAATACTGATTTGAAATACTGATCAAATACTGAGAGTGTGATGGCAGCCTGCACAACAGATCTATACTCAGCAAGTTAGGTGTCAGAAATAATGAATTCAGGATGCCAATGGCTCATCAATTCATTTTTCCTGACACTTGTCCTGGTGAGTATACAGGTGGCTTGTATGTCCTCTGTCGTCAATTCGTATTTCCCATCAGTATTTGTAATCCGAAACCTTGATTGATTGATAGATGCAGCAGTGGGGTACGTGTTCTTTGAATACTTTCCCTCACATAGTTCCTCTCCAGGTTTTGGCTTACCAATACCTTGTATAGAGATATGGCTTGTATTGCCTCCATCGTCTCTTCATAGTTTACATCAGTTTTTGTAATCCCCAAGGACTGGTCGATGCATGCAGAAGTATAGCATGTTGTTTTATGAAACTTTTATTCCTACTGTTGAACTCCTGGCTTGAAAATTCTGATGTAAAATTCACTACAAATAGTAGTGTGACCTTTCCCTATCTGAATGTGTATCTAACTGTTCAGTTATCTTTTTGTAAATGTTTTGTAATATTTTTTTTTTTTTTTTCCGCAGCACTTGGAGCTCCACTGTTGGCCCAGGTTCTGGAGCGGTCCTTCATCAGTCAGCCACGGACCCGTCCCAGCCATCCTCCAGCGCTGCAGCAAGTGGGCCTGCCACACAACCTGGAGACCAGGAAGCTGGTCCATCAGATGTTCCCCTTCCCCAGTCCTCTGCCTCTAGCCAATTTTTTATGGGCTCCTCCCGGCAGCGGCAGAGGGCCGCGGACAGGTCACTCATGCCCGAGTTTTTGCACTTGAGCTCGGTCTTCCATGAGGGACTCAAGGCGATGGGTGACCGACTGGATACTGCCATTCGTCATATGAGCACATGTATCCAGGAGGTAACCACAGCCCTTGCCCAAGTGAAAGCCGACCTCCAGAGGCCAGCACATCATTTTTTTAATCAGATAGAACAGGGCATGTCGGAACACCTTAGTCCTGAGCTCCAGATTACTATTATGCAGGCCTGCAATGCTGCTTACGTGCAGGCTATGCAGCAGAGTCGGTATTTTCAGCAGACAGTGGGGGCATTTCCAACAGTGCCCACACTGTCACGCTTTACATCAATGCCGACATCTGCTGCATACCACTGCACGGCCACCTCCATTCCAAACACTTCCGGACCGTATTATAGCACCACCACCATGCCCAGTGCAGTGGGTCAGCCCACCGCCACCACCATGACAACTGCTGCTCCTGCTTGGCCCTCCTCCACTGCCACCAGCATGCTGCCGCCGCCGGACCCTGCCCTGGTGTTTCCTGGCACCACCACTACCAGACTGCCGCCGCCGGACCCTGCCCTGGTGTTTCCTGGCACCACCACTACCAGACTGCCATTGCCGGACACTGCCCTGGCGTTCTCTGGCACCACCACTACCAGACTGCCGTTGCCGGACCCTGCCCTGGCGTTCTCTGGCACCACCACTACCAGACTGCCGTTGCCGGACCCTGCCCTGGCGTTCTCTGGCACCACCACTACCAGACTGCCGTTGCCGGACCCTGCCCTGGCGTTCTCTGGCACCACCACTACCAGACTGCCGTTGCCGGACCCTGCCCTGGCGTTCTCTGGCACCACCACTACCAGACTGCCGTTGCCGGACCCTGCCCTGGCGTTCTCTGGCACCACCACTACCAGACTGCCATTGCCGGACACTGCCCTGGCGTTCTCTGGCACCACCACTACCAGACTGCCATTGCCGGACCCTGCCCTGGCGTTTCCTGGCACCACCACCACCAGACTGCCGTTGACGGACCCTGCCCTGGCGTTCCCTGCCACCACGACAACGTGCCCGCGCAAAACAAGAAAGGGGAAAGGCAAAAAAAAACAAAAAACCATAGCTATCCCTCCCCCCTCACCTCCCAATGTGTCTGTAATGTCTGGTTTGTCTCACCCTTCCAGTGTGTCTCAACCCTCTCATGTGTCTAGCCCTATCCCTGAATATCCTGACCCCAGTAGTTTCATAGCGCCTTCTCCTGCCACCCCTATGTCGGCTACAGTAATAAGCCAGACCTCACTACTCAACACCCCACAATATCGGCACTCAACCCCAAGCAGGCGCAGTTAATTTTTTGGTTTGTGTGTGTTTAATAAACCTGTGTTTTTTGCCCCAATAAGGTTTGGTTAATTGTGTATTTCGCCACCGTCACCACACAGCCTGCGCCAATAACAAATTATGCGTCAAACACATTTTTGGGGGCCACCTCCAACCTCCAGTACCTACTTAGCAGAACACTGAAGCTTGGTGTGTTTGGTTGAGAGATATGAGGTTGCCCCCAAAAATAACACTTGTATTTTCTCCAAAAACAGTTCTTTCTGTTTACTCCGTGACTTTTGGTCGCACACAGAAGACAAAATGGTGGTAATACACAGCACAACTATACTCAACAGGTCCTTTCTTATCCGAAACATTATTTATGACCCCTGACCTGCTGATTTTCGAAATGCATTGTATTACCTCCATTTTATCTTATTGGTACATATACATATATTTCACACAAAGTGAAGGAACAATGTACATGGCATATCTATACTCACCCGGACAAGTGTCAGGAAAAATGAATTCAAGAGCAAATAGCATCATGAATTCATTAGTTCAGACACGTGACTTGATGACTATAGATCTCTGGTGTAGGCTGCCATCACACTGTCAGTATTCGCTCTGTATTTTACAGCACTATTTGTAAGCCTAAACCTGGAGTGGAACTATGTGAGGAAAAGTACATTAAACAGATATGCACCACTAAAAGCATTTAACTACCGCTCCTGGTTTAGGCTTACAAATACTGATGTTAAGTACTGGACAAATACTGCGACAATAACGGACATCGTCTATACAGTCTGCGGCAAAAAGCTAATGGTGAACCAAGACAGGACTCACGTCAACAACCTAAGCCCAAAAACCCAAAGTGGTTTGTTAAGGAAATAGATAGGAGACATGGTGAAGAAAGTAAAACACAATTATTTTATTTGAAAAAACATTAACATTCCAAACATAAATTTGCAGACCCGAAACCAGCAGTACATTTTACACCATATTGTCCTGCCATGGCACACGTCCAATGTCAGAATCAAAAAACGCTGCAAATTGGTCCCGCATGTGGCCTACTTCAACTGTTGACCGCAGCGGATGATGACGGTAATCAGGCAAAGGGTTGGCAACAGGTTCATCAAGTTCTATGGTGTGTCGCTCCTTAGCCAGAATGAAATTGTGGAGAACCACACAGGCTTTAACTACCTCATCCACTGTCTCCATTTTTAGATTTATTGCAGTTGCTAGAATGCGCCATTTGGACACCATAATCCCAAAGGCACACTCTACTGTTCTGCGTGCCCTGGTTAGTCTGTAGTTGTAGATCCGTTTTGTGCGGTTCAAGTCCCGACTTGAATAGGGCTTCAGGAGATTTTCACACATCTGAAAGGCCTCATCCCCAACCATTACAAATGGCAGCGGTGGGCCTTGAGTGTAGGGGAGTGGTCGTGGCTGTGGGAAATTAAAATTTTTGCCATAAACACGTCGGCCCATATCAGAGGTTTTAAAAGTCTGTGAATCGTTGCCACGGCCAAAAGCACCAATGTCCACAGCAATGAAGCGACAGTCCGCATCGGCTATTGCCATAAGAACTACAGAAAAATATTTTTTGTAGTTGAAGAACTGTGATCCCGTTCTGGCTGGTTTGGTAATCCGGATGTGCTTCCCATCCACTGCACCCAAACAGTTGGGAAAATCACAAACAGTCCAAAATTTGTCAGCAATTTCTTTCCACATGTCCTCCGTGGGTATGGGTATAAATTCCTCACGGAGAATGGTCCATAAAGCCCGGCAGGTTTCAAAAACAATTCCGGAGAGCGTGGAAATCCCAAGGCGGTACTGGAAATGAAGGGATGACAAGCTCTCTCCAGTTGCAAGAAATCTGTAGTAAGAATAAATAATTTACAAAATAGGCAAAAAAACATCAGACCTGCAAAAAATTTTGGTTAGCTTTTGTTTAGAATTATTACGTACCTTAAGGTAACCAGGAGACGTTCCGCTGGTGGAATGGCTCTACGGAGCTGTGTGTCCTGTCTCCGGATGGCTCCTTGGACACGATCAAGCAAATCCCGGAAAGAGTCTTGTGACATCCTGGTATATTCTGGGAATTTTTCTGGGTTCTCATTGAGCTCGCCATACAGGGTGTGATATGTACCACGGCTCTCCCGCAGTTCTACAATGGGGTGTTGCCAAAACCGCCTACGCCTTGTCCTTCTCTGTCTTTCCCGGTTTCGGTGTTGCTCCCAAGCAAACGCACATGCCAGAAAAATCTTGATGCTCAGATCCAGTTTAAAGTAATAGCTATCCATGTGAAGATCCATCTTCTCACAGGACACAGGAGCAAAATCTGAAGATTTCAGCTGTCCTAGGGTCTATATATAGATTTCACATAATACACGCCCTCTGTAGTCCCATTGGCTGGTTCTTGCATCTAGAATTTTTCTCTGGTGAAATTTTGCGCCATGCGCACAAAAAACGCAAACGCATAGAAAACGCAAGCAAAAGCATGTAAACGCTGCGTTTTAATGACGCATGCGGTAACCGTAAGCGTTTTAAAAACGCTGCGTTTACACGCGTTTTCATGCGTTTTTCGTGTCCTTCCGTTTGCGGATTAAACGCTGCAGATTCAAACGCTAATGTGAAAGTAGCCTAACCGAGCACAGCTGAATGCAGGAATTTCCACATGGCCTATTAACCCCTGTCCTGCTGAAAGAAAACAAAACACCATTAATAGACAGGAGAAGTGCTTCTTCTCAGCGATGAAGCAGAAGCCATCAGACGTCGTGGTCTTCTGGTACTGCTCTGTCGCGGTAACTCCATGACATCAGCATTCAACAAAACTGGTAGATCCGCAGCAGATAAAAGTTTTTAATCAAAACTGCCACAGCCAATAAAGTAAGTGATAAATCACTGGAGTCAGGGTCTCTGCCCCTACAGCATGCTGTTCTTATATGTGGTAGCAAAGACTTAGTGACAAATTCCCTTTAATAGTTTTTCTGTATTACATATTCATGCAATGTGCTCTGCACGTTGTGTCGCTGCTATAGTCTACTGGTGGTTTTCTTGCATTTTTTACAGGTCAATGATTACTGATCTTACAGTCTATTTAACATCCAGGCAAGTGATTCCCTGGCAGAAACATGGATTTCAGATCATGCCTGGGTGAGGGCACTGGCTTTTTGGTAATGGTGGTAGCTGTTAATTATGTCCCATTCCTCCAGCCTATTCCACACCACTGTACGTAGATTGGAATCACTCACATTGGTGGATACTTCTAATCTAGAAGCTGGCCCACTTACAATGGATATCTGAACTTGTGATTTATTGTTTTTTTTTGCCATTTCCAAAAAGTCCATATGTTCTGCGCTCACCTGTAGCACACAGAGACCAAATACATATTAAAGCCCATTATTCAATGTGATGATAATTTCTCCAAGGTTCTCTATGACAACAAGGCCAGTGACCCTATACTGAGGCGCCATTGCTGTATTTTACTTTTATCATTTTACACAATATATCAATGTATACTATAATACTGAAGACAGTGGCTGAATACTGCAGCTTCTAACTCAGAACAGCGATGAAGCATGGTGGCCAGCGCCCGGGTCAGGACAAGTATTGTGCCCTGCTGAACCATGGACCCTTCCATTAGCATTCCCTGAGGTCCTCCCACCAGTCCAGTATGGGACCCCCTATTCCCTACGCAGATTTATAGTATTATAAGGAAATACCAATGTCATTAAACTTTTTGCTTTTCCATAAAATTAAAAAAAACAATTAAGTTATACATTTCCATTTTGTTTACTTTTTTAAATTTTTTGTGTGGTTTCTTTTATCTATTTTATTACCAATCACTAAAGCTAACCCTCACCTAGCCCTAACCCTAAATGTATCCTTAACCCTAACCTTAGCCCAAGCCCGCTTAGTCTCTTGATTGCTGCCAATGCAGAGAGCAGCAGCTGTGATGAGTTGGTCTGCGCTCTGCATAGGCAGTGGTGGCAGTGACCGAGCTGACAGAGCAGCCGCATATTCATATAAGGAACTTAGCCCCTATTAACACCCCAAAAAAACAACCTACTGGTACCGCCCCTAAGTATCCACCGCCCTAAGTACAGCATATTAGGTGACAAGAGACAAAATGTGGGGTGAATGAGCCTGTGTATAAGGCCATTGGGACTGATATCCATTTGCCTAACAAGTTTTTGGCCAACAGCAACCAAAACTGCATAGTGAGCATTATCCCAACCCACCAATAGGGGGCGGAAGCCCTACAGGGGCCCAGAGCAGCATGAACCCTAAATATGGCCCTATCTGGGTAATAAGGCTTTCACCCTGAGAAGCAAAGGATCAAACCCCCATGAATGTGAATACTTGGTTTGTTAATACTGGGAATGTTAGAGATGCTTCTTCACACGATAATACTTCCCTCCCACTTATTGTAGCTAAAGTCTCAAGTATATTTATTATTTAGGGTTAGTGTTGAGCATTCCGATACCGCAAGTATCGGGTATCGGCCGATACTAGCGGTATCGGAATTCCGATACCGGGATTCCGATACTTGGCGCGTATCGGATACCGGAATCGGAAGTTCCATGATTCAAAATTCAGAAATTCAGCCAATGAGAAAGATTCCAAGTGTGGGCACATCCTGTTTAGCATGGAGGGCATGAAAGTACTGGCAAGGCTGTGATTGGCTGCTGAAATGATGTCATGATGCAGTTTAAAAGTCGCTGGCGCCATTTTGCGATCACTCTGCTGTGAATTCAGTTAGTGACAGGACGCTGTTTGCTGACTGAGGGACAGTTTAGAGATAGCGATTTGCTTCTTTGTGCTTTCCAAAGGCTAATTTAGCAACCGCTGTGTTCACCTACTATTCACCTTGCTTTTGCCTTGTAGCGCTGTTTTCACAGCGATCTGCAAGGTCTCTCTGTGTGTGTGTGTGTGAGTGCAGCCCACTCTCTAGTCTGAGTGCAGCCACATAGGCCATCCATAGCTGGTTGTATTCAGTTCAGGGAGGGTGGTTCATTGCCTCATACTGTCCTTTTTTTTTTTTTTTTTTGAAGTAGTGCAGGCTGCTGCACATTTTTTCAAATAATTCCTATTAGTGTCTTTCCACCCGTCTCCATCTAATTTGTGGAAAAACACTACATAGGATAAAGTAGAGGAGGGTTTTTGGGCCTTGCAGCGCCGTTTACGGCTGTCTGCACGGTCTCCGTGTGACTGCAGCTCGCCCTGTAGTCTGTGAGCAGCCGTAGCTTGGTTGTCTCCAGCTCAGGGTTGTTCACTGCGTCATACCGCCAAATCAATTTTAATTTTTTTTCAAGTACTGTAGTCTGCTGTTAATTAATTTAAAAAAATCCTATTAGTGTCTTTCCACCCGTCTCCAGCTAATTTGTGGAAAAACACTACATAGGATAAAGTAGAGGAGGGTTTTTGGGCCTTGCAGCGCCGTTTACGGCTGTCTGCACGGTCTCCGTGTGACTGCAGCTCGCCCTGTAGTCTGTGAGCAGCTATAGCCTGGTTGTCTCCAGCTCAGGGTTGTTCACTGCGTCATACCGCCAAATCAATTTTAATTTTTTTTCAAGTACTGTAGTCTGCTGCTAATTAATTTAAAAAAATCCTATTAGTGTCTTTCCACCCGTCTCCAGCTAATTTGTGGAAAAACACTACATAGGATAAAGTAGAGGAGGGTTTTTGGGCCTTGCAGCGCCGTTTACGGCTGTCTGCACGGTCTCCGTGTGACTGCAGCTCGCCCTGTAGTCTGTGAGCAGCCGTAGCTTGGTTGTCTCCAGCTCAGGGTTGTTAACTGCGTCATACCGCCAAATCAATTTTAATTTTTTTTCAAGTACTGTAGTCTGCTGCTAATTAATTTAAAAAAATCCTATTAGTGTCTTTCCACCCGTCTCCAGCTAATTTGTGGAAAAACACTACATAGGATAAAGTAGAGGAGGGTTTTTGGGCCTTACAGCGCCGTTAACGTCTGTCTGCACGGTCTCCGTGTGACTGCAGCTCTATCCGTTGTCAGTTCAGCCCCCAAAAAAGAAATAAATAATAAAGTTCACCAAACACACCAGTTACACCACTTTACATTTGTGTAGGCCACATTAACTCATATTAAAGTCTAGTCCACACTTTAGCTAATTAGTGTTTCTTATACCTGTTAGGAGGAGTTTTTCAGGAATAAGCACACAAAGCCGTTAGTACTTTTCTGCTTTTCTTTATCAGTCAACCACGATGAAGAAGGCAGTGAGTAAGGCACGTGGGCGTGGGCGCGGAGCAGGGAGGGGACGTGGGGATTCTGTGCCCGCTGCGGGCACCGGTGACTCATCAGCACCCACTTTCACGAGGGAACAGTCGTTCATGCGCAGCTTTGTCGCCGAGCGCCGTACACCGCTGCTGCGTGAAGACCAAATTGAAGCCGTTGTGGGATGGATGGCAGCTAATGCATCAACTTCCATTAGTGCCACATCCTCTCAGACACAGAGCACTGGAGAGCAGCCATCTGTCTCTTCACCACCTGCCAAATTGCCCAGGCAGACAGAGAGCCCAGGACAGGAGCCGTCTCTACTTCTGTTCTCTGAATCTCTTGGCTTGGAAACAGGGGGCCAGCCAAGCAGCATTGGAGAAATGGAAGAAGAGGCAGGGTGCAGTGATGCCCAACAGCTTTTTCTCTCTGAGTCTGAAGAGGCGGGTGGGCCAGTGGCTCCGTTCACCACATCGCAGGCCGCATCAGCTGATGATGACACTCAGGTGCCACTTACTGGTGCGTGCTCTGCTGCTGAGACTACCCGGGAGGAGCAGTTGGGGGCAGAGGGTAGTGTGGATGACGAGGTCCTTGACCCATCTTGGCGTCAGGGACAGGAAGGTGGTGGGAGCAGCTCTGAGGAAGAGATTCCCCGTACGGTCCAAAGAGGGAGAGGGAGGGGGAAGACTGCGGATCCTGCAGCCTCCGCTTTGGCACCCGTAAGGAGCATGTCTCTTCCAAAAGTCAAAAGGGGGGCTCCCAAGACTTGCAGTGCCTGGTCCTTTTTTGACACAGTTGCAGATGACATTTGCTATGTCAGATGCAAGGTGTGTCATCAAAAAATCAAAAGAGGTCAAAAAGTCGCCAACCTCAATACCTCCAACATGTGGAAACATGTGCGCAACAGGCACCCGGCGGAGTTAGACAAACACACTGAAGAGCTAGGCCAACCAACAGCGGCAGCTACCACCTCTTCAGCTCGTGTTGCCTCTTCCTCTAGCTCACACGCAGCTGGTTCGGCTTCCTCCCAGGATCGCCGTGGAAGAACCTCTGGCCCTGTTGTCCAGAGACCCGCTGTAATTCCACCCGCAGCACCACTTTCCCAGTCAACCACACACTCCCAGCCCAGTCTACAGCCATCGGTAGTACAGGCATGGGAGAAAAGGCGGCCTTTCTCGTCAAACCACCCACGAGCACAGGCTCTGACTGCAGGCATTGCCAAACTTCTGTCACTGGAAATGCTGTCATTCAGGCTGGTGGAGACTGACAGCTTCCGTGACTTGATGTCATTGGCAGTCCCACAGTACAGTGTGCCCAGCCGCTTTTACTTCAGCAGGCAAGCCGTCCCTGCCCTGCACAAGCATGTGGAGGGACACATAAAACACGCGCTACTGAACGCCGTCAGTAGCAAGGTCCACCTCACCACCGATGCGTGGACCAGTCAACATGGACAGGGGCGATACCTTTCCCTCACTGCCCATTGGGTTAATGTAGTTGAGCCGGGTACAGACCGTGCGAGTGGCGCAGGACGTGTCCTGCCCACTCCAAGGATTGCAGGAATCCATTCTGTACGCATTGACTCCTCCTCTTACACCAGTTCCTCAGAATCATCGCTGCAGGAGCCGTCACAGTCCACCTCCACATGGACCCGTGATGAACGTGTACCTGTTACGACCGACATGAGCACAGCCGTGGCCAAACGTCAACAGGCCGTCTTGAAATTAATTTTTTTGGGGAATCGTAGCCACACAGCGCAGGAGCTCTGGAATGCCATCAAGCAGGAGAGCGATGTGTGGTTTGAGCCAGCGAATCTCCAGCCAGGCATGGTAGTGTGTGATAATGGCCGAAATCTGGTGGCAGCCCTGGGCCTCGGCAACCTCACTCACATCCCATGTCTGGCACATGTGCTCAATTTGGTCGTGCAGAGTTTTTTGAGGGACTATCCGGATCTTGATGCACTGCTGCACAAGGTCCGCCTAGAGTGTGCTCACTTGCGGCGTTCCAGCACGGCAAAAGCGCGCATTGCGGCTCTGCAGCGCCGACACCGCCTGCCGGAACATCGCATCATATGTGACCTACCTACCAGGTGGAATTCCACGTTACATATGTTGGAGCGGTTGTGTGAGCAGCAGCAAGCTGTAATGGAGTACCAGCTGTATCAGGCGCACAAAAGTCGCAGTCAGCGCCGTACAGACTTCACAACCACAGAGTGGGCCACTATGAAGGATGTCTGCCAGGTTTTGCGTCCCTTCGATTATTCCACGCGGATGGCGAGTGCAGATGATGCACTAGTCAGCATGACTGTCCCCCTTATCTGCCTGCTTGAAAAATCACTGCAAGCGCTAAGGGATGATGTTGTGGAAGAGGTGGAGGATGAGGATTCACCACTTCCATCATCTTCTGGACAGTCAGCGCCACGTGGTTCCTCACAAACGCGTAGGCAGGGGACAGTTTGTGAGGAGGATGAGGAGGAGTCAATGGAGGAGGAAGACATCCGTCCAGAGGAGGGAGTTACACAATTGTCCAGTACTCAGTGTGTACAGCGAGGGTGGGGTGATGACGAGCGGGCAGAGATCACGCCTCCAGCTGGGGACAGCGTTTCTTGGGCAGTTGGCAGTCTGCAGCACATGGTGGATTACATGCTGCAGTGCCTGAGAAACGACCGCCGCATCGACCACATTCTCAACATGTCTGATTACTGGGTGTTCACCCTCCTCGATCCTCGCTACCGGGACAACGTAGAAAGCCTCATCACACCGTTGAACCGGGAGCGAAAAATGCGGGAGTACCAAGACACACTGGTCAGTTCCATCATCTTCTCCATTCCAACTGAGAGAAGTGCTGCTAGTGCATTCCAAAGCAGCTCAGTGCGTCCAGGCAGTGGTGGAGGCTCTGCACAAAGAGGGAGCAGAAGCAGTGCCTCTGCCCAAGGCAAGACCAGTATGGCCCAACTGTGGCACAGTTTTGTGTGCCCCCCACAAAAGTCTACACCATCACAGACGGCTCCAGTCAGCAGGAGGCAACGGTTCCGTCAGATGGTGACAGACTACATGTCTTGCCCTCTTGCTGTACTCCCAGACGGCTCTTCCCCTTTCAAGTTTTGGGTCTCAAAGCTGGATACATGGCCAGAGCTAAGCCAGTATGCATTGGAGGTGCTGTCTTGCCCTGCGGCCAGTGTATTATCGGAACGTGTCTTTAGTGCTGCAGGTGGTGTACTAACTGACCGTCGCATGCGACTATCCTCCGATAACGTTGACCGGCTTACTTTCCTGAAAATGAACAAGGCCTGGATCTCGCAGGAATTTGCCACTCCTCCTCCTGATTAAATAATTAGGTCACTGTATACGTTATCCAGGTCTCCTGTTGTGTTCATCTTTCAACCACCTGAACTTACATTCCTGGGCTCCAACAACGCCAGTTGAGGCTCAGAAGTGCCATCTGCACAGTCAAAACATACGACCCAGTGTTATTGGGTTTCAGTAACGTCAGCTGATCCCCAGCTGTGTAGCCGGCAATGTGTCCTGCGACCGCCACGCTGACACAACTGAAATGTAAGGGAACCTGTCCCCCCCCCCCCCCAAGGCGTTTGTTACTGAAAGAGCCACCTTGTGCAGCAGTAATGCTGCACAAGGAAAAGGTAGCTATTTTCATTATGCTCCTTGCACACGCAGAACTTAACACTTATAAAATGTGTCCACTGATACCGTAAAACCGTCCCGGAGGTGGGACTTTCCTTCGTAATATGACGCAGCACAGCTGTCATTCCTACCCCCTCGGCGCCGTGCCCCGGCTCCTCATCGTTGTTTGATTCCGTCCCGGAGCCTGCGCTGTTATGTTATCCCTTGGCCAGGCACACTTAGCGCTGCCCATCTTCTGACATCATTTGGTGTCAGGCTGGCTGCGCCTGTGCGGCCGCGCTGTCCGAGAGCCCGCCTCGCAGTGTGGTCTAATGTAATCCCACCGCGGGCCTGGGATCAGTGGCCATGCGCAGTGCATATCCTCGCCTCTCGCTCCACTCCCTACGGCTTCTTCAGACTGTGCGGTGCCAGCTGATCCGTAATAGCATGCCACGGCCGTGGCAGCGCACAGTCTGAAAAAGCCGTAGGGAGGGGAGCGAGAGGCGAGGATATGCACTGCGCATGGCCACTGATCCCAGGCCCGCGGTGGGATTACATTAGACCACACTGCGAGGCGGGCTCTCGGACAGCGCGGCCGCACAAGCGCAGCCAGCCTGACACCAAATGATGTCAGAAGATGGGCAGCGCTAAGTGTGCCTGGCCAAGGGATAACCTAACAGCGCAGGCTCCGGGACGGAATCAAACAACGATGAGGAGCCGGGGCACGGCGCCGAGGGGGTAGGAATGACAGCTGTGCTGCGTCATATTACGAAGGAAAGTCCCACCTCCGGGACAGTTTCACGGTTTCAGGGGACACATTTTATAAGTGTTTAGTTCTGTGCTTGCAAGGAGCATAATTAAAAGAGCCACCTTTTCCTTTTGCATCTTTTGAGCTGCACAAGCTGGCTCTTTCAGCTACAAATGCCTTGGGGGGGGGGGTTAAAGGTTCCCTTTCTCCAATCAGGCTTCGGCCTACATTGTGTTCCTCTGCTTCTACTGCTGTCCCTGGGCTCCAACACCGCTAGTTGTTGCCTGGTAGTGCTGTACGCACAGTCAACAGTCGCTCCTCTGTTATTGGGGTTCAGTAACGTCAGCTGTTCCCCTGCTGTGTGTGTGGCAATCCCTCCAACCTCCTCCAACCTCATCCAAACTCCTCCTCCTCCACCTGTCCCTGGGCTCCAACACCGCTAGTTGCCGTCCAGAAGTGCTGTACGCACAGTCAACAGTCGCTCCTCTGTTATTGGGGTTCAGTAACGTCAGCTGTTCCCCTGCTGTGTGTGTGGCAATCCCTCCTACCTCCTCCAACCTCCTCCTACCTCCTCCTCCTCCACCTGTCCCTGGGCTCCAACACCGCCAGTTGCCGTCCAGAAGTGCTGTACGCACAGTCAACAGTCCCTCCTCTGTTATTGGGGTTCAGTAACGTCAGCTGTTCCCCTGCTGTGTGTGTGGCAATCCCTCCTACCTCCTCCAACCTCCTCCTACCTCCTCCTCCACCTGTCCCTGGGCTCCAACACCGCCAGTTGCCGTCCAGAAGTGCTGTACGCACAGTCAACAGTCCCTCCTCTGTTATTGGGGTTCAGTAACGTCAGCTGTTCCCCTGCTGTGTGTGTGGCAATCCCTCCAACCTCCTCCAACCTCATCCAAACTCCTCCTCCTCCACCTGTCCCTGGGCTCCAACACCGCTAGTTGCCGTCCAGAAGTGCTGTACGCACAGTCAACAGTCGCTCCTCTGTTATTGGGGTTCAGTAACGTCAGCTGTTCCCCTGCTGTGTGTGTGGCAATCCCTCCTACCTCCTCCAACCTCCTCCTACCTCCTCCTCCTCCACCTGTCCCTGGGCTCCAACACCGCCAGTTGCCGTCCAGAAGTGCTGTACGCACAGTCAACAGTCCCTCCTCTGTTATTGGGGTTCAGTAACGTCAGCTGTTCCCCTGCTGTGTGTGTGGCAATCCCTCCTACCTCCTCCAACCTCCTCCTACCTCCTCCTCCACCTGTCCCTGGGCTCCAACACCGCCAGTTGCCGTCCAGAAGTGCTGTACGCACAGTCAACAGTCCCTCCTCTGTTATTGGGGTTCAGTAACGTCAGCTGTTCCCCTGCTGTGTGTGTGGCAATCCCTCCTACCTCCTCCTACCTCCTCCTCCTCCACCTGTCCCTGGGCTCCAACACCGCCAGTTGCCGTCCAGAAGTGCTGTACGCACAGTCAACAGTCCCTCCTCTGTTATTGGGGTTCAGTAACGTCAGCTGTTCCCCTGCTGTGTGTGTGGCAATCCCTCCTACCTCCTCCTTCCTCCTCCACCTGTCCCTGGGCTCCAACACCGCCAGTTGCCGTCCAGAAGTGCTGTACGCACAGTCAACAGTCGCTCCTCTGTTATTGGGGTTCAGTAACGTCAGCTGTTCCCCTGCTGTGTGTGTGGCAATCCCTCCTACCTCCTCCAACCTCCTCCTACCTCCTCCTCCTCCACCTGTCCCTGGGCTCCAACACCGCCAGTTGCCGTCCAGAAGTGCTGTACGCACAGTCAACAGTCCCTCCTCTGTTATTGGGGTTCAGTAACGTCAGCTGTTCCCCTGCTGTGTGTGTGGCAATCCCTCCTACCTCCTCCAACCTCCTCCAACCTCCTCCTCCTCCACCTGTCCCTGGGCTCCAACACCGCTAGTTGCCGTCCAGAAGTGCTGTACGCACAGTCAACAGTCCCTCCTCTGTTATTGGGGTTCAGTAACGTCAGCTGTTCCCCTGCTGTGTGTGTGGCAATCCCTCCTACCTCCTCCTTCCTCCTCCACCTGTCCCTGGGCTCCAACACCGCCAGTTGCCGTCCAGAAGTGCTGTACGCACAGTCAACAGTCCCTCCTCTGTTATTGGGGTTCAGTAACGTCAGCTGTTCCCCTGCTGTGTGTGTGGCAATCCCTCCTACCTCCTCCTTCCTCCTCCACCTGTCCCTGGGCTCCAACACCGCCAGTTGCCGTCCAGAAGTGCTGTACGCACAGTCAACAGTCCCTCCTCTGTTATTGGGGTT
Organism: Ranitomeya variabilis; assembly: GCF_051348905.1. Taxonomy (NCBI): domain Eukaryota; kingdom Metazoa; phylum Chordata; class Amphibia; order Anura; family Dendrobatidae; genus Ranitomeya; species Ranitomeya variabilis. The sequence goes on along the minus strand of NC_135232.1, from coordinate 1,050,832,982 downwards.
CAGTAACGTCAGCTGTTCCCCTGCTGTGTGTGTGGCAATCCCTCCTACCTCCTCCAACCTCCTCCAACCTCCTCCTACTCCTCCACCTGTCCCTGGGCTCCAACACCGCTAGTTGCCGTCCAGAAGTGCTGTACGCACAGTCAACAGTCGCTCCTCTGTTATTGGGGTTCAGTAACGTCAGCTGTTCCCCTGCTGTGTGTGTGGCAATCCCTCCTACCTCCTCCAACCTCCTCCTACCTCCTCCTCCTCCACCTGTCCCTGGGCTCCAACACCGCCAGTTGCCGTCCAGAAGTGCTGTACGCACAGTCAACAGTCCCTCCTCTGTTATTGGGGTTCAGTAACGTCAGCTGTTCCCCTGCTGTGTGTGTGGCAATCCCTCCTACCTCCTCCTACCTCCTCCACCTGTCCCTGGGCTCCAACACCGCCAGTTGCCGTCCAGAAGTGCTGTACGCACAGTCAACAGTCCCTCCTCTGTTATTGGGGTTCAGTAACGTCAGCTGTTCCCCTGCTGTGTGTGTGGCAATCCCTCCTACCTCCTCCAACCTCCTCCAACCTCCTCCTCCTCCACCTGTCCCTGGGCTCCAACACCGCTAGTTGCCGTCCAGAAGTGCTGTACGCACAGAGCCAAACACCTCGCCAATGTGTTAGTGGGGTTCAGCACCGCCAGCTGTTCCCCTGCTGTGTATACGGCAACGTGTACTGCGACCGCCACGCAGACACAACAAGTTAAATGTAAGGGAACCTGACCCCCCCCCCCCCCAGGCGTTTGTTACTGAAGGAGCCACCTTGTGCAGCAGTAATAATGCAAAGGGAAAAAGTGCCTCTTTTCGTGATGCTCCTTGCACATGCTGAACCTAACACTTATGAAATGTGTCCCCACACAGCGTTAAACCGTCCGGTAGGTGGAACTTTCCTTTGTCGTGTGACGCAGCACAGCCATCATTTTTACCCCCTTGGCGCCGTGCGCCCACTCCTCAGCGTTGTTTGAATCTGTCCCGGAGCCTGCGCTGTTAGGTTAGCCCTTGGCCATGCACACATGTTGCGCTGCCCGTCTTCTGACCTCATTTGGTGTCAGGCTGGCTGCGCCTGTGCGGGTGCGCTGGTCGAGATCCCGCCTCGCAATGTCGTCTAATGTAATCCCACCGCGGGCCTGTGATCCGTGCCCGTGCGCAGTGCATATCCTCTCCTCTCACTCCCCTCCCTACGGCTTCTTCAGACTGTGCGATGTCAGCTGGTCCCTAATAGCATGCCACGGCCGTGACAACGCACAGTCTGAAAAAGCCGTAGGGAGGGGAGTGAGAGGACAGGATATGCACTGCGCACGGGCACGGATCACAGGCCCGCGGTGGGATTACATTAGACGACACTGCGAGGCGGGATCTCGGCCAGCGCACCCGCACAGGCGCAGCCAGCCTGACACCAAATGAGGTCAGAAGACGGGCAGCGCAACATGTGTGCATGGCCAAGGGCTAACCTAACAGCGCAGGCTCCGGGACAGATTCAAACAACGCTGAGGAGTGGGCGCACGGCACCAAGGGGGTAAAAATGATGGCTGTGCTGCGTCACACGACAAAGGAAAGTTCCACCTACCGGACGGTTTAACGCTGTGAGGAGACACATTTCATAAATGTTTGGTTCCGCATGTACAAGGACCATAATTAAAAGAGCTAAGTTTACCTTTTCCAGCATTAGTGCTGTACACAATGGCTCTTTCAGCTACAAACGCCTGGGGGGGGGGGTGTTAAAGGTTTCCTTTCAACTTGCTCGAGTGCAGGCTTCGGCCTACACTCCGCTCCCCCTGCTCCTCCTGCTGACCCTGGGCTCTAACACCGCCAGTTTTTGCCCAGATGTGCTAGCTGCACAGAGAAAAACACCAGCCAATGTGTCAGTGGGGTTCAGCACCGCCAGCTGTTCCCCTGCTGTGTAGCCGGCAACGTGTCCTGCGACCGCCACGCAGACACAAGAACTGAAATTGAAGGGAACCTGTCCCCCCTCCCCCAGGTGTTTCTATGTTTTACAGCTACCTTGAACAGCAGTAATGCTGCATGTGTTCAAGGTGGCTCAGAAACTTATTCTCCTTGCCCATGTTGAAGTGAACACGTCTAAAATGTGTCCTCTGTGACCATTAAAACGTCCCTCAGGTGTGATTTGACTTTGTATTGACACACGCAACAAGCTCCTTGGTAGCGCTGCCCGTCTTCTGGCATCATTGTTTGGCTGGCTGCGCCTCTGCGGCCGCCCTGACCCACACAACGCCCCTCGGTGTCTTATTTATTGGGACTGCGAGGGTGTGATTGATGGGCAGGATCAGTGCATCAGTTCGCCTGTCCCTCCTCTCCTTCCGCCTTCTTCAGACTGTGCGGCTTCATGGCCGTGGCATGCGATAAGGGATCAGATGACGCCGCACAGTCTGAAGCGGGTGTAAGGACCCGCGTGTGAGAGGCGAACATATGTGCTGCGCCAGGCCCTGAATCCCAGCCCCGCAGTGTTTTAACAATGTTAAGACACTGCGGGGCTGGGATTCATGGTCATCGCGAACCGCAACGGCCGACATTAAATGATGTCAGAAGATGGGCAGCGCTAACGGCGCTAGGCCAGGGGATAACACGACAGCGCAGACTCCTGTACAGCAAATAACAACGCTCAGGAGGCTGCACCCAGCACCAAGGTGGGATTCTTGACATCTGTGCTGCGTCTCATTACAAAGGGAACTCTCGCCTCCATTACACAGTTTGACTGTATAAAGGGCTAAATGTTATACGTGTTCCATTCAGCGTGTGCAAGGAGAAAAATTACAAGAGCAACCTTTGACTTGCGCAGCACTACTGCTGCATAAGCTGTGGCTCTTCTACTTTGTAACCCCTGAGGGGGGGTTAAAGGTGACTTTTGAAATCGGTTCAATTAGGCTTCGGCCTACACTCTGCTCCACCTGCAGAGCCCGGGCTCCAACAACGCTAGTTGCTGTCCGGAAGTGCTGGCTGCACAGAGCCAAACACCTCGCCAATGTGTCAGTGGGGTCCAGCACCGCCAGCTGTTCCCCTGCTGTGTAGCCGGCAACGTGTCCTGCAAAAGCCACGCAGACACAACACACCCAAAGCTGCCGCCTGTGCAGGCTTCGGCCTACACTCCCCTCCCCCTGCTCCTCCTCCTCCTGCTCCTCCTCCTGCTGTCCCTGGGCTCTAACACACCGCCAGTTTTTGCCCAGATGTGCTAGCTGCACAGAGAAAAACACCAGCCAATGTGTCAGTGGGGTCCAGCACCGCCAGCTGTTCCCCTGCTGTGCAGCCGGCAACGTGTCCTGCAAAAGCCACGCAGACACAAGAACTGAAATTGAAGGGAACCTGTCCCCCCTCCCCCAGGCGTTTTTACGTTATCCAGCCACCTTGTACAGCGGTAATGCTGCATGTGTGCAAGGTGGCTCATAAACGTATTCTCCTCGCACATGTGGAACTGAAAACACGTCTGAAATGTGTCCTCTGTGTGACCATTTAACCGTCCCGGGGGTGTGACTTTCCTTTGTAATGACACGCTGCAACCCCCTTGGTAGCGCTGCCCGTCTTCTGGCATCATTGTTTGGCTGGCTGCGCCTCTGCGGCCGCCCTGACCCACACAACGCCCCTCGGTGTCTTATTTATTGGGACTGCGAGGGTGTGATTGATGGGCAGGATCAGTGCATCAGTTCGCCTGTCCCTCCTCTCCTTCCGCCTTCTTCAGACTGTGCGGCTTCATGGCCGTGGCATGCGATAAGGGATCAGATGACGCCGCACAGTCTGAAGCGGGTGTAAGGACCCGCGTGTGAGAGGCGAACATATGTGCTGCGCCAGGCCCTGAATCCCAGCCCCGCAGTGTTTTAACAATGTTAAGACACTGCGGGGCTGGGATTCATGGTCATCGCGAACCGCAACGGCCGACATTAAATGATGTCAGAAGATGGGCAGCGCTAACGGCGCTAGGCCAGGGGATAACACGACAGCGCAGACTCCTGTACAGCAAATAACAACGCTCAGGAGGCTGCACCCAGCACCAAGGTGGGATTCTTGACATCTGTGCTGCGTCTCATTACAAAGGGAACTCTCGCCTCCATTACACAGTTTGACTGTATAAAGGGCTAAATGTTATACGTGTTCCATTCAGCGTGTGCAAGGAGAAAAATTACAAGAGCAACCTTTGACTTGCGCAGCACTACTGCTGCATAAGCTGTGGCTCTTCTACTTTGTAACCCCTGAGGGGGGGTTAAAGGTGACTTTTGAAATCGGTTCAATTAGGCTTCGGCCTACACTCTGCTCCACCTGCAGAGCCCGGGCTCCAACAACGCTAGTTGCTGTCCGGAAGTGCTGGCTGCACAGAGCCAAACACCTCGCCAATGTGTCAGTGGGGTCCAGCACCGCCAGCTGTTCCCCTGCTGTGTAGCCGGCAACGTGTCCTGCAAAAGCCACGCAGACACAACACACCCAAAGCTGCCGCCTGTGCAGGCTTCGGCCTACACTCCCCTCCCCCTGCTCCTCCTCCTCCTGCTCCTCCTCCTGCTGTCCCTGGGCTCTAACACACCGCCAGTTTTTGCCCAGATGTGCTAGCTGCACAGAGAAAAACACCAGCCAATGTGTCAGTGGGGTCCAGCACCGCCAGCTGTTCCCCTGCTGTGCAGCCGGCAACGTGTCCTGCAAAAGCCACGCAGACACAAGAACTGAAATTGAAGGGAACCTGTCCCCCCTCCCCCAGGCGTTTTTACGTTATCCAGCCACCTTGTACAGCGGTAATGCTGCATGTGTGCAAGGTGGCTCATAAACGTATTCTCCTCGCACATGTGGAACTGAAAACACGTCTGAAATGTGTCCTCTGTGTGACCATTTAACCGTCCCGGGGGTGTGACTTTCCTTTGTAATGACACGCTGCAACCCCCTTGGTAGCGCTGCCCGTCTTCTGGCATCATTGTTTGGCTGGCTGCGCCTCTGCGGCCGCCCTGACCCACACAACGCCCCTCGGTGTCTTATTTATTGGGACTGCGAGGGTGTGATTGATGGGCAGGATCAGTGCATCAGTTCGCCTGTCCCTCCTCTCCTTCCGCCTTCTTCAGACTGTGCGGCTTCATGGCCGTGGCATGCGATAAGGGATCAGATGACGCCGCACAGTCTGAAGCGGGTGTAAGGACCCGCGTGTGAGAGGCGAACATATGTGCTGCGCCAGGCCCTGAATCCCAGCCCCGCAGTGTTTTAACAATGTTAAGACACTGCGGGGCTGGGATTCATGGTCATCGCGAACCGCAACGGCCGACATTAAATGATGTCAGAAGATGGGCAGCGCTAACGGCGCTAGGCCAGGGGATAACACGACAGCGCAGACTCCTGTACAGCAAATAACAACGCTCAGGAGGCTGCACCCAGCACCAAGGTGGGATTCTTGACATCTGTGCTGCGTCTCATTACAAAGGGAACTCTCGCCTCCATTACACAGTTTGACTGTATAAAGGGCTAAATGTTATACGTGTTCCATTCAGCGTGTGCAAGGAGAAAAATTACAAGAGCAACCTTTGACTTGCGCAGCACTACTGCTGCATAAGCTGTGGCTCTTCTACTTTGTAACCCCTGAGGGGGGGTTAAAGGTGACTTTTGAAATCGGTTCAATTAGGCTTCGGCCTACACTCTGCTCCCCCTGCAGAGCCCGGGCTCCAACAACGCTAGTTGCTGTCCGGAAGTGCTGGCTGCACAGAGCCAAACACCTCGCCAATGTGTCAGTGGGGTCCAGCACCGCCAGCTGTTCCCCTGCTGTGTAGCCGGCAACGTGTCCTGCAAAAGCCACGCAGACACAACACACCCAAAGCTGCCGCCTGTGCAGGCTTCGGCCTACACTCCCCTCCCCCTGCTCCTCCTCCTCCTGCTCCTCCTCCTGCTGTCCCTGGGCTCTAACACACCGCCAGTTTTTGCCCAGATGTGCTAGCTGCACAGAGAAAAACACCAGCCAATGTGTCAGTGGGGTCCAGCACCGCCAGCTGTTCCCCTGCTGTGCAGCCGGCAACGTGTCCTGCAAAAGCCACGCAGACACAAGAACTGAAATTGAAGGGAACCTGTCCCCCCTCCCCCAGGCGTTTTTACGTTATCCAGCCACCTTGTACAGCGGTAATGCTGCATGTGTGCAAGGTGGCTCATAAACGTATTCTCCTCGCACATGTGGAACTGAAAACACGTCTGAAATGTGTCCTCTGTGTGACCATTTAACCGTCCCGGGGGTGTGACTTTCCTTTGTAATGACACGCTGCAACCCCCTTGGTAGCGCTGCCCGTCTTCTGGCATCATTGTTTGGCTGGCTGCGCCTCTGCGGCCGCCCTGACCCACACAACGCCCCTCGGTGTCTTATTTATTGGGACTGCGAGGGTGTGATTGATGGGCAGGATCAGTGCATCAGTTCGCCTGTCCCTCCTCTCCTTCCGCCTTCTTCAGACTGTGCGGCTTCATGGCCGTGGCATGCGATAAGGGATCAGATGACGCCGCACAGTCTGAAGCGGGTGTAAGGACCCGCGTGTGAGAGGCGAACATATGTGCTGCGCCAGGCCCTGAATCCCAGCCCCGCAGTGTTTTAACAATGTTAAGACACTGCGGGGCTGGGATTCATGGTCATCGCGAACCGCAACGGCCGACATTAAATGATGTCAGAAGATGGGCAGCGCTAACGGCGCTAGGCCAGGGGATAACACGACAGCGCAGACTCCTGTACAGCAAATAACAACGCTCAGGAGGCTGCACCCAGCACCAAGGTGGGATTCTTGACATCTGTGCTGCGTCTCATTACAAAGGGAACTCTCGCCTCCATTACACAGTTTGACTGTATAAAGGGCTAAATGTTATACGTGTTCCATTCAGCGTGTGCAAGGAGAAAAATTACAAGAGCAACCTTTGACTTGCGCAGCACTACTGCTGCATAAGCTGTGGCTCTTCTACTTTGTAACCCCTGAGGGGGGGTTAAAGGTGACTTTTGAAATCGGTTCAATTAGGCTTCGGCCTACACTCTGCTCCCCCTGCAGAGCCCGGGCTCCAACAACGCTAGTTGCTGTCCGGAAGTGCTGGCTGCACAGAGCCAAACACCTCGCCAATGTGTCAGTGGGGTCCAGCACCGCCAGCTGTTCCCCTGCTGTGTAGCCGGCAACGTGTCCTGCAAAAGCCACGCAGACACAACACACCCAAAGCTGCCGCCTGTGCAGGCTTCGGCCTACACTCCCCTCCCCCTGCTCCTCCTCCTCCTGCTCCTCCTCCTGCTGTCCCTGGGCTCTAACACACCGCCAGTTTTTGCCCAGATGTGCTAGCTGCACAGAGAAAAACACCAGCCAATGTGTCAGTGGGGTCCAGCACCGCCAGCTGTTCCCCTGCTGTGCAGCCGGCAACGTGTCCTGCAAAAGCCACGCAGACACAAGAACTGAAATTGAAGGGAACCTGTCCCCCCTCCCCCAGGCGTTTTTACGTTATCCAGCCACCTTGTACAGCGGTAATGCTGCATGTGTGCAAGGTGGCTCATAAACGTATTCTCCTCGCACATGTGGAACTGAAAACACGTCTGAAATGTGTCCTCTGTGTGACCATTTAACCGTCCCGGGGGTGTGACTTTCCTTTGTAATGACACGCTGCAACCCCCTTGGTAGCGCTGCCCGTCTTCTGGCATCATTGTTTGGCTGGCTGCGCCTCTGCGGCCGCCCTGACCCACACAACGCCCCTCGGTGTCTTATTTATTGGGACTGCGAGGGTGTGATTGATGGGCAGGATCAGTGCATCAGTTCGCCTGTCCCTCCTCTCCTTCCGCCTTCTTCAGACTGTGCGGCTTCATGGCCGTGGCATGCGATAAGGGATCAGATGACGCCGCACAGTCTGAAGCGGGTGTAAGGACCCGCGTGTGAGAGGCGAACATATGTGCTGCGCCAGGCCCTGAATCCCAGCCCCGCAGTGTTTTAACAATGTTAAGACACTGCGGGGCTGGGATTCATGGTCATCGCGAACCGCAACGGCCGACATTAAATGATGTCAGAAGATGGGCAGCGCTAACGGCGCTAGGCCAGGGGATAACACGACAGCGCAGACTCCTGTACAGCAAATAACAACGCTCAGGAGGCTGCACCCAGCACCAAGGTGGGATTCTTGACATCTGTGCTGCGTCTCATTACAAAGGGAACTCTCGCCTCCATTACACAGTTTGACTGTATAAAGGGCTAAATGTTATACGTGTTCCATTCAGCGTGTGCAAGGAGAAAAATTACAAGAGCAACCTTTGACTTGCGCAGCACTACTGCTGCATAAGCTGTGGCTCTTCTACTTTGTAACCCCTGAGGGGGGGTTAAAGGTTACCTTTGAAATTGGTTCAAGTAGGCTTCGGCCTACACTCTGCTCCCCCTGCAGAGCCCGGGCTACAACACCGCTCGTTGCTGTCCGGAAGTGCTGGCTGCACAGAGCCAAACACCTCGCCAATGTGTCAGTGGGGTCCAGCACCGCCAGCTGTTCCCCTGCTGTGTAGCCGGCAACGTGTCCTGCGACCGCCACGCAGACACAACACACCCAAAGCTGCCGCCAGTGCAGGCTTCGGCCTACACTCCCCTCCCCCTGCTCCTGCTCCTCCTCCTTCTCCTGCTGTCCCTGGGCTCTAACACACCGCCAGTTGGGGCCCAGATGTGCTAGCTGCACAGAGAAAAACACCAGCCAATGTGTCAGTGGGGTTCAGCACCGCCAGCTGTTCCCCTGCTGTGCAGCCGGCATCGTGTCCTGCAAAAGCCACGCAGACACTTGCTCTTGTACCTTCTGCTCCCCATCCTGGTTCCAGTACCGTCAGCTGGTTCCGGGCAGAGCCTTTGGCTTAGGTGCCTCCCTTTGGTATCCGAGTTCCACCAACGTCAGGTGGTCCTTGGTAGTGCTTTCAGGCACGGGTACCTCCTGCTTAGTAACCGGGTTCCAGTAACGTCAGCTGGTCCTCGGTAGTTCCATTGGCTCTTGGACCTTCGGCTACCCATCCGGGTTCCAGCACCGTCAGCTGGTTCTCGGCAGTGTCTTTTGCTCTTGTACCTTCTGCTCCCCATCCTGGTTCCAGTACCGTCAGCTGGTTCCGGGCAGAGCCTTTGGCTTAGGTGCCTCCCTCTGGGTATCTGAGTTCCACCAACGTCAGGTGGTCCTTGGTAGTGCTTTCAGCACGGGTACCTCCTGCTTAGTAACCGGGTTCCAGTAACGTCAGCTGGTCCTCGGTCGTTCCATTGGCTCTTGGACCTTCGGGTAGCCATCTGAGCTCCAGTTCCATCAGCTGGTTCTCGGCATTCTCTCAGCCTTCTTGTACCTTCTGCTGCATTTCCAAGTTCAAGAGACTAAACACGATGACCCGGAAGACCACCCCTAAGATGACGACGACACCAGAGACGACAACCACCGTGATGACGACGACCCTGGAGACGATGACCCTGAAGACCACCCCGATGACGACGACCCCGGAGACGACCCCGATGACGACGACCCCGGAGACGACGACCCTGGAGACGACGACGACCTGGAAGACCGAGAAGCAGAAGAACAAGAGGCTGCAGAACAAAGAGCAGAAGGACATTAAGCATAACACAAAATATCAGAGCAAAAAATATTATGTAAATTATAAGCAGAAGAAGACTAAGCAGTGTATGGGGGTGAGTCCGTTCCTCCTCGTGGTGCCCCTGGATAAAGCCTGATGCTGCAGGCCAAACTGAACGCGGACAAATGTAACTGTTTTGTGACAGGCAGAACGGAAGGTGTAATCTTCAAACTTTTATAGATAACAACTACGGGAATGCCTGTCACAAATAAGAATATGATGAAGAAGTAGAATATGATGAAGATAATAGTAAAATAAAAAGAATATGAACAATGTAACCCAAAAAATAATAGGTAGAAGATGAAGAAGAAGATGAAGAAGGTGAAGAAGTTGATGTCAAAGAAGCTGATGATGAGGATAATGAAGAAGAAAGCGTGGGAGAAGTAAAAAAGAAGGTGAAGGGCGTGGAAGTAGTGAAACATCAATATCTGACATAAAAAAAAAAAATAACATAGTCAAATTCTTTCTAACGCCGAACGTCATAAAAAAAAAAAAAAAATCCTGCTATTCTATTAGATTGGGCTAAACCTCTGTGCCTTTAATGTCTCCGCCACGTCCCCCAATACATCCTACATTATTCTTAGTTGTTTTCCTTCATGTAGAATGAACCTACAAGTGTATAAAGGGTTTATTTTAATTCCGATATTTTCGTCCCATTGACTTGCATTGGGATCGGGTATCGGTATCGGATTGGATTCCGATACTGTGACGGTATCGGCCGATACTTTCCGATTCCGATACTTTCCGATATCGGAAAGTATCGCTCAACACTATTTAGGGTAAGTTCACGCTAGGCATTATTTTATGCTTTTTTATCCAACTTTCAGCTGCATTTTATAGTACCAGCTTGTTTTTTTTGTGATCAGTATGTTCCGCTTTCCATGGTGTTTTGCGCAGTAGAGCGTGTCACTTCTTTCACACAGTGTCTACATAATTTATACACAGCATCATTGCCTCCTATTTGATGTACACACCATTCTGTGTCTCTTATATGATGTAAGACAAAAAAGGCAAAGCGCTCCTTGTGGAAATCTGTATATCTAGCTTCAACACCAACTCTGTGACCATTCTTGACCTAAACCCAATTGAGCATCTCTAAAGAGACCTGACATGGCTGACTGAGACCGGCAGGTGCTGGATGGATATTGTTCCCCACTGCGTCAGAGGGCTTATCGCTCCCCAGAATATAGTCAGAAAAGTCATTTTTGTTCAGCTATGATATGGGTATGTCTCCTGATGAACCTACAGAGGGGAAACGCGTCGAGCAAAGCATACTCAAGGCTATAAGCTAAGCACATCTAAATGCTTAAATGTTTACATACTTGGTCATATCTAGTGTCACTGGGTTAATGGCAATATTTGCACTTTTTTGCACTAATTTTGCACTTTATCTTGCCTGCACATTATCTTGCCTGCCTTATAAATTTCTATTATAGTCTGTCACCTACCTTAGGGTTTAAAAGGGACAGACGACGAGAGCGGGGGCGCCATTTGCGTAGGTTTGTAGGGTGCCAACCCCCGCAGGCAGGTAGGGTGTATTTTCTAGGTACAGCTTAGGTCTATTTATAATCTTCATATGTGCAATACAATATACGAGTCAACATATACACTCGTTGCACAGCCTTTGCACCGAATAATATAGGTGCATTAGCATTCTCTCCATTTAGTGCAATATAGTCCAAGTGACATTTGTTTGTTTTTGTCTTGTCTGTCTAGACGTATGGTCTGCTGATTGTAATTTTTTTCCTCACGATAGGGCCTAATAGGGTCAGTTGGGGCTAGTCTACGTTGAGCGGGGGCGCCAATGCGCAGGTCTTGTGGGGTGCAAACCTCCGCTGCAAGGTAGGAGACAGATAGTTGGTCCTATAGGGAACGAGAGCACCTTGTATCTTTGTTAGCAGACATATATGTTTTTAGGTCGTGTATGTTGTATTGTTTTATTATTGAATTTAGTAAATGTTAAGTTTTATTGGTGTCATTTACTACATTTGTTATAGTGTCATATATCGGTGAGCAGGTTAGAATAGGACACTTTATTTGATGTTCTGTGAGATATGACATGGCTGTCCACCAACGTTCACCATCCAACCTGACAGAAATGGGAGAGGATCTGCATGGAAGAATGGCAGAGGATCCCCAAATCCAGGTGTGAAAAACTTGTTGCATCGTTCCCAAGAAGACTCATGGCTGTACTAGCTCAAACGGGTGAACACCTCCAGTGGAGGACGCGATAGCAGGGAAGATGAAGATCGGTCTCAGGAGCGCAGAAAGAAGACTCGAACACCAGGTTGTATTTGAACCACAACGCATTTCAATGGATAACACCGTCTTCATCAGGTGGGCAGGTTATTAGTGGTGACAAAGAGGCAGTATTTAAATAAACAACAACCAATCGCAAAGCTATTACAATTACATATGCCAATGTGTAGGTATAATAGATTATTTATTTTTTATCTTAGGTTAGTTTTATTATGTTTGTATGATGTGATAGCCCCCCGCTGCGTTTGCTCTGCTGTCTCTGTGTATGTGTCACCGTGCACAGGCTATTTTTAATTATCTATTATACCTACACATTAGCATATGTAATTGTAATAGCTTTGCGACTGGTTGATGTTTATTTAAATACTGCCTCTTTGTCACCACTAATAACCTGCCCACCTGATGAAGACGGTGTTATCCGTTGAAACGCGTTGTGGTTCAAATACAACCTGGTGTTCGAGTCTTCTTTCTGCGCTCCTGAGACCGATCTTCATTTTCCTTACTTTCTATTATCTATCACTGTTTTATAGTCCACATATTTTGTGGCTTGTATATACCTTGTACTACCATGATTACACTATGTTATTGTCTTTTGTGTTGTTATTTGCTTATAATTGCTCTTTGCACTTATCACTTTAGTTAGGCTTATAGGTATGGGATGTTTTTATCTCCTTTGATATACATATATAGTTTTTGCACTATTCTTCTGGACCCCATAGGGTTTTTTTCTCCATACATTTTTTCTAACTTGACCTTCCCAACATGTGCGCATGTTCACTGTGGCTGGAATCCTGATACATTCTCGTGGGCCTCCGTAATGTCCAACGGGTGATATGACGTCATGGGTATTCCCCTTTCACCCGCTGAGACATGTGTGCGGCTTGCAAAGATGTGTCATTTGGGGCCTGCACATGCGCCATCTACTGCCGGGGAGATTGCTACAAGCGGCGGGTATATATGTCATACCTATTGGTACGCCGTATGGTATCCATACTTTAGTGCGCATGCGCGGGTGACGATTTACGGCAGTGACGACATGTATGACGTCTGTCATGTTAATGTGCGCACGCTCCGCCTACGTGAATTAGCAGTGGGAACAGCTGTGCCTTTGGCATATAAGCATTCGTTAATGACACACATACACAGCCCCCGGAAGAAGGCCACGCAAAACGTGCGTCGGGGCTGCTGTGGAGCACACACTGACAGATATTACCATGGGTAAGTTGAGCGACCTTTAAAGGGGTCCTTTACATTTTATACTTTGTGGGATTGGATCAAGGTTATGAAGTATTTCAGGCCCATTATTTACACTGAGGTCTTGGCATATCCATTTATGCCCTGCCTTATGGAATAGGCTTTGGATTGTGTATGGTAACAGTGGATACGGACTGTGCCTTTGGTGGTTTGCTCACTTGCTCATTCTGTTATTGCAGTTGTGGTGCTTCCCCCACATGAGTTGATGTCTGTGCTTTTCATGTCTGTTGTTACACTGGTTATTACCATTATGATGACTATGTATTTATTAATAAAATATCTATTTTGTTAAAATTGGTTTGGACATATACTCCTTCGGTTCTGTGTAGGATTTATAGCACTACAAAAAGTGTAGCCTAAACCTAACTGACAACTGGGCGTCGCTATTCCCCTTCTCCCAGGGATGTGTTGTTACAGTCTGATATTGTGAGAGATAATGGTACACTGCCAGACTGTTAATAGAAGAATAGAGACAATTTATTCAATTACAGCCGCATTCACACATCTGTGTGTCGCAGTACGAGTACAGACGTCATTCACAAACTGGCCACAGTTATTTTGACCCAAAATTAACAACCTCATAAGTGGCGCACCGCCTTGTGAGATGCAGGGCCTAGTATCTCGGAGGATGGTTCAGTCACAGTGACTCCGATGGCTCTAACAATCCCTAGGTTCGGTGGCAATTATAAAGGAGGAGACGACAGATATATATGAGACTGTGAGTTATGTTGTTGCCCGCAAAGTATGAGGCTGCAGACGAAAGAAGCATACACCGGGGTCTCGTGCAAACTTGAAAGATGAACTTTACTGAATATTTGTGACAATCCTTATATTTTTCAATATAACAGTCATGGGTAGCCGATAAATTTTTCTTACAATTGCGACGGTCAAAGCCTTTTCTCGGTCCCAGCCTTGGGAGGATGGTGGTAACTTTTCATTTGACTAACTGTGCTGCATGAAGGGGGAGGATCAAACTGACCTTAATCAGATCGGAGTATCCAGGGAATCTGCTGCGCAGTTCTGCAGTTCCTTCTCTTGTCTCAGCACTCTGTTGCTGCATAACGCGGGGCACTCCGAATAGGGTGCTATTTGTACACCCCACTTGTCCCAATCCAGGAGCCCCAATTTTCTACCTCCTCTCCCCACCAAAACTGTCCATAAAACCCTGTTTGTCCCGCACGCACCACCTCCAACTGCCATTTATCTTCAAATCAGAAAAACACATTGCAATGCCAAACTAAGGCACAAGAGGGCAGTATAGTACTACAAGTTGTAATACCAAAACAAGGCAGGAGAGGGCAGCATAGAATTAAATAGTTTACCTCCTCCCAAGGCAAGACAAGGAGCCGGTGTCGCAAGTGTAATCATGTAAGGAATAGAGAACACACCATATGATATATAACATACATTAGTAATGGCTTTCCTGGTCACTACATAAGCATATACAGTATGAGGCTGTAAGTTCAGGACAGGACACCTGGGGCCGGTCAGTGAATAACTGTCTGTACTCAGCCTGTGACACATGGATGTGCTGCTGCTCTCTCTTCCTCCAGATGTATGTGATATGTCCGAAGGTGGGTAGAGTGAAGCCAGGGCTGATTTGTTATAGGGATGCCAACACTGCTGGAACGGCGCCGGAACCGGAGGTGAGTATACATTTTATTAATTTAAAAGGGGAAAACATTCGGATTGAGAAGGGGTTGTCTGACTAGTGGACAACATATTTAAGCAAGGTGTGTAACAAGTAAAGCAAAATTCTGCACGACCTGTCAGTGTTCTATTATTCGGGTTGAGGACACTTATTGTATGTGGGCTAGTGAATTGTGTGTGCCAGGGCTGCTTTTTAGTCCCAGTCCGGCCCTTAATCACCCCCATTATCTGAATGCAAGGAAGAGTGTGAACTTGTGCTAATTGTGCAGTAACACGTTGTCATCTCTGCTCCGTCCTGTCTTCCAGCACAGGGTTAACCCCTTTCTGTCATTAGACGTACTATTCCGTCCATGTGGGGTGGGCCCTACTTCCCAAGGACGGAATAGTACGTCATACGCGATCGGCCGCGCTCACGGGGGGAGCGCGGCCGATCGCGGCCGGGTGTCAGCTGCATATCGCAGCTGACATCCGGCACTATGTGCCAGGCGCGGTCACGGACCGTCCCCGGCACATTAACCCCCGGCACACCGCGATCAAACATGATCGCGATGTGCCGGCGGTGCAGGGAAGCATCGCGCAGGGAGGGGGCTCCCTGCGGGCTTCCCTGAGCCCCCCGCAGCAACGCGAGATCGCGTTGCTGCGAGGGTCTTACCTCCCTCCCTGCCTGCTCCAGACCCGGATCCAAGATGGCCGCGGATCCGGGTCCTGCAGGGAGGGAGGTGGCTTCACAGAAGCCTGCTCAGAGCAGGCACTGTGAAGCAGCCTGCACTTCTCGCAGATCGGTGATCTGTCAGAGTGCTATGCAAACTGACAGATCACCGATCTGTATTGTCCCCCCCTGGGGCAAAGTAAAAAAGTAAAAAAAAAATTTTCCAAATGTGTAAAAAAAATAAAAAAAAAATATTCCAAAATAATGAAAAAAAAAAAAATATATTATTCCCATAAATACATTTCTTTATCTAAATAAAATAAAAAAAACAATAAAAGTACACATATTTAGTATCGCCGCGTCCGTAACGACCCGACCTATAAAACTGGCCCACTAGTTAACCCCTTCAGTAAACACCGTAAGAAAAAAAAAAAAACGAGGCAAAAAACAACGCTTTATTATCATACCGCCGAACAAAAAGTGGAATAACAGGCGATCAAAAAGACTGATATAAATAACCATGGTACCGCTGAAAACGTCATCTTGTCCCGCAAAAAAAGAGCCGCCATACAGCATCATCAGCAAAAAAATAAAAAAGTTATAGTCCTGAGAATAAAGCGATACCAAAATAATTATTTTTTCTATAAAATAGTTTTTATCGTATAAAAGCGCCAAAACATAAAAAAAATGATATAAATGAGATATCGCTGTAATCGTACTGACCCGACGAATAAAACTGCTTTATCAATTTTACCAAACGCGGAACGGTATAAACGCCTCCCCAAAAAGAAGTTCATGAATAGCTGGTTTTTGATCACTCTGCCTCACAAAAATCGGAATAAAAAGCGATCAAAAAATGTCACGTGTCCGAAAATGTTACCAATAAAAACGTCAACGCATCCCGCAAAAAACAAGATCTCACATGACTCTGTGGACTCAAATATGGAAAAATTACAGCTCTCAAAATGTGGTAACGCAAAAAATATTTTTTGCAATGAAAAGCGTCTTTCAGTGTGTGACAGCTACCAATCATAAAAATCCGCTAAAAAACCCGCTATAAAAGTAAATCAAACCCCCCTTCATCACCCCCTTAGTTAGGGAAAAATAAAAAAATAAAAAAATGTATTTATTTCCATTTTCCCATTAGGGTTAGGGTTAGGGCTAGAGTTAGGACTAGAGTTAGGGCTAGGGTTAGGGCTAGGGTTAGGGCTAGGGTTAGGGCTAGGGTTAGGGTTGGGGCTAGGGTTGGGGCTAGGGTTGGGGCTAGGGTTGGGGCTAGGGCTAGTGTTACGGCTAGTGTTAGGGCTAGGGTTATTGCTAGGGTTAGGGCTAGGGTTGGGGCTAGGGTTGGGGCTACAGTTAGGGTTGGGGCTAAAGATAGGGTTAGGGTTTGGATTACATTTACGGTTGGGAATAGGGTTGGGTGTGTCTGGGTTAGAGGAGTGGTTAGGGTTACTGTTGGGATTAGGGTAAGGGGTGTGTTTGGATTAGGGTTTCAGTTATAATTGGGGGGTTTCCACTGTTCGGGCACATCAGGGGCTTTCCAAACGGGATATGGCATCCGATCTGAATTCCAGCCAATTCTGCGTTGAAAAAGGAAAACAGTGCTCCTTCCCTTCCGAGCTCTCCCGTGTGCCCAAACAGGGGTTTACCCCAACATATGGGGTATCAGCGTACTCAGGACAAATTGGACATCATCTTTTGGGGTCCAATTTCTCCTGCTACCCTTGGGAAAATACAAAACTGGGGGCCAAAAAATAAGTTTTGTGGGAAAAAAAAGATTTTTTATTTTCACGGCTCTGCGTTGTAAACTGTAGTGAAACACTTGGGGGTTCAAAGTTCTCACAACACATCTAGATTAGTTCTTTGGGGGGTCTAATTTCCGATATGGGGTCACTTGTGGGAGGTTTATACTGTTTGCGTACATCAGGGGCTCTGCAAATGCAACGTGACGCCTGCAGACCAATCCATTTAAGTCTGCATTCCAAATGGTGCTCCTTCCCTTCCGAGCTCTGTCATGCGCCCAAACAGTGGTTCCCCCCCACATATGGGGTATCAGCATACTCAGGACAAATTAGACAACAACTTTTTGGGTCCAATTTATCCTGATACCCTTGTGAAAATACAAAACTGGGGGCTAAAAAAATCATTTTTGTGAAAAAAAAAGATTTTTTATTTTCACGGCTCTGCGTTATAAACTGTAGTGAAACACTTGGGGGTTCAAAGTTCTCACAACACATCTAGATAAGTTCCTTGGGGGGTCTAGTTTCCAATATGGGGTCACTTGTGGGGGGTTTGTACTGTTTGGGTACATCAGGGGCTCTGCAAATGCAACGTGACGCCTGCAGACCAATCCATTTAAGTCTGCATTCCAAATGGCGCTCCTTCCCTTCCGAGCTCTGTCATGCGCCCAAACAGTGGTTCCGCCCCACATATCGGGTATCAGCATACTCAGGACAAATTGGACAACAAATTTTGGGGTCCAATTTATCCTGTTACCCTTGTGAAAATACAAAACTGGGGGCTAAAAAATCATTTTTGTGAAAAAAAAAAAGAATTTATTTTCACGGCTCTGCGTTATAAACTGTAGTGAAACACTTGGGGGTTCAAAGTTCTCACAACACATCTAGATAAGTTCCATGGGGGGTCTAGTTTCCAATATGGGGTCACTTGTGGGGGGTTTGTACTGTTTGGGTACATCAGGGGCTCTGCAAATGCAACGTGACGCCTGCAGACCAATCCATTTAAGTCTGCATTCCAAATGGCGCTCCTTCCCTTCCGAGCTCTGTCATGCGCCCAAACAGTGGTTCCCCCCCACATATCGGGTATCAGCATACTCAGGACAAATTGGACAACAAATTTTGGGGTCCAATTTATCCTGTTACCCTTGTGAAAATACAAAACTGGGGGCTAAAAAATCATTTTTGTGAAAAAAAAAAAAGAATTTATTTTCACGGCTCTGCGTTATAAACTGTAGTGAAACACTTGGGGGTTCAAAGCTCTCAAAACACATCTAGATAAGTTCCTTAGGGGGTCTACTTTCCAAAATGGTGTCACTTGTGGGGGTTTTTAATGTTTAGGCACATCAGGGGCTCTGCAAACGCAACATGGCATCCCATCTTAATTCCAGTCAATTTTGCATTGAAAAGTAAAATAGCGCTCCTTCCCTTCCGAGCTCTGCTATGCGCCCAAACAGTGGTTTACCCCCACATATGGGGTATCGTCGTACTCAGGACAAATTGCACAACAACTTTTGTGCTCTAATTTCTTCTCTTACCCTTGGGGAAATAAAAAAATGGGGGCGAAAAGATCATTTTTGTGAAAAAATATGATTTTTTATTTTTACGGCTCTGCATTATAAACTTCTGTGAAGCACTTGTTGGGTCAAAGTGCTCACCACACATCTAGATAAGTTCCTTAGGGGGTCTACTTTCCAAAATGGTGTCACTTGTGGGGGGTTTCAATGCTTAGGCACATCAGGGGCTCTCCAAATGCAACATGGCGTCCCATCTCAATTCCAGTCAATTTTGCATTGAAAAGTCAAATGGCGCTCCTTCCCTTCCGAGCTCTGCCCTGCGCCCAAACAATGGTTTACACCCACATATGGGGTATCAGCGTACTCAGGACAAATTGCACAACAATTTTTGGGGTCCAATTTCTTCTCTTACCCTTGGGAAAATAAAAAATTGGGGGCGAAAAGATCATTTTTGTGAAAAAAATATGATTTTTTATTTTTACCGCTCTGCATTATAAACTTCTGTGAAGCACTTGTTGGGTCAAAGTGCTCACCACACATCTAGATAAGTTCCTTAGGGGGTCTACTTTCCAAAATGGTGTCACTTGTGGGGGGTTTCAATGTTTAGGCACATCAGGGGCTCTCCAAATGCAACATGGCGTCCCATCTCAATTCCAGTCAATTTTGCATTGAAAAGTCAAATGGCGCTCCTTTCCTTCCGAGCTCTGCCATGCGCCCAAACAGTGGATTACCCCCACATATGGGGTATCCGCATACTCAGGACAAATTGTACAACAAATTTTGGGGTCTATTTTCTCCTGTTACCCTTGGTAAAATAAAACAAATTGGATCTGAAATAAATTTTGTGTGAAAAAAAGTTAAATGTTCATTTTTATTTAAACATTCCAAAAATTCCTGTGAAACACCTGAAGGGTTAATAAACTTTTTGAAAGTGGTTTTGAGTACCTTGAGGGGTGCAGTTTTTAGAATGGTGTCACACTTGGGTATTTTCTATCATATAGACCCCTCAAAATGACTTCAAATGAGATGTGGTCCCTAAAAAAAAATGGTGTTGTAAAAATGAGAAATTGCTGGTCAACTTTTAACCCTTATAACTCCGTCACAAAAAAAAATTTTGGTTCCAAAATTGTGCTGATGTAAAGTAGACATGTGGGAAATGTTACTTATGAAGTATTTTGCGTGACATATGTCTGTGATTTAAGGGCATAAAAATTAAAAGTTGGAAAATTGCGAAATTTTCAAAATTTTCGCCAAATATTCATTTTTTTCACAAATAAACGCAACTTATATCGAATAAATTTTACCACTATCATGAAGTACAATATGTCATGAGAAAACAATGTCAGAATCGCCAAGATCCGTTGAAGCGTTCCAGAGTTATAGCCTCATAAAGGGACAGTGGTCAGAATTGTAAAAATTGGCCCGGTCATTAACGTGCAAACCACCCTTGGGGGTGAAGGGGTTAAAATTGCTCCGACTCCATTTCTGGCTTCATGGCTTGATCATAGATGCTGGATCCTGATTCCCAAGAAAATCTCCCCAACCCAAGATTGTGAAAGAAACACACCAAACACTTTTATTGGATGATAAATTGACCGAATTTTATTCCAAATCTCATTATTATTATTTCTGTCAGTGTCTCAAATTTAGAATCAGCCAATTACTATGAAAGAGACACTGAAAATGGCACAACCTCCGACTCACGAAGAATCGTCCTTCAGCACTCAGGAGAGGAAAAACCCCATGGTGGAAACCTCTAGGGAACGATGGCTGGAGGACTGCCCTTCCCTTGGGCTTAGAAGGTTAATGCCGACACATAACAGCAAATTGTACCAGAATTTGTACATTGTGTCATATTTGGTATGGAGAAGCCTAATGCGACCTCTCCAGGCCGTACACATAAAGGTGAAGGCGGCGAGTACCGGACGTGAGGGAGATCTGTCTGCAACATCTGTCACCCCATTGATCGCTAGGGTTAGTTTGATCTGGCTGGCTAGGCGGTATGGCTGATCGGGCTGGCTAGGCGGTATGGCTGATCTGGCTGGCTAGGTGGTATGGCTGATCGGGCTGGCTAGGCGGTATGGCTGATCTGGCTGGCTAGGCGGTGTCCCCTTCCTCCCATTGATTGTGGAGTGATGAAGCTCCAGGTCTCCAGACACATCAAGTACGGCTCCTCATACGGCTGAATGACTGGTGGTTCTGGAATCTTCTCCTGTATCATAGATGTATGTGTTTATGACATCAGCACAGTTGCTGTAGTTACCACAGATGTTTATTGCTGATTGTTCATTGGCTAGAAAGTCCCTCTCAGTGTTCCAAAGAATTAACCCTTGAATGCCTGGCATTGTGCCTTTCTCCATAAGTCTGTAAAATAAACTTCTCACTAGGCAGGACCATTATCAATATTTTATCATTATTATATTTTAAAGTTACCACCCTAAAAAAGTGTGAATTGTAATAACATCTACAGATTTGATGTGTAACGATCACAATAATTCCCTTAAGCCATACTAAATACATAAACGCACAATATGAGTACAGAGCAGTCCCATAGAGAAATAAATTAAGGGGCTGGAGACAAATGAAAATGAGAAGAAAGCCCCTCATGACTGGGACTGGATGAGAGGTTCAGTTTGGAATGCTTAAAGGGAAGGTGCCATAAAAAAAAATTTTTTTACAGCAAATGAAAAAATGTAAAGAATTAATAATTACATTTTGTTAAAAAATATCATAATTTGTTTATAATTTAGTAAAATATGAAAAATAATTTTAATAGGTTTGGCATTTCCAGTTTTAAACACTAGAGGGAGCAGCTACTGAAATTGGACAAAAACCTAGTGTACAACTAGCTCACATTACTGCACTGCAGTAATTATGGGTGGAGGCTGCTGACATGGCTGTGATGTCTCCTCTCCTCCCCTTCTGGGTGTTTGCTAAGGGATAAGAGCAGATGAGATTTAGGAACACATTGAGCAGCCATTTTCTTAGTGACTGCAAAGTTATACTGACAAGTAAACAGTCACAGAGGATGGCAGGCAGCAAGGATTCTGGGAGATATATGGTGGAGGGAGCAGGGTGACATCAGCACAGAGTATTTCAGGAGAGCAGTGTGCTGGTCTATGGGGGCACCCTGTTCGGTGCGCGGAGCAGCCAGGGATTTACATAGAACGCTGTCTTTCATACACATGGATGGACCGTCTGCTCCACAAAAATCCAGGAAACATTTCTGCTGATTGATGGCCTGTTCTGATCCAGACACTGCATGCAAAGACCCCATTCCTCTCCTCAGATCCTGGCTTCTCCATCCTGTCCTGGCAATGTGTGAAAGCGAGGTGACAGGCGCAGTACGGGGTGATGCTGGGAAGCAGGTTGGGGGGAAATGTAGCCATATACTAAAGATAAAAATGAGACCCTTCTATTCAGCTGCTTCACCAGCCCTCCCCTGACTGCACCGAACTGGAGGTCATGCTGCCCCATCTATTACCCCAGACCCGCGTGCAGGTGCTCAGCCAAAACCACCCTAGAATGGGTCCCCTTTCTTAAGATAATACCGCCATATACATCACACACAATACCGCCATATACTTCTAAGCACTAGCGTAGCTACTGGGGGGGCAGAGGTGGCCATCGCCCCGGGCCCTGTCACATGAAGGGGCCCACCGGGAGCCAGGGCCAATTCTGTGAGGAGGCAGAACACCGCATAGGAGGAGAGCAGTATAATGTCTGCTCCCATCTGACGGAGACTCTGCACCCTATTAGCACAGTGTCGGCTGCAGTCTCCCCCCTGCAGTGAATGGTTTCGCCCCTCTGACCTGATGATGAAGCTTTTCCTGGCTGCAGTTTTCTTCACTCTGTGCACGCTGGGATTGGCTCAGGCACGCTGGGTCCTAGTGCCCACCTTGCATTTCACCTAGACACTTCCTGGTCCTGCCTGCAAACTTTATCAGTAAGTGCTGGGGATGGAACATTTTAGGTTTATTAAATTCAGGTATGTCACTGTGATGTGAATGTGATGACGCCACTGGGGTATTGTGGGCGTTGAAAGTGGGTGAGGGGGGACAGGGTACTGAGGGGGTGGATGTGAGATGATGGGGGTATTGGGTACTGAAGTGAGGGAGGGGAGACAGGGCACTGGGGGGTAAATGTGAGACCATGGGGGTATTGTGGGGGAGGGAGACAGGGCACTGGGGGGTAAATGTGAGACCATGGGGGTGTTGTGGGGGCTGAAGGTGGGTGAGGGGGGACAGGGCACTGAGGGGGTGGATGTGAGATGATGGGGGTATTGGGGCTGAAGTGGGGGAGGGGGGACAGGTCACTGGGGGCTGAATATTATAATGTTTTGTTACGATATTATATGTGATCCATCACATGTAATATTTGCTGTCTGGGGAGGCTGGAGATGGGGGGGTAGGGGGCTTTTGATACATACCACCTGGGTCTTTTATGAGTATTAGTATACGAAGCCCCCATATAGTAACCAAGAGCTGCATCACATTTACAGCACCACTCCAGCATTTTTTTTTTCTTTCACTGCTGGAGCGGTGCTGAAAATCCAAGTCCCCTGCCCCCTGTCTGACACTCCCCTTCTGGCGTTTTCATCTGTTTTAGTCTCCGCTCGGCTCCGTCTCCTTCAGTTTGTGACCTGTCCGCGGCTCCAGTGTTTTATGGAGCAGCGCAGAGGTCACTAATCAATGTGAGTCTATGGGAGCCTTGATCTGGCCTCTTTCTCACTCTCAGGCTATGTGCACACGTTGCGGATTTGGCTGCTAATTTGCAGCACTTTTCCATGCGGTGTACAGTACCATGTAAACCTATGGAAAAACAAATCCGCAGTGTCCATGGTGTGGAAAATACCGTGCGGAAACGCTGCGTTGTATTTTCCACAGCATGTCAAGCCTTTGTGCGGATTCCGCAGCGTTTTACACCTGCTCCTGTATAGGATTGTGCAGGTGTAAAAATGCAGGCGAAATCCTCACAAAAAACGCGGGAAATCCACAGGTAAAACGCAGCACGTTTTACCTGTGGATTTTGCAAAAACGGTGCGGAAAAATCCGCAGACGAATCCTCAACGTGGGCACATAGCCTCATAGTCTTACACTGAGCGCTTGTGACATAGCTTCTAACTTCTGGCCAGTCAGGAGCTACACTCACAAGTTTGAGCAGCGGCACTGCAGCAGTGCCACAAAATAGTGAATACCCCGGAGGATGAGTAAATGACCAGGGCAGGGTACTTGCGCTTAAAACACCACTCCAGCGGTGGAAAAAAAAACCCTGCTAGAGTGGTACTTTAATAATTTAATAATAAGCAATTTAGTACTATAAAGTTGATAAAGGCTTGGAATAAATGTCTGCAGTCACATTATGTGACTGCAGACTGCCAAATCATGACAGGGAGCTGCGGGCCCATCATACTGTGTACAGTATAAGGGAGCTGCGGGCCCATCATACTATGTGTAAGGGAGCTGCGGGCCCATCATACTGTGTATAAGGAGCTGTGGCCCCATCATACTGTGTATAAGGGAGCTGCGGGCCCATCATACTGTGTATAAGGGAGATGTGGGCCCGTCAGACCGTGTATAAGGGAGATGTGGGCCCATCATACCGTGTATAAGGGAGCTGCGGGCTCATCATACTGTGTATAAGGGAGCTGCGGGCTCATCATACTGTGTATAAGGGAGCTGCGTGCCCATCATACTGTGTATAAGGGAGCTGCGTGCCCATCATACTGTGTATAAGGGAGCTGCGGGCCCATCATACTGTGTATAAGGGAGCTGCGGGCCCATCATACTGTGTATAAGGGAGCTGTGGCCCCATCATACTGTGTATAAGGGAGCTGCGGGCTCATCATACTATATATAAGGGAGCTGCGGGCCCATCATACTATGTATAAGGAGCTGCGGGCCCATCATACTGTGTATAAGGGAGCTGCGGGCCCATCATACTGTGTATAAGGGAGCTGCGGGCCCATCATACTGTGTATAAGGAGCTGTGGCCCCATCATACTGTGTACAGGGGAACTGTGAGGGACATCATACTGTTTATAAGGGAGCTATGGACCCACCATACTGTGTATAGGGAACTTTGAAGGCATATTGTGCATATGGGAGCTGTTGGCCCACTACACTGTATATAGGGGAGCTCTGTCAGCATTATACTGTGTAAAGGGGAGCCGTGAGAACATCATACGGTGTATCGGGGAGTTATAGAATCATCATACTGTGTATAATGGAGCAGTACATCAGGGAACTTAGGGGACATTATTAAATGTAAAGTGGGCACTTAAGCATTACTGTGTTGTT
This sequence comes from Ranitomeya variabilis, assembly GCF_051348905.1. Taxonomy (NCBI): domain Eukaryota; kingdom Metazoa; phylum Chordata; class Amphibia; order Anura; family Dendrobatidae; genus Ranitomeya; species Ranitomeya variabilis. The sequence goes on along the minus strand of NC_135232.1, from coordinate 1,050,808,033 downwards.
ATAGGGGCACTCAGAGTATTGCTATTGCGACCATCAAAGTTGTATATCGTCACAATATGGCGGTAAAATCAATGTTTGTTTTTGTATATAGATTTATTTTCAATAACAGAGCGGTCATATTCTGAGGTTCCACTATATTCACAATTAGAGTGTGCAACCGTAACTGTAATCAGGGTTAGCTGGTTAGGGGCCCACTCAGATGTTTCGCCCCCCCTAAGTTGAAACCCTAGCTACGCCTCTGCTTCTAAGTCATATAGATCACCCATAATACCGCCACATAGATCACCCATAATACCGCCATATAGATCACCCATAATGCCGCCATATACTTCTCACACAATACCGCCATATACTTCTCACACAATACCGCCATATACTTCTCACATACTGTCATATAGATCACACACAATACCACCATGTAGATCACACATAAAACCACCATATAATTCTCACATACTACTGCCACATAATCACACATAATCCCAAAATATAGTTCTCATATAATACCGTCATATAGTTTTCACATCATTCCACAACACTGATCAAACATAATGCCACCAAATAGATCACATATAATACCGTCATATAGATGACACAATGCCATAATACAGATCACACATAATACTTGGCGGCATCATGTGTGATCTATATGGCAGTATTATGTAATAAATATATATGGCCGCATAATGTGTGGTCTTTATGGGAGTATTATGTGATAAATATATATGCCGCCGCATTATATGTGATCCATATGGCATTGTGCTGGTCTAGGGGGGTCACAGAGAGAGGTATGGTGGAAGGAGCAGGGTGACAGGAGCACAGAGTATTTCAGGAGAGCAGTGTGCTGGTCTATGGGGGGAGTGTGCTCACACAACTGTATACTTAGCCTTTACTGGCTATTGAAATGGGGGACCTCCCCCCCTCCAAAAAAAAAAAGATGTGGGGTCCCCTATAATTAATAACCATTAAATGCTATGTAGACTGCTGCGGGCTGACATTAATAGCTTAGGAAGGGGCCATGGATATGGTCCCCCCACAGGCTAAAAACATCAGCTCTCGGCCGCCTGTTAGATGCGCCTTTTCTGGCGCTTTGCCTGGCAATTCCCACTTGCTCTGTAGCGGTAGCAAGTGGGGTTCATATTTGTGGGGTTGATGTCACCTTTATATTGTCCGGTAACATCAAGCCCATGGCTCACTAATGGAGAGGCGTATATAAGACAAGTATCCATTACTAATCCTGTGTATTGTAAATACACAGCCAGAATAAAGTCCTTTATTAATCTTAATTAAACCATAATCCCCGACTCCTTCGTCTCCTGCAACAAAAATAATAAACCACAATGGGGAAAGACATGCAGGGGAAGAGGAGAGCATAGGAGGGAGAGCGACCCATGGGGAGAGAGGAGTGTGCAGGAGAGAATTAGATACTGACTGCTGAGCTGTGTATCTAATACTTTCTGGTGTATTTAAACCTGTCCTGTGTATCTAATCCTGTCCTGTGTGATACTGACTACTGAGCTGTGTATCTAATCCTGTCCTGTGTGATACTGACTGCTGAGCTGTGTATCTAATCCTATCTTGTGTGATACTGACTACTGAGCTGTGTATCTAATCCTGTCTTGTGTGATACTGACTACTGAGCTGTGTATCTAATCCTGTCCTGTGTGATACAGACTGCTGAGCTGTGTATCTAATCCTGTCCTGTGTGATACTGACTACTGAGCTGTGTATCTAATCCTGTCCTGTGTGATACTGACTGCTGAGCTGTGTATCTAATCCTGTCCTGTGTGATACTGACTGCTGAGCTGTGTATCTAATCCTGTCCTGTGTGATACTGACTGCTGAGCTGTGTATCTAATCCTGTCCTGTGTGATATTGACTACTGAGCTGTGTATCTAATCCTGTCCTGTGTGATACTGACTACTGAGCTGTGTATCTAATCCTGTCCTGTGTGATACTGACTGCTGAGCTGTGTATCTAATCCTGTCCTGTGTGATACTGACTACTGAGCTGTGTATCTAATGCTGTCCTGTGTGATACTGACTGCTGAGCTGTGTATCTAATGCTGTCCTGTGTGATACTGACTGCTGAGCCGTGTGTCTAATCCTATCTTGTGTGATACTGTCTGCTATACAGGACAGGATTAGATACCCAGGACAGGATTAGATAGACAACTCACCAGTCAGTATCACACAGGACAGGACACCGGCCTTAATCTGAGAATAGCATGAGAAAAAACACAAAAATTGAGCTTGACTTAACCCCTTCCCGACATTTGACGTACTATCCCGTCGAGGTGGGGTGGGCCCGTATGACCGCCGACGGGATAGTACGTCATCATCGATCAGCGGCGCTCACGGGGGGAGCGCGGCCGATCGCGGCCGGGTGTCAGCTGCATATCGCAGCTGACATCCGGCACTATGTGCCAGGAGCGGTCACGGACCGCCCCCGGCACATTAACCCCCGGCACACCGCGATCAAACATGATCGCAGTGTACCGGCGGTATAGGGAAGCATCGCGCAGGGAGGGGGCTCCCTGCGGGCTTCCCTGAGACCCCCGGAGCAACGCGATGTAATCGCGTTGCTCTGAGGGTCTCCTACCTCCCTCCTCGCCGCAGGTCCCGGATCCAAGATGGCCGCGGCATCCGGGTCCTGCAGGGAGGGAGGTGGCTTACCGAGTGTCTGCTCAGAGCAGACACTTGGAAAGCCTGCAGCCCTGCACAGCAGATCGTCGATCTGGCAGAGTGCTGTGCACACTGCCAGATCAATGATCTGTGATGTCCCCCCCTGGGACAAAGTAAAAAAGTAAAAAAAAAATTTTTCCACATGTGTAAAAAAAAATAAAAAAAAAATTCCTAAATAAATAATAATAAAAAAAATATATTATTCCCATAAATACATTTCTTTATCTAAATAAAAAAAACAAAACAATAAAAGTACACATATTTAGTATCGCCGCGTCCGTAACGACCCAACCTATAAAACTGCCCCACTAGTTAACCCCTTCAGTAAACACCGTAAGAAAAAAAAAAAAAAAACGAGGCAAAAAACAACGCTTTATTACCATACCGCCGAACAAAAAGTGGAATAACACACGATCAAAAAGACTGATATAAATATCCATGGTACCGCTGAAAACGTCATCTTGTCCCGCAAAAAAAAAGCCGCCATACAGCATCATCAGCAAAAAAATAAAAAAGTTATAGTCCTGAGAATAAAGCGATACCAAAATAATTATTTTTTGTATATTTTAGTTTTTATCGTATAAAAGCGCCAAAACATAAAAAAATGATATAAATGAGATATCGCTGTGATCGTACTGACCCGACGAATAAAACTGCTTTATCAATTTTACCAAACGCGGAACGGTATAAACGCCTCTCCCAAAAGAAATTCATGAATAGCAGGTTTTTGGTCATTCTGCCTCACAAAAATCGGAATAAAAAGCGATCAAAAATGGTCACGTGTCCGAAAATGTTACCAATAAAAACGTCAACTCGTCCCGCAAAAAACAAGACCTCACATGACTCTGTGGAGCAAAATGTGGAAAAATTATAGGTCTCAAAATGTGGAGACGCAAAAACTTTTTTGCTATAAAAAGCGTCGCTGGTTTCACACTTGCGTTTTTGTCTGCAGCGTTTTTTGCACAAAAAACCGCATGCGTTTTTTCCCTATATTTGACATTGAAAACGCATGCGGTTTTTTTGTACGCGTTTGGTCGCGTTTTCAAACGCATGCGGTTTTTTTCTGCATGCGTTCATTTTCAGAAATACAACCTGCAGTATTTTCTTGCGTTTTTAAGCACATGCGTTTGTTTGCGTTAAAAACGCATGCATTTTTATCGAAAAAAAACAGAAAACACACTGAAAAGCCACCCACCACCATCAAGGTGATAAAGGGATCCAAACCCTAACCCTAACTCTACCCCTAACCTCACCCCTAACCGTTTAATGAACATTTTCTGACAGTCATAGTGCCACGTATTTCAGTGCCACGTATTTCAGTGCCACGTATTTCAGTGCCACGTATTTCAGTGCCACGTATTTCTGTGCCACGTATTTCAGTGCCACGTATTTCAGTGCCACGTATTTCAGTGCCACGTATCACGTATTTCAGTGCCACATATTTTAGTACCACGTATTTCAGTGCCACATATTTCAGTGCCACGTATTTCTGTGCCACGTATTTCAGTGCCACGTGTTTCAGTGCCACGTATTTCAGTGCCACGTATCACGTATTTCAGTGCCACATATTTTAGTACCACGTATTTCAGTGCCACGTATTTCAGTGCCACGTATTTCAGTGCCACGTATTTCAGTGCCACGTATTTCAGTGCCACGTATTTCAGTGCCACGTGTTTCAGTGCCACGTGTTTCAGTGCCACGTATTTAAGTGCCACGTATCACATATTTCAGTGCCACGTATTTCAGTGCCACGTATTTCAGTGCCACGTATTTCAGTGCCACGTATTTCAGTGCCACGTATTTCAGTGCCACGTATTTCAGTGCCACGTATCACATATTTCAGTGCCACGTATTTAAGTGCCACGTATTTCAGTGCCACATATTTCAGTGCCACGTATCACGTATTTCAGTGCCACGTGTTTCAGTGCCACGTATTTCAGTGCCACGTATTTCAGTGCCACATATTTCAGTGCCACGTATTTCAGTGCCACGTATTTTAGGGCCACGTATTTCAGTGCCACGTGTTTCAGTGCCACGTGTTTCAGTGCCACGTGTTTCAGTGCCACGTGTTTCAGTGCCACGTATTTCAGTGCCACGTATTTCAGTGCCACGTATTTTAGTGACACGTATTTTAGTGACACGTATTTCAGTCACGTTTAGGGTTAGGGTGAGGGGTAGGGTTAGGGTTAGGGCTAGGGTTGGAGGTAAAGTTAGGGTTAGGGTTTGGATTACATTTACGTTTGGATTAGGGTTGGGATTAGAATTATGGGTGTGTCAGGGCTAGGGGTGTGGTTAGGGTTACCGTTGGGATTAGGGTTAGGGGTGTGTTTGGGTTAGGGTTTCAGGTAGAATTGGGGAGTTTCCACTGTCCAGGCACATCAGGGGCTCTCCAAGCGCGACATGGCGTCCAATCTCAATTCCAGCCAATTCTGCGTTGAAAAAGTAAAACAGTGCTCCTTCCCTTCCGAGCTCTCCCGTGCGCCCAAAAAGGGGTTTACCCCAACATATGTGTTATCAGCGTACTCGGGACAAATTGAACAACAACTTCTGGGGTCCAAGTTCTCTTGTTATCCTTAGGAAAATAAAAATTTGGGGGGCTAAAAATCATTTTTGTGGGAAAAAAAAGATGTTTTATTTTCACGGCTCTGCGTTATAAACTGTAGTGAAACACTTGGGGGTTCAAAGTTCTCACAACACATCTAGATAAGTTCCTTGGGAGGTCTAGTTTCCAATATGGGGTCACTTGTGGGGGGTTTGTACTGTTTGGGTACATCAGGGGCTCTGCAAATGCAACGTGACGCCTGCAGACCAATCCATTTAAGGCTGCATTCCAAATGGCGCTCCTTCCCTTCCGAGCTCTGTCATGCACCCAAACAGTGGTTCCCCCCCACATATGGGGTATCAGCGTACTCAGGACAAATTGGACAACAACTTTTGGGGTCTAATTTATCCTGTTACCCTTGTAAAAATACAAAACTGGGGGCTAAAAAATCATTTTTGTGAAAAAAAAAAAGAATTTTTATTTTCACGGCTTTGCGCTATAAACTTTAGTGAAACACTTGGGGGTTCAAAGTTCTCAAAACACATCTAGATAAGTTCCTTGGGAGGTCTAGTTTCCAATATGGGGTCACTTGTGGGGGGTTTGTACTGTTTGGGTACATCAGGGGCTCTGCAAATGCAACGTGACGGCTGCTGACCAATCCATTTAAGTCTGCATTCCAAATGGCGCTCCTTCCCTTCCGAGCTCTGTCATGCGCCCAAACAGTGGTTCCCCCCCACATATGGGGTATCAGCGTACTCAGGACAAATTGGAAAACAAATTTTGGGGTCCAATTTATTCTGTTACCCTTGTAAAAATACAAAGCTGGGTGCTAAAAAAATCATTTTTGAGAAAAAAAATAAAAATTATTTTCACGGCTCTGCGTTATAATCTGTAGTGAAACACTTGGGGGTTCAAAGCTCTCAAAACACATCTAGATAAGATCCTTAGGGGGTCTACTTTCCAAAATGGTGTCACTTGTAGGGAGTTTCAATGTTTAGGCACATCAGGGGCTCTCCAAACGCAACATGGCGTCCCATCTCAATTCCAGTCAATTTTGCATTGAAAAGTCAAATGGCGCTCCTTCCCTTCCAAGCTCTGCCATGCGCCCAAACAATGGTTTACACCCACATATGGGGTATCAGCGTACTCAGGACAAATTGCACAACATTTTTTGGGGTCCAATTTCTTCTCTTACCCTTGGGAAAATAAAAAATTGGGGGCGAAAAGATCATTTTTGTGAAAAAATATGATTTTTTATTTTTACGGCTCTGCATTATAAACTTCTGTGAAGCACTTGGTGGGTCAAAGTGCTCACCACACATCTAGATAAGTTCCTTAGGGGGTCTACTTTCCAAAATGGTGTCACTTGTAGGGAGTTTCAATGTTTAGGCACATCAGGGGCTCTCCAAACGCAACATGGCGTCCCATCTCAATTCCAGTCAATTTTGCATTGAAAAGTCAAATGGCGCTCCTTCCCTTCCAAGCTCTGCCATGCGCCCAAACAATGGTTTACACCCACATATGGGGTATCATCGTACTCAGGACAAATTGGCCAACATTTTTTGGGGTCCAATTTCTTCTCTTACCCTTGGGAAAATAAAAAATTGGGGGCGAAAAGATCATTTTTGTGAAAAAATATGATTTTTTATTTTTACGGCTCTGCATTATAAACTTCTGTGAAGCACTTGGTGGGTCAAAGTGCTCACCACACATCTAGATAAGTTCCTTAGGGGGTCTACTTTCCAAAATGGTGTCACTTGTAGGGAGTTTCAATGTTTAGGCACATCAGGGGCTCTCCAAACGCAACATGGCGTCCCATCTCAATTCCAGTCAATTTTGCATTGAAAAGTCAAATGGCGCTCCTTCCCTTCCAAGCTCTGCCATGCGCCCAAACAATGGTTTACACCCACATATGGGGTATCATCGTACTCAGGACAAATTGCACAACATTTTTTGGGGTCCAATTTCTTCTCTTACCCTTGGGAAAATAAAAAATTGGGGGCGAAAAGATCATTTTTGTGAAACAATATGATTTTTTATTTTTACGGCTCTGCATTATAAACTTCTGTGAAGCACTTGGTGGGTCAAAGTGCTCACCACACATCAAGATAAGTTCCTTAGGGGGTCTACTTTCCAAAATGGTGTCACTTGTAGGGGGTTTCAGTGTTTAGGCACATCAGGGGCTCTCCAAACGCAACATGGCGTCCCATCTCAATTCCAGTCAATTTTGCATTGAAAAGTCAAATGGCGCTCCTTTCCTTCCGAGCTCTGCCATACGCCCAAACAGTGGTTTACCCCCACATATGGGGTATCAGCGTACTCAGGACAAATTGTACAACAACTTTGGGGGTCCATTTTCTCCTGTTACCCTTGGTAAAATAAAACAAATTGGAGCTGAAATAAATTTTGTGTGAAAAAAAGTTAAATGTTCATTTTTATTTAAACATTCCAAAAATTCCTGTGAAACACCTGAAGGGTTAATAAACTTCTTGAATGTGGTTTTGAGCACCTTGAGGGGTGCAGTTTTTAGAATGGTGTCACACTTGGGTATTTTCTATCATATAGACCCCTCAAAATGACTTCAAATGAGATGTGGTCCCTAAAAAAAAATGGTGTTGTAAAAATGAGAAATTGCTGGTCAACTTTTAACCCTTATAACTCCGTCACAAAAAAAAATTTTGGTTCCAAAATTGTACTGATGTAAAGTAGACATGTGGGAAATGTTACTTATTAAGTATTTTGCGTGACATATGTCTGTGATTTAAGGGCATAAAAATTCAAAGTTGGAAAATTGCAAAATTTTCAAAATTTTCGCCAAATTTCCATTTTTTTCACAAATAAACGCAAGTTATATCGAATAAATTTTACCACTAACATGAAGTACAATATGTCACGAGAAAACAATGTCAGAATCGCCAAGATCCGTCAAAGCGTTCCAGAGTTATAGCCTCATAAAGGGACAGTGGTCAGAATTGTAAAAATTGGCCCGGTCATTAACGTGCAAACCACCCTTGGGGGTGAAGGGGTTAAAGGGAAGGTGCCATCAAAAAAAAAAAAAAAAAAATCCAACGATTGAGAAAACGTAAAGAATTAATGTTTAAATTTTCTTAAAAAATATTATCATTTGTTTATAATTTAGTAAAATATGAAAAATAATTTTAAAAGGTTTGGCATTTCCGCTTTTAAACACTGGGGGGAGCAGCTACTGACATTTGACAAAAACCTAGTGTACAACTAGCTCACATTACGGCACTGCAGTAATTATGGGCGGAGTCGGCTGACATGGCTGCGAACACAGTGAGAAGCCATTTTGTTGGTGACTGCAGGGTTATACAGAGCTCAGCTGTCACGATTGGACTAGCGAGTAAACTGGGACCAGGGGCACCTTTCCTGGCCCTAGCTCTAGGGGGCGCCCTAACTCGCCCTGTTCCCCGGGATACCTCAGATGGCGAGGATGCTGGGGCCTCCGCCCTTGCCCTGTCTCCTGACTGCCGCCCTGCGTCTGTCCCCCTCCCCACCCGGGGAAGAGAGGCGCTACCGTGTACAACAGAACACCAACCCAACAAACAGGGGAATGAAGACAAGGGTAAAAAGAAAACTCCACTCACACAGAATATGCTCTCACAAATAACAGGGGTAACCACCAGGGTGTGAAGGACGGGGAGAGTAAATAAGGCAGGTAAGGATGAGGAATATTCCAAGCGTACAAACCATACAACTGTCGCACAATAAATTCCTCCAGCTCTCCAAACACCAGCTCCTCACTACTCCAGGTCTATCAAGCAAGTGCTATCTCAGACAAAGGGCTGATCAGAAGGCCTAGCTTTTATAGGAGAGAGGAGTGGCTAACCGAGCACAGCTGAATGCAGGAATATCCACATGGCCTATTAACCCCTGTCCTGCTGAAAGAAAACAAAACACCATTAATACACAGGAGAAGTGCTTCTTCTCAGCGATGAAGCAGAAGCCATCAGACGCCGTGGTCTTCTGGTACTGCTCTGTCGCGGTAACTCCGTGACAGTACCCCCCCTTCTATGAGGGACCTCCGGAACCTCAGGACCTAACCCCTATCTGGGTGGGCCGCATGAAAGGCCCGAACCAGTCTGGTCGCATGAACGTCGGAAGCTGGAACCCACATTTAATAACCCTTCAGGTGTTTCACAGGAATTGTTTGAATGTTTAAATAAAAATGAACATTTAACTTTTTTCACACAAAATTTATTTCAGCTCCAATTTGTTTTATTTTACCAAGGGTAACAGGAGAAAATGGACCCCAAAAGTTGTTGTACAATTTGTCCTGAGTACGCTGATACCCCATAAGTGGGTGTAAACCACTGTTTGGGCACATGGCAGAGCTCGGAAGGGAAGGAGCGCCATTTGACTCTTCAATGCAAAATTGACTGGAATTGAGATGGGACGCCATGTTGCGTTTGGAGAGCCCCTGATGTGCGTAAACATTGAAACCCCCCACAAGTGACACCATTTTGGAAAGTAAACCCCTTAAGGAACTTATCTAGATGTGTGGTGAGCACTTTGACCCAACAAGTGCTTCACAGAAGTTTATAATGCAGAGCCGTAAAAATAAAAAATCATATTTTTTCACAAAAATGATTTTTTCGCCCCCAATTTTTTATTTTCCCAAGAGTAAGAGAAGAAATTGGACCCCAAAAGTTGTTGTGCAATTTGTCCTGAGTACGCTGATACCCCATATGTGGGGGTAAACGACTGTTTGGGCGCATGGCAGAGCTCGGAAGGGAAGGAGCGCCGTTTGACTTTTCAATGCAAAATTGACTGGAATTGAGATGGGACACAATGTCGCGTTTGGAGAGCCCCTGATGTGCCTAAACATTAAAACCCCCCACAAGTGACACCATTTTGGAAAGTAGACCACCTAAGGAACTTATCTATGTGTTTTGAGAGCTTTGAACCCCCAAGTGTTTCACTACAGTTTATAACGCAGAGCCGTGAAAATAAAAATTATTTTTCCCTCAAAAAATTATTTTTAGCCCCCCAAATTTTTATTTTCCCAAGGATAACAAGAGAACTTGGACCCCAAAAGTTGTTGTCCAATTTGTCCCAAGTACGCTGATACCCCATATGTTGGGGTAAACCCCTGTTTGGGCGCACGGGAGAGCTCGGAAGGGAAGGAGCACTGTTTTACTTTTTCAATGCAGAATTGGCTGGAATTGAGATCGGACGCCATGTCCCGTTTGGAGAGCCCCTGATGTGCCTGAACAGTGGAAACTCCCCAATTCTACCTGAAACCCTAATCCAAACACACCCCTAATCCCAACGGTAACCCTAACCACACCCCTAACCCTGACACACCCCTAACTCTAATCCCAACCGTAAATGTAATCCAAACCCTAACCCTAACTTTAGCTCCAACCCTAGCCCCAACCCTAACCCTAGCCCTCACCCTAGCCCTAACGGAAAAATGGAAATAAATACATTTTTTTAATTTTATTATTTTTCCCTAACTAAGGGGGTGATGAAGGGGGGTTTGATTTACTTTATAGCGTTTTTCATAGCGGATTTTTATGATTGGCAGCTGTCACACACTAAAAGACGCTTTTTAACCAAATCCGCTGTGCCCATGGTGCGGAAAATTCTGTGCAGAAACGCTGCATTGTATTTTCCGCAGCATGTCAATTCTTTGTGCGGATTCCGCAGCGTTTTACACCTGTTCCTCAATAGGAATCTGCAGGTGAAATCCGCACAAAAAAACACTGGAAATCTGCTGTAAATCCGCAGGTAAAACGCAGTGCCTTTTACCTGCAGATTTTTCAAAAATCGTGCGGAAAAATCTCACACGAATCCGCAACGTGGGCACATAGCCTTAGGGTTAGGGTTGGAATTAGAGTTAGGGTTGGAATTAGGGCTAGGGTTTGAAATAGGGTTAAGATTAGGCTTGTGGTTAGGGTTACGGATAGGGTTAGGGGTGTGTTGGGGTTACAGTTGTGGTTAGGGTTGGGATTAGGGTTACGGTTGGGATTAGGGTTGGAATTAGGGTTACGGGTGTGTTGCGGTTAGGGTTGTGGTTAGGGGTGTGTTGGGGTTAGGGTTGTGATTAGGGTTATGGCTACAGTTGGGATTAGGATTAGGGGTGTGTTGGGGTTAGTGTTGAAGTTAGAATTGAGGGGTTTCCACTGTTTAGGCACATCAGGGGTCTCCAAACGCAACATGGCGCCACCATTGATTCCAGCCAATCTTGCGTTCAAAAAGTCAAATGGTGCTCCCGCCCTTCCAAGCCCCGACGTGCGCCCAAACAGTGGTTTACCCCCACATTTGGGGTACCAGCGTACTCAGGACAAACTGGGCAACAACTGTTGGGGTCCAATTTCTCCTGTTACCCTTGCAAAAATAAAAAATTACTTGCTAAAACATAATTTTTGAGGAAAGAACAATTATTTTTTATTTTCACGGCTCTGCGTTATAAACTTCTGTGAAGCACTTGGGGGTTGAAAGTGCTCACCACACATCTAGATAAGTTCCTTCGGGGGTCTAGTTTCCAAAATGGGGTCACTTGTGGGGGGTTTCTACTGTTTAGGCATATCAGGGGCTCTGCAAACGTAACATGATGCCCGCAGACCATTCCATCAAAGTCTGCATTCCAAAACGTCACTACTTCCCTTCCGAGCCCCGGCATGTGCCCAAACAGTGGTTTACCCCCACATATGGGGTATCAGCGTACTCAGGAGAAACTGGACAACAACTTTTGGGGTCCAATTTCTCCTGTTACTCTTGCAAAAATAAAAAATTCTGGGCTAAAAAAATATTTTTGAGGAAAGGAAACACATTTATTATTTTCACGGCTCTGCGTTATAAACTTCTGTGAAGCACTTGGGGGTTCAAAGTGCTCACCACACATCTAGATAAGTTCCATTGGGGGTCTAGTTTCCAAAATGGAGTCACTTGTGGGGAGTTCCTACTGTTTAGGCACATCAGGGACTCTGCAAACGCAACCTGATGCCCGCAGAGCATTCCATCAAAGTCTGCATTTCAAAACGTCACTACTTCCCTTCCGAACCCCGACGTGTGCCAAAACAGTGGTTTATCCCCACATATGGGGTATCAGCGTACTCAGGAGAAACTGGACAACAACTTTTGGGGTCCAATTTCTCCTATTACCCTTGGGAAAATAAAAAATTCTGGGCTAAAAATCATTTTTGAGGAAAGAAAAATTATTTTTTTATTTTCACGGCTCTGCGTTATAAACTTCTGTGAAGCACCTGGGGGTTATAAGTGCTCACTATGCATCTAGATAAGTTCCTTGGGGGGTCTAGTTTCCAAAATGGGGTCACTTGTAGGGGAGCTCCAATGTTTAGGCACACAGGGGCTCTCCAAACGCGACATGGTGTCAGGTAACGATTGGAGCTAATTTTCCATTCAAAAAGTCAAATGGCACGCCTCCCCTTTCCGAGCCTTGCCGTGCACCCAAACAGTGGTTTACCCCCACATATGAGGTATCGGCATACTCAGGAGAAATTGCCCAACAAATTTTAGGATCCATTTTATCCTGTTGCCCATGTGAAAATGAAAGAATAGAAGCTAAAAGAAATTTTGTGTGAAAAAAAAGTACTTTTTCATTTTTGCGGATCAATTTGTGAAGCACCTGGGGGTTTAAAGTGCTCACTATGCCTCTAGATGAGTTCCTTGGGGGGTCTAGTTTCCAAAATGGGGTCACTTGTGGAGGAGCTCCAATGTTTAGGCACACAGGGGCTTTCCAAACGCGACATGGTGTCCGCTAATGATGGAGATAATTTTTCATTCAAAAAGTCAAATGGCGCTCCTTCCCTTCCGAGCCTTACCATGTGCCCAAACAGTGGTTTACCCCCACATGTGAGGTATTGGTGTACTCAGGAGAAATTGCCCAACAAAATTTAGGATCCATTTTATCCTGTTGCCCATGTGAAAATGAAAAAATTGAGGCTAAAATAATTTTTTTGTGAAAAAAAAGTACTTTTTCATTTTTACGGATCAATTTGTGAAGCACCTGGGGGTTTAAAGTGCTCACTATGCTTCTAGATAAGTTCCTTGGGGGGTCTAGTTTCCAAAATGTGGTCACTTGTGGGGGAGCTCCAATGTTTAGGCACACGGGGGCTCTCCAAACGCGACATGGTGTCCGCTAAAGATTGGAGCCAATTTTTCATTCAAAAAGTCAAATGGCGCTCCTTCCCTTCCGAGCCCTGCCGTGCGCCCAAACAGTGGTTTACCCCCACATATGAGGTATCAGCGTACTCAGGACAAATTGGACAACAACGTCCGTGGTCCAGTTTCTCCTTTTACCCTTGGGAAAATAAAAAATTGTTGCTAAAAGATCATTTTTGTGACTAAAAAGTTAAATGTTCATTTTTTCCTTCCATGTTGCTTCTGCTGCTGTGAAACACCTGAAGGGTTAATAAACTTCTTGAATGTGGTTTTGAGCACCTTGAGGGGTGCAGTTTTTAGAATGGTGTCACTTTTGGGTATTTTCAGCCATATAGAACCCTCAAACTGACTTCAAATGTGAGGTGGTCCCTAAAAAAAATGGTTTTGTAAATTTTGTTGTAAAAATGAGAAATCACTGGTCAAATTTTAACCCTTATAACTTCCTAGCAAAAAAAAAATTTGTTTCCAAAATTGTGCTGATGTAAAGTAGACATGTGGGAAATGTTATTTATTAACTATTTTGTGTCACATAACTCTCTGGTTTAACAGAATAAAAATTCAAAATGTGAAAATTGCGAAATTTTCAAAATTTTTGCCAAATTTCCGTTTTTTTCACAAATAAACTCAGAAATTATCGACCTAAATTTACCACTAACATGAAGCCCAATATGTCACGAAAAAACAATCTCAGAATCGCTAGGATCCGTTGAAGCGTTCCTGAGTTATTACCTCATAAAGGGACACTGGTCAGAATTGCAAAAAACGGCAAGGTCATGAAGGGGTTAAGTTGGTATATATGCAGCACATAAACGCATGTTCACATTGGCCATAAAACATAAAACCTACAAGAGAAAAAAATGAGCAAAAACCCTGCTGTAAATAAGTAAAAAAAAAAAAGTGCATCTAAATAACAGAGTTTTTAGTAATACTGTTTTTGATCAAAAATAGCATAAAAGCCATCCCACCACGACAAGGTGACTCTGATCGGGACGGTCCTACTCTGTCTAATATTAAACCTTACCATGTGTCAGTGTTGACCTCAGTGTGAATAAGGGCAAACGACAGGACTGGGCCCAACCAGAAGACACCAGTCTGGGGAGCTTTATATAATGTGGGGCAGAGTCTCTGATTCCAGCGATGTATCACTGCCTGTGCTATTTAGTGTAGTTATTTTAAAATCATTGTTTTATCAGCAGGAGATTATCACTAGAGGACTACTTGGCTTGCTGCCAAGTAATCCAGCCTTGCCCCCACCACTGATTGGCAGCTTTCTGCCTCTGCACAGTGTGCACAGAAAGCTGCTAAACAGTGCAGGGTTATACAGAGCTCAGCATTCAACAAAACTGGTAGTTTCGCATCAGATAAAAGTTATTAATCAAAACTGCCACAGCCAATAAAGTAAGTAATAAATCGCTGGAGTCAGAGTCTCTGCCTCTACAGCATGCTGTTCTTATATGTGGTAGCAAAGACTTAGTGACAAATTCCCTTTAATAGTTTTTCTGTATTACATATTCATGCAATGTGCTCTACACGTTGTGTCGCTGCTATAGTCTACAGGTGGTTTTCTTGCATTTTTTACAGGCGAATGATTACTGATCTTACAGTCTATCTAACATCCAGGCAAGTGATTCCCTGGCAGAAACATGGATTTCAGAGCCCGGGTCAGGACAAGTATTGTGCTCTGCTGAACCATGGACCATTCCATTAGCATTCCCTGAGGTCCCCCCACCAGTCCAGTATGGGATCCCCTATTCCCCAAGCAGATTTATTGTATTATAAGGAAATACCAATGTCATTATACTTTTTGCTTTTCCATAAAATTAAGAAATATATATGAGACTGTGAGTTATGTTGATGCCCGCAAGGGATGAGGCTGCAGACGAAAGAAGCATACACCGGGGTCTCGTGCAAATTTGAAAGATGAACTTTACTGAATATTTGTAAAAATCCTTATATTTTTCAATATAACAGTCATGGGTAGCCGATAAATTTTTCTTACAATTGCGACGGTCAAAGCCTTTTCTCGGTCCCAGCCTTGGGAGGATGGTGGTAACTTTTCATTTGACTAACTGTGCTGCATGAAGGGGGAGGATCAAACTGACCTTAATCAGATCGGAGTATCCAGGGAATCTGCTGCGCAGTTCTGCAGTTCCTTCTCTTGTCTCAGCACTCTGTGGCTGCATAACGCGGGGCACTCCGAATAGGGTGCTATTTGTACACCCCACTTGTCCCAATCCAGGAGCCCCAATTTTCTACCTCCTCTCCCCACCAAAACCGTCCATAAAGCCCTGTTTGTCCCGCACGCACCACCTCCAACTGCCATTTATCTTCAAATCAGAAAAACACGTTGCAATGCCAAACTAAGGCACAAGAGGGCAGTATAGTACTACAAGTTGTAATACCAAAACAAGGCAGGAGAGGGCAGCATAGAATTAAATAGTTTACCTCCTCCCAAGGCAAGACAAGGAGCCGGTGTCGCAAGTGTAATCATGTAAGGAATAGAGAACACACCATATGATATATAACATACATTAGTAATGGCTTTCCTGGTCACTACATAAGCATATACAGTATGAGGCTGTAAGTTCAGGACAGGACACCTGGGGCCGGTCAGTGAATAACTGTCTGTACTCAGCCTGTGACACATGGATGTGCTGCTGCTCTCTCTTCCTCCAGATGTATGTGATATGTCCGAAGGCGGGTAGAGTGAAGCCAGGGCTGATTTGCTATAGGGATGCCAACACTGCTGGAACGGCGCCGGAACCGGAGGTGAGTATACATTTTATTAATTTAAAAGGGGAAAACATTCGGATTGAGAAGGGGTTGTCTGACTAGTGGACAACATATTTAAGCAAGGGGTGTAACAAGTAATGCAAAATTCTGCACGACCTGTCAGTGTTCTATTATTCGGGTTGAGGACACTTATTGTATGTGGGCTTGTGAATTGTGTGTGCCAGGGCAGCTTTTTAGTCCCAGTCCGGCTCTGAGTCTCCCCATTATCTGAATGCAAGGAAGAGTGAGAACTTGTGCTAATTGTGCAGTAACACCTCATCTCTGCTCCGTCCTGCCTTCTAGCACAGGGTTAAAATTGCTCCGACTCCATTTCTGGCTTCATGGCTTGATCATAGATGCTGGATCCTGATTCCCAAGAAAATCTCCCCAACCCAAGATTGTGAAAGAAACACACCAAACACTTTTATTGGATGATAAATTGACCGAATTTTATTCCAAATCTCATTATTATTATTTCTGTCAGTGTCTCAAATTTAGAATCAGCCAATTACTATGAAAGAGACACTGAAAATGGCACAACCTCCGACTCACGAAGAATCGTCCTTCAGCACTCAGGAGAGGAAAAACCCCATGGTGGAAACCTCTAGGGAACGATGGCTGGAGGACTGCCCTTCCCTTGGGCTTAGAAGGTTAATGCCGACACATAACAGCAAATTGTACCAGAATTTGTACATTGTGTCATATTTGGTATGGAGAAGCCTAATGCGACCTCTCCAGGCCGTACACATAAAGGTGAAGTACCGGACGTGAGGGAGATCTGGCTGCAACATCTGTCACCCCATTGATCGCTAGGGTTAGTTTGATCTGGCTGGCTAGGCGGTATGGCTGATCTGGCTGGCTAGGCGGTATGGCTGATCGGGCTGGCTAGGCGGTATGGCTGATCTGGCTGGCTAGGCGGTATGGCTGATCTGGCTGGCTAGGCAGTGTCCCCTTCCTCCCATTGTGGAGTGATGAAGCTCCAGGTCTCCAGACACATCAAGTACGGCTCCTCATACGGCTGAATGACTGGTGGTTCTGGAATCTTCTCCTGTATCATAGATGTATGTGTTTATGACATCAGCACAGTTGCCGTAGTTACTGCAGATGTTTATTGCTGATTGTTCATTGGCTAGAAAGTCCCTCTCAGTGTTCCAAAGAATTAACCCTTGAATGCCTGGCATTGTGCCTTTCTCCATAAGTCTGTAAAATAAACTTTTCACTAGGCAGGACCATTATCAATATTTTATCATTACTGTATTTTAAAGTTACCCCCCTAAAAAAGTCTGAATTGTAATAACATCTACAGATTTGATGTGTAACGATCACAATAATTCCCTTAAGCCATACTAAATACATAAACGCACAATATGAGTACAGAGCAGTCCCACAGAGAAATAAATTAAGGGGCTGGACACAAATGAAAATGAGAAGACGGCCCCTCATGACTGGGACTGGATGAGAGGTTCAGTTTGGAATGCTTAAAGAGAAGGTGCCATCAAAAAAAATTTTTTTACAGCAAATGAAAAAATGTAAAGAATTAATAATTATATTTTGTTAAAAAATATCATAATTTGTTTATAATTTAGTAAAATATGAAAAATAATTTTAATAGGTTTGGCATTTCCAGTTTTAAACACTGGGGGGAGCAGCTACTGAAATTGGACAAAAACCTAGTGTACAACTAGCTCACATTACTGCACTGCAGTAATGATGGGCGGAGTCGGCTGACATGGCTGTGATGTCTCCTCTCCTCCCTTCTGGGTGTTTGCTAAGGGATAAGAGCAGATGAGATTTAGGAACACATTGAGCAGCCATTTTCTTAGTGACTGCAAAGTTATACTGACAAGTAGGCAGTCACAGAGGATGGCAGGCAGCAAGGATTCTGGGAGATATATGGTGGAGGGAGCAGGGTGACATCAGCACAGAGTATTTCAGGAGAGCAGTGTGCTGGTCTATGGGGGGCACCCTGTTCGGTGCGCGGAGCAGCCAGGGATTTACATAGAACGCTGTCTTTCATACACATGGATGGACCGTCTGCTCCACAAAAATCCAGGAAACATTTCTGCTGATTGATGGCCTGTTCTGATCCAGACATTGCATGCAAAGACCCCATTCCCCTCCTCAGATCCTGGCTTCTCCATCCTGTCCTGGCAATGTGTGAAAGCGAGGTGACAGGCGCAGTACGGGGTGATGCTGGGAAGCAGGTTGGGGGGAAATGTAGCCATATACTAAAGATAAAAATGAGACCCTTCTATTTAGCTGCTTCACCAGCCCTCCCCTGACTGCACCGAACTGGAGGTCATGCTGCCCCATCTATTACCCCAGACCCGCGTGCAGGTGCTCAGCCAAAACCACCCTAGAATGGGTCCCCTTTCTTAAGATAATACCGCCATATACATCACACACAATACCGCCATATACTTCTAAGTCATATAGATCACCCATAATACCGCCACATAGATCACCCATAATACCGCCACATAGATCACCCATAATACCGCCATATAGATCACCCATAATGCCTCCATATACTTCTCTCAAACCACCATATACTTCTCACACAATACTGCCATATACTTCTCACAAAATACCGCCATATACTTCTCACATACTGTCATATAGATCACACACAATACCACCATGTAGATCACACATAAAACCACCATATAATTCTCACATACTACTTCCACATAATCCCTAAATATAGTTCTCATATAATACCGTCATATAGTTTTCACATCATTCCACAACACTGATCAAACATAATACCACCAAATAGATCACATATAATACCGTCATATAGATGACACAATGCCATAATACAGATCACACATAATACTTGGTGGCATCATGTGTGATCTATATGGCAGTATTATGTAATAAATATATATGGCCGCATAATGTGTGGTCTTTATGGGAGTATTATGTGATAAATATATATGCCGCCGCATTATATGTGATCCATATGGCATTGTGCTGGTCTAGGGGGGTCACAGAGAGAGGTATGGTGGAAGGAGCAGGGTGACAGGAGCACAGAGTATTTCAGGAGAGCAGTGTGCTGGTCTATGGGGGGAGTGTGCTCACACAACTGTATACTTAGCCTTTACTGGCTATTGAAATGGGGGACCTCCCCCCCTCCAAAAAAAAAAAAAGATGTGGGGTCCCCTATAATTAATAACCAGTAAATGCTATGCAGACTGCTGCGGGCTGACATTAATAGCTTAGGAAGGGGCCATGGATATGGTCCCCCCACAGGCTAAAAACATCAGCTCTCAGCCGCCTGTTAGATGCGCCTTTTCTGGCGCTTTGCCTGGCAATTCCCACTTGCTCTATAGCGGTAGCAAGTGGGGTTCATATTTGTGGGGTTGATGTCACCTTTATATTGTCCGGTAACATCAAGCCCACGGCTTACTAATGGAGAGGCGTCTATAAGACACGTATCCATTACTAATCCTGTAGTTGTATTGTAAATACACAGCCAGAATAAAGTCCTTTATTAATCTTAATTAAACCATAATCCCCGACTCCCTCGTCTCCTGCAACAAAAATAATAAACCACAATGGGGAAAGACATGCAGGGGGAGAGGAGAGCATAGGAGGGAGAGCGACCCATGGGGAGAGAGGAGTGTACAGGAGAGAATTAGATACTGACTGCTGAGCTGTGTATCTAATACTTTCTGGTGTATTTAAACCTGTCCTGTGTATCTACTCCTGTCCTGTGTGATACTGACTGCTGAGCTGTGTATCTAATCCTGTCCTGTGTGATACTGACTACTGAGCTGTGTATCTAATCCTGTCCTGTGTGATACTGACTGCTGAGCTGTGTATCTAATCCTGTCCTGTGTGATACTGACTGCTGAGCTGTGTATCTAATACTTTCTGGTGTATTTAAACCTGTCCTGTGTATCTACTCCTGTCCTGTGTGATACTGACTGCTGAGCTGTGTATCTAATCCTGTCCCGTGTGATACTGACTACTGAGCTGTGTATCTAATCCTGTCCTGTGTGATACTGACTGCTGAGCTGTGTATCTAATCCTGTCCTGTGTGATACTGACTACTGAGCTGTGTATCTAATCCTGTCCTGTGTGATACTGACTGTTGAGCCGTGTATCTAATCCTATCTTGTGTGATACTGACTACTGAGCTGTGTATCTAATCCTGTCCTGTGTGATATTGACTACTGAGCTGTGTATCTAATCCTGTCCTGTGTGATACTGACTGCTGAGCTGTGTATCTAATCATGTCCTGTGTGATACTGACTACTGAGCTGTGTATCTAATCCTGTCCTGTGTGATACTGACTGCTGAGCTGTGTATCTAATCCTGTCCTGTGTGATACTGACTGCTGAGCTGTGTATCTAATCCTGTCCTGTGTGATACTGACTGCTGAGCTGTGTATCTAATCCTGTCCTGTGTGATATTGACTACTGAGCTGTGTATCTAATCCTGTCCTGTGTGATACTGACTACTGAGCTGTGTATCTAATCCTGTCCTGTGTGATACTGACTACTGAGCTATGTATCTAATCCTGTCCTGTGTGATACTGACTGCTGAGCTGTGTATCTAATCCTGTCCTGTGTGATATTGACTACTGAGCTGTGTATCTAATCCTGTCCTGTGTGATACTGACTACTGAGCTGTGTATCTAATCCTGTCCTGTGTGATACTGTCTGCTATACAGGACAGGATTAGATACCCAGGACAGGATTAGATAGACAACTCACCAGTCAGTATCACACAGGACAGGATTAGATACACAGGACAAGATTAGATACACAGGGCACAGGTAGCAGTGGTAGGTGGTATATCGGCCAACGGGTCTGCCACTATTAGCTGTACGCAGGGGCGTTGCTAGGGTCAGAAAAGATTGGGGGCCCAAGACAAAGAGTTGCCCCCAACCCCCTCTTAATTTTTTTTTAACTCTTCAGATAAAACAGTGCTAACTCTCTGAGAACAGATAATGTAGTAGATGTCACCTGCAGTCCTATGTAACACCAGAGATAGCAGTGATAATTCTCTGAGTACAGATAATTTTGTATATATCACATGCAGTCCTATGTAACACCACAGATAGACATAGCATTTCAGAGTAAGGCCGGCCTCACACTAGCGAGTTTTACGGACGTATGAGCGCATAAACTACGTCCGTAAAACTCGCAAAATAAACTGCACAATTATTCTCAATGGGGCTGCTCCTATTAGCCGTATATTACGGTTCAGTATTATACGGCTTTCTACGGCCGTACAAAATCGCAGCATGCTGCGTTTGTCACCGTATTGCGCAAAAAAATCGCCAATGAAAGTCTATGGGGGCGAGAAAAATACGGATTCCACACTGACCAGCAGTGTGACTTGCGAGAAATACGCAGCAGTGTTAGTGAAAAGTCGGTAATTCAATTGCCGGCTTTTCATTTCTCCTGCAAAAACCCGACAGGATATGAGTCGCGGTGATGCGCCCCCTGCTGGATGTCCTCATATGACCTGGAGCGTGGGAAAAAGTTCCCAGGCTGCAGTTCATGAGAACATCCAGCAGAGCGCGCCTCACCGCGACTGAAGGAAATGTAGGTCAATGACCTACATTTCATTCATTCGCTGGGGAATTACAAGCACGGAGCACAGCTGCATTTAGCAGGGCTCCTGCCTGTAATATTAGTTAACCCCTTCAGATGGATTACTTCGTGGGACGAGACGGTTCACCAGAAGGTATGTATCTTGTGCGTTTATTATTTTTCCAAGCGAGGGTGTTCCTGATGGATTGAGAGAACAATAAATTATTACAACAACCGCTGTGTTTATTTCATTAAAATACTTTTAAATCATGTGTATGTTTTTTTAACCCTTTCAAACAATTGGATTAATAATGGATAGGTGACATAATTGACGCCTCTCCATTATTAATCTGGCTTAATGTCACCTTCCAATAGCAAGGTGGCATTAACCCTTCATTACCCCATATCCCACCGCTACAGGGAGTGGGAAGAGAGTGGCCAAGTGCCAGAATAGGCGCATCTTCCAGATGTGCCTTTTCTGGGGTGGCTGGGGGCAGATGTTTTTAGCCACGGGGGGGGGGGGCCAATAACCATGGACCCTCTCCTGGCTATTAATATCTGCCCTCAGTCACTGGCTTTACCGCTCTGGCGGAGAAAATTGCGCGGGAGCCCACGCCAATTTTTTCCGCCATTTAACCCTTTATTTCAGCAGCTACAGCGCTTAAATTTTGCACATACACACTACTAACATTAGTAGTGTGGAATATGCAAAAAAAAAAGGGGATATGAGATGGTTTACTGTATGAAAACCATGTCTCATATCCTGTCGGGTTTGTGCAGGAGAAATGAGAAGCCGGTAATTGAATTACCGGCTTTTAACACATATCGCGCTGAATGAAATCTAAATACAGAATATATATATATGTGTCTCAATGACATATATATATATATATATACTGTATATATGTTTTCCCGAACATTTGAGCACATAAATCCATTAGATGTCGGTTTTGCAAGCCTGCGAGAAAATCTCGCAGTACGGATGCCATACGGATTACATACGGAGGATGCCATGCGCAAAATACGCTGACACACCCTGACTACGGATCACTATTTTGGGAACATTTCTCCGTATTACGGCCGTAGTACGGACGTATAATACGTGGCGTATTGTCTTACGCCCAGTGTGAGGCCGGCCTAAGACTATGATCACATGCAGCATTTTTTTCAGTAGCCAAAACCTTTTCTATTAGCAGTAAAAATGTTGCGTTCAAAACACCTGTTTTTCAGCTTGTTTTGTGGTGTTCTTCACACTTTTTTCAGCTTTTTTTTGGAGTGAGGATGTTTGTTTTGTCTACAGTATGTTTAAGGCCACGTTCACACGTTGAGTGTTTGGTCAGTATTTCACATCAGCATATGTAAGGCAAAACCAGGAGGGTGAGAAATACAGAAGTGGTGACGGGTTTCTCAGGCTATGTGAACACGTTGTGGATTCTGCTGTGGATCTACAGCAGTTTTCCATGCGTTGTACAGCACCATGTAAACGTATGGAAAACAAAATCCGCAGAGCACATGCGGCGGAAAATACCGGGCGGAAACGCTGCGGGTTACATTCAGCGGCAGCATGTCAATTCTTTGTGCGGATTCTGCAGCGTTTTACACCTGCTCCATAATAGGAATCCGCAGGTGTAAAAATGCTGTTGAAAACCGCACAAAAACCGCGGTAATTCCACGATAAATCCGCGGTAAATCTGCAGGTAAAACGCAGGCCTGAGTTCTCTGTAAACAGATGCAGATTCTGTGCGGAAAATTCCGCAGGCCAATCCGTAACGTGTGCACATGCCCTTAATGGTTGTTAGGGGATCAAATACTTATTTCTCACTGCAAAATGCAAATACATTTATCCAATTTATACAATGTGATTTTCTGGATCTTATTTTTTATATTTTATCTCTCAATGTTAAAATTAACCTACCCTTAAAATTATAGACTGTTCATGTCTGTCAGTGGGCAAACTTACAAAATCAGCAAGGGATCAAATAATTATTTCCTTCACTGTACATTTTGTGCTCACTCCTAGGCGCCAGCTTTTCTCTACCATCACATGGTTGTCTCCCTAATCTTTTGTATTAATAAATATTTTTTTTATTTTTTTCATTAATTTGGACTTCCTTGATTGTTGTTTTTACTATTTTCGTTTTTGTATAAGCCCATGAAGGCAGGGTCTTCTCTCCTCTGTACCCATCTGTCACTGTTAGTTTCTTTATTGTAATTTATATTTATATTTTGTATGTAGCTCATTTTCACATGTACAGCACCATGGAATCAATGGTGCTCTAAAAATAAATAAATAAATAAATAATAATAATAATAATAATAAATGTAAAAAAAAAGTTGATACATGTAGTATTAGTATTCTACCACTAGGTGGCAGTGATGGCTCACTAATGAATTCTAGCTGTACTCTGTATGTAGTTTTATATTCAAGAATTGGTCCACTTTTAGGCTATGTGCACACGATGCGGAATGGGGTGCATAATTTTCTGCACAAAATCTGCATCTCCTGGCAGAATCCGCAGGTGCAGATTTGCTGCGGATTTTGTGAGGTTTTTATGCGGAATTGATGCGGATTTTCTGCGGTTTATACCACTGCGGATTTCTTTAATGGAAGGGTGCAGAAACGCTTCAGATCTGCACAAAAGAAGTGCATTTCCGCGCGGATTTTTCCACACCATCTGCACAGGTTTTTTTTTTCACATTGATTTACATTGTACTGTAAATCACAGTGCGGATCTGCAGCGTTTCTGCACGGAAAAATCCGCTGCGGATCCACAAGAAATCCGCATCGTATGCACATAGCCTTAAAGGGAATCTGTCACCAGGTTTTTGCTACTTAGGCCGGGTCACACATGCAACTGCAATGCGAGAAACTCGCGGGAGTCTCTCGCCTCAATTCCAGTCACTGCCGCCGGCGGTTCGGATCAGAGCATTCAACTGCATAGAAATACATGCAGCCGCACACTCCGGCCCCGAGTGCCGGCGGCAGTGCCGGGTATTGAGGCGACAGGCCCGAGTTTCTCGCATTGCAGTTGCAAGTGGGACACCGGCCTTAATCTGAGAAGAGCATGAAAAACACAAAAATTGAGCTTGACTTAAATTCCTATACATGCAGCACATAAACGCATGTTCACATTGGCCAGCTTTGGACTGGAGTACCTTGGGCCCACCAGAGAAAAATCATTCTTGGAGCCCACCATGCAGTTATGTAAAAATACCGCACGGGACACATCCTCTATATACTACGCCACACGGGACTCATCCTCTATATACTGCACAGCACAGGACACATCCTCTATATACTGCACAGTACACATCCTCTATATACTGCACAGCACAGGACACATCCTCTATATACTGCACAGCACAGGACACATCCTCTATATACTGCACAGCACAGGACACATCCTCTATATACAGCACAGGACACATCCTCCATATACTGCACAGGACACATCCTCTATATACTGCACAGCACAGGACACATCCTCTATATACTGCACAGCACAGGACACATCCTCTATATACTGCACAGCACAGGACACATCCTCTATATACTGCACAGCACAGGACACATCCTCTATATACTGCACAGCACAGGACACATCCTCTATATACAGCACAGGACACATCCTCTATATACTGCACAGGACACATCCTCTATATACTGCACAGGACACATCCTCTATATTCTGCACAGCACAGGACACATCCTCTATATACTGCACAGCACAGGACACATCCTCTATATACTGCACAGTACACATCCTCTATATACTGCACAGGACACATCCTCTATATACTGCACAGCACAGGATACATCCTCTATATTCTGCACAGCACAGGACACATCCTCTATATACTGTACAGGACACATCCTCTATATACTGCACAGCACAGTACACATCCTCAATATACTGCACCACACGGGACTCATCCTCTATATACTGCACAGCACAGGACACATCCTCTATATACTGCACAGCACAGGACACATCCTCTATATACTGCACAGCACAGGACACATCCTCTATATACTGCAAAGCACAGGACACATCCTCTATATACTGTACCACACGGGACTCATCCTCTATATACTGCACAGCACAGGACTCATCCTCAATATACTGCACAGCACAGGAGGTCCTCTATATACTGCACAGCACAGGACACATCCTCTATATACTGCACAGCACAGGACACATCCTCTATATACTGCACAGCACAGGACACATCCTCTATATACTGCACAGCACAGCACACATCCTCTATATACTGCACAGCACAGGACTCATCCTCTATATACTGCACAGCACAGGAGGTCCTCTATATACTGCGCAGCACAGGACACATCCTCTATATACTGCATAGCACAGCACAGCACACATCCTCTAAATACTGCACAGCACAGGAGGTCCTCTATATCCCACTGGCCGTATTCCACTGCTTCTGGCAACTAAGAACACCAAAGCTATGACACAGTGGCAGAAGACAGCGACTGTTACGTATTTTATTACACACAGGGA
The DNA here is from genome assembly GCF_051348905.1 of Ranitomeya variabilis. Lineage (NCBI taxonomy): Eukaryota > Metazoa > Chordata > Amphibia > Anura > Dendrobatidae > Ranitomeya > Ranitomeya variabilis. Next base: position 1,050,781,812 of record NC_135232.1, on the reverse strand, counting down.
AATTACATTACTGATACCACTCTGGTGGTGAAATAACAAATACCCCTAAGTAATGCTTTAATACTTTATGAAAGTATTGCAATGTGCCATAATTATCTGATGTTCTACTGTGCATAGCTACTTAAAGTTAAGTGTCATTTTACAGAAAATATTATATTACTTGACTTGTGTGTGTGTAGATATATATATATACACAGCCCACCAGACTCCAGGCTTATAGCTCTCCTAGACTCCAATTACCAGTACAGAACCCAACACTGTAGAATGTAATGTCATTTTACAGCACTGGTTCCAGTACTTATATGGAAACTAGATGGTGGCCCGATTCTAACGCATCGGGTATTCTAGAATATGCATGTCCATGTAGTATATTGCACAGCCCACATAGTATATCGCCCAGCCACGTAGTATATTGCCCAGTCACGTAGTATATTGCCCAGTTAAGTAGTATATTGCCCAGCCATGTAGTATATTGCCCAGCCACGTAGTATATTGCCCAGGCACGTAGTATATTGCCCAGCCACGTAGTATATTGCCCAGCCACGTAGTATATTGCCCAGCCACGTAGTATATTGCCCAGTTACGTAGTATATTGCCCAGCCACGTAGTATATTGCCCAGCCACGTAGTATATTGCCCAGCCACATAGTATGTTGCCCAGTTATGTAGTATATTGCCCAGTGACGTAGTATATTGCCCAGCCACGTAGTATATTGCCCAGTGACGTAGTATACAGCACAGAGCCACGTAGTATATTGCACAGCGACGTAGTGTATTGCCCAGTTACGTAGTATATTGCCCAGCCACGTAGTATATTGCCCAGCCACGTAGTATATTGCCCAGTTACGTAGTATATTGCCCAGTGACGTAGTATATTTCCCAGCCACGTAGTATATTGCCCAGTTACGTAGTATATTGCCCAGTGACGTAGTATACAGCACAGAGCCACTTAGTATATTGCACAGTGACGTAGTATACAGCACAGAGCCACGTAGTATATTGCCCAGCCACGTAGTATATTGGCCAGTCACGTAGTATATTGCCCAGCCACGTAGTATATTGGCCAGTCACGTAGTATATTGCCCAGCCACGTATGTCACAGGTTAAAAAAAAAAAAGTAAACAAATACTCACCTTCCGAGGGCCCCTTGTAGTTCTGTCGCCTGTGTGGGGTGCAGGCGGCAGCTTCCGGTCCCAGGGTGTGATGACGTCGCGGTTACATGACCGTGACGTCATGGCAGGTCCTTCTTGCGCAGGACCTGTGATGACGTCGCGGTCAAATGACCGTGACGACCGCAGGCAGCAGCTTCCAGTCGCAGGGTGTGATGCCATCGCAGTCACATGACCGTGACGTCATGGCAGGTCCTTCTCGCGCAGGCCCTGTGATGACGTCGCGGTCACATGACCGTGACGTCATGGCAGGTCCTTCTCGCATACCATCCTTGCCACCGGAACCTGCCGCTTGCATGGCGCGGTCACCGGAGCGTCACGAGGAGCGGGAAAGGCGAGTATATAATGATTTTTTATTTATTTTTTATTATTTTTAACATTAGATGTTTTTACTATTGACGCTGCTTAGGCAGCATCAATAGTAAAAACTTGGTCACACAGGGTTAATAGCGACGGTAACGGAGTGAGTTACCCGCGGCATAACGCGGTCCGTTACCGCTGGCATTAACCCTGTGTGAGCGGTGACTGCGGGGAGGATGGAGCGGGCGCCGGGCACTGACTGCAGGGGAGTAGGGAGGGACTAATCGGACTGTGGCCGTCGCTGATTGGTCGCGGCAGCCATGACAGGCAGCTGGCGAGACCAATCAGCGACTTGGATTCCATGACAGACAGAGGCCGCGACCAATGAGTATCCGTGACAGACAGACAGAAAGACGGAAGTACCCCTTAGACAATTATATAGTAGACAAAGAAGACGGAGCAGGACACAAGACTAATGCAGAGTTAGGCCTCATTCATACTTTTGTATTTTGGTCACCATTTAGCATTGGGATTTGTAAGACAAAACCCAGAGCTGAAGGTACACAGAATATAATAGAAAGAGTCACATTTATTCTTCAAATTACTGACGAAAACACGTCAGTGCAGATGAGGCCTAATAAGCAGTTCCCCACACAGACCAGGAACTATATTTTATGGGCTCGCTCATGCGTATAACACTGCCGAGAGCTATGTGATGTTGTATCGGATAGCACTGGGCCCAGTGTTCTACTATGGGATAGTGCAGATGTGCAATTATTAATGGCAGCATGATGCAAGTGTATCCGATATTCGGATGACACGTACCCATACAAATCTATAGGTGCGTGCAGTAGTGTAACTAGCGATAGGGGGCTGTTGCCCTGGGCCCCGCGCTCTGAGGAGCCCACCTGGAGCCACACTACATATAACTGTATCCATACCTCCCAACCGTCCCGGATCCGGCGGGACTGTCACGATGTTGACAGTCTCCCCCGCTGTCACGGCTGGGACAAGTATGTCCCGCACTGGTTGGGAGGTGTGCAATGTATCAGCCGGTCATCCCTGCACCCGCAGAGCCTAACACCACATATTGGCTGCTCTGTGCGCACAGGACCTGTGATGAGGTCACAGGAGGGGAGGAGTCAGGGGTCACATGATCGGGACCTCCGTGGATTGCAGGACTCGGCTGTGCTGGTTGCCAACTTGCCATGGTGCTGCTGGATGAGGTAAGTAAGCTGCCTTATGTGTGGGGTCAGGAGGTGTTTACAGTGTGGATGTAGCAGAGCCATGTGTGTACGAGGTGTATGGAGTGGAGCTGAATGTGTACGAGGTGTAAGGAGCGGAGCCGTGTGTGTATGAGGTGTATGGAGTGGAGCCGTGTGTGTATGAGGTGTATGGAGCGGAGCTAAATATGTACGAGGTATATGGAGCGGAGCCGCGTGTGTGCGAGGTGTACGGAGCGGAGCCGCGTGTGTACGAGGTGTATGGAGCGGAGCGCGTGTGTAGGAGTAGCTATGTGTGGCCATTATACGGTGCGAAGTATCATGTGCGGCCAATATACAGTATGGAGCATCATGTGTGGTCATTATACAGTATGGAGCATCATGTGCAGCTAATATACAGTATGGAGCATCATGTGTGGTCATTATACAGTATGGAGCATCATGTGCAGTCATTATACAGTATGGAGCATCATGTGTGGCCATTATACAGTATGGAGCATCATGTGCGGTCATTATACAGTATGGAGCATCATGTGCAGTCATTATATAGTATGGAGCATCATGTGTGGCCATTACACAGTATGGAGCATCATGTGCGGTCATTATACAGTATGGAGCATAATGTGTGGCCATTATACAGTGTGGAGCATCATGTGCGGTCATTATACAGTATGGAGCATCATGTGCGGTCATTATACAGTATGGAGCATCATGTGGGGCCATTATACAGTATTGAGCATCATGTGCGGTCATTATACAGTATGGAGCATCATGTGGGGCCATTATACAGTATGGAGCATCATGTGTGGCCATTATACAGTATGGAGCATCATGTGCGGTCATTATACAGTATGGAGCATCATGTGCGGTCATTATACAGTATGGAGCATCATGTGCGGCCATTATACAGTATGGAGCATCATGTGTGGTCATTATACAGTATGGAGCATCATGTGGGGCCATTATACAGTATGGAGCATCATGTGTGGTCATTATACAGCATGGAGCATCATGTGTGGTCATTACACAGCATGGAGCATCATCTGGGGCCATTATACAGTATTGAGCATCATGTGTGGCCATTATACAGTATGGAGCACTGTGTGGCCATATTTTTTTGTTTATAATTATTGTTTATGAAACAGTGTGATCAGCAGTGCTAAATGGGTGTGGTTGGGATGTGGATATGGGTGTGACTAGTTATAAATGGGTGTGGTCAGAGACGTGGCCTAAAACTTGCCGTTGCGCGCCAGAAACTTTGTCCCTCTTTCCCATCTTCAAAAGTTGGGAGGTATGCTGTATCACTGTGCACAGTGCGCCAATACAGATAAACTCAGCGACAAAGCGGGGAGAGTTTGAGCCGAGTGACATTACCATAATCGGACCAATTCTTTTGCATGAGAGAATCGATGGCCGTGTGAACGAACCCTAAACCTCACATGATTGAAGATGTAGAGAACCCTGTTCCTAATGTGGAACGTCAAGAAAACAATGACATCCCATCTATAAAAACATGAATGATCGTTATTAATAATGGAAACAGGGGCACTACTCACAATTCTGAGGCTGAGATCTCAAAATTGAACTCATCCGTTAGATTGTCTGGGGTCGGCTCACTATGGCAAGGAAAAGATAGATGTGAGTAGAAAAGAAAATACAGGTCAAGCTCCTGACATAATGACATTAGGCTTCCTATAGATTTACTGTACTGACGGATCTCAAAATATGTCTGTGTATGGTACATTACTAATAGGAAATAGTTCATTAATGTAACATATAGTAACATAGTTAGCAAGGCCGAAAAAAGACATTTGTCCATCCAGTTCAGCCTATATTCCGTCAGAATAAATCCCCAGATCTACGTCCTTCTAAAGAACCTAATCACTGTAAGATACAATATTGTTACTCTCCAGGAAGACATCCAGGCCTCTCTTGAACCCCTCGACTGAGTTCTCCATCACCACCTCCTCAGGCAAGGAATTCCAGATTCTCACTGCCCTAACAGTAAGGCCATGTGCACACGTTCAGGATTTTTAGCGTTTTTTTCGCGTTTTTTCGCTATAAAAACGTGATAAAAACGCGAAAAAAACGCTAACATATGCCTCCTATTATTTACAAGGTATTCCGCATTTTTTGTGCAAATGTTGCGATTTTTTCCGCGAAAAAATCGCATAGCGGAAAAAAAAGCAACATGTTCATTAAAAATGCGGAATTGCGGGGATTCCGCACACCTAGGGGTCCATTGATCTGCTTACTTCCCGCACGGGGCTGTGCACACCATGCGGGAAGTAAGCAGATTATGTGCGGTTGGTACCCAGGGTGGAGGAGAGGAGACTCTCCTCCACGCACTGGGCACCATATAAGTGGTCAAAAAATAAGAAATAAAATAAAAAATAGTCCTATACTCACCCTCGATGTCCCGCGCAGTGTTCCCGCCCCACCGCTGCACGCTGCCGTTCGGTTCCTGTAGCTGATGTGCGGCGAAGGACCTTGCCGATGACGTCACTGTCCTGTGATTGGTCGTGAGCGGTCATGTGACCGCTCACGTGACCGTGACGTCACGGAAGGCCCTGTGCGCACAGACCAGCTATAGGAAGACGAACGGACGCCGCTGATGAGATGTCTGGGTGAGTATAAGCATTTTTTTATTTTTTTAATTATTTTTAAACATTCTATCTTTTACTATAGATGCTGCATAAGCTGCATCTATAGTAAAAAGTTGGTCACACTTGTCAAACAGTATGTTTGACAAGTGTGACCAACTTGTCAGTCAGTTTTCCAAGCGATGCTACAGATCGCTTGGAAAACTTTAGCATTCTGCAAGCTAATTACGCTTGCAGAATGCTAAAAAAACGCGAAAAAAACGGAAAAAAAACGCAAAAAAAAAAAATGCGGATTTCTTGCAGAAAATTTCCGGTTTTCTTCAGGAAATTTCTGCAAGAAATCCGCAACGTGTGCACATGGCCTAAAGAATCCTCTTCTATGTTGGTGGAAAAACCTTCTCTCCTCCAGACGCAGAGAATGCCCCCTTGTGACCGGCACCTTCCTTGGTATAAACAGACCCTCGGAGAGATATTTGTATTGTCCCCTTATATACTTACACATGGTTATTAGATCGCCCCTCAGTCATCTTTTTTCTAGACTAAATAATCCTAATTTTGCTAATCTCTCTGGGTATTGTAGTTCCCCCATCCCCTTTATTAATTTTGTTAACCCTTTCATGGGAAATTTCAGGGGAAATTTTCCAGTTTTGAGCTCTAATTTTGTACTTCCTTTTTTCAAGAGCCATCATTTTTTATTTTTATGTCCATATAGACCAGGAGTGGGCAATTAATTTTCCCAAGGGGCCACATGACAGACCGTGACTGTTGTGGAGGGCCGAACCAATAGGCCGAAATTAATTCTGCTCAATTTTAATATATAATTATTATACTTTTGATAATTGTATTAATATTCATTGTATCACTTAATAATGAGCAGAACCAGAAGCCTCGCCAACAAAATGGACGAATTAGAACTAATGAACTAATGTTGTTGGAGCATAATTATGACATGGTGGGGATATCTGAGACGTGGCTGGATGAGAGCCATGACTGGGCTGTTAACTTGCAGGGCTTGTGGGTGGAGATAAGGGGAGGGGGAAAAAATAATAAATTACTGATAGGGGTTTGTTATAAATCTCCAAAAATAATGGAAGCAACGGAGAATATCCTCGTAAAGCAAATAGATGAAGCTGCGACTCAAGGAGAAGTCATTATTATGGGGGACTTCAACTACCCTGAAATAGATTGGGGAACAGAAACCTGCAGTTCCAGCAAAGGTAATCGGTGTCTGACAACTATGAGAGACAATTACCTTTCACAACTGGTTCAGGACCCAACAAGAAGGGGGGCACTGCTAGACCTAATATTAACCAACAGGCCAGACCGCATAGCAAATATAAGGGTTGGGGGTCACTTGGGGAATAGCGATCACAAAATAATAAGTTTTCATGTATCCTTTAATAAGATGTGTAATAGAGGGGTTACAAGGACACTAAACTTCAGGAGGGCAAATTTCCAACGGATGAGAGAGGATCTTGGTGCAATTAACTGGGACGATATCCTGAGACATAAAAATACACAAAGAAAATGGGAGACGTCTATTATCATCCTGGATAGGACCTGTGCACAGTATATACCGTATGGGAATAAACATACTAGAAATAGGAGGAAACCAATATGGCTAAATAGAGCTGTAAGGGGCGCAATTAGGGACAAAAAGAAAGCATTTAGAGAATTAAAGGAAGTAGGTAGTGAGGAGGCATTAAATAAATACAAAAAATTAAATAAATTCTGTAAAAAGCAAATCAAGGCAGCAAAAATTGAGACAGAGAGACTCATTGCCAGAGAGAGCAAAAATAACCCCAAAATATTCTTTAACTACATAAATAGTAAGAAACTAAAAAATGATAGTGTTGGCCCCCTTAAAAATAGTCTGGGTGAAATGGTGGATGAGGAAAAAGCCAATATGCTAAATGACTTTTTTTCATCAGTATTTACAAAAGAAAATCCCATGGCAGACAAAATGACTAATGATAAAAATTCCCAATTAAATGTCACCTGCTTAACCCAGCAGGAAGTACGGCGGCGTCTAAAAATCACTAAAATTGACAAATCTCCGGGCCCGGATGGGATACACCCCCGAGTACTGCAGGAATTAAGTACAGTCATTGATAGACCATTATTTTTAATCTTTAAAGACTCCATAATAACAGGGTCTGTACCAGAGGACTGGGGTATAGCAAATGTGGTGCCAATATTCAAAAAAGGGGCAAAAACTGAACTCGGTAATTATAGGCCAGTAAGCTTAACCTCTACTGTGAGTAAAATCCTGGAGGGCATTCTAAGGGATGCTATACTGGAGTATCTGAAGAGGAATAACCTCATGACCCAGTATCAGCACGGGTTTACTAGGGACCGTTCATGTCACACTAATTTGATCAGCTTCTATGAAGAGGTAAGTTCCGGACTGGACCAAGGGAACCCAGTGGACGTAGTGTATATGGACTTTTCCAAAGCTTTTGATACGGTGCCACACAAAAGGTTGTTACATAAAATGAGAATAATGGGGATCGGGGAAAATATGTGTAAGTGGATTGAGAGCTGGCTCAGGGATAGGAAACAAAGGGTGGTTATTAATGGAGCACACTCGGATTGGGTCGTGGTTAGCAGTGGGGTACCACAGGGGTCAGTATTGGGCCCTCTTCTTTTTAACATATTTATTAATGACCTTGTAGGGGGCATTCAGAGTAGAATTTCAATATTTTCAGATGACACTAAACTCTGCAGGGTAATCAATACAGGGGAGGACAATTTTATATTACAGGATGATTTATGTAAACTAGAAGCTTGGTCTGATAAATGGCAAATGAGCTTTAATGGGGATAAATGTAAGGTCATGCACTTGGGTAGAAGTAATAAGATGTATAACTATGTGCTTAATTCTAAAACTCTGGGCAAAACCGTCAATGAAAAAGACCTGGGTGTATGGATGGATGACAAACTCATATTCAGTGGCCAGTGTCAGGTAGCTACTACAAAGGCAAATAAAATAATGGGATGCATTAAAAGAGGCATAGATGCTCATGAGGAGAACATAATTTTACCTCTATACAAGTCACTAGTTCGACCACACTTAGAATACTGTGCACAGTTCTGGTCTCCGGTGTATAAGAAAGACATAGCTGAACTGGAGCGGGTGCAGAGAAGAGCGACCAAGGTTATTAGAGGACTGGGGGGTCTGCAATACCAAGATAGGTTATTACACTTGGGGCTATTTACTTTGGAAAAACGAAGACTAAGGAGTGATCTTATTTTAATGTATAAATATATGAGGGGACAGTACAAAGACTGTATAAGTCCCCTCTATAAGCTGTAAAGCGCTGCGGAATATGTTGGCGCTATATAAATAAAATTATTATTATTATTATTATTATTATTAAGACCTTTCTGATGATCTTTTTAATCATAGACCTGAGACAGGGACAAGAGGGCATCCTCTACGTCTGGAGGAAAAAAAGGTTTAAGCATAATAACGGATGCGGATTCTTTACTGTAAGAGCAGTGAGACTATGGAACTCTCTGCTGTATGATGTTGTAATGAGTGATTCATTAATTAAATTTAAGAGGGGACTGGATGCCTTTCTGGAAAAGTATAATGTTACAGGGTATATACACTAGATTCCTTGAAAGGGCGTTGATCCAGGGAACTAGTCTGATTGCCGTATGTGGAGTCGGGAAGGAATTTTTTTCCCCAAGGTGGAGCTTACTCTTTGCCACATGGTTTTTTTTTGCCTTCCTCTGGATCAACATGTTAGGGGATGTTAGGTTAGACTATGGGTTGAACTAGATGGACTTAAAGTCGTCCTTCAACCTTAATAACTATGAATTAAGCATGCTGACGTCCCCCTATATATCGTTTGAACCCGAGCACAGCCCCCTCTGTATATTGTATGAGCCCCCAACAGCCCCTTATATGTGGCATGAGCCCCACACAGCCTCCCCCATATGCGACATAAGCCCCACAGCCTCCCCATATACTGTATGAGCCCCACACAGCCTCCTCATATACTGTATGAGCCCCACACAGCCTCCCCATATACTGTATGAGCCCCACACAGCCTCCCCATATACACTGCGTGTCGCCCCCATAGCCTCCCCATGTGCAGCATGTCGCCCCCATAGCCTCCCCATGTGCAGCATGTCGCCTGTATATGCAGCACCAAGTGCCACATGTCGCCCTCATATGCAGCACCATGTGCAGCATGTCACCCCCCCTATGTACAGCACCATGTCACCCTCCCATGTGCAGCACCATGTCACCCCATGTGGGCAGCATCGTGTCCCACCTCCATAGCCTCCCCATGCCCACCCAAATAGCCCATACACATGAGAGAAAAAAATGAACCTCACATACTCACCTGGGTCCCGTTCCCTGGCGCACGTTCCCTGACATGATGAAGTGACGTCATTGTGTCTGCTGTTTCACATGCTGATTGGTGGAGGAATTGGCTGGAGGCCCCTCCTCCACCAGGAGTCGGCGGCGCAGCGCAGAGCCACAGATGGAGACAGCGAGCGGGCGGGCACTGTGCGGCCCATGGACCTCTGATTTCCAGCCCCACGGCTGTCTTGGTACGTGGGCCGGACTGAGACAGTCAGAGGGCCGGATGTGGCCCATGGGCCTCACTTTCCCCAGGTCTGATATAGACATATGAGGGCTTGTTTTTTGCAGGACGAGTTGTACTTTTGAATGACACCATTGATTTTTACACATAGTGTACCTGAAAAAGGGAAACTAATTCCAAGTTCATTGAAATTGTGAAAAAAAACCCATAAATTCTGACTTTTTGTTTTTAATTGTTTTTACGGTTAGCATTTTGTGATAAAAATGACCTTGCAATATCATTCTGCTCATCAGTATGAAGACGGCGAAACCAAGCGTCCATTTTTTTTAAAATTATTTTAGTAGTGAAAAGAAATAGAAATTTGAGAAAAAAATGTTTTTGTGTCACCATCTTATGAGACCAGTAATGTTTCTATTTTTCGGCCGATGGAGCTGTGTGATAGCTTATTTTTTGCAGGGCTAGATGACGTTTTTATTAGTACAATTTTAGGATACATGTGACTTTTTGATCGCTTGTTACAGCTTTTTTGTGGAATTGTGGCAACCAGAAAAAAGGAAATTTCACATTCTTGAATTTTTCTCTGATTAGGCTCCGTTCACACATTGCGTTTTTGCTTCGTTTTTAATGCAAATTTTCAGCTGCGTTTTACAGTAGCGGCAAAGTCTATGACATTTCAGAAATCTCACGCACACAGCTTGATTTTTTTTGTCCTCAGTATTTTGTACAAAACCATAGGTTTTGCAAAATGCCTCATGTCACTTCTTGTAGCAATTTTCAGCGTTTTAGTAGTGTTTTTCACCTATTGAAAGCAATCTGTAGTGCAAACAAACGCTGCAAAACGCAGTTAAAAAGCAATGTGTGAACATAGCTTTACGGTGTTTACTGGGTTAATTGTTTTTATATTTTGATAGAGCTGAATTTTTACATTTTTTAAACATCTTTATTTTCAATGGGGTACAAGGGGGATGATTTGAACTTTAAGGTATTTTTTAAATTTTTTTTTTTTACATTTTCACTGTTATTGTTATTGCCCTTCGGGGACGTAAAGATGAGATAGTCTGATCGCCCGTGCTAGATAGAGTGATGCCAGAGCATCGCTGTATATTGCAGAAATCAGAGTCTCCTGTGGGGTTTCACAGGAGCTCCGTAATGACAGGCACAGGGGTCATCAGCTCACCCCTTGTTGTCATGGCAATCCATCGGCGACCTGCGATCACATAACAGGTGCGCCGATGGGCAAAAGAATGATGCGCACGCATGTCGGCGCCACATGTTAAATGCAGCTGTCAGAGATTGACAGTGGCATCTAACATGCGCCATACATGTAAGGCGGATGTCATGAAGGGGTCAAATACCTGAGGGCCCCCTTCCTCACTGTGTCATGTAAAGTCCTGAGGCTGCGGGCCCCTTCCCCACTGTGTCATGTAATGTCCTGAGGCTGAGGGCCCCCTTCCCCACTGTGTCACGTAATGTCCTGAGGCTGAGGGCCCCCTTCCCCACTGTGTCACGTAATGTCCTGAGGCTGAGGGCCCCCTTCCCCACTGTGTCATGTAATGTCCTGAGGCTGAGGGCCCCTTCCCCACTGTGTCATGTAAAGTCCTGAGGCTGAGGGCCCCTTCCCCATTGTGTCATGTAATGTCCTGAGGCTGAGGGCCCCTTCCCCACTGTGTCACGTAATGTCCTGAGGCTGAGGGCCCCCTTCCCCACTGTGTCACGTAATGTCCTGAGGCTGAGGGCCCCCTTCCCCACTGTGTCATGTAATGTCCTGAGGCTGAGGGCCCCCTTCCCCACTGTGTCACGTAATGTCCTGAGGCTGAGGGCCCCCTTCCCCACTGTGTCACGTAATGTCCTGAGGCTGAGGGCCCCCTTCCCCATTGTGTCATGTAATGTCCTGAGGCTGAGGGCCCCTTCCCCACTGTGTCACGTAATGTCCTGAGGCTGAGGGCCCCCTTCCCCACTGTGTCACGTAATGTTCTGAGGCTGAGGGCCCCCTTCCCCACTGTGTCACGTAATGTCCTGAGGCTGAGGGCCCCTTCCCCACTGTGTCACGTAATGTCCTGAGGCTGAGGGCCCCTTCCCCATTGTGTCATGTAATGTCCTGAGGCTGAGGGCCCCTTCCCCACTGTGTCACGTAACGTCCTGAGGCTGAGGGCCCCCTTCCCCACTGTGTCACGTAATGTCCTGAGGCTGAGGGCCCCTTCCCCACTGTGTCACGTAATGTCCTGAGGCTGAGGGCCCCCTTCCCCACTGTGTCACGTAATGTCCTGAGGCTGAGGGCCCCTTCCCCACTGTGTCACGTAATGTCCTGAGGCTGAGGGCCCCTTCCCCATTGTGTCATGTAATGTCCTGAGGCTGAGGGCCCCTTCCCCACTGTGTCACGTAATGTTCTGAGGCTGAGGGCCCCCTTCCCCACTGTGTCACGTAATGTCCTGAGGCTGAGGGCCCCTTCCCCACTGTGTCACGTAATGTCCTGAGGCTGAGGGCCCCTTCCCCATTGTGTCATGTAATGTCCTGAGGCTGAGGGCCCCTTCCCCACTGTGTCACGTAACGTCCTGAGGCTGAGGGCCCCTTCCCCAGATGGGAAATGGTGGGAGAGGCGAGACCCACAGTAAATTAAGAGACAGTGGTGAAGGGGGACCACAGGAAATTAAACATTTTCTATGGAGGACCCCAACCTTGTGTTACCTTTAGATTGCATGGGGGCCTCCACTAACTACCTCAGTGGCTGGAGAACTATGCTGCAGGCTGCCTGCAGGCATCATCTATGTTACTTACACATTACTGCCTGCAGCCAGTCATCATAAATGTCCCTCAGCTCCAGACTATATATTGCTGTGCTGCTTGGGCAGGACAGCCGACCAATCACAGCACAGATCATTGCCTGAGGTGTGCTATGAGGACACACAAAGAAAACTAATGCTGACTGGCTGCATATCAGCCAATCAGCATTAGGCCACCTCTGTCCACAGTTTATGATGAAGAGCTGGAGACGCAGTACCAGAACCAGGTGAGTGTGGTGGGTGAGCTGCTGTGTGCGTGTGTCTCCTCTCTGCCTCACACAGCGGTGTCTCTGACTGTGCCGGCTGAAGTGAGGGCGGCACTCGGCACACACGCACGCTGCGCACGGGCCGGCTCTTAGCAGATCAATAGAAGTCGGCGTCGGCAGCAGCAGGTGATGTGAAGGAGCTGCCGTGTGGCTGCACTTCACATCATTTGTTCCATACAGCCTGCGCGCCGGTGCCGGCTATAGGACAAAGTGGGCACGGCTCGGTGTATACTACTGGCATGCAGGGCAGGGACAAATGAAGGAGGCAGGGGCTGGGGCCCTCCGGAGGATCCTCCGCTGTACCGGTGCCCCAGTCCGACCCTGACATTGGTCATAAAACCTACAAGAGAAAAAATGAGCAAAAATCCTGCAGTACATAAGTAAAAATAAAAAAGTGCATCTAAATAAGAGTTTTTAGTAATACTGTTTTTGATCAAGAATAGCATAAAAGCCATCCCACCACGACAAGGTGACTCTGATCGGGACGGTCCTACACTCTCTAATATTAAACCTTACCATGTGTCAATGTTGACCTCAGTGTGAATAAGGGCAGACAACAGGACTGGGCCCAACCAGTAGACACCAGTCTGGGGGCCTTTATATCAGATTCCAGCGATGTATCACTGACTGTGCTATTTAGTGTAGTTATTTTAAAATCACTGTTTTATCAGCAGGAGATTATCACTAGAGGACTACTTGGCTTTCTGCCAAGTAATCCAGCCTTGCCCCCACCACTGATTGGCAGCATTCTGCCTCTGCACAGTGTACACAAAAAACTGCAAAACAGTGCAGGGTTATACAGAGCTCAGCATTGAACAAAACTGGTAGATCCGCAGCAGAAAAAAACAGTTTTTAATCAAAACTGCCACAGCCAATAAAGTGATGAATCGCTGGAATCAGGGTCTCTGCCCCTACAGCATGCTATTCTTATATGTGGTAGCAAAGACTTGGTGACAAATTCCCTTTAATAGTTTTTCTGTATTACATATTCATGCAATGTGCTCTACACGTTGTGTCGCTGCTATAGTCTACAGGTGGTTTTCTTGCATTTTTACAGGCCAATGATTACTGATCTTACAGTCCATCTAACATCCAGGCAAGTGATTCCCTGGCAGAAACATGGATTTCAGAGCCCGGGTCAGGACAAGTATTGTGCTCTGCTGAACCATGGACCATTCCATTAGCATTCCCTGAGGTCCCCCCACCAGTCCAGTATGGGATCCCCTATTCCCCAAGCACATTTACTGTATTTTAAGATAAAAACAATGTCATACTTTTCCCTTTCCATAAAATTAAGAAAAAAGTTATACATTTCCATTTTGTTTACTTTATTTTCCAGTTTTTGTGTGGTTTCTTTTATCTATTTTATTACCAATCACTAAAGCTAACCCTCACCTAGCTCTAACTCTAAATGTATCTTTAACCCTAACCTTAGCCCAAGCCCGCTTAGTCTCTTGATTGCTGCCAATGCAGAGAGCAGCAGCTGTGATGAGTTGGTCTGCGCTCTGCATTTTGGCCTGAGTAGCCGCTCCCGGCTGAAAAAGACTGGGGAATGAATGAAACGAAGGTAATGTAGCTTCGGTGACTAGCGGTGCCGTCACCGAAGCTGCGTTCCCTGGTGGCATATCCTCATATGGACTGTAACGTGGGAACTTTTCTGAATATTTTCTCATGCTACAGTTCAAATGAGTTTCTGCCACCAGGGGGCGCAGCTTCGGTGACGGCACCGCTAGTCACCGAAGCTACATTACCTTCGTTTCATTCATTCCCCAGTCTTTTTCAGCCGGGAGCGGCTACGTTAGCAGCGCTCCTGGTTGTAAATGTATTTAACCCCATTCAGATGGATTTACAGTGTGCGACTTGACTGTACAGCGGACAGGTATGGGATATTGTTGCTTTTTTATTTTGGATTTTTTTTTACAGGAGATCGAGGGTCTTCAGGTGGATTGAGCGTACAATAAAGATAATAAAACCCTGTGTCTTTCTTTCATTAAAATACTTTATTCTTAATGTGTGTGTGTATTTTTAACCCTTTCCTACTATTGGATTAATAATGGATAGGTGTCTTATTGACTCCTCTCCGTTATTAACCAGGCTTAATGTCACCTTACAATAGCCAATAACCCTGGTCCCTCGCTAGGCTATTAATATCTGCCCTCAGTCACTGGCTTTCCCACCCTGGTGGAGAAAATTGCGCAGGAGCCCACGCCATTTTTTTCTGTGATTTAACCCTTTATTTTAAAAACTAGAGCCCCCACATTTTGCACACACAAACTACTAACATTATTAGTGATAAATATGTAAAAATATAAAGGATATGAAATGGTTTATTGTCTGTAAACCATGTCTCATATCCTGTCGGGTTTGGTAGGATTAGACTATCTCTTGAAGCTCATCAAGAGAATGCCAAAAGTGTGCAAAGCAGTCATGAAAGCAAAAGGTGGCTACTTTGAAGAACCTAGAATATAAGACATAATTTCAGTTGTTTCACACTTTTTTGTTAAGTATATAATTCCACATGTGTTAATTCATAGTTTTGATGCCTTCAGTGTGAATGTACAAATTTCATAGTCATGAAAATACTGAAAAATCCTTAAATGAGAAGGTGTGTCCAAACTTGTGGTCTGTACTGTACATATACTGTATATGTGTGTGTGTGTCTTACTGACGTTTATATACATACACATCTGTCAGCCATCTGTCAGTGCCGGAGCACGGTTACAGCCGCAGCTCACTATGTACTCAGCGATGACTGAGGCCGGCCTCACACTTGGCGTAAGACAATACGCCACGTATTATACGTCCGTACTACGGCCGTAATACAGAGAAATGTTCCCAAAATATTGATCCGTAGTCAGGGTGTTTCAGCGTATTTTGCGCATGGCATCCTCCGTATGTAATCCGTATGGCATCCGTACTGCGAGATTTTCGCGCAGGCTTGCAAAACCGACATCTAATGGATTTATGTGCTCAAATGTTCGGGAAAACATATACAGTATATATATATATATATATATGTCATTGAGACACATATATATATTCTGTATTTAGATTTTATTCAGCGCGATATCTGTGAACAGCCGGTAATTCAATTGCCGGCTTTTCATTTCTCCTGCACAAACCCGACAGGATATGAGACATGGTTTACATACAGTAAACCATCTCATATCCCCCTTTTTTTGCATATTCCACACTACTAATGTTAGTAGTGTGTATGTGCAAAATTTCAGCGCTGTAGCTGCTAAAATAAAGGGTTAAATGGCGGAAAAATTGGCGTGGGCTCCCGCGCAATTTTCTCCGCCAGAGTGGTAAAGCCAGTGACTGAGGGCAGATATTAATAGCCAGGAGAGGGTCCATGGTTATTGGCCCCCCCGTGGCTACAAACATCTGCCCCCAGCCACCCCAGAAAAGGCACATCTGGAAGATGTGCCTATTCCGGCACTTGGCCACTCTCTTCCCACTCCCTGTAGAGGTGGGATATGGGGTAATGAAGGGTTAATGCCACCTTGCTATTGGAAGGTGACATTAAGCCAGATTAATAATGGAGAGGCGTCAATTATGACACCTATCCATTATTAATCCAATTGTTGGAAAGGGTTAAAAAACACACACACACATGATTTAAAAGTAGTTTAATGAAATAAACACAGCGGTTGTTGTAATAATTTATTGTTCTCTCAATCCATCAGGAACACCCTCGCTTGGAAAAATAATAAACGCACAAGATACATACCTTCTGGTGAACCGTCTCGTCCCACGAAGTAATCCATCTGAAGGGGTTAACTAATATTACAGGCAGGAGCCCTGCTAAATGCAGCTGTGCTCCGTGCCTGTAATCCCCAGCGAATGAATGAAATGTAGGTCATTGACCTACATTTCCTTCAGTCGCGGTGATGCGCCCCCTGGTGGATGTCCTCATCTGACCTGGAGCGTGGGAAAAAGTTCCCAGGCTGCAGTTCATGAGAACATCCACCAGAGGGCGCCTCACCGCGACTGAAGGAAATGTAGGTCAATGACCTACATTTCATTCATTCGCCGGGGATTACAGGCACGGAGCACAGCTGCATTTAGCAGGGCTCCTGCCTGTAATATTAGTTAACCCCTTCAGATGGATTACTTCGTGGGACGTGACAGTTCATCAGAGAGGGTATGTATCTTGTGCGTTTATTATTTTTCCAAGCGAGGGTGTTCCTGATGGATTGAGAGAACAATAAATTATTACAACAACCGCTGTGTTTATTGCATTAAAATACTTTTAAATCATGTGTGTGTGTGTTTTTTAACCCTTTCCAACAATTGGATTAATAATGGATAGGTGTCATAATTGACGCCTCTCCATTATTAATCTGGCTTAATGTCACCTTCCAATAGCAAGGTGGCATTAACCCTTCATTACCCCATATCCCACCGCTACAGGGAGTGGGAAGAGAGTGGCCAAGTGCCAGAATAGGCGCATCTTCCAGATGTGCCTTTTCTGGGGTGGCTGGGGGCAGATGTTTTTAGCCACGGGGGGGCCAATAACCATGGACCCTTTCCTGGCTATTAATATCTGCCCTCAGTCACTGGCTTTACCATTCTGGCGGAGAAAATTTCGCGGGAGCCCACGCCAATTTTTTCCGCCATTTAACCCTTTATTTTAGCAGCTACAGCGCTGACATTTTGCACATACACACTACTAACAGTAGTGTGGAATATGCAAAAAGAAAGGGGATATGAGATGGTTTACTGTATGTAAACCATGTCTCATATCATGTCGGGTTTGTGGAGGAGAAATGAAAAGCCGGCAATTGAATTACCGACTTTTCACTAACAGCGCTGCGTATTTCTCGCAAGTCACACTGCTGGTCCGTGTGGAATCCGTATTTTTCTCGCCCCCATAGACTTTCATTAGCGATTTTTTTGCGCAATACGCTGACAAACGCAGCATGCTGCGATTTTGTACGGCCGTAGAACGCCGTATAATACTGAACCGTAATATACGGCTAATAGGAGCAGCCCCATTGAGAATAATTGTGCCGTTTATTTTGCGAGTTTTACGGACGTAATTTCTGCGCTCTTACGTCCGTAAAACTCGCTAGTGTGAGGCCGGCCTGAAGCTGCTGCAGCCGTACTCTATGACTGAAAGCCGGAGGCCGCCAGGAGGAATAAATGTCATTTCCACCTGGTAGCCGGACTGTCGGCTGCACAGCTTTAGATTGCTATTAACCTGCAGATTAACCCCATATCTGCAGGTTAATAGTGTGAAAAACTTCAACTGCCGCTCAATGGTTAAAACCAGAATGCAGCACTACAAAAAGTGTAGCATAAACCTAACTGACAACTGGGCGTCGCTATTCCCGTCTCCCAGGGATGTGTTGTTACAGTCTGATATTGTGAGAGATAATGGTACACTGCCAGATTGTCAATCGAAGAATAGAGACAATTTATTCAATTAAAGTTGCAATTCACACATCTGTGTCGCAGTCCGAGTACAGACCGTCATTCACAAACTGGCCACAGTTATTTTGACCCAAAATTAACAACCTCATAAGCATATACAGTGTGAGGCTGTAAGTTCAGGACAGGACACCTGTGGCCGGTCAGTGAATAACTGTCTGTACTCAGCCTGTGACACATACAGTTAGGTCCATACAGGGTGGCACATGTTAAGGAGCTGAAACGCCTAAACCCTTCATCCAATTTTAATGTGGATACCCTCAAATGAAAGCAGAAAGTCGGAACTTCAACTGCATCTGAATTGTTTTGTTTAAAATTCATTGTGGTAATGTCTATAACCAAAATTACAAAAATGTTGTCTCTGTCCAATTATATATGGACCTAACTGTGGATGAGCTGCTGCTCTCTCTTCCTCCAGATGTATGTGATATGTCGGAAGGCGGGTAGAGTGAAGCCAGCGCTGATTTGCTACAGGGATGCTGACACTGCTGGAACGGCGCCGAAACCGGAGGTGAGTAAATATTTTATTAATTTAAAAGGGGAAAACATTTGGATTGAGAAGGGGTTGTCTGAGTAGTGGACAAGTGGATATCCAACATATTTAAGCAAGGGGTGTAACAAGTAAAGCAAAATTCTGCACGACCTGTCAGTGTTCTATTATTCGGGTTGAGGACACTTATTGTATGTGGGCTAGTGAATTGTGTGTGCCAGGGCTGCTTTTTAGTCCCAGTCCGGCTCTGAGTCTCCCCATTATCTGAATGCAAGAAAGAGTGTGAACTTGTGCTAATTGTGCAGTAACACGTTGTGATCTCTGCTCCGTCCTGTCTTCCAGCGCAGGGTTAAAATTGCTCCGACTCCATTTCTGGCTTCATGACTTGATCATAGATGCTGGATCCTAATTCTCAAGGAAATCTCCCCAAACCAAGATTGTGAAAGAAACACACAAAACACTTTTATTGGATGATAAATTGACCGAATTTTATTCCAAATCTCATTATTATTATTTCTTTCAGTGTCTCAAATTTAGAATCAGCCAATTACTATGAAAGAGACACTGAAAATGGCACAACCTCCGACTCACGAAGAATCGTCCTTCAGCACTCAGGAGAGGAAAAACCCCATGGTGGAAACCTCTAGGGAACGATGACTGGAGGACTGCCCTTCCCTTGGGCTTAGAAGGTTAATGCCGACACATAACAGCAAATTGTACCAGAATTTGTACATTGTGTCATATTTGGTATAGAGAAGCCTAATGCGACCTCTCCAGGCCGTACACATAAAGGTGAAGGTGGCGAGTACCGGACGTGAGGGAGATCTGGCTGCAACATCTGTCACCCCATTGATCGCTAGGGTTAGTTTGATCTGGCTGGCTAGGCGGTATGGCTGATGGAGCTGGCTAGGCGGTATGGCTGATCTGGCTGGCTAGGCGGTATGGCTGATCTGGCTGGCTAGGCGGTGTCCCCTTCCTCCCCCTGTGGAGTGATGAAGCTCCAGGTCTCCAGACACATCAAGTACGGCTCCTCATACGGCTGAATGACTGGTGGTTCTGGAATCTTCTCCTGTATCATAGATATGTGTGTTTATGACATCAGCACAGTTGCCGTAGTTACCACAGATGTTTATTGCTGATTGTTCATTGGCTAGAAAGTCCCTCTCAGTATTTCAAAGAATTAACCCTTGAATGCCTGGCATTGTGCCTTTCTCCATAAGTCTGTAAAATAAACTTCTCACTAGGCAGGACCATTATCAATATTTTATCATTACTGTATTTTAAAGTTACCCCCCCCCCCAAAAAAAAAAGTCTGAATTGTAAACACATCTACAGATTTGATGTGTAGCGATCACAATAACTCCCTTGAGCCCTACTAAATACATAATAAATACATGTGAGTTCAGAGCAGTCCCATAGAGAAATAAATTAAGGGGCTGGAGACAAATGAAAATGAGAAGAAAGCCCCTCATGACTGGGACTGGATGAGAGGTTCAGTTTGAAATGCTTAAGGGTTTACAGGGTGGTCAATGGTGGAGTGGAAAAGGGACGGAGGATGAAGGGTATTTAGTGGGAAAGAGGGGTAATTTTGGGTCAGAATATCCAGAGCGGGATGATGTTTTTAATAAAAAAACATTTCTTGTCACAGTGTCTGTTGGCGGGGGTCAGCAGTGCCACAGGCTGATCGCCTCCATGCCACGCCGCATTGATGCAGTAATAGATGCAATAGGAGCCCCGACCAAGTATTCAGTGCGTTTACTGAACATACCTTTCAGTAGGACATTTTGGATTTTACATTAATTTTTCAAGCTGGTGTTAGGCTACGTTCACATTTGCGTTGTTGTGTGTTGCGTCGGCGACGCATCGGCGATGCAACGCACAACGCATGCAAAACGCATTGTTTTTTGACGCATGCGTCCTTTTTTTGTATGAAAAAGGACGCACAAAAAATGCAACTTGCTGCGTCCTGTGCGCCCTGATGCGTGCACCCAAAAAGACGCATGTGTCAAAAAACGCATCACAACGCATGTCCATGCGCCCCCATGTTAAATATAGGGGCGCATGACGCATGCGGCGACGCTGCGGCGCCCGACGCTGCGTCGCACAACGCTAATGTGAACGTAGCCTTATAAAGTATTCTAATTTACTGAGATAATGACTTTTGGGTTTTCATTGGCTGTAAGCCATAATCATCAACATTAACAGAAATAAACACGTGAAATGGATCACTCTGTAATGACTCTATATAATATATGAGCTTCACTTTTTGTAGTGAAGAACTGAAATAAATTAACTATTTGATGATATTCTAATTTTGTGAGAAACACCTGTAGGGCTGTCCCACACGTCCAGATAATTCCGGTACCGGAATAAATCGGTACCGGAGTTATCCGTGTCCGTGTGCCTGGGAACTCACGTAGGCCATACGTGCGGCACACTTGTGCCGCCCGTATGGCGAGTGGTTACCACACGGATCGTGTGGTACCCTGCATCGCGCTGAAGCCGCGATTCATATGTTCCCTGCAGCAGCGTTTGCTGCAGAGAAGATATGAATAATAGTGTTTAAAATAAAGATCTATCTGTCCGCCGCCCTCCCTCCCCCTGTGCGCCCCAACCCACCCACCCCCCCCCCCCGCTGTTCAGAAAATACTTACCCGCCTCCCTCGCTCCTTCCTGGTCTGGCCGCGGCTTCTAGTGTATGCGGTCACGTGGGGCCGATCATTTACAATCATGAATATGTGGCTCCACCTCCCATAGGGGCGGAGCCGACTATTCATGATTGTAAATGATCGGCCCCACGTGACCGCATACAGTAGGAGTCGCGGGGCAGAGAGGAAGGAGTGACAGCCAACGTGGGAGCGGGTGAGTATTTTCAGGACAGCGGGGGGGCGCACAGGGGGTGGGGGGGCGGCGGACACATAGATCTTTATTTTAAACACTATTATTCATATTTTCTCTGCAGCAAACGCTGCTGCAGGGAACATATGAATCGCGGCTTCAGCACCATGTGGGGGGGACAGCGCTTACTGTAGCGCTGTCTCCTGCACGCACACGGATCCCAGACGGAGACCGTCTGTGTGAGGTGCGTGTTTTACACGGACCCATTGACTTTAATGGGTCCGTGTAATACGTGCGCTCCCACGAACACTGACATGTCTCCGTGTTTGGCACACGGAGACACGGTCCGCAATAAATCAATGACATCTGAACAGATGCATTGATTTTTATGGGTCTACGTGTGTCAGTGTCTCCGGTATGTGAGGAAACTGTCACCTCACGTACCGGAGCCACTGACGTGTGAAACCGGCCGTAATTGGTGGTTTTTTGGAAGGCAAACCTCCAGCCATCTTTGGAGCCCTAGCCTCACAATGCTGTGTTAGGGTAAGTTCACACTACACGTTTTTTTCTGCAGCAAGACCTGATGTCTTGGCAGGAAAGAAGTTGAGAAAAAATCAGGTTTTGCTTGGGTTTTCTTGCGTTTTTTTGCTGTGTTTATGGCATGCTAGATTTGTCTCTTGTGCATGCTGATAAAGTTTAGTGCAAAAAAAAAGTTCTATTCTACCAGGTTTTGGCACTAAAAACACAGCAAAACCAGATACCTGCATTTTTGCTGCAGATTTTCAGTTCTTTTTCACCACCTGTTCATGTCAATGGGTGAAAAAGCTGAAAAAACATGAAAGAAGTGACACGCTCTATTGCGCAAAACACCATGGAAAGCACAAAATACTGCTGACAAAAAAACAAGCTTGTACTATAAAATGCAGCTGAAATTTGGATAAAAAGCATAAAAAAAGCCTCGTGTGAACTTACCCTAAATAATAAATATACTTGAGACTTTAGCTACAATAAGTGGGAGGGAAGTATTATCGTGTGAAGAAGCATCTCTAACATTTCCAGTATTGTTGTTTGGGGGTTTAATAGGGTTTTTTTTCTTAATTTTATGGAAAAGCAAAAAGTATAATGACATTGGTATTTCCTTATAATACAATAAATCTTCTTGGGGAATAGGGGATCCCATACTGGACTGGTGGGGGGACCTCAGGGAATGCTAATGGAATGGTCCATGGTTCAGCAGAGCACAATACTTGTCCTGACCCGGGCTCTGAAATCCATGTTTCTACCAGGGAATCACTTGCCTGGATGTTAGATAGACTGTAAGATCAGTAATCATTCGCCTGTAAAAAATGCAAGAAAACCACCTGTAGACTATAGCAGCGACACAACGTGTAGAACACATTTCATGAATATGTAATACAGAAAAACTATTAAAGGGAATTTGTCACCAAGTCTTTGCTACCACATATAAGAACAGCATGCTGTAGGGGCAGAGACCCTGATTCCAGCGATTTATCACTTACTTTACTGGCTGTGGCAGTTTTGATTAAAAACTGTTTTATCTGCTGCGGATCTACCAGTTTTGTTGAATGCTGAGCTCTGTATAAGGCCGGCGTCACACTCAGCGTATGAAAATACGCTCCGTATTTTACGGCCGTAATACGCAGAAATGTTCCAAAAATAGTGATCTGTATGTCATCCGTAGGCAGGGTGTGTCAGCGTATTTTGCGCATGGCATCCTCCGTATTTAATCCGTATGGCATCCGTACTGCAATATTTTCTCGCAGGCTTGCAAAACCGACATCTAATGGATTTATGTGCTCAAATGTTCGTTAAAACATATATACAGTGTGCATATATATATATATGTCATTGAGACACACACACACATATATATATATATATACGGTATATATATATATATATATATATATATATATATATATATATATATATATACAGTGGGGCAAAAAAGTATTTAGTCATTCAGCAATAGTGCAAGTTCCACCACTTAAAAAGATGAGGGGCGTGTGTAATTTACATCATAGGTAGACCTCAACTATGAGAGACAAACTGAGAAAAAAAAATCCAGAAAATCACATTGTCTGTTTTTTTATCATTTTATTTGCATTTTATGGTGGAAAATAAGTATTTGGTCAGAAACAAACAATCAAGATTTCTGGCTCTCACAGACCTGTAACTTCTTCTTTAAGAGTCTCCTCTTTCCTCCACTCATTACCTGCAGTAATGGCACCTGTTTAAACTTGTTATCAGTATAAAAGACACCTGTGCACACCCTCAAACAGTCTGACTCCAAACTCCACTATGGTGAAGACCAAAGAGCTGTCAAAGGACACCAGAAACAAAATTGTAGCCCTGCACCAGGCTGGGAAGACTGAATCTGCAATAGCCAACCAGCTTGGAGTGAAGAAATCAACAGTGGGAGCAATAATTAGAAAATGGAAGACATACAAGACCACTGATAATCTCCCTCGATTTGGGGCTCCACGCAA
Organism: Ranitomeya variabilis; assembly: GCF_051348905.1. Taxonomy (NCBI): domain Eukaryota; kingdom Metazoa; phylum Chordata; class Amphibia; order Anura; family Dendrobatidae; genus Ranitomeya; species Ranitomeya variabilis. The sequence continues at coordinate 1,050,757,636 of NC_135232.1, read as the reverse complement.
AATCCCACCCCGTGGGGTCAGAATGATCACAAGAACGGTGAGCAAAAATCCCAGAACCACGCGGGGGGACCTAGTGAATGAACTGCAGAGAGCTGGGACCAATGTAACAAGGCCTACCATAAGTAACACACTACGCCACCATGGACTCAGATCCTGCAGTGCCAGACGTGTCCCACTGCTTAAGCCAGTACATGTCCGGGCCCGTCTGAAGTTTGCTAGAGAGCATTTGGATGATCCAGAGGAGTTTTGGGAGAATGTCCTATGGTCTGATGAAACCAAACTGGAACTGTTTGGTAGAAACACAACTTGTCGTGTTTGGAGGAAAAAGAATACTGAGTTGCATCCATCAAACACCATACCTACTGTAAAGCGCGGTGGTGGAAACATCATGCTTTGGGGCTGTTTCTCTGCAAAGGGGCCAGGACGACTGATCTGGGTACATGAAAGAATGAATGGGGCCATGTATCGTGAGATTTTGAGTGCAAACCTCCTTCCATCAGCAAGGGCACTGAAGTTGAAACGTGGCTGGGTCTTTCAACATGACAATGATCCAAAGCACACCGCCAGGGCAACGAAGGAGTGGCTTCGTAAGAAGCATTTCAAGGTCCTGGAGTGGCCTAGCCAGTCTCCAGATCTCAACCCTATAGAAAACCTTTGGAGGGAGTTGAAAGTCCGTGTTGCCAAGCGAAAAGCCAAAAACATTACTGCTCTAGAGGAGATCTGCATGGAGGAATGGGCCAAAATACCAACAACAGTGTGTGGCAACCTTGTGAAGACTTACAGAACACGTTTGACCTCTGTCATTGCCAACAAAGGATTTATTACAAAGTATTGAGATGAAATTTTGTTTCTGACCAAATACTTATTTTCCACCATAATATGCAAATAAAATGATAAAAAAACAGACAATGTGATTTTCTGGATTTTTTTTTCTCAGTTTGTCTCCCATAGTTGAGGTCTACCTATGATGTAAATTACAGACGCCTCTCATCTTTTTAAGTGGTGGAACTTGCACTATTGCTGACTGACTAAATAGTTTTTTGCCCCACTGTATATACAGGTCCTTCTCAAAAAATTAGCATATAGTGTTAAATTTCATTATTTACCATAATGTAATGATTACAATTAAACTTTCATATGTTATAGATTCATTATCCACCAACTGAAATTTGTCAGGTCTTTTATTGTTTTAATACTGATGATTTTGGCCTACAACTCCTGATAACCCAAAAAACCTGTCTCAATAAATTAGCATATTTCAACCGTCCAATCAAATAAAAGTGTTTTTTAATAACAAACAAAAAAACCATCAAATAATAATGTTCAGTTATGCACTCAATACTTGGTCGGAAATCCTTTGGCAGAAATGACTGCTTCAATGCGGTGTGGCATGGAGGTAATCAGCCTGTGACACTGCTGAGATGTTATGGAGGCCCAGGATGCTTCAATAGCGGCCTTAAGCTCATCCAGAGTGTTGGGTCTTGCGTCTCTCAACTTTCTCTTCACAATATCCCACAGATTCTCTATGGGGTTCAGGTCAGGAGAGTTGGCAGGCCAATTGAGCACAGTAATACCATGGTCAGTAAACCATTTACCAGTGGTTTTGGCACTGTGAGCAGGTGCCAGGAAGCATGAAGTGCTCCAAAATCTCCTGATAGCTAGCTGCATTGACCCTGCCCTTGATGAAACACAGTGGACCAACACCAGCAGCTGACATGGCACCCCACACCATCACTGACTGGGTACTTGACACTGGACTTCAGGCATTTTGGCATTTCCTTCTCCCCAGTCTTCCTCCAGACTCTGGCACCTTGATTTCCGAATGACATGCAAAATTTGCTTCATCAGAAAAAAGTACTTGGGACCACTTAGCAACAGTCCAGTGCTGCTTCTCTGTAGCCCAGGTCAGGCGCTTCTGCCGCTGTTTATGGTTCAAAAGTGGCTTTACCTGGGGAATGCGGCACCTGTAGCCCATTTCCTGCACACGCCTGTGCACGGTGGCTCTGGATGTTTCCACACCAGACTCAGTCCACTGCTTCCTCAGGTTCCCCAAGGTCTGGAATCGGTCCTTCTCCACAATCTTCCTCAGGGTCCGGTCACCTCTTCTCGTTGTACAGCGTTTTCTGCCACATTGTTTCCTTCCAACAGACTTACCATTGAGGTGCCTTGATACAGCACTCTGGGAACAGCCTATTTGTTGAGAAATTTCTTTCTGGGTCTTACCCTCTTGCTTGAGGGTGTCAATGATGGCCTTCTTGACATCTGTCAGGTCGCTAGTCTTACCCATGATGGGGGTTTTGAGTAATGAACCAGGCAGGGAGTTTTTAAAAGCCTCAGGTATCTTTTGCATGTGTTTAGAGTTAATTAGTTGATTCAGAAGATTAGGGTAATAGGTCGTTTAGAGAACCTTTTCTTGATATGCTAATTTATTGAGACAGGTTTTTTGGGTTATCAGGAGTTGTAGGCCAAAATCATCAGTATTAAAACAATAAAAGACCTGACAAATTTCAGTTGGTGGATAATGAATCTATAATATATGAAAGTTTAATTGTAATCATTACATTATGGTAAATAATGAAATTTAACACTATATGCTAATTTTTTGAGAAGGACCTGTATATTTATATATACTGTATTTATATTTAATTCAGCGCGAGATATGTGAAAAGCCGGTAATTCAATTGCCGGCTTTTTCTTTCTCCTTCTCAAACCCGACATGATATGAGACATGGTTTACATACAGTAAACCATCTCATATCCCTTTTTTTTCCATATTCCACACTACTAATGTTAGTAGTGTGTATGTGCAAAATTTGGGCGCTGTAGCTTGTAAAATAAAGGGTTAAATGGCGGAAAAAATTGGCGTGGGCTCCCGCGCAATTTTCTCCACCAGAGTGGTAAAGCCAGTGACTGAGGACAGATATTAATAGCCTAGAGAGGGTCCATGGTTATTGGCCCCCCCGGCTACAAACATCTGACCCCAGCCACCCCAGAAAAGGCACATCTGGAAGATGCGCCTATTCTGGCACTTGGCCACTCTCTTCCCACTCCCGTGTAGCGGTGGGATATGGGGTAATGAAGGGTTAATGTCACCTTGCTATTGTAAGGTGACATTAAGCCAGATTAATAATGGAGAGGCGTCAATTATGACACCTATCCATTATTAATCCAATACTACGAAATGGTTATATGCTATATAATATGATGACTGCAATGTATTAAGAGAATAAAACTGTAATGGGAGGAGGAGGAGGAAGAGGAAGAGGAGGAGTGCTACTTTAAATACAATCATACATATCCGTATCCCTTTATCTGTTTAGTTACCATTAGGGCATCCACCAAATGATGGACACTTTAATTGAAACCAAGCGCCCCCCATTATAGCTAAGTCATATTAGTTTCCATTACTGTCTTTGGGTCTGACATGTAAAATATAGGACGTCAGGGGTGAATATCGCTATTTATCCTGTGTATTGTGTAAATGGCTCCCAAACAATGAATGATTCTATATAGAACTTTGAAATCACACTCCCTGTTGAGCCTCAACCCTAAAGTACTCCACTTTTTTTTTCTTTTGCTGTTATTTTTTGGTAAAAAAGATGGGGTACTTTAGAGGTCCTTTTACCCAAGTCTCTGACTCCTTCCTTTACTGAGGGGTCATCAGGGTGGGATGTGGGGGGCACCGTCAGCTTCATCTGCCTAGGCCACCAACACTCCTGGTCCCGGCCCTGGTATACACTGCAATGATTAGATGCAATACATGACAGAGGCCGCAGCAACAAACAATGTAACGTCAAGCAGATTTTCTCTGAAAGCGCGGAGTGTTACGCTGAATAATCACATTGCGATACAGCTTAAAGGGGTTTTCCGAACTCAAGACAAATATCTGCAGTCGCTCTATATGTGACTCCTCACACTGTGTATGTGTATTACATGAGCTTATCTGCCTCAATCTTGGAAATCCCCTTTAAAGTGAACAGTGCTTATCAAGTCCTTTATTAGGAAAAATAATAAAAACATTCCAAAATTGTACGGTGCTAAAAAATTATTTAAATGAATACTTGTACATCACAATATAACCCCAAACCAGTAAACATTCAGAGATATCAATCTGTCCAGTTGGGAAGTATTGATTCTGAATCAGTGTGCAATGCTTTGGTGCAAATTAAAATGACAACATGTGCAAAAACTCAGGGACGACACTGGGTGGTTTAGAGGGAGGACTTGCAGGTCATGTTACCCTGGCGCAGAGGGCGCTGTCGGACCACCTCATGCGGCTGTCTGAAATGTCTCCCAATGGGCAGCATTTTGACACCCCTAATGCTATGTGCACAATTTCAGGATTTTTTGCATTTTTTCGTCCGTTTTCCGTGGAAAAAACGCTAAAAAAACCCACATACATATGCATCCCATCATTTTTAATACATTCCTCAATTTTTGTGCCCATGCTGTGTTTTTTTGTGCAAAAAAAAGCATCGCGGTAAAAAACGCAGCATGTTCATAAATTTTGCGGATTTTTTTCGTTTTTGCAGCTATTTATTGCATTGGGAAGCCCCGGAAAAAAACGCGAAAAATCCGCGAAAAAAAAAAGCGCAAAAAACACGTGTGGACTTCCTGCAGAAAAAGTCCGGCTTTGTTCAGCAAAATTCTGCACACTTTCCTGAACGTGTGCATATAGCCTAAGAGTGAGAATTTGCAGTTCTTTGAGTCGGTTGTTAAACTGACAGCCGCATCGGAGAACAGTTAAAAGGACTGTCCAGTGCATGGAATTGCACTCACATCTTTCAGGCAAAAGTATAATTGAAGTTCTGACCACCTGTACTCCTGGGGACAAGGCGACATGCAGGAGTGTGATGAGGTCACCTGATCATGCTGCTGACGTCAATCCTAATAAAAAAAAAAAAACACAGTAGCAGTCATAGAGTCCCATCAATATATATAACCTTTATTGAATAAGAACTAAAACCTAAAAATCCAGGTGCAATGACATGAATGGGAAGTGAATGCACGCTCACAATGGCCATACTGAAAGGGCTAAATTGGCCAACCACCCCTGCAACACCATAATGTCAAACCGCATTGCGGCAGGTATCTACAGCTACACTGTTCATGCAGGTGCAGTATCATTCAATAATCAATATGCTGACAATTATCCCAAAAATTAAATTCATGGTACATACCTAGTGAATGCAGGCATGGAAGGCAAATAGCCCTACCCCAAAGCGCGTTTCGCAGCTAACAGCTCCTTCCTCAGGGGGCGTGTGGAGGAAGCGTGGCGTGTGTATATATATACACACCACCAGCTGGAAATGTGCTACATACTTACACGCCGCGCCACCCGTCACCACGCACAATGCATCCCCCATCTGTCCGAGCTGGAAAAAAGGGGGGCCCCCATGTGACCAGGCGCTGGACGTGAGAAGGAGGCCGGCACACGGCTATGGGAAAGGAGGCGCCTGCGCACAACCGTGAACACATTGCGGCCATTTTACATAAGGGCAACAACAAGGGCAACTACAACAATAAGTGCTAATAATAGACAAAACATTGCATGCTATACATATTGCTAGACTGAACAATGAAGGCATAAACATACTTAACGGCAATATTTACAAACATGGCAAATCCGGTTACAGAGGCCAATCGTATTAGCCGGAATTATACAGCACTTATATATACCCCATATACAAAAACTCACATATCAATGTGAATATATATCAATAAATCAACAATACATATATGTAAACATTACCCCATCTTATATCCACAGCCCACCCACATGTATGTACATATAAATATATGAAAATACACATAATTATAAAAATATAGATAGGAGAAAATCCCTCACAATACAGAAGATACACAAATGCATATATACCATATAGAACTACCAAGGAAACATATGCAAACTAATCTAATCCCTAATCTTTTGTATTAATAAATATTTGTTGTATTTTTTCATTAATTTGGACTTCCTTGATTGTTGTTTTTTTCTACTTTCGTTTTTGTATAAGCCCATGAAGGCAGGGTCTTCTCTCCTCTGTACCCATCTGTCGCTGTTAGTTTCTTCATTGTAATTTATATTTTGTATGTAGCTCATTTTCACATGTACAGCACCATGGAATCAATGGTGCTCTAAAAATAAATAAATAAATAATAATAATAATGTAATAAAAAGTTGATACATGTAGTATTAGTATTCTACCACTAGGTGGCAGTGATGGCTCACTAATGAATTCTCGCTGTACTCTGTATGCAGTTTTATATTCATGAATTGGTCCACTTTTAAAGGGAATCTGTCACCAGGTTTTTGATACTTCGGTCGGGTTCACATTGCGTTAACAGCAGCCCGTTCAACACATACGTTAACGGGCTGCTGTTAACACAAGTGCCGGTATGGCTGCCCGCTAGCGCAGATAGAGCATCTGCTAGCTCTATCTGCGCTAGCGGTGACGGACCCGGAAACGCTGCAGCCCGCATCTCAGGGTCCGTCACTCAACCCATTGTGGGCGTGCGCTAGTGATGCGTCCAACATTGCAGTCAATGGCGGTGTTAACGGACTACGTTACACCACGTTATGCCGCGGTGTAACGTAGTCCGTTTAACGGACGAGCAGAACGCAATGTGAACCCAGCCTTAGGCCGGGTCACACATGCAACTGCAATGCGAGAAACTCCTGCGGTTCGGACCGGAGCATTCAGCTGCATAGAAATACATGCAGCCGCACACTCCGGTCCCGAGTGCCGCTGGCAGTGCCAGGTATTGAGGCGACAGACTCGCCCGAGTTTCTCGCATTGCAGTTGCAAGTGGGACACTGGCCTTAATCTGAGAATAGCATGAAAAAAAACACAAAAATTGAGCTTGACTTAAAGGGAAGGTGCCATAAAAAAAAAAAAATTTCCAACGATTGAGAAAACGTAAAGAATTAATGTTTACATTTTCTTAAAAAATATTATCATTTGTTTATAATTTAGTAAAATATGAAAAATAATTTTAATAGGTTTGGCATTTCCACTTTTAAACACTGGGGGGAGCAGCTACTGACATTTGACAAAAACCTAGTGTACAACTAGCTGACATTACGGCACTGCAGTAATTATGGGCGGAGTCGGCTGACATGGCTGTGAACACAGTGAGAAGCCATTTTGTTGGTGACTGCGGAGTTATACTGACCAGTAGACAGTCACAGAGGATGGCAGGCAGCAAGGATTCTGGGAGATATGTGGTGGAGGGAGCAGGGTGACAGCAGCACAGAGTATTTCAGGAGAGCAGTGTGCTGGTCTATGGGGGGCACCTGTTCGGTGCGCGGAGCAGCCAGGGATTGTACATAGAGCGCTGTCTTTTATACACATGGATGGACCGTCTGCTCCACAGAAATCCAGGAAACGTTTTTGTGGATTGATGGCCTGTTCTGATCCAGACTTTGCATACTAAGACCCCATTCCCCTCCTCAGATCTTGTCCTGGCGATGTGTGAAAGCGAGGCGACAGGCGCAGTACGGGGTGACGCTGGGAAGGAAATGTAGCCATATAGTAAAAATAAAAATGAGACCCCTCTCTTCAGCTGCCTCTCCAGCCTTCCCCTGACTGCACCTAACTGGAGGTCATGCTGCCCCCTCTATTACCCGAGACCCGTGTGCAGCTTCTCAACCAGAACCACCCTAGAATGGGTCCCCTTTCTGAAGATAATACTGCCATAGTGTTCTCACATAATACCGCCATACAGATCACACATAATACCATCATATAGATCGCAAATAACGACGCCAGTGTTCTCACATAATACCGCCATATAGATCTCACATAATACCACCATATACTTCTCACATAATACCGCCATATAGATCACACATACAGTTAGGTCCATATATATTTGGACAGAGACAACATTTTTCCAATTTTGGTTATAAACATTACCACAATGAATTTTAAACAAAACAATTAAGATGCAGTTGAAGTTCAGACTTTCAGCTTTCATTTGAGGGTATCCACATTAAAATTGGATGAAGGGTTTAGGAGTTTCAGCTCCTTAACATGTGCCACCCTGTTTTTAAAGGGACCAAAAGTAATTGGACAGATTCAATAATTTTAAATAAAATGTTCATTTCTAGTACTTGGTTGAAAACCTTCTGTTGGCAATGACTGCCTGAAGTCTTGAACTCATGGACATCACCAGACGCTGTGTTTCCTCCTTTTTGATGCTCTGCCAGGCCTTCACTGCAGTGGTTTTCAGTTGCTGTTTGTTTGTGGGCCTTTCTGTCTGAAGTTTAGTCTTTAACAAGTGAAATGCATGCTCAATTGGGTTGAGATCAGGTGACTGACTTGGCCATTCAAGAATATTCCACTTCTTTGCTTTAATAAACTCCCGGGTTGCTTTGGCTTTATGTTTTGGGTCATTGTCCATCTGTAGTATGAAACGACGACCAATCAGTTTGGCTGCATTTGGCTGGATCTGAGCACACAGTATGGCTCTGAATACCTCAGAATTCATTCGGCTGCTTCTGTCCTGTGTCACATCATCAATAAACACTAGTGACCCAGTGCCACTGGCAGCCATGCATGCCCAAGCCATCACACTGCCTCCGCCGTGTTTTACAGATGATGTGGTATGCTTTGGATCATGAGCTGTACCAAGCCTTCGCCATACTTTTCTCTTTCCATCATTCTGGTAGAGGTTGATCTTGGTTTCATCTGTCCAAAGAATGTTCTTCCAGAACTGTGCTGGCTTTTTTAGATGTTTTTTAGCAAAGTCCAGTCTAGCCTTTTTACTCTTGATGCCTATGAGTGGCTTGCACCGTGCAGTGAACCCTCTGTATTTACTTTCATGCAGTCTTCTCTTTATGGTAGATTTGGATATTGATACGCCGACCTCCTGGAGAGTGTTGGTCACTTGGTTGGCTGTTGTGAATGGATTTCTCCTCACCATGGAGATTATTCTGCGATCATCCACCACTGTTGTCTTCCGTGGGCGCCCAGGTCTTTTTGCATTGATGAGTTCACCAGTGCTTTCTTTCTTTCTCATGATGTACCAAACTGTAGATTTTGCCACTCCTAATATTGTAGCAATTTCTCGGATGGGTTTTTTCTGTTTTCGCAGCTTAAGGATGGCTTGTTTCACCTGCATGGAGAGCTCCTTTGACCGCATGTTTACTTCACAGCAAAACCTTCCAAATGCAAGCACCACACCTCAAATCAACTCCAGGCCCTTTATCTGCTTAATTGAGAATGACATAACGAAGGGATTGCCCACACCTGCCCATGAAATAGCCTTGGAGTCAATTGTCCAATTACTTTTGGTCCCTTTAAAAACAGGGTGGCACATGTTAAGGAGTTGAAACTCCTAAACCCTTCATCCGATTTTAATGTGGATACCCTCAAATGAAAGCTGAAAGTCTGAACTTCAACTGCATCTGAATTGTTTTGTTTAAAATTCATTGTGGTAATGTCTGTAACCAAAATTAGAAAAATGTTGTCTCTGTCCAAATATATATGGACCTAACTGTAATACTGTCCTATAGTTCTCACATAATACCATCATATAGATCGCAAATAACAACGCCAGTGTTCTCACATAATACCGCCATATAGATCTCACATAATACCGCCATATAGATCACACATAACAGGGGGGAGAGGAGTGCATAGGAGAGGATTAGATACACGGCTCAGCAGTCAGTATCACAAAGGATAGCATTCGATAAACAGCTCAGCAGTCAGTATCACACAGGGGAGGATTAGATACACGGCTCAGCTGACAGCATCACACAGGAGAGGATTAGATACACGTCTCAGCACAGTATCACACAGGGTAGGATTAGATACACGGCTCAGCTGACAGCATCACACAGGAGAGGATTAGATACATTAGATACATGGCTCAGCAGACAGCATCACACAAGAGAGGATTAGATATGTCTCAGCACAGTATCACAAGGTAGGATTAGATACATGGCTCAGCACAGTAACACACATGGGAGGAGATACACTGCTCAGAGTCAGCATCACAAAGGAGAGGATTAGATTACCTCTCCCCCGATACTTACTTCACGGCTCCGCTGCTGAGTCCTTTCTCCCTCCCGTCCTTGGTCTCCTCCTATAACCGCAGGGCTGCTGCGATTATACTGGGAAACTGGCGCTCACAGCACACTGTGAGCTCCAGAAAGATGGCGCCGATCTCCTGCCTCTGCTGTGATGTGGACGGCTCAGGGGGCGTGGCCAGATCACAGCAGGAAGCAGCTCAATGTAAAGTATAGGGTCGGACACCGACCGCAGTCTCCTATGCCCAGGGCTGCCGTATTTGCAGAGTGTAAGTGTCGTGCAGCTACACTTACACTCCTGCAAAGCAAAATGGCGGCGCCCAGTGGCTGAAAAAATAATACGGTAATTAAAAAAAAAATGTTAAAGTTAAAAAATGTAAATTTGTATTAAATATAATTGTTTATATAAACAATCATTTTTAATACAAAAAATAAAATGCAGTGCCTTCCCTTTAAGTTGGTATATATGCAGCACTGTTATGATCCGGTGACCTTGGAGCCGCATGCAAGACTTTCTCAGGAGTAGGTGGTACCTGTACTGACCGCAATCCCTAAACTAACACCGCAACTAGAAGTAGCCGTGGGATGTACCTAACACGTCCTAGACACCTCGACACAGCCGGAGGACTAAATACCCCTATAGATGGAAAAGGGAATTCTATCTTGCCTCAGAGCAGAACCCCCAAAGGATAGGCAGCCCCCCAAAAAATATTGACTGTGAGTATAAGAGGAAAGACTCACGCAGGCAGAAAAACAGGATTTAGCAAAAGAGGCACTTCTAGCTAAATAGAAAAGGATAGGACAGAATTCTAAGCGGTCAGTATTAAAATCCTAAAAATATCCACAGCAGATAATACAAATATTCTACATCTAACTAAAGACATAGAAAGTATATCTGCATCTCCTGAGAATCCAGCATGACTAAAAAATCCAAACAAAGTCTAAGCTGGACAAAACACAATGAATTGCACTGAACTGCAAAGCACACTGCATGTGTGCACAGAGACAAAAAACCAGACACTTATCTTAGCTGAGTTGGCAGCAGGGCATGAGGAACCAGAGAGAGATGCAATCCCTCCAAGTACAATGGACAACTGGCAAGGAATCATGGATCCTGCACACCTAAATACCTAATAGAGCTGAAATCAGCAGAAACACCTGCCCTGGATTACAACCCCAAGACAACTGCACTACCACCAACAAACACCGGAGGGAGCCCAAGAGCAGAATTCACAACACAGCACATAAAACGCATGTTCACATAAAACCTACAAGAGAAAAAATAAGCAAAAACCCTGCTGTAAATAAGTAAAAAGAAAAAAGTGCATCTAAATAACAGAGTATTTAGTAATACTGTTTTTGATCAAAAATAGCATAAAATCCATCCCACCACGACAAGGTGACTCTGATCGGGACGGTCCTACACTGTCTAATATTAAACCTTACCATGTGTCAATGTTGACCTCAGTGTGAATAAGGGCAGACAACAGGACTGGGCCCAACCAGTAGACACCAGTCTGGGGGAGCTTTATATAATGTGGGGCAGAGTCTCTGATTCCAGCGATGTATCACTGACTGTGCTAATTAGTGTAGTTATTTTAAAATCATTGTTTTATCAGCAGGAGATTATCAGTCGAGGACTACTTGGCTTGCTGCCAAGCAATCCAGCCTTGCCCCCACCACTGATTGGCAGCTTTCTGCCTCTGCACAGTGTGCACAGACAGCTGCTAAACAGTGCAGGGTTATACAGAGCTCAGCTGTCACGATTGGACTAGCGAGTAAACTGGGACCAGGGGCACCTTTCCTGGCCCTAGCTCTAGGGAGCGCCCTAACTCGCCCTGTTCCCCGGGATACCTCAGATGGCGAGGATGCCGGGGCCTCCGCCCTTGCCCTTTCTCCTGACTGCCGCCCTGTGTCTGTCCCCCTCCCCACCCGGGGAAGAGAGGCGCTACCGTGTACAACAGAACACCAACCCAACAAACAGGGGAATGAAGACAAGGGTAAAAAGAAAACTCCACTCACACAGAATATGCTCTCACAAATAACAGGGGTAACCACCAGGGTGTGAAGGACGGGGAGAGTAAATAAGGCAGGTAAGGATGAGGAATATTCCAAGCGTACATACCATACAACTGTCGCACAATAAATTCCTCCAGCTCTCCAAACACCAGCTCCTCACTACTCCAGGTCTATCAAGCAAGTGCTATCTCAGACAAAGGTCTGATCAGAAGGCCTAGCTTTTATAGGAGAGAGGAGTGGCTAACCGAGCACAGCTGAATGCAGGAATATCCACATGGCCTATTAACCCCTGTCCTGCTGAAAAAAAACAAAACACCATTAATACACAGGAGAAGTGCTTCTTCTCAGCGATGAAGCAGAAGCCATCAGACGCCGTGGTCTTCTGTTACTGCTCTGTCGCGGTAACTCCGTGACAGTACCCCCCCTTCTATGAGGGACCTCCGGAACCTCAGGACCTAACCCCTATCTGGGTGGGCCGCATGAAAGGCCCGAACCAGTCTGGTTGCATGAACGTCGGAAGCTGGAACCCACATCCTCTCCTCAGGACCGTACCCCTTCCAATGCACCATGTATTGAAGTGACCGACGAACAAGATGAGAATCTAAGACCTTTGCTATCTGGAACTCCAGATTACCATCGACAATGATCGGAGAAGGTGGCAGAGGTGAAGATCCTGCAGATGCCACGTACTTCTTGAGAAGAGAACGGTGAAACACATTGTGGATTTTAAAAGTAGATGGCAGAGCAAGGCGAAATGCTACCGGATTGACGACGGCTAGGCTCTTATAGGCATGCCTCCCAACTTTTGAAGATGGGAAAGAGGGACAAAGTTTGCGGCGCACGCCTCTGACCACACCCATTCATAATTAGTCACACCCATATCCACGTCCCAACCACACCCATTTAGCACTGCTGATCACACTGTTTCATATACAATAGTTATAAACAAAAAAATATGGCCACACAGTGCTCCATACTGTATAATGACCGTACATGATGCTCCATACCGTATAATGACCGCACATGACGCTCCATACTGTATAATGGCCACACATGATGCTCCATACTGTATAATGGCCACACATGATGCTCCATAGTGTATAATGACCACACATGATGCTCCATACTGTATAATGACCGTACATGATGCTCCATACTGTATAATGGCCACACATGACGCTCCATACTGTATAATGGCCACACATGATGCTCCATACTGTATAATGGCCACACATGATGCTCCATAGTGTATAATGACTGTTATGATCCCAATGGCAAAGGATCTCAGAGATTACAGCAAAGTCTGCAAACATAAATACCAGCTCATAGGGACGTGGTAACTAGGCTGACCATATACCTGATCCTAGCACAAACACTAACAGTAGCCGGGGAACGTGCCTACGTTGATCCTAGACGTCTCGCGCCAGCCGGAGAACTAACTAACCCTATAAGGGAAAATAAGACCTCTCTTGCCTCCAGAGAAAAGAACCCCAAAGTAATACAAGCCCCCAACAAATAATAACGGTGAGGTAAGAAGAAAAGACAAACGTAAGAATTAACTAGATTTTAGCAAAGAGAGGCCCACTGACTAATAGCAGAATATAGTAAGATGACTTATATGGTCAGCAAAAACCCTGCAAAATATCCACGCTGAATATCCAAGAACCCCCAACCGACTAACGGTGTGGGAGGAGAATATCAGCCCCCTAGAGCTTCCAGCGATATCAGGAATCACATTTTGTACAAGCTGGACAAAAATATAAACAATGCAAATGATCAAAAATAAGAAAGCAGGACTTAGCTTATCTTGCAAAGAACCAGGACCTGAAGACAGGAGCAAACAGAAATGAACTGATTACAACGATGCCAGGCACTGGACTGAGAATCCAGGAAGTTTAAATAGCAACACCCCAGGCCTAACGAAGCAGGTGAGTACCAACCTGGTAAAAGACAATCCAAGTGCCAAATCACTAGTGACCACAAGAGGGAGCCAAGAAGTATAGTTCACAACAGTACCCCCCCTTTAAGGAGGGGTCACCGAACCCTCACCAGGACGACCAGGATGAGCAGCGTGAAAGGCACGAACCAAATCGGCCGCATGAACATCAGAGGCGGCCACCCAGGAATTATCCTCCTGACCATAGCCCTTCCATTTGACCAAATACTGAAGCCTCCGTCTAGAGAGACGAGAATCCAAGATCTTCTCTACCACGTACTCTGTTGTGAATCCGCTTTTTGGGCTCCCCTGGTGGTTGCTGGTGGTACTGGTGACTTGTGTGTGCTTTGCTGTCTCAGTTCACCTGCTCCCATCAGTGTTTGGGAGTTTCCTATTTAGCCTTGCTCTCCAGTCATTTCCTTGCCGGTCATCATTGTAACCAGAGCCTTCGGTTGCATGTTCCTGCTACTAGTCTGCTGATCAGCTAAGTGGACTTTGTCCTTTTGTTTTGTATCTTTTGTCCAGTTTGCAGTTTTTGTTATTCTCTGTAGCTGGAGGCTCTTGCGGGCTGAAATTGCCACTCCTGTGTCATGAGTTGACACAGGAGTCTTAAAGTAATTTCGGGATGGTTTTTTGAAAGGGTTTTCAGTTGACCGTGAAGTCCTCTTTTGTATCCTTCTGCTATCTATTAAGTGGACCTCTCTTTGCTAAATCTACTTTCATACTGTGTATGTCTTTTCCTCTTAGCAGCCCCCCACATGTAATAACGGTGAGTTATCATCTTTTGGGGTATTTCCCTGGAGGTAAGCCAGGTCTGTTCCTTCCTCTACCAGGCGTAGTTAGTCCTCCGGCTGGCGCGTGGCATTTAGGAAGTCGTAGGTATGCTCCCTGGCTACTATTAGTTGTGTGGTAGATTTAGCTCACGGTCAGCTCGAGATTCCATCACCCAGAGCTCGTCCGTTATTTTGTGTTCTGATGTTCCCCTGCCATTGGGAATCATGACAGTATGACCGGCCAATGTTAAAGTTATTGGCAGAAGAAAGGAGAGAAAAAAGAAGTCTGTAGATTTTTTTTTTTTTCCCCCTATGCTTGCTCCATAGTTGGATCAGTTGTATTTCAGCTCTAATTACAGCCTTTGCCTTTCTCTCCTTCTAATCCTTGAATGGCTCTGATCTCACCTGTTTAAAGATGGACCCTCAGAGTTTGGCTGTAGGTTTAAATAATCTTGCTACCAAGGTTCAAAATTTACAAGATTTTGTTATACATACTCCGATGTCTGAACCTAAAATTCCTACACCAGAGGTGTTTTCCGGAGATAGATCTCGGTTCCTGAATTTCAAATATAATTGTAAATTGTTCCTTTCTCTCAGACCTCACTCCTCTGGAGATCCTGTCCAGCAGGTTAAGATTGTAATCTCTTTGCTGCGAGGTGACCCTCAAAATTGGGCATTTTCATTGACACCAGGGGATCCTGCGTTGCTTAATGTGGATGCGTTTTTTCTGGCTTTAGGGTTGCTTTATGAGGAACCTAATTTGGAGATTCAAGCTGAAAAAGCTTTGATAGCCCTATCTCAAGGGCAAGATGAAGCTGAGATATACTGCCAAAAATTTCGTAGATGGTCTGTGCTTACTCAGTGGAATGAGTGCGCCCTAGCGGCAAATTTCAGAGAGGGCCTTTCTGATGCCGTTAAAGATGTTATGGTCGGGTTCCCTGCGCCCACAGGTCTGAATGAGTCCATGACAATGGCAATTCAGATTGATCGGCGTTTGCGGGAGCGCAAACCCGTGCACCATTTGGCGGTATCTTCTGAAGAGACGCCAGAGAAAATGCAATGTGACAGAATTCTGTCCAGAAGCGAGCGGCAGAATTATAGGCGTAAAAATGGGTTATGCTTCTATTGTGGTGATTCTGCTCATGTTATATCAGCATGCTCTAAACATACAAGGAAGGTTGACAAGTCTATTTCAATTGGCACTTTACAGTCTAAATTTATTCTGTCTGTAACCTTGATTTGTTCATTATCAGTTATTACCGTGGATGCCTATGTGGACTCTGGCGCCGCTCTGAGTCTTATGGATTGGTCCTTTGCCAGGCGCTGTGGGTTTGATTTAGAGCCTCTGGAAGTCCCTATACCTCTGAAGGGTATTGATTCTACGCCTTTGGCTTGTAATAAACCACAATTCTGGACGCAAGTGACTATGCGTATGACTCCAGACCATCAGGAGGTGATTCGCTTCCTTGTGTTGTACAATTTGCATGATGTTTTGGTGCTTGGATTACCATGGTTACAATCTCATAACCCAGTCCTTGACTGGAAAACAATGTCTGTGTTAAGCTGGGGATGTCGGGGGGCTCATGGGGACATACCTTTGGTTTCCATTTCGTCATCTATTCCCTCTGAGATTCCGGCATTTTTGTCTGATTATCGTGATATTTTTGAGGAGCCAAAAATTGGTTCACTCCCTCCCCACAGAGATTGTGATTGCGCCATAGATCTGATTCCTGGCCGTAAATTTCCAAAGGGTCGTTTGTTTAACTTATCTGTACCTGAACATGCTGCTATGCGAGAGTATATTAAGGAGTCCCTGGAAAAGGGACACATTCGTCCTTCTTCATCTCCTTTAGGAGCTGGTTTTTTCTTTGTATCTAAAAAGGATGGCTCTCTGAGGCCTTGTATTGATTATCGACTCCTGAATAAAATTACAGTCAAATATCAGTATCCGTTGCCTTTGCTGACTGATTTGTTTGCTCTCATAAGGGGGGCTAAGTGGTTCTCTAAGATTGATCTTCGTGGGGCGTATTATTTGGTGCGAATTAAGCAGGGGGATGAGTGGAAAACCGCATTTAATACGCCTGAGGGCCATTTTGAGTATTTAGTAATGCCTTTCGGCCTTTCTAATGCACCTTCAGTCTTTCAGTCCTTAATGCATGATATTTTCTGTGAATATTTGGATAGATTTATGATTGTGTATTTGGATGATATTTTGATTTTTTCTGATGACTGGGAGTCTCATGTTCAACAGGTCAGGAGGGTTTTTCAGGTTTTGCGGGAGAATTCTTTGTGTGTAAAGGGTTCAAAGTGTGTTTTTGGGGTTCAAAAGATTTCCTTTTTGGGGTACATTTTTTCCCCTTCTTCTATTGAGATGGACCCTGTCAAGGTTCGGGCTATTTGTGACTGGACGCAGCCTACTTCTCTTAAGAGTCTTCAGAAATTCTTGGGCTTTGCTAATTTTTATCGTCGATTTATAACTGGTTTTTCTGGCGTTGTTAAACCTCTGATGGATTTGACCAAAAAGGGTGCTGATGTTGCCAATTGGTCCCCTGCTGCTGTGGAGGCCTTTCGGGAGCTTAAGCGCCGCTTTTTGTCTGCCCCTGTGTTGCGCCAGCCTGATGTTTCTCTTCCCTTTCAGGTTGAGGTCGATGCTTCCGAGATCGGAGTGGGGGCGGTTTTGTCGCAGAAAAGTTCCGACTGCTCAGTGATGAGACCTTGTGCGTTCTTTTCTCGAAAATTTTCGGCCGCCGAGCGAAACTATGATGTTGGTAATCGGGAGCTTTTGGCCATGAAGTGGGCATTTGAGGAGTGGCGTCATTGGCTTGAGGGTGCCAGACATCAGGTGGTAGTTTTGACGGATCACAAGAATCTGATTTATCTAGAGTCTGCCAGGCGCCTGAATCCTAGACAGGCACGTTGGTCGTTGTTTTTTTCTCGGTTTAATTTTGTGGTTTCATACTTACCGGGTTCTAAAAATGTTAAGGCAGATGCTCTTTCTAGGAGTTTTGAGCCTGACTCTCCTGGGGATTCTGAACCTGCTGGTGTCCTTAAGGATGGGGTGGTTTTGTCTGCTGTCTCCCCAGATCTGCGACGTGCTTTGCAAGAATTTCAGGCGGATAGACCTGATCGTTGTCCGCCTGGTAGACTGTTTGTTCCTGATGATTGGACCAGTAGAGTCATCTCGGAAGTTCATTCTTCTTCGCTGGCAGGTCATCCTGGAATTTTTGGTACCAGAGATTTGGTGGCTAGATCCTTCTGGTGGCCTTCCCTGTCTCGGGATGTGCGTGTTTTTGTGCAGTCTTGTGATGTGTGTGCTCGGGCCAAGCCTTGTTGTTCTAGGGCTAGTGGGTTATTGTTGCCCTTGCCTGTTCCGAAGAGGCCTTGGACGCACATCTCTATGGACTTTATTTCTGATCTCCCTGTTTCTCAGAAGATGTCTGTCATCTGGGTGGTGTGTGACCGTTTTTCTAAAATGGTTCATTTGGTACCATTGCCTAAGTTGCCTTCCTCATCTGAGTTGGTCCCTCTATTTTTTCAAAATGTGGTTCGCTTGCATGGTATTCCGGAAAACATCGTTTCTGACAGGGGAACCCAGTTCGTGTCTAGATTTTGGCGGGCATTCTGTGCCAGGTTGGGCATTGATTTGTCTTTTTCGTCTGCATTCCATCCTCAGACTAATGGCCAGACGGAGCGAACTAATCAAACCTTGGAGACTTATTTGAGGTGTTTTGTGTCTGCGGATCAGGATGACTGGGTTGCCTTTTTGCCGTTGGCAGAATTTGCTCTTAATAATCGGGCTAGTTCTGCCACTTTGGTTTCTCCTTTCTTTTGCAATTCAGGGTTTCATCCTCGTTTTTCATCTGGTCAGGTGGAGTCTTCGGATTGTCCTGGAGTGGATGCGGTGGTGGATCGGTTGCATCAGATTTGGGGACAAGTGGTGGACAATTTGAAGTTGTCCCAGGAGAGGACTCAGCAGTTTGCTAACCGCCATCGTCGTGTTGGTCCTCGCCTTCGTGTTGGGGACTTGGTGTGGTTGTCTTCCCGTTTTGTCCCTATGAGGGTTTCTTCTCCTAAGTTTAAGCCTCGGTTCATCGGTCCTTATAGGATTTTGGAGATACTTAACCCTGTGTCCTTTCGTTTGGACCTCCCGGCATCTTTCGCTATCCATAATGTATTCCATCGGTCGTTGTTGCGGAGATATGAGGTACCGGTGGTTCCTTCTACTGAACCTCCTGCTCCTGTGCTGGTGGAGGGTGAATTGGAGTACGTTGTAGAGAAGATCTTGGATTCCCGTATTTCCAGACGGACACTTCAATATCTGGTTAAATGGAAGGGCTATGGTCAGGAAGATAATTCTTGGGTAATTGCCTCTGATGTTCATGCCTCGGATTTGGTTCGTGCCTTTCATAGGGCTCATCCAGATCGCCCTGGCGGTTCTCGTGAGGGTTCGGTGCCCCCTCCTTAAGGGGGGGGTACTGTTGTGAATCCGCTTTTTGGGCTCCCCTGGTGGTTGCTGGTGGTACTGGTGACTTGTGTGTGCTTTGCTGTCTCAGTTCACCTGCTACCATCAGTGTTTGGGAGTTTCCTATTTAGCCTTGCTCTCCAGTCATTTCCTTGCCGGTCATCATTGTAACCAGAGCCTTCGGTTGCATGTTCCTGCTACTAGTCTGCTGATCAGCTAAGTGGACTTTGTCCTTTTGTTTTGTATCTTTTGTCCAGTTTGCAGTTTTTGTTATTCTCTGTAGCTGGAGGCTCTTGCGGGCTGAAATTGCCACTCCTGTGTCATGAGTTGACACAGGAGTCTTAAAGTAATTTCGGGATGGTTTTTTGAAAGGGTTTTCAGTTGACCGTGAAGTCCTCTTTTGTATCCTTCTGCTATCTAGTAAGTGGACCTCTCTTTGCTAAATCTACTTTCATACTGTGTATGTCTTTTCCTCTTAACTCACCGTTATTACATGTGGGGGGCTGCTATCATCTTTTGGGGTATTTCCCTGGAGGTAAGCCAGGTCTGTTCCTTCCTCTACCAGGCGTAGTTAGTCCTCCGGCTGGCGCGTGGCATTTAGGAAGTCGTAGGTATGCTCCCTGGCTACTATTAGTTGTGTGGTAGATTTAGCTCACGGTCAGCTCGAGATTCCATCACCCAGAGCTCGTCTGCTATTTTGTGTTCTGATGTTCCCCTGCCATTGGGAATCATGACAGTACTCCAACTCGCCCTCAACCAACACCGGAGCAGGAGGCTCAACAGCAGGAACCACAGGCACAACGTACCGCCGCAACAAAGACCTATGGAACACGTTGTGAATGGCAAACGACACCGGAAGATCCAAACGAAAAGAAACCGGGTTAAGAACTTCCCAAATTTTATAAGGACCAATAAAGCGAGGCTTAAACGTAGGAGAGGAAACCTTCAGAGGGACATACCGAGAAGACAACCAAACCAAATCCCCAACACGAAGTCGGGGGCCCACACCGCGGCGGCGGTTAGCGAAACGTTGAGCCTTCTCCTGTGACAACTTCAAGTTGTCCACCACAAGATTCCAAATCCGCTGCAACCTATCCACCACGGAATCCACCCCAGGACAGTCAGAAGACTCAACATGACCCGAGGAGAAACGAGGATGAAAACCAGAGTTGCAGAAGAATGGCGAAACCAAATTAGCGGAACTAGCCCGATTATTAAGGGCAAACTCCGCCAATGGCAAGAAGGTCACCCAATCATCCTGGTCCGCAGAAACAAAACATCTCAAATAAGCCTCCAGTGTCTGATTAGTTCGCTCCGTTTGACCATTAGTCTGAGGATGGAAGGCAGATGAAAACAACAAATCAATGCCCATTTTAGCACAAAAAGATCGCCAGAATCTGGACACAAACTGGGATCCTCTGTCGGACACGATATTCTCCGGAATGCCGTGTAAACGAACCACATTCTGAAAAAACAAAGGAACCAGATCGGAAGAGGAAGGCAACTTAGGCAAGGGTACCAAATGGACCATCTTGGAAAAACGATCACACACCACCCAGATGACAGACATTCCTTGAGACACCGGAAGATCAGAAATGAAATCCATGGAAATGTGTGTCCAAGGCCTCTTCGGGACGGGCAAGGGCAGAAGCAACCCGCTAGCACGAGAACAACAAGGCTTAGCCCGAGCACAAGTCCCACAGGACTGCACAAATGACTGCACATCCCGTGACAAGGAAGGCCACCAAAAGGACCTAGCCACCAAATCTCGGGTACCAAAAATTCCCGGATGCCCTGCCAACACCGAGGAATGAACCTCGGAAATGATTTTGCTGGTCCATTTATCAGGAACAAACAGTCTGTCGGGTGGACAAGAGTCAGGTCTACCAGCCTGAAATCTCTGCAACACACGTCGCAAATCAGGGGATATGGCCGACACGATTACTCCCTCTTTAAGAATACCAGCTGGCTCCGAGACTCCAGGAGAGTCAGGCACAAAGCTCCTAGAAAGAGCATCAGCCTTAACATTCTTCGAACCAGGCAGGTACGAGACCACAAAGTCAAAACGAGAGAAAAACAATGACCAACGAGCCTGTCTAGGATTCAGGCGCTTAGCAGACTCGAGATACATCAGATTTTTGTGATCAGTCAAGACCACCACACGATGCTTAGCACCCTCGAGCCAATGACGCCACTCCTCAAATGCCCACTTCATGGCCAACAACTCCCGATTACCAACATCATAGTTCCGCTCAGCAGGCGAAAACTTCCTAGAGAAAAAAGCACATGGTCTCATCACAGAGCAACCAGAGCCTCTCTGCGACAAAACAGCCCCAGCACCGATCTCAGAAGCATCCACTTCAACCTGAAAGGGAAGTGAGACATCAGGCTGGCACAAAACAGGCGCCGAAGTAAACCGGCGCTTCAGCTCCTGGAAGGCCTCCACGGCTGCAGGGGCCCAACTAGTCACATCAGAACCTTTCTTGGTCATATCCGTCAAAGGTTTAACAACGCTAGAAAAGTTAGCGATAAAGCGACGGTAGAAATTAGCAAACCCCAAGAACTTCTGAAGACAGACGTGGGCTGAGTCCAATCATGAATAGCTCGGACCTTGACTGGGTCCATCTCCACAGCAGAAGGGGAGAAAATAAAACCCAAAAAGGAAACCTTCTGCACTCCAAAGAGACACTTTGAGCCCTTCACAAACAAAGCATTATCACGCAAAACCTGAAACACCATCCTGACCTGCTTTACATGAGAATCCTAATCATCCGAGAAAACCAGAATATCATCCAGATAAACAATCATAAATTTATCCAGATACTTCCGGAAGATATCATGCATAAAGGACTGAAACACTGAAGGAGCATTAGAGAGCCCAAAGGGCATCACCAAGTATTCAAAATGACCTTCGGGCGTATTGAATGCAGTTTTCCATTCATCTCCCTGCCTAATGCGTACAAGGTTGTACGCACCACGAAGATCTATCTTGGTGAACCACTTGGCACCCTTAATCCGAGCAAACAAGTCTGACAATAGTGGCAAAGGATACTGAAACTTAACAGTGATTTTATTCAGAAGCCGATAGTCTATACAAGGTCTCAAAGACCCATCCTTCTTGGCCACAAAAAAGAATCCCGCACCAAGAGGGGAAGAGGATGGACGAATATGCCCCTTCTCCAAAGACTCCTTGACATAAGAACGCATCGCGGCATGCTCGGGTACAGACAAATTAAATAATCGTCCCTTAGGAAATTTACTGCCAGGAATCAAATCTATAGCGCAGTCACAGTCCCTATGAGGAGGAAGAGCACTGGACCTGGACTCACTGAATACATCCTGATAGTCACACAAATACTCAGGAACCTCAGGACACCGGCGGAGAATCGCAATGAATTCCCTGACAACCCGAACTCGACACCGACATAGCCTTCCAATCCAAAACAGGATTATGGGTCTGTAACCATGGCAGACCTAACACGACCAAATCATTCATTTTATGCAGAACAAGAAAACGAATCACCTCCCGATGTTCAGGAGTCATGCACATGGTCACTTGTGTCCAATACTGCGGTTTATTTTCCGCCAGTGGCGTAGCATCAATTCCTCTGAGAGGAATAGGAACTTTTAAAGGCTCCAGGACAAAACCACAGCGCTTGGCAAACGACAAGTCCATAAGACTCAGGGCAGCACCTGAATCCACAAAAGCCATAACAGGGTAGGAAGACAATGAACAAATTAAAGTCACAGACAAAATAAATTTAGGCTGCAAATTACCAATAGAGACAGGACTGACAACCTTGGTTAGGCGTTTAGAGCATGCTGATATAACATGTGTAGAATCAAGGGTAAAAAGAAAACTCCACTCACACAGAATATGCTCTCACAAATAACAGGGGTAACCACCAGGGTGTGAAGGACGGGGAGAGTAAATAAGGCAGGTAAGGATGAGGAATATTCCAAGCGTACATACCATACAACTGTCGCACAATAAATTCCTCCAGCTCTCCAAACACCAGCTCCTCACTACTCCAGGTCTATCAAGCAAGTGCTATCTCAGACAAAGGTCTGATCAGAAGGCCTAGCTTTTATAGGAGAGAGGAGTGGCTAACCGAGCACAGCTGAATGCAGGAATATCCACATGGCCTATTAACCCCTGTCCTGCTGAAAAAAAACAAAATACCATTAATACACAGGAGAAGTGCTTCTTCTCAAAGATGAAGCAGAAGCCATCAGACGCCGTGGTCTTCTGTTACTGCTCTGTCGCGGTAACTCCGTGACAGTACCCCCCCTTCTATGAGGGACCTCCGGAACCTCAGGACCTAACCCCTATCTGGGTGGGCCGCATGAAAGGCCCGAACCAGTCTGGTTGCATGAACGTCGGAAGCTGGAACCCACATCCTCTCCTCAGGACCGTACCCCTTTCAATGCACCATGTATTGAAGTGACCGACGAACAAGATGAGAATCTAAGACCTTTGCTATCTGGAACTCCAGATTACCATCGACAATGATCGGAGAAGGTGGCAGAGGTGAAGATCCTGCAGATGCCACGTACTTCTTGAGAAGAGAACGGTGAAACACATTGTGGATTTTAAAAGTAGATGGCAGAGCAAGGCGAAATGCTACCGGATTGACGACGGCTAGGCTCTTATAGGCATACCTCCCAACTTTTGAAGATGGGAAAGAGGGACAAAGTTTACGGCGCACGCCTCTGACCACACCCATTCATAATTAGTCACACCCATATCCACGTCCCAACCACACCCATTTAGCACTGCTGATCACACTGTTTCATATACAATAGTTATAAACAAAAAAATATGGCCACACAGTGCTCCATACTGTATAATGACCGTACATGATGCTCCATACCGTATAATGACCGCACATGACGCTCCATACTGTATAATGGCCACACATGATGCTCCATACTGTATAATGGCCACACATGATGCTCCATAGTGTATAATGACCACACATGATGCTCCATACTGTATAATGACCGTACATGATGCTCCATACTGTATAATGGCCACACATGACGCTCCATACTGTATAATGGCCACACATGATGCTCCATACTGTATAATGGCCACACATGATGCTCCATAGTGTATAATGACTGTTATGATCCCAATGGCAAAGGATCTCAGAGATTACAGCAAAGTCTGCAAACATAAATACCAGCTCATAGGGACGTGGTAACTAGGCTGACCATATACCTGATCCTAGCACAAACACTAACAGTAGCCGGGGAACGTGCCTACGTTGATCCTAGATGTCTCGCGCCAGCCGGAGAACTAACTAACCCTATAAGGGAAAATAAGACCTCTCTTGCCTCCAGAGAAAAGAACCCCAAAGTAATACAAGCCCCCAACAAATAATAACGGTGAGGTAAGAAGAAAAGACAAACGTAAGAATGAACTAGATTTTAGCAAAGAGAGGCCCACTGACTAATAGCAGAATATAGTAAGATGACTTATATGGTCAGCAAAAACCCTGCAAAATATCCACGCTGAATATCCAAGAACCCCCAACCGACTAACGGTGTGGGGGGAGAATATCAGCCCCCTAGAGCTTCCAGCGATATCAGGAATCACATTTTGTACAAGCTGGACAAAAATATAAACAATGCAAATGATCAAAAATAAGAAAGCAGGACTTAGCTTATCTTGCAAAGAACCAGGACCTGAAGACAGGAGCAAACAGAAATGTACTGATTACAACGATGCCAGGCACTGGACTGAGAATCCAGGAAGTTTAAATAGCAACACCCCAGGCCTAACGAAGCAGGTGAGTACCAACCTGGTAAAAGACAATCCATACTGTATAATGGCCACACTTGATGCTCCATACCGTATAATGACCACACATGATGCTCCATACTGTATAATGACCGCACATGATGCTCCATATTGTATAATGACCGCACATGATGCTCCATACTGTATACTGGCTGCACATGATGCTCCATATTGTATAATGACTGCACATGATGCTCCATACTGTATAATGGCCGCACATGATGCTCCATACCGTATAATGACCACACATGACACTCCATACTGTATAATGGCCACACATGACGCTCCATACCGTATAATGACCACACATGATGCTCCATACTGTATAATGACCGCACATGATGCTCCATATTGTATAATGACCGCACATGATGCTCCATACTGTATACTGGCTGCACATGATGCTCCATATTGTATAATGACTGCACATGATGCTCCATACTGTATAATGGCCGCACATGATGCTCCATACTGTATAATGACCGCACATGATGCTCCATACTGTATAATGACCGCACATGATGCCCCATACTGTATAATGGCCACACATGACGCTCCATACTGTATAATGAACAC
Source organism: Ranitomeya variabilis (assembly GCF_051348905.1). Lineage (NCBI taxonomy): Eukaryota > Metazoa > Chordata > Amphibia > Anura > Dendrobatidae > Ranitomeya > Ranitomeya variabilis. The sequence goes on along the minus strand of NC_135232.1, from coordinate 1,050,732,028 downwards.
ACATGACGCTCCATACTGTATAATGACGGCATGCATACCGTATAATGGCCGCACATGATGCTCCATACTGTATAATGACTGCACATGATGCTCCATACTGTATAATGGCCGCACATGATGCTCCATACTGTATAATGACGGCATGCATACCGTATAATGGCCGCACATGATCCTCCATACTGTATAATGACCACACATGATGCTCCATACCGTATAATGACCACACATGATGCCCCATACTATATAATGGCCACACATGACGCTCCATACTGTATAATGGCCACACATGATGCTCCATACTGTATAATGGCCACACATGACGCTCCATACTGTATAATGGCCACACATGATGCTCCATACTGTATAATGGCCACACATGATGCTCCATACTGTATAATGACCGCACATGATGCTCCATATTGTATAATGACCGCACATGATGCTCCATACTGTATACTGGCTGCACATGATGCTCCATATTGTATAATGACTGCACATGATGCTCCATACTGTATAATGGCCGCACATGATGCTCCATACTGTATAATGACCGCACATGATGCCCCATACTGTATAATGGCCACACATGACGCTCCATACTGTATAATGAACACACATGACGCTCCATACTGTATAATGACGGCATGCATACCGTATAATGGCCGCACATGATGCTCCATACTGTATAATGACTGCACATGATGCTCCATACTGTATAATGGCCGCACATGATGCTCCATACTGTATAATGACGGCATGCATACCGTATAATGGCCGCACATGATGCTCCATACTGTATAATGACTGCACATGATGCTCCATACCGTATAATGACCACACATGATGCCCCATACTGTATAATGACCACACATGACGCTCCATACTGTATAGTGGCCACACATGATGCTCCATACTGTATAATGGCCGCACATGATGCTCCATACTGTATAATGACCGCACATGATGCTCCATACTGTATACTGGCTGCACATGATGCTCCATATTGTATAATGACTGCACATGATGCTCCATACTGTATAATGGCCACAGTTCTCCATACTGTATAATGACATACAGGCACGCAGCTCACACACACGCTCACACACATGCACACGCACACAGCTCACACACACGGCTCACACACACGCAGCACACACACAGTTCACACACGCACGCAGCTCACACACATGCAGCATCACACACACAGTATCACACATACACACGCAGCATCACAAACGCAGCTCACAAACACATGCAGCTTTGACACAAATGCATCACATACGCAGCCATCACACACACAGCCATCACACACACACGCAGTCATCACACACACACACACACACACACACACGCAGTCATCACACACACACACGCAGCCATCACACACACACGCAGCCATCACACACACACGCAGCCATCACACACACACACACACACGCAGCCATCACACACACACACATGCAGCCATCACACACACACACACCCAGCCATCACACACACACACGCAGCCATCACACACACACACCCAGCCATCACACACACACACACCCAGCCATCACACACACACACCCAGCCATCACACACACACACACCCAGCCATCACACACACACCCAGCCATCACACACACACACACCCAGCCATCACACACACACCCAGCCATCACACACACCAGATACCTCATACACACATGACACACACACAAATGCAGCATCACACACACACAATGACACACACATGCAGCATCAGACACACACACACATCACACACACACACACACACACACAATCTCCTCTGTGTTGCAGGGGCGGCTGATCTGACAATGTGCAGCTCTTCAGTTTCTCCGGCTGCTCACAGCTCTGCACTGTCCCGGCACCTCCCCCGTCTCTCCTTCTCTGCTGGGATACCAGATAAGAGCAGGAGAAGCCGGAGCTCCGTGCACACACAGGAGGAAGTGAGTCGCTGACCTCTCATCTTGATCGCTGCTGGCTCTCTGCCTCAGCGTGGCAGCGCAGCGCCGCACACACAGGGGGCGGGGGGGGCGGGATCGGTCGGGAGGTGACCCAGCATGTATAAGAAAAAAAAAACAGCCACTAACCTAAGCTACTCAGGTGCCGCCCCCTGCATTGTCCCCGCCCTAGGCACGTAGTGCGGGACATTAGTGTCCCGCCCGGGATCCCGGGGCTGACTGTCAAAATCATGACAGTCCCGCGGGATCCGGGACGGTTGGGAGGTATGCTTATAGGGACCAATAAACCTGGGACCCGATTTCCAAGATGGAACCTTTAGCTTAATGTTCCTTGAGGACAGCCACACCAAGTCACCAACACTCAGGTCCGGACCCACCAAACGTCTCCGATCAGCCACACTCTTATATTTGGAGCCCATTTTTTGCAAATTATTAACCCCTTAAGCCCCCAAGGGTGGTTTGCACGTTAATGACCGGGCCAATTTTTACAATTCTGACCACTGTCCCTTTATGAGGTTATAACTCTGGAACGCTTCAACAGATCTTAGCGATTTTGACACTATTTCCTTGTGACATATTGTACTTCATGATAGTGGTAAAATTTCTTCGATATAGCTTGCGTTTATTTGTGAAAAAAATGGAAATTTGGCGAAAATTTTGAAAATTTTGCAATTTTCCAACTTTGAATTTTTATGCCCTTAAATCACAGAGATATGTCACGCAAAATACTTAATAAGTAACATTTCTACTTTACATCAGCACAATTTTGGAACCAAAATTTTTGTTTTGTTAGGGAGTTATAAGGGTTAAAAGTTGACCAGAAATTTCTAATTTTTACATCACCATTTTTTTTTTGGGACCACATCTCATTTGAAGTCATTTTGAGGGGTCTCTATGATAGCAAATACCCAAGTGTGACACCATTTTAAAAACTGCACCCCTCAAGGTTCTCAAAACCACATTCAAGAAGTTTATTAACCCTTCAGGTGTTTCACAGGAATTTTTGGAATGTTTAAATAAAAATGAACATTTAACTTTTTTCACACAAAATTTATTTCAGCTCCAATTTGTTTTATTTTACCAAGGGTAACAGGAGAAAATGGACCCCAAAAGTTGTTGTACAATTTGTCCTGAGTACGCTGATACCCCATAAGTGGGTGTAAACCACTGTTTGGGCGCATGGCAGAGCTCGGAAGGGAAGGAGCGCCGTTTGACTTTTCAATGCAAAATTGACTGGAATTGAGATGGGACACAATGTAGCGTTTGGAGAGACCCTGATGTGCCTAAACATTAAAACCCCCCACAAGTGACACCATTTTGGAAAGTAGACCACCTAAGGAACTTATCTAGATGTGTTTTGAGAGCTTTGAACCCCCAAGTGTTTCACTACAGTTTATAACGCAGAGCCGTGAAAATAAAAATTATTTTTCCCTCAAAAAATTATTTTTAGCCCCCCAAATTTTTATTTTCCCAAGGATAACAAGAGAACTTGGACCCCAAAAGTTGTTGTCCAATTTGTCCCAAGTACGCTGATACCCCATATGTTGGGGTAAACCCCTGTTTGGGCGCACGGGAGAGCTCGGAAGGGAAGGAGCACTGTTTTACTTTTTCAATGCAGAATTGGCTGGAATTGAGATCGGACGCCATGTCCCGTTTGGAGAGCCCCTGATGTGCCTGAACAGTGGAAACTCCCCAATTCTACCTGAAACCCTAGTTCAAACGCACCCCTAACCCTAATCCCAACGGTAACCCTAACCACACCCCTAACCCTGACACACCCCTAACTCTAATCCCAACCGTAAATGTAATCCAAACCCTAACCCTAACTTTAGCTCCAACCCTAGCCCCAACCCTAACCCTAGCCCTCACCCTAGCCCTAACGGGAAAATGGAAATAAATACATTTTTTAAATTTTATTATTTTTCCCTAACTTAGGGGGTGATGAAGGGGGGTTTGATTTACTTTTATAGCGTTTTTTATAGCGGATTTTTATGATTGGCAGCTGTCACACACTAAAAGACGCTTTTTATAGCAAAAAAGTTTTTGCGTCTCCACATTTTGAGACCTATAATTTTTCCATATTTTGGTCCACAGAGTCATGTGAGGTCTTGTTTTTTGCGGGACGAGTTGACGTTTTTATTGGTAACATTTTTGGACACGAGACACTTTTTGATCGCTTTTTATTCCGATTTTTGTGAGGCAGAATGACCAAAAACCAGCTATTCATGAATTTCTTTTGGGGGAGGCGTTTATACCATTCCACGTTTGGTAAAATGGATAAAGCAGTTTTATTCTTCGGGTCAGTACGATTACAGCGATATCTCATTTATATCTTTTTTTATGTTTTGGCGCTCTTGTATGATAAAAGCTATTTTATAGAAAAAATAATTATTTTGGCATCGCTTTATTCTGAGGACTATAACTTTTTTATTTTTTTGCTTATGATGCTGTATGGCGGCACGTTTTTTGCGGGACAAGATGACGTTTTCAGCAGTACCATGGTTATTTATATCCGTCTTTTTGATCGTGTGTTATTCCACTTTTTGTTCGGTGTTCGGCGGTATGATAATAAAGCGTTGTTTTTTGCCTCTTTTTTTTTTTTCTTACGGTGTTCACTAAAGGGGTTAACTAGTGGGACAGTTTTATAGGTTAGGTCATTACGGATGCGGCGATACTAAATATGTGTACTTTTATTGTTTTTTTTTTTAAATTTAGATAAAGAAATGTATTTATGGGAATAATAAAAAAGATCAATCTGATCTGATCAATCAATCCCCCCGTGAGCGCGGCCGATCGCATATGACGTACTATCCCGTCACTGGGAATTAAGTCCCAGGTCACCTTGACGGGATAGTATGTCATATGGGATTAAGGGGTTAATCACCCCCTGCCAAATCGTAGAAATAGCAGAAGAGAACCGTTCCTCCTCCGGTAAACCAGAAGGGCGATCACCATTGAACGTACTAAACTGCGGATGAAACCCATATGCCCCGAAAAACGGGGACTTACCAGTTGATTCCTGACAGCGATTATTAACTGCAAATTCAGCCAACGGTAAGTAGGTCACCCAGTCCTCCTGATTCTCAGATACAAAACATCTAAGATATGTTTCTAAACTCTGATTAACCCGTTCAGTCTGCCAGTTAGACTGGGTGAAACGCCGAAGAAAAAGAAAAATGGATCCCCAGACGGGTGCAAAACGCCCTCCAGAATTTGGAGATAAACTGCACACCCCGATCAGAAACAATATCCGTAGGAATCCCATGCAGTCTTATTATTTCCCTGACTAAGATTTGCGCCAGAGTTTTGGCATTAAGCAAAGCTGGCAAAGCAATAAAATGAGACAATTTACTGAACCTGTCCACCACCACCAGGATTACAGTGTTCCCTGCAGACACAGGTAGATCCGTAATAAAATCGACTGACAAATGAGTCCAAGGTCTGCTGGGAATCTCCAATGGTAGGAGAGCCCCTGACGGATGAGTATGTGAAGTCTTAGAACGCGCACAGATATTGCAGGCGGCGACATACTCCTGAACATCCTTAAAAGCCCCTGGCCACCAAAAACGCAGAGTAAGTAGATCCGCGGTAGCCTTAATCCCTGGATGTCCAGCCAGCACCGTATCATGATGTTCACTGCGGATTCTAAGACGGAGATTGACTGGTACAAACAGTTTACCAAGAGGACAGGTAGCAGGGGCGTCCCCCTGAGCGTCCGCCACCTCTCTTTCAAGATTGGAGCATATGGACGCCATCACTACCCCTTTTTGCAGTATAGGTACTGGTTTGCACTTATCGCGTCCCCCAGGAAAGCAACGGGACAAAGCATCTGCCTTAACATTTTTGCTTCCCGGCCTAAAAGTAACAAAAAAGTTAAATCTGGTAAAGAACAAAGCCCATCTTGCCTGACGAGGTGTAAGACGTTTTGCTGACTCCAAGTAAACCAGATTGTTATGGTCAGTGATCACCATCACAGGGTGAACCGCTCCTTCCAAGAAATGACGCCACTCCTCAAATGCCCACTTGATAGCTAAGAGTTCCCTATTACCAATATCATAGTTTCAGCTGGTGACAGTTTTTTAGAAAAGTAAGCGCATGGTTGCCATTTACCAGGAGACGCACCTTGCGATAATACAGCCCCCACTCCCACCTCGGATGCATCCACCTCCACAATGAATGGCTGAGTGACATCAGGCTGAATAAGAATTGGCGCAGAAGCAAAACACCCTTTCAAAGTGTCAAATGCCTCCCTGGCAGGACTGGACCACTTGGAGAAGTCCGTCCCCTTTTTAGTCATATCAGTGAGCGGTTTAGCTACTACTGAAAAGTTTTTTTTATGAACTTACGGTAGTAGTTGGCAAAACCCAAAAACCTTTGTAAGGCCTTTAAATCCTCGGGACGATCCCATTCCAATACCGCCCGGACTTTCGCCGGATCCATGCGAAAACCGGTGGCAGATAATACATATCCAAGGAAAGGGATCTCCTCAACCGAGAACATGCACTTTTCAGGTTTGACATACAATTTATTGTCATGAAGTATCTGTAGGACTTGTCTGACATGTTGCTGGTGTGACTCAAGGTCAGGTGAGTACACAAGAATGTCATGCAGGTAGATAACAACAAACCTGCCTACAAGGTGACTAAAGATGTCATTAATAAAGTGCTGGAATACGGCGGGCGCGTTCGTTAACCCAAAAAGGCATCACTAGATTCTCGTAGTGTCCTTCTGGCGTATTGAACGCAGTCTTCCACTCATCACCCTCGTTAATGCGGAAGAGATTGTACGCCCCCCTGAGGTCCATTTTAGAGAACCATTTTGCCCCAACAATTTGATTAAAAAGGTCAGGTATAAGAGGTAGCGGATACGGATCACGGACCGTGATAGCATTAAGTTCCCAGAAATCCAGGCAAGGACGTAACCCGCCATCCTTCTTCTTTACGAAAAAGAACCCTGCAGCAAGGGGAGAAGAGGAAGGTCGGATATGGTGTGAAGAAAATTTATAATATAAGTAGTAGTTTCTCTGCCTGTTAGCACCAGCTGAGGGATTTTTGCACTTCTGACCATGGTCCCCAAGAACACATGGCAGACACTGGGCTCAAAACCCCCCCTTCCCATTACTTCAGGATTTAGCTTTCCTTCTCAGAGAGTGTGGGGGTTTTATGAGAGCCAAGGTATTTACGACCGGCATTTCCTGCCATGTAAGCTCTTGTCCGGCTATAACTGGATTAGAAACTTCTAGAATCCATGAAAGTTCTTTGTTTGGTTTTTGTAAGATATTAGGCAAACCATTTAAGTTACGAACACGAAAATATATATTCGCAAAGTCCATCGGAGCATCTATCCATCACTCTAAAGACGAGTTTCTAACTCCATTTGGTAAAGAAGTAGGGATTTCTCTGTAAATATACATCCCAAATAGGACATATTTGATCTCCCCTGAATGCTAGCGATAATACTAGATGAATGCTGGGTGGGGTATGATGATGACATGTTCGGTAGCGAAGTTACGGGCATCAGATATATTTAATGCACAGTTAGTAAAACTGAAAAGGTAGGAGGGTCTGGGATAGCCAGCCCTTTCTGGTGATGTCAACAAGCTGAGCTATAACTGTTTTGGCCGGACTCCAGCAGTCAGTCTGTTGCTGGAAGAACATGTGAGTCTGATCTGAAGAGCTGTACCTCATGCATTGGGATTTTTGGGAGCTCCGCCCACCAGCATGGTTTTTGCCTGAACTGATATGAACTAAGAAATGTGAGTGTTATCTTTTCTCCTTTAATCCTCTTTATGTTATAATTACCTTGTACATATTTGCAATTGTCTCATTTGTAACATCTTTGTAAAATATTTTGATATAAACACTGCATAAACTTTATGAGTATAATATTTCATACTAGTTCATTCTCCATGCTCTAAACGTACCCTGTCTCCTGAAGGGAATTACGCTACTGTGTTGGGTTAGCTTCGGACCCGTTTAATCGGAGCTGGTGGCAGCGATAGTGTGCAGACTTTTGGGTGATGTGTAGCGACTGCGGCGTTTATAATTATTGTTCCTGCCTGAGCGGGAGTAGTTTATCGCGTCGCTGCAGTGTGCCCAATAGCCAGTACATAGCAGGCAGCCTTTCTGGCGACCAATTACCCTAGGTGCAGTACCTAATCTGACCTGACAGTAAGGGGGGCGCCAGAGAGCTGCAAGGTTTAAGTGGAACTGTAAGCGGGATATACTCAAATCCCTGCAGTTCATGGTATATGGAAGAGCAGTGGGATACCTAAAATAAGCCCCTGCTGTAAACTAAGAGGTCAATAGCCTTGTGTGTGTTTTTTTTTATCACATTGTGGCAGTGGAGGGATAACTAAGATAAGCCCCCCCCTGCACATGTGATAGCTGTCTGTTGGTCTAAAGTCTCCCCAATCCGTGACATATTGGTGGCAGTGGTCAGGAATCCCTGGGGATTTTGTGACAAACTGCTGGCCGCGGCTAAGGGATCGTGACATATGGCCCTTAGCCAGACTTTCTGTAATATAGTCCTTCATGGCCTGCCTTTCTGGACCTGAGATGTTATAGAGTCTGCTCTTGGGCAGCTTGGCACCAGGAACCAGATTGATGGCACAATCATAAGGACGATGTGGGGGAAGCTCTTGGCTCCCCTGCTCAGAAAACACATCCACGAAGTCTGACAGGTAATGGGGCAAAGACTGGGTATCCACCCTTGCCAACCGGGTACCCAGTGTCCTTGACAGTATGTACTCCACTTTACCACTTCCTGTGTCTGCCAATCAATTACTGGATTGTGCAGAGCGAGCCAAGGAAGTCCCAGTACCACAGGTGAGGGCAGGCCCTCAAGCACATAACATTTTAACACCTCAGAGTGCATGGCCCCTACCTGTAACCGTAAGTGATGAACTACCTGCATGAAGTGCCCCTATCTTAAAGGACCAGAATTGATAGCTATTATGGGTATAGGTCTGGAAAAGGTTTGTGAGACAAGGCCTTGGTCCCGGACGAACCCTGCGTCGACCAAATTAAACCCCGCCCCACTGTCCAAGAAGGCGGACACGTCAACCTTATTTTCACCCACATATAAAATAGCTGGAAGGAAAAAACGAGTCTTTCCCACAGAGGTTATGAGCACACCCGGGTTGCCTACCTCCCCGCAACCCGGGCTCTCTAGTTTTCCGGCGGTTGTTTAAACAAGTGACAGGTAGGACATGTGCCCACAAAATGACCTTTCTTGCCACAACAAAAGCACACTCCCCCCTTACGCCGAATAAATGCAAGTTTGCTAGGTTGGGACGCTGCACCCACTTGCATGGGTTCCACAGTAGAATCAGTACTGGTCACGCTCAAACTTGGACCTCCTGCCCCCAGAGGTGTCTCCTTATGCCTCTGGCAAAGACGGCGATCAACCCGGATCGCCAGAGACATGGCTGCCTCAAGGGAATCCGGAGTCTCATAGAGAGCTAAAGCATCCCTTACTCTTACGGAGAGACCCTCGCAGAACTGACTACGGAGGGCCGGGTCATTCCACCTAGTGTCAGTGGCCCACCGCCGGAACTCGGAGCAGTATTCCTCCTCTAGATGGTCTCCTTGCTGAAGTTGGTGCAGAGACGACTCAGCCAAGGAGACACGATCAGGGTCATCATACACTAAGCCCAAAGCCTGGAAGAAGCCCTCTACTGACTGAAGTGACTGTGAGTTAGATGAGAGAGAAAATGCCCATGCTTGCGGGTCCCCCTGTAGGAGCGAGATAACAATCCCCACCCGTTGCTCCTCCGTACCAAAGGATACCGGACGCAGCCGGAAATAAAGTTTCCAGGCCTCCCGGAACACAACAAACTTGTCCCACCCTCCAGAGAACCTGTCTGGCAGCACGACCTTGGGCTCCACAATGGTTTGGAAAGTGAGATCCCCACACCAGACGTAACAGAGTGCTGTGAAACCACCGTGCGTAAATCCGCCACCTCCAGACTGAGCTGCTGCAACTGCCCTGTCAGCGCTGTAATAGGATCCATAACGGATCAGAAAATGCTTTCGGGTCTGAGATAATGTCACGATTGGACTGGCGAGTAAACTGGGACCAGGGGCACCTTTCCTGGCCCTAGCTCTAGGGGGCGCCCTAACTCGCCCTGTTCCCCGGGATATCTCAGATGGCGAGGATGCCGGGGCCTCCTCCATTGCCCTGTCTCCTGACTGCCGCCCTGCGTCTGTCCCCCTCCCCACAGGGGGAAGAGAGGCGCTACCGTGTACAACAACCCGACAAACAGGGGAACGAAGACAAGGGTAAAAAGAAAACTCCACTCACACAGAATATGCTCTCACAAATAACAGGGGTAACCACCAGGGTGTGAAGGACGGGGAGAGTAAATAAGGCAGGTAAGGATGAGGAATATTCCAAGCGTACAAACCATACAACTGTCGCACAATAAATTCCTCCAGCTCTCCAAACACCAGCTCCTCACTACTCCAAGTCTATCAAGCAAGTGCTATCTCAGACAAAGGTCTGATCAGAAGGCCAAGCTTATATAGGAGAGAGGAGTGGCTAACCGAGCACAGCTGAATGCAGGAATTTCCAAATGGCCTATTAACCCCTGTCCTGCTGAAAGAAAACAAAACACCATTAATACACAGGAGAAGTGCTTCTTCTCAGCGATGAAGCAGAAGCCATCAGACGTCGCGGTAACTCCATGACATCAGCATTCAACAAAACTGGTAGATCCGCAGCAGATAAAAGTTTTTAATCAAAACTGCCACAGCCAATAAAGTAAGTGATAAATCGCTGGAGTCAGGGTCTCTGCCCCTACAGCATGCTGTTCTTATATGTGGTAGCAAAGACTTAGTGACAAATTCCCTTTAATAGTTTTTCTGTATTACATATTCATGCAATGTGCTCTGCACGTTGTGTCGCTGCTATAGTCTACTGGTGGTTTTCTTGCATTTTTTACAGGTCAATGATTACTGATCTTACAGTCTATTTAACATCCAGGCAAGTGATTCCCTGGCGGAAACATGGATTTCAGATCATGCCTGGGTGAGGGCACTGGCTTTTTGGTAATGGTGGTAGCTGTTAATTATGTCCCATTCCTCCAGCCTATTCCACACCACTGTACGTAGATTGGAATCACTCACATTGGTGGATACTTCTAATCTAGAAGCTGGCCCACTTACAATGGATATCTGAACTTGTGATTTATTGGTTTTTTTTTGCCATTTCCAAAAAGTCCATATGTTCTGCGCTCACCTGTAGCACACAGAGACCAAATACATATTAAAGCCCATTATTCAATGTGATGATAATTTCTCCAAGGTTCTCTATGACAACAAGGCCAGTGACCCTATACTGAGGCGCCATTGCTGTATTTTACTTTTATCCTTTTACACAATATATCAATGTATACTATAATACTGAAGACAGTGGCTGAATACTGCAGCTTCTAACTCAGAACAGCGATGAAGCATGGTGGCCAGCGCCCGGGTCAGGACAAGTATTGTGCCCTGCTGAACCATGGACCCTTCCATTAGCATTCCCTGAGGTCCTCCCACCAGTCCAGTATGGGACCCCCTATTCCCTACGCAGATTTATAGTATTATAAGGAAATACCAATGTCATTAAACTTTTTGCTTTTCCATAAAATTAAAAAAAACAATTAAGTTATACATTTCCATTTTGTTTACTTTTTTAAATTTTTTGTGTGGTTTCTTTTATCTATTTTATTACCAATCACTAAAGCTAACCCTCACCTAGCCCTAACCCTAAATGTATCCTTAACCCTAACCTTAGCCCAAGCCCGCTTAGTCTCTTGATTGCTGCCAATGCAGAGAGCAGCAGCTGTGATGAGTTGGTCTGCGCTCTGCATAGGCAGTGGTGGCAGTGACCGAGCTGACAGAGCAGCCGCATATTCATATAAGGAACTTAGCCCCTATTAACACCCCCAAAAAAACAACCTACTGGTGTAGGGGACAGGGACCTGGTGAGCTGTGCAGACGGGTGGAACCATTGTTGCCGGGAGTCGGGGTTCCGGGGGATGGATTTGAGGGGCGCATGGGAAGCCAGGCTCATGTGACAGGAGGCAGAGTGACGCAGGGAGAGGAGAGGATAAAAAGCAAAATGCGCGAAAGCAGGGGCAGAGAAGCGCGGGAAATCTCTGAGGAGAGGAAACTGCAGCGCAGTTATTGTGTGTGTGCAGGCCGCAGTGAGACTCGCTGGAAGCAGGGGGAAAACGTGCAACAGACACTGCGGGCAATTACCAGAGCCCCCAAAAAGAGGCGCATTCGTCGTCAGCGACCCCCCAGGCAGAGGGGTAGTGCTGATCAGCTCAGGGACAGTATTACCGCGCTCCCCGGGAGCATCTTGCCACCGAGTGCTCCGGGCCCTCCTGGGTTTTTCTTAGCTGTGACTGATACTGATAATTCTGCTAATTCTCCTCAAAAAGACTCCTCTCTGGACGTTGAAACTGTTACCCCGGATCAACGTTCGCCTGCGGGAGGTAACGCAGCACCGCAAAAGACATTCTGGACTCGAATCTACACCTGGGCTCGACGTCGGAGGACACCGCCTTCCCTCACCACTAGGACTACGTCGCTGACGGAGCCTCACCACCGGGACTACATCGCTGAAACAGCACTGATAAGTGAACGTTGTTGACTTTACCTTAGTAGGGGAGGTACTAGTAAGGCGCTGCCGCGTTCTTCGGGTATAGTTCAGGCCTCCTATATAGTAGATAGGATTTACTGTGATATTGTAGACTTGTACTTAAGTTCCCTGCGTGGAAAACTGTTGTTATCTTTTTGGTTGGAAGTTAAAAGAAAAGTTAAAAACGCTGTTTGCTTTCTGGCTCCCATTTGTCCCTGCATCCTTCTTTATCTGCGGTCTCTACATTTGGCGTAGTCGGCAGGATGCAGGATCCAAAGAGGGAGCCAGAAGATACGGAGGATGGGGCTGGGCCGAGAGCGTCTCTCTCATTGGGGGCCATGTTGAATAACCTGCCCAAGTTTAATGGGAGCAACATGTTGTTGTGGAGTTGGACTGAAAGGATGCGGGGGCTGCTGAGGATGCATCCTATGACCCCGGCCCTGGAAGCAGAGGTGGCCATTATGGCCTTAGACGGAGAGGCCCGAGATTCAGTGATGTTGAGACCCCCCACAGAGCGGAATACTTTTACCGGGGTGTTAAATGTGTTAGAGGGGACGCACGGGGATCCCACCGACGTGGGAGAGCTGCGGGCCCGGTTGTTTGGACGGCGACAAAAAGAAGGCGAGACTGTCACTCAGTACATGAATGCTCTGCAAGAGCTAAACATTGCAATCGTGCGGAAAGATGGTATGGGGATGGGACATGTTGACGTGACCCTGCGCGACCAACTGGTGACGGGACTGCGAGATGAGTTGACCAAACAGGCTCTACGTGAACGAGTGCGGGTCGACCCGCGCCTGACTTTCTCCGACATAGGCAATGAGGCCCGCACCCGGGAGCAAGAGAGGGGGGTGACGGTCCTGACAGGAGAGACTCGGGTTATCCAGACCGCTGCACCAGGAGGGGGTGAGCCGTCGTGGGTTCAGGATATGCGGCAGGAGCTCAAACAAATCAGAGACGAACTGGCTGAAGTTAAAAAGAATGCGCGAAGCCCAAGGGAGCTACCCCGGGGGCAAGGGTCTGGGAGTCCAGCTCGTGGCGCTCGTCCAGGATATTATCCGGTCCCCGGTGCTTGCTATGGTTGCGGGGAGGCAGGACATTTCGCACGGGAGTGCCCCCGGAGAGGGAGGGCCTCGTCCCGTCAGGCGTTAAACTAGAGGGCTCCGAGCTAAGGGGACGACGCTCGGAGCCAGAGTCCCCGCGGATGGGTGGTGAAAGTCCCGGAAATTTGGTTGCCAGCTGCCCCCTGGTTTGGGCAGAGTTTGAAGGGCGGGCTGTCCGTTGTCTGGTGGACACCGGGTCCCAAGTCACGACTATGCCCGAGGCTTATTTTAGAAAACACTTTCCTTTGACAGTCAGACCCCAATGGGGTCCCGTAATTCGGTTACAGGCCGCCAATCAGCTGCCCATCCCAGTGGAAGGGGTCACCTGGATGCAAATATCTTTATGTGGGAAGGACCTGGGCCGCCGGGGGGTTGTGTTAACACGGGGAGATCCCGGCCAACAACATACTGTGACCTTGGGGATGAACGTATTGAAAGATTTTGGCAGTTTTCTGTTAGGGGAGACTACGCAAGAGACACTCAATCAGTGGGGGACCAGTACACCTCAGGGCTCCGTGTTCAGACAGTTAGTGAGGGAAGTCCGGGTACAAGAGACCTGTCAGGAGGGAGACATACTAGGGAGAGTAATTACTTCCCCGACAGCAAAGGTGACGTTCCCCCCAGGACAGACTGTTATATCCCCGCCCATACGAGCTCGCATCCCTCTAGAAGGAGTACAAGTACAGATTGAGCCCACCTTTACATCCCCTTTGCCCACAGGACTGCTGGTGGCCCGATCCCTGGCTACTGTTAAAAATGGGGCCGTACCAGTGCGATGTGTGAATGTGGACGAACACGATGTCGTGCTACGGGTCCGAAGTGAGATGGCCAAAGTGTTACGACCTTTAGAAGTGATGCCCCCTCCAGATACTTTGCAGTTAACGGTGGATTCCCCTGATCCCTGGATGGTCAGTGTCCGGTCTACGCAGGATCCTGAGCCAATAGCGTTTCGAAAGGGTCAAACTATTCTGGAGCACATGCGGACGGAATTGTCGGGCCTGGATCCATCACAGATCTCACAAGTGCAGCGACTCCTTGGACATTATGCTAAAGTGTTCGCACAACATGAAGATGATTTTGGCTGTACCACGGCCATCGAACATGGAATTCCGACCGGAGATACAGTGCCCATCAGGGAGCGGTACAGACAGATTCCCCCGCAGATGTACCAGGAAGTAAAGACGTTGTTAGGCCAGATGCTACAAAAGGGAGTGATCCGCGAGAGTCAGAGCCCGTGGGCTGCCCCGATCGTGCTGGTGCGGAAAAAGGACGGCACGCTCCGGTTCTGTGTGGACTATCGTAAGCTAAATGCATGCACCGTCCGAGACTCTTATCCACTTCCCCGTATCGAGGAGTCTCTCTCCGTGCTGGGTCGGGCCAAATATTTTTCCACCTTAGACCTAGCCAGCGGATACTGGCAGGTCCCGATGACAGAAGCAGATCGTCCTAAGACAGCGTTTATCCTTCCCATGGGACTACTCGAGTTCAATCGAATGCCGTTTGGGCTGGCCAACGCTCCAGGCACCTTCCAACGATTAATGGAGCGGTGTCTGGGGGATTTGAACTTCGAGGCCACTCTCATTTATCTGGATGACATCATCATCTATGCTCCAACATTCGAGGAACATCTGTGCCGACTGGAGCAGGTACTAGACCGGTTGCTGAAATACGGGCTTAAGGTGAAGCCCCAGAAGTGTCACTTGTTCCGGGAACAGATCGAGTACCTGGGGCATGTGGTGTCCGCCGAAGGAGTCCGGCCATCGCAGGAGAAGATTGCCGCAATCCAGGAGTGGCCCACACCGGAGACTGCCAAGGATGTACGGGCGTTCTTGGGCCTCGCTGGGTACTACCGGCGCTTCGTGAAGAACTTTGCTCGCCGTTCTCACAATCTACAAGTCCTGCTGAAAGGAAGCTCCCCCAAGGAACGGGGAAAGAAGATACAATGGCAGGAGCCACAAGAAGCAGCGTTCCGGGACTTGAAGACAGCTCTCATGGAGCCGCCGGTGTTGGCTTATGCGGACTTTTCGCAACCGTTCATCCTACACACCGACGGCAGCTCTCAGGGATTGGGGGCTGTGTTGTCTCAGGTTCAGGATGGGCGGGAGAGAGTGATCGCCTATGCGAGTCGGTCTCTTCATGACTCTCAGTTGAACCCGGACAATTACAGTTCTTTCAAGGTGGAGCTGCTGGCCGTGGTGTGGGCTATGACGGAGCGGTTCGCTGAGTACCTGGCCGGTTCCGAGGTGCTGATACGCACGGATAACAACCCATTGGCACATCTGGAAAATGCGAAATTGGGTGCCCTGGAACAGCGCTGGGTAGCCCGGATGGCCAAGTACAGATACCGTATCCTCTACAAGCGAGGAGCGGAGAATGTTCATGCTGACGCGTTATCTCGTCTGCGGAAGAACCCCCCAAGAACTAACCGAGATGAGGAGCTGGAGGGAGAAGAAATCCCCTACGCCATCGGGGGCGCTGCTCGGACGGCTGTGAGCCGGGAACAGACCGGGAACGGAACGGCTACAGGACTGTTGGTTCAGAGTCGGGACGAATGGATACGGCTGCAACAGGAAGACCAGGAACTAGCTCCATTGCGACAGTGGATAACGAATGGTCTATTGCCCGTGAGAACCCCTGGACAAACTCTCCCATCAGACCTGAACCTTCTTCTGCGGCAGTGGGAGCGCCTAACTCTTCAGGACGGGCTCTTATGCCACTTAACCATGGCTCAGGCAGATTCCGAGCCGACCTGGCAGATGGTCTTACCAGGGCCCGTGGTGGCCGCAGTTGCTAAAGAAGCTCATGAGTCCGGGGCACACTTCGGAGTGAAGAGGACGTTTAAGTGGCTGCAAACTCGGTTCTATCATCCTCGGCTGCTTGCGGAAGTACAAACTGCCTGTAGACAATGTCGACAATGTGAGCTAACCAAGTCACCGGAGGAAAGGGCGCCTGTGCAGAGCATCACGACGTCTGCCCCTTTTGAAGTATTAATGATAGACTACATTACCATTGGAGCAGCGCATCAAGGCTACGAACACTGCCTCGTTATGGTAGATCATTTTTCAAAATTCGCGGTAGTCACCCCTACCCGTGATCAGACAGCTGAGTCGGCGGCGAGCGCTATCTGTAAGAACTTTATTCAAGTTTACGGCTGTCCGAGGCAAATACATTCGGATCAAGGCGCCTGTTTCTTGGGCAAAGTCATGGAAGAGCTGCATCGCCTCTACGGCATTGATAAGTCACGCACCACACCGTATCACCCCCAGGGAAATGGGGCTTGTGAGCGGTTTAACCCGACTTTGCTTCAAATGCTGCGTGCGCTAGAACAAGATCAGAAGGCCCGCTGGCCGGAGTATGTGTCTGACCTAGTGTGGGTCTACAACAATAGAGTTCATCAAGTCACAGGACGCACCCCGTATGAAGTGGTCTTTGGGCGCCCAGGAAAAGGCATGACCGATCTGGAACTGTCTTCGGAGGAACAAGGCCCCCGAACAGGGATGGCTTCGTGGGTGCGTGATCATCGGCATCGGCTGCAGACCTTACACCGACTGGTACACACTCGAATTCGGGAAGTGGAGCATCGGAGCACCCCTACAGCAAAACCCCCAGAGTTCCGGCCAGGTGATCGAGTACTCGTTCGAGAGCAAAGACCGCAAAACAAGTTAGACCATCGTTGGGAAAAAACACCCTATCGGGTGCTTCGCCGTATAGACCCGCATGGACCTGTATATGAAGTGCAGTCTGAGGCCCCCGGAAGTACAGGTACTCGCATTCTTCATCGCAACATGCTCCGGTTGTGTCGCTCTGTTGACTCGGACACCCCGGAATCCGCAATCAGGGAAGAGCCACCTACGACTGAGTCCCCCAACAACCATTGGTGGGATGAAGAAGATGATGAAGAAGAAGAACGGCGTCAAAATACTCCCCCTATCTCGACTACTACACTACCCCTGACCAGTCACCCTTCCGCTGACGACATTCCCCCAACACCCCCTACACAAGGACCCGAGCCACGACGTTCTGAACGTTCTACTGCCGGTAGACCCCCAACTCGCTACAGTCCTGACTTACACACTAGACAGACCCAAGTGTGGAACAACCCGTCAGGTGGGCGACCTGTCAGTGCGAAGGCCTCGCCCGGGGACTGGCGAGCATACAGGGTGGGGGAATGTAGGGGACAGGGACCTGGTGAGCTGTGCAGACGGGTGGAACCATTGTTGCCGGGAGTCGGGGTTCCGGGGGATGGATTTGAGGGGCGCATGGGAAGCCAGGCTCATGTGACAGGAGGCAGAGTGACGCAGGGAGAGGAGAGGATAAAAAGCAAAACGCGCGAAAGCAGGGGCAGAGAAGCGCGGGAAATCTCTGAGGAGAGGAAACTGCAGCGCAGTTATTGTGTGTGTGCAGGCCGCAGTGAGACTCGCTGGAAGCAGGGGGAAAACGTGCAACAGACACTGCGGGCAATTACCAGAGCCCCCAAAAAGAGGCGCATTCGTCGTCAGCGACCCCCCAGGCAGAGGGGTAGTGCTGATCAGCTCAGGGACAGTATTACCGCGCTCCCCGGGAGCATCTTGCCACCGAGTGCTCCGGGCCCTCCTGGGTTTTTCTTAGCTGTGACTGATACTGATAATTCTGCTAATTCTCCTCAAAAAGACTCCTCTCTGGACGTTGAAACTGTTACCCCGGATCAACGTTCGCCTGCGGGAGGTAACGCAGCACCGCAAAAGACATTCTGGACTCGAATCTACACCTGGGCTCGACGTCGGAGGACACCGCCTTCCCTCACCACTAGGACTACGTCGCTGACGGAGCCTCACCACCGGGACTACATCGCTGAAACAGCACTGATAAGTGAACGTTGTTGACTTTACCTTAGTAGGGGAGGTACTAGTAAGGCGCTGCCGCGTTCTTCGGGTATAGTTCAGGCCTCCTATATAGTAGATAGGATTTACTGTGATATTGTAGACTTGTACTTAAGTTCCCTGCGTGGAAAACTGTTGTTATCTTTTTGGTTGGAAGTTAAAAGAAAAGTTAAAAACGCTGTTTGCTTTCTGGCTCCCATTTGTCCCTGCATCCTTCTTTATCTGCGGTCTCTACACTGGTACTGTAGCGCCCCCACTGCCGCAGGGCCGAGGGGTACCCGGTACCGGGCCTCTGAGTCTCTGCTTCTGGGGTTGTCACGGCGGCTAGGCCCCGGTCCGTGACCCTGCCGTGGGGCGCACAGTGAATGATCGGTGTGGATGTCGGTGCAGTTGTGGGGTGCAGGTCGCGGTAAATAACGAGGACACCAGGTTGCAGTCTCTTTACCTCTTTACTGGAGATCTCTGAGTCCTCAGTCCAGAATACGGTTCACCAGGCTGCGCAAGTCCGGCCGGTCCAATGGCACTTCCAGAGTTCTCTTCACAGGTGGAAATCGGTGCCTTCCTTCTTAGCGCTATGTGTTGTAGTCCTCCCCTGCTGTGCTTACGGAAAGTACCCCACAACTGTTGTGTCTGTTTCTTAAGTTCCCTCACAACTCGATTAAATGATGTTCTTCTAATCGTCCGTCCCTCCCTGATGTTACGGTTAGAACGGCACCCGTTTGTCGGGTAGGCCTGGAGTTCTTCCGGGACCCTAGAGACGCCCCTCTCCCGCAATTGCCTCCCAAGACTTCATAGGTGATATGTGTTAGACAGCCCGCCTTAAACTGACTGTCCTGCCGCTGTTTGGAGTATTGCTTGAAGCTGAATGTTATAATACTCCCTCGGCGTTCCGGCCACCGGTAGTGCGCCTCAGTAGGGTGTTGCTTCGGTCTTACAGCACGACCCCTACTGGAATTCTCCTATTGCTTGATCTCGTTTCTCACTCAGCACAATCTATCTCGCTTCTAGTCCTTTCTTAGGGCACCGCCGCTATTCTGAGCAGGCACGGTCCCGTTACGTTCTTTCCAATGCCAAGCCTCTGCCAGGATCCCACCCCTGGCAGAGACTCTACTGTCTCTTCCTCCACAACACCCTCTGCCACAAGGTGTTGCTTCGTTCAATCCAGTCAGCTTTCTGATCTAACTTCCTGCCTGACCCCCGGTTTACCCACTATGGTGGGGAGTGGCCTAATGAATAGCACCCTTAGCTCCCCCCGGAGGCCCTGCGGTGAAATGTATTGGTGTCTGTGATACCTGATCAGATGAACTCCTTCAGTGCCATCGAACGCACCATGGCTCCCCATAGTGTCGGAGCCACAGTACTGCAACGACCAGGACTCTGGGGCGCTGCACTCCCCCCTGGTTAAACACAGTACTCCGGGACTGGGAAGAAAACAACAATACAAGTTAGCAAAAAGACATACAATTTTGTTGAGTGCAAAACAATAAGTATACTTGAACAGGCTTCCCTTTATGGGAGGTGAGGACACTTTAACGTTACAGACATAATTAAATATCATAGCAACATGCTATAATTAGCTTTTCTTACCCAACCGGGTATTCTACTAAGTGCAAACATTATTGACCAATAATTTAACTTTGCCTTTAAGGATATACACTCTTAATCCACTAAAGACCTTCTTATAATCACATTATAAGGTATTTAACTTTTACATTCTCCTACTTTGAATCTGCAGGACCGCCTGTCCCTATGGCACCAGACCTACTGCCTCTCCTTTCTTTTACAGGACCGCCCCGTTCAGCCAGGGCCTACTGCCTTTCTCTACTATACATGGTATAGACATAACATTCCTTTCAATTAGAGAACATGGAGCCGGCTCTACTTGGCTCCTATTAGGACTCACTCACTAACCCCTACGGGTCCACTTTCTGTCCTTAGTAACACATTTCTAACTTTCTATGGGGACTCAGGGTTTACCTTCTATCCTCACCTTCATTATTACTTTCTTACTTTCACTTAAGCAGAACTCTAAATCTACCCCTACGGGCTTTCTGCATCTTTCCTTTTAAAGAACATTATCTAGGTTTCACATCTTAAACAAATTGAACACACATAACTTTCCTATATGCAAAGCAGTTACATTTCTTCCAGAGCATCATCATCAGCATTTCTTCACATTTAACTAGTTAAAACACATACAACTTTTCTCATCCCAACATTTCCATGGCATTACTGTTCTTAAAACAGTATCTCTCGTAAGTACGCTGTTGGACATCCCCTTTAAAAGAGGATCAAGTCTTTCTGAGGTAGCTCGTCTTCTCAGCCTACCAGTCTTTGTTCAGCAAAGGTTCCAGAACGGTATCTTCGCAAAGAGTCTTTAAATAAAACCAGTAGGAAGCGCCTTTAATAAGGTGCAAACTATTTACAAGAAAGTTTGGATCATGCACTGTTCATGATTTCTCAGTTTGTAAAACTTGTAGAAAAACAAACAATAAGGATCCCGGGTCAACTAAGGGATCCATAAAAAGTTAACCCTGGACGGGTTTAGCAACAAACAGTAAACAAACAGTTAAAAGGAGAACTATTTACATTTTCATTTTTCCGAGGTTTATTCTTATTCAGGTGGCCTTGGCTCCTGGGCCCCGTCCACGGTGGCACGGATTCCAGCGGCAAGCCCCGCAGGGGCCACCAGGTCACTCGGTGTCTGGATTTGAAGATTAACCCGGCGGGCAAGCTTGGGAGCTACCACAAAGCGCACAGTGGAGACAGTAACAAGATCCGGCAACTCTGGACCAACCGTAGTTGGGGCCACAGGTGAGACTCTCTCAGACTCACATCGCTGTACCTTCCGGGCACGCCATCCTTGCGCATTCTGGTGACGGGTGTACGTCACCTGATCTCCCTCCCGTAGTGACTCGCCTTCCCGATCACAGCAGGGAGTTTCCACGTCGTAGCCAGCAACGAAGATGCCAGTAGGTAGACCCGACTCCCAAATGGAGCCCCATCCTTTCTTGGGGTGGAAGGCCGACACAATTCCTCGTCTTACCACATCCATTCCACCATATATCAACTTCTTGCTTTGCAGTTCCCGTTTTTCAACTTCGTTGCGCTGCCCCCAGTGCTGGAGCACGCATTGCTTGTACTGGTCCCAGGTAAGTATCGCAATAGTGAGACCGTCCACTGGAACCCCATCCTGCTCGACCCAGGGGGTATCCCACCGAAACATCACTCCACTTGGGTCCATTTCTATGGGCTCTCCCCACTTAGTTGGTAATGGCGGTAACAACTCCCCCATCGCGCTGGGGGTGAGGACCGCCCGCTCAATTGTGAACGAGGAGTTACTGTTGCGGGGAGGGTCGGTCACGGGAGCGGGATCGGGCATGGAGGCAGGGGTGTCTTTCATACCTGCGCCCGATGTGGTTTCACCGATGTCGATCCGTTCCGCTGACAAGGACACTGGAGGCGGCTGCAGCCCGGACCACGGTTCCTCCTCGGCAGCCTCCGGATGCGGCTTCGCTCTCCATGGCTCCTCCTCCGCTGGTTCCGAGGTCGGGTTTGGTAGGTTCAGCTCCTTCACCGGCGGTGGACGCGAGTCTGCCTCTGATGGGTAAGGGCAGGCCGGGATCACCTCGCTGTTGCTCGGGCACTTGCTGCTCATCGTCGCTATCGGGCATTCGGCGGCAACGCATGCAACTGGCTCCGCCATTTCTCCGAAGTCGGGCTCCTTCTTCACCTCGTTCCCGCCGTCGCAAGTCAGGGGGCGGTTCTCTGCTTTGGGGCAGGTCATCTCTTTGCAGCCAGAAGCGCAGGGGGCGGTATCCATTTCTCGCGCCATTCTGGTAGTCTCCTCCCATAGCACGCCCTCCTTCTTCTCCGAAGTAGCAATGGCGGCGGCTTTTGGCGGGAACTTCTCTTGGTCAATGGTAGCACACAGTCTTTGCAATAAAGTACAGTTCAAGCACAACAAATCACAGTCTCTAGGCACACATGACCTGATTCTTCAGGCTTAAGTAGATCCTGTTCGTGACGCCAAGTTTGTAGCGCCCCCACTGCCGCAGGGCCGAGGGGTACCCGGTACCGGGCCTCTGAGTCTCTGCTTCTGGGGTTGTCACGGCGGCTAGGCCCCGGTCCGTGACCCTGCCGTGGGGCGCACAGTGAATGATCGGTGTGGATGTCGGTGCAGTTGTGGGGTGCAGGTCGCGGTAAATAACGAGGACACCAGGTTGCAGTCTCTTTACCTCTTTACTGGAGATCTCTGAGTCCTCAGTCCAGAATACGGTTCACCAGGCTGCGCAAGTCCGGCCGGTCCAATGGCACTTCCAGAGTTCTCTTCACAGGTGGAAATCGGTGCCTTCCTTCTTAGCGCTATGTGTTGTAGTCCTCCCCTGCTGTGCTTACGGAAAGTACCCCACAACTGTTGTGTCTGTTTCTTAAGTTCCCTCACAACTCGATTAAATGATGTTCTTCTAATCGTCCGTCCCTCCCTGATGTTACGGTTAGAACGGCACCCGTTTGTCGGGTAGGCCTGGAGTTCTTCCGGGACCCTAGAGACGCCCCTCTCCCGCAATTGCCTCCCAAGACTTCATAGGTGATATGTGTTAGACAGCCCGCCTTAAACTGACTGTCCTGCCGCTGTTTGGAGTATTGCTTGAAGCTGAATGTTATAATACTCCCTCGGCGTTCCGGCCACCGGTAGTGCGCCTCAGTAGGGTGTTGCTTCGGTCTTACAGCACGACCCCTACTGGAATTCTCCTATTGCTTGATCTCGTTTCTCACTCAGCACAATCTATCTCGCTTCTAGTCCTTTCTTAGGGCACCGCCGCTATTCTGAGCAGGCACGGTCCCGTTACGTTCTTTCCAATGCCAAGCCTCTGCCAGGATCCCACCCCTGGCAGAGACCCTACTGTCTCTTCCTCCACAACACCCTCTGCCACAAGGTGTTGCTTCGTTCAATCCAGTCAGCTTTCTGATCTAACTTCCTGCCTGACCCCCGGTTTACCCACTATGGTGGGGAGTGGCCTAATGAATAGCACCCTTAGCTCCCCCCGGAGGCCCTGCGGTGAAATGTATTGGTGTCTGTGATACCTGATCAGATGAACTCCTTCAGTGCCATCGAACGCACCATGGCTCCCCATAGTGGCGGAGCCACAGTACTGCAACGACCAGGACTCTGGGGCGCTGCAGTACCGCCCCTAAGTATCCACCGCCCTAAGTACAGCATATTAGGTGACAAGAGACAAAATGTGGGGTGAATGAGCCTGTGTATAAGGTCATTGGGACTGATATCCATTTGCCTAACAAGTTTTTGGCCAACAGCAACCAAAACTGCATAGTGAGCATTATCCCAACCCACCAATAGGGGGCGGAAGCCCTACAGGAGCCCAGAGCAGCATGAACCCTAAATATGGCCCTATCTGGGTAATAAGGCTTTCACCCTGAGAAGCAAAGGATCAAACCCCCATGAATGTGAATACTTGGTTTGTTAATACTGGGAATGTTAGAGATGCTTCTTCGAAACACGATAATACTTCCCTCCCACTTATTGTATCTAAAGTCTCAAGTAGATTTATTATTTAGGGTAAGTTCACGCTAGGCATTTTTTTATGCTTTTTTTATCCAACTTTCAGCTGCATTTTATAGTACCAGCTTGTTTTTTTTGTCATCAGTATATTGCGCTTTCCATGGTGTTTTGCGCAGTAGAGCGTGTCACTTCTTTCACACAGTGTCTACATAATTTATACACAGCATCATTGCCTCCTATTTGATGTACACACCATTCTGTGTCTCTTATATGATGTAAGACAAAAAAGGCAAAGCGCTCCTTGTGGAAATCTGTATATCTAGCTTCAACACCAACTCTGTGACCATTCTTGACCTAAACCCAATTGAGCATCTCTAAAGAGACGTGACATGGCTGACTGAGACCGGCAGGTGCTGGATGGATATTGTTCCCCACTGCGTCAGAGGGCTTATCGCTCCCCAGAATATAGTCAGAAAAGTCATTTTTGTTCAGCTATGATATGGGTATGTCTCCTGATGAACCTACAGAGGGGAAACGCGTCGAGCAAAGCATACTCAAGGCTATAAGCTAAGCACATCTAAATGCTTAAATGTTTACATACTTGGTCATATCTAGTGTCACTGGGTTAATGGCAATTTTTGCACTTTTTTGCACTAATTTTGCACTTTATCTTGCCTGCACATTATCTTGCCTGCCTTATAAATTTCTATTATAGTCTGTCACCTACCTTAGGGTTTAAAAGGGACAGACGACGAGAGCGGGGGCGCCATTTGCGTAGGTTTGTAGGGTGCCAACCCCCGCAGGCAGGTAGGGTGTATTTTCTAGGTACAGCTTAGGTCTATTTATAATCTTCATATGTGCAATACAATATACGAGTCAACATATACACTCGTTGCACAGCCTTTGCACCGAATAATATAGGTGCATTAGCATTCTCTCCATTTAGTGCAATATAGTCCAAGTGACATTTGTTTGTTTTTGTCTTGTCTGTCTGTATGGTCTGCTGATTGTAATTTTTTTCCTCACGATAGGGCCTAATAGGGTCAGTTGGGGCTAGTCTACGTTGAGCGGGGGCGCCAATGCGCAGGTCTTGTGGGGTGCCAACCTCCGCTGCAAGGTAGGAGACAGATAGTTGGTCCTATAGGGAACGAGAGCACCTTGTATCTTTGTTAGCAGACATATATGTTTTTAGGTCGTGTATGTTGTATTGTTTTATTATTGAATTTAGTAAATGTTAAGTTTTATTGGTGTCATTTACTACATTTGTTATAGTGTCATATATCGGTGAGCAGGTTAGAATAGGACACTTTATTTGATGTTCTGTGAGATATGACATGGCTGTCCACCAACGTTCACCATCCAACCTGACAGAAATGGGAGAGGATCTGCGTGGAAGAATGGCAGAGGATCCCCAAATCCAGGTGTGAAAAACTTGTTGCATCGTTCCCAAGAAGACTCATGGCTGTACTAGCTCAAACGGGTGAACACCTCCAGTGGAGGACGCGATAGCAGGGAAGATGAAGATTGGTCTCAGGAGCGCAGAAAGAAGACTCGAACACCAGGTTGTATTTGAACCACAACGCGTTTCAATGGATAACACCGTCTCCATCAGGTGGGCAGGTTATTAGTGGTGACAAAGAGGCAGTATTTAAATAAACATCAACCAGTCGCAAAGCTATTACAATTACATATGCTAATGTGTATTATACAATAGATAATTAAAAATAGCCTGTGCACGGTGACACATACACAGAGACAGCAGAGCAAACGCAGCGGGGGGCTATCACATCATACAAACATAATAAAACCAACCTGGGATAAAAAATAAATAAAACAGCAAAATTAATCATAAAAAATAAGCATGAAAACAAAAAACAAAAAAACTATACCTACACACACACACACATTATATATATATATATATATATATATATATATATATATATATATATATATATATAATATATATAAACATACATACATACACATTTACACATGCAAAAAAATGAGAAAATCCCTTACCCAGGAGGATTGTATCAACAGCATCAAAGCGAAAGCCACAGAGTCTTCCTCCCCTAAGATGTCATTGAGTAGGTGCAGTTTTATCACCACCTTTAATCAATCCCATGGAATTGTTAGGAAACTACTGTCAAAATATTGGTTTATTCTTAAAGGGGATCCAGTACTTTCGAAACATATACCTCCTCACCCTATAACAATTTTCCATAAGAATTGAACCTTAGGCAATAGGATTGCACCCAGTAATACTACATTAGCTCCATTATACCTAGGTCCTCAGTTACCTTCGAACTATGGTTGCTTTGCATGCAGGAATCCTAAGTGCCTTTGCTGTGCTTCCATAGTAAATGGAGCACGGGAATTTAAATGAAATACAACAGGCACGCTTTTTAGAATTCACTCATCTGTTAATTGTCAGTCTACTTACGTAGTCTACCTGATCGAGTGCGGTTGGGGTCTACAATATGTGGGCCGCACCATACAAACGATGCATGCCAGATTGAATAAACATCGACAAAACATAAAAAATGGTTTCTTATTACAGTCTGTCCAAACACTTCTTGCTAATGCACCAAAAAAATTGGAAATCTTTGAAATTAATAATCATTGATCACATATCCGATAACGTGGCAGATCGGTTCAGTAGCCTAATAAAAAAAGAGAGTTTCTGGATATTCAAACTGGGTACGTTGGCCCCTGAAGGATTGAATCTTATGATTGATAAAGTGACAAGCTAGATATGGTTCTCTTCTCTTTATTTTTTTGCATGTGTATACGTGTATGTATGTATATATACAGTGGGGCAAAAAAGTATTTAGTCATTCAGCAATAGTGCAAGTTCCACCACTTAAAAAGATGAGAGGCGTCTGTAATTTACATCATAGGTAGACCTCAACTATGGGAGACAAACGGAGAAAAAAAAATCCAGAAAATCACATTGTCTGTTTTTTTATCATTTTATTTGCATATTATGGTGGAAAATAAGTATTTGGTCAGAAACAAACAATCAAGATTTCTGGCTCTCACAGACCTGTAACTTCTTCTTTAAGAGTCTCCTCTTTCCTCCACTCATTACCTGTAGTAATGGCACCTGTTTAAACTTGTTATCAGTATAAAAAGACACCTGTGCACACCCTCAAACAGTCTGACTCCAAACTCCACTATGGTGAAGACCAAAGAACTGTCAAAGGACACCAGAAACAAAATTGTAGCCCTGCACCAGGCTGGGAAGACTGAATCTGCAATAGCCAACCAGCTTGGAGTGAAGAAATCAACAGTGGGAGCAATAATTAGAAAATGGAAGACATTCAAGACCACTGATAATCTCCCTCGATCTGGGGCTCCACGCAAAATCCCACCCCGTGGGGTCAGAATGATCACAAGAACGGTGAGTAAAAATCCCAGAACCACGCGGGGGGACCTAGTGAATGAACTGCAGAGAGCTGGGACCAATGTAACAAGGCCTACCATAAGTAACACACTACGCCACCATGGACTCAGATCCTGCAGTGCCAGACGTGTCCCACTGCTTAAGCCAGTACATGTCCGGGCCCGTCTGAAGTTTGCTAGAGAGCATTTGGATGATCCAGAGGAGTTTTGGGAGAATGTCCTATGGTCTGATGAAACCAAACTGGAACTGTTTGGTAGAAACACAACTTGTCGTGTTTGGAGGAAAAAGAATACTGAGTTGCATCCATCAAACACCATACCTACTGTAAAGCATGGTGGTGGAAACATCATGCTTTGGGGCTGTTTCTCTGCAAATGGGCCAGGACGACTGATCCGGGTACATGAAAGAATAAATGGGGCCATGTATCGTGAGATTTTGAGTGCAAACCTCCTTCCATCAGCAAGGGCATTGAAGATGAAACGTGGCTGGGTCTTTCAACATGACAATGATCCAAAGCACACCGCCAGGGCAACGAAGGAGTGGCTTCGTAAGAAGCATTTCAAGGTCCTGGAGTGGCCTAGCCAGTCTCCAGATCTCAACCCTATAGAAAACCTTTGGAGGGAGTTGAAAGTCCGTGTTGCCAAGCGAAAAGCCAAAAACATCACTGCTCTAGAGGAGATCTGCATGGAGGAATGGGCCAACATACCAACAACAGTGTGTAGCAACCTTGTGAAGACTTACAGAAAACATTTGACCTCTGTCATTGCCAACAAAGGATATATTACAAAGTATTGAGATGAAATTTTGTTTCTGACCAAATACTTATTTTCCACCATAATATGCAAATAAAATGATAAAAAAACAGACAATGTGATTTTCTGGATTTTTTTTTCTCAGTTTGTCTCCCATAGTTGAGGTCTACCTATGATGTAAATTACAGACGCCTCTCATTTTTTTAAGTGGTGGAACTTGCACTATTGCTGAATGACTAAATACTTTTTTGCCCCACTGTATATATATGTGTGTGTGTATGTATAATTTGCTTTTGTTTTTTCTTGCTTATTTTTTATGATTAATTTTGCTGTTTTGTTTATTTTTTTTTATCCTAGGTTAGTTTTATTATGTTTGTATGATGTGATAGCCCCCCGCTGCGTTTGCTCTGCTGTCTCTGCGTATGTGTCACCGTGCACAGGCTATTTTTAATTATCTATTATACCTACACATTAGCATATGTAATTGTAATAGCTTTGCGACTGGTTGACGTTTATTTAAATACTGCCTCTTTGTCACCACTAATAACCTGCCCACCTGATGAAGACGGTGTTATCCGTTGAAACGCGTTGTGGTTCAAATACAACCTGGTGTTCGAGTCTTCTTTCTGCGCTCCTGAGACCGATCTTCATTTTCCCTACTTTCTATTATCTATCACTGTTTTATAGTCCACATATTTTGTGGCTTGTATATACCTTGTACTACCATGATTACACTATGGTATTGTCTTTTATGTTGTTATTTGCTTATAATTGCTCTTTGCACTTGTCACTTTAGTTAGGCTTATAGGTATGGGATGTTTTTATCTCCTTTGATATACATATATAGTTTTTGCACTATTCTTCTGGACCCCATAGGGGTTTCTTTCTCCATACATTTTTTCTAACTTGACCTTCCCAACATGTGCGCATGTTCACTGTGGCTGGAATCCTGATACATTCTCGTGGGCCTCCGTAATGTCCAACGGGTGATATGACGTCATGGGTATTCCCCCTTCACCCGCTGAGACATGTGTGCGGCTTGCAAAGATGTGTCATTTGGGGCCTGCACATGCGCCATCTATTGCCGGGGAGATTGCTACAAGCGGCGGGTATATATGTCATACCTATTGGTACGCCGTATGGTATCCATACTTTAGTGCGCATGCGCGGGTGACGATTTACGGCAGTGACGACATGTATGACGTCTGTCATGTTAATGTGCGCACGCTCCGCCTACGTGAATTAGCAGTGGGAACAGCTGTGCCTTTGGCATATAAGCATTCGTTAATGACACACATACACAGCCCCCGGAAGAAGGCCACGCAAAACGCGCGTCGGGGCTGCTGTGGAGCACACACTGACAGATATTACCATGGGTAAGTTGAGCGACCTTTAAAGGGGTCCTTTACATTTTATACTTTGTGGGATTGGATCAAGGTTATGAAGTATTTCCTGCCCATTATTTACACTGAGGTCTTGGCATATCCATTTATACCCTGCCTTATGGAATAAGGCTTTGGATTGTGTATGGTAACAGTGGATACGGACTGTGCCTTTGGTGGTTTGCTCACGCTCATTCTGTTATTGCAGTTGTGGTGCTTCCCCCACATGAGTTGATGTCTGTGCTTTTCATGTCTGTTGTTACACTGGTTATTACCATTATGATGACTATGTATTTATTAATAAAATATCTATTTTGTTAAAATTGGTTTGGACATATACTCCTTCGGTTCTGTGTAGGATTTATAGCACTACAAAAAGTGTAGCCTAAACCTAACTGACAACTGGGCGTCGCTATTCCCCTTCTCCCAGGGATGTGTTGTTACAGTCTGATATTGTGAGAGATAATGGTACACTGCCAGACTGTTAATAGAAGAATAGAGACAATTTATTCAATTACAGCCGCATTCACACATCTGTGTGTCGCAGTACGAGTACAGACCGTCATTCACAAACTGGCCACAGTTATTTTGACCCAAAATTAACAACCTCATAAGTGGCGCACCGCCTTGTGAGATGCAGGGCCTAGTATCTCGGAGGATGGTTCAGTCACGGTGACTCCGATGGCTCTAACAATCCCTAGGTTCGGTGGCAATTATAAAGGAGGAGACGACGGATATATGAGACTGTGAGTTATGTTGTTGCCCGCAAAGTATGAGGCTGCAGACGAAAGAAGCATACACCGGGGTCTCGTGCAAACTTGAAAGATGAACTTTACTGAATATTTGTGACAATCCTTATATTTTTCAATATAACAGTCATGGGTAGCCGATAAATTTTTCTTACAATTGCGACGGTCAAAGCCTTTTCTCGGTCCCAGCCTTGGGAGGATGGTGGTAACTTTTCATTTGACTAACTGTGCTGCATGAAGGGGGAGGATCAAACTGACCTTAATCGGATCGGAGTATCCAGGGAATCTGCTGCGCAGTTCTGCAGTTCCTTCTCTTGTCTCAGCACTCTGTTGCTGCATAACGCGGGGCACTCCAAATAGGGTGCTATTTGTACACCCCACTTGTCCCAATCCAGGAGCCCCAATTTTCTACCTCCTCTCCCCACCAAAACCGTCCATAAAGCCCTGTTTGTCCCGCACGCACCACCTCCAACTGCCATTTATCTTCAAATCAGAAAAACACATTGCAATGCCAAACTAAGGCACAAGAGGGCAGTATAGTACTACAAGTTGTAATACCAAAACAAGGCAGGAGAGGGCAGCATAGAATTAAATAGTTTACCTCCTCCCAAGGCAAGACAAGGAGCCGGTGTCGCAAGTGTAATTATGTAAGGAATAGAGAACACACCATATGATATATAACATACATTAGTAATGGCTTTCCTGGTCACTACATAAGCATATACAGTATGAGGCTGTAAGTTCAGGACAGGACACCTGGGGCCGGTCAGTGAATAACTGTCTGTACTCAGCCTGTGACACATGGATGTGCTGCTGCTCTCTCTTCCTCCAGATGTATGTGATATGTCCGAAGGTGGGTAGAGTGAAGCCAGGGCTGATTTGCTATAGGGATGCCAACACTGCTGGAACGGCGCCGGAACCGGAGGTGAGTATACATTTTATTAATTTAAAAGGGGAAAACATTCGGATTGAGAAGGGGTTGTCTGACTAGTGGACAACATATTTAAGCAAGGTGTGTAACAAGTAAAGCAAAATTCTGCACGACCTGTCAGTGTTCTATTATTCGGGTTGGGGACACTTATTGTATGTGGGCTAGTGAATTGTGTGTGCCAGGGCTGCTTTTTAGTCCCAGTCCGGCCCTTAATCACCCCCATTATCTGAATGCAAGGAAGAGTGTGAACTTGTGCTAATTGTGCAGTAACACGTTGTCATCTCTGCTCCATCCTGCCTTCCAGCACAGGGTTAAAATTGCTCCGACTCCATTTCTGGCTTCATGGCTTGATCATAGATGCTGGATCCTGATTCCCAAGAAAATCTCCCCAACCCAAGATTGTGAAAGAAACACACCAAACACTTTTATTGGATGATAAATTGACCGAATTTTATTCCAAATCTCATTATTATTATTTCTTTCAGTGTCTCAAATTTAGAATCAGCCAATTACTATGAAAGAGACACTGAAAATGGCACAACCTCCGACTCACGAAGAATCGTCCTTCAGCACTCAGGAGAGGAAAAACCCCATGGTGGAAACCTCTAGGGAACGATGGCTGGAGGACTGCCCTTCCCTTGGGCTTAGAAGGTTAATGCCGACACATAACAGCAAATTGTACCAGAATTTGTACATTGTGTCATATTTGGTATGGAGAAGCCTAATGCGACCTCTCCAGGCCGTACACATAAAGGTGAAGGCGGCGAGTACCGGACGTGAGGGAGATCTGGCTGCAACATCTGTCACCCCATTGATCGCTAGGGTTAGTTTGATCTGGCTGGCTAGGCGGTATGGCTGATCGGGCTGGCTAGGCGGTATGGCTGATCTGGCTGGCTAGGCGGTATGGCTGATCTGGCTGGCTAGGCGGTATGGCTGATCTGGCTGGCTAGGCAGTGTCCCCTTCCTCCCATTGTGGAGTGATGAAGCTCCAGGTCTCCAGACACATCAAGTACGGCTCCTCATACGGCTGAATGACTGGTGGTTCTGGAATCTTCTCCTGTATCATAGATGTATGTGTTTATGACATCAGCACAGTTGCCGTAGTTACTGCAGATGTTTATTGCTGATTGTTCATTGGCTAGAAAGTCCCTCTCAGTGTTCCAAAGAATTAACCCTTGAATGCCTGGCATTGTGCCTTTCTCCATAAGTCTGTAAAATAAACTTCTCACTAGGCAGGACCATTATCAATATTTTATCATTATTATATTTTAAAGTTACCACCCTAAAAAAGTGTGAATTGTAATAACATCTACAGATTTGATGTGTAACGATCACAATAATTCCCTTAAGCCATACTAAATACATAAACGCACAATATGAGTACAGAGCAGTCCCATAGAGAAATAAATTAAGGGGCTGGAGACAAATGAAAATGAGAAGAAAGCCCCTCATGACTGGGACTGGATGAGAGGTTCAGTTTGGAATGCTTAAAGGGAAGGTGCCATCAAAAAAATTTTTTTTACAGCAAATGAAAAAATGTAAAGAATTAATAATTACATTTTGTTAAAAAATATCATAATTTGTTTATAATTTAGTAAAATATGAAAAATAATTTTAATAGGTTTGGCATTTCCAGTTTTAAACACTGGAGGGAGCAGCTACTGAAATTGGACAAATATCTAGTGTACAACTAGCTGACATTACTGCACTGCAGTAATTATGGGCGGAGGCTGCTGACATGGCTGTGATGTCTCCTCTCCTCCCCTTCTGGGTGTTTGCTAAGGGATAAGAGCAGATGAGATTTAGGAACACATTGAGCAGCCATTTTCTTAGTGACTGCAAAGTTATACTGACAAGTAAACAGTCACAGAGGATGGCAGGCAGCAAGGATTCTGGGAGATATATGGTGGAGGGAGCAGGGTGACATCAGCACAGAGTATTTCAGGAGAGCAGTGTGCTGGTCTATGGGGGCACCCTGTTCGGTGCGCGGAGCAGCCAGGGATTTACATAGAACGCTGTCTTTCATACACATGGATGGACCGTCTGCTCCACAAAAATCCAGGAAACATTTCTGCTGATTGATGGCCTGTTCTGATCCAGACATTGCATGCAAAGACCCCATTCCTCTCCTCAGATCCTGGCTTCTCCATCCTGTCCTGGCAATGTGTGAAAGCGAGGTGACAGGCGCAGTACGGGGTGATGCTGGGAAGCAGGTTGGGGGGAAATGTAGCCATATACTAAAGATAAAAATGAGACCCTTCTATTCAGCTGCTTCACCAGCACTCCCCTGACTGCACCGAACTGGAGGTCATGCTGCCCCATCTATTACCCCAGACCCGCGTGCAGGTGCTCAGCCAAAACCACCCTAGAATGGGTCCCCTTTCTTAAGATAATACCGCCATATACACTCACTGGCCACTTTATTAGGTACACCTGTCCAACTTCTTGTTAACACTTAATTTCTAATCAGCCAATCACATGGCGGCAACTCAGTGCATTTAGGCATGTAGACATGGTCAAGACAATCTCCTGCAGTTCAAACCGAGCATCAGTATGGGGAAGAAAGGTGATTTGAGTGCCTTTGAACGTGGCATGGTTGTTGGTGCCAGAAGGGCTGGTCTGAGTATTTCAGAAACTGCTGATCTACTGGGATTTTCGCGCACAACCATCTCTAGGGTTTACAGAGAATGGTCCGAAAAAGAAAAAAAATCCAGTGAGCGGCAGTTCTGTGGGCGGAAATGCCTTGTTGATGCCAGAGGTCAGAGGAGAATGGGCAGACTGGTTCGAGCTGATAGAAAGGCAACAGTGACTCAAATCGCCACCCGTTACAACCAAGGTAGGCCTAAGAGCATCTCTGAACGCACAGTGCGTCGAACTTTGAGGCAGATGGGCTACAGCAGCAGAAGACCACACCGGGTACCACTCCTTTCAGCTAAGAACAGGAAACTGAGGCTACAATTTGTACAAGCTCATCGAAATTGGACAGTAGAAGATTGGAAAAACGTTGCTTGGTCTGATGAGTCTCGATTTCTGCTGCGACATTCGGATGGTAGGGTCAGAATTTGGCGTAAACAACATGAAAGCATGGATCCATCCTGCCTTGTATGGAGCATCTTTGGGATGTGCAGCCGACAAATCTGCGGCAACTGTGTGATGCCATCATGTCAATATGGACCAAAATCTCTGAGGAATGCTTCCAGCACCTTGTTGAATCTATGCCACGAAGAATTGAGGCAGTTCTGAAGGCAAAAGGGGGTCCAACCCGTTACTAGCATGGTGTACCTAATAAAGTGGCCGGTGAGTGTACATCACACACAATACCGCCATATACTTCTAAGCACTAGCGTAGCTACTGGGGGGGCAGAGGGGGCCATCGCCCCGGGCCCTGTCACATGAAGGGGCCCACCGGGAGCCAGGGCCAATTCTGTGAGGAGGCAGAACACCACATAGGAGGAGAGCAGTATAATGTCTGCTCCCATCTGACGGAGACTCTGCACCCTATTAGCACAGTGTCGGCTGCAGTCTCCCTCCTGCAGTGAATGGTTTCGCCCCTCTGACCTGATGATGAAGCTTTTCCTGGCTGCAGTTTTCTTCACTCTGTGCACGCTGGGATTGGCTCAGGCACGCTGGGTCCTAGTGCCCACCTTGCATTTCACCTAGACACTTCCTGGTCCTGCCTGCAAACTTTATCAGTAAGTGCTGGGGATGGAACATTTTAGGTTTATTAAATTCAGGTATGTCACTGTGATGTGAATGTGATGAGGCCACTGGGGTATTGTGGGCGTTGAAAGTGGGTGAGGGGGGACAGGGTACTGAGGGGGTGGATGTGAGATGATGGGGGTATTGGGTACTGAAGTGGGGGAGGGGAGACAGGGCACTGGGGGGTAAATGTGAGACCATGGGGGTATTGTGGGGGAGGGAGACAGGGCACTGGGGGGTAAATGTGAGACCATGGGGGTATTGTGGGGGAGGGAGACAGGGCACTGGGGGGTAAATGTGAGACCATGGGGGTGTTGTGGGGGCTGAAGGTGGGTGAGGGGGGACAGGGAACTGAGGGGGTGGATGTGAGATGATGGGGGTATTGGGGCTGAAGTGGGGGAGGGGGGACAGGTCACTGGGGGCTGAATATTATAATGTTTTGTTACGATATTATATGTGATCCATCACATGTAATATTTGCTGTCTGGGGAGGCTGGAGATGGGGGGGTAGGGGGCTTTTGATACATACCACCTGGGTCTTTTATGAGTATTAGTATACGAAGCCCCCATATAGTAACCAAGAGCTGCATCACATTTACAGCACCACTCCAGCAATTTTTTTTTATTTCACTGCTGGAGCGGTGCTGAAAATCCAAGTCCCCTGCCCCCTGTCTGACACTCCCCTTCTGGCGTTTTCATCTGTTTTAGTCTCCGCTCGGCTCCGTCTCCTTCAGTTTGTGACCTGTCTGCGGCTCCAGTGTTTTATGGAGCAGCGCAGAGGTCACTAATCAATGTGAGTCTATGGGAGCCTTGATCTGGCCTCTTTCTCACTCTCAGGCTATGTGCACACGTTGCGGATTTGGCTGCTAATTTGCAGCACTTTTCCATGCGGTGTGCAGTACCATGTAAACCTATGGAAAACCAAATCCGCAGTGTCCATGGTGTGGAAAATACCGTGCGGAAACGCTGCGTTGTATTTTCCACAGCATGTCAAGTCTTTGTGCGGATTCCGCAGCGTTTTACACCTGCTCCTGTATAGGATTGCGCAGGTGTAAAAATGCAGGCGAAATCCTCACAAAAAACGCGGGAAATCCACAGGTAAAACGCAGCACGTTTTACCTGTGGATTTTGCAAAAACGGTGCGGAAAAATCCGCAGACGAATCCTCAACGTGGGCACATAGCCTCATAGTCTTACACTGAGCGCTTGTGCATACCTCCCAACCGTCCCGGATCCCGCGGGACTGTCCTGATTTTGACAGTCAGCCCCGGGATCCCGGGCGGGACACTAATGTCCCGCACTACGTGCCTAGGGCGGGGACAATGCAGGGTCGGCACCTTAGTAGCTTAGGTTTGTGGCTGTTTTTTTTTTTTCTTATACATGCTGGGTCTCCTCCCGACCGATCCCGCCCCCCCCCCCCCCCCCCCCCGCCGCCCCCTGTGTGTGCGGCGCTGCCACGCTGAGGCAGAGAGCCAGCAGCGATCAAGATGAGAGGTCAGCGACTCACTAGCTCCTGTGTGTGCACGGAGCTCCGGCTTCTCCTGCTCTTAGCTGCTATCCCGGCAGAGAAGGAGAGACGGGGGAGGAGCCGGGACAGTGCAGAGCTGTGAGCAGCCGGAGAAACTGAAGAGCTGCACATGGACATCAGCCGCCCCTGCACCACAGAGGAGATTGTGTGTGTGTGTGTGATGTGTGTGATGGCTGCGTGTGTGTGTGATGGCTGCGTGTGTGTGATGACTGCGTGTGTGTGTGTGATTGCGTGTGTGTGTGTGATGACTGTGTGTGTGTGTGTGATGGCTGGGTGTGTGTGTGTGTGTGATGGCTGCGCGTGTGTGTGATGGCTGCGCGTGTGTGTGATGGCTGCGCGTGTGTGATGTCTGCGTGTGTGTGTGTGATGGCTGCGTGTGTGTGTGTGATGGCTGCGTGTGAACTGTGGCCATTATACAGTATGGAGCATCATGTGCGGTCATTATACAGTATGAAGCATCATGTGCAGCCAGCATACAGTATGGAGCATCATGTGTGGTCATCATACAGTATGGAGCATCATATGCGGTCATTATACAGTATGGAGCATCATGTGCAGTCATTATACAGTATGGAGCATCATGTGCAGTCATTATACAGTATGGAGCATCATGTGCAGTCATTATACAGTATGGAGCATCATGTGCAGCCAGCATACATTATGGAGCATTATGTGTGGTCATGTGTGTGTGATGTGTGTGTGTGTGTGTGATGTGTGTGTGAGATGTGTGTGTGTGTCTGATGCTGCATGTGTGTGTCATTGTGTGTGTGTGATGCTGCATTTGTGTGTGTGTCATGTGTGTATGAGGTATCTGGTGTTTGTGATGGCTGGGTGTGTGTGTGATGGCTGGGTGTGTGTGTGTGTGATGGCTGCGCGTGTGTGTGATGGCTGCGTGTGTGTGTGTGTGATGGCTGCGTGTGTGTGTGATGGCTGCGTGTGTGTGTGATGGCTGCGTGTGTGTGTGTGATGGCTGCGTGTGTGTGTGATGGCTGCGTGTGTGTGTGTGATGGCTGCGTGTGTGTGATGACTGCGTGTGTGTGTGTGATTGCGTGTGTGTGTGATGACTGTGTATGTGTGTGTGATGGCTGGGTCTGTGTGTGTGTGTGATGGCTGCGCGTCTGTGTGATGGCTGCGTGTGTGTGTGATGGCTGCGTGTGTGTGTGATGACTGTGCGTGTGTGTGTAATGGCTGCGCGTGTGTGTGTGATGGCTGCGTGTGTGTGTGTGATGGCTGCGTGTGTGTGATGACTGCGTGTGTGTGTGTGATTGCGTGTGTGTGTGATGGCTGTGTGTGTGTGTGTGTGATGGCTGCGTGTGTGATGCATTTGTGTTAAAGCTGCATGTGTTTGTGAGCTGCGTTTGTGATGCTGCGTGTGTATGTGTGATACTGTGTGTGTGATGCTGAATGTGTGTGAGCTGCGTGCGTGTGTGAGCGGTGTGTGTGCTGCGTGTGTGTGAGCGTGTCTGTGAGCTGCGTGCCTGTATGTCATTATACAGTATGGAGAACTGTGGCCATTATACAATATGGAGCATCATGTGCGGTCATTATACAGTATGCAGCATCATGTGCGGTCATTATACAGTATGAAGCATCATGTGCAGCCAGCATACAGTATGGAGCATCATGTGTGGTCATCATACAGTATGGAGCATCATATGCGGTCATTATACAGTATGGAGCATCATGTGCAGTCATTATACAGTATGGAGCATCATGTGCGGTCATTATACAGTATGAAGCATCATGTGCAGCCAGCATACATTATGGAGCATTATGTGTGGTCATTATACAGTATGGAGCATCATGTGCGGTCATTATACAGTATGGAGCATCATGTGCGGCCATTATACAGTATGGAGCATCATGTGCGTTCATTATACAGTATGGAGCATCATGTGTGGTCATTATACAGTATGGAGCATCATGTGCAGTCATTATACAGTATGGAGCATAATGTGCAGTCATTATACAGTATGCAGCATCATGTGCGGTCATTATACAGTATGAAGCATCATGTGCAGCCAGCATACAGTATGGAGCATTATGTGCGGTCATTATACAGTATGGAGCATCATGTGCGGTCATTATACAGTATGGAGCATCATGTGCGGCCATTATACAGTATGGAGCATCATGTGCGGCCATTATACAGTATGCATGCGGTCATTATACAGTATGGAGCATCATGTGCGGTCATTATACAGTATGGAGCATCATGTGCGGCCATTATACAGTATGCATGCGGTCATTATACAGTATGGAGCATCATGTGTGTTCATTATACAGTATGGAGCGTCATGTGTGGCCATTATACAGTATGGAGCATCATGTGCAGTCATTATACAATATGAAGCATCATGTGCAGCCAGTATACAGTATGGATCATCATGTGTGGTCATTATACAGTATGGAGCATCATGTGCGGTCATTATACAGTATGGAGCATCATGTGCGGCCAGTATACAGTATGGAGCATCATGTGCGTTCATTATACAGTATGGAGCATCATGTGCGGTCATTATACAGTATGGAGCATCATGTGCAGTCATTATACAGTATGGAGCATCATGTGCGGCCATTATACAGTATGGAGCATCATGTGCAGTCATTATACAGTATGGAGCATCATGTGCGGCCATTATACGGTATGCATGCGGTCATTATACAGTATGGAGCGTCATGTGTGTTCATTATACAGTATGGAGCGTCATGTGTGGCCATTATACAGTATGGGGCATCATGTGCGGTCATTATACAGTATGGAGCATCATGTGCGGTCATTATACAGTATGGAGCATCATGTGCGGCCATTATACAGTATGGAGCATCATGTGCGGTCATTATACAGTATGGAGCATCATGTGCGGTCATTATACAGTACGGAGCATCATGTGCGGTCATTATACAATATGGAGCATCATGTGCAGCCAGTATACAGTATGGAGCATCATGTGCGGCCATTATACAGTATGCATGCGGTCATTATACAGTATGGAGCATCATGTGCGGTCATTATACAATATGGAGCATCATGTGCAGCCAGTATACAGTATGGAGCATCATGTGCAGTCATTATACAATATGGAGCATCATGTGCGGTCATTATACAGTATGAAGCATCATGCGCGGTCATTATACAGTATGGAGCATCATGTGCGTTCATTATACAATATGGAGCATCATGTGCGGTCATTATACAGTATGGAGCATCATGTGCGTTCATTATACAGTATGGAGCATCATGTGCGGCCATTATACAGTATGCATGCGGTCATTATACAGTATGGAGCATCATGTGCGGTCATTATACAGTATGGAGTATCATGTGCGGCCATTATACAGTATGGAGCATCATGTGTGGCCATTATACAGTATGGAGCGTCATGTGTGGCCATTATACAGTATGGGGCATCATGTGTGGTCATTATACAGTATGGAGCACTGTGTGGCCATATTTTTTTGTTTATTAGTATTGTATATGAAACAGTGTGATCAGCAGTGCTAAATGGGTGTGGTTGGGACGTGGATATGGGTGTGACTAATTATGAATGGGTGTGGTCAGAGGCGTGGCCTAAAATATGCTGCGGCGCGCGAAGCGCGCTGCAAAATTTGCCCCTCCTTCCCATCTTCAAAAGTTGGGAGGTATGGCTTGTGACATAGCTTCTAACTTCTGGCCAGTCAGGAGCTACACTCACAAGTTTGAGCAGTGGCACTGCAGCAGTGCCACAAAATAGTGAATACCCCGGAGGATGAGTAAATGACCAGGGCAGGGTACTTGCGCTTAAAACACCACTCCAGCGGTGGAAAAAAAACCCTGCTAGAGTGGTGCTTTAATAATTTAATAATAAGCAATTTAGTACTATAAAGTTGATAAAGGCTTGGAATAAATGTCTGCAGTCACATTATGTGACTGCAGACTGCCAAATCATGACAGGGAGCTGCGGGCCCATCATACTGTGTACAGTATAAGGGAGCTGCGGGCCCATCATACTATGTGTAAGGGAGCTGCGGGCCCATCATACTGTGTATAAGGGAGCTGCGGGCCCATCATACTGTGTATAAGGGAGCTGCGGGCCCATCATACTGTGTATAAGGGAGCTGCGGGCCCATCATACTGTGTATAAGGGAGCTGCGGGCCCATCATACTGTGTATAAGGGAGCTGCGGGCCCATCATACTGTGTATAAGGAGCTGTGGCCCCATCATACTGTGTACAGGGGAACTGTGAGGGACATCATACTGTTTATAAGGGAGCTATGGACCCACCATACTGTGTATAGGGAACTGTGAAGGCATATTGTGCATATGGGAGCTGTTGGCCCACTACACTGTATATAGGGGAGCTCTGTCAGCATTATACTGTGTAAAGGGGAGCCGTGAGAAAATCATACGGTGTATCGGGGAGTTATAGAATCATCATACTGTGTATAATGGAGCAGTACATCAGGGAACTTAGGGGACATTATTAAATGTAAAGTGGGCACTTAAGCATTACTGTGTTGTTATAGGGGCACTCAGAGTATTGCGACCATCAAAGTTGTATATCGTCACAATATGGCGGTAAAATCAATGTTTGTTTTTGTATATAGATTTATTTTCAGTAACAGAGCGGTCATATTCTGAGGTTCCACTATATTCACAATTAGAGTGTGCAACCGTAACTGTAATCAGGGTTAGCTGGTTAGGGGCCCACTCAGATGTTTCGCCCCCCCTAAGTTGAAACCCTAGCTACGCCTCTGCTTCTAAGTCATATAGATCACCCATAATACCGCCACATAGATCACCCATAATACCGCCATATAGATCACCCATAATGCCGCCAAAAACTTCTCACACAATACCGCCATATACTTCTCACATACTGTCATATAGATCACACACAATACCACCATGTAGAACACACATAAAACCACCATATAATTCTCACATACTACTGCCACATAATCACACATAATCCCAAAATATAGTTCTCATATAATACCGTCATATAGTTTTCACATCATTCCACAACACTGATCAAACATAATACCACCAAATAGATCACATATAATACCGTCATATAGATGACACAATGCCATAATACAGATCACACATAATACTTGGCGGCATCATGTGTGATCTATATGGCAGTATTATGTAATAAATATATATGGCCGCATAATGTGTGGTCTTTATGGGAGTATTATGTGATAAATATATATGCCGCCGCATTATATGTGATCCATATGGCATTGTGCTGGTCTAGGGGGGTCACAGAGAGAGGTATGGTGGAAGGAGCAGGGTGACAGGAGCACAGAGTATTTCAGGAGAGCAGTGTGCTGGTCTATGGGGGGAGTGTGCTCACACAACTGTATACTTAGCCTTTACTGGCTATTGAAATGGGGGACCTCCCCCCCTCCAAAAAAAAAAAGATGTGGGGTCCCCTATAATTAATAACCATTAAATGCTATGCAGACTGCTGCGGGCTGACATTAATAGCTTAGGAAGGGGCCATGGATATGGTCCCCCCACAGGCTAAAAACATCAGCTCTCGGCCGCCTGTTAGATGCGCCTTTTCTGGCGCTTTGCCTGGCAATTCCCACTTGCTCTGTAGCGGTAGAAAGTGGGGTTCATATTTGTGGGGTTGATGTCACCTTTATATTGTCCGGTAACATCAAGCCCACGGCTTACTAATGGAGAGGCGTCTATAAGACAAGTATCCATTACTAATCCTGTAGTTGTATTGTAAATACACAGCCAGAATAAAGTCCTTTATTAATCTTAATTAAACCATAATCCCCGACTCCCTCGTCTCCTGCAACAAAAATAATAAACCACAATGGGGAAAGACATGCAGGGGGAGAGGAGAGCATAGGAGGGAGAGCGACCCATGGGGAGAGAGGAGTGTACAGGAGAGAATTAGATACTGACTGCTGAGCTGTGTATCTAATACTTTCTGGTGTATTTAAACCTGTCCTGTGTATCTACTCCTGTCCTGTGTGATACTGACTACTGAGCTGTGTATCTAATCCTGTCCTGTGTGATACTGACTGCTGAGCCGTGTATCTAATCCTATCTTGTGTGATACTGACTACTGAGCTGTGTATCTAATCCTGTCTTGTGTGATACTGACTACTGAGCTGTGTATCTAATCCTGTCCTGTGTGATATTGACTACTGAGCTGTGTATCTAATCCTGTCCTGTGTGATACTGACTGCTGAGCTGTGTATCTAATCCTGTCCTGTGTGATACTGACTACTGAGCTGTGTATCTAATCCTGTCCTGTGTGATACTGACTGCTGAGCTGTGTATCTAATCCTGTCCTGTGTGATACTGACTGCTGAGCTGTGTATCTAATCCTGTCCTGTGTGATATTGACTACTGAGCTGTGTATCTAATCCTGTCCTGTGTGATACTGACTGCTGAGCTGTGTATCTAATCCTGTCCTGTGTGATACTGACTGCTGAGCTGTGTATCTAATCCTGTCCTGTGTGATACTGACTGCTGAGCCGTGTATCTAATCCTATCTTGTGTGA
The DNA here is from genome assembly GCF_051348905.1 of Ranitomeya variabilis. NCBI lineage: Eukaryota > Metazoa > Chordata > Amphibia > Anura > Dendrobatidae > Ranitomeya > Ranitomeya variabilis. Next base: position 1,050,688,983 of record NC_135232.1, on the reverse strand, counting down.
TACTGTCTGCTATACAGGACAGGATTAGATACCCAGGACAGGATTAGATAGACAACTCACCAGTCAGTATCACACAGGACAGGATTAGATACACAGGACAAGATTAGATACACAGGGCAGAGGTAGCAGTGGTAGGTGGTATATCGGCCAACGGGTCTGCCACTATTAGCTGTACGCAGGGGCGTTGCTAGGGTCAGAAAATATTGGGGGCCCAAGACAAAGAGTTGCCCCCAACCCCCTCTTAATTTTTTTTTAACTCTTCAGATAAAACAGTGCTAACTCTCTGAGAACAGATAATGTAGTAGATGTCACCTGCAGTCCTATGTAACACCAGAGATAGCAGTGATAATTCTCTGAGTACAGATAATTTTGTATATATCACATGCAGTCCTATGTAACACCACAGATAGACATAGCATTTCAGAGTAAGACTATGATCACTTGCAGCATTTTTTTCAGTAGCCAAAACCTTTTCTATTAGCAGTAAAAATGTTGCTTTCAAAACCCCTGTTTTTCAGCTTGTTTTGTGGTGTTCTTCACACTTTTTTCAGCTTTTTTTTGGAGTGAGGATGTTTGTTTTGTCTACAGTATGTTTAAGGCCACGTTCACACGCTGAGTGTTTGGTCAGTATTTCACATCAGCATATGTAAGCCAAAACCAGGAGGGTGAGAAATACAGAAGTGCTGACGGGTTTCTCAGGCTATGTGAACACGTTGTGGATTCTGCTGTGGATCTACAGCAGTTTTCCATGCGTTGTACAGCACCATGTAAACGTATGGAAAACAAAATCCGCAGAGCACATGCGGCGGAAAATACCGGGCGGAAACGCTGCGGGTTACATTCAGCAGCAGCATGTCAATTCTTTGTGCGGATTCCGCAGCGTTTTACACCTGCTCCATAATAGGAATCCGCAGGTGTAAAAATGCTGTTGAAAACCGCACAAAAACCGCGGTAATTCCACGGTAAATCTGCAGGTAAAACGCAGGCCTGAGTTCTCTGTAAAGAGATGCAGATTCTGTGCGGAAAATTCTGCAGGCCAATCCGTAACGTGTGCACATACCCTTAATGGTTGGTAGGGGATCAAATACTTATTTCTCACTGCAAAATGCAAATACATTTATCCAATTTATACAATGTGATCTTCTGGATCTTATTTTTTATATTTTATGTCTCAATGTTAAAATTAACCTACCCTTAAAATTATAGACTGTTCATGTCTGTCAGTGGGCAAACTTACAAAATCAGTAAGGGATCAAATAATTATTTCCTTCACTGTACATTTTGTGCTCACTCCTAGGCGCCAGCTTTTCTCTACCATCACATGGTTGTCTCCCTAATCTTTTGTAATAATAAATATTTTTTGTATTTTTTCATTCATTTGGCCTTCCTTGATTGTTGTTTTTTACTATTTTCATTTTTGTATAAGCCCATGAAGGCAGGGTCTTCTCTCCTCTGTACCCATCTGTCACTGTTAGTTTCTTTATTGTAATTTATATTTATATTTTGTATGTAGCTCATTTTCACATGTACAGCACCATGGAATCAATGGTGCTCTAAAAATAAATAAATAATAATAATAATAATAATAATAAATGTAAAAAAAAGTTGATACATGTAGTATTAGTATTCTACCACTAGGTGGCAGTGATGGCTCACTAATGAATTCTAGCTGTACTCTGTATCAGGGCCGGTGTCAGCACCCGGCGTACCCGGGCAAGTGCCAGGGCCCTGGTGAGACAGGGGGCCCATTGAGGGCCGGCGTTAGGGGCAGGCAGCTGCCAGTGCCTAGGGCCCCCGCTCCCCCTGGGGCCCTCAGCTAGCGGCACATCATGCAGCTGCTATGGGGCCCCTGTGAGGCAGGGCGGCCCACCTGTTGCAAGCACCAACTCCCCCGCCGCCGCTTTGAACTTTATCGGCGTCTGTAACTATAACAGACTGTTATAGTTACAAAAAAAAACAAAAACACTCCTCACCTCTCAACGTTCCCGTGCCGCGCTGCTCCCTCCCTGCTTCGGTCTCGGCGGCTGCCAATGCACTGCCTGACACACAGCCCGCAGTGTCAGAGGCAGGGTGGGGAATGATGGGAGAGGGAGCGTCAGGTGACGCTCTCTCCTCCATCATTTGCTTTGAACTTTACCGGAAGACGCCAGTAAAGTTCAAAGTGGCGGCGGGGGAGTTGCCGCTTGTGACAGGCAGGTTCCTCTGCCTCACAGGGACCCCATAACAGCTGCATGATGTGCCACTAGCTGAGGGCCCCTGGGGGAGCGGAGGCCCTAGGCACTGGCAGCTGCCTGCCCCTAACGCCGGCCCTGAATGGGCCCCCCTGTCTCGCCAGGGCCTTGGCACTTGCCCGGGTACGCCGGGTGCTGACGCCGGCCCTGATAACAGTGAGTACTGGACTATGGGGCCATTCTTGGGGGGGGGGAGGGGGGCTGTGCTGTATATGACATGTCTGTGCTATATACTACATGGCTGTGCTATATACTACATGGCTGTGCTATATACTACATGGCTGTGTTATATACTACGTGGGCCGTGCTATATACTATATGGGCTGTTATATGTTACGTGGTCTGTTATATACTACGTGGCTGTGTTATATGCTACGTGGGCTGTTATATACTACATGGCTGTGTTATATGCTACATGGCTGTGCTATATACTACGTGGGCTGTGTTATATACTACATGGCTGTGTTATATGCGATCATGAATCATGGTATGTGTTAAAGGGGGGGCCCACTGAGACTCTTTCGCCCGGGGCCCTCAAAAACCTGGAGCCGACCCTGCCCAGAGCAGTGCCATCAGCAGTATGTCCACCACTGGCTGGGGGCCCCTAGGGCAGCGGGGGCCCTAGGCAGCTGCCTAGTCTGCCTGCCCCTGACGCCGGCCCTGAGCATATCTCACAACTTTGCAGCTCTTACACATTAATTTTGCGTCTCTTGAAGCCCCTTAGGGCCCGTTGCACATGTTGCAGATTTTTAACTCATTTGTTGCTTTTTTTTTCTGCTCAGATTTGTCCCAAATCCTGAGGGATTTTATAATGCCAGCAAAATGACTGAGATTCTCAGTCTCATGCACATGATGCTGCCTATCTTCCCTTGCAGATTTGTAGCAGATTTAAATCTCTAGGATGTCAATTCTTTCAGCATTTCACCCATACTAATGAGTGGCAGAAGATCTATACCAAAAACGCATGTAAAAAACACGCCTATTTTATGCAGCACTTTTCCTGCCAAGAGATGCAGAAATGGTGCAGAAATTTCTCCTCAAGTATGACGCCAACAAAAGTGCCCCCCCAACACAGTATGATAACCCACAGTGAATTCCTCCACATACATATTATAATGACCCTACAATAGTCTCCCCACAAAGTATGATACCCTCACAGTGCCCCCAACACAATTTGATGCCCCCGCAGTCACCAACACACAGTATGAAGGCCCCACTCACACAGTAGGATTGCCCAAACAACCCTCCCACACACTATAAAGCCTCCAAAGCCCTCCAAAAAATATGATGGCCCCCTCACAGCCCTCCATACAGTATGATGGATCCATCACAACCCTCCAAATAATTTAATGCCCCCCAAACAGTATAATGGCCCCAGATAGCCCTCCAAAGAGTAAAATGCCCCACACATAACCCTTCAAACAGTATATTTTGTTTTCACAATATGCTTGTTGATTTAAAAAAAAAAACAAACAAAAATAAAACCTTAGCTCTCCCCGTTCCTCCGCTGCTCCGTTCTCTGCAGCATGTAGTGTGAGTCTCTGCACAGCGGGCGCGATGTAGTGATGTCATCACATGTGCTGTGCTGAGACATCAGATGCACAGAGAGAAAGATGGAGGAGGGAGATGATAGCTTACTGTGCCATTATTGGTTTTACCTGTATCTGCAGCCCAGTGGCGGAGAGGGGTGGTCCGCAGGGGCGGATTATAATAGGGTCAATCTGGGCGGTAGCCCAGGGCCCAGGGATGTGGGGGGACCCTCGGCTACCGCTCAGATTGCCCGCTGCCATCAGGGCATTACTGCCCTGACTGGCGTATGGGCCCGGTGGGCAGAGAGGGGGCCCGCATTGGGCCCCATCTCATCTGCTCATCGGGCCCCTACCGGCGCTGCGGCAGTTTCACCTATTGACGTGCGGGCGCGTGCCCGCACGTCAATAGTTAGCAACAGCCGCCAGCCTATTGGAGGCTGGCAGCTGAAGTCAGCCGCAGGCACAGCGCACACGTCGCCGGCGTCTGACGTCATTGTCAGTCGCTGGCGAGTGCGCGCTGCTGGAGGGAGCTCGCCACTGGAGAGCACAGGTCAGGTGAGGAGAACTTGTTTTTTTTTTGTTGCTAACGGCAATCCGGGGGGCCCGGGCGGGCCAGAATGCTGGACACTGTCTGTGGGCAATATGCTGGACACGCTGGGGCAGATTGCTGGACACACTGGGGGCAATGCTGGAGACACTGGGGCAGATTGCTGGACACACTGGGGGCAATGCTGGAGACGCTGGGGCAGATTGCTGGTGGACACACTGTCTGGGGGCATTGCTGGAGACACTGGGGCAAATTGCTGGACACACTGTCTGGGGGCAATGCTGGAGACACTGGGGCAAATTGCTGGACATACTGGGGCAGATTGCTGGACACACTGGGGCAATGCTGGACACACTGGGGCAGATTGCTGGTGGACACAATGTCTGGGGGCAATGCTGGAGACACTGGGTCAGGTTGCTGGCCACACTGTCTGGGGGCAATGCTGGACACGCTGGGGCAGATTGCTGGACACACTGGGGGCAATGCTGGAGACACTGGGGCAGATTGCTGGAGACAATGGGGCAGAATGCTGGAGTCGGACACACTGAGGGCAATGCTGGAGACACTAGGGCAGATTGCTGGACACACTGGGGGCATTGCTGGAGACACTAGGGCAGATTGCTGGACACACTGTCTGGGGGCAATGCTGGAGACGCTGGGGCAGATTGCTGGACACACTGGGGGCATTGCTGGAGACACTAGGGCAGATTGCTGGACACACTGTCTGGGGGCAATGTTGGAGACACTGGGGCAAATTGCTGGACACTGGGGCAAATTGCTGGACACTGGGGCAATATGCTGGACATACTGGGGCAGATTGCTGGACACACTGGGGGCAATATGCTGGACACACTGGGGCAGATTGCTGGTGGACACACTGTCTGGGGGCATTGCTGGAGACACTGGGGCAGATTGCTGGACACACTGTCTGGGGGCAATGTTGGAGACACTGGGGCAAATTGCTGGACACTGGGGCAATATGCTGGACATACTGGGGCAGATTGCTGGACACACTGGGGGCAATATGCTGGACACACTGGGGCAGATTGCTGGTGGACACACTGTCTGGGGCAATGCTGGAGACACTGGGGCAAATTGCTGGACACTGGGGCAATATGCTGGACATACTGGGGCAGATTGCTGGACACACTGGGGGCAATATGCTGGACACACTGGGGCAGATTGCTGGTGGACACACTGTCTGGGGCAATGCTGGAGACACTGGGGCAGATTGCTGGTGGACACACTGTCTGGGGACAATGCTGGACACACTGGGGCAAGTTGCTGGACACTGGGGCAGATTGCTGGACACACTGGGGGCAATATGCTGGACACACTGGGGCAGATTGCTGGTGGACACACTGGGGCAATGCTGGAGACACTGGAGCAGATTGCTGGACACACTGTCTGGGGGCAATGCTGGACACACTGGGGCAGATTGCTGCTGGACACACTGGGAGCAATGCTGGACACACTGGGGCAGATTGCTGGTGGACACACTGTCTGGGGGCAATGCTGGAGACACTGGGGCAGATTGCTGGACACTGGGGCAGATTGCTGGACACACTGGGGGAAATGCTGGACACACTGGGGCAGATTGCTGGTGGACACACTGTCTGGGGGCAATTCTGGACACACTGGGGCAGATTGCTGGACACACTGGGGCAATATGCTGGACACACTGGGGCAGATTGCTGGACACACTGGGGGTAATATGCTGGACACACAGGGGGTAATATGCTGGGAACACTGTCTGGGGGCAGTGCTGGACACACTGGGGGCAATATGCTGGAGACACTGGGCCAGATTGCTGGACACACTGGGGGTAATATGCTGGACACATTGGGGGCAATATGCTGGACACACTGGGGGCAGGACTGGAGGCATGGGCAGAATGTAGATACGGGGCATGATTGGAGACATGGGGCAGAATGAAAGACATGGGGCAGAATTGGATCATGGGGCAGGATGGATACGATGGAGACAGATGGGGCAGGATGGGGAGATCATATGGGGTAGAATGGATACTCATGAGGGCAGGATGCGAGAACATATGGCTGGAGCCAGGAATGAGATAAACAGGGCCAGGATGGGAATATTATTACCATTGGGGCTAATTAAGGGATATTATTACTGCAGTGATGTATTTATTTTATTTTTTGAGTATACTGTTTAAAATGGGGGGGCGGTCCTGTTACTGTGTAGAGTGACACTATGTCGCCTTTTTTTCTTCATGTGGTGTAATGTAGAAGTTGTGAAAAATTAAGTAATGTGTTCTGCAAGCGGAGCTGGAGATAGCTGTGTTATTTCCTGCAGAAACGAGTCCTGGCTGGAAGAAATGATGGCGGTCTGTGCTGGATGAAAGATGAAGGACTTCACCTAGAGACGTCACTGGTAAGTCAGTGTTACCTATACACTGACACTATACACTGTATACTATATACAGAGGTCCTGTGTATAATGTCACCAGTGATCGCTGTATAACCTGTACACAGACACTGCATACTAAGTACAGATCTCCTGTGAATACTGGCACTTATGGTGATAGTATTGTGTTTTTTTTAATTACTGATCAGTAATGTAGTATTCAGTCACTATGTGGTGGTAATATGTGGTCTGGACATGGTGTTGCGGTATTTGTCCCTTGTATGTGCTATTTGGTCACCAAGTGGTGGAAATATGTGGTCTTGACATGGTGTAGCGGTATTTGTTCCTTGTATGTGATATTATTCGATCACTGTGGTTGTAATATGTGGTCTGGTCATGGTGCGGTGGTATTTGTTTCTTGTATCTGATAATGGTCATTTTAAAAATGGAAAAATAAATCAAAATATACCTAAATTGTATTGCATATTTTAATAAATATTTAATAGGTTACAGTAGAGTGGGGCCTGGCCAAAAGTGTCTACCGTGTTATGGTGGCGGCTTACAAAATCTTTGTAACATGACACGCATGACCCCGTCGCATGACCGGGGGGCCCACAGTGTCTGAACAGCCCGGGGCCCTGGCTACCCTTAATCCACCCCTGGTGGTCCGACTCCCCACTCATGGCCTCATAGCGTCCACATGGTCTGCCTCATTATCGATACGCCATTACCAGCTGTGTTAGAATTGCAATTTTTCAGTGGCCACAATTCCTCCAAAAATGTAATAAAATGAGATCAAATCATTCTCTGCACCCCAAAATGGTACCTAAGGCCAGGTTCACACTGCGCTACAGCAGCCCGTTCAACACATACGTTAAACGGGCTGCTGTAACGCAAGTGCCGACTTGGCACCATCGCTAGCGCAGATACAGCATCTGCTAGCTCTATCTGCGCTAGTAGTGACGGACCCGGAAACGCTGCAGCCCGCATCTCTGGGTCCGTCACTCAATGACGGCACATGGCTAGCGCACGCCCATTGTGGGCGTGCGCTAGCGATGCGTCCGACATAGAACTTAATGGTGGGGTTAACGGACTATGTTACACCGCGTTTATGCCGCGGTGTAACATAGTCCGTCTAACGGACGGGTTCAACACAGTGTGAACCCAGCCTTATAAATACGAGGGCTTATATAGGTTCACTGAAGGATTAAAAAATACAAAAAAATTGTAGGTCTCAGAAAATGGCGACACAAATCACAGTTTGTTCAAGCACTAAATATGAAAACAAAGTATACCAGCTGGGTATCACCATAATCGTCCTGACCCGGAGAATCATACTGCCAGGTCATTGCTGCACAATGAAAAGAAAGCTCAAAAAATAATGTTGGAATTGCATTTTTATTTTAATAGTTTCACCCTACTGTAGAACAGGAATAAAATCCTGGCTTTCATGCAATTCCTGTGTTAGTTCAGTATGAGGACACATACAGGACCCCCAGCTGTCTGCAGCCCACTGTGACCCCTGCACCCTGCCTGCCCCCACTACTGCTGCCAGGAGGAGGAGGACAGGGTGAGGCACAGACAGGACCCCCAGCTGTCAGCAGCCCCCTGTGACCACTGCACCCTGCCTGCCCCCAGTACTGCTGCCAGGAGGAGGAGGACTGGGTGAGGCACAGACAGGACCCCCAGCTGTCAGCAGCCCCCTGTGACCACTGCACCCTGCCTGCCCCCAGTACTGCTGCCAGGAGGAGGAGGACTGGGTGAGGCACAGACAGGACCCCCAGCTGTCGGCAGCCCCCTGTGACCACTGCACCCTGCCTGCCCCCACTACAGCTGCCAGGAGGAGGACTGGGTGAGGCACAGACAGGACCCCCAGCTGTCAGCAGCCCCCTGTGACCACTGCACCCTGCCTGCCCCCAGTACTGCTGCCAGGAGGAGGAGGACTGGGTGAGGCACAGACAGGACCCCCAGCTGTCTGCAGCCCCCTGTGACCACTGCACCCTGCCTGCCCCCAGTACTGCTGCCAGGAGGAGGACTGGGTGAGGCACAGACAGGACCCCCAGCTGTCAGCAGCCCCCTGTGACCACTGCACCCTGCCTGCCCCCAGTACTGCTGCCAGGAGGAGGAGGACTGGGTGAGGCACAGACAGGGCCCCCAGCTGTCGGCAGCCCCCTGTGACCACTGCACCCTGCCTGCCCCCACTACAGCTGCCAGGAGGAGGACTGGGTGAGGCACAGACAGGACCCCCAGCTGTCAGCAGCCCCCTGTGACCACTGCACCCTGCCTGCCCCCAGTACTGCTGCCAGGAGGAGGAGGACTGGGTGAGGCACAGACAGGACCCCCAGCTGTCAGCAGCCCCCTGTGACCACTGCACCCTGCCTGACCTCACTACAGCTGCCAGGAGGAGGACTGGGTGAGGCACAGACAGGACCCCCAGCTGTCAGCAGCCCCCTGTGACCACTGCACCCTGCCTGCCCCCAGTACTGCTGCCAGGAGGAGGAGGACTGGGTGAGGCACAGACAGGACCCCCAGCTGTCTGCAGCCCCCTGTGACCACTGCACCCTGCCTGCCCCCAGTACTGCTGCCAGGAGGAGGAGGACTGGGTGAGGCACAGACAGGACCCCCAGCTGTCAGCAGCCCCCTGTGACCACTGCGCCCTGCCTGCCCCCACTACTGCTGCCAGGAGGAGGAGGACAGGGTGAGGCACAGACAGGACCCCCAGCTGTCTGCAGCCCCCTGTGACCACTGCACCCTGCCTGCCCCCAGTACTGCTGCCAGGAGGAGGAGGACTGGGTGAGGCACAGACAGGACCCCCAGCTGTCTGCAGCCCCCTGTGACCACTGCGCCCTGCCTGCCCCCACTACTGCTGCCAGGAGGAGGAGGACAGGGTGAGGCACAGACAGGACCCCCAGCTGCCTGCAGCCCCCTGTGACCACTGCACCCTGCCTGCCCCCAGTACTGCTGCCAGGAGGAGGAGGACTGGGTGAGGCACAGACAGGACCCCCAGCTGTCGGCAGCCCCCTGTGACCACTGCGCCCTGCCTGCCCCCACTACAGCTGCCAGGAGGAGGAGGACTGGGTGAGGCACAGACAGGACCCCCAGCTGTCAGCAGCCCCCTGTGACCACTGCGCCCTGCCTGCCCCCAGTACTGCTGCCAGGAGGAGGAGGACTGGGTGAGGCACAGACAGGACCCCCAGCTGTCAGCAGCCCCCTGTGACCACTGCGCCCTGCCTGCCCCCAGTACTGCTGCCAGGAGGAGGAGGATGGATGAAAGCCGTTGCTACAACTAAAAAGCCTCGGGGCTGATGTACCGGCGTCCCTGGCACCCGAGCAGAGCAACCACGGCGCCGCACTGATTGCAGGACTCGCCCCTCCATATAAAAGGCGCAGCTCACGCTCCAGCGACATTTTATCCCTGGAAGCCGACCAGATCGCACAACCATGGCAGACACCCTGAGGAGGCTCAGCAACAGCGAGACGTGCAAACTGCTGCAGGACAAGCTGGAGGACTGGTACAAGGACTACCATGTGAGTGTCACTGTATATAAGCAGTGCCCGACTGTGTCCTCCATACTGTAATATCAGCGGATTACTGCTGGTGACTGAGCGTGCACACAGCGGCTACATGTGCGGTGGGGGATTAGTGCTGAGCCCCCTCTTATATCACAGCATTACTGGATCTGGGCGATGTGCACAGCCCGGCCTGAGAAAGCGGTAACCAAGGACGCTGGTTGTCATGGAGACAGGCAGGCCATCCATGGCAGAGACCAGTGCCAGGAACTGGGCCCATGGCAGCGTCTGTGTCAGCGCCACACTGTACCTGCCCTACACTGTGCCTGCCCTACACTGTACCTGCCCTACACTGTGCCTGCCCTGCCGTGTGCTCTGCCTGCCCTACACTGTGCCTGCCCTGCCGTGTGCTCTGCCTGCCCTGCCGTGTACCTGCCCTCTGCTCTGCCTGCCCTCTGCAGCCTGTGCCTGCTTTCTCTGCGCTGTGCCTGCCCTCTGTGCTGTGCCTGCCCCATGCTGCACGCTGCAGGGAGCAGTGACTGCTGACATGTATAGTAAATGACCAAATATAACACACAGACCTTTCATATATGAAATATACACAATACTGATGCACACAGTGATACATCTCTTTCAGCCCTGCGCCATACAATAACTTCTTTGCACGTTGCAGGTATTTTTTTCCCTGAATCTGGCATCTTTTGCACATTTCTATGCGCAGTTTGGAGTAATTATGAGACTGAACGGCTTATGTGGGCCCTCTGCTCCCAGAGTCCCATTAGGTCCCTCTGTGCTTGTCATGTCCCACGACTTGGGAAATCATTCAATGTTTTGCATTGTTTGTGTTTTATCCTTCTTTCTAGGCAGAAGTTTGCTTTTCCCTGTATTTTGTCCCAACTCTCTCACTGTAGTCCTGTGATGTATGTTTGTTCACGCCCTTATTCTCCATTTTGTCATCATCACCATATCTGTATGCATCCTACTGCATGTACTCTGTTGAATATTCCTTTTTACCTGCTACTTTCATCATAATACAAGAATTTCGGTTAAAGCAATCCTCTTTTCCTGGAGTCTTCTTACATGAGAACGTGGCTGAGTTAAGCTATCTGATAAATCGGTATGAACGTGAGTACAGGTCAATACGGAAGCGCCCAAAAGAATAGGTCTATCCAGGCACCACTGCGTTCTACATACCCATGAGTCAGAATAGTAAAAAGGAATAACCTGCCTTCAGAGACAGTAACTCAAGGTCTGTGCTGAACCTCAGTGGAAAAGGACATTTCCCAGATACACAGTAACCCAGTTCCCAGCCAGACCCCAGCGTGCATAGAAGCACACACTGCAGATAAACAGTGAGAAGTATAACCCTCATCATCCACTCTTCCTGCCTGCAAACAAATCATGTCTGAAGCGAGGTATACAATGTCCCTACCAGACTTACAGACACAGGAAAGAGACCTAGATTCCCATCCACCAGCTAGTGAAAGGGGAAAACGTACAGTTAAACCTACATGGAAAGTCATGGAGAATTTAGAGACTGAAAAATGTGTTGTATATAGTGATGTGTCTTCACTATGGGAGAAAGTGCTGAGTCACATAGACACTGTATCAAGGCCTGCTTCTCATGAGTTACCACTAGAGGGAGTCCTAGAACAATTATGCACAGCATACCAAAGGTATATGGAGAAGACTGACCAATACATTATTCTCCTGAAGAAACTGAATCTGCCAGAGACTTTAAAAGAATTGCAAAGTTTCCAGCAGCTTAATTCTGAAAGGGACTACACCGTACGCGACATTAAGACAAAGATAGAGGCTAAAATTGCACGGACACCAGATGCATCATCTCGCTCATCCAAATCGTCTAAGCACTCAAAACGCTCATCTAGGTCAAGTTCATCAAAATATTCCACTCTCAGCCAGCAGCTTATAAGGGCACGTGCTAAGGCAGAAACGTCTAAGATACAAGCAGCCTTTGCGCAAAGGAGAGCAGATATGGATGCAGCCACAGCACAAAAGAGAGCAGAAATGGCAGAAATGGATGCAGCCACAGCACAAAAGAGAGCAGAAATGGATGCGGATGCAGCACGCAAGGAAGCTCTGGAGAAGGAATGTGAGCACGCAACAGCCATGGCGGAGTTAAGGATCCTGGAGCGAGCTATCAGTGGGAGTCAAAGAGACAGCATCAGTTTGTGTGAAGTGGAGGCGGAGGACCCTATTGAACGCACAAGAGACTACGTGCTAAGCCAAAATGGCGAACAGCAGATCATCACTAACACTCCTGATGGCGTTCATGCTTCTCCAGGACACCAGGATGCCGATCCACTTACAGAACCCTACACTCAAGGTCAGTACAATGCTCCCAAACTTGAACTTCCTTCGTATTCCAGTATGCGCCAAGACCATGCATCTCATCAAACTCCACAGGCTATTATCTACACGCAACCCAATATACCGGCAGGTCATTATACTCTCGACAACCGCACAGTACCAGCTCCGCATGTAGCAGAGACTATACCCACCAAACCGGTTGCTGGACTAAATGCATATGCCACTCCATACTTACCCACATTTCAAGGCCAAGACGTCTCCACTCCTATGTACAACACCGCTCAGCCCACATTCGTGCATCCTAAGTCAGAAAGAACAGACATGTCCGACTTCGCAAGGTACATGATTCGCCGCGAACTTACTAAAACCGGTCTCACAAGGTTTGACGACCAACCTGAAAATTACAGAGGTTGGAAAAATGCCTTTAGAACCGTAACTAGTGACCTTGGCATCACTGCTGCCGAAGAGCTGGACCTGCTAATCAGATGGCTAGGACCACAATCCACCGAGCGTGTCAAGAGACTCAGGTCTGTACATATCAGTAATCCAACGGCTGGTCTCATGGCTGCATGGGAAAGACTAGAGAAAAACTTTGGCAGTCCAGAAGCCATAGAGGATGCACTGTTCAAGCGTCTACAGAGTTTTCCAAAGATATCAAGCAAAGACAGTTCAAAGTTCCTGGAGCTCAGTGACTTGCTGTTAGAGCTCCATCTGGCCAAGGCAGACACCCACCTACCTGGCCTCAGCTATCTGGACACTGCTCGTGGAGTAAATCCCATTATCTCCAAGCTACCGTACAACGTGCAAGAAAGGTGGACTACACTAGGGTCAAAATACAAGAAAGACCATCAAGTGTCATTTCCTCCATTCTCCTACTTCTGTGAGTTTATAAAAGACGTGGCAGAGCGCAAGAACGACCCAAGCTTTTCTTACCAAGAATCCAGTGGCCCAGCTTCACCTCCTTCTAAATACGTCAGCGCACGCTCGAACGACAGAAACCGCAGGGGTCCAGTGTCAGTGAAGAAGACGGATATTCTTCCCTTACCAACACCAGCCCCAGACAAGAGTAACAAAGGTGAAAAGATAGAGAACCCAAATCGTGAATGTCCCATCCACAAGAAGCCACATCCCTTAAAAAAGTGCATCGGCTTCAGGAAGAAACCGCTCCTAGAACGCAAGGAGCTTCTAAAGAAGTTCGGGGTATGCTACAGATGTTGTGCTTCTACTGAACACCTTGCTAAAGACTGTAAAACTACAATTAAGTGCATGGAGTGTGACAGTGAGGACCACGTACAAGCACTCCACCCATTCCGTCCTGACTCTACACTTACTCCTTCCCCCACCACGAGCCATGGCGGGAAGGACGCAGCTCAAACTGCAAGCCATACCACAATATCTTCTTCATGCACAGAAGTCTGCGGAGAAGACCTCTGGGACAAGTCCTGTGCGAAGATTTGCCTGGTGAACGTATATCCCAACGGTCACCCAGAGAAAGCCGTGAAGGTGTACGTCCTTCTGGATGATCAGAGCAACCGATCACTTGCAAGGTCAGAACTCTTTGATATGTTTAACTTAAAGGGAAATGCCTACCCTTACACCTTAGGTACCTGCAGTGGTGTTACAGAGGTTTATGGGAGAAGGGCCAGTGGTCTTACAGCGACATCTCTCGAGAACACCGTCGAGATACCGTTACCTACACTGGTCGAGTGCAACCAGATTCCATCCAATCGAGAAGAGATCCCAACGCCAGAGGCTGCTCTTCATCACCAACATCTCAAGGGGATAGCAAACAAGATACCAGCCCTCAACAACAGTGCAGATATCCTGATTCTGCTTGGCAGAGACATTCTCCGGCTGCACAAGGTGCGTCAGCAAATTAATGGACCACACGATGCACCATTTGCCCAACGCTTAGATCTAGGCTGGGTAATCATAGGCAATGTTTGCATACACAAGATGAAGAGACCTAACAACATCTCCTCTTACAAGACACACATTTTGTCAAATGGTCGCAGCACCCATTTCCAACCATGCCCACATCACTACTGGGTGAAAGAGAAAGTGAGCAACACCAAGTGGCAACAGGAATCCTTCAACAACATGAACACACTCCAGTCCTGGGAAGAAAACCTCGGGTCATCAGTGTTCGATTCCACAAGTAATGACAACAAGTTGGCACCCACAAGGGAAGATAAAGAATTTATAAAGGTTATGGATAAAGAATTTGTTCAAGACGACTCCAACAGTTGGGTAGCTCCTTTACCCTTTCGTTTCCCAAGAGTGAGGTTGCCGAACAACCTGCAGCAAGCAACTGCAAGGTTCTCATCCTTAAAGCGTACCCTAAAGAGGAAACCAGAGATGGAGAAGCATTTCATTGACTTTATGCAGAACATCTTTGACAGAAATCATGCTGAACCTGCGCCACCACTGAGGGAGGGAGAAGAATGTTGGTATCTTCCATCCTTTGGTGTCTATCACCCTCGCAAACCTAATCAGATCAGAGTGGTGTTTGACTCCAGTGCTCAGTTTGAAGGCCTCTCTCTCAATAACCTGCTCCTAACTGGGCCCAACCTGAACAACAGCCTCCTTGGAGTATTGATCCGCTTCAGACAAGAACCTGTTGCCATAATGGCCGACATTCAGCAGATGTTTCATTGCTTCATTGTGAAAGAAGACAACAGAAACTATCTTAGGTTCCTATGGCACAAGGACAACAACGTCAACAATCAGGTCATAGACTACCGGATGAAGGTCCATGTCTTCGGCAACAGTCCCTCACCTGCTGTGGCGATCTATGGACTGAGACGGACAGCCCAGGAAGGTGAGAGAGAGTACGGTTCCGATGCTCGGCAATTTGTAGAGAAGAACTTCTACGTGGACGATGGGCTCAAGTCCTTGCCCACAAGCGAAGATGCAATTGACCTACTCTCCAGAACACAGGAAATGCTATCCACATCAAACCTCAGACTCCACAAGATTATCTCTAACAGTCAAGAGGTAATGAACGCGTTTCCATCTGAGGACCGTGCCTCAAACCTAAAGGACCTCAACTTGGGTTCCGATGTTCCTCCAACACAGCGCAGCCTTGGTCTACTGTGGGATATCAAACGGGACACCTTCACTTTCCAAGTGTCACCCTATGACAAACCCTTTACCAAACGAGGAGTCCTATCTGTCATAAATAGCATCTATGATCCTCTCGGGTTTGTAGCACCCATCACTATTCAAGGCAAGATACTGTTAAGACAGCTTACGGCCGAGAACACGGATTGGGACACCCCGCTCCCAACTCAGAAACAGCAAAGGTGGGAGGCGTGGAAGAAGTCTCTGAAGTTCTTAGAGCAACTCCAAGTCCCAGGTTGTTATTCTCCAAGATCACCTTTGACTGCAATCAGAAGAGAAGTTCATATTTTCTCTGACGCATCTACAGAAGCCATAGCCGCAGTAGCTTATCTGATGACCTTAGGAGCTAACAAGGTACACTGTGGTTTCATCCTGGGTAAAGCCAAGTTAACTCCAAAGCCTGCACACTCTGTACCCAGACTCGAGCTTTGCGCTGCGATATTGGCAGTAGAAATTGCTGAAGTTGTACAAGACGTAATGAACGCGTTTCCATCTGAGGACCACGCCACAAACCTAAAGGACCTCAACTTGGGTTCTGATGTTTCTCCAGCCACACTTCTCACACAGAAGATTGGAGCTGCTACAGTTCCGCCTGGGAACTTCGATAATAAGGACATTTACAGACGTCAGTGGAGGCAAGTACAACACCTGGCTAACGTGTTTTGGCATCGATGGAAGACCAAATATCTACACTTGCTTCAAAACCGTCACAAATGGCAGACGCCCAGTCCCAATCTCCAAGAAGGAGACCTTGTTCTCTTAAAGGATACAGAGGCTCATCGTAATGACTGGCCAATGGGACTTATCACCAAGGTCCTACCCGGTGAGGACGGAAAGACTCGTAAGGTAGAAGTTAAGGTGACAAAAGGGGGCTCTACCCGAACCTTCTTCCGCCCGGTCACTGAACTCGTGCTGCTTCTACGAAAGGAGGACATCACATGAACTGAACATGCTCCTGGACGTTGTTCACGGCGGGGAGCATTCCTCCTCATCCCCCAGTTTATTGAATGTTGACATTTTCCATTGGATTGAACCTTTAACATTCCCATTGGATTCTGGGTTGGTGGAAGAGTTTGCATGTTTGCGGCTTCCCCAATCTGAAGATGGGTTTTATATACTTGAACTTATCTTTCGGTGTGATCTACGGGTCAACAACAACGAGTTGGACTTAAAAATCTTTTATGTTTTATTATTGCATGCACATTTTCTTCCTCTTGTTTTTTCAGGTTCGAACGACTTCGAAGAATTACGGACATCGTGAAATCCAAGGATTTCAGACGGGGAGTGTCATGTCCCACGACTTGGGAAATCATTCAATGTTTTGCATTGTTTGTGTTTTATCCTTCTTTCTAGGCAGAAGTTTGCTTTTCCCTGTATTTTGTCCCAACTCTCTCACTGTAGTCCTGTGATGTATGTTTGTTCACGCCCTTATTCTCCATTTTGTCATCATCACCATATCTGTATGCATCCTACTGCATGTACTCTGTTGAATATTCCTTTTTACCTGCTACTTTCATCATAATACAAGAATTTCGGTTAAAGCAATCCTCTTTTCCTGGAGTCTTCTTACATGAGAACGTGGCTGAGTTAAGCTATCTGATAAATCGGTATGAACGTGAGTACAGGTCAATACGGAAGCGCCCAAAAGAATAGGTCTATCCAGGCACCACTGCGTTCTACATACCCATGAGTCAGAATAGTGCTTTCAATTTTTCCTCCTTACCTTCCAAGAGCTATAACTTTTTTGATTCTTAGGCCGGGGTCACACTCCAAGTGTGACCCCGGCCTTAACATTGTTTTCAGATTGCTTTTTTTGCGGTACGAACTGTATTTTTTGTGTTTTGTTTTGTTTTTATTCTCTTTTTGGAAAGCGAAATTAACAAAACACTTTTTATTTTTTAGATTTTATTTACGTAGCGTGCAGAAGGGGTGATATAACTTTTATTTTTTTTAAATATACATTTTGTATTTTTTTTTTAAACTTTTTTTTTTTTTTAATTAATTTTGCATTTTGTGTTACGTTCAATGTAAGCATTTTCTGTCTAGTTCTAACAATGTGAACAAGCCACTATTATGGGATCAGTTTTTAAGGAATATAAAGTGTGCGGAATCTTTATGTAGTTTAGTCCCCAGGTCGGTGTCCGTTGCTATGGTAACCTCCTAACATGGCATTCCAGTGACTGGAGCCAGTCATCCATCCTCATTCATCCCCCTTCCCACCCACCAATCTGAGAGTACATAACATGTGCAGACAACAGACTCTGCTCTGCCATTGTGTGTTATGGGAATATTTTTTTTATATTGGGCAGTACAGTCTTTTTTTCTTAGGGTACCTGTGATTTTTTTTTTTTTTTTCTTTCTTTATTCTACCTTTGCTCGCGACTCATGGTCCCTAGTGCAAAAGTTTAGCTTGTCTTGCCTCTGAGTAACTTGTGGCATAAAAGTAGTACAAAAAAACGAAAGAGACATGCATAAATGCAGGGATCAACAAGAAAAATTAACAAATTTTATTTATCCAAAAGTTTTTAACCACACAAATCACAATTTAAAAACATTTAAAACCCACAAAACACAAAAAATACCCAAAAAGAAAATACAATATGGGGAGAGAGTAGAAAAACATCACACTACTTCATTAGCAGTATAATATATGCTCAAACCTATAGAAGATTGGTACCCAATATAGATACAGAAAGTGCAACGTGCAGTAACTGTAGCAGCTTATGAGGATATAAATAAATGACCTAAACGCAACTAGAGCAATTAGTGGCAAAATAATGAAAGCATCATAGCTATGGTTATCACAGTTGCTAAAGTGCAAAATGCCTCTCCAGACAGGTTTAAAATGAACACCAAATAGACATGCTCACACCATGCAGGTCACTGGAGAGATAGATGGTCAGAGCCCGGCTCCCATGTACCCACCCAACGCGTATCGTCACCTTAGTGACTTCATCAGGGGCAAAAGAGTATGGTTAACTAACAAAACAATGGAGTATATATACACTTACAAATTGGACAATTCAATGCAGGTGCGGCACGAGTCACATCGTGGCATAAAAAGAAGCTTGTGGGCCCCAATGCAAAATCTCAAATGGGGCCCAAACTATAATTGGTTTCACATGAGCCAAAATAACCTTTTGGTCTCCTAGGCTCCAAGGACTGGGTGCATTTACATCCCCTGCATCCACAATAGTTATGACCCTGGGAGTGAAGGGGTTTAGTGGCCCAAGGCCATGAAGGAGTTAGAAGGCTGCCATACACATTAGATGAAAATGGGCCGATGGACTATTGTTTGTTGGTTAAATATGCGATCATTCGCCATTGTCCCAAAGATCACAGGCTATATCAGCCAATGTTAGATCTATTTTGATCTCTGATGCAGCCAATGCTGGCCGAAACAAATCGAACACTTCTGACTAACGTTTTGAACAGCTACGAACATTCGCCAGTCGAGTTAAATGATTAAAGAGTTTGTCCACTACTTTTACATTGATGACCTATCCTTGGGATAGGTCATCAATATCTGATTGGCCGGGGTCTTATACCCAGCACCCCGGCTGATCAGCTGTTAGCAGTGGCCGCTGGTCGGAAGTACTTGCCTAGCTGCTCTGCCTACTTGTAGTGGCCGGGGCTTCGTACTGCACATCCACATCCTATTCTAATCAATAGAAGGCAGTACCCTGCGGCGGCCACTACCGGTAGATGGAGCAATTCGGCAAGGGAGTACTTCTGGCCAGCGGTTGCCGACACCGATAACAGCTGATCTGCGGGGTGTCGGACATTGGCCGATCAGACATTGATGACCTCTCCTTTAGATTGTAAAAGTAGTGGACAACATATTTACCCATTTGGTCAAATTATGATTTAGGGCAGTGAAGGGTTTAATGTCAGCATTCATTTTGCCGTAAGGCAGTGAAGTAGTTAAATCTGCATTCCTGATGGTCTAAGATAGAGAAAAGATCACATTTCATACCTGGGGTCTAGTGTGTGACTCGCCTCTCCAGGTAGCGCCCTTTTCAGGTTCTGTCACACAAACCGTTTGTCAGCAGTCCATATAAAAAATGGCGCACAGCGGTGGCATGGGCCAGTGTTAATCCATGTGGCGCTTCACATTATTTGGATGAGACTAGCCCATAAATTTCAACAAGTACTCAAAAAAGAGGATGCTGTATGGGTATCATACATACAGTGCCTACAAGTAGTATTCAACCCCCTGCAGATTTAGCAGGTTTAATAAGATGCAAATAAGTTAGAGCCTTCAAACTTCAAACAAGAGCAGGATTTATTAACAGATGCATAAATCTTACAAACCAAAAAGTTTTGTTGCTCAGTTAAATTTTTATAAATTTTAAACATAAAAGTGTGGGTCAATTATTATTCAACCCCTAGGTTTAATATTTTGTGGAATAACCTTTGTTTGCAATTACAGCTAATAATCGTCTTTTATAAGACCTGATCAGGCCGGCACAGGTCTCTGGAGTTATCTTGGCCCACTCCTCCATGCAGATCTTCTCCAAGTTATCTAGGTTCTTTGGGTGTCTCATGTGGACTTTAATCTTGAGCTCCTTCCACAAGTTTTCAATTGGGTTAAGGTCAGGAGACTGACTAGGCCACTGCAACACCTTGATTTTTTGCCTCTTGAACCAGGCCTTGGTTTTCTTGGCTGTGTGCTTTGGGTCGTTGTCTTGTTGGAAGATGAAATGACGACCCATCTTAAGATCCTTGATGGAGGAGCGGAGGTTCTTGGCCAAAATCTCCAGGTAGGCCGTGCTATCCATCTTCCCATGGATGCGGACCAGATGGCCAGGCCCCTTGGCTGAGAAACAGCCCCACAGCATGATGCTGCCACCACCATGCTTGACTGTAGGGATGGTATTCTTGGGGTCGTATGCAGTGCCATCCAGTCTCCAAACGTCACGTGTGTGGTTGGCACCAAAGATCTCGATCTTGGTCTCATCAGACCAGAGAACCTTGAACCAGTCAGTCTCAGAGTCCTCCAAGTGATCATGAGCAAACTGTAGACGAGCCTTGACATGACGCTTTGAAAGTAAAGGTACCTTACGGGCTCGTCTGGAACGGAGACCATTGCGGTGGAGTACGTTACTTATGGTATTGACTGAAACTAATGTCCCCACTGCCATGAGATCTTCCCGGAGCTTCTTCCTTGTTGTCCTTGGGTTAGCCTTGACTCTTCGGACAAGCCTGGCCTCGGCACGGGAGGAAACTTTCAAAGGCTGTCCAGGCCGTGGAAGACTAACAGTAGTTCCATAAGCCTTCCACTTCCGGATGATGCTCCCAACAGTGGAGACAGGTAGGCCCAACTCCTTGGAAAGGGTTTTGTACCCCTTGCCAGCCTTGTGACCCTCCACGATCTTGTCTCTGATGGCCTTGGAATGCTTCTTTGTCTTTCCCATGTTGACCATGTTTGAGTGCTGTTCACAAGTTTGTGGAGGGTCTTAAATAGTCAGAAAAGGCTGGAAAAAGAAATAATTAATCCCAACATGTGAAGCTCATTGTTCTTTGTGCCTGAACTACTTCTTAATACTTTAGGGGAACCAAACAGAATTCTGGTGGGTTGAGGGGTTGAATAATAAATGACCCTCTGAAAAGACTTTTCACAATTTAAAAAAAAAATAAACAAAGAAATAACATTCTTTTTTGCTGCAGGGCATTTCACACTTCCAGGCTGATCTACAGTCCAAATGTCACAATGCCAAGTTAATTCCAAATGTGTAAACCTGCTAAATCTGCAGGGGGTTGAATACTACTTGTAGGCACTGTATGTCATCCAGTGTTAATGGATCCTTTTCAATTGTTAACATATGAAACTGTTTTTGGCCTTGTACAATTTTTTTAATCATTGATGTATAAAAACACATTCGCATATTGGTATAAAAAATGAGCTACAGATGGTCTATGGATGAAAAACCATCCGCTTTTTCTCAGTGGCGAGCAGATGGTTCTTCTTACACTTGTGCCTAGTTCTACACTGATCATAGAGATCCGAGCAGGAAGGGACTGTGCTGCTGTGACTGAACAGCCCCATAGTTATCTCTATGATCACTAAAGGAGTTCATACACATTAAGGCTATGTGCACACGCCAGGATTTCTTGCAGAAAATTCCTGAAGAAAACTGGACATTTTCTGCAAGAAATCTGCATGCGTTTTTTGAGCGTTTTTTTCGCGTTTTTTTCCCCAATGCATTAAATAGTGGGATAAACGTGAAAAATCAGCAAAATTAATGAACATGATGCTTTTTTTCGCGGAAAAAAATGCATCATGTGCACAAAAATTGCAGAATGCATTATAATTGATGGGATGCATATGTATGCGTTTTTTATAGCAAAAAAAGCGGGAAAAAAACACGCAACGTGTGCACACAGCCTAAAGGGGTTGTCTGGTCTTCTGCTAAAAGTCTTCAGTCACTCTGTGTGACTGAAGACTTCTGAATCCTTTTAGCGCATGTCACACACTGTCAGGATTCTCCAATATTGCTGCAATTTGCAAACTTCTGGCCACAATCCTACTGGACTTGATCCCATACTTGAGGACTAGCGGCAGGATTACCCGAGAATCCTGATAGTGTGTGATGTGCACATACAGTAAAGATTCAGAAAATCCTTAGGCCACGTTCACATGTTGAGCATTTGGTGAGTTTTTTACTTCAGTATTTGTAAGCCAAACCAAGAGTGGGTGAAAAATGCAGAATTGGTGATGTGTTTCTATTCTACCTTTCCCCTGATTGTTCCACTCCTGTTATTAACCAAAACTGTAAAACCAGACCCATATTCAACAATGACTTAAATAAACTAAAATTTTGGGGTACCAAAAAAAATCCATAATCATATAACTACAATACATTTATTTATGTATGTAAAAATAAATATTATCCAAAATAGATCCAAACTTTATTGCTAAACAATTTATTTTACACAAAAACACAAAGAAAAACATTACAAAAAGCCATAAAACCCAGATTGAAGGAAAATGGGCAGTGTGCTTAGGATCACATGTAAAGTGCCATGGAATAAATGGCGCTATAATAATAGATAATAATAATAATAATAATAAATGGCATCAGAATACACTAGAAATCAAAATATAACAAACACAATGATAAAGGCATGTAGAGATATAATTCTCACATTTTTGTGACAGGGAATAAAGGAGCAGTGCAATCATGTAACAGAGAGATGGGAGACCCCCTGCAATAGCACTTATATTGAGTAAAGTACAACCTAACGTACGCCCACCATGTGCCATCATGTGTAAAGACCACACCGCGCAGTACCCCGACGCACGTTTCAATGTTCTCCCTGGTGATAAGAGGAGTCTGGCAGCAGCTCTTTCATAAAGAACCTGGGAGCGTTCTCCTGAGCTGACAGTTCCTCTGAATAGGGGAGTCGGGCAAGATGGCAGCCGGGCAAACCATTGTTTGTCCTACAGCTTTTTAATCTGGATGGCCAACTTTAGAAGACAGCTGATGGCTGAATGCTCATTCACCTGACAGCTATTGGAGCGCCCCCACACCGCCGCAGGGCCGAGGGGTACCCGGAGCCGGGCCTCTAGGTCTCAGTCCTGGGGTTGTCACGGTGGCTAGACCCGGTCCGTGGCCCTGTCTGTCAGTGGGGGACGTCCGGTGCAATAAGTGGTGTAGTAACGGTGTAGCGGTGCAGTTGTGGGGTGCAGGTCGCGGTAAATAACGAGGACACCAGGTTGCAGTCTCTTTACCTCTTTACTGAAGCTCTCTGGGTCCTCAGTCCAGAATACGGCTCACCAGGCTGCGCAAGTCCGGCCGGTCCAATGGCACTTCCAGAGCTCTCCTTGCAGGTGGAAATCGGTGCCTTCCTTCTAGCGCTATGTGTTGCAGTCCTTCCCTGCTGTGCTTACGGAAAGTACCCCACAACTGTTGTGTCTGTTTCTCGTGTTCCCTCACAACAACTTAATTCGCAATGATCTTCCTCGTCCCTCCAGATACTATGGTAGGAACGCACCCGTATGACGGGGAGGCTCGGAGATCTTCCGGGACTCTATCTGCGCCCCTCTCCTGTTGGTACCCCCCTTTGCCTTCCTGGGTGATGCGTGAGACAGTCCGCCTAAAGCTAACTGCCCTGCCGTAGGTCTGAGGTATGGCTTGAAACTCTTTACCTCCTCGGCGTTCCGGCCACCGGTAGTGCGCCTCAGTAAGGTGCTGCCTCTTTCAGCACAACCCTCACTGGTATCTCCTTTCGCTTGACTTCGTTTCTCACTCAGCACAATCTATCTCGCTTCTAGTCCTTTCTTGAGTCCCGCCGCTTCCAGGAGCCTGCGCGGACCCGTTACGTTCTTTCAATGCCAAGCCTCTGCCAGGATCCCACCCCTGGCAGAGACCCTACAGTCTCTCCCTTCACAACACCCCCTGCCACAGGGTGTTGCTCCGTTCAATCCCGTCAGCGTTCTCTCTAACTTCCTGCCTGACCCCCAGTTTACCCACAATGGTGGGGAGTGGCCTAATGAATAGCACCCTTAGCTCCCCCCGGAGGCCCAGCTGTGAAATGTATTGGTGACTGTGATACCTGCTCAGAGAACTCCTTCCGTGCCATCGAACGCAGCATGGCCCCCCTTAGTGGCTGAACCATGCTACTGCAACGACCAGGACTCTGGGGCGCTGCACTCCCCCCTGGTTAAACACAGTACTCCGGGACTGGGAAGAAAAACAACAATACAGGTTAGCAAAAAGACATACAATTTTGTTGAGTGCAAATAACAATAAGTATACTTAAGTAGGCTTCCCTTTATGGGAGGTGAGGACACTTGTAACGTTACAAACATAATTAACCTTATAATTTACAGAGTATAAATAACTTCTGTTACCCAACCGGGTATTCTATTTAGTGCAATTTTTGAAATAATAACTTAACATTGCCTTTAAGAAACTCACACTCTTAGTCTATCAAAGGCCTTCCTATAATCACATTATAAGGCATTTCAACTTTACATTCTCCTTCTTGTGAACCTGCAGGACCGCCTGTCCCTACGGCACCAGGCCTACTGCCTCTCCTTTCTTCTACAGGACCGCCCTGTTCAGCCAGGGCCTACTGCCTTTCGCTACTATACACAGTATAGACATAACATTCCTTTCGGTTGAAGAACTCTGAGCCAGCTCTACTCGGCCCCTTTAAGGACTCACTCTCTAACCCCTACGGGTTCACTCTCTGTCCTTAGTAACAAAGTAACTTTTCAATGGGGACGCGGGGTTTACCTTCTATCCTCACCTTCATTATTACTTCTTTTACTTTCAACTATGCAGGCTTCTACATCTACCCCTACGGGCTCTCTGCATCTTTCCTTTCTACAAAACATTATTCAGATTTCACATTTCAACAACTTCAACACATATAACTCGGCATGTAAAACAGTTACATTTTCTTTTTCAAGGCATCATTATCACATTACTGTTCGGTAACAGTATCTCTTTCAAATTTACTTCGTCACATCCCCTTTAAGAGGGGACCAAGTCTTTCTGAGGTAGCTCGTCTTCTCAGCCTACCAGTCTTATGCAAAGTTCCAGCCCGGGATCTTCACAAAGTGTCTTTAACTAGGACTAGTAGGAAAGGTTTCTTCGCAAAGTGTCTTTTGGCTCAAACCAATAGGGCAAATATCTTCGCAAAGTGTCTTTGGCTAAAACCAGTAGGGAGCACCCTTAAGAAGGTGCAACTATTTACAAAGGAAAGTTCGAATCATGCACAGTCCATGATTTCTGCAGTTCTCTTTTTTTTTTTAAACTGTATAAACTTCAGGAAACAACAGTGACCCCGGGTCAACAAAGGGGTCACCTTTAACCCTAGACGGGTTTAGTAGCAAACAGGAACAGTTAAAGGAATGAACAGTTAACTATTTACATTTTCATGGTATCGAGGTTTATTCTCCTTCCGGTGGCTTGGGTTCCTGGAACCCAGCCGCCGTGGTGCCAGTGTCCGCGGTCCGGACATGCAGATGGACTCGACTGGCCAACTCTGGGGCTGCTACTAGGCGTACTGTTGCAATGGTGACAAGATCGGGTACTCCCGGGACCAGGTCTGGGGTAGCAAGTGCTGCGGCTCCAGACATACACCGCCGAACATTCCGTGCATACCACCCGAGGGGGTTCAAGTGGCGGCTGTAGGTCACTGGATCCCCCTTTTGTAACGGTTCTCCGCTTCGGCCACAACAGGGAGCCCTCACATTACAATGTGCAACAAAAACATCAGTATCCAGTCCCGGCTCGTGTATGAGGCCCCACCCCCTTTTTACATGGTAGGCCAACACAGTGCCCCGCCTTACCGCGTCTCTGTCATCCCATGCCGGGGGGGGTTGTTGTACTTTCGATGGGCCCATCGACTCAGCTCCTTTCCGTCCTTTCCACTGCAGAATCAAGCACTGTCTATATTGTTCCCATGTAAGCACCGCAAGAGTGGACCCGTTCTCCCGGGATCCATCCGCTCTAAACCAGGGGGTGTCCCACCGAAGAACTACTCCATCTAAGCTCACATCCACGGGTTCCCCCACTCCAGTCGACAGCGGTGGCACCATCCTCCCTAGGTCATCGGTGGATAGCACCATTAGCCCTGCCGAGATAAGTCGCTCCCTACTGAGATGGAGGTGGGTCATGGAAGCGGGCTCGTGGAGGGGAGCAGGGACGTCGGCCATACCTGCGCCTAATGTGGTTCCATCGGTGTCGCTCCGGTCCGTTAACGAGGACACTGGAGTCGGCTGCAGCCCGGACCGGGGCTCCTCCAATGGGATGCTCGGATTCGGCTCCGCTTGCTGTGATTCCTCCTCCTCTAACTCCGAGGTCGGGATTGGTGGACGTAGCTCTGCTGTCGGGTCCGCGGGCTTCCGGTCCATCTCCGGTGAAGAAAGGCAGGCCGGAACCGCTTCTTCCTCGCTCAGGCACTCGCCGTTCATCATCGCTGCCTGATAGTCGGTGGCAGTGCATGCACCTAACTCCGCCATTTCTCCGAGGTCGAGCTTCTCCGTCGCCAGCTTCTCGCCGTTGCATATCAAGGGGTGTTTCTCTTCTGCTCTGGGGCAGGTCATCTCTTTGCAGCCAGAAGTGCAGGGGGCGGTAGCCATTTCTCGCGCCACACTGGGAGTCTCCGCCCATAACACACCCTCCTTCTCCTGGGGTGTAGCAATGGCGGCGCCTTTTGGCGGGAACTTTTGGCGGCTAATGGCGCAGCACAATCTTGCAATAAAGCACAGTAAATCACAGTCTCTAGGCACACATGACCTGATTCTTCAGGCTTAAGTAGATCCTGTTCGTGACGCCAAGTTTGGAGCGCCCCCACACCGCCGCAGGGCCGAGGGGTACCCGGAGCCGGGCCTCTAGGTCTCAGTCCTGGGGTTGTCACGGTGGCTAGACCCGGTCCGTGGCCCTGTCTGTCAGTGGGGGACGTCCGGTGCAATAAGTGGTGTAGTAACGGTGTAGCGGTGCAGTTGTGGGGTGCAGGTCGCGGTAAATAACGAGGACACCAGGTTGCAGTCTCTTTACCTCTTTACTGAAGCTCTCTGGGTCCTCAGTCCAGAATACGGCTCACCAGGCTGCGCAAGTCCGGCCGGTCCAATGGCACTTCCAGAGCTCTCCTTGCAGGTGGAAATCGGTGCCTTCCTTCTAGCGCTATGTGTTGCAGTCCTTCCCTGCTGTGCTTACGGAAAGTACCCCACAACTGTTGTGTCTGTTTCTCGTGTTCCCTCACAACAACTTAATTCGCAATGATCTTCCTCGTCCCTCCAGATACTATGGTAGGAACGCACCCGTATGACGGGGAGGCTCGGAGATCTTCCGGGACTCTATCTGCGCCCCTCTCCTGTTGGTACCCCCCTTTGCCTTCCTGGGTGATGCGTGAGACAGTCCGCCTAAAGCTAACTGCCCTGCCGTAGGTCTGAGGTATGGCTTGAAACTCTTTACCTCCTCGGCGTTCCGGCCACCGGTAGTGCGCCTCAGTAAGGTGCTGCCTCTTTCAGCACAACCCTCACTGGTATCTCCTTTCGCTTGACTTCGTTTCTCACTCAGCACAATCTATCTCGCTTCTAGTCCTTTCTTGAGTCCCGCCGCTTCCAGGAGCCTGCGCGGACCCGTTACGTTCTTTCAATGCCAAGCCTCTGCCAGGATCCCACCCCTGGCAGAGACCCTACAGTCTCTCCCTTCACAACACCCCCTGCCACAGGGTGTTGCTCCGTTCAATCCCGTCAGCGTTCTCTCTAACTTCCTGCCTGACCCCCAGTTTACCCACAATGGTGGGGAGTGGCCTAATGAATAGCACCCTTAGCTCCCCCCGGAGGCCCAGCTGTGAAATGTATTGGTGACTGTGATACCTGCTCAGAGAACTCCTTCCGTGCCATCGAACGCAGCATGGCCCCCCTTAGTGGCTGAACCATGCTACTGCAACGACCAGGACTCTGGGGCGCTGCACTATCACTCCATGCTCCGCCATACACATGAACGCGGCTTGAGGTAGTGTGCATGTGTTTTCGGTTGAAGAGTAAGTTGTCAGACACCTCTGGCTGGGACCCATCTTCCCAGAGAACAAAAGGATTGGGCTTTTGAATTCTCTTCCCCAACTTGATCTGCGGGGAGGGCATCCTACACATTACATGGTTGGTCAATTCTGCAGAAAAATCTATTATATCTGTAGCCACTTCTCTATGGAGAACAAACTCCTCTGTTCCAGAATTGGTGGCCGTCCAATGTTACTATACCATAAAGGTTATATAGGAACAACTCCTTCCACACTTTACTTCCAACGTATTTCCACAGTATAATCGACCTGACCTGACCTGACCGCACTGATTGTTCTGCTGCTCTGCTTTATCCTCCTTATTGGCTAGATGCCACATTACTAAGAATCGGTCTTACTCCTGTCCGTACCCTTCTATGTGTTATATACTGTAGCTGCAGGATTCCTTGTCTCATCTTTTCCTGCTTCTTGTTGCCTTAGTGACCTAAACAATGCCTGTGAAAAGCAGATAAAACCACCAGTCACCATGTAGATCCGGGTACTGAAACAGTGCTCAGACGGGAAGTCCAGAGTTGCTAGGTTATAAATGATCAATTTTTCTCACCTCGAGTGAACAATCATAGTGAGGATGTCATAGTATACAGTGGGTACGGAAAGTATTCAGACCCCTTTAAATTTTTCACTCTTTGTTTAATTGCAGCCATTTGGTAAATTAAAAAAAGTTCTTTTTTTTCTCATTAACGTACACTTTGCACCCGATCTTGACTGAAAAACAGAAATGTAGTAATTTTTGCTAATTTAACAAAAAAGAAAAACTGAAATATCACATGGTCATAAGTATTGAGACCCTTTGCTCAGGCACTCATATTTAAGTCACATGCTGTCCATTTCCTTGTGATTCTCCTTGAGATGGTTCTACTCCTTCATTGGAGTCCAGCTGTGTTTAATTAAACTGATAGGACTTGATTTGGAAAGGCACACATCTGTCTATATGAGACCTCACAGCTCACAGTGCATGTCAGACCAAATGAGAATCATGAGGCCAAGGAGCTCAGAGACAGAATTGTGGCAAGGCACAGATCTGGCCAAGGTTACAACAGAATTTCTGCAGTACTCAAGGTTCCTAAAAGCTCAGTGGTCTCCATAATGCTTAAGTGGAAGAAGTTTGGGACCACCAGAAGTCTTCCTAGACCTGGCCATCCAGCCAAACTGAGCAATCCTGGGAGAAGAGCCTTTGTGAGAGAGTTAAAAAAAAAAAAACAAGATCACTGTGGCTGAGCTCCAGAGATGCAGTAGAGAGATGGGAGAAAGTTCCACAAAGTCAATTATCACTGTAGACCTCCACCAGTCGGACCTATATGGCAGAGTGGCCCAACGAAGCCTCTCCTCAGTGCAAGACATATGAAAGCCGGCATAGTTTGCTAAAAAACACATGAAGGACTCCCAGACTATGAGAAATAAGATTCTATGGTCTGATGAGATGAAGATAGACATTTTTGGTGATAAATCTAAGCGGTATGTGTGGAGAAAGCCAGGCACTGCTCATCACCTCCCTAGTACAATCCCAACAGTAAAACATGGTGGTGGCAGCATCATGCTACGGGGGTGTTTTTCCGCTGCAGGGACAGGACGGCTGGTTGTCATTGAAGGAAACATGAATGCGGCCAAGTACAGAGATATCA
This sequence comes from Ranitomeya variabilis, assembly GCF_051348905.1. Taxonomy (NCBI): domain Eukaryota; kingdom Metazoa; phylum Chordata; class Amphibia; order Anura; family Dendrobatidae; genus Ranitomeya; species Ranitomeya variabilis. The sequence continues at coordinate 1,050,659,180 of NC_135232.1, read as the reverse complement.
AGGATGAAAACCTCTTCCAGAGTGCTCTGGACCTCTGACTTGGCTGAAGGTTCATCTTCCAACAAAACAATGACCCTAAGTATGCAAATTGCCTCTTTTGAGAAAAAAAGAGGACTTAAACTCTATAGCGCCACCTGTTGGAAGTAGCGATCTTACAAGTCACAATCAACCCTTCAACGAGTCGTGCAATATGACTTAGGATAAAAGCCTAAGCGCTATAGAGTTTAAGTCCTCTTTTTTTTCTCAAAAGAGGCAATTTGCATATTTAATTTCCCAGAGGAGCATTGCACGGCAAATAAGCCTCCTTACCTTGACAAGCCAGAGATGGTATGTCACTCTCCATAAGGAGAAACGTTACCCCTTAGACCCCTGACCCTAAGTACACAGCTAAAATAGCAAAGGATTGGCTTCAGAACAACTCTGTGACCATTCTTGACTGGCCTAGCCAGAGCCCTGACCTAAACCCAATTAAGCATCTCTGGAGAGACCTGAAAATGGCTGTCCACCAACGTTCACCATCCAACCTGACGGAACTGGAGAGAAGCTGCAAGGAAGAATGGCAGAGGATCCCCAAATCCAGGTGTGAAAAACTTGTTCCATCATTCACAAGAAGACTCATGGCTGTACTAGCTCAAAAGGTGCTTCTACTCAATACTGAGCAAAGGGTCTGAATACTTATGACCATGTGATATTTCAGTTTTTCTTTTTTAATAAATTTGCAAAAAATTACTACATTTCGGGTTTTTTTCAGTCAAGATGGGGTGCAGAGTGTACATTAAAGAGAAAACAAAATGAACTTTTTTGAATTTACCAAATGGCTGCAATGAAACAAAGAGTGAAAAATTTAAAGGGGTCTGAATACTTTCCAAACCCACTGTATGCTGCCATTTATTAAAGAAGAACTTAACAAAAATCCAGGGGTGGGCAACTTCAATGACCTTGTATCAGGCCCTCTAGCAGATTCTCAGGGACCGCATTCTTGGGTAAGGAGCTGTATTTTGATTACCACAAGCTCTTTAATTTCTTCTTGCTATGTGAGTACACACACGCAGTGTTCACTACTGAATACTGAAGGGCATGCAATGAAAGATTATGTCCTATAACCAGTGCCAGAGTCAGGATGTACTTTGTGGGCGGAGCTTGTATGGCCCCCGAAGGATGGTATAAATATTCAAATGGCCCTTCGCAGAAAAAAGATTCCCCACCCCTGCCCTAATCCTTTAGGCCCCTTTCACACATCAGTTTTTTGCCGTCAGTCACAATCCGTTGTGAAAAACTGATGCAACGGATTTGTTTTTTCAACGGATCTGACTAGCAGATCTGGTTAATTGGATCGGAGCATGCTCAGTTAAAAAAACGGAATCCGTCGCCGGATTCCGTCATTTCACAGATCCAGCTCCATAGTCTTAACATTCTAGCAAACGACGGACAGCGACGGATCCATCGCTGTCAATTTTTTCAATGTAGACAAAAAGCGTTACTATGTCCGTCGTCTCTGACAGCCGGGCAAACAATTTTTGACGGATCCGGCGAACGACGGATGAAACGTGCGGCCATCCGTCGCAATCCATTGCTAATGCAAGTCTATGAGAATTTTTTCAAAATTTGACGGATTGCGACTGATGGCAAAAAACTGATGTGTGAAAGGGGCCTTATGAATATGCCTGTGATGTACTGTAAGTAGTGTTGAGCAGGGCCGGACTGGGACTAAAATTCAGCCCTGGCATTTGAAGTTACACAGGCCCACTTGTCACATGGTGACTGTATAATATCTTTGTACACTTGTAGGCAGGGCCGGTTTTAGGCAAAGTGGGGCCCTAGGCAAAGTTTAAAATGGGTCCCCAAATGCTAACATATTGCACATCACACAGAAGCCTTTCTGTTGTATTTACGTGCGCTGAGTTCAGGCCGCTAAACGAGTTTGATCGACAATACTGAAGTTGTTCAACGCTTGTTTCCCGGCCTCTTTCCACCAGCTGAGGAATAATGATGAGACAGAACGATCACTAATAGATCACCATACAGTATCATGTTTTCAGCAGCACATCTACAGTTTACACTGGCAATGTGCTGCTGACAACAAGGCTTTTTGTTCCAGCAAAAACAATCCGAATATGCAGCATTTTACTTGTTTAGTAAAATACACCCCATAGTCCTCCATATATTATAATGTGCTCCATAGTCCTCCATATAGTATAATACACTCCCTATAGTCCTCCATATATTAAAATACACTGCTCAGTCCTCCACATAGTATAATACACTCCTCATAGTCCTCCATATAGCATAATACAATCCTCATAGTCCTCCATATAGCATAATACAATCCTCATAGTGCTCCATATAGTATAATGCACCGCCACAGTCATCCATGTAGTACAATTCACTTCCCATAGTATAATGCACCCCATAGTTCTTCATATAGTATAACGTATTCCCCATAGTCCTCGATACAGTATAATGCAGCCCACATATAGTATAATGCAGCCACCCCAGAGTATAATGCAGCCACCCCAGAGTATAATGCAGCCACCCCAGAGTATAATGCAGCCACCCCACAGAGTATAATGCAGCCACCCCAGAGTATGTAACCCCCATAGAATATAATACAGCCCACCTCCCCATAATATATAATGTAGCCCCCCATAGAATATAATGCAGCCCCCCATAGTATATAACGCAGCCTCCCCCATAGAATATAATATACCCCCACAATAGTATATAACACAGCCACATAGTACATAACATGGCCTCCCCCATAGAATATAATATACTCCCCATAGTATATAGCAAAGCCCGCATATTATATAGCACAAACCGCATAGTATACAGCACAGCCTGCATACTATAGCACAGCTCGCGTAGTAGATAACACAGCCCACACAGCAGTATTCAGCACAGACCACACAGTAGTATACAGCACAGACCACACAGTAGTATACAGCACAGCCCACGTAGAAGTATACAGCACAGTCCACACAGTAGTATACAGCACAGCCCACAGAGTAATATATACAGCACAGCCCACAAAGTAATATATACAGCACAGCCCACAAAGTAATATATACAGCACAGCCCACAGAGAACTATATACAGCACAGCCCACAGAGAACTATATACAGCACAGCCCACAGAGAACTATATAAAGCACAGCCCAGAGTACTATATACAGCACAGGCCAGAGTACTATATAAAGCACAGCCCAGAGAGTACTATATACAGCACAGCCCAGAGAGTACTATATACAGCACAGCCCAGAGAGTACTATATACAGCACAGCCCACAGAGTACTATATACAGCACAGCCCACAGAGTACTATACACAGCACAGCCCACAGAGTACTATATACAGCACAGCCCACAGAGTACTATATACAGCACAGCCCACAGAGTACTATATACAGCACAGCCTACAGAGTACTATATACAGCACAGCCCACAGAGAACTATATACAGCACACAGTAGTATACAGCACAGAGCACAGCCCACAGAGAACTATATACAGCCCACAGTAGTATACAGCACAGAGCACAGCCCACAGAGAACTATATACAGCACAGAGCACAGCCCACAGAGAACTATATACAGCCCACAGTAGCATACAGCACAGAGCACAGCCCACAGATAACTATATACAGCCCACAGTAGTATACAGCACAGAGCACAGCCCACAGAGAACTATATACAGCACAGAGCACAGCCCACAGAGAACTATATACAGCCCACAGTAGCATACAGCACAGAGCACAGCCCACAGAGAACTATATACAGCCCACAGTAGCATACAGCACAGAGCACAGCCCACAGAGAGCTATATACAGCCCACAGTAGTATACAGCACAGAGCACAGCCCACAGAGAACTATATACAGCCCACAGTAGTATACAGCACAGAGCACAGCCCACAGAGAGCTATATACAGCCCACAGTAGTATACAGCACAGAGCACAGCCTAGAGAACTATATACAGCCCACAGTAGTATACAGCACAGAGCACAGCCCACAGAGAACTATATACAGCCCACAGCAGTATACAGCACAGAGCACAGCCCACAGAGAACTATATACAGCCCACAGCAGTATACAGCACAGAGCACAGCCCACAGAGAACTATATATAGCACAGAGCACACAGTAGTATACAGCACAGAGCACAGCCCACAGAGAGCTATATACAGCCCACAGCAGTATACAGCACAGAACACAGCCCACAGAGTACTATATACAACCCACAGTAGTATACAGCACAGAGCACAGCCCACAGAGTACTATATATAGCACACAGCCCACGGTAGTATACAGCACAGAGCACAGCCCACAGAGTACTATATATAGCACAGAGCACACAGTAGTATACAGCACAGAGCACAGCCCACAGAGAGCTATATACAGCCCACAGTAGTATACAGCACAGAGCACAGCCCACAGAGAACTATATACAGCCCACAGCAGTATACAGCACAGAGCACAGCCCACAGAGAACTATATACAGCCCACAGCAGTATACAGCACAGAGCACAGCCCACAGAGAACTATATACAGCCCACAGCAGTATACAGCACAGAGCACAGCCCACAGAGAACTATATACAGCCCACATCTCTTCTCTTCCTCCCCTCACCTCCTCCGAGAATGGCCCCACAGTCCAGAAAAAAAAAAAACTCTCCTCACCTCTCCTCGTGCATACAACATACTACATATATACATACTACATACATACATACATACTACATACAAGATACTACATACATACATACATACATACAACATACTATATACTACATACATACTACATACATACAACATACTGCATACATACTACATACAATACATTCATACAATACATACATATAACATACAGTAAATATAACAGATTACATACTCACCATCACTTGTCACTTTGATCCCCAAAGCCAGTGTCATCTGTAAAAAATATCAAAATAACAAACAAACAATATACTCCCTGATCCGCAGAAATCCACGAGTGTCCCACGACGATCTCCCGTGGAGAACAGCAGCATCAGCTGATGCGACTGCTCTCTAGGGGCTCCAGGAATACAATGACGGGAGGAAGGTATCCTTCCGCACTGTATTCCTCCGCCGCTGTAAAAAAATAGTCCTTAGTCTCACTTTTGGCATTGCTGTGTGAGAAAGTTCCCACGCAGCTTTTGCCATAAAGTGAGACCAGTGAACTATAGTAACCACTCAGTGATGCACTGCAGGAGCCATTGTCTCCTGTCAGTGTGTCACTGAAGGTCCTATAGAGCAGTGACATCACCAGATGTCACTGTTCTATAGGGGAGATCGTCGTGGCACACTCGTTATTAATTGGACTACGGCAGACAGGTAGTATATGGTTTATTTTACGTTTTTTTGCAGGCGCTGAAGTATGGTTAAATTAAGAATATTAAAATATTTTTTTCTGGCTGTGTCTTTATTTTATTTTTTTAACTCTTTCACTACACTAGGACTAATAATGGATAGGCGTCTTATTGACGCCTCTCCATTATTAACCTGGCTTAATGTCACCTTACAATAGCAAGGTGACATTAACCCCTTATTACACCATCTCCCACCGCTACACGGGAGTGGGAAGAGGGGCTAAGTGCCGGTATTGGCGCATCTTACAGATGCGCCATTTCTGGGGCGGCTGCGAACTGGTATTTGTAGGCGGGGGGGGCCCAATATCTATGGCCCCTCTCTAGGCTATGAATATCAGCCCGCAGCTGTCTGCATAGCCTTTCTGGCTATAAAATATAGGGGCCCCCACGTCATTTTTTTTTGGAGTCCCCCTATTTTAATAGCCAGTAAAGGCTACGCAGACAGCTGCAGGCTGATATTCATAGCCTGGGAGGGGCCATGTGTATTAACCCCTTCCAAGGCTGCAAATATTGGCCCCCGGCCGTCGGCTTTCCCCCTCTGGCGCACAAAATTGCGTGGGAGCCCACGCCGTTTTTTTTCTTATTTTTTTCTTTATGTTCATTTGTCAACATCGGCCTCTCTATGGATATATCTATATAGATCTATATACATAGATGTTTCTATCCATAGATCTATCTGGCTAATTTCACACATTAGGTTTTTGCCGTCAGGCACGATCCGGCGAGTTTTGAAAAAAAACGATCCGTTTTTTTTCTGCTGAATCCTTTTTTTCTCATAGAGTTGTATTAGTGGCCACACGTTTCATCCGTTTTTTGCCGGATCCGTCAAAACAGAAAACACATACAGAGGAACGGTTTTTCTCTCCGGCGAAAAAACGCACAGCGACGGATCCAGCATAGATAGGCCGATGTTGATAAATGAACATAAAGAAAAAAATGGCGTGGGCTCCCGCGCAATTTTCTGCGCCAGAAGGGGAAAGCCGGGGGCCAATATTTGTAGCCTGGGAAGGGGGTAATACCCATGGCCCCTCCCAGGCTATGAATATCAGCCCGCAGCCGTCTGCGTAGCCTTTACTGGCTATTAAAATAGGGTGACCCCCCAAAAAATGACGTGGGGTCCCCCTATATTTTATAGCCAGAAAGGCTATGCAGACAGCTGCGGGCTGATATTCATAGCCTAGAGAGGGGCCATGGACTCCAAGACTTCTCCCGTGCTGCACCAATCCTCTGGAATGCTCTACCCCAAGATATTAGAACCATCCACAATTTGCATAGTTTTAGGCGCTCCCTCAAAACACATTTGTTCAGAGCGGCCTATCACGTTCCCTAATCAAACTCATTTTATGTTTGTGTGTGTAGCCCATTCACTATCTCCATCTACCCCCCACTCCCTGAAGATGGCTGGACCATTATTGTAAATACATCATTGTAAATACACACCTGTACTTTGTATCTCCCCACCTTTACTGTAGATTGTAAGCTCTCACGAGCAGGGTCGTCGTATTTTGTTTTATCCTGCTTTATTACTGTATTGTTAACATTGTTACCTATGACTGCTGTGTTTGAAACTGTTAAACTGTAAAGCGCTGCGGAATATGTTGGCGCTATATAAATAAAGATTATTATTATTATGGATATTGCCCCCCCCCCCCCCCCCCCGGCTACAAATACCAGTCCGCAGCCGCCCCAGAAATGTAAGATGCGCCAATTCCGGCACTTAGCCCCTCTCTTCCCAATCCCATGTAGCGGTGGGATATGGGGTAATAAGGGGTTAATGTCACCTTGCTATTGTAAGGTGACATTAAGCCGGGTTAATAATGGAGAGGCGTCAATAAGACGTTTATCTATTATTAATCCTACAATAGTGAAAGAGTTAAAAAATAAAATAAAGACACAGCCAGAAATTTTAATATTCTTCATTTAACCATACTTACCATACTTCAGCGCCTGCAAAAAATGTAAAATAATAAACCGTATGCTATCTGTCTGCTGTAGTCCAATTAATAACGAGTGTCCCACGACGATCTCCCCTATAGAACAGTGACATCTGGTGATGTCACTGCTCTATAGGACCTTCAGTGACACACTGACAGGAGACAATGGCTCCTGCAGTGCATCACTGAGAGGTTACCTTAGTTCAGAGTCCCACTTTATGGCATTTGCTGCGTGGGAAATTTCTCACACAGCAATGCCAAAAGTGAGACTAGGGACTATTTTTTTACAGCGGCGGAGGAATACAGTGCGGAAGGATACCTTCCTCCCGTCATTGTGTAGCGCCCCCACTGTCGCAGGGCCGAGGGGTACCCGGTACCGGGCCTACGAGTCTCTGCTTCTGGGGGTTGTCACGGCGGCTAGACCCCGGTCCGTGACCCTGCCGTGGGGCGCACAGTGAATGATAGGTGTAGATGTTGGTGGTGCAGTTGTGGGGTGCAGGTCGCGGTAAATAACGAGGACACCAGGTTGCAGTCTCTTTACCTCTTTACTGGAGATCTCTGAGTCCTCAGTCCAGAATACGGTTCACCAGGCTGCGCAAGTCCGGCCGGTCCAATGGCACCTCCAGAGTTCACTTCACAGGTGGAAATCGGTGCCTTCCTTCTTAGCGCTATGTGTTGTAGTCCTTCCCTGCTGTGCTTACGGAAAGTACCCCACAACTGTTGTGTCTGTTTCTTAAGTTCCCTCACAACTCGATTAAATGATGTTCTTCTAATCGTCCGTCCCTTCCTGATGTTACAGTTAGAACGGCACCCGTTTGTCGGGTAGGCCTGGAGTTCTTCCGGGACCCTAGAGACGCCCCTCTCCCGCAATTGCCTCCCAAGACTTCATAGGTGATATGTGTTAGACAGCCCGCCTTAGACTGACTGTCCTGCCGCTGTTTAGAGTATTGCTTGAAGCTGAATGTTATAATACTCCCTCGGCGTTCCGGCCACCGGTAGTGCGCCTCAGTAGGGTGTTGCTCCGGTCTTACAGCACGACCCCTACTGGAATTCTCCTATTGCTTGATCTCGTTTCTCACTCAGCACAATCTATCTCGCTTCTAGTCCTTTCTTGGGCCCCGCCGCTTCCCGGAGCTGGCGCGGACCCGTTACGTTCTTTCCAATGCCAAGCCTCTGTCAGGATCCCACCCCTGACAGAGACCCTACTGTCTCTTCCTCCACAACACCCTCTGCCACTAGGTGTTGCTTCGTCCAATCCAGTCAGCTTTCTGATCTAACTTCCTGCCTGACCCCCGGTTTACCCACTATGGTGGGGAGTGGCCTAATGAATAGCACCCTTAGCTCCCCCCGGAGGCCCTGCTGTGAAATGTATTGGTGTCTGTGATACCTGTTCAGATGAACTCCTTCAGTGCCATCGGATGCACCATGGCTCCCCATAGTGGCGGAGCCACAGTACTGCAACGACCAGGACTCTGGGGCGCTGCACTTGTATTCCAGGAGCCCCGAGAGAGTGGTCACATCAGCTGATGCTGCTGTTCCCCATGAGAGATCGTCGTGGGACACTCGTGGATTTCTGCGGATCAGGGAGTATATTGTTTGTTTGTTATTTTAACATTTTTTACAGATGACACTGGCTTCGGGGAACAAAGTGACAAGTGATGGTGAGTATGTACTCTATGTTATATGTACTGTATCTCTATATGTATGTATGTATTGTATGTAATGTATGAATGTACTGTATGTAGTATTTATGTTGTATGTATGTATGTATGTATGTAGTATGTTGTATGTATGTTGTTGACAGACCAAAAGTTTGGACACACCTCATTTAAAGATTTTTCTGTATTTTCATGACTATGAAAATTGTAAATTCACACTGAAGGCATCAAAACTATGAATTAACACATGTGGAATTATATACTTAACAAAAAAGTGTGAAACAACTGAAAATATGTCTTATATTCTAGGTTCTTCAAAGTATCCACCTTTTGCTTTGATGACTGCTTTGCACACTGTTGGCATTCTCTTGATGAGCTTCAAGAGGTAGTCACCGGGAATGGTCTTCCAACAATCTTGAAGGAGTTCCCAGAGATGCTTAGCACTTGTTGGCCCTTTTGCCTTCACTCTGGGGTCCAGCTCACCCCAAACCATCTCGATTGGGTTCAGGTCTGGTGAGTGTGGAGGCCAGGTCATCTGGCGTAACACCCCATCACTCTCCTTATTGGTCAAATAGCCCTTACACAGCCTGGAGGTGTGTTTGGGGTCATTGTCCTGTTGAAAAATAAATGATGGTCCAACTAAACACAAACCGGATGGAATAGCATGCCGCTGCAAGATGCTGTGGTAGCCATGCTGGTTCAGTATGCCTTCAATTTTGAATAAATCCCCAACAGTGTCACCAGCAAAGCACCCCCACACCATCACACCTCCTCCTCCACGCTTCACGGTGGGAACCAGGCATGTAGAGTCCATCAGTTCACCTTTTCTGCGTCGCACAAAGACAAGGTGGTTGGAACCAAAGATCTCAAATTTGGACTCATCAGACCAAAGCACAGATTTCCACTGGTCTAATGTCCATTCCTTGTGTTCTTTAGCCCAAACAAGTCTCTTCTGCTTGTTGCCTGTCCTTAGCAGTGGTTTCCTGGTTTCCTAGCACCTATTTTACCATGAAGGCCTGCTGCACAAAGTCTCCTCTTAACAGTTGTTGTAGAGATGTGTCTGCTGCTAGAACTCTGTATGGCATTGACCTGGTCTCTAATCTGAGCTGCTGTTAACTTGCGATTTCTGAGGCTGGTGACTTGGATAAACTTATCCTCAGAAGAAGAGGTGACTCTTGGTCTTCCTTTCCTGGGGCGGTCCTCATGTGAGCCAGTTTCTTTGTAGCGCTTGATGGTTTTTGCCACTGCACTTGGGGACACTTTCAAAGTTTTCCCAATTTTTTGGACTGACTGACCTTCGTTTCTTAAAGTAATGATGGCCACTCGTTTTTCTTTACTTAGCTGCTTTTTCTTAATACAAGTTCTAACAGTCTATTCCGTAGGACTATCAGCTGTGTATCCACCAGACTTCTGCACAACACAACTGATGGTCCCAACCCCATTTATAAGGCGAGAAATCCCACTTATTAAACCTGACAGGGCACACCTGTGAAGTGAAAACCATTCCTGGTGACTACCTCTTGACGCTCATCAAGAGAATGCCTAGAGTGTGCAAAGCAGTCATCAAAGCAAAAGGTGGCTACTTTGAAGAACCTAGAATATAAGACGTATTTTCAGTTGTTTCACACTTTTTTGTTAAGTATATAATTCCACATGTGTTAATTCATAGTTTTGATGCCTTCAGTGTGAATGTACAATTTCCATAGTCATGAAAATACAGAAAAATCTTTAAATGAGAAGGTGTGTCCAAACTTTTGGTCTGTGCTGTATGTAGTATGTATGTTGTATGTATGTATGTATGTATGTATGTATGTAGTATGTTGTAGGTATGTAGTATGTATGTTTGTGTTTTTTTTTACATTCAACACATTAGCCGGATGATGGGACTACTACTGTCCCATCATTGACTAATGTGTCAATCACTGTCATTGTAGCAGGCAGAGCCCGATGGAACTTGTAGTCCCATCGGACGATGCCTGCACACAGACCTAAAGACCCCCGAGAGGCCCGTACAGACCCCCGGCAGGCCCGCACAGACCTCCCGAGAGGCCCGTACAGGCCCCAGCAGGCCCGCACAGACACCCGAGAGGCCCCTACAGGCCCGCACAGACCCCTGAGAGGCCCGTGCAGACCCCCGGCAGGCCCGCACAGACCCCTGAGAGGCCCGTACAGGCCACGGCAGGCCTTCACAGACCCCCGAGAGGCCCGTACAGACCCCTGGGAGGCCCGCACAGACACCGCCTGCACACACAGACACATACAGTCTCCGCCCACGCACCACCCACACTCTTCCCCCCCTCCCGAACTGGATGTGCAAGGAAAGAAAGGGTTTATTTTAATTCCGATATTTGTGTCCCATTGACTTGCATTGGTTTCCGGTATCGGAATCGGCGATACCCGATATTTTTGGGGTATCGGTCCGATACGATATTTCCCGATATTGGAAGGTATCGCTCAACACTAACTATAAGTGCATTAAAATTTGTTCCGATCGACATCCTCACCAGTTTATAGATTTACTGCAGTCTCCTTCTGGATCACTCCTCCTCATCTTTGCCGAGTCAGACAGGGACAGTTGTATGAGGCGGTGCTACTTACACCTATGTAAGTGAAACGCCCGCCAGGGCCGTGGGGTACTCGGTACCGGGTCCGGTACTTAAAGGGATGTCACAGCAGCAGTGAGCCGGTCTGTGGCCCTGGGCGCCCATGTTAAAGGGAAAGTCTATAAAGGGGTTTGTTAAATGTTTGTGACGCCATCTGTGGCATTCGGTCAGGGATGACCGACGCTGCTTAAAGGGGTCCTCTGGGGTGATGTTATGGCAGCAGGGATGCTATGGCTTCCCACAGGTGAAGCTGGGTCCCCAGGGCTCCCGGTGTAGTAGGGACAGGTGGTAGGTGGTGTAGAAAGAAACGGAGGATACAGGGCTGCAGTCTCTTTACCTCTTTACTGGAGTTCAGGCAGCCACAGTCCAGGGTACCGGATCACAGGTACTGGTATGGTCTGGCTTGGAAGCAAATCTGTCCCCCAGGTTGGTAGGACACTACCTGTACGACAGGTAACTCGAGCCTTTTTACAGGATCTCTATCACGACCCGGGCTCTATCTGCTACTGTGTCCTCGGGTGTTAATGGTGGACAGGTGACTTGAAGTCCAGCCGTCCGCCGGTTTCTGCCGTAGGGCATGAAGTTACCCCCACAACCTTGGTCTTCCGGCTAGCGGTGTCTGCGCTCAGCGTGGAGAAAGCTCAGTCGCAGCTTCTCTCTCCAGCTCTTCACTCTCCTTTGCTCCTTTTCCTCCTTCACGCTTTCTACAGCTTGTTCCGTCCTTTTCTCTCTCTCTCTCTCTCCTTTCCAGGAGCTGCAGCACCTCATGTGGCTGCACGACCCCACTCTTTCCTCTCTCAGACTCTCACAGACTGACTGACTCTGCTTTCCCTCCAGCCAGAATATATAGGGGAGTGTTGTGAATTTGGATTCTGGGCTCCCCCGGTGGCCGCTTGTGGAATTGGACTTGTCATCCTCTTTCCTGTTTCACCTGATTCCATCAGTAGTGGGTGTCGCTATTTAAGCTCATTTCTCTGGTGGTTTCTTGCCGGTCAACAATGTTATCTGATGCCTCTCAGTGCTTGTTCCTGCTTCTAGACAAACTACTGATAAGTTGGACTTTTGTCCATGTTTTGTTTTGCCTATTTGTTCCAGTTCGCAGCTGAAGTTTTGTTACTGTGTCTGGAAAGCTCTCGTCGATCAGGGATTGCTACTCTGGCGTTATGAGTTAATGCCAGAGTTTAAGGTAATCTCTGGATGGTGTTTTGTTAGTATTTTTCTGCTGACCATGAAAGTATACTATCTGTCTTCTGCTATCTAGTAAGCGGACCTCAAATTTGCTAAGACTATTTTCCTGCTGCGTTTGTTGTTTCATCTGAACTCACCGTCATTATATGTGGGGGGCTACTGTCTTCTTTGGAATATTTCTCTAGAGGTGAGCCAGGTCTTATATTTCCCTCTGCTAGCTATTTAGGTCTTAGGCCAGAGCTGGGCATCTAGCTATAAATAGGAAATGCTACCTGGCTATTTCTAGTTGCGCGGCAGGCTTAGTTCATGGTCAGTATAGTTCCATCTTCCGAGAGCTTGTCCCTCTATAGGCTTGCTATGATCTCTGCCTGCAGAGATCATGACAGTTTGACCGGCCCCTTAAAGTGTTAAAGACCCAGGTTGAGAAAGGAGAGTTATAAGAAGTCTGCTGGAATTTTTTTTTTTTTTTTCCTCCAGTCTGCCTTGCTGCAGTCTTTTTTCTCTCTCTCCTCCTAATCTCTGTATGCTCTGTGTGCACCTGACAATAATGGATCTCCAGAGTGTAACTGCGGGTTTGAATAATCTCATCACGAAAGTACAAAATTTACAAGATTTTGTAGTACATGCTCCGGTATCTGAGCCGAGAATTCCTTTGCCGGAGTTCTTCACAGGGAATAGAGCTAGCTTCCAGAATTTCCGAAATAATTGTAAGCTTTATTTGTCCCTGAAGTCTCGTTCAGCTGGAGACCCTGCTCAGCAGGTTAGGATTGTGATTTCCTTGCTCAGGGGTGACCCTCAAGATTGGGCCTTCTCATTGCCAGCAGGGGATCCTGCGTTACGCAATGTGGATGCGTTTTTTCTGGCCTTGGGCTTGCTTTATGAGGAACCTCATTTGGAACTTCAGGCAGAAAAAACTTTGATGGCACTATCTCAGGGGCAAGACGAAGCTGAAGTTTTCTGCCAAAAATTCCGTAAATGGTCTGTGCTTACTCAGTGGAATGAGTGCGCCTTGGCGGCAACTTTCAGAGAAGGTCTCTCTGATGCCGTTAAGGATGTTATGGTGGGGTTCCCTTTGCCTGCAGGTCTGAATGAGTCCATGACAATGGCTATTCAGATTGATAGGCGTCTGCGGGAGCGCAAACCGATGCACCATCTGGCGGTGTCTATGGAAAAGACGCCAGAAAGTATGCAGTGTGATAGAATTCTGTCCAGGAGTGAGCGACAGAATTTTAGACGGAAGAATGGATTGTGTTTCTATTGTGGGGATTCTACTCATGTTATATCGGCATGCTCTAGGCGTACAAAGAAGCTTGATAAGTCTGTTTCCATTGGCACCATTCAGTCTAAGTTTATTTTGTCTGTAACCCTGATTTGCTCTTTGTCATCCATTGCCACGGACGCCTATATTGACTCTGGCGCCGCTCTGAGTCTTATGGATTGGTCCTTTGCCAATCGTTGTGGTTTTGATTTAGAGCCTTTGGAGACTCTTATTCCTCTGAAGGGGATTGACTCCACCCCATTGGCTAATAATAAACCACAATACTGGACACAAGTAACCATGCGTATCAATCCGGATCACCAGGAGATTATTCGTTTCCTGGTGCTGTATAATTTACATGACGATTTGGTACTGGGATTGCCATGGTTGCAGTCTCACAACCCAGTCTTGGACTGGAGAGCTATGTCTGTGTTGAGCTGGGGATGTAAGGGTATTCATGGGGACGTACCTTTGGTTTCTATTTCGTCGTCCATTCCCTCTGAAGTCCCTGAGTTCCTCTCTGATTATCAAGACGTCTTTGACGAACCCAAGCTTGGGTCGTTACCTCCGCACCGTGAGTGCGATTGTGCCATAGATTTGATACCGGGTTGTAAATATCCAAAGGGTCGTTTGTTTAATTTGTCTGTGCCGGAACATGCTGCTATGCGGGAATATATAAAGGAGTCTTTGGAAAAGGGACATATTCGTCCATCTTCTTCTCCCTTGGGAGCTGGGTTTTTCTTTGTCTCAAAAAAAGACGGCTCTTTGAGACCATGTATTGATTATCGGCTTCTGAATAAGATCACTGTTAAGTATCAATACCCATTGCCATTGCTTACTGATTTGTTTGCTCGTATAGAGGGTGCTAAGTGGTTCTCTAAAATTGATCTTCGTGGGGCGTATAATTTGGTGCGGATCAGGCAGGGGGATGAGTGGAAGACCGCATTTAATACGCCCGAGGGCCACTTTGAGTATTTGGTCATGCCTTTTGGTCTTTCTAATGCCCCTTCAGTTTTCCAGTCTTTTATGCATGATATTTTCCGCGATTTTCTGGATAAATTTATGATAATATATCTGGATGATATTCTGATTTTTTCTGATGACTGGGACTCTCATGTCCAGCAGGTCAGGAGAGTTTTTCAGGTTCTGCGGTCTAATTCTTTATGTGTGAAGGGGTCTAAGTGCGTTTTTGGGGTCCAGAAAATTTCCTTTTTGGGGTATATTTTTTCTCCCTCTTCCATTGAGATGGATCCCGTCAAGGTGCAAGCTATTTGTGACTGGACTCAGCCCTCCTCTCTTAAGGGTCTTCAGAGATTTTTGGGCTTTGCCAACTTTTACCGCCGATTTATTGCTGGTTTTTCGGATGTCGTTAAACCACTGACTGATTTGACCAGACAAGGCGCTGATGTTGCTAATTGGTCCCCTCATGCTGTAGAGGCCTTTCAGGAGCTTAAGCGCCGTTTTGCCTCTGCCCCTGTGTTGCGTCAGCCTGATGTGAATCTGCCTTTTCAGGTTGAGGTTGACGCTTCGGAGATCGGAGCTGGGGCAGTGTTGTCGCAGAAAGGTTCCGACTGCTCCGTCATTAGGCCTTGTGCCTTCTTTTCTCGCAAATTTTCGCCCGCAGAGCGGAATTATGATGTTGGGAATCGGGAGCTTTTGGCCATGAAGTGGGCGTTTGAGGAGTGGCGCCATTGGCTCGAGGGGGCTAGGCATCAGGTGGTGGTATTGACTGACCACAAAAATTTGATTTATCTTGAGACTGCCAGACGCCTGAATCCTAGACAGGCGCGCTGGTCTTTATTTTTTTCTCGCTTTAATTTTGTGGTGTCATACCTACCGGGTTCTAAGAATGTTAAGGCAGATGCCCTTTCTAGGAGTTTTGACCCGGACTCTCCTGGTAATTCTGAACCCACAGGTATCCTTAGGGAGGGAGTAATTTTGTCGGCCGTTTCTCCTGATCTGCGGCGGTCCTTGCTAGAGTTTCAGGCGGATAGACCGGATCGTTGTCCGCCTGATAGACTGTTTGTTCCGGATGATTGGACCAGCAGAGTCATCTCTGAGGTACATTCTTCTGCATTGGCAGGTCATCCCGGAATTTTTGGTACCAGGGATTTGGTGGCAAGATCCTTCTGGTGGCCTTCTCTGTCACGAGATGTGCGAGTCTTTGTGCAGTCATGTGACGTTTGTGCTCGGGCCAAGTCTTGTAGTTCTCGGGCTAGCGGACTGCTGTTGCCCTTGCCTATTCCTAAGAGGCCTTGGACACACATCTCGATGGATTTTATTTCAGATCTGCCTGTTTCCCAGAAGATGTCTGTCATCTGGGTGGTCTGTGACCGTTTCTCTAAAATGGTCCATTTGGTTCCTCTGCCCAAGTTGCCTTCTTCTTCTGAGTTGGTTCCTCTGTTTTTTCAGAATGTTGTCCGATTGCACGGTATTCCTGAGAATATTGTTTCTGACAGAGGTACCCAATTTGTGTCTAGATTTTGGCGGGCATTCTGTGCTAGGATGGGCATAGATTTGTCTTTTTCATCTGCTTTTCACCCTCAGACTAATGGCCAGACCGAGCGGACTAATCAGACCCTTGAGACATATCTGAGGTGTTTTGTCTCTGCTGACCAGGATGATTGGGTTGCTTTTTTGCCATTGGCAGAGTTCGCCCTCAATAATCGGGCCAGTTCTTCCACCTTGGTGTCCCCGTTTTTCTGTAATTCGGGGTTTCACCCTCGATTTTCCTCCGGTCAGGTGGAATCCTCGGATTGTCCTGGAGTGGATGCGGTGGTGGAGAGATTGCATCACATCTGGGGGCAGGTTATGGACAATTTGAAGTTGTCACAGGAGAAGACTCAGCGTTTTGCCAACCGTCATCGTCGTGTTGGTTCTCGGCTTTGTGTTGGAGATTTAGTGTGGTTGTCTTCTCGTTTTGTCCCTATGAGGGTCTCTTCTCCTAAGTTTAAACCTCGGTTCATCGGCCCTTATAGAATATTGGAGATTCTTAATCCTGTTTCTTTCCGTTTGGACCTCCCTGCGTCCTTTTCCATTCATAACGTTTTTCATCGGTCGTTATTGCGCAGGTATGAGGTACCTGTTGTACCTTCTCTTGAGCCTCCTGCTCCGGTGTTGGTTGAGGGTGAGTTGGAGTACGTTGTGGAGAAAATTTTGGACTCTCGTGTTTCCAGACGGAAACTCCAGTATCTGGTCAACTGGAAGGGTTACGGCCAGGAGGATAATTCTTGGGTCAATGCATCTGATGTTCATGCTTCTGATCTTGTTCGTGCCTTCCATAGGGCTCATCCTGGTCGCCCTGGTGGATCTGGTGAGGGTTCGGTGCCCCCTCCTTGAGGGGGGGGTACTGTTGTGAATTTGGATTCTGGGCTCCCCCGGTGGCCGCTTGTGGAATTGGACTTGTCATCCTCTTTCCTGTTTCACCTGATTCCATCAGTAGTGGGTGTCGCTATTTAAGCTCATTTCTCTGGTGGTTTCTTGCCGGTCAACAATGTTATCTGATGCCTCTCAGTGCTTGTTCCTGCTTCTAGACAAACTACTGATAAGTTGGACTTTTGTCCATGTTTTGTTTTGCCTATTTGTTCCAGTTCGCAGCTGAAGTTTTGTTACTGTGTCTGGAAAGCTCTCGTCGATCAGGGATTGCTACTCTGGCGTTATGAGTTAATGCCAGAGTTTAAGGTAATCTCTGGATGGTGTTTTGTTAGTATTTTTCTGCTGACCATGAAAGTATACTATCTGTCTTCTGCTATCTAGTAAGCGGACCTCAAATTTGCTAAGACTATTTTCCTGCTGCGTTTGTTGTTTCATCTGAACTCACCGTCATTATATGTGGGGGGCTACTGTCTTCTTTGGAATATTTCTCTAGAGGTGAGCCAGGTCTTATATTTCCCTCTGCTAGCTATTTAGGTCTTAGGCCAGAGCTGGGCATCTAGCTATAAATAGGAAATGCTACCTGGCTATTTCTAGTTGCGCGGCAGGCTTAGTTCATGGTCAGTATAGTTCCATCTTCCGAGAGCTTGTCCCTCTATAGGCTTGCTATGATCTCTGCCTGCAGAGATCATGACAGGGGAGCCACCCACAAACTGGATCAGAGCTCCCATCCTTCTGGCCTGGAGTAAGAACATGTTGTATGTTTGTGATACCTGATAAAGGGATCCTTCCTCGCTTAAAAGCATGACATCACTCCCTTCGTGAGGAAAGCAATGCCACTGTAACAACCAGTGGTGTTACATAAGCCTGTATCGCTTCAGAACGAAGCTCCATAGACCTACAAAAAGACGCTGGTCCACAAATAAACCTCAGTGTGATCCAGCTAGTCTGATATGAAGTCACTCGATCTGGAGGAGAAGTGGAACGGTGCTGGAAACCGGCAAAGGCTGTGACTGGTAAGTATTTTAATTCACCAACACTACATCACTTATATATGTAGAAGGGTGAAGGGGACACAATTATTGTTGGGAGGGCTTCTTTAATGTTCTATGGTAGTGACATGTTTTGCAAAACTTAAACATGCGGAGTTGTATTCAGTCCATAATCAGCATTACCTCGCCAGTCATCCTCATGGAATCAGCCTCCTGCGCCGGCGTCATCTAAGTAGTGCAACCCATTAGCGGCCGCCGATCGGCTGCAGAGTCTACATTTTGTCAGAATAGAATAAGTGATCTTTCGCTCCCTGGCGGATGTTGTTCCCAGCAGGATGGTGGGTGACTCAGCGATGGGGGCTTAGTATCAATTATTTTTTTATAACCGCTTTCCCCATTGTCCAATAATGGGTAATCCAATTAAAGTCACAATGCATAATAGATTAAAAGGAATCTTTCAGCAGGTTTTCCTATGTAATCTGAAGACAGCAGGAGATAAAGGCTGAAACACAGAATTCAGAGATGTGTCACTTGTCAAAGTGCTGCTGTTTACTAATTGTGAAGGATTTATCACTAGGAGATTATCATTGCCGACTAGTCTAGTCACACCCCCTCCTATAATAGGCTCCTGAGAGCCTGGTGGGGGAGGGGGCAGCTTTCTCAGCTCTGCTTCATGCTACATCTAAGAACTGTGTCATAACTCCTGCACCCAGTAATCTAAGTGATACATCTTTGGATTCTGGGTTTCTTTATCTACATTATGCTGCTCTCAGATGAGGTAGCAAAAAACAAACCTATTGACCATGGAATGCATACCAGTTGTCAATTTACAGTGCCTAATACATTTGTTTCTTCATGAGAAAGGCTCTCCCAAGAGCTCTCTGGTAGCGACTTATTCTGCTCTCCCCATTTAAAATTCATGCATGCTCTGACAAGTCAAATGTGCATGTGTATGGTGCAGCCAGGAGAGAAAGTTGTCAGTCAAATGAATATTCAACTGGCTGCTATGTAATTCGTATGGCCACCTTAAGAAAGCAAGTATCAGTTGACAGATATTTGGGTTACTGACGTGTTAGATAGTAACATAAAAATGACATAACCATAGAAATAATACATCAGATAAATAACCATCAGCCAAATGATTGTTTTGCCAAAAGTTCTCTCCAGAGTTCACCATACACAAGAACACTCGGTCAAGTGCACCTATGTTCTCTACCAAAAAACTGCTGCCAGTCTTCTGGCGGTGGCTTTTTTTTCCTAGAGACAAATAGGATTGGCCATTGGAAAATCAAACATGCTGGATTTTTCTCTCATCCGATGTCTCTGTCGGGGGAGAGTTGAGAGCCCCCCCCCCCCATTAAACTTTAGACTGTTGGCAGATCCTACCGATAGGAGTGAGATTGGTTATGTTAGTCCAGTGTTTATGGCCTTAAGTCATCAGGAAATGCTGGTGTTTGTAGGGTTGTAGCTTTGGGAATTCAGCTACGGAATATTCTGTTGTAAGTGAAGATAAAATAAGCAAAGTCAAGCTACAAAGGTTTCCAGTTTTGGAAAACTCCTGCACCACATCTGTTTTACTAAAATGACCTGAGCTTACTCACCCTCTCCTGGTCCAGCGCTGTCTCCTCTGTGCTACCCGTGTATGTTACTGTCTGCAGCGTTTACATCCTATTGATAGTGCTGCAGCCAATAACTGAACTCGGCAGCTCAGCTGAGCCGCTAAGCTCCATGTTTGGCGCTGCACACAATAACAGTCACTGGGAGCAACGGTGGAGATTCAGCTCTGGACCCGGGGAGGGTGAGCACAACTCACTTTATTTCTCTACCACAAACTGATAGCTGGGGGACAGGAGTTTTCAGAAGCCATTTATCCCCTTTAAGTGATTTGGAAATCTACGTAGAATGCATTTCCGAGGTCACCTTGTTCTTTAGGGACACAGTCCTAGATACCTACAATTTATTCCAAAATAACTACAGATTTCTGACCCCACAATCTGGACCTGGAGTATATATACAGCTCTGGCAAAAATTAAGAGACCACCACATCAAAACCCTGTCATGGGCAGCCCAATCTCCAGACCTGAAAACCTCTGGAATGTAATCAAGAGGACGATGGATAGTCACAAGCCATCAAACAAAGAAGAACTGCTTACATTTTTGCACCAGAAGCAGTGTGAAAGACTGGTGGAAAGCATGCCAAGACGCATGAAAACTGTGATTAAAAATCCTGGTTATTCCACAAAATATTGATTTCTGAACTCTTCCTGAGTTAAAACATTAATATTGTTGTTTCTAAATGATTATGAACTTGTTTTCTTTGCATTATTTGAGGTCTGAAAGCACCGTTTTTTTTTTTATTTTGACCATTTTTCTACGTCAGAAAAAAAAATCCTAAATTTATTGCTTGGAAATTGGGAGACATGTCAGAAGTTTATAGAATAAAAGAACAATTTACATTTTACTCAAAAATATACCTATAAAGAGAAAAATCTGAACTGAACATTTTGCAGTGGTCTCTTAATTTTTGCCAGAGCTGTACATACTGTATTATATATAATCCTCGATCCCACCACATGTTAGTGATTTAATTGACGGTGTCACTTGACAAGGCAGTTTCGTTTGATCATTTATTAGCAGGAGCCAAGACCAACCCAATAATACGGCCATGCACACAAGCCCCTCTATCTGTGCCATAGGAATTGTTAGCTATTGCCTATTGTCATTGCATTGCTTAGTATTGATATGAAGGATTCTTGGGCCTTTAGTCTCTTCGGAAACTTATACCTCCTACCATTGAAGAAAAACCCTGCCTGCAAGCGGCGCGTGTATGCTTATGGTGGTGATAAGGGAAACGGCTCTCACCGACAGTCATCTCCTGAGTATGGCCGGCTTAACCGTGCACTGCTCACATTTCTTCCTATAAGGAAGCAGAGCTTATAGTAAATTGAGCTTATAGTAAATGGAGTCTGTGTATTCTGTGTGTTTCACACTTGCTGACATGAACAGACTTGCAGCCGCTGCGGTTGCTTTTGATCTGATGATTGTTCAGTGACTACACAAAGATAGTGCCGCTTTCCTCCCCCATTATATTAATGATCTGTCAAGTGAAAATGGTTGTCATGTAATATAATGCATTGGCAAAGCTAGCTAGCAAAAACCACATTAGGCAGAAGAGTAAACATGGGCAGGAAAAGTATTCAAAGGGGTAGTCCGGCACCAGAAAATGATCTGGAGATGATGGGACTTGGACTCTTTCAACAAGCAGTGATCCCGCAAGTCCCACCTTAGTACCGGCGCTCTGGTGTTACAACTACAGTTATGCTCCTTTTAGAAGGGGGGGATAATTGAGGAACCCAACCCCATTCCCAACTGTGAGGGGTCTAAACACACCGGCATGAACCTGATGAACATTGATTGGATGTGAGGATTGTTTAGCCAGCTTAGAAATCATTATTCTCGGCAGCCAATTGTCCTGCTTAAACAGGAGATGTGCTGCCGAGGACAATGTTATGATGTATTAACAATTGTTTTATGTGCATAGAAATGTAAGCAAGTCATTAAACAAACGCTGATAAGCTCGTGTGTCGCCGATAGGTGGTCACTTAACAGCTATGGTCGACACATGTTAGCCCAACATGGCGGGTTGGTAAGACCTCTACAGAATGAACAGTAGACACAGAATACACATCACCACCATAACTGCGCAGGACCTGTACTACACATGGACCGGGATGGTCACTGCTCACAGACAGCATTGTGCATCTCACACCCAGTCCTCATAAGTGCATGGAGTCTGTTGGCCTGTGGTAGAAAAAAATTACAAAACTTAGAAAAATGCCAGCACTTAAAGAAGCACTCCGGACAAAAATTGTATTCCCTTTATCTTTCTAAATATGCCTGTAATGTAGTCTACTTGCATTATAATGCTTACTGATGGACATCTTCCCCAATTTCCAGCTCCGCTTTGGTCCTCTTCTGGGTCACGTGAGCGCTCCTCCTCCTCCTATCTCACATAGGGACTGCTGTGTGGGGTGGTGGTACTTTCACCAATGAGTCTATGGGGCTCAGAATGAGATACAGTGATGGGAGTAGCACTGCCTCACACTGCGGTCCCAGTGTGAACTGGCAAAGAGGAGGAGCGGTCATGTGACCGAGAAGAGGAGCGGAGCAATACTGGAAACGGGAGAGGATAGCGATCTGTAAGTATAGTAATAATCCTTTTTATTTCTATATCGTCAACATACTCCGCAGCAGTTTACATTTTAGAGGGGCCTTGGGCATCTGCTTGTTCAGGCTCCGTGCACAGGTCCACCCTCGCAGGAACAGTGTGTATGCAATATATTAGAAGTTTCTAGTTTATTAAAGGAACCTGTCACGCCCCCCCAGGCATTTGTAACCTTGTGCAGCAGTAATGCTGCATTCTGACAAGGTGGCTCTTTTAGTTCGGGTGCCCTGCGCTGCTGCAATAATCGCTTTTGAAATTTGTTCCTCATACCGTGAAATCGTCCCGGGGGCAGGTCTCTCCCCTCAAATCCAAACGCCTCACAACCGTCAATCATGGCCTCAGCGCGCCGGGCGCCGCCTCCTCTTCCTTCAGTAGCGTCCCCGGTGCTGTTTTTTTTTTTCGGGCATGCGCAGTTGCGCTGCCCTTCGAACTTACAGCGCAGGCGCCGGGGACACTACTGAAGGACGAGGAACTAAAAGAGCCACCTTGTCAGAATGCAGCATTACTGCTGCACAAGGTGGCTCTTTTAGTTACAAACGCCTGGGGGGTGACCGGTTCCCTTTAAATGCTTATTTTGCAGCTTGTTCCGCTGCAGGTTCACTATTGTGCTTGTTGGCTTCATGATTATAATATATATATTTTTTTTGCATTCACAGATTAATTCTTGTGATCAAAATCTGAACATTTGTTGTGAGCTTCTGGAGTTGAATTCAAAGATCCAGGGACAACTATTCACCATCCTCAATGTCACAGCAAGAGAAGGTAAGAAACAAAATTGGTGCAAGCTCTCATCACATGGACACAGCCTTTATAATTTACTGTTCTGCATCTACCATACCACCCGACTTTTTAAGAAGGGAAAGAGGGATAAAGATTGCGGCGCGCGCAGTGTGCCACGGCAAATTTTCAGCCAAGCCTCTGACCACATCCATTTCGCAACTAGTCACACCCATATCCACGCCCCATCCACACCCATTTAGCATTGCTGATCATGCTGTTTCATAAACAATAATTATAAACAAAAAATATGGCCACACATGATGCTCAATACTGTATAATGGCCACACATGATGCTCCATACTGTATAATGGCCACACATGATGCTCCATACTGTATAATGGCCATACATGATGCTCCATACTGTATAATGGCCACACATGATGCTCCATACTGTATAATGGCCATACATGATGCTCCATACTGTATAATGGCCACACAGTGCAGGATGGGAGCAGCACATGACAGGATGGAGCAGCACATGACAGGATGGGGGCGCAGGATGGGAGCAACACATGACAGGATGGCAACGCAGGATGGTAGCACATGACAGGATGGGGCCGCAGGATGGGAGCAGCACATGACAGAATGGGGCGCAAGATGGGAGTAGCATGATAGGATTGGGGCGCAGGATGGGAGCACATGACCGGATTGGGATGCAGGATGGGAGCACATGACAGGATTGGGGCGCAGGATGGGAGCACATGACAGGATTGGGGCGCAGAAAGAGAGTAGCACATGACAAGATGGAGGCGCACTAAACAGGATGAGGGCGCAGGATGGCAACGCAGGATGGGAGCACATGACAGGATTGGGGCGCAGGAAAAGAGTAGCACATGACAAGATGGAGGCGCACTTAACAGGATGAGGGCGCAGGATGGCAGCGCAGGATGGGAGCATATGACAGGATGGGGCGCAGGATGGGAGCAGCACATGACAGAGTAGGGCACAGGATGGGAGCACATGACAGGATTGGGGCGCAGGATGGGAGCACATGACAGGATTGGGGCGCAGGATGGGAGCACATGACAGGATTGAGGCGCAGAATGGGAGCACATGACAGGATTGGGGCGCAGGATAGGAGCAGCACATGACAAGATGGAGGCGCACTAAACAGGATGAGGGCACAGGAAGGGGGCGCAAGATGGTAGCAGCACATGACGAGATTAGGGCGCAGGATGGGGGCTGCACATGACAGGATGGGGGAGCAAGATGGTAGCAGCACATGACAAGATTAGGGCGCAGGATGGAAGCAGCATATACAAGGATGGAGACCATATACCAATATACATTCTCGGCACCCGGGTGTAGAACGGGTTCAATAGCTAGTCTATCTATATACACACACTGGTATATGTCCCTTAAACTGGGCTTCATCTTGGTATATACAGTATAGTATACAGTATATACAGTACAGTATATACAGTATATCCCCCATCCTGGTAATATATATCCCTTATCTTGGTATATGCCCCCCATTCTGCTGCTGTTCTTTAACCCCTTTATTACCTATTCCGTAAT
Organism: Ranitomeya variabilis; assembly: GCF_051348905.1. Taxonomy (NCBI): domain Eukaryota; kingdom Metazoa; phylum Chordata; class Amphibia; order Anura; family Dendrobatidae; genus Ranitomeya; species Ranitomeya variabilis. The sequence goes on along the minus strand of NC_135232.1, from coordinate 1,050,634,273 downwards.
AGTACAACAAAGGTAATAAACCACGGTTCACCGCCGGCTCCGGCGCTGAGCCCGCACTGAACCGGGCACATGTCAGCTGATCTATACAGCGGAGCCATACGTGTGTACGAGGTGTACCGAGCGGAGCCACGTGTGTGTACGAGGTGTACCGAGTGGAGCCGTGTGTGTGTGTACGAGGTGTACTGAGCAGAGCCGCGTGTGTGTATGAGGTGTACCGAGCGGAGCAGTGTGTGTATGGAGCGGAGTCGAGTGTAATTTTACATTGTGTAGTACATAACAGCAATTGTGATTTGCTGTCTCATTATAAAGCACATGATACAGTGTCAGGCTTAGCTTAATGTCAGGCTTTACAAAGCTGCAGCACCCAATGAGGCTCAATTGCATGGGAATTATTGGTGAGGCAGCCAATGGGGAAAAATAGCAAGCCACATTGATTAGACCAGGGTTGTCGCCCTCTCCCAGGGAGCTGCAGCTGCTCCTCCTCCAGCATTCACTGTCTGGACTACTGCACAGACTACTGATACGTCGCTCTGCAATCACAGCAGCCGAGGCCAGTAACAGAGGAGGCTGTGAGTGTCCATCCCACCCACCACCCTGCTCAGCCCCACTCATTCAATGTAGGATTAGCCAGGCATTTTAGCTCCCTCCGCTGCTGCTTATAAGTCGCCCGCCAGGGCCGTGGGGTACCCGGTACTCATAGCTCCCAACCGTCCCTCATTGTGCGCGACTGTCACGGTTTTGAGCCCGCAGACAGCAGGAGATTCAACCGACTAGTGATGTGTCGTTCGTGAACGAGCCGACACAAAGAGCCGGCTCCCTGCTGTGAACGATGGGAGCCGGCACACCAGTGAGAGCCACTAAAATCCCTGAATGGCTCTCACTGGGCGCAAAATCCTGGACTTCGGGAGGCGTAACTCCGCCCACCTGAGCAAAACCCCGCCCATTCATCAATTTAATTGACTCTCTAAGAAGTGGGCGGAGTTTTTGCGGTAGGTGGGCGGAGTTTCGGACGCCTGAACATATATTCAATAGGGATCTAATAGGAACCACAAAGAGCCGGTTCACGAGCCGAAAGAGCCGGCTCTTTTTGGTGAGCGGAGCCACGAGAGCCGGATCACCAAAAAGAGCCGGACTGCCCATCACTACAACCGACACGCCCCCTTGTTTAAGCCATGCCCCGGGCCCTTACCCTTCCGTATGGCTGCTTGCTTTCTGTGCACAGGACCTGTGATGAGGTCACAGGAGGGGAGGAGTCAGGGGTCACATGATCGGGACCTCTGTGGCTTGCAGGACTCGGCTGCCTGTGCTGGTTGCCAAGTTGCAACATGGACGGTGCCGCAGCCGCAGGATAAGGTAAGTAATGCCTTGTGTGGGGTCAGGAGGTGTACAGTGTGTATGGAGCAGAGCCGTGTGTGTACGAGGTGTATGGAGCGGAGCCGTATGTGTACGAGGTGTATGGAGCGGAGCCGTGTGTGTACAAGGTGTATGGAGCGGAGCCGTGTGTGTACGAGGTGTGTGGAGCGGAGCTAAATGTGTACGAGGTGTACGGAGCAGAGCCGTGTGTGTATGAGGTGTATGGAGCAGAGCCGTGTGTACGAGGTGTGTGGAGCGAAGGCGTGTGTGTACGAGGTGTATGGAGCGGAGCTAAATGTGTACGAGGTGTACGGAGCAGAGCCGTGTGTGTACGAGGTGTGTGGAGCAAAGGCATGTGTGTACGAGGTGTATGGAGCGGAGCTAAATGTGTACGAGGTGTACGGAGCAGAGCCGTGTGTGTATGAGGTGTATGGAGCGGAGCCGTGTGTGCAAAGTGTAAGGAGCGCAGCCGCGTGTGTAGGAGTAGCTATGTGCGGCCATTATATGGTACGAAGTATCATGTGTGGTCATTACAGTATGGAGCATCATGTGCGGCCAATATACAGTATGGAGCATACTGTGGGGTCATTATACAGTATGGAGCATCATGTGGGGCCATTATACAGTATGGAGCATCATGTGTGGCCATTATACAGTATGGAGCATCATGTGTGGTCATTATACAGTATGGAGCATCATGTGTGGTCATTATACAGTATGGAGCATCATGTGTGGTCATTATACAGTATGGAGCATCATGTGGGGCCATTATACAGTATGGAGCTTCATGTGGGGCCATTATACAGTATGGAGCTTCATGTGGGGCCATTATACAGTATGGAGCATCAAGTGTGGTCATTATACAGTATGGAGCATCATGTGGGGTCATTATACAGTATGGAGCATCATGTGGGGTCATTATACAGTATGGAGCATCATGTGGGGCCATTATACAGTATGGAGCATCATGTGTGGTCATTATACAGTATGGAGCATCATGTGGGGCCATTATACAGTATGGAGCATCATGTGTGGTCATTATACAGTATGGAGCATCATGTGGGGTCATTATACAGTATGGAGCATCATGTGGGGTCATTATACAGTATGGAGCATCATGTGGGGCCATTATACAGTATGGAGCATCATGTGCGGCCAATATACAGTATGTAGCATCATGTGTGGCCATTATACAGTATGGAGCACTGTGTGGCCATATTTTTTTGTTTCTAATTATTGTATATGAAACAGTGTGATCAGCAGTGCTAAATGGGTGTGGTTGGGACGTGGATATGGGTGTGACTAATTATGAATGGGTGTGGTCAGAGGCGTGGCCTAAAATTTGCCGCGGCGCGCGTTGCACGCCGCAAACTTTGGCCCTCTTTCCCATCTTTAAAAGTTGGGAGGTATGCCAGTACTGGGTCGGGTGTTCACAGGGGGATGTCACGGTGGCGACCCGGTCCGTGGTCCTGGGAGCCCAGGTAAAAGGGAGATTGAATAAAGTTTATGTTCGTGACGCCACCTGTGGTATTCGGTCAGTGCTGACTGACGCTGCTTTAAGGAGTCCTCTGGGGTGATGTTATGGCAGCTAGATGGTATACCTTCCCACAGGTGAAGTATATCCCCAGGGCTCCCGGTGTGTAGATAGAAGATGATGGTGAAGGGTGCAGTAAAGAACAAGGACACAGGTTTGCAGTCACTTTACCTCGTTTACTGAAGACTTCAGGCAGCCACAATCCAGGGCACCAGATCACAGGGCAGGCAGGGTCCGGCCAACTTGGAAGCAAATCCAGAGTCCCCTTTACCAGGTGGAGTTAAAAGCCTTCCTATAGCACGGTGGTGTTGTAGTCCCTTGCTGCCTATGGCTTCTGATAAGGTCCTCACAGTTCTTCTCTCTGTCCCCCATATAGGATAGGACACAAACCTGTATGGCAGGTGACTCGAGCCTTTTTACAGGGTCTCTATCACGACCCGGGCTCTATATGTCACTGTGCCTCCTGGGTATTGAGGTGGACAGGTATATTGCAGTTCAGCTGTCCTGTCTCTGCTGTAAGTCGTAGAGTCCCTTACACCCTCGGTGTTCCGGCTACCGGTGTCTGCGCTTTGCCAGGGATCCTGCGCTGTCCGTCGTTGGCTATAATGGAAGCATGTGGATGCAGGGTCCGTCACTGTGAAAAGCAGGAATCCAGCGACGGATGCCGTCTTTTCAAACTGAGCATGAGTGGAAAAATTTCCCGTCAGGGAAATTCTCTCTCGCTCTCTCTCTCTTTTTACTATTGATGCTGCCTATGCAGCATCAATAGTAAAAAGATATAATGTTAAAAATAATTAAAAAAAATAAGAAATCGTGATATTCTTACCTTCCGGCGGCCCCTGCAGCCTTCCCGATGCTCGCGTTCCCAGTGATGCATAGCGAAATGACCCACGAGACCGCTACGTCATCACAAGTCATTGTCTCATTATGCATCACTGGGTACAGAGCATCGCGAGCTTCGGCAAGGCTGCGGAGGCCGCGCGGACGCCGGAATGTGAGAATATCATGATTTTTTATTTTTTTTATTATTCACATGGGTTGTGTTGTGTATGCCTTTTCGCAGCGAAAAAACACGGCGAAGACGCATACACAACGTGTGCACATAACCTTCTAGGGTGCACTGGAACCGTAAAAAAACGGCTCCAGTGCATCCGTTTTTTACAATCAGCACAGGATCTGTCTTTTCAACATTTTGACGGATTGTGACTGATTGTAAAAAAACTGAAGTGTGAAAGAGGCCTAAGCCCTGGTGTTACGTACCTCAAAGTCCCCTCTCTCTCCCTCTCTGAGCTGTACCTACTACCGCACACTGGAAGAACAACACGGGAAGGGGCGTGGCCTAAACAAGGGGGCGTGTTGGCTGCTTCTCCTGCTGTGTGCAGGAGAAGCAGAGTCCCGTGCGGGACTGCGGGGCAAAGCCTCCAAATCGGGACAGTCCCGCACAATGAGGGACATTTGGGAGCTATGATCTACCCATCTGTGCATCAATGTACCACAGGCATATATCAAGCATGATAAGTGCCATAGCAAAAAGGAAAATGGGCTGCCTTACACCATTGTTACACTTGTCTCTCCTTTCTCCATCCCGGTCTTTAACCCCTTCATGACCTTGGGATTTTCCATTTTTCCGTGTTCGTTTTTCACTCCCCTCCTTCCCAGAGCCCTAACTTTTTTATTTTTCCATTAATTTGGCCATGTGAGGGCTTATTTTTTGCGGGACGAGTTGTACTTTTGAATGACATCATTGGTTTTACCATGTCATGTACTAGAAATTGGGAAAAAAATTCCAAGTGCGGTGAAATTGCAAAAAAAGTGCAATCCCACACTTGTTTTTTGCTTGGCTTTTTTGCTAGGTTCACTAAATGCTAAAACTGACCTGCCATTATGATTCTCCAGGTCATTACGAGTTCACAGACACCTAACATGACTAAGTTCTTTTTTATCTAGGTGGTGAAAAAAAAATCCAAACTTTGCTTAAAAAAAAAAAAAAATTGCGCCCTTTTCCGATACCCGTAGTGTCTCCATTTTTCATGATCTGGGGTCAGGTGAGGGCTTATTTTTTGCGTGCCGAGCTGGCGTTTTTAATGATACCATTTCGGTGCAGATAAGTTCTTTTGATCGCCCATTATTGCATTTTAATGCAATGTCGCGGCGACCAAAAAAACGTAATTCTGGCGTTTCGAATTTTTTTCTCGCTACGCCATTTAGCAATCAGGTTAATCCTTTTTTTTATTGATAGATTGGGCGATTCTGAACGCAGCGATGCCAAATATGTATAAGTTTTATTTTTTTTATTTTTTTTATTGATTTATTTTGAATGGGGCGAAAGGGGGGTGATTTAAACTTTTATATATTTTTTTTTTCCCATTTTTTTTTTACTATTTTTTTTTTTTTTTTTACTTTTGCCATGCTTTAATAGCCTCCATAGGAGGCTAGAAGCTGGCACAACGCGATCGGCTCTGCTACATAGCAGCGATCATCAGATCGCTGCTATGCAGCAGAAATGCAGGTGTGCTGTGAGCGCCGACCACAGGGTGGCGCTCACAGCTACCGGCGATCAGTAACCATAGAGGTCTCAAGGACCTCTATGGTTACTGTGCAGAAGCATCGCTGACCCCGGATCATGTGACGGGGGTCGGCGATGCGCTCATTTCCGGCCGCCCGGCCGGAAGCGCCTGCTAAATGCCACTGTCTGCGTTTGACAGCGGCATTTAACTAGTTAATAGCGGCGGGTGAATTGCAATTTCACCCGCCGCTGTTGCGGGCACATGTCAGCTGTTAAAAACAGCTGACATGTCCCGGCTTTGATGCAGGCTCACCGCCGGAGCCCACATCAAAGCGTGGTATCTGACCTCGGACGTACTATCCCATCCGAGATCAGAAAGAGGTTAAAGGGAACCTGTCAGCAGTTTTGGCCGATATAAGATATGGCCACTGCCTTTCAGGGCTTATGTACAGCATTCTATAATGCATTCTTTTCTATGGGGCTGTGCACATGACTGATTTTTTTTTTTCCCTCGCACTGAGTGGTCCATTGAATAAAACTGGAGACATGTCCGATATAAATCCAAGGGGTCGTATCAAAATCGGCAAAGAAACTCTATGGGTCCTTCAAAAAATTCTAACCGCACTCTGATTTTCACAGATACAGAAAGGGCAAGGTGGAGAAACTTTTTTTTTTTCTCTCTGCGTTTGAGAAAAAGTGATGATTGAAATTGAAAATTGAACAACTTATCACATGATTTTGCATTTCCAGTCAATATAAATGAAGTTATCACTAATTTTAGATGTATTTTAGATGCAAGTGTGTTTTATAAACATTTATCATTGTTTTTTACTTTAAAGGTGGTCAATATGCTGGCGTTGAAACACTTAAGAGTCGCTTTCTGCCATGGCTGGGCACCTGCTTCTCCAACTCGTCATGTGCGGACAGCAGCTTCTCTCTCCTCCAGGTACAACACCAGAATCCCCACAGGCGCAGAGGAAATCAGCACATAGTGCTGGACATGCTGGTGCATAACGTAAAAAAAAACCATAAAAAAAAAACAAAAAACAAGTCATGTCCTGTTATCACAGCACATGTTGAAAGGGTTTTTTATTCCATTCCATGCCTAATAGGATACAGATGATTGACTTGAAATTATATCTCCAATATTCTTCACAGGTTGTCAGGCCTAAATTACAAACTTTGCATTCTATAGGACTGCAGACTTGTGATCCTCACAGCGCCTGCACTGTGAGGATTCTCCAATGTCGGCGCCTGGAACGGTGGTCATGTGACCACGAGTATGTGATATGGATACTCCATGCCAGAGCCGATTAGATTGTTTCTGGCCCCGCGTAATACACTTGCAGTGAGTGCATTGGAAACAGTCTTGTTGGATTCTCACCAATGGTATGCATACCGCATACTTGAGGTCACGTGACCGCCGCTCCAAACGATGACACCAGAGAATCTTCACAGTGCGCACTGTGGGCGCTGTGAGGATTCACAAGTCTGCAGTCACATAGAGTGACTGCAGACTTTATTATTTTGGGCCAGACAACCCCTTTAATCAGCCTACCAAGGTCCAGTGCTAACTGTCTGCCATGGCTACGGCCTTTATTGATTTGCTGTAGAGGTGAAGTCATGTCTAAAACACTTGTAACCACTGCTGGCAATCACTGGGCTCAGCAGCTCATGCCGCCAGACCTCTGTAACTTATGGTACAAAATAGTTTTAAAAGAGACAGATTCTTTAAATATAGAGAAATGTGCTTAGAACACTAAGTAAAAATAACACTAAATTTCAGGACTCTCTGGAAAGAGACAAACGAATGAGACAATTGTCATCCTCTCAGGAGAAAGAGCTGAACAAGCTGGAATCGCAGTTGGCATCTACACGTGTGGAACTCAACTCTGTGAGACAAGAGTAAGTTAACAATTGTGTTTTTTTGATTCTTTATGGCAATCATCATGTGACAGCACGATGTCACAGCTGCAGCCAATCACTAGCTGCAGCGGTGACCTCAGCAGTGACTGCGGCGCTCACATATTAAGTCATCACTAAAGCCCAGTAAGCAGAGATCAGGTGTTTTACATAGTTTAATATTTTACACCATTGTCAGCTGATTGTAAAAACCATTCATGGGTTGGAGAGCCATCCATTACGTAATCTCATGAGATGCAGAGACAACAGAGATTTTTTTCCTCTTTACTTACAGCCTTCTTGAAGCTCAAATGGAACTGGAGGAAACAAAAACTAAATCAGCAACTACCCTCCTAGCCACCGAGGATGAGATACTGCAGCTGAGAGCAGAGTAAGGGGAAACTACCAAACTTCAATATTTTGATTCATCTGGTTAATCTTTTAACTTTCTGTGTGTGGAGTCTCTATACAGTAAAACTATTGGATTAAAAAGTGTTGCCTAAGGGCGCAGTCAGACGGCCGAGATCAGAACGCATTGCATGGACTGGCTGGCGGCTCTCCCGACCCGAGTGCAAAACTTCATGTATTTCTATGCAGCTGTCACACGTGAGTAGGGAGAGCCGCCAGCCAGTCCATGCAATGCGTTCTGATCTCGATCCGCCTTATATGCCCATCTGGCCATGCTCTTACCATAGCGAACTCTTCATGAAAATGGCAGGCCTGGGGATCAGTTCATCGTCACAGGTCTAGCTTGCAAAACTACCAAAGTTAGTAGCCAGCTATGCATTAAGTGGACAGATGGGGTCCATCGGAGCAGGTTTCACTGATACCTAAGCATAGGAGTAGAAAGTGATCTAAAGGGTTATTTTCATCTCAGTCGTTCATGACTGACTTAGTAAAAATGGTGTCTGGGCTCTGGAGTTTCCAAAACTCCCATAGAAATTAATTGGCGCTATAGAAACAGCGTAGCTCGCTGGGCTACACCGTTATCATAATTCCCATTATTCCCAGGTTTTTTTTTCGTGCATTAGGTCTATCGGTGTAAAACTGACAGTTATCCCAATGGGCTTTGCATTATGCCCTCTTACAGCCTTCTGCCGCTGATATGACAGTACCTATGAGATCAACCTAAAAAAATGTAAATCATAGTCTGGAAACCATCATCTGACCATGACAATTTTTATCAAAGATAAGGAAGGGATTAAAGTTGAGCATATAAATAAAAGTTATATCTCCCATACACCCCATTGACAAAGTGTACATACTTATTGCAATGGCGAAATAAGTTGCCGCCAGACCCCTGTGGCTGAGGGGGAACTAAAGGTCATGGAATCCAATGTACTAATTGTTTATGCTGCTAGAAGAGAGATTTTGTCCTCATTACACATTAGATCTCACCCAAATTGGCTTGTTTGGCTGACTTTTGTCTACTTTGTATGGGTACCTTTTGATGTTTTCCATTTTTTTTATCATAATGAGAAATTACAGATGTGTTTTCTTTGTGGTTTTTTTTTTTTTTTTTTTTATGATCAAAGTTTAAGGGCGGCTCACGAAAAAATAGAACTGAGGAATCTAGTATCAGAGGATGACCATCAGCGCCAAATACGTCTACTGAAGGATGAAGTCTCAATTCTATCAGCTGAAAAGAGTATACTGCATGGAAGGTGAGTAGGAGAGGTTGTGATATTCAGCACTGTTTTCCAGTGTACTGCCTGGAAAGTGAGCAGGATAGGGTATGATATTTAGCATTGTTTTCCAGTAAACTGCATGGGAGGGGAGTAGGATAGGGTATGATATTCAGCACTGTCCAGTATGCTGCATGGAAGGGCGGTAGGGTAGAGTATAATATTCAGCTTTCTTCTTTCCTGCAGGGCAGCATAGAGAGGGGGCAGGACTTTTTGTCCCTTTGTTATCAGCACATAATCTCCTTTTACAAGCAGGTCCCCTGATGACTTGAGCTTGGAAGAAACGCGTCGGGCCTACTCAGGGAGAGTGCAGGGCATATGTTTACAGGGGTAGTTGTGGACTGCCCTTGTAAGGGCAGGAGCTTGGGGGTTAGTTTTATTGTAGCCCCATAGGGATTGACATAGGGATTGTCATCTCTTCATGAACCGGATATCAGTCTGACCAAAGAAAATCCGGTGCTCCGATGCCTGCCTTATGGAACTGGTGAGATCGTTCCTTTTTCTCAAATAGTACAATGAGCATATTTTACAGTGCATGCTGATTACTGTTTATTGTTTCTATATGCGTTTTGGTGCATGGGGTCAGTTGCTGTTTTATATGGTTATACAGCTTCTTGTGGAACCCCATCTCAGATTGATTCCGTATAGTCTGTCGGAAACTTTTAATCCTGTTTAGGGCCTGTCATCCTTCTAGGTCCATTATATATGATGGTGACGTGGCCCCGTTATAAGTGTTTACTTGGGTGACTTTTTTATCTACTTTTTTACATTAAAAGTTATGTTTTATTTTTTCCACTTTTTGCTTTTTTTGTGATACTCGCTAGTGGGACTATCTGCAGTAATCATACTCCATATGCAGATTCTGCTTTGTTCAGTATATTGCATGGAAGGTGAGTAGGATAGTGTATGGTGTTCTGTGTCATGTTGCAGTATAATACTGCATGGAAGGGCAGTAGGATAATGTATGGTGTTCTGCATCATGTTGCAGTATACTTATTGGAAGGGGAGTAGGATAGTGTATGATATTCTGCGTCATTTTCCAGTATGCTGCATGGAAGGGGAGTAAGATGGGGTGTGATATTCAGCATCGTTTTCCAGTATACTGCAAGGGAGGTGAGAAGGATAGGGTATGATATTCAGCATTGTTTTCCAGTATACTGCATGGGAGGGGAGTAGAATAGGGTATGATATTTAGCATCGTTTTCCATTATACTGCATGGGAGATGAGTAATATAGGATATGATATTCAGCATCGTTTTTCAGTATACTACATGGGAGGTGAGTAGGATAGGGTATGATATTTAGCATCGTTTTCCAGTATACTGCATGGGAGGTGAGTAGGATAGGGTATGATTTTCTGCATCATTTTCCAGTATACTGCATGGAAGGTGGGTAGGATAGGATATGATATTCAACATCGTTTTTCAGAATACTGAATGGGAAGTGAGTAGGATAGGGTATGATATTCTGCATTGTTTTCCAATGTACTGCATGGGAAGTGGGTTGGATACGGTATGATATTCTGTGTCATTTTCCAGTATACTGCATGGGAGGTGAGTAGGATAGGGTATGATATTCTGCATCATTTTCCAGTATACTGCATGGAAGGTGGGTAGGATAGGGTATGACATTCAGCGTCATTTCCCAGAATACTGCATGGGAGGTAAATAGCATAGAGTATGATATTCTGTGATGTTTTCCAGTATATTGCATGGAAAGTGAGTAGAATAGTGTATGATATTCAGCATTGTTTTCCAGTGTACTGCATGGGAGGTGGGTAGGATACGGTATGATATTCTGTGTCGTTTTCCAGTATACTGCATGGGAGGTGAGTAGCATAAAGTATGATATTCTGTCGTTTTCCAGTATATTGCATGGAAAGTGAGTAGGATAGGGTATGATAGTAAGACTGGGTATGATATTCTATGTCATTTTCCAGGGCCGCAGTCGAATATGCTTAGAAAGTATCCATTTCTCTAAGCTAGGAAAGGGTTTGGGGAAGCTTTCGTTGACTACTAAAAGCAGTTTCTTGTTAGAAAATAAAGATGTTGCACTAAGAAATTGTGGGTTCACACCAAGTGTTATTCTTGAATTTTGGAGTGGATTCTGCTCCGAAATCCAAATGAAAAAAGCATCAAATACTCTTTGAATAATCTTTCCATTGCTTTCAATGGGAAAACAGGCATAAGCCGCACACAGCACTGTTTTTATGTATTTTTTTCCATTTAGGAACATGTGCATTCTTATAGTGATTCTGGTAGAAAAATAATAATCCAAATGTGACTTTTGAATCAATTGAACCTAAAAAAAAATGTTCCATGCACAAAAACTGCCTTAAAGTAAACCTGACACCTGCTGCATTTCAGAAAAAAACATGGTACTTTTAAGGGCTCGCTCACACCACCGTATTTTCCGTTTCAGTGCTATCCGACAAAACATCTGATCGCACTCTGACCAATGTTATTCTATTGTGTTGTGCACATGTCCGAACAAACATAGCTGCATTAACAAATTTGATCCTATCAGCCATGCCATTCAGTGAGTGCGTGGAAATCATCGGAGTAAGTGCAGCCGGATTTCCGGTCACTGCCACAATTTCCATTATCAAGCCAATTCTCTCGAATGAGAAAACATACATGGCTGAGATTTTATTGTCAGTGCCTGATACATGCAGCCCATGGATTGTCAGGTCCTCTTTAAAAAATAAAAATTTACAAAACTACATTAAAAAAACACACACAAACTTTTTTTATGTGTACATTTTTTTTTTTCAGCGAGAAAAATTCAACTAAAAAGAATCCATGCTTTTAAAGGGAAGCTGGCAGCTGTCACTTGCTGCCCTATCCACAGGCAGCAAGTATTAGACACTGGCTGTATGATTTCAGCCAGGTATGTTTGACTGAGAAAAACATACTTTAAGAGTCACCGAAACCGAGCCGCATGGTAGACTTGTCAGGAAGGCGGTCCCTGGTGGCTTCTCCCAGCCGGCAGAGATAAGTCCCCGGCACCCTCCTGTCCAACTGGTCACCCATGCAGCTCTGTGCCTGGCGGCTTTTTTAGTAGTGCCTCAGTCACACATACCTGGCTGATATCATACCTACATGCACCCCGTGGATCAGGCACCATGTATCATCTGTCAAGTTTCCTAGAAGTTAATATGTTTAATTCCCAAAAAAAGTAATCTGCTGTCTATCTTCTAACACTTCACAAATAATACACTGAATAGTTTTCTCATTAACATTAAAATACAATATCCGGAAGCTTCACGATATGTCGCCGAAAAAAAGTGGAACTTAACTACATATTTTAACTAGCCACTTTGACCTATTGATTAAGAACTATAACAAAATCATAGTGGCGATCAGAATTAGGGTATGTGCACACTTTGCGGATTCTCTGCGGATCCGCAGCGTTTTTTGCGGTGCAGAAACGCTGCAGATCCGCAATTGATTTACAGTACAATGTAAATCAATGAGAAAAAAAAAATGCTGTGCACACTTTGCGGAAAATCCGCTGCGGAAACGCTGCGGTTTAAAAGAAGTAGCATGTCACTTCTTTTTTGTGAATCTGCAGCGTTTTTGTACCCATTCCATTATAGAAAACCGCAGTGGTGAAAACCGCAGCAAATCTGCACGAAAACCGCAGCAAAAACACAAAAAAAAACGCTGCGGAACCACACAAAAAACCGCACCTGCGTTTTCTGCCAGGAGAGGCAGAATGCGCACCAGAAATTCCTAAGCCTAATCCGCAACGTGTGCACATAGCCTAAGTCTTCAGATGTAGGATCCTATACCGAAAAAAGAATTATCATATTATCACCTAGATTGAGTGGAAATACAGTATCTGTCAGCCATTTTTATAAATGAACAGCTTTGCGTTGCCGTATATTCATCATTTATGTGTGTATACCTTGTTACAGACTTTCCAGAAGCCGTTCTCCGAGTCCAATCCGCCACTCCAGCAGATCGACCAGTCCATTCACCAGAAGCGAGTCACCTACTGCTGCCCAGCTCACCAATGCCTCTCGCTACAGCCGGTTGATATCCCGCTTCAATGATGTCTACGCCAATGACCGTTTAGATGCTCAGAACCTGCTGAGACGTTACATCGAAGACCTAGAGATGGTGCAGAGGATCATTTTTATTGCGACTGCGGTAAGTGACATTTTATTGATGCCTCAGGATTTGTAATCAGTACTTATGGCAGACCTTTCTATGTGGTGAATATGTCTTACGGTAGCCGTGCTGTATGAGAATATCCGCAGCGTAATTTGACCCACATTGCGAGTTTGAAATCCACTAAATATCAATTTTTGCTGCAGATTTGCCTTGTAACATGTTGCTTAACTGCAGCAATTCTGCAACTTAAATGCCCCAGTCTCTCCTTTATTTAACCCCGTAGGGACATCTACTGTAAATGTAAAGTGCTGGATTCTAGTAATTGTCACCCAGTGCACTGAATTTACAGTAGCACTGTAATTGCAGAAAACAGAGGCTATGCATGTACATTGTACAATCACTTATAGTTGGGCTGCGTCCCTCAAAACCTCCATCTAATCTGTGCACATACCTTTAATGTTATGATAAAAACAGTAACCTTTATATTGTACCACATTTCTTCTGTTTCTGTTGCATACAGGAATCCTTCCATGCTGCCAAGATGGCGTTCAGACAGTTTAAGCTAAGAGTACGAAAGTCGTTGTCTCCGTCTCATATGGGACCAGAATCTCTGGAAGATGCGGTGATTGACTACATTGTCCGCAATCTGGATCTCTACGATGTGCAGTCCAGTGTTAATGTACGGCTTTGCTTTTAATAATAAGGCATTAAGGAGATACCCCAAAAATATGTCTATTTCTGACTGATTAAACATTGGGGCAGATTTAAGGCCCCGTCTCACATAGCGATTTACCAACGATCACGACCAGCGATACGACCTGGCCGTGATCGTTGGTAAGTCGTTGTGTGGTCGCTGTGGAGCTGTCACACAGACAGCTCTCTCCAGCGACCAATGATCAGGGGAACGACTTCGGCATCGTTGAAACTGTCTTCAACGATGCCGAAGTCCCCCTGGAGCACCCGGGTAACCAGGGTAAACATCGGGTTACTAAGCGCAGGGCCGCGCTTAGTAACCCGATGTTTACCCTGGTTACCAAAAAAACCAAACAGTACATACTCGCCTTTCGGTGTCCGTCAGGTCCCTTGCCGCTGCTTCCTGCTCTGACTGAGCCGCCGTACAGTGAGAGCAGAGTGCAGCGGTGACGTCACTGCTGTGCTGCGCTCTCACTGTACGGCGGCTCAGTCAGAGCAGGAAGTGGACGGCAAGGGACCTGACGGACATCAGATGGTGAGTATGTAGTGTTTGTTTTTTTTGGTAACCAGGGTAAACATCGGGTTACTAAGCGCGGCCCTGCGCTTAGTAACCCGATGTTTACCCTGGTTACCAGTGAAGACATCGCTGGATCGGTGTCACACACACCGATTCAGCGATGTCAGCGGGACCTCAACGACCAAAAAAAGGTCCAGGCCATTCCGACACGACCAGCGATCTCACAGCAGGGGCCTGATCGCTGGTACGTGTCACACATAGCGAGATCGCTACTGAGGTCGCTGTTGCGTCACAAAACTAGTGACTCAGCAGCGATCTCGCTAGCGATCTCGCTATGTGAGACGGGGCCTTTAGTATTGTCGTGTAATATTCAGAGAGGACAGTGAGAAGAAGCGTCCAATCTATCACCGTGGTGTGTTTGATAGATCTGGCACATGTTAAGGTACCTTCACACGAAACGACTTTGTAACGATATCGCTAGCGATCCGTGACGTTGCAGCGTCCTCGCTAGCGATATCGTTTAGTTTGACACGCAGCAGCGATCAGGATCCTGCTGTGATGTCGCTGGTCGCTGAATAAAGTCCAGAACTTTATTTGGTCGTCCGATCGCCGTGTATCGTTGTGTTTGAAAGCAAAAGCAACGATACCAGCGATGTTTTACACTGGTAACCAGGGTAAACATCGGGTTACTAAGCGCAGTGCCGCGCTTAGTAACCCGATGTTTACCCTGGTTACCAGCGTAAAAGTAAAAATAACAAACACTACATACTCACCTGCGCGTCCCCCAGCGTCTGCTTCCTGACACTTACTGAGCGCCGGCCCGAAAGTGAAAGCACAGCGGTGACGTCACCGCTGTGCTGTTAGGGCCGGAGCTCAGTCAGTGTCAGGAAGCAGACGCTGGGGGACGCGCAGGTGAGCATGTACTGTTTGTTATTTTTACTTTTACGCTGGTAACCAGGGTAAACATCGGGTTACTAAGCGCGGCACTGCGCTTAGCAACCTGATGTTTACCCTGGTTACCCGGGGACCTCGGCATCGTTGGTCGCTGGAGAGCGGTCTGTGTGACAGCTCCCCAGCGATCAAACAGCGACGCTGCAGCGATCGGCATCGTTGTCGCTATCGCTGCAGCGTCGCTTCGTGTGAAGGTACCTTTAGGCTTGATTTTTTTCCTAGGTGGCATAATTTACCCCAGTATGTTAAACCTAAAAACTGGTGCACTCTATCTGGTGCATTTTGCAGATAGGACTGTACTGTAAGATATCTGAATATTTCTTAGCGGCTTCGCTCTCTTCCAGAGGGTTTCTCTAACTGCTTGGTTGATAATGGCCTGTCTTACTCAGCACTATGCCGGATTCACACATCTGTGTTTTGTGGTCTGAGTATGGACCACAATATACAGACCAACCTTAGGTCTCCTTACCCAAACATGACTGCTTGTTGGGCATAGATGAGGCTGTTAAGTGTGGGTCAGGAGAATCAAAGCCAACCTCCTGACTGTAAACATGAATGTGTGAAACCAACCTTAAAAAGAATCTTTCAGCAGGTTTTTCTTCCTCATCTGAGAGCTGCCTGATGTAAGCAAAGAGAAGCTGAATCCAAGGATGT
Source organism: Ranitomeya variabilis (assembly GCF_051348905.1). Lineage (NCBI taxonomy): Eukaryota > Metazoa > Chordata > Amphibia > Anura > Dendrobatidae > Ranitomeya > Ranitomeya variabilis. The sequence continues at coordinate 1,050,618,360 of NC_135232.1, read as the reverse complement.
ATCACTTGGATTACTAGGTGCAGCCGTTCTCACACAATCAGTGTTCTTAGATTTAGCAAGAAGTATAGTTTCTCCTTGCGGAAATCGAAATGCTAAGCATGCCAATATGAGGAGACTTAAAGCCACAATGCTCCTCTGGGTAATATGCTAATTATGCAAATTGTCTCTTTAGAGAGGAAGAGAGCTAGAACTCTAGTGCCACCTATTGGAAGGTAGCAATCCTACAAGTCAATGTTGACCCTTTAACGAGCCTTGTCACATGACTTAGGATAATAGCCAAACCAGAGTCTAAATTTGCAGACACTGTTTCGGGGTACCGGCCCTCATCAGTGCAAAGTGGAGATCTGGTTTGGCTGTGTGAGAGGCGTCAGACCGTTATCCAAGAAGTATCGTTTCTCCTTAGCGGAGATCGACATGTTAAGCATGCCGAGATAATGGTCTGACGCTTCTCACACAGCCAAACCAGATCTCCACTTTGCACTGACGAGGGCCGGTACCCCGAAACAGTGTCTGCAAATTTAGACTCTGGTTTGGCTATTATCCTAAGTCATGTGACAAGGCTCGTTAAAGGGTCAACATTGACTTGACCCATACACTTGAATGGGCAAGAGTGATCTAAATTTCAGATCAAATATAGACAAGTCTCTTTTTTTTTTTTTGAGACCGTCAGAAAAAAAAATCCATAAAAAAGACGTGTAAATATGGCAATAAACATGAAACACAAATGTGTGATTGGGACCTTAACCCTTTATAGCCATTTGTGTCTGGCCACAATTTTAAAAAAAGTTGCAAAAAAACCCAAACCTTGATTTTTATGTTTGCACATAAAACTAAGTGTACCTGTAGCGCAGCGCGGGATAGTAGCTGCAGGTGAGACACTGGTCTTCTCCTGTGACGCCCCGGCTTGCTGCTTGAAACAGTGGGTCCTGGCTGGGTATTTGTGCTGGTGCTGTGAGGGCCTTGCGCTCGTACAGGCTGCCTGTAGCCGATGGTGTTGGCCGGCCAGGACCATAGGTTTCAAGGTTCAATAAAGGAGACTCCCAATCTAAAACAGTCTTTACTGATCGGTAATTAAGTAAGGTTATGTACAAGGGGCACAGAATCATATGGGAGTTTCCTTCACAGTGAAACATTTTCATACACTTCTTTTTCTTTTCTTTCCTACCTCTATCTGCTCAGAGGGTCCACGACCTATTTCATTCACTACTGGCGCCCTGGATCTACAGCTCTGGATCCCAACTAGGCTCACAAACTCAGTCCTGTAGGTCCCTTACCTTCAGCATTTAGCAAACTCAGGGTTTCTCGTGACACGTTGTCCTATCCAAGGACCCCTTTAAAGTTGAAGGCCACTCTGTCTCTTCAGTCAGTTCCAGGTCGCGCTATCCCTCATCTTCTTAGTCTCCTCCTTAGCAGTTCACCCAGTGGCTACACCTCTCACAGACACTACCTACTGCTACTTGTCCCTATCTAACTACCTACAGGAAGCAGTCACTTGCCCTATCACTAAGCCCCTCTATGGGCTAGTCCCGAATATTAACACTCACTTACCCTAACGTCACTACCTGTCTACAATCAATATCTTATCCTACTTATCTTATGTCCTAAATCCTGACCTATATCTTATCCTACGCTATCCTATACTGTACACTGGTAACATATGCATTACAATATCACAATACATTTCAATTCTCATAATATATTACATATCTACACCCTATACATTGTACAACACACAGTTCACATAGCCTAACAATAACGCGATTGGTGTCTTCAGAGGTAGGAACACAATAGCCATTGACCACCACCCTTACTTACCAAAAAAAGAAAAATTGATATATTGTGGGCTTGAAATCCGCACCACAGGTGAGTTTATGCTAAGTAAAAAAATAAGCACGATGGGCATGAGATTTCTATAAATCCTAAACATCCTATATTTCTATGAATAAAATACACAGCATCAAAAACTCATCATGGGCACACAGCCTTAATGTATTTGAAGGCGGGCATAGCCCTGCCCTGGGTCCTCGTAAACTCCACCCAATGCTGCTTCAAGCTAGCCTGAAAACACAAGGTCACAACATTTTTTGCACAAAAATTTGCAACTTTAAAAAGTATTTTATGCTAGTATTCTCCAACTGTTTTGCCATTCCAAGTAAAGTGATAGCAAACAGATGTTTTTTTTTTATCATTGTAGCCTATGGGAAACAGATCATAATGGATAATCATTCATTATGTTATCCATTAATGGATCTTTTTTTTTTCACTGCTGATGCCCAGTTTAAGGGACACCTCTAATAAAAATGGATCTGTTCCAAACCGAACAAATACAAATCAAAATGGTAACCAAAGTTCCCTTTTCTAAACAGATGCATTTTTTTATTTTAAAAAAGATGGAACCATTCAAAAATGGAAATTTGTTTCCGTTTTGCACCTGTTTTTGCTCCGTTTGTAACCTTCTATTTCCCCCAATATTGGGCCTGTTACTTAAAATAAGCTGAAATTGTAAAGCACAATGAAAATAATATACCATAAGTCTTACATAAATAGTAGACTTTACATATGCTGTAATGTAAGAATAAACTAAGGTAACGCTTCACTTTTATCTTGTATATTTTTTATTTTAGGATGTGATCAGTGCTATGAATGTCAATCCTAAAATCTCGTTCCCAGCAGAGGTGGACTTCATTCTAATCAGCGGCTTTATCCGGGAGGTGTGCCGGGTTGCATTTGCCATGCAAACCCTTGAGGCCCCACTAGATATTGCATTTGCTGTGGATGGAGAGCTGTTTAGTGAAACCAAGTAAGGAAAAGTCTTAGCATGCATCGCTGTCATTCTATGGACACAGGGCACATATTTCAGTTTACAGCTGCATTCTAGCATTATGTCAGTCTCAGGCGGTTTACTGGGCTGTCACATGCAGCAATTAAAGGAGCTGCCCGCTACGTATCCAATAGGACCCTTTGACAAACTACTGATTTTCTCAGTGGTAGCTGTCGACAGCCAGAGATTTGTAGCATTACATGGTGACTATTCAGATGACTGGAGCCTATTTCACACATGGGCAGCTCATGTTTGCCAGTACAAGAACTGGTCTTAGGGAGCAGTCAGATGGCCGTATCACTTGGATGTGGATTGCAACGCAATGCTCTGACTGGCCATCAGCTCTCCCGACCAGAACGTGACAGCTGCATAGGACGGCCAGTCCGAGCATTTCCTTGCGATCCTTGTCCAAGTTATACGGCCGTCTGGGCCCTTACAAAGAGGCCCACCTTCTGGTTCATAGAGGTGGATCTAAAGTGACTGGATGTCCGTCTGACTGAATATGGTTTGTCTACATGAGATGCCCACTTCAGGGCAAATAACAGTCCTTGCACAACAATATTTACTGCGTTATTTGAAGTGCAAGTCATTAAGGTGCTTACACCAGAAATCTGGTGTAAACACCTTAACAAGCTGCAATATTGTTGTGCAACTTGGCAATTGCTCAAAAAAATTGCAACTTTTGGCCTTAACACGCCAGTCCTGGTCAGCTGCATCAAAATGGTCATAGCATGGGTGGGACGGGGCTTGGTGATGTCCAGCTCTCAAATTCATTATAAGCTACACCACTAAAGTGGCATAACTTAATCCAGAAATGTATGTAAGCCCCTGGCTGGCTGGCATACCTCTCTGGTGACGGGGGCATGCTGGGTGTCAGACGCACCTGATTGCTTAATGAATCTGGTCAGCGTACTCCAGCAAGTGCTTCATTAAAACTGGCATACATACGCTACACCAGTATTAATGATTTGCTCCTATTGTGTATATAGATACTTACAGATATAGATGCCATAGGTGTAACAGGTTCTTTGTTTTTTCCTGGTGCAGATCGTCTAGCTCCAGGACCTGTTATATATCTTTATGTCTGCACCCCCTTATACCTATGCCCCTGAGCAAAGTGTTTTATGGTACACTTTTTTTGCATTTAGATATCGTCGGACATATGACTCTGAGCTCACTGCTCCATTGGTATTTTACCACGTGTGGCCGTCTCTGATGGAAAATGACATTGTTGTTGTGAAGGGAGAAGCTGTGACAAAGAGAGGTGCACTGGTAAGTCTAAAAACTTCTTGAAGATTTTTCTCCGCTCCTTCACCCATGATATGATGAGATACCAAGTTTATTGGATATAATGCTCCTAGGCTCCGATTTAAGCCGGGGTCACACTTGCGAGAAACTCGCATCAATACCCGGCACTGCCACCGGCACTCAGAACTGGAGTGTGCGGCTGTATGTATTTCTATGCAGCCGCATGCTCTGGCTGGAGTGCCTGCTGCCGGGTATTGATGGTAGAGACTCGCGCGAGTTTCTCGCATCACACTCGCAAGTGTGACCCCGGCCTTACCATCTTTGTTGTTCATGTTTGTCTTGCTGAGGGGGGAATTCATGAGTTAGAGGCGCCTGATTAATTAAAAGTTGCACGCCTCTTAACAAATGAAGCGCGTCGTAAAACTGTTTTGCCACAAATCTTACTCTATCACTTAGAACAAACCGGTTTTCGCCATGAATTATAGCTGGCCAAAACTGGCAAGGAAACGGCAGAAGTTGAAAAATTTATGCTCATTATCGTATTGCGCAGAAAATTTCAAAATATTTTACACCAGTTTTCTTGAGTATAAGCCTTGATGAATCGGGACAAAGCGCTGTAATGAATGCTGTTAAATCCAATCTGCTCATTATAAATACATATAAATGCACAAAAGTTGAGACTTCATGTATATAACTATGTAGCCTATGTGATATTGCAGTTTCTTGTACAATTTATTTTCAGTGGAGCCCCCGTAAAAGCCGAAGTAGAAGCTGCAGCCCTCTACGCTCTCGATCAGTCAGCCCAGGCCGCACCTTGGTAAGTATCCAAGCTGACAACGTCAAGAAATGTGACAGGTAGAATATAATACTGACATTGGTCACAATAAAAAGCTTCTCTACCTGCCCGTGTTTAAAGTAAATGTAATGACACTCAATAAAGTGGCTTAGATTTTGCATTTCCTTAGTCCTCATACACACGACCGTATTTAGGATCCATATTAAATATTTTCATCACAAATACTCGTGTAGTTTAATGGGGTCATGCATACGTTTTTTATTTTATCACATTTTTTTTGGTGCAGAGAGTAAAAAATTTGTCACGGCACCTACAATTATGGCTCAGACAGCATACTGTATGCATTGCGTAACTGGTCAAGGTGACTATTCTTCATGTTCATGTGACATACATGAGTTACTAAGGAGAAACTGCTTAACGTCTTTACACACTAAGGCCAGGTTCCCGCGTAGTGTAAAAACCTGCAGCGTTTTATCTGTCCATGCAAAAGTGGATGTGATTTCTTGAGGACACATGACCATTATGCATTTAAAGACATTGTTGAACTGTGCGTATGTTGGTGGGTCTTTTTTTTTCTCTAGGCTTCTATGAGCAGCCTGAAAAAATGCATCTAAAACAAGGTTTTGGTTTTTTTTTGTTTTTTTTTTTAATAGCAAACTGCAGCCTGTGGAAAAAAGTAATTGTAAGGGAACAGCTCCTTTAAACTAGTTAGATAGTGTTTTTCTCACAACCACTGTGTTTTACATTCTTTAATTTATTGTATTGGCACCAAGCTGGGGACAGAGAGGGCAAGGAGGGTTGGTACTTGTTAAACGGTTATTAATTTGATCTCATCACCCTTTCTAGTTTGAAAATAGCTGTAAAACTATCTGTTGGGTAATGGCCAGTAGACCCGCATAACGTAAAGGGATTCTGTCAGCAGAGGATGACTGTTCAAACTGAGTCCCGCCACTCAGTGCATCATGGCGGGGCCAGACATTTATATACACCTTCCCACCTGCTTGTTTCCCCTCTATCTCCTCCCTCTCCTCTGTGACTGACAGCTCCGGCTTCATAGAGCAGAGAAGGGTGGAGATAGATGGAAACCAAACAGGAGGGAATGTGTATATAAATGATTTGCCCCGCCATGGTGCACCAAGTGCCTGTACTTGGTTTGCACAGTCATTCTTTGCTGACAGAGTCCCTTTAAGTTGCTTTCAGACAGGATGAGAATTGGTGGATGAGTGTTTGTAGGAATCGCAGTGCCGATTATCGGAATGTGTAAACATGTCAGTGATCACCTGCCAAACGCTTGTTCGTTGAGCGATTGGATCATTTATATTGGCATACATATGATTATTACCAGCAGTATTCAGCTTCATGTACTCAGGCGGTGTGATGTCAGTAACATGGACACAGAATGATTTTATTAAAACCTCCCATCAGTACTTTTCGGACTGTTTAATCAGGCCAGTAAACAAGCACCAATCAACTTGAGAGCAACTCATCTAAATGCACCTTTAGGAGAAGTAGTTTGTAGACCTCCGGAGCCATGTGCCAAATTGTCAACAGGCTGTATCAAGCTCAGCCAGATCCTGTTACTTTCTTTGAAGTGAGCGATCTCCCTACATTATTTTTGTGATCTCCATATCATGTCATAGCACTGGCAACACACAGTATGTTTTTTTTCCTGTTTTGGGCAGAGGAATCAACTTCCTTTTGCATATGCGCCAATCTTGATGTCACTTCTGGATTATCGGCTTGATCACTCACTGCATCCCTATAAAGTGCACTCTTGTCTACTCTTTACTGTAATATTAACTGTCTAAAACTAATTTTAACTAAATTTTGAAGAATTGTGTAGAACATTTTTTTTTTTAAGCAAATATTTTTCCATTTTTCTTCTCTATTTTTCTTCTTCCAGGCATCTAGAAGCCGTAGCCCATCCCCAATAAGAAGTGGAACCTCAAGTAAGTTAAATGATAGTCAGCATCTTGATCCATTAATGTTAAGTACGTAAAGACACGGCATCAACAAAATGAAGGAGCTGAAGGAACAAGGATGTAGCCGAAAACCCAATAAACCCCTGAAAAGCTGAAAGTGTGCTTCTTATTTCTCTGTAGCTGAACTTAGAAAAATAAATACATACAAGTATATCCATATACTGTATATATACTGTATATACAGTACAGGCCAAAAGTTTGGACACCTTCTCATTTAAAGATTTTTCTCTATTTTCATGCTTATGAAAATTGTACATTCACACTGAAGGCATCAAAACTATGAATTAACATTAACATGTGGAATTATATACTTAACAAAAAAGTGTGAAACAACTGAAATTATGTCTTATATTCTAGGTTCTTCAAAGTAGCCACCTTTTGATTTGATGACTGCTTTGCACACTCTTGGCATTCTCTTGATGAGCTTCAAGAGGTAGTCACCTGGAATGGTTTTCACTTCACAGGTGTGCCCTGTCACGTTTAATAAGTGGGATTTCTTGCCTTATAAATGGGGTTGGGACCATCAGTTGTGTTGTGCAGAGGTTTGGTGGATACACAGCTGATAGTCCTACTGAATAGACTTAGAATTTGTTTTATGGCAAGAAAAAAGCAGCTAAGTATGGAAAAACTAGTGGCCATCATTACTTGAAGAAATGAAGGTCAGTCAGTCCGAAAAACTGGGAAAACTTTGAAAGTGTCCCCAAGTGCAGTTGCAAAAACCATCAAGCGCTACAAAGAAACTGGCTCACATGAGAACCACCCCAGGAAAGGAAGACCAAGAGTCACCTCTGCTTCTGAGGATACGTTAATAATAATAATAATAATTTTATTTATATAGCGCCAACATATTCCGCAGCGCTTTACAACTTATAGAGGGGACTTATACAGACAATAGACATTACAGCATAACAGAAATCACAGTTCAAAACAGATACCAGTAGGAATGAGGGCCCTGCTCGCAAGCTTACAATCTATGAGGAAAAGGGGAGACACGAGAGGTGGATGGTAACAATTGCTTTAGTTATTTGGACCAGCCATAGTGTAAGGCTCGGGTGTTCATGTAAAGCTGCATGAACCAGTTAACTACCTAAGTATGTAACAGTACAGACACAGAGGCTATTAACTGCATAAAGTGTATGAGAACATGATGGAGGAACGTGATTATGTTGTTGTTTTTTTATTAATAGGCCACACAGGGATAATTAGGTTAATGCGTTGAGGCGGTAGGCCAATCTGAACAAATGAGTTTTTAGGGCACGCTTAAAACTGTGGGGATTGGGGATTAATTGTATTAACCTAGGTAGTGCATTCCAAAGAATCGGCGCCGCACGTGTAAAGTCTTGGAGACGGGAGTGGGAGGTTCTGATTATTGAGGATGCTAACCTGAGGTCATTAGCAGAGCGGAGGGCACGGGTAGGTTGGTAGACTGAGACCAGAGAGGAGATGTAGGGTGGTGCTGAGCCATGGAGTGCTTTGTGGATGAGGGTAGTAGTTTTGTACTGGATTCTGGATTGGATGGGTAGCCAGTGTAATGACTGGCACAAGGTAGAGGCATCGGTGTAACGGTTGGCGAGGAATATGATCCTGGCAGCAGCATTCAGGACAGATTGGAGCGGGGAGAGTCTGGTAAAAGGTAGGCCAATTAGTAGAGAGTTACAATAGTCCAGACGAGAATGAATAAGTGAGACAGTAAGAGTTTTTGCAGAGTCGAAAGTAAGAAAAGGGCGAATTCTGGAAATGTTTTTGAGATGCAGATAAGAAGAGCGAGCCAGTGATCGGATGTGGGGGGTGAATGAAAGCTCGGAATCAAGGATGACTCCAAGGCAGCGGGCATATTGCTTTGGAGTAATGGTGGAACCGCACACAGAGATGGCAATGTCGGGCAAAGGTAGGTTTGTAGAGGGAGAGAACACGAGGAGTTCAGTTTTTGACAGGTTCAGTTTCAGATAGAGGGAGGACATGATGTTAGAGACAGCGGTAAGACAATCACTGGTGTTTTCTAAAAAGGTCGGCGTGATAACAGGAGAAGAGGTATATAATTGGGTGTCGTCAGCATAGAGATGGTACTGGAAACCAAATCTACTGATTGTTTGTCCAATAGGGGCAGTATACAAAGAGAAGAGGAGGGGGCCTAGGACTGATCCTTGAGGAACCCCAACAGTAAGGGGAAGGTGAGAGGAGGAGGAACCAGCAAAACAAACAGTGAAGGATCGGCCAGAGAGATAGGAGGAGAACCAAGAGAGAACGGTGTCCTTGAGGCCGATGGAGCGGAGCATAGTGAGAAGGAGCTGATGATCCACAGTGTCGAATGCTGCGGAGAGATCCAAGAGAATGAGCATGGAATAGTGACCATTAGATTTAGCTGTTAGTAGGTCATTAGAGACTTTAGTGAGGGCAGTTTCAGTAGAGTGTAAAGAGCGGAAACCAGATTGAAGAGGGTCGAGAAGAGAATTATCTGAGAGATAGCAGGTAAGACGGGAGTGGACCAGGCGTTCCAGGAGTTTAGAGATGAAGGGAAGATTAGAGACAGGTCTATAATTAGCGGCACAATTTTGATCGAGGGAGGGCTTTTTAAGTAGTGGATGTATGATGGCATGCTTAAATGAGGAGGGAAAAATACCGGAAGTGAGGGAAAGGTTGAATATTTTTGTTAGGTGAGAGGTGACAGCCGGGGAAAGGGACTGGAGGAGATGCGACGGAATGGGGTCGCTGGTGCAAGTGGTCGGGCGAGAAGATGCAAGGAGCCTGCTTACTTCTTCTTCTGTAACTGGTTCAAAGTCAGAGAGTGAACTAGATGCAGTGGGGGAGGGAGGACAGTGCTTGGTATGAAGAGATTGGGAAATGATTTCCTGTCGAATGTGGTCAATTTTTTCTTTGAAGTAATTGGCCAGATCGTCAGCGCGGAGATCTGTGGTTGGGGCCTGCTCTCTTGGGTTGAGTAGGGACCGGAAAGTGTCAAAGAGACGTTTAGGGTTATTGGACAGCGAGGTGATGAGGGTGTTGAAATAGGTTTGTTTGGAGAGGTGAAGGGCAGAGTTGTATGTTTTTAACATGAACTTATAATGGATGAAATCTTCGGGCAGATTAGATTTTCTCCACAGACGTTCGGCGCACCTGGAACACCGCTGCAGGAAACGTGTTTGCAGCGTGTGCCACGGTTGTCGCCGTCTGTGCCGAGTTGTTCTATGTATAGGAGGTGCAGCTTCTTCCAGGGCACTTTGCAGGGTTTCATTGTAATGCTTCAGAGCAGAATCAGGACAAGAGATGGAGGAGATTGGGGCCAATGAAGACTGCAAGTTCTTCATAAGTTTCTGGGTGTTAATGGCCTGTATGTTTCTATAAGTGTGGAAAGTGGGGGTGACCTGAGCGGGATGGCAGTTCTTGATAGAGAATGATCCGAGTCACCAGCCTCAGAAATTGCAGGTTAACAGCAGCTCAGATTAGAGACCAGGTCAATGCCACACAGAGTTCTAGAAGCAGACACATCTCTACAACAACTGTTAAGAGGAGACTTTGTGCCTTCATGGTAAAATAGCTGCTAGGAAATCACTGCTAAGGACAGGCAACAAGCAGAAGAGACTTGTTTGGACTAAAGAACACAAGGAACGGACATCAGACCAAAGTACAGTTTTTCACTGGTCTAATGAGTCCAAATTTGAGATCTTTGGTTCCAACCACCGTGTCTTTGGGCGACGCAGAAAAGGTGAACGGATGGACTCTACATGCCTGGTTCCCACTGTGAAGCATGGAGGAGGTGTGATGGTGTGGGGGTGCTTTGCTGGTGACACTGTTGGGGATTTATTCAAAATTGAAGGCATACTGAACCAGCATGGCTACCACAGCATCTTGCAGCGGCATGCTATTCCATCCGGTTTGCGTTTAGTTGGACCATCATTTATTTTTCAACAGGACAATGACCCCAAACACACCTCCAGGCTGTGTAAGGGCTATTTGACCAATAAGGAGAGTGATGGGGTGTTACGCCAGATGACCAGGCCTCCACACTCACCAGACCTGAACCCAATCGAGATGGTTTGGGGTGAGCTGGACCGCAGAGTGAAGGCAAAAGGGCCAACAAGTGCTAAGCATCTCTGGGAACTCCTTCAAGATTGTTGGAAGACCATTTCCGGTGACTACTTCTTGAAGTTCATCAAGAGAATGCCAAGAGTGTACAAAGCAGTCATCAAAGCAAAAGGTGGCTACTTTGAAGAACCTAGAATATAAGACATATTTTCAGTTGTTTCACACTTTTTTGTTAAGTATATAATTCCACGTGTGTTAATTCATAGTTTTGATGCCTTCAGTGTGAATTTACAATTTTTATAGTCATGAAAATACATAAAAATCTTTAAATGAGAGGGTGTGTCCAAACTTTTGGTCTGTACTGTATATCTATCTATCTATCTATCTATATACACACACAGTATATATACTGTGTATGTAGGTATATATATATATATATATATATATATATATATATATATATATATATATATATATATATATATATATATATATTGTAAATATATATAATATGTTATATATACACATACATAAATGTTGTATTCATGGTGGTAAAGAGAGAAATTCTTTGCTGGGTCTTATGAATTGTCTTCCCACCAGAGGATGAGCTATAGGTCACTGTTGGTCACTTTGTTGATCTGTGTTCCCCTATAGATAATTCCCATACATTTTCTCCTTTAGGATTCTGAGTGGCTTTTTGTGTGAAATCTGTCCATGATGGATCATCGGACAACGTCAGTGGTGCTTCATGTGTTCTCCAAAGTACCTCAGACCTTCATTGTTAAAATGTGAATGACTATTTAGTTTACTGATGTGTATATGGAGTGTGTTTTATTGCTGTATTGTGAACAATACTAATGTACTTTATATCGATTTTTGTAAAAGAACCATAATGATAATGTGAGTTTTATGATCGGTGCAGATTCTGGGGAAAAAGGTGCTTTGTCCTGTGATTAAAGGAGATTTTAATGGAATCTAAACAGTAGTGGCAATTATGTCATTACTGCCTGGAAATGAGTGGATCACATCTATTTTTATTATTTTTTTACTAAGTAATTGAAAATAAAGAACTATTTTGCCTACAAACATTTTCTACATGCAATGACGTGGTGTTTCTTTAAATACAATTAATGTAAAGGGATTACCAGTGCTTACTGGTTTTGATTCTGTCTAATCTGGGTACGTGTATGAGTTTAGTACCAGTACTCCATAGTTCCGATTTGGTGTAAGATTGGAGTTGTATGTTCACAATTTCTAAAAGTTGGAGACTGACAGCCTGGCGTCCAGCTAAAGATCCAAAGGCTCTTTACACTACAGTAAATAATTAATTAATTAATTAATTAAAGAGCATGCTGAGGTTGCCTGAAAGTTGCCACTATGCAGGTGGGAATTTGACAGTTCTAGTGCTTAACTGGTACCTGGAGAAAGTTCAGAGAAGAGCTACCAGGATGGTAAGCAGGCTGCAAAGTATGTCCTACAAGGAACGGTTAAAAGATCTGGGAATGTTTAGGTTGCAAAAAAGAAGGCTTACATGAGACTTAATAGCTGTCTACAAATATCTGAAGGGCTGTCACAATGTTGAAGGATCATCCTTATTCTCATTTGCACATTGAAACATGAATAGCAATGGAATGAAAGTGCAAAGGTGAAGATACAGATTAGATATTAGAAAAAACTTTTTGACGGTGAGGGTGATCAATGAGAGTAACAGGCTGCCACGAGAGGTGGTGAGTTCTCCTTCAATGGAAGTCTTCAAACAGAGGCTGGACAGACATCTGTCTGAGGTGGTTTAGTGAATCCGTCATTGAGCAGGTGGTGGGACACGATGACCCTGGAGGTCCAACTCTAACATTCTATGATTCATACTTCCCGAACCACAGTAAACATGAATCAGAACCTGAGTGCACAATTGCAGCCAGGTATTAAAATCCCAAAGAGTTTCAGAGAAAATATAGTTTGAAAAGCCGGCCGGGGACTATAGGGTGAGCCAACAGCCGCCTTCTCCTCTCCTGATTTCAGTTGAATAATAGATTCCTCCCTATGTACACACATGGGATACACCTGTCAATGAACTGGATGGAGAGAATCCAACCATTCACTGCACCGGACTAGTCACGTCTCTTTATAGTCCCACCAGATTTTCAAACTATGTTTTCTCCGACCCTACAGAGATTCAGTGAAAACCCTACCTGATTCATGCTGCTGCGGTTTGGGGGGCAGCGTTAACCTAATGTCAGGTTCCCTTTTAAAAGAGTTGTTCAATAAAAGTGTGATTGCTGAGGTCTAACATCTACAGTGATCATGATAAATCACAAAGTCGCTTGTGTAAATGTAGTGGTAGTTAACGGAGCACAATTCAGGCATTCACACTATGTATGGGAGTGGTGGTTATGCATGTGATACAAAAAAAAATTAGATTTAACTTATTTACACCCAAATGAAGTTAGTGGCTAAGTAATACACTGGCAGTAAGCTAACCTTAAAGATTTCCATCATTTGTGGGGCCTCCAGACCCATGACGAGGTGATATGTGTGTATTGTATCTATACAAATAGCACAGAAATGGTATATAGTAAGCTCTGACTGACACTGACTATGTATAGTCAGCAACTGTAAAACTGGACATTTTTGTAATGTATTTTAGAGCCATTCACTCAGTAAAATGTGCTGCATCCTGATCAGGTGCCGCATATTGTAATGACTGGTCCAATTCTCTGTATTGTGCTGGTTGTAAAATAACAACATAGACTAAAGACTCGCTGTCAGCTGTATACATAAGCCTGATCTTCCCCTGCCGGAGATGTGACTGTCTGCAGATCTGGATAAATCATACGCTAATGATTTGAATTCAGAGTGTATCTTTCACATGCACTTTTTAGAGCCTTAGCATGGGTATTCACCTATGAATATTGTTTCATTGTTATCCATTAAATCTAAAGTGATCAAGTTATTCCTTATCTCACAGGTAGGATAATTCATATTTATTTTTTATGAATAACCCTACAGTATAAATCATAAAATTCCAGATGCCTGCAGCTATCTCTGGGGCGAGCGCATTGGAAATAGATTTCTACACATCCTACAATTTGTGAATGTTGTCCATGACCTCTAGAATATCAGATTTTTTTTTTTATATAAGGTCACAAATTTTACAATAATTATAGAATTGTTTGGAAAACTTGTGCAGTGTGGAGCGGCTCCCAGCACATGCGCAGTGATAGTCTCCCCGCACTTGCAGAGTAACGAACAGCTCCCCGCGCATGCGCACTGAATGTCGGAGTATGTACCCAGCTTCACCGACTGTATGCGCATGCGTGGAGCCATTGCAAGTCACTGACTCTGAACACACTCGTGACTGCGCGGGGAGCAGCTTGACACTGCACAAGCGCGAAGAGCCACTCTACACTGCGCAAACACGAGATTTTACAGCAGATTCCCGTGACGTCGGTGCCCCCTGGAACATCAATCAGAATGCATGGGCAATGACAATATAACGAGTCCGTGACTCAAATAGAATGAAGCACCACCACTATGACTGAATGAGAAGGTACTATATAAGGGTATGTGCACACGTTGCGGATTCGTGTCTGGATTTTTCCGCGCAGAAGCTGAAAAATCTGAAGGTAAAACGCCCAGCATTTTATCTGCAGATTAACTGCGGAATTACCGTTTTTTGTGCGGATTTCACATGCGTTTTTACACCTGCGGATTCCAATTATGGAGCAGGTGTAAAACGCTGCGGAATCCGCACAAAGAATTGACATGCCGCGAAAAATAAACCGCAGCGTTTTCATGCGGCATTTTCTGCAGCATGTGCACTGTGGATTTTGGTTTCCATACGTTTACATGGTACTGTATACTCAGGGGTGGATTAAGGGTAGCCAGGGCCCCGGGCTGTTCAGACACTGTGGGCCCCCCCCGGTCATGTGACGGGGTCATGTGACGGGGGTCATGTGATACCCGAACCAGATTATTCCAGAAAAATGGCCGGGCCCTACTCTACTGTAACCTATTAAATATTTGTTAAAATCTGCAATACAATTTAGGTATATTTTGACCAATAATATCACATACAAGGAACAAATACCACCGCGCCATGGCCAGACCACAAATAACAACCACAGCGATCGAATAATATCACATACAAGGAACAAATACCACCGCACCATGTCAAGACCACATATTACCACCACGTGGTGACCAAATAGCACATTCAAGGGACAAATACCACAACACCATTTCCAGACCACATATTACCACCACATAGTGACTGAATACTACAATACTGATCAGTAATTAAAAAAAAAACAAAAACACAATATTATCACCATAAGTGCCAGTATTCACAGGAGATCTGCACTTAGTATGCAGTGTCTGTGTAGAGGTAATACAGAGATCACTGGTGACATTATACACAGGAGCTCTGTATATAATGTATAGGTAATACAGTGATCACTGGTGACATTGTACACAGGACCTCTGTATATAGTGTATAGTGTCAGTGTATAGGTAACACTGACTCACCAGTGATGTCTCTAGGTGAAGTCCTTCATCTTTCATCCAGAACAGACCGCCATCATTTCTTCCAGCCAGGACTCGTTTCTGCAGGAAATAACACAGTTATCCCGAGCTCTGCTTGCAGAACACATTACTTAATTTTTCACAACTTCTACATTACACCACATGGAGAAAAAAAGGCGACATAGTGTCACTCTGCACAGTAACAGGACCGCCCCCCCCCATTTAAAACAGTATACTCAAAAAATAAAATAAATACATCACTGCAGTTAATTAGCCCTTAATTAGCCCCTATGGTAATAATATTCCCCACCCTGGCCCCGTGTGTCTCATTCCTGGCTCCAGCCATATGTTCTCCCATCCTGCACTCATGAGTATCCATTCTACCCCATATGATCTCCCCATCCTGCCCCATCTGTCTCCATCATATCCATCCAGCCCCATGATCCAATCCTGCCCCATGTCTTTCATTCTGACCCGTGTCTCCAATCATGCCCCGTGTCTACATTCTGCCCATGCCTCCAGTCCTGCCCCCAGTGTGTCCAGCAATCTGCCCCAGTGTGTCCAGCTTATTACCCCCAGTGTGTCCAGCAATCTGCCCCAGTATGTCCAGCATATTGCCCCAGACAGTGTCTCCAGCAATCTGCCCCAGTGTCTGACTCCAGCATATTGCCCCCAGTGTGTCCAGCAATCTGCCCCAGTGTGTCCAGCAATCTGCTCCAGTGTCTCCAGCATATTACCCCCAGTGTGTCCAGCAATCTGCCCCAGTATGTCCAGCATTGCCGTCAGTGTGTCCAGCAATCTGCCCCAGTGTGTCCTCCAGCATTGCCCCAGTGTGTCCTCCAGCATTGCCCCAGTGTCTCCAGCATTGCCTCAGTGTCTCCAGCATTGCCCCAGTGTCTCCAGCAATCTGCCCCAGTGTGTCCTCCAGCATTGCCCCAGTGTGTCCAGCAATCTGCCCCAGTGTCTCCAGCAATGTCCCAGTGTCTCCAGCAATCTGCCCCAGTGTGTCCTCCAGCATTGCCCCAGTGTCTCCAGCATTGCCCCAGTGTCTCCAGCATTGCCCCAGTGTCTCCAGCATTGCCCCAGTGTCTCCAGCAATCTGCCCCAGTGTGTCCTCCAGCATTGCCCCAGTGTGTCCAGCAATCTGCCCCAGTGTCTCCAGCATTGCCCCAGTGTCTCCAGCAATCATCTGCCCCAGTGTGTCCTCCAGCATTGCCCCCAGTGTGTCCAGCAATCTGCCCCAGTGTCTCCAGCATTGCCCCAGTGTCTCCAGCAATCTGCCCCAGTGTGTCCTCCAGCATTGCCCCAGTGTGTCCAGCAATCTGCCCCAGTGTCTCCAGCATTGCCCCCAGTGTGTCCAGCAATCTGCCCCAGTGTGTCCAGCATTGCCCCAGTGTGTCCTCCAGCATTGCCCCCAGTGTGTCCAGCAATCTGCCCCAGTGTCTCCAGCATTGCCTCAGTGTCTCCAGCAATCTGCCCCAGTGTGTCCTCCAGCATTGCCCCAGTGTGTCCAGCAATCTGCCCCAGTGTCTCCAGCATTGCCCCAGTGTCTCCAGCAATCTGCCCCAGTGTCTCCAGCAATCTGCCCCAGTGTCTCCAGCATTGCCCCAGTGTCTCCAGCAATCTGTCCCAGTGTCTCCAGCATTGCCCCAGTGTCTCCAGCAATCTGCCCCAGTGTCTCCAGCATTGCCCCAGTGTCTCCAGCAATCTGCCCCAGTGTCTCCAGCAATCTGCCCCAGTGTGTCCTCCAGCATTGCCCCAGTGTGTCCAGCAATCTGCCCCAGTGTCTCCAGCATTGCCCCCAGTGTGTCCAGCAATCTGCCCCAGTGTGTCCAGCATTGCCCCAGTGTGTCCTCCAGCATTGCCCCAGTGTGTCCAGCAATCTGCCCCAGTGTCTCCAGCATTGCCCCAGTGTCTCCAGCAATCTGCCCCAGTGTCTCCAGCAATCTGCCCCAGTGTCTCCAGCAATCTGCCCCAGTGTGTCCTCCAGCATTGCCCCAGTGTGTCCAGCAATCTGCCCCAGTGTCTCCAGCATTGCCCCCAGTGTGTCCAGCAATCTGCCCCAGTGTGTCCAGCATTGCCCCAGTGTGTCCTCCAGCATTGCCCCCAGTGTGTCCAGCAATCTGCCCCAGTGTCTCCAGCATTGCCTCAGTGTCTCCATCAATCTGCCCCAGTGTGTCCTCCAGCATTGCCCCAGTGTGTCCAGCAATCTGCCCCAGTGTCTCCAGCATTGCCCCAGTGTCTCCAGCAATCTGCCCCAGTGACTCCAGCATTGCCCCAGTGTCTCCAGCATTGCCCCAGTGTCTCCAGCAATCTGCCCCATTGTCTCCAGCATTGTGCCCAGTGTGTCCAGCAATCTGCCCCAGTGTGTCCTCCAGCATTGCCCCCAGTGTGTCCACCGTTAGCTTATCAAAAAACAAAACAAAAAAAAACAGTCTCCTCACCTGACCAGCGATCCAGGCGGCGAGCTCCCTCCAGCAGCGCACACTCGCCGGCGACTGACAATGACGTCAGACGCCGGCGACCTGTGCGCTGTGGCCGACTTCAGCTGCTAGCCTCCAATTGGCTGGCGGCTGTTGTTAACTATTGACGTGCGGGCGCGCGCCCGCACGTCAATAGGAAACCGCCGCAGCGCCGGAAGGGGCCCGGTGAGCAGATGAGAAGGGGCCCGATGCGTGCCCCCTCTCTCTGCCCACCGGGTCCGGGGGCACATAAATGCCGGTGGGCATTCACAGTCACACTTGGGCGGATTATCAGAGGGTCAATCTGTGCGGTAGCCCAGGGTCCCCCCACACCACTGGGCCCTGGGCTACCGCCCATATTGACTCTCTGATAATCCACCCCTGTGTATACCGCATGGAAAACTGCTGCAAATCCGCAGCTTCAAATCCACGGCCAAATCCGCATCGTGTGCACATACTTTTACTGTACAAAGCACATTGCAGCACTAACAACACACTGGGGACAGTTTAGTTGCTAAAAATGATGTGACAGGTTCCCTTTAAAGCATGTAACCCTCACAGACGGTACCTGCAATTCAGTGTGATACTGGTGTTGCTCCTCACTGCTCCCCTACCCTTCTGGAACATTATGTCACAGTTCAGGGGGCACAACCTGCTCCCGGCATCTAGTAGCAGCCAGTTCCTGATAATGTCTCCTTCAATGCAGGGCTACTAGCAGCAAGCAGACCAGGCCCCCTCATCCTCACATTGCAGACAAGAAGACATTATCAGGGGATTGGCTGCTACTAGAAGCTGTGACCTAACCTCCCAGAAGGGGAGGGGAGCAGTGAGGAGCAGCCCCAGCATCACACTGCAGTATGGCTGTATTTTCCTTCTGAGTGTGATTCGACAAAACATCGGATCACACTTGGACCAATGTTATTCTCCGGGGCCGTGCACATGTCCGATTAGACCAAACTGGTTCAGGATAAAATCGTAGCATGCTCGAGTTGGATACAATTTTCAGATCACACACAGCCATGCAAGTCAATGGGTCAGTGGAAATAATTGGACTGCACTCGGATGACATCTGAGTGGAGTCCAATTTTCACGGGCAGACAGAATGGTGAAGATGGAGAATTTTTTTCTACGTTCTCCACATCCGAGAAAATCAGATCACACTATGTTGACACTCTGATCACACTCAGAGTTTGATCAATGTGATTAGCTATTTAGTTCTATTCTCTCGGTTTAGAGAAAATACGTCGGTGTGACCCTAGCCTAAGGGTTATTCCCAAAAAATCAAGTTGTGCACTATCCTTGGCAGGCGCGGACTGGGCCGGGTGGCAAAGGGGCATGTGCCCCCCGGGCCGGTCACCAAGCAGCTGATTCGGGCTGCTGGTGGCCGGCGCTGTGTTCTCTGTGTCCTGGCAGCTGCCTCACAGTGGAGCAGACACGCCCCCTGCCCCCTGTGTGCGGCCGGCCGGCTGCTGAGGAAGAGGGAACACTGCTGCGTGTAACTGCTGGAGATCTGCATGTGGACGGCTCAGATATCAGTGAGTACCTTCAGCTCTGTGTGTGGAGAGGGGATGGACGCTGCTGCTCACCTCCTGATTAGTCCGGGGCCGGTCCCTATAGTATCAGTGGCCGCTCTGCTGATGCTCACAGATTTATTGCAGGAGTCTGAACTTTCACCCTGTCAGTGCCAGGTCATCGGCTCCAGAGTCACCAGACTGCAGGAAAGTTCAGTCTCCTGCAATAAATCTCCCTATACTGATAGTGACCAGAGACTGTCTGCAGAATCCAGCACTGGAGTGATCACGCCTGAACCTGGTGACTGGACATCACATGCTATACACATGGCCCTGTGTATATACAGTGCATGTATGTCCTGGGCCAGGTGCAGGATTGATCATCCAGTGTATATAACATTGTGTACCTGTGCCTATAGTATACCCCTATCGGGCGTAACTACAGAGGTTGCAGCGGGGCCCGGAGTGCTAAGGGGCCCCTAAGCACGCTGAGCTACAAAATGGGCCGCCGGCCCTCTAAATCCTCTGCACAGGCCATGGTGCGTGCTCTCTTGGTGAACGCGCTGACCAAGGCCGTGGCGGCCCACATGAGCACGGCCCTCGTTCTTGCTTGCGTACATGGCTGCAGCCTTTGTCAGTGAGGGAAAACAGGAGAGCGCACCCACCAGGGCCTGTGCAAAGGTTTGAAAAGGCCGCCACCGCGTGCAGAGACGCCTGAGCCTCAATGTGTCTGACCCTGGCCAGAACCAGTGTCAGAGAACAGTGCTCTCCTCACCAATCCCCGGCCTGCATCTGCTCCACATCCTCCGCACCTCCGATGCTGGCTGGACAGTGGACCCTCCTCATCCTCCCCTATCTCAGATGAGACCCAAGATGAAAACTTTTTTATGTATATGCAGCATTTGCAGTTTGACCTGTCTAATGTATATTGACTGTTGTATATGCAATATATAAGTGATACTGCGATTATATACTGCAGTAGCAGTATCACCTATATAATGTATGTACAGCAGTCTATATACATTATATAGGTGAAACTGTGGTACATACATTATATAGGTGATACCACTGTGTGTAATATACTGCGGCCGCTGTGTATAGCCCATATAGGTCAGCCGCAGTGTATATGTGTGTGTGTGTGTGTGTGTGTGTGTGTGTGTGTGTATATATACACTCACCGGCCACTTTATTAGGTACACCATGCTAGTAACGGGTTGGACCCCCTTTTGCCTTCAGAACTGCCTCAATTCTTCGTGGCATAGATTCAACAAGGTGCTGGAAGCATTCCTCAGAGATTTTGGTCCATATTGACATGATGGCATCACACAGTTGCCGCAGATTTGTCGGCTGCACATCCCAAAGATGCTCCATACAAGGCAGGATGGATCCATGCTTTCATGTTGTTTACGCCAAATTCTGACCCTACCATCCGAATGTCGCAGCAGAAATCGAGACTCATCAGACCAAGCAACGTTTTTCCAATCTTCTACTGTCCAATTTCGATGAGCTTGTACAAACTGTAGCCTCAGTTTCCTGTTCTTAGCTGAAAGGAGTGGTACACGGTGTGGTCTTCTGCTGCTGTAGCCCATCTGCCTCAAAGTTCGACGCACTGTGCGTTCAGAGATGCTCTTAGGCCTACCTTGGTTGTAACGGGTGGCGATTTGAGTCACTGTTGCCTTTCTATCAGCTCGAACCAGTCTGCCCATTCTCCTCTGACCTCTGGCATCAACAAGGCATTTCCGCCCACAGAACTGCCGCTCACTGGATTTTTTTTCTTTTTCGGACCATTCTCTGTAAACCCTAGAGATGGTTGTGCGTGAAAATCCCAGTAGATCAGCAGTTTCTGAAATACTCAGACCAGCCCTTCTGGCACCAACAACCATGCCACGTTCAAAGGCACTCAAATCACCTTTCTTCCCCATACTGATGCTCGGTTTGAACTGCAGGAGATTGTCTTGACCATGTCTACATGCCTAAATGCACTGAGTTGCCGCCATGTGATTGGCTGATTAGAAATTAAGTGTTAACAAGAAGTTGGACAGGTGTACCTAATAAAGTGGCCAGTGAGTGTGTATATATATATATATATATATTTATATATATATATATATATATATATATATATATATATATACACACACACACATACACACACAGAGCGCCTGGCCTATATGGGCTATACATAGCGGTCGCAGTATATTGCACACAGTGGTATCACCTATATAATGTACGTACCGCAGTCGCAGTTTCACCTATATAATGTGTGAGTGAGTGTGTGTGTCTATGTATGTGTGTGTGCATGTATGTATGTGTATATATATATGTGTGTCTATGTATGTGTGTATGTATGTGTATATATATATGTGTGTATGTATATATATATATATGTGTGTCTATGTATGTGTGTGTGTGCGTTCGTATGCATCTATGTGTGTCTATGTATGTATGTGTTTGTATGTATATACACATATATATATATATGTGTGTGTGTGTGTGTGTGTGTGTGTGTGCGCATGCGTGTAATTATGTGTGTCTATGTATATATGTATATATATGTGTGCGTGTGTGTCTATGTGTGTATATATATGTATGTATATATATATATATATATATATATATATATATATATATATATTATGCACACCACTTATTTTTCGGATTATAAAACGCTCTGGATTATGAGACGCACCCCAAATAATAAAAAAAATTATTTTTTAATAAAATGGTGGTGCTTCTTATAATCCATGCGTCTTATTGCTTACTGGGAGTAGTGGGTGCAGTGAAGGGGGGTCTCAGGGTCGTTGCTGGAGGAGGCAGGAGTGGGGTGATGCTGCAGGCCAGGATGAGGGGGGCTCTGATGTGCGACGTGATGGTGTGGGGGGTCTTGTGCTGGTGCATATCCGGTGCTTCTGACGGGTGTCTCTGGGTGCCTGGCGGTTGCTGGCCGGTGCTGCGGGTGTCTCCGGTGCCCAGCAGTGCTGCGTGGGTGTCCGGCGCTGCCATTTTGCGACAGGCCAGAGCCCCGGTAATTCCACGGTTCCCTGTGTGTGTGCGGTGGACTCGAGAATATGGCCAAGAATATGGGCTAATAAAGAGTCCACTGCTTAAAGGGATTGTCTCCCACTAGGACAACCTCGTCTTAAACTGAATGTTCGGCCCCGATAAATTAATAAAGCCTATACTCACCCGCCGTGCTGCGCCGTTCCGCGCCGTTCCCACAGTGGCTGTTATGTGGTGTTATGCCACATGTTGCCTGGAACCAATCAGTGCTGGTTTCACTGTGTCTGCCTTCAGACAAACTGAACATGAAGAGGAAGTGCAGGCTGAGCTGAGACAGTGACACCAGCACTGATTGGTTCCGGGCATCACATGTCATAACACCACATCACAGCCACTGTGGGAACGGCGCGGCACAGGAGGTGAGTATAGGCTTTATTAATTTATCGGGGCCGAACATTTAGGGGTTGTCCTAGTAGTGGACAAGCCCTTAAATATTTGGTGCTGCTCCGTTATATATATATATATATATATATATATATATATATATATATATATTATATATATATAGCTTGCGTGGTGTAAATCTAAGTATCTGTGTATATACACTGCACAGTACCACTCCTCCTGTCCTGTATATATACACTGCACAGTACCACTCCTCCTGCCCTGTATATATACACTGCACAGTACCACTCCTCCTGTCCTGTATATATACACTGCACAGTACCACTCCTCCTGTTTATATACACTGCACAGTACCACTCCTCCTGTTTATATACACTGCACAGTACCGCTCCTCCTGTCCTGTATATATACACTGCACAGTACCACTCCTCCTGCCCTGTATATACACTGCACAGTACCACTCCTCCTGTCCTGTATATATACACTGCACAGTACCACTCCTCCTGTCCTGTATATATATACTGCACAGTACCACTCCTCCTGTATATATACACTGCACAGTACCACTCCTCCTGCCCTGTATATATACACTGCACAGTACCACTCCTCCTGCCCTGTATATATACACTGCACAGTACCACTCCTCCTGTCCTGTATATATATACTGCACAGTACCACTCCTCCTGTATATATACACTGCACAGTACCACTCCTCCTGTATATATACACTGCACAGTACCCTCCTCCTGTCCTGTATATGTACATTGCACAGTACCACTCCTCCTGTCCTGTATATATACACTGCACAGTACCACTCCTCCTGTCCTGTATATATACACTGCACAGTACCACTCCTCCTGTCCTGTATATATACACTGCACAGTACCACTCCTCCTGTATATATACACTGCACAGTACCACTCCTCCTGTATATATACACTGCACAGTACCACCCCTCCTGTCCTGTATATATACACTGCACAGTACCACTCCTCCTGTTTATATACACTGCACAGTACCACTCCTCCTGTCCTGTATATATACACTGCACAGTACCACTCCTCCTGTATATACACTGCACAGTACCACTCCTCCTGTTTATATACACTGCACAGTACCACTCCTCCTGTCCTGTATATATACACTGCACAGTACCACTCCTCCTGTATATATACACTGCACAGTACCACTCCTCCTGCCCTGTATATATACACTGCACAGTACCACTCCTCCTGCCCTGTATATATACACTGCACAGTACCACTCCTCCTGTCCTGTATATATATACTGCACAGTACCACTCCTCCTGTATATATACACTGCACAGTACCACTCCTCCTGTATATATACACTGCACAGTACCCTCCTCCTGTCCTGTATATGTACACTGCACAGTACCACTCCTCCTGTCCTGTATATATACACTGCACAGTACCACTCCTCCTGTCCTGTATATATACACTGCACAGTACCACTCCTCCTGTCCTGTATATATACACTGCACAGTACCACTCCTCCTGTATATATACACTGCACAGTACCACTCCTCCTGTATATATACACTGCACAGTACCACCCCTCCTGTCCTGTATATATACACTGCACAGTACCACTCCTCCTGTTTATATACACTGCACAGTACCACTCCTCCTGTCCTGTATATATACACTGCACAGTACCACTCCTCCTGTATATACACTGCACAGTACCACTCCTCCTGTTTATATACACTGCACAGTACCACTCCTCCTGTTTATATACACTGCACAGTACCACCCCTCCTGTCCTGTATATATACACTGCACAGTACCACTCCTCCTGTTTATATACACTGCACAGTACCACTCCTCCTGTCCTGTATATATACACTGCACAGTACCACTCCTCCTGTATATACACTGCACAGTACCACTCCTCCTGTTTATATACACTGCACAGTACCACTCCTCCTGTCCTGTATATATACACTGCACAGTACCACTCCTCCTGTATATATACACTGCACAGTACCACTCCTCCTGTATATATACACTGCACAGTACCCTCCACCTGTCCTGTATATATACACTGCACAGTACCACTCCTCCTGCCAATCCTGTTCCTGTCCTGTTCTCGGATAGGTGACATTGGTCTTTGGGAGGGTTAATATTGGTTTATTATTTTCAGGAATACTATGGGAAAATAAAATATATATATATTGGAAAACACATTTAAATGGATTATACCAAGTAATCCCCTTTCCCGAGAACTTTGTAGTTGCTGGGGTCCGACCGCTGGGACCCCCATGATCTCGAGAACCGGCGCTCTAAAGAAGCGATCAATCGTGGGCACTGTGGCGACATTCACACATAGCTCTTCAAATAACGCCTTTAAGAGGAGCGTTGAAGGGCACAACACAGTATAGGAAAATTCACTGATCGGGTGTGGGGGGAGTGTTAAGGTACCGTCACACTCAGCGACGCTGCAGCGATATAGACAACGAGCCGATCGCTGCAGCGTCGCTGTTTAGGTTGCTGTAGAGACGTCAAACACAGCAGCTCCAGAACGATGCAGGAGCGATCCTGTGACGTAACGGCGACTCATTTATCGTTCTCACAGGTCGTTAGCTCCATGTAAAACATTGCTGGCATCGTTGCTTTTGATGTCAAACATGACGATACACGCCGACCTGACGACGAAATAAAGTTCTGGACTTCTAGCTCCGACCAGCGATATCACAGCGGGATCCAGATCGCTGCTGCGTGTCAAACACGACGAGATCGCTATCCAGGACGCTGCAACGTCACGGATCGTTGTCATTCTCGTTGTAAAGTTGCTGAGTGTGAAGGTACCTTTATAGTCTGTGGGCTGGTGGGGTTTGTGTGGCATTGCTCCTTTTTTGTCCCAGTCCGGCCCTGGACAGCTCTGCAGGGAGGCTGCCATACTTTGTACTGGTTTTACTCCCTGCATATTGTGGGGCAGCTGAAGGGTTCAGGTAGCAGTGTCATCGCCCTGTGTTGTTCTGTAGCCCACATCCCCACACTGACTATATACAGTGGGCAACTAAGGGGTAGACAGCAGTTCCTTATGAATAGTAGGGTCAGTGGGTAAATGTGTCTACCTGTTTTACAATGGTATGGCCCAAATGTGAGCTGAGGTAAAACATTGCCAGAAGCTAAGAGGGACCAAGCTTTCTTCTCTCTAGCCTCTGACATGTCCATACACAGGCACTAATGCCCTCACACTTCTGCCAGTATGTACTGCCGTGTGTGTGGCAGTAGTTTTTCTAATAGTCTTATCACACCTGTCTGCCATACTTCCTTGAGGAGGGACGGGAACCAAAGTTGACGTGTTCTAATATTGAAATCCCATTTCCCAGCTCTGGAAATTCACCACTTACGGTTGGAGGATTGGCAGTGATTGCATGGTTTAGAGGAGCACACTTCCATTTATAAGGGGTTGTCCCCGTCAGGCTGGGTTTACAGGAGGGATACCCTCCGCGAGGCTGGAGGTTGTGGTGCGTATACAGAATGTAAACTTCACTCTTGTGAACCCAGCCTACAACTAATTATGTAATGGTGCATGTATTACTAATGCAGATGACGTTTGCGTGTGTCGCCATTTCTAATTCATCTATATATTTTACTATATTATACTGCTCTGTAGTAAGCTCCGTTCTGCGCCCATATGTCTGTAGTAAGCTCCGTTCTGCTCCCATATGTCTGTAGTAAGCTCCGTTCTGCTCCCATATCTCTGCAGTAAGCTCTGTTCTGCTCCTATATCTCTATAGGAAGCTCTGTTCTGCTCCCATGTCTCTGAAGTAAGCTCGGTTCTGCTCCCTTATCTCTGTAGTAAGCTCGGTTCTGCTCCCATATCTCTGTAGTAAGCTCGGTTCTGCGCCCATATCTCTGGAGTAAGCTTAGTTCTGCTCCCTTATCTATGCAGCAAGCTCCGTTCTGTTCCCATATCTCTGTACCAGTGGGTTTTTAAAGCCTGTTATGTCTGCTGCTTTAATGCAATGGCCAGAGGTAAGCAGGGAAAAGGAGGGCCACCGCAACTCGAGGGCCACTGCCTTGTGATTGCCCCCCAGGCTGAAAAGTGCCAGCCAGCCCCTGATCCTTGGGATAGGTGATAAGTTGCTGATCGTTGGGGTTCTGACCACTGGAACTCTTGCAATCCTGAGATCAGGTCTCAGAAAGCCTGAGAAAGAGGCTATGCAGGCCCGTCCTAAAAGGATCGGAGGTCTGCATGCTCTGCCTCTTCTACATTCTTTGTCTATGAGACTTCCGAAATCTGCAATTTATGACAGCTCCATAGACAATGAATGGAGGGGATGCTGAGCATGCACGCCATTGCTCCATTCAGGATGGAGCTGCAGAGCCTCGTCCTCAGGCTGTCTGATCTCGGTATTGCTGGGAGTCACTGACAAATCCAAAGTATGAATTTAACATTATTAGCCGTAATATCCCTTTCCACCAGTAGAGGGCAGTGCAATCATGCAAATAGAAAAGCAGCATTAGCGCATACATAACAGCACATAGTAATTGAAGTCCTACAACTAGGGATGAGCGGACCCGTAGATGTTCGGGGTTCGACCAAACTGAAGCCCAAAGTTCGGTTCAGGTATGCGAACTATACCCGAACTTGAACCAGAACCCCATAGAAGTCAATGGGGAACTTTTGTGCTGTAAAATGGTTGTAGTAAGAGCTAGGGGGCTGCAAAACGGGGGTAAGAGGAGGACAATTACCCTGCAAACAAATGTGGAAAGGAAAATGACTTAAAATAGCATAGACTAAAAAAAATAATAATAATATTGAACCAGTAGGTGGCCGTCCAAGTGGAGAGTGAGGTTGAGGAGGAGGTGGACGTGGAGGTATAGGTAGAGGAGGAGGAGGTAACCAACAATGTTTTTTCTTATTTGTTTTTTTAATTTGGGGAGACCTCAAAACATTAGGAATGGCAAATAGAATGAACAAACTACTGTGGAGCATAACACTGGACAAGTCCTGTGGGCTCCATGCCTGGTTCATTTTAATGAATGTGAGCTTGCCCACGTTGGCTGTGGACACGTGGATGCGCCTGACTGCGATCACACCCCCTGCCGTGCTAAACACAACTTCTGACAGTACACTTGCTGCAGGGCAGGCCAGCACTACCAAGGCATACGGGGTAAGCTCAGGCCATGAAAATAAATGGGGCGGACCCATCACTCAGTGCATGGAGACGTGTGGACACATACTCTTCCACCATGTTGTTGAAATGCTGCCTCCTGCTAATACGGACTGTATCAGATGGTGGTCATGGATGTTTTGGCATGCTGAGGAAAGTTTTCCACATTTCGCTCATGCTAACCCACCCTACCGAGTTGGTGCTGGTGGCCCTGCTACCTTGGCGACTTCCTCATCTTCTGTGTGCTTCCACTGAGCCCCGTCTGTCAGGTGAGCAGGCCATCAGTAGTACATCTACCAACCTGAGCTTGTATTCACTCATTTTCCTATCCCTCTTCAGTGACGGAAGTAAGGATGGCACATTGTGCTTGTAGCGGGGATCCAGGAGGATGGCATAAGAAGCACTGATAACCATCCAGCCAACTCAGAGGTCATTGCGCAGGCACCGCAGCATGAATTTGTGCATGTGTGCCAGGGTGCCCAGAGGCAACGACAAGTCGTCCTCGATGGGAGGTGTAACGTATGTGTCCTCTGTATCCCCCAAGCCACACTCCAGTGCAGCCTGTGAGCTGCTTTTGAGTGCCACCCTGCTGTGAACACGGTTCCTTCTCCTCCTCTTTATCCTCCAAAACTGTCCCCTGGCTGGATAGTTGTGTACATGGCTGCTTTTGGTACAGGAACCCACCCTCCGAGCCATGTGTGGACGACTGGCTTAATATTGGTGTGATTGGTCCATGTTCCTCCTCCTTTTCTTCCTGGGCCACAACCTCATCCATCATCACCAGCGTTTTTTCAAGAAGGCATAGAAGTGGGATAGTAACACTGATGATGGCATCATCAGCCCTGGCCATTTTCGTGGAGTACTCGGAGCTGCGCCACACAGCACACACGTCCCACATGGAGGTCTACTCTTTGGTCGTGAAGTGATGTTGTTCCGCAGAGCTGCAGCTGAAACTCCACTATCGCCTGCTGCTTGTACAGACTCTCTAGCATATGCAATGTAAGCAGGTAACTCTCCTGAAAACATAAACTTTAAACACTTAAAATATGCAGTGATTCCTGTAGGCAGGGCCGTATTTGCCACTAGGCACGTGAGGGCATGTGCCTAGGTAAGTCTGTGGTCAATCGACCACCCACCTCCCCCCTCCCCATCTCCTTGAAGATGACATACCCTCCTCCAGCGGTGCCTGCAGCTTCGGTCTCAGCGCTGGCAGCTCGTCATGTGCTCAGCGGTCACATGGAACCGCTCATTAAGGTGATGAATATGAATGCATATTCATGACCTTAATGAGCGGTACCATGTGACCGCTCACACAGGAAGAAGCTGCAGCGCAGGAAGTCGGGACAGAGATGCAGGGAGTCCGTTCAGCGCGCTGTGAGGAGCGTGAGTATGACGGCCCGGGGGAGGATGAAGGAGGACAGGGGAGAAGAAGGAGGACTGAGGAGGATGAAGGAGGACAGGGGAGGAGAAGGAGGACTGGGGGGGATGAAGGAGGACGGGGAGCCATGCATATAAGGATGGGGGGGAGCAGAGCCACGCATATAACGATGGGAGGGGGGAGCAGAGCCATGCATACAAGATGGGATGGGGGAGCAGAGACACGCATACAAGATATGAGGGGGAGCAGAGCCACGCATACAAGGATGTGAGGGGGGAGCAGAGCCACACATATAAGGATGGGAGGGGGGAGCAGAGCCACGCATACAAGATGGGAGGGGGGAGCAGAGCCATGCATACAAGATATGAGGGGGAGCAAAGCCACGCATACAAGTATGGGAGGGGGAGCAGAGCCACGCATACAAGGATGTGAGGGGGGAGCAGAGCCACGCATATAAGGATGTGAGGGGGAGGAGCAGAGCCACGCATACAAGATGGAAGGGGAGGAGCAGAGCCATGCATATAAGGATGGGAGGGGGGAGCAGAGCCATGCATACAAGATGGGAGGGGGGAGCAGAGCCATGCATACAAGGATGGGAGGGGGGAGCAGAGCCACGCATACAAGGATGGGAGGGGGAGCAGAGCCACACAAATAAGGATGAGAGGGGGGAGCAGAGCCACGCATACAAGGATGGGATAGGGGGAGCCATGCATATAACAGGGGGAGCCACACAGAGCAGGACAAGAGGGGGGCCACACATGATGGACAGTGATGAGGGGACAATACATACCCGGCTTATACTCGAGTCAATAAGCTTAACCAGTTTTTTGTGGCAAAATTAGGTGCCTCGGCTTATACTCGGGTATATACAGTATGTAATATATACACATGTATGTGTGTGGCTGTATATATATAACTTTGTCGCCATAAAAGGAGGGGCCCCAGACACAGTTCTTGCACAGGGGCCCCAAGCTGTTAGTGTCCGCCCCTGCCCAGGTAACAATTGTACTCGCATCTTACAGAAGTGAATACAATTGAGGCTCTGACCGCCGGTCAGAGTGATGTGAGCAGCGTCATCAGATCATGTGATCAAGCTGCTGACATCGCTCACTCGCAGTGCAGAGGTGAACACTGGTGAGAAGTGCTCCAGTGGAGCTTAAGACACCAAAGATTAAGTGCACAGGAGGGGGGGACAATTTGAGTGAGGATAGGGGGATTTATTATGTGTGGGGAGAATTGGAGTGGGGATGGGGGTGCTTAATGCGTGGGGTGAGATTTGGAGTGGAGATGGGGGGATTTAATGTGTGGGGGAGATTTAAGGACACAAAATGAAGAGCAAAGGGGTAGATGGGGAAACAGTACTGGGGGAATGAGGGGCATGTATGAGGAAACAGTATGGGGGATGGGTGCAGACATTATGGGGAGCGACGGGGGAATGTGTGGATACATGAGTAGCAATGTGAAAAATATATGTAGACAGAGTACGGGGAGTGAGGGTGATTGGATGTGTGCAGACACAGTATGGGGAGTCAGGTGAGCAGGCAGTATAGAAAGTGAGGGGTTAAATATATGAGGAGACAGTATGGTGAACAGGAGGGATGTGAGAGGAGACAGTATGAGGAGGGAGGGGAATAGTGTGAGGAGACAGTATGGGGGAGAAGAGTGAGTGGGCACAGAATAGAAACTGAGTAGTGGGTTCGTGGCATGGGGGGGACAGTGTAAGGGCACAGCCTGGAGGGGACAGTATACCAAGAAGGGGGGAGTGTGATGAGAGAGTACAGTATAAATACTGGGCCCTATAGGGGGACACAGTATGAGAGGACAGTGTGAAGAGGGGGTCGGTATGGAAAGGAGAGGTCAGTGTGAAGAGTATGTACCATAAGAGGGACAGTATCGGGGTCATATTTTGTGCAGACAATATAATGAGGGTCAATTTTTTTTATTCAGGAGCATTATAATGACACTTGCATCATGTGGAGATTTTCTGCAAAAGAGCGGAGAAGATGGAAGTCTGCAGAGACGAGCTGGGGATGAGAAAACTCATCATGGGGTCTGGACAAGAAGAATAAAAAAAAGAAGGAAAAGGGCTCCAGAGACGACATCATCTATAAGGTACCTGGATATAAATGTTATTTGTGATACTAACTAACTCTCATGCTTTTATTTATGTTAGGAGCATTAAAGGGGATGTCCAGGTTTGTAATGAGTCTGCAGTCATTCTTTGTGACTGCAGACTTCTGAATTCTCACAGTGCGCACTGCACGCTGTCAGGATTCTGTTGTGCTGGCGATTTACATACATGCGGTCACGTGCTGACTAGACATGTGTGGCCTCACTGAATGAAAATGAACTGAGTGAGGCCAGGCACGTCTAGTCGGAATGTGGTCAGAAGTATACAAATCGCATGCTTGTGCTGACATGACTGTCCACCGGCAAGGGAGAATCCTAAAAGTGTGCAGTGCATTAGTTGTGAGAATTCAGAAGCGTGCAATGTCAGGATTCAGCTCTGCAGGTTCCAGTAGTCGTCACATGGACACTTCACTCATATGTGATTTTCATACTTATGGTCCTTTGACAACGAGCTTTTCTTCTGCTTCTCTGTTTTTCACTGAACATTGAGAGCATTAGGGAGAGCAGCTCGTGGGTACATGACTAAGTGTGCAAATCGCATATGTCCTGGGGGGGGGGGGGGGGCAAAATGAATTCTTGCCCCTGGTGCCAGAAATCCTAGATACACTTCTGCCGGTATACTACTGTGAGTACCGAGTCCGGTGGAGGGATGTCTGTGCACAGTGCAGCACAGGCAGTGAGGCAGGGACTGAGGGTGTGCACAGAGAGAGAATGGAGACCCGTCCCAGTCTACACCGTAGCCTGGAGCCCTCATTATCATAGGAATATGTCAGTTAAAGGGAGTCTATCACCCCAAAAATCGTATATGAGCTAAGGCCACCGGCATCAGGGGCTTATCTACAGCATTCTGTAATGCTGTAGATAAGCCCCCAATTTACCCTGAAAGGTAAGAAAAACCGGTTATATTATACTCACCCAGGGGCTTTCCCGCTGCGGTCCGGTCCGATGGGCGTCGTGGTGCAGGTCCAGCGCTTCCCATCTTCTTATGATGATGTCCTCTTCTTGTCTTCACGCTGCGGCTCCAGGGCAGGCCTACTTTATCTGCCCTGTTGAGGGCAGAGCAAAGTACTTCAGTGCGCAGGCGCCTGGCCACTCTGACCTTGCCGGGCACCTGCGCACTGCAGTACTTTACGCTGCCCTCAACAGGGCAAAGTACGCCTGTGTAATACTATTGTAGGAACTCAAGGATTCTGATAGCATGGGGCAATGAACAGACAGAGACGGGTTTCTTTAGTGCAAATAGTGTATTTGTACAACAGCAATAACACTCAAAACAATATACTGATAACCCACAGTGTCCTGGAATGAAACGAGTCCTTGAAACATATACAGCAAATCGGCAGAGTTCTTAAGGCAGACTCCTCAGTAAGGTGATCAAAAGGTGAGTGTGACAGGTGACGTGGTGCAGATCCAAACACTGTCGGTACAGAAAGAGTCAAATCCAGGTATGAAGTAAACACAGGGAAGTCCAGAACAAGTCCACAAGTTCATCCCAGGTGTGACATGAACACGGGTAAGTCCAGAAACTAGTTCACAAGTTGATCCCAGATGTGGCATAAACACGGGTAAGTTCAGAAACAGGTTCACATTAAAGTATTATACTGGTGTTGTTTCCAACAGCTCCCACCGGGGGGAGTAGATGAAGGATTAAGTAGCAAAACACAGTCCAAAAACAAAGTCCCGAAACATAGTTCCAAAAACACAGTTCTTACCAGGAGGAATGTACCGAGGGTTAAGTTCCAAGTCAGCAGATTGATGATAACATAGAGAGTGTAGCTTACATATGCAGGAAATGTCCAGAGCCAGAGGTAGAGACACACTCAGAACCAGCAGCTGAACTGAAGGAGAACAGAATCAGAATACTCCAGCAAAGAGGCTGACACCTGACCCGGGTTTTAAACAAACGAACAGGAAGTAAGGCAGACAAAAACAGCAAACTCCATCTTAACAAAGGGCAAAATCATTCACAAGGTGACTTAGAAAACCCGGAATACTGACAGCCTGCGCCGCAGCTGCGGCAGAAAGACAAGAAGAGGACGTGATCGTATGAAGATAGGAGGCCCCGGACTGCGACGCCCATCGGACCGGACCGCAGCGGGAACGCCCCTGGGTGAGTATAATATAACCTGTTTTTCTTACCTTTCAGGTTACATCGGGGGCTTATCTACAGCATTACAGAATGTATTACAGGATGCTGTAGATAAGCCCCTGATGCCGGTGGCCTTTTCTCATACGATTTTTGGGGTGACAGACTCCCTTTAATAAATTGTTTTTCTAAAGCTTTATAGTGCAGTTTTAGGTCAGGGAGGGATGGTTATAGATGAGCTAGCAAGGTGCAGGGACAGGTAGTGATGGCTACTTGCGGACACTTGCGGCACTTGCGGTTTTGCACTTGTAGTGAGACAAAAACACTGCTTGAAGCATTTTTTCCCATTGCTGCAAGTACCGCATTTGCCGGATCGCGGCAAAACCGCAAGTGCCGGACATGTCCGCAAGTCCCATAGGGAATGAGTTAGGCCAAAAGCAGTGTTGCAGTAAGGCTGGTTTCACATTTGCGTTTTTTGCCGCTGCGTTTTAGCGCAAAAAAAGCATGCTTTTTTTTTGCTATGTTTAACATTAAAAACGCATGCTTTTTTTGTATGTGTTTTGCCGTGTTTGACGACGCATGCGTCGTTTCTATGCTTGCGTTTGGTTGCAGAAATGCAACATGTAATAATTTCTAGAGGCATTTTTTTGCCACAAAAAACGCATGCATTTCTTTGCGGCAAAAAAACGTATTGCTGTCTATATAAACGCATGCGTTTTTAAGCACAAGCGTTTGGTTGCGTTTTAAACGCATGCGTTTCTATAGAAAAAAACAAGAATACACACTGATAAGCCACCCCCCACCATCAAGGTGATAAAGGGATTCTAACCTTAGCCCTAACCCATCAAGGATGATAAAGGGATCCAAACCCTAACCCTAACCCTAACCCATCAAGGATGATAAAGGGATCCAAACCCTAACCCTACCCCTACCCCTAACCCTAGGGATCCTAACCCTAACCCTAACCCTAGGGATCCTAACTCTAACCCTAACCCTAGGGATCCTGCCTGTAAGGCTCGAGGTCATATGAGGACATCCAGCAGAGGGCGCATCACCGCGAATGAAGGTAACTACAGGTCATTGACCTACATTACCTTCATTCCCCGGGGTTTTACAGGCACGAGCACAGCTGCATTATAGCAGAGCTCCTGCCTGTAAAATATTTTAACCCCTTCAGATGGATTTACATCGTGGGACGTTACAGATCTACGGAAGGTATGTATATTGTTGGTTTATTATTTTTAATTTGTTACAGAACGAGGGTCTTCAGCTGGATTAAGAGAATAATAAAATATTACAACAACCTGTGTGTTTATTTCATTAAAATACTTTGCAATATTGTGTGTGTGTTTTTTTTAACCATTTCATACAATTGGATTAATAATGGATAGGTGTCATAATTGACGCCTTTCCATTATTAATCTGGCTTAATGTCACCTTACAATAGCAAGGTGACATTAACCCTTCATTACCCCATATCCCACCGCTACACGGGAGTGGGAAGAGAGTGGCCAAGTGCCAGAATAGGCGCATCTTCCAGATGTGCCTTTTCTGGGGTGGCTGGGGGCAGATGTTTTTAGCCAGGGGGGGCCAATAACCGTGGACCCTCTCCAGGCTATTAATATCTGCCCTCAGTCACTGGCTTTACCACTCTGGTGGAGAAAATTGCACGGGAGCCCACGCAAATTTTTTCTGCGATTTAACTCTTAGATTTAATAGCTACAGCGCCGAAATTTTGCACATACACACTACTAACATTAGTAGTGTGGAATATGCAAAAAAAAAAGGGGGATATGACATGGTACTGTATGTAAACCATGTCTCATATCATGTCGGGTTTAGGCAGGAGAAATGAAAAGCCGGCAATTGAATTACCGGCTTTTCTGCTATATCGCGCTGAAGTAAATATAAATATATTTATATATATATGTGTCTCAATGACACATATATCATATATTTTTTTATCTTTATATATATATATATATATATATATATATATATATGAAACCCGACTTTGGAGCGAAGATCGCCGACCGCCGACCCGATCCCACAGTGAGAAACCCGACTTTGCCAAAAATCGGC
Organism: Ranitomeya variabilis; assembly: GCF_051348905.1. Taxonomy (NCBI): domain Eukaryota; kingdom Metazoa; phylum Chordata; class Amphibia; order Anura; family Dendrobatidae; genus Ranitomeya; species Ranitomeya variabilis. Next base: position 1,050,582,766 of record NC_135232.1, on the reverse strand, counting down.
GACTTTTGAAATTGGCTGATCTGTTTCGCTCAACCCTAATCCTAACCCTAACCCTAGGGATCCTAACCCTAACCTTAACCCTACCCCTAACCCTAACCCTAATCCCAACCCTAGCTATTTCTATTTATAGTGGGTTTTCTAGATGATTTTGATTGGCAGCTGTCACACACTTCTCAGCATGCGTTTCAAAAACGCAAACGCAGGAAAAAACGCATGTAAACGCTTCAAAACGCCGCGTTTTTTTACCGCATGCGTCTAAAAAACGCGGCGTTTTGCCGCGTTTACATGCGTTTTTTTCACCACCTGCGTTTGCGTTTTCAACGATGTGTTTTTAAACGCAAATGTGAAACTAGCCTAAGTGATCCGTTACACGGCAGATGCGGAAAAACTGCCAGATCTGCTGCAAAAGCCTACTTTCACATCAGCGATTTTTGCCAAAGTCACTGCCGATAGCTATTTCAGTTTCATATATCTAATAACTGTTGGACACAGTAATGTTTCTGCCTTGAAATGAGGTTTATTGTACTAACAGAAAATGTGCAATCTGCATTCAAACAAAATTTGACAGGTGCATAAGTATGGGCACCCTTATCATTTTCTTGTTTTAAATACTCCTACCTACTTTTTACTGACTTACTAAAGCACTTTTTTTGGTTTTGTAACCTCATTGAGCTTTGAACTTCATAGCCAGGTGTATGCAATCATGAGAAAAGCTACTTACAGTGGCCACTTGCAAGTTGTTCTCCTGTTTGAATCTCCTCTGAAGAGTGGCATCATGGGCTCCTCAAAACAACTGTCAAATCATCTGAAAACAAAGATTATTCAACATAGTTGTTCAGGGGAAGGATACAAAAAGCTGTCTAAGAGATTTAACCTGTCAATTTCCACTGTGAGGAACATAGTAAGGAAATGGAAGAACACAGGTACAGTTCTTGTTAAGGCCAGAAGTGGCAGGCCAAGAAAAACATCAGAAAGGCAGAGAAGAAGAATGGTGAGATCAGTCAAGGACAATCCCCAGACCACCTCCAGAGAGCTGCAGCATCAACTTGCTGCAGATGATGTCACTGTGCATCGGTCAACTATACAACGCACTTTGCACAAGGAGAAGCTGTATGGGAGAGTGATGCGAAAGAAGCCGTTTCTGCAAGCACGCCACAAACAGAGTCAGCTGAGGTATGCAAAAGCACATTTGGAGAAGCCAGTTTCTTTTTGGAAGAAGGTCCTGTGGACTGATGAAACCAAGATTGAGTTGTTTGGTCATACAAAAAGGCGTTATGCATGGTGGCCAAAAAACACAGCATTCCAAGAAAAACACTTGCTACCCACAGTAAAATTTGGTGGAGGTTCCATCATGCTTTGGGACTGTGTGGCCAATGCTGGCAGCGGGAATCTTGTTAAAGTTGAGGGACGCATGGATTCCTCTCAGTATCAGCAGATTCTTGACAACAATGTTCATGAATCAGTGGCAAAGTTGAAGTTACGCAGGGGATGGATCTTTCAGCAAGACAATGATCCAAAACACCGCTCCAGATCTACTCAGGCATTCATGCAGAGGAACAATTACACTGTTCTGGAATGGCCATCCCAGTCCCCAGACCTGAATATCATTGAACATCTGTGGGATAATTTGAAGAGGGCTGTCCATGCTCAGCGACCATCAAACTTAACTGAACTGGAATTGTTTTGTAAAGAGGAATGGTCAAAAATACCTTCATCCAGGATCCATGAACTCATTAAAAGCTACAGGAAGCGACCAGAGGCTGTTATTTTTGCAAAAGGAGGATCTACTAAATATTAATGTCACTTTTCTGGTGAGGTGCCCATACTTATGCACCTGTCAAATTTTGTTTGAATGCAGATTGCACATTTTCTGTTAGTACAATAAACCTCATTTCAAGGCAGAAACATTACTGTGTCCAACAGTTATTAGATATATGAAACTGAAATAGCTGTTGCAAAAAAAAAAATTTTTATAAAACATTAAGCTTAAGATTAATAGGGGTGCCCAAACTTTTTCATATAACTGTAACTATTGAACAAAATGGCCACAATAAAGGGATTCAAAAATAGCACTCTCCCATACAGTGTCCAGGTGTACAACACTTAGCTCGGACAGGGTCATTGTTGGTTCACCTGTCGTAGCCTCTGTTAGTTGAGATTTGTCCAGCAGACAGCATCTTTGGGAATCTTGAAGAAGTGAACTTCTCCTAGGGCTACCACTCTGAACTTTCCTGTGTAGCGTAGGATACTTGTAGGATACACAATCATTTCACATCCAGAAATTGGACTCTGCACTTCTGGACCTACACGGATTAGTTGGAAAGAAAGCAATCTCTTGGCTGGTGACAGTGAAGTCATCCTTGTTGCTTGCATGGAGGCAGTGCCGGCTCAAGGTTTTCGTGGGCCCCACGTGAAAGCGTCTCAGTGGGCCCCTTTAACACACACCATGCTGTATGATGCACAGATAACAAATATAGATATAGTACAATGCCAAAGATTTCACTTACCTCTTACATTACAGGAGTGATATCTAATGTAAATTCTATAATAGCTCAGAAACCGGTGAATCCTCGCAGCACACATAGTGACTGCAGACTGATCATTTTAGACCGAACAATATAATCCTCCATAGAGTATTATGGGCACCATGTAGTCCTCCATCGAGTATTATGGACCCCACATAGTACTCCAAACAGTATTATGGGCACCACATAGTCCTTCAAACAGAATTCTGAGCAGCACGTACTCATCCATACATTATTATGGGCACCACACATTCCTCCATTCATTATTATTGGCACCACATAGTCCTTCATACAGTATTATGAGCCCCATATATTGTTCTATGCAGTATAATTGACACTACATAGTCCTCCATACAGTATAATAGTCCCCGTATATTGCTCCATACAGTATAATGGGCCCAATATATTGCTCCATAAAATATATAATGGCCCGATATATTGCTCTATACAGTATATAATGGCCCCATATATTGTTCCATACAGTATAATGGCCCATATATTGCTCTATACAGCATAATTGGCCCCATATATTGCTCCATACAGTATAATGGGCCCCATATAATGATCCATACAGTATAATGGACCCCATATAATGATCCATACAGTATAATGGGCCCCATATAAAGCTTCATACAAAAAAAATACCTTTCCCAGTCTCCGCAGCTCCTGTCTCATCAGCATCTTCTGACACTCTACAGTGCTCAGCACAGAGGGTGAGCTATAGTGACATCATTGCGCCCTCTGCCCTGAGACTTCATAGAGTCATAAGACGCGGATGCTGGGGGGAACAAGGAGAGGGGGTGGTGCCAGCACTGGCATCAGGCTCCCCCGACTCATGAGCCTCATAGTGTGCTGGTGTCCTGGACAGTGAGTGAGCCCCCCATTCAAACACACACTTGCCCGGGTGCACAAAGTAGTGGCACGGGCAGTGCATGGAAGATAACATCTTGGGTTTTATAACGTAGCAGCTTAATAAGTAATGGATGCAAATGTGCCCCAGGAGTTAGTAGGCAAGTATACAACAGGGACAGAGTCTCTGTACTGAACATGTTCTTAACCCAGGTCTCGTATTACTCTGTATAGATGTTCTCTTCACCATCCTCGGGTATACCTATCAAGTGTACATTGTTCCTCTGTAATCTATTCTCCAATACATCCGACTTGGATAACAGAAATAGGATAACTTGAGTTGACGGAAGTTGCGACTTATAGGGGCCATTTTGTCTTCAAAATCATTCATCCTTCCTTACACGGCTGCAGTATGTTCATTGGTTTTCAATAGTCTGTCCTTCATAAATAGGGATGGGTGAACCCGTAGATGTTCGGGTATGTCGGGTTTGGCCGAACTGTATAAAAAAGTTTGGTTCGGGTACCAGAACGGTACCCAAACTTGATCCCAAACTCAGAACCCAATCAAATGAACGAGAAGCCTGAACATCCAGCAGTTCCCATGCTGTCATCTGTGTGACAGCGTGGAAAACACCTACTCTGATCGGCGGTAACCTTACTGATGTTAGTGCCGGTCACAGCGATGCGGTTTTCATGCTGTCACACAGAGGACAAGGTGTCAGCAGCTGTGACTGGCAGTGAAAGGGTTACTGCCGGTCAGGCGTCAGCTGATGAGTTCTACTCTCATCATCATATGCCTGGTCTTGCTGATAGCAACAAGAGCAGGTGACGCTGATGAGAGCATTCAAGAGTCGGCGCCTGTGCATAGTAATAAAGATATCAGTGTTATATATAATTAGTGCAGTGCATGTATAAATTACTGTACATGTCTTTAGCTAATAAATAAATGGAACAAAAAAATTACTTGGGGTCTCTCTTATTTTTACTAACCAGCTAAGAGAAAGCGGACAGCTGGGGGCTGGTGTTATTACTCTAGGAAGGGGATAATATACATGAAGCTTCCCAGGCTATTGAGATCAGCTCACAGCTGTCTGCATAGCCCTTATTGGTTATTAAAAAGGGGGACCCCCAATAAAATTATGTGGGGTCCCCCCTAATTTTAATAAACAGCAAAGGCTAAATAGACAGCTGTGGGCTGATCTTAATAATCTGAAAAGGGGCCATTGAAATTGCCCCCTCCCATACTAATAACATCAGCTCTGAACCGCCCCAGAAATGGCGCATCCATTAACACTCTGCCCAAGCTCCACCCCAGCTCCACCTCCACCTGAGCTCTGCCTCCACCCCTCGAACCTTCCACAGTACCACCGCCCACTCTTGGAAAAACTCCACTTCTGCACCTCGGCTTCACCAATCACACATTAAAAGTTCCCATAGAACACCTTATCATATACAGTTGAAACCAGAAGTTTACATACACTATATGAAAAGACACACATGCATGTTTTTCTCAATATCTGAAACAAAATCAGAATAAACCTTTCCCGATTTAGATCAATTAGGATTACCATAATTATTAATATTTGCCAAACGTCAGAATAATGGGAGAGAGAGAGAATGTTTTAAGGCATTTCTCTTACTTACTGCAAAGTCAAAAGTTTACATACATTTCATTAGTATTTGGTACCATTGCCATTAAGCTGAATGACTTGGTTCACACGTTTGGAATATCCTTCCGCAAGCTTCTCACAATAGTTGGTTGGAATTTGGGCCCATTCCTCCTGACAAAACTGGTGTAACTGATCTAGGTTTGTAGGTGACCTTGCTCGCACCGGCCTTTTCAGCTTTGCTCATACATTTTCAATAGGAGATCAGGGCTTTGTGATGGCCACTCCAAAACATTGACTTTGTTACCCATAAGCCACTTTGTTACCCATAACCCACATGTCTCCAAAAATTGAGGTCTGTGTTCCTGTGTGCATTTGCAAACATTAATCTGGCTAGTTATGTTTCTTTTGGAGTAATGGCTTCTTCCTGGCAGAGTGGCTTTTCTGCCCATGTTGATACAGTACTCGCTTTACTGTGGTTATTGACACAATCTTACCAGTTCCTCCATCATTTACGCAAGGTCTTTGGCTTTGTCCTTGGGTTGATATGCACATGTTGGACCAAAGCACGTTCATCTCTAGGAAACAGAACCCGTCTCCTTCCTGAGTGGTATGATGGCTGGACATTCTCATCTTGTTTGTACTGGCGTATAATTGTTTGTACAGATGAATGAGGCACCTTCAGGTATTTTGAAATTGTACCCAAGGATGAGCCAGACTTGTGCAAGTCCACAATTCTCTTCCTGATTTCTTGTCAGACTTTCCCATGCTGCTACACAAAGAAGCAGTATGCTTCAGGTGTGCATTAACCCCTTCGTGCCATGCGCCGTACTAGTACGGCGCTGCCGGCACTGCATTAGTGCCAGCCGCAGTACTAGTACGGCGCCCCGATCACCGCGGTCTCACGCTGAGCGCCGCAGTGATCGGGTGCGGGTGTCAGCTGTATATGACAGCTGACACCCCGCAGCAATGCCCACGATCGGCGCTGTCGCCGATCGCGGGCATTTAACCCCTCTGATGCCGCTGTCAATAGTGACAGCGGCATAGAGGGGGATCGCGCAGGGACGGGGGCTCCCTGCGCTCTCCCACCGGAGCAGCGCGATGAGATCGCGCTGCTCCGGTGACCTGGAAGGAGTCCCCGGATCCAAGATGGCCGCGGGACTCCTTCCGGGTCATAAGATGACCCTGCTTGCCGGCGTCTGCTGAGAATTCCTCATAGCAGGCGCCGGCAAGCCTCTGCAATGTGCCTGTCAGATCGGTGATCTGACAGAGTGCTGTGCACACTATCAGATCACCGATCTGTGATGTCCCCCCCTGGGACAAAGTAAAAAAAAAATTTTTCCACGTGTAAAAAAAAAAAAAAAAAAATCCTAAATAAAGAAAAAAAAAATAAATACATTCCCATAAATACATTTATCTAAATAAAAAAAACACCACACAATAAAAGTACACATATTTAGTATCGCCGCGTCCGTAACGACCCCACCTATAAAACTATATCACTAGTTAACCCCTTCAGTGAACACCGTAAAAAAAATTAAAAAAAAAACGAGGCAAAAAACAACGCTTTATTCTCATACCGCCAAACAAAAAGTGGAATAACGCGATCAAAAAGACGGATATAAATAACCATGGTACCGCTGAAAACGTCATCTTGTCCCGCAAAAAAAAAGCTGCCATACAGCATCATCAGCAGAAAAATAAAAAAGTTATAGCTCTCAGAATTATGCAATGCAAAAACAATTATTTTTTTATATGAAATAGTTTTTATTGTGTAAAAGCGCCAAAACATAAAAAAATTACATAAATGAGGTATCGCTGTAATCGTACTGACCCGAAGAATAAAACTGCTTTATCCTTTTTACCAAACGCGGAACGGTATAAACGCCCCCCCTAAAAGAATTTCAGGAATTGCTGGTTTTTGTTCATTCCGCCTCACAAAAATCGGAATAAAAAGCGATCAAAAAATGTCATGTACCCGAAAATGGTACCAATAAAAATGTCAACTCGTCCCGCAAAAAACAAGACCCCACATGACTCTGTGGACCAAAATATGGAAAAATTATAGCTCTCAAAATGTGGTGATGTAAAAACTATTTTTTGCAATAAAAAGCGTCTTTTAGTGTGTGATGGCTGCCAACCATAAAAATCCGCCCAAAAAACGCTATATAAGTAAATCAAATCCCCCTTCATCACCCCCTTAGTTAGGAAAAATAATAAAATTTTAAAAAATATATTTATTTCTATTTTCCCGTTAGGCTACTTTCACACTAGCGTCAGTACGGGGCCGTCGCGCTGCGTCGGCCCGACGTACCGACGCATGCTGTGCAAGCGCCGCACAACGGGGGCAGCGGATGCTGTTTTTCCACGCATCCGCTGCCCCATTGTGAGGTGCGGGGAGGTGGGGGCGGAGTTCCAGCCGCGCATGCGCGGTCGGAAATGGTGGACCGTCGGCACAAAAAAAGTTACATGTAACGTTTTTTGCTGCCAGCGGTCCGCCACAACACGACGCAACCGTCGCACGACGCTTGCGACGTGTGTCAATACGTCGCTAATGTTAGTCTATGGGGAAAAAACGCATCCTGCAGATGACTTTGCAGGATGCGTTTTTTCGCCAAAACGACGCATTGCGACGTATGCAAAAAAACGCTAGTGTGAAAGTAGCGCTAGGGTTAGGACTAGGGTTAGGGTTGGGGTTAGGGTTTCAGTTAGAATTGGGGAGATTTCACTGTTTAGGCACATCAGGGGCTCTCCAAACGCGACATGGCGTCCGATCTCAACGCGTTTGCGTTAAAAACGCATGCGTTTTTATAGAAAAAAACCAGAACACACACTGAAAAGTCACCCACCACCATCAAGGTGATAAAGGGATCCAAACTCTAACCCTACCCCTAAACTCATCCCTAACCGTTTAATGAACATTTTCTGACAGTCAGAGTGCCACGTATTTCAGTGCCACGTATTTCAGTGCCACGTATTTCAGTGCCACGTATTTCAGTGCCACATATTTTAGTGCCACGTATTTCAGTGACACGTGTTTCAGTGCCACGTATTTCAGTGCCACGTCTTTCAGTGCCACGATATTTCAGTGCCACGTATTTAAGTGCCACGATATTTCAGTGAAATACGTGGCACTGAAATATCGTGGCATTTACGTTAAATACGTGGCACTTAAATACGTGGCACTTAAATACGTGGCACTTATATACGTGGCACTTATATACGTGGCACTTATATACGTGGCACTTATATACGTGGCACTTATATACGTGGCCACTGAAATATCGTGGCACTTATATACGTATATACGTATATACGTATATAAACGTATTTCAGTGCCACGTATTTCAGTGCCACGTATTTCAGGTTAGGGTTAGGGGTAGGGTTAGGGTTTTTTGTTTTTTTCTTGTTTTCTTGTGTTTTTCTATAAAAACGCATGCGTCTAAAAAACGCATGCGTTTTACCGCGTTTACATGCGTTTTTTCACACATGCGTTTTTTAAAAAAACGCATGCAGATAAAAACGCAAGTGTGAAACCAGCCTTACCCTTGGGAAAATAAAAACATGGGGGCTAAAATATAATTTTCGTGGAAAAAAAAATATTTTTTATTTTCGCGGCTCTGCGTTATAAACTGTAGTGAAGCACTTGGGGGTTCAAAGTTCTCACAACACATCTAGATAAGTTCCGTGGGGGGTCTAGTTTCCAATATGGGGTCACTTGTGGGGGGTTTCTACTGTTTAGGTACATCAGGGGCTCTGCAAATGCAACATGACACCTGCAGACCAATCCATCTAAGTCTGCATTTCAAACGGCTCTCCTTCCCTTCCGAGCTCTGCCGTGCGCCCAAACAGTGGTTCCCCCCCATATATGGGGTATCAGCGTACTCAGGACAAATTGGACAACAACTTTTGTTGTCCAATTTCTCCTGTTACCCTTGGGAAAATAAAAATGTGGGGGCTAAAATATAATTTTTGTGGAAAAAAAAATATTTTTTATTTTCACGGCTCTGCGTGATAAACTGTAGTGAAACACTTGTTGGTTCAAAGTTCTCACAACACATCTAGATAAGTTCTGTGGGGGGTCTAGTTTCCAATATGGGGTCACTTGTGGGGGGTTTCTACTGTTTAGGCACATCAGGGGCTCTCCAAACGCGACATGGCGTCCGATCTCAACGCGTTTGCGTTAAAAACGCATGCGTTTTTATAGAAAAAAACCAGAACACACACTGAAAAGTCACCCACCACCATCAAGGTGATAAAGGGATCCAAACTCTAACCCTACCCCTAAACTCATCCCTAACCGTTTAATGAACATTTTCTGACAGTCAGAGTGCCACGTATTTCAGTGCCACGTATTTCAGTGCCACGTATTTCAGTGCCACGTATTTCAGTGCCACATATTTTAGTGCCACGTATTTCAGTGACACGTGTTTCAGTGCCACGTATTTCAGTGCCACGTCTTTCAGTGCCACGATATTTCAGTGCCACGTATTTAAGTGCCACGATATTTCAGTGAAATACGTGGCACTGAAATATCGTGGCATTTACGTTAAATACGTGGCACTTAAATACGTGGCACTTAAATACGTGGCACTTATATACGTGGCACTTATATACGTGGCACTTATATACGTGGCACTTATATACGTGGCACTTATATACGTGGCCACTGAAATATCGTGGCACTTATATACGTATATACGTATATACGTATATAAACGTATTTCAGTGCCACGTATTTCAGTGCCACGTATTTCAGGTTAGGGTTAGGGGTAGGGTTAGGGTTTTTTGTTTTTTTCTTGTTTTCTTGTGTTTTTCTATAAAAACGCATGCGTCTAAAAAACGCATGCGTTTTACCGCGTTTACATGCGTTTTTTCACACATGCGTTTTTTAAAAAAACGCATGCAGATAAAAACGCAAGTGTGAAACCAGCCTTACCCTTGGGAAAATAAAAACATGGAGGCTAAAATATAATTTTCGTGGAAAAAAAAATATTTTTTATTTTCGCGGCTCTGCGTTATAAACTGTAGTGAAGCACTTGGGGGTTCAAAGTTCTCACAACACATCTAGATAAGTTCCGTGGGGGGTCTAGTTTCCAATATGGGGTCACTTGTGGGGGGTTTCTACTGTTTAGGTACATCAGGGGCTCTGCAAATGCAACATGACACCTGCAGACCAATCCATCTAAGTCTGCATTTCAAACGGCTCTCCTTCCCTTCCGAGCTCTGCCGTGCGCCCAAACAGTGGTTCCCCCCCATATATGGGGTATCAGCGTACTCAGGACAAATTGGACAACAACTTTTGTTGTCCAATTTCTCCTGTTACCCTTGGGAAAATAAAAATGTGGGGGCTAAAATATAATTTTTGTGGAAAAAAAAATATTTTTTATTTTCACGGCTCTGCGTGATAAACTGTAGTGAAACACTTGTTGGTTCAAAGTTCTCACAACACATCTAGATAAGTTCTGTGGGGGGTCTAGTTTCCAATATGGGGTCACTTGTGGGGGGTTTCTACTGTTTAGGTACATCAGGGGCTCTGCAAATGCAACATGACACCTGCAGACCAATCCATCTAAGTCTGCATTTCAAACGGCGCTCCTTCCCTTCCGAGCTCTGCCGTGCGCCCAAACAGTGGTTCCCCCCAATGTATGGGGTATCAGCGTACTCAGGACAAATTGGACAATAACTTTTGTGGTCCAATTTCTCCTGTTACCCTTGGGGGGAAAAAAATTGCGGGCTAAAACATCATTTTGTGGAAAGAAAAAATGATTTTTTAATTTTCACAGCGCTACATTCTAAACTTTAGTGAAACAACTGGGGGTTAAATGTGCTCACCACACATCTAAATAAGTTCCTTAGGGGGTCTTCTTACCAAAATGGTGTCACTTGTGGGGGTTTCCACTGTTTAGGCACGTCAGGGGCTCTCCAAACACGACATGGGTTCCGATCTCAATTCCAGCCAATTTTGCATTGAAAAGTCAAATGGCGCTCCTTCTCTTCCGAGCTCTGCCATGCGCCCAAACAGTGGTTTATCCCCATATATGAAGTATCAGCATACTCAGGACAAATTGCACAACAACTTTTGGGGTCCAATTTATCCTGCTACCCTTGGGAAAATAACAAATTTGGGGCAAAAAGATCATTTTTTGTGAAAATTAATATTAATTTTTTTTTTACGGCTCCACATTATAAACTTCTGTGAAGCACTTGGAGGTTCAAAGTGCTGACCACACATCTAGATTAGTTCCTTAGAGGGTCTACTTTCCAAAATGGTGTCACTCTTGGGGGTTTCCACTGTTTAGGCACGTCAGGGGCTCTCCAAACACGACATGGGTTCCGATCTCAATTCCAGCCAATTTTGCATTGAAAAGTCAAATGGCGCTCCTTCCCTTCCGAGCTCTGCCATGCGCCCAAACAGTGGTTTATCCCCATATATGAAGTATCAGCGTACTCAGGACAAATTGCACAACAACTTTTGGGGTCCAATTTATCCTGCTACCCTTGGGAAAATAAAAAATTTGGGGCAAAAAGATCATTTTTTGTGAAAATTAATATTAATTTTTTTTACGGCTCTACATTATAAACTTCTGTGAAGCACTTGGAGGTTCAAAGTGCTCACCACACATCTAGATTAGTTCCTTAGAGGGTCTACTTTCCAAAATGGTGTCACTTGTGGGGGTTTCCACTGTTTAGGCACGTCAGGGGCTCTCCAAACACGACATGGGTTCCGATCTCAATTCCAGCCAATTTTGCATTGAAAAGTCAAATGGCGCTCCTTCCCTTCCGAGCTCTGCCATGTGCCCAATCAATGGTTTACCCCAACATGTGGGGTATCGGCGTACTCAGGACAAATTGTACAACGACTTTTTTGGTCCAATTTCTCCTGTTACCCTTGGTAAAATAAAACAAATTGGATCTGAAGTAAAAATTTTGTGAAAAAAAAGTTAAATGTTCAATTTTTTTAAACATTCCAAAAATTCCTGTGAAGCACCTGAAGGGTTAATAAACTTTTTGAATGTGGTTTAGAGTACCTTGAGGGGTGCAGTTTTTAGAATGGTGTAACTTTTGGACATTTTCTGTCATATAGACCCCTCAAAGTCACTTCAAGTGTGAGGTGGTCCGTAAAAAAAATGGTTTTGCAAATTTTGTTGCAAAAATGAGAAATTGCTGGTCAACTTTTAACCCTTATAACTCCCTAACAAAAAAAAATTATGTTTCCAAAATTGTGCTGATGTAAAGCAGACATGTGGGAAATGTTGTTTATTAACTATATTATGTGATATGACTATAATTTAAGGGCATAAAAACGAAAAATTTGAAAATTGCTAAATTTTCATAATTTTCGACAAATTTCTGTTTTTTTCACAAATAAATGCAAGTCATATCGAAGAAGTTTTACCACTGTCATAAAGTACAATATGTCACGAGAAAACAATCTCAGAATCACCAGGATCCGTTGAAGCGTTTCAGAGTTATGACCTCATAAAGTGACAGTGGTCAGAATTGTAAAAATTGGCCGTGTCACTTAGGTGAAAACAGGCTTTGGGGTGAAGGGGTTAAAATACATCCACAGGTATGTCTCTAATTAACTCAGATGTTGCCAAAAAACCTCAGAAACTTCCAAACACATGACATCATCATATGGGCCGTCCAGTGTTTAAAGGCATAGTAATCTTAATGCATGTAAACTTTTGACTTTGCAGTAAGTAATAAAAATGCCTTAAATCACTCTCTCTCTCTCTCCCTCTCTCGCTCTCTCTCTCTCTCTCATTATTCTGGTATTTGGCAAATATTAATAATTATGGTAATCCTAAATGACCTAAAACGGGAAAGGTTTATTCTGATTTCATGTCAGATATTGAGAAAAACATGCATATGTATAATTTTATATAGTATACGTAAAATTCTGGTTTCAACTGTACCTAACCATCAACTTTTGTTTTGGCCAAAATATTTTTTAAGCCTGCCACCACGACAAGGTAGACACTTTTGGCAGGGCCCAACTCTACTCTAATCTATTAAACATTTCTTAAAATACATAATACTCTTTTTAGGCATTTTTTAAATTTTATTGCGGGCCCTCAGCTCCTGCATATTTATGCTGCAAGGGCCGGTGGCGCACCAGCAGCTTAGGAACAGAGGGGGGGGGGGGGGGGGTCAGATGCGGCCAGCCCACTCTGCTGCTACCATATAATGTAAGCTGCTTCTGCAGTAAGAGACTGGGACCACAAGGCACATAAAGGCAAAGTAAATCAATTAGCCTGGACCCCAGTGTACCACGCAGGCTGCCAAGCCATTTATACAGAGTCCAGGCACCCCCTCTTTGTTTCTGCTCACCAGACCCCATGCACCAGTAATGCCCTGATGGCGGCCCTGCCCATCATATGCAGCTCTACGTGTAAATTAAATTTCCTAATATAGTAATAGCAATGAGACCTCTGTGCTGTTTATTAGCTTCATTTTCTTGCAGGTTGCACTTTGCATCCTTTTCTGGTATGGAACAAAATAGGAATTGCTGCTTTCCTTTATGATAGATAGATAGATAGATAGATAGATAGATAGATAGATAGATAGAGTGAAGGAAATAAGCATTTGATCCCTTGCTGATTTTGTAAGTTTGCCCACTGACAAAGACATGAAAAATCTATAATTTTAAGGGTAGGTTAATTTTAACATTAAGAGATAGAATATCAAAAATAAAATCCAGAAAATCACATTGTATAAATTATATAAATTTATTTGCATTTTACAGTGAGAAATAAGTATTTGATCTCTCTGGCAAACAAGACTTAATACTTGGTGGCAAAACCCTTGTTGGCAAGCACAACAGTCAGATTTTTTTGTAGTTGATGATGAGGTTTGCGCTCATGTCAGGAGAAATTTTGGTCTACTCCTCTTTGCAGATCATCTCTAAATCATTAAGATTTTGAGGCTGTCGCTTGGCAACTCAGAGCTTTAACTCCCTCCATGAGTTTTCTAAGGGATTAAGGTCTGGAAACTGGCGAGGCCACTCCATGATCCTAATGTGCTTCTTTTTGAGCCACTCCTTTGTTGCCTTGGCTGTATGTTTTGGGTCATTGTTTTGCTGGAAGACCCAGCCACGACCCATTTTTAATGTCCTGGAGGAGGCAAGGAGATTCTTACTCAGGATTTTACGGTACATGGCTTCATCCATTCTCCCATTGATGCTGTGAAGTAGTCCTGTGCCCATAGCAGAGAAACACCCCCAAAACATAATGTTTCCACCTCCATGCTTGACAGTGGGGATGGTGTTCTTTGGGTCATAGGTAACATTTCTCATCCTCCAAACATGGCGGGTTGAGCTAATGCCAAAGACCTCAATTTTTGTCTCATCTGACCACAGCACCTTCTCCCAATCACTCACAGAATCATCTAGGTGTTCATTGGCAAACTTCAGATGGGCCTGCACTTGTGCCTTCCTGAGCAGGGGGACCTTGCGGGCACTGCAGGATTTTAAACCTTTACAGCGTAATGTGTTACCAAAGGTTTTCTTGGTGACTGTGATCCCAGCTGCCATGAGGTCATTAACAAGTTCCCCCGTGTAGTTTTAGGCTGATCTCTCACCTTCCTCATGATTAACCCCTTCCCGACCCATGACGCCACGTAGGCGTCATGAAAGTCTGTGCCAATCCGACCCATGACGCCTATGTGGCGTCATGGAATGATCGCGTCCCTGCAGATCGGGTGAAAGGGTTAACTCCAATTTCACCCGATCTGCAGGGACAGGGGGAGTGGTACTTCAGCCCAGGGGGGGTGGCTTCACCCCCTCGTGGCTACGATCGCTCTGATTGGCTGTTGAAAGTGCAACAGCCAATCAGAGCAATTTGCAATATTTCACCTATGAAAATGGTGAAATATTGCAATCCAGCCATGGCCGATGCTGCAATATCATCGGCCATGGCTGTAAATCCAGATCTGCCCCCCCCCACCGCCACCGATCTCCTCCCCAGTCCTCCATTCTGTCCCATACTCCCCTCCGTCCGCCTGTCCGCTCCCCCGTCCTCCTGTCCGCTCCCCCCATGCTCCGATCCACCCCCCCTGTGCTCCGCTCCACCACCCCACCACCCCCTCATACTTCCCGATCCTCTCGGAGTCCGTACGTCTTCTCCCTGGGCGCCGCCATCTTCCAAAATGGCGGGCGCATGCGCAGTGCGCCCGCCGAATCTGCCGGCCCGCAGATTCGTTCCATGTACATTTTGATCACTGTGATAAAACCTATCACAGTGATCAAAATAAAAAAAATAGTAAATGAACCCCCCCTTTATCACCCCCATAGGTAGGGACAATAATAAAATAAAGAAAATATTTTTTTTTTCCACTAGGGTTAGAACTAGGGTTAGGGCTAGGGGTAGGGTTAGGGGTAGGGTTAGGGGTAGGGTTAGGGGTAGAAGTAGGGTTAGGGGTAGGGGTAGGGTTAGGGGTAGGGTTAGGGGTAGGGTTAGAACTAGGGTTAGCGTTAGAATTAGGCTATGTGCACACAGTGCGGATTTGGCTGCGGATGCTGTTATGACCCCAATGGCGAGGGTCTCAGAGGTACGTGGAAGTCTGCAGAATACAAAAATCCAGCTCATAGGGCAGTGGTAACTGGGTTGACCATATATCTACTCCTAACGCCAACACTAGAAGTAGCCGGGGATCATTCCTACGTTGATTCTAGATGACACGCTCCAGCCGGAGAATCTAGCTACCCCTAGTAGAGGAAAACAAAAGACCTTTCTTGCCTCCAGAGAAGGGGACCCCAAAGCTGGATAGAAGCCCCCCACAAATAATAACGGTGAGGTAAGAGGAAATGACAAACACAGAAATGAACCAGGTTTAGCACAGAGAGGCCCGCTTACTGATAGCAGAATAAAGAAAGGTAACTTATATGGTCAACAAAAACCCTATCAAAATCCACACTGGAAATTCAAGAACCCCCGAACCGTCTAACGGTCCGGGGGGAGAACACCAGCCCCCTAGAGCTTCCAGCAAAGGTCAGGATATAGATTTGGAACAAGCTGGACAAAAATACAAAACCAAAACAAATAGCAAAAAGCAAAAGGCAGACTTAGCTGATATAACTGGAACCAGGATCAGTAGACAAGAGCACAGCAGACTAGCTCTGATAACTACGTTGCCAGGCATTGAACTGAAGGTCTAGGGAGCTTATATAGCAACACCCCTAACTAACGACCCAGGTGCGGATAAAAGGAATGACAGAAAAACCAGAGTCAAAAAACTAGTAACCACTAGAGGGAGCAAAAAGCAAATTCACAACAGTACCCCCCCCTTAGTGAGGGGTCACCGAACCCTCACCACGACCACCAGGGCGATCAGGATGAGCGGCATGAAAGGCCCGAACCAAATCGGCCGCATGAACATCAGAGGCGACCACCCAGGAATTATCCTCCTGACCATAGCCCTTCCACTTGACCAGGTACTGAAGCCTCCGCCTGGAGAGGCGAGAATCCAAGATCTTCTCCACCACGTACTCCAACTCGCCCTCAACCAACACCGGAGCAGGAGGCTCAGCAGAAGGAACTACAGGCACAATGTACCGCCGCAACAAGGACCTATGAAATACATTGTGAATAGCAAACGACACAGGAAGATCCAGACGAAAAGATACAGGATTAAGGATTTCCAATATCTTGTAAGGCCCAATAAAACGAGGTTTAAATTTGGGAGAGGAGACCTTCATAGGAACAAAGCGGGAAGAAAGCCATACCAAATCCCCAACGCGTAGTCGGGGACCCACACCGCGGCGGCGGTTGGCAAAGCGCTGAGCCCTCTCCTGTGACAACTTCAAGTTGTCCACCACATGATTCCAGATCCGCTGCAACCTATCTACCACAGAATCCACCCCAGGACAGTCAGAAGGCTCCACATGACCCGAAGAAAAGCGAGGATGGAAACCAGAGTTGCAGAAAAAAGGCGAAACCAAGGTGGCGGAACTAGCCCGATTATTAAGGGCAAACTCAGCCAACGGCAAGAATGTCACCCAATCGTCCTGATCAGCAGAGACAAAACACCTCAAATAAGCCTCCAAAGTCTGATTGGTTCGCTCCGTCTGTCCATTAGTCTGAGGATGGAAAGCAGACGAAAACGACAAATCAATGCCCATCCTACTACAAAAGGATCGCCAGAACCTAGAAACGAACTGGGATCCTCTGTCTGACACAATATTCTCAGGGATGCCGTGCAAACGAACCACGTTCTGGAAAAACACAGGAACCAGATCGGAAGAGGAAGGCAGCTTAGGCAAAGGAACCAAATGGACCATCTTGGAGAAGCGATCACATATCACCCAGATAACGGACATGCCCTGAGATAGCGGAAGATCAGAAATGAAATCCATGGAGATATGTGTCCAAGGTCTCTTCGGGACAGGCAAGGGCAAGAGCAAACCGCTGGCACGAGAACAGCAAGGCTTAGCTCGAGCACAAGTCCCACAGGACTGCACAAATAACCGCACATCCCTTGACAAGGAAGGCCACCAAAAGGACCTGGCCACCAGATCTCTGGTGCCAAAAATTCCCGGGTGACCTGCCAACACCGAGGAATGAACCTCGGAAATGACTCTGCTGGTCCATTTATCCGGGACAAACAGTCTGTCAGGTGGACAAGACTCAGGCCTATCAGCCTGAAATCTCTGCAACACACGTCGCAGATCCGGAGAAATAGCTGACAAGATAACTCCATCTTTAAGAATACCAACAGGATCAGCGACTCCAGGAGCATCAGGCACAAAGCTCCTAGAAAGAGCATCGGCCTTCACATTCTTTGAACCTGGTAAATACGAGACAACAAAATCAAAGCGGGAGAAAAACAATGACCAGCGGGCCTGTCTCGGATTAAGGCGTTTAGCAGACTCGAGATACATCAGATTTTTGTGATCAGTCAAGACCACCACACGATGCTTAGCACCCTCGAGCCAATGACGCCACTCCTCAAATGCCCATTTCATGGCCAACAACTCCCGATTGCCCACATCATAATTTCGCTCGGCAGGCGAAAACTTCCTGGAGAAAAAGGCACAAGGTTTCATAACAGAGCAACCAGGGCCTCTCTGCGACAAAACGGCCCCTGCTCCAATCTCTGAAGCATCCACCTCAACCTGAAAGGGAAGTGAGACATCGGGCTGGCACAAAACAGGCGCCGAAGTAAACCGGCGCTTCAACTCCTGGAAAGCCTCCACGGCAGCAGGAGCCCAGTTAGCTACATCGGAGCCCTTCTTGGTCATATCCGTCAACGGTTTCACAATGCTAGAAAAATTAGCGATAAAACGACGGTAGAAGTTAGCGAAACCCAAGAACTTCTGAAGACTCTTAACCGACGAGGGCTGAGTCCAATCAAGAATAGCTCGGACCTTGACTGGGTCCATCTCCACAGCAGAAGGGGAAAAAATGAACCCCAAAAAGGGAACCTTCTGTACACCAAAGAGACACTTTGAGCCCTTGACAAACAAAGAATTTTCACGCAAAATTTTAAAGACCAACCTGACCTGCTCCACATGCGAATCCCAATCATCAGAAAAAACCAAAATATCATCCAGATAAACAATCAAAAATTTATCCAGATACTTCCGGAAAATGTCATGCATAAAGGACTGAAAAACTGAAGGCGCATTGGAGAGCCCAAAAGGCATCACCAAGTACTCAAAATGACCTTCGGGCGTATTGAATGCGGTTTTCCATTCATCACCTTGCTTAATGCGCACAAGGTTGTACGCACCACGAAGGTCTATCTTGGTGAACCACTTGGCACCTTTAATCCGGGCAAACAAGTCAGACAACAGCGGTAAAGGATACTGAAATTTGACAGTGATCTTATTTAAAAGCCGATAATCAATACAAGGTCTCAAAGATCCGTCCTTTTTTGCCACAAAAAAGAATCCCGCACCAAGGGGGGAAGAAGACGGACGAATATGTCCTTTCTTCCTTTCTCCAGAGACTCCCTGATATATGAACGCATAGCGGTATGTTCAGGTACCGACAGATTAAACAGTCTTCCCTTAGGAAACTTACTGCCTGGGATCAAATCTATAGCACAGTCACAGTCCCTATGAGGAGGCAGTGCACTGGACTCAGACTCACTGAAGACATCCTGATAATCAGACAAATACTCCGGAACTTCCGAAGGCGTAGAAGAAGCAATAGACACAGGCAGGGAATCCCCATGAATACCACGACAGCCCCAACTTGAGACTAACATAGCCTTCCAGTCCAGGACTGGATTATGGGTCTGTAACCATGGCAGCCCTAAAACAACCAAATCATGCATTTTATGTAAAACCAGGAAACGTATCACCTCGCGGTGTTCAGGAGTCATGCACATGATAACCTGTGTCCAATACTGCGGTTTATTTGCTGCCAATGGCGTAGCATCAATACCCCTAAGAGGAATAGGATTTTCTAATGGTTCAAGAGTAAAACCACAGTGCTTAGCAAATGACAGATCCATAAGACTCAGGGCAGCACCTGAATCTACAAACGCCATGACAGGATAAGACGACAGTGAGCAAATCAAAGTTACAGACAGAATAAATTTAGGTTGCAAATTACCAACGGTGACAGGACTAACAACCTTAGCTATACGTTTAGAGCATGCTGAGATAACATGTGTAGAATCACCACAGTAGTAGCACAAGCCATTCCGGCGTCTATGAATTTTCCTCTCATTTCTAGTCAGGATTCTATCACATTGCATTAAATCAGGTGTCTGTTCAGACAACACCATGAGGGAATTTGCGGTTTTTCTATCACATTGCACCGAATTAGGTGTCTGTTCAGACAACACCATGAGGGAATTTGCGGTTTTGCGCTCCCGCAACCGCCGGTCAATTTGAATAGCCAGTGCCATAGTATCATTGAGACCTGTGGGAATGGGAAAACCCACCATAACATTCTTAATGGCTTCAGATAGGCCATTTCTAAAATTAGCGGCCAGTGCACACTCGTTCCAATGTGTCAGCACGGACCATTTCCGAAATTTTTGGCAATACACTTCAGCCTCGTCCTGCCCCTAAGACATAGCCAGCAAGGCCTTTTCTGCCTGAATCTCAAGATTGGGTTCCTCATAAAGTAAACCGAGCGCCAGAAAAAACGCATCAATATCAGCCAATGCCGGATCTCCTGGCGCCAGCGAAAAAGCCCAATCCTGAGGGTCGCCCCGTAAGAACGAAATAACTATTTTTACTTGCTGAGCAGAGTCTCCAGATGAACAGGGTCTCAGGGACAAAAACAATTTACAATTATTCACAAAATTCCTAAACTTAAACCTGTCTCCGGAAAACAGTTCAGGAATCGGTATTTTAGGTTCTGACCTAGGATTTCTGATAACATAGTCTTGTATGCCCTGCACACGAGTAGCCAGCTGGTCCACACTTGTAATCAAGGTCTGGACATTCATGTCTGCAGCAAGCATAGCCACTCTGAGGTAAAGGGGAAGAAGAAAGAAAAAAAAAAAAACTCAGAATCTTCTTTCTTATAATCCCTCTTCTGCAACGCATTAAACATTTAATCATGGCCTGGCAAACTATTATGACCCCAATGGCGAGGGTCTCAGAGGTACGTGGAAGTCTGCAGAATACAAAAATCCAGCTCATAGGGCAGTGGTAACTGGGTTGACCATATATCTACTCCTAACGCCAACACTAGAAGTAGCCGGGGATCATTCCTACGTTGATTCTAGATGACACGCTCCAGCCGGAGAATCTAGCTACCCCTAGTAGAGGAAAACAAAAGACCTTTCTTGCCTCCAGAGAAGGGGACCCCAAAGCTGGATAGAAGCCCCCCACAAATAATAACGGTGAGGTAAGAGGAAATGACAAACACAGAAATGAACCAGGTTTAGCACAGAGAGGCCCGCTTACTGATAGCAGAATAAAGAAAGGTAACTTATATGGTCAACAAAAACCCTATCAAAATCCACACTGGAAATTCAAGAACCCCCGAACCGTCTAACGGTCCGGGGGGAGAACACCAGCCCCCTAGAGCTTCCAGCAAAGGTCAGGATATAGATTTGGAACAAGCTGGACAAAAATACAAAACCAAAACAAATAGCAAAAAGCAAAAGGCAGACTTAGCTGATATAACTGGAACCAGGATCAGTAGACAAGAGCACAGCAGACTAGCTCTGATAACTACGTTGCCAGGCATTGAACTGAAGGTCTAGGGAGCTTATATAGCAACACCCCTAACTAACGACCCAGGTGCGGATAAAAGGAATGACAGAAAAACCAGAGTCAAAAAACTAGTAACCACTAGAGGGAGCAAAAAGCAAATTCACAACAGGATGCGCAGCGGATTGGCCGCTGCGGATTCGTAGCAGTGTTCCATCAGGTTTAAAGTACCATGTAAACCTATGGAAAACCAAATCCGCTGTCCCCATGGTGCGGAAAATACCACGCGGAAATGCTGCGTTGTATTTTCCGCAGCATGTCAATTCTTTGTGGGATTTAGCAGCGTTTTACACCTGTTCCTCAATAGGAATCCGCAGGTGAAATCCGCATAAAAAACACTGGAAATCCGCGGTAGATCCGCAGGTAAAACGCAGTGCCTTTTACCTGCGGATTTTTCAAAAATGGTGCGGAAAAATCTCACACGAATCCGCAATGTGGGCACATAGCCTTAGGGTTGAAATTAGAGTTAGGGTTGGAATTAGGGCTAGGGTTGGAAATAGGGTTAAGAATAGGCTTGTGGTTAGGGTTATGGTTAGGGGTGTGTTGGGGTTAAAGTTGTGGTTAGGGTTGGGGTTAGGGTTGGGATTAGGGTTAGGGTTGGGATTAGGGTTAGGGTTGTGGTTAGGGGTGTGTTGGGGTTAGGGTTGGGATTAGGGTTAGGGGTGTGTTGGGGTTAGTGTTGGAGTTATAATTGAGGGTTTTCCACTGTTTAGGCACATCAGGGGTCTCCAAACGCAACATGGCGCCACCATTGATTCCAGCCAATCTTGCGTTCAAAAAGTCAAATGGTGCTCCCTCCCTTCCGAGCCCCGACGTGCACCCAAACAGTGGTTTACCCCCACATATGGGGTACCAGCATACTCAGGACAAACTGGGCAACAATTATTGGGGTCCAATTTCTCCTGTTACCCTTGCGAAAATAAAAAATTGCTTGCTAAAACATAATTTTAGAGGAATGAAAAATTATTTTTTATTTTCACGGCTCTGCGTTATAAACTTCTGTGAAGCACTTGGGGGTTCAAAGTGCTCACCACACATCTAGAATAAGTTCTTTGGGGGTCTAGTTTCCAAAATGGGGTCACTTGTGGGGGGTTTCTACTGTTTAGGCACATCAGGGGCTCTGCAAATGGAATGTGACGCCCGCAGACCACTCCATCAAAGCCTGCATTTCAAAACGTCACTACCTCCCTTCTGAGCCCTGACTTGTGCCCAAACAGTGGTTTACCCCCACATGTGGGGTATCAGTGTACTCAGGACAAACTGGGCAACAACTATTGGGGTCCAATTTCTCCTGTTACCCTTGTGAAAATAAAAAATTGCTTGCTAAAACATCATTTTTGAGGAAAGAAAAATTATTTTTTATTTTCACGGCTCTGCGTTGTAAACTTCTGTAAAGCACTTGGGAGTTCAAAGTGCTCACAACATATCTAGATAAGTTCCTTGGGGGGTCTAGTTTCCAAAATGGGGTCACTTGTGGGGGGTTTCTACTGTTTAGGCACATCAGGGGCTCTGCAAATGGAATGTGACGCCCGCAGACCACTGCATCAAAGCCTGCATTTCAAAACGTCACTACCTCCCTTCCGAGCCCCGACTTGTGCCCAAACAGTGGTTTACCCCCACATATGGGATATCAGTGTACTCAGGACAAACTGGGCAACAAATATTGGGGTCCAATTTCTCCTGTTACCCTTGTGAAAATAAAAAATTGCTTGCTAAAACATCATTTTTGAGGAAAGAAAAATGATTTTTTATTTTCACGGCTCTGCGTTGTAAACGTCTGTGAAGCACTTGGGGGTTCAAAGTGCTCACAACATATCTAGATAAGTTCCTTGGGGGGTCTAGTTTCCAAAATGGGGTAACTTGTGGGGGGTTTCTACTGTTTAGGCAAATCAGGGGCTCTGCAAAAGTAACATGATGCCCGCAGACCATTCCATCAAAGTCTGCATTCCAAAACGTCACTACTTCCCTTCCGAGTCCCGGCATGTGCCCAAACAGTGGTTTTCCCCCACATATGGGGTATCAGCGAACTCAGGAGAAACAGGACAACAACTTTTGGGGTCCAATTTCTCCTGTTACCCTTGGGAAAATAAAAAATTGTGGGCTAAAATATCATTTTTGAGAAAAGATAAATTATTTTTTATTTTCATGTCTTTCCGTTATACACTTCTGTGAAGCACTTGGGGGTTCAAAGTGCTCCCCACACATCTAGATTAGTTCGTTGGGAGGTCTAGTTTCCAAAATGGGGTCACTTGTGGGGGGTTTCTACTGTTTAGGCAAATCAGGGGCTCTGCAAAAGTAACATGATGCCCGCAGACCATTCCATCAAAGTCTGCATTCCAAAACGTCACTACTTCCCTTCCGAGTCCCGGCATGTGCCCAAACAGTGGTTTTCCCCCACATATGGGGTATCAGCGAACTCAGGAGAAACAGGACAACAACTTTTGGGGTCCAATTTCTCCTGTTACCCTTGTGAAAATAAAAAATTGCTTGCTAAAACATCATTTTTGAGGAAAGAAAAATGATTTTTTATTTTCACGGCTCTGCGTTGTAAACGTCTGTGAAGCACTTGGGGGTTCAAAGTGCTCACAACATATCTAGATAAGTTCCTTGGGGGGTCTAGTTTCCAAAATGGGGTCACTTGTGGGGGGTTTCTACTGTTTAGGCAAATCAGGGGCTCTGCAAAAGTAACATGATGCCCGCAGACCATTCCATCAAAGTCTGCATTCCAAAACGTCACTACTTCCCTTCCGAGTCCCGGCATGTGCCCAAACAGTGGTTTTCCCCCACATATGGGGTATCAGCGAACTCAGGAGAAACAGGACAACAACTTTTGGGGTCCAATTTCTCCTGTTACCCTTGGGAAAATAAAAAATTGTGGGCTAAAATATCATTTTTGAGAAAAGATAAATTATTTTTTATTTTCATGTCTTTCCGTTATACACTTCTGTGAAGCACTTGGGGGTTCAAAGTGCTCCCCACACATCTAGATTAGTTCGTTGGGAGGTCTAGTT
The DNA here is from genome assembly GCF_051348905.1 of Ranitomeya variabilis. NCBI lineage: Eukaryota > Metazoa > Chordata > Amphibia > Anura > Dendrobatidae > Ranitomeya > Ranitomeya variabilis. The sequence continues at coordinate 1,050,558,591 of NC_135232.1, read as the reverse complement.
TCCAAAATGGGGTCACTTGTGGGGGAGCTCCAATGTTTAGGCGCACAGGGGCTCTCCAAACGCGACATGGTGTCCGCTAATGATTGGAGCTAATTTTCCATTCAAAAAGCCAAGTGGCGTGCCTTCCCTTCCGAGCCCTGCCGTGCGCCCAGACAGTGGTTTACCCCCACATGTGGGGTATCATCGTACTCAGGACAAACTGGACAACAACATTTGGGGTCCAGTTTCTCCTGTTACCCTTGGGAAAATAAAAAATTCTGGGCTAAAAATCATTTTTGAGGAAAGAAAAATTATTTTTTATTTTCACGGCTCTGCGGTATAAACTTCTGTGAAGCACCTGGGGGTTTAAAGTGCTCACTATGCATCTACATAAGTTCCTTGGGGGGTCTAGTTTCCAAAATGGGGTCACTTGTAGGGGAGCTCCAATGTTTAGGCACACAGGGGCTCTCGAAACGCGACATGGTGTCCGCTAACGATTGGAGATAATTTTCCATTCAAAAAGTCAAATGGCGCGCCTTCCCTTCCGAGCCTTGCCGTGCACCCAAACAGTGGTTTACCCCCACCCCATATGAGGTATCGGCGTACTCAGGAGAAATTGCCCAACAAATTTTAGGATCCATTTTATCCTGTTGCCCATGTGAAAATGAAAAAAGTGAGGCTAAAAGAAATTTTGTGTGAAAAAAAAGTACTTTTTCATTTTTACAGATCAATTTGTGAAGCACCTGAGGGTTTAAAGTGCTCACTATGCTTCTAGATAAGTTCCTTGGGGGGTCTAGTTTCCAAAATGGGCTCACTTGTGGGGGAGCTCCAATGTTTAGGCACACAGGGGCTTTCCAAACGAGACATGGTGTCCGCTAACGATGGAGATAATTTTTCGTTCAAAAAGTTAAATGGCGCTCCTTCCCTTCCGAGCCTTACCATGTGCCCAAACAGTGGTTTACCCCCACATGTGAGGTATCGGTGTACTCAGGAGAAATTGCCCAACAAATTTTAGGATCCATTTTATCCTGTTGCCCATGTGAAAATGAAAAAATTGAGGCTAAAATAATTTTTTTGTTAAAAAAAAGTACTTTTACATTTTTACGGATCAATTTGTGAAGCACCTGGGGGTTTAAAGTGCTCACTATGCTTCTAGATAAGTTCATTGGGGGGTCCAGCTTCCAAAATGGGGTCACTTTTGGGGAAGCTCCAATGTTTAGGCACACAGGGGCTCTCCAAACGCGACATGGTGTCCGCTAAAGATTGGAGCCAATTTTTCATTCAAAAAGTCAAATAGCGCTCCTTCCCTTCAGAGCCCTGCCGTGCGCCCAAACAGTGGTTTCCCCCACATATGAGGTATCAGCGTACTCAAGACAAATTGGACAACAACGTTTGTCGTCCAGTTTCTCCTTTTACTCTTGGGAAAATAAAAAAATTGTTGCTAAAAGATCATTTTTGTGACTAAAAAGTTAAATGTTCATTTTTTCCTTCCATGTTGCTTCTGCTGCTGTGAAACACCTGAAGGGTTAATAAACTTCTTGAATGTGGTTTTGAGCACCTTGAAGGGTGCAGTTTTTAGAATGGTGTCACTTTTGGGTATTTTCAGCCATATAGAACCCTCAAACTTTCTTCAAATGTGAGGTGGTCCTTAAAGAAAATGGTTTTGTAAATTTTGCTGTAAAAATGAGAAATCACTGGTCAAATTTTAACCCTTATAACCTCCTAGCAAAAAAAAAATTTGTTTCCAAAATTGTGCTGATGTAAAGTCGACATGTGGGAAATGTTATTTATTAACTATTTTGTGTCACATAACTCTCTGGTTTAACAATAAAAATTCAAAATGTGAAAATTCCGTTTTTTTCACAAATAATCTCAGAAATCATCGACCTAAATTTACCACTAACATGAAGCCCAATATGTCACGAAAAAACAATCTCAGAACCTCTAGGACCTGTTGAAGCGTTCCTAAGTTATTACCTCATAAAGGGACACTGGTCAGAATTGCAAAAAACGGCCAGGTCATTAAGGTCAAAATAGGCTGGGTCATGAAGGGGTTAAAGAAGTTGTCCACTACAATAAAAAAAATTTTTTTTCATAAATCTTGCTATTATGTGCCACTGAAAACATCCAGTCTTTATTTTAGCAATACAGTTAGTCCTCGGGTTACAACGGTCTCGAGTTACATCGTTTCGTGATTACAACGCTTTATACGAGGCCTCGTTCCGACTTACACGGTTTGCGTCGTAAGTCGAACTACATGCAACTACGTGCAGTGGCAGGAGAATAGAGTCCAGTACTGTACACTGTACCCGGTTACACGAGGAAAACGAGTGTCCTGCACGCCATAACACCCTAATTATGTAGGGTACTGTGTTAGGATAGGTGTTTGGATAGGCTAAGTGTTTGCAGTACTGTACTGTTATTATGGTACAGTACTGTATGAATGTATGGTCCGACACATCGAAATTCGGTTTACGACGCTGTGTAAGAACGGATCAACGTCGTAAGTCGAGGACTACCTGTATTACCTTTTATCATGCTGTAGCAGCACATCTTCAGTGCTGGATCCAGCTCTCATGGGGTTAATCGACAACTTCCTTTCTCCTGAGTTATTGTGCTCTAATACTACAAGTTCCATGATGCTTTGCACAGGCTTCTAAGCCCGAACCTACCACACCCACTCCAAAACACAACCCAACCCCTCCCTCCTCTCCCGCCTCTATCTTCAAAAAGATTTGTGATGTCATTTCTGTCCAACCTCCTTTTTTACATTTGTCCAACCCACACTCCATTACACACAGATAGATAGAGATAGATAGATATGGGATAGATAGATAGATAGATAGATAGATAGATAGATAGATAGATAGATAACAAATAGATAAGATAGATAGATAACAGATAGATAGATAGATATGGGATGGATAGATAGATAGATAGATAGACAGACAGACAGACAGACAGACAGACAGACAGACAGACAGATAGATAGATAGATAGATAGATATGGGATAGATAGATATGGGATAGATAGATATGAGATAGATAGATAGATAGATAGATAGATAGATAGATAGATAGATAGATAGATATGGGATGGATAGATAGATACATACAGATATATCTAAGTCTATTTCCATAGATATGTCCATATCCATGTTTCTAAACCCCTTCACCCCTGGAGCTTTTTTCGTTTATCGCTCCCCTTCTTTCCAGAGCCATAATGTTTCCGTCAATATGGCCATGTGAGGGCTTATCTTTTGCGGGACAAGTTCTACTTTTGAACGACACCATTGGTTTTACCATGTCGTGTAACAGAAAATGTGAAAAAAAGTCAAAGTGCGATGAAATTGCAAAAAAAGTGCAATCCCACACTTGTTTTTTGCTTGGCTTTTTTGCTAGGTTCACTAAATGCTAAGGCTGTGTGCACACGTTGCGGATTTGATTGCAGATCCGCAGCATTTTTTGCCGCACAGAATTGCATCAAATCCGCAGTGTAGTGCACAACCAATGTAAGCCTATGGGAGCCGCAGACTTGTTGTTGCGGAGCATGTCACTTCTTTTGTGCCAAACTGCAGCGTTTATGCACCCATAGACTTTCATAGAGTCGGGCACATCCGCAGCAAAACCGCAGATGTAAAAAAGATCTGCAGTTTAGATGCGGATGTGGGTCCGAGAAACGCTGCAGTTCGGGAGGAGGGAAGTGTGTGGGCGGTGACTGTGTGCGAGTATGTGTGTGCGGGCGGGGTCTGCGGGCTGTTCGGATGTGTGCGGCGCTGTGCGGGACTGTTCAGGTGTGTGCGGGGTCTGCGGGCTGTTCGGATGTGTGCGGGGCTGTGCGGGGGGTCTTTTGGGGTGTGTGTGCAGGCATCATCCGATGGGACTACAAGTACGCAGCATCCAATCTGCAGCTAATTCGGATGTAATCCGGACAGTGGACACGCACCCTACGCTATCCATACATCTATCAATAGATATATCTATCCAGATATATCTATTGATAGATATAGGAATAGGTAGATGTATGCATCTATAGATCTATCTATATGTAGATCTGTCTATCCATTTCATCTATCATCTATATGTCTATCTATCTGTGTGTAATTGAGTGTGGATTGGACAATAATGACATCACAAATCTTTTTTTTTTGTTCAATAATACATCTTTATTTAGCTTTCAAAAACGCATACAAAAACGCACAAAAAACACGCAAAAACCGCAACAAAAACCGCACCAAGAACTGCATCAAAACCACACAAAAAACTCACATCAAAACCGCGCAAAAAACATGAAAAAAAGTGAAAAAAATGCATCAAAAATGCAGCTGCGTTTTCTGCAAGGAGATGCAGATTTTGTGCAGAAAATTCTGCACCCAAATCTGCAACGTGTGCACACAGCCTAAAACTGACCTGCCATTATGATTCTCCAGGTCATTACGAGTTCATAGACACCAACTGCGTCTAGGTTATTTTTTATCTAAGTGGTGAAAAAAAATTCCAAAGTTTGCTAAAAAGAAATAAAATAATTGCGCCATTTTCCGATACCCGTAGCGTCTATGTTCTGAGATATCGGGTCGGTGAGGGCTAATTTTTTGCACACCGAGCTGACGTTTTTAATGATGCCACTTTTGTGCAGATACGTTCTTTTGATCGCCCATTATTGCATTTTAATGCAGTGTCGCGGCGACCAAAAAAATGTAATTTTGTCTTTTGATTTTTTTTCTCGCTATGCCGTTTAGCGATCATGTACATTTTTTTTTTTGTATTGAAAACAGCTGACATGTTGCGGCTTTGAAGTGGGCTCACCGCGAAGCCCACCTCAAAGCGGGGGATACTGCCAGCTGACGTACTATTCTGTCAGCTGGCAGAAAGGGGTTAATAAACAATATGTTTCAGTTAAAAAAAATAAATAAATTGCGTGGGCTCCTGCGAAATTTTCTGCGCTAGGGGGGGAAAGCCGACGGCCGGGGGCCAATATTTGTAGCCTGCTATGAATATCAGCCCGCAGCTGTCTGCGTAGCCTTTACTGGCTATTAAAATAGGGGGATCCCCAAAAAAAATTACGTGGGGTCCCCCTATATTTTACAGCCAGAAAGGCTACGCAGACAGCTGTGGACTGATATTCATAGCCTAGAGAGGGGACATGGATATTGGTCCCCCCCGGCTACAAATACCAGTCCGCAGCCGCCCCAGAAATGGCGCATCTGTAAGATGCGCCAATTCCGGCACTTAGCCCCTCTCTTCCCACTCCCGTGTAGCGGTGGGATATGGGGTAATAAGGGGTTAATGTCACCTTGCTATTGTAAGGTGACATTAAGCCGGGTTAATAACGGAGAGGCGTCAATAAGACGCCCATCCGTTATTAATCCAATAGTAATAAAGGGTTAATAAAACACACACACATTAGGAAAAAGTATTTTAATATTCTTCATTTAACCATACTTACCATACTTCAGCGCCTGCAAAAAACGTAAAATAATAAACCGTATACTACCTGTCCGCCGTAGTCCAATTAATAACGAGTGTCCCACGGCCATCTCCCCTATAGAACAGTGACATCGGGTGATGTCACTGCTCTATAGGACCCTCAGTGACACAATGACAGGAGACAATGGCTCCTGCAGTGCATCACTGAGGTTACTATAGTTCACTGGTCTCACTTTATGGCAAAAAGCTGCGTGGGAACTTTCTCACACAGCAATGCCATAAAGTGAGACTAGGGACTATTTTTTCACAGGGGCGTAGGAATACATTGTGGGGAATACATTGTGGAAGGATACCTTCCTCCCCTCATTGTGTTCCTGGAGCCCCTGGAGAGCGGTCGCATCAGCTGATGCTCCTGCTCTCCACGGGAGATCGTCGAGGGACACTCGTTTTAATTGGATTTCTGCGGATCAGGGAGTATAGTGTTTGTTTATTATTTTAATATTTTTTACAGATGACACTGGCTTCGGGGAACAAAGTGACAAGTGATGGTGAGTATGTAATCTATGTTACATGTACTGTATGTCTATATGTATGTTGTATGTATGTACTGTATGTATGTACTGTATGTGGCATGTTGCATGATGTCACATTTCGCATGCTGCATGTCGCATGATGTCACATGCTGCATGTCGTCGCATGTTGTCACATGTCGCATGCTGCATGTCATCGCATGTCGCATGCTGCATGTCATCTCATGTTGTCGCATGGTGCATGTCACATGTTGCATGTCACATGTCGCATGCTGCATGTCGCATGATGCCACATGGCGCATTTCGTCGCATGTTGCATGTTGTCGCATGGCGCATGTTGTCGCATGTTGTCTCATGCTGCATGCTGCATGTCGTCGCATGGCGCATGTCGTCGCATGGCGCATGTTGTCACATGTCGCTTGCTGCATGTCGTCGCATGGCGCATGTCGTCGCATGGTGCATGTCGTCGCATGTTGTCACATGTCGCATGCTGCATGTTGTTGCATGGTGCATGTTGTCATATGTCTCATGCTGCATGTCGGCGCATGGCGCATGTCGTCGCATGTCACATGCTGCATGTCGCAGGATGTCACATGCCGCATGTCGTCGCATGGCGCATGTCGTCGCATGTTGTCTCATGTCGCATGCTGCATGTTGTCACATGGCGCATGTTGTCGCATGGCGCATGTTGTCGCATGGCGCATGTCATTGCATGTTGTCTTATGTCGCATGCTGCATGTCGTCGCATGGTGCATGCCATCGCATGTTGTCACGTGTCACATGCTGCATGTCGCATGTCGTCGCATGGCGCATGTTGTCACATGTCGCATGCTGCATGTCGTCGCATGGCGCATGTCGTCGCATGGCGCATGCTGCATGTCGTCGCATGTTGTCACATGTAGCATGGTGCATGTCACATGTCGCATGCTGCATGTCGCATGATGTCACATGTCGCATTTCGTCGCATGGTGCATGTCGTCACATGGCGCCGCATGGTGCATGTCATCGCATGTCCTGTATGTGTGTTCTATGTATGTATGTACTGTATATGTGTGTGTGTTTTGTTTTTTTTACATTCAACACATTAGCTGGATGATGGGACTACTACTGTCCCATCATTGGCTAATGTGTCACTCACTGTCACTGTAGCAGGCAGAGCCCGATGGGACTTGTAGTCCCATCGGACGATGCCTGCACACAGAGACGACGACGCCACCACCACCGCACAGCCACACTCCAGCACCTTTGGTTTCACCGTGCAGACCCCCGCCGTCACACAGGCCACCGCCACGGCACCGGCAGCCGCACCGGCCGCAGAAACGAACGCCGACGCTGACGCACCGGCCGCCGCAACGGCACCGGCCGCGGCCGCCGCCGATGCACCGGCCGCCGCCACGGCACCGGCAGCCGCAACGAACGCCGCCACGGCAACGGCAGCCGCACTGGCCGCCGCAACGAACGCCACCGCCGATGCACCGGCCGCCGTGCGGCCGGTCAGCAGATCCCAGCACAGCCCCGCCCGCCCCAGTACAGCCCCGCCCACCCCCAGCACAGCCCCGCAGGCAGCCGACAGCCCCGCCCACAGCCCAGTCACTCTTGAGCGACTGCTGACTGTGCGGCTGGGACACGCCTGTTGCTGACGTCACGTCAATTTCCAGAGTCTGGAAATTGACATGACGTCGGAAATTAGCGGCGGCTGCAGCCTGGGGGTCACGTGACCCGGACTCAGCCGCCGCCATAGCGCCGCTCACAGGCGAAAACGGCAACAGAAGGTATTTATAAAATTCATTAGGGGTCTCAGGGGGGATACATTGGGGGGTTAACTGAAAGTAGTGGACAACCCCTTTAAGGATACCCCATGAGGTGAGATTTTGCATGGTGCCCCAGATTGATGTCAATTGACAGTCATTTTGTATTTCTTCCATTTTCTTACTATTGCACCAACAGTTGTCTTCTTCTCACCCAGCATATTACTTATGGTTTTGAAGCCCATTCCAGCTTTGTGCAGGTCTATGATCTTGTCCCTGACATTCTTATAAAGCTCTTTGGTCTTGCCCATGTTGTAGAGGTTAGAGTCTGACTGATTAATGAGTCAGTGGACAGGAGTCTTTTATAAAGGTGACTATGTAAGACAGCTGTCTTTAATGCAGGTAATGAGTTGATTAGGAGTGTCTATCTGGTCTGTATGAGCCAGAACTCTTAATGGTTGGTAGGGGATCAAATACTTATTTCTCACTGCAAAATGCAAATAAATGTATATACTTTATACAATGTGATTTTCTGGATTTTATTTTTGATATTCTATCTCTCAATGTTACAATTAACCTAACCTTAAAATTATAGACTGTGTGTTTGTCAGTGGGCAAACTTACAAAATCAGCAAGGGATCAAATAATTACTTCCTTCACTTTAGATATGAGGAGAGAGAATCACTTGTATATTTCCCCCAAACAGTTCATTGCTGGATATTTGTAGAAGAAAGATGAAAGTAAGTAAAGTCCTGCGGTCACCGCAGCATCAGCACTGATTCAAGCAAGCAGCCTCTGAAGTGTGAGACTGGTGAGGTTAGTGGCTAATGTGATATGAACTAGCAGAACTGTAGACAGGGTGACTGGGGCCTGGCTGCAAGTTAAGGTATCTGTAACATGGCAATCAATGGAAGAAGAATTAGAAGGAAGGAGGGATAGCCCAGGGGTGCAAATCATGTTAGAATTCTGAATTTCCTTATGTTCTGTTGTAGATCTAACATGCCCCTTCTTACATAAGCAAAACACAGAAAGTAATTTTCCTTATCTGTTTGACCAACAACTATTAGTCTGATATGAGTTTCTCTCATGTAATTGCATTGTTAAATGCTATGTAGTTCTGTAACTATTGATTTATATCTACTGCCATTACATGCTCCCGATATTGTTTTCTAATAGACAATGACTGGCTGTACAGGCTCATATTTGGCTTTGTTCCATTGAATATTGCTAAGGGCTTAGTAAAAAGCTGGTGTAGCCATTGAAGTGTAGACAGAGTGAGACTTTAATTTATAGGCTGTTGGCTTACAATGAAGTATAGGCATTAGCCTGCGAGCAATAGAAAGCTCAAACCACACACAATCATAGAATTTCATAACTAGCAGAGTTGGCTCAGCTTCATACAAAGTCAGCCAAACATTTGAAGGTCAAGACCCATCAATTAGTATACCAAGTGAACAATGGCATAAGAATGTGAATTTTACAGGAAAATATTAGAATGAGTTTGTCTTTACTGATTTTTTTGAGGTCTTGAGGATTAACTTTACAGGAAATGAAGATCTGACATTCACCTAAATATTCCTGCGATGCTGATGCACTCATGCGGCTTGTCTTACTAGGAAACATTTGCTTCCGCTGTGATGCAATAAAGTAAAACACACATATAACGTGCCACCAATATTTAGGATAATGCTGTAATGAACAGAAAGAGATGGGCAGATCGATTTTCCGGGATTTCGATCCATTAGCCAGGTCAGTAGTTTCCGGCTGCTGGGTAGGAGGCTTATGAATCTCTTACCGTCTACGACCCCCAACGTGGCTTTTAATTGGCTGGGCTGGATTATTGTCAAAATCAAATGCAAAACTGCAAACATTAAAGGGTATTCCCATCTCCAAGATCCTATTCCAATATGTAGTAGGTGTAATAATATAATAATATTAATATTAGCAAATGCCTACAATTAGAAATGTAGTATAGTTCTTCTGATTAGCTATCTTGCTTACCCCATGTGTAGGGCATTGCAGTCGCTTAGGTATCCATGGTTACGACCATTAACAACTAACTGTCGCTATATGTCGTAACCATGGAGATCTAAGCTACTGTAATGCCCTTCACATGGGGTAAGCAACATAGCTTATTAGAAGAACTATACTACATTTCTAATTGGATGTATTTGCTAATACTATTATTATTACACCTACTTCATCATATTTATCAATGTATTCAATTATAACATGTTTTCTAAAGTACATTTTTTAAAGGGGGTGTCCACTTTAAAAGTAAATACATTTAAATGTATTTCTGGTGAATTATATATAACTTACTAATGCATATTGAATTGAATACGCAAGGCTCCATAACTGCGAATAAGCCTCCTTACCTTGACAAGCCAGAGATGGTATGTCACTCTCCATAAGGAGAAACGATACCCCTTAGACCCCAGTCCAGAGCCTCTCACCTAGCAAAATCAGTTCTCATGCTTCGCACTGACGAGGGACAACAGCCCGAAACACCGTGTCTGCGAATTGAGATACTGATTTGGCTTTTATCCTAAGTCATATTGCACAACTCGTTAAAGGGTTGATTGTGACTTGTAGGATCGCTACTTCCAATAGGTGAGTTCTTTTTCTCAGAAGAGGCAATTTGCATATAACTGTGACTATGTCACTGTGAAACCCTGGTCCTGACTACTCTAGTTCCAGTTCTAGGTTTGACAAAGGAGGGCCTTTTCTGTTGTAGCACATCACTACAGTTGCGCTCTGTATGAAGGCGATGGGCTGACTGCTCAGCTAGCCCCCCTTCAATGTCATGACCAATGCAAAGACATGTGTAGCGCCCCCACTGCCGCAGGGCCGAGGGGTACCCGGTACCGGGCCTCTGAGTCTCTGCTCTGGGGTTGTTACGGTGGCTAGACCCGGTCCATGACCCTGCTGAGGGGCGTCCAATGAAAGGTGTGGGTGGTGATGCTGTAGTGGTTCGGCGCAGGTCGCAGCAAATAACGAGAACACCAGGTTGCAGTCTCTTTACCTCTTTACTGAAGGCTTCAGGATCCTCGGTCCGGAATACGGTTAACCGGGCTGTGGGAGTCCGGCCGGTCCGATGGCACCTCCAGAGTTCCCTTTGCAGGTGGAAATCTGTGCCTACCTTCTAGCGCTTGTGTGTTGTGGTCCTCCCCTGCTGTGCTTACGGGATAGTCCCCCCAACTGTTGTGTCTGTTTCTGAAGTTCCCTCACAACTCGATTATCATGTTCTTCTTCGTCCCCCAGATGATATGGCTAGGACGCACCCATATGACGGGTAGGCTCGGAGCTCTTCCTGGACCCTAGTGTCGCCCCTCTCCTGTTGTTGCCCCCTATGTCTTCTTAGGTGATTTGGGTGAGACAGCCCGCCTATAACTGACTGTCCTGCCGTAGGTTTGAAGGTAGGCCTGGAGCTCTATACTTCCTCGGCGTTCCGGCCACCGGCTGCGCGCCTCAGTAGGATGTTGCCTCGTCTTACAGCACGACTCCTACTGGTGTTTCTCCTTGTTGCGTTGGTCTCGTTTCTCACTCAGCACAATAAACCTAGCTTCTTGTCCTTTCTTAGGGTACTGCCGCGATCAGGTGCAGGCGCGGTCCCGTAACGTTCTCTCAGTTCGCTAGGTCTCTGTCAGGATCCCACCCCTGACAGGGACCCCCCTGAATCTTCCCCTGCAACACCCTCTGCCACAGGATGTTGCCTGGTTCCACCCCAGTCAGCTTCTCTCTAACTTCCTAGCCAACCCCCAGTTTTACCAGATTGTGAGGAGTGGCCTAATACATAGTGCCCTTAGCTCCCCCTGGAGGCCAAACTGTGAATTGTATTGGTGTCTGTGATACCTGGTCAGGTGAACTCCTTCAGTGCCATCAGACGTACCATAGCCCCCCTTAGCGGCGGAGCATCAGTACTGCAACGACCAGGACTCTGGGGCGCTGCACTCCCCCCCCCCCCGGTTAAATCCAGTACTCCTGGACTGGGAAGAAAACAACAATACATGTCAGCAAAAAGACATACAATTTTGAAACACAGTAACAATAAGTGTTGTGAATTAGACTTTTTGGCTCCCTCTTGTGGTCACTAGTGGTATGACTCTGGGATTGTCTTTTTTCTGTTTGGCACTCACCTGGGTCATTAGTCCAGGGGTGTCGCTATATTTACTTCCTGGATCCTTAGTCCAGTGCCTGGCATCGTTGTAATCAGATCCTTCTGTTGCTCCTGTCTGCTGGTCCTGGCTCTTGCAAAATTAAGCTAAGTCTTGCTTCTTTGTTTTTTGAGTTACTTGCTTTGCTATTATTTTTGTCCAGCTTGTACTAAATGTGATTTCTGACCTTGCTGGAAGCTCTAGGGGGCTGGTGTTCTCCCCCCGGCCGTTAGACGGTTCGGGGGTTCTTGAATATCCAGCGTGGATATTTTAATAGGGTTTTTGCTGACCATATAAGTCATCTTACTATATTCTGCTATTAGCTAGTGGGCCTCTCTTTGCTAAATACCTAGCTCATTCTTATGTTTGTCTTTTCCTCTTACCTCACCGTTATTATTTGTTGGGGGCTTGTATCCAACTTTTGGGGTCTTTTCTCTGGAGGCAAGAAAGGTCTTTCTTTTCCCTTCTAGGGTTAGTTAGTTCTCCGGCTGGCGCGAGACGTCTAGAACCAACGTAGGCACGTTCCCCGGCTACTTCTATTTGTGGTGCTAGGATTAGATATATGGTCAGCCCAGTTACCACTGCCCTATGAGCTGGTTTTTTGTGTTTGCAGACTTGGTATTGATTCCTGAGACCCTCTGCCATTGGGGTCATAACAAATAAGCAAATTTGAAGTAAGCTTCCCTTTATGGGAAGTGCGGACACTTGAACGTTACAAACATGGTTAAATACTTTAAATAACGTACTATAAATAACTTTTTCTTACCCAACCGGGTATTCTACTAAGTGCAAATTTTTGAACAATAATTTAACGTTGCCTTTAAGGACGTACACACTGAATCCACTAAAGACCTTCTTATAAAACTCTATAAGGCTAATCAACTTTTCTTCATTTTCCATCCTTACATCTGCAGGACCGCCTGTCTATCTGCCCCAGGCCTACTGCCTCTCGTTCTGTTGCAGGACCGCCCCTTTCCGCCCGGGCCTACTGCCTTTCTGCTACTATACACAGTATAGAACGTATCATCCATCTCTCAGTTCAAGATCACTGAGCCATCTCTGTGTGGCTCCTAAGAGGACTCACCGACTAACCCCGTACGGGTCCACTTCCTGTCCTCATTCTCTGACACATCATTAAACATTTCTTACTATCAACTGTCTGACTACATATAACTTTACATGTAAGCATTATCACTATTTCTCTTAAAGCATCATTATACTTTAAGTGCTATGGGTGAACGTTCCCTTTAAGAGGGGACCAAGTCTCTATGAGGTAGTGCAACTTCTCAAGCTGCAAGTCCGTATGCAGTAAGGACTCTGGTGCTGTTTCCAGGAACAGTTTCTTCGCAGAGTCCTTTTTTTTGTAAAACCAGTAGAGGGCACCTTTAAGAAGGTGCAAACTATTTACAATGAGTTTGTAATCATGCAGTGTTCATGATCCAGCAGTTCTTTTCAACAATGATAAGACGAAAAACAAAAACAAAAGCAGAAGAAGGGATCCCGGGTAAACAAAGGGATCCCTTTAAGAGTTAACCCTAGTCGGGTTGTAGCAGCAAGAAGACACATAGAAGAACGGACAGTTAACTATATACAATTGATGAAGCATTCTTGCTTACTCAGTTTCTGGCTGAGCAGGAGGCGGCCTCCTTCCGGGCCTCACCTGGCAGACGGGTCGTGGTGGCGTGACGAGGACCGGTCCTGGATTCAGCAACGACAGGATTCCTTGTCGGGACACCCTCCTCGCTCGTGGGTGAGCACGACCCGTAGCTACACGGTGGGCCTGGATTCCCTGGGGTTCTGCGGGGGCAGGTTCCGGCATCTTCCCTGCAGGAGGCTCGTCTTCCGACGTCCCGGCAGCGGCCTGGAGTGCGACGCACCGCTGGACACCCCAAGCTATCCAGCCAACCTCCCTCCTCCACCGGGTGTAAGTTACCGCGTCTCCGGGCTCCAGGTCGTGACTGTACCTTCCCCCGCAGGGTTCCACCTCTTCCCGATCCACACGGACCCGCAGTGGCTCTCCAATTTCTTGTATAACTCCCCGTCCTTCCCGGGAGTTGAAAAACACCACCACACCCCAGTGTGACGGGGGAACCTCCTCAGCATCCGTCAGGTCAATCTGGACCGCAGGTTGGGGTCTATTCCTCCACGCCGTCATCAGGCGCCGCAGATGTTCTGCCTCCGGCAGGATCCTCAGGCCCTGTGCCTGTAGCTCGCACTCTGCCATGGCCAGGATGGAGGAAGCGGGGGACACCGGAGTTAGGCGGACTTCCGTAGGCTGGCCCAGCCGAGCGGTCACACGGGCGTCGGCCTCCCGGCGGCGTGCTATCTGCCGGGCCTCGGCTGCGGCCACACACTCCTCAGACGGCGGCCAGTTGGGTCTGCCCGTCGGTAACTCCGTAAGGGCCAGTCCCTGCAACGATGGCGCATCTGGTGCTGTGTCGGGGGGTGCAGCCTCATGCTGGGTCGGGTCGTCCCCACGCGGTACTCCCGGCGTCGCCATCTTTGCTTCCTCTCCAGTGTCTTCTTCCCGCGGCCTCTTTCGTGGGCGGCCCCGTCTCCATGGTCTCCACCCTCCAAAGAGGATGAGAAGGCGGACCTCGGCTGCTGACGGACATGTCCTCAGGATGCAAAAATGTTTAGACTGGGCGGCCATTGTCTTTCGCGCTCTTCAGCTGGTCCACGCCTACTCCACGCCCCTCTTCTCCTCCTGCGCTATCCTCAGCGCTGTAATGGCGGCTGGTTTTGGCGGCAAATGGCAATCCACAGTCTTTGCAATAAATCACAGTCCAAGTATAATAAATCACAGTTCCAAGGCACACATGACCTGATTCTTCAGGCTTAAGTAGATCCTGTTCGTGACGCCAAGTTGTAGCGCCCCCACTGCCGCAGGGCCGAGGGGTACCCGGTACCGGGCCTCTGATTCTCTGCTCTGGGGTTGTCACAGTGGCTAGACCTGGTCCGTGACCCTGCTGAGGGGCGCCCAATGAAAGGTGTGGGTGGTGATGCTGTAGTGGTGCGGTGCAGGTCGCAGCAAATAACGAGGACACCAGGTTGCAGTCTCTTTAACCTCTTTACTGAAGGCTTCAGGATCCTCGGTCCGGAATACGGTTAACCGGGCTGTGGGAGTCCGGCCAGTCCGATGGCACCTCCAGAGTTCCCTTTGCAGGTGGAAATCTGTGCCTACCTTCTAGCGCTTGTGTGTTGTGGTCCTCCCCTGCTGTGCTTACGGGATAGTCCCCCCAACTGTTGTGTCTGTTTCTGAAGTTCCCTCACAACTCGATTATCATGTTCTTCGTCCCCCAGATGATATGGCTAGGACGCACGCGTATGACGGGTAGGCTCGGAGCTCTTCCTGGACCCTAGTGTCGCCCCTCTCCTGTTGTTGCCCCCTATGTCTTCTTAGGTGATTTGGGTGAGACAGCCCGCCTATAACTGACTGTCCTGCCGTAGGTTTGAAGTTAGGCCTGGAGCTCTATACTTCCTCGGCATTCCGGCCACCGGCTGCGCGCCTCAGTAGGATGTTGCCTCGTCTTACAGCACGACTCCTACTGGTGTTTCTCCTTGTTGCGTTGATCTCGTTTCTCACTCAGCACAATAAACCTCGCTTCTTGTCCTTTCTTAGGGTACCGCTGCGATCAGGTGCAGGCGCGGTCCCGTAATGTTCTCTCAGTTCGCTAGGCCTCTGTCAGGATCCCACCCCTGACAGGGACCCCCCTGAATCTTCCCCTGCAACACCCTCTGCCACAGGATGTTGCCTGGTTCCAACCCAGTCAGCTTCTCTCTAACTTCCTATCCAACCCCCAGTTTTGCCAGATTGTGAGGAGTGGCCTAATACATAGTGCCCTTAGCTCCCCCTGGAGGCCAAACTGTGAATTGTATTGGTGTCTGTGATACCTGGTCAGGTGAACTCCTTCAGTGCCATCAGACGTACCATAGCCCCCCTTAGCGGCGGAGCATCAGTACTGCAACGACCAGGACTCTGGGGCGCTGCACATGTAAAGGGGGCTGGCTTAGCTTCTGAATTGAATAACCAGCTAGCCCCCTTAACACACAGTTCTTCTGATGACATGCCAAACACAGGAAAAACTCTCCTGTGTCAAGCACAAGAGCAGGAGTGGAGGTCTTGGGGCTTAGGACTGACTGTAAAACAGACAAATTACATATTTGGATCTTTTCTAACACAAAACGTTACATATAGGCACATATTTTAAGAAAATATTTCTGAATTTATTGGTGCATGATTTGATTTCTCCCTTTTAAATATTAGGACTTCTCTTTACCTGTTTAGTTTTGGGGTGCAGTTAAACCAAGAAAAACTAAGAGCAATTTGAAATTATTTGGAAATTCGTAGGTAATTTGAAAATTTAAGTAAACCTCTTGACTCGTCTTGGAGCACATAGAGGGCTGGGACTATGGGTACAATAGAGGGTAATTACTAATTGTCAAGATCTTGACATTATAACTGACCACCAGTTTTTTTTTCTTTGCTCTGCTCCTTATGGATCCCCTGCACACTCTTGTGGGTCAGATGTTAAATCTCACCCAAATGATGCAGGATTTGTCAGTGGAACATAGGGCTCTTGCTTCCTCTCGCAACCAACTCCAATGGGAGCTTACTGAAACTGTGAAATCTTTTCAGGGTTCCATGACAAAATCAGCTGTTAAGCAATCTAATCCCTTTGATATTTCCTTACACTCTCCGGAACCTACTCAGGCTCCCTGATACTTTCTCCAAAGAGAAGGAAAAGGTTTCTTACTTTCAGGGAGGGTTGTAAGCTATTTTTTTTCCCTTAGGGTATGTCCACGTTCAGGTCAAAAACGCAGCGTCCAGATGTTACAGCATAGAGGAGGGGATTTAATGAAATCCCGTCTCCACTGTGCATTAAAAAACGCATGCGTTTTTCCCGCAAAAACGCACATGCGTTGCATTTTTTCAGAACGCAGCATGTTGCTACAATGAGCAAAACACGCAGGAACACCGCAGGTGACCTGCCAGTGACCTCAGGTGCATTTTTGGTCAGGATTTTACCTGCATAAAATCCTGACCAAAGCCTGAAGCAAACCTGAACGTGGAAACATACCCTTAGACCCAGATTCTCAGGACATGAGAGTCAGCGGGTGGGGATAATTATTTCATTGCTCCGGGAGGGTCCTCTAACCTGGGCTTTTTCTTTATCTGCTACTGCCCCTGAACGAACGTCTGTGGATAGGTTCTTTGAGGCTTTAGGACTGATTTATGATGAATCAGACTGGATCAGGGTGGCAGAGGACGTGATCATGGGTCTCTCCCAGAGTAAACTCACTGCTAAACGGTATTGTTCTAAGTTTAGACTGTGGGCCACTAAGGTGTCTTGGGTTTTAGTCCTGTCTGCCCTTTTCCCGGACTGATCATGTCAATGGTTAACTTTGCTCTGCCTCATTCTGGGTTCAGGTTTGCAATTTAGCTCCATTGCATCCTGCAGGCGGTGTAAGTTATAGCTTCTGCCTACGGCGTGAGTAGCTGACTCCTGTTATATCCTGATTTGTCCTGCTGCGATCCCTGACTGTTCCCATGTCTGTTTATTCCCCTTCCCCCATTCTGACTCAATGCTTTCCTTTTTGTGTGCAGACTTTCTGGTACTTGACTCGGCTTCGTCTCAGACCTCACTCTGTCTTTTGCTCCTAGTACTTCTGCTTCTGTCTGGTATTGACCCTCTGGCATGTCTCTGACTGAGTTGATTTCCCCCTTTGTACTACGTTACTCTCCTGGTTTTGACACGGCTTGTTTGACTACCCTTTTTGCCACCTGGTGGTGGCGTCGCTGCAGCGCTGCAGGTCTGCTCTGGCAAGAGTTGCAGTCTTTCCCCACTCTACTGCCATCTAGTGGAGTGTGCATCTACCTGCATAGCTGCGGCGTGACACAAATGAATACTTCTAATAACTATAAACATGGATGTTTTCTATAATGTCTCTGGCTCAACACAAGAAGTCTTGGCATACCAGTAAGGTCATGTAGACATGCGATTCTGAGACATGGATGATGACGGGCAGTCGAGATTAAATAGATGAGAATGTTCTAAAAGTTTCCATTCTACTGTCAAACATGAGTTTTTATGATTCATTTCTACATAGACTAGACAGGAGCACAATTTTTTTTGGCTATAATTGACCATCTACCGTAAATGCTAGAAAGTGAAAGCACATAATCTCGAATCCTTAAAAAGAACAGTCAGATCATAGTCACCATCTGCTTTTTTGTTCCATCCAAGAAGTTTTGAACCAGAATAAATAAAGTACAATTTATTTTATAGGAGCCAAATTTAAATAACAAGAGAGCTGATGTCAGGATTGTAGGCAGAAATCCATATTCCTCATTCTAAAAAAAAGATTGGAATATTTCTGCTTGGTTGTCGTATAGGGTAGATTTGTCATTTAGTGCTTTCAAAAAACATATAGTTGGTCAAGTATGAAATGATCCTGTGCACAGGCCAGATGAGGGTAGCTTTGCCATTCTGTGTTTAGGTTTTCACATATTATTATATTGCACCTGTATTATACAGGGTGGGTCATTTATATGGATATACCTAAATAAAATGGGAATGGTTGGTGATATCATCTTCCTGTTTGTGTCACATTAGTATATGGGAGGGGGAAAAGTTTTCAAGATGGGTGGTGACCATGGTGGCCATTTTGAAATCGGCCATTTTGGATCCAACTTTAGTTTTTCCAATGGGAAGAGGGTCATGTGACACATCAAACTTATTGAAATTTCACAAGAAAAACAATGTTGTGTCTTGGTTTTAACATAACTTTATTTTTTCATGAGATATTTACAAGTTTATGACCACTTATAAAATGTGTTCCAAGTGCTGCCCAACGGATACTGGAAGCCTGTGCTAGCATTTCTTCTGCGATGTTGCTATCAGTGTGTCAAGAGTGGGAGAAGAGGGTTGCACTGACAATCCAACACAATGGGCAGCACTTTGAACCAAGGTATTTCTAAAGGCTTTTGGATAAGACTCTACTGCTATTGATGTCCTTCAATGTTCTAATAGTAAATAACAGTCACATATAAATCTTTAACCCCTTAACGACCGCCAATACGCCTTTTAACGGCGGCAGTTAAGGGTACTTAAACCACAGCGCCGTTAATTAACGGCGCTGTGGAAAAAATGAATAGCGCCCCCCAGAGTCGGATTTTCTTTGGGGTCTCGGTTGCCGGGGGTAGCCGAGACCCCAGAGAACATGATTCGGGGGGTTTTTACCGACCCCCGAGTTGCGATCGCCGGTAATTAACCGTTTACCGGCGGTCACAACAAAAAAAACACCACAATTTGCCATTTAATTTCTCTGTCCTCCGATGTGATCGCACATCGGAGGACAGAGAGATGGGGTCCCAGATCGCCCCCCGATACTTACCTTTCTCCCCCGGTGCTCCTCGTGGCTCCCGATGGGTGCCGCCATCTTTTTCCGGGAAAAAAATGGCGGGCGTATGCGCAGTACGCCCGCCACCCAGAAGATCTTTGGGGTCTCGGCTGCCAGGGGTAGGCGAGACCCCAAAGAACATGATCGTGGTCGGTTTTTACCCACCCCTGTTTTGCATTAGCTGGTAATTAACTGTTTACTGGCGACCGCAAAAAAAAAAAAGAAGCAATGTCATTCTCTGTCCTCTGATGTGGTCAGGGCACCCACACAGCTATCCTGTTCTGACATGTTTGCTGGCTAATACCATTGAGCTAGTTACCCGTACTAGGGCTAGGTAAGAACCATTATATCATTCCCTTGAGGTCAGGGCTGTATTTGCCACTAGGCACCCGAGGGCACGTGCCTAGGGCGGGGACGATGCGGGGGGGCGGCACCAGAGCAAGTGAGCAAGGTTTTTTTTTTTTTTTTCTTTTTTTCCCACCTCCCGACCGCCCCAACCCCCGCCCCCCCCCGGGACCAGCCTCCCACCCACCCTCCGACCGACGCCCCCCCTGCCTCCCCCCGCCCTCCTTGAAGACGATACTCACCTTGCTCCAGCGATGCCTGGTCTCAGCTTCTGTAGCGCGTCCTGAGTGAGCGGTCATGTGGTACCGCTCATTAAGGCTCATGAATATGCGCATATTCATGAGCCTTAATGAAGCGGTATCACGTGACCGCTCACGCAGGAAGAAGGAGCTGCGAGCCTGCGCTTGGTGTGAGACAGCTGACATGTGAGTATGAGGGACAGAGGACAGGGGGGATTGAAGGAGGACGGTAAGCCGCCCGTGCCATGGGAGAAGGAGTGGGGAGCAGAGGGGGGAGGGGGGAGTGATGAGCCATGCATGGGGGGGGAGGGGGGAGTGATGAGCCATGCATGGGGGGGAGGGGGGAGTGATGAGCCATGCATGGGGGGGGAGGAGGGGGAGTGATGAGCCATGCATGAGGGGGGGGAGGAGGGGGAGTGATGAGCCATGCATGGGGGGGGGAGGAGGGGGAGTGATGAGCCATGCATGGGGGGGGGAGGAGGGGGAGTGATGAGCCATGCATGGGGGGGGAGGGGGGAGTGATGAGCCATGCATGGGGGGGGAGGGGGGAGTGATGACCCATGCATAGGGGGAATATGAGTCGTGCATACAAGAGGTGGGGGGGGTTATGAGCCATGCATACAGCCAGGGGGGCGGGGGGGGCGGATATGAGCCATGCATACAGGGGGGGGGGGAATTATGAGCCATGCATACAGGAGGTGGGGGGGAATTATGAGCCATGCATAGGGGGATATGAGCCATGCATACAGGGGGGGGAATTATGAACCATGCATAGGGGGATATGAGCCATGCATACAGGGGGGCGGATATGAGCCATGCATAGGGGGATATGAGCCATGCATACAGGGGGGCGGATATGAGCCATGCATACAGGGGGGGGAATTATGAGCCATGCATAGGGGGATATGAGGCATGCATACGGGGGGGTGGATATCGGCCATGCATACAGGGGGGAATTATGAGCCATGCATACAGGAGGTGGGGGGGAATTATGAGCCATGCATATGGGGATATGAGCCATGCATACGGGGGGGGGGAATTATGAGCCATGCATACGCGGGGGGATATGAGCCATGCATATGGGATGGGAGGAAGGTGAGCCATGCATACAAGATGGGAGGGCAGCATTATACACTATTGAGCATCATATGGGGTCATTATACAGTATGGAGCATCATGTGTGGTCATTATACAGTATGGAGCATCATGTGTGGCCAATATACAGTATGGAGCATCATGTGCGGTCATTATACAGTATGGAGCATCATGTGCGGTCATTATACAGTATGGAGCATCATGTGCGGTCATTATACAGTATGGAGCATCATGTGCGGTCATTATACAGTATGGAGCATCATGTGTGGCCATTATACAGTATGGAGCATCATGTGCGATCATTATACAGTGTATGGAGCATCATGTGCGGTCATTATACACATTATACAGTATTAAACATCATTTGTGGCCATTATACAGTATGGAGCATCATGTGCGGTCATTATACAGTATGGAGCATCATGTGTGGCCAATATACAGTATGGAGCATCATGTGCGGTCATTATACAGTATGGAGCATCATGTGCGGTCATTATACAGTATTAAACATCATTTGTGGCCATTATACAGTATGGAGCATCATGTGCGGTCATTATACAGTGTATGGAGCATCATGTGGGGTCATTATACAGTATGGAGCATCATGTGCAGTCATTATACAGTATGGAGCATCATGTGTGGCCATTATACAGTATGGAGCATCATGTGCGGTCATTATACAGTGTATGGAGCATCATGTGGGGTCATTATACAGTATGGAGCATCATGTGCGGTCATTATACAGTATGGAGCATCATGTGTGGCCATTATACAGTATGGAGCATCATGTGCGGTCATTATACAGTGTATGGAGCATCATGTGCGGTCATTATACAGTGTATGGAGCATCATGTGGGGTCATTATACAGTATGGAGCATCATGTGCGGTCATTATACAGTATGGAGCATCATGTGCGGTCATTATACAGTATGGAGCATCATGTGTGGCCATTATACAGTATGGAGCATCATGTGCGGTCATTATACAGTATGGAGCATCATGTGTGGCCATTATACAGTATGGAGCATCATGTGCGATCATTATACAGTGTATGGAGCATCATGTGCGGTCATTATACACATTATACAGTATTAAACATCATTTGTGGCCATTATACAGTATGGAGCATCATGTGCGGTCATTATACAGTATGGAGCATCATGTGTGGCCAATATACAGTATGGAGCATCATGTGCGGTCATTATACAGTATGGAGCATCATGTGCGGTCATTATACAGTATTAAACATCATTTGTGGCCATTATACAGTATGGAGCATCATGTGCGGTCATTATACAGTGTATGGAGCATCATGTGGGGTCATTATACAGTATGGAGCATCATGTGCAGTCATTATACAGTATGGAGCATCATGTGTGGCCATTATACAGTATGGAGCATCATGTGCGGTCATTATACAGTGTATGGAGCATCATGTGGGGTCATTATACAGTATGGAGCATCATGTGCGGTCATTATACAGTATGGAGCATCATGTGTGGCCATTATACAGTATGGAGCATCATGTGCGGTCATTATACAGTGTATGGAGCATCATGTGCGGTCATTATACAGTGTATGGAGCATCATGTGGGGTCATTATACAGTATGGAGCATCATGTGCGGTCATTATACAGTATGGAGCATCATGTGCGGTCATTATACAGTATGGAGCATCATGTGTGGCCATTATACAGTATGGAGCATCATGTGCGGTCATTATACAGTGTATGGAGCATCATGTGCGGTCATTATACAGTATGGAGCATCATGTGTGGCCATATTTTTTTGGTTATAATTATTGTATATGAAACAGTTGTGATCAGCAGTGCTAAATGGGTGTGGTTGGGACTTGGATATGGGTGTGACTAGTTGTGAAATGGGTGTGGTCAGAGGCGCCGCAACCTTTATACCTCTTTCCCTTCAAGAGTTGGGAGGTATGGTACCGCATTTGCCAGATCACAGCAAGTGCCACAAATCCCATAGGGAATGAATGAAGCCAAGCGCAGTGTTGCCGTAAGTGATCCGTTGTAAGTGATCCGTTACGTGGCAGATGCAAAAAAACTGCCCGATCTGCTGCAAAAGGCTATTTTCGCAACAGCGATTCTTGCCAAAGTCACTGCCGATAGTGTCATACTCACCAATGGGGGGGCAGCGCTAAAAGTGCCTAGGGCAGCAGAAACTCTAAATACGGCCCTGCTTGAGGTGGACTTAGTGGGGTGACGATTTGAGTATTCAGACTCTTTCTTTTATACCCTTATTTGTGTTACGGTTCTTATTTGGTACCAGTTTCCAACTGTGGCATTTAGCCTCAAATTATTTTGGAATATGTATATGGGTTTGGGACATGCTGTCAATAACAGGTGTGTTGACATATCAAATGATGGTATAATATATTAAGCTGTGTAGGGTGCTTGCTTATTTGTAGTATTTATTGTATTCATTATATTGATGGACCCTTTATGTCCTTTTGTTTTTAGATGTTTTTAATGTTTTTGTCTATGTTGTTTTCTAAATAAAGATTTGGTCTATTGTAAAACTATGTTGTGGTGATCCCAATAATTATGCATACGCTTGCTCTTGGTTGATTTTACTGTCCTCTGATGTGATCGCACATCAGGGGACAGAGAAATAGGGGAATCGGGGACCCTGTTATACTTACCGGTGTCCCTGGGTCCTCCTGCTTCTTCTGCTGGCAGCCGGCTTCTTGCTCCGGTAAGAAATTGGCGGGCGCATGCGCAGTGCGCCTGCCATGATCTGCCGGCCGGCAGAGGAAAATTCTTCCTCTTGTTTTATTTTGGTCACTGTGAGATCCTATCACAGTGATCAAAATAAAAAAAATAGTAAATAACCTCCCCCTTTATCACCCCCTTAGTAAGGAAAAAATAATAAAATAAAAAAAATGTATGTATTTCTATTTTCCAATTAGGGTTAGGGGTAGGGTTAGGGGTAGGGGAAGGGTTAGGATATGTGCATACGTAGAATGGTTCTCTGTGGATTTTTCCACAGCGGATTTGATAAATCCGCAGGGCCAAAACGCTGCGTTTTTCCTGCGGATTTATCGCGGATGTACCGCGGTTTTTGTGCGGATTCCCCTGCGGTTTTACACCTGCGGTTTTCTATTATGGAGCAGGTGTAAAACAGCTGCGGAATCCGCAGAAAGAAGTGACATGCTGCGGAATGTAAACCGCTGTGTTTCCGCGTGGATTATTCCGCAGCATGGGCACAGCGTTTTTTGTTTCCCATAGGTTTACATTGTACTGTAAACTCATGGGAAACTGCTGCGGACCCGCAGCTGCGGAAACACTGTGGATCCGCAGCAAAATCTGCAACGTGTGCACATAGCCTTAGGGTTAGGGCTAGGGTTAGGGCTTGGGTTAGGGCTAGGGTTAGGATTAGAGCTAGGATTAGGGTTAGAGCTAGGGTTAGGGCTAGGGTTAGGGCTAAAGTTAGGGTTAGGGTTGGGGCTAGGTTTAGGGCTAAAATTAAGGTTTGGGCTAAAGTTAGGGTTAGAGTTGGGATTAGGGTTTGGATTAGGGTTGGCATTAGGGTTACATTTGGGATTAGGGTTAGGTTTTGGATTAGGGTTAAGGTTAGGGTTGGGATTAGGGTTAGGGGTGTATTGGGATTAGGGTTAGGTTTTGAGGTTAGGGTTGAGATTAGGATTAGGGGTGTGTTGGGTTTAGGGTTTTGATTAGGGTTATGGTTAGCTTTGGGATTAGGGTTAGGGGTGTTTTGGGGGTTAGGATTGTGATTAGGATTATGGATCGGGTTGGGATTAGGGTTAGGGGTGTGTTGGGGTTAGGGTTGGAGTTAGAATTGGGGGGTTTCCACTGTTTAGGTACATCAGGGGGTCTCTAAACGCCACAGCCAATTTTGCGCTCAAAAAGTCAAATGGTGCTCCCTCCCTTCTGAGCTCTGCCGTGCGCCCAAACAGTGTTTTACCCCCACATATGGGGCATCAGCGTACTCGGGATAAATTGGACAACAACTTTTGGGATCCTATTTCTCCTGTTACCCTTGTGAAAATAAAACCTTGGGGGCTAAAAAATCTTTTTTGTGGAAAAAAAAATATTTTTTATTTTCACGACTCTGCATTATAAACTTCTGTGAAGCACTTGGGCATTCAAAGTCCTCACCACACAGCTAGATAAGTTCCTTGGGGGGTCTAGTTTCCAAAATGGGGTCACTTGTGGGGGGTTTCTTACTGTTTAGGCACATCAGGGGCCATGGTGTCCGATCTCAATTCCAACCAATTCTACATTGAAAAAGTAAAACGGCACTCCTCTTCCAAGCTCTGCGGTGCGCCCAAACAGTGGTTTACCCCCACATATGGGGTATCGACGTACTCAGGAGAAATTGCACAATAACTATTATGGTTAAAATTCTGTTTTACACTTGTGAAAATAAATAAAAATGGTTCTGAAGTAAAAATTTCTCCTGTTACCCTTGTGAAAATAAGAATTTGTGGGCAAAAAGATCATTTTTGTGTAAACAAATGCGATTTTTTATTTTCACGGCTCTACTTTATAAACTTCTGTGAAGCACTTGGGGGCTCAAAGTGCTCACCACACATCTAGTTAAGTTCCTTAAGGGGTCTAGTTTCCAAAATGGTGTCACTTGTGGAGCGTTTCCACTGTTTAGGCACATCAGGGGCTCTCTAAACATGACATGGCATCTGATCTCAATTCCAGCCAATTCTGCATTGAAAAAGTCAAACGGTGATCCTTCTCTTCCAAGCTCTGCGGTGCGCCCAAACAGTGGTTTACCCCCACATATGGGGTATCGGCGTATTCAGGAAAAATTGCACAACAAAATTTATGGTTAAATTTCTGTTTTTACACTTGTGAAAATAAAAAAAAATGGTTCTGAATTAAAATGTTTGCAAAAAAAAGTTAAATGTTCATTTTTTCCTTCCACATTGTTTCAGTTCCTGTGAAGCACGTAAAGGGTTAATAAACTTCTTGAATGTGGTTTAGAGCACCTTGAGGGGTGCAGTTTTTAGAATGGTGTCACACTTGGTTATTTTCTATTATATAGACCCCTCAAAATGACTTCGAATGTGATGTGGTCCCTAAAAAAAAATGGTGTTGTAAAAATGAGAAATTGCTGGTCAATTTTTAACCCTTATAACTCCCTAACAAAAAAAAAATTTGTTTCCAAAATTGTGCTGATGTAAAGTAGACATGTGGGAAATGTTATTTACACTGTGTTCCAAATTATTATGCACAAAGAGTTTAGGAGTGATAAGGTTAGAATTTTTTTGTTTGTCATTTAAACTCATTGATGGTGATGTGTGTCAGGGCTCTTTGCATCACTGAAAGCAATTGCAGATACCTGTGCAAATTAGTTTGGCAGGTGTGTCCAAATAAAGGCAAGACTACTTAAGAAGGCTGTTCCACATTATTAAGCTGCCTACATTTTTTGCAAAAATGGGAAAGAAAAAGGATGTGTCGGCTGCTGAGAAGCAACAAATTGTGGAGTATTTAGGTCAAGGCATGACTACAATCAACATTGCCAAGACACTTTATCGTGATCATCGCACAATCAAGAAGTATGTAGCTGATTCCCAGCACACACGTGTGCGTGCTGATCAGGAAAAATTGAGGACTCTTTCCAACAGGCAATTGCGTAAGGTTAAAAGAGCAGCTGCAAAAATGCCTTGTCATAGCAGCAGACAAGTTTTTGAAGCTGCTGGTGCCTCCAACGTCCCCAGAACACCAAGATGCAGGGTCCTTCAGAGGTTTAAAGCTGTGCGTAAGCCTTCCTGTCGACCACCTCTATCCACTGAACACAAGCAGAAACGGCTCCAGTGGGCCAAATGATACATGAAGACTGACTTCCAAACCGTTTTGTTCACCGATGAGTGCCGTGCAACGCTCGATGGTCCAGATGGATGGAGTGGAGGATGGCTGGTTGATGGACACCCCATGAAAACATGGCTAAGGCGCCAACAAGGAGGAGGTGGAGTAATGTTTTGGGCTGGAATCATGGGGAGAGAGATTTATGATCCCTGAAGGGGTAAAGATGAACTCCATAATCTATTTGGAGTTTCTAAAACAACACTTCCTGCCATGGTTCAAGAGGAAGAACCGTGCTTTCCGCAGCAAGATCATTTTCATGCATGATAATGCACCGTCTCATGCTGCAAAAAACACATCTGCATCTCTGGCTGCTATGGGCATAAAAGAGGACAAATTTATTGTGTAGCCACCATCTTCCCCTGACCTCAACCCCATTGAGAACCTCTGGAGCATCATCAAAAGGAGTTTCTATGATGGCGGGAGGCAGTTCACATCTAAGCAACAGCTCTGGGAGGGTATTCTGTCCACATGCAAAACAATTGAAGCAGAAACCATCCAAAAACTGACAAATTCAATGGACGAGAGAGTTCAGAAGCTTCTTTCCAACAAGGGGTCCTATGTGCAAATGTAACATCACCTAGAATAAAGTTTTCACTTGAAAACTGTTTGATTTCATTTTGTAATAAGCTGATAATGCTTAGAACTTCACAATTGACCATTTTTTTGTTCAATAAAAAAAAAAGGTTGAAAACTCTGCTGTGCATAATAATTTGGAACATGCATTTTGAGTGTTTATTTTTTTAAAAAATATACTGTTTTCATAGGCAGTTTGTTCCAAAACATTGCAATTATACTAGAATAGTAGATGACTGGAAAATAACAATGACTGCAATTCAGATAGGTAATTTAGAGAAAATATGAGGAAATATTATTTGCATAATAATTTGGAACACAGTGTATTAACTATTTTGTGTGACATATCTCTCTAATTTAAGGGCATAAAAATACAAAGTTTGAAAATTGCAAACTTTTTCGCCATATTTCCATTTTTTTCATAAATAATTGCAAGTAATATCAAAGAAATGTTACCACTAACATGAAGTACAATATGTCACGAAAAAACAATCTCAGAATCAGTGGGATCCGTTAAAGCGTTCCAGAGTTATAACCTCAAAGTGACAGTGGTCAGAATTGTAAAAATTGCCTCGGTCATTAAGTACCAAATTGGCTCTGTCACTTAAGGCTGAGTCACACATAACGATATCGTTAACGATATCGTTGCAACGTCACACTTTTGGTGACGTAGCAACGATCCCGCTAACAATCTCGTTATGTGTGACAGCGACCAACGATCAGGCCCCTGCTGGGAGATCGTTGGTCGTTGGGGAATGATCAGGACCTTTTTTTGGTCGCTGATCACCCGCTGGCATCTCTGGATCGGCATGTGTGATGCCGATCCAGCGATGTGTTCACTTGTAACCAGGGTAAATATCGGGTTACTAAGCGCAGGGCCGCGCTTAGTAACCCGATATTTACCCTGATTACCATTGTAAAATTAAAAAAAAAAACAGTACATACTCACATTCTGATGTCTGTCACGTCCCCCGGCGTCCACAGGGTTAAAACTGCTTTCGGCAGGAGCGCTGCAAATGCATGCACTGCTGCCGAGAGCTTCCCTGCACTGACTGAGTCAGCGCTGGCCGTAAAGCAGAGCACAGCGTTGACGTCACCGCTGTTACTGCCGGCGCTGACACATTCAGTGCAGGGAAGCTCTCGGCAGCAGCGTGTGCATTTACAGCGCTCCTGCGGAAAGCAGTTTTAACCCTGTGGACGCCTGGGGACGTGACAGACATCAGAATGTGAGTATGTACTGTTCTTTTTTTTTTTTACTTTTACAATGGTAACCAGGGTAAATATCGGGTTACTAAGCGCGGCCCTGCACTTAGTAACCCGATGTTTACCCTGGTTACCCGGGTGCTGCAGGGGGACTTCGGCATCATTGAAGACAGTTTCAACGATGCCGAAGTCGTTCCCCTGATCGTTGGTCGCTGGAGAGAGCTGTCTGTGTGAGAGCTCCCCAGCGACCACACAACGACTTACCAACGATCACGGCCAGGTCGTATCGCTGGTCGTGATCGTTGGTAAGTCGTTTAGTGTAACTCCAGCTTAAGGGGTTAAGGATATTGTATGGTTTGTAACTGATAAGATACGAAAAGATGGAAAATGATTAAAGAATGTTGCAGTATGTTGGACGTGTTGATGGCAGCATTGTTTTGTCTAAATTTATATCTATTGCTACTAAACATTTCCGCTGTAATTTTTGTTAGACTTTGAGTAAATAAATGCTTTTTGCAAATTATATAGTCTGATTAGACATGAGACTTCATTAGGTCGGTGCAGTGAATGTTTTCACCACTGACTACTGTAGTTTAGCTTTTGATGAGATGTAGGTTAGACAGTGATATACCTAAGTCATTCACTTATTTTGATTGGTATGTGGCCTTACATATGCCCCAGACCTCAGGGAGAAGCAGCATCGTTACCATCCACTAGTTAATTATGATGGAGAAGTGATCCCATATTACAGGTGGTCCATCCAGTAAAAGGGAAAATAATGGCAATGTTATCTATGTCTGTACAATGGGACACGGTGGTATCATTCCCTCCCCCCAAAGGTTGCATGTGTGAATATAAGTGAGTATCTATGTATGTATGTATGGATTTCGTTATGTGGTCATATTTATATGTTCCCTTCATGTTAACTTTGTCAGAAAACAGACCAGATATCCAAACCTCATCTTACTCTTGTTTGATCCACTACTACCATGTTGTATATCATATACACAACCCTAATTCCCTCATGAAATCAATAGCTGTACGTTCCTCCATACTTAGTAGAATGTTCTTGCAAATCTCCAGACCTCCATCGAATTGTTATACAAAACTGTAGTGTTTTAGGGGAGATGGTCAATTCTTCTCGATATAAAGAGCTGGGAGGTATCCACAAGCTTTGCCCAAAAAACAAATCCTTCTGAATAATAATCTCATCTAAATTGTTTCTTAAGCAGTTCATGCCATCAACGTCTTAAACAATGGGGCATTGTGCTTTGTAATAGGATTTGTAGTTGTGAAATCATTGGCCAGACGTCACTTTGACATCCAAAAGCATCTCAACCGCAGACACAATGGAAGGAAATAAAAGAATAGTGATTCCAGTACTAGAAAGCATCAATGAATAATGGGGCCGCATTTGCAATACTATAGGTAACACAATGTGGTTGTCTTATACACTGATCAACCATAACATTAAAACTACTTTGCATAATATTGCCAGTTGTACTCTCAAGGCAGCGTTGACCCATGAAATCTTGGACTCCATAAGACCTCTGAAGGTGTTCTGTGGTATCTGGCATCAAGTGTTTACTTCTAAATTTGGAGTTTGCGCCTCTAGCACTTTCCACAGATGCGATGTAGACTTGGGGAATTCGGAAGGCAAATCAGTACCTTGAATTTATTGTGACGTACTTCACAACATTCCTGAACAATCTTGCAATAGTCAGCTGAAAGAGGCCACTGCCTTAAGAGGACACTGCAGGTATGGAATAATGTTGAAATACTTGGTGTGACAGAGTCCCTGGCAGGGTGATAGAGGGGAGATATGTGTCACTGCGCTTTTAGCGGCATCAGTGATATGAAACCAGAGGATTTTTCTCCGGCATGCTATGTGTTATGAGAGTTAAGTTACGTAAAAAGGGTTTTATGTTGACCTTCATAGAGCAGGTGTGAGAAGGTCCACTTTATTTCCCCTTGCAGACCTGCCAGGACCTGCGTGAGGTCATGATCATATGATCAACCACATGATGGGAAAGTCACAGGCTTGGGTTTAAATAACCGAGCTCTACAGGCAGTCTGGGTTCAGCTAGCCTGGAGTGAGGAGTTTCCAGAGGTTTTGTGGCTCGTCGAGCACAGACTGAACCTGTGCTGCTGCAAAGCGGGGTGCCACCCGCAACATACATACCAAATACATGAGGGGACAGTACAAAGACCTTTCTAATGACCTTTTTACTCGTAGACCTGAGACGGGGACAAGGGGGCGTCCTCTACGTCTGGAGGAAAGAAGGTTTAATCATAATAACAGACGCGGATTCTTTACTGTAAGAGCAGTGAGACTATGGAACTCTCTGCCGTATGATGTTGTAATGAGTGATTAGAGTGATCCGCCAGGGCCGTGGGGTACTCGGTACCGGGTCCAGTACTCACAGGGGGATGTCACGGTGGCTACCCAGTCCGTGGCCCTGGGCGCCCATGTAAAAGGGAAAGGTCTTTAAAGGGAATAAAGTTTATGTTTGTGACGCCACCTGTGGTATTCGGTCAGTCGGGACCCACGCTGCTTTAGGGAGTCCTCTGGGGTGATGTTATGGCAGCTAGATGGTATACCTTCCCACAGGTGAAGTGTATCCCCAGGGCTCCCAGTGTGTAGATGAAAGATGGCGAATGGCGCAGTAAGGAACGAGGACACAGGTTTGCAGTCTCTTTACCTTTTTTACTGAAGACTTCAGGCAGCCACAGTCCAGGGCACCAGATCACAGGGCAGGCAGGGTCTGGCCGGCTTGGAGGCAAGTTAGGAGTCCCCTTATCCAGGTGGAAATCAAAGCCTTCCTCTTGCGCCGTGGTGTTGTAGTCCCTTACTGCCTATGGCTTCAGATAAGGTCCTCACAGATGTTCTCTCTCTCTGTCCCCCGTATAGGATAGGACATAACCCGTATGACTGGTGACTTGAGTCTGTTTATAGGGACTCTAGCATGCCCTGGGCTCTAAAGGTGTCACCGTGTCTCCTGGGTATTAAGGCGGACAGGTAACGTGAAGTTCAGCTGTCCTGCCGGTCTCTGATGTAAGTCGTAGAGAGTCCTTACAACCTCGGTGTTCCAGCTACCGGTTATCTGCGCCTCAGAAGGAGGCAGCCTGCTCGTGGCTGGTCTCCCGCTGGTATCCTCTCGTGTGCTTTGCTCTCATGCACACTCACTGCAATATATTCGGCTTTCTGTATATCTCTTTCTAGGAACTGCTGCACTGCGGCTACACAGCTCCGTAAACCCTCCTCTGCCTCAGACTGCTCCAGTCTGTTTCCTGGCAAGAACTGTTCTCTACGATGTTCTTTCCTTTTCAGATTCCCCTTTCTGCCAGGAGCTACAGACCCTCACGTCTGCTCAGCTATTCTCCCATCGTACCAGCTCCGCCTCAGCTGATGTTCCACGACAAGCTCCCTTCTGGCAATCTCTCTCTCTAGCACATCTTTCTGCTTCCTTCCCCTCTGTCTCTCTGACAGGAACTGACTGGACCTTCCTGGAACTGACTGACTTTCCCTCCAAAAACTACCTTATATATGGTGAGTCACCTAGTAAACAGGATCAAAAGCTCCCCCTTGTGGCCTGGAGTGTGAATGTGTTGCATGCTTGTGTTTACCTGGTGACAGTTATCCTTCCTTGCCTCCAAATGTAACATCACTCTCCCGGTGAGAAAAGCAATGCTACTATGACGATCAGGACCCTGGGGCGCCACAGATTCATTGCTAAAATTTAAGAGGGGACTGGATGCCTTTCTTGAAAAGCATAATGTTACAGGTTATATATACTAGATTCCTTGATAGGGCGTTGATCCAGGGAACCAGTCTGATTGCTGTATGTGGAGTCAGGAAGGAATTTTTTTCCCCAATGTGGAGCTTACTGTTTGCCACATGGGGTTTTTCGCCTTCCTCTGAATCAACATATTAGGGCATGTTAGGTTAGGCTATGGGTTGAACTAGATGGACTTAAAGTTTTCCTTCAACCTTAATAACTATGTTACTATGTTATTATACCGATTGTGTTGCAGCATGCTGTTTTCCTTTTTGTTGTTTTGTTCCTGTTTTAGCCAGAAAGGCTTAGTTTTGTTTCCCCATTAGTTGGTTTATGCTGCCTGACAATAAACCAATAAAGATTTAAAGAGACGGTGTTCCCATTTTTCCTACCTCTCTGCGCCGCCACGTGAGTGAACTACTACATTGGTTTGTGTTAAAAAGTTAAATATCTACAACAATATCTAGGCCCAAGGTTTCCTCGCAGAACATTACCCCGAACATCACACTGCCTCCGACCGCTTGGCTTCTTCACGTAGTGAATCCTAGTGCCATCTCTTCTTCACTGATGCACACAAATCTGGTCATCCACATGATGTGAAAAGAACACATTTTAATAAGACCAAGTTGTGGCTTTTTTTAATACTCTTTTTGCTTAAATCTGAAATAATATTTTAAAAATAAAAAGGTTTACATTGTTATTTCTTTTTTACTTTTATTTTTTATTACCTTTTATATTTTTGGCTTTTTTATGTAACTATTTTATTACCCTAGCCCTGAACCTAACCCTAGTTCTAACCCTAGCTCTAACCCTCACTAGGGTTAGAAAAAGTGTGTAAAAGTGTAGGCTGGTTTCAAATCCCACCAAGGACACCATCTGCAAGGGGGTTGTATGTTCTCCCTGTGTTTGCATGGGTTTCCTCCCACACTCCAAAGACATATTGGAATTTAGATTGGGAGCCCTAATGGAGACATCGATGACAATAACTGTAAAATGCTGTGAAATATGATGGCACTATATAAGTAAGTATACGAAATCCCCATAGACCACTCCTATGGCCCCTTACCACCAATGCTACGCCACTGGATACAGATCAGTCCGAGTATCTTTACTTGTTTGTGTGTTCTGAAACCTTTCCAGCATTCACATTCTCAGCAATTTGTGCTTTGGTCGCTGTTTTGTGGAATTAAACAAAATCAGTTAGCCTTTGCTTTTTAAACACACATCAATTTTGCTTCACAAACTATAGAAGTATTATTCCAGCTAGTGTTTAAT
The DNA here is from genome assembly GCF_051348905.1 of Ranitomeya variabilis. Taxonomy (NCBI): domain Eukaryota; kingdom Metazoa; phylum Chordata; class Amphibia; order Anura; family Dendrobatidae; genus Ranitomeya; species Ranitomeya variabilis. Next base: position 1,050,524,972 of record NC_135232.1, on the reverse strand, counting down.
AAATGTCTGGTTCTTACTGTACTTATTGTATGTTAGTGATCTGCAATCCACACACAGTATAATGTAGCCCCCCCACACACACAGTATAATGCAGCCCCCACACAAACACAGTATAGTGCAGCCCCCACACACAGCATAGTGTAGCCCCCACACACAGTACAATGCAGCCCCCCACATACACAGTATAGTTCTGCCCCCACACACACATAGCATAATGCAGTCCCCCCACACAGTATAGTCCACTACCCACACACATACACAGACACACCTTACCTCTCTTCCTTGTAACTCCTGCTGCTGTAGCTTCTGCAGAGCGTCTCAGCATCTCTTCAGCTCCACTGCTGAAACATGCTGGGTCACAGACAGAGGGGAAGTGATGGGAGAGGGAGTGTCAGCTGACACTCTCTCCATCGCTGCTTTCAAGTTTATCAGCATCTATAATGCCGATAAGTTGAATGCGCGATGCGAGGAGGGGGCGGCGCCAGGCCCCTCTTACTCAGGGGCCCCATAGTGACCACTGGCTGGGGGCCCCTGGAGGAGCTCTAGCCCTAAGCAGCTGCCTGGTCTGCCTCCCTCTAATGCCGGCCCTGTAGAAAAGGATCCATCTCAATGGATAAAATCTTCAGCTTTATTGGTACCGTTATTAAAACATCGTTACATGCCAGTACCATCCATCAGCAAAAACACCAACGCATATCTGGTGTGCAGTGCACCTTTAGGCTGCGTGCCCACGATCAGGACTATTAGAGTTTTGGACACAGCAATTTCCTCTGCTTCCAAAATGCTGTATTCTACATTACAAGCACAGTGGATGGGATTTATAGAAATCTCCTGCCCACTGTGCTTCTATGTAACGCTGCGTAAGCTCACCCGTGGAGTGGGTTTACGAGCTGCAGCATGGCAATTTTTGTAGCGTTTCCGCTGCGTATTTTCAGCAATAAAATGTCACTACATGCGGTAAATCTGCAGGTGCCTAAACACAAGTACGGTAAATTAGAATGCAGCGTTTTGGATGCAGCGAAAATACACGGCGTTCAAAACGCTGCTGTTCCTGATCGTGGGAACATAGCCTAACTCATCCATGGGGTGGCTGCTATCATATAGGACCACAGGCTGCAAACTATTGATCTACTGTAGATCAAATAATATGTAAAATACCAAGATTCAATGACAAAAATTCCTAAGCAATCCACAGCTGAACAGAAAGAAACATAAAAGATAATGAATTATACCTCAGATTTATAATAAGAGCAGTGAATAGTTATATTTAATCCTCTCCATGTGCATATCTGTTATGTTATACACATTTGTGATGATTACAAAGCCTTTCATCCAAAACCTCAGCGTAGATCATAGGGATATGTAAACTAATTGCATGTAGCAGTCTGGACACTTGTGTGAATTCTTTTTTTGTGGTAAGGTGACATCATTCACTTCTGCGTCTACTAATGAATACCAGAAGAACTAGATGCAGTTTTCCTACAGACATAACTGTATCAGGAAAATAAAACTGGATAATGTCTAAGGAATCTGTTGAAGTGTGAGCTATCGTTGTAAACACTCACTGGCAATAGTAAACTCTGCAGCTTATAAAGCTCTAGTGACTGGGTATTTGTAATAGTGATGACAGCTAGGACGCTGGAAGTTCTACCCTGATCAAAATCTTTTTGAAAAAACAACAGCCTATTGAAAGAAAAGAAAAATAACAGCACCAAAATACATTATTCAACTTCTACTACTACTACTACTACTACTACTCATATCTTCTTTATCCCACAACTCAAAACCGTTATTCAATACTTTCAACCCCCTTATATGCCCACCATTGCCCCTCCAACATCCTTCATCCCTGCAGAATGCTTTGCTGCACATTTCAAAAACAAGATTGACCAAACCGGGCAAGTCTTTATTGCTCAACCACCATAACCCCTATGTATACAGTACATAAAGAAATTACATAGGAATATACTGTATGTGTGAGTGCACACATGCAGTTCTACTCCATTTAATTTTTATATATATGTTGGTTCCACCTAGTGCTGTAAAATGATGTTGCACGGTATCGGGAGTGGGAGTGCACAGGTGCTCGGACCCATAAAATTATATGCTTTTATATGCTTTTCTTCTTCATCAGGCACAGACCACCGTCTCTAACTAAGTATAAATAGTCACTTTCCCCACCCAATGAATATATAAATCTATTTGAACCTGTACTCTTTCCCCCAATTACCAGTCACACTCCTGTATCCTCAACGGCCCGCCACTCTACCTCCGGCTCCCCCGATTCATGATATTTACATGCCCCTTCCTTCCCAATTCATTATGCTACGTCTTCTCTCTCCCACCCTCACTTTATCAGCATTTGATCTCCACATCCTTAATATAGCATCATTTAATCTCCCCCACACTGAATTCATCATTTACTTTCCTACATCCCCAATTCATCATTTGTTTTTCCCCAACCTCAATTCATCATCATTTACTGTCCCCATCTTCAAGTCTCAATACATCATCATTTACTCTCTCCACCCTCAATTCATCATTTTCTCTCCCCTCACTCTCAATTCATTATCATTTGCTGTACCCCACCCTCAATTCATCATTTGCTGTCCCCCACCTTAATTCATCACTATTTGCGCTCCCCCACCTCAATCCATCATCTTTCACTGTTCCCCACCCTCAATCCATCATTATTTGTTGCCCCCACTCTCAATCCATCATTATTTGCTGTCCCCCACTCTCAATCTATTATTTTCGCTCCCTCACCTCACCCTCAATACATCATCATACACTGTCCCCATCCTCCACTCTCAATCCATCATTATTTATTGTCCTCATCCTCAATCCATCATTATTTGCTGTCCCCATCCCCCACCCTCAATCCATTAATATTTGCTGTCATCCACCCTCAATCCATCATTATTTGCTGTCCCCCGTTCCCCTCCCTCAATCCATCATTATTTGCTGTCCCCCGTCCTCCACCCTAAATCTGTCATTATTTGCTATCCCCCATCTCCCACCCTCAATTCATCATTATTCACTGTCTCCCATCCTCAATACATCATTATTCGCTGTCACCCGGTCCACCACCCCCAATCCATCATTATTTGCTGTCCCTCTCCTCCAATCCATCATTATTTGCTGTCCCCCATCCTCACCATCCCCCACCCCAAAGCCATCATTATTTGCTGTCCCCATCCCCCACCCTCAATCATCATTATTTGCTGTCTCCAATCCCCCACCCTCAATCCATCATTATTTGCTGTCTCCCATCCCCCACCCTCAATCCATCATTATTTGAAGTCCCCATCCCCCACCCACACTCCATAGTCATTTGCTGCCACCTGTCCCCAGCCCTCAGCTCCACTTCTGGTAACCTCCTGGTGAGTGGCACGCATATATCCTGACAACAGCGCGTCGCATAAGAGGCTGGGTAACTCCCCTGGAGCTGCATGGCTGTCATGCCAGCACAGACTACATTATTATACCATGGGGCTCATTGAACATAAGCACAAGAAGGAGGGCTGAACCAGCTCTGAGCCCCATCCCTCTTTACATCAGCTCGCTGGGCCCCATACAACAGTAAGGGCAGTAATGCGCTGATGGTTGCCCTGTACCTTATAGTCACGTTTCTATGGGCATGGACTATCCTATACATATATACAGTATATATATATATATATTCTATATGGCCTGAACAGTTGTGTAGTTAGCTTAATGATATCTTCTGATGTATTTTTACCCTCTTTTGGTCATTTGGGGTTTCATTAGGGAATTCCTTCAATCAGGACAAGAAAATGAGACCATAAGCTATAATGCAATGAGGATAACTGCTCACAGGCCCAGGCAATATGCCCCCACATGGCCCATACAAACAATATGAGCTCCGTATACACAGTATGAGCCCTCACACAGCCCCTATATACAATATGAGCCCTCACACAGTCCCCCTATTTACAGTATGAGCCCCCACATAGCTAAGAGCCAACACACATCTCTCTTCATACAGTATGAACCCACACACAGCACCTACAGTACAGTATGAGTAAACACACTGCCCCCTACATACAGTATGAGCCCATGCATAGCCTCCTATATACAGTATGAGCCCCACATAGCCTCCTATATACAGTATGAACTCACACATAGCTCCCTATATCCAGTATGATCCCGCACATAGCCTCTTATATACAGTATGAGCCCAAAAGAGCTCCCTATATACAATAAGAGCCCTCACATAGCTCCAAATATACAGTATGAGCCCCATATATAACCTCCAATATACAATATGAGCCCAAACATAGCCTCCTACATAAAGTATGAGCTCTCATATAGGCTCCTATATACAGTATGATCCCCTTATAGCCTCATATATATTATGAACCCCCACATAGTCTCCTAAATATATTATGAGCCCCTAAATAGCCTCCTATGTACAGCATGAGCCCACACATAGCTCCCTATATACAATATGAGCCTTCACATAGCTCCCTATATAAGGTGTGAGCTCACACATAGCTCCTTATATCCTGAAAAGGCACGCACATAGCCTCCTATCTATGTACAATATAAGCCCCCACATAGCTCGCCATATACAATATGAGCCCTCACATAGCTTCCTATATACAGTATGAGCCCCACATATATAACCTCCTATATACATTATGAACCCATACATAGCCTCCTATATACAGTACGAGTCCCCACATAGCTTCCTATATACAGTATGAGCCTGCACATAGCCTCCTATATCCAGTATGAGCCTCCATATAGCCTCCTATATACAGTATGATTCCTCACATAGGCTCCTATATTCTTTCACCTAAGGGTGAAAGACAACAATGACCTACGGCTGGTGCACTAATGGCAATGACCAGAAATTTAAGTACCTTCATTCACCCAAATTTGTTTGTTACGTAATGTGGTTAGTCATGCGCGAGATCTGTGTCTAGTAATTATTTTATGTAATGCTGTTTGTAATGTTGAAGTGCAGTGCCCCAGGGTCCTGGTCGTTGCAGTAATGTCATTCTTCCACCAGGGGGAGTGATGTTACGTTTGAAGGCAATAACGGAGATCTCTTTACCAGGTATCACAAACCATGCAACACACTTCACACTCCAGTCCACCAGGGGGAGCTATGCTCCTATTTATTAGGGCACTCCTCACAATTAGGGAAAACTGGTGGCCTGGATAGGAAGTTAGTCAGTTCCTGTCAGGCAGACAGAGAGGAAGGAGGAACATCTAATAGCTGCTGACAGAGTGGGTCCCTGACAGGGGTGGATTCCTGTCAGAGGCCTAGACAGAAGGCCACGGAGCTGCACCTGCCCGACGTGCGGCAGCATCCTAAGAAAGAGACACGAACAGCGAATTGTATTGTAGAGGGTGAGAAACGAAGTCATAGCAAAAGGAGAGGAAACCAGAAGGAGTTCTGCCCTGCAAAAGCTGCCTCCTTCTGAGGCGCAGGATCCCGTAGCCGGAACACCGAGGGAGCAACAGTCTCTATGCCTTGCTCCAGAGACCGGCAGGACAGCTAATTCCAAGTTACTGATCCGCCCTATACCTAGGAGGCACGGTGGCAACTTGTGGGGCCTGAGGCGTGCTAGAGTCCCTGTAAAAAGCCTCAGGCCATCAGTCATACGGGTTTGTTCCTATCCATCTGGGGGACAGAGAAAGAGACATAACATCTAGAACATCTACAACAGTTGTGAGGACCTTATGAGAGGCTCAGCCGGGAGGTACTACAACACCCAGGCGCTAGAGGAAGGCTACTGATTTCCACCTGGATAAGGAGACTCTGGATTTGCCTTCAGACCGGCTGGACTCTGCCTGCCCTGTGATCTGGTGCTCGGGACTGTGGATGCCGAAGCCTTCAGTAAAAAGGTAAAGAGACTGCAACCTTGTGTCCTCGTTCTTCACTGCGCCTCTCACCATCCACCATCTACACACTGGGAAGCCCTGGGGACATACTTCACCTGTGGGAAGGTATAAAATCTAGCTGCCATAACATCACCCCAGCGGACCCCTAAGCAGCGTCGGTCACGCTGACCGAATACCACAGGTGGCGTCACGAACACAAACTCTATCCCTTTAAAGACCTTTCCCTTTTAATATGGACGTCCCTAGGGCCTCGGAGACATCCACCGTGACATCCCCCTTGATCGCCCCCCACCGAGTACCCCACTGCCCTTAGGGGGGCGATCCAGTAATTTTTGAAATGCTGTTTTTAACGTTGCTGTAATACCATAATTTCCCTCGGGATCAATAAAGTGTATCGTATCGTATCATATATACAGTATGAGCAATCACATAGGCTCCTATATACAGTATTAGCTCCCACATAACTCCCTGTATACAAAATGGCACCCTTGCTCACCCTTGGCTATCTCTATATCACCCTCAACCTATCTGACAATCTGATATAGCTACCAATAAATTGATCAGTGTCCCAGTGAAACCTATGGAGCCCACCTCATTGAAACCAGTGATTCCTGTAGCAGCAGATCTCATGCTATAATCAAATCTAAATACGACAGTACGAGTATATTTCAATATAATATTTTGCATAGACATGTGTCCATGAAAAAGATCCACAACTCTATCCAGAGGGTAAGGCTATGTTTCCACTGGGCGTAATCTCTGCACTTTGGACGCAGCGGATACCCCGCTCTGCCCAAAGCCCCGCCCCCTGTTGTACGTGCGGTGATTTCGGATGTGCTAATTGAACACATGCGGAGTCACTGCATCGTATGCATAGACTGGGTTATTTATCATGCGGAGAAGGAGCGTAAATAGACATACTGTGGCCTGGAAAGAGGCGCCTCATGTCTTTAAAGGCAACATGTGGACAAGGTAAGTGTCCACATGTGGGAGCTCATACTGTATATAGGAAGCTATGTGAGGGCTTACATTGTATATATGGCGAGCTATGCGGGGGCTCATATTGTACATAGATAGGAGGCTTTGTGCATGCCCATTCAGGATAGAAGGAGCTTTGTGTGGGCTCACACTGTATATAGGGACCTACAGGTCCTTCTCAAAAAATTAGCATATAGTGTTAAATTTCATTATTTACCATAATGTAATGATTACAATTAAACTTTCATATATTATAGATTCATTATCCACCAACAGAAATTTGTCAGGTCTCTTATTGTTTTAATACTGATGATTTTGGCATACAACTCCTGATAACCCAAAAAACCTGTCTCAATAAATTAGCATATCAAGAAAAGGTCCTCTAAACGACCTATTACCCTAATCTTCTGAATCAACTAATTAACTCTAAACACATGCAAAAGATACCTGAGGCTTTTAAAAACTCCCTGCCTGGTTCATTACTCAAAACCCCCATCATGGGTAAGACTAGCGACCTGACAGACGTCAAGAAGGCCATCATTGACACCCTCAAGCAAGAGGGTAAGACCCAGAAAGACATTTCTCAACAAATAGGCTGTTCCCAGAGTGCTGTATCAAGGCACCTCAATGGTAAGTCTGTTGGAAGGAAACAATGTGGCAGAAAACGCTGTACAACGAGAAGAGGTGACCAGAACCTGAGGAAGATTGTGGAGAAGGACCGATTCCAGACCTTGGGGAACCTGAGGAAGCAGTGGACTGAGTCTGGTGTGGAAACATCCAGAGCCACCGTGCACAGGCGTGTGCAGGAAATGGGCTACAGAGAAGCAGCACTGGACTGTTGCTAAGTGGTCCCAAGTACTTTTTTCTGATGAAAGCAAATTTTGCATGTCATTCGGAAATCAAGGTGCCAGAGTCTGGAGGAAGACTGGGGAGAAGGAAATGCCAAAATGCCTGAAGTCCAGTGTCAAGTACCCACAGTCAGTGATGGTGTGGGGTGCCATGTCAGCTGCTGGTGTTGGTCCACTGTGTTTCATCAAGGGCAGGGTCAATGCAGCTAGCTATCAGGAGATTTTGGAGCACTTCATGCTTCCATCGGCTGAAATGCTTTATGGAGACGAAGATTTCATTTTTCAGCACGACCTGGCACCTGCTCACAGTGCCAAAACCACTGGTAAATGGTTTACTGACCATGGTATTACTGTGCTCAATTGGCCTGCCAACTCTCCTGACCTGAACCCCATAGAGAATCTGTGGGATATTGTGAAGAGAAAGTTGAGAGACGCAAGACCCAACACTCTGGATGAGCTTAAGGCCGCTATTGAAGCATCCTGGGCCTCCATAACATCTCAGCAGTGTCACAGGCTGATTGCCTCCATGCCACGCCGCATTGAAGCAGTCATTTCTGCCAAAGGATTCCCGACCAAGTATTGAGTGCATAACTGAACATTATTATTTGATTGTTTTTTTGTTTGTTATTAAAAAACACTTTTATTTGATTGGACGGGTGAAATATGCTAATTTATTGAGACAGTTTTTTTGGGTTATCAGGAGTTGTATGCCAAAATCATCAGTATTAAAACAATAAAAGACCTGACAAATTTCAGTTGGTGGATAATGAATCTATAATATATGAAAGTTTAATTGTAATCATTACATTATGGTAAATAATGAAATTTAACACTATATGCTAATTTTTTGAGAAGGACCTGTATGTGAAGGCTCATATTGTATATAGGGAGCTACTGTATGTGTGGGCTCATGCTGTACATAGGAGGCTATTTGGAGGCTCATAATATACATAGGAGACTAAATACATTTTGATCTCCCGTTATTGCATTTTATTGCAATGTAGCGGCAACCAAAAAAATGTAATTCTGGCATTTGACTTTTTTTTCTCGTTACGCCATTTAGCGACCAGGTTAATTCTTTTTATACATTGATAGATCGGGCGATTCTGAACGCGCTGATACTTTAGAATTTTTTTATTGTTTTATTTTGAATGGAGGGAAAGGGGGGTGATTTGAACTTTTAGATTTTTTTAAATATTTAAAAATTTTTTTTTTTACTTTTGGCATACTTCAATAGTCTTCATGGGAGACTAGAAGCTGCCATAATCCGATCGGCTCTGCTACTTACAGGCGATGATCAGATCGCCTGTATATAGCAGAATTGCTCACTGGCTTTGAGCGCCGACCACGGTGCGTCGCTCATAACAAGTAATATTACGACATTGGCGTACTATTATGCCCGATGTCAGAAAGGGGTTAACAGAAACACGTCACCATTTCTGTATTCATCACCCACTCCTGGTTTTGGCTTACAAATACTGATGTAAAATACTGACCAAATACTGATAGTGTGAATGTAGCTATATACAAAGACACATACAGGCATAAACATATTTGAAGATACACTCAAAAATACATATAAACAGAAATATCACAGACATGCATTCTTAAACAAAACTATAGACGCACGCTCAGACACACTAGGGGTATTTTTACGTTGGGAAGCAGCATATGTCACTCACCTGCCCCTGGCTTGTCTCCAGTCCAGCTCCTCCCCAGTGGGAAGCAGCAGTGTAGGAAGCACTGTGTGACGTCAATTTAGCAGACACGGCTGCGCACAGGGCCACGTCTGCTAGCTGAGAGGTGGCTGGGCCGACACACAAACAAGTTTAAAGGTGCTGGCCAAAGAAGAAGCAGGTAGCCCCACACAGTTGCTGGTGGAGTGGCCCAGGACCCCGCGGCCCAGTCCACTCCGCCGCTGCCTGCCGGGATATAGCTGTAGCGCCCCCATGGCCGCAGGGCCGAGGGGTACCCGGTACCGGGCCTCCAAGTCTCTGCTCTGGGGTTGTCACGGTGGCTAGACCCGGTCTGTGACCCTGCTGAGGGGCGTACAGTAATAGATGTGGATGATGGTGGTAGTGTAGTGCCGGTCGCAGTCAATAACGAGGACACCAGGTTGCAGTCTCTTTACCTCTTTACTGAAGGCTTCAGGTGTCCAATCCAGGGCACTGTTAACCGGACTGTCTGAGACCGGCCGGTCCGAAGGCACATCAGGAGTCCCCTTCACAGGTGGGAATCAGCGTCTACCTTCTAGCGCTTGTGTGTTGTAGTCCTTCCCTGCTGAGCACCCCGGGATAGTCCTCACAACTGCTTCTGTCTGTCTCTGATGCTCGTTCTCTCCGTCCCCCAGATGATATGGCTAGGACGCACCCGTATGACGGGGTAGGCCTGGAGTTCTTCCGGGACTCTAGAGTCACCCCTCTCCCACAGCTGCCTCCGTTGTCTGCTTAGGTGTTTTAGTGAGACAGACAACCTATAATTGGCTGTCCGGCCGTGGTTTGAAGTAATACTTGTAGTCTCTTACTTGCTCGGCGTTCCGGCCACCGACTGTTGCCCCTCAGAAGGATGTTGCCTCGATCTTACAGCACGACTCCTTCTGGTTCTATCACTTCTTTGCTGTGTCCCGTTGCTCACTGGTTTGTGCTATTCTTAGGAGTCTGCCAGGATCCCATCCCTGACAGGTCCTCTCACTAGCTCTTCCCAGTTACTTCTCCCTGTCTTCCTGTCCAACCCCCAGTTTTACCAGAGTGTGAGGAGTGGCCTACTAGATAGAACCACTCCCCCTGGTGGCCGGAGTGTGAAGTGTAATGTGAGTGTTACCTGATCAGGTGAACTCCTTTAGTGCAATCAGACGTAACATCACCCCCCTTAGCGGCAGAGCGACATTACTGCAACGACCAGGACTCTGGGGTGCTGCACTCCCCCCCGGTTAAATCCAGTACTCCCGGACTGGGAAAACAAGAACAACAATACATGTTAACAGGAAACACACAACAATTTGAAAGGTTATAAACAATTAAACATAACAGTGCTTCCCCTTATGGGAGGTGAGGACTTCTTGAACGTTGCAAAGGTTAGGTCATGCACAGTTTATGACTCTCAGTTCAGTGGTTGAAACAGCGGGGACCCCGGGTAAACAAAGGGGTCCCCTTTTAGAAGTTTTTGGAGCAATTCACTGTCCATTACTCCGCTGTCCATTTTTAAAACCTGTAACAGAAGATATGCACACAAACATTTTCAACTAAATCGCAGCCCTCATTAATACCTCCAAGTTTTGTAGCGGAGTGGAGTTTGATTCTGAGTGCTGCGTGTGGACCTTCGCAGCGCAGTGGTCGCTATTGACCTAACCGGGCCCGCTATGCTTGCTACCGCTGGTGTAGTGCACTGTCTTCTGGCTACACTTCTAGTGAGTCTGGGTAGCACTGGCAGGCTAGAGCTCTCAGGGCTGCTGCTACCAACAGTGGGTACGACAGATTCGCCGATAGCAGAGGGAAGACTTGCCGCTTCAGCGGTTGGCATGGCATCTTCAGATTGGATCTGCTGAGCTGGCTGAGGCTGCGGGGCCGGATGATCTGGTACCACCATTGTTTCTGGTGGGTCCGGCTGTTGAAACGTTAGAACAGGTACCACGATGGCCTGATTTATCTGAGTCCAGGACTGGGGAAAGTCACCAAGGACAGTGTGGATCATCTTCTCCTTTTCTTCAGGTGGGGAGATTCCTGGAGCCGTTTCCCTCTCTCTCAACTTATCAGGGCAGACCTTAAGGTGATCCCTGGATATCGCCGTTGAGGTCTCCCCTCCGTCCTTGCTGATGAGACAGACCTTCGTGTTGTCGAAATCGGATGGCAGGATGGTATACGGTTCCGCTTCCCATTGGTCCTCGAGCTTGTGTAGTCTCCTCTTTCGTTTGAGTACTTGCTCACCAGGTGACAGGGGAATCGCAGGAGCGTGCTGGTTGTAGTCCCTTTCTTGTTTTTGCCTAGCCTGGGCGAGACTTCTCTCTACGCACTCCTGTACCTTGCAGTACCTTTGCTGCCTTTCTCCATCCCAATCTGCATCCGGTGAGGTATCTTCGGGGACTAGGACCCCCATGTCCAAATCAACGGGTAACTGGCTAGACCTTCCTCGCATTAGGTACGCTGGAGTGCAGTTGGTAGAATTTACTGGGATGTGATTGTATATATCCACCAAGTCAGGCAACTTTGTCGGCCACAGGTTCCGTTCCTCTACGGGCAAGGTCTTCAATAAGTCAATCACCACTTGGTTCATCTTTTCGCACATCCCATTGGTTTGAGGATGGTACGGTGTGGTTCTGATCTTCTTACACCCGTACAGTTGGCAGAACTCTTGGAACACTTCTGCTTCGAAGGCTGGGCCCTGATCGGTCAGTACCTTCTCCGGGTAGCCATGGGGCCTACAAAAGTACTGCTGGAAGGCCTTGGCAGCAGTCCTGGCCATTAGATCCTTGACAGGTACAACCACCAAAAATCTGGAGTAGTGATCTACGATGGTAAGAGCGTAGATATAGCCTGACCGGCTAGGTGTCAGCTTCACATGATCCAGCGCGACCAGTTCGAGCGGCCGTTTGGTGATGATAGGCCGCAAGGGAGCCCGTTGGCTGTCACGGTCCTTCCGGCGTAGGCTACATGGACCGCACTCCCGACACCACTTCTCAATGGCTCTCTTCATGCCAATCCAATAGAACCTCCCTCGGAGCAGCCTCTCTAGCTTCCTCCATCCGAAGTGTCCGGCTCCATCGTGGTAGGCTCCCAGAACCATGGGCGCATCTCGCCTTGGCACCACTATCTGCCACACCAATTCATGAGTACGTGGATCGATGCTTCTCCTGCACAGCTTGCCATCATGGATAAACAGTTTGCTTCTCCCCTTCCACAGCTGTGGGGTCTCCTGTGGATCATCTGGACCGGGATGCAACCCTGCCTGCGTCAAGAGCTCTTTCACCTGACGGACCGCGGGGTCACCATCCTGGGTTTCCGCCCACCCATGGTGGGGCAGGGGGTTCAGCGTGGCACCCGGTTGGTTTTTGTGCCTGTTCCTCACATGATGGGAGTTCTGAGTGGCTTTAGGGCGATGGAATGCAGGTAGCTCCACCTCTTCAAGTGCCTCCGGGTCTTCCTCTGCTTGTGGCAAATTGGGCATTCGAGACAAGGCATCAGCATTTGCATTCTTGTGTCCTGCCCGGTACTTGATGGTGAAGTTGTAGTTGGACAGCCGGGCCATCCACCGGTGTTCCAAGGCCCCGAGCTTGGCGGTGTCCAGATGTGTTAACGGATTGTTATCCGTGAAGACAGTGAACTTCGCTGAGGCCAGGTAGTGTTTGAACCTCTCTGTCATGGCCCAGACGATGGCAAGGAATTCCAGCTTAAAGGAACTGTAGTTGTCAGGGTTCCTTTCCGTGGGACGAAGTTTCCTGCTGGCGTAAGCGATTACCCTCTCCTTGCCCTTCTGGACCTGGGACAGCACGGCTCCCAATCCTACATTGCTGGCATCCGTGTACAGCACAAACGGTTGGTCGTATTCGGGGTAGGCCAGTACCTCTTCTCCCGTCAGTGCCGACTTCAAGCAAGTGAAGGACCCTTCCAGCCCCTCGTTCCAATCAAATGGGGTGTTCTTCCCTTTGGTCTTCTTTGATTGCCCCACCAACAGGTCTTGCAAGGGCGCGGCCTTCTTGGTGAAGTCCTTAATGAACCTCCGGTAATAGCCTACCAGCCCGAGGAATTGCCGGACTTCGTGGAGGTTGCTGGGCTTCGGCCAATCCTGGATCACCGTGACCTTGTCGGGGTCTGGGGCCACTCCTTCAGCGCTCACCACATGGCCCAGGTACTGCACTTTAGGTTTCAGCAGATGACATTTGGACGGTTTCACCTTTAAGCCAAAGTTGGACAGGGCTTCAAACACCTCAGCCAGGTGTTTCAAATGGTCTTCGTAGGTCTTAGAGAAGACAATGACATCATCCAAATACAGCAGCACGGTTTCAAAGTTCTTGTGTCCCAGACAGCACTCCATCATCCTCTGGAACGTCCCCGGGGCATTGCACAATCCAAAGGGCATGTAGTTGAATTCGCAGAGACCCATCGGTGTCGTGAAGGCCGTCTTCTCTTTGTCCGCCTCCGCCACGGGAACCTGCCAGTACCCACTGGTGAGATCTAAGGTAGAGAAGTAGTTAGCAGATTTTAGGGCAGCCAGAGACTCCTCTATCCTGGGCAGTGGGTATGCGTCCTTATGTGTAATGCGATTCAACTGTCTATAATCAACACACATCCTCATTGTACCATCCTTCTTTTTAACCAGGACTAATGGAGCTGCCCAGGGGCTACAACTGTCTCTCACCACCCCAGCCTCCTTCATTTCTCGCAACATGTCCTTGGCACACTGGTAATGAGCTGGGGGTACAGGGCGGTATCTCTCTTTTATGGGCCGGTGATCTCCCGTGGAGATATGGTGTTGGATCCCTTTCACCTGTCCAAAATCTAAGGGGTGTTTGCTAAATACCCGCTCGTACTCGTGAACCACCCTGTAAGCCCCTTGTTTTTGTTGGGATGGGGTAGAGTCAGTGCCCACATGCAATTCCCGACACCAATGTTTCGTGTGCCCTGCAGAACCGTTGTCCTCCGCCACGTTTGACGGGACCAAGGGTTCAGGTGTCCTTATCACACTATTGTTGACAGTGAACAGTTTGGTGAGCGTGGCATACTTGGTGAGATGAACCTCTTCCTCCCCACAATTGAGGACACGTACGGGCACCCTCCCCTGGCGCACGTCGACCACCCCCCGGGCTGTCAGAATAGTAGGCCTATTGTCTGAATACACGGGTTCTACCAAGGCCTGGTAGTCCTTTCCCCTGAGGCCTATGGCTGCCCGACACCATATTAACATTTCACTCCTGGGGGGTATCGCAATGGGGTTTGAATCACTCACAGTGACACGGCCAATCTCACCACCAGTCAGCTCTACCTGCTGTCTCTGCATCAGAGCTCTGATTTCTTTTCGCAGGGCACGTTGTTCACTGTGGCCAGCGGTTTCGGCTACCTGTTGCAACAAAACAATAACTTCTGCAAGACAATTTTCTATAACATTGGTACCGATAGTCATCATGGGATTACATTCTCGGCGGTCAATATCAACAATCACAATCCCCTGAGCTTTCAATTCCACCCGCCCCACTTTGATAGTGGCCTCTTTATACCCCACTTGTGGCAATGGCTGACCATTACTGGCTATTATGGTGAAATCGTCATCGGGGCCACGAGTAATGTCGGTTTCCTCCCAATACCGTTTATAGAGTACATAAGGCATAGTCGTCACCTGAGAACCGGTGTCCAGCAAAGCATTCAGGGGGATGCCGTCAACCACTACAGGAAGAACTGGTCGCCCTCCAATGTATTTGGCTCTCCAATGCTGTGAGCCTGACCGTCCTATTCCTGGGGGTTGGCCCTTTGCCCCAGGGGTTGCTCGTTTAAAGGACAGTACCTTGCAAGGTGGCCCACCTGATGACAGCGGCGGCAGATGGGTCATCCATCCTCATGGAAGCGATCGTTGGACCGGCCTCTGGTCGGCGGGGTCCTCCTCTGTCGCATCCAAGGAACATCCTCCGGTCTGGTGGCTAGCTGGATCTTCTCCTTGGGGGCCTCCTGTAGGGACCGCATCGTCCGGGCCAGGGCAGCAACGCTCTTGGTCAGCACCTGCATCTGAAGGCGGAGTCCTGCAGGGGAGTCGTCTTCTAGGCTCTGGGCATCGGCCTCGGCGGCGACTGGAACATCCGACGCCACCTCCTGGTATGTGAGAGCGGGACGCCTAGGAGGTGCTGCACGGCTAGGCTGTCGCTCCTGCCATGCCTGGATAGCTTTATCCTTGAATTGCGCAAAAGTCAAGTCTGGATTTTGCATGGCCAGGAAGTGCAGTTGACCCCGTTGGTGGCTGCACAGGAGCTCCTCAATGAACCGCTCCTTCAGGAGTTTATCCTCATCCTGCATGCTGTCAGGGTCACTCTGCTTAATGGCCCGCATCGCCTCCTGAAGATTAAGGGCATAATCCCTTAAGCTATCCTGCGGCCTCTGCTTGCACCCATAGAAAGTCAGTTTAATTTCGGTAGCAGTGCGGGTATCAAAGGTGGCTTTAAGCTTTGCAAAAACCTGCTGTGCAGTTCCCTTATCCGCGGTGGGCCAGGATTTCATTTCTCTCAGAGCCGCCCCAAAGAGTTGGTTTGTTATCAGATGAACCTTCTGAGGCTCTGTCAGGGGATAGAACTCGAGCAGGCTGCATAATCCCTTCTTTAAAGTCAGTGAATGTATGTGAATCCCCGGAGTATCGTGGGAGCCAGGCCGCCCCGGGCAGGTATGGCATAGAGAAGGGCATTATAGCCTTTGCGGTAGCGGCGGTGTCCGACTGGCTGATGGGGGCAACGGGCACCGGGGCTGCCAGTGGTGGTATTAGGGCCGCGGCTTCGCCCGCTGCGGGGACCGGAGGTGCCCCTGCGTCCACGGCTGCGGCCGCCACCTCCTCTCCTCCTGACTCGGACATGGCTGTCCCTTCCTCCCACTAACCTGCTGGAGGTCGGAGTTCCTCTTCCGGGATTGGCGCCTTACCGCGCTTTTCCGTTCCGCGCTTCTTTTGGCCGGTTCCGCCCACGAAGCTAAGGCTCCTCCTTCCGTGCGCGGCAATGGCGAATTTTGGCGGTAAATGACAATACACAGTCCTTGCAATAAGTCACAGTAGTTCCAAGCACAGTAAATCACAGTTCCAAGGCACACATGACCTGATTCTTCAGGCTTAAGTAGATCCTGTTCGTGGCGCCAAGTTGTAGCGCCCCCACGGCCGCAGGGCCGAGGGGTACCCGGTACCGGGCCTCCAAGTCTCTGCTCTGGGGTTGTCGCGGTGGCTAGACCCGGTCCGTGACCCTGCTGAGGGGCGTACAGTAATAGATGTGGATGATGGTGGTAGTGTAGTGCCGGTCGCAGTCAATAACGAGGACACCAGGTTGCAGTCTCTTTACCTCTTTACTGAAGGCTTCAGGTGTCTAATCCAGGGCACTGTTAACCGGGCTGTCTGAGACCGGCCGGTCTGAAGGCACATCAGGAGTCCCCTTCACAGGTGGGAATCAGCGTCTACCTTCTAGCGCTTGTGTGTTGTAGTCCTTCCCTGCTGAGCACCCCGGGATAGTCCTCACAACTGCTTCTGTCTGTCTCTGATGCTCGTTCTCTCCGTCCCCCAGATGATATGGCTAGGACGCACCCGTATGACGGGGTAGGCCTGGAGTTCTTCCGGGACTCTAGAGTCGCCCCTCTCCCACAGCTGCCTCCGTTGTCTGCTTAGGTGTTTTAGTGAGACAGACAACCTATAATTGGCTGTCCGGCCGTGGTTTGAAGTAATACTTGTAGTCTCTTACTTGCTCGGCGTTCCGGCCACCGACTGTTGCCCCTCAGAAGGATGTTGCCTCGATCTTACAGCACGACTCCTTCTGGTTCTATCACTTCTTTGCTGTGTCCCGTTGCTCACTGGTTTGTGCTATTCTTAGGAGTCTGCCAGGATCCCATCCCTGACAGGTCCTCTCACTAGCTCTTCCCAGTTACTTCTCCCTGTCTTCCTGTCCAACCCCCAGTTTTACCAGAGTGTGAGGAGTGGCCTACTAGATAGAACCACTCCCCCTGGTGGCCGGAGTGTGAAGTGTAATGTGAGTGTTACCTGATCAGGTGAACTCTTTTAGTGCAATCAGACGTAACATCACCCCCCTTAGCGGCAGAGCGACATTACTGCAACGACCAGGACTCTGGGGCGCTGCATGTACGCCACATCGGTGGCATACAAAATATTATAATGAGGGCAATCTAGCCATAGACACCTCGGAGCCTTGGGCCCGGGGCAGTAGCCCAGATTGCCCTCATTATAATCCACCTACAGATAAGAGGCCCTGGCAGACAATCTCCATTCTAGTTCATCCCAAATGTGTATGATGGGGTCAAGGTCAGGGGTCTATGTGGGCGAGTTGAATCCTTCCCCACAAAAACCTGCAAACCATGCCTTTTTAGACCTTGCTTTGCGCACATTGCCACAGTTATGCTGGAACATAAAAAGAAATGACCCGAACTGTTCCCACAAAATTGGAAGCATACAAATGTCCAAAATGTGTTGATATGCTGAAGCATTACGATTTCCCTTCACTGGAACTAAGAAGTCTTAGCTGACCACTAGGACACAAGCCCATAGCATTATCCCTCCTCCACCAAACTTTACAGTTGGTACAATTCAGTCAGGCAAATCACATTCTCCCGGCATTTGCCACACTTGTTCATTGGCCTCCCAACTAGAGAAGATTCAACACTTCTCACTTCACAGAAAATGTTTCCACTGCTCCAGTGATGGAAGCTTTACACCTCATTCCATCTGAGACTTGACATTGTGCTTGGTGATGTAAGGCTTGTAACACATGTCATGAAATTCTCCATGTGCGCTACAATACCATATAGAAAGCTCATGGAAAAGACAGGGCTTACTGTAGGTAGAAAGCTGCCACATTTTTTTATGCAACCCCATAATATGGCAATATTCTATTTGTCCCAACCCACCAGTGCGGAGCTTACAGAAAACACACTTATATAAATATATACAATAGGCTCCTATATTCTGGTGACAGCTATACGGCACTAACAATTGCTCACTTTGCCTTTCTACCCAGTTAATTCTTCTCTTTTCCATTAGCTCTATGACATCATGTGATTAAAAACTGACTGGCAGAATCCTTCTAAGCTCTATGTAGAAATAGGAAATCACTTTTCCCTGCAGGAGACATCACTGCAAAAGTCCTTTCCAGGGGGGCAAAGAAGACAGCTGGGTCAGGAGTTGAAGAGGGGATGACTCATGTATAGTGTTGAGCATTCCGATACTGCAAATATCGGGTATCGGCCGATATTTGCTGTATCGGAATTCCGATACCGAGTTCCGATATTTTTGCGATATCGGAAATCGGAATCGGAAGTGTGCGGTGCGTATGGTTCCCAAGGTCTGGAGGAGAGGAGACTCTCCTTCAGGCCCTGGGATCCATATTCATGTAAAAAATAAATAATAAAAATAAAAAATATTGATATACTCACCCCTCCGGCGGATCCTGGCTCTTAGCGGTGCCTCCGTTCCTAAGAATGCAGGGCATGAAGGACCTTCCATGACGTCGCGGCTTGTGATTGGTCGCGTGAGCGGTCACATGAGCGGTCACGCGACCAATCACAAGCCGCGATGTCATCGAAGGTCCTTCACTCTGCATTCTTAGGAACGGAGGCAGACGCTTGGACCGGTGAGAGCCGGGGCTGTCAGAGGGGTGAGTATATCAATATTTTTTATTTTTATTCTTTATTTCATACATGAATATGGATCCCAGGGCCTGAAGGAGAGTTTCCTCTCCTTCAGACCCTGGGAACCATTCCGATATTTTGTGTCCCATTGATATGCATTGGTATCGGGTATCGGTATCGGCGATATCCGATATTTTTTGGATATCGGCCGATCCAATCCGATACCGATACCTTTGCATATCGGAAGGTATCGCTCAACACTACTCATGTAGGGAAAAGAGACTTCCTGTATCTACACAGAGCTTAGAAGGATTCAGCTAGTCAGTTTTTAATCACGTGACGTAATTGACTTAATTGACAAGAGAAGTATTAACTGGGCAGAAAGGCAAAATGAGCAATTGTAAGTACACAGTGCTATATAATATGATGATTGCAATATATTAAGGGGATACAAACTTTGATGGGAGGAGTATTGCTTCTTTAAGCATGAGCTGCAATAGCACAAAAAATCTGGGAAAAGATGCGGCAACATTTTTGGAAGCTTGCAGCCTTGTTTTTCTAATCTTCAAGAATTCCTTTTTCGGCCTCATCTTTTCATGCCCCTTTATCAAAGTGCCTTGAAGTTTACAATCTTGTGTGCACAAAACTGATATGGAAGAGAAATGTCTATACTTCGGGCCATAGATTTAGTTAAGATAACTCTTGCTCCCCGACTCACTTCACAAATGCTTCTGGGACATCATACTTGGCGGACGTTGCAGAGAAAGTATAGAATATGTAAAGGAGAGATTGGAATCAAACAGCCCTTTGTTTCTGAGCACTGTATTCTGAGCACATTCAGCTGCAGGATCTGGTGAGGTCCGAGCATGTGAGACTTATTAGGACTGGCAGGGAAATAAAGTGAAATTGAATTTCAAATAAAGCGGTGTTTGTGTGTGCCAGAATGCCCTTGTGTAATCAGATACACTGAGCTGCATATATGTAAACTATATACATGCTCTGTTTTTCCTAACTTTTATCTAAATTACATACAGGCACTGTGAACCGAGACTGACAAGAAGCTGGCAAACGTACACGGGCTAATTTGGTGTTGCGGTAATAGCCGGCTAGTAGAGAAGAAACAGTTGTTAGGAGCGGAGGGCTTAGTATTATGGGGTTTTGCTTCACTTTGTTTATTTTCCACTAATTCAGATCATGAGGGATTAACAGATGTCCTCAATACTGAATATGCAGAAAACAGGAGGAACAATTCCATAAGGAACTGTAGAAGTTCAGAGAGGAAACATCAGGCTGTGCTAGTGAACGCTGCGCTTAAACTAATGGCATAGGAACTTCAATTTACCAGACACATGGTCTTTATTAACACAAGAGCACCGCGCTTCTACCTTGGCATGAGGTCTTCATCAGGATCTTATCTCAGAGGTCCACGCGCTAATTTATATTGCTCATCTGATGAATTGAGGTTCTGATGCCATTCAGTTCAGCTTACTAGTGTCACCCAGTTTTTCTTTTGTGAGCCTCTACAATTCCTCCTGAAACTGTTCCTTCTGAGACTGTTCCTCCTGTTTGTTGCTCCCCTAGAGGGAGTTCAAGTCCCAGGTTTTGGCACCAAAAGCTTATCAGAACTTCTTTGTGGAATCCTGATGTGTGCTTTGGTGTTGCTCTCTGAGATGGAAAGTAAGCCATACCTCCAAGGCTTATTTATTTCTGTGGTACCACACTAGAAAGCGCTGGCTGTTTTTTACTTTTGCAGATACAGTATGTATGCAGCAAGAACTTTTTATGCAAGGATTGATGCGAAACAGAAGCCGACATAGCATTGGTGCAACATGTGCAGTCACACGGGACCATTTGCACCTCCAAAGCTGGTGGTATTGTGCATTATGATGAATTATTGGACTGCAAAGGGCCCATATATGGTTCTTGCACAGGGGTCCTCTTCTGTCTGTGTCCGCCACTGATAGGAAAAGCAGACTATATTTTCTCTAGAAACTAATGATATCAATGGCAATATGTGATGTTACAATAAAGCCAACGAGCAGTTCATAGATAGCTAGGAACAGGGCCGTATTTAGAGTTTCTGCTGCCCTAGGCACTTTTCGTGATGCCTCCCCCATTGGCGAGTATGACTAATGCAGACACTATCGGCAGTGACTTAGGCTACTTTCACATCAGCGATTTTTGACATTTGCGGCAGATCCGGCAGTTTTTCCGCATCCGTAACGAATCACTTATGGCAACACTGTGTTCGGCCTCATTCATTCCCTGTGGGACTTGCAGCACTTGCGGTTTTATTGCGATCCGGCAAATGCGGTACTTGCAGCAACAGGAAAAAAAAAATGCTGCTAGCAGTGTTTTTTTTTTGTCTCGCCTCAAGTGCCGCATATGTCCACAAGTCCCATAGGGAATGAATGAGGCCGAACACAGAGTTGCCGGCCCGTAAGTGATATGTTACGCGACAGATGCGGAAAAACTGCAGTGTCTGCCGCGAACGGAGAAAATCGCTGATGTGAAAGTAGCCTTAGCAAACCTTTCCATTAGTTGTCATGTGAGAATCTGGTGGATCTCATACACCGTACATGGTCAGTTGATTCTGCCACGGTTGCAGGGTTTGGCTGACAGATTTTTAAGGGCAACCTGTCAGTCGATTCATACTACCAAAACCACGGGCAGCATCAGTCAGACTGCAAACAGGGAAGTTTATCTCTGCAATGCTCGGACGTTTCAGAGAGAATAGTGTGAAGAGCTGGATGGGTAATTTAGTGAGAGGATGGACTAATCTGTTGCTATCGTCTGTGGGCTTCTCACTCCATGTCTCTAGATCAGGGGTGGGCAATTTATTTCCCCGAGGGGCCAGATGAAAGACCATGACTGTTGTGGAGCATGAAATAGCATGAAAATAATTCTACTCAATATTAATTAGTATTAATTGTATCACTTAATATTGAGAATTAAGTATGCTGACACCCGCTATATATCTTTAAACCCCCCACAGCCCCTTATATACAGCATGAGCCCCACACAGCCTCCCCATATACAGCATGAGCCCCACACAGCCTCCCCATATACAGCATGAGACCCACACAACCTCCCCATATACAGCATGAGACCAGCCTCTCATCTCCTTAGCAGCCTCCCCTCTCCAGCCTCTCATCCCCTCTCCTCAGCAGCCTCCCCTCTCCAGCCTCTCATCCCCTCTCCTCAGCAGCCTCCCCTCTCCAGCCTCTCATCCCCTCTCCAGCCTCTCATCCCCTCTCCTCAGCAGCCTCCCCTCACCAGCCTCTCATCCCCTCTCCTCAGCAGCCTCCCCTCACCAGCCTCTCATCCCCTCTCCTCAGCAACCTCCCCTCACCAGCCTCTCATCCCCTCTCCTCAGCAGCCTCCCCTAACCAGCCTCTCATCTCCTCAGCAGCCTCCCCTCACCAGCCTCTCATCCCCTCTCCTCAGCAGCCTCCCCACACCAGCCTCTCATCTCATCTCCTCTCCAGCCTCTCATCTCCTCTCCTTACCAGCCTCTCCTCACCAGCCTCTCCTCTCCAGTCTCTCACCTCCTTTCCAGCCTCTCATCTCCTCTCCTCACCAGCCTCTCATCTCCTTTCCAACCTCTCATCTCCTCTCCTCACCAGCCTCTCCTCTCCTTACCAGCCTCTCCTCACCAGCCTCTCCTCTCCAGTCTCTCATCTCCTTTCCAGCCTCTCATCTCCTCTCCTCACCAGCCTCTCATCTCCTTTCCAACCTCTCATCTCCTCTCCTCACCAGCCTCTCCTCTCCTTACCAGCCTCTCCTCCTTACCAGCCTCTCCTCTCCTTTCCAGCCTCTCATCTCCTCTCCTCAGCAGCCTCCCCACACCAGCCTCTCATCTCCTCTCCTTTCCAGCCTCTCATCTCCTCTCCTTACCAGCCTCTCCTCACCAGCCTCTCCTCACCAGCCTCTCCTCTCCTTTCCAGCCTCTCATCTCATCTCATCTCCTTTCCAGCTTCTCATCTCATCTCCTTTCCAGCCTCTCATCTCCTTTCCAGCCTCTCATCTCCTTTCCAGCCTCTCATCTCCTCTCCAGCCTCTCATCTCCTCTCCTCACCAGCCTCTCCTCTCCTTACCAGCCTCTCCTCCTTACCAGCCTCTCCTCTCCTTACCAGCCTCTCCTCTCCTCTCCTTTCCAGCCTCTCATCTCCTCTCCTCAGCAGCCTCCCCACACCAGCCTCTCATCTCCTCTCCTTTCCAGCCTCTCATCTCCTCTCCTTACCAGCCTCTCCTCACCAGCCTCTCCTCTCCTTACCAGCCTCTCCTCTCCTTACCAGCCTCTCCTCTCCTCAGCAGCCTCCCAACACCAGCCTCTCCTCTCCTTTCCAGCCTCTCATCTCATCTCCTTTCCAGCCTCTCATCTCCTTTCCAGCCTCTCATCTCCTCACCAGCCTCTCATCTCCTCACCAGCCTCTCATCTCCTCTCCTCACCAGCCTCTCATCTCCTTTCCAGCCTCTCATCTCCTTTCCAGGCTCTCATCTCCTCACCAGCCTCTCCTCTCCTCACCAGCCTCTCCTCACCAGCCTCTCATCTCTTTTCCAGCCTCTCATCTCCTTTCCAGGCTCTCATCTCCTTTCCAGGCTCTCATCTCCTCACCAGCCTCTCCTCTCCTCACCAGCCTCTCCTCTCCTCACCAGCCTCTCCTCTCCTCACCAGCCTCTCCTCTCCTGCCTCTCCTCACCAGCCTCTCCTCACCAGCCTCTCCTCCTTTCCAGCCTCTCATCTCCTCTCCTTTCCAGCCTCTCATCTCCTCTCCAGCCTCTCATCTCCTCTCCTTTCCAGCCTCTCATCTCCTCTCCAGCGTCTCATCTCCAGCCTCTCCTCACCAGCCTCTCCTCTCCTTTCCAACCTCTCATCTCCTCTCCTTACCAGCCTCTCATCTCCTCTCCTCTCCAGCCTCATCTCCTCTCCTTACCAGCCTCTCCTCACCAGCCTCTCCTCTCCTTACCAGCCTCTCATCTCTTCTCCTCAGAAGCCTCCCCACACCAGCCTCTCATCTCCTCTCCTTTCCAGCCTCTCATCTCCTCTCCTCAGAAGCCTCCCCACACCAGCCTCTCATCTCCTCTCCTTTCCAGCCTCTCATCTCCTCTCCTTACCAGCCTCTCCTCACCAGCCTCTCCTCTCCTTACCAGCCTCTCCTCTCCTTACCAGCCTCTCCTCTCCTCAGCAGCCTCCCAACACCAGCTTCTCCTCTCCTTTCCAGCCTCTCATCTCATCTCCTTTCCAGCCTCTCATCTCCTTTCCAGCCTCTCATCTCCTTTCCAGCCTCTCATCTCCTTTCCAGCCTCTCATCTCCTCTCCTCACCAGCCTCTCATCTCCTTTCCAGCCTCTCATCTCCTCACCAGCCTCTCATCTCCTCACCAGCCTCTCCTCTCCTCATCAGCCTCTCCTCACCAGCCTCTCCTCTCCTCACCAGCCTCTCCTCTCCTTTCCAGCCTCTCCTCTCCTCACCAGCCTCTCCTCTCCTCACCAGCCTCTCCTCTCCTGCCTCTCCTCTCCTCACCAGCCTCTCCTCCTTTCCAGCCTCTCATCTCCTCTCCTTTCCAGCCTCTCATCTCCTCTCCAGCCTCTCATCTCCTCTCCTTTCCAGCCTCTCATCTCCTCTCCTTTCCAGCCTCTCATCTCCAGCCTCTCCTCACCAGCCTCTCCTCTCCTTTCCAACCTTCTCATCTCCTCTCCTTACCAGCCTCTCATCTCCTCTCCTCTTCAGCCTCATCTCCTCTCCTTACCAGCCTCTCCTCACCAGCCTCTCCTCTCCTTACCAGCCTCTCATCTCCTCTCCTCAGAAGCCTCCCCACACCAGCCTCTCATCTCCTCTCCTTTCCAGCCTCTCATCTCCTCTCCTCAGAAGCCTCCCCACACCAGCCTCTCATCTCCTCTCCTTTCCAGCCTCTCATCTCCTCTCCTCAGAAGCCTCCCCACACCAGCCTCTCATCTCCTCTCCTTTCCAGCCTCTCATCTCCTCTCCTTACCAGCCTCTCCTCACCAGCCTCTCCTCACCAGCCTCTCCTCTCCTTACCAGCCTCTCCTCTCCTCAGCAGCCTCCCAACACCAGCCTCTCCTCTCCTTTCCAGCCTCTCATCTCATCTCCTTTCCAGCCTCTCATCTCCTTTCCAGCCTCTCATCTCCTTTCCAGCCTCTCATCTCCTTTCCAGCCTCTCATCTCCTCTCCTCACCAGCCTCTCATCTCCTTTCCAGCTTCTCATCTCCTCACCAGCCTCTCCTCTCCTCACCAGCCTCTCCTCTCCTCACCAGCCTCTCCTCTCCTTTCCAGCCTCTCCTCTCCTTTCCAGCCTCTCCTCTCCTTTCCAGCCTCTCCTCTCCTCACCAGCCTCTCCTCTCCTCACCAGCCTCTCCTCTCCTGCCTCTCCTCTCCTCACCAGCCTCTCCTCACCAGCCTCTCTTCCTTTCCAGCCTCTCATCTCCTCTCCTTTCCAGCCTCTCATCTCCTCTCCAGCCTCTCATCTCCTCTCCTTTCCAGCCTCTCATCTCCTCTCCTTTCCAGCCTCTCATCTCCAGCCTCTCCTCACCAGCTTCTCCTCTCCTTTCCAACCTCTCATCTCCTCTCCTTACCAGCCTCTCATCTCCTCTCCAGCCTCATCTCCTCTCCTTACCAGCCTCTCCTCACCAGCCTCTCCTCTCCTTACCAGCCTCTCATCTCCTCTCCTCAGAAGCCTCCCCACACCAGCCTCTCATCTCCTCTCCTTTCCAGCCTCTCATCTCCTCTCCTCAGAAGCCTCCCCACACCAGCCTCTCTGTCATGATTCCCCAATGGCATGGGAACATCAGAAACACAAAATAACAGACTAGCCCTCGGGTGATGGAAACTCAAGCTGACCGTGACCTAAATCTACCACACAACTAACAGTAGCCAGGAAGCATTCCTACGGCTGCCTAGATGCCATGCGCCAGCCGGAGAACTAACTACGCCTGGAAGAGAAAGGAATAGACCTGGCTTACCTCTAGTGAAATTCCCCAAAGATGATAGTAGCCCCCACATATATTAACGGTGAGTTCAGAGGAAAAGACATACACAGTATGAAGGTAGATTTAGCAAAGCGAGGTCCACTTACTAGATAGAGGAAGGATACAAAAGAGGACTTCACGGTCAGCTGAAAAACCCTTTCAAAAACCCATCCTGAAATTACTTTAAGACTCCTGTGTCAACTCATGATACAGGAGTGGCAATTTCAGTCCACAAGAGCTTCCAGTAACAGGAACTGACAAACTGTAAACTGGACAAAAAATACAAAACAAAAAGGACAAGAGTCCACTTAGCTGATCAGCAGACTGGTAGCAGGAACATGCAACTGAAAGACTCAGGTTACAATGATGACCGGCAAGGAAGTGACTGGAAAGCAAGGCTAAATAGGGAACTCCCAAAACTGATGGAAGCAGGTGAGCTGAGGCAGAAAAGAACACACCAGTCTCCAGTACCACCAGCCACCACTAGGGGAGCCCAAAAAGCGGATCACAACAGTACCCCCCCCTTAAGGAGGGGGCACCGAACCCTCACAAGAACCGCCAGGGCGACCTGGATGAGCCCTATGAAAGGCACGAACCAAATCCGAGGCATGAACATCAGAGGCAGTTACCCAAGAATTATCTTCCTGACCATAGCCCTTCCATTTAACCAGATACTGGAGTCTCCGCCTGGAAATACGGGAGTCCAAGATCTTCTCTATAACGTACTCCAATTCACCCTCAACCAGCACAGGAGCAGGAGGCTCAGCAGAAGGAACCACCGGCACCTCGTATCTCCGCAACAACGACCGATGGAACACATTATGGATAGCGAAAGATGCCGGGAGGTCCAAACGAAAGGAAACAGGGTTAATAATCTCCAAAATCCTATAGGGACCGATGAACCGAGGCTTAAATTTAGGAGAAGAAACCCTCATTGGGACAAAACGGGAAGACAACCACACCAAGTCCCCAACACGAAGGCGAGGACCAACCCGACGCTGGCGGTTAGCAAACCGCTGAGTCCTCTCCTGGGACAAATTCAAATTGTCCACCACTTGTTCCCAAATCCGATACAACCGATCCACCACAGCATCTACTCCAGGACAATCCGAAGACTCCGCCTGACCAGAAGAAAAACGGGGATGAAACCCCGAATTGCAAAAGAAAGGGGAAACCAAAGTGGCCGAACTAGCCCGATTATTAAGAGCAAACTCCGCCAACGGCAAAAAGGCAACCCAATCATCCTGATCCGCAGACACAAAACACCTCAAATACGTCTCCAAAGTCTGATTAGTTCGCTCCGTCTGGCCATTAGTCTGAGGATGGAAGGCAGACGAAAAAGACAAATCAATGCCCAACCTGGCACAGAATGCCCGCCAAAATCTAGAAACGAACTGGGTTCCCCTGTCAGAAACGATATTTTCAGGAATACCATGCAAGCGAACCACATTTTGAAAAAACAAAGGAACCAACTCAGACGAGGAAGGCAACTTCGGCAATGGCACCAAATGAACCATCTTAGAAAAACGGTCACACACCACCCAGATAACAGACATCCTCTGAGAGACAGGAAGATCAGAAATAAAGTCCATCGAGATGTGCGTCCAAGGCCTCTTCGGAATAGGCAAGGGCAACAACAACCCGCTAGCCCTAGAACAACAAGGCTTGGCCCGAGCACACACATCACAAGACTGCACAAAAACACGCACATCTCGAGACAGAGATGGCCACCAGAAGGATCTAGCCACCAAATCCCTGGTACCAAAAATTCCAGGATGACCCGCCAGCGTAGAAGAATGAACCTCCGAGATGACTCTACTGGTCCAATCATCAGGAACAAACAGTCTACCAGGTGGACAGCGATCAGGTCTATCCGCCTGAAACTCTTGCAAAGCACGTCGCAGATCTGGGGAAATAGCGGATAATATCACCCCATCCTTAAGGATACCTGTAGGTTCCGAATCACCAGGGGAATCAGGCTCAAAACTCCTAGAAAGGGCATCTGCCTTCACATTCTTAGAACCTGGTAGATATGAGACCACAAAATTAAACCGAGAGAAAAACAACGACCAGCGCGCCTGTCTAGGATTCAGGCGCCTGGCAGACTCAAGATAAATCAGATTCTTGTGATCAGTCAAAACCACCACCTGATGTTTAGCACCCTCAAGCCAATGACGCCATTCCTCAAATGCCCACTTCATGGCCAAAAGCTCCCGATTACCGACATCATAATTTCTTTCGGCGGCAGAAAATTTTCGAGAAAAGAACGCACAAGGTCTCATCACTGAGCAATCGGAACTTTTCTGCGACAAAACCGCCCCCGCTCCGATCTCGGAAGCATCGACCTCAACCTGAAAGGGAAGAGAGACATCAGGCTGGCGCAACACAGGGGCAGACGAAAAGCGGCGCTTAAGTTCCCGAAAGGCCTCCACAGCGGCAGAGGACCAATTGGCAACATCAGCACCCTTCTTAGTCAAATCCGTAAGAGGCTTAGCAACACCAGAAAAACCAGTTATAAATCGACGATAAAAATTAGCAAAGCCCAAGAACTTCTGAAGACCCTTTAGAGAAGTAGGCTGCATCCAGTCACAAATAGCCCGAACCTTGACAGGGTCCATCTCAACAGAAGAAGGGGAAAAAATGTACCCCAAAAAGGAAATCTTTTGAACCCCAAAAACACACTTAGAACCCTTTACACACAGAGAATTCTCCCGCAAGACCTGAAAAACCCTCCTGACCTGCTGAACATGAGACTCCCAGTCCTCAGAAAAAATCAAAATATCGTCCAAATACACAATCATAAATTTATCCAGATATTCACGGAAAATATCATGCATAAAGGACTGAAAAACTGAAGGTGCATTAGAAAGGCCGAAAGGCATTACTAAATACTCAAAGTGGCCCTCAGGCGTATTAAATGCGGTTTTCCACTCATCCCCTTGCTTAATTCGCACCAAATTATACGCCCCACGGAGATCAATCTTGGAGAACCACTTAGCCCCCCTTATGCGAGCAAACAAATCAGTAAGCAGCGGCAACGGATACTGATATTTGACAGTAATTTTATTCAGGAGTCGATAATCAATACAAGGCCTCAGCGAGCCATCCTTTTTAGAGACAAAGAAAACCCAGCTCCTAAAGGTGATGAAGAAGGACGAATATGTCCCTTTTCCAGGGACTCCTTAACATACTCTCGCATGGCAGCATGCTCAGGTACAGATAGGTTAAACAAACGACCCTTTGGAAATTTACTGCCTGGAATCAGATCTATGGCGCAATCACACTCTCTGTGGGGAGGGAGAGAACCAATTTTAGGCTCTTCAAAAATATCCCCAAAATCCGACAAAAATGCCGGAACCTCAGAGGGAATAGATGACGAGATAGAAACCAAAGGTATGTCCCCATGAGCCCCCCGACACCCCCAGCTTAACACAGACATAGTTTTCCAGTCCAGTACTGGGTTATGAGATTGCAACCATGGTAATCCAAGCACTAACACATCATGTAAATTATGCAACACGAGGAAGCGAATCATCTCCTGATGGTCTGGAGTCATACGCATAGTCACTTGCGTCCAGAACTGTGGTCTATTACAAGCCAGAGGTGTAGAATCAATACCCTTCAGAGGTATAGGAACTTCCAGAGGCTCCAAATCAAACCCACAGCGCCTGGCGAAGGACCAATCCATGAGACTCAGAGCGGCGCCAGAGTCCACATAGGCATCCACGGTAATAACTGATAATGAACAAATCAGAGTTACAGACAGAAGAAATTTAGACTGTAAAGTGCCAATAGAAACAGACTTGTCAACCTTCCTAGTACGTTTAGAGCATGCTGATATAACATGCGCGGAATCACCACAGTAGAAGCACAAGCCATTTTTGCGCCTATAATTCTGCCGCTCGCTTCTTGACAGAATTCTGTCACATTGCATTTTCTCTGGCGTCCCTTCAGAAGATACCGCCAAATGGTGCACGGGTTTGCGCTCCCGCAAACGCCGATCAATCTGAATCGCCATTGTGATGGACTCATTCAGACCTGTGGGCATAGGAAACCCCACCATGACATCCTTAACGGCATCAGAAAGGCCTTCTCTGAAAATTGCCGCTAGGGCACACTCATTCCACTGAGTAAGCACAGACCATTTACGAAATTTTTGGCAGTATATCTCAGCTTCATCTTGCCCTTGAGACAGGGCTATTAAAGCTTTTTCAGCTTGAATCTCCAAATTAGGTTCCTCATACAGCAACCCTAAAGCCAGAAAAAACGCATCCACATTGAGCAACGCAGGATCCCCTGGTGTCAATGAAAATGCCCAATTTTGAGGGTCACCTCGCAGCAAAGAAATCACAATCTTAACCTGCTGAACAGGATCTCCAGAGGAGTGAGGTCTGAGAGAAAGGAATAATTTACAATTACATTTGAAATTCAGAAACCGAGATCTATCTCCGGAAAATACCTCTGGTGTAGGAATCTTAGGTTCAGAAATAGGAGTACATATAACATAATCTTGTAAATTCTGAACCTTCGTAGCAAGATTATTTAAACCTGCAGCCAAACTCTGAGAGTCCATCCTTACACCGGAGAGATCAGAGCCATTCAAGGATTAGAAGGAGAGAAAGGCAAGGCTGTAAATAGAGCAGAAATACAACTGAGCCAACTAAGTAGCAAACATGTGAGGAAAAAAAAAAATAAAATCTACAGACTTCTTTTACTCTCCTTTCTTCTGCCAATTGCTTTAACAGTGGCCGGTCATACTGTCATGATTCCCCAATGGCATGGGAACATCAGAAACACAAAATAACAGACTAGCCCTCGGGTGATGGAAACTCAAGCTGACCGTGACCTAAATCTACCACACAACTAACAGTAGCCAGGAAGCATTCCTACGGCTGCCTAGATGCCATGCGCCAGCCGGAGAACTAACTACGCCTGGAAGAGAAAGGAATAGACCTGGCTTACCTCTAGTGAAATTCCCCAAAGATGATAGTAGCCCCCACATATATTAACGGTGAGTTCAGAGGAAAAGACATACACAGTATGAAGGTAGATTTAGCAAAGCGAGGTCCACTTACTAGATAGAGGAAGGATACAAAAGAGGACTTCACGGTCAGCTGAAAAACCCTTTCAAAAACCCATCCTGAAATTACTTTAAGACTCCTGTGTCAACTCATGACACAGGAGTGGCAATTTCAGTCCACAAGAGCTTCCAGTAACAGGAAATGACAAACTGTAAACTGGACAAAAAATACAAAACAAAAAGGACAAGAGTCCACTTAGCTGATCAGCAGACTGGTAGCAGGAACATGCAACTGAAAGACTCAGGTTACAATGATGACCGGCAAGGAAGTGACTGGAAAGCAAGGCTAAATAGGGAACTCCCAAAACTGATGGAAGCAGGTGAGCTGAGGCAGAAAAGAACACACCAGTCTCCAGTACCACCAGCCACCACTAGGGGAGCCCAAAAAGCGGATCACAACACCTCTCATCTCCTCTCCTTTCCAGCCTCTCATCTCCTCAGCAGCCTCCCCCACCAGCCTCTCATCTCCTCTCCTTACCAGCCTCTCGTCTCCTCCCCTTACCAGCCTCCCCTCTCCTCACTCATCAGCAGACTCCCGTCTCCTCTCTCACCTCACTCCTCTCTGCAGCTTCCTCTGAGTCCTCACACACTGCCCGCCTCCTCTCCCTGCTCACCGCCGACTTCAGTATCTTCTCCCACAAACATGTCCGTCCTGCTTCTCTACTAAAAAGCAAAATGTCTTCCAGCTTGAAACGTGTAAATCACCACAATCTGTGTCTCCCCTGTATGTGCATGCTGAGACTTATAGTGCCACAGCAGCTGAGACAGGACGGAAGGGCTCTTACCTGCAGACAGCAGCCGTGGACCTTAGTAGGGTCCCCCCTCTGACAGGCAACATCTGAGGGGGCAGACAAGCACAGAGGTGAGACCCCCAATATCACCAGACCCCCCTGATGCCCCCTGTACAAACCCCCCCCAGTCACCTTCTCACCACATGGGGGACAGTACTGGCAGAGCACAAGAAGTGCAGCACTGAAACACTTCCCCCGCAGATGACACAGAAAGGTTCCTTGTTACCGAGGAGACAGGAAATCCTCGGGCTGACAGCAGTTAACTCCTTACTGTCTGTGCCATCACCTGCGGAGTATTCCTGAGGGCTCTCACACCTCCAGTCTGCTCCAGTGCTCCTACATAAGAGTGCGCAGCGTGTCACATGACCTGCGTCAGGACCGTGATACACTTGGGCCTGCTGCTTAAAGGTACAGCACCCATTTCTGCCCCATACAGTAGTCAGGGCTGTAATGCCCTGATGGCGGCCCTGCATCCGAGACCCCCTCCCCCCGCAGCAGCCAAGACTGAGGAGGGTGGGTGGGGCCAGGGGTGAACCTAGCCTCTATGCTGCCTGAGGCAAACTGCAAAACGGCGCCCCCCCCCCCATAGTAAAATCAGTATAAATAAATCTGGTTTACTCTTTACTTACATTCAATTTACATTGCATTTACTCTTTACATGCATTCAGTAGTTTGAAGTCACATAGAGTGCAGAAATATGTCTACAGCCCTGAACACCCCTTTAATTGCTACGTACTGTAGATCTGTATCCAGATGTACGATAAATAATAATGATTGCAGGGGCCTTCACCATTTGACCCCCACTAATCACAGGCTGCAGTGGTCGTACTATTATGTACAGCAAATGACTGTGAGGTCAGTGATTGGCTGCAGCGGTCATGTAAATAATGCACAGGTCGACATCACTTTTGGTACCAGAGGGGAACACCGACACGAATGAGAATCACTAAATAATGTAATAGGGGGTTTTAATTTTATTTTTTAAGACCATCCCTTACTCTTTTGAAAATTTGGCAAAATAAGAGAAAATTAAAGCCCACAACTGTCAGGTGACTGGCACAGGCCCCCCTTCAGAGAAGCGTCTAAGGCTATGTGCACACATTGCGAATCCGCCGCTGTGGGTTCGCAGCGGTTTCCCATGCGTTTACAGCACAATGTAAACCTATGGAAAATGGAATCCGCAGTGCACATGCTGCGGAAAAACCGTGCGGAAACGCTGCGGTTTACATTCCGCAGCGTGTCAATTCTTTGTGCGGTTTCTGCAGCGGTTTACACCTGCTCCATAATGGGAATCTGCAGGTGTAAAACTGCAGGTGAAATCCGCACAAAATACGCAAAAAAAAAAAACACAGTAAAGCCGCGGTAAAACGCAGTGCCTTTTACCTGCGGATTTCTGAAATCCTCTGCGGAAAAATCCGCAGCCCTCAAAAATACGTGTGCACATAGCCTCACAATCACCTGACCGCTGCAGTTAATCACAGGTTTTATCTGTTCTGTGACATCCAGATGGTGCAGTCATCGCTTCCAGAACCGTTGTCGACCACCAGAGAGGTCTGTGGCTGAATTCCCGGGGGTGACAGGAGGGCAATATCTCTCTGTGTAGGATTTATTTTAAATAAACTAGTATGTACAGGTCCTTCTCAAAAAATTAGCATATAGTGTTAAATTTCATTATTTACCATAATGTAATGATTACAATTAAACTTTCATATATTATAGATTCATTATCCACCAACTGAAATTTGTCAGGTCTTTTATTGTTTTAATACTGATGATTTTGGCATACAACTCCTGATAACCCAAAAAACCTGTCTCAATAAATTAGCATATCAAGAAAAGGTTCTCTAAACGACCTATTACCCTAATCTTCTGAATCAACTAATTAACTCTAAACACATGCAAAAGATACCTGAGGCTTTTAAAAACTCAACACAGGTTGTTTTAATATTTTATTGCTCTCTCAATCCATCTGAAGACCCTTGCTTGGAAAAAAAAATAAAGCAACAATATACATACCTTCAGATGATCTGTCACGTCCCACGATGTAAATCCATCTGAGGGGGTTAAAATATTTTACAAGCAGGAGCCCTGCTAATGCAGCTGTGCTCCGTGCCAGTAAGCCCCGGGGAATGAAGGAAATGTAGGTCAATGACCTATAGTTACCTTCAGTTGCGGTGATGCGCCCCTTGCTTGTTGTCCTCATATGACCTTGAGCGTGGGAAAAAGTTCCCAGGCTGCTGTTCATGAGGACATCCACCAGGGGGCGCATCACCGCGACTGAAGGTAAATAGGTAATTGACCTACATTTCCTTCATTCCCTGGGGCTTACAGGCACGGAGCACAGCTGCATTAGCAGGGCTCCTGCTTGTAAAATATTTTAACCCCTTCAGATGGATTACCTCGTGGGACGTGACAAGTCATCTGAAGGTATGTATATTGTTGGTTTTTTTTTTTCCAAGCGAGGGTCTACACATGGATTGAGAGAGCAATAAAATATTAAAACAACCTGTGTGTTTATTTCATTAAAATACTTTTTAATCATTTTTACCCTTTCATACAATTGGATTATTAATGGATGGTGTCATAATTGACGCCTCTCCATTAATAATCTGGCTTAATGTCACCTTACAATAGCAAGGTGGCATTAACCCTTCATTACCCCATATCCCACCGCTACACGGAAGTGGGAAGAGAGTGGCCAAGTGCCAGAATTGGCGCATCTTCCAGATGTGCCTTTTCTGGGGTGGCTGGGGGCAGATGTTTTTAGCCACGGGGGGGGCAATAACCATGGACCCTCTCCTGGCTATTAATATCTGCCCTCAGTCACTGGCTTTACTACTCTGGCGGAGAAAATTGCGCGGGAGCCCACGCCAATTTTTTCCGCGAATTAACCCTTAAATTTAATAGCTACAGTGCCGAAATTTTGCACATACACACTACTAACATTAGTAGTGTGGAATATGCAAAAAAAAGGGGGATATGAGATGGTTTACTGTATGTAAACCATGTCTCATATCCTGTCGGGTTTGGGAAGGAGAAATGAGAAGCCGGCAATTGAATTAGCGGCTTTAATGCTATCTAGCGCTGAATTAAATATAAATATACATATATAGGTGTCTCACTGACATATATATATATATATGTATATATACCTATTCTATGCGTATATATCTACTCTATTCTAACCTGTCAGTGTGATTTTACTGTACACCGCGCTGAATTACCGGCTTTTCAAAGGACTCCGGTGCGTAAAAATCGGACAGAACTCGCATGGTGCGAGTGCTGTGCGATTTTTTTCTCGCACCCATTGACTTGCATTGGCGAGTCTCGTCCGAGAATCGCAGCAATACGCAGCATGCTGCGATTTTTTTCTCAGTCCGATTTCGGCTGAGAAAAAAATCGCAAATGAAAAGACACCTATTGAATAACATTGGTCCGAGTGCAATCCGATTTTTTATCGGATTGCACTCGTCCGTTTTCCTCGCCAGTGGAAATGAGCCCTATGATGGACACAAAGCTCCTCTATACACAGTATGATGGACACACAGCTCCCTTATACACAGTATGATGGGCCCACAGCTCCTCTATACACAGTATGATGGGCCCGCAGCTCCCTTATACACAGTATGATGGGCCCGCAGCTCCCTTATACACAGTATGATGGGCCCGCAGCCCCCTTATACACAGTATGATGGGGCCGCAGCTCCCTTATACACAGTATGATGGGCACGCAGCTCCCTTACACACAGTATGATGGGGCCGCAGCTCCCTTATACACAGTATGATGGGGCCGCAGCTCCCTTATACACAGTATGATGGGGCCGCAGCTCCCTTATACACAGTATGATGGGGCCGCAGCTCCCTTATACACAGTATGATGGGGCCGCAGCTCCCTTATACACAGTATGATGGGCCCGCAGCTCCCTTATACACAGTATGAGCCCACAGCTCCCTTATACATAGTATGATGAGCCCACAGCTCCCTTATACACAGTATGATGGGTCCGCAGCTCTCTTATACACAGTATGATGGGCCCGCAGCTCCCTTATACACAGTATGATGGGCCCACAGCTCCCTTATACACAGTATGATGGGCCCGCAGCTCTCTTATACACAGTATGATGGGCCCGCAGCTCTCTTATACACAGTATGATGGGCCCGCAGCTCCCTTATACACAGTATGATGGGCCCACAGCTCCCTTATACATAGTATGATGGGCCCGCAGCTCTCTTATACACAGTATGATGGGCCCGCAGCTCTCTTATACACAGTATGATGGGCCCGCAGCTCCCTTATACACAGTATGATGGGGCCGCAGCTCCCTTATACACAGTATGATGGGCCCGCAGCTCCCTTATACACAGTATGAGCCCACAGCTCCCTTATACACAGTATGATGGGCCCGCAGCTCCCTTATACACAGTATGAGCCCACAGCTCCCTTATCACAGTATGATGGGCCCGCAGCTCCCTTATACACAGTATGATGGGCCCACAGCTCAATTATACACAGTATGATGGGCCCGCAGCTCCCTGTCATGATTTGGCAGTCTGCAGTCACATAAAGTGACTGCAGACATTTATTCCAAACCTTTATCAACTTTATAGTATTAAATTGCTTATTATTAAATTATTAAAGCACCACTCTAGTAGGTTTTTTTTCCACCGCTGGAGTGGTGCTTTAAGCGCAGGTCCCCATTCCCAGTCATTTACTCATCCTCCGGCGTATTCACTATTTTGTGGCACTGCTGCAGTCCCACAGCTCAAACTTGTGAGCGCAGCTTCCGACTGGCCAGAAGTGAGAAGCTATGTCACAAGCGCTCAATGTAAGACTATGAGGCTATGTGCACACGTTGCGGATTCGTATGCGGATTTTTCCCGCACCGTTTTTGCAAAATCCACAGGTAAAATGTGCTGCGTTTTACATGCGTATTTACCGCGGATTTCCTGCTTGTTTCTGAGGATTTCGCCTGTGTTTTTACACCTGCGGATTCCTATACAGGAGCAGGTGTAAAATGCTGCAGAATCCGCACAAAGAATGGTGCAGAAAATACAAAGCACCGTTTCCGTGTGGTATTTTCAACACCATGGGCACTGCGGATTTGGTTTTCAATAGGTTTACATGGTACTGTACACTGCATGGAAATCTGCTACGAATCCGCAGCCAAATCCGCACCGTGTGCACATAGCCTGAGAGTGAGAAAGAGGCCAGAACGAGGCTCCCACAGACTCACATTGATTAGTGACCTCTGCGCCGCTCCATGAAACACTGGAGCCGCGGACAGGTCACAAACTGCAGGAGACGGAGCCGAGTGGAGACTAAAACAGATGAGAACGCCAGAAGGTGAGTATCAGACAGGGGGCAGCGGACGGGGATTTTCAGCACCGCTCCAGCAG
Source organism: Ranitomeya variabilis (assembly GCF_051348905.1). Lineage (NCBI taxonomy): Eukaryota > Metazoa > Chordata > Amphibia > Anura > Dendrobatidae > Ranitomeya > Ranitomeya variabilis. Next base: position 1,050,487,708 of record NC_135232.1, on the reverse strand, counting down.
TGAAATAAAAAAAAATGCTGGAGTGGTGCTGTAAATGTGATGCAGCTCTTGGTTACTGTATGCGGGCTCCTTATACTAATACTCATAAAAGACCCAGGTGGTACGTATCAAAAGCCCTCATCTCCAGCCTCCCCAGACAGCAAATATTACCTGTGATGAAGTACATATAATATCATAACAAAACATTATAATATTCAGCCCCAATACCCCCATCATCTCACATCCACCCCTCGGTGCCCTGTCCCACTTCACCCACCTTCAGCCCCCACAACACCCCCATGGTCTCACATTTATCCCCCCAGTGCCCTGCCTCCCCTCCCCCAATTCAGTACCCAATACCCCCATCATCTTTCATCCACCCCATCAGTACCGTCCCCCTCACCCACTTTCAGCGCCCACAACACCCCCATAGTCTCACATTTACCCCCCAGTGCCCTGTCTCACTCCCCCACAATACCCCCATGCTCTCACATCCACCCCCTCAGTACCCTGTCTCCCCTCACCCACAATACCCCCATGGTCTCACATTCACATCACAGTGACATACTTGAATTTAATAAACCTAAAATGTTCCATCCCCAGCACTTACTGATAAAGTTTGCAGGCAGGACCAGGAAGTGTCTAGGTGAAATGCAACATGTGGGCACTAGGACCCAGCGTGCCTGAGCCAATCCCAGCGTGCACAGAGGGAAGAACTGCAGCGCCAGCCAGGGAAAAGCTTCATGATCAGGCCAGAAGGGGCGAAACCATTCACTGCAGCCGGCCACTGTGCTAGCAGCCTGCAGAGTCTCCGTCAGATGGGAGCAGAGCAGACATTATACTGCTCTGCTCCTATGCTGTGTTCTGTATGTCACAGAAGTGGCCCTGGCTCCCGGTGGGCCCCTTTAAGTGACAGGGCCCGGGGCGATGGCCCCCTCCAGTCGCTACGCTACTGTGTAGCAGGCAAGCAGCCACAGTCCCCGCCCACAGGCTGTGCTTAGTTCGTTCAATCACAAGTAGCTCATCTTCCTGGCTGGGGCTGCTCACCTCTTCCCCATCCCGTCCCTCAGTACTTAACTTATAACCGGACAAGTTTGTGTGAGGAGGCAGCACCGCGCCCGGCATCCCCGCCGCCTCCTGCTGGTGACACAGCCTCATGCTTATGGCGGCTAGTACCCGGCACATCTGATCTGACTGCAGGGGGCGGCGCTGCGCTGCCGCCCCGTTTTGAGGGACTGGATGCCGCGAGAGGCGAGGTGCTCAACTCACCTCATTATAGCGGCGCCCCTGGGTGAGGCGACCCCGAACTTTCAAAAAAAAATAAAAAACATTTTTTTTTCTTAAACTTGCTCAGGTGCCACCCCCTGCATTGTCCCCGCCCTAGGCACGTGCCCTCGAGTGCCTAGTGGCAAATACAGCCCTGGCTAGGAATATAATTTGCTGTCTCGCAGGTGCATAGGTGTTCAGATGCCAAAGTGCAAAAAAGGAGAATAGCTGTCAACAGAAGCTCTGCCAGGACTGAAGATGAAGTTCAAGGTCTTTAATATAATGGAGAGGACAACAAGTTTTGAGATCAGACTGATCTCTTCCTCGGGTATATGCAAACATACAGTTGTGCTCAAAAGTTTATATACCCCAGTTATTATCAGCAATGACCTTTTGTGGCTTACCCTCCTTGTGGAGTGTGTCAATGACTTCCTTCTGGACATCTGTCAAGTCAGCAGTCTTCCCCATGATTGTGAAGCCTACTGAAACAGACTCAGGGACCTTTTTAAATGCTTAGGGTACCGTCACACAGTGCCATTTTCATCGCTACGACGGCACGATCCGTGACGTCGCAGCGTCGTATGATTATCGCTCCAGCGTCGTAGACTACGGTCACACTTTGCAATCACGGCGCTGGAGCGATGCCGAAGTCCCCGGGTAACCAGGGTAAACATCGGGTTACTAAGCGCAGGGCCGCGCTTAGTAACCCGATGTTTACCCTGGTTACCAGCGTAAACGTAAAAAAAACAAACAGTACATACTCACATTCCGGTGTCTGTCCCCCGGAGTTCTGCTTCTCTCCACTGTGTAAGCACCATAGCCGGAAAGCAGAGCGGTGACGTCACCGCGTCACCGCTGTGCTCGCTTTCCGGCCGGCAGGCGCTCACAGTGCAGAGAAGCTGAGACGCCGGAGGACAGACACCGGAATGTTACATAGTTACATAGTTATTTAGGTTGAAGGAAGACTGTAAGTCCATCTAGTTCAACCCATAGCCTAACCTAACATGCCCTAACATGTTGATCCAGAGGAAGGCAAAAAAAAACCATGTGGCAAAGAGTAAGCTCCACCATGGGGAAAAAAATTCCTTCCCGACTCCACATACGGCAATCAGAATAGTTCCCTGGATCAACGCCTTATCAAGGAATCTAGTGTATATACCCTGTAACATTATACTTTTCCAGAAAGGTATCCAGTCCCCTTTTAAATTTAATTAATGAATCACTCATTACAACATCATACGGCAGAGAGTTCCATAGTCTCACTGCTCTTACAGTAAAGAATCCGCGTCTGTTATTATGCTTAAACCTTCTTTCCTCCAGACGTAGAGGATGCCCCCTTGTCCCTGTCTCAGGTCTATGATTAAAAAGATCATCAGAAAGGTCTTTGTACTGTCCCCTCATATATTTATACATTAAAATAAGATCACCCCTTAGTCTTCGTTTTTCCAAACTAAATAGCCCCAAGTGTAATAACCTATCTTGGTATTGCAGACCCCCCAGTCCTCTAATAACCTTGGTCGCTCTTCTCTGCACCCGCTCTAGTTCAGCTATGTCTTTCTTATACACCGGAGACCAGAACTGTGCACAGTATTCTAAGTGTGGTCGCACTAGTGACTTGTATAGAGGTAAAATTATGTTCTCCTCATGAGCATCTATGCCTCTTTTAATACATCCCATTATTTTATTTGCCTTTGTAGCAGCTGCCTGACACTGGCCACTGAATATGAGTTTGTCATCCACCCATACACCCAGGTCTTTTTCATTGACGGTTTTGCCCAGAGTTTTAGAATTAAGCACATAGTTATACATCTTATTACTTCTACCCAAGTGCATGACCTTACATTTATCCCCATTAAAGCTCATTTGCCATTTATCAGCCCAAGCTTCTAGTTTACATAAATCATCCTGTAATACAAAATTGTCCTCCTCTGTCTTGATTACCCTGCAGAGTTTAGTGTCATCTGCAAATATTGAAGCCAGCTCTCAACCCACTTACACATATTTTCCCCTATCCCCATTACTCTCATTTTATGTAACAACCTTTTGTGTGGCACCGTATCAAAAGCTTTGGAAAAGTCCATATACACTACGTCCACTGGGTTCCCTTTGTCCAGTCCGGAACTTACCTCTTCATAGAAGCTGATCAAATTAGTCTGACATGAACGTCCCTAGTAAACCCGTGCTGATACTGGGTCATAAGGTTATTCCTCTTCAGATACTCCAGTATAGCATCCCTTAGAATGCCCTCCAGGATTTTACCCACAGTAGTAGAGGTTAAGCTTACTGGCCTATAATTACCAAGTTCAGTTTTTGCCCCTTTTTTGAATATTGGCACCACATTTGCTATACGCCAGTCCTGTGGTACAGACCCTGTTATTATGGAGTCTTTAAAGATTAAAAATAATGGTCTATCAATGACTGTACTTAGTTCCTGCAGTACTCGGGGGTGTATCCCATCCGGGCCCGGAGATTTGTCAATTTTAGTGATTTTTAGACGCCGCTGTACTTCCTGCTGGGTTAAGCAGGTGACATTTAATTGGGAATTTTTATCACTAGTCATTTTGTCTGCCATGGGATTTTCTTTTGTAAATACTGATGAAAAAAAGTCATTTAGCATATTGGCTTTTTCCTCATCCTCATCCACCATTTCACCCAGACTATTTTTAAGGGGGCCAACACTTTCATTTTTTAGTTTCTTACTATTTATATAGTTAAAGAATATTTTGGGATTATTTTTACTCTCTCTGGCAATGAGTCTCTCTGTCTCAATCTTTGCTGCCTTGATTTGCTTTTTACAGAATTTATTTAATTTTCTGTATTTATTTAATGCCTCTTCACTACCTACTTCCTTTAATTCTCTAAATGCTTTCTTTTTGTCCCTTATTGCGCCCCTTACAGCTCTATTTAGCCATATTGGTTTCCTCCTATTTCTAGTATGTTTATTCCCATACGGTATATACTGTGCACAGGTCCTATCCAGGATGCTAATAAACGTCTCCCATTTTCTTTGTGTATTTTTGTGTCTCAGGATATCGTCCCAGTTAATTGCACCAAGATCCTCTCTCATCCGTTGGAAATTTGCCCTCCTGAAGTTTAGTGTCCTTGTCACCCCTCTACTACACATCTTATTAAAGGAGACATGAAAACTTATTATTTTGTGATCACTATTCCCCAAGTGACCCCTAACCCTTATATTTGATATGCGGTCTGGCCTGTTGGTTAATATTAGGTCTAGCAGTGCCCCCCTTCTTGTTGGGTCCTGAACCAGTTGTGAAAGGTAATTGTCTCTCATAGTTGTCAAAAACCGATTACCTTTGCTGGAACTGCAGGTTTCTGTTCCCCAATCTATTTCAGGGTAGTTGAAGTCCCCCATAATAATGACTTCTCCTTGAGTCGCAGCTTCATCTATTTGCTTTACGAGGATATTCTCCATTGCTTCCATTAGTTTTGGAGATTTATAACAAACCCCTATCAGTAATTTATTATTTTTTCCCCCTCCCCTTATCTCCACCCACAGGGACTCTACATTTTCATTAAATTCACCTATATTATCACGCAGGATGGGTTTTAAGGAAGATTTTACATATAGACACACCCCTCCCCCTCGCTTATCTGTACGGTCATTTCTGAACAGGCTATAACCCTGCAAGTTAACAGCCCAGTCATGGCTCCCATCCAGCCACGTCTCAGATATCCCCACCATGTCATAATTATGCTCCAACAACATTAGTTCTAATTCATCCATTTTGTTGGCGAGGCTTCTGGCATTAGTATACATGCACTTGAGTGTGAGTATGTACTGTTTGTTTTTTTTACGTTTACGCTGGTAACCAGGGTAAACATCGGGTTACTAAGCGCGGCCCTGCGCTTAGTTACCCGATGTTTACCCTGGTTACAAGCGAACACATCGCTGGATCGGTGTCACACACAACGATCCAGCGATGTCAGCGGGTGATCAAGCGACGAAAGAAAGTTTCAAACGATCTGCTACGACGTACGATTCTCAGCAGGGTCCCTGATCGCTGCTGCGTGTCAGACACTGCGATATCGTAACGATATCGCTAGAACGTCACGAATCGTACCGTCGTAGCGATGAAAATGGCACTGTGTGACGGTACCCTTAGGAAGCCTTTGCGAGTGATTTTTGTTTATTATTCTAATATACTGAGATAATGACTTTTGGGTTTTCATTGGCTGTAAGCCATAATCATCAACACAACATTAACAGAAATAAGCACTTGAAATAGATGACTCTGTTTGTAATGACTCTATATAATATATGAATTTCACTTTTGTATTGAAGAACTGAAATAAATGAACTTTTTGATGATATTCTAATTTTGTGAGAAGCACCTGTATATATAAAAATTAATTAATCGAGTCAGTAAACAGCGTAACAAGAAAAAAAAATCATAACGCCAGAATTCCTTTCTTTTGGCAGCTGCAACACTGCAATAAAATGCAATAATGGGCGATCAAAAGATCATATCTACACCAAAATAGTATCAATAAAAAAGTCAGGTAACCACACAAAAAATGAGCCCTCACCCAGCCCCAAACCACAAAAAATAGAGACGCTACGGGTCTCGGAAACTGGCAACATTTTTTTTTTTACAAACTTTGGATTTATGTCAGCACAAATATGACATTTATTTACTTCAGGCCACATTTCGAATAGATGTGTTCGCCCTCGCTCAATTTATTTTCATTGAGTGAGGTCACACATGTCTAGTCAGCACGTGTCCACATGTGTACAAATCACAGGCATGAGAGAATCCTGACATCGTGCAGTGCGCACCGTGAGAATTTAAAAGTCTGCAGTCACATAGAATGACTGCAGACTCATCACAAACTTGGACAATCCTTTTAATGCTCCTAACCTAACACAAATAAAAATATGAGAATTAGTCAGTATCACAAAAAACATTTACATCCAGGTACCTTATAGATGATGTTGTCTATCATTGGAGTCATTCTCTTTGTTTTCTTCTTTATCTTGTCTAGACACCATGATGATTTTTCTCATCCACAGCTCATCTCTACAGGCTTCCACCTTCTCAGATCTTCTGCAGCACCACCCTACATGAGTAAAAATAACAGTGTTATTATAGTGCTCCTGAAAGAAAAACATCTGCCTTAACGCTGAACCTCTGAATAAATAATTGCCCCACACATTGTCCCTCTTATTTTACATGCATTCCACACTGTCCTCTCCTTTCCATGCTGGGTCCCCTTTTCACACTGTCCTCTCATACTGTGTCCCCCAAATAGGACCCAGTCTCTATATTGTGTCCCCTCATCACACTCCCCCTTCTTGGCTTACTGTCCTCTTCTGGCTGTGGCCTTACATTGTCCCCCCATGTTACCCCACCCACACTACTCAATCTTTATTTTGTGCTCACTCACACTTTTCTCCCCCATATTGTCTCCTCGCACTATTCCCCTAAATAGTCTCCTTCCTCACACATTTCCCACTTCCTCCTCATACTGTCTCCTCATATATTAACCCCCTCACTCTCCATACTGCCTCTTCATACATCCCCCGACTCTCCATACTGTGTTTGCACTCACCCCATCACCTTTGCTTCCCATACTGTGTCCGCATACATTTTCCCCTCGCCAATCATATTGTGTCCACACCCAACCCCCCACTCACAATACTGTGTATGCACCCATCCCCTCACTCGCTCCCCATACTGTGTCAACATACATTCCCCCTTCACTCCATATACTGCATACACACTCATCCTCCCAATTCTGTGTCCCACCAATCCCCCCTCTCGCCATATTGTGTCTGCACACATACCCCTCATACAGTCCTCCTCTTGCTCCTCATACTGTGTCTGCACCCCCCCACTCATCATACTGTGTCTGCATCCATCCTCCACTCACCATACTGTGTCTGCACCCATTCTGCCATACTGCTTTTTCATACATGCCCCTCACCTCCGCTCTTGCTCCTCATACTGTGTCTTTTTTCTCCCAATCCCCATATTATCTGCACCTGTCCCATCCTTGCTTTCCAAGCTGTGTTCTCAAATCTGGCGAGTGGCTTAAGCAGTGTGATCACATAACCTGCCCAGGCAATCATAGCTATGAGTGAAAGCTTTTCTACTGAAAATACATACGCATTATGGGATTTTTTAATATGTGCACATTCTGCCTATTTTTTTAATCTTATGAGTAAAGGCTAAGATTTACCTACTTTCCTTTGGTTCTGGAGAACATCCCTTTGTGGACAGTAGAGAGATATTGGTCTAGAAGAGCATCCACCCTGTACACCAGTGGGCTATCACAAGTTAGGCACGAGTTCTTAGTGCATTGATAGGATGAATATTGGCTCACGAACAGCAGCGTGTATAAAATGAATCCAATGAATACACATTAATATTTTCTCTTTGATTGGCAGTGGCAATGAATGAGACTAAAAATAAGAAAGAGAAGCAGTGAAGTATAATTATAACCTTGACATAATACCTCTCCCATCATGCTTCTGTCGGTCTCATTAAATAAAGAATATATCAAAAAGCATATGTCCGACTTGGCACAAAAGTTCTATAATCATTAGTATATTCTTACTTCAGCTCTAAGCAAAAAGTGTAATTATCTCACAAGGCCAGTTCTATGAATCAGAAATAGCGGCTCCGCTGTTAGTCTTTATTTAGTACACTGGTTCTCGCTATATATAGCGCAGTATTGTGTTTTACTGATCAGCTTTTCGGCATAACAAAAAGTTATTTAAGAAATTCAACTGAGAAAATAATCGGTGTGCAATGAGTTATATAATAACACAACATACACCACGAATAAGCCCAATGTGGAGACATCTATAACAACTGCAACGTTTAAGATATTGATGTTTACTTAGATTGAAAGAAAACTAGAGCACATCATGTAACTTAAAGGGGTTGTCCACTTAATCTTTTGTAACGCTGGTGGGTGTGGACCCACTGTGCCACTGGCTGGACTTACCCTGGAGGAGCATAACTAAATGGTTACCTGGTCTTCACTAGCGCCTCCGATGGTGAGCGTAGGCTTGGGCCGCAGGATAGTCACCAGTGTCCGTACCTGCGGCAGCTGACCCACGGCTCAGAGCAGGTGTGCCTGGTATAGCTGGGTGAGATGGAAGCATAGTTAGATGGTCCAGATGATATAGCTCCTGCTGGTTTGTGATTGACGGGGAAATCCAAACCCTGCAGGACACATCAGGCTTAAATTCCTGCAGGATCTGGTCGCTCCCCTATAGCCATGTGGAGACATCAGGGACATGCAGCAGAGTTGGAAGTTCTGCATAGACTCATCATGGCAGCTTAAGAAGAGCATTAGAAACGCACTGAGTAGCACAGTGGCAGAAACACATGGGAGTTACCACCGTGACATCTTTATTTTAACAAATGTGTTGTGGACATGAATTTGTGGCACTCAGTAATAGATCAGTTTTACACCCGGTCCGTTTCCTGTACCTCCTAGGGGTCCCCGTCGGGACTCCTGCGCTGTTCCGGCTCCACACTGTCTTAATGCTGCTCCTGTTCCTCCTCCTCTCCTGCTTCCTGGCGTGCGGCCAGCAGGTTCCCAGGCAGGGTTCTTAGGTCGCATGCGCGCTCACTCCCGGTCTCTTAAAGAGACAGTGTGCATTTTCTAAAAGTTGCCTCTAACCAATAGCGTATGGCTGGTTACTATTTCTAGCTCCTCCACCTTAGAAAGGGCGCTGGAGCAGCAAGTATCCACTGTTGCTTACTTCCGGTTCCTTTTAACATGCGTCTCTGTTTCTGAGATATCTGCCAAGTACTCTGCTTACACTGTCTGTCTCCACAGAGCCTCTGCAACCTGTTACCCGGTTAATCTGGACTGCATCCGCACTGTCTACACTGGACCCGTCTGGTCCCGACAGTCTGCCAGCTACTCTTCCGGACTTCACCAGTACTCCCGGGACCAGCCACTATTCAAGCACCCGGTACCTTCCGGCCAGCTCTGCAGTATCCACTAACCCTACTGTTCTGTCTGTTCCATTGGACAGCCGCCACGAGTACGGGGTCTAACTGGAGGTACCACATTCCACTCTGTCCCTGTTTGAGGGGACTTACTACAGGTGTTTGGGGTTCATGCAGTAATGCCCCCTTCGGAACCCCCCGTACCATGGTCTAGTGGTTCCACATCTAACCTCAATAAATACGAATGTGAACTTCTACATCTGTGCCTCTGTTTCCATTCATTACAGATTGCTTTGGCCATGGAACCCGCTGGATCACAGAAATCTCCAGCCATGGAGTTATGTCAGGAGGTCTCCCAGCTGAGGGAGCAACAGGACAAAATCATGCCTTTCCTGCACAACGTTTCTGCTCGCCTGGATAGTCTGGCTTCTCTGACTGCATCTGCTCCTGCCACCAGTGTTCAGTGGAACAAAATAGAGCAAAGTGTATGCATGAGAAATGGGATCACCACAACAGTTTAAAATTTATACAAAAAACATCTTTATTTTAGGAAACAAACACAACAACATAAAAACATTTAAAAACCCCAAAATATGACCTGGGGTAAAGGGTCCATATAGATACCAGATAAATGCTATAATATTGCACACAACATTAAACAGCCTATGCACATTAATGTAAAGATAACCAAACCACTATTCCCAGCATATGGGCGTTATATAATACAGTATGATCAGGGGCGTAACGACCGCGGTCGCAGCGGTCGCCATTGCGACCGGGCCCCGCAGGTCAGGGGCCCCGGGCCGGCAGGTCAGGGCAGGGCCGGGCTGGACATCGGGCACTTCTGGCAAATGCCAGAAGAGCCGATGCCAGTAGTGGGCCGCTGCACTGTTCCTCCCCCCCCCGCCGCCGCCGCCGCCGCCGCCGCATTTAACTATACCGGCGTCTATGACACCGGTATAGTTCAATGCAATGATGGAGGAGAGCGTCACCTGACGCTCCCTCTCCCATCATTCCCCGCTCTGCCTCTGACAGTACACTGCGGGTGCGCGATGACGTCATATCATCGCGCACCTGCAGTGTCCTGGGCAGACTGCAGCCACCAGGAGCAGCGCGGGCAAAAGGAAAGGTGAGGAGAGGTTTTTTTTTTCTTTTTCACCGGACTGTGGGGCCATTATCGGGGGGGGGGGGGGGAGATGAGATGCGGGCTGTGCTCTATATACCCCTGTGCTGGCTGTGCTCTATATACCCCTGTGCTGGCTGTGCTGCATATACCCCTGTGCGGGCTCTGCTGTATATATCCCTGTGCGGGCTGTGCTGTATATATCCCTGTGCGGGCTGTGCTGTATATATCCCTGTGCTGGCTGTGCTCTATATACCCCTGTGCTGGCTGTGCTCTATATACCCCTGTGCTGGCTGTGCTCTATATACCCCTGTGCTGGCTGTGCTCTATATACCCCTGTGCTGGCTGTGCTGCATATACCCCTGTGCGGGCTCTGCTGTATATATCCCTGTGCGGGCTGTGCTGTATATATCCCTGTGCGGGCTGTGCTGTATATATCCCTGTGCTGGCTGTGCTCTATATACCCCTGTGCTGGCTGTGCTCTATATACCCCTGTGCTGGCTGTGCTCTATATACCCCTGTGCTGGCTGTGCTCTATATACCCCTGTGCTGGCTGTGCTGCATATACCCCTGTGCGGGCTCTGCTGTATATATCCCTGTGCGGGCTGTGCTGTATATATCCCTGTGCGGGCTGTGCTGTATATATCCCTGTGCTGGCTGTGCTCTATATACCCCTGTGCTGGCTGTGCTCTATATACCCCTGTGCTGGCTGTGCTCTATATACCCCTGTGCTGGCTGTGCTGCATATACCCCTGTGCGGGCTGTGCTGGATATACCACTGTGCGGGCTCTGCTGTATATACCCCTGTGTGGGCTCTGCTGTATATATCCCTGTGCGGGCTGTGCTCTATATACCCCTGTGCTGGCTGTGCTGTATATACCCCTGTGCGGGCTCTGCTGTATATACCCCTGTGCGGGCTGTGCTCTATATACCCCTGTGCGGGCTGTGCTCTATATACCCCTGTGCGGGCTCTGCTGTATATACCCCTGTGCGGGCTCTGCTGTATATACCCCTGTGCGGGCTCTGCTGTATATACCCCTGTGCGGGCTGTGCTGTATATACCCCTGTGCGGGCTGTGCTCTATATACCCCTGTGCGGGCTGTGCTCTATATACCCCTGTGCTGGCTGTGCTCTATATACCCCTGTGCCGGCTGTGCTGTATATACCCCTGTGCTGGCTGTGCTGTATATACCCCTGTGCGGGCTTTGCTGTATATACCCCTGTGCGGGCTCTGCTGTATATACCCCTGTGCGGGCTGTGCTCTATATACCCCTGTGCGGGCTGTGCTCTATATACCCCTGTGCGGGCTGTGCTGTATATACCCCTGTGCGGGCTGTGCTGTATATACCCCTGTGCGGGCTCTGCTCTATATACCCCTGTGCGGGCTCTGCTGTATATACCCCTGTGCGGGCTCTGCTGTATATACCCCTGTGCGGGCTGTGCTGTATATACCCCTGTGCGGGCTGTGCTCTATATACCCCTGTGCGGGCTGTGCTGGATATACCACTGTGCGGGCTGTGCTGTATATACCACTGTGCGGGCTCTGCTGTATATACCCCTGTGCGGGCTCTGCTGTATATATCCCTGTGCGGGCTGTGCTGTATATACCCCTGTGCGGGCTGTGCTGTATATACCCCTGTGCGGGCTGTGCTGTATATACCCCTGTGTGGGCTGTGCTGTATATACCCCTGTGCGGGCTGTGCTGTATTTACCCCTGTGCGGGCTGTGCTGTATTTACCCCTGTGCGGGCTGTGCTGTATATACCACTGTGCGGGCTGTGCTGTACATACCACTGTGCGGGCTGTGCTGTATATACCACTGTGCGGGCTGTGCTGGATATACCACTGTGCGGGCTGTGCTGGATATACCACTGTGCGGGCTGTGCTGGATATACCCCTGTGCGGGCTGTGCTGGATATACCACTGTGCGGGCTGTGCTGGATATACCACTGTGCGGGCTGTGCTGGCACCCAACACCATGTTGCAGTGCAGGAGATTCCTGCAACAGTCCGAGGCGTATCTAGGGGAAGGGGGTGGGGGGGCGTCACGGAGGTAGGGGGGGGGGCCCCATTTGGAAGTTCGCACCGGGGCCCATAACTTTGTAGTTACGCCACTGAGTATGATATTACACATCAAGTTATACACTCTTAAATAGAGGTTAACACTCCATACCATACCCCATGTATGAGGAACTAACAAGGAAAATGGTGAATGAAATACAAAATATACTAGACACCAAGCAGATCCCTAGACCCTGCTGTGCACTGACCTAAAGGTACCGTCACATTAAGCGACGCTGCAGCGATAGCGACAACGATGCCGATCGCTGCAGCGTCGCTGTTTGATCGCTGGGGAGCTGTCACACAGACCGCTCTCCAGCGACCAACGATGCCGAGGTCCCCGGGTAACCAGGGTAAACATCGGGTTGCTAAGCGCAGGGCCGCGCTTAGTAACCCGATGTTTACCCTGGTTACCAACGTAAAAGTAAAAAAAACAAACAGTACATGCTCACCTGCGCGTCTCCCAGCGTCTGCTTCCTGACACTGACTGAGCTCCGGCCCTAACAGCACAGCGGTGACGTCACCGCTGTGCTTTCACTTTCACTTTAGGGCCGGATCTCAGTCAGAGCAGGAAGCAGACGCTGGGGGACGTGCAGGTGAGCATGTACTGTTTGTTTTTTTTACTTTTACGCTGGTAACCAGGGTAAACATCGGGTTACTAAGCGCGGCCCTGCGCTTAGTAACCCGATGTTTACCCTGGTTACCAGTGTAAAACATCGCTGGTATCGTTGCTTTTGGTGTCAAACACAACGATACACGGCGATCGGACGACCAAATAAAGTTCTGGACTTTATTCAGCGACCAGCGACATCACAGCAGGATCCTGATCGCTGCTGCGTGTCAAACTAAACGATATCGCTAGCGAGGACGCTGCAACGTCACGGATCGCTAGCGATATCGTTTAGTGTGACGGTACCTTAAGTCTTACCCTACCTAGCAGGCAGGCTGTACAAGGTTCCCGGGGTGGTGGGTTTAGTGGATTTCAATCAGGCTGTTCTGTTTGCTGAGACCCACGCGTATCGACGCCTGCGGCGTCTTCCTCAAGGTCAATAACCAGTGTTCAGGTATCTAACTGCACAGCAAGTAAGGATTCTCGCTTAGCGGCTCCCCCCCCCCCGTACCGTGGTCTAGTGGTTCCACATCTAACCTCAATAAATACGAATATGAACTTCTACATCTGTGCCTCCATTTCCATTCGTTACAATCAGTAAAGGCCATGTTCACACGTTCAGTATTTGATCAGTTTTTTACATCAGTATTGGTAACTGGTAAGCCAAAACCAGGAGTGGAAGAAACAGAAGTATAATAGAAATTTGTCACCACTCCTGGTTTTGGCTTACAAATACTGATGTAAAAAACTGATTAAAAACTGAACGTGTGAACATGGCGTTACAATTTCTCCTCTTCACTTATTAGTGCAATCTTCCTTATAGGCCTTGCGTTGCGAGAGAATCGGGCAGATTATGCTAATGTCACTCGGATCACACGCTGTCAGACATGAATTCTGTAGCGTGGGATCCTACCTGGTTTACAGCCCGGCCGGTAGCACCAGCACTGCTCTGGGTTGTAAACGACTTAAACCCCTGAGATGGATTACAGCGTGGGACTTGACTGTACGGCGGACAGGTATGGGAAATTGTTGCTTTTTCATTTTGGAATTTTTTACAGGAGAACGAGGGCTTCGCTTGGATTGAGAATTCAATAAAGATGTTAAACCTGTGTGTTTAATTATTTCATTAAAATACTTTATTCTCCCAATGTGTGTGTGTATTTTTAACCCTTTCATACTATTGGATTAATAATGGATAGGTGTCTTATTGATACCTCTCCATTATTAATCAGGCCTAATGTCACCTTACAATAGCAAGGTGACATTAACCCCTTATTACCCCATATGCCAATGCTACAGGGCAGTGGGAAAAGAGAGGCTAAGTGCCGGAATAGGCGCATGTTACAGATGTGCCTTTTCTGGGGTGGCTGGGGGCAGATGTTTTAGCCGGGGGGAAGGGGGGGGCAATAACCATGGTCCCTCTCTAGTCTATTAATATCTGCCTTCAGTCTCTGGCTTTCCCTCACTGGCGGAGAAAATTGCGCAGGAGCCCACGCCAGTTTTTTCCGTGAATTCTTTAATTTAACACCTACAGCTCCCAAATTTTACACACACATAGTACTAACATTATTAGTGAGGGACATATAAAAATCTAACTGTTCTGCAATGGTTTACTGTATGTAAACCATGTCTCATATCCTGTTGGGTTCTGCAATGATTTTACAGAACTCGACAATTGAATTATCAGCTATTCTGATATCTAGCTCTGTATGAAATATATATATGTGTATTGTGGTGCAGTAAAAGGTGTAGTGCTGGACGGAAGATATATTTCTCCCAGGAGGATAAGATTTGGCTTGTTTTTTTCCTAAAGGTTGAGGACCTACAGTGATGTCACGATCACGTGATCAGCCCATGTGGTAGGTACTGAACCTCACCTGTGGGTGTGGCTACAGGCTATGTAATGAAGTTTCTTCTGTTTGGCACATGTTCTGTGTGAGGAGCTAGGCTGGAATGAGCCTGAACTGGTTTTGTCAGTTGCATATGCTGCAACTGTTGGCGACAAGACTAGTAGCAAACCTGGGAATGGCACCTGGCGGAAGCCGCTGACCTGGCAGCCGCATAGTTAAGCCCGTCCCGTGCAAGGGTGAGTCTGAGACCGGTGGTTCTCCAAGCTGCAGTATGTTTATGTTTTTCTCTCACTTTCTGCCACGGAATACCCTTGAAAACCCTTGTGCAAGTAAGTTAGCACAGCTGAAAACAGTTTGGCTAATTAGAGAACCTATAAACCTGACCTTCCTTTGAGCTAGTTGAGAATCTGGAGCATTACATTTGTTGGTTCCATTAAACTCTCAAAATGGCCAGAAAAAAAAGAACTTTCATGTGAAACTCAACAGTCTAATCTTGTTCTTAGAAATGAAGGCTATTCCATGCGAGAAATTGCCAAGAAACTGAAGATTTCCTACAATGGTGTGTATTACTCCCTTCAGAGGAGAACACAAACAGGCTCTAACCAGAGTAGAAAGAGAAGTGGGAGGCCCCGCTGTACAACTGAGCAACAAGACAAGTACATTAGTTTGTACATTGTAGTTTGAAGTTTGAGAAATCAATGCCTTACAGGTCCTCAACTGGCAGCTTCATTAAATAGTACACGCAAAACGCCAGTGTCAACGTCTACAGTGAAGAGGCGACTCTGGGATGCTGGCCTTCAGGGCAGAGTGACAAAGAAAAAGCCATATCTGAGACTGGCTAATAAAAGGAAAAGATTAATATGGGTAAAGAACACAGACATTTGACAGAGGAAGATTGGAAAAAAGTGTTATGGACAGACAAATCCAAGTTTGAGGTGTTTGGATCACACAGAAGAGTCTTTGTGAGACGCAGAACAACTGAAAAGATGCTGGAAGAATGCCTAACGCCATCTGTCAAGCATGATAGAGGTAATGTGATGGTCTAATGTTGCTTTGGTGCTGGTAAAGTTTGTACAAGGTAAAAGGGATTTTGAATAAGGAAGGCTATCACTCCATTTTGCAATGCCATGCCATACTCTGTGGACAGCGCTTGATTGGAGCCAATTTCATCCTACAACAGGACAATGACCCATAGCACACCTCTAAATTATGCAAGAACTATTTAGGGATCTCCAGATCTCAACCCCATTGATCTGTTGTGGAAGCAGCTTGACCGTATGGTACGCAAAAAGTGCCCATCAAGCCAAACCAACTTGTCGGAGGGGCTTCTGGAAGCATGGGGTGAAATTTCTCCAGATTACCTCAGCAAATTAACTGCTAGAATGCCAAAGGTCTGCAATGATGCAATTGCTGCAAAGGGAGTATTCTTTGACGAAAGCAAAGTTTGAAGGAGAAAATTATTAAACTTTTTTTCGAATCTTGTCAATGTCTGGACTAGATTTTCAATTCATTTGGCAACTCATTTGATTAATAAAAGTATGTGTTTTCATGTAAAAAACTAAATTGTCTGGTTGACCCTAAATTTTTGAACGGTAGTGTGTATATATAGACTGTATACATGTTTTCATGAATATTTGAGGCCATGGATCCATTATATGTCCATTTTACAAGCCGGTGAGAAAATCTCGGCATACGGATGTCACACGGATGCTTACATGCGCGAAAATTGGATCCTCGCACTGCACACGGATGACATACGGATCACTGTTCATGAAACATTTGTGCGATTCTCGTTCGTGAAAAATGGACCGATTTTTTTTTTTTTTTTTTTATACGTTGTGTGTGACGCCGGCCAAAAGGTGATACACAACCTATGACGTACCTATAATATAAAAAGTAACAAAGAAACAAAAACAAATGGCGTGTCAAGAGTATTTAAAGGGAACTTGCCACCCCCCCAGGTCATTTTTAAGTAAAAGAGCCACCTTCAGCAGCACTAAGGCTGCATTCTGTGAAGGTGGCTCTTACGTTTCTGATCCCTAGTAACCCTGAAATGTTGACTTTTATAATTGCGCCCCATATCTGTATTGAGTTCCAGAGGTATGGTGTCTCTCCCTGTTTTAGCCACCTCCCAGCTGTCCATCATCCCGCTCTTGCGTCTGTGCGCCGCCTCCTGTGTTGCTGTTACATGCCTGGCGCCTGCGCTGTGCCGACAGTTCTCGGGTATGCGCAGTGCGCGCTGCCCGGGAACTGACATCAGGCTATCGCGCCTGCGTGTTGCGGAGGCCCCAGATCCCGCCCCGTAGTGTGTTATGATGTATTCACACTGCGGGGCTGGGAATCTGGCACCTGCAAAGTGGAGCGGTTCACCATGCTCCATTGAAGATAGCGCCGAAGTCTCGTGAGATTTGTAGTTGTGGAATGGAAAAGAAAAAGATCAAAACAGCAATTTTTCTGCCATATTCTTAGTTATAACTTTTTGTTATCTTTCCATCACATGTATATTTGTGAAGTGAGTTATAATTTGTATTTCTAGTTTTTATTATCAGTTTGTTTGGATCCATTCAATTGCTTACGTTTTTTCAATTTTTGGGAAGGAGATATGACCAAAAACAGCATTTTTGCCATTTTCATTTTCTTTTCTGCTTTGTCATTCACTGTATGTTATAAATATTTTTATTTTATGTCAGTTTGAACAATTATGTACAGTATGTCGTGATACCAATATTTAAAGAAAAAAAAATATTTGCAGGAAAAGGGGGATAATTTATACTTTTATCTTTAGTTTTTTTACAAACATTTTTTAATTTTTTGTTATATTTTGTATTAGTCCCATTGAACTCTGATGCTTGCTTATACAATATACTGGAACACTACGATATGCATTGGAAACAACCACCCTCCGTTCTCAATGAGGCCGTCACGATTGATAGTGATCTAAAAGCCATTATGCACATGAGCCCGCTCCTTACATTAAGGGAGCACATCAGCTATAAATTTATGGTGTATGTTCCCAAATGATTGAACATAACTTTTTTATTTTTAGCTTCTGTTCATATTTGTGTTGTATCTGTCATAGATCGTCCAAAAATAGGAGATAGAAACACAAACTAAACACAATGATGGAACATAAACTGACACCATTATAGTCAGTGGAATCCATATGGTCTATTGGTGTCTGTCATGTCACACATCCGGCCATTAATGATCTTCTACAAAGAAATACAGAATAATGAAACACAAGTGTGCACAGAGCCTTACTCCTATCATATGAAAATGAGACAAATAGGAAATCAAGTCAAATGGTTGAAATGTTAGACAGTTATGGATTCTTTCATATTGTACATATTGTTGATGGAGCCCCTTCTAAGGAGAGCTCATTTTGGTTGAGATACAATCTCCAGATCTGCAATTATTGGTTCAAATTAAAATGAAATAAAATAAATATGATGCATCAGAGCCAAGAAAATACACACAGCCAGTGTCTGTCAGTGTACAATTCTTATCTGATTCTCGGATGCCCAGTCACAAGTCTTTATTGCAACCACAGAGAGAAGGAAAGTGGGAATGGCTTCTTACATTACATTACCCAAGTAAGTATCGTTTCTCCTTGCGGAGAGTGACATGTTAAGCATGTCGAGATGAGGAGACTTAAAGCCGCAATGCTCCTCTGGGAAATATGCAAATTGTTGCTTCAGAGAGGAAGAGGACTAGAACTCTAGTGCCACCTATTGGAAATAGCAATCCTAACAGTCAATGTTGAGCCTTTAACGAGCCTTGTCACATGACTTAGGGTACTGTCACACTCTGCAACTTTCCAACGATCACAACCAGCGATACGACCTGGCCGTGATCGTTGGAAAGTCGTTGTGTGGTCGCTGGAGAGCTGTCACACAGACAGCTCTCCAGCGACCAACGATGCCGAAGGCCCCGGGTAACCAGGGTAAACATCGGGTTACTAAGCGCAGGGCCGCGCTTAGTAACCCGATGTTTACCCTGGTTACCAGCGTAAACGTAAAAAAAAAAAACAGTACATACTCACATTTCGGTGTCCGTCAGGTCCCTTGCAGTCTGCTTCCCGCTCTGACTGAGTGCCACCGTAAAGTGAAAGCAGAGCACAGCGGTGACGTCACCGCTGTGCTCTGCTCTTACTTTCCAGCCGGCACTCACAGTCAGTGCGGGAAGCAGACGGCAAGGGACCTGACGGACACCGAAATGTGAGTATGTACTGTTTGTTTTTTTTTACTTTTACGCTGGTAACCAGGGTAAACATCGGGTTACTAAGCGCGGCCCTGCGCTTAGTAACCCGATGTTTACCCTGGTTACAAGCGAACGCATCGTTGGATCGGTGTCACACACACCGATCCAACGATGACAGTGGGAGATCCAGCGACGAAAGAAAGTTCCAAACGATCTGCTACGATGTACGATTCTCAGCAGGGTCCCTGATCGCTGCTGCGTGTCAGACACAGCGATATCGTATGGATATCGCTGGAACGTCACGGATCGTACCGTCGTAGCGACAAAAGTGCCGCTGTGAGACAGTACCCTTAGGATAAGAGCCAAGCCAGAATCTCAATTTGCAGACACTGCGTTTCGGGGTACTGCCCCTCGTCAGTGCAAAGTGGAGATCTGGTTTGGCTGAGTGAGTGGCATCTGACTGATATCCAAGAAGTGTTGTTTCTCCTTGCGGAGAGTGACATGTTAAGCCATTACCTAAGTAAGAAAAGTATTTTGTTGGGACAAACAAGGTAACAAATTATGGATTCTGCTAAAACTCCTTTTACAATGGTTCTACCCACCTTATTATACTTTCAGAGACAAATGATTGTTCAACACACAGACACCTCTATATCAGAGACAATGCCCTGTGTTATTGCTTTTATGAATAACACTTATTAAGCTAATTCTAAAATACAGAATTATCAAAGATATATAGGTAGATTTAATTGTCTAAATAACAATAATCAAAGCAAAGTTTAAATATTTAGCATAACAATATATTCTAATATTCTAATAACAGCGTATAAAACTATCCTTATTAATGTTCCAGATACTCAATGTATGATTTCCTTGTGTAAGCAAGGACATAAGAGCATGATGGCTTTATTCCTAAAATAATAGCCCAGGATAATGAGAAGGGAAACCACAACCATTCTCAGCTTCTGGACCTGCTGTGACTGTCTGCCGGTGTTAGAATGATTCTCTGGAATCTTTCCTTCCATTAATTAAATAAAGTTTTCCCGCATCTCTGACTAAAGTGTAATAATACGGGTGTCGTGTTTCAAGCATTACACGTTAGAAATGAATATTATATCCATAAAAATGTTATGTGGTCTGGTGAAAGGGAATCTGTCACGACGTAAAGTCTCTATTTCGGACATCTCCTTCTTGCTTTATCAAAACCATGCCATGTCCCCACTTGTGGAAGGCAGGACGGAAGTCAGAAGTTACTTCAAAATGCAATGCAATACAAGAGCGAGGCCAGAACAAGGCTCTCAAAGATTTGTATTGAAAAGTGACCTCTCTTTTCCTTTGTTTGGATACCTTCCTTTCCCTTCTTTGCTTTCCTGATCCATTATCCCCTATACTGTAAAAATCCACTAATAAAAAGAATTTTGAAGAAAAGTGACCTCTGTGCCGCTCCCTGAAACACTGGAGCTGCCGTCAAGTCACTTCACAGGAGACCAACGGGAGTGAAGCTGGAAAAGGATGAAGGTGGCGGCAGGTGAGTATGAGGCAGGGGAATTACATTTAAAGGGAACCTGTCACCTGAATTTGGCGGGACCAGTTTTGGATCATATGGGCGGGGTTTTCGGGTGTTTGATTCACCCTTTCCTTACACGCTGGCTGCATGCTGGCCGCAATATTGGATTGAAGTTCATTCTCTGTCCTCCGGAGTACATGCCAGCGCAAGGCAATATTGCCTTGCGCTGGCGTGTACTCCAGGGGACAGAGAATGAACTTCAAAACAATATTGCGGCCAGCATGCAGCCAGCGGGTAAGGAAAGGGTGAATCAAACACCCGAAAACCCCGCCCATATGACCCAAAACTGGTCCCGCCAAATTCAGGTGACAGGTTCCCTTTAAAGCACTACTCAAGCCGTACAATAAAAAAACAAATTCTGGGGTGGTGCTTTAAATGCAATACACTGGGATTGTGCATTTAAAAATGCAATTGCATTGTTTTTTCCAACTTCCATAGATACCTATAGAGAAAAAATGCACTAAACCCAGTTCCGCAGCATCTTTAAGCTCACAGTAGGCATAAATTTTCCTTAAGTACATCCACTTTGCATGAACTGTTAAAACAAGACAGATTTTCTGGACAGAAAAACGCACTACGTGTGAACATGGCGTTAAAAACGCATTTGCTAAATGGTAATTGAGCAATCACATATACTAAAAAGCTGTGTATAATCTATTACTATACAGAGCATGCTTTTATCCGTGTCCCTGACAATACTAATTCATGACTCCTGTCCTGATAACGAAAAACAAATGTGTGCTAATTATAAATGATTTGTGTTTGATGAATAGTTTTTTTCATTTTTTTTTTTACTTTAACACGTAACATTTTTAGAGTCCTGTTAGCAGATTTTAACTGTAATGTACTGCCCTACTGCAGACTGTATTTCATGCTACATTCTCATTTACAGTAGTGTCACATCATGTTTCTGCCATGGTTGTGGTTCTCTTCTGCACTCACGAAAAATGGAGATTTGGAAGGACCTCCAACGGAACCAAAAATGTATGGCAGAAACATGATGTGAACATACCCTCTCCTCTGGAAAGGAGACAATTGAAACAACATATTGATGAGGATCAACAATCCCAAAAACTCTCCCACACAGTATGACATACCACTATTATTAAATGCTGCCCACACTGCCAATTACCTTGAAGGAGTGCTATCTCACCCCAAAAACATCTCCTACACAGGTGACACTTTAGCTTTTCTTCATTGCCTAGTATTTATGACGATCACTCATACACCAGATGGATCTCGGTGCAAATCCATCATATACAGTGCATTAAAAAAATATTCATACTGCGTAAACTTTTCTACATTTTTTCACATTACACCCACAAACTTAAATGTATTTTATTTTAATTTTATGCGATATATCGACACAAAGTAACAAGTATATGTGAAGTGTTAAGGAAATGATACGCAGTTTACTAAATATTTTAAAAATATAAATCTGAAAATCGATTAGTATTCAGCCCCCCTGAGTCAATACATTATAGGACCACCTTTAGCTGCAATTACTACTGCAAGTCTTTTGGGGTACCAAATTTTTCAGACTATAAGATGCATTGGACCATAAGACGCACCTAGGCTTTAGAGGAGAAAAATGGAAAAAAATTTAAGCAAAAAATGTGGTCAATTCTGTATTAATATCCCCCACCCTGGTATATATATGTCCACAGTCCAGGCATAAATGGTTTCCCCCTCATCCCCATCCTGGTATATATGGTCCCCTCAACCCAATTCTGAAATGCATGGTCCCCTCATCCATATCCTGGTATGAATGGCCCCTATCCCCATCCAGGTATTCATTGCCCCCCATTCCGGTATGCAATGCCCCCTCATCCCTATCCTGGTATGCATGGCCACCATGCCCATCCTGGTATGCATGCCCCCTCATCCCTATCCTGGTATGCATGATCCCCTCATCCCTATCCTGGTATGCATGACACCCTCATCTCTATCCTACTATGCACGTCCCCCCATCCCTACCCTGGTATGCATGGCCCTCTCATCCCTATCCTGGCATGAATGGCCACACCCCCATCCTGGTATGCATTGCCTCATCATCCCTATCCTGGTATGCATGGCCCCATATCCCTGTCCCGGTATGCATGGCCCCATATCCCTGTCCCTATTCTGGTATGCATGTCTGCCTTCATCCCTATTCTGGTATGCATGGCCCCCTCATCCCTATCCTGGTGTGCATGGTCCCCATCCCCATCCTGGTATGCATGGCTCCCTCATCCCTATTCTGGTATGCATGTCTGCCTCATCCCAATCCTGGCATGAATGGCCACACCCCCATCCTGGTATGCATTGCCCCATCATCCCTATCCTGCTGTGCATGGCCCCCATCCCTATCCTGCTGTGCATGGCCCCCATCCCTATCCTGGTATGCATGGCCCCATATCCCTATTCTGGTATGCATGGCCGCCTCATCCCTATTCTGGTATGCATGTCCGCCTCCATCTCTATTCTGGTATGCATGGCCCCCTCATCCCTATCCTGGTGTGCATGGTCCCCATCCCTATCCTGGTATGCATGGCCGCCTCATCCCTATTCTGGTATGCATGTCCGCCTCATCCCCATCCTGGTATGCATGGCCCCCTCATCCCCATCCTGGTATGCATGACCCCCTCATCCCTATCCTGGTGTGCATGGCCCCCATCCCTATCCTGGTATGCATGGCCCCCTCATCCCTATCCTGGTATGCATGGCCGCCTCATCCCTATTCTGGTATGCATGGCCCCCATATCACTATCCCGGTATTCATGGCCGCCTCATCCCTATTCTGGTATGCATGTCTGCCTCAACCCCATCCTGGTATGCATGGCCCCCTCATCCTTATCCTGGTACACATGGCCACCTCATCCCTATTCTGGTATGCATGGCCCCATCATCCCTATCCTGGTATGCGCTGCCTACAAGCAGAGTAGAGGTGCTGAAGTACTCATTGCTCCCAACGTCTGGGACTATGGGGAATAGAGCAGTGAATATTCATTTCTCTTTAATAGCGGGCACAGTAGCTGCAGCCACCAGCTTCCTGCAGCGGCCATGTGATCACATGTGCCACTACTAAAGGGAATGAATATTCACTGCTCTCCACTCCTATGGGCATGGGGAGCACTGAATATTAATTTCTCTTTAATAGCAGGCACAATAGCAGCAGCCACTGGCTTCTTGCAGTGGCCGGGCGATCAGGTGTGCCTGCTACTAAGGAGAATGAATATTCACTGCTCTCTACTCCCATTGACACACATAAATATGTCTTGATCTAAACCATCCATTGTAGCTTTGACAGTACAGTAGATTTAGAGTCATTGTCCTGCCTGAAGGTGAACCTACGCCACAGTCTCAAGTCTTTTTCAGCCTCTAACAGGTTTTCCTCCATGATTGCCATGTATTTAACTCCATCAATCTTCTCATTAACTCTGTCCAGCTTCTCTGTACCAAGACGTTGCCGCTCGCACCTGCGAAGTAGCAGCTCTCGTATTACAGCTATAGACACCGAGAGCTGCTACTGCACAGGCGCGGGCGGTGCCATCTTGGAGGAGGAATTTTTTTTTCCGTCTCCAGTAAGACGGCGCCTCCAGCGCATGCGCAGTAGCAGCTATCGGATCACAGCTAGACTCCTATAGCTGCTACTGCGCAGGCGCGATGGGCAACATTTTGAAATTGTTTTTTCCCTAGCTGGATAACATCAATAAAATGTATTATTGCCACATTAAACAGGCAATTATGCTGCAGAGCAGGTGCCACGGCTGCCACCTACATGCAGAAGCTTTTTTGTCTCTTTCTTCAGTATGTACAGGTATTCATTATGCAAACTAGGGCACAGGTCAGTGAGGGATCAGTGACCTGTCAGCAGTCTGCATGATGAATATCTAATCAGAGAACCACATACCCCAGCACCGCCTTAGGGCATGAGAATCTCATTAACACAAAGCTGAATATGAAGATTAAACAACAACCACAAGACGGATTTCATCAAGGTATCATTTTATTCAGTATAACGGCGCTGACCTGACACTGTGTGTAGGTTACTGTGCACAATCCTGCTGACAGGTTCCCTTTAAAGGGAACCTGTCACCCCCAAAATCGAAGGTGAGCTAAGCCCACCGGCATCAGGGGCTTATCTACAGCATTCTGGAATGCTGTAGATAAGCCCCCGATGTTACCTGAAAGATGAGGAAAAAGAGGTTAGATTATACTCACCCAGGGGCAGTCCCGGTACAATGGGTGTCGCGGTCCGGTCCAGGGCCTCTCATCTTCTTATGCGGTAGCGTAGATGATCAGCACAGCCCAAGGTGGAGGTGCATAAAATAGGTGCCCAGACCTTAAGACGTAATATAGAAATATATTCAGCACACTCCGAAAGATGTCTGATGCAAAAGAGGGTGTTTTAATACATACAGTATTCACAGTTACAAAAGTTTCGGTCAACAAAAGACCTTCATCAGTGTGCTCTATTGTTCACAAGGCGCAAAATTGTACACCCGTAAAAATTATAGAGTTTTGCATCAAAATGTTAATTGTAGCAAGGAATGCATTTTATACATGGAGGGCTGACACTAGCCGGTCCAACACAGGAGATATCTCAGGCTCCTGAAGAGAGGGCTAAAAATAGCCGGTCATAAACACTCAGAATCCAGGGGTAGTGGATGCGGCATCCACCGCAGGTCCACGGCGCCACTACAATTAACATTTTGATGCAAAACTCTATACTATAATTTTTACGAGTGTACAATTTTACGCCTTGTGAACAATAGAGCACACTGATGAAGGTCTTTTGTTGACCGAAACGTTTGTAACTGTGAATACTGTATGTATTAAAACACCCTCTTTTGCATAAGACATCTTTCGGAGTGTGCTGAATATATTTCTATATCCCATATTCTTATGATGACGTCCTCTTCTTGTCTTCAGCTCCGGCGCAGGTGTACTTTGTCTGCCCTGTTGAGGGCAGAGCAAAGTACTGCAGTGCGCAGGCGCCGGGAAAGGTCAGAGAAGCTCGACGCCTGCGCACTGCAGTATTTTGCTCTGCCCTGAACAGGGCAGACAAAGTACACCTGCACCGGAGCCGCAGCGTAAAGACAAGAAGAGGATGTCATCGTAAGAAGATGGGAGGCGCCGGACTGGACCGCGACACCCATCGGACCAGACCGGGACCAGGACCACCCCTCCAAAATTCCAGAATGCTGTAGATAAGCCCCTGATGCTGGTGGGCTTAGCTCACCTTCGATTTTGGGGGTGACAGGTTCCCTTTAATGTTCTCAAATAAACCGCTGAGTCCTTCACAGAACAGCTGTAGTGATACTAAGTTGAGGTGGACTTTTTTACATGACTTCTGGAGACAATTGGTCACTAACGATTTTATTTAGGTGCATCAGACTTCAGGGGGCTAGAAACAAATGCACATCACAATTTTCAAATTTATATTTTTTAAATAATTAGAAAACCATGTATAATTTCCTTTACACTTCACAAATACTTGCTATTTTGTGTTGATATACCACATAAAATCCCTATAAAATACATTTAAGTTTGTGGGTGTAATGTGAAAAAATGTAGAAAGATTCATGGGGTATGTATACTTTTTCAAGGCATTTTAAAGTTACATAAATAGACTGTATTATTTCGCTTATCTAGTGTCCCATATTAACATGGATACTTTAGATTGCCAGCGCTTTCTATGTTTTTGATTCTGTACTTTTACAATTTTTCTGATATTTTACTTCTGATATTTTCTAGTCTTCTGAAGACTCCAGTTATCTCCTTAGCATTAAAGTGTGCCTTGTATTCTCTTTGCTTCATATTGGGGTGAAACCCTAGTTGAGCACCTAAAACGGAAGAGTACTCCTGGTTCTGACAGCTCTCTGCTCTCCCTTCCCTCAGTGGTAGAGATAGCAGCAGGCTAGCGGAGTGGGTTGAACATAGACCTGGAGTGGAGAAGGGAGAATATATCTTGGAGAGCAGAGGAAACAGTCTATAGATTAGCAGGAAATCATATGTAGGGAAAAATACAGTATTGGAGCTGCTTATACATGTAAGTTAGTGAAGACAACACCCTGGGTAAACACAAAGCTCACATCCAGCCTATGTTACAGGGAAAGACACTCCCACAAGAGAAAAATTCCAGTTATCTCCTTAACATAAAGTGTGCCAAGTTTTCTCTTTGCTTCATATTGGGGTGAAACCCTACTTGAGCACCTAAAATGCAGGAGTGCTCCTAGTTATGTCAGCTCTCTGCTCTTGGAGCGCCCCCAGACGCAGGGCCGCGGGGCACTCGGTACCGGGCCTCTCTGTCTCAGTTCTGGGGTCGTCACGGTGGCTAGACCCGGTCCGTGACCCTGCTAAGGGGCGTCCAATGAAAGATGAGATAATGGTGCGTGGTGTAGGTCGCGGTGAATAACGAGGACACAGGGTTGCAGTCTCTTTACCTCTTTACTGAAGGCTTCAGGATCCTCAATCCAGAGTACTGCTAACAGGGCTGGCTGAGACCGGCCGGTCCGAAGGCACCTCCAGAGTTCCCTTTGCAGGTGGAAATCTGTGCCTACCTTCTAGCGCCTATGTGTTGTAGTACTTCCCTGCTGAGCACCACGGGATAGTCCTCACAACTGTTGTGTCTGTTTCTGATGTTCTTTCTCACAACTTATATCTGTTCTGATGTTCTTCTCCGTCCCCCAGATGATATGGCTAGGACGCACCCGTATGACGGGTAGGCCTGGAGTTCTTCCGGGACCCTAGTGTCGCCCCTGTCCCACAGTTGCCCCCTATGTCTGCTTAGGTGATTTAGGTGAGACAGTCAACCTATAATTAACTGTCCTGCCGTTGGTTTGAAGTAATGCTTGGAGCCCAATACTTCCTCGGCGTTCCGGCCACCGGCTACGCGCCTCAGTAGGATGTTGCCTCGATCTTACGGCACGACTCCTACTGGTGTTATCTCCTTTTTGCTGTGATCTCGTTTCTCACTCTCCACAATAAACCTCGCTCCTTGTCCTTTCTTGAGATATCGCCGCAATGTAGTGCAGGTGCGGTTCCTTAACGCTCTGTCTTGTTCGCTAGGCCTCTGTCAGGATCCCACCCCTGACAGGGACCCCCCTGATTCTTTCCCCTGCAACACCCCCTGCCACAGGATGTTGCCTGGTTCCAACCCAGTCAGCTTCTAACTAACTTCCTATCCAACCCCCAGTTTTACCAGATTGTGAGGAGTGGCCTAATACATAGTACCCTTTGCTCCCCCTGGAGGCCAGACTGTGAAGTGTATTGGTGTCTGTGATACCTGGTCAGGTGAACTCCTTAAGTGCCATCAGAAGTACCATCACTCCCCTTAGCGGCGGAGCGTCAGTACTGCAATGACCAGGACTCTGGGGCGCTGCACTCTCGCCTACCTTCTCTCAGTGGTAGAGATAGCAGCAGGGTAGCGGAGTGGGTTGCACATAGATCTGGAGTGGAGAGGGGAGAATATATCTTGGAGAGCAGAGGAAACAGTCTATAGATTAGTAGGAAATCATATGTAGGGAAAAATACAGTATTGGAGCTGCTTATACATGTAAGTTAGTGAAGACAACACCCTGGGTAAACACAAAGCTCACATCCAGCCTATGTTACAGGGAAAGACACTCCCACAAGAGAAAAATTCCAGTTATCTCCTTAACATAAAGTGTGCCAAGTTTTCTCTTTGCTTCATATTGGGGTGAAACCCTACTTGAGCACCTAAAATGCAGGAGTGCTCCTAGTTCTGTCAGCTCTCTGCTCTTGCGTACCTTCTCTCAGTGGTAGAGATAGCAGCAGGGTAGCGGAGTGGGTTGCACATAGATCTGGAGTGTAGAGGGGAGAAAACAGTCTATAGATTAGGAGGAAATCAAATGGAGGGAAAAGTACAGTACTGGAGCTGTTGCTTATACATCTAAGCTAGTGAAGACATCACACAAAGCTCACATCCAGTCTATATTACAGGGAGAAACACTCCCACAAGAGAAAAATGTGAACTTGGGAGCAGGCAGTTAACTGCATTTCAGGGGGTCTGAAATTGAATGAAGCAATGAACGTTGCAGACTGAAACTTAGTGCAATTTTATTACCTAAATGTAATCACTAACCAGTATAAAATACTTTTTCTCTAGTCACCTTCCACGAAAGTCACCTTGGAGGATGTCTCCCTGCCCTAATGAGGGACAGGAACACAAAGAAGTTAAATAACCCTCCCCTTCCTGCTAACTCCAGTGTTTTTCCTGTCCCCCAGTGGGGCATGAAGAGGTCCTGCAGGTGCAATCATGGCCAGTGAACGGAGCACCTGAATTCTCTTACCGCCGGGCAGCCGAGGTTGAGCGGTCATCCTCTCCTCCTCCACGTGCGGTGCTCCATCTCCATCTCTAACGGTGGACTAGGGCCCTCCTTCCCGCCCCTACCGCACCTGTCAGGGGCAAGGCGGGGCGGTGACGTGCTGCCGGGGTCCTCCTCCTCCGGCGCTCGTATGGAGTTCCGGGTTCGCGCGCCGGATATGACGTCATCGCACTTCCAGTTCGCAGCCTGGGGCTCCATGCTGGAACGC